>NC_136067.1:943384032-946067366 GCF_964261635.1 Lissotriton helveticus
ATAATACAAAAGAGTGGAAACTGTGATTGAAAAAGAGCAAACAACCGGTTTGCATTAGCAGTGCAGGCAGGGTCAAGTGATCAGGTGACACTTGCAGTATAATTTGACTTCCGTGTAACTGCCACATACCACATGGCTACAAATAAGGTTATTTTCACCCCTTCAAACACCCTTGCCAGATCTCGCTTCCATCCTGATCGCCGGCTTTCTATTTTTCTTTTATCTGTCTCCTCTCATCACCTTCTCTAGAATTTTTCGCTGCACGATTATTTTCACGTGCTTATTTATAAATAGAGGATCCTCACACATTTAAAACCGGAAATCTCACTATAGGCAATCTCAGGAGCACCTTGACGTACGTTGAATTCCCCTTGTATGTAAATTAACTCCTAATTTCCTTTCTTTTTTCTTCCTTCAATTTCTCCCATGGTTCTAGCAATTAAGTCATATGTAAATAGGCATCCTTATTAAAATGTCCTAAAGATGATCCCAGTATTTTCTTACGGGATGGAAAAGCCATCGACACCTTGTACACCATACACGCTTGTTTAAAATGTCCTCATTTTTGTGTAACGTGTCTACTGTATATTCTATTTGTTCTATGAGTAATGTGCTGAAAACAAACATTTTCCCTTGTCTGAACCCTTCACTTTATGTTGTACCTCTTTCTTGCTAAAGTTGGATACAGGCTTGTGTCCCACTTAAAACTGCTTCTTGTTTACTCTTAGTATATATTGATTTGATTGCACATTAAATATCTGTCCGGCACGACAGAGTTCTATAATATAGTAATAATTGGGTCTATATTTATTGTCTTTCAACTATTTTTTGTCTAGGCACCGCTGTCTTTAGAAAACAGTACAATTACCCAAAGGTCCCTGACCAATTACAAATTGAGTCCTCTTGTCCTTTTTACAAAATATCTTGGGAGATAGGCTACCTTGGAGTTTGACCTAAGGTTGGGTCGGTTACCTTTGGAATAAGGGTGTGCTAGGAAGGTGATACAAAAGGGGATGATGGACTGAGCGCTTGAGCAAATCAAACACTCACCCCCAGTCAACTGATCTGGGTTTAATCCATCACCATTCTTTAGCTCAGTCAGCCACCCCAGTTCAGACATGGCCATATGCAAATCAGTCTGATCCTGTGCCTCATGGGAACAGTCCGGCCCGAAATGCCAAGCCATGTCTTCCCTGGACCGGAAACAAGCATCCTGGGACCAGTTTCGGATTCATAATCCTCATCAGCCAGGCTATCTTGAATCCAGTGACCAAGTGAGCAAGGGACTCACGTCTGAGCATACCCTGCCACAATTAGGGCGAACAAAGCGATACAAAAGGGGATGATGGACGGAGCGCTTGAGCAAATCAAACACTCACCCCCAGCCAACTGATCTGGGTTTAATCCATCACCATTCTTTAGCTCACTCAGCCACCCCAGTTCAGACATGGCCATATGCAGATCAGTCTGACCCTGTGCCTCATGGGAACAGTCCAGCCCGAACTACCAAGCCATGTCTTCCCTGGACCGGAAACAAGCATCCTGGGACCGGTTTCGGATTCATAATCTTCATCAGCCAGGCTATCTTGAATCCAGTGGCCAAGTGAGCAAGGGACTGACGTCTGAGCATACCCTGCCACACTTAGGGCAAACAAAGTGATACAAAAGGGGATGGTGGACGGAGAGCTTGAGCAAATCAAACACTCACCCCCAGTCAACTGATCTGGGTTTAATCCATCACCATTCTTTAACTCACTCAGCCACCCCAGTTCAGACATGGCCATATGCAAATCAGTCTGACCCTGTGCCTCATGGGAACAGTTTAGCCCGAACTGCCAAGCCATGTCTTCCCTGGACTGGAAACAAGCATCCTGGGACCGGTTTCGGATTCATAACCCTCATCAGCCAGGCTATCTTGAATCCAGTGGCCAAGTGAGCAAGGGACTCACGTCTGAGCATACCCTGCCACACTTAGGGCGAACAAAGCGATACAAAAGGGGATGATGGACGGAGCGCTTGAGCAAATCAAACACTCACCCCCAGTCAAATGATCTGGGTTTAATCCATCACCATTCTTTAGCTCACTCAGCCACCCCAGTTCAGACATGGCCATATGCAAATCAGTTTGACCCTATGCCTCATGGGAACAGTCCAGCCCGAACTGCCAAGCCATGTCTTCCCTGGACCAGAAACAAGCATCCTGGGACCGATTTCGGATTCATAATCCTCATCAGCCAGGCTATCTTGAATCCAGTGGCCAAGTGAGCAAGGGACTCATGTCTGAGCATACCCTGCCACACTTAGGGCGAACAAAGAAATACAAAAGGGGATGATGGACGGAGCGCTTGAGCAAATCAAACACTCACCCCCAGTCAACTGATCTGGGTTTAATCCATCACCATTCTTTAGCTCACTCAGCCACCCCAGTTCAGACATGGCCATATGCAAATCAGTCTGACCCTGTGCCTCATGGGAACAGTCCAGCCCGAACTGCTAAGCCATGTCTTCCCTGGACCGGAAACAAGCATCCTGGGACCGGTTTCGGAATCATAATCCTCATCAGCCAGGCTATCTTGAATCCAGTGGCCAGACATGGCCATATGCAAATCAGTCTGACCCTGTGCCTCATGGGAACAGTCCAGCCCGAACTGCTAAGCCATGTCTTCCCTGGACCGGAAACAAGCATCCTGGGACCGGTTTCGGAATCATAATCCTCATCAGCCAGGCTATCTTGAATCCAGTGGCCAAGTGAGCAAGGGACTCAAGTCTGAGCATACCCTGCCACACTTAGGGCGAACAAAGCGATACAAAAGGGGATGATGGACGGAGCGCTTGAGCAAATTAAGGTTACACACCAAGAGGATTTGTGGTGTCCGCTAAATTACCTGCTACAAAAAAGCTTGTGTCTGAAATTCTTTAGTTTACTCTGTGTTAACTGAAAGCTGCCAAACTTTAGTCCATTACCTGGTCAACGCACCCCACTCTTGGCCTTGTTTGCGCAAGGTCTACGTCCCTGGGGTATGGTGGTGGAACTGTGCGAGAGATAGGAGTGCATATACCTTATCTAGCACCCAGTTAATGTCTTCGAAAAGGAGGAAGAGGGAGTGGGATTTCTGTTTTCGACCAGAAGCTGGCTCTGCCTTGCGTGTTACTGCGATTTTACAAGGTGCCTCTAAAGGAAAATTTGGATCCTTAATGTATCCGTTGCCATGGCTACTGAATAGAACCTGCTTCGTGTTTTGTTCCTCACATGGAAACATAGGCGCTCTGGGAGTAACCACGTACATATGTATGTCAGTTGAATGGAGCAAGGTGACCTGAATTAATACTGTCATGTGTCTCTCAACTATATATTTAACTCATGTCTTTAGCAATTGCAATGTAGTATTTATATAGCACTTTCCATACCCCTCTGAGGCCTGAGTTTTTTAGAATCAAATTTAGAACATATGCTCTGCATTGTTTTACATTTGCTTTCCTGTTGCCACGCACAAAGTAAATACTATACAAAGTAAAGGCTATTAGTGCCGTTATGTGGACTAACTTGTATCATCAAGAATTGCTCCTTGCCTTGGTAAATCTACTTCCTGAGTTAGCCCGTTGGCATTGTTGATATTGACTTTTACATCGATGGCACAGAATGCAGCTTTTTTTGGCGGATTTTTGTGTGGGTATCTACATAGGACTTTGCATGGCCTCAGTTATTTTCAAACTCAAAACATAGATTTGTGTTGTGTAGTAGAGAGGTCTTCAAACTTTCGTCGACTGAGCCCCCCCCCCATCTAAACCTTTTTACACGTCGAGCCTCCCAACCACCTGACAAAAAATTTCTGGAAGCTGGTACTCTGCATCATTGATGGCCATTTCCTCCTGCAGAGCCCATGTCGTATTGGGCAAATAATATTAAATAAAGTTAGAGTGTTTAGTAACCTGAAGTTTTTGTAGTCTTTGTGCCTATTATAAAGTTCAAATTAAAAATCTCCAAGAAAAAATTAGCACTAAAAATTTCATTGGTGCTTTATTTTTCACATAAAACACAAAATTTAGGATAGATTAGTCAAAACACTCCCAAAACACAGGTGAGGGGTGTGCCTGTTTTTCTCCACAAAAACAGTCAATGTGTGGATGGATTCTTGTTTCTGCCATCCTTGGACGGTGCTCCACTTTCAGTCTTGAGCAGTACCTGGAAACGAGAGAGCTCACAAAATGTTGTAATATCTTTTTTCCAGTTTTATATAGTGTGATCATGACCCAGACGTATTGAAGCAATTTACAGGAGCAACTTTTACATTACACAAACACACATTCACTTTTTGTAAGCACAGGGAGATTCAGTGGTTTGCTCAGAATCACAGGATGTTGAGCATGCACCAAGAATTGAACTTGGTTCCCCAGCTCCATATTAGTCTGCTCTGGCTGTTGCGCCTCATACTTGCCCTTAGGCAAGATATCAGAAAAAGGGGGTCCATAAAACATGCTTTCTGACACAAATGAAAGATCTGTGATTATGTGGAGTATGGCCAGGTGTTGCCATGCCAGTAGGAGGCCAGCCACAGTTTTCCAAGGCCTAGGGGACATTTACATCATACACATGTGATATAAGTGACCTCTTTATTCTGTAGCAGCATCAAGAGTCAATTTGTTAGCATAGTTGGATTATGAAGAAGATCGCCTTCCAAAGCTTCAGAAATAGCTGCACAAGAAAGCATTTAAATTTGGTCTATGAAAGAAGTGAGGACAGATGGTATGCATACTTCACAATAATATATTATATTAGGCTTGTGGACTCTTAGGGATTGAAACATGTTAAACAATCACCAGCGACTTTAATCAATGTCAAATTCATTTTTCGTAAGTCACTGGTAAATTAAGTGATTTTGCCCAGGATCACATGATGTTGAGCCGATACCAGGACTTAAACTCGGGTTCCCTGAACCAATGTCAGCACCTATGCCATTGATGCCAAATCTGCTCCTCCTTCAATCATCCAACGTTCACACTAGTAGTGGAATGAAGGGGAAAGGAGTGAGGCTTTAAAAAAATAAAACAAAAAACTCTTCACTCTAACCTTCCAAAGAATGGAATCTTCAGGAAGGATACAGCCATTGTAAATTCCTTGCAGTGAAATGCAGTGGCTGCGAGTATGCAAACCAGGATAACCTTGAGGGGGAAGTGTTCAAGAGCGAGACTAACGGCAACAACAAGATGTTAAATTCAGCAACCACGAGGCAAAAGGCAACAGTGAAGAAGTGCTGTTGCATCAGCAAAGTTGAAGAATTTTGCAGCTTTATGTATACCAAATTTATGACACTCCCTAGCATCTCTCCTGCTGTTCCGTTCATTGGAGGAACGTCAGTGCTGACGTTAAAGCAGTGCTCTGCTGCAGGAACTACATCCTGATTGGCGATTCTGAATGACTGCTCCAATTAGAGAGCCCTAACTCGAAATGGGGATATAAAAACAGGCAGCAAACATACTTCTGATGTGGGAAGCAAATCAAGGGTGCAACTAGAGCCAAACTTCAAATGGGGGGCTAAGACTCCCAGCCAGGGCTGGCCCTAACACTGGTCGTGCACGGTGCAACAGTCGTTTTATGCACCCCCTCCCATTTCCTCCTTCTCCATGAATTCCCTGACTACCACTCGCCAACAATGCACCTCATCTCTATAATCCCTTTCTGACAAACATTTCACTTCTTTATAGGGCTGCCCATAGTTTACTAACACTCAGTTTTGTGATTTGCATGGTACACATTCTTAGTAGCAGGCACATTAGCCCTTTGCGCTGTGTGGGTGACAGAAGTGCCCATGTAATTGCACCGTGAGCGATGCAACAGTGTGAGAGTAGGGTGCGAGGAGTGAGTAAGGTAACCATATGAATTTGGGTGCAGAGGTAAGTGCAGAGTGGGACAAATGAATGGATGGTTAGTGATGGGCTTGTTTAAGGGAGATTGCAGAGTGAGCAGTGATGGGGACAGGTGAGTGAAGTTTCAAAGTTTCACATGAGCAAGGTGAGTAGTGTGCTAGTATGCTCGTGTGACTGCAGGGTGAAGTACAGGGTGAACAGCGCAAGAGGCTTGTGAGTGCAGAGTGATTACTGAGTGCAGAGTGTGCAGTGTGCTCATGTGACCGCAGGGTAAGTGGAGGGAGAACGGTGTGAGTTCATGGCGAGTGGCATAAGTGCAGTGTGGTCACTGTGAGTGCAGGGTGAGTGAGTGGTGTGAGTGCATGGTGATCAGTGTGATTACATCGTGGTACCTGTAAGTGCATGGTGAGTGTGAAAGGAAGGGCGAGAATGAGGTGTCAGTTGTCTGAATGCAGGGTGCATTCCCAGACACAGTTGAAGTTACTCAGCATGTTATTGAGGGCTGGCATAGGCTTTCAGATATAAGTTAAACTATTGCTTTTATGCCATTATTCAGGATCCAGGGATCGAGGGTGGAGGAAATAAATATTATGCTCATCCTGCAACAAACTCCCAGTCGTGTGATTAGGGTTGCCAGCTCATCATAATGATGACCCATATGGTACAAAAATAACCAGCCCCCTAAAGCCTATTTTCAGCACTTATCTGTGCATACTTGGATATAAATAGAAATTATTTTTAATTGTGTTCTAGGGCTGCCTGAATGATCCATGACTGATAATTAAAGGGAACAAAGATTAAAAAGTCACATTACAAATGAATACATTCTATTTTATTTATAACCCTATTTAGTGTCAAGACAAGGCCTTTGCAGGCTCTTTAAACAACACATGGCTGGCATTTTTCTTTTGTTAACCCTACTTTATATTCCCTTTCAAGAAATGCATTCTCACAATGAGACAGTAAAAAGTAAAATCCAATGTAAGGAATAGGCAGAGTGGGGACCCAGGAGGTACTGGAACCAGAAAACAAACAGCCTCTGTAACCAACTTGCTGGGTTGTTGGTCACGCTGGGGGGCACTGATACTACCGCTAAGAATTAGACTGATTATAGGAGTCATATTGTTATTTTGCACATGTTTTAATCGGAATTTTAAAAATTGTACTGTAATGAAATTCTAACCTTTTAATTGTGCAGGACCTCTGTATATTGTCCCGTTAGCGCTCGCAGCGCTTAATCCTCATTTTGCTTGCCGTTCTCCCTCGCCCAGCCGATTTAGGTGCTGGGGCGAAAGGCGGCCGCCATCTTGGAGGAAGGCAGGGCAGCGCGCTAGTCGCTGGCTGACTCCTGCCCTCCCGGGATCCTAGAAAAATGCGGGGCTTCTGACCACACCGCCCTAAGGTTGTTGGTCACGCTGGGGGGCACTGATACTACCGCTAAGAATTAGACTGATTATACGAGTCATATTGTTATTTTGCACATGTTTTAATCGGAATTTTAAAAATTGTACTGTAATGAAATTCTAACCTTTTAATTGTGCAGGACCTCTGTATATTGTCCCGTTAGCGCTCGCAGCGCTTAATCCTCATTTTGCTTGCCGTTCTCCCTCGCCCAGCCGATTTAGGTGCTGGGGCGAGAGGCGGCCGCCATCTTGGAGGAAGGCAGGGCAGCGCGCTAGTCGCTGGCTGACTCCTACCCTCCTCAGCTATCTATAAATGTGCACCATGAGCAGACGGCGCAGCGGGCTGGCGCAGCGGGCGCGCCGGAACCACGCCGAAGTCACGCCAAAGTCCAGCCCGTCTGCGCCCGTCCGCAACCGGCCGGGACCAGGGGCCACAACCCCTGCCCAAACCAATAGTAATGTTCCTAATACAAGCATTATAACCTACTCAAGTTATGAGTTGAGGGAGATCAAATACAAGGCACCAATTAACACCCATGCCTGTGCTCGCGTGGGTCCAATAGAGACGTTGGGCCCAATCAGCTGCTACAACTGTAGATGGGAGAGCATTCCTAAACAAAGTCATGTGATAATGAACACCCCCACAACCCCCCTTATTTGCATGTATTTGAATGTTAGATCTCTGCCCAAACACTCTACATACATCTGGGATTTTTTACATGAACATAAACCCGACCTGGCTTTTTTAACCGAAACATGGCTGGATGATCACAATACTCCAGATATAGTCACAGCCCTCCCTCCAGAATATAAGATTCTGAACGTGAATAGAATGAGGAAAAAGGGAGGAGGCGTCGCTCTTTTATTTAGAGATTTTCTCACTTGTAAGCAAGAGACCGACATACAAGTGGAAACTTGTGAAACTATGGCATTTTCAGTGTCCTTAAACACTAATGTGTTATTTGGAGGAGTACTAATCTACAATCCTCCTGGCTGCACACTAAATTTCAGTACACAACTACTGGAGCAAATTATGCCAGTCTGCTTGAAGAACAAAAATATCCTCCTCCTTGGAGATTTTAACATACATTTTGATAAATGCAATAACCCCCTAACAAAACAATTAGTGGAGGATATGGAAATCCTGCAGATATCCCAAAGAGTTAACCAACCTACACACACACGGCAGGTCATATATTGGACTTGGTATTTTCTAACATGGAATCGATTGACATTGACTCTGTAACACCTCTGCTATGGACAGATCACTATATGATCACTTTCCGTATCAATCTACCTACTGTACACACGAGAACATTGGGTCTAAGTGTAGCAAGCACGAGGAGCTGGAAAAACTTCTCAACAGACAAATTCAAACAACATTTTTCACACCCGAGTTTAGCAGCTACTGATATCCATGAAGAAATAGATTTACTTCACACAAATATTAAGACTGCACTGGAGTTCTGTTCCACCCTCCGAGTTCATCACAAACATAGAACTACAAAATCGGAAAGGTGGTACGGACCAGAATTGAAACTTTTAAAGAGAAAATGTACATCTCTGGAACATAAATGGAGAATAGGCAAGTCAGACGAGACCAGAAACATTTATAAACAAGCACTCGTACTCTACAATAAAGCAATCAAGTAGGCAAAAAAGGAGTATTTTACACGTAGAATCACTGAGAATAAAAATTCCTCAAAGGAACTTTTTAAAATTGTTGGGGAATTATGTAACCCAACAAATCTTTCAGTAAAACTTACTCCATCACAAGAGAACTGCAATAAACTAAATGATTTTTTCTGTGAGAAAATTGATATCATTTATGCCTCTTTTCCTAATTGTAGGCCAGAAACCAGAGCGCAGTGTACCAACCACAACTCAAGTTATTTGTTCAAGTTTTGGCCCTTTTTCAGAAGCCGAGGTAGGCAGAGTCATGCTCGAAGTTAAGTCAGGATCCCCACTAGATCCATGTCCGCACCACATTTTTTCTCAGCTAACCCCTGTAATTTGCCCTGCCGTAACGAAAGCACTTAATCTTTCCTTATGCTCTGCTAAATTTCCAAGATCTTGGAAGCAGGCCCTAGTCACCCCTCTAGTAAAAAAGGCAGGATTAGATGTAAACAACCCTGCCAACTATCGACCAATATCCCAGTTACCTTACCTCTCAAAAGTGCTGGAGAAACTGGTCAATAGACGGCTATCCACTTATTTGGAAGCCAATGAACTGTTGGATGTCTCTCAGACAGGTTTCAGGGCGAACAACAGTACTGAAACAACACTTTTGGCGGTGACGGATATTATCAGGGCCCAGGTGGATCATGGTAAGACAGTCGTCCTGATACTCTTGGATTTATCGGCGGCTTTTGCTACCGTACCACACGACCAACTACTGAAAGCCCTGGAAGGGAAAGGTATTCGAGACAAGGCATTGGGATGGCTACAATCCTTTTTGGCTGATCGAACACAATCAGTGTGTCTGGGTGATTTTATTTCTCCCCCGCGAAACATTAAATATGGGGTTCCTCAGGGGGCTTCATTAAGCCCAACCTTGTTTAATGTATTTGTTTCCTCATTGGCAGCCATTGGAAGAAAATGGGGTGTTGAAATGTGTTCTTATGCTGACGACAACCAGCTGATGGTCACCATTGATGAGAAAGATGATCCTAAAACTCGACTACTAAACTGCCTGACTGAACTGGCCAATTGGATGCAAGAGCACTGTCTGAGATTAAATGCAGACAAGTCAGAAATCCTCCTGTTTGGCAAAAATCCCCAGCTTTGGGACAACAGCTGGTGGCCAAGTAACCTGGGCTTGCCCCCAAATCCCACCATAAAAGCGAAAAACTTGGGTGTGGTATTGGACAGTGCTCTGTCCATGAAATCACATGTCTCCATTGTCTGTGGCAGAGGCTTTGCATTATTGAAAATGCTCAGACAAGTCTTCCCCTGGATTCCGACTGAGTGTAGGAAGACCCTGGTCCAGTCGCTGCTGATGAGCAGACTGGACTACGGCAACTCTCTGTTTGTTGGAATGGCAGACTATCTCTTCTCTAAACTGCAGATAGTGCAAAATGCCGCGGCAAAGGCTGTATGCAATAAGAAGAGATATGATTCGGCAAAAAGTTGCATGCGAGAGCTACATTGGCTCCCAATGCGACAAAGAGCTAACTTCAAACTACTGTGTATCACACACAAGGTACTTTAAAATACAGGCCCTACCATTCTACACAATAAAGTCAAATTCCATAGACCATCAAGGAACCTTCGTTCCAGAACTTTAGGAAGAGCAAACACTACCCGCGTGAAGACTGTCAGGATGGGAGAGCGGGCTTTCTCTCATCTAGCTGCAACCAAATGGAATGAACTACCTCCCAGTCTCAGACTGACAGACTGTCTCCTATCATTTAGGAAACAATTAAAGACACTGCTCTTTCCTAGACTAGAGTAATCAGTAATCAGTGCGGTTATTGTACCTCTCAGCACCAAACCTCAGCGCCGTGATATCCTACCCAGGATGATTGTTAGCGCTTTATAAATAAACTAAATACAAATACAAATACAAATACTTGCAAAGGTATGCAAATAATCCCCCATGTGCTTATTTACACGCACAAGCTTTAAAGACCTGTGAAAAACTCGGGAGTGCCAGAGATGATTCAGTGATGTCATTTGAGATGCCATCAGTGATGTCATGAGTGATGTCACTGACCATGTCATGAGTGATGTAGTATGTGACGTCATCAGCAGTGCATTGCAGGCGCGCGAGTTATAGTTAACTAAACTAACTATAACGGGGGAATTTCAATGATTTTGTATGAGTGAAATGTCCAGCTAACTATAACATGTGTGAAACCTATAGTTTTTTCTGTGAATTTGTAAGGTTTTTTAAATGCTAATTTTTAACTATAACGTGTGTGAAACCTATGGTTTTTTCAGTGAATTTGTAAGGTTTTTTAAATGCTAATTTTTAACTATAACATGGCTTAAACCTATGGTTTTTTCAGTGAATTTCAAAGGTTTTGTAAATGATAATTTTTAAATGTATTAATTGTTATATTTTTGTATACTAATTTACTACATTGTTTTAAAGTGTTTATTTTTAGATATTTAATTTTTTAAATTACATTACATATTTTTCATATAAATTGATTTTTTTTTTAAACTATTGAAATTTTAATATGTTTTTAATTTAATATTTTTTTAATTTATATATATTTTTTATAACAGGCAATGATATCCTACGGAAGGAAATTCAAGTTACTGGTAAGTACAGTTAAATTTACTTTTCAGGAATAGTAGTGCGCTGAAAGATGCAGCACTGAGGTATCTCCTGATAACAGGTGAGTAAATTGGAATTCGTAGTTTGACTGATTTTTGAGGAATATTTTTAGGTTTCAAAACTCCACACTTGGAAAAATTTCCAAGTGAAACCAGTCAATGTTAGCCTATGGAATGAAATTCAAGTTACTGTACCTACGATTAGAGATTACTTCTCATGATCAGTAGTGGGCTGAAAGATGCACCACTGAGGTCTCTCCTAATAACAGGTGAGTAAATCGGAATTCGTATTTCGGCTGATTTTTTAGGACATTTTTAAATTTCCAAAACTCCACACTTAGAACAATTTCCAAGTGAAACCAGTCAATGTTAGTCTATGGAAGGAAATTCAAGTTACTGTAAGTATGGTTAGAATTACTTTTCAGGATCAGTAGTGGGCTGAAAGATGCAGCACTGATGTCTCTCCTGATAACAGATGAGTAAATCGGAATTCGTAGTTTGGCTGATTTTTGAGGAATTTTTTAAAGTTCCAAAACTCCACACTTAGAAGAATTTCCAAGTGAAACCAGTCAATGTTAGCCTATGGAAGGAAATTCAAGTTACTGTAACTACGATTAGAATTACTTTTCAGGATCAGTGGTGGGCTGAAAGATGCAGCACTGAGGTCTCTCCTGATAACAGGTGAGTAAATGGAAATTCGTAGTTCGGCTGATTTTTGAGGAATTTTTTTAAAGTTCCAAAACTCCACACTTAGAAGAATTTCCAAGTGAAACCAGTCAATGTTACCCTATGGAAGGAAATTCAAGTTACTGTAACTACGATTAGAATTACTTTTCAGGATCAGTGGTGGGCTGAAAGATGCAGCACCGAGGTCTCTCCTGATAACAGGTGAGTAAATGGAAATTCGTAGTTCGGCTGATTTTTGAGGAATTTTTTTAAAGTTCCAAAACTCCACACTTAAAAAAATTCCGAAGTGAAACCAGTCAATGTTAGCCTAGAAAGGAAATTCAAGTTACTGTAACTACGATTAGAATTACTTTTCATGATCAGTAGTGGGCTGAAAGATGCAGCACTGAGGTCTCTCCTGATAACAGGTGAGTAAATCAGAATTCGTAGTTCGGCTGATTTTAGAGGATTATTTGTACGTTCCAAAAATAGACACTTAGAAACTTTTCTGGTGAAAACCACACAATAGATTCCTATGGAAGGAAATACAAGTTACTGGTAAGTACGCTTAGATTTACTTTTCAGGGTCCGTACTGGGCTGAAAGATGCAGCACTGAGGTCTCTCCTGATAACAGGTGAGTAAATCGGAATTCGTAGTTCCGCTGATTTTAGAGGTATTTTTTAAAGTTTCAAAACTCCACACTTTGACTGGTTTCACTTGGAAATTCTTCTATGTTAGCCTATGGAAGGAAATTCAAGTTACTGTAACTACGATTAGAATTACTTTTCAGGATCAATAGTGGGCTGAAAGGTGCAGCACTGAGGTCTCTCCTGATAACAGGTGAGTAAATCGAAATTCGTAGTTCGGCTGATTTTTTAGGAATTTTTTAAAGTTCCAAAACTCCACACTTAGAAAAATTTCCAAGTGAAACCAGTCAATGTTAGCCTAGAAAGGAAATTCAAGTTACTGTAACTACGATTAGAATTACTTTTCATGATCAGTAGTGGGCTGAAAGATGCAGCACTGAGGTCTCTCCTGATAACAGGTGAGTAAATCGGAATTCGTAGTTCGGCTGATTTTACAGGAATATTTGTACGTTTCAAAAATAGACACTTGGAAACTTTTCTGGTGAAAACCACACAATAGATTCCTTTTGGAAAGAAATACACGTTACTGGTAAGTACGCTTAGATTTACTTTTTAGGGTCTGTACTGGGCTAAAGATGCAGCACTGACGTCTCTCGTGATAACAGGTGAGTACATCGGAATTCGTAGTTCTGCTGATTTTAGAGGAATATTGTGCTCAATAATGAAGGAAGGGGGTGGGGCCTGAGGTGACCTGTGCAAACACGCCCTGTGGCACGTTTTAGATTGGGGAATTAATTCCTCTTCAATCCTGAGGTCCCCTGTGAGCCAACTAGCCCACCAGGTACCTCCAGTATGAGCAAGGGAGCTGTGTTGCAGAGAGGTGTTCAGAGGGCACGCCCCCTTTTTACAACACGCTGCAACGCAGCTCCGTGGTGTTTAATGGAGGTACCTGTTGGACTAGTTGGCCCCTAGGGAACCTCTGGATTGAAGAGGAATTAATTCCCCAACTTAAAACGCGCCACAGGGCATGTTTGCACACATATCACCTCAAGCCCCGCCCCCTACCTTCACCACTGTGCAAATGCGCTGCGTAGCGCGCTCTAAGTTGGCGAATTAAGTCTCCTTGCATACTGAGGGTCCCTGAAGGCCAACTAGCCCACCAGGAACCTCCAGTATGTGCCAGGGGGCTGCGTTGCAGAGAGGTGTAACAAGGGGCGTGGCCTCATTACACCTCTCTGCAATGCAGCCCCCTGGCCCGTTTGTAGAGGGAGAACTAATACTCCTTGCATACTGGCGGTCCCTGGGGGCCAACTAGCCTACCAGGAACCTCCAGTATGCACCAGGGAGCTGTGTTGCACAGAAGTGTAATGAGGCCCCGCCCCTTTTTACACCTCTCTGCAACGCAGCCCCCTGGCACGTTTACAGAGGGGGAACTAATTTTCCTTGCATATTGGGGGTCCATGGGGGCCAACTACCCACCAGGAACGTCCAGTATGCGCCAGGGTGCTGCGTTGCAGAGAGGTGTAAAAAGGGGCGTGGCCTCTTTACACATCTCTGCAAGGCAGCTCCCTAACGCATACTGGAGGTTCCTGGTGGGCTACTTGGTCCCCAGGGACCACCAGGTATTCAAGGGCAATTATTTCCCCCTCTGCAAACGCACCAGGGGGCGCATTTGTAGAGTGGTGCCTTTATGTTTTTTTTGGGATGACAGGGTACTCGTACCCTGCATGTATCCCGGGATTATTTTTTTTTTTAAACCCTGCAGGCCTAGGGGGTCAGGAACCTCCAGTATGCGCCAGGGGGCTGCCTTGCAGAGAGGTGTACGAAGGGGCATGGCCTAATTAAACCTCTCTGCAATGCAGCCCCCTGGCGCGTTTGCACAGGGGGAACTAATTCCCCTTGCATACTGGGGGTCCCTGGGGGCCAACTAGCCCACCAGGAACCTCCAGTATGCGCCAGGGGGTAAAACACCTTCACTCGGCAACTTTCACTCTGCATACCTTCACTCCTCATACCATTACAACGCAAGTACCATTACTCCGCAATACTATTATAATGCATACCATTACATTTTATATACTTTTACCATGCATGCTTTTACAACGAAATTCGTTGTAAATGCATGAATGGTAAAAGCAAATGTTTTTTAAATTTAAGTTTAAGGTAAGTATATGGTTTTAGTTTGGGGGTGATGGGGTATATGTTTTAGGGGTTTAGGGGTATTTTAAAGGTGGGTTTGGATTATGGGGTAAAGGGGTATTTAAGGGTTAAGGGATAGGTTTGGGTATTGGGGTACAGGGGTATTTTTAGGCTTCCGGGCTAGGTTTGGGTTTTCGGGTACAGGGGTATTTTTAGGGTACAGGGCTGGGTTTGGGTTCTGGGGTAAAGGGGTAATTTTAGGGTTCAGGGCTAGGTTTGAGTTTTGGGGTACAGGGGTATTTTTAGGGTTCAGGGCTAGGTTTGAGTTTTGGGGTACAGGGGTATTTTAGGGTTTAGGGTAGGTTTGTGTTTTGGGGTTTAGGGGTATTTTAAGGGTTTAGGGATAGATTTGGGTTTTGGGGTACAGGGGTATTTTAAGGGTTCAGGGATAGGTTTGGGTTTTTGGGTGCAGGGTATATTTATAGGGTTAAGATGGGTTAGTGTTTAAGGGTGTTGGGGTATTTTAAGGAGTAAGGGTGGGTTATGATTATGGGGTGCAGGGGTATTTAAAGGGACCAGGGTGGGATTAGTTTTTAGGGTGTAAAGGGTAATAAAAATAAACAATTTAAATAATGCAATTTAAAAGAATAAATGTTTTAATTAAATAAAAAAAGTGTGTATATATATATATATGTATGTATGTATATATATATATATATATATATATATATATATATATATATATATATATATATATATATATATATATATATATTTATATATATGTACATCAAAATATCAAATACAAGCCCTAGGAGAAAGTGAAGATACAAAGAAAAACTTGCGCCAAACAATGGAGAAAAATCTGGATAAACATGATGAAGAGATTCAAGAAAGAAAACAACGGAAATTCAGATGTGACGAGTCTGATTTTACCAATGGGACAATTTTCACCTTTGCGAAACGTTTTGATATTCTCAAAAAACAACAGTACGCAAACCCTCAATTTGTGGATAATGACACCATTCCCAGTGGAACAGAATCAGAAGCCAGTGATGGCGAACAAACAATTGTAGGGGCAAAGAAACTCTCTTTTTTAGAGGAGATGCAAATCCTCTACAAGGATCAACAAAATCCAAAGACAAGGGGAAGAGGACGGGGAAATTACCAAGCGAGAGGAGGAGGAAAAGGACAAATGACGAACCAAAGCCAAGGAGGAAAACCAGGAGAAGCCGCAAATCAAAGGTATCCTCTGAGAAACAGGACAGCACTAAAGAAATAACCACAATAAAACCTACCAAAACAAAAATCCAAATGTGGTTATCAACTTGTCAAATTACACACTAACAGAATTGGAATGCACCTTACTGAAAAAGGCTCTTACCTTTTGCCCTGATAAACATCAGGATGAGGTCGAAACGAGAATAGATGTATACAAATACATTAGAAAATTAAAACTGAAAAAATTCTTCGCAAAAAAAAAGAAATTGCAAAAGAATTGAAGGAACAGCTACTGAACGCAATTCCGTAACAGACCGAGAACAATTTACAGTGGGTGATGCACCAAGCCTACGAACAGCTTATGAACTGGCCCACGAACTTGAAGAAACTGAACACAGTGACACTCAAGTAATCCCCGAACTGGGTATACCAACAAACTCATGTTCTAAAACAAACCTCAAAAGCAAATCCCGATTCTGTCCTGTCCTATATCCTGGCAACCGCATAGATACGTATCACGACTTAGTCGTAACAGAATTGGAAGCAATGAATAACACACTGACAAAAAACGAAAATGTAACGAAAAAGGAACGCCTAGCCTTGAAAGCACTTGAAACAAATCCTCTAATTGAAATAAAGCCGGCAGACAAAAGGGGGAACATAGTCATTCTGAACAAAACAGACTATGTAGAGGAAGCCAATAGCCAATTAGACAACGTTATGAACTACAAACAACTACAACGAAATCCATCTGTTGATATAATGATCAAACTACACAAACTAATTTAAGAATGGCAAGAAAAGGGACTGATCAAAAAGGAGGAAGCAAAATACCTCACTGTAACACATCCAATCACCCCCACCATATACTTCTTGCCAAAGATTCATAAAACACTAATTAATCCACCAGCCCGACCAATAATATCAAGTTGTGGCTCCTTGTGTGAAACTGTAGCATCATATGTGGATTACTTTCTGGCACCGATTGTTCCCACTCTCAATTCATTCATCAAAGATACCGGTGACTTTCTAAGGATAATCATGGAGACCGATTGGCATTCTGACTACTGGCTCGCTACCATCGATGTCGTCTCGTTGTATACATCTATACAACACAACATAGGCCTAACAGCAATCAAATACTTCTTGAAACAAAGACCTATATCTGATTTGAGACATACCAACATGCTGTTAACTATGATAACCTTTTGCTTAACCAATAATGTTTTCCTTTTCAATAAAAATTTCTATCAACAAACCTGCGGTTGTGCCATGGGCGTTTCCTTCTCTCCAAGCTATGCTAATCTCACCATGGGGTGGTGGGAGAAAAACATAGCTTGGAGAGAAGAAAACGTAAACTACACCACGGACGTGGTGTTGTGGCTCAGGTTTACAGACAACCTGTTCCTCCTCTGGAAAGGTCCAAGACAGAAATTGATAGAGTATATAGCAATACTCAATCAAAATGAAGTGGGTTTAAAATTCACTTTTAACATTCAGAAAACAGAAATTGACTTTTTAGACACTAAGGTCTATGTGAAGAATAACAAATTAGAGACAACAGTATTCAGAAAGAAAACATCGACGAACAGTGTCCTATATGGCACTAGCTTCCACCCTACATCACTGAAACAAAGCATTCCATATGGCGAATTTTTACGCATGAAACGCAATTGCTCAGAACCATCAGAAATGGAAAAAAAGTTCAAGGAAACCAAAGATCACTTCGCCAATCATGGATACAAACATAAAGATATACTACGAGGGGAACAAAGAGCGAGGGCGAAAACAAGAACCGAAACCCTCATACCAAAGGACAAAAAAAATCTGAAAGTAGATGAAGATAAACCACGACTAATTCTCACCTACTCAAAGGAAAGCTTCAAAATACGACACATTCTAACAAAATATTGGAGTTTTTTAAAAAAGGACACAGAAATAGGATCATTGATAGGAGACAGACCACTGATCACATTTTGCAAAGCTCCCTCAATCCAAGACACATTGGTTAACAGTCATTTTAGAAAAGACAAACTCATCACTTGGCTAGACAAAAGACAACTAGGATTTACCAAATGCCAATCGTGCAAGGCATGCAAAATTGGTCAGAATCTAAAATGTCTGAAAGATCCAAAAGGAAGAACCTTTGAAATAAAAGACAAAATAACCTGTGACTCACAGTTTGTGGTCTATCAACTTCAATGCTACTGCGGTCTAAAATACATTGGCTCAACTATATGTCCTCTGAAAAAGAGAATACATGAACATATCCGAGCAATTGAAAACAATGACAACAGTTATGCAATTGCTAAACATCTAAAAAGCCATCCAGGGAAAACTTGGAAAGATATAAAATATGCAGGAATTGCAATGATAAAAGAAAATGAAGGTGGTGGAGACAAAAACAAAAAACTAAGACGACTTGAATCAAAGTTAATAATAAGATTCAAATCCCGCAGCCCATGGGGAATGAATGCGGACGAGGAACTGTACGTACATCTCTGAGACTGTTAAGAACCATGAATAATCAAAGACTTTCTGTTATGTTTGACATTAAGGAAGAAACAGCTACCTGATTGAATTTAAACTTGGACCTGTATTAATTCAGTTTACCATAACTTGTAGTATGATGAAACTAAGATCTAAAGACCTGTTATATGATTTTAAAGGAGTAACTCTCTTCCAAGGCTTGGACAGACCAGGAGATCGACATGGACGTTTCAAGGGGACAACTAACATATAAACAGGCACTAAGCCAATACTGTTTAATGACACTCAGTCACAAATAAAATGCGAAAATACACGCGTTTTAATTTGCTCAATTAGGCATTTAGCCTAATTTTTGCATTCAGTCAAGAGACAATTTTGTCAACTGAGATAAATCAAGTCCCACCTTGTCTCGAAAATGTCGAACACGGGTCTGTTATAAGTTAAGGATGAGCCTTATAAAACAGGCATGTATTAAAAACTACCTAACCCATAATGCAACGTAACACTGCCACATGGTGTTTATGGTAGAAATAGGTGAAATAAACAAGGGACAAATGTTTGTTAACCGTGATCAGGGACATTTACTGTCCGAAACGTGTAGGTGGGGAATACCTATATGAAATAAAAACGAAAAGAACCTTTGGAGTGGTGTGCGGCGTTCTTCTTTATTGAAGGTCTGCTTGCTTCCAAATATATATATATATAAATAAATATATATATGTATATGTATATACAAACATATATATATTTTTTTAATAATGTACTTTTACAATGTATATGACTTTACCACACATGTATTTGCGTTATAATGGCATGCGTGATAAAGTAATATGTGTTGTAAAAGTTTTAGGAATGATGGCTTTGCGGAGTAATTGTCCCGCGTTATAAAAATTGTGGAGTGATGGTATGCGGGATGTTGGATTGCGGAATATCGTCATATATTCGAAAATATTAGCTCATTCATTTGAATAGTGCCTTTGTTTATCCTTCTTTCCTCTTGATTACTCCAAAGTATCTCCAGGGTCTACAACTCCTTTACATTGTCATACACCTGTACCTCCCTATATAATGAAGCTGTGCATCTTTCAGAGGCAATTTAATTTCTTGATAAATACAAGAATCTTCATAAATTAAGGATAACCTTCTGCTCACTGAGTTACACATGCTAAGTTAAAGGTGAGGATGTGACAAGAAGGGAAAAGAGGTCATTAAACATAAATTACCTTCCCTGCTCATTAAGTAAGCAGCTACCTACCTATGTCATTAGCTGTTGGAGATATATTGGGTAATGCACAAGATATATGTATTTGTATTGAATTTTGACATTATTGCACCAAATCTTATACGTTGTACTCTATTGACAGGCTTCTTTCATATTGGTAAGGACAGCATCGGCATGATGAATACGGTAGAACAATTAATTACACGGTCATCCCATGCACGGCCACTAGAAGAGAAACTACAGATAAAGAGATTAGGACCTGATCGTCCTGACCTACAACTGCAACAAGTTACCCAGGACAGACGTAAATCTTACAAACGTAACTTCTCAAACACCTGGTACACAAAAGCTGATTGGATTACAGGGTGCCCTTCAAGAAACAAACTGTTCTGCTTCCCCTGCTTGCTGTTTAATGGTGACTTTCCTTGGACAAGAGAAGGAGTGAAAGACATGAAGCATCTGTCTGAAAAAAATAAAGAAGCATGCACACACAAGAAAGCATATGGAAAACGTGACGAGACTGGGAATGTTGGGAGATGCACCGATTGAGCAGCACATAAATGATGCATATCGCCAAACAATACAGAAGCACAATGAAACAGTTGATAGGAATAGACACATACTATCAAAAATAATTGATTGCATTCGTTTCTGTGGTGCTTTCGAACTGGCATTGCGAGGCCATGATGAATCAGAAGGTTCCACAAATCCTGGAATATTCTTAGGCCTTGTGGATTTAGTAGCAAGCATAGACAAGGAAATGGAAGCACATTTGGCAAGTGCTACAGTCTTTAAGGCACCTCTAAAACTATACAAAATGAACTCCTTGAGTGCATGCTAGAAATTATGAGAAGCCATATTGTCCAAGAGTTGCAAAACATAGACTTTGTGGCTATTCAGGCTGATGACACCACTGATGTGGCCACACAGACACAGTCCGTATTAGTCTTTAGGTACCTGGACAATGGCTATAATGTTGTTGAGAGGTTCTATGGTTTCACTCATTTAAGAGACTCAACTGCAGAAACCATTACTGCAGCTATACTGCGTCAACTGAAATTCATTTTTCCAGAGGTGCATAAAAAAAAACGTATTGCACAGAGCTATGATGGTGCGTCCGTAATGAGTGGAAGCCATAGTGGAGTACAGGAAAGAATTAGAGATGTGTACCCGTATGCTCATTATGTGCACTGTTACGCCCACCAATTTAATCTTACTGTGCAACAGGCAGTATCAAAGATCTCCGAGACACGAATTTCCTTTCAGGATGTAGGAGGCATGGCAGCATTCTTCTCACGTTCCCCAAAAAGAATGGAAGCCCTTCAGGAGATTGTGGACAAAAGGGTTCCAATTGGAGCCTCAATGCATTGGAACTATAACATACGTACATTCCAACTAATATTTCAATATAGGGAGGACCTTGTGAAATGTTTTGAAGCCATAGAAGCCAATTAAACCTTGGATTTCAAAACTCACAGTGAAGCCTGTGGCTTTGCTAGAACACTAAAAGATAGAGAGTTTCAGTTCTTTCTTTTTTTATTTGAAAAGATAATGTCAGCTGTCGAGATTTTATACAATCAGTTACAAGGACGAGACATAGATATTGTCTCTGTGAAAAGATATACCGCTGAGTTTGTCAGAAGCATAAACAAAGTGAGAGATGAGGTTGACAATTTAGACAGCCAACTGCCAGCGGCCTCACCTTTTTCAAACCACAGGAAAAACATCACCACTCTGGTCCGAAGTGCAAAAGAGATATGTGACATTGTAATTGTGCATGCACAAGAGCGTTTTGCTTTCACAAAACATATGGGGAGTGCCACATTATTGGAAAGTAAATACTTTGCAAAATATGATGAATCCTTCCCAGAGCATGCTCTGCAAGAGGCTGTGGAAGCTTATCCGATTCTCAACCAAGAGGACTTGAAAACTGAGTTGACTGTAATGTACTCAATGCCTGTGTACCGGAAGGCCAAAGATGCCAGGTCTTTGCTAGCTTTAATTTCATGAACTTAATATGGAAAAGACATTTACATAGACAGTGGCTTTACTAAAAAACAATCTTTTTCCACCTTAAAGAGGATAAAGACATTCCTGAGGAACACCATGCTTCAGGAAAGACTCAATGCGTTGGCAATGCTCTCTATAGAGAGCAAGCGTGTTCAAAATATCGCTGACTTTAACATTAAGTAATTGAAAAATTTGCTGCGTTTAAAGCCAGACGTGCTGAATTTCGATACAAAAAGTAAACATGTTGAATGGTGCTAGTTTAGTTTGCGACCTGTTTAGTTCTTTGTTTAATAAAAAACATCTGTGAGATACTCAGAAATGCATTATATCTCAGTCTGTTATGAAGCTCTGTGGTTATACTGAATAAGCAGCTACCTATGTTATATTACATCTCTTTAATAATGTAATAACTGCACTTTCACAATTTCTTTATTAACCTTCCTGCTTTCTCAAATTTGCTTGAAAATGCACACTTTTTTCACAATTTTTTCACAATTTTCTCGAAGGGGAGAACCCCCCTGAACCCTTATTAGGTTGTTCGGGCTTGCTCGCTGAGCTCGCACGCTACGGTATGACAATCATTTTACGGCTCACCACTTGCAAATGTCACTGTCCGCCACTGCACAGACAGCCCCATCCTGTGTTCCAGTAGGTCAATTAGGTGATCATGTTTGACAGTATCAAATGCTGATGAAAGAGCCAGGATGATCATTAGGCATGACTCATTGTGATCCAATATTCTCAGCACATCATTCACGATGTGCATTAGCGTTTATTCTGTACTATGGACTTGGAGGAAACCAGATTGGCAGTGGTCCAGGAGTTGGAAATGGTCGATGTGATGACAAAGTTGGGCAAGCACACATTTATCCAGAAGTTTTACCGAGGTGGGGATGTTAGTGATTCGGCAAAAGCTAAGAAGGTCAATGGGATCAGCATTTGGTTTCTTTAGGATTGGGGTAACTTGACCTGCTTTAAGACAATCCGGGATAGCACCTTGCGTAAGTGAAGCATTGTTGATCATCGTCCAGAGTGTTAGTAAGTAGGATCTCACTTCCGGAAAAAGGTTTGATGGCAGAGGGTCATTGTAGTGATTGGAAGGTTTCAAAGTCAACAGAATTTTGCGAATAGTAGATTCATCCAAGGTTTGGAACAGACTCCAAGATGCATTGTTTTTTGGGAGAAGGGCTGTATAGGGTCAGTGATATTCGACACTGAGGTTGCGAAGGGTGTTCAGCGGACCATTCGAGAGGTGATCTCGGGCTGAGTGTAATTCAGTCTCGATCTTAGTAGTCTTCTCAGTGAAGAAAACAATGAATTCTTCACAGTTCGGCAGTGTCCTTTGACACGGAACCGAGAGGTTAGAATGATTGTTAGCATGGGACTTGATGAGTTTGAATGTTTTTTTTCTGGATCAAGTTGAGTTCTGAAGAAGGTGGCCTTCGAGCCTCTGATGCATTTATTGTATATGCTTCACAAGGATCTCATGTGGTAAAGATGTTCAAGAGAGGGATACAATTGCCACTTCCTTTCTGCAAGTCTTAATTTTCTTTTTTCTGCATTAAGGCTATCATTGAACCACGGTTTAGAGGGCACTATTTTAAGCTGAAGTGGTGCCACCGAGCGATGTACATTAAGCATTGCATGGTTTTAGTGGGCCGTAAGGTCATTGACATTCTACATGTTCATGAGGGGGTAATAAGTTATCACAAAGCGCCGACAGGTCTTGTGAGTTGATGTTCCGTAAACATCTTTTCAACAGTTTTGGGTTCTTAGGTTGACCGATTCAAGGACGAGGAAGGTGATGCAATAGTGGTCTGTCCAGTCACATGGGAGGATCGACTCCAGGAGGAAAGAGTTGGGCTTACCAATGACAAGACCTAAAGTGGCTCCTTTGATATGCTTAGGGCTGTCACATATTTGGATAATGTTAAGGTCAAGTAGGAAGGATTTAAGGCTATTAACCACCACATCGTTTACATCATTCCAGTGGAGGTTGAAATCTCACAGGAAGATTTGAGTGCCCTGGAAATCCGAGGTGGCCGAAATAATGTCCATGATCTGTTCTGTGAAGGTAAGGTTGTTGCGAGGGGGGTGGAAAATGTTTGCAGTTTACATGAATGATTATTACCCCCAGTCACTTCAATGCATAGGTATTCACAAGACGGCAGGTCGGCCTGAATGACTTTCACTGTTAGATCACTACGATGTAGGCATGCGATGCCTGCCCCTTTACCACTCATTCTGTCCAACCTAATGATATCACAGTTGGGCGGCATTAAAAGGAATTAAAATTTTACATTTAAAACATAAACATACTTAACATAAAAACAGTTTCAACTTGCAAAATGGGCAAGGTGAATCCAAAATTCATGGTCCCGGCTTCTCTACTAGATTAATAGCTAACAAGTGCTTCATCGCATGATTGATGCAATATGCCAAATGGACAAAGAAACGTATTTTGTTCATGATTGTCGCAAAGTGCAATGTGCTGTTCAGAGATATTGTGCCAGTTTCAGTCTTATCTAAAAATGTAAAATGTTATCAAAAAAAGTTTAAACTGTGTAATTAAACAGAATAGACTTCATTCTTAAATTAAGACATAATAAAAACTGTGTCTGAAACAGTTTGAATATGCACAGAAAGGATTGGTAACTCCTCGTTTTATGCAGGTGTAAAGTGCATTGTGCAGGCTAGACATATCACGGCCTTTCTTCTCTGTATTCTATTGGCAGACAGACCAAATAACAATTTAAATACTATCAGAAGGCGAAGAGTGTCCCAACTGAGAACTGTCAGCACTTAGGGGTTGGAAAATGACATGGCATTCATGTGCATAACTTTGTAGGTGCCCTTCAGAAATTTCAGAAATCTTGTGGTTAGTTGACTCTGTGTCCCACTTAGACATGTTGCAATTGCGTTTTGACATTTCCTGATTCCTAAAATACGAAATAGAGGGATTACCTAATAACCCTTCAATTCATTTAGTTCTTTGCATACTTAAACTACAGGCAACAGAGATTCAGATTTGTAGTTACGTAGCCTGCAGTTTGGGCCCTCAGTGCCATTCAGACCACCATATTTGTAGGCTTTTAGGGGTATAACGCAGGATCTTAATCTGGCTCGGTCTTTTTTCGGGGCGAACCTCAGAGGGCTGAATAGATAATAGGCCTTTCTGTTGGAGTGGTGAAAAGAATTGCAAAAATCTGCATGGACCTTTGTAGATAGATCCTGTTGATCCTCATCTTGGTATCTCAGCTTTGCATTTTTCATAAACAGCTTAGCTTCTGATCTTGGTAGAAGGTTCAGATTAATAAATTCTTGAACACCCACTGCATTGCTGGAATATGTGGCATAGGCTTTCCATGCAAGCTTACTATTCTACATGTTTGACCATAACAAGCCCTTCAATGATCGGGTGGGGGAACTGCCTTGAGCCTAAGACAGTAGTTAAGAAATGTGTTTTGCCCAGGATAGTTTGTGTAGTTAAGTTGAATTCCAGGTGAATTTGTGAAGACGGGTTGCATCCAGCAACTGCAATAGACTTCTGTAACAACACTTCTCCGCCTTGTCAAGCCAGGGGCTCAGACTGTCTCTAAAGATCAAAGTGCCGTATAAGAGTGTTGGGATGAATTTAGAGTCCATGACTTGATAAATTGCAGACAGGTCTGCCATCTCATGTGTTTCAACAGTTTCTGGAAGCTGATAGTTATTGCTGCCGCCATTACTTTCATTACCTCATGCTGTGCATCTTGCGAGCCATGATAGTTAAAGCAAACGCCTAGATATTTAAAGCAAGCTACCTGCTCAATATTCACCTGACATATGCAAAAGAAACAATCGATAGACGGAATGCTGGACAATGCAAACATTCACCCCCAGTCACAAGGATCTGGGTTAAATCCATCATTTGTTTTCTCACCACACCAACCCAGTTTGGTCCCAGCCATATGCAAATCAGTCTTGACCCTGTTCCTTGAGGGAACAGTGCAGCCCGAACTGCCAAGCCAGGTCCTCCCTGGACCAGAAACAAGCGATGAATTTAGGCCCAAAATCCAAACTGGAAAGACATGCTGAGCAAAAAAACTATGGATTTAGGCCCATATCTCTGTACTGGGGTGAATGTATGACATAGTTCTGCATTCTGTCCATCAATTGTTCTTTTTGCATATGTCACCCCGAGTGGGACGGGTATGCCCAGACGTGGGTCCTGTGCTCTCCATGCCACTGGAGCTATGCTGGCTGAAGAGGGGTGAAACCTCGAACCCGGTCCTAGGATGCTTGTTTCCAGTCCAGGGAAGACCTGGCATGGCAGTTCCGGCTGGACTGTTCCCTTTGGGTGCAGGGTCAAGACTGATTTGCATATGGGTGGGTCCAAACTGGAATGGCATGGTGAGCAAAAAGACAATGGATTTTGGCCCAGATCTCTGTACTGGGGTGAATGTATGACATTCTGTCCGTCAATTGTTCTTTTAACAATATTCACCAGAACCAGGATAAATCTGATCTTTTTAACTTTATTACAGCTGGAAACCATTTTTTTGCATTTGAGAAGTTGATAGAGATCTTATGTTTATTACAGTAGTATAACAACACATCCAACAACCTGTGTATACTAACAGCAGTTTGATTGAATAGGATAGTATTGTCAGCATATTGCAGACATTGTATGTGTCAGCCCGCAAATTCTGGTAGGAAGGAATTTGCTCCTGCTAATGTGTTTTTTAGGTCGGCCAGATAAAGATTACATATTAGAAGGGCCAGTGTGCATCCCTGTTTCAGGCCTTGGTTGATCCAGACATTTTGCAACACTTTGTTGGTGGAAAGCTTGACTCTAACCCAAGTTTTAATGTACAGGCTCATGATGGCCCGAAACAACAAAGATGGGATACCCCAGTTGTGAAGCTTTTGCCAAAGCCTTAATCTGTCCATTTTATTAAAGTCAGAGGTGTAGTCAATAAAGGCAGCATATAATGTAGGTGCTTGGAGTATACTCGCTGCCTCAATCAAAGAAGAAAGGATTTCCTTATTATTAGTACTTCAGCCCTGCCTAAACCCAGATTGTGTAATAGGTATTGGCGCATTTGCCAAGGTTCATTCCTCAAGTTCTAAATTGAGGTGCTTTTGCTTAACATTTACTGTCTACATCAAGCAAGGCTATTAATCTACAGTTAGCTGGCTGATTAGTCGGACCTTTTTTATGTATTGGTGATAATGTTGATCCCCTCCAGCTGTCAGGTACCTTGTTTGTAATTGAACATTGCTTTAATAGTGGGCATTGAAGCGTTATCCAGGCGTCTTGTGCAGCTTTAAATATTCTGGCGGGAAGCCCATTAGGACAGTGGCTCCTGCTGATCGAAGGGAGCTAATAGTTGATCGTAGATTATCCATCTTATCCTGGTCACATTCCCAGATATCCTGTGTGCCAGTGGGGGACCCCATACCCTGAGTCCTGGCCTCTTCATGATGACTGTCTATGTTTGTAACATATAGGCTTGAGACGTAGTTCATCCAGTTATCAAAAGAAAGAGAGGCAACACGAATAATCAACCATGTATTAAAAGGAAGGTTCTTGAGTCTTCAGTGATGTATTCGAGTTCTTCTTTAATATTCTCAATCCAATACATCCAAAATAGAAGGCAAATACCTGAAGTTATAATCTTTCTTTAATCATTAGATTGTTCACGCCCTCCATATGGATCTGGCCTATGTAATAACAAGGATTACGTGTCCAAGAGTGTACTTCCTCGAGACTGAGAGATGTTCTTAATGGTCTGAGCTGTGTACGGCTCTCCTCTCCTTACACCGACAACTGATCTGGAACACCATCAATGGACTTTATGCTTTGTGTATACCTCCTTGACAGCCACATACAATGGGAGCTTGGGTGTAACTGAGTAGGCCAACATTGGCAATATGAGAGGGAGGCGCTGAACCCAGCCTCACTTACACCTAAATAGGCTGTGTCCTGTTCCACGCAAATGGCTGCATACCCCCTGTAGTTAGTCAGAAGCCAGGGCAGGGAAGGCAGGACATCTGTGCACTTCAAAGGCATGCTTCTAGAAACATCTCTCCACTTCAAAGGCACCATTTTGTATAAAAGAAGACCTCAGACGATACCACCAGTTAAGTACACTTTTGGACCTGTAGGTACTCTGCCAGGAAGGACTGCTCTGCTGCTGAAGGACTGCCACTCTGCTGGACTGCACTCTGATGGTGTCCTGCTTTGATGATCTACTGCCTGCTGCCCTCTTGCCTCGTTGAGAAGGATTGGACCTTCATGTCTTGAACCCTGAACTCTGGATGACGTCAAGGGTTAGTTGCCTGGTCTTCTAATTTGAACCCTCATGGACATAACAGCCTTCCAACCTCAGGCACCTGGACTCTGCCATCAATGAGTTTACCTTGCCAAGTGGTGCCATCCCAGTCCTGTGCCCTTAAAAGTGGACCTAAGATGCTGGCCAGTGAAACCAAAACACCTTTTTTGCTCAGCAACGCATCCCCAGGCAGAACCAATAGATCACGGCTGATGTGTGGATTGGACCCATCGCAAAAAACCTGCATTGTAGCCCTGCAAGTTTTTGGAACCAATGACTTGCCCCAATGGCACAGCACATCCCCAGCCCCGGTACTCGCATCTCTCATTGACAGCAGCCTCGAGAATGATGCCGAACTCTGGATCACAGCCTCGCATGTCCTTGTAACTGACACATCCCCGGCTGTGCTCAGCATTACTGATGAATGGGACCCATGATGGTGGCGCAACAGGACATCGTACCGCAGCCTCAATTTGGCTGTGCGGTACGTCTTCGATACAGATACATGCAACATTCCGCAATTACGATGTGAGGTACTCTGTTCAGCGGGCCTGACTGGCTCCCTGTAGCCGGCCTGCCCTTCATCGTGGTCAGCCTGAACTTGTGACTTTGTCCTGGTCTGGCGTGACCAGATATCCCCAATAGTGCTTGGTGATTTGTGCTTTTGGGTGCTATTTTCCCTATGAACTGTCAAATTCAATATCTCCAGTTCTACTAATTGGATTGTTGTTATTTTGGTCTTGTTTTAGTCATCAAAACTCACTAAAGCTTTCTAAATATGTTGTGGGCTCCATTTGTGGTGTGTTTTCACTGTTTCTCTGTATTGAGTGTTTCACTAATACTTTACACACTGCCTCAAAGTTATGCCTGATTGCTCTGTACCAATCCTCCAAGGAGGCTAGCACTGGTTAATTTGGGATTTGCTTCTACCTTACCCCAAGGTTTGTGGTTTCTGCTTGACAAGGGCTTTCACCCTAGTCAACTAACAACCCAATTTCTTACACAGGGGTAGTAGGAGAAGTCCAGTTAGACACTGCCATGCAATTTTCTCTCTAATTTGTTTTCTTCCTGTGCGGAAATGCAGTGTCAGTGTGCACACGTTTCTGAGCTGTGTGAGCAACAGAGTCTTAACAGGAGTCACTATGTGAGTGAGCATAGTGTGCTGTCTCTAAAAAGGGTGAAAGGCAACATGTCTCTCTTTTTCTGACAAAATGGGAGGAAGGGAGCATTTGGGAAAGCTTTTTCAAATAAGTGCTATATCAAAGCCTGCGTTGAAGGCATCATATCTCTTTTTTATTTGTTGTGGCATGTGGAGCTGGCTACATGGATAGTGTGAGTGAGAGAGGGAGCAAGCAAGAACACAGACAGCTGTTGGGGGCAAACAAGAACACGTACAGTAGTGATGGGCAAGCAACAACATGGACAGCAGTAGTAGCAAGCAACAAAATGGACTGGGGTGGAAGCAAGCTACAACACAGACATCTAGAAGAGGGTGGAAGGGGAGAAATAACAGCACAGAGAGTGGGAGGGAGCAAGTAACAACACAGACAGCGAGAGTAAGGTTGGAGAGGACAAGCTACAACACAGACAACGGGCAGGACGGGGCAAGCAACAACACAGACAGCAGGAGGGGCGAGAAGTACATGAGTGAACCAGATTAAAAAGACTCTGATAGAGTGCTTAAACTTAAAGAAAAAAGTAGCACCTAATACAACTGTAGGACACAAGTAATGAATCAATACTCCATGGGAGGAACAAACATATGGAGAGGAAGGAAACCTACAGCAGCTGACCAATAAGAAGCAAACAAAAAAGAGTGACAGTGAAGCCAACCAGTGGTGCATAATAGGTGGCCTCTAAGCCCACTGTATATAAAACAAACAAGCTTGCATGCAATGTCTTAGGCAAGACCTTATTAGGTACATTTTTCTGTTCCTCATGTAAAGCGTGCCAAGGCCCTTGGGCCAGGTTTTTGATGTTTAAAATTGCTGAAAGAAAAGTGTTTCTAGCTGTGTTGGCTCAAATGGATCAGCCCATGTAAACCAAGACCATAACTCCTAGACTGCACAGGGCTATCAAATGAAAATCCAGCTTTCAGCATTTTAATGGGATCTACAGAAATCGAAAACAGAGGTTATTGAAGCCAGAAAGTGCTAACAAGAACAAGGGCCAGATATGCAAAGGCATTTTATGGTCACAAAAGGTCTGATTTGCAATATCAGGCTGTTTGCACCCTTAAAAATTGCTTTTTGGTATGCAATTGGTTGCACAAATATTGCTCACAAAGTGGGACCAGTATTTTGCGGCCAGAGCTCTATACATTTGGACCCAGATCTTTAGTAAAATTACTTTTTAGTGTTGTTCTACTACCATCACTTGTACCTAGCGTAGTGCTTCCCAAATGTTTTAGAACCACGACCTTCTTTTCAGTACAACCAACTTTTGCGGTCCCACCTAGCTTTAATGAACATGAGGCAGGCGATTTTGTAATTTAATTAAAGCATGGTGCGTTAGCTCATTGTCATTAACAGAGGGCATATTTCCATTGTCACTAAATTTACACAGACATCCAGGCTTAAACGAATATAGCATGCCTCAACGCATGCAAATACATCGCGCTCCGTAACAACGCGGTCGTTACAATGACCGGGTTGTAACAATGCGATGTTATTACTAGGCAAGCCATTACATCGACTTGCAGTAGATACTGGGGTAACATTTGGAATGTATAATTTACTATTCCAACTCCAGCCCATGCAACAGTAGGGAAGGTGTTGGAATAGTAAATTATACTATTCCTTGTGTTAGAGTGCCATCTACTGCAAGTCGATGTAATGACTTGCGTAGTAATGGCATTGCGCTGTCACAACACAGTCGTTGTAACGACCGCGTTGTAAATGCATTGCGGTCCAATGACTGCGGTTCATGTACACCACGGTCCACTGTTGTTCTTTTTATTGCTGACGTCTGTGTCTTAGTTGTTTTTCAGTTGTGTGTTGATTTTCAGATGCCTGTAAAGAGCTGTTCTGCTGATAAGCGCAAGAACCCTCAGTAATGCGAGCTCTGGAGGTCCCCCTGCATTGCAATAATGACAATGTGACCAGCCACAGCATTCGGGAGTGGACACTCACTCCAGCAGAGGCCACCAGGTCATGTCCAGTTGGTACTGGTCAGCTGGGAGTATCAGGAAAAGACCTATTGCAGCTTTGTGTAGCACTATGCCCACACAGAAGGTAATCTAACTGACACTTGGAGCCCACTTCTTTGTACTGGGTACAAGAGAGAGGAAGACCAGTCTTTTATGGCTCCTGTCAAGTCACAGACAGCTGGTCCAGTCCTCTTTTGTTCTACTTCTGGTCCATAAAGTGTTCTGAAGAGAATGCTTTTGGATCCCACTTTTTTGCTGGACACTAGCTAGTGGGGTGCAGTGACATCGGGCCCCTCCTGATCCAATGGGGTTAAAGTTCTCAAGGGTAACCTTACCCACTTTCAAAGATGTTCCTGTTTTCCCTTCTACAAGAAATTCCACCATGCCCCTCACTCCCAAAATCCAAAATGGGGAAACCCTTCCCTCCCTGTGCAGAGCCTGTGTACCAACCCAGAGGTGTAATGAGTTGTCCCGTCCTCTGTGGCACTTTAACCCACTTCTGGTGGCAACTTTCCAACCACTAGTGTTGGTGACTGCCTCACTTTGAGAACAAAATCTGGGAACTTTCTCGGTATCACCTAATATTTGCTTGCTATGTGGGAAGCCCCTTTGAAGAAAATAAAGTTCCTGAGTACGTCAACTTGTCTCCCTGCCAGGGGAGGTGAAAACAGCACCTCACACCAAAACCATTGGCTCTGGGAGAAATTTCCAAATCTCATGAGGGCAAATTACCCAATGAAATATTCCTGGAGAGCTAATGCAGATTACCTTACAGGAGCTTCGGGCAAGAAAAAGGTAACTTTCAAAAAGTTTACCTTTCCTTTATAATTATCAAAAATCTTTATTCACCATTATGTTTTTTTTTAAAAATAAATATTAAAATGAGTGGTTTCATCATAAGTCTATCTGTTTCCAAAACAGACATAGCAGAATTAACAATTATTACCACTTCCAATTAATGCCACTTCCCCAGGGCCAGGCACAACTTTCTTACAGTGAAAATAACTTTTGGGGAGCCTGTCACTGTACGGACATGTTAACATAAGATTTCTACATGTCCTACTTTTAAATACCTTGTATCCCATATTGTTGGCTGCAAGACCTAGGGTTAACTTATTATTAATATTTAAATGGAAGGTTTTTCTGTTGAAAAGGGTTATTTTGACAGGTTGCATTTGATGTTTTACACTGCAACAATCAGGCTACAGAATAGGCCTGAAGAAATGTTTACACTGCTACTCTAGTGGATGACACAATAGGTGCTGCAGTTCATAAGTGGCATATGACCACCAGGTCGTTGGTACACTTTCTATACCATATAGTAAGGACTTATAGGCAAGTTAGAGTTCTAGGCCAGTTATAGGATTTTTGGGGTTTCAGGCAAAAAGGAAATGTGGGAGGCCCCTCTAATTTGCATCCAGAGTGACAGGTCTAGGGCTGTTTGCATCTCAATAGACACCCTTGCTCCTGAAGCTACTATGTGCAGACTCCTCCTGGGCTGCAGTCCCTCCCTCTCAGCCATCTACAAGCATCTCTCAACAGCCCATAGATGCCTGAATGTGTGAGGAATGCTTATTGCCAGAGACTGTGTCCTAAACAGCAGGACAACAGGCATTCTGCAGTGCCTCTGTGTGGGTAGTGGGGATAGGAGGCCTAATTGCAGGACAAACCTGTAGAATATGTCTCTGTGTTACTGGGAGCGGGCCCCCTTCCTCTGGGCCTCACTAGCTAAAACAGGAGGGAGGTGAGAGGAGGGGCGTCCCCTACTGCGGGCCCAATCGCAATGAGGCAACTTGTTTAAAATGGAAAGGCAGGGGCAAAAAAAGACCTGTGTGCTGTTGTCCGTGGCCTGGCTGTGTTGCACTTGTGCTTGTGCGGGCCCCAATTTGTTGGTCTGAGTGTGGGGCCCTGGGCAGCTGCCCACAGTGGCCATGCCTAGTGCCAGCCCTGCATGAGGCAGGTGAGAAATTAGTGTCCTGAGCACATTTGCAGACTGACCTAGAGCATTATTGGCAGGGGCACTCGAATTATGTGGCAGAAGAGGGCCAAATTGAGGGGGCTGAGTAAATTATGCGGCACATTTTGTGATGGTATTACTTTATTATTTTGATATTTTTACACTTGTCAAGACTGTCTGAGCATTGCTAGCGCTTTGTTAGAACCAGTTTTACACCCAAATATAGCAATAAGCAACAGAAAGGTGACCATACATCCTTTGTATAGTGTCTTCCACTGCACAGCAACATGATTTGCTGCGTTTTTAGTAAACTTTGAACCGTTTGAGCTAGAATGTATTTTTTTATTGCTAAAATCTGATGATTATGCATCAGATGATGGATTATGTAGCAAATCTACAATTATGTGAGAACGCACTATCACATAATTACAGTGGCCCTGATAATAGCAGGCGCAGTGGCCAAGGCTCTAACTATACAATTGAAAGAGGACCAAACAACGTCAGCACATACACTTTTCTAGGTGCTGCAAAGAACAATACCCACATCTAACACCCATTTTTTCTCTCTTTAACTGTTCTAGTCAAAGAACTAGCTTTAACTTCCATCCCTTATTGAATTCCGAAGGGGATGCTTCCCGGGGCCTTCCGCAGAAAGGGATCATATATTTTTGCTGGGAACATTGACTATGTTGTGCTCTCAAACCTTTCACCAACTCATAGTACGCTTGCTTGCTCTGTCGACTGCTGTCAACCTTTAAGTAATATTGTTATTTTGCTCCTCTATAGGATTATAATTTTTCTGAAATTCTTCTGCGGGCCCTCCTGCTTATTATAAACAGCAATTTGAGGTCAGTTGAATAAAGATGCATCTTTTATTGAACAACTATCATTCTGTAAGATGCGCAATGAAAAGTAGTAAAACAATGGGGCATATTAGCAAGAACATGCAGTATTTTCTGCAAAACGCGCTTAACGCGTTTTTTTAATCACCGGATATTATCGCAGAGATAACACGTTATTAGCAACGTTTATCTCTAATCTGATAAAATGTCCAGCGATAGCTGCTAAATGCGTGAATATCGCTGGAAATCCAGCGATATTCACGCATTAACGCCAATGGGGACCTAACATGACAATCCACCTCCCATTGACAACACAGGTAAGTAAGGTCTTGAGCAGGTGTTATATTCTGGTGATAATCGCGCTTAGTGTGACTTTTTTAATCACTTAGCCTGCGTTGTTATTAGGCGATAGCAGTGTTAGCGACTGCTTTCAGTCGCTAACAGTTTGGGTACGCCCACTTTGCATGTCATTAGCGATAAATATCGCTGACATGCAAAATGGGCCCCGAACCGGTCGCTTTCTCCTGAAAGCTCTCGCTAACTGCTGTTAGCGACAGCTTGCTAATAGGGCGATAAAAAAATCGCCGCTTTAGCAGCAAAAAGTGCCGCTAAAGCCGCGATAAAGCCCTTGCTAATATGCCCCAATGTGTTTTGTCCATCGTACAAGACAACTAGTGGTGTGAAGAAACTTGAGGGGGCCACCCTGCACGGTACATGGAGGGGTCCCCTTCCGGTCTTAATCAGGAACTCTCCGGTCTGGGTACTGTGCTGAGGGGGGCCTGGAGCTTGGCCCCCCTCCCTGCTCCGTAGGGTCTGCGGGGGGGGGTTGGGGGGGGCTTCCACCAAAGACAGCAATTGTTTTAAAACGATCACAACAATTCTCAAAAGAAAATTATTCTGTACTACTATACTGACATTTGCCACTGGGTGGCGGCATTGACTGTAACATGGCATAAATATTGCGCCTACTGCCTTTGACTTTTCTCATTAATTTAAGGCCCGTGCCTTCTTTTCAGAGTACTGAGATATTGTATTCTTTCGCTGTCTAACATGTCTCCAAATGACCTTTCCACGAAAATGTAATTCAAAAGTCCGTGATAAAAAGTGAAAGGTAGGTTGAATGATTGCTAAACTATGGTATTTTCCGTATGCAAACGCTACTATATTGCTTAATTAGTATCAAATAGACATCCTTTAAAAAATAGGTTATATTCCCTTGTAATAATCGAGTTTCAAATTCGTAAAAAAAGGGCTTCTTGCGCATAAGAAAAAACTCGCCTACGCTATTATAACACTCTGCCCTAGGCCCACTGAAACTCGCGGCAGCAGAGAACGGAATTATGCGTAGGCTTTAGAAATGTACTTATTTATTTATATGTATGTATACATTCATGTATTTATTTAATTCATTTATTTATTGCGGTTTCACAGAGCAAGTACAAGGGCTAACAGTGTTAGAGCGCTTTACAACGAAAGCAATACAGAGATAATAGTAGTGCGAGAAAAACCACAAATAATGTTATGCGTAGGCTTTAGAAATGTACTTATTTATTTATATGTATGCATAAATTCGTGTATTTATTTAATTCATTTATTTATTGCGATTTCACAGAGCAAGTACAAGGGCTAACAGTGTTAGAGCGCTTTACAACGAAAGCAATACAGATATAATAGTAGTGCGAGAAAAACCACAAATAATGTATTAAGGTAGAAGACGTATGTGAATACAATGAAAAACACCGTCAAGCGGTGCTGGATTTAGCGCTGGTGGCGCCCAATGTGGAACAATCTTTTTTAGCGCCCCTGCCATCCATAACTTCCTCCTCAGATTCCCTCAGTACCACCCGGCAAAAGGGCCCCTCATCTCGCCATAGCTCCTCTCTCACATACATTTTATTTGCTTTAAAGTCAGGTAAAGACTGGCTTTGCTGTCTGGGGGTACACTTGAAAAGAATACTGGTACTGGCACTGGCCAACAAACTGTGAGAACTGTGTGTGAAGCGAGTAACACTGAACCACATCGACCATGATGCATGAGGTAATTCAGCTGTGACGTGTCAGCAGGGTGCTCCAAATCCCTTTGACAGGTAAATGCACTCAGCTATCCACTTTAAATACAGATCTGTTCTTTGCGGCCGGTATATTAGCCATCTGCACTACCTTATGGGAAGTCAAAACGCATGAATATTAATCACAAGAGTTATCTTGACATTTTTATTGCTGCCTAAAATCTGCACACACAAGGAAGGCCAGACTGGGAACGCAAACCGGCCCAGTCAATTGAGTCGGGCCGGCCTCGGGGGCAGGGCATAGGATGCACACGTGGAAAACACTTCTGTTTCAGGGGGCTGATATTGCAGCTATGCTACAAAACCGGCCCTCGTTATCAAAAAGGGGCCCCAGGGGTCAAAATGGACCCCCACCCAGACGGCCCCCTGGGGAAACGCCTGGTGCTCGCTATGGCTAGCCTGGCCCTGCGCAAAAGGAACTCTGCATCAGGTGATTTTAAATCGTAAGTTATTCCTAAACACACCGCCCCAACCTGAGGTCAGCACCGTCCCTCCAGGTTAGGACCCAGTGCGGCTGCCCCCTGCCCTAAATCTGGCCCTGCCTGCAAGAGATAACAATAAGCGGATAATGTAACCTTACAGAAGTTTTAAAAGGAGGCAACAACAAGGCGATAGGAGAGCTGCATCAAAGCATCATGTTAATGGAGAGCAAAGGTTGTGGAAAATTAGGCAAATGGAAATTAGAAATGTTGTTAAAAGAGCAACGTTTGTGGAAAATTAGGCAAATGGAAATTAGAAATGTTGTTAAAACAGAAGTTCTTTCAGTTCCTTTTTTGAATGTTCATAGACAGGCAGGGCCGGCCTTTGCTCAGCCCTCACCCTGAATGACATCCCTAGGGGAGGCGTTTAAGAGAGAGCAACTCTTTCTATATGTGTGGTATTCTGCAGCACATGTAGAAGGATGAAAACGCCATCAATGATGGTGCAAGGGTGCCTGTGTTGGCGCTAGGCAGCCTATTGTGTGCAAGCGCAGAGGAAAGCACAGGCATGCATTGTATTGTTGTAAATACTACGCATTCCTGCACTTTCCTAATGACGCAGCTCGGTGGAGCAAAATGGCTTGCAGCGCTGCGAGGTGTCATTATCTTGTAAATCTGCCCCTAAGTTTGCGAACATTATTTGACCAGAAAGATGAAACCTTTTATAGGTTAAGAAAATAATAATTAGTAACTAGGGTTCAGCTGCTCCAGCCTGAGACCATCACAGCCTGGCTCCCTGGTGTGCTGTCCCACCTCACGTCCCTCCCCGTGCTAAGTAAAATTTGATAACAGTGACCCTTTTGTATTCATTGTGCAGGCTGGGCTTATTACACAAACCACCACACTTCTTCCCCACCATCCCCTGATTCACCAATAGCTCAGTTCATTCATGCCAGCGCCGAATTCTAGGAGGTGGAAGTGTGAAAGAAATGGGTGAGGGGGAGACTGCTGTTAAACAGGGAAACCTGCGGCCTGCAGAAGGAAAAAAAAGAATGGTACATTGCAGTGTTGGCTGAATCACTGGGGCAGGTGAGAAAGATACTGCTGCCTGATTTCTATGCCCCTCTGAAGGTCTACGCCCTGGGCGTGGGCCCAGTGCGCCCATGCTAAAAGCCAGCCCTGTAGGCAGGAGATGGTGCTTAGGCAAGAGAAAATGACTTCCAAAGTCTCGTTGTACATCCAGAGACACATTAAGGCATGTTTACATAGTATATACAAAATATACAAACACTGCAGTATAATAAATGACAAAGGAAGGAAATATCTTTGGAGATGTTGCTCAGTGTTCAGTCTTTTAATTTCTCTTAATAGTCTTTGTTCAGAAGAAAAACCAGCCGACACGTGCGACTTCCTCAGGGCGCTCAGCCGGTGATGATTCCAACCCGGCTGGGCTTGGAGAAAACGGGGTGAACCGGGTTGTTCTAAAGTATCGAACGTGCGGTGAGAGATAACATCCTGCACGTATTAAACCGAAACTTGATCTGTCACCAAAGGATTGTTTCACATCAGAATAACGCAGGGGCGTAGCTAGAGCTTGTGGCGCCCGGGGCTATCCCTCAGGTTGCCGCCCCTGGCATCCGCAGCCCTGTGATTGTGTGAGCTTAAGTCTCGGACTCGAATTTTGAATCTCACCTCACTGTCACATTTCGGGCCCAAATATTTCTCACATGTATCATTTGAATGCTAGTTTTAAATTGGTCTATTAACTAGTGCAAGTAAGTGTTAACTATCTGAACTCGCAGTTGTAGAGGGCTGCGCACAGCACCCCGGGGCCAATCGCTTAATTATACTGGTGTTTTTTTTTCTAAATACTTTAAAATATTTGTCAACCTGCCGGACTGTGTGTCGCACAGGCTCTCCCGAGGCTTGCCTAGCAATCATGCTATTAGGCACATGCTCACTATGGGGGCCGGAGTCCTTAAGTCAGCTGACACTATGAATTTATGGTATAGGCCTGAGGCAATTGAGATCTGTGTTAGGGGCCCTCACACCCTGTTATAGTCTAGGCCCAGGTCCCATGTGGGACAGAGTGAGCAGCATGGATTTTAGTGATTCTTCTCTCCTGGTGTATTATTTGAGATATCTCCAAACAGCCACAATGCCACATGCTTCTGTGTGTATACAGAGCATGTGGAGAGTTCTTTATTGGCGCCCTACCACTGACCTCTTTCTCTGTATATACCTTTACTACCATCCTCCAACAGTGCAACTTCATCTCTTCGTAGCCCCTCCCCCTCATGACCTCCTCCTCAGACTCCCTCACTACCACCCTGCACCAGTGCCCCTCATCTCTCTGTATCTACCACCATCCCCCATGGCCTCCTCCTTGGATTCCCTCACTGCCACCCTCTAACAGTGCCCCTCATCACTCCATAGCCTTTCCTCCTGATGACCTCCTCCTCGGATTCCCTAATTGCACCCTCCAACAGTGTCATTCATCTCACCGTAGCCCCTCTCTCATATTTGATTTCATTTGTTGTGTAGCGCTACTCATAGTTTAGGGTGTCACAGTACTTTACATCATGCACACATTAAGCAGAGACAATGAATCATAAAAGTATGTAAATCATCCTATAGGGAATGTCACATAAGCCAATGAGGATTACAAGGTGTAGGAATCACACGTCATCCCTACTGGTGGGCAATATGTTTTAAGAAGGTTTGGTCTGGAGAAGCACAAACACAGGATTGAAAGTATACCCCAGTGTTTGCGGGGTTGGGTTTACTGATTAAAATGTATATACATCAAAACAAACTTTTTATAGCAACATTAGAGTAATGAAAGAGTAGGGAAATTTTAACTATATTGAAACACACAAAAAAAATTCTAAGTATACGATTCAGGTTTATATGCAGCTCTTTGATGTCAGTTTATAGGTCACTATCCTGTTTTAGGATTGTAACTTCTGTACTGCAAGTAACCCACTGAGCTATCCATATCCACATGAAATACAGTTTATCTGAACAATAGCCACTAATTCCTTTACCTCTGTTCAAACTCTGTGCCACAGCCGGATCTGATAAACAGCTGAATGGGTCAGCCTGACGTCACTGCGAGGGCTGAATTCTGTCCTTGCACTTAAATTCACCATTCTATATAATTTGAGAGATCCATCGACTCCAGTCTGCAGGTGTAAGCAAGACTGGCTGCCTGCAGATTCCGTCCATGAGTTACAGCGGGTCCCGGCCACGGCAATTTGATTTTGCCGCCCGGGTCCGGCCCGCCTCTAATGATAGCTTGCTGGTATCCGCTCAGGAGAGGTGAGCGCGTAACCGTGGTTGTGGTGGAGCGCGTGACTCGCGCGAAGGCTGGCCAATCATCATTCCCAGGGCCGCCGCCGTCATTGGTAGTGCTTTCGCGCGCTACCAGACGGCCCTGGGACGGGATCAGATCCGATTCAAACTTCGGGGTAAGACCGAACGCGCATGATGCATTGCAGGCTGCGCATTTACAAGGTGCGCTCTTCACACGGGGGCCGCGCGGCACCTGCGGCCTTTATAATTAATTTTATTATAGAATTTAAGTGTCCCCAAATGAATTATAAATGCCTCCGCCAGTGCCGCGCGCCCCCCCGTGTAAAGAGCAAGTGCACCTTGTAAATGCCACCGCCCCTAAAATTGTGCCGCCTGGGGCGGACCGCCCCCCTCGCCCCCTCCTAGCTACGCAGGTGGAATAACGGTCAAAAGAGAACAAATGGATAAAGTTGAAGTCAGTGTAGCGGGACGCCGTGAGGGGGGTTTAGAATGTGGAACTGATAATTCCAGCAATGCTGTTGACCTTGAGGCGAGTATGCCAAGACACCCTCACGATGGATCACGGTGTTCCGGGTTGTCCACAACATACTCGCCCCAAGGTCAACTGCATTGGTGGAATCGCCTTTTTTGGAATTGCCTTTTTTGGTTCTTCAGGAATTCTATGTCAGGACAGGAGGCGAGGATTATGCTTAGTCTCATTTCTTTACTGACACATAGCAGCCAATCACATTACAGTAAAGAAAAAACAGAAATAGGGCAACCATAGAGTACACCCATAGTATATAAACAGTCTCAGAGGTAACCACTTCCTCTTTCTTTGCTGCTCCGCAGCCAGTTAAGTGCTTTATCTTTACTATTGACTTTGCGCATTGTTATTTACTATTTGCTTTGTGCTGACCTTTGCGCTTTGTTATCGCGCGTCTGGGGCTGTGTCTCCGTTCACTCTTCGCGCGTGTTGTTTGCTGCCGCCGTGCAGTTTTTCCTTCGTTGTCGGAGCGTGTGCCTCACCTCCGTTTTCCTTGCACGGGCGCTTCCTAGCTGCTCGCGCGCTGTTAGTGGAGCGGGAGCAGGGGTTCCGTTTTGCTTGGGAGCGCGAGCGCTCTTGCGACGGTCCTCGAAGACAGGCGACAGTCGCGCATGCGCGCTGTCCATTTCCGGTTGTTGGTGTTTCCTCAGCTGGTTGAGCGACAGCGTATTGACGTTTTGCCCACGGCCTGTCACTGGAGTTAACCCCGTCAGACACCGAGGTCTTTTGAGGGCTTTGGTTGTTATTTCTTCGCATAGGCTCTGCCTAGAGTGTTCTATTTGATACAGGCTTTGGCTCCCTCCACATTCTAATTGTTTTCGAGTCAGGTTTATTTCCTGCTTCTTCGAAGCCTGTTTTTGGGGTCTCAACACTCCCCCTTGACTTGTGTTTTTTGTCAACACTCCATATTGTTCAAGTCGTCTTGTGGGCACTTACCTCTACTTGCTGTAGAATGGCTGATTATTATGATGACGCTGAAGACGACTATTATTATTCTTATGCTGATGAGGAGGAAGGCTCCTTGGAACAGGATTTGGTTGAACAGCTAGACAAAGGTGTTCAGCAATCCGTTAACAAAGCACTTGTACGTGCTATTAATCCTTTGAAGCGTCACCTCAATCTCTATGCTCAACAGCAGGGCTGGTTGCCGGCTGCCAAGAAAACGGCGAAGTCGCCTGTTAACCCTCACAAATCTGATTTTCAGCGTCTGGCGAAAAGTTTAGCATCTGCGCCATCCACGACTGCAGGTCTTCATGAGGCTGATTCGGACAATGTGTTATCCTCCGCATCTTCAGACCATGTTTCTCCTCCACCTAAAAAACGGGTCTGTAAGGAGCATTTTGTGGACGCTCCTGAGCGGCCTCCGGTGCTCAATTTCGAGCCGGCCGACATCGTTCATCCCAACTCTTCATCATGGGGGCCTTCTCCGGCTGTAGCTGCCTACATTGAGGCACATATCCGTCAGCCTTTTGAGGCTTCGGTTCGTGCCAGGCTGCGCTCGGAATGCCCAAGGCCTGATCTGTCTGCCCATTTGGCTGAGACCCCAGAAGTTGACCCCATGATGGTCACATATTTGAAAAAATATGCCAAGGACCCAAAGAAGGGCCTGGATAGATCTTGGCGGTCCTGTCAGGATAAGATGTTGGACGTCCTTGGGCCTCTCACTAAAATTTTGGACCTAGGTTACAGGGCCCAGGAAGCTTCTGCCCTTGTGAACCCTAAGGAAATGATCGAATGGGCGCAACGGGCAATTTGCCAGTTGGGTAATGCGAATTGTGCGATATCTGCGGAACGTCGCAGGTCCATCTTATTAAAGCTTGACCCTAGACTCTCTGAATTGGCCACTTCTGAGTCGGGCCCTGAGGCGGACGGCCTCCTGTTTGGCCAGCCCTTCCTTAAGGAACTCACGCGCTTTGTATCAACCTTCAGTGGTATCGACAAGGCGCAGGCCTCCTTGCGGCGAGCCATGCGTCCGGTTTTTGGAAAGGCCGGACGAGGTAGGGGACGCTCGTTCGGCCGTGGTTCTGCCAGTCAGTCCCAGAGAGGCAATTCCTCTCAGCACAGAGGCTCCTACGACGCAGGTTTTTCATCGAGAGCCAACTTTTATCCTTCCAGAAAAGGAAGAGGCCAGTACGGCAAAGGACGTTCCGGTGGTCATCAGGGACAATACCAAGATTCCCACTCTACAGGTGAGACTGATTCCTGCATGCGATGTGATGTTGGGGGGTCGCATTCAGTTTTTCCTGCAGAATTGGCGCATGCTCTCCGGCGATGCTTGGGTGCTACAAACTGTTCAAGGGTTCAGAATAGAATTCTATCACCCGATGCATCAGACTTGTCCCCCTCCTTGTCTGCGTTTTTCTCTTCAGGATCAGGTTTGTCTTTCCGAGGAGATAGACTCTCTTCTCAAGAAAGGGGCGGTGATTCCGACCACCCGTCATCCAAAGGGGTTTGCCAGCTCTGTCTTTCTGGTCGAGAAAAAAGGGGGCGGTGCTCGCCTTGTTCTCAACCTGAAAGAATTCAACGGGGGAGTCGTCTATCGACATTTCAAGATGGAGGGAATCCATCTCTTGAGGGATCTCCTTCGAGAAAAGGATTGGATGGTCAGGCTGGACCTCAAAGATGCATATCTCTCGGTTCCGATTTACAAACCACATCGCCGTTTTCTCCAGTTTCTCTGGCAGGGAGTCTGGTACGAGTATCAGGTTCTCCCGTTCGGTCTTTCGTCGGCACCATGGTGCTTCACGAAGCTGTTGCGACCAGTTGTGGAACATCTTCGGTCTCTGGGTGTCAGGTTGATTATTTATCTGGACGATATTCTCCTTATGGCGGATTGTCCACTCAAACTTATTCAACATCTGGAATTGTCCATCACTCTTTTACAGTCTCTGGGGTTTCTGATCAATGTTCAGAAATCGGTGTTGGTTCCATCCCGGTGTATAGATTTCCTGGGCTTTCAGATCGACTCGGTAACTTGTCAGCTTCTCTTGCCCAACCAAAAGATGCGTTATATCAAGAGAGAGTTGACATCTGTTATTTCCAGACCGACTGTGTCGTTGAGGTCGTTGGCACGTGTAGTCGGTCTGCTGGCATCTTCCATCCAGGCGATTTTTCCGGGTCCCCTGCATTACAGGGCAATGCAGCGCCTGAAAATTCTTCATCTCCGGAAAGGCCTCGGATATTCCGATCAGATTCCTCTTACGGAGGAGGTCCGGTGGGAGATGCAGTGGTGGTTGGACCACATGGAGGCCTGGAACGGCCGAGCCCTCTTCGGTGTGTCTCCGGATCTAGTGATAGAGTCCGATGCCAGTCGGTGGGGCTGGGGAGCCCGTTGCGGCTCGGTCTCGACGGGGGGTCGTTGGTCCCCTCAGGAATTGACACTACATATCAACTGTCTGGAGCTTCTAGCGGGTTCCTTTGCGATCAAATGTTTTTCCCCTCTGCAAACCAGTTGTTGTGTCCTTCTCCGGATGGACAATATATCAGCAGTCCGCTATGTCAACAAACTAGGCGGGACCAGGTCCAGAATCCTGGCGGAGATTGCAAAAGATTTTTGGCACTTCTGTCTGCAGAAGAAGATCACTGTTATTGCGGAGTACCTTCCGGGATGCCACAATCAGATAGCGGACTGGCACTCCAGACATCTCCGGGATTACAGCGATTGGAGGCTGCATCCTCGGGTCTTCCGTGCTCTCCATCGGCGTTGGGGTCCTTGCCAACTAGATCTCTTTGCCTCACGCCTCAATGCGCAACTTCCGCATTTTTACAGTTGGAGGCCGGACCCTCAGGCTCTGGCCACGGATGCCTTTCTCCAGCAGTGGCCATCGACCCTCTGTTATGCCTTCCCTCCATTTCTGATGATTCCCAGGGTATTGGCCTACTCCAAACGATTTCAGACGGATCTGATTCTGATTGCCCCTCTCTGGAGGGCTCAAGCGTGGTTTCCGGTCCTTCTAGAAATGTGTTCGGCTCCACCGTTTCTCCTTCCCCCTTTGTGGAATCTCCTGTTGGACCCTCTCGGAGTTCCTCATCCCCTGATCCTCTCAGGCTCCCTCCCGCTTCTCGCGTGGAGGATCTCGGGGATCGCTGGTCGCTCCCAGGCCTTTCAAGCGACGCTTCCAAGCTCCTTAGTGAAGCATGGGCTCCCAATACTCACAAACGGTATAAGGGGTCTTGGAAGCGTTGGTGTGATTGGTGTTCACAACACCAAGTTGATCCCGTTTCAGCAGATATCAGCATGATTGTTAATTTCTTGGCCTCCTTAGCCACCTCTGGTCTGGCTTATTCGACCATCAACGGTTTTCGGTCGGCTATTTCGGCGGGTCATGCCCACATAGATGGGAAACCCGCGGGTGAACATCCTTTTGTTTCCAGGTTACTTAAAGGAGTTCGTTTCGCAAAACCTCCCACTCCTAAGTATGTTACCTTGTGGGATGTTTCGGTTGTACTCAGATTTTTGGAGGCCTGGCCTCCCAATGCTTCCTTATCTCGCAAGCAACTATCTGCAAAACTAACTATGTTGTTATGTTTGGTCTCCTGTAAGCGCGTGTCGGACGTACACGCTTTGGACCTGGCGGGTCGCAGCTTTACTCCTGAAGGAGTTTCCTTTCGTCTCTCCAGACGTACCAAATCTAATACGCCTTCTATTTCTTATCCTTCTTTTCCTTCTCACCCCAACCTTTGTGTGGTTCAATGCCTGAAGGATTATGAGGTGAGTACCGCTTCTTTGCGCTCAGACATGCAGGGTCCGCTTTTTATTGCATTACAAAAGCCTTTTCGCCCTGTCTCCCCAGCTACCTTGGCACGTTGGGTGCGGGGACTTATGTCTGAAGCTGGAATTGATGTTTCTGTGTTTGGCGCACACTCTGCACGGGGAGCGATGGCGTCCAAAGCCTATTCCATGGGTGTTACTCTGTTTGATATAATGAAGGCTGCAGATTGGTCATCTGCTTCTGTGTTTAAGATTTTTTATTTTAAACCTATCGATAGTGTTGCTTCTGTAGTGGTGGATCAGCTTTAAACAAGCATAATCAGAGCCTCCTGTCCTGACATAGAATTAAAAATTTGCAAACATTCGTGACAAGAATTTTCAATTCTATTAAGGACTAGGAGGCGAGGATTATCCCACCCGTTGTCTATGCATGTATCGATTATATTGTTACTATGCAATGCTTCAGAGATCTTTCCTAATGATATGTGATGAATGCTTTGATTTTTTCTCTACCCACCCTTATTTGCTCATGATTACACAGGATGTGTATTACGGCTTTGTGTCTCTTTTCAGGCTCTGATCCCAAGTGAGATTCCTCCGGCTCCGCCCTTGTGGAAGTTCTGCTGCGAGTTTCTACTCCTCGTTGGCCTGCTTCTGTTCCTGTGGCTTTTGGAAGTTCCTCCGCCGCCTCATTCGGATTTTGGCCCTTTTGGATGATGTTCTCCTTGGGTTTTCTGATGTTAATTGGTTCTTCCTACTGGATTTTGGACAAAGAAAGAGGAAGTGGTTACCTCTGAGACTGTTTATATACTATGGGTGTACTCTATGGTTGCCCTATTTCTGTTTTTTCTTTACTGTAATGTGATTGGCTGCTATGTGTCAGTAAAGAAATGAGACTAAGCATAATCCTCGCCTCCTAGTCCTTAATAGAATTGAAAATTCTTGTCACGAATGTTTGCAAATTTTTAATTCCAGGATCACCTTGAGAATATGGAGAAGTGGTGTTTGCGGCTGTTTTTGCACGGGAAAGCCTCTCCTGCATACAATTATTGCTAACAGAAGTGGAGATCTTTTAGGCAGACGTTTTCGCCTAAAAACTGTCACAAACGGCTGTTAGGGACAGCTTGTGAATAGAGAGATTAAATTATCGTTGCATTAGCGGCAGAAAAGTGCCGCTAACTCAGCGATAACTCATTGAGAATATGCCCCAAAGAGACTAGGCAGCTGCATCATAAGCAGCTCTGAGAGTGGCAGGGTAGGCTCGACGGTAAGGAGTTAGTTACAATTATTGAGCCTAGAGGGAAGAAGGGTTTGAACTAGGGGTTCCCGAAATTTGCATAATTTGCTTTCATGTTCGTTTTGCGAAATTTCTACAACAGTATGCGAAATTACATATAATTATGCAAAATGCAAATCTGCCACTCAGAGCTTTATGCTAGTGTGAAATGCATCCTCATGATTTTTTTTACATAATAACGCATTATGCGCTAAAAAGGTGTTAAAAAACATAAGCAGCACGAACAACAGCTAATTGCGTTCTGTTGGTTCCATCCCTTCAAGTTCTTAGTCATTTTTTTTAAAAAGCAAATAGCACGTAAAAAGTGGCCCAATTGTGTCATTTTATGTAACAAGCCTAACACCAAATCCTTAGTTACACTAAGGTGATTTAAATGTCACCCAGGTCTAGTTTGACATAGGGACATCAGATCCTGCTCAGGAATGAACTGTAATGTAAAACGATCTGGGTTGATAGTGAATACACATAGTCATTGCATTGATTCGTGATTGGTGCTTAAATCTGTTAGCATGGAGAGTCCCAACAATGTAGCATTGTCAACAACAGTGGGGTGTCAGTGTTTGTTGGGAAGTGGAATGAGTTAATCCAAGATTCCACGGGTAGGTTAGACATCTGTGGCGAAATTCACAGAATTTTTTTGGTGGTGGTAAGTTTCAGTTCGCAGGTGGACATCCATCTTTAAAGGGGACGGGAAAACAATTTTATGGACGAGTAAAACAATTATGAGTTTAAATGTTCATTGTTTAAAGGGAAATTGGTAGAAAAGCTTAGGAAAGGGCAAAAAAAAAGATAGGAACAGTTATATACGAGACACTAACATTATTCAAAAAGGTAAAACTTGTCATTTTGATAATGTATTTGCATAAACCCTTCTAGTAAATTCAGTTATTTTTGATTATTTCACAATCCCTAATATGTAAAAAAAGAGTTTGTAAATGGCAGAACCAACACTTTATAAGCAGTACATTAACCCGTTTACTGAGGCTGTTATTTCGGCGCAGTGCGGGCGTTCTATAAAGTGGGCGGGGCCGCGTCTGCCGTTGAACGTTGGCAGCACCAGCCAAATAGTGCTCCGAACATTCAGCGGCCGACGGCAGCACTGATAGGGTTAAAATATCCTACACTTCTTTCGACCAGCAAAGACATCTTTGATTTACGTTGGATTCATTCTTACTTGCAATATTTTTTTTAAACTATATGTACATTTAAAAACAAATTTATATGTTAACTTCTTGATTTGACTTATTTGCTGAACAGGGTCGGGCTGGCTTGTAGGACAGTCAAGCAGTGCCCCAATGGGGTGGTCTCACTGGTCAGTCTGCTGGCATTTTATTTTGGCTGTTTGTGGGCCTGTTTTATGGTCTGATGGCCCAGTTTTTACCATTCCATTTAACAAACTATATTTCGGTCAATAGAGGCCATAATAAGTAAAAAATACATATACATATATAGCTCTGTTAAGACAATCTTGAAATTTCATTGATAACACGTTACAAAATATAGCCAAAGAAGCATTTTAGTTTGTCCAATATCTTTGCACCATTTAAAAACGAGAGTAATTAAAACCAGATAAAAAATATTAAAATTTTAATACTAAAAATGACAAGAGAGCAGGGAACATTTTGTACTGTTGCTGATATGTGTTAAGAACGGCCCTATGCCTGTGCCACATAGAATTGAGGAAGTGGGACACCGCAAAGCCTATGGGGGAGTGCGTGTCAGATCTTAACATTCTATACGCCACCAGACACTGTGTACAGCCCATGTTTCTACATAAAGGTATGAGCCAATCCCGTCTGGCAGAATTATAGCCAGGGCAAAAGAAAAGAACATGAATGTCTGTCTCATCAGGGCTGTTGCAAGCGGGACACCAGACAGGGGGATCTTTTGACCATTCATTTGTAAAAGCATTAACCAGGAGGGTCCCTGTTATAAACTGGATATACAGCTTCCTTGCCATGAAGGGCTGTATATCATCCAGAAAAGACTCAAAGAGATACTCGTGCCAGAGTTTGGTGTTCCCCTGCAGATCGACTAGTTTGAGCGATCTTTATGCCTTTACAAGTTGAAGTCGAGATATTATCGGGACAGTTCCTCGGGATTACTCCACAGGTTAGGCATGCCTATTTTAGCGCATGCTTCTTTAATATACTTGAACCATGGCAATTTTCCAGCCCCTGGAAGTCCCAGGACCCCCTTGAGTTCTGTTTGGTAGTATGCTAGTTCAGGGGTCGCCCACAGTCTGCGCCATAAGGTCAGTGGTCTTAGTCCAATCTCCTCTGCAATGGGTTTGATTCCTAAATCCAGGTGCGGAGGGATGAGGAGAGTGCTAGGCGGTAAGCCCAAGAGCTTTCTCATTAATTGGTTCTCTATTTTGGCCAATCTGCCAGAGGGGCGGTGCCCCATAATTCCAGCCCATACATTACAGCACTCCTTACTTGTACTTTGCATATTTCAGCTACCGGGCCAGTCGATTTGTATAGGGAATTCCTATAGGTTTTGGTGATTCCCCCCACCATCTGCGCTAGCCGCAAGCCTGCCTTGTCTAGTTGTGGGCCCCACTCGAACGTTTCGGCAAACGTGACTCCAAGGTAATTAAGACAGTCACCCTCTCTAACAAAGTGCCATTTAAGGAGGGGTTAGGGCAAGATGTTTTGGCTGGGTTAAAGACCATACATGTATTCTTTGTTGTATTAATCTCCAGCCCTCTATTTTTACAAAATAAAGAGAAACTGTCCAGGATCCTTTGAATGCCCATAGGGGATTTAGACAACAGCAAAGTGTTATTCACAAACATCATTGCTGGTACCCTGCCTTGCACCAGCTTTGGGGCGTCATTGTCCGCTACTTTGTTTAATTGGACCATCAGGGCGTTACTAAAAAGGCAAAACAGGGTAGGCGGCCAGCACACACCCCTGCCTCACTCCTCTGTTAACTGGGAAGCGGAGGTCAATTCTCCGGATTTCCCAAACCTAACTTGGGCAAAGTTAGGTTTGCCCAATTGCATAATCAGTGACAACAGGTAGGGTGGGATACTCAGTTGCTTAAGAACCTCCCACAGTTTGGCTCGGGGGACCAGATTGAAGGCCAATTTAAGGTCAATTTAAGGTCAACGAATATCAAATAGAGGCTGCCAACCTCTATTGGCACCATCTTCCAGTATAGTAGTTGGAGCCTGAAGAGCTGGATGATGGTGGAAATATTCTTCCGAAACCCAGCCTGATGCGCACTCAGAACTTCTCTCTCTTCCATCCAAGAGTGGAGTCGCTCAAGGAGGATCCTGGTGAACAATTTCTGGATGACATCTATCAGGCTGATAGGCCTATAGTTGGAGGGCAAGAAGGGTGAGCCTTTCTTAAAGACTGGGAAGATTTCAGCCTCTAGCATATATCCAGGATCTTCATGCCTAACAAGATAGCGTTAAATATTGCCCAGAGATAGGGTCCCTGGATTTTAGGTTCCTCCCTGAATAGGTCTCCTGGGATCTTATCTAAACCAGGGGCCTTTCCTAGGAGGAGCTTCCTGATTGCATTTAAAACTTCTTTTAGAGTGATCCATTGGGAGTCTTCATTGGGATTCCCTGAGATTGCTGAAGACGCTGCATCTTTGGGCTCTACGGGTTCCTCAGTAGAATAGAGACCTTGGAAGTGCAACTTCCATGCAGTTGCAGCGATGTTTTGCTCTATCGGTGAATTCTCTATACAGCCGTCTGCACTCACTAATGACCAGAACTTCTTCATGTCCCTATTAGAGAGTGCTGCCTTGATGTCATCCCACCTCCTTTCAAGCTCCCAGTTCTTCTTGGCTAACTTGATACTATCACAATACTGGGCCCTGCTTGATTTGATTAAGGATCTATCCTTGAGTTTAATAGCATCTATAAGGCCACCCTTTGCCTTGCGGCAAGAGTTATTAAATCAAGTATGCTTGGCATCCTTGTTGGGCTTAGAATGTATCAAAGGATTACAAATATTGGTCAGACTTGTTGACAATTCTTCATGCAGTGCCTCTAGTCTACTAATGGTTTGTGGAGTGTTGAGTGTTGCAGCAGCCGACTCCATTTCCATTAAGGGCGAGATGATTAGAGAATATAATGCGGCTGCCTTGTCTGCTGCCTGCTTGAGTTTTTCTCACCTGATTTTCCTTCTATTATTGGCAAGTATTAAGTTGGTACCTACAGGGGTGTCCTTAGTCGTGGGATTGTAAAGTTCTGGAGGCTCCAGGTCCACTATCAGGGCATTATGATCACTGTCAAGTCTTGGCATGACAGCGAAATCGACAAACCCACCACCACATGCTTGTCTCCACTAGGATATAATCCCGCAGGGAAGATTGTCCTGTTCTGTTAAAGGCTAGCTTCGCTGGCTGGTCAGACTTGGTACGGTCGTTACACGCCCTCAGAGTGTGGGTTAAGGTTACTGCATTTATCTGGAGTACCAGAGGAGTCCAGGCCTTTACTGTGGGAATTTGAGGGTCAGGGATTAGCCAAAGACTGGCCTCATCACTAGAAGGGGCATCAGTGGGGGCAGCCAGGGGCTCGAATTGGCAGTTGAGGTCTCCCGCAATAATCAATCTAGCGTTCAGGGGTGCAGTGTTGATGAAGGTGTTAAGTAGGTCTATGGTCGAGGATTCTTGTGTGATATTTACAGGACGGGAATAGATGTTAATAAAAGCAAGTTTTAGCCTAGAGGGGAAAGTGAGTACAATGCAGTGAATATCGTTGGATGCGGTGTTCAGCTGGACCTCAGTACAGTCCAAGTGGGTAGTGACCCAGGTGCATATGCCCCCCGAGGGTCTGCCTCTTCCCCCCGAGGTAGCCTGCACTTTGAAAGTTGAATAGCCCCCCTCACTATATCCTCTCTAGCCCAAGTCTCCTGAAACATACACGCATCGTGGGAACCTACAAACTGTCCCCAATCTGGGCAGTGTGGTTTATTTTTTATTCAAGCGATGTTCTATGATAAGAATCCTTAACTTATGGCCAGCGGAAAGATTACCACCATGTTTATCGTGACGGTTGTTACTAGGACTTCGGATGACTACTGGCTGAACCACAGGAATCACTTCAACTTCTTCCGTTAACGGGGCACTCCTAGCTGGGCAGGGGGTTACATGATCCAAAGGAGTTAAAGATGAATTATTATGCATGACTACACCTATCCCGTCATGATCTGAGGCTCCCCCAGGAGGTGAGTGTTATTGGTCCCCTGGTTCCTCTTCATTGCTATTGAGGGTGTACTGTGTCTGTTGTCCACTAGTATTCACCCCTGCTACCCTTTTGAACCCCCTGTCCCAATGTTAGAGTTGAGGCTGACTTGCAACCCGAGTCAATCCACTTCCTCGAGGGGCCCATATCTATTTACCACTGGAATGTTAAAAAGAGGTCTAAGGGATTGGTCTGCTATTGGATAGGGTTGGAATCCATTTATTGGGGCCCTGTATACTGGAGTCCAAGGCGGGATGGGTAAAAAAAAGTCCAGAGTATAAACTCGAACCTCAGTGCGCAGTGCGTGGGTGCTAGCAAACTGGCCTGTAATAGTTTGTATGGTCAGGGAGTTGCTAAAGTTGATGACTATGCAATCTCCTTGGATTGTTTTTGGATTTTTACCCACCCATCCCACTCTTCGAACCATTAAAATTTCCCCAGCCCTGTCCTAGGTGAACTGTTTGTGCCTAGTTAGTTAACTAAAAAAGACACTTGTTCCTTAGGTTTAGCTACGATTCCTTCTGCCTATTATTAATCTCAGGGACCCCTGTTAATATGATGACATAAGGTAGTGAGGCAGGGGGTAAGTTTATGCTTGGCGTCGTCAGTAACACTGGACCTGTATCATTGGCCTTGGCTGCATTTAGCCTTTCCCTGCCTTCCCTCTGCTCTATATGGATGGGCCCCCTGCTATATGGGAACTCCCTAGGAGGGGCGGGGCCGGATGTTGCCCTCAGGTCATGGGATGGATAGATACCAGGTGTTTCAGAAAGTGCCGAGATGTCAGCAGCCGGCATGGCACTAAGAGCCTCTGCCCTTCCGGCACTTGATTGGGCAGCAGAGATTGGAGCCATCATGGGCCCCATCTCGCCGGTGAAAGATTGGGTTATGCTATCTGTCTGGGAGCTATAGTCTTTCCTCTTCCCTAGGGCAAGGGTGGTACTACCAGGGGAATTGCCCTTGCTGCTCAACCCAGTCAATTGCTTTGCGCCTATGTACTTGAATATACATGCAAGCTCTTCCTTTACACTAGCTCTCATATGGTTCTCCAGCTCCACTATCAAGTTCCTCACCCAAGGGGGACAATCAGAGGCCATTAGGGGGTTGGTAAAAGGCTCAGTCGTTCTTTCACTCCTAACTATTTCCGCTACGCTATTTGTTATATCTGAGTTTTCCATCTCTTAGTTCCTGCCCCATTTCCAGTCTTACGTTTAGTGGTCTTATGAGAGGTTGTAATGTTATCACCTTTACATGCTGTTGGCTTCACTGGGATTTGTTGAGGTGATGGTGAGGATGACTCAATTGTTCTAGACAGGGATTCTATTGGCCTCGGTGGAGAACCAGGAGTTAGTGGTTGAGGGGTGGGTGAATCAGGCCCTGGTCTGAATAAGTCTTGTCAGTTCTATTTCAGTTGATACCACCCAATAGCCCTGTGGAGCATCCTGTCTATTGAGGTTTGGGGCAAAGGTGGCGGAATGGGGCCTGGAGCCCTTTTTTGCTGCACAAATGCACTTATCCCCACAGCTCTCCCTCCACCCTCTGCCCCCGTTGCGATCACCTCGCATCAGCTGTTTTGACCGCTCCAATGGCCAGCCTGCCAGCCTGTAGCTCCAGCAGCATAAAACAGCCTTACAGCTTACAGCTCCGGTGCTGAGCACACTACAGCGGCCGGTGAGCTGAGAGAGGAGGTCCAACCCCTGACTTGGAGGAAACCAGGAACGAATCGTTCCACTGATTACGCTCACCCAAGAAGGAGGGGAGGAGGAGCCTGCTTGCAGCCACAGCAACCGGAGTTGAGCGGAACGAACGACATAAGCCAGGAGTTGTGCAGGTGTGTCGGTGCGGTGGCCTGTTCTCCCTGCCCCCTGCCCCACCCCCGCTTCCCCGCCCGGCCGGCTCTCCCAGGGTCTCCCAGCTTGCAGGGTTCATCAGCCCTTGCTTCCTTACCCCGTCCTGGGATGGTGACCGTAGCTGAACCGAGCTGAGCAGAGCTGGTGCAGGGTAGTGCCTGGAGCAGTGTCTGGAGTTGCCTGGGGTTCCCACCTGGCCCCCACTCCCGCTCCCACCCTCATTCTTCTTCTTCTTCTTAATCCCCTTGGCTCTTAACTTAAACCTCTACACCTAACCTGAGCTGAGGTAGACAACAACCAGACAACAACTAGATCAGTAGATCTGCAGGGACTCGAGGGAAGGCACCCTTCTGCCCTGCTGTGCCTGCCCTGCTCTGCACGTCCTTACTGGGAGAGCCTCTTCAGCAGCACGCAAAGGGCAAGATATCAGCACGAGCACTGCTGCTGGCTGCCCAGCCAACCCCAGCTTCTCCCAGTCCATCTCAGCTGTGACTTGGCAGTTCCAATTGGCAGCTCTAGCTAATAGTTGCACCAGCCTAGCCACCCCTCGACCCGACCCGACCAACATCATCTGGAATTGTTGGAAGGTCTGGATCCTTCAGGAAGCCATCAGGAATCCACCAGATCAACCAGGTTGGGTGTAAGCGGTGCCGTCTTGTGGGTCTGCCTGTTTTGAATACGCTATGCTGAGAATCCTTGGCAGTTTGAAAATTTCCGTAAAGCAAAAGGACCGGTTTGAAAGTCTCCACAACGCAAAATACAGAATACAACATGACACGACACAAGGTATAAAAGGAGTAAAGAAAGTAAGAAGGTAAGTAACTAAGAAAGAAAGAAGTTGAAAGCAGAGGACTGCTAAGTGCTTTTGCCACTATGAGGTCTGGTAGGAAAAGGGGCCAGCTTGTGGTCCCTGTGCGCAAATCCAACCAAGCGAGACAAACAGGGAATACAACACCATGTTCTGCAAAACTGATCACACCTTCCAAGATAACAGAGGCCCCCTGTGACCTGGCACAACAGGGACCAGGAGGTCACCCAAAACATCTATACCAACCAAAAATCTCTTCAAAGTTTCATTTCTTAAAGGACCCGGCATTGTCCATATTCTCCTCTAGTGGCACAATTCCAGGCCTCCATGACCCCCTACACCCTCTTCAACCACCTACTACCTCAATCACCACAGAGGAAACTCCAACAGTCTATCCAGCAGTACACATAGCAGCCCATCCTGAGGTCGTTTCACACAAACTGGATAAAGTACGCACAATGATCAACTCCACTGAACCACAAGCTGGGGAAGCCACACCATTAGCAGAGGAGCATTCCACCTGCCTCTTTTCGCCTGCTAGCATTTCCATCAGCACTACTAAAACCACAGAAATTGCAGCAACTAACCACAACAGGCTGAACCTTGAACAACATTTGCAAGTTAGAACAATAAACAATGGTAAAGGCTCAATTTCAGGGCATAACGAGTCAAGCAGATCCAATTTGAACCACACTCTTGAACTCCAGGACAAGACTTGGACCCAAAAAGACCCCTATGAATCTCCTAACATCTTGTCAACAAAGCCCGAGGCCATCATGCCTGCAACCGCACACCTGAGTCCAGAAGTGGAAACAAGGGGTAGGGTTGTAACATCCAAAGAGTCAGTTGAGCACACTGAATTCTCATCAGACTTAAGAGGAGGTGGGCGGGACCCGATTGCCTCCCACACCCTCTCCTACCTGGGATCACAGGAGTGGGAGGACCTAGTTGCCTCCTACACCCTGGACTCTCTGGAAAAACAGCTTCTGCTTATAGGTGGAACTTGGAACACCCAAGGAGGCAAACAAGGCAATTGTCAGGCAGGAGCGATCAATAACAAACCCACGTCAAAGCCCCTCTACCCCCTCTACAATAATCCCACTAGTTCAAAATGGGAAACCGACTCAGAATACATGGGACATCTTACTAAACACAATGCAATGAACTGTTGACGTGTTACATTATCAGTCTGACAAAATGGGCTTGCAGCCAACTTTACTGGACACTTTGGCCCTCTTTGTTGGGGGATTGATGAGAAACTGGGTAATCTAAATCTTCTAATCAGCAGAGCCCAGCAGGAGGCAACATTGCCCTGTAGTTGTGGTCCCATCATCGATAAACTATCATCACTTCCCTCAATTGTTTCCACCCTCATAGAGGGCTGACCAAAGGGCCCAAACCAAGAGACTCCAAAGGCTAACTTGCACAAAACAGGGTGCAAGGAGCTAGCTGAAAAGGTCCCTGCTGCTCAAAACTTGTCCGGCAGAAGTCGCATTAGTAGTCTAGTGGGCAGCATGGCTCCTGTGACTATCTCAGCACCCAAGGAACAAACTTCAACCAGAATGCAAAGCAAAGGCGCCAACGTAGGAGAAAAGGCCGTAACAAAAATTCTTCCACGAGCCATACAGATGTCTACCCTCTCTTTTCTCTAAAAACATCACAGCACTTAGCGACAGCGCCAGGGCACTTCAGTACTCGCCCCTGTAACAGACGGAAGAACCAGCCAGCAACCTCCCCCTCGGCTCACATTTTTTGAGCGAGGCAACGACGGAGAGTGCGTGGCCTCCTTCACTGTGAGCAAGTGCCAGGTGAGGTGAGGTTTTTCCTCCCTAGAATTTGGGAGAAGACTTTTGACTCCTTACTTTTGGAGTATTGAACCACTTATTGAGATTTTTTCACCCAGTAAGTTTCTTTCTCACAATTATTCTTTGTTGCAGTAGTACATCATAGGTCCTGAAGAAAGCCTGTGAAGGCTGAAACATGTCGACCGAATAAGATTTATGATGAATAGCAATTCCTTGCATGCTATTTTTTCACTCTGCTTTTAACCATACCACCTTGATGGTCAGACCCAATAAAGTTTTTTCATGACATCAAGGTAGGTATTTTTAGAACACCTGGATTATGAATTTCGTTTCTTTTCCTTTTCTCACATTTTTATGAGCACTGCAACTTAACCCTTTTCAGTCTGCATCTCTGTTGGTTGAGGGTCAACATAATGGTCCAAGTCATGCTAGCCTTGGGTTGTTCCTAAGGAAGGGCACTCTGGACACTACTTTTGTCAACCATTCTACCCAGATGACGATATTCCGCTACTGAGCGGGCTGATGGGGATTTTCTCTAGCACCTTTGGGGCTTTTTCCTGGTTCTTTTCTCTTCTCCTGCTATTACACGTCAATTTCTGATGACTTATACATTAACCTGTTGGTTTTGTTTTACAGAGTGAGTACTATTTAGGCTCCCGTGTACAGACTCCTGGTATCTCTCTTGTTGTTTATTGACACCACAGCTAACCAACCATCACAAATAACTGAGGAAAAGGAGTTAATTTCCTTGCATTGTCCAAGCCCGGCATTGGCGGCATCCTCAAATTAGCTTAAGTAGCTCCCTCAGGACGTCAACTTGAAAACAATATTCACGCCAACTGATCCTCCTTTGGATAGGACCACCCTGGCATTAACCCAGGCCTCAGGAGCAGGAAATTATAAAAAGGAGGTAACATACAAAGTAAACAACGAGGTGCAGGGAATCCGCCATGAGCCAACTACATTTGCCATGCTCCGGGGTCCACCCGCAGCGGAAAATCTAAACATAAACCCGTACTGTGGTCCAGAAGCATCCACAGGCGGCAGGTGTTTTGATCTGACTCTTCTGGATAATTTCAGTGGGCAATGTCACCAGCCCACAAACAGCGTCAGTGATAATCAATTGGGGACAAACTCTGTACTAGCCTCTCCAACCAATCAAGACAGGGGTTTGGCCATTACACTCTTTACGCCTGAATATGACTCGAAAGGTCCATACTGAACAGAGGAATATTCTTCAACTCCGAGATGCTAAACCAACACTAAAAGGCATCAGCTCAACGGACCTTCTCTCAATAGAATTTATAAAGTCGGACAAAGAACAAGACAGGAAATCCACCAAAGCGACTTGGAGGCCCACTTATCTTGCAAATAAAATTCAGGAAGAACAGGAAACCTTTAAAGCGTGGGGGATACAATCTTCTGTGTATCACAACATAGGATATCCACTCCCCTTGCTCGACAGAGCACGGGAAGGAATGCTCCGTCACAGAGCTCAAGCAGCGTCAATGCTCAGGGGGGCACTAGGACGGTCACCTCAGAGTAAACAGGCATCAAACTCATAATGGAATATTTCACTTAACAATTCCGCTGACTCTGATCACTTTTGTATAACTAGAACTGTCAAAATATCAAGCCATCGGCAATGACAGAGTTAACCAATGAGGTACAGAGAAAATCCCGACGAACCACCACTGAGGCTATGCTCATGGAACATTAACAGGCTAACTATAAGGCTGGAGAGGCTGCGCTTCTGGTTTATCTAAAATGTTTTGATATCCTTTTCCTACAGGAAACATGGCTGGAGGAACCTCTGCAACTAGAGGGATTTATTTGCTTTCATATTCCTGCTCATAGGAAATGTAAATCTGGTCGTCTATCTGCGGCCTAGCCACATACATTAAAATATCAAAAATCCATAGCACTCAGGACCTATCCTCTCCCCTTCTAGCCGTGAACTCCACGAAGGTCCAACTCAACCTACCACCATGACGGGTGCAACATTCACATGGTATGTGGGATCACAGAGAATCTGGGGCTGATTTAGTGTTTGGGGATCACTGAACACCTGGCCCTGCATTTTCTACACACTAGACCAGATTCCCCTCTGAATGGAATTTGTGTCAAAAGATTCTCTTTTACCAAACAGGAAGAATAAATGTTAATTCAGGTTATGAGGTCTTACCTTGTTGGTTGAATTAAATACCATACTACTCCCCACACCTTTATAATTGTGTTACTGATTTTGAGTTTGGCTGGAGAAGGTAAGTCCATCGGTATGGTGGAATACTTTGCTCCCGTCATACTGAGCATCCTACGCTTTCCAAATTTAGAGTTGTCAGCCAGCCCAGTGGAGAACTCTAAACATTGGCAGAAACTGCTGTCATGGCAAATCCTGTTAACGTATTAAAACGTTGAAGTCTGTACCCTAAAAATGACTGTACTGAGAGAGATATTTCCAAATGATAAATATTATTTGCTTGGCATTCGATTTTACTACGCACTACAGAGCTGTCTTTTCCTTAGGTTGCATAAACCAGAGCCAAACTGGGCCCAAACTCCATTTTTGAATTAAAAACGTAACCATGCTTACAGTCTCCACATGCAGCACAATGTGCACTGAAATATTTTTAGATTCAATATGTTTTTATTTCTGCTTTTTCCCTTGAATTAGATGTTGTTATTGGTACACTATTGTTCAGGGGTCTTCCTGCATCTTGTACGATAAGCCCATTCGTTTCATAGGTCTGTCATTGTTTTATGTGTAACTAGATTTGTACCGTCACCTCAGATGGCTTTAGGGCTGAAGAGGATTGTCTTAGGTATTGTTGCATTTTTATTCTGTATCTCACTTTGGACTATTTGCTTTTCTTTCACTATTTTTCTGTACATGCAACCTTGCACTATTTCTCCATTTGTCTACCAGGTAGTATAGATAACGAATGAATAGGACTTTATATTAATATTCAATAAGAAGTCCTGAGGTAATCTTCTGTTTCCAGGTGATGATAGATTCAATATCAAAATAATTGGAAGTTTTCATCTTTACCTCTAGCCCAGGAGATAAAGAAGTTGCTTGTTTTGGAACCACTTCATGATATGAATAACAAAATGAGTACTTACACTTATAATTGTATTACTTGCTCACATAATTGTTTTTCTGACCTCTCCTTTGTCATTTAAAATCTACAGGAAGCAGTGCCAAGCAAGACTCACTGTAATTAGAGGTCAAACTGGTAGTCTACCGAGTGGATCCATCCCGCCCCCGCTTTAATCCATCTTTGAAGGATCTCCCGATTTTGGAGAGAGAATAAAATTAGGACAATAATAGCACAAATTCTAAGGGTCTACCTCAGTGTTGCCTTCCGATTGATGAAACAGAATACCAGAATTTCCATGTAGTGATAGAACAGAATCTGGTCAAGAATAGAGTGTTAAGGAAGAAGTTGCAATTTAGTCAAACTAAAAATATCCGAATTGTACCTACTTGGGACTGATTTGACAGGTAAGAAGTAAAACATTTAAACATTTAAGTAATACTCCCTCAATGTTCATTGTGCCTTTGATGATGTTGAATAAAAAAGAGTGCTTGACCATGTTGAATGCATCAGAAAGATATAGGACCGCTAGTAGGCAAGAGTTTACTTCATCGAAAAATCATGGAGCAACATTCACAACACGAATGCGGGCATGTTTCGTGCTGCATCCCTGCCAAAAAACAGATTGACACTTATCAAGGAGACCATTGATGGCAATAGGCTGACTAAGCTGAGAAAAGACAGATTTTAAATCAGAAACAGGGCAGAAGCTATTAAGAACGTTGATATCCAAGCTGATTTTTAGGCTCCCATGAAATATGCGGTGTAGGAGAAATGTTTAGACAAGGTCCAGTAGGGTAGGATCTAGAAGAGCAGCTCCTTAATGATGTTTGTACACACAGCATCAGGGAGGTGGTTTGTAGTTTTCACATTAACAATAGTTTTGAAATTAATGTAACTGCACGATTGTGAATAAAATAAGCAGACCCATTCAATTTCGTAATCATAACAAGATGTTGATACGTTTGACTGAATTTTGTTTAAATAACAACTAATTCCTGTTCCAGACCCAAATTTACCAACAAGTGAGGGGCATGGCCAATGAGGCAAGCTTTTACCCTAGTTATGCTTGCCTCCACTTGGGGTGGTGGGAGGAGATGATTGTCAACACATTATATGAAGATATACTATTGAATCATGTAACTAAATGGGTCAGATATATAGACGATTTGTTTTTGATATGGGAGGGTGATAGAATAAGTGCAGAGGCCTTTATCGCTAACCTAAACAAAAATGACATCATCATACACCTTACCCATAACATCAGTCTATTTCCTAGATGTGGAGGTATTGGTTGTCAACAACCATCTAGAAACACGACTATTTTGCAACCCCACAGCAGGAAATACCCTACTGCACGCATGCAGTTTTCACCCTAAGCATACAATAAATAGTATCCCCTATGGGGAGATGCTTCCGATGCACAGACTATACAGTAGAGAGGAAGATCTTATGCAGGCACAAGTGGAATGTAAAGAGCGTTTTCTAGCCAGAGGGTACTCTTCTGTAACCATAAATGCAGCAATTCGTAAAACCAATCAACTGAGTAGGGAAGACCTTTTGTCCAAATCCAACCCAAAATCTGATTCCACGTCCACTTCTGAAGCCAGCAATCCCAGACGCATTCTGATATACAGTAGACAGAGAGAGGATATATGCCGAATTATAAGGAGAAACTGGCATATAATATGCAATGATTCAACAATGGGAGAATGAATCCCCAAAAACCCTATCGTTATGTATAGAAGGGCAACTTCAACCAGCGATTATTTAGTGAAAAGTAGCCCAGAGATTGCTACCAATAGGAATTGGCTTTCAGGACAAAAAGGGTTCAGAAAATGTCTGACTTGCAAAGCTTGCAAATTATGCATCTACAAAAATTCATACTGTACCCCTTTCAGGACAACTCCCACTTTGATTTCCAAGGCCTTTACTTGCAAAACTGAGTACGCCATTTATGTGTTGGAGTGCTCCTGTGGACTAAAGTACACTGGCTTTATTAAACTGCCAATCCACAAGAGAGTCCTCCAACATATGAGAGCTATTACCAATTTTGACTCGACCTATCCGGTGGCTCGCCATTTCAGGGAAGTCCATAACAACCAAATACAAGATCTAAAATATTTTGTTGTGGATTCCATACCACCACTAAGTCGAGGCGGTAATAGAGAGGCAAATCTGAGAAAACTAGAAACTCATTACATCCTAGAGTTTGATAGCAGAGTCCGAATGGCCTTAATACCACAGAGGACCTATATACATGGCTCTAATAGCTCAGGTTGGGGAACCCAGTCAGTAACAATACTTGGTACTACTGTAAAAATACAAGTGCATAAACACTTTTTACAGTTTGACATTGATAGCTAACTGCTAAAAGATAACAACTTGTAGGATCAATCCTGAATCAAATTGAGTTGACTATCTTTGTGTTACACCACGCGCAAGCTCTATTTCATTTTCCACCAAGAAAATACTTTTAAAAAAGGAAAAATATTCTTTTTTAACAAAACAATAAGCACTACACTTTGCACAGTATAACAGTGTCAATTTTATTCAGCACTTAGGCACTTTACATTTTATATTTTATATGTATTTCTTAGCACTGTTTATATGCAATATTTTAGACAACTGATCTTAGATGTTTAAGTATACTAATAGGATATATGTGATATTATATTATTTTTAGTAGTTGAGATATATTGGTTTTAAAGACGGACAGAAAAATTTGGTGAATACCGCATAATGACAAGGGAAAATGTCATAGCTGCATATCGTGTACAAGTGGCACATAACGTTTGTGTTTATATGTATGTTTATATGTTTAATCATGACTATATTTATATGCAGAAGTCTTAGCTAAATATCTTTTACCAATGATCAACTTTTGCTTTTAAATTTTATTGTATTTATAGGCCCGAAGAAATATTTTATCCTGTATTTAAACAGTTATTATTGTGAACATCTCTGTCATGGTGAAATAGCATATACAAATAAGGGTTACGCTATTTACATATGAAATCAGTATGCATTGTGCTGCTAAAAAGATTCTCGAAATAACAGAAGGAAAGTCTGTTTTTTCTGTTGTCTAATGCACTGTCACTTTAAAAAAGGGGGAAAATGCATTGACATGTCATGTGATCAAAGGCTTCCGAGCCCGAAACGTCGTCATGGCGGCATTTAAGCACTGAAATAAATCTACACGAAGGAATTGGAGTCCAATTCTCTTTTTGCAAGTCTGTGAAGAAAGGGCTGCAAAGCAGAAAATTGATATATATATATATATATATATATATATATATATATATATATATATATATATATATATATGTATATATATGTATATATATATATATATATATATATATATATATATATATATATATATATATATATATATATATATTACCTACTGGCGGTTGCCAGTAGGTAGTTATAGTTAGGACCTTTTTCCATAGGAAATCCGCAACATTCTATTTGTAATAACTTTGGGGCCCGTTGACGAATCTTCGAGAAATTTACAAAACTTACAGTCAGCTCCGGCCCGCTCCTATCCTGAAACTTCCACGGTGATTCGTCAAGCGGCCGAGAAAAAAGGGGGGTCCTAAAACGTGTTTTCCTCATGCAATTTCCCATAGGACCTTTAGCCACAGCTACAGCCCGAACTACTGAATGGAATTACACCAAATTTGGCAAAGATGTAGTCCTCGGTTCAGACTTGTGCCTTTTGCTTAAATGGTGTCAATCTGTTCAGTAGTTCCTGAGAACATTACAGTTAAAAGCATATATATATCTATGGGCGCAGTCGGTCCGCGGACCATGAGCGCACCATGAGCGCACCCTTCCGATCACAAGCTGATTGCTAATTGGCTGTCAAGTGGTTGTCAACATTCGAAACCAGGAGCTGTTGGCAGCCATTTTGTGACTTGGTAGAAGTGAGGCAGAAGAAGTCAGTGGAATATGTGTGCAAAACGTAGAAAGGGGGCAGGGTAGAAATACTTTTACCCTCTAGACCTGCTTAGGGGGTCCCAGAAGGAACCCAGGGCCCACAAATTTTGTATTTTTTTTTTTAAAACCCGGCAGTTGCGTGTAGGGTGCGTGGACTCTGCCGTAAAATAAAATAAAATAAAATGGAGCTTTTTTTATAATTAGCCCCCGGGGCAACAAAAAAAATGGTGGGGGGAGGGGTCCAAGGTCCCCAAAGCCGCAGGGACCACCACCCCTGGGGCTTTATGTATTGTGCGAGGGGGACTGCGTGGCTCCCCTCCTGGAGCACTCAAGGGTCCCGTCACCCCCCGGGGCTACAAAAAAAAGGTTGTGGGGGGCTGCAAGGTCTCTTAAGCCCCGGCGAACACCACTCTCTGGGGCTTTATGTTTTGTGGGAGGGCTGGCCCCTACAGTGTCCCAGGGTGTCCATCCCGCTCTCCCATATCAAGGAAATCTGTTCTCTGTTTCAAAATCTAAATCAGTTTGCTTTTTCACATGGAGAGCTGCATGTTAGTAGCTCCCCATGTGGAAAAGCAATGCCGGCTCCCAAATGCGTAGAAGTTGTGCACCAAAGGCGCTAGAGTCATGCACCCTACAGATTATGAGTTGTGCATTCAACGTGTGTACACCAGGGGCCCGCACTGAGCGCTGCACTAAGTGCGTGACTTCTAATTTTACCGTGAAAAAAAATAGCCCCTATCAGTAATGTCTAATATCCCCGGGGGCCCTATCCCCCGAGTTTCATAAAAAAATGTTGGGGACCGTGGGGGGAGCCACAATGCCCCCACGGTCCCGCCGGCTCTCTGCGTCCTTCAGGAGCCGGCATTGCTTTTCCACATGGGGAGATGCTAACTTGCATGTGGAAAAGTAATCTGGTTTGGATTTTGAAAGTGAGAACATATTTCACTACTCTGTCTTTCAAAATCCAAACTAAGTTTGCTATGAGAGGGGCGGGAGCCATGAGACTCCCGCCCTCTCATAGCAAACAGCAGTGTCCAGGGGGTAGGCACCCCAGGACACTGCAGGAGCCGGCCCTGGGGCGTGGCTGTCCCCAGGGCCCTCGAGGGCTCCAGGCAGAGGGCCACGCAGCCTGCCTCCCACAATACACACCTCCCCGGGGGGTGGTGGCTCCCGGGGCTTAAGGGAGGTCGCTGAGGCCCACACACTTCTAATTTTGCAAGGGGGGGCCTGGACGCAAAAGCGGTGCAAGGGGGTTGTAAATCTGCTACACAGGGTTCTGTTTTACTTTGCTTTCCTTTCTGTCCTGGGTAAATATAACGGTTTCTGTACAGCCAGTACCTTTCAACCCTACCCCCAAACTGCTTACTGCCTGTTACCATAGTAACAATTCATGGAACACTTAAGTGAGCACAGAGGTGAGAACTTCACCACACAATGTTGCTAATCGAAACAGTTACTGTGCTGCAGTTTTAAATGTTTTCCATAGGAACCGTTAGTCGTAGCTATAGACTGTGGTAAAGAGCTGGTAAAGAGTTAGCCTCAGTATTATACTTCTAGTTATAAATTTAATTTCTATTTTTAAATGTTTTATAACTATATGATTATCACACTAAATAATAGTGAAATGTTGTCAGAAAAAGAAGACGTATATACTTTTTTAAAATTTACTTTTATTAAAACAAAAATAAATGACTGGAAACGTAACTTAAAGATAACAATGTAATAAATAACTAGAAACAAAACTTTAAAAAAACAATTAAACAAAATGTGATATGGACCCCAATAGAAGTAGGGTAGGTAATCTGCAAAACAAAAATGAAAATAAGTGTTTAAAATTAGATCGATGTGACTAAATGAGGTCAAACATTACAAGTTAAGGTAATACTTGGCGATATTTTTTTTATTTGCACGTCTGCAGTGTGCCTGATACTTTCCACCTCTCTTATAGGCTTGCGTTCAAGAGGTGTCTGTAAGGAAGTGCCTACTGCATCAGATTTACAGTATGGATCAACAGGTCTTTAAAATGATTCAGAGATGAGACAGAATTAGGTGAGAGATCAAGTCATTATGCAGGACAATGTTCTTTGGGGCTTATTTACAAGTCCCTTGCGCCACTTTTGCGTTACTTTTCCCATGTTAAAAGTGACGCAAAAGTGGCGCAAGGGGTTTGTAAATAAGCCCTTTTATTTCTAACGCATTTAATTGGAGGCATTGTATATTTAGGCCGATCTGCTTACCTTGTGTAAACACTGTGACCAACAGAGTTCACAACTTGAACTCAGCTTTGATTGTACACAGCAGAGTGGACAGAAGCGTCCATAACTTTAAAAGAGAAAGGGAAACGATGTGAGAGAGAGTGAGAGAGAAAAAGAGAGAAAAACAACATTAAAACGTGAGAGAGAGAAAGTTATAGATGGAGCAGTTAATACTGGAGAAAATCTTTGTAGCTCCCCTTTTTCCTTTGTTGTGTGTCCAAGCACGTGCTGGTTCATAGTGCGCCCTCCAGTTTCGTGATTTGAAATATAGTATATAGAGTTAGTAATAGAATAGTACATACAACAGCACAAGTATATTTTTGGTTTATTTATTTGTACACTCAGGATAATTTATTTCATCAAATTCCACTGTAAGGAGGTGTCTGTGCGCTGTTTTTCTTACAAAGTACTATATCCCATGCACTCCCACTGCATAGCGGTGAGTTCTCACTGTAGCGTACCTAGACTGTAGCACCCCATTGCCTAGCAGAGTCCGGAGGTAAGTGCTTTTTCTTGCGAACTCAGATGCGTACCCAGGACACCTTCTACATCATGTAGTCCGCTCTGTCACCAAGAAACCTGATATATGGTACTGAGCCTTGATATCGGTATGGCTAACGACATACTTGTGCTCCCATCATCATCGCAGGTTCCTCACCCGCTCAGTCCTTGCGGTACAACTAACTCAGTGACCAAAGAGGCCACGCACGTAGTGCTGAGCCCTTGTACTCGGTGGTTTGGGCATACATGAGGCATCCGAACCACCAGGACGGACCATCACAGAAACTTTAAAATGGCGTAGAGCACGTGCGCTCCGTCTTTTTTATTGGTAGGGTCACGTGTGTAGTGACGCATGTGCTAGATGGGTGTGGTGTGGGTGTATACCAGCCATGAGGGAGTGTGTGTGTGTGTGCCGTTTTGACAACTAAACCTGGAAATAAGAGATCAGTACAATGGAAATTTGGGCAATGTTGCGTTTTAGTTTTTTCCTGGAAGCGTAAGCGGAGTGGGCTGGTCTGACGTATGCCAGTGCTGCGTGAGAATCTGAACCATGATTCCGGAGCTATGGGCGTGGTTCCGTTGTGAGTTATATGAAAAATCAAGTGAATCGGGTGTCCGTTTTGTAGTGCTGTTGTCACACGGGTCTTAAACGGAAATGTATCATTATGTCTGTAAATTTCCACAACATGGCCAATATGAAAGGTACGGGTATCACTGTGTTGTACCTTCCGTTATATCACTCTCCCATATCGTTTACCTTATTGCCTTTATTGTTGTATTAGCACTGTTGTATTTCTTCCCTTTCTGTACTGCGACATCCACGTCACTATGAGTCACCATGGAACTCCCATTTGGTATAAATGTGTACGGGGTATCACTGACTCTATATTTATTCATAGTTGCACACATAAAAGATGGTGGACATGATGCATTTCTGTTAATATGAATGTGTGTTGTACATTCAGTGAAGTGTTGTAGCTGTAGTAATATAGGTCTGTGAAAGGTTTAAGTAGCAGTTTTTGACACATAAAGGGCATCTAATATATATATACGTATGTGGTTATTCGGGTATACTGTCGAACTTGGTGCTGTAAATCAGTGTTCGAGCCTCGGAGTTGCGTCCTCATCCTGTTATTGTAGAGAAAAGACGTAATCTACGCGTGCCTGAAAATGTACTGTAAATACTGTGCTCATGTAAATTGCTGATATACTTTTGGGTTGATTTGCGCTGTATAAATATGCTATAAAAAAAAGAAAAAAAAGAGGAATATCCCACACTTACTGACAGAGGTAAGATGGTTGTATACACTATTTATATCACAATATAATGTGGTAGGGCGCAGGAGCAGCATTTTACGAACATAATACATATATAGATAGTTGACGTGTGTACGAGCACGTGTGCTCGATTCCATTTTATTACATTGCTGTTGGTAACAAGTAGCATAGTAATTATGATATCATACATAGATATTCAATCGTAAATGATTTATGATTTCTGCTGTACAAAGGTAAGAGCACTACATGTAAAAAAATACACAGAAGATTCTATTGTAAAGTGTTCATGAGTTGTGGTGCACTGAGGTAGGGTCGGTTTGTGTGGAACCTGCGATGATGTGTGGTTCAGGCAGACAGCACTCCTAACGATGTCTTTTGCTACTGAATTTTGACTTAATAAGGCCACTTGGCGATTATTTATGGTGCACTGAGTTAGTGGTACGTCTGGTAGTCAGCGTGTTGCCTACTGGACTCTATAATCTGTAAGCATGATTGAAATAAAAGATGAAACATGTATGGAATTCATTGTCGAAATGTGTTTGTTGCAGGGACATTATAGTTCAAGTTGTGACCTGTGTTGTCCGCAGTGTAGACTGCCATTGACTGTGCCTTTGCAATTGCAGCGTGAATTTTGTTTTTCAACTAAAAACCTAGAACTGATATAAAAGAAGTTTTGGAAAGAAGGCTACTAAAGGGATATTGTATAGGGTTTGATAGATGTTTTATTTAGTTTGGTACTGCTAAATAATGAATAAAGAGTCAGTTGAATTCTGCCTGAATATGGCCACGTGGTGATGAATTATAGCGCACTTAGTTAGTAGTACCTTTGGGACTGAGCGTGTACGTAACCTGCGATGATGCATGGTCCAGACAGGCCGCACTGCAGGTAATGTTTTTTGACTACTGAATTTTGCCTTAATAAGGGCACCTGGCTATTATTTATGGTACACTGAATTAGTGGTACGTTTGGTGCTCAGCGTGTGTTCACCCTGCAATGATGCGTGATTCTAGCAGTCTGTACTCAAAGCATTAACTGTTGCATACTGTACTGCATGAACTTTGAGGGGTAAAAAAAAACTACCATCAATGGTTATCAATTGCTCCGCAAACTAGGTCTACTGATTGCTCCCCATAACAAATTAAACGATTACATTTCACGCAGTGCATTCTAGCTTTCTCAAAATGGGGACTATGTCTGGTGGTGATGTTGAAGGTGATGCCCCAGAGGTACTTGGTATTGCCGGTGGTGGAGGGACATTTTGGCGCTGTGTTCTACATTCTTTGTGAACATAGTTCACAGGATGCTGAGATTAAAGATGTTTGTGCATACTAGCAGTGCCACAGGAGTATTTTTCCCTGTGCCTTAAATAAATGAAAGCTAAATTCCCTACTGTCTGTAGTGTAGATAGAAAGCTGAATTCAAGTTGTGAATACTACTGTCCACAGTGTACAGCGAAGCCACTAGTCAGCACAGTTATAGAAGAAAGCTTTTTTTCACTTATTTAAACAAAATGTAAATACATACAGTATAATTGTCTCTGCATTAAGTAAATCAAGGCTGAATTCATACTGTCTATAGTGTACTTGTAAAACTGAATTCAAGTTGTGAACCCTGCTGTCCGCAGTATAAGTTGAAGGCAGTAGTTGACACAAACATCGATGAATGCCATTTTGTCACAGTAAACAGAATCTGAGGACACAGTACAATTATCTCTTCCTTAAATAATTCAAGAATGAATGTAATGTTGTCTGTAGTGCTGATGCGCTTCTGGTATTAAGTAGGGAACTCTGTTGATCGCAGTGTACATTTTAAAACAGTACTCAGTACACTCATGGAGAAATGTTTTTTGTGGCATCCTTTTACAAAATTGTCTCTGCCTTATATAAATCAAGGATAACTTGAATGCTGTCCGGAGTGTAGATGAAAAGCTGAATTCAAGTTGTGAACCCTACTGTTCGCAATGTACATCATAGGTTGCACTGCATTATCTGTAATGTACTCCATACATTGTCTGTTGCATACAGGACTTATGAACTGGTATCAAGTGGTGAACTCTGTTGATCGTAGTGTACATTTGAAGGCAGTACTCAGTACAATCATTGAGGAATGTTTTTTGTTGCACCATTTAACAAAATTGTCTCTGCCTTATATAAATCAAGGCTAACTTGAATGCTGTCCGTAGTGTAGATGGAAAGCTGAATTCAAGTTGTGAACCCTGCTGTATGCAGTGTGGATTGAAGGCAGTAGTTGACACAGACATCGAGGAATGCTTTTTGTCACTTATTTGAACAAAATCTGACGACATATAGTACAATTGTCTCTGCATTAAATAAATGAAGGCTGAATTTCCTACTGTTCATAGTTTAACAAAATATGAGGTTGAGACTGAATTCAATGTTGTCTATAGTGCTTCTACACCACTGATATCAAGTTGTAAACTCTACTGACCGGACTGTATATCAAAGGCAGAAGTCTTTTAGTCTCTTCATTTCCTTTCTTGCAAAGTTTACCGGGTGTTTTTTCTCAAGATGTCTCCTCATAGTTGCTGTTCTACAATACTTTCTTTTTGTAGGCTCACCCCTGTACAGCACCGCCTTGCAGATTTTGCATGTGACTTTTTCTGCCTCGGAGGAAAAGTAAAAAACTTCCAGACAATTGATGTATACTTCTCTGGAGGGAGAGGTTGAGGCACAAATTCTTCATTTCCAGAGTGTTCTAAATCAGCTATTTCTCCAAGTTTGCCCTCACAATGTAGATTGAAGGCAGTTGTCAGCACAGATATCGACAAATGATTTTTGTGACGTATGTAAAAAAAATCTGAACACATACAGTAGAATTGTCTCTGTATTACATAAATCAAGGCTGAATTCTCTACTGTCCGTAGTGTAGGTGGAAAGCTGAATTCAAGTTTTGAACCCTGCTGTCCGCAGTGTAGATTGAAGGCAGTTGTTGACACAGACATGGATGAATGCTTTTTGTCACTTATTTAAACGAAATCTGAAGAGATATAGTACAATTGTCTCTGCATTAAATGAATGAAGGCTGAATTTCTTACTGTTCATACTTTAACAAGATCTGAGGACATAGTACAATTGTCTCTGCTTTAAATAAATCGAGACTGAATTCAATGTTTTCTGTAGTGCTGATGCGCAACTGGTACCAAGTTGTCAATTCTACTGACCGCAGTGTAAATTGAAGGCAGTACTCAGCACAGACACCGACGACAAATTTAGATCAAAAGAATTCAGGTTGTGCACCCTGCTGTCCACAGTGTAGATCGAAGACAGTAGTCGATATAGACATAAGTCTGCGGTGCTGTGGCGCTGAGATCTCAATGGGCCTGTATCGAGGAGGCACGTGGTCATGGCGGCAGCCACGTCGCAGGGTGCAGAACTTTGCTGTGGTGCAGTCTCTTCTCTCTGCAGAAGTGAACCACGCCCAAGGCGTAGCCGAATTATTTATAGTCTTATGTTGATGTTGTGTACGTTGGACCAGCCCATTCCACATCTGTTTCAAAGGCGGGGGGGTGAACACAGCTACTTGACGGAAATATACACCAGTGTCTGAGACAATATGGTTGCGTCCACTATTCAATACACTATACGTATCAATGGTATATCTACACACGGAAAAGTTTTTTGGTTTGTATAGTGAATTGTATATAGTATTTCACCAGTAGTGTTGTCGTTATGTACATTATTGTTGATGTTCGAGTTCTTTCCCTTATACATACTTGGTTGCCACATCTCTGTGCATTGAGCTAGTGTGCTGTTGAGGGGATATATTATTTTGGAAAGGTCCGTTGTCCTGTTATGCGCTGCCTCTGAGATAGTAGTGGGAGGGGTCGGAGGGTGGTTGGGGTGGTGGTGGGGCTGGGTATTGTGATTTTGTTGGGTGTCAGAAGTGTATAATTAGAACGTCTATCACATGTTGCTCTTTAAATATGGGTGTGAGTTGGATGTAATTCACGCAATACATATTCGACGTTCTTACCGTAGTTAAATGTTGATGTAAATTTGTTAGTGGTAAGTGGACCTATTGCCTGATTTTTTTAACTAGCATTGCAGATTTGGTTTCTTGTTAAAAATATGGGGAAGTGGTCAACATTATAAGTAGGAATTGTCATTTAAAAAACCTTTCAAATCCACAGAAAAACCCATAGGTTTCAGGCAGGTTATAGTTAGGAATTATCATTTAAAAAACCTTTAAAATTCACTGAAAAAACCATATGTTTCAAGCAGGTTATAGTTAGGAATTATCATTTAAAAAACCTTAGAAATTCATTGAAAAAACCATAGGTTTCAGAGGTGTTATAGTTAGCTGGACATTTCACTCATACAAAACCATTGAAATTCCTCCGTTATAGTTAGTTGTACTAACTGTAACTCTTGCGCCCGCAGTCCACTGGTGATGATGTCACATATTACATCATTCATGAAATGGTCAGTGACATCACTGATGACATCAGTGATGACATCTCAAATGACATCACTGAAGACATCACTGAAGACATCATCCACGTGAAAATCAGATACACCTCATCATACACTACTATAACCTTTCATCACTCACTGTAAAATACAGAGTACCATATTTCAATCCATTGACACAGCAATACCAGTACCTACAACCCACTCAGTAATTACTAGATCCACACACACACATCTAATCACTTAACTATAGAATCACTCATACATGTTGTCAATGATCAATACAACACTATCAAATATACTTATATATTTAAATTAACATTACACACCGGCACACATCCTATTCAGTTATGCAGTCATCCTACTCACTTTTGCAAACAATGTATCTCATTTATATTTACTGAGCTACACTTATACAAATATCACTTCATTTACTCATATAAATAGTAACTCATACTTAGTGTGTTATGAAATCACTATTACAAGTATACAATTATCTATACAGTCACTTATGCAATCAATGAGTTTTATGTACACTTAATTATATACAACTGTCACATACGCTGTCTTTTACTGTTTTCTACTTTGTTGGACATGTACCATTGAGAAATGATTTTGCTCATCACCGCACCCATAAAGATATTCACTCACCCAAACAGGTATTATAATACGTAGTCTTAACTCATATACGTACTGAATTAACTATTCACATATCTTTGGGCAGTCACAGATCCCCCACCGAAGCACACACACATTCACTCTCCATTGCAAATATTCAGTTAACTAATCAAACTAATATAGACTTTCACATAGCTAGTAACCAACTGGTGCAGCAGTTTACACAACTGACCAAATAATACAGATATTCACACAGCCATATTTACTGAGACACTATAAATTAGTCAAGTAAAGAATCAATCACAATGCTATTAAATCCTCTATCCAGATTTTAATATATCCACTCATTTTTCAATGCAGATTGGTATATATATAACATATATTTAAATATGGAACCAAACCACATTCACTGGATGATGTCATTAGTGATGTCATTTGAGATGTCATCAGTGATGTCATCACTGATGTCACTGACCATGTCATCAATGATGTAATATGTGACATCATCACCAGTGGATTGCGGGTGCGAGAGTTACAGTTAGTACAACTAACTATAACGGATGAATTTCAATGGTTTTGGATGAGTGAAATGTCCAGCTAACTATAACACCCCTGAAACCTATGTTTTTTCAATATATATATATATATATATATATATATATATATATATATATATATATATATATATACACATATATATATATATATATATATATATATGTGTGTGTGTGTGTGTGTCCAAAAACAGTTTTCGCCAAATGCCGTACGCCTGCCCAGGTGCTGGTGCCTGCTGTGGTAGCGAAACGCCACAAATGTAGTCAAAAAGTTCAAACTAATGAAGTGGAACACCGTCCGTAACCGTGAACATTTTATTGCTCACAAACAACGCGTTTCAGCCGTAAAGGCCTTTGTCAAGTTACAGGGAAGCGGGTAAAGCGGCATTTTGTAAACATCAATCAACGTCATCATAGACATGGTAGAGAGTCTCCGGACGAAAATGCGACATATATATTATTATTATACAATAGTCAATGAGATTAGATAATTTTCAATTAACATCTTATGTACATAATTCATAATAGACGGTCACATTTCATGATTAGACAAAACCAAATAATCAAAGGCATAAAATGAAATTGATGACTGACATTTCATCTTGACATTGTGTCATCTTGTAAACAGCACACATAAGCTCTACCAATAATTAGCATATGTTACTCTCATCAGAGACCATAGAACCCTGCGTCATTATATGAAGGGCAGTAGGAGGCATAGTGGCATGTCCCAGGAAAGTGCAGTTTCTGTTGATCTAACACAACAGTGTACATAAAAATTAATAACCCACAGCGTCATATCGTGACAAAATTATTTTAGCTGCTGCACCGAACCTGAAACTATCTGCCATGTGTCTGGTATAGTAATGTATTCAGTAATCCTTATGTGTCCTGTTCTAAGGCAGAAGGTCACCACTTCGAGCCATTAAGATATGTGCACTCAGGCTAAACTCTCCATGATAGATATGCTCACATGTGGATAACAATACAACAGGAGAGAAACGCCAATACTGATACTATAACTCATATATCTATATATCATCCAAATAAAGAATTCTATTCAAGACTGGGATGTGCTATTTAATAGCTGTTTATTCAACAAAATTTGCTGCAAGGTACATTGAATTAACCTTAGTACATCATGTCAATTATAAATTGGTAACAACAATGAAAAAGGACACGAAGCAAGATAAAATCTCAATCATACAATCACTAATCATGCATATCACAGTCATCCCACTAACGTTCATACATTCATACAAAATACTTCACACAAACTGGGGAGTTCAGTGCACCAGTGCGAAAAGTAATAGATCTGCTATGTATTCAGCGTAAAAAGGGGCGTGGCCTCTGAACATCTCTCTGCTACGCAGCTCCCTGGCGCATACTGGAGGTTCCTGGTGGGCTAGTTGGCCCCCAGAGAACCCCAGTAGTCAAGGGGAATTAGTTCCCCATCTGAAAACGCGCCAGGGGGAGCATTTGCAGAGTGCTGCAGAGAGGGGCGGGTCCTCTGGTGCGATGCCGTTTTTTAAAAAATTTGATTTTTTTTAAAAAGGGGCCGTGTGGCCCCCTTCTCTTCCTGTTTTACTGGCCCCCATCCCCCAGGGCCTGACCTCAATTCTATTTAAAAAAAAAAAAAAAATTGGAAGGTTTCCTGCTCTCTCTTCCAAAAACCATAGCAGTTTGCTACGGCAGGGCGGGAGCCGCGAGTCTCCCACCCTGTCATAGCAAACAGCAGTGTCCCGGGGGTGGGCACCCGGGATACTGCAGGAGCCAGTCCTGGGAGTGGCGGTCCCCAGGGCCATCACAGGCTCCAGGAAGGGGGCCGCACAGCCCCCCTCCCAACATTTGCAAAGCTCTGGGGGGTGGTGGTACCCGGGGCTTGGGGGTCCGTCAGTTAAATAATTAGAGCCCCGGGGAGGTGGCGGTCTCTGGGGCATGTGGGGGGGGTTCGAGCCCCTCCCACACAGGTAGTTATTTTTTTTTTAAAACAAACCCCAGGGGGTGGCGGTTCCCGGGGCTGTGGTGGGGCCATGTGCCCCCTGCCAATATTTTATAAAAGCCCCGGGGGTGCCGGTCCCTGGTGCTTGGGGGACTTTTGAGCCCCCCACCCATTAACTAAACAAGCCCCGGGGGAGGTGGTCCCCGGGGCTACGGGGGCCATGAGCCCCTCCACAAATACTTTTGAAATTCCCAGGGGGGTGGCAGTCCCTTGGGCTTGCCCAACCAGGGGCTCCTCGTAAGGTGAAAAGGCATTCTTTGTGTACAATCCCAGGAAGAAGAAGCGTTAGTGGCCTCGGATGAATTTGGACAATTGTTTAAGGAGAAGGGACATGAGAGCTGTGTCGGGGCCAAACAAGCTGGATAGCGAAGCAACGTGGGGTGCCTTCTTAAAGCTCAAGGGCTTCTTTGCTTCAACACATTACTTACACAGCTGTCCTTGGCCGTGGAGAAGTGCACCATTCTCCCCATGCGGACGGAAACAGAGCATGTGGGAAAGCTGCGTCGAGAAACATTTTCTTGGCATTGCAGAACGCTGCCTTTTTGATCGGCAGCTCTATATCCCAGTTCTCCTGCCTACTTGAGGTTTTAATGGACTATATAACCAGCACACGAAGATATGCACTTACTTAAGGATTTAACCAAAATGTTTCACCTTCATGAACTACACCTACCAGCATGCTGATGGGTGACACATAAAGCCACGCCCACTGAGGGGGGAGTAATTCAAATAAAAAAGTAATTTGAATTTGTAAGGTGAAAAGGCATTCTTCGTGTACAATCCCAGGAAGAAGAGGCGTTAGTGGCCTCGAAACACGTCAGATGAATTTGGACAATTGTTTAAGGAGAAGGGACATGAGAGCTGTGTCGGGGCCAAACAAGCTGGATAGTGAAGCAACGGGGGTGCCTTCTTAAAGCTCAAGGGCTTCTTTGCTTCAACATATATATACATATATATATATATATATATATATATATATACACACATACATATATATATACACATACATATATAAGGAGCCGAAACGTCATGCGGCAGACTCTGTGTCATTAAAGAAGAGTTGCACTTAACTGGTCCGTGTCCGAGGTTTCTGTGCAGCGCTGCGAGTAGGCGAGAGGCTGCCTGTGAAACGCGGTAAACGGTGATATATATATATATATGAAATTCACTGAAAAAACTATAGGTTTCAGGAGTTATATAGTTAGGAATTCGTTTTTAAAAAACCTTTGAAATTCACTCAAAAAACTATAAGTTTTAGTGGTGTTTTAGTTAACTGGACATTTTACTCATACAAAACCAATGAAATTGCTCCTATATAGTTAGTTGTACTAACTATATTTCGCGCACCCGCAATCCACTGCTGATGATGTCACATATTAGATCATTCATGACATGGTCAGTGACTCACTGATGACATCTCAAATGACATCACTGATGACATCACTGATGACATCATCCATTGAATGTGGTTTGCTTCGTTATTTAAATATGCATTATATGTATAGCAATTTACATTGAAGAATGAGTGGATATATATAAATAAATATTTGGATGGAGGATTTAGTAGCAGTGTAATTGACTGTTTACTTGACCAATTTATAATGTCTCACTAAATATAGTGGATAGTGACTAAACTGTGTGAATATCTGTATCACTTTGTCAGTTGTTGTGTAAACTGATTCTACAGTTGGTTACTCGCTATGTGAAAGTCTATATTAGTTATTGATTAGTTAACTGAGTATTTGTATGGGAGTGTGAAAGTGTGTGTGGTTCGGTGGGGGGTGTGTGACTGTCCAAAGATGTGTGAATAGTTGATTCAGTAGATCTATGAAGTTAAAACTACATGTTCTAACAGTTTGGGTGAGGGAATCTCTTTATGGGTGTGGTGATGAGCAAATATATTTCTCAAAGGTACAGGTCCAACAAACTAGAAAAATAAAAGGCAGTGTATGTGTCAGTTGTTGTATATAAATAAGTATACATAAGACACAATGATTGTGTGAGTGACTGTATGGATAACTGTATACTTGTAAAAATGATTTTATAATTCACTAAGTATGACTTCTAAATGAATAGAAGAAGTGGTGTTTCTATAAGTGTTTTGCTAAGTAAATATGTAAGTATGATCCATTGTTTGCATAAGTGAGTAGGATGACTTCATATGTGAATAGGATGCGTGCTGTTGTTTAATGTCGATATAGATGTATAAGTATTTTTGATAGTGTTCTATTGTTCATTGACAGCATGTATGAGTGAATCCATAGGTAAGTGATTAGATGTGTGTATACATCTATGAATCACTGAGTGGATTTTTAGATACTTGTATTGCTGTGACAATGGATTTAAATATGATACTCTGTATTTTACAAACAGTGATGAAAAATTGTAATAGTGTATGAAAAGGTGTATGTGATTGTCACGTGGATGATGTCATCAGTGATGTCATCAGTGATGTCACTGACCATGTCATGAATGATCTAATATGTGACATCATCAGCAGTGGATTGCGGGTGCGCGAAATATAGTTAGTACAACTAACTATATAGGAGCAATTTCATTGGTTTTGTATGAGTAAAATGTCCAGCTAACTAAAACACCACTAAAACTTATAGTTTTTTGAGTGAATTTCAAAGGTTTTTTAAAAACGAATTCCTAACTATATAACTCCTGAAACCTATGGTTTTTTCAGTGAATTTCAAAGGTTTTTTTAAATGCTAATTCCTAACTATATAAGGCCTGAAACCTATGGTTTTTTCAGTGAATTTCAAAGGTTTTTTAAATGCTGATTCCTAACTATATAAGGCCTGAAACCTATGTTTTTTTCAGTGAATTTCAAAGGTTTTTTAAATGCTAATTCCTAACTATATAAGGCCTGAAACCTATGTTTTTTTTCAGTGAATTTCAAAGGTTTTTTAAATGCTAATTCCTAACTATATAAGGCCTGAAACCTATGGTTTTTTCAGTGTTTAAAAAAAAAAAGTGATTGGTTAACTGGCTTATTAAGTGTATCTTAGTGAATACATATATTAGCGAGTAATGTTTAAATATTTAAATATATGCATGAGTGATGTAATATGTGACGTCATCAGCAGTGCATTGCAGACGTGCAAGTTATAGTGAGTCCAACTAACTATAACGTGGGAATTTCAATGGTTTTATGCGAGTAAAATTTCCAGCTAACTATAACTGGTGTGAAACCTATGGTTTTTTCAGTTAATTTCAAAGGTTTTTTAAATGCTAATTCCTAACTATAACTGGTGTGTAACCTATGGTTTTTTCAGTGAATATATATATATATATAAAATTGCTATGGGAAAATGAAACCCCTCATTTTGTTCCTTTTCAAATTAAATGTATTAAGTGTTACCACTTTATTCCAATCAAGATGACTTCAGGTGTGCCATACTTTTGTAATAAGTAAGACTGTTAGCGTTCTAGTTGTTCTTTAGAACACTCTGGGACATTCTGTCATTGGGCTATAGTTGGGCTACATCTGGCTGATATTTGGGCTACATTTGGGCTCTTTTGTCTCTGGTGGCCATCTTGGGAGACTGCATATCAGAATTTTTTTAATGAAATATAAAAGGATTTGAGAAGTCACTCAAAATGTGCCCTAATTTTTCTTTCTTCAGCACTAATCATAATTTATATGGCAAAATGAACCCCCTCATTTTGTTCCTTTGCAAATTAAATGTTTTAAGTGTTAACACTTTATTCCAATCAAGATGACTTCAGGTATGCCATACTTTTGTCATAAGTAAGACTGTTAGCGCTCTAGTTGTTCTTTAGAACACTCTGGGACATTCTGTCATTGGGCTATAGTTGGGCTACATCTGGCTGATATTTGGGCTACATTTGTTTTTTTTGTCTCTGGTGGCCATCTTTGGGCTACATTGGGCTACATTGGGCTACATTGGGCTACATTTGGGCTCTAACATATATATAGCCCAATGTAGCCCAATATATATTTTTTCAATGTTAATTTTCGTAAAAACCACTGGAGCACATATCTTGAGACATAGCAAAGGCACATCGGGCTACCAGTCCCTACAATTTTGCCAAGTTTGGTGGAAAACTATTCAGCCGTTCGGGCTAAAAGTGAGTCCCACCGCCCTATGGAAATTAACATGGGGAAAACACATTTTGGGACCCCCTTTTATCTCGGCCCCCGCTTGACGAATCCCCCCCAAACTTTCAGGGAAGGAGCGGAGCGTCGCGAGGCAAAGTTAAGGACAATTTCAGGAAGATTCCTCAAGCGGCGCCAAAGTTATTCCCAATAGAATGTTGCGATTTCCCTATGGAAAACAATCCTAACTATATATACCTACTGGCTATCGCCAGTAGGTAATATATACATAATTGTGGTGACAGGACACAGCCTATTCAAGTGTATGTGGGACTGGGAACAGCTCCTCCCTCCCATCCTCCCAGTGATGCCCATCCAGTCACACCTAAACTCCCCATTGTGTGTGGCTATCTAGGAGTAATACACAAAGCCCAACTGTCACCCATACCCAGTCATGTGGCCCAGAGAACAGAGACAGGCTGCAGGGACGAAATACAGGAAAAAGCCATCTTTCTAAAAGTTTTCAAAACAAAATAATAGGTGGCTGCATCATTTAAATATACTTTACTTTAAAAAAAGATCACATTACTCAATAATCATGACCTTTAGATTTATTCAACTCATTGTTGCACCAATTTCAACAATTTTGTGGACATAAAAAGAAGCGAGAATGATACATTAACTCATATTCATGGTTTACATATTCAAAACAAAACAAAACTTAGATATCTCAATTGTAAAGAAAAATGGTAAACATAACCAGTCAATACATGAATCAGTGCTTTTACTACAATATTCGACCAGTCCTAATATATAATAGCCAGAAGGGTAAACTTTCTTTGATCCTCTTGGGATGGACAGTGGGGTTCCAAAACCATTGAATATGGCACTAGAACAGTTACTTCAAATAAAGCCTTAATCATTGTCCATAATGATGAGAGTGCTATGGAATCCCCAAGTAAAGTATATTTAAATCATGCTGCCACCTATTATTTTGTTTTGAATATTGATAGAGGTCTGCGGTGGTTGCTTTTAAGGGCCCAACCCCCTAACCTCCATAACTTTCTAAAAGTGGCATTTTCAGAATTGCAATTTGACATTCGAATGCACCATAAACTAGGATTTTGAATTGCGATTCCAGAGACACCAAACATGAGGGGATTACCTGCTCCCATTTGGAATTAACGCTTACAAAATGTGATAAGGTAATTCCAGTGTTATTGTATTGGAAATGTAGGCCTTGCAGGAGCGAACAAATAATTTAAAAGTTTGGATTACCAGAAAAAGTGAAACTTAAAAGTACATATCCTACTTTTTAAATACATTGCACCCTGCCCTCCGGGCTGTCCAGGGCCTACCCTAGGGGTGACATATATGTATTAAAAGGGAAGGTTTGGCCCTGGCAAAAGGTTAACTTTGCCAGGTCAAAATGGCAGTTCAAAACTGCACACACAAAGACTGTAATAGCAGGCCTGAGGCATGTTGAAAGTGCTACCTACAATGGTGGCACAATCAGTGCTGCAAGCCCACTAGTAGCATTTGATTTACAGACCCTGGACACCGGTAGTGCCACTTTACCAGGGATTTACAGGTAAATTAAATATGCCAATATGCAAATTGGGTATAAGTCAATCTTACATGTTTTAAGGGAAGAGCATACACACTTTAGCACTGGTTAACAGTAGCAAAGTGTGCAGAGTCCTACAGCCTGCAAAAATGAAGTCAGCTTACACAGGAGGTCAGAAGGCAAAAATGTAAGGGAAAATCACACAAAGGATGCCAGATCTAACAGTATACATGTATTATATCAAATGTTGCATAGGGTGTTTTAAATATGTTTAGATATTTCTACAAATACAGTTCGATGTACACTTAAATCCCTTGGGTTAAGGACTAATTGGTTAGACAGTGTAAGTTACTTTGTAAAGATTACATAATGAATCTATGAATATAAATAATTCATTCAAATGTGTTCCGTCATTAAACTGGTAAACAACTTGACTCAATCAACATGTAAGCATAAACTTTAGGTTATACTGGTAACTTGTAGTTGATTTTACAAATGTCATGGATGTGAAACTTTGGTGACTTCAATCTTTTATGCCCTCATGGGCAAGTATCAATTAGTAAGTTTCAATGTCTCTTGGCCTCAGGTAAAGGGGTTTCAATATGTTTTGCTTCAACACATTACTTACACAGCTGTCCTTGGCCGTGGAGAAGTGCACCATTCTCTCCATGCGGACGGAAACAGAGCATGTGGGAAAGCTGCGTCGAGAAACTTTTTCTTGGCATTGCAGAACGCTGCCTTTTTGATCGGCAACTCTATATCCCAGTTCTCCTGCCTACTTGAGGTTTTAATGGACTATATAACCAGCACACGAAGATATGCACCTACTTAAGGATTTAATCAAAAAGTTTCACCTTCATGAACTACACCTACCAGCATGCTGATGGGTGACACATAAAGCCACGCCCACTGAGGGAGGAGTAATTCAAATAAAAAAGTAATTTGAATTTGTAAGGTGAAAAGGCATTCTTCGTGTACAATCCCAGGAAGAAGAGGCGTTAGTGGCCTCGAAACACGTCAGATGAATTTGGACAATTGTTTAAGGAGAAGGGACATGAGAGCTGTGTCGGGTAACTTGTAGTTGATTTTACAAATCTCATGGATGTGAAACTTTGGTGACTTCAATCTTTTATGCCCTCCTAGGCAAGTATCAATTAGTAAGTTTCAATGTCTCTTGGCCTCGGGTAAAGGGGTTTCAATATGTTTTGCTGTTCTATTCTGGCCCTCTGTTCGTTTGACACATCTGAGCACGTGACTGATAAGAGCTAATGATTGACACTCTCTGAGCATGGTACCAAGTCCTTTCTAATCTTATAAACAGGTGTTTGTATTGGACATGAATTCTGATTGGGGGTCATTACTTAATTTTCACAGAGCTCTGGGCAAAAGAACTTCATAAGGAGAGCTTTATGTCGCAGCTAATCCTTGTGCCTTGTATATTCTGCATCACTATTTAGAAGAAACACTTGATCAATAGAATATTGGGTCAGAGAAAGATTTCAGATATTTCTCTACCAATATCTTTGATTTATGGTTTCCTCTGTGGAACAGAGTTCTAATCCCACAACAAAGGATCATCAGTGAAAAAACAAACACTACCTTAATTTCAACCATATCATTTAGGGCAAAAATAGGTGCAAAATAATGCTAGAGTGTGGTAGCTGAATTGAATTGAAATTAAATAAGGCAAAAGGAATGAAAACAAATGAATGCAAATTAATTGAACAGAGAATAGCACACAGGACCATATTTTGTTGCCTAAGTGCTTTGAAGGGATGAGTCTTACTAAAGGAATTATACTTCACTTGTAGGATTCGGGTACACATTGATGAGGTCTTCTACTTATAGAGGAAAAGAAAAATGTTTATCAAAGTAACCCTAAAACGCATTCCATATATGAGGATGACAGATATAATTTCTGAATAGGAATGACTGTTTCAACAGAACTGAAGCAGATACTGTAGTACCCTTGCACCATGTTTATTTAATACACATGTTTTCTCCATCACTAGCCCAGCCTGTAGAATGCTGCAGCCATGATGCTCAATAGAATGTTGGGAATCTGTGGGCTGAGGCCTTGAGTTGTCATTGGGCTGAGCATCATGCTGGATGCTCCTGGTGGGGCTGTACCATCTTATCTACTTATCTACTAATAAACATCTTAACATCATCTACTGTGTGTGGACTTGAATACTACATTATTTATGGCGACGAGCTGGAGAGGACCACATGCTCTTCTAAGAAACTAAAGGAAAAGAAGAAGAGAGATGAAGAGAAACTGGAACTGAAGATGACATATTCATATTAAAAGAAAAACAACAAGATTGGAACTAGTTTATCAAGCTTCAAGCGCATACAAGACTTAAGAGCAACAACTGACAAGCGCCGATGAGTCTCATGAGCAACAAGTCACTGGCACAAAGGACACACTCACAGCGCGAGTTGTTTGCTAAGAAGTCATAATGAAACACAGATTGCAGCAATGGAAACGAAGAAGAAAAATACAGCACATGTTAAAGCCCCACCAGTGTCATGAACATCGGACAGCTCAAGCCAACCGTGCTGTACTTGCTGTCAAGCTGCCTCTTCAACAAGAAATGCGCATTTAGGAGAAGTAAGTCACAACATTTTTCATGGCGCCACTGACAAGCGTAAACCTATATAACATGTATTTGCTCACATCGCATTAACAAACGTTGTGCCAGGTTGTTTTCATGGCAACACTGGCAAGCTTTTCTCATCTCACATTTATTTGGGCATATTGCGCTAACGAACGCTGTACAAGGTCGTGTGCTTCAAGTATGGTCGACATATTATTTGATGAACGTTCACAGTAAATCCTATAACACCTCATGAAGCCTTTGCCTACATTGGTGTCTACGTTTGATTCGTCCGCTGAAGTACATTGTTCTTTCCGAGTTTAAGTAAGAGAATTAACCAGACCTTGTGTACTTAACACGCATGGATTATTTCCAACAGATTTTCAGATCGTATCAGAACTGTCTGCTGAAAGCTTTGTACTCGCCTGTACTGACTATCATGTGGTGCCGGTTGTGATTATGCACTTTGGCACACACAATCAATATGTGGATTGTACGTAGGCAAGGGTGTATAGCCAGGTGAGGTTTATTTGTTTTTAATGTTTGTTGTTTTATTATGTAACATGTAATTTGCTGTGCAGTTCAACCGCTGTTTTTTTTTTAGACCGCCGTTTAAAAAATGTGTCACGAGGCGTGGGTCATGAAGAGCACGCGAAATCTTACCTGAACTTTGATGACATCTTCGTGGCACGAGGATCCTTCTGTGACGAAGCTTCTTGGAGCTGGTCCTTGGTGTTGCTTATGGACGTTCAGATGCAAAGGTGTGCAAGGAGCCATCCGGCATGACGTTATGGACGTGCCTCCATTTTGAGTTTACCTTCCTGAAACAGACGGAGCATGTCTGTCGGATCTGTGGTGATTTAATAACATGAATAAGTGTACATACACTATCCATTCTGCCCAACGTTTTGATGTTCTGCAAAGTACTTTGTGAATCTGCGCAGTACCTCGTTTTCATACAAAAACTGATAATGAATGATCTTCAACTGGTACTGTAGTCCTTGAAGAGTACTTTCTTTTGGCAGTTTAACATTTCGAAATAGCTTGAGAGTAAAAGGTTTACTTTAAGGTTTAAGTGGAGAGACGATGATTTTTAAACATAAACAGTTTTACAATCCACTCTATAAGGTTACGCTGCCATCTAGTGACTTAAATTGGTATTCCTGATTCATATTAGAGACTAACCATCATTCAATAGTATTTTGGTGTATTTCTACTGTATTTATTGCTAAGATAGTAATTTATGCATTTTCAGTGTCATGTCTATTGTATTCAATGCTAAAATGTTTTAGGAAAATAATCTTTTTGAGGCACATTCACTGTCACAGTCCCTGGTTTTTGGGGCAGGATATGGGTCAGAGTCCCATTATCCTTAATTTTACATAGAGTTTCTCTCTACATGGGGTGAATCGTCACCGTCCCTGGTTTGAGGGGCAAGATATGGGTTAGAGTCCCATTATCTTTGTTTTACACTCACGGTCCCTTGTTTTTTGGGGCAGGATATGGGTTACAGTCCCATTATCCTTAGATTTAAACTCACAGTCCCTGGTTCTTGGGGCAGGATATGGGTCATAGTCCCATTATCCTTAATTTCACACTCATAGTCCCTGGTTTGAGGGGCAGGATTCGGGTTATAGTCCCAATATTCTTAGTTTTACATTCACTGTCCCTCGGTTTAGGGGCAGAATTTGGGTTGCAGTCCCATTATCCTTAGTTTTATTCTCATTGCTTCTTGTCTTAGGGGCAGGATTTGGGTTAGAGTTCCATTATCCTTGTTTTACATAGAGTTTCGCCCTACATGGGGGCAAGAATTTGGGTTTTAGTCCCTCTTTCCTTGTTTCACTTTATTCACATTGCTACGTTGTTAACTTTTCTTATGGTTGGTGATGGGTTATAGTCCATTCACTTTCCATTAATATTTGTTCATGGGTTTTAGTCCCATATGCTTGTTTAAAGGCATTTACCCATTCTAGGAAGTTGACTTTATTGGTCTTAGACCCAAGGTTTATTGTCATGGTTTTGATCCCTTATGTGAGGGGTGTAAGATCTTTATTATGTATGTTTTTTCCTTAAGTGGAAATGTTTCTATCTCTATAGTTAATAATAATATCTTTCTGGTGGGAAGATGGGTAATGTTAACATCTTTTGTTGTTGTATTTTTATCCATCTTTCTTTAATTGTTCACACTCTTGTTATGTGGTACTTTATTGTATATCTCTGAGAGTTGAATTATTTTGTATATTTGTTCTTGTACTATGTCTTTCCTTCTCGCATTCCTGTCTGGCCAGTAGGTGTGTCTGTCGGATAGTCATTAGTATTTTCATGCTTAGTTTTTCTCTTAGTTGTTTTCTTTTGTTGTGGTCTTTTCTTTCTTTTGTTATTCACGGAAAGGAGGATGGGTAGGTTCTTCTGTATGTTTTTCCATTTCTTCGCATTTTCTGTGCTGGTTATTTTTCTAATTTCTTTGGTTCTTTCTGACCAGTGTTCCTTCCTTTTTGCTTTCATTATGGAAGAAAGGGGATAATGTAGTATCCTTGCACCATGTTTATTTAATATACATGTTTTCTCCATCACTAGCCCAGCCTGTAGAATGCTGCAGCCATGATGCGCAATAGAATGTTGGGAATCTGTGGGCTGAGGCCTTGAGTTGTCATTGGGCTGAGAATCATGCTGGATGCTCCTGGTGGGGCTGTACCATCTTATCTACTTATCTACTAATAAACATCTTAACATCATCTACTGTGTGTGGACTTGAATACTACAGATACCTTATCTAGTGGTTGGGTATTTATAAATTATGCGTGGCATTCATCATGTCCTTGAATTGTGTACTGCTAGAGAACTGCAGTTCCTCAGGGTTTTGGGTCCAGGCTTCTATTTATATGATAGGTGCTTGTGTGCTGTTGAGCAGATGTTGAAAGAGCCTGTGAGACAATGGAGCATTGGAGGGTGAAGGGAGGGAAGTCAGTTAACTCCTGGGTGGGCAAAGAGCTGAAACTAAAGTTTAATGCTAGTTAACCTGATAAAAGTCTTCATACAGGTAGTTCCGGGGCAACTCACACTTGAGAGTTACTTTTTAGAGAGGCTTTTCCTGACCGAGGTACCAGGTCCCTGACAAGAAATTAACCAAGTTCCGTTCCTCAGTAAAATCGCTCCTCAGTAGCGGTATACCTGAGGTAATTACGGACTAGATTGCGCTACCAGGAGCCCACAGCTTGAGATGCATTGAGGTAATAATCTCCTCACCTGGTTTGCCTGATAAGATCCAAAGATGATCAGATGAACTGTTAGTTAATGGGATTTGATTGTGGTTATGGGTGGAGCATATGAACTGGCCATTTTTATAGGAGTATCCTTGTCAGAAATTAAAGGTAATCAGAGCAGGGAGTCCTACCAGCGCCAACCTGTTTTATACATTCACCACAAATGGTCAAATGTAGAAAGTTCCTTCACATCTTGTAGAGGTCTTAATAAATTCTGGTACATCATGTCTTCGACGAAATTGATATGATATTGGAATTGACAGGTACTCATAAAGAGCTCTCAGCAAGTACATAAGTGGGATGATTAAATTGTTACTCGAGACAGGGTTACATATTGGAATGAGAAAGAGAAATGTTCATAAATTGGATCCAAACACAGTCTGTGACCTGAGATATATGCAGATCCCTTTTACATGTTTAAATAATCTAAATAATCTAAAAGAGATGGTGTGGATAGTCCTTTCTTGTTGCCACTTCAAGACACTTTATTCTTTATGTCCAATGATGTCTCTGTCTTTCACAAAATGGACACATAAAGGGAAATATATTCATTTCGGTTGGGAAAGTGGTGGAACTATATTTAGTTGAAGTAAAGGAACATCATGAAAAGTGCAGGGCTACTGCATGAATGACAATAACACATGTGACAACCGGTAAACGTGGTCAGGTGGACCCAAACTTCAACATATTTTTGAGAGAGACACAATCTCCTATTAATATAGGATGGTATCCCCTCTTCAGGGTATCACTAACATTAACAGTAAGCACACCAAGATATATGGAGTCAAAGGGAGACATGGAAGAGTCATACCTATTCCCCAACATTACATAGCTTTCATATATAGAATCCCTTTAGTTACTCTGGACCCAGTTACAATCTTGGCAGAAAGGGTCCCACTGTCGAATCGGCATCGGATTCCTAGCCTGCCTAGTTGGTGGTCCGCCTGCTGTATTATGATGTTGGCACGTTGCTGAATGAAAGACCACTGGAGTCCTGCTAACTCTGCCAGTTATTCACCGACCTCCTGGACAGTAGCATGGGCAAAAGCAGCTGTCAGAGGGCGGTACAGGCAAGGTACCTGCCATCCGGATTACGAAGTTCCTTTCCATCGAGCCAACTGTGGCAAGTCGCAGATTAAATGGAAATATGGTGCAAACTCAAACGTTTCCTTCTTTTCCCTTCAGTCTCTGATGTAGACCCCTTCGTCCAGGGCCCCCTTCAAAGCAGCAACTTGACTTCGAAGAAAACGACCCATTCGGCATGGAAATCCATGTCAATCAATCAATCAGAACAATTTGTAAAGCGCGCTACCCACCCTGAAGGATCTCAAGGCGCTGGGGGGGGGTCCGTTACTGCTCGAAAAGCCAGGTCTTCAGTTGCTTCCTGAAGGAGAGATGGTCCTGGGTCAGCCGTAGGTGGATGGGGAGGGAGTTCCATTTCTTGGCCACCAGGTAGGAAAAGGATCTTCCTCCGGCGGTGGCGCTGCAAATGCGTGGTACGGTGGCGAGGGCGAGCCTGGTCGATCGCAGCTGGCGGGTGGGAGTGTAGAAAGTGAGGCGGTTGTTGAGGTATTTGGGGCCCAGGTTGTGGAGAGCTTTGTGTGCGTGGGTGAGGAGTCTGAACGTGATCCTCATGCTGACGGGGAGCCAGTGCAGGTCTCTCAGGTGGGCAGAGATGTGGTTGTGGCGGGGATGTCCAGGACGAGTCGTGCGGAGGCGTTCTGTATGCGTTGAAGTGTTTTCTGTAGCTTGGCAGTGGTTCCTGCATAGAGGGTGTTCCCGTAGTCCATTCGGCTGGTGACGAGTGCCTGGGTGACCGTCTTCCTGGTTTCGGTGGGGATCCATCGGAAGATCTTACGGAGCATGCGCAGGGTGTTGAAGCAGGATGACGATACGGCGTTGACTTGTCTGGTCATTGCGAGGGCGGAGTCCAGGATGAAGCCCGGGTTTCGTGCGTGGTCCGTTGGCTTGGGGGTGGTGCCCAGGGCAGGGGGCCACCAGGAGTCGTCCCAGGCGGATGGGGATGATCCCAGGATGAGGACTTCCGTCTTGTCTGAGTTCAGCTTCAGGCGGCTGTTCTTCATCCATTCGGCAACATCCTTCATTCCCTCGTGTAGGCTGGCTCTGGCGTTGGCTGGGTCGTTGGTGAGGGAGAGGATCAGCTGGGTGTTGTCGGTGTATGAGATGATGTTAAGGTTGTGTTGGCGTGCGATGGCTGCGAGGGGGCTCATGTAGACGTTGAAGAGGGTGGGGCTGAGCAAGGATCCTTGAGGTACGCCGCAGATGACTTCGGTGGCCGCAGAACAGGGGGAAGCGGACTCTCTGGGTTCTTCCGGCAAGGAACGAGGTGATCCACTCCAGTGCTTTCCCTTGGATTCCGATGTTGCTGAGGCGCTGTATTAGAGTGCGGTGGCAGAATGTGTCGAATTCTGCAGAGAGGTCCAGGAGGATGAGGGCAGCTGTTTCCCCCTTTGTCAAGCATGGATCTGATGTCGTCGGTGGCTGCGATGAGTGTGGTCTCGATGCGGTGGTTGGCTCGGAAACCGGACTGTGAGGGGTCGAGGGATCCGTTCGTCTCGAGGAAGGCGGTGATCTGTATGTTGACGGTCTTCTCAATGACTTTGGCAGGAAAAGGGAGGAGCGAGATGGGGCGGAAGTTCTTGAGGTCGGTGGGGTCCGCTGTCGGTTTCTTTAGGAGGGCGCTGAGCTCGGCATGCTTCCAGCTCTCCGGGAAGGTGGCGGTGTTGAAGGAGATGTTGATGATGTTCTGGAGTTGGGGTGCGATGATGGAGCCGGCCCTGTTGAAGACGTGGTGGGGGCAGGGGTCGGTAGGGGATCCGGAGTGGATGGTGTTCATCGTGCGGGTGGTGTCTTCGGTGCTGACCGGGGTCCAGTTGCAAAGGGTGGTGGTGGGGGACGTTGTTTCGGTGGTTGGTGCAAACTCAAACGTTTCCTTCTTTTCCCTTCAGTCTCTGATGTAGACCCCTTCGTCGAGGGCCCCCTTCAAAGCAGCAACTTGACTTCGAAGAAAACGACCCATTCGGCATGGAAATGCATGTAAACCCATTTCATACTTTTCTCTCATTGACGGTACTGGGCAAATATGTCCAGACTCCAGCAAGGGAACAATACTTGTACAAGGTATTTTTTCACATGTGTCATGCAAATGTGTACATGTTATACTTATTTAGCCAAAATGTACACACCACACCTGCATCAACAAATATGAAAAAATATTTTTAAATTGCTGAACGCGTCTCGTGCCGGTCCCCCACCATCAAAAACACCGCAGTTGGGCCAGCAGCGACATCTAAATATACAACCGTTGACTCTTTATGTCCAAAGCCTTCTTTTTAGCTTCTGTCCTTATATCAATTGCTTGATGTTTATATGTCGGTGTATGTACAAATTATCATAAAAATAATATCATGATACAAAAATACCATGTCAAAAATATCATGGACAGGAATATCAATAGTAAAGATTTAATTTTCAGTGTTGTTTTTAATATTGTTATGTAGATGTTGAAAATATTGTTATATGCAATATCGTTTGTAAGTGTTAATTAATATGTAATGTTTTGTAGTGTGTTTTATTGTTTGTGTTTACTATTTTTTTTGTGTTTTTAGTAAGATATGTTTTTATTTTTAAATCTGTAATTTTTTGTTGTAATAATGTATATAACTAATTGCTGAATTTTTTTATTTTTTTAATAACGGGACATTGATGATAGGAGTGGGGAATATTTTAAAAAAATGTATGTTTAAAATTTAAATTGTAAGTTACTAATTTTAAAGACATGCAAATTAATAATATTGAGTTTTAAAATGTGTTTGATCATATTAATATTTTTGTGTATTTAAATTATATATTAATGATGTTTTGTTATAAAAACAATCACATTATATGAAATATTAAAAACAATTATTAATTGGGTAAAATATTTAGAAATGTTTTTCTGTTAAATAACATTTAAAATCGTATATATTTTTAATTGGTTACATAAAAAAAAAGATGTACTTTTTCTAAACTCATGATTGTTAATTTTGTGTTGTGATATTTTTTAATGCTTGAAATTTATGAATAGTGGTAAATATTTTGAACATTATAATAAATTACTATAGAAATTAAAATAGTAATTTTATAATTTAAAATATAAACATGTATATAAAGGTTTGTAGTTTAGATTACTGTGTTTCTAGATAACATTTTGTAAATTTTATATTACAAACTTTATCAGATAAAATGGAGTATTTATTGTGCTAGCAATATTTTTATTTTGTAATATGTCAATTAAATTGTTTCATTTTAAAGTGGGTATTGTACATTTCAACTCTTAAGTATCCAACACCTTTAGGAGGGAGGTTTAAACGTTAGTTATAGTGTTGTTTGTGGGTTTCTTGTTTATTTGGATGTATTGCTGTTAGTTTTAGTAATATATCACGATGCTATATTAAATTGTGTGATGTTAGTTAGTTATATTTTAAAGATTAACTGTTATATATATATATATATATATATATATATATTTCTTTAGGGAATGTCATGTCTTTTTCTGGTAGGTTTTTAAATTTAATTTACAGGTTTTTAGTTCTGCTTTATAATATGTTTTATTTATTTTATTTATTTTGGGTGGGAAATGTGATATTATATTCTTTATGTGATTACTATGTGGAACTGTTTGGATTATGTGTTGTAATTATTTTATGTGATGATCGAGTTTTATTTTATCTAGTTTGGTTGGTGATTGTAAAACATTTTAAACAATTATTTATATATATATTTACTATGCCAGTCTTTATTAGCTTTGTGATTTTAAATATGTGTGTCTTATCTAATATAATATGATATTTAATATTTAAAAGAATAGATTTGGTATGTTGGTTTAGAGCAGGGGTACTCATAGTGCGGCCCGCGGGCCAGCGGTGGCCCGGCAAGCCTTCCGCTGCGGCCCGCGGACCATGCAGGCATCAGTAATACCCACTGCCGGTTGCACGATTATTACTTGTTCTCGCGCCAAGCACTGCTAGATCTGTGCCATTTATCGCTATAAAGTTCCACCCCATATGAAATTCAAAGTAATTTTTTTAATTGAAGCCGACTGGTAATTCATAGCTTCACGGCTGTTCTTGCAGTGAGTGTTACAGAAGCGAGCGAGACGCACAAGGGGTTGAAATGCGTGCACATTAAATGATTTGCGTCGCCCTCTAAAAGCTGTGTTTTTTTTTGCTCGGAGCCTCGACTGGCAGCAGCCCCGTGGGGTGCTGAGGGCCTCTCTGTGGAGCCTTTGAAAGCGCCCGGTGCCAGGGCCTCTTTCTGCCGAGCTGTGCCCTCGTTCTGGAAGGGGATTGATGGACCCTTTCACCGTGTGGTTTTTTTTTTAAATGTAAAAAGTGTGTCCACAAACACTGCGGTTGCAGCAGCGCTCTATGGGGGCCGGAAGGTCAGAGTGGAAATGCAGGGGCGCTAAAAAGAGGCAAAATACAACAAAGCCTCATTAACAAGTAAGTGGTCTATTAAAGACCTGTGAAGCACTCGGGTGCGGCCGGCGAGCTGCCTCAGCCCTGGCGACACACACGCACACCAGGTGAGGTGACAGAGGGAAGGAGAGGGAGGGTGGGGGAGGAGAGAGAGGCAGAGGGAGGGAGACAGAGTTACTAGTGAATGTGGGTCTGCAAAACTCTGCCCAGCATCACATTCTTATTGTTTAATCATTTTAGACTGTACACCTGCTTACTCTGTGCTACAACACTAGGTCTTTCTAGATTCCAGTTGCTGAGACGAGGAAGAGGGAGACAGAGGGTGGGAGACAGAGGGTGGGAGACAGAGGGTGGGAGACATAGTGAGGGAGACAGAGGGAGGGAGACAGAGCGAGGTTAAAGAGGGTGACAGAGGGAGGGAGACAGAGGGAAGCAGACAGAGGGAAGGAGAGAGAGAGTGAGGGAGTGAGACAGAGGGAGTGAGACAGAGGGAAGGATAAAGAGGGAGGGAGACTGAGACAGAGGGAGGGGGAGGGAGGGAGACAGAGGGAGGGAGAGGGAGGGAGACAGAGGGAAGCAGACAGAGGGAAGGAGAGTGAGACAGAGGGAGTGAGATAGAGGGAGTGAGATAGAGGGAGTGAGATAGAGGGAGTGAGACAGAGGGAGTGAGACAGAGGGAGTGAGACAGAGGGAGTGAGACAGAGGGAGGGAGACAGAGGGAGAGGGAGACAGAGGGAGAGGGAGACAGAGGGAGAGGGAGACAGAGGGAGAGGGCGAGAGAGACAGAGGGAGGGAGACAGAGGGAGGGAAGGAGACAGAGGGAGGGAAGGAGACAGAGGGAGGGAAGGAGACGGAGGGAGAGAGACGGAGGGAGGGAGAGAGTCAGGGAGGGAGACAGAGAGAGGGAAGGAGAGAGAGGGAGACAGGAAGAGAGACAGAGGTAGGTTGAAAGAGGGTGACAGACAGAGAGAGACAGAGGGAGGCAGGGAGGGAGACGGAGACAGGGAGGGAGGGAGAGAGAGAGACAGAGTGAGGGTGACAGAGGGTGAGAGAGTGAGAAATGTGTATGTGCCAGGTCTTGTGACTCAGTGGACGAAGGCGTCCGCTGCAGGGACCTGTGTTCAACCTCATGGTCACAGTTTTTATTTTGCTCTAGACCCGCCACCTCCCCCACTGACCCCACCCCCACCAGTGCGACCCTCGGCCACAAACCACACTGTAAATTTGGCCCCCGAGAGAAAGTTTGTGAGTACCCATGGTTTAGAGTCTGTCATACCTTTTGGGACTTTGGTAGGTTAACATTTATACAACAAATAATGTAGGAGCGTATTATATCTATATATGGCACAGTACAATCAAGATACAATTTATCAAAAACAATCTTTCAGATGAGTCTTGTTTTCTTGCATATTCTTTTATTTTCTGTTTTCTTGAGTATAAAGTCACAACAAAAACAGCCGACGCGTTTCGTCCTAAGTCTAGGACGTCATCAGGGCTGTAAATACAAAAAGTGTAAACACAACATCACTGATAAATTCTTTGACTGTACTGGACATTTTTACTTTAGTTGAAGTCTAAACCCCCGAATCACCCATAATAAAATCATTGTGCATCCCCTGGACAATTCTACCCAAATTCAAACATGGCAAGACGCACAAAAAAGAGTAACATTATGCATACCTAAGCAAAATCATTTATAATTTTCCATGAAGTAACCAAAACAAATATTCAATCAGATTGAGACAACTTTTATTTTCTGATATGCTTTTGGCAATCATTTCTAAGTTCTCTACTCTTTTATTATTTATGAAGAGTTTAATTTTAAATTGTAGCATGTTGTATATTATTTTGGTTTGTTTGCTAAGTTTAAGGCCACTTTGGCCTGATTATATTGTTGGTCGGAAAGTATTCCCAATCGAGATCGTTTCCGACTGACTCCGGTTCGAAGAGTCCGACCGACCGATTATGATGATTCCGAATAACGTTTGGTCAGACTCCCATTGACTTCAATGGCAGAATTTGTTCCGACTGACAACACAGGGGGGTGGTTGCGAAAAACCTTGCACCCTTTGGCCAGCACCCCATGGTGCCTGCCACACTGCATGGTTATAAAGAGGGGACCCATGGGTACCCCTACGTGTCCCAACCAGAGGCCTCTGTGTGAAGGGGGCTTGCTATGGGCCCCCAAAGTCAGTTTCCGACATCCGATCTATGTCGGTCAAACCGAGTCAGAAAGGCTGTCTGAATCCGACATCGTAATCGTTTGGTTGGAAACACGTTTCGTAGAGCTGAACGATCCCGCTCCGACCGACTCAGACTCTCCAAATGCCAGTCGGAACCAAGTTGGAAAGGCCAAACTATTACCTTGTATCGTTATCGGGCCGTCAGATATGTTTCCAAGTCGGTCAGAAATATGGGTTCCGACACAGGTTAGGAAAAAATGAATGCATTCGGAGCCTTTCCGACCAACATCGTAATGAGGCCCAAAGTGATGATTGGAAATATTGAGTTAATCTCAGCCACTGCCATTACAGCTGCATTCCAGTCCATCATTTTTCATCCGCTATTTCACTCTGGACAGATCCCTAACAGATGCAAATAAGGGCATCATTATGATTACAGTGTGGCAGGCGCCATAAGGATTATGAGAACTCGGTGTATAGGGGCTAAGCCTTCCTACCACCTTGGTGCCCACGAGCCCCGGACTGACTGGCTATAGTGTCTCACTAGCTCCCCTACTCACAAACCGTGAAAGCAATGATTAGAAACCCCATATCACAACACTCTCGGATCTCTCAGGAATCGCGGTAACAAGACTCACTTTTTCACTCAAACTCTTGTATTTGTCCACAATAAGATCTGACAGTGAAACAAAGATAGATAATAATAGTTATTTTAACTAACATGCTCTAAAATGCAGTATTTGAGCAACAACCAGCAGCAAGATGCATAATATCAAAACAGTTAGCATTGCAGCAAGGCCAAATATCATAAAGGGAGATGTCACCTTATAAAGACCGTGGATAAAGGACTATAAAGCCTAACCACCCTCCCCTTGATAAGCAGAAGTATTATTAAATAATAGAAGGTCTCTGGGCTTTGTCAGCAGACTCCATACCTCAAGCCATAGATTGTATTTCTACATCACAGGTGCAGGTTGCTCTTCTCCCTGGAAAGGTCCCTCTCCAAGTGTGTATTACCTAAACCTGCATCCCCATAATATCAAAGTACGAGTCTCCAGCAAACACAGCAGCATTGGTATCTGTTTTGTCTAAGGGCTAGGGCCTGACCAGAACAGAATAACAAGAGTTAGTGTTTATCGACCTTGCTCACAATATTCAGACTGAACTCCAGGAACAGGCAGAGAATGAGCACAGCAGAGAGTTCTCATGTGAAAGGCATAAACAGAGTCTTGCAAAAATAAAGATATGTAGTATTGTGTGAAAAAGCAACATCATGGCTACCGGGCTCATGCTAACTTAAAGATGTCAACAATGACTCCAGCAACCACGTGACAGGTGCAGGGTTTTCTGCAACCACCCCCATCTGCAATGGGAGCCTGTCTTGTTGGTCCGAACACAGGCTCCCATTGAAGTCAATGGGAGTCCGACCGAACGGCATTCGAAAGCATGGTAATCGGTCGGTCGGATTCCCGAATCCGAGTTGGTCTGTATGCTTTCCAACCAACATCGTAATGAGGCCCAAATTGTTTGTCTTGCTTTAATAGGGACAGTCCTGACCAGTGTTCCCTTGAACCCGCGTGCCTGAGCGTGCGCGCACATCAGTGCCCCCGAGCGCGCAGTGCTGTGCGTGTGGCGCGCACACACATCCCCGAGGGCATTGGCGCCTCCACTGTAGCACGAAAATTGGGCATTTTAAACTTGAAGAGGTATTTAGCAAGTGCTCCCTCCCAAGGAGGGAGGGGAGCACTTGCTAAATTTCTTTTGTTTTCTCGTGTGCGACTGTGGGGCTCATTGTTTGCTTTTGTTTAAGTAGTCGTGTTAATGGCAGAGCCCATCAGGAGCTGCGATTAACATGAATGCTTTAAACAAAAGCAAACAATGAGCCCCACAGACGCACTCGAGAAAATGAAAGAAATGCAGCACCAAACACAGCGTGTGCTTTTAGAATCACCTAAAATCACACGCTGAGTTTGGTGCTGCATATCTTCTCTTAATAGAGAATGAAGCACAATATGGATGGTTTATTAAGTGGAGGAGGGTTGGTTGGGCGTCTGTCTGGTGCTTGAAGAATATTCCCTGTCTGACTCACATGATTGCCTGGGTTACTTTGACATGATCTCCTATTTACTGATTAGGGAAGAAAGAAAGTAGGACATTCTTATATGGGGTCCTCGATTTTGAACTCCGTCTGGCTGTGCCGCAGACATATAATTAAGTGCTTTGTGCGGTCAGAAATTTCTTAATTCCAGATTTAGCTGCAGCGTTGTTGTTAAAATGTATTTCATTTTCATTTTGTTTCCACGTGGAAGAACGTGAGCATGCCTCTGTCACTACTGAACGTGGAATTCATGTGGCTTACTTTAAAATGACACAGCATTCACGTACAGCACTATAAACAGAGGGGCGGATTCACCCAACATAGAGATGCCTGAGCAGCATGAAAACTGTCACTAAGATTAGAAGTGTGTGTGGAGAGCAGCAGTTAAGTGACAGGAAGATGGAGGGTATCGAAGGTGTGAGACCCAACAGTAAACTCCCATACGGAAGCCTCTCTGACTTCAGATGGGATCCAAGGAGCGTTGGCATTGGTAGAAGGATGGGGCATCGGCCAGTAGGGCAATCTTTGGGAAGATAGGAGGGAACTTGGCAGTGTTAGACTCGATAGTAGGGTGAAACAGCATTGAGCTGAAAACTCAAGAGGCAGACTCCCTCATTGGGGTACAGATCCAAAGGGGTTCAGCGCAGCAACAAATGCACTACAGTGCACAGCGTCGAGTCATTTAAACAACCCTGCCCCCAGTCCAAATTACACAAATGGAGCAATGTTTGGTAACAACAGGTTTACGCACCGACCTTGTCACACATGATCGGTGTGCACTGCTGTTCTATACTCACCTGAATGCCTCTTTTGACGCTACCAGTTTCCACATGGTATTGCAGACTCATTCCCACAGGCCACCCAGGCCTTCTCCCAGATCGGTGGTAACGTACCCACCTCCTTTTGCACCTTTACTGGCCTCAGTGACCTCGTGTCACCTAATATCCCATGCCCGCCTATGTGTCTGCCACATTCCAATGGCACCAGCCAGGTTTCCTGCACCCAGCAAGTTTTAGGCAACAATTCAAAATTTCAAGAGAACTCTGGTGACTAACGGACCTTCTGGGGATCGATTGAGTTTTCTCTAGTGGAAGTTTTGACTTGCAAAGTAGCGCAGAGGGTTAACATGCCTGCTGCAAAGCACGTGCACAATGCAGATCACAGAAATGCATATAATGTAAATAGTTCAGTGGGTTACTGCTTTTGTCAGAGAGATCCATTTATTAGTTGCAATTTATAAATGAAAATCGTAGTATTGAACAGTTTGGAAACTCAAAGTTTTAGGTTAGAGTTGATTTCTCTCATGGTTTTTAATTATCCTAATAATGCAAAAAAGGTTCATTTGAGTAGAAATTAATTCTTACTAGTAAAGACAACCCACAGCCACAATGGTACATTTTAAATTCTGAGTTTGCGCTTCTTACAATCAAGCACTCAAACTATATCCAGTATGAATGCCCTATGACTTCTTTCCCTACACCTCTTATGTAACATTTGCTATACACTGATTTATACACTTGGGATTCATTGTTTCTGTGTGATGTAAAGTGCTCTGCCACCCTACAATGGTAAGAGTAGCGCTATAAAACAAAACAAAAGCATGTAAGAGAGTGGTACTGGAGACTTGAGGGTCACTGTTAAAGGGTGGTAAATTGCACTCGTTTAAATTGCTTGATTTTGCTCGCAAGAAAGTGCCACTCATAGTCGTTGAAATGTCACTCATAATTACACCAAAATTATGAAAATGTCACACATAGCAATCTGAAACCTTGGAAGCTATGCAGTGCCCTGCTTCAGAGTGCTGGGGCCATGAGACAGTCGAGTCTTGTGCTGCACCAGAGGAGTCCCGCTTCTGCCTAGTTCCTTTTCCTCCGGACGTGACAGCCCTCTACCGCACATCCGGATTAATCCCGGCCCCCATGGTGTGCCACAGTGATTGACAGCAGTATCGACTGCTTAGAGGGCAGCCCCCCCATACATGGAGTGAGTGTGTGTAAAGCCGTGCGCCGCGCCGGCGCCAATTGCCGCACTTATTGTTTGTAGGCAACACAGCAGGCAGCTGCCGGGCAGAGTGCAGAGATACATGGTAGCGCACTCAGCCACTCCGCAGAGCTGAGAGCAGATCGGTTTAACTCTTTAGGAACTCAGCCCAGGCAGCAGCACATCCGTTGGAGCAGCAGAGAGTCCATGCACAGGCGCTGCTGGAGGAACGGGCTGAGGGTGGCAAAATGCATGACAATGCATTTCAGTGCAGTGATTCGGAACACCGCACTGAAATGCGTGAGCGTCACGGCTGATGCGTGATACTTGACAGGACTGAACGTGGCATTTGTAGGTGCCTTTAGCGCATGCATTTATCTTGTTATGTAAGCTGTTGTCGCAGCCTCAGCTGCTTGCACGGATTTATTCCTGTGTTTTTGTGCTGTTCAGACAGTTAGCTCTATCAGTGCAAAGTGGTATATATTTAGCAGCCCGGGAGCAGTGCCTACGTTTAAGAATGCCTCCTCTTGCGTCCCACATGCTGAGAGACAACCGCCCCTCACTGCATGCCAGCCTCGGACAGATTGAGGTGCTCTTCTTAGTAACTCCTATATACGAATGGTTGTCTCCAAATTACACATGTAAAATACAATTCATCGTGCTGGTTGAAAAGCATAAAAGCACAAAATGGTCCGTTGTAATATTTAGTAGTTTTTTTATTGGTCATCATTCATTTATGGGAAAACCTGCTTGTCACTAGTGATGACGGCTTGGCAAAGATTTTAATATTGAAAAAGAACCAGGCTAGAGTGTGTGTACATGGGATATCGATGGCCGAATACTTACGGGGCAACTGTGCTCCAAGTGGCCTTATCGTGACAAATGCCCCTCGCCTGTTTTTGGATGACAAAGACTTTCTCAGGGATTGGTACCTAATAGCATGGAAATGCACCCGAGATTGGTTGGTGCTAATTATTAAAACCGCGAAGAAGACGGCTGATACAATCTTAGTCGAAATACAGACCTTAGAGGGTCAGATTAGGACAACAATCTCCGGCAAAGCATTCTCAAAAGGGCAGGACGAAGGTAATAAGGCTAGCAAAGAATTCAGAGATTCCATCCTGTTTGGGAAACTTGAAAAATTTAAAAAAGATCTTGCCAAATTCTCTGCGCCATTTAATAAAACTGGACGCAAAGGGGGATCAACGTATGGTACATCAAGCTCAGATGAAGGGTCGACTGATTCAGATTCCTCGACCCGAGGGAACACATCGAATGCCAATAGAGGTAGGGGAAGTAATAGGAGAAACTGGAGTGGCTATAACCAAAATTTTGGCCATCCACAATTTCCGCCTTGGTGGCAATCGACACCGTGGGGACCACCTACTTTTCCACCTCCCGGCGGTCCATTTGGCCCACAGCAGTTCTATCCTGAATATAATCAGCAGTCTTTTTTGGGACAGGGCCAGGGACGGTCGAGAGGCCGGCGGAGGGCCCAACAACAGGGCCAAGTCCGTTGGAATCTCCCTCTGGTAACTATGGATCTGAGGAATGGGAAGAAAATCCCCCAGGAAAAACCGGGGGCATCAGGAGGGCAAGCCTCGTAATAAACCTCAGCACTCATGTAGTAACAGATATTGAGGAACAGGTCCTGAACAAGGGACTGGGGTTTGTGGAAACTAACAGCGGTGACCCGTTCATCGCCCAAATTGAGACGGGCAAGTTCTTCCGAAAAATAAGGTTACACTACCTGTTTTCCAACAAAGAAAACACCATGGCAGAGGGTGGAGACGGTGATGGGAATACCGGCCTTAAGAGGCCGTCTACTTTCAATCCCACCAGTGTCGGTCTTCCAGCCAAAGTCCTTGCCTTTGAGGAAGCAGTGGACCATGATATAAGAGAATTATATCAACAACAACAAAGCCCTTTCATCAATCTGTCGAAAAAGGAACAAGTGGCAGTGAAATTGCTGGCCAACAACGAGTCTGTGGTAGTGAAGCCAGCAGACAAAGGCGGTGCAATTGTCCTTTTGGATTCAGGCACATATCGAGATGAATGCCTGCGCCAACTTAATAACACCAAGGCCTATTTGAAATTAAATAGTGATCCGACTGAGAGACTCACTACAGTGATTGGGCATATAGTGGAGGAAGCTCTAGCTGAAGCCTGGGTTACTCAAAAAGAGGCTCAATATCTTTGTACAGTGAATCCTAGAATGCCGTACTTTTATATACTGCCTAAAGTGCATAAGGTTCAAAAGCCTCCTCCGGGTCGGACGAATATATCGGGCATTGGTTCATTGTTAGAACCTCTCTCAACCTTCGTAGACTTCTTTTTGAAGCCACTAGTTAGGGAAATGCCTACATACCTCAGAGACACAAAGGATGTTCTTAGGATTCTCCCTGACATTGAGTTTAACGAAGATCTAGACATCCTTGTGTCATTTGATGTTGAAAGTCTCTATACCTCTATCCCCCAGACTGAAACTCTCGAGGTGATAGAGGGACTTTTGACGAATAGAGATCTAAATTCCATCACACCAGCAAGACTGATTATGACTTTGGCCACTTAGGCCATGACTGAAAATTTTTTTCAGTTTGAGGAGTCGATCTATCTACAGGTTAGCGGGACCAGCATGGGCAGCGTTTTTGCTCCTAGTCTCGCTAACCTGTATGTCCACAAGTTCGAACAGGACCACATCTTTGCAGACACCAATCCACATCAGCGGTGTCTGCGGGTGTTGAAAAGGTATATAGACGACGTCCTGGTAGTGTGGCGTGGGACGGTCGAAGAGCTCCAGCAGTTTCACCTTTGGTTGAATGAGAGAAATCGATTCCTCAAATTCACTATTGAATTTGATAAACACAAACTGGCATTTTTAGACCTGCTGATTACATCTTCGACTACAGGGCTACAATCCGAACTGTTTCGTAAGCCCATGGCGAGGAACTCTTTACTGAGCTATGAGAGCTGTCACCCAAAAGCTCTGAGAGATAACCTGCCCTTTGGGCAATTCCTCCGTATTCAGAAGAATTGCTCCACGAAGTCTGCCTTTGACATCCATTCAAGTACATTGGCAGCCAATCTGGCCGATAAACACTACCCTGAACATTTGATACGGAACTCAAAGAAAAGGGCCTCTAATAACAACAGAGAGAGCATGTTAGAGGTGGTGCCTCCAAAACCCAGACAGGAAAGGATCACGTGTGTAAACACCTTTTGTACAAAGTCCAACCAAGTCCCAAAAATTGTAAGGAAACATTGGAAAATTTTAAATACTGGTACAGATTCCTTACCACCTCCACTATTTGCATTTAAAAGAGGACAGAGCCTTAGAGACCAATTGGTCCATACTAGACCGAAGGCAACTATTCCTCGAGCAGTAGGGACACTATGGGATTTGCCTGCTGTCACCGGACATCATCCCTGCGGCAATTGTGCCGCTTGCCCACAAACTTCTAAGACATACAGTATTGACACCGGCACTGACCGACCTTGGCAGCTTAGAAGATTTACGAATTGCAACAGTAATAATCCTATTTATCTGATCACCTGTCCCTGCAAAAAGAACTATGTAGGGATGACAACCAGAAAAATTAAGGTTCGAATCTCCGAACACAAGAGTTCCATCAGGTGTTCGAAGCAGGCCACGAAACTGACCAACCACTTTTTAGAGGCGGGACATCTGCCCACAGATTTACACTGGACAGTACTGGACCAACCATTGATTCCCGCCGAGGTAATTGATATATCCACCTTTCTATTCAGACGGGAACAAAAATGGGTGTTCAGACTCAAGACGGATAAAATGGGACTAAATTACGAAATTCCCTGGATGTCTCTGTAATTATGAACATATTGTGTTGAATAACGCTTATATGTGTGCTAACCGCGCATGGATAAAGGTGTTGCCAATATTCCTTTTATGTCACCTTAAGTATATTATGTGGAATAGCACTTATGAGTGCAATAACCTCGCGCGGATCGAGGTGTTGTTGATATGAATTCTGACTTTTTGCGATACTCGTACGTGCCTATATACATCATATGGCATCGCGAAGTATGTCGACTGGCAGTATGATTACTTATTCACGTTAGTCTCCCGATATGCGCAGACTAGGGAACTACATTTCCCTACATCCTTCGAGCAACGTCCTGATGACGTCACACGCACGTACGACGCGGGGTCGGAAACGCATTTGTTTACCACCGGTACACCTGGACGGCACCTCCCCACGATACAGCTTTGAGGAAAGACCGGTGTACCGACGGAGAGGTGAGAGCTCGGGCACCTTACGTGTGTTGTACAGGACGTGATAAATATAGCGCAGAGCACGAGGGTAACCTGTACGTTCTCTGCAACCTACACCCATGAGGCATGCCGTTTTTAGATACCAGCTAGGTTTGATTTAATTACGAATCTTGGATAACAGTGGGTGCGTTCTTTTGACCAGCGGCACTGTATTGTAATAAATAACTCAAATGTTACTCCTCAGTGCGGGCAGTCTATTCAGTCCTACGGAAGTAGTTGTTGTGAGAAACATATCAGTGCTAGATATGGCCCGTGAGGAATAGGCGAATCATTGTAGTTGTAGGGAGACTTTTCTCCCAGAGTTAAGCTATTTTTCTTTCCTTCTACTAGAGCGGTGCACCCAGTACCTTAGCTGGTGCCAGGTGAGGTGGGGCTGTTCCCTTCTGCATAATAGGTGAGTGAACATGCATAATCTCTATATATGGTAGACTTGATTGCCTATATATAGGCCGGCATTTATTAGCCGGCTTGTGGAACAAATTATGATCATTTATTATTTTTTGTTTCCAGCACACTGTTAGCGTTACTGATTGTGCTTTCTTGATCTTTCCTTTTATGTATCTGGAATCTCTCCTGCTGAATGTTGTGGTTTGAAGTCAGGAGGATGAAAACATATCACACTATACAGGTGATATAATTTCTCCTTTTTTTTATATATATATCAGTAGCACTAATGGTCCTGAGGAAGCAGCAGGAGACTATCGAGCTCCGTGTGTCTGCAGAAACATGTCGACCTAAGATTCTCAATGGTAGTTATTTGTGACACTACTAGTTGCACTGTTTTTATGTGTTTGGGAGTGAAGGGGTGCACAATAAAAAAAAATTCCCTTATCACTATCCAATTTTAGAGTATATCTTCACCTTTTTCACCTTCACTTTAATTAGCACTGCTATTCAGTTCCTATAGAGAAACCTTTTTTATTATTTAGCCCTGTCTCACTGATATACCCCAGATTAGGTTACTAACAACTGCCAGTCTGTTGTGGGTATCAGTACCCTCAAAGTTTGAGAGTACCCAGATGATGAAGGGCGGTCTCGATGGTGGACTGATGGGAACTCTTTCACATTGAGGAGTCTCCCTCAGCAAGATTTCACCTTTTTTTGCTTTCAACACATTGTTGTAGAGGATACATAATTGAGTTAGACTAGCGACCTACTGCTATATTCTGTTGGTGTAAAAACCTGCTTGTAGCCATCGCATTTTATTCAACTTGCATTTCTTCAGGGCTTACTGATAATAAAAAGATTTGTTCATCATTCCTTGTTCCTGCAGGAGATTGATTGTGCCATGAACTTCAAGTGAGTCTATTATTTAATTGTTTAACATCCTACTCTGGTCTGGAGAGGGCAGCAGTCATTAGAGATGATGCATACTTGGAGTTCATGCAATAAGAAATATCCCGCAAGATCAAGGGTTGCTGAAATAATTTTTATAATACTTAATAAGCCCTGAAGAAGTTCTAGTCGAATGAAACCCACAGTACCTTAGTCACGATCCTCATGGTTTATGGCAAACAGTAAATATCTTATATAATCATACACATATTAGATACATAAAACATTCCTTTTTGTATTTAGTCACTGTTCATCATATCTGGGTTTTCCACTACGTGTGATGTCTCCCTCCTACATGCAGAATCTCTGCCCTTTACCCTCTAACTCAGGGTGCACAACTATGCCCTCATGGTTGAGAGACTGCACTCTGAGAAGAGATCTCCACTTATTGCCAATACACAGGGAATTACATACAGGAAGTGGTGTACTGACCGGCACAGGTTTGATTGGTTCGCCTTCCACTCTACTGTTTTCACAGAGGTTGGTTACATTTCCTTTATGCTATTTTGGTCTCGCCCATGAGCTGGACTTTATGAGGACTTCTGAAACCCACATATCTTCCAGTAACAGGGGCAGACAGCAGCATGCACGGAGCCCCGGGCATTTCGGAAAGGCAGTCTCAGGCACACACTTGGTAACACACAGCACGCCGGCAGCCTCAAGCCTGTAGCAATGCCTGAGCAGCACTCTGAACTAGCATATACTGCAACACGACTGGCACCGAGGTAGCTGATCGTGCTGCTTCTAAAAACAAATAATATGTAATTAATATTAACTCACTCGGTTAGCTACAGCAAGCACTGTCAGTCTCACTTACTTGTGAGGCCAAAGGTCTAAGTCTAGTTGGTTGCAGGAGAGACTCCCTGCTTCGTCCTGGGTTCCCGAACAACAATGGGGGCCTCCGGTTTTAACATGTATACAATTCTTTGCCTTGAACGGGATTTCTAGAATGGAGTGCTGGCACTGTTATAATAGGAAGAATAGGTGGGGAATGTGAGTTCTATGGTCACTTTTCTGGTAGTAGGAGAGAAACATTTTGTTTATTAATTTCCTCCTTGGTTTCTTTCAGTTCCATCTGGACAAAGGGCCAATTTGTACAAACCCTAAATGAACGAAATGATTTGAGATTTTTAATGGATCACATCAAGCTCCATTTTTAAAGGTGGGTCTATTATAGTATGCAAAACAACAGGTCAACTCATTAGGCTTAGGCATGTATACTTAGAGCTGTATTATATTATTGCGGATTTTAAAAGCAAACCATAGCAGTGCATTGAAATCGATTAATAAGGAATGACACCGACCTGAATACTTATCTACATCAAAGTATAAGGTAAGATGGTAAAAACAGAAGGCAGGACTCCCTTAGAGTTAGCTGAGGAACATAACCTGGAATCATGAATTGGATTTTGACACTAACTTGAGTATGCTTATGTCTACAGATACATCCTGTACTGTGATAAATAGGACTTAGAGAGAGGGAACTACAGTATTTTTGTGTTCTCCTGAAACCATTGCTCATCTTTATTAAATTGATGAGAGGTGAGCATTATGGACACCTTATTTGATTTAGAGCGTGTCATGGTAAGTGCATATGTTGGCGCACATAACATTGGCTGCAGTGCACAGAGACCATCCAATAACACCCACAGAGGAAAAAAATTAGAGGGAACATTGGTCCTGACCCCTCCAAACGGGAAAACAAACAACACTAAACCAGTTACTTCCTTCCTAGACCTCACCATTGAAGTATAGCTTGATTCTTGTGGTACAATGAGCATGGTCCCCAATGACAAGCTATACCCATTGTACTTACGGTGCCTACTGCAACAAACACCAAGATGATGATGCCTGGTATGCATGAATTATTCTCAGTCACTGACGATCGCTCAGTGACACATTCTAGTCCAACATTTTTCAACCACTAGACAGAGACACGAAATAAAGAAATCATTCTTGGTCCTGGTCCAGTGGGAAAGGTCTAGCCCAAACTGCCTGGCATGATTTCCTCCAGAGAGGAACATAAGCAACCCCAACCAAATTCTGCCTACTTACGCCTCATCTGTGAAGTATAGCTTGCCTCTTGTGTTATAGAGAGCACATAACTCACATCTGGAAATACCCTTCACACTTAGGGTGTTTACTGCAACAAACAACAAGGTAATGGATAGAATGCTTGAAAAGATTTCAGCCCCTGGCGTTTACTCGGGCCGTATTGCAGCCATTCATGTTTTGCCAACTCTGTTACTTTAGGCAAAGACCACCTATATACAAATCAGTATTCGTCCTGCTCAAACAGGAACAGTCCAGCCTGAACTGACAGGTCTGGTTCCCTCTAGACACTAACACAAGCAACTTCAGACTGGGGATAGTAAGTGCCACATTCTTCAGTTAGTCTGAGTAATGCAACCACAGTTGCCGTGGTGGATATTGGATTGAATTAGCTCATACACCTTGTCTTTCTTGTTTCATATATAGTGTGACTTGCATTTTGCTGATCTCCTAAGGATCCTAATCTATGTTATTAAAAATGGCACAAAATATTGTATCTATGTCTTCTCTAATATTGAGATTAAGGAAAGCAATTGACATAATATTTTAATGATCATAGTTCATTGGGAATAGATATGAGCATTGTATCTGCTGAGAACTACTGCAAATTCCGAGCAGCAAACGTTTGGGTCGATATTATATATTTGAAAATTGGCTGTGGGTGTTTGGCTTTAACAGCACACTTCTGGGTAATTTTCAAATATGTTTGAGGCAAAACAATTTACTAACTGTGAGAGGTCATATGACAAAGGTGCACTGGGCGCACCATTCATTTACACATCTTTTTATGCCCCCGGAGCATTCTCTATCACAGAAGGAACTACACACCCTTCAGTAATGCAGTTCGTAAAGTTGCAAATTTGATATGATCACAAATTGGTGTTTCTTATTTTGTGGGGGTGTGGTAACCTCAAGCAAATGTGCTGCATTACAGATGTGGGAGGGGCAAATAGGCTGTCAGAATGTACATTGATCATGGATCACCTATGAAGTGGCACAGAATCAGTGCAAAGGTCACCTCTTGTGAAGGGCACACAGGGGTCCTGGAAGACACCTCCACAGCATCCCAATCCAGGCAGAGGCAAGCACAACTCCACCAGCCCGCCAAGGCCTCCCTATGCCCATCCACAAAATACGTAATTTGTCCTAAAATGAAAGAGGGACAGCAGTATGAAACTGGCCGTCTGTCTAGCAATGCAGTAACATCACAGGTCTGTGTCCCTTATGAGGACAGCCCTTTATTTTGGTAATCGGTGCCAGCTGCCACACTCAATGACAGACAGTGAGATCAGTGGCTTACCTCAAAATGACACCCCTGCAGAATATGAGGGCGCCCTGAGTCCCCTACATCTTAGAGATATCCATTGGCCTTCGGCTGAATAGGGAGCCTCATTGAAGAGTCAGGGAAGGGAAACATCTTTTACAACGCAACTTTTACAACGCACTACCATTACGACGCAATTTTTTCAACGCAAGTCATTACAACGAATTGCGCTGGAGGGCGCTCTGGGATAGGGAATAGTTTAATTACTATCCAACACTTTCCCTACTATCCACGGGGACTGGAGTTGGAATAGTAAATTAAACTATTCACTATCCAGCGCCCCCCAACGCAAGTCGTTGTAACGACTTGCGTTGTAAAACATGCGTCGTAATGGCATGCGTTGTAAAAGCATGCGTTGTAGTGACATACATCTGTCAGGGAAACCTGGATGGTTAAGGAGCCCCATTGCACCACACGGGCTTCAGTGGCCTGGGTTACACCCCTGATCGAGACCGGTGCAGAATATGACCATTTGGCACAGTAATGTAATACTCCTATAGGTGTCCTAATAAGGAAAATATAGATTTCCCCCCAACACATCAGAAGCCCCTCTGTACGAGAATTCGACTTGAGCATTCTGAAAATGTAATTTGTAATGTTTTGACACTATTACATCACCAAGGTGTCTGCTCTCCATTAACGTGGCTCTTTCCAAGGTTTGCTTTGCTTTGCTTGTATCTGATTTCTAGAGGCCTTTGCAGTAGCCACAGCATTGCATGACTATGCTTCCAAGAAAGTTATTTTTACAGATCTCCCCACATAACTTGGCTTTGAAAGACAGCTCTGTAACAATCTTGAAACGCCTCAGAGGTGAATACACTTAACATAGTTTATCTGTTGTCTTAATCACCGTTAAGATGTTTGGTAGACAAGGTTTCCAAGTTACCAACATAAACAGAATAGCACCCACGTTTCAGAAAATATTTTTCTGTGGTTATTCATGATGGAATGGCAAAGGTGGAGAAAATACGAGATGGAAAATAGATGTAAAAAAGACAGGTGTACACGACATGTAGCCCTGGCGGGGGTTCTGAAATTATCAGTTTGCTAGGTGGGCCAAAGGGCATATGGAGTGCACTCATTTTACTGTAAAGCCATTTAATTGGGGAACATTTGATATTACCTTTGAGACTTAAAACCAAGACATAATTATCAGAAAACCGTATTACCAAGTTGTGATTTTACCCCGAGAAACGTAAGAGGACACATAGAGGTTGGAAGGGAGCATAGAAAACTCAGACGAGAAGGCCGCTGATAGGAGAGAATACTCAGAAGGGGTACACCTACTTCAGATGAAAATATGTTTGTCATGCGTTACTTTTCACTTTAATAAAACGTCATTCATCTTTGGAGGATTGTTTGTGTTCCGTCAGAAGCATTTTCCATGTCGTTTGAAAACAAAAATACTGTTATGACAAAGTAGAACAGTGGTAGGGAGCCCAGGGCAGATTTACGATTTACAAGAAACTGATGCATCTCTGCATTATAGCAGAGATGCGTCAGTTTACTTGCGGCACGCAAAAAAACCCTTGCGCCACCATGGATAAGTCGCATTTACAATGCAGCACACTGTGGCACAGCCTTTACTACGCATGTTATTACTTCGCATGCGCTGTTACAACACATGCATTGTAATGCGTCTATGGCTGCACCCGGAATTGAAGTGAAGACCCCTCCGGCACTGACGAAAACCCAGATGGCAGAGCACCCGAGGAGGCAGCAATGACGGCAGTGGGGAGGAGGCGGCCTCTGTGGGGCTTTGAGCAGCTCGGCTGGAGCAAGTAGGGGAGAGGCCTGGTGCCCGAGGCGGATCTGCCGGCTCCTGTTCACTGCCTGGGGGCTTTTGGGCACTTCTGCTGTCCTCACCGCCTTTGATTGACAATGCTTGCATCCAATGACAAGGGACGTGCACCGAGGAGTGAGAGGTAAGAGGGGCTGTGTATTTTTAAAGGGTTTGTGTTTGAGTAGTAGTGTTTTTGGGTTTAAAGTAGTGTTGTTGGTCATGCAGGGTAGTGTTTGTGTGTAGGTACAGGAGTGGGGGATGGTGGAGGGTCTTGCAGGGGGTAGTATTTTAGGGAGTAGGGTAGTGTTGTGGTGTTTGTGTAGTGTAGGGTAATGTCGGGGGTGGTGCAGGGTAGTGTTTCAGTGTAGAGACCGGACTAGGGTTAGGGGCATGGTAGTGCTGGGGTAGTGCTTTAGGGTGTGGGGTAGTGTTGTGGTGTTTGAGTAGTATAGGGTAGTGTTTTAGGGTTTAGGGTAGTGTTGGGGGTTGTGCACGGTAGTGTTTCAGTGTAGGGGATGGAATAGGGGTAGGGGTAGAGTCGTGCTGGGGTAGTGTTTTAGGGTTTAGGGGAGTGTTGTGGTGTTAGTGTAGTGTAGGGTAGTGTTTTAGGGTTTAGGGTAGTGTCGGGGGGTCATGCAGGGTAGTGTTTCAGTGTAGGGAGTGGACTGGGGGTATGGGCAGGGTCGTGCTTGGGGTAGAGTTTTAGGGTTTAGGGTAGTGTTGGGGGTTGTGCACGGTAGTGTTTCAGTGTAGGGGATGGAATAGGGGTAGGGGTAGAGTCGTGCTGGGGGTAGTGTTTTAGGGTTTAGGGTTGTGTTGTGTTGTTAGTGTAGTGTAGGGATGTGTTTTAGGGTAGTGTCGGGGGGTCACGCAGGGTAGTGTTTTAGTGTAGGAAGCGGACTGGGGATAGGGTTAGGGCCGTGCTTGCGGTAGTGTTTTAGGGTAGTATTGTGGTGTTTGTGTTTTAGGGTAGTGTCGGGGGTTGTGCAGGGTAGTATTTCAGTGTAGGGGACGGAATGGGGGTAGGGCCGTGTTGGGGGTAGTTTTTTAGGGTTTAGGGTAGTGTTGTGGTGTTAGTGTAGTGTAGGGTAGTGTTGGGGGTTGTGTAGGGTAATGTTTCAGTGTAGAGACCGGACTAGGGGTAGGGGCAGGGTCGGGCAGGGGGTAGTGTTTTAGGGTTTAGGGTAGTGTTGTCGTTGTGTAATGTAGGGTAGTGTTTTAGGGTTTAGGGTAGTGTCAGGGGTCGTGCAGGGTAGTGTTTCAGTGTAAGGGACGTACTGGGGGTAGGGGTAGGGTCGTGCTTGAGGTAGTGTTTTAAGGTTTAGTGTAGTGTTGTGGTGTTAGTGTGGTGTAGGGTAGTGTTTTAGGGTTTAGGGTAGTGTCAGGGGGTCGTGCAGGGTAGTATTTGTAGTATTTTAGTGTAGGGAGTGGACTGGGGGTAGGGGCAGGGTCGTGCTTGGGGTAGTGTTTTTGGGTTTAGAGTAGTGTTGTAGTGTTTGTGTAGTGTAGGGTAGTGTTTTAGGGTTTAGGGTAGTGTTGTGGTGTCGTGCAGGGTAGGTTTCAATGTAGGGACTGGAACGGGGGAAGGGGAGGGTCGTTTAGGGGGTAGTGTTTTAGTGTTTGGGGTAGTGTTGTGTAGTGTAGGGTAGTGTTTGAGGGGATAGGGTAGTGTTGTGGAGTATGTGTTATGTAGGGTAGTGTATATGGATGTAGAAATTAGCGTAGTGTTGGGGGATAATTTAAAAAAATGCATTGTAAAAGTATGCGGGGAATTAGGATCCGTTGTGAAGACATTTTATATTCATTTTAACCCCTTCGGTGCGCATGACGGCACCTGGCCGCCATGCGTCACGTGGGCGTGTGCGGCAGTCCGAATCCTGCCCACTATTTAAATCGCCCGCAAAGGGCGAAAATGTACGCATCTCCAAAGGGGTTAAAGCAAATGTGAAGTGATGGTATGCGATATAGAAAAATGCACTGTAATGATACTTGCGAACTAATCAACATATATTCGTAACGCATTGCTGGAGTTCTGTCGCAAGCACGACGCAACTCCAGCAATGCTCAGGAATTCCTGTTCCTAATGTGCTGTATCACTGCTTATGCCTGCTTCAAGCAGGCGTAAGTTTGACGCAGTGGTGTCAGAGAAGTGGGCAGTAAAATATTGTAGATTTCACTACGTCACTTTTACAAGGCTTTCTTGCATCGGAACACCCACCCTCCATACATTATACCTGACGCAGGTATAATGTGACGCAGGGCTTTATAACTTGATGCATCACTCTAGATGTGTCACCTGGTAAATGTGTTGCAACAGGACGCATTGTTGACGCCGACAGTGCGTCACAAAAGTGATGCAATGGTGGCGCAAAAGTGTCGCAAGGGGCTTGTAAATCTGCCCCATGTCATAAACTAACGAAAGAAAAGTTTCAATCGATAGATCACTGTGTCAATTGAAGAGTATAGCCAGCGGAGAGATAAGTCCTATGCCGCACAGAGGAGCTGCTGCAGTTACCGTTTTTGGATCTGAAAATTTGGGTAGGAACCGTGTATGTCATCTATGTAGTGAAGCATCCTTTCTGGCACTCTTGGTCAGGTACAGATTCACAGGCCCTAATTACAATTGTGATGTAATTGTAATTGCAATTGCATTTATATTGCACTTCCTACCACTGACGAGGCGTTGAAGCACTGTATGGTGAGTAGCACACTACTTGGGCATTCAAAGTTAGGGGTTAATCCAGTAGCTATTGTTAATTATTGTGAATAGTGATATGCGCTCACTGACAAATTACACGCATTTCCTCCAGTTACATTGTGATATATTATATTAATACCACTTAAGTGTGAGCATTAGTAAGGGATAGATGGTTTCAGGTGAACAGTTAATGAGATACATAGGCCAGTGGAGGTTATAAAGGAGTCACAAGATCAGATTGCATGACAGGACTGGGTGGCTGGTTGAGTTACCACAGTAGCGGGACTAGCACCTACATTATCGCCGGGGGACACATCTCCTCTATATGCACCCTGGTGCTTTAGAAAAGCATCTAATGAAGAAAGCCTACTCCTTGAGGACTTAAACTTCCTCTGCTTGTACTTTTCACTCGATGACTAATCAGTCATGCTCCTGAGCTCAACCTCCTCAATTCCATTATCAATTCAATGTTTTCCAATGAGACTTAAACAGCTGAACTTTATTACATTATTACAGGGATGTCTCTGATGCCTAGAAAGAGACCCCGCTGCTGCCATCAATATCAGGCAAGGTTCACCAGAGTGATAATTACACGACCCACTGAAGTCTCTAAATGAGAGAAACACAGGGTCACTGGCAATCAGCACTCTGAATATTCGGGCCTGATTCACAAAGGTAGGTATAGAAGACAATTGGTCCTAGACTGATTTATCTTCTAAATTGTACTATATTCATAATTTGAAAAACACATTAGAGATGCTGTTTTATTTCTATTTTGTAAGTACTCATTACGTAAATAAATCACTATGTTAAATAAACAATCACCAGAACGACCTGAAAGGGACAGGCCCGGATGAAAAATTGGTCTCACTGTAAATTATAGCAAGGTTTTTCATGATGTACAATAACTGTAATTGATTCTCGCCGCACGGATGTGTTTTTTTAATCCTTTCTTCCCTTTATCTTATCTGTCCTACACATGAGCACACTTCCTTTCCCTCCCCCTTTAGAGCAACATTTTTCATCTTGTTATTTAACATAGTCATTTATTTACGTAATGAGTACTCACAAAATAGAAATAAATCTGCCTTCCTTTCTGAAATTTTAGAGGGTACCAGTACATTTGAGAGTGCACCTATGTATACTTTGTATGTATTTATGACTAAATGCCAAAAAATTGCATCTCCAATGTGTTTTTCAAATTATGAATATAGCACAACTTATTTGTAAGAAAAATCAGCCTAGGACCAATTGTCTTCTATACCAATTAATACCCAGGTCCGTGGACATTTTCTTCGGTTACTCCATTAAGCTATAATGATTCACAAAGGTAAGTGTACAGTTTTGTGTAGGTGTACGATTGTTTGCTCTTTGGTCTTTTTATGTGCTCATACTCTGCACTCGTAAAGATACTACTCATAAATCCTAGGGGCGGCTCTTCTACGAGGGCGGTGGAGCGTCGCCCACTGCTTCTCGCAGTGTGAGAAGCAGAAACATAAAATGTTAATAACTTTCTGTTATTATCATTTTATGTTTGGTTGCAGGCTGATGGGCCGTGCTGCTCTAAGAGCAGGGGAGGAAAGGAGTGTTGTGCCTGCACACTCCAGAGTGCGCAAAGATTGTTTGGTTAGCCACTTGGGGACGCCCAAACCAGTCATGCGCACTCTACCTTTTCTCCATTTAGGCTGCATGCAGAAAATGGACTCCCCATTACCCCCTGGCTGGTCGGTGTCCCATTCAATCACAACGCTGCTTGAGCAGTGTTGTAATTGGCTTAGGAGAGGGAGGGAGCCTGGCTTTTCAGGGGAGTTTAGATACAGTATTATACAGTAATCCAAGCAACAATAAAGAGTACATGTTCAGACAAGGGCTGTATTTACTTAATAATAATTAATAACACTCAAACATCTATACTAATATAATAAAGAGAGAGCCCAAACCTTTGAGGCGGGTAATCTCAGGAACCACAGCACCAATCACACCACCCAATACAGCGTTGGAAAGGGCAGTTGCAGCAGAAGGACATAGGCTATGCAGACGCCCACCATATACATTTAAAAGGTAAAAGAACTGTGCCAGCAAAGTAGTCCCTTGTGGGCGTGTCTGTGTTGTGCTGTGGGCGTGTGCTGGGGGCGTGTGGTACGTTCCGCCCTTTATGCCATGTCTCATATCGTGTGCTGTGGGCGTGTGCTGCGGGCGTGGGTGTGTGCGGGGCGCGGGATTACGGGAAATAAAAGCGAGCGTTGTGCCCAATATTTCGTTGTTTTTTCTTCCCAGGTTCTGTACATTCCAGCTCCGGGTGTCCACCCTGCTCCCTTTAACCTCTTGGATGCTATGGGAATTCCCCTGCTGTGCTGGGATTTCGTGATCCTCATAGGTTCATGACGAGCTGGGCTCGTCATGAGCGTGCGAGGAGGCTACTGCATGACGAGCCCAGCTCGTCATGAGCGTGGAAGGGGTTAAATACCCCTGCACCCCATAATCATAACCCACCCTTACTCCTTAAAATACCCCAACACCCTTAAGCACTAACCCATCTTAACCCTATAAATATACCCTGTACCCCAAAACCCAAACTTATCCCTAAACCCTAAAAATACCCCTGTACCCCAAAACCCAAACCTAGCCCTGAACCCTATAAATACCTCTGTACCTCAAAACCCAAACCTACCCCTGAACCCTAAAAATACCCCTGTACCCCAAAACTGAAACCTAGCCCTGAACCCTAAAATACCCCTGTACCCCAAAACCCAAACCTAGCCCTGAACCCTTAAAATACCCCTGTACCCCAAAACCCAAACCTACCCCTGACCCCTAAAAATACCCCTGTACCCCAAAACCCAAACCTAGCTCTGAACCATATAAATAACCCTGTACCCCAAAACACAAACCTAGCCCTGAACCCTAAAAATACCCCTGTACCCCAAAACCTAAACCTAGCCCTGAACCCTTAAAATACCCCTGTACCCCAAAACCAAAACCTAACCCTGAACCCTAGACATACCCCTATACCCCAAAACCCAAACCTAGCCCTGAACCCTAAAAATACCCCTGCACCCCAAAACCCAAACCTACCCCTGAACCCTAAAATACCCCTGTACCCCAAAACCCAAACCTAGCCCTGAACCCTTAAAATACCCCTGTACCCCAATACCCAAACCTACCCTTAACCCTAAAATACCCCTGTACCCTAAAATCCAAACCTAGCCCTGAACCCTAAAAATACCCCTGTACCCCAAAACCTAAACCTAGCCCTGAACCCTTAAAATACCCCTGTACCCCAAAACCCAAACCTACCCCTGAACCCTAAAAATACCCCTGTACCCCAAAACCCATACCTATCCCTAAACCCTAAAACTATCCCTGTACCCCATAACCCAAACCAATATCTGAACCCTTAAAATACCCAAACACCCCAAAACATATACCTCAGTACCCCAAAACATATACCCCTATACCCATACTTACCTTATCCAAACATTAAAAAAACATGCTTTGACCATTCATGCATTTACAACGAATTTCGTTGTAAATGTATGCGTGGTAAAAGCATATAAAATGTAAGGCCATGCGTTATAATGGCATTGCGGAGTCATGGTACTTTCGTAATGAAAGTATGCGGAGTGATAGTATGCGGAAAGAAAGTTGCGGAATAATGGGTGTTTACCCTCCCCCGGTAAGTACATTGGTGGCACGGCGGCCCACATATCCAGCAACATACTCATATTTTTTCACCACCGATTTGAAAAATTCAGAGGTCTCTCTCATTGATGGCCAGCACCGACATACACTTTTAGACACACCTCCCGCCACAAGTTCTAGAATTGCGAACTTTAGAGCTGGGGAGCTACGTTCGAATCTCGGCATCAGCTCAACATCCTGTGATTCCAGGCAAATCACTTTGTCTCCCCGTAGCTACCACAAATGATTGTGTTCTTCTGTAATGTAAATTGTGTTCATGCCATGTTGTCGAGTGTGCGCTATATAATATTGCAAGGAAAAATAAAGTAGGGAAATTCGAGTTCACACACTACTGAACACGCACTCTTAAGTGCATCAGCAGTGCACTGTGAATCGGAGCGTTTCACAGGCCTGACACAGATAAGAAATGCTATCAAAACGAAATCCTACAAAACAATATACTACTGGCCGGCAGCAATTCATACCCAGACAACGTCGGGACGGGCTGCTAGTTATTTGTATAATACACAATTTCAATAAATTAAAAAGTACAAAAAAACATTGCATATAATTCTAAAGATAAAACTCAATAAACAATAGTGGTAGAAAGAGGCACTGATGTGGATGGTAATCTCTATCAATGTCACTGGACATAATCAGGACAGATGAACAAAAAAATAAAAGGTGTAAAACCAGTACCAATGACAAAACACTGTATAATTTTCACAAACAGTTCTAACAATTGTGAAGCTCTATTTTTCATGAAGCACTAGTTTTTGCAGAACCATTAACAAAACACTATGAGAGGGATGTCAATTCACCTAAATGTCAGGGGTAGTGAAGGTGACATCACACACCATTCACCCTAATATCATCACAGAAAGTAATACCACATGACCTTTGACCCTAGGTGTTCCCAGGACGTGATGCCACTTGACCTTAACCCTTATGACATTACAAACACACATTTCACGGAAGTTTCATAATAATTTCATGATGAGTATGACACCATACCTCCAGAAATGTATATTCTAGATACCACTTCTGTTAGTGTGCTAACATAATCTTTCAAAGTGGTGAGGCATAATACTTAGCCTGAATTGTATAGAGCGAGTGAATCGAGTGAACTAGATCTCTGCTAGGCCAGCATTTTATGGTTTTTGTTTCTCTCCAATTTGCAGTCTTCCTACAAATACCAAAAAGTACATAGAATGCATTTTTCCATGGGTGCCACATTAGCTAAGAATTATCTCTATTATTTTACTAAAATGGTTTCTTCAACGGGTACCCATTATGACAATAATTCCATCCAATGTGCCAGTGTCATTATTTTGACGCAGGTGCCTGTGATTGTAGGAACTGCTCCAGAATGCCAGCAAAAGTGTTTTGCCATGCATGCAATTTGGCCTTTATAAGCCAAGAATCACTTCATATATGCCATGGCCAAGCAATACAACACATTCTCACGCACGCTCACTTATATACACACACTAGTTTTCACTTGTTACTTCTACTCATACTCACTCATTAATTTTTACTTACTCTTCCACACTCACTCTCACTCATCCTTACTCTGATCCAGTCATTCTTTCTCACTCACCCTCACTTTCACTTCCTCGCCTTCATTCTCACTCACTGTCCCTTATTCTCACATGCTCTTACTCTTTCACTCTCAATCACATCTGCTCTTCTCTGACTCATTCATAGTTTGTCACACACACTCACTTACACTCCCTCTTACTCAGTCTCACTTATTCTCACTCTGGCTCATCATTCTCATACACAGTTACATTCACTGTCATTAACTATCACTCACTAACATTCACTGTCACACACTTACTCCCACTTAAAAACACACAAACTCACACATACATACTCTCTCTCACAAACACTATTATCCACAAGCACACGCAGCGTACATTTAAAAACATTTTTTTTTTACTTAACTCAGCTGCCTGTGGTATAATCCTAACACCTAGTGCTCCATTTGTATCACACAAATAGTGAATAATAGATTATTATTATAATTAAAAAAATAGGTAGAAAACAATGAGGGCGGAGCCCCGAACCCCCATAATAGCAAGCCAACCCTGTGTTCTTGCCAATGATTTTGTCAACTATGAGGCCAAGGGATCACAAAGGCGTTGCTAGGAGTTGCAACAAGCATGTGACCTCTAAATGATGTTCATGGTGGTTCACTGCTGATAGCAACACCCCTATGCTTTTTGCTGAAAGCAGACTGCTGCTGGCTCGTCACCTTACCTATACCATGGTTCAACTACATCTGCTGCACCACAGATGATGGCACCACTCTGCTGCTTGACGGGGGGAGACTGCTGTTGGCTTTTCACCCTGCCTGTGCTTTAATGCCACTGCACCTCTGCACTACTCATAACAGTGCCCCTGTGCTTCTTGCTGGGACCAGACAGTTTTTGCTTCATCACATAACCTGTGCACATGTGCCGCTGCACTGGTGATAGCTGTGACCTGTGTTCCATGCTCGGAGCAGGCTACAAAAGGGCTCTCACACACACTACACTTGCTGCAGTAAAATATTTTTTGTTTATATACCATCAGCTAAAAGGAGGCAGGTTATAAACCCAGTCTCGATTCTGGCCTACATGGAAGATATTTCAACTTCCATAAATAGAAGGAAAGGGGAATTAATCGGAAAAACTTTCCAATTAAAGAATAACACTTTCTCTGCTCACTGTCCCCAAATTTCCGTCATTTTACCGCACTGTGGCCACAACTATGGACTTGGTGAGAATAGGAGGAGGAAACATTCTAAGGTGAAATACATATTTTCCTCATATTTCACCCATGCATACCTGTAATTCAAGCAAGTTTGAATGAGGGTGTTGGAGGCATGTCAAGTTATGTGCTGTCTAATATAGTATCGCAAAAGCACATCTCTTTAGCGAGCAACAACTTCCCTAGTTGTAATTAGGTAAAGTAATTATAATTCACCCGCCCACAATGCACTGCTTACGACCACACATATGACATCACTGATGCATTATTTTTCTGACCTCTTTGTGCTGTTTATTGTAATCAATAATCAGTCGAATGTTATCACCTTCACTTTTTGTTGCTACTTCCTTTGGTACCAGAAGTTCACCTCTGGGTTTCATGGATGTACGTTTCGTGGCCTCTTCTATCACTGCCGGTGGGTATCCCCTTTTTTAATTTTTATTTTTATTTTAAACAACTCCAATACAACAGAAGATATACTTTACACATACAAAAATAGATAACGTGAAAATGAATGCAAAAACAAGATATTACATTAATGCCTTAAGCCTAAGAGAAAGGCAAAAGGAAGAATAAATGCGTTCCAAATGTAAGAGACAGGACAAAAGGAAAAGTAAAGGGATCATATATTGTCATAAGTAAAACATATTAACTAGAATTTAAACCTTCAGTTTGAACTAGCTGCGGTGCTCCAGGCTGTGATAGGGGACCAGATTTCTTTGCCTCGTCTTTTAGACTTCAACCCCCTGGTGGCATAGATTGCTGTCTCATGATTATAGACACCCAGGAAGTGGGTTAACCACATTTGGAAGCTCGGAGGGTCGCCATCTTTCCATCGTGCGGCAAGTATAATTCGGTATACAGCGGCTCCAATGAAAAGAATAGCTTCCTCATTAGGGTTCAGATTTAGCGTACAATCATACCCAAGCATACAGATACTGGGAGACTCGGGCAATACTCGCCCAAAAACCTCCTCCCAAAATTCCCATATCATTTTTTTAAACAGTGTCAACTTGTCACATTCATAAAACATATGCAGTATCGTGGCAGGTCCACAATTACACCTAGGGCAGTGGTCATTACTTCTTTTCCCCCATGAGTATAATTTTGCTGGGGTATAATAAAGATTATATATTGTTTTATAGAGTTGTGCTTTTAGATTAGTAGAGAGTAGCAATTGTGACATCAATGCCAAAACCTTATCAATGTCTATGTCTGGATTATCAAGTCTATTTGTCCATGACAGTTCAGTGTGTTCTATGTCATCTGGTGATTTTTCATGAAGGGAGATATAAATTGTACCAATTCTGGTAGACGGCCTGATGATATCTTCAATGAGAGGTACTCTGTTCCAGCTTATACTGGACAGCTTGGAATTTAAAATAGTTCTTACTTGATAGAATTTTAGTTAGTCCGTCACAGGTATAATAAACTGGTTTTGAAGGGTGGTAAAGCTAGCCTTCATATCTGTACCTAGGAAGTCATGAAGGGAGATGATTCCCCGTCTTTCCCAGCTGGCTGAAATCATATCGTTTGTATTTTTTGGGAGCAAAGATGAGTGCCAGAGTGGGGTATAGCGGCTTAATTTAGGGATTTGCATATGTTTTGTAATTTTTGACCAGACTTTCCGTGCACCAGTGATAATTTTAAACTTAACTTTTTTAAAATAGCTAGGCTCAAGTTGTCTTAAAAGTAGTCCTCTAGCTTTATAGCCAAGGGCTGATTTGTATACTGACCGTATGCCCGACTCCTCACCATTAAATACTGGGTTAACCATTGGGGCGAATTGTTGCAAAAAGGCTGCCCTAAAATATAGAAGTAACTGCGGAATTGCGAGCCTCCCTCTGTCAAATGGCTGGGATAAGTATTTAAGCGATCTTCTAATCTTACCGTATTGCCAAACAAATTGAGAGATCTGGGAGTCAAGAGCTTTAATAAAGTTGTCTTCGACTAATAAAGGAATCGCGCGGAATAGATACAGTATTTTAGGAAAGATAGTCATTTTAATATAATTCCCCCTCCCTATAATAGATAGATGAAGGCCATTTACTCTTGTTAGATCTTGTTTAATTGAGTTAATAAGAGGTTCATAGTTGATTTTAGTAATATTTTGAACCTCAGCGGATATGCAAACCCATAAATATGTCACCTTTTCTGTTCTTCTGGTATCAATACAGTGTAAATATTCTGTGCATAGTAAGACAGTTTTGCTTTTATTAAGAGTGTAACCTGAATGGGACCCGAGCTGGTTCGCGATTGCCTCAAGTAATGTGATCAGTAATGTCAACTGAGATGTCATCAGTGATGTCATCAGTGATGTCACTGACCATGTCATGAATGATGTAATATGTGACATGATCAGCAGTGGATTGCGGGTGCGCGATATATAGTTAGTGCAACTAACTATATATGGAATTTCAATGGTTTTGTGTGAGTAAAAATAGGTTTTTTAAATGCTAATTCCTAACTATATATGGTCTATAACCTATGGTTTTTTCAGTGAATTTTCAAGGTTTTGTAAATGCTAATTCCTAACTATATATGGTCTATAACCTATGGTTTTTTCAGTGAATTTCAATGGTTTTTTAATAGCAAATATCAAAAGCTTTAAAATGTATTCTTCTTTTAATCGAAATTTTATATGTTTTTAATAGAATTTTTTTATGTATTTTTTTTAATTATTTTTTTTTGTTTCGCTCCCGGTCCGCGAACCGGGTAGCTTCCCGTTACCTCAATTTGGTGCCGCGACTCGCTCCGCGAACCAGTAAACGTTCTGTTTGCGCAACTGCCGCGTTAGAAAACAACATCGTGACGCGTCGCGTAACCGCGACGTATCGCGATGTCGCGTAATGTGTCATATGACGTGCCGCGTTAGCGCACCCGGAAGTGCTCCGGTGCGCAAAGCGAGGCGCGAAGCGCAGCTTCCCGGAAGCGATCCGGTGCGCGGCGCGGAGCGCGTAACGTAAGCATAACAGGTCATGTGACTTGTTAATAAAACTTTTCATTGGTTCATTTCACTTTTTGTTTCCTAATGATGTAAGGCTAGGTCATGTGACCTAAAAATAACACTTTTCATTGGTTTAGAACTATTTTTTTTTCCAAATGATGAAAGCCCCCTTCCTTTTTTCTCACTGTGACTTTCAACTTTGTGAGAGGAAGACTTATTTTACTTAATAAGAAATGGCTTCATTAGTAGCTGCAGCTGGTGCACCCCCACCACCACCACCACCACCTCCTAGGAAGAGAGGACGACCTCCTCAGGTGGTGGTTGAGCAAGAGGTGGAAGAAGAGGAACAAGAGGAAGAGGAAGAAGAGAGGCACTTTTTGCCAGAAGAGCCTAGGAGGTCCCGAGTGAAAGAGAATTTTATTTGGCAATTTTTTAAATATCCCCGGGGCCAAAAAAAAGTGAATGCCCGCTACGTAACTTGCCTGATATGTAAAAATGATCTGTCCAGAGGGACAGATAAAAAGTATAGTTATGGAAATTATACGATGCATCGCCATATGGAGAGGAAGCACCCTATCAACTACAGTGCTGCGCAAGTACGTGACCTACACGATAACCCTCCTCCTGTGGCCAGAAGATCAAATGTACAGGCAGTGACGGGACCAGAGGCGAGGGAGACGGTCCCAAATATACAGATGAACTTTGGGGAAATAAAGCAAGTGTGTGTATATTGCGGCCAAATAATTTGCTACAGAGAAAGTAGCATTAATTTAATCAATTTAGCTATTGAGAATCATAATTGCTCAAAACGTCCCAGAAATTAAATTATCTTTTTTTTGTTGCTCCTGTTGAGCCCTTTACAATGAATCATTTTCGTTTCTCCCCCCCCCAAAAAAAACCCCAAAAAATATAAAACCGTTCAAAAAATACAAAAAAAGTAAAAAAAATGTTCAGAAAAAAATAATATATAAAACAACATGTTTAGCACTCTAGCAACCTCTATTTCTTTTGGTTCGCTTCCCGGTTAGCGCGCCGGTACTCGAACCGGAAGCGAACCAGAACATTTTTTTTTTAAAAAAAAGAAAAGAAAGTATAAGAGAAGGAAACAGAGAGTAATGTTAAAAGAAAGACAGCTAGAGGGAGTAACACAGAGATACTGTTTAATAGATCTATTTACCGAAGAAAAGATGTAAGTGGGTATAATTGTGAAAAACAAAATAGATAAGGAAGTGAAAGAAAAAAAGGAGAGTAGAAGAATAAAAAAAACACGAGTTTCTGAGAGAATGTGAGTGAATGTTCAAATTAAGAAGAAAAACAGTAAAGGATGTGGAAAGAGAGGTAGGGATAGAACCGGACTAAAAGAACAATCCTGAGGGAAAGTGTTAAGAAAAAAGTGAGCAAAAGTAAATAGGAATAAAACAAGATGTATGATAGTGACTAAGGTTAAAACGTGGAATAACAGAGAGAAAAAACAGAAAGCAGAAAAGAAGAAGTGACAGAAAAGGAATGATTGAAACAGCAAAGAAATGTAAATAACATAGGGGCATATTATCAACACAGGCGATAAAATTATCGCTGCTTTTATCGGCAGAAAACTACCGATAAAGCCGCTTTTGCGGCAGAAAACTGCCGCTAAAGCCGCTTTTGCGGCAGTTTTCTGCCGATAAAAGCAGCGATAATTTTATCACCTGTGTTGATAATATGCCCCTTAGTGTGTTTGAACTACGCGGAGAAAGCATAATGAACAAGTAGTGAAAGAGTGATGAGTCAGAGATAGTGAGAGTAATAGAGACGGAGTGAGTGAACAGGAGTGAGGAACTATGAGAACAGAGGGACTGAGAAAAGGAGTGGAAGTAGTAGAATAAGTAAGTAATAGAAAAAGGAATGAGGGAAGTAGCAAAGGCAGGAAACTGAGGGTTAAAGAAATGAAGCAGTGAAACTAATAGAAGTTAAATGTGATAGAAATGTAACGAAAAGAGTACAAAACATTTACCTTATAATTGTCGTTAACTTGTTATTTTTATACTTTCAATCTGTGAAAGAATGAACAAAAATTTGAAAAATATTAAAACATGTATTTAAAAATTAGAAAAGACAAGGGAAAAGATTGACAATCATCCAATTTTACAAAGAAATAAAGTTAGAGGGCTCTGCTTCTCCATGCCCCCTACACAGTCCTAAATATATACATTTTAAACTGACGGTATCTTGTTGAAGATGAAGTGAGGCCTATCTTGCAACATGATGCATCTTTTGCACTGCTTCTGCGTCACAAAAGTGATGGAACAGCGGCGCAAAAGAGGCGCACGGCCATCATAAATCTAACCCTAACATTTTAAATGATTGTTTCTTCTATGCTGATAAGGTGTGGCCTATCCACAGATTTGTTTCAGGTGAGTCCTACTCAGAGTTACAGATGAAATTTAAGTTATTGAAGAGTACAGAGGAGATAATACATGAGCAGGCCTACCAACGAAGTGAGTCATGTCCACTGCACTCTTGGACAAACGTCAGACCTCCTCTATCTCCTTGAACAGGCCTAAACCTCATCTACACAATGTGATTCGTAATGTTATGAAACACAGGTAACGTAATTGAAAAACGTGCAATTTTTTTTGCTCATTCCACAATCACATCACTTGTGTTTCCTTTGCTTAGGTATGTCATTGTACAGATGTAGCCTACGCAAAAGGTGAGCACTATATGCAACAACTTTGACACTTACAGAAGCCTCAGCTTCTCCATGCCCCCTAGGCAGTCCTAAATATATACATTTTAAACTGACGGTATCTTGTTGCAGATGATGTGAAGCCCATGTTGCAACATGGTGCATCTTTTGCACTGCTGCTACGTCACAAAAGTGACGCAACGGCGGCGCAAAAGAGGCGCACGGCCATCATAAATCTGCTCCTAACATTTTAAATGATTGATTCAGGATGATGATAAGGTGTGGCTTATCCCGAAGTTTTTTTGAGGTGAGGCCTACTCAGGGTTGCAGATGAAATTTAGGCTTGTTGAAGAGTACAGAGGAGATAATACATGTGCAGACCTACCAATGAAGCGAGTCATGTCCACTGCACTCTTGAACAAAGGCCAGACCTCTTCTGTGTCCCTGGACAAGCCTAAACCTCATCTGCACAATGTGATTCGTAATGTTAGGAAACACAGGTAGTGTAATTGAAAAACGTGCAATTTATTTTGCTCATTCCACAATCACATCACCTGTATTCCCTCAGCTTAGGTATCTCATTGTGCAGATGTAGTCTAGCATATCCAAGAGTACGGAGAAGGTGAGGACTGTATGCAACAGAGCAATGTACATTACTCACCTACCTTGACACTTACAGAAGCCTCAGTTTCTCCATGCCTCCTGCACAGTTCTCAATGTATATCATAAATACAAAAAGTACAGAATTAATTAAACATGTTAAATGGTTTATTTTTGCTGTTCTCAGAATGTATCAAATTTCACTAAAAACAGTGAGTTGAAGGTATTCATCATATAACAGCGGGGAAAAAACCACAATCAAAATGATTGTGTTTAAAAAACCCATATAACATAACCAATCAGAAATCAGAACTCCTTAAAAGTAACTTACTTTCCATGACGTCAAAGGATGTCCTATGAACAGCTTATACTCTGTTGTGCTGCTATTATTTTCAGCCCGCCACTTTCTGAAAGAAAAGCTCCATCGTTTTGACAAATATGTTACATACAATAAATGACTTCTCGCTCTCTACCGCACATTTCCTCAAGGCCAAATTGTGTAAGAGCCATTTATAACTCTTCAAATTCTTCTATGCAAATCCTGTCATTTTCTTTTTCCGCAACTTTCAGAAAGAAAACGTTCAAGATCACTTGCACAATCCTGTACTAGTAATATCTCACCCTTCTTGCTCACTCATGTTCCACATTTCCACATGTAACTTTTGACTCTGTACTACACTTATCCTCAAGGCCAAATAGTGTAGGAGCCATTAGAACCTCTTGAAATTCCTCAGAGCAGATCCCGAGATTCTTTCCCTAAAATTTTGGTTTTAAAAACACCAGGTAAGAATTTTTAAGGTCAAAAGGTAATTTTTTTTTGAAAATTAAAACAGAATCGTTGCAGAATGACCAGCCGTTTCTAGACTTTAAATAAGCTGTGTAATGTCCTGATGTTGTTGAAGGACCGTCATGATATATAATTGCTGCAGTTAAAAACGTCCTTCCTGATATTGACAACTGCGAAGCCACAACATTTTTAATTAAAGTTATCAGTTTTGTTCCATCAGGCCTACATCGTTGGAACATTAAAATGACATACTGGCCATCTGTTCGTATAAATAATGTGGACAGCATTGCTGACTTACATTGGCTACACTCCATGTTGTGATCGGCTGATTTTACTAGCTTATTAAAGGACACTGATTTACTGTCTGGCAAAGTTAAATATATAAATCTTTCTGAGTCTACACTAGTAGTACTTGATACCCTACAGTTCTCGCAGTCATGCTGCCATTGATAAGAAAGGCCAAACAGGTAATCTACATCTACACCTTCATCTTGCAATACATCAAACATATACATTAAAAACTACTGACAATCTTGCTGAATATTTTGAGAGAATTGCGTTTGACCTGAACACTTGTCTAACAGATTTCGAATTTCAGACACACTTTCTATTTTTGTTCTATCAGTGCTACATTTCTCTAACACAGAATTCAGCAAGCAGCAAAAACTTTGATCCGAATTGATCACAATCTGTTGTTTTAAAGTTTCTAGAGAAAAGACAACATTAACCACTACATTAGCATAGCAGTTGACACCAGAACTATTTTCAAATTGAAAACCAACAACATCTTCAACAGAATCCTTTTTCTTTCTGCTTATAATTTCAGGTTCATCGACTTTTCGTCTTTTTGCTACAACCTCCCTACTATTGGTCACATTTCTTCGTTTCCGGCCTACCACGCGTTTCTCAAACAAAGGATATTGAGGCAAATGTGGCGCATACTCTCTTCTTAACCTATTGTATTCCTTAACACAATCTAGATCCGCACAAATGTTTGTGACATCACACTCAATCAAGTACAATCCCGATAAAGTTCTGACTCGTGACAATGTCACATATGCCATACCCTCCTTGAACACAGAACTGCCAATATTCACCAATGCACTGTCTACACTTAAACCTTGCGATTTATGGATTGTCACCGCATATGCCAAGCAAACAGGAAACTGCTTACGGCGAACATATAAGTCTTTTACAAGCAAAAACCTAGCAGAGCAACGACCAATTAGCTGTACTTCCTCAATGCCATCAAATTAAATTTTTAAAAATTCAATTCCATCTCTATTTCTGTATTTCACAAAATCAACAACATTACCCATTGATCCATTTACCAGACCTCTTTCAACATGTAAATTCCTTCTTAAAATTATACGGCAATTTAAGCACACATTCAGAGTCTTTTCAAAACCTGCAGTTTTAGATATAGTCTTCTCTAATGAATCCAATTTTGATTTCAAATTCTCAAACAAAATAATTGTTGATCCCATATGCTCTACTCTGTCAATAGCTTCCAGTTTCACAATCTCTTGGTTTTCTAAATGCAACATTTTGTTGTTGAAGATGGCACATTCTGCAAGAGTTGGCATCAAACATATTCCAGATTTCTTCTCAGTAATTTTCTGAAAAATATTCTCAGGCACAACGTCTTGTTCTGGATACAAATTTGACAGTAATCGTGCATGTAAAGCTTCTTTCCCATGCTCGGTCACTTTTCCGATTCTAACATCTTGTAGAATATTTTTGTAATCTTCATCCTTCGCCTGACGCATATTTTCACGCAGTTCAGCATAATTGAAGCTTAACCATATATTGACGTTGCCAATGCTCCCTAGGAACTTCCTGGTATCTTCATGCGTGAGCATTTTGAACACAGGTTGTCCTTTCACTGGTGTCAGCTGCAGAAGATCACCGAAAACAATGATGTGTTTGCCACCAAATAACACATCATACTCTGTTTTGAGAACTTCTTGCATTCTCAAATGCACAAAGGCAAGCATGACATTGGAAACCATGCTTACTTCGTCAATGATAAGAAGTTTCATTTTCCTCAAGACTCTTGAAACTTCACAACAAGCATCTCCAGATAACTTGTGGTATTGTAATTTGTTATCATGCTCCACTGGCAGCATCAGTAGACGATGCAAAGTAATACCTTTAATGTTATGTGCTGCCAGTCCAGTTGGAGCGGTGACAACACAAGACAACGATGACTCAGTCCTTTTCTGCAAATAACATGAAATTGCTTTAATGAGGAAACTTTTTCCAGTTCCCGCTTCTCCACTCACGTACAGTCGGACAGGCTTCAACGACGTACATGAGCACTCTTTCTTCTCATGACTTAATCCATGATCAATTTGGTTGGTAACTTCGTCATATATTTTCCTCTGCTCAACGTTGAGTTGTCTTTCCAAGTCTTCTAAGTTAACCGCATCCTCCTGAGCATGTGCCATGGCTCTTTCCACTTCAATCATGGCAGTGGCAGCTTCATTTTCGATAACTGGTCCTCCTAGTGAATCCTGACTCAATGAAACAGAACTCTGACTGTCCTGAGAACTGTCTCTAGCAATCTCGGCTGCAATCGTTGCTTCCTGCTCGATTTCCGCATTCAACATTTCTAGATATTTGGGAAAAACAGGACATTCTATGGTCTCCTTGGCGGCATTGAAAGAGTCTTCGTAACAGAGGAAATCTCCAAGCAGTTCCTCTTCTGCACGCCAAGGCTTGAAAAGTTGCAAAAGTGCTAAATAGAAAAACTCTTTTCTTTCAGGAGATTCGCCACTCAATTTTCGATGGTTTACCAAGTGGCATTTTCTTTGCTTGACCAGACATCCCTCACTTCCAATTACAGCATACACTCCTTTATCAATATCTTCTTTGATGTTCCTCTTGAATATGTAATTTTGTAGAACCTCATACAGACAAACATTCTCGAGGTGACTGCTTCTATTTGGATAATATGTATCCAACATGTTGGTCTTCAAAATATCGGTACTGTTTGGCTCCTTTTCCGCCAAATACTCAATTTCCCTCACAGGTTTCAGAACTCGATTACGCGTTGCAGCAAGACCAAGACTCGCCCAAACGATACTCCTGGATTTGGCATAGAGACTTGCTGAAGACAACCGGTCAGAACATTCGTAAGCTCCGATTTCTCGATGTGACAACATCTTCAGACTGAAACTGTACAACTTCTTACTGAGGCTCTTTTCATGGGAAATGTCCTTCCACATATCCTTCAATTCTGTCTTTTCTTTTTTGGTTATGTAAGATGTCACATACCGAGCCACAGCCATACAGTTATCAGCCACAAACTGTATATCCATCTTAGCATTCCACATGGACAAAATCACTGGGTTGTAGTCGTTGATGTACTTGGACTCTTCGTTCCTTTTCAAATTGTATGTGTTTTTAGGTGATTTCTTCATCACATTATGTCGTAGCAAAGACATCAAACTGTTCACTCTTCCTTTAGAAATCACCGGTCGTGGAAAGGCGAAACGACATTTGTTGTAGAACTTGTCCTTGTTTCTGAATTTACGACGACAGTACTTTCCACAATGATGGCTTTGGAAGCGTAAAACTTGTTCTCCTAGGCTTTTGTCTTCCTTTGCGTTTGGAACAGCACATGTAGAATACTGTTCTATGAAACTCATCACTAAGTCATCTGGATCTGTTCCAAATTTAGGTGCATCCTTGATCCACAGCAGCATATGTATATGAGGAGCACCTCTTGCTTGGTACTCCTTTCTCCAGAAGAAATCCAACACCTCTCCAAGAGGTGGATTTTTCTTGTTCATGATGAAAGACATCATAGCTTCAAATCTATGATTGAAGTACCTGCATACATTCACTGGATCCAAAGAGCACAGTTCTCCGGGTGTCTTGAATTCGATATTTTCAATGTTTCCATTTGCCTCTCGTAGAAATTCAAGTAAGTCTTCCCAGCCATACTCGGCACAGCTGAGAGTGAGGAACCATGTGGGAGTTCCTAAGTTCCTCAGCATACATTTTAAATCACCATGACGACGATACCAGTACTCATTAGTACCACGCTGACACGCCATGAGATTAATCAGGTGAGAATCCAAAATACTGTCTTGCACATTGACTTTATCCATAAAGTCACTTGCCGAGATGTTTTGCATCTGTACACCACTTTTCAAGATGTGGTTCACTGCATATGACAGTCCAGACAGATCGCTTTCAAACAGTAGATGAAACAAATAGGGAATGCATTGACGAAACCTAGGATCTTCTGCATACAATCGTAAAGTCCGGTATTCAGAAGCAGGAATTTGATCAGGTCGCTCATCATATCTTCCTCCTTGACCTGTTGGAAATAGCTGTGGGAAACACAGAGCTTCCAAACTTTCCTCCCAAACACTAATGGGACTTCCTTTGGCTTGTTTCATTTGAAACAACTCAATAGCATTCCCCATGACTTCCTTGGAATGCAAAGGATGAACACTATAATGTTCATATATTTCTTCATTTTTAGAGGGTTCTACTTTCTCAATTTGACCAGCACACAAATCGCTATCCTCTTCTTCACTTACTTCCTCTTCTGCAACATATACATTCTTGTAGTACTTATTGTTGTTCTTCAAATACAATGTTGCCTTTTTGACTTTCCTAACATCCACTAAATCTTGCCATATTTTCTTACTCTTTGTCGGAACCGCATTAACTAAGATAACCAGAGGTTCCTCTTCCACTTTCTCTACTCCAATTGTATTAATGTTTTTCTTCAAATCTAGAGGCAAATAAACAACTCTTCCCTTTAATCCTCTCTGTAAATCTGATGGAGGCAATTTCCCTGTCTTTGGCTCCATTCGTACAATAGCCTGAAAGGGATGAATACTTTGAATCAAAATAGATTCATAAGTATTTAAATCCTTCAATTCAGAAGGAATCTCAACCAATTCCAGATTATTATGAACCGCTCTAGCAGGCATCCGGTTTTGATTTAATTTGTTACAACAATAAGTACACACACGTTGATCCAATCCCAAATCAAAACAATTTTCTACCATCAAGTATGTTGCAAAATCCTTCCATTCACTATTATTTTCCCTTTCACTTTTCGCATATAAATCCACTAACTTAGTCTGATTCTTATAATAAGTGCGTCGACAACACACACAAGTGAAATTAGGCCTCTCACTTGATTTCACCTGAAACGTGGCAATTTCCTTCTGAAAATTATCTGTACTGGAAACCTGTACACTATCTTCCACATTACCCTCTTCTTCTGGGTCAATTTCAACATTCTCCTCTTTACTTGCAAAGTAACAAAACTCAATGTCTTCACAAATATTCTTCACATCTACTTCAGAACCATGCAAAAGAGCAGTGCATAATTGTTTAAGCATAATTGCTGGACTCTTAGCATAATACAACATTCTAACTAATTTCCTCACTTTATTATGATGCACTGCTAGCATCCTGAAATGATGAAAAACACTCTGGCATACTCTCCTGGAAAGACAAGCCAGTGAATGACCATGCAAACCTGTCACTTCTCTCACTCTGCAAGGATCTAATTCTTGCAACAACATCATTTTCTGCTTCAAACTTTTCTTATTAAATGTCCGTACAAAATCACAAAGCAAATTGATGGAATCCTGTTGCGCACTGCAAATACTACTACACTTCCAGGTGTACACAGGTCCCTAAGGACGTCTTCCTAAAACCTCATTACCTAACACCTCTTCTGCCTCTGTTGTCACAAGTTTTTCTTTTTCAACCACACATCCATCTTTCACCTCATATGCTCGACCACTGGTGTCAACTGCATGCACCAAATCATTATCCTGAAAGTAACTCTTCTCATTAAAAAATGCCTCAGAACTTGAACTATGCATCCATTCTCCTGAAAAAACTTCACAAAAATTACTACGATTAACTGTTCTCTTCCATCTACTATTTGTTTTGAAATCATAAATTAACTTGTTTAGTTTCCTAATTCTATTGATTATCAAAATAAATAACTTTCGCTTAATTTCGAATGCCTGATCAATAATTTTCTCAACTATTTTTTTTTCTCTTATAAAAAACCACTTTCTGTTGACCTTTCTTAATATTTTTTAACAAATTACCAATTATCCTGTTGCGGAACATTCATCTACGAATGTCCCTAAACTGACTTTTCCTTCTACTACCATGCACAGAGTTATCTCCTGCTCTACCAGTAACATTTTTGATTGGCCTTTCCTTTCCGTTTAAATTGGCTCTCTTTTTCTGGACTAAAACTTGTTCTGTAGTTATACTTTTGTTTCTACAAATGTTTCTAAGGAATGATTTCGTTCTGTTACCCGGAGCTTTCTTGGTGACTTGACGAGATTTTATTGTAGAGGACTGCTGCAAGCATTTATTAATCTGCTGTCTTTGACGGTGCACAGACATAATATCGACTCCAAAATATCGTTTGGACAGAATATCGAGTTTTAAATATCGTTTGGAGAAAATATCGACTAGACAGAATATCGACAGCCAAAATATCGTTTTTAAGGTAAGTGAAGTAATATCGACTGTAAATAATATAGACAGTGAAAATATCCAAGTATATAATCTAGATAGTAAAAAATATAGTTTTTTAAATAATATTTAATTATTTATAGTGTTTTTATGTTATAATATGTGTGAAAAGTGTCATTTTATTTTATAATTATTTTTAATTAATGATTTTTTTTAATTATTGTGTAATTTTATTCTGTAGCGGGTTGTGGGTTTATAGGGGAATAGGGTGGGAAGTAATTTAATTATAATTAATTAAATATGTAAATTTATTAATTGGTAGTAATAATTAATTAATTGGTAATTAAATAATATATGTTAATTATTTAAAATTTTATTGGTAATTTAATTTAATTGATTAATTGCTAATTATGTAAATTAAAATAATGTATTTTCTGTAGCGGGTTGTGGGTTTATAGGGGAATAGGGTGGGAAGTAATTTAATTATATTTAATTAAATATGTAAATGTAATAATTGGTAGTAATATTTAATTAATTGTTAATTAAAAAATATTTGTTAATTAATTAAAATGTAATTGGTAATTAATTTAATTTAATTGATTAATTGCTAATTATGTTAAATTAAAGGGGTATTTTTAGGGTTCAGGGTCAGTTTTTAGTTTTTGGGTAAAGGGGTATTTTTAAGGTTCAGGGTCAGTTTTTAGTTTTTGGGTAAAGGGGTATTTTTAGGGTTCAGGGTCAGTTTTGGGTTTTTGGGTAAAGGGGTATTTTTAGGGTTCAGGGTCAGTTTTTAGTTTTTGGGTAAAGGGGTATTTTTAGGGTTCAGGGTCAGTTTTTAGTTTTTGGGTAAAGGGGTATTTTTAGGGTTCAGGGTCAGTTTTTAGTTTTTGGGTAAAGGGGTATTTTTAGGGTTCAGGGTCAGTTTTTAGTTTTTGGGTAAAGGGGTATTTTTAAGGTTCAGGGTCAGTTTTTCGTTTTTGGGTAAAGGGGTATTTTTAGGGTTCAGGGTCAGTTTTGGGTTTTTGGGTAAAGGGGTATTTTTAGGGTTCAGGGTCAGTTTTTAGTTTTTGGGTAAAGGGGTATTTTTAGGGTTCAGGGTCAGTTTTTAGTTTTTGGGTAAAGGGGTATTTTTAGGGTTCAGGGTCAGTTTTTAGTTTTTGGGTAAAGGGGTATTTTTAGGGTTCAGGGTCAGTTTTTAGTTTTTGGGTAAAGGGGTTTTTTAGGGTTCAGGGTCAGTTTTTAGTTTTTGGGTAAAGGGGTATTTTTAGGGTTCAGGGTCATTTTTGGGTTTTTGGGGTACATATACAATATTGCCTATTATTTAATTAAATTTTGTTACTATATATATATATGTTTTAAGAAATATGATTAAAAAATATTATTTTTTTTACTTTCATTAATTATTTAATTATTTAAAGTTATTTTAAGTATTGTTAATTATATTTTAGTAATTAATTTTTTATATTAATGTAATTAAACATTGTTTTTAGTAAAGTCGATATTTTTTACAACGATATTTTTGTAAACGATATTTTGTACTCGATATTTTTGTACTTACCTGTTTGTACATACAAACTCGATATTTTGGTTGTAGATATTTTTTCCTCGATATTTTGGGTAGTCGATATTTTGGTAGTCGATATTATTTCAGTGATCCGTCTTTGACGTTTTGTAGCCTTTCGGATTCTATACTTAGACGGCATTCTCTAATTTCAAAATGATCTGCAGTTGAATCTGTGGTAAAATATAATAAAAAAATTTATTAACCACTATTACCAAACAGTAAATCAATAACAGTCGTCAAAAAATGTACATACTAGTTGTCAATCTACATACAATAATTTTTAGTGCATTATGAAATTTAAAACTCACAAATAGTTGCAAAGAAATGGAATGCTTCTACATTTGACCTGTGCTCTTTTATATGTGAATCTGAACTAATTTTATTAGTATATTTTACTATTTCATTAAAGACACTTCACACAATTTCTTTTTGAAGTTGTATTTAATTTTAAATAAAACGGTTTACATGGTTACTTTTCATTTCGAGTAACTTAAATTTATTTTTAAAAGTCTTTATAGGTTAATAGGCTCGAGCAGGTCAGATGCCCACCCTATGTCATACAATTCTGACAAATCAGCATCCTCATCAACTACTTCATCATCCACAGGATATAAATCATCCAAGGGATCTACTTCCACTGACGTTTCAATGACAAGTTCAATGATAAGATCGAGATCAACAGATTGCTCATTATCACTCATGGTTGATGTTCTCGTTATCTTTAAAGAAAGAGAACAACAATGAGATGTTGCAGAGTAAGAGACAAATCTCAGAGACTATAATAGTAAAATTGTTTAACAAGAGTAACATTTTGCAGATATTATTTAACCATGTCCAGCGATGCTGAGGAGGTGAGGCCTATACCCAACTTTTCAGTGAACAGGACTCATCTCTTCTTAACCTTGGATAACCTCACCAACACTGTGTCCCCTGCTAATACTTAAATTTAAAGGAGCAGATTTATGTTAACTGGCGCATCCCTAGGGATGCACCAGTTAACGTGCGCCACTGCTCTGCCATCCATGATGTGCCGCATTTACAATGTAGAGCACCATTGAGCAAAAACAGCACAGATGCATCACGCATCTGTTCCACAAAAACGGCCCATTGCAGGAATCACGTCATAAACGCGACATATCTACTGCAATGCACAGGGGCAAGCCACACATTGCATGGTGCATCTCTCCTTATGCCTGTTTCAAACAGGCGTAAGGATTTGATTCAGCAATGCCATAAAGGTGACTCAGTGAAATCTTCTTAATTTTACTGTGTTAGTTTTACAGGGCTTTCATGCAAATGACTGCCCACCCTGCAACAAAATGCCCACATGAAACCTGACGCACGTTTCATGTGGGGCAGGACTTTACAGCATGACACATCTTCCTTGATGCTTCAAGTTGTAAATATGTCACAACATAGCACATCTTTTGCTCCGCCGCTGCGTCACAAAAGTTTGAGGTGAGGTCTACTCAGGGTTGCTGATGAAATTTAGGCTTGTTGAAGAATATAGAGGATATAATACATGTGCAGGCCTACCAATGAAGTGAGGCCTATCTTGCAACACGGTACATCTTGTAAATCACTGCTGCATTATAAAAGTGACGGAACAGCAGCACAAAAGAGGCGCACGGCCATCATAAATCTGCCCCTAACACTTTAAATGATTGATTCAGGATGACGATAAGGTGTGGACTATCTAGAGGTTTGTTTGAGGTGAGGCCTACTCAGGGTTGCAGATGAAATTTAGGCTTGTTGAAGAGTACAGAGGAGATAATACATGTGCAGGCCTACCAATGAAGTGAATCATGTCCACTGCACTCTTGAACAAAGGCCAGACCTCCTCTATCTCCCTGAACACGCCTAAACCTCATCTGCACAATGTGATTCGTAATGTTAGGAAACACAGGTGATATAATTGAAAAACAATTATATACCTACATTCATGGGGAAGTGACTTAAAATGCCCTAACACACATGAAAGCTTTTTTTAAGGCCCTTGCACCTTTTTTTCCATCACTTTTAACATGGCTATGTAACTCAAAGAATCAAAATCTAAATTAGCCAAGCACACATGGGGGCGTATTTACAAGGACCTTGCACCACGGGGAAATGTCTAAAATTAAAATGGGAAAAATAACATCAAAGGGACTCAAAGACCTTGTAAATATGCCCCAAGCAACCTATCAAACTCTAGCAGTACATATCAAGAAACCTAATTGATTTCAAAAAATGTTTTTAAACCTATCATGTAAAACAATGATATACCTACATTCATGGGGACGTGACTTAAAATGCCCTAACACACAAGAAAGCGTTTTTTTAAGGCCCTTGCACCTTTTTTTCCATCACTTTTAACATGGCTATGTAACTCAAACAATCAAAATCTAAATTTGCCAAGCACACATGGGGGCGTATTTACAAGGACCTTGCACCACGGGGAAATGTCTAAAATTAAAATGGGAAAAATAACATCAAAGGGACTCAAAGACCTTGTAAATATGCCCCAAGCAACCTATCAAACTCTAGCAGTACATATGAAGAAACCTAATTGATTTCAAAAAACGTTTTTAAACACATCAAGTAAATCCCTTATTTACCCACATTCATGGGGAAGTGACTTAAAATGCCCTAACACACATGAAAGCGTATTTTTAAGGCCCTTCCACCACTTTTGCGTCACTTTTAACATGGCTATGTAACTCAAAGAAACCAAATCTATTTGTAAAACACTTGACACAAAGCAACATTTTAAATACACAACTTTCTTATTAATTTTCTCCCTAAAGCATACTATTCTCTATTTAAATTAAATGAATCTTTTCTCACCTTAGCAAATACTTTTTGAGTTTGAAAACAGTCTCAGACACACACTGATTTGTCTTCAGCAGAACAAAGGGTATGCACTCCAGAGGCTGCAGTCAAAAAAAGCACAGAAATGCTGTAATTCATCACACATATCTCTAATGTCACCCAATCAAAACTCTTCCCTCACTTTTTTCAAATCAACACCCTTCCCCCTTCTGCCCTTTCTGCCTTTTTCCATAGCAACCACCTCCTGAAAGACCTCTGATGTTTGCAAGTTCACACAACAATGTTTCAATTGAACTCTGAACTCTCAGTACACCTGCGTATCCAGTGCAATCTTTCATAAAATGATTTTTTCTTCACCATTCAAATTACATCTTTCAAAGAACTCATCAATGCACCCTAACTTTCTGTTTTCAGCAATCAAAATCCACCAATCACTGCTACTGAATCATTAGCACAGAAACTCCACAGTTTTGTTCATTACAAACTCCTACTGTTTGAACTGCCATTTCATTACCACACTTCATCTGACTGCAGCAGAACCTCCTCTCACCATGTTTTCTGTCTGGATTGTTGGACATAGTTACATTCACTGGGCTCAAAGGTATGCTGATAACAGAAATTTACCTAACCTCAATTTACAAAACGTGGAAATCAAGTGGATTGGCCACAGAGGATTAAGATGTCACCAATTGATACCATTGGTGAAAACCTTTTTGCATTTGCCAAAACCTAACCTGTTAATTGTGCACTGTGGAGGAAATGACTTGGGCACTTTGACTGGGGTAGGTCTGGAAATGCTTTTAAAGGACACCTTTGAGCAATTGATGGCACTTTTTCCTCAAACTGCCTTGGTATATTCCAATATATGCCAAAGACAGAAATGGAAGTGGTCCAACGAATTTTGTCCACAAATTGAGAAATCGAGGAAGCATGTAAATAAGTCTGTTTCTGCTTACATGAGAGACCATGGAATGGGCTGCATCTACAACAATAACTTGCGTTACTACATGCAAGATATCTACAGAGGAGATGGAGTTCACTTCTCAGATGAGGGGAACAGAGTTTTCATCCTGAATTTAAGACTATGTATTGGTACCTACTTATAAGTACCTAAATGTACCACAGACCCAAAAGCTCTTCTCAGAGCTACCCTAACTATTATCGCTATAAACAAATTTTAAATGTAACTTTTTTTTACTAATTTTCACAATTTACGCTTTCCGGAGCGCTACCCGGTACGCGCACCGGACGCAAACTGCGCGAAAATTTGAAAAATAATGTTTTTTTTCTCGCACATATGGGCCTCCTCAGCCACCCTCAGAAAACCTAGGGGGTCAGGATACGTCTACCGTGCCCCCTTCTACCCATTCTGAACATTATTTGCCCTCCATCTTGTATCTCAATTCTACCGAAACACAAAATGGAGGACTCCCGTAACGCTGCCGGTTCGCGTACCGGGGCGCGCACTGGGAAGCGTCCGCTCAAAAAAGGTGGGAAAGTAATTTACAGAAAAACGACTGGAGACACTTTCACCAAATATAGATTAGCTCATACTACATACCAATCCCTACCATTTTCACAAATTTGGTTGGAATTCCATTTAGCCATTTAGCCTGTAGACCTCTCTAAATACCCTGAGGTAAATTACTTCACAAAACACATCTGAAGTGTTGGAATTGACAACCAATTAAAATGTTACTTTCATTTTCTTTTTTTTTTACCTGACATTTGATTGGTTATGTACCTGAATATATATAAAGAAAGAGAGGGAAACACAGCCATTTTCACTACTACTTCCTGAAGTACATTTCAAGAGCATTTTCACCTCTCTGTAAAGTAAATTGATAATTTGTAAGGGGCACTTTAAATTAATTTGTAAAAACGTTTTTTGATAATTATTTACTGTCCCCCTGCTATAGTTATAGATACAGATAGGCTCCTCTGTTATATTTATTGATTGACTTAGGCTTCTCTGCTATAATTATGAATTTACTTACACTTCTTCACAGGCACTTTTTTATATTTCTACTTGCTGCCTGTTACCATACACTACCCAAAGTTAACTTCACTGTTAAAAAAACAGAACTACCTGTCTGAACTTAAACCCAACAGTGCCCTAACTCTTCTGATATAATTATTTTTTTATGCAATTTACAGCAAAAAAATGGAAGGGGAGCACGAAAATATCAATGTTTCCTTCGACATTACATCTGAGGAGATTTTAAATGAAGAATTTTTAGATGAAGATTTTATGGATCAGTCTTTGGATGAACAATTTATTGAATGCTTACAAGACATAGAAACATGCATGTTTGAGGAGATTCCAGATGATGTAATGCTGGAAGTTTTATTGAACTATGAAAATTCTGACCAATACATTTTTATTTAATAATTAAAAATTGTTTGAGACATTATTCATTTTTATATCTAATTCATGAAGTACAACCAAAATAAATAAATAAATAAAATAAAAAAAAAACAACAAAACGAACAATCAATAAACATACAATATTTGAAAAGTCTATCATTCTTTTTTCCTCAAAGTACGCTCCCCGGACCGCTTTCCGATGCACGTACCGGGCGCACCCCACGCAAAAAAACGAAAAGAAATGTTTTGACCCGCGGGGCCCTTTTAAAGCCTCCACATCAAACCTAGGGGGTCAGGGAGGATCTACTATTCCCCCTTATGGTAATTTCCCCCTTTGTTTTGGCCTCCTCTTGTCTCTCGATCCTACCGAGAGACAAGATGGCGGCCGCTCCGGACTGTTTAGAATGTTGACAGACACCGGAGAGCCAATCAGCTTCGCTTCGCGAAGTTCCGTTACGCGTCAAGTACGCGAACCGGAGCGCTACCCGGAGCGCTGTTACAGATATATATATTTTTTTAAACGTTAATTTATCAAAATCCACTGGAGCATATATATTGAGACCTAGCAAAGGCACATCGGGCTACCAGTCCCTACAATTTTGCCAAGTTTCGTTCAAATCCATTCAGCCGTTCGGGCTAAAAGTGAGGCCAACCGCCCTATGGAAATTAACATGGGAAAAACGCATTTTGGGACCCCCTTTTTTCTCGGCCCCCCCTTGACGAACCCCCCCCCCAAAATTTTCAGGGGCTGCTCAGAAACAAAATGTTCCATTTTCCTGAAAATTTCAGCCAATTCCGTCCACAAACGCCAAAGTTATTAGACATAGAATTTTCAAAAATCCCATAGAGAAAAAATCCTAACTATATATACCTACTGGCGACCGCCAGTAGGTAATATATATATATATAAATATATATATATATATATATATATATATATATATATATATATATATATATATATATATATATATATATATATATATATATATATATATATATATATATATATTACCTACTGGCGGTCGCCAGTAGGTATATATAGTTAGGATTTTTTCTCTATGGGTTTTTTGAAAATTCTATGTCTAATAACTTTGGCGTTTGTGGACGGAATTGGCTGAAATTTTCAGGAAAATGGCACATTTTGTTTCTGAGCAGCCCTTGAAAATTTGGGGGGGGTTCGTCCAGTGGGGGCCGAGAAAAAAGGGGGGTCCCAAAACGTGTTTTTAACATTGAGTTTTCCATGGGGCGGTTGGCCTCACTTTTAGCCCGAACGGCTGAATGGATTTGCACGAAACTTGGCAAAATTGTAGGGACTGGTAGCCCGATGTGCCTTTTGTAAGTCTCAATATATGTGCTCCAGTGGATTTTGAGAAATTAACGTTTAAAAAAAGATATATATCTGTAACAGCGGACCGGGCAGCGCTCTGGTTCGCGGACTTTTCGCGCAACGGAGCTTTGTGAAGCGAAGCTGATTGGTTCTCCGGCGTCTGTCAACATTCCAAACAGTCCGTAGCGGCCGCCATCTTGTCTCTCGGTAGGATCGAGAGACAAGAGGAGGCCGAAGCGAAGGGGCAAATGACCATAAGGGGGCATAGTACATTGTCGCTCACCCCCTAGGATTGATGTGGAGGTTTTAAAAGGGCCCCGCGGGGCAAAAAAAAATAAAAATAATAATAATCGAACAGCTGAATGGATTTGCACGAAACTTGGCAAAATTGTAGGGACTGGTAGCCCGATGTGCCTTTGCTAGATCTCAATATATGTGCTCCAGTGGATTTTGAGAAATTAACGTTCAAAAAAAGGTATATATCTGTAACAGCGCACCGCTTCGCGTACTTTTCGCGTTACGGAGCTTTGCGAAGCGAAGCTGATTGGCTCTCCGGTGTCTGTAAACATTCCAAACAGTCCGTAGCGGCCGCCATCTTGTCTCTCGGTAGGATCGAACAGATGAATGGATTTGCACGAAACTTGGCAAAATTGTAGGGACTGGTAGCCCGATGTACCTTTGCTAGGTCTCAATATATGTGCTTCAGTGCATTTTGAGAAATTAACGTTCAGAAACAAGATATATATCTGTAACAGCGCTCCGCTTCGCGGAGATAAAATTATATGTGTATTACCTAGCTGTTGCTAACACCAGTTAGCGACGGCTAGTAGAAGATAGCGACCATCTTGGGCCCCACTTTGCATGTGAGTGATATTTATCACTAATGACATGCAAAGTGGGCATGCCAAGATGTTAGCGACTGGAAACAGTCGCTAACATCGCTATCTCCTATTATCAACTTTTGGAAATATTCGAGATAAGGGCGAATATCTCTAAAAGCTACCACCTGCCCTGAGCAGTTCTTAGCCATGTTATCCAATGGGAGGTGGATAACATGGCTAAGAGCATTAGCTCGGTAATGCATGAATATCGCTGAGTTTTCAGCGATATTAATGCATTGCGGTCGTTTTTTATCGTATTTCCGATAAACCTTGATAATAGCAAGGTTTATCTGCGATAATTTCTGACGGTAAAAAAATCGTTGCTAAGCATCGTTAGGGATAAATATCGCTTAACTTTGGTAATATGCCCCAACGTCTGTTAACGTTCGATTCGAAGGAAATCAGGAAGTGTTGAAAAACATTGTCTGCGCCATCTTGTCTTTTTTCAAATGCCACACTTTTGCCGTGCACGGCAGCCATTTTAGATGCCTTGACCAGACCCACTCTGTGCACGCTGTCGATCCTTAGCATGGCTCCCCACCCTCGCAAACATCTCCCCCAGGCAGTGGTCACCCCCGCTCTCTGTCTTATGCATGGGTAATAAACCTCCCCCATCTGCGCTGCTGTTCCCTGAGAATCACACCCTGTGCCCGCCCGACACCTCCCTTTCGCCCTATTCACTACCGCACCCTCTGACACTCCTTTTCCTCTGTGTCCGATTGTCCAGGCTGGTCCTAGGGTATCAGCTAGCCCTGCAGATGTAGTTTATGGCCACAGCTGTAAAGAATCACCCCTCTTCAAAGGAGTTATAGTAGATCAAGGCCCACACTCGATGAGATTCGTCACAGCAGAAGCGTTGCTATTATCTGAAAACCATCCTGTATTGTGATTGGGGAGGGGACCGAGCCTGAAGCGGAAGATTCCAGGGATGACTGTTTGTACATCAAAGTTTTTACAATTATGTGTCACATTAAAAATATATAGCACTCCGACAAAGTAGTAAGATTATAAAACTTTAATAATTTATAAATATATACAAGAAAACAAAAATAGTAATAACATATAAACATTTTTAGGGAAAAACAACGAAGTAGCGGTCGGCTGTGCGAATAGTCCCAACGCAGCACAACGTCCAGATTTCCGGCGTGGGGCGTCGCGGGGGGTGGGTCATCAGTAGCAAACTGTTGTGCGAATAGTTCCAAGGCAGCAGAACGCGTTGAAATCTAGATGACACGAAAGTGATGTCTAGTAAGTTGCCACCCAGCAAATAACGGCACGGGGCGTCGCGGGGGGTGGGTCATCAGTAGCAAACTGTTGCGCGAATAGTTCCAAGGCAGCAGAACGATGGCACCAAGGTGATGTCCAGTAAGTTGCCGCACTGGTTTTGGTATCCTACAATGCTGCTCCGAATAACGGCGTGGAGCGCCCCGGGGGAGGCGGCGTGAACGGGCCTCTCCAGGTGGAGTGTCATCTGTTGTAGTGGGGCGCCCCTTTACCGTTTCAGTTGCCATTCCGTCCGTTTTTGGTCCACTGTGTCAAAAGCCGCAATTCAGCTGAGTTGCGCCCACTCTTGCGGTGCAGCGATAGGCGGCTGTCACAGGACTCTCAAAATGGCGGCAGGCTGTTTCCTTTTTGGGCCTGGTCCACTGAAATGGCCCTGGGACACCTTGGAAATCGGACGCTTGTCTGCTAGGTCTTGGACCTCATTCTCGAAAGCGTCCCCTCCGCCTTGAGAATTCATCAAAAGTTTTGGGGGCTCCGACTCCTGCAGGCTTCTGGTGGGGAGCGGCTGCCATGATTGCTCGCGGAATGACCACGACTGAGCTACGAGATGGTGGTGCTTTCATGCTGACGCCAGCTTCAGTCTGAAACATCCAGAAACAAGGTGGGGCTTTCATCGTTTGGGAAAAAAAAAAAGTTTTCATCCAATGAAAAGTGTTGTTTTTAGGTCACATGATCAAGCCTTCCATCATTAGGAAACCAAAAGTAAAATGAACCAATGAAAAGTTTTATAAACAAGTCACATGACCTGTTATGCGGCATAGGGTGTAAAATTAGGAGAAAATACGTTGGCACGTGAGGCGGCGTCAGTAGCGGACCGATGTGCGAATAGGCCGAAGGCAACACAACGCGCCAAGATCTGGATGGCACCGAGGTGGTGTCCAGCAAGTTGCAGCACTGGTGTGGCCATCCTACAATGCTGAAAGTCGGCGTGGGGCGCCCCGTTGGCCTGTGAGTTTGCGTCAGTAGCGGACCGATGTGCGAATAGGCCGAAGGCAGCACAACGCGCCAAGATCCGGATGGCACCGAGGTGGTGTCTAGTAAGTTGTCGCACTGGTGTGGCCATCCAACAATGCTGAAAGTCGGCGTGGGGCGCCCCGTTGGCCTGTGAGTTTGCGTCAGTAGCGGACCGATGTGCGAATAGGCCGAAGGCAGCACAACGCGCCAAGATCCGGATGGCACCGAGGTGGTGTCTAGTAAGTTGCCGCACTGGTGTGGCCATCCTACAATGCTGAAAGTCGGCGTGGGGCGCCCCGTTGGCCTGTGAGTTTGCGTCAGTAGCGGACCGATGTGCGAATAGGTCGAAGGCAGCACAACGCGCCAAGATCCGGATGGCACCGAGGTGGTGTCTAGTAAGTTGTCGCACTTCTGTGGCCATCCTACAATGTTGAAAGTCGGCGTGGGGCGCCCCGTTGGCCTGTGAGATGGCGTCAGTAGCGGACCGATGTGCGAATGGGGCCAAAGGCAGCGCAACAATATTTTCTGATTTGAAGACACCACAAGGCGCTGAGATGCCAAGATCCGGATGGCACCGAGGTGGTGTCTAGCAAGTTGTGGCACTGGTGTGGCCATCGTACAATGGTAAAAGTCGGCGTGGGGCGCCCTGTTGGCCTGTGAGATGGTGTCAGTAGCGGACTGATGTGTGAATGGGGCCAAAGGCAGCGCAACAATATTTTCTACTATATTTTCGGAGTAGAAGACACCACAAGGCGCTGAGATGCCAAGATCCGGATGGCACCGAGGTGATGTGTAAGTTGCGGACGGATGTGCGAATGGGGCCAAAGGCAGCTCAACAATATTTTCTGAAGAGAATACACCACAAGGCGCTGAGATGCCAAGATCCGGATGGCACCGAGGTGATGTCTAAGTTGCGGACCGATGTGCGAATGGGGCCAAAGGTAGCATAACAAGATTTTCTGTATGGAAGATACCACTAGGCGTTGAGATGCCAAGATTCGGATGGCACCGAGGTGATGTCTAGGAAGTTGTGCCACTGGTGTGGCCATCGTACAATGGTAAAAGTCGGCGTGGGGCGCCCTATTGGCCTGTGAGATGGTGTCAGTAGCGGACTGATGTGCGAATGGGGCCAAAGGCAGCGCAACAATATTTTCTGACTGACACCACAAGGCGCTGAGATGCCAAGATCCGGATGGCATCGAGGTGATGTCTAAGTTGCGGACTGATGTGCGAATGGGGCCAAAGGCAGCGTAACAATATTTTCTGTATGGAAGATACCACTAGGCGTTGAGATGCCAAGATTCGGATGGCACCGAGGTGATGTCTAGCAAGTTGGTGTGGTCATCCTACAATGCTGAAACTCGGCGTGGGTCACCCCATTAGCCTGTGAGATGGCGTCAGTAGCGGACCGATGTGCGAATAGGCCGAAGGCAGCACAACGCGCCAAGATCCGGATGTCACCGTGGTGGTTTCATAGTTGAGAGGCACTTCATCTGCAGTGGGGCGCCGAGATCCGGATGGCACCGAGGTGATGTCTAGCAAGTTGCTGTACTTGTGTGGTCATGCTACAATGCTGAAACTCGGCGTGGGTCGCCCCATTAGCCTGTGAGATAGCTGTTCTTTGGATTTGGGCCTGGTCCACTAAAATGGCCCTGGGACACCTAAGAACTCGAACGCTCGATTTTTTTTCCCTTTCCTGTACATGCAAAAAAAGGTAAATGCCCGGTATGTTACACGCTTCATCTGCCACGATGAACTCTCCAGAGGAACCGAAAAAATATATAGTTGTGGTAACTATACCATGCATCGTCATATGGAGAGGTGGCACCAATTAATTATAGTGCTGCATAAAAGAGAGATTTGGAGGAGAACCCCTGACCTGCTAGTACATTCATCAAAGAAGTGGCACTGAGAGCTTCAGAGGCAAGGGAAACGGTCCCAAATATTTAGAAGAACTTTGGAAAGATTAAAATGACATGTTTAGATTGTGGTAAATTAATTTCATGTGGGCAGATGAGTGTTACTCTAATAAATACAGCATATGAACATCATCATAGTCGATGGTTGGTAGAGACATTTTGACTATATCCTGGACCTGCCCGTCCTCGCCCAAAATGGCGCCGGAATAAATGGGACTCGTAACTCCTTGTTGTGTACTGGTTGCAGAACCTTGAAATCACGAGATACGTATGCAGTTTTGAAGCACATGGCGGGCGGGGACGAGAATTGATTGAATATTTCGACATCCCTATTGATATTAAGTTCTGATGTGTTATTGATTACTGTACTGTTGAAAATTCGAATTAACGTCACCCATGGTACTTGCCCGCAAATGTATATCTAGATAATTTTATTGTAACTGGCCCTGTCGTATTTTAATTATAAAATGTACGTCCACCGATTCCGTAACTGTTAGACACCTTAGTTTTTGCAACCTAATGGCCCGCCCGTTACGTTCCTCTACAGTGTAAATGTCTATTCATCATATACGATTACAGTTTGCTCCGTGGCAGGCCCACGTGGTTATAGGCTCGTATTTGTATAATGAAATTTTCACAATAAAGGTTTTTAAAAGAAAACATGGTAGTAGTGTATACATTGGTAAAGTTTTTAATAATAGTCACTGTTTTAGAATCATTAAAAGGCATGTGAAATAAAGCAGACCAATTACATGAAGGGTAAAAGGTATAATACGAAGGAACGCAGTAAAGATAAATGGTCAAGGGCTGTTGTGTTTTCTATTCCTGCAACATAAAGTGATCGATAAGAATCTCATATTCAGGCGTATCGGCGACTAAGACAGCAGGTCGACCCTCTTTTGCTCAACGGCTCCGTCATGGGACGAAGAAACGCTCTTTTTCTCGAAAAAAGAATATATTTTACTTGCAGGACAGTTGTAAAATTTCCGGGAAAGTACATTAGCCTGGAACATTATAACATATATTTAAGAGAAAATAATGTTCGGAAGTAATTAAAAGCGTAATTTTTAGGTGATATGACCAAGGCTTTCATCATTAGAATAAGAAAAGTAAAATGAACCAATGAAAAGTTTTATTAACAAGTCACATGACTTGTTATGCTTACGTTACGCGCTGCGCGCCCCGGATGACTTCCGGATGCGCTAACGCGGCGCGTCATATGACGCATTACGCGACAACGCAGGTCCAGAATATAGTCAAAATGTCTCCACCAACCAGCGGTCGAAACACAACCCCTTTCAGCAGGCTAAATAGTTCGGTTAAATGACAACAGAAAGGACAGGCAACAAGAACCATCAGTCAAAGAGGGGAGGGCTAGTTCTTCTCTACCGGGTTACATTGGGGCGCTACCGGAACTGATCGAATTGGTAGTCTACAGTGTTTCTGGATGTTTCAGACCGAAGCTGGGGTTAGCATGAGAGCAGCACCATTTCGTAGCTCCGTTGTGGCCATTCCGCAACCAATCATGGCAGCCGCTCTTTATCGTTATTTTGGGCGGGGTGGGTGGCGGAGCCGAGCTGTTTTGCAGCCATCATTGTGTGGAGTTCAGTTCATCTCACTAGTTTTGTATTTGTCATGAGGGGTTGTTGCTAATGTTTCTATTTTAGCGAGGTCAAAAAGAGATCCCATTAGTGGCCTACTGATTTTGCTCGATTCCTTTTCTTTTTTTTTACACGATTTTTCGTTATCTGCAAAGACTAAACAGAGTATTGCGACTCTGTGTTTGTTTGTAAATAGAGAATGAACCAAAGAGAACTAATTCTAAAACAGTAAATACTTGGATAACAATCAATCAAATGGAGAGAGAAGCAGGCACGACGGATTACAACGGGGGCAAAGGCCTGCGTTAACTACCTTTCACTATCTGCAAAGAGAGAGTACTCCTAATAGAAATGAGGGGGGGGGGGCACCATTCAAAGCAGATCAGTGTGCATAAACACGAAAATGTTTTCACTTACCACGTACTTGACATTCGACAGCTTATGATATTTGCTATTAAAAAACCATTGAAATTCACTGAAAAAACCATAGGTTATAGACCATATATAGTTAGGAATTAGCATTTACAAAACCTTGAAAATTCACTGAAAAAACCATAGGTTATACACCATATATAGTTAGGAATTAGCATTTAAAAAACCTTATTTTACTCACACAAAACCATTGAAATTCCATATATAGTTAGTTGCAGTAACTATATATCGCGCACCCGCAATCCACTGCTGATCATGTCACATATTACATCATTCATGACATGGTCAGTGACATCACTGATGACATCACTGATGACATCTCAAATGACATCACTGATGAGATCACTGATGACATCTCATTTGACATCAATGACCACATCACTGATGATATCATTCATGTGACAATACAATGCATCTCCTCACGTTTTAATATAACCTCTGTTTCACCCAGTGTTAAATACAGAGTATAATTTTTGAAACCATTGACACACCAATACTAGTTACTACATACGTACTCACTGATTCCTACGTCTACACACACATTCACTCATTCACCCATACAATCATTCATACATACAATCACTCATCTTTACAACACTATCATATGCACTCATACACCTATACAGACACTTACACTCTGCCACTCATCCATGGAGTTACTCACACACCTAGTCAGTCCTGTAAAGAATCAATCACACTTCCATTTTCTTGTCTATACAGTTAAACATAGAGCACCTTACATTTTCAAACATATACTAACACATACTTACTTTCTTATACAATCATTGATACAAGTACACATTGATCTGCACAGAGTCACACACCTCCCAGCCAGCCACACACACACTCAGTCTCCTATACAAATACTTGGACAATCAATCAATAACCCATATAGTTAATCATATAGCTACTGATCAACACATGCAGCAGTTTACAGAACAACAGACATAATGATGCACAAATTAAGACAGTTTACTCACTAACCCATGCACTCAGTGAGACACATTTAATCACTCACTCATACATTCAGTCATGCACCTACTAAATCCTTCGTCCAGACACTTATACATCTACTCATTCTTCAATATGTAAAAAATATTTAAACTTTACAGAAACACACAGTCACTGGATGATGTCATCAGTGATCTCATCAGTGATGTCATTTGAGATGTCATCAGTGATGTCATCAGTGATGTCACTGACCATGTCATGAATGATGTAATATGTGACATGATCAGCAGTGGATTGCGGGTGCGCGATATATAGTTACTGCAACTAACTATATATGGAATTTCAATGGTTTTGTGTGAGTAAAATAAGGTTTTTTAAATGCTAATTCCTAACTATATATGGTGTATAACCTATGGTTTTTTCAGTGAATTTTCAAGGTTTTGTAAATGCTAATTCCTAACTATATATGGTCTATAACCTATGGTTTTTTCAGTGAATATATATATATATGAGACATGCACAAATAAGAGCCATGGAAGCTCTTCTGTTAGACGTCCCTTGGGACTGAAAAGTTACACTCATTGTGTATCTTCTTTTGTCAATGCATTGTGTTTTCGTCTCCCTGCCTCTTTATGAATCACGTTTGCCCTTCTTTGGTCCCTGCTTGGTCTGTTTTTTTCTGGTACTGCATTCTACCAAGCTGTCAGGAATTTTCTTCTGTTTCTGAGTTCTCACTATTTTCTTCTTTTATTCTGGAAGAGATTTAGCCTGTTTACTCCTTTGTGGCTTTCAGAGGTTTTTTGCTCTGGGACAATACAGCTGTCTCATTTTACATGCCTGGTTTTATTGCTTCACTGAGTTGGCCTGTCCTTCTTTATTTTCATTTCTGTTCCACAATAGCTTTCTTGGGGATCTCAGCTGGAGTTTGCACTTGCATGAAGGTTTTCTGTGCTATTTATGCTTTGCAAGATTGTGTGTTTTTCTGTGTATTTGGTTCTTGGGTGGCCACTTTTTGGAGATGTTTGCATGGGATTTGTTTTGCTCTGCTGTGTGCTACATCTTTTTTCAGAATTCTTGTGTCCTATTATTTTTGATGCCTAGAGACAGATTGGCATCTCGGTATATCCTTGTGTACTTACGGATTGGAATCTGGTTATGTCTTGATGACTTACTGGTAATATTCCAGAACTACGGCCTGATTTAGATATTGGTGGATGGGTTACACTATTAAAATCGTGATAGATATCCTGTCAAACGAAATATAAATCCCATAGGATATAATGGAATTTATATTTTGGCAGATTGGATAACCATCACTGTTGTGACGGAGTAACTCGTCCACCAAGATCTAAATCATTCCCCAGTCTTTAATGTCCTAGACCTCAATTATACCCTTGCTGTATTCTGGCTCTTGCTTAGGTGCTGCTTGACATTTGAGCAGTAGACAATTGGAAGTGTGGCCCTGTCATCAGTAAAGAAGGTGAAGGTTCAGCTAAGAAATGGAAGAAAGACTATACGCTGTGTAGAAAAAGGAAAAACAACCTTTTCATTTATTGGAATGTAGGGTTGTCTGCCTTGGCTAAGGTAGCCCCTCAGACACCTAAGGACTTGGACAATGAGGATGGACAAGATGGTAATGTCTTTTTTAGCCAAAAAATTCTTGACATGCAGTTCTGAAAGATTGCCAACACGTCATGCTATCTTTTACAAATTATGTTACCAATATGTACATGTTATTTACTGCTTGTTAAATACTACCAGTTACAGCTTGAAAATACACTTAAATTTAATTTCCTTGTGCTTAATTTTTTGTTAATGAACCTTCGTGAAACTCTTAAGATGTCAGTGGTCAAGCATCCAAATGAGAGAGTATGGAAATCTATTTTTTTTTTAAAGAAAATACATAAGGAATTATTCTTCTTGTTTTGTGGAAATTGACTGCCCCTCCATTTGATATATCACTTTTCCTACTATGACACCTTTATTGAGATCACATTGCTTTGCCTCTGTCTCGACCACACTCATCCCAGGAAGACCTGAGAAGTGCAGAATTGCTGCCCAGCTGGTGCCTGTTTAAATTATTCAGGCAAATGCAACCACAGACATTGTCCTTCCTATAGCACTTATGAATACTCCCTAACACCTGCTTTTGATATGTGATGTCTCATTTATGACGTTGCATTAAAGTGACAGAAACCACCTAGGCCCGGGGTCGAAATAGCCCATCAAGCAGTTCCCAACAGACTGGTTTGACATATCAGTGTCCTGGCTGTGTTTTGGCAGTTTATGCACATGTTTTATGACCAGTTGGGCCTGCATTTAATATTGGTTTCCCTGATACTGACACAAACATTGACTGCAGCAAGCGCAAATGCAAGCAGTCTCCCAGAACTTGCAAAATAACCGTGCAGCATGTCTTTACAAGCTCGAGACTGGTCTGAGTTGGAAATGTAGACCACATTTTTAGAAATCTGGTTCGCTAATGGGGACCTCCATCATTTTGGTGCCAGGGCCTATTTTTTTGCCCAGACTAAGCCCCTTTGTAGGATTGACAGAAAGACATAGAGGGGCACTAAGACCATGGAAATGAGATGACCAGTTGCCAGATGTTTATCCCTATGAGATGGGCCAAGAGAGGAAGGGGAGGTCTCAAGGGGATAAAGGGGGATAGTAGAGGTAGGACATTGGAAGGAGCAGCATGCTATAGGGGAGCTGCAAGGAAATAAAGAAGTTACCTCCTATTGCCTATGTGCTGTGTCATCCTTTCATGTGTAGATCTGATAGCTGGCGATGAAGAAAGTAATCGGGACTCACGAGAGAAGAAACAAGAAGCACAGAGAAAGTGAAACATCAGGAATGGCAGCGGGAACTTGGCTGACATTGCAGGACTACAAAGGGATCAACGTAAAAGGCAAGCAATGTGCTTTACTGTCCCAAGCGGCAAGCGCTGGCTACCGTTGAAAAGATCCTCTGCGTAGTCTCGCAAGGTGGGAGTATTGAAGTCTCACGATACTCATGATCTCGGCAGCCAGCTTAGACCCAGGCAGCCCTTCAGGAATCAATGGGAAAACCAATGTGACAGGTCAGGCTAGCCCAAGAGTCTAATAGGACGCCTTCTTGAGGTCAGGGGACCTCACTGAAAACAAAGGGGAGGCCATATTAAAGGGTCCAGCAAGCCCTAGAAGCCATTAAGATGCCATTTTGAGGTCAGACAAACTCATAGGAAAGAAAGGGGTGGCTATTTTTTAAATATCAGGCAGCCATGGAAAGTGCAGCATAAAAAAACACAGCACAAATGGAAGTAAAGTCGCAAGTCAACCACGAGAAGAAGTGAAAAGGAAAATGTCAATGGCCACTGGCTAAACACAGAATACAGAGCAAAAACCCAGGTTGCATGGAGCTTCATACTTATGTCCATCAGTAGCATGGGATCACGCTGGCAAAAATGGCTGGTTGATTTTGAAGACTTCATAAAGGGAATAAGAGAAACAGAAAAACGATAAATGCTAATATTATTAAAGAATTTAGGAGGCAAAGACATCAGCAAGATAATTAAGGAACTACCACCAGAGTCGTCGGTGACCTACCACCAAGTGCAGGAAGCATTCAACAAGAAATTCCTACCCAAGCAGAACATTAATTATGAACAATACCCATTCAATCTAGCCTCACAAGAAAAAAAATTAGGCTATGGGAGACTTCATCACTGTTTAAAGTATCTAGTGCAACTCTACAACTTTGATAACTTCACAATGGAAGATGTCCTCTGTCTTCGGATCATCAAAGGGTGCCAACCTTAATCACTCCATCGATGACTGCTGAAGAAGAGCTACTCATTAAATGAGATTGAGGAGATGACATGGGTCAACAGACAGGCTGAGATCCAAGCCAAGAAAACAAAAGTGGGGAAAGAAGAGAAATGTGAACAAGTATTTTGGCTACATGCACCGATATTCATCAGACATCGCCAAAGCCATCAGAGGAGTTCAAGATCTAGAGAGCGACAGAAAAACAAGGGACCCTCGGAGAAATATCAGAAATACAAGCAGGAGTGTTGTAGATGTGGACAAGCATATCCATATGCTGGGAGCTGCCCAGCCATGGGACAAGAATGCAGAAGATGTGGTAAAAGAGAACCACTATGAAAAAATGGGCAAGGCATCACCACAAGATACTGGGAGATAAGGAAAAGATCAGAGATCCCAACACCACACTAGAACAGTGAGAGACAGAAGTGACTGCTACACAAGCTTGGCACTGTCTCACACAACAGTAAGAGCCACCTAAAGACTACATAGATCATCATCGCAAGAGTCACGCTGTAAATCGCTCTCGCCAATCTCACAAGATAGTGACAAATATGTCTTCATGGTGTCAGACCTAGAAAGAAAGCAGAAATGCCCCAGATTTAACATCTGAGTGGGCACCATCGTGCCCAGTTCATCTGTTGTGATGTTATTTCACGTCATTCTTCTTTCTTTACTCCTTTCCTGCTGTTCAGCCTGGTTGTGATAGAATCTTATGACTTCATAGAATGTTGGGTGTATGATCTTGGTCAGTTGGGGTCAGCAGGCTGAGTAGTTCGGTGGCTGCTCCTGGTGGGGCGTACTTTATGGCCTAGTTATCATCTTCTGACTGTACCTAAAGCTATTGTAACCGGATTATGAATAAAGTTACAACTTGGAACCTACAACCTGGCTTCCTGTAAAGATTTTATACTACAACATCATCCTTGACAGTGGAGTGTCACTCAACTACATCTGTGTAGTAGAATACTCTTGGATGAATCCTCACCCAAAGCTAAAATGAGCACAAATGCACATGCATACGTGGATGGCCAAAGACCTCCTGCCATATCTAGGGCAGTTCAGAACAAAGCTCATGTACCAAGACCGATCAGTCAAAGCTTGCATTCACTTGATTGATGGACCCACAGCAGCAAACCGCAGAAATGTCTGAAACTGGTAGCCATCCTTTAGATGGTGGAGGACCAACCCTGATCATGCACAGATATCCAAAGGTGTTCACCAGCCTTGGGAAAATGGTAAACTTTCAAGTCCAACTGCACATTAATTTGTAGGTGAAATAGGTAGCACAGGACCACAGAAAGATGCCAGTTCACCTTCAGAGAGTGGTAGAGAATGAACTGCAAGAACTATTGGAGGCAGATATCACCAAAATATCCAAGGGGCTGACCACCCTGGGTATCCCCAGTGGTCGTGGTACCAAAGCGAAACACCAATGGGAAATCACCCCTACGTGTCGACATGCGGCTGGCCACACAGCCATTGAGGGAGAGAGGCACCCTAGACTGCACATCAATAATATTATCAGATTACTACATAGCATCAACAAATTCACCAAGATAGACCTTAACAAATGGAATCATCAACTAGAGTTACATGAAGACTATAGGTATATCACCACATTAACGACCAATCAAGGACTGTACAAAGAACTGAGCTTTGGCATATCATCAGCTATGGAACTATTCCAGGTGGCAATCAGGAGAGTCATGCGTCCCGTAGTAAACACCCTCAACTACAGTGACAACAGTCTATTCTTTGGAGCCTTGCTGGAAGCTCACAACAAGGCTCTGGTCAACGTGTGTTTAGCTCTCCTAAATACCACACTAACACACAATGCCAACAGAACTAAATTTCACAAAACCCAATTTGTGGCTCTAAAGATACATCTTCTCAAGGAAAGGCATGAGATCAGATACTGACAAGATGAAAGCGCTGAATGAAACACCAACCATGAGGGACATGAGTGGTCATAGGCACTTCCTAGGGATAGCTTGCTACTGTACTAGGCACATAAAGGACTATGCTATAATCAGTGACCCTCTCTGGGACCTGATGAAACAAGGTTGGGCATTCAGGTGACAAAGGAGTGTGGAAGGTCTTTCACGGAAATCAAACACAGAGTAGGCAATGCGATCAACCTGGCTTACTTTAACCCCAGACTCCACAGAGTAATAACGGTGGATGCTAGCCCCGTCAGACTGGGAGCAATACTGGCACAGCACCACAAAGAAGATGAGGGACGTCAAATTGTAGCATACACAAGCAGAAGCTTGATGGACACAGAACAGGCTTACTCCCAACCTGAAAGAGAGAGCCTGGCAGTGGTATGGGCATGTGAACATTTCCATATCTTCATATATGGTAAGCGCTTCACAATTGTAACCGATCATCAATTCCTGCTGACCATCTTCGGGAATACACAAATAAAAATTCCACCCCGGTTTGAACGCTGGGGACTGTGTCTTCAGGAATATACCTACACCATTAATCATAAGCCAGGAAAAGCTGAAAAAATGGATAAATACATTTCAAGACACCCTATCAAGTTCACCAAAACAAGTCCATCATCCATTGAAGAATATCTATACATCAATATAGGCCAGGCTCGATATCTGCTGTGCCATTAGAGTCCATCACTAACGAAAAAGCTACCCATGGATGTCCAGAGGCGTTTAGTCAAAGATGAGTGAAGACACGTGGATGAGATTGCCTCTCTAATGGGGTGGACTCAAAAGAACCAGTCTCATTCTGACACATCAAAGATGAGCTGTCTGTGGTAGAATGTGGACTAATAGTAAGAGACAAGCTGTAAAGATGGCCAGAATGCAGGTAAGTTGAAAAGCTTTATTCAAGTATAGCCCTCGACACCAAGGTACGTCTCTACGCTGTCACCGCTCAGTGCAACTGTCAAAGTCAAACTGTCAACCTGCCGGCATCAGGTGGAATGTCCTGACGTCACAATGTGCTGGCAGTGCTGCGCGTGCAGTAAACATAGCGCACGTGCAATACAAAGAATGATTAATACAAGTTACAAGAACATAACACAAGCACATTGTCATTCCCTAGCAACTGAGTCAAGGGATTGAAGCCTGGCACGTAAAGGTCACAGAGGCAAAGTGGCAACCAAGAGAGCACTAAGAGAATGGGTCAGGCTCCCTCTTTAGACCAGATGGTGGGGAACATACAATGTGATGCCACCACTGTTAAGGAGAACAACTTCCACCATTATGATGTGCCCATTGCCGAAAGACATTTGGTGTCAAGTTATGGTTGATTTCTTTGCCCTGCTACAATCTGGAAAGTACATCATTGTCATCATGGATGAATGCTACCAGTTTCCGATAGCTCTGCAAGTGACATCTACCATGTTAGAAAGGCGCTTCCTGGGGAGGCAGAAGATGTCTGACTGACCACCCCGAGTTCCACCTCTCCGTATGGAAGTTGGCCGAGCGCCGTCGAGAGGCCCCCTGAGGGAGGCTCCTCTCTTAGAATCGTACAGCAGAGCAATCACACCACTACAAAGGGACACCACACAAGAGGATAACTTCTTAGAATCTTTATCAGCAATAACGATGGGTGCCGTCAGCACTAGGTACATACGGATCGGGGGATCCTTAATGTCTTGGTAACAGGGAAAACGGGGGGTAGCGGGACAGTCTTATTGTCAGCTTGGTACGGGGATACCCTGCGCACAGCCCTCAATCCTCGAGCTAGGGGGTTCCGCAAGGTCGAGCCGCGTCAGCGTCAGCAGGCTCCGAAGATGGTTTCAGCGAGGTTGGGCCGCGGCAGCGCCAGCATGCTCCGAAGATGGTTTCAGCGAGGTTGGGCCGCGGCAGCGCCAGCAGGCTCCGAAGATGGTTTCAGCGAGGTTGGGCCGCGGCAGCGCCAGCAGGCTCCGAAGATGGTTTCAGCGAGGTTGGGCCGCGGCAGCGCCAGCAGGCTCCGAAGATGGTTTCAGCGAGGTTGGGCCGCGGCAGAGCCAGCAGGCTCCGAAGGTGGTTTCAGCGAGGTTGGGCCGCGGCAGCGCCAGCAGGCTCCGAAGGTCCAGGGTTCAGGGTAGCGAGTTCCTCTTAGGGTCAGCCGCGACAACGTCAGCAGGGCTCCTGACTCCAGGATACAACTGCCGACCCATTCCAGAGCTACCCCAGATATAGGTCTGGAGTCCTTTGATGTCCGGACCCTCGCGCCTGGGGGTCAGAGGGGCCGGGATGAGAGTGTCCAGACACCCAGCGGGGGGGTGGAGCCAGCGCCCAGGGAGGCCGGAGGGCGATCGAAACCAGGCGTCCGGGGACGGCTGGAGGGCCATCGAAACTCCCCGCCTCCTGGATCCGTCAAGTGGCCGCTTTACCACCTGGTCGGATCTTGGTGCCTTGATCTCGGGGCTTCGCTAGGACCGCAGCCGAGGTCGGGCCGAGGCCATGTGGTCCGGACGTGGAGGGTCCTAGATGGAGTCGGGCCCTGAGATGGCGGCCCGGGATAGGGGTCGGACCAGCAGAGTGGGGCGAGTAGGGGTCGCCATGACTCCGAGGGGAGAGCCGGGGGTCGCCAGGAGTGGTGGCTCTCGGGGAGGGTTGAAGAGGTAGCTTCGTTGGTGAGGTCAGGGGTCGCTGCTGTCCAGGGCCCGCCATGAGGGAGAAAGGGGACCACGCCACGAGGCCGGGTCCAACATACCAGAGCCAAAGACACCATCTCAATCTTAGCTGAAATATTTTCAGCATGGGGTTTATCAAAGGTGGTTAATAAGACTGGCAATGGACCTCCATTCAATGGACATGAATTTGCAACATTTGCAACACATCTTAATTTTAAACATCATAAGATCACTCCACTGCGGCCCCAAGCCAAAGGGATGGTGGAGCGGTTCATGGCCACACTGAAGAGAACTATTCAACAAGCTGAGCATGATAAGCAAGATATACAATTTGCCTTAAAAGAGGTGCTACGAGCATACTGAAATACACCTCACAGCACAACTGGGAAATGCCCATTGACCATCATGATAGGGAGAGAGGAACACACGAGGATCTCCAACTGGAGGGAGAGAGTCATGGCAGAGAGTGGAAAGAACAACAAGAAAAAAGACAACCAGCAACAGGACAAGATAAAGAGATATGCAGACACACATGCTAAGGCTCAAGAGCCAGAACTCAAAGAAGGGGACTTGATGCTCATCAGACAAGTACAGAGGAAGAAAACAGATGCTCGACATGCCAGCAAACCCCTGCAAGTAACAGACAGAAAAGAACCATGGTCACCACTGTGGCAGATGACAGGAGAATGACCCGCAACATATCCCACTTCAAAAGGTATGTCGCGAACAACATGGTGTCGGGTGACCAGAAACAAAGCAACGCCTCAGGAGAAGAGAGTGAGAGTGGTAGACCCCATATGGAAGTTGTCAATACTGCTGACCTTCCTTCACCACGACAGGCACAGAGAAGTCACCAGAAGTCAGAGCGACACATTAAAGAAATCTAAGACACTAGTCCAACAGACAACCAGGACATGGGGACTGGGACACTGTCCTCAAGTGAGAAGGGTGTACGATCGACATAGAGACAAAGAGGGGCACTAAGACCCTGGACACGCGATGGCCAGCAGCCAGATGGTCATCCCTACAAGGCTGGGCCAATGGAGGTCTCGAGGGAACACAGGGGGACAGTAGAGGTGGGACACTAGATGGGGTGACATGCTGTAGGAGAGCTGCTAGGAAATAAGTTGCCTCCTATTACCTTGCGTGCTAGTGTCATTCTTTCCTGTCAAGATCCGACTACCTGGATATATTTCAGCACGTTACAGGTGTATGTGCTCTAAGGCTTAGTTTACTTTTGCTGTACTGGCTAACAAGCTTCTCAGATTCATTTTAGAATTCTCTCCGGGGCTCGCCAGTGTAAAATTACAACTCGTGCACCAAGACAGAAGACTCACTGAAAATATCTATCCACTTACTGCAGTGCCTCGCGTGCCTTGAGCTTCTATTACACATTGATTCATTGTAACATGTCCATCGTCGTTACACGCTAGGCCACCGCTCTTAATGGGACATTGTAATCTCTAAATGACACGCAATATGGAAGGCTGGGTTTTCTTTGTACGGTGAATACTATTAAAAAACAACTATTTCAAAAGAAGGAGGCAAAAAGTAAGCGACACTCCAAACAATCACGGAGAGTTTTCAATTAAGCCACAGGCAGGCAGTTCAATTAACTCTCTGACCTACTGGCAGGACTCGCTTAATTTTCCAGGATTGCTTAGGCAGAGAGGGAGTTAAATAAAACAAAAAACGAAAAAGCATTTAAAAAGGGAAACATAAAAGCTTATCTTGAAGATACAGTGTGGCGACAATCTGGAGCAGCTCCAATTTAGACTTATTGAAAGAGTTAAAACATTTGCCCAGGCCAATCTCAAAACACGAGGTCAGGTCAAGATAATGACAAGTAAATAAACACTGGCGTGTATCACGCTTGCGTGAGAAGGCCGCGTGCAGACTGTGCCAGACCCACTGATTGCGTGCGTTGCGTGAGCCTTTAGTGCCGTTCAACAGTGACGGAGCACGGCTAGATCGTGTGTACTGATCTCTCGGCTATGCGTGATGATACAGAAACAAATATTTTTGTCTGGAATTCCGTTCAAACCCCAGGAATGTTCTTACTTTACTATTCAGTCCTGATTAATGAAAGTAAGCGTCTTGAGGTCTGATAAAAGGAAATTTGATGCTGAGACTGAGAAACAGCAAGGGAAGGGCATTCATTCAATCATGGATATCTTAACGATGGTGGGGGCCCTGGCCTAAATGTATTATGGGGGCCCCTCTTCAGAACAGCTTTGAATCTATGATTACATTTCAGCTCTTTCATGCCCTCTTTGGCGAGGTCACTGGCAGTGCACAGGCACACTCTTCCAAATCCTATATGTATTCACATATAGTATTCGGGGATATTGATGTGTTTTAATATTATTACAGAGTAACAGTGCACTAAAATTACTTCAAATAATTTCTGTGACACCCTCCCATTTCTCATTAGTGTGGTCCTTTCCTCACCTAAAAGAAACATGTTATGGATCTTGCATGAAACAAACATTTCTCTGCAAAATGACTCTAATAGGTCCTCAGAGATCACCAGGGCACGAGTACACACGGGTGGACGGCGTCCACCTACTTTTTTTCGCAGGGTGAACGCCGTCCACCCTGCCAAGAATGTGGACCTCACTGAATAATGTGCTGAACTAGTCCCGGTGTAATTTCCAAACACCAGGACACTTTCAGCAGCGCCTGCACATTGTCTGCTTTCCATCTGCAACAAGTAACAACTTGCAGGCGGGGACGGGCTTTTTTTATTTAAGACTCCTGCTGGGCCCTTAACAAAGGCCGAATTGGAGGGGTCATCAGGCCTCCTTTTGTTCAATTCTCTTGGCTGGGAGCAGTCAGGAACCTCACACCTGATGCAACTGCAGTAGAGGGGAAACAAAGGCTCACACCTTGCTAGCACTTCACACATACTTAAGAGAGGCAGCTTTTCACTTTGTTCAGTCTCTTTTTAGGAGATATGCATGCACTGTAAGAATGCCAGATGTGTTGGTCTTTCCCAGTATTTACACAAAGCAAATTGCATTTCACAAAGCAAATTGCATTTATATAGAGCTTACTTCCCCTGAGGAGGCCTTGAAATAATTTAAGTACCACTATTTTTTCTTAATTGCCCTACTCATTTCAATGCAGGGTGTCAGAGAACTTTACATCAACACGTGCAAATTACATGTGCAATAAATTATATAAGTTTGTAAATGAATGTACAGGATGTGTTATATAAAACTGGGGGATTGCAAGGTGTACAAGTCACATATCATCTTCCATAGATCACTGTGCTATTATCCTCCCAATGTGCTCAAACATACGCAATAGACCTGCTAAACATATATGTGAAGGCTTTAGATCTGAAATCACTTCTTGTGATGCCACTTCCTGTAAAGTCATGGCTTTCTATGATGTCAATTCCTGTGATGCCATGTGTGATGTTGCGCGCTGTACATCGTGCGCTGTGATATCGTGCACCGTGATGTCTTTAGGACTTGTGCCATGCACATCACCCACATTAAAAATACATTAAAGGAAAACGGTATTGAAAACAACCATTTTAAGGATTATTCAAGGTCAACGGAGCAAGACTCTCTGTTGAACAGAGCATCAGGGGGCCCCCTGAAAGTCTGGGGTCCTGGGCCGGAGCCCACTTTGCCCATGCCTTAAAACGTCTCTGCATTCAATGGATGTGGTCTGCTATATGCGGGGAACACTGGGGTTTCCGTAGTTTTCTGTTTCCTTTAGCGCACATGCAGTGTAAGGCCATATTAAGGCACCTCTGGTTCCCAAAAATGTCTGTTCTGGGGGTAGTCATACTTTGGCGGACATCTGCTGTTGAAATTATTAACATAAGTTAGCAATTCAGCATTTAAATTGGAAATCAGCTTTGTGGCAGTGCCTCATTTTAAAGCATGCTAACGTCTGCGGTTTGTGATTTATATATCCTTTCTCCAACACAAGTTACATCACATTCTTTGTGTGGTTACTGGTAAGCATGAGGACAATTCCAGTAAATAATAAGACACGTAGGTGAGTCGTAGCCAATTACTAATTCTCGAGGGACCATTGTTTCAGAGGTCTGACTATATTTTATTCTTGGATTCAATAAAAACAAAAGTTTCCTTTTGTAATTCTCAAATACATGCATTCAATACATGTGTGTTTTCAATGGACTGTCCTAGATCGAGAAAAAAAAAAACTTTACCACAACTTCAGCAGAACAAGATGGAAACACACAACTGTTACGGCGGATGGGTCAGAATGGCAGAGGTTGCCAACTTTCACACTGAAATTATTTTAGGAGTACCAGTGGGTGGCTGACAACATCCTGAAGCCCAACCAATAGGAAACCGAGGTACTGATCGAGTGCAGGCCTCTGTCAGACCAGGCAGGAATCTGGTGGACTTCTAAAGGTTCTCCATTCCTACTCCCATGTCAGAAAGTATATTTGACTCAATTGTGACTTAACATTGTCTTTGCCCTGCAAATAAACAAGTCGGTACCAACGGACAAAGGCTAAAATATAGCTGTACTATTCGACTACTCCTTGAATTTTTCACATTTTAGAAAGACTGGTTCACAGATAGAATATCGATGTAACAAACATCGATGTTCTAAATATCGGAGGAAAAATCTAGAATGCAAAAATATCGACTCCCTATACTTAAACAGGTAAGTACAAAAACATTGATTACAAAATATAGATGTAAAAAATATCGAAGTAAAAATATATATAAAAAAATAAATATATTAAATATCTTAAATAATAATATTATTTTTAACAAACTAACTTAAATTTAATATACATTTTTACAAAATATAACAAATAAATGTAATAAAAAAATATAAACACACATACATAATTATTTATACAAATACATATATTTAACTATTATCTTTATTTAATTTGTAAACTTTAAAATGATATAAAAATAATATATATATATATATATATAAATCCAAGTTTGCTTCAAAGCAATAAATTGCGCACTCAGGAATCCATATTCATCAAAACAGGTTTATTTTCAGTTTACACACTACGCGTTTCCACACTCCCTGTGTCTTGATCACACGTGTGATCAAGACACAGGGAGTGTCGAAACGCGTAGCGTGTAAACAGAAAATAAACTTGTTTTGCTGAATATGGATTCCTGAGTGCGCAATTTATTGCTTTGAAGCAAACTTGGATTTATAAACTTATCGGCTGTGTGGTCCGCCGACTTCTGTGCGCCACCTGACTCGGGAGAAAGGATCCCAGAAGGACCCGGTTTTTGGCTTTTTGTGTATATATATATATATATATATATATATATATATATATATATATATATATATATATATATATATATATATATATATATATATATAAAAATAAAAAATCATTCTATAATAATTAAAAATATGAAGTTATTTTTAAAAATACAACTTACATTTCACAATACATTAAATGCAACAGTAGGGAAAATGTTGGATAGCGGAGGGGTAAAAATTACTTTACCCACTCCAATGAGTTTAACAGTAGGGAAATACTGAATAGCGGAGGGGTAAAAATTACTATTCCCACTCCAGTAAGAGAAACAGTAGGGGAAGTGTTCGTTAGCGGAAAGGAAACAATTACTCTTCCCACTCCAATCAATGCAACAGTAGGGAAAGTGCTGGGTAGTGGAAGGGTAAAAATTACTATTCCCACTCCGGTGAGTGCAACAGTAGGGAAAGTGTTGGATAGCAGAGGAGTAACAAATACCATTCCCACTCCAGTGAGTGCAACAGTAGGGAAAGTGCTGGATAGCAAAGGGGTAAAAATTACTATTCCCACTCCAGTAAGAGAAACAGTGGGGAAAGTGTTGGATAGCGGAGAAGAAAAAATTACTATTCCCACTCCAATGAGTCCAAAAGTAGGGAACATGCTGGATAGTGGAGGGGCGAAAATTACTATTCCCACTCCAGTGAGTGCAACAGTGGGGAAAGTGCTGGATAGCGGAGGGGTACAAATTACTATTCCCACTCCAATGAGTGCAACAGTAGGGAAAGTGCTGGATTGCAGAGAAACGCAAATTACTAATAACATTTAAACAATAGAAACATTTAAAAAATCATATAAATAAATAAACAATATTAAAACAAGATACATTTAAAAATATTACACATATACAAAGAAAACATATAATAATGTAAATTACATATAACAAAAAGCTACCAATTTTATATAAAATAAATTAATAAATACATTTAAAAACAATAATTATTTAAAAGGAGCAAATAATAACCAACAAAAAAATTATGTAAAACATAAATGTTTTATTTTATTTCCTACCCAGAACACCACACTAATAAAAAACACTTAAAAAGTTGTATTTAAATGTATTTCAATAATTAACATAATTAATACTCAATAAGAAAAATTGTTATTAATAAAAAGAATAACAAAAAAAATTCATTAGGTACACATGCTTTAACACTATATTATACACAACACACACCTAAAACTAACTAATTAAGTAGTTTAAATTAATTATCAACTAATTATTAATTCATCAATTAAAAAAAATGACTTCCCCCTTCCCACCATTTACACCTATAAACACCACAACACACACCTAAAATTAATTGCGCAATTACCATCATTAATTACTAATTCATTAATAAAAAATTAATTAACAATTAATTATTGAATCATCAATTAAAATTAAATTACTTCCTACCCTTCCCACCATTTACACTTATACATACCACAGCACACACCTAAAATAGTTTACACAATTACCATCATTAATTGCCAATTAATTAGTTAAAAATTATTAATAACAAATTATTAATTAATTCATAAAAACATACTTTCCACATTTAACACTATAATATCTCAATGAAATTAATAAATAAAAAATATTCAATGAATATAATATACTTTAATATAATTAAATTACTTCCCACCCTATTCCCCTATAAACCCACAACCCGCTATGGTACTAAAAATGCAAAATACCCCCCCCAAAAAAAATATTAACTACTAAAGTTTTAACACATAATTAAAATTAACCCTGGGCGAAGCACTACGCTACGCTCGCGGAGTTTGCGAAGTTTTTGCAACTTTGCACTACGCGAGCTGCACGTAGCACAGTGCGAACATGCGTAGTGCAGCGGTCATTTTTTGCTTGTTCGCGGTCCTGAACGTCATGTTCGCGACCACGAGCAAGCAAAATGACATCCCGGCGAGATTCTCAACGCGAGGAGGTCAGGTTTCTCATTGTGAGTGGTTGCGCATGCTTGCGACCGCTCTCAATGAGAAACTACCTGTTCGCGCTGAGAAAGCTGCCGCTCGAGTAATAATCTACTCGAGCAGCAGAAAACTACAGCTCGCACTGTGCAAGATGCCGTTTTCAATGCTTGCACAGTGTCGGATGCTTGTCCGCACTGTGCAATCATTGAAAACACATCTTGCACAGTGCGAACATGCTACTACGCAGCTCGCGTAGTGCTACGTGAAGTTCACGTAGTGCGAAGTGCACTTCGCGTAGCTTCGCGTAGCGCTACTACGCAAACTACGCCCAGGGTTAAATTTAAAATACAAACAATTCTTATTCAAAAACATACATCACATACATATAAAATATATACTAAAATAGATAATATTAATAAACAAATCGATATTTTGCAAACGATATTAAGCACTTCGATAACTTAAATATCAATATTACTCACCTAAAATCGATATTCTTGACCACGCTATTTTTTCTGACGATATTTCTGACCCACGATATTTTTACCTTAATATTTGTGCAAGTCAATAGTTTTACATCGATATTCTGTCTCTGCACCATTCATGTTGTCAAGTGACAAGAATAAAGGTCTTGCTAGAGTCCTAAGACCCCACCCTTGCCAACTGTCTAGGAACCTGCCTGGCAAAAGGAAATAGGCTGTGTCACCAAGTTCGACACCAGTCACTGCCTCGAATCACCTGCCATACATCCATGTGGCACATTCCTCCAGACACACCAAGTAAAACTGTGTCTACTGACAAACTGTCAAAAGACACAAGCCCAGATTACAAGTTACCATTAACTGTCATGGGGCAACCCTGTGTCCCTCAGAACCTGGGTATCATAGATAAATCCTACAGTGTGTTCTGTTGGGTAAATCAATTGCTAAGTATCAATCGCAGTAACTCAACAAAGATCACACACTTGTTGTGAAAGTAAAGGGATAAGTCAAAGCACACCAAACCAAATCATTGCTTGGTTTCAATCGAGGTAAGTCAACAAAAATCACACATTTGTTGTGAAAGTAAGAGGATAAGTCAAAGCACACCAAACCAAGGTTATACTCAATATATATTATTTATACATTATTTAAATGCATCATGATATATATATAAGGATGTAACACAGTTAATTCGCAGGACAAAGACAAAACTGATGTGATCTGGTTACAAAGATGTGGAGTGACAGTAATCCGTACATAATCACAAAGACAGACAATTGTACATAAAGCATAACATTTATGGAGGTACCATCCTATCACGAAGTATGTAGTTTAACTAACACCCTGGATTGGCTTTGACAATGATTTATAAGGTGAAGTAACTTCAGGATGTGGATGGATTAAGCGTTGACGTTTCAACCCGGAGAATGTGTGTCATTGTATGAACATCACAGTGGGTCTTCCTCAGGACCAATATGCAACCTGCAGACAGCCACATTGAATGTATTCACATTGATGTACTCCTCCTAGCCCAAGTGGAGTAAGCGAGCTGGAATTAATCGCAGGCGAAAGTGTCAATTCTTACAGAAAGGAACTTCTGTGTATGATTCCGAGCAAGTGAAATCGCGAAAAGGTACTCCTCCAGGACTGGCTGGAGTCACTAAGTGGGAATGTGTTGGTCTGTTTGTTTCTTATTTCAAAACACAGTAGTACATAGTGTAATATGCTGAGTCCATTTCAAAACTGTGACTTCAAGCTGAAGTACACAGTGGCTAAATGAATCAGCCTTGTTGTAATATCAGTGATAACTTGCAATGAATGAAGAGCAAAAATGTAAAACCATTTCAAAGAAACGTACAACGGCTGACAGCCCTAGCTTTCAAAAAGTGCATTAAGGTGCTCTATTTCATAACAATCAATAAAATAGATTCTGTGTAAGAGAAAAAAAAGACGCATGTTAAAAATGTTTCAAGCTTGATGGGTATCAAAAATCCGACATATAGTGTAAGATGGAAAGAAACAAGGCATACTTTCATAAAGTGCTTAGGTGCTTTTAACAGCAAAGTAGTAAATACAATTATTCCTAAAAACTTAAGAGATATGAGCGAGCTAAGAACGTGTCTACCTGTAAGGCTAATACCTAAATCCCCATGAAGCCCGTTTGTAGGATCCTGATACACAGACCTGCTGATTGCAAAGAATACTCCCAATTCAGGGCTGTTCTACCTGACTCAGACTGTGAAGTGCTGGAGGAAAGGGTGTCACTGGATCAGCAAGATCTCACCCTCTCTGGAGACACTCAGCCTAACCACGTGGAGCAGGGTGCCCCCAATCCCCTAGGCTCCTGAAGCACATGACCAAGAGACAAGGAAAAGGATTCCAGCTACAGTGACAGGCTCATTCAGGATGAAACTGACCACACTATGAAGCTGTTGCAGAGAGGGGAGAGGCAATGACTGGGGTCTGGAGGAAAACGATAGAGGCAGAGCCTGGATACTAGGGCAGAACAATGGGTCTCCTCCTTAGGGCGTGGAGAGAGATACACCAACCAGTGTGGCCCTTGGGTCCTTCCCCTCTAATGGCTATTTCTGGGACCATGGCAGCTTAGAAGGCCAGGGTGGAGGCTGCATGAGGGAGGGACAGCTATACATCACTGAACATTCTGAAGTTCTGTGAGAGAACTGTGTAATTTCCCATCAGAGTACACTGCAGTACCGGTCTTCCCATGCCCCTCATGTGATTGCCTGGATCAATGGGCCCCAAATCTCTGAGGGATGATACAGATAGCCCCTTGATACAAAGGGAGATATGAGTAAGTCCCAAAGTGTGCATGGGATGTGGAAGCTGGTACTGTGCTATCAATGAGTCCCCCTGATGAATGGTGCAGTATTACACCCCAGAACTGAGCCCGGGATACTGGGTGTACAGCTATTTGTATTGAGTGATGAGATGGCCAGTTGAGGTCAAGAGACCAGCCTTCCTGGCTGGCCCAACTGCAGGTAGTTGAAAGTGGTGCCGAAGGTGGACTATTGAGTACCTGAGTGTGTGGTCTAGTGTTGGGATGTGGAAGTAGTTGAGATTACAGCAAAAATACCTTCCCTTATCACTGTGGAAATTCAGGGGGGAAGAACTCCAAGGGCCAAGACACAGGGAGTGGCCCACTGAAATCCAAGCTGCAAGAGTCATTGTCTGAGCTAGAAAACAGAAGGTGGTACATTAAATCATTTACCGAACATACGCAACTATCATGTATTTATCTGCTCACCAGCATAACCCTGCACAACCCTAAAGGCTACTAGACAGGGTAAGGCCCACAGGATTGGGACGAGGATGGTAAAAGGCACAAACTGGACAAATACTGAACCAGGGAAAGATAGACAAATATGCCAGGATCGTCACAAGGGCTGGCACAGCTACGGCCTCCACAACACAAAACATCATGCCTGGCAAAGACACTCCCAGAGATACCATTTTCGTAAGCATAATCCTGCAAACAATTGAAAACACAAGAACAGCCCTGGGGAAAAAACATAGGGGAAGTGGAAAAGGATGTCCCTCTGCTGTAACAAGACCTGAAATATATGCTAGATAGAATGGCAGAAACCAAAGACCATGCATGAGAGCTAGACGATTGTGCAAAAACTCTCTATGCTAAGGTGTATCAACTTTCTTTAACTTGCTGCACATTGGAAAGGAGAGTAGAAGACCTGGAAGTACATGCATGATATAATAACCTGTGGAGAGAAGGCATACCGCAGGGAGTCATGGGCAGAACTCCAGAGCCATTCCTGGAGAAGTGGCTTCAAATGCAAGTTCTAACGAGCAAACTCTCCTCCGGTTTTGTGATTGAACCAACACCCGTGCGCCACCGTTAGCAGCTCCACACCCTTTAATCACAAATCACCTCAACTAAAAAAGGCTGAGCTGCTATACTAAAGATGACATGGGCCGCAATACATGAAGTGCTCCAGGGGTGCAATGGGCATTTGCGCCTGCTTTTCGTGCCCCCGGGGACCTTTGGTATTACAGAAAGGACCGCAGATGCTTGTGCGGCCCCTTCTATAAGACCAATAGTGCTGGCACACATAAAGCACCAGCACTATCTTCAAGGGGGCGTCCCCCCATTTGCATGGGGGCATGCATCATGCAAATGAGGGAATCCCTTTGCCTCTGCGCCTGCGCCATATTACCAACGCGGGACAGAGGCAAAGACGCTCTCACGAGGTGCACTGGCAGTGCGCCACCTAAAAGGTGGCATAATGTCAGTGTGCCTCCTGAGAGCAGCCCTCTGCAGGGGGTTAAGGTCCCCCCATTTGCATGGGGGCATGCATCATGCAAATGAGGGAATCCCTTTGCCTCTGCGCCTGCGCCATATTACCAACGCGGGACAGAGGCAAAGACGCTCTCACGAGGTGCACTGGCAGTGCGCCACCTAAAAGGTGGCATAATGTCAGTGTGCCTCCTGAGAGCAGCCCTCTGCAGGGGGTTAAGGTGGCCCCATGAGCCCCCCATATCCTCTTGCAGGCAGGTGCAGTCACTGACTGTACCCGCCTGCAAGGGGATCTCTATTTCCCTTTAAAAGTGCAGGCGGGATGCTACCCGCACAGTAAAGTACAGAGCGGCTGAAAAGCAGCCGCTCCGTATTTCACGTGAATATGCTGCCCCCAGGGCAGCACAAGTTCACGGCTGCCCTAGAGGCAGCGCATTCCACATAGTGCAGCACACTTTCCTTCATTGTGCCGGGCGCACCTTTATAAAGGTGCACCCGGTGCCATGAAGGAAAGTGCGCCGCATGCATAATGCGACCCATGGTAGGGTGACATATGAGACTTCTCACATCATGTTTATTTTCTGAATTAAAGGAAAATGGTCTTTAGACCAAGTCAAAATTAGGATGGAGGCAATGAGCTTGGACTACATGCTGTAATAGTCAGCCATTATGAAGGTGATACATAAACTCAAGGTCTTCTTTTTTGACACTCAGGAGGAGGCGTATGATAGAGTGGCAGAAGAAATGGAACTTCTGCCTTCTTAGTAAAATGCACCAGATGCCATGAGTGGACTATACACCAGATTCAGAACAAGAAAACACAGTGCTAGATGTGTGATCTGCGGGAAACATCCTTTACCACGCGGATTTTACTCCGCAAGGCTTTTACAACGCGTCCATTACAACGCAAGTCGTACGCTGGAGGGCGCTAGAGGATTAAGAATTGTATATTTACTATTCCAACACCTTCCCTAGTGTCCACGGGGACTGGTGTTAGAATAGTAAATTATACTATTCTCAATCCGCGCCCCCAACGCAAGTCGTGGTAACGACTTGCGTTGTAAGGGACGTGTTGTAAAAGCACGCGTTGTGACGGTACACGTCGTACCGTCATACATCCGTGATCTGCATCTCCCATCCCTCTGCTGACCATCTAGCTGAGGGAACAACTAGAGAGGAGTGGGCAATCAGCTTTAAGGCTCAAAAAGAGCAGGAACAAGAGACAAACCAAACAGAAGAACCTCAGACTGGAGACTAATATTGCCAACGACAACCATGAGTCAAGAATAGTGAAGGAATGTGACTCATGTAAAGTATTTTCATATGCAGGTGAATCATGAAACATGAATACGCAACTAATGGGGAAAAAAGTAAATAGGGGATAGTATAGCAAAGTTTTGTTGTATCTTAAACTAGTAGAACTTTGGGATCTAGGGGTGGATGACAGACTCTCCCTACAGTGGGGCGCGGTAGTACAGAGTCCAATATGTGGAAGAGTTAGGTAGGGGAATAGAGGAAATTATGTAATTTCCTTTTATTCTGATTTGACTACTATTAGGGTTTACAAACCTGAGCAATAGTCACATTAGAAACTGGGATTATGGTGATACAGGTTAATTTATGAGTATTGCTCCATATACACCCATCGGTGACAGGAAGGATTAAGGAGACAGGGTATCAACCTTGCCCCAGTAGTAAACATGAGTATAAACCCAGAAGCGAGGATGCACATCAAGGTACTGATTTGGAATGTTAATGCACTGGGAGAAAAATATATAATGAGCGAGTGCCCAGTAAATCAAAAGATAAGTACTTGATTCATTTCTCCTTCAGGAAACAAACCTATTCAGGTTGAATTTCACAGTCCTTGGATGCAACTGATATGCTTCACTTGAGCATCTGTGCTTTATCCAGGAGTCAGGAGGAGTTGCAATACTTTTCCAATACACAATTCAATTCACAGGGGCATATACCCAAGGACTCCCAGCCAAGTTATCGGCACTTTATCATAGCCAAAGTGGCGATACATTTATCGCCCCATTCACAAGCTGGTGCTAACAGCTCATATCACCTGTTTACCTGTGATAGCAGCCACCAAAAACATCGCCACAGACAACACCGGCAACTAACGCTAATGAGATGCAGAATAGGCATTTCTGTGCAAAAAGCCGCAAAAAACCCACTTCGCAACATTCTCAAAGACCAGCCAGATCGACGATAAGATCCCAAAACAGGCGATAAGGCACGTTAGCAGCAGGGATTTAACACATACTCTTACTTGGTGTAAAGTCAGACGACAACAGATGCCATGGAGCTACTGATCATGCAGCTTTGAGCCCCAAGAGGGCCACAGCCCCCACTGCCACCACCCCCAGGCCCGCCACCCCCCCAGACCCCTTGCCCCATCCCTCCCCGGACTACCACAGAGGCAGCGCAGACCAAGACAGTGGACCTTCAGGAAATACAGCAGCCTCTCAGACTTAACACCAGAGGATGTAATTGCCCATTACAGGCTCAAAAGGACAACCATTCTCCACATCCTGAACATCATTGCCCACAGGCTGACAGTATCAACACAGCGAACAACCAACATCCCACCTCATTCAAAGCTGCTGGCCGTGCTGCACTTGTTGGCCTCTGGTACCTTCCAACCAACAACCGCCAGAGTCGGAGGAGTCTCACAGCCAGCCCTATCAAGGTTCATCCCAACTATTCTGGATGCCATCATCAGCCTGATACCCCAGCACCTTAACTTCCCCCACACTGCGCAGGGACAGCTGGAGACCAAGCAAGGCTTCTACGCCATAACTGGCTTCTAAGCATGGGCGGATTTTGCGGATCCACGATTCACGAATTTGCGTATTCACGGATCGTGGATCCGCAAAATCCGCGGATTTTGCGGATCGGCGGATTTGGGGGCGGGGCTTCCATGCCAGGACCATCGTGCCAGATTGAACCCTGCCCTTCATATTTATTCAAGAAGACGCCACCGTTTTGTGCCATACCTCTACTCAACTGGAGTACTTTCTACTGGATAATCAGTAAGTGCTACCTCGTTGGGTAAATGTATAGTGCTTTTACTACACTACAGCTACCTAAAGTGCCCGAGAGTTGTCAACAGCGACCAGGTGTGTGTTACTATGCAATCGCGCCGAAGGGCGCAGGGGTCCCTTGAGTGACCTATCATACTGGGTAAATGGCGGGAAGACGGTGCACACCTCGAGTGTGTGGGCGGGGCCAAACGGACGGGGCTTCCATGCGAGTGCACATGCCTCTTGTGTGTATAAAAGGTCAGAGACTGATCAGAGCAACAGATGTAGAGACAGAAGCTCCTGGTCACAGAACAGCACGGGGATTGCGCTCGTGAAGGTCAAAGATGCAAAGGCCTGTATCCAGCGTCACAGCTGATTTTCGACGGTATATTTGGGAAGAAGGCACACCTGCCCAGCCTCCACAACGCTCAGGATTGTTTTTGGGCTGATGAATGAGTCACTGAATTAAAGCTTCAACTAGGGCACATGCTGTATTGATATCTGTAAGTGCTTCCTGTTGAGGTGTAATTTTTGTGCCAGGACCGTCGTGCCAGAATGAACCCTGCCCTTCATATTTATTCAAGAAGACACCACCGTTTTGTGCCTGTTGTAACTAATTTACGATGGCGCCGGCAAGCTGCCAGCGCCATCCTAAAATAGTTACTAAATTAGCTTCAACAGGAAGCTCTAATTGGTAACATAAAGCAGGCGCTCGAGCCCCTGCTTTATCTTATCTATTAGAGCTTCCTGCTGAAGCTAATTAAGTAACTTTAGGATGGCGCTGGCAGCTTGCCGGCGCCATCGTAAATTAGTTACAGACCAGCAAGGCGTGAACTTTTGACCGAGGAATCCGCCGCTCGCGAATTGCGGATTTTCGGTAAATTCGCGAGAGTTCGCGGATCGCGGATTTACCGAAAATCCGCAAAATCCGCGATCGGAGCGGATTTTTCGCTCATGCTTACTGGCTTCCCACACGTGTTGGGGCAAATGACTGAACACATGTCCTACTTGTGCCCCCTGCCTACACTGCACACAATTACCGTAACAGAAAGCACACGCATTCCATCAATGTTTAGGCAATAGTGGACCACCGGGGACTCTTCACTAATGTCGTCGCCAAATACCCAGGCAGTGTGCATGATTCCTACATATTCCATTAGTGCATCATCAACCAGCACTTCCAGGATAGCACCTATGGGAATGCACTGCTCGTTGGTAAGTACCAAATGAACACACCACACACCTCAATGCCACAATCATGCAACTCACAAGTCTGGGAATGCACATGGTACAAACTCACATACAACATGCCAAACAACGTGCCCACCTACCAGACACGACAGCACAACTTACTGGGGTAAACTGGGCTAGCCACGTACATAAGCAATCAACTGCATGGCACCTCCGCCACACAATAGCAGATTGTGGGGAAAGGTGTGTAATGACCTGATAATTCTGTAATTCTGCCAATCACCAGGGCATTACCCATCACATCCTTTCTCAGGACCCAAATGAACACAACATTTCACAATACTTACCTAAGAAAGGAATAAACACTAACCACAAACTAAAGATATATGGCCATTGTCAAGGAGCTTGCAAGTAATCACAACGTACACCTCTCCACCTCCGAGAGGATTCGGAAATCACAACGCACACCTCTCCACCTCAGAGAGGATTCGGACAACGCACACCTCCCCACACGAGAGGATTCAGAAATCACAACAAAGCACACCTTTCCACATCCGAGAACATTCGGAATAGCAGCAACGCACGCTCCTCCTAACAATGCCTGGGGTGGAATAATTAGAATTTATACTTCCCTGGATGAGAGCGGAACAAAGCTCCTTCTACAATTACCTGCAGGAAGGGAAACTTACTATCCTTCCGGTGCGACAGCACTTGGACCAGAAAGGTCCTGACCTCCCATCCCAAGGAACACAGACAAATAATTATATGCTCTGGGGTTTCTTTATTACACATTGATAGAATGACAAAAGAAAGAAATTACTAATATGTCACGATAGGCCTTCTTCACATCAATCCCTAAGCAATTGCTAATGCAATTAGAATACACATATGTAGAGCTCATATGTAAATCAGCACATAACCTGAAAATAGGAGACGATAGTTAGATAAGAACAGTTAGAAAATAAGAGTTAGTGGAACACCTCACCAAGTTTCTACACATCTTGCTTCCACTCTGCTAGAGGGGAGTCCGCTACGTTAATGTGTTATCGGCCACAATTGTTATAGTATCCAGTCCGTATTAAATATAGTGTTCAGATCGTTTTCCTTTCAATCCCAGTATAGCCTGTTTCAATCGCAAACCACTGTCGTATTCCAATATACAATATGCAATCTCCTTCCCGACTCCTTAAACCTCTATATCTCTGTATCTCTGCACCCGAGTACAGGCGATGAGAGGTTGTACTCGTATATTTTCATCTCACAGTTTCCCGTATGTCAGATGTGATAGGCCAGTTTCTACGCCGAAGGGGACCCAGTTGTGTCCTCTGTTGTGCAGTGTAAGTGTTGTACCTTGATCCACATTGTCGTCAATGTGTGTGTGCTGTTATTGCTATGTGTGTGTGCTGCATTGTGGGAGAGTCGTGCCTGCAGCTGTAATTTTGCTGCCCCTTATCCCTTTGATTCAGAAAAGGGGGTGGTGATGAACAGAGTGCCTGAATTAAGCAGACCACTCTTACCCAGTCCAAAGATCAGGGCTTGATCCATCACCATTTTTTAGCTCACTGCACCATCCCAGCTCAGAACTTGGCTATATGCAAATTAGTCTGTTCCTGTCCCAGTGCATGATGGGAACAGGGCAAACCAAACTACCAAGCCAATTCTTGTACTGGGAAGGAAACAAGCTTCCGGGGACCGGTTTCTGCCATTTCAGGCATCGTCGGCCCGGCTTGCTTGAATCCTGATGGTGCAATGAGCAAGGGACTCACATCTGAGTATACCCTTCCACGCTTATGGTGGACAAAATGATTCAGAAAAGGGGGTGGTGATGAACAGAGTGCCTGGATTAAGCAGACCACTCTTACCCAGTCCAAAGATCAGGGCTTGATCCATCACCGTTTTTTAGCTCACTGCACCATCCCAGCTCAGAACTTGGCTATATTCAAATTAGTCTGTTCCTGTCCCAGTGCATGATGGGAACAGGGCAAACCAAACTACCAAGCCAATTCTTGTACTGGGAAGGAAACAAGCTTCCGGGGACCGGTTTCTGCCATTTCAGGCGTCGTCGGCCCGGCTTGCTTGAATCCTGATGGTGCAATGAGCAAGGGACTCACATCTGAGTATACCCTTCCACGCTTATGGTGGACAAATGAAGCTTGTTTCCTTTCCAGTAAAGAATTGGCTTGGTAGTTTGGTCTGCCCTGTTCCCATGATGCACTGGGCCAGGGTCAGACTAATTTGCATATAGCCAGGTTCTGAGCTGGGATGGTGCAGTGAGCTAAAAAACGGTGATGGATCAAGCCCTGATCTTTTGACTGGGTAGGAGTGTTCTGCTTAATTCAGATGCTCTGTCCATCACCACCCCCTTTTCTGAATCGTTTTGGCCACTATAGGAGTGGAAGGGTATGCTCAGACATGAGTCCCTTGCTCACTGCACCATCAGGATTCAAGCAAGCCGGGCCGAAGACGGCTGTAATGCCAGAAACCGGTCCCCGGAAGCTTGTTTCCATTCCAGTAAAGAATTGGCTTGGTAGTTTGGTCTGCCCTGTTCCCATGATGCACTGGGCCAGGGTCAGACTAATTTGCATATAGCCAGGTTCTGAGCTGGGATGGTGCAGTGAGCTAAAAAACGGTGATGGATCAAGCCCTGATCTTTTGACTGGGTAGGAGTGTTCTGCTTAATTCAGATGCTCTGTCCATCACCACCCCCCTTTCTGAATCGTTTTGGCCACTATAGGAGTGGAAGGGTATGCTCAGACATGAGTCCCTTGCTCACTGCACCATCAGGATTCAAGCAAGACGGGCCGAAGACGGCTGTAATGCCAGAAACCGGTCCCCGGAAGCTTGTTTCATTTCCAGTAAAGAATTGGCTTGGTAGTTTGGTCTGCCCTGTTCCCATGATGCACTGGGCCAGGGTCAGACTAATTTGCATATAGCCAGGTTCTGAGCTGGGATGGTGCAGTGAGCTAAAAAACGGTGATGGATCAAGCCCTGATCTTTTGACTGGGTAGGAGTGTTCTGCTTAATTCAGATGCTCTGTCCATCACCACCCCCTTTTCTGAATCGTTTTGGCCACTATATGAGTGGAAGGGTATGCTCAGACATGAGTCCCTTGCTCACTGCACCATCAGGATTCAAGCAAGCCGGGCCGAAGACGGCTGTAATGCCAGAAACTGGTCCCCGGAAGCTTGTTTCCTTTCCAGTAAAGAATTGGCTTGGTAGTTTGGTCTGCCCTGTTCCCATGATGCACTGGGCCAGGGTCAGACTAATTTGCATATAGCCAGGTTCTGAGCTGGGATGGTGCAGTGAGCTAAAAAACGGTGATGGATCAAGCCCTGATCTTTTGACTGGGTAGGAGTGTTCTGCTTAATTCAGATGCTCTGTCCATCACCCCCGTCAGTCTTTCCTGTTGCCATTCTGTCTCCCCAGCTAATATCGACCATCACTGTAAACATTGTACATGGAGCACCTCCCGCCCATATAGCGACTCCCTCCCTTTGGGAGAGACTTGGAGAATGTATCTCCTTAATTGCCGGTCGCTACCCAAACATTTCACAGAGCTGCATCTGTTGATCGATGAGCTTAATCCTGACGCCCTATTTTTAACGGAAACTTGGCTTCAGATTGACAACGACCCGTCCTTAATATGGGCCACACCTCCAGGCTACACACTTAAGCGCCTCGACCGCCAATCGGGGAGAGGCGGAGGCCTAGCAATTATATACAGGGACAGCTTTAAGTGTCGGGTCACTCCTAATTCCCTGCTGACTTGCGAGAGCTTACACTTTGCACTTGATCTCTCCCCTACCACCACTTTTTCTGGTATTTTACTCTACCGCCCACCGGGTTCCCTGAATAATTTTATCACTCAAATTACTGATCTCACTGCCAACGCAGTCTTGACCTCATCTAACCTCACCCTGCTTGGGGATTTTAACATCCATTCAGATGACCCCCAGGATATGGCAGCTAATAACTTGCGTGCCAACATGCAAGCGTTAGACCTCTGCCAGAGAGGCCATCAGGCGACCCACAAGAAGGGACATCTCCTTGATCACATATACAGTAATACCAACCTTAATGTAGAGTCCCCTGTTCCACTGCCTTGGACTGATCATTTTTTGATACCGTTCACCTGGCTTTCTAACTCCTGTTCCCCCCGTGAGGCCTCTACCAAGTACATGGGCAGGAAATGGTCCTCACTTCCCCTCACCGACTGGACATTGGCTCTCACTCAAGACCCCCCGAGAAGGGCCTTGACCCCTGCCTCTGCTTCTAGCAACTTTGATCACTGGATCTCCAGCACCCTAGACCGAGTTCTTCCCAAACGCCCCTGTAAACTCATCAGAAGACCTAAAGTTGCACCCTGGTACACTCCTGCTCTGAGGTTATTAAAGCTTGACTGCCGCAAACTAGAGAGAGCGTGGAGGAAGGACCATTCTCTGTCTAGGAAAGATGATTATAGGTCCGCAATAAGGCTCTATAAATCAGAGATTAAATTGGCGCAAACCTCCTTCTACGAAGGGAAAATTAGTGCTGCAGCCAACGCGCCTAGGGAAATCTTTAGGATAGCCAAGTCCCTTATTTCACCCCCGGCTGAGCGTCCTACTGCTGAAGGGGCACAAGACCGCTGTAATGAGCTAGCTGCCTTCTTCTCCAAGAAAATTTCGACCATATACTCTTCTTTTAGTAATCCTACGGTCAACGCCCCCTCCGTCCCATCTAAGCCAGCTGATTCTCCGGCTCTCTGCAAACTGGATATAATTCCGCTTCTTGATGCCGGCAGCCTGGATAGATTAATTTCTAAAGTTTCTTCCGGGTCTCCCAATGACCCGGCACCCCCCCGGATCCTTGTCAAGGCACTGGACGTTATTCGTCCTGTCATCCTGGAAGCCTTAAACACCTCCATCGTGGCCAGGTCGGTCCCACTCCCCTGGAAGTGCGCCATGGTGAGGGCGCTTCTCAAGAAGCCCTCCCTGGACCAGAGCAACTTGTCCAACTATCGCCCCATTTCGTTGCTCCCCTGGCTGAGTAAACTGCTGGAGAGGCACGCCAACAATATCTTAACAGACTATTTGGAGTCCAACTGTCTGTTGCGTGCCTCCCAGACAGGTTTTCGCCCTCAACATGGCACAGAAACCGCTATGTTAGCGGTTACAGAGGAAGCAAGAACGACTTTGGATCGGGGAGGAAAGGTGGCCATTATCCTGTTAGACCTTAGCGCCGCGTTCGACACGGTGAACCATGCCACGCTATTACACCGACTGGCGGGCATGGGCGTGTCGGGCGCGGCTCTAGACTGGCTTACCTCCTTTCTGAGTGAGCGCTTTTTCCAGGTCTTCGAGGGTGAGATAGTCTCTCCCAAACACCCTCTCAGGTGTGGGGTCCCTCAGGGCTCCTCCCTGAGCCCGACCCTCTTTAACGCCTACATGGAACCTCTGGACAGAATAGTCCATCCCTTTGGTGTGCGTATAGTCACCTACGCGGATGACACGCAGCTTGTGGTCTCGTTAGACCACGCAGATGGATCATCCGACACCTTAGGCCCCTGTCTAGAGGCTGTTGCCAGATGGATGCAAGCCTCCTGTTTGAAGCTTAACGGGGAGAAGACAGACATCATTCTACTCGGAAATCCCTCCCCGTCTGCTCTTGCACCCGTCTGGCCACCATGTCTTGGCGCTCCTCCTGCCCCCAAGTCCCAGATAAAGAGCCTCGGGATCTGGCTTGACACCGCCCTTGATTTCTCGGTCCAGGCTACTAAGACTGCCGCCACTTGCTTTGGACTAATGAGGATGCTCCGGCGGGTGCTCCCTTTGCTCCCTTTCCAGGCGAGGAGGACCATGGTCCAGGCCCTGATTCTCTCTCGCCTGGATTATGGGAATGCTCTCTACCTAGGAGCACCGGCTTCGGTACTGCAGAGGCTTCAGGTCACACAAAACAGTGCGGCCCGCCTACTGTTCAATCTCTCCCGTCGGCAGTCGGCGAGGAAGGCTCTGAAAGACCTCCACTGGCTCCCAATGGCTGCCAGAGTGCAGTTTAAAGCTTTGTGCATTATGCACAAATCCTTTCACCGTGTAGGCCCAGCGATTCTGCACCCTTTGGTCACGCCTTATGTCCCAGCACGCCCCCTTCGGTCTGGTACCTTGCAGCTGGCCACCTCCTCTAAAATTAACAAAGCCCGTTGGGGTGGCCGCTCTTTTTCCCATTCGGCGACCAGACTTTGGAATGCCCTCCCCTTTGCCATCCGAGGAAATAGCAACCTCCTCTCATTCAGAAAGGCCTTGAAAACGCATTTGTTTGCTAAATCCTGCTGATCTGCCCCGAGCCTGCGCTAAACCATTTTATCTTCAAGCGCTGCGAGGCCCTAGGGCAGTTATGCGCTATACAAATGCAATTTTTCATTTCATTTTTCATCACCACCCCCTTTTCTGAATCGTTTTGGCCACTATAGGAGTGGAAGGGTATGCTCAGACATGAGTCCCTTGCTCACTGCACCATCAGGATTCAAGCAAGCCGGGCCGAAGACGGCTGTAATGCCAGAAACCGGTCCCCGGAAGCTTGTTTCCTTTCCAGTAAAGAATTGGCTTGGTAGTTTGGTCTGCCCTGTTCCCATGATGCACTGGGCCAGGGTCAGACTAATTTGCATATAGCCAGGTTCTGAGCTGGGATGGTGCAGTGAGCTAAAAAACGGTGATGGATCAAGCCCTGATCTTTTGACTGGGTAGGAGTGTTCTGCTTAATTCAGATGCTCTGTCCATCACCACCCCCTTTTCTGAATCGTTTTGGCCACTATAGGAGTGGAAGGGTATGCTCAGACATGGGTCCCTTGCTCACTGCACCATCAGGATTCAAGCAAGCCGGGCCGAAGACGGCTGTAATGCCAGAAACCGGTCCCCGGAAGCTTGTTTCCTTTCCAGTAAAGAATTGGCTTGGTAGTTTGGTCTGCCCTGTTCCCATGATGCACTGGTCCAGGGTCAGACTAATTTGCATATAGCCAGGTTCTGAGCTGGGATGGTGCAGTGAGCTAAAAAACGGTGATGGATCAAGCCCTGATCTTTTGACTGGGTAGGAGTGTTCTGCCTAATTCAGATGCTCTGTCCATCACCACCCCCTTTTCTGAATCGTTTTGGCCACTATAGGAGTAGAAGGGTATGCTCAGACATGAGTCCCTTGCTCACTGCACCATCAGGATTCAAGCAAGCCGGGCCGAAGACGGCTGTAATGCCAGAAACCGGTCCCCGGAAGCTTGTTTCCTTTCCAAGAAAGAATTGGCTTGGTAGTTTGGTCTGCCCTGTTCCCATGATGCACTGGGCCAGGGTCAGACTAATTTGCTTATAGCCAGGTTCTGAGCTGGGATGGTGCAGTGAGCTAAAAAACAGTGATGGATCAAGCCCTGATCTTTTGACTGGGTAGGAGTGTTCTGCTTAATTCAGATGCTCTGTCCATCACCACCCCCTTTTCTGAATCGTTTTGGCCACTATAGGAGTGGAAGGGTATGCTCAGACATGAGTCCCTTGCTCACTGCACCATCAGGATTCAAGCAAGCCGGGCCGAAGACGGCTGTAATGCCAGAAACCGGTCCCCGGAAGCTTGTTTCCTTTCCAGTAAAGAATTGGCTTGATAGTTTGGTCTGCCCTGTTCCCATGATGCACTGGGCCAGGGTCAGACTAATTTGCATATAGCCAGGTTCTGAGCTGGGATGGTGCAGTGAGCTAAAAAACGGTGATGGATCAAGCCCTGATCTTTTGACTGGGTAGGAGTGTTCTGCTTAATTCAGATGCTCTGTCCATCACCACCCCCTTTTCTGAATCCTTATCCCTTTGAGGCGGCGTGCCTTTGACTTTTGTGCTTTTACGGTGCTGAGATGTTGGAGACTTGGGTCATTTGTGCTCTTGGATGGTTTATATACTCTTGTGCATTGTTTGTCTGCAGATGTATTGTTGATGTCAGGGGTTGTTTGTGCACGTGGATGTGTCCGAGTGTGACCTGCTCCTTTCCGGATGTGGTCCACACTCAGCCACCTCAGTGTCGTGGCATGCACAATGTCATGATGACTGTACTGCAGCGATGCTGATCATCAGTAGTGTCACTTGCATTGTCAGTGTGGCTCACAAATACGCATCTTTGCTGGATTTCGCACGTGTGCATGTGTTGTTTCTGAGATTGGTGATGTGTGGAGTGGGACCCCTTTGGGCACATGGTGGACGGGTGCCTACGTGGTGTTTGTATGTGTGCTGCAGTGTGCCACTGGAATCAGGGTATTATGCAGGGTCATTGTGAGTGTGCATGTGTGCCATTGTGCCCATCTCCCCCGTCCCCCCAGTCCCTGGTTGTTACTCACCATGTTGATGTTGTGTCAGGTTATTTCGAGCTGTGTCCGACCTCCCAACTCCTTGCACCATCTCCACACTGATGACTGTGGCCACCATTTCCTCCAGCTCCTCCTGTGGTGCAGGACTCCCACCTCCAGTTGCCGTTACCACCTTCCTGTTGGCAGCGGGTTTATGCTTGGTTTGGCTTTCCACATCATGCCAGTGCCTCTTGACCTCCTCCATTGACCTCCTTGACACTCCAACTGCATTCACATTGTTCACGATGGACTGCCATATTTCTGTTTGCATTACCAATGACTCGGTGGAGGTGATGAACAGTTGTTGGTAGTGTTCTATCACCTCCGTCACGATGATCCGGTTTTCCTGCGGACTGAACGCCATCTTCCTCTTCTCCTTGGCCTTCCCCGACCCTGAGGTTACTTGCTGGTGGTCTGTGGGGCTTGTGGGATTCGCGTTGACTTCTGCACTCGGTCCGGGTTCATCCAGGGTGCTATGCAGTTTCTTTTTTTTTCGTCCTGTTTTTATGGTGTATTTTCCTGCATGACGCGTGGGAATTGCAGGCCTGTCGCCGGTTATCGCAGATTTTTGTATCACGATTGGCCTCATTGCAACTTTTTTCGCATTTGTGTTTCGCATTGTTTTTCGGCGTTGCATTCATTTTAACGTAGTCATTTGACAAGTTATTGTGAGACTATCGCATGGTACAGCCATGTTGAGAATACAACGTTTACACAGCGTTATTTTCCAGTGATAGACTGTGATGTGAAGAGTTGCGTTAAGCTAATTTTGTGATAATTATCACACGTTCTAGAGAATATCCCCCATAGTTTTCAAAACATGTTCTTAACCCAAGTGGAAAAAACAACAGTTGATGGACAGAATGCAGAACAATGTCATACATTCACCCCAGTACAGAGATCTGGGCCTAAATCCATCGTTTTTTTGCACTCCACACCACCCCAGTTCAGACATGGCCATATGCAAATCAGTCTTGACCCTGTGCCTCATGGGAACAGTCCAGCCCGAACTGCCATGCCATGTCTAACCCAAGTGGATACAATCAGAGCTAAACGAGAAGTGAAGTAGGTCAACTCACACAGTTGTTATCATTTATGCCCCAAAAGGCTGTAAAAGGACAACACATTTGGTCAGCTAATGTTGGAGCTAACAGTTAATGTGTATTATAGAGGGGGATTTAAATGAGGTGATATCCCTGAATATGTATAGGTCCTCAACTCACACACAGCAGAGGTTGTAGACACAATCTTTATGCTTTCTACAAGGCTCTGGGACAAGTTAAAAAGTGGCAAACTAAGCACCTGGGAGAGACACCACTCTTACATGCCAGGTGACACACACGTCATTTACGATGCTAGATTACAGTTTTATTTAAACCTCTAAAGCCCCATATATCGAAAGTGTGGACTACCTTGCAAGGAGACTCCTACACCACACCATGCTCTAATTAACAATAGGGTTTAATGAAAGGCAAGGATGAATCAACTGGAGAATGAACACATGGGAGATACAAGATCACAAAACAGTGTTACCATTATAGAGAGCATGAAAAATCACTTCAAGGATAATACAGGGTCAGTCCAGTTCATGGGACACAGACAAGGCAGTGCTTAGAGAGAGGGTACAAGCTAAAATGTGGAAAAAAAGAATAGTGTCTGAGTAAGGCAGTTGTCAAAGAATGCCCTGAAGAGGGTGCAAGGAATGTTTAACCATAGATACATATGAACATTAATAAGTTTGAACTGCCCAAGTTAGAACACCATGGCGAGACGATGGAATAAGCTAAAATATCAAATGAATCCACCCATCGGAGAGTATATAGGATTACAGGCAAGGCGTGGTTACTAATTAATAGCTTAACTCGAGAAAAAAGGGAGCAAATGGGTTCAGGACACAGTTGAAGAAGAACGGACCGCAGTCAGCACTAATGGAGAGATTTCTTAGACATTTGTTGACTATAACCGAGTCACACACCGGACTAGAGGGAACTGTAAAGAACTGGAGATGTCAGCCCTTCTTGATGGATTAGACAGCTAAGGTTGACTGAGGATTTGAGCTTAGGTCTTAAGGGACATATGTCTTCGGAAGACTTCACAGAGGCAATTGTATTGCTACAGGCTGAAAAAACACAAATGCCTAATTGTTTTCCTGAAAGAGGGTAGATAAGTTGGGCCATTGCTCTATGAATTATGGCATACCATAATAGTAGTTATATGCAAAGCAGGGAAGTCAGTATGGAAGTCTTCTTACCAACTGATGTCACTTTTGAATACTGACACCAAAACTCAAGCAAAAGCATGGGCAAATAGACCCCTGGGATATTTCCACTTTTGCCCACCCTGACCACTTTAGCTTTATGCTCCATCAGTCAAGAAGGTCAAATGTATGGATGCCACATGACTGGCCACGTCTAGTCAATAGGATAGAGGACCAAGTGCAATCCTTTTTCTTGATGATGAGAAAGCAAGTCCAGATGAGTGAATGGCTTAACCATATGCTTCTGCCGTCTCTTGAGTGGTTTGGAGAGGAGGTCCAGCAGGGTGGTTTTCTCGTGCTGGGCGTGACACGATGGGTGGCACACCGGCCGAACGGACTGCCCATCTCAGAACTCTACTTACGCCCAGTGTGGAGGCTTGCATGCACTGGTGGAGACATGACCTGTGGCCAACACGCCTCCCTTCACGGTTCGGCTGCAACACAGCCTCGAGCGGACGACCTGCAGTGGCTGCACCCTGTGCTCCCTGTGAGCTGGACTGTGACAAGGGTTCCATGAGCCAGGGAAGGGGCATGACCAGCCCCCAGCCCTCTTAGTTCTCGCATTTGGGAGTTCTGCGTATCCCCCATATGCCCCAGTGCCCCAGTGCTGGCCTATCCCTGAAGGGAGCATGCACAGTGGCCTTTTTGCAGCAAAGGCACACAGTGCCAGCCACGTTCATAGTAATTGACCTTTAATTTAGCTCTATAAGACCCATAACCAGATCTCCATTTCGGGCACATCTTCCCCTAACACCTAAAAAGTAACTACATGCTGAACTATCCCAAGATGGTGGTCCTCCTCCCAAGTGTGAAAGAGACAGAGGACTAGCTCTGCACAGGTCCTAAGTAAGTGAAATGAACAGAGGATCGCCATGCAAAAGTCCTAAGAAAGTAAAGTAGAACTATGTTTTCTAAGCAGACACATTGCAATTGAAGAAGGACTCCAAACTCCACGACAAGGAAGAAACTATCCAAATCAAAAAAGTCGGCCATATTTGAAAAGTATTTAGGTGTTTCCCCACCTAACACCTAGAAAGCATTACAATTCTATAAACATGCATTATAACTGAACTTCAAGAAGGTCTCCCTGCACCCTACCCTGGCAAGTACCCAGACACTATTGGAACAGCCATCTTCATTGGTTTCATTGATACCCCCCGCATTTCCACTGTGGGGCAGCCCCAAATTTTTCTACCCATCACAGCTCAAGTCCCTCTACTGCCTCTATATTAGGTCTAGTGCCCCTTAGACTGAAATTGATCCTGCTCCCCTACTCACACTCCACACCAATCTGGAATTGGATAGCCTCAATACCTATAAAATTAATTACCCAACCAACCTAACAAAAAGGCCTCCAAGATCTTAACACAGAATTCTCAATGCACACCCAGAAACCCTCATCTCTGATTTCTACTTCTGCGCATCAAAAGTAACCTTAATAAATAATCTTACCTTATCTTCCACACTAAAAAAAGAGCACAATGGAGAAAAGCTCTCAATGCAATGCTCCTGATCTCAACATCCAAGAAAACTGCACACAGTCTTAGACTATCCGTAGCTCCCTCACCCACTTCAATGCTAAAGTAACCCTCTCCAGCTATAACAATGGAATTATCCAAAGCATCAAACCACTGCCTATATGTATTCAACACATTTTTCTGTATCATGAACCATGCAGTAAATAATAAGGCAACGCCCCACCCGGAAATCAATCACTGTCTGACTAACTGGTATATACAGAACTCTCGGCCCCGCGTCCACATCTTCGGGGTCCAGTTGAGGGCGATGCAGGTACACTGAGGGTGCCGAGCATCAAGGGCATGAGTAGAAGCTGTAATTCGACTACCGTTTTCATCCCTTAAGCTAAGTACCGACGCTGTGTCACAGACTTATTGTATGTCTTTCTTTACTCCCATTTTTTGACAAACACGCAGGGTGTGCCAATTACGTTCCCACCCCCCTCCTGTGACCCATGGTGTACATCCCTGACACCATAAAAGTGAGACATTATAATTTATTTTTTGAAGCGATCGTACCTTAACCTTAATCGCAACCAGGAAGTTTACTTCCCTTTTACCTTCACCAACACGATTATTTCGTATCACGTATAGTACACAGCACTTCCTTCCTGCTAGTAAGTAAGAACCCAGGGGCCATGGTGGTGATAACTATATCGTTACTTTGCCACGAATGCCTCTCTACCACGAACTGGAGAACCATAGACTTACAACTGCGACTAGTACTATTACTAAATGTTTGTTCTGTCCTACATGTGAGTCTATGTCCTTTTGTTATTTCCAGGTGCAGAAACCATAAAGCTGGAAGCCTCCTAAACCAGGAGTAATTAGGAAGCATACTTCTCTTCCTAATTTTTTTGCACTTTTTCACCTTTTTTGTTATTTTCACTTTCACGTCCCTAGGTAAGGGTGGGCCTCAGTGCGTCCATACCGCCAGGGTTTAATACACCAACAAGTTCTGAAGAATGCCTGGTAACATTACACCGTTTCATGGCTGAAACATGTCGACTGATTTGTAAGGAAACTACCACTCAATTAACTGTGGACTCTTTTCCAAAACACATAATTTTTAATAACCTGTCCTTAGTGATCAAAGAATAAAATGGTTTCTGATACACTACTGACTTCTTTTAAAACCCTCACCACTCATTAGTTAAATTTAATTTGCACAACACGTCTGAATCTCACTATCCTGCTCCGCAGTAATCTGGCGTTGTAGCACACCAAAGAGACACTCAGTTTCTTTGGTGGGGCCTGATGATGAAGCATGTCATCACCAGGTGGTGAGTGAGGGCTTTCCTTAAACGTCCTGAAAGAGGCCGTCAACCCCTTCCTTAGTTGCTCCTGACTGTGGTCTGATTGAACCATTTGACACTCTTTTCTTGTTTACTGTAAATAATAAGGACTCAGCTCCCTCTAAGGTACACCCTAGCTCTCCATACGTTGTGAAGACACCCCAACTAATGTCACTTTACTGCTTACCCACATTAAGCGGTCCTCCTATGTCCCCTCCAGCATAGCGATAAGCGTCTTGAGGACGGCCTTGAAACTTTGTTTTAAATGAAGAGCCTTTAGACCCTCACAGTCAAAGAATAGCCTTTCCCAAAGGGATAGTTACCTAAAATAAAATGTCATTTTACATTAAAAAATATTACTGTTCTTAAACATCTAATCTAACGCTTTTGAGGTGTTGAGCTTGCATCAATGCGGTTGTGATGGGTGGAAGTATTGCCCTATGATTGCTCTTTCCCCATCTCTAAAGTTACACCCTGTGATCTTGGCTCCAAAATGCAGTGAAGTATGACGCTAAAAGAGCGAATGGAGCATTAACACTTTTTTGGGGGCAACTAGGGTGATATAGGTTTGGAAAGTGAGTGGCCTCATTTAAGTCTATGGAGGTGGCTTGTCTGTCAGGCTGGTGGATAGTAGCAACAAGCACGCACGCCTCGCGCAAGTAGGGGGTGGGAGAGTGCGGGCGAGAGCAGGCAGCGTTTACCTTGCAGGAGCAAGCGCGATAAATACTAACACATGGTGCCGCTCGCTCCCGCAAGGGAATCGCCAAACATGCACACTTTGCCATTTAAAGCAATGCAACACGTGCACGTTTTTGCCTGCAAACCTGAAGCGATTTCTAAAGGTCTCTTTCCTACGCAGCGTGCGAGACATAAAAAGGACAATTAGTAAATGGTAGTATACCGCAGCAGAGCGTGAGCATGCAACACAAATAAGGCCTACCTCATTAACACCCCAGCAGCAAATAAGACCTAACCTACTAATAGCACAAAAGCAAACAAGGCCTAACTTATTTACAGCACACTTGTAAAGCAAGGTTCAACTAACTAATAGTGCAGCAAGTTACACTGTTAAAGACTAGAAAACAAAAGACAGAGGTTTGAGAATCATGCAAATCATGCGCCATCATTTCTTTGGACAATTATCTCATATTGGAGCTAGGAAAAAAGGGTCCAGCTGCAGCTGAACTTGTACAGTGTACAACTAGAGACTAGAGGTGTCTTGCTCAGACTCTAACTCCAGGGCACCCTATAACCTTCCAGTGTCCTGGCTAAGATAACCAGGTAGACAGTTAGTGTATTTGATAGAAATAATACGTTCTAGAGAATGACTGTGCGTGAATGTTTGGGGTTGAATATTTGTGAATACTAATGAGTGTTTCCTTTCCCTGCAGTACACGTAAAACACAAGATGCAAGAACAGCTCAGCCTACTCTGCAGAGGGAGCCGAGCGAGAGGGTGTAAGTGTCACAACGTCTGGTCAGCGGTTGGCCAGGTTTCTTATGTCATTCCATTGCCCCATTGTCTTTGGTGTCCCGAGGGGTGACCTAGTACTTAGGTGTTCTCAGAGGGGCATGGTTGGATACACTTCATGCATCGCTTCTACTGGGCCAGATTTCACAGCTTAATACCTAAAAATACAGAGCCCTGACACAAGCAGAAGTGATGAATCAGAGTGGATGAAGCCAGTTTCTCTGTTTTCTTTCTCCTCACATTTCCCTTTCTCCATTTTAAACAAAAACGAACAGAACCTGTTTGTGTTAGGAACGCACTATACAATCGCCCTTACGGTGCTCAGTTGTACATAAATCCTAAACCTCTGAGTACATAAACACGTCCTTTTAAGTGCAAAACAAATTTATCAGCACAATACCATCAGAACAAACATTACTTATTCATATGCAAGGCAGTTTGTTGGACATTTCTTTCTTGTATTTATTTCCTTGTGCTTATTTCATATTCTCATAACTTCACAGGATTCATTGTTTCCATGAAGATCCTTGGATATTTACATCTCCCTGGTATTCACATCTCCCAATGCATTTCGGTAAATATCGTTGTCAGGGGAATACTACAAAGAATAATAATGAAAAACACTTTTTGTAACAACTTACATTTCTATATGATATTCAATAGGTACTTAATAATCCAGGGAATGGGATAGAACCTCTTGATCCCACCCAAAATGTGCTCCATATTGCACAACCATGTTAGTTTATGTAAATAATGTGGTCTCTATATGTGCTTGTAAGTATCCCTCTCACCATACCCGTGCTCAACATATCTAACACTAATCGTGTCATAAACTCTCACCTGTAACGGAAACGCTTAAAGTACGCGACTCGCCAGGTACCTAGTTGCTCATATAGAACACCTGAAAAACATAAAAATGCCTGTTCTTGCCATAATCATTCCTTGGAATCAAACCTATGATCATCAAAACCACGAAATAAAAACCTACTTTAATGTTCTTGAAACGCCCCTTGACTGGGAAAACGCCTGTGTCCTCCGGTCTCTGTGTGTAAACCTTTGTGATTTTTGCCAACATGGACACAAAACCTCAGTAGGTAACCCGCTTGCTTCCTAATGTATACCACATACGCAATAAATCTGAATGTCGACAAATAATCTCCTGGGAGCATACCTTATCTGCAATAGTAGCGTTGTGGAACTCTCCTCGTGTCCTGTAATACTAACTTCCGCGTCAGCTGCGCCTGCCCGCTCGTGTTTAAGTGTGTGTCACCTGTTTTAAAGTGAACGCTGCTTCCTTGGTAATAGTCTTAGAGCTATAACACTAGAAAGAGGACTTCATATGCGAAAGCTTTGAGTTACTCCTACCGCTGGTGAAGCGGTTTCCGCCTGGGGATATTTGTTCTTAACGAACTCTGTGATCTTGAATATGTAACTTTATTCAAACCCATACAACGGAATAATCCTGTCTGAACTCAATTTCAGTAAGCCAAATAAACAAGACTTGCAACATTAGTACAATAAACAGTAATGAACAGTAGTACAAACAGTTGCATAATATCCTGTACATAATCATTAATCAGTACATAATCATCAATGTTATCATAAAAAGCACATCATTTCAAATTTGTCATTCAGCCCACAAGGTGTCAGTATTTTCAAAAAACGTATCCAGAATGCCTCTCTTTGCGACACGTGTCGGATGATTTCAACATGTTCAGATTCCAACACCCTCTCCAAAATTGTAAACCGTAATTGGGGTATAGTATGTTTCATTTCTCCCCAGTGTACAGCTAGGCACGACTTGATGTTAGCAGTCCCAATCATACTCTTATGTTCGGTCATGCGAATTTTCACTTTTCTAGTAGTTCGTCCTACATACACCAATCCACACCGACATTTAATCGTATAAATTACCATGTTTGTGTTACAATCTGCTGTGTATTTTTGTGTAATGTTTTTACCCATATGAGGGTGTGTAAAGTTGTCCCCGACTATAATATTTCCACAATGCCCACAATTTTGACATTTCCTCATTCCTTTGTTGCCTTTATCAGAATGGGTTGCAAACCCCTTCTTCAATATTTCCTTAAGGTTCTTAGACCTGGAATAAACAAAAATGGGTCTATCCATAAATACTTGTTTGAAGTCTATTTCTTGTTCTATAATCTCCCACCATTTTAAAATACTTCTTTTTATGATTGAAGCTGCTGTGGAAAACTTAAGCACAAACACTTCCCTCTTTGTTGGTGGTTTAAGCACCTTTTTTAGTGAATCCGTACGGCCTTTTGCCTAGCTGCATTTAAGACAGTACTCGGGTACCCTCTCTGTCTATAATCCAATGACAGATCATCAATCTCTCTAATACTTTGTGTCTCATCAGAACAAATTCTCCAAACTCTGATAAATTGAGAGAGTGGTAAAAAAAAATTCAAAGTGGATGCATGAAAACGGTCATAATGTAGTGCATTGTTTCTATCGGTTGGTTTTATGTACATCCTTGTGGCCAAATTCTCTCCTTTCCGTTCAATTAAGATGTCCAGATAGTTAATCTCTGTAGTACTCATAAAGTAAGTGAATTTAATCTGAGAATGGCAATTGTTCAATATGCTCATGGCACTTTGCAATTGTTCTTGTGAACACTTCCACGCAATTAGAATATCATCTATGTCCCTAAGATACATTAAAAGTTGATCTGTCCATGTTGTGTTGTTAAGAATGTATTTATCTTCAAACCTGGCCATAAAGATATTTGCATACGTGGGTGCCCCCGTAAAACCCATAGAGGTACCCGTTTTTTGAAGATAACTTCTATTTTTCCAGGTAAAATAACCATAGTACAAACAAAAGTGTAGAAGTTCCAACAAGAAAAATGTTCAGAGATTCATCATACTAGTGCTTAAGCAACATCCATTCTACGGCTTCTAGGCCCTCATCATGGGTTATTGATGTGTATAATGCTGATACATCAATAGTACTCAACCAAAGCTTTCTCCATTTCACCACTCAAATTCTTGTATATGTGGTCATTGCTGGCTGCAGTGAGATACAGAAGAGTACATTGTTCCGCTTTGATCCAGAGTACAAAGTTAGAGCTTTTTGACAGATTGACTAGCCCCCATCATCATTCATCCTGTGCAATGAATTCTGACACTACTCTGTCTCAGATCTTAGAGGATATAAGTAAGGGCCTGATTATGAGTGGTGCAGCAGTGGCGGGCCACTTTCTGCTGGATCACACCTTTCAAAGTCGCACTGGTGGTGGACTGCCGTGTGCGCCAGGGAAACGTTGTTTGCTGGCGCGGCGGAGGCCCAATGTAACATGCTGGGTGGGACTGGTGCCGTCCCGCTTGAGCATATTACGAGTTCCCTCCACTGCCAGCCAGTTCATGGCGGGCTCCCTGCCATGAAAAGGCAGGCGGTGGAGGAACTCATGCCCCAGCGGCCATGGGAATGTATTCAGCGGGGCACAACATGTGCCCCCCTGTCTGCTTGCACCCCCAGTTACAGCACAGCATGGATGTCACTGTCCATGCCGTGCTTGAACATTTTTGCTGTTCCCATTGCGGCGCCTATTTTTCTGGCACCGCCAAAGGCAAAAGGACTGTCTGTCTGCACAAGTTGAACTCTTTATCAGTTTGGCGGGCCTTGCACGGCTTTCTAGATCAACTGCACCAATGTTGTAATCAGGTCCTAAGTTACAACATGTAAGTTTAGTGAAATCAGAAAATAAGGTGTTACATTCAGAAGTAATTGCAGTGACAGATAAATAATATGTTAAAGTCAGAAAACTAAGGTGCAAGTCAAGTGGCCTTGAGCACATATTCCAAGAACTATGATTATTGGGCATTCCCACCTCATTTGAAGAACACCAAGTTTTTTTGGACATTCACATTCTTTGGTGGCTCCAGTCATTTCCTTAGTACCCATAGAAAGGCTGTCAGGAGATCCAAAGAAGTTTGCATTATTTCTTACTCATTGTCAATTACACTTCTTTTGAAAACCTAATAGTTTTTCTGTTGATCAAAATAAGGCAGCATTTGTTTTGCTGTATTTGAGTGGGTATTGAAACATGCCATTAGTAGACAGAAATGATTCTTTGCTGTATAATGTTTCTGCTTTCTGTTATTAGATACAGATATTGTTTGACTGGAAATTGGAAGTAGTTTATCTCAGAGAAGTCTAAACACTGAACAGGTACACGCACAAACTTACCTTTGTATATTTTTTAACCAACAGAGTTAAATTACACATTCACTGGATCACTATAGAAGCGTATATCAGTCACATAATTTCACAGATCCTTAAATTAGACAGAGCACTTACTCTTATGCAACCGGGCCTTGTTCTTTTCTGAGTGTAATTTTGTGATAAATTGCAAACCAGGTAAAGGTGATGCTCTATCATGATAAGGTCAGCTTGAGTGTTAAAGTCAGGTGACAAAGGACCCACCATTAATTTTGTCATCAAAAACTTTGCACGATCATGATGTTGCCTCAATTAATGTAGATTGAATTTCGACAAACATACATACAGAAAATCACACAGGAAGTCAATCTTTAGTTAAAAACCATTGGTTAAAGAAACAAGAAGATGGACATGAAATATATGAATTGCTGTATTAAGGGAATAGGCTATAAATTGACTTCATGATTCAAAGAAGTCTGGACATGCTGGAACAGCAAACACTTTTGTAGCAATAAGGAGATAATTTTGGTAGTTAAGTCTATTTGCTGATATCAAGAGTTATGTATAACCTACCCACCCTGTGCTTAAATTAAGAGTTCAAGTGGTAAACTAGTAGGTTTATGTACACCTTTGCCTGTTCCACCTGAACCTTGACATCCAGTGAAAATGAATTTTAATTTCTAGTTGCCAAAATGTCAAGGTTGCAGAGTAATTCTAGAAGTTAAGAACCATTTGATTAAGATGGAGTATTTCATATTCTTGCCTTGTGGTTGCTTGCCTACCTCTAAATATTTAGCACAGATTTTTGCAAAACAAATTATGCAAATGTATGATATTTCACAGACTTTAATTACTGACAGAGGTCTCGATTAATTTCAACATTCTGGTTTGCCTTGTATAAAGAGCACGATATGGCAATTCATCTGTCTCACAGTTATGGACCAGGGTTGAATCAATGTGATGAACATTATTTGTAAAATCAATCTTTGTCTAAAGAGGTGGATTGGAGTAAGACATTGTTACTAATGTTAACATACAAAAACAACTACCACTGATCCATTGGGATGCCACCTTTCACTTGTGTGTATGATCTCCCTTGCATATGTCCTTTGGCTTAGTCCCTGTCCAGATCAGTTCCTTTCTTGTAAGCACAAATGAGTTCATAATAGATATTCAGAAATCAGCACAGAAAACTTAGAAAAAACTAAGGATACTTATAATTTCTATTCCAACAGTAAACAAGATGGTCACCCTAATATATTTTAGGTGAAGAGCTATGGTTATCAACAAAAATTAGCATCTGAAAAAATCTTCCAAATTGCAACCCACGTTTTGGTTCCATTTCCAACAGATTGGGCATCCAGCTACTGTGCAATTGAAATTACTTCAGTCTACACAAATCCATCTTGGTTTTCTTGCATCTTTGTTAAAATACTGTTCTGCAAAGGAAGACTAATCTTATACCAATTTAGGTGAATGATAAAAGTTAAGCAAGAATTGCTAAAGAAAAGGGCAATATTTCGAAATTTGGAAGGGGTTTAGTTCTGAGGAACGATGCTAGGAAGCTGCTTCTAATCTGTATGTTCCATGTTTGCTGTGAGAATTTTGTGCAGGACATCCTGGCAGACCAGGAGCCCCACCGCCAAGACAGCGGGATTTGAAGTGGAATGTGGGGTACTGTCAGGAAACATGGCTGGTGATATGACATACCACTTAACTTGTACTTAAGGCTGTCTGGAAACCCACAATACAAAATCTACTACAGACTTTGAATCTTCTGCTACTGGGCACTTGGTAGCACATGCAAGATCCGAAATTCTTGTATCTCAAACGTCGGATGTAACCATCATACAAATCCCACCATTAGTTGCATGGACCTTTGTTAGGAGATGAGGAGAGTGGAAAAGGAACAATCATTTACATTAATTTCCATAGACAGTGAAGACTAATTGGGACTTTACAGGAAATGAGAAGGAAAATGTAAATGAGTTGCATAGGATTTGATCACAAATTGTGCCAAATCAGATCATGAGTTCATTAAGTATTCACATTTCAGGTATCATTATTACATATTTAGATAATCAAGGAGTTGATATTTCAAAAAGGGATAAAATAGAAAGTTGGTAAAAAAATACAAATTGAATGCAGAATATACACCAGTGTATTCTATAAAGGAAAAATCCTAGTAGGGAAAGTTAAAGTGAGAAAGGCATTTGTGTTAGGCAAATAGGGTAAGGTGTGACCTTCAGAAAACCAAATGAAGGTTTCTGATGAGAGATTAAAAATGCTCAGGCATGAAGCCTTTCCACCTGAATCATGGACATTAGCAGAGGTGAGAAATATTTTCTCATTCAAAGTCAGTGAGCATCTTTTTAATACATAGGTATGCAAGAGAGTAAATAGGGGAGTTGTGGAATCTGAGCATCCTAGTCTAAGGAACACACACTAATATAATTCAGCAAACATTAGTTGTAACATTTTGGTTTGTTCCCACTCCTGGGAAACGATCATGTTCTACCAAGCTCTTGGAGCAGGTAAACTCACATATTTCTCTGGCTTTGACAATGGTGCCAACATGACTATATCCTTGAGTTGTTACACTGAACAAAATCTTGTGTTTCAGTCACTTCTTACCAGGAGTCACAATTCCTGGCATCTTCCTTTCCTCCAGATGAGATCCTCACTATCATTTGTCTAAAACATAACAAATACCTATTCACTAGCTAACAGAAGGCTTCTGGAAATGTAAAGGATTTGCACTGGGAAGAGAAAGACATCCTGCAAAACCACGTAAAATGTGTGAACAGACTTATGAGCCTTGTAAAGTCAACATTCAAAAATGGGAATAATATTAGGTTAACCCATTCATTATGACATGTTAACTTGAGTGTTTGCTTATAATAGCTAAGTATGATTACCTACTACAAATGATGTGTTAAATGTATACATGTAATTTGCCATGGTAAATCGTACTTTTGTTAATAAAATACGTTTAACTTGCAAAATGAAGAATTACACTCCATCACACACACTACATTATCTGCTGGCCATCATGTGTTCTTTACTTCCGAGTGCTTGTTAGCCTAGAATTCAATATCCAATGAACAAATTGCATCCCTCACTCCATGATGTCTGGTAATTGATACTACAATAATCAGTTGCCATCGTATTTGATTTACTCCTGTCCATCATGTAACCAATAATACAATATCAATTAGTCACATTGTATACCTCACGTCTTACAACAGTACTCAGTCTTATCACTTTCCCCAGGGTGTCTGGTAATCTGCACTGCAGTATCCATCAAGCTTAATTTATCTTATGCTTGCTTATGCTCATCTGCTAACTCATAGTACAGTATTCACTGGGCATGTCACACCCCATTCTGTGACTGGATATGCTCCACTTCAGCTCCCCTCCTTGGAATCTTGGATGACTTTTGCCCTCCTCACTGCTGCTGATCTCTCATCTGACCGTCCATAATGTGTTCCTGCTTAAGCGTGGAGACGAATGTGTAGTAGGAATCGCTGCTCTATAGCATCACCAGTCAACTCACAGATCTTCTCACTGACTGCAACCTGTCCTGGTGTCAAACTCTCAAAGACTCTGGGACTTCAGCATTTTGAATTTCTACTGGACAGCGACTCCTTCATACTCCTGTTTTGCTCCTTCCCTTTCTCAAGCAGCTTCTACCTTTACTATGAGATTTCAAAGGCCAGGCCTGCATCAAATGAGAGACTAGTCTGTCAATGTTAACGTCAATAGGTGTGTATGTTTAAAAACAGTATATCTTCCTCTGTGCGTATTACCTGTATTCATCGATTTGGGTATATCTGTTTATATACTATGTTGACCTAATTCTGAAATGATTAAATGCTTGTTAAAATGTATTTTCATATGGATAAGCTTAGTAAATAACGTAACTACACTTCGTTATAGATGTGCCAAAGTGATTACAAAATAAATAAGCATTTGGGGCCATATGTATTAAGTAGTTGCGTTGTACTTGCCCCACGCAAAGGGGTGCAAGTGTGACACAACTACTAAGTGTGATTTATCAATCCACACAAGGCCACCTTGCAGGGCCCGGAGAGGCTTGATGGCAACAAGACAAAATATCGAATTCAAAATATAGAGTTACCAAAATATCGAAGTCAAAATATAGAATGGAAAAAATATCAAATGAACAGAATATAGTGGTGAAAAATATCGAATTGAAGGTAAGTATTTTAATATCGAACAGTAATTTTTACCCCTTCGCTATCCAACGCTTTCCCTTCTGTTGCACTTTCTGGAGTGGGAATAGTAATTTTTACCCCTACACTATCCAACGCTTTCCCTACCGTTGCACTCTCTGGAGTAGGAATAGTAATTTTCACCCCTATGCTATCCAACGCTTTCCCTACTGTTGCACTCACTGGAGTGGTAATAGTAAGTGTTATATTTATTATTTCATTAATTTTAAATTACTTTAAAAAAAAATTAAAAATCGATATTTTGACTAACTATATTTTTTAAACTATATTTTTGATTCGATATTTTTGTACTTACCTGTTTGTAGATAGAAATTCGATATTTTTGCATTCTATATTTTTTCTTTGATATTTTGGTAATTCTATATTTGTGAATTCGATATTATGTCAGTGATCCGGCTTGATAAATCTGGAGTAACACAACGGAACGCAAATCGCTGCATTGCATTACCCACCCCAGGGAGTCATTCCATGGGTGGTGCGTAGGTGTTCCCATGCAACTCCCATGGGTTTTGATGCATTCCCATATTTACCATAAGAAATATTTTTATTGTTCATTGTTTTTTCTTTTTTCTATGTGTCCTGCTGCAACAGGGAAAATACAGGAATGTACTGTATAATGTTAAATACGGCACATTCCTGCCCTTTCCCTGTCCTGCAGCGCAGCAAGGTGGCTTGCTGCGCTGCATGACTATTTTTTGAATATGCCCCTTGGTACAAACAAAATCTTCCTCCGTGTGTCCTGCAGCACTTGTTTTACTTATGTATTGGTGGAGTAGTTCATCAAATTATGACCAACAATGTGTATGCGTACTTGATTGTGATTGAATATTGGGTCTATGCAAAGATGTCCTTATGTTATATGTGGGCTGTACACTGGGACGTGATTAATTGTTGAGTTGCCCCTGCACTTCCTAAGTGTCTTCAGTGAGGCATATTACATGGCTTGTTTGCTCCACTGAAACGGGTTATGATGAAGCAATCTGTGTTGCAATTGAGTGCCAGCACCAGTTGGGGTTTGGGGTTTTGTTTTGCCCAAATGTGTGAAGCAAAGCTACCTAGATTCCCAGGTAGATGTGTGTTGTGCTGCTCCACTCCGGGTTTTTTCATTTGAATTCTGGGACTTGTAGTTCTGTTTTATAATGGACTAAAAAAAACTATGTGCCACAGATTTCAAAGAAAGAAATTGACTGGATCAGCTCATCAAGGACGGACCTTAGTAACTTGGTTTATGTAAGGGCAACACCGCCAATTGGTATGCAGGGGTTTCTAAACATGGCCCGAAGAAGGCAGTCGCAGTCAGCATTAATCGCGGGTGTGGGGGCGGGGAGTAGTGCAGGGATGTTCGCGTGTGGAGGGATGCGCTGGGAGGGGGGTTGATATAATCATTTTTTTTAAAGTATCTGTCCGCAGGCCGGGTCCCGTGTTTTCTTGGCACCTGCTCCTGCTCTCCGACCTCTGGCAGGAAGCAGGCAGCCTCCCCCTCCCCTAAGCCAATTACAAGGCTGCAATGGCACTGTTGTGATTGGTGGGGACGCCGCCTCAGCCAAAGGCTTATGAGGAGGCAATTTCTCCTTGTAGGCTGCTTTGTAGCCTGCATGGAGAAAGGGAAGAGTGTGCATGCCTGGTTTGGGTGGCCTCAGAGGGCTGAACAAGCAGTCATTGCACCCTCAGGAGTGGGCACACCACTCCTCCCCTGCTTGGAGAGCAGATCCGCCCACCCTTCCACCCGCAACCAAACCCTTCTGAAACATAAAATGGTAGTTATTACCATTTTATGTTTTTGCTTTTCGCACTGCGAGAAAGCAGTGGGGTGCCACTCCTCCAACCAAGTGGTGGACCCGCCCCTGGAAGAGAGAGCATTGCCCTCTATGTTTAACAAGCATTTACAATGCAATGGTTTCGCCTTTGGAAAAGTTGGAGCTATTGGCATTGTAAATGACAAAATTTGTATTTATGTGTTGGTTTTGAAAACAGATAAATAAATGGCATTGTCATTTACATTGCCATTAGCTTAATCTCTGCAGTCACTCTGCAGTCACTCTGCACTCCCTAGCACTCTGCACTCCCTAGTCACTCTGCACTCCCTAGTCACTCTGCACTCCCTAGCACTCTGCACTCCCTAGCACTCTGCAGTCACTCTGCACTCCCTAGCTCTCTGCAGTCACTCTGCACTCTCTACTCTGCACTCTCTACTCTGCACTCTCTACTCTGCACTCTCTACTCTGCACTCTCTACTCTGCACTCACACTCTGCACTCACACTCTGCACTCACTAGTCTTCACACTCACTACTGTGCACTCACTACTGTGCACTCACTACTCTGCACACTCACTACTCTGCACGCTGCACTCACTACTCTGCACTCTACACACTCACTCTGCACTCTGCACAAAGATCCGTTACAATTGAAATAAAATAAAACGATGTGTAAAAAATTATATGAAGTAATCTTCCTCGAGTTTTTCTAGCACCCGATTCTCTCCCTTCCTTCCCCCTTCTAGCTCCCCACCTCACCTTCTGCCCACACTTTTCAGATAATGCTGTGAATGGTTGCAAGTATTTATTTTACTTAATGCAGTTTTATATAGCGTAAACTTTTCTAGCACCCAATTCTCTCCCTTCCTTCCCCCTTCTAGCTCCCCATCTCACCTTCTGCCCACACTTTTTCAGATTATGCTGTGAATGGGTGCAAGTATTTATTTTACTTAATGCAGTTTTATATAGCGTAAACTTTTCTAGCACCCGATTCTCTCCCTTCCTTCCCCCTTCTAGCTCCCCACCTCACCTTCTGCCAACACTTTTTCAGATTATGCTGTGAATGGGGGATGGCGGGCAAAAAGAGATGGGGTGAAGGAGGGATGAGGGGGTCGTAGGAAGGGGGGTGGGGCGCCAAGGACGGATGGTGGACGTGGTATACAAGGACGAGGGAGGATTAGAGTTATTGGGTATAGGGATAGGGAGGGTCTTAGGAAGTGGGTACGAAGGGAAGGGGCCGGAATGGAAGGGGGGAGACGAGGGAGGAGATGAAGAGAAGAAACGGCAGGAGAGCTGAAGGAAGGGGGCCGGACAAGCTGGCTGCAGAGGGAAGAATGGCTGAGTGAAACCGGGTCGTGGAGAGAAGGAGGGACGAAGTGAAGGAGATGTGAGAAGGATAGGATGAGAGGGTTGGAAGGGAGCCTGGCTGAGGCTCGGCAGGGGCTGGAGCTGAGTGAAACCGGGTAGTGGAGAGAAGGAGGGACGAAGTGAAGGAGATGTGAGAAGGATAGGGTGAGAGGGTTGGAAGGAAGCCTGGCTGAGGCTAGGCAGGGGCTGGAGCTGAATAACAGACGGGATGCAGCGGGGGTCTGTGTGGAGTGATGGAGGGGTAGGTGAGGTGAAGGGTCGTGAACTGAAGGCGGGAAGAAGGGGCACCAGAGGAGAAGACGGACTCAGGAGAGACAGGCAGGGAGGAGGAAATGAAGGGTAGGTGGACTGAGAGATTGGGGTAACTGGAAGGCGTCTTGGAATGAAGGTTTGGCAAGTATAGAGCCTAGACAAGAGTGAAGGGATGGGTGAAAGGGGCTTAGGGGGTCGTGGTAGATGACACTCGGGAGGGGTGGTGTTCGAGGTGATGTAGAAATGACCACACATCATTGATAGGCTGGTGCAGACGAAAGAGGCATATCTATGTGTGAGCAAAATGCAGATATAGAAAACCTGCCGGACATGTCATCCTGGACATCCACAAAAGCGGTGAGCAGGGTTGTACTATGCACAAGAGTACACATTGTGATTACTTTGCCGTTTTATATAGCGCAAACTCGACCCGAAAGTATGAGTATCAGCTTATAATCGTTTCAATAATGCACAACACTGAGGCTTTCTTTAAAATACTTCAGTGATGAAAAAAAACGAGGCTTTCTTTAAAATACTTCAGGGATGTAAAAAACGAGGCTTTCTTGAAAGTACTTTGAGTTCCTCCTTAAATGCTTTACCAATATTTAACTTTCCCCCAACTATGCAGTTCTGGATTAAGGGCGCCCCGAGGGGGTACAGTACAGCTCTTGCTGCCTTGGAAGGAATGCCCAGTACCTGTTGATGCGCGGTACACGCGGGGTGCGGGGCGGGCTCTGGATGCTGGTCTTGTCGAGCCGGTCCGGCTTGGGGCAAACGTCCTCTCTGGCAGGCAAATTCCCCCAGAGGCGGCAACGGCACGGGGCGGCCTGTACTTAAGTACAGTGCGGCTCTCGGGTGCGGTGCGGCCTCGGGGACAGGTGCGGGGCCAATGCGTACACTACAGGCGTACGACGCGAACCTCTACCAATGCAGGCTCGCAGGATCAGAGGTGCTGTGCTTTAATGCAGGCAAGTTGGCGCGAGGCATACGGCCACAAAGGCAAGGCGGTACGTCTCGCAGGGGGGCTGAAAATCAAAGGCTGGTGCGAGGCGTACGCTTCTGGCGTATGACGCGTATTTCAGTCGGGGCGAGTCTGAGCGGGGAACTGCTTCTTCTGGGGATAACGCGGTGCCGGGGAGAGGGTACGCTGTGGCGTATGCGGCGTCTCCACAGGCAAAGGGCGAATCTCTCGAGTTTCTCCCCCCAGTGGGGATTCAGCAGGCAAATCAGGGCGTCCTTCAGGAGGGCGAGGCGGGTGTGGGCAGCCCAGCTTGGCAGTGTGAAAACGGCACGGACAGCGAGGGGTGGGGGGGCGGAACGGGCACACGGACAGCGGGAGGGGGGGCGGGAACGGACAGCGGGAGGGGGGCGGTATAGGTTTAAGAAAAGCACTTAGTGGCTCCCGCGAGCTGAGGAGCGCTTGTTTGTGTTGCAGCAGGGGCTGAAATCACTCTCCACCGGGCGCCATCTTCAAAGAAATGCCCAAACAAACCTAAACAAAAAAAAAAAAAAACACCGCCTACCACCGCAATGACGTTGTCAAAGGGGCAGGATGAGAAAAAATCGCCGGGAACGCCCACCAATCGCCTCGCTGAAAGACGGACGTCTCTCTCTTCCAATGGCTAGCCTCCATTTATGGAGCTAGCCAATGGAAGACAGAGGCGGAACGAAGCCCACATATTATTCTCATAAGATTTCGCCTGCACCGAAAAGCCGCGTGGCGCAGCTTTCGACGAGGCGAAACCTAAAAACCACTGCAGACTACAGTATAATCTGCAGTGAATTTTAAACATAGAGGGACAGCTCATTCTCTCTGTCCTGTTTAGAAATCACTGTAGTACATACCCCTCTGCACCCTTACATACTTTGAAGCAACCACAGAATGACACCATCACATTTTGTTGTTGCGCAATGGGAGTGTGCCTGTAAAGGTGAATGTGCCCTTTTGTATAACTGAAAACGTGAAACTACAAGTACCAGACTGCAGAGCGCACACAAAGTCAGGATTTAAAACATAATGTAGGGGTTGGGGTGAAGAGGGATGAGTATTATATCTTTTGTTGTCTTTTGCTGGTGACTTAGAAGTGACATTGGTGTTCCATGTATTAGTGACATCAAACCCTCCCATAGCTGTGAGCTCATCCACTTACAGTATTCCAGCTGCTCTTTGGGTGGAGCTGAAACATTATCTCAGCTCCTGGTAGGGCATTCACTACATTTAGTTTAGATGAAACAAAGAAACCCACGTGGAACCTGGTCTGATTTTCCGTACTCTGGGACTGAGTGCAACCAGTTACTTCAGATTGGCCTTCTTTTTGATACACAGGCCCATATTTATCCTTTCTCATGCATCGCAATGCAGCAAGCCATCTTGCTGTACTGCATGAAAGGTGCAGGAATGCACTGTATTTAACATTAAAGACCATATGTAGGTAAATGGCATTTACCGGTTTGTAAATACCGAATTTTACCGATTCGGTATTTACAAATCGGTAAATGCCATGTAGGTATTTTTACCGAAATACTTACCGAATCGGTAACATTCGGTAATTACCTAATCGGTATTTACCGATTCGGTAATTGCCATTGGTTCCTATGGGCCTTGAGGTCCATAGGAACCAATGGCAATTACCGAATCGGTAAATACCGATTCAGTAAAATTACCGATTTTACAAGGGGGACAGGGTGTCACTTTGACACCCTGTTGCACCCCGGATTCAGGTTTGTGTGCCATGTGACACACACACATACACAGGTGTACATACACAGTTGTGCATGTACACAGGAATTCGTTATTTACCACCAAATAGAATTTGATGGTAAATAACGAATTATTAAGGGCCTGTGGCACTGTTTTCAGTGCCACCTACATCCCATATTACCGAATCTGTAAATTTACCACTTCGGTAATTTACAGAATCAGTAAATTTACCGATTCGGTAAATTTACAGATTCGGTAATATTTTGGCCCCCTACATCAGAAACTCCAAATACCGGTCGGTAACGCCCGAAATCGGCCGTTACCGACCGGTATTTTGCCACCTACATATGGCCCTAAATAGCTTATTCCTGCCCTTTCTTAGTGCTGCTGCACTTCTGGCTGCCTAGCACCAATGCAGACACCATTGCGTCATGGTGCAAGGGTGCCTGCGTTGTAGACAGGATTGCTTTTGTGCATGAAGGGACACCTTCCTGCACAAAAACTATCCTCAAAGGCATTTTTCTCTTTCTATGTGTGCTGCGTAATGCAGCACACATAGAAAGAGGAAATAATGAGGAGAAATAAAGATATTTTTCCTCGTTACACCTCGAGGTGAGGCATAGCATTTTGACACATTGCCAGATCTACCACTGGGAATGCGCCAAAACCCATGTGTGGATGCGTGGGAAAACCCACACTCCACCCATGGAATGCCACCCAGCGGCAGAGTAACGCAAGGCAGCGATTTGCTCTGCCTTGTGCTACTCTGGATGTATCAATCCATGCTGGGCCATGCAAGGTGGCCTTGCGTGGCTTGATAAGTCTCACTTTGATTTTGCTTCGTCCTTCCTCTCCCTTGCAAGGCACAAAGGCAACACAAAACCTCAATAAATCTGGCCCGTTTCTTTTTATGATTCATGTTAAGTATAATTATGTGTTTTTGTGTGTTGTTTATTTGTAGATTTTATTGTTTCAAACAAATGAGGGGCAGATCAAATTATTGGTACTTAAATAAGGATGCAGTCTTTGGAATCATATATTGTTTATTTTCTAACGTTTTGTGTGCTTTTTCACCATAAATTAAGATAAATGGTTTAGATAGAGCACAATGTAATATCTAACAATTCTGGATAATCGATGTATGCTAATTGTTTTTGGAACAAAATGATTTTTAACTCTCTCTAATCTTCTTCCAAGTGAAGTTGTAGTATGTTGTTGCAATGATTTGTGTGAGGTTTACTTGGCATGAGTTTTGCTCCACACACATCCTTTGCCATAGATGAATTACTGTTGAGAGACTTCAAAAATACATATCTTCTCAGGACAGAAAACAGCAGGCTCTGGCCATGTACTGCTTTTCTTGGGGCTGGTCCATGTGCTGTTGCTGCATTCTGTCTATATAAAGCTACTCATTGTACCGGTATCAGAGGTTCGTGTGACCTTTGTTGACCTTCAGCCCAAGGGAATCTTCTCATGCAATACCGAGATCCGGATGTGGACTAAAGTCACAAGAGAAAAATGTGGGTTAGAAAAATAAAATAAATAAAAAAGTGTGGTCGGAGCAGCTGGATTTTAAATGTACTTGCTGAGTTGGGAAGGGGTCGTTCCGTTTATGCATGTACATAAATATTTCACAATTGTACTGGGCAAGGATATGATAATAATTCATGAACAATATGTCACGCGGGGCACTGCAATGTCCTACTAAACATCACACTAATTTTGACACAATTAAAAGTGTAACTCTGGTTTGTAGCCCGAGGGAACCAAGAGGAATGTGAAGCAGGGTGATAGTTAAATGAATACGAAACAGCTTACACAGTGGGTATGTGAACATTGGAACCCTTGCTGGGCACATCTGGGGCAAGTCTTGGGTCTTAATTAGTATTTGCTAAATCACGGACTAATTAAGCTTCTGCTTCAGACACACTACTATGCACTAATTCGGCATGTTTATTGAAATGGCTTCCTCCTGTAGCTCAGAGATTCACATTGTGCACTTGTCATTTGCGCAGTGCTTCTCCAACGGTGTTGAGCTAGTCCCTGCTCCCGAGGTTCGCCAGCATACACCCACAGTGAGGGGCATGGCCCTATGGGCTAAATAAAAGAAAATCTTACTTACCTACTTACGTATGCCTACTACCCCTCCTTGGGCATGGGCCATCAACCACGACTCTCCAGCTATCTTTGCCCCGAGTTTTTCTTTCAGTCTGACTCCAGGTGTAACCCATCTCTGTGTAGTCAGCCTCGAGGCCTCGATGCCAGGTGTTTATTGCCCTTCCACTTTTTCTTTTCCCTTGAGGGTTCAAGGTGAGGGCTTGGCTGGTGGTGTTTGAGGTGTGCATGCAGAGGATGTGACCTATCCAACCACAGGGTCTTTTCATGATTTCTTCCTGTGCAGAGAGTTGCAAAGTCTGCTGCCAATGGTCGTTGTTGCTGATGGTGTTTGGCCAGCAGATTGGATGATTTTTCTCAGACAGGTGTTGATAAAGGTTTGGACTTTGTTAGTGGTGGTCACTGTTGTATCTCAAGTTTCTGTTCCATACAGAAGGGCCAATTTTATGTGTTAAAAAGCCTGATCTTGGTTTGCAGCGTTAGGTCCTTGGAGCTTCAGATCATCTTTACCTGAATGAAGGCAGCCCTTTCTTTGTGTATTCTTGCCTTTACGTCTGTGTCTGTGCTGCTCTGTTTGTCTATGATACTGTCCAGGTAGGTGCAGGCCTCAACCTCTTCCAGTGCATCACCTGCAATAGTGACTGCAGTAGTGCTGGCTCTGTTAGCCTTTAGGATCATGTTTTTACCGTTGTGGATGTTGAGGCCAAGTTGTGCTGATGTTGCTGCCACTTTGCTGATCTTCTCTTGCATCTGCAGATGGGTATGGGAGAGTAGGGCCAGTAAAGTCCAGGTCATTGAGCTTTGTCGAAGGTGTCCACTTGATCCCATTTCTTTTCCTTGCTGTGTATGTCTTCATAATCCAGGCAATGGCCAACAGGTATAAAACAGGCGAGAGCAAGCAACCCTGACTGACTCCGGTCCTCACTTTGAAGTCTTCAGTGAATCGTCATCCATGAACTATCTTGCAGGTCATTCTCTCATAAGAGGTCCTGTTGATTCCTCTGAGTTTATCTGGCACACCGTAGTGGCTTAGGAGTTTATAAAGGGTCTCTCTGTCCACACCGTCAAATGTCTTCTCATAGTAGATGAAGTGGGCCTAGAGGTGGGAGTTCCAATCCATCGACTGCTCAATGATGATGCACAGTGTTTTAATTTAGTGTGTGCACAATCTTCATGGAATCTAGCTTGGTGGTCTGATAACTGAGTGTTGACTTGTTACTTCATTCTGCTCAGGATGACTCTGTTGAACACTTTGTCTGGGGGTTGATAGAAGAGTTATCTCTCTGTAGTTTTCACAGTTACTCAGGTCACCCTTCTTGGGGATCTTTTTTTACTCTTCCCAGATCCTTCCAAACATGGGGTAGAGCATGTCTCCTGATGTTTCAATATCCGCCTTCCAGGGCCAGACTGGGAACTCAAAGCAGCCCTGGCAATTTTGTCAGGCCAGCCCCTGGGGGAGGAAGGGGGTGCAAGTGTGAAGCACTGGTGCTTTTGTTACTCAATGAATCAATCAATCAGGGGTTTGTAAAGCGCAGCTACTCACCTTTGAGGGTCTCAAGGTGCTGAGCGGAGGGCTGCTGATCCATTTGGGTGTGGAGGTTCAATATAAGAGCCAGGTCTTGGTGTTGAGTTATGTTAGACCGGGCACCTTGGCGTGAGTCTCCCTTCCACTTTTTGCTGTTGTGCCTTAGATGTTTTGCTGGTATTAGCTGCTCAGGGCACTGCGCCACGGCCAATCCGTGCCGCAGTGCAAGTGCTCCCAATGTAAAGTGTACCTGTAATTGATTTCCATGATTGGCTCATTTGTCTTACTATCAGTCCCCAGTAAAGTGCACCAGGAGTGCCAGGGCTTGTAAGTACAAATACTGCTAGTGGGCCTGCAGCACTGGTTGCGCCACCCACAGAAGCAGCCCTGTAAAATATGTCTAGGGTCTGCCATTGCAGAACCTGCGTGCAGTCTGGTACTGTCATGCTGGCTGGGCAAGTGCACACACTTGCCAGCCTCTAAACCTTCCCTTTACTTCATGTGAGTCACCCCTATGGTAGGCCCTAGGGCAGGGTGCATTGTAAGCATAAGGTAGGACAAGCTCTGATGTGTGTGGCATGTCCTAGTAGTGAATTACAGCCATTTTCGTTTTTCACTATTGTAAGGCTACCTGTTCTCCATAGGCCAGAATGGGCTGCTGGAATTACTACACTATATAATCCCAACAGACTCAGGGAGCATGGTGGAAAGTCAAGTTTAGTATGCCTGAACTCAGAATAATAAAATACTTCTTTTAGTAAAGTTTATTTTAATATCCTGTGTTTGCAAATGCTACTTTTAGAAAGTTAGCATTTGCTTGTCTGACCATTTCCGCCTGCCTCTGCTAGGATGTGTATCTGCTGTCTGGTTTCTGTGAGTGACAGAGCTGGGGAATTCCAGGGGACAGTCTGGGCTGCCAGGTGGTGAATAGAGGGATTACCCCCAGGTTGGGTGGGAGGAGTGCCCCTTGACTCTGAATAGGGCTGTGCTCTGCCACCACAATGCTGGCTCCACCTACTGCGGAGCGTCTGATGTCCCTGCCCTGCACCCTGAAAGAAGAAGGCAGCTTCTTGTAAACAGAGTACTCCAAAACTGGGCTGAACCAGGCGTAGGCCCCCAGGCCTGCAAAGACAAAAGAAACTCAGTATAAATGTAGGAGCCCTGCTCCTAAGAAATTAGATCCAGTTTTACCACAATGAACCTCTGCCCAACTAGAAGGACCAAGAAGAAGCTGAAGGACTGGCCTGCAGTGGTGCCTTGCTGAGGAAGGAGAGGAAAAGACCAAAGAGGACTTTGATTTATTGTGCTCTAAACTATCTTCAAGGGCTTGACTGAGCTTGCCCCCTGAATTGAACCCCATGACCAGTGGGTTAATTGTGCCTTGGCTCGTCTGCAAGTTGAGCCGTGTGCTTCCTCCCGCCGGAGCTGAGTCTGCGCCCCCTCGCCCCCTTCTAGGGCTGTGACACTCGGGAGCTTGCCCACCTTCTGCCTGCTGAGAGCCCCGCTCTGCCAGAGCCGCTCTCTTTCTGTCGGGTCAGGCCGCCTGCTCCTCTGCCACCCCGCCCGCTATTGGAGCGCGTGGAGTGCTTCCTCGCCCCTCCCCTCGGAATGCAGGTCAGAGCGCATCCCTACACCTCGGACGGCCGCCCATATGTGCCATCGTACCCAGCCGCCCCGCCTTGCCTTCTGACCTCAGAAATAGGCCGCCCGCACCTCGAAGGAACCCCCAGTACGGACCATACTGGAGGCCCGTGCTGCGCCTACCGTTGGGAAGCCGCCCGCTACAAAAAGACCCCAAGGTACGTTCCCCCCACCGGTGCGTACTCGCTGAGGATGACTCGTCCCCCGGACATCGCTGTGTGGATCGACGTGCCCAGAGACACCAAGTAAGCTCCAGCACAGTGCTCGTCACGGACTCGGGGTCCGCATATTTCCTTTCACTGTTAGCACTGTGCGCCGCGGGCTGATCCTCCCTGTACGCCTGCACCGTTCACCGTGACCCCTTCATTAGGGGGACGCTTACATTGCTGTACGCCTCGCACTGACAGCCCTGTACGCCTCGCAGCAGACGCCGCACCTCGGACGAACGCGTCCGCGAGGTGCGTGAGGTTTGGCGAGACCTCCTTCCGACTCACATGAAATCAAGCAGAGATAGCGTACAAAAGCGCTACGAAGCGCAGGTTGAGAGAACATTGTCCCACAGATCCGACTTGGTAATTAAAGCGCGTGGAAGCAGCATAAACTGCCTAGTAAGAACTTTTAAAGAACACTTGCCTACTTTTAAACCTTGCGGCCTCATTCTTAAAAACGTTATAGAAGGTCTTGTGATAACTTTGCCTACCTACATATATTTTTACATAAAGATTACGTATTTTTATAAGAATTACCGCCTGGTGTCTATTTGTGGAGGGATCAGTATTGTTACTGTGTGAGACTGCAAATGCTTAACTGACTTAGCGCTCCTGAGATTAGCCTTGACTGCTCGCGCCACGGAACCTAAAGGGTGAGCAGGGGTTATTCTGAAGGGGTAGTTCCCTTGCCCTGAGTAGAGGAGAGGGTCCCTGCTTGTCACAAGTGCATACCTGTGCCAACCAGAGATCCCCAATTCTAACAAGTTAGGAGCAGGATCTTCCCCCGGTTCTGGTCTTGTGGATCCATGGGACAGAGGCCAGGGTGAATTGGGCGATGCTGAGTTGTCTGTTGAGTGTGTGGAAAGCGAGGCGGTGGTTCAGATATTCTGATCCTGTGTCACGTAGAGCCTTGAAGACATGTGTGAGGAGCTTGATAGGGAGCCAGTGAGGTTGTCAGAAGTGTTGTGTCATGTGACTGTGGTAGAGGATATCCAGGCCCAGTCTGGCTGTGGCGTTTTGGACATTCTGTAGTTTCCTGAGCTGTTTTTGGGTGACACCGGTGTAGAGTGCGTTGCTGTAGCCAAGTCTACTGGTGATGAGTGCATGGGTGACCTTCTTTCTGGATTCTGTGAGGAGCCATCTGAATGTCTTGCGAAGCAGGCGGAGCGTGTGGAAACAGTATGAGGATACTGCGTTGACTTGGTGGGTCATTGAAAAAGAGGAGTCTAGTGTAATGCCAAGGTTGTGTGCGTGGTTTGTACAGGTGAGAGGGTTCCTAATGCAGTTGACCACCAGGAGTCATCCAAGGCTGAAGGGGTAGGTCCCAGGATAAGTACTTCAGTTTTCTCCGAGTTCAGCTTGAGGCAGCTATCTTGCATCCAGGTAGTAATTGCTTTCATTCCATTGTGAAAGTTGATTCTGGCAACTGTGGGTTTGTTGGTGAGGGAGATGATCAGATGGAAGTCGTCAACGTAGGAGATGATGTTGAGTCCATAGCTTCTGACGATGGCTCCGAGGGGAGCCATGTAGATGTGGAAGATGCTGGGGCTCAGGGAGGAGCCCGGGCACCCTGCATCTGATCTCTCTAGGTTCTGAGAGGAACGGGGTAGACTGTCTCATTGTGTTTAGCCTGTCAGAGAGGAGTGAATACAGTCCAGTCCCTTGTCGCGAATTCGAGCAGCATAGAGTCTTGTTATTAGGATGCGGTGAAATATGGTGTCAAAGGCGGCCAAGAGGTCCAGTAGGATGAGGGCTGCGGTTTTGCCCTAGTCAAGGAGGGAGCGGATGTGGTTCTCTCTGATGAACTTGGAGAGTTGGGCGTTGATGGCCTTCTTGATGACTTTGTCTGGGACGGGGAGGAGGGAGATGGGCCAGATGTGCTAGAGATCTGTCAGGTCGGAGGACGGTTTCTTCAGCAGGGGGTTGATCTCGGAGTGTTTCCAGTCATCGGGGAAGGTGGCAAATTCGATGGAGCAGTTGATGGTGCAGCAAAGCTGGGGTGCGATGAAGACACCCAAGCTGCTCTATGGAAGATCTGGTATGGGCAAGGAACCGATGGGGATCCTGAGTCGATGCTCTCCATGGTCTTGAGTGTGCTGTCTGTGGTGAGCGGAGTCCAGTTGAGCATGATATGTTGGGGTGTGGCGTGGTTGCGTGCATTGGTGGTGGGTGCATTTGCAGGTTCTCGGGTGTTGAAGCTGTCATAGATCTGCCTGATCTTGTGGTGGAAGACGGTGCCAAGTTTGTTGCAGAGGTCTTGAGAGGGTGGGACCTCGGTGGTCTCGCTGTTGGGCCTGGCAAACTCCTTGATGATGGCGAAGATTTCTTTGCTGTTGTGTGTGTTGGTATTTATCCTTTTGTGGAAGGCCATTTACTTTGTGGTTTTGAGGAGAAGGTGGTGCATGTTGATGGCGAATTTGAAGATTGCGTGGGTTTCTGGGGTTTTGTTGTGCCTCCATCTCTTCTCGAGTCATCAGCAGGTGCATCTGGACACGTGGAGGGTGGGAGTAAACCAGCTGGCTTTCTTGGAGTGCTACTTACCTGGTATCTTCTTGATGGGTGCCAGAGTGTCGGTGCAGTTGGAGATCCATCAGTGAAGGTTGCAAGCTGCGGTGCTGGCGTCTGCTGGTGTTTGCGCAGTGGTTGCACCAAGAAGGTTGGCCTTGTTCCAGCTGCGATAGGGTGCGATGAGGGCGCTGGTATATGGTGGGCGTGGTGAAGGTGAGATGTACGCAGTGGTGGTCGGTCCAGAGGAGTTTGGTGGTGTGGCTGTACGTGATGTCTGGCTGGCAGAGAAAATGGGGATGAGCGTGTGTCCGGCAGTGTGGGTTGGTGTGGTCACTAGCTGCTTGAGTCTGAAGTTGGTGAGGCTCCCCCTTAGGGAGGCAGTGTTCTGGTCACTGGGATTGTCTAGGTAGAAGTTGAGGTATCTAAGTAGGATGTACTTGGTGGATGCGAGAGCCTGGAGTGCGATGACTGCTTCAAAACCACCACCCAGTAACAAAACTAGCCCCCACCACTACAAAACCGGCACCCACCTATCCAGCTTCCTGGGGAAATGCCAGATGCCCGGTACGGCCAGTATGGCCCTGCTACCTTCAGTGCGTTTGCAGGAATGTTGTCCAGTCCTGCTGCCTTCCCATTTGTCAGATGTTGGTGCCTTGCTGTATCTCTTGCTTGGTTGGTCTGGTTTATTCGATTGGCTTCTCCTTGTCAGTTAGCTGTCTGTCTGGTGGAGACTGCAGTATTGGCTGATTCAGCAGTTCTTCAAAGTGCTCCACCCATTTTCGATGTTCGACTTTGTTACCCATGAGTGTCTTCCCAGGTTTGTTTTTAACAGATCTTTCTAGGTTGGTGTATCTACTGGAGACTTCCTTTGTTATGTCGTAGAGTTCTTTCAAGTTTCCATTGCTCCCTGCTTCCTAGGCTTCTTTGGCAAGATCATCAATGAATCTTCGCTTGTCTACTCTTAAGCTTCTCTTTGCTTCCTTGTCGGTTTTGCTACATTCGCCTTTCGCTTTTTCTTCTCTATTTCGACTGATGCTTGTAACTTCTTGCAAGTAGGATCAGACTCGGTAAGGCCTCTTAATAAAATATTTAGCTTTTCAGTATGCACACCAGTAAATGTCAACTGTACAGTCTAAGCAAACACAAGGAGATGATGGACGGATCAGTCTTTACCCTGTTCCTCATGGGAACGGTCCAGCCCAAACTGCCAAGCCAGTTCTTCCCTGGACCGGAAACAAGCATTCAGGGACCGGTTTCGGAGTAACACCCATCATCAGCCGGCTAGCTTGAATCCAATGGCAAAGTGAGCAAGGTTCCCACTCTGGGCATACCCTCCCAACTTACAACGAACAAAGCAAAAACATTCACCGGTAAACTAATAGTGACTGCCGGTGAATGGGTCTGCCAGGCTTATGCTGTACTAAAAGTGTACAAAGTTCCACAGGACTAGCATCCACCACTAATTCTGTGCATAATTCTGGATCAAAAGTATTTTAAGTTGGCGTCAGACAATATAGCTCTCTTTATTTTTCTAAATGCATGTTCACAGTCATTATTCAATTTAAACATTTTCCCTTTCCTGTTTGTATCCTCAGTGGTGCATTTGTAGTGGCATAGTCTTTAATATATCTTGAACAACAACTAGCCATTTCCAATAAATAACATATTTCAGATAACCCTAGGACTGATTTTAGAATTTAAGGACAGCACTTTTACTCGGTGTGGTCTCATCCCTTCTCGAGAGAATATGTAGCATAAAATGTTAGCTCAGATTTGTTATTTCACATTTTCCCAGATAGTGCTTTAGACCAGGTTTTATGAGCTGTTGACATAAATAGTTCAATGCTTGATCATGTTCCTCTTGTGTTCTGCCATAAAGTAATATGTCATCACTCTAATTCATAGCATTTGTCACCGGTCTTATTATATTCTTTATTGCTTCTTGAAATATTTCTGCAGCTGAACATATACCAAAGTTTAATCTTTTGTACCGAAACAACCTACATTTTTTTTCTGTGGGGGCAAAGACAGACAACAACTAGCGTCTTTCCAACCCCCCCCCAAAAAAAACAACAGAGAAATGCTGATGCTTTGTTAAGATTTTACTACGATGTGCATGTGATGCAACATGTCGTTTCTCAATGTGCTTTTATCGATGCAATGCAGCTTTTCGTAATGTGCTGTTACTGCTTAGGCTGAATATTAAGGCACAGTGTGTTCCTCCCCTTGTTGTCAATCTGTAATGTCTTGCAAGTAGGATTAGACTCGGCAAGGCCTCTTAATGAAATATTTATTCAGCTTTTCAGCATATACAGATTGCTACTGCTGGTCTCATCACATAACCACAAGCAGCAGTTAACTGTACATTCTAACCCCACGTTCTATTCCATACTAGAATGATATTGCATAAAAAAATTGCCATTACATACTTACATTAAATTGTTGACTGCAGCTTTCTTTTCCATTCTTGCTTGGATTTTTGGAAGAGTCTCTGTGGAGAGCCACTCTTTATGCTGGTTGTTTCTTGGGCCCCAGTGCCTCCTGGCAGGTTGATGTCCCACTGGCTTTCTCCTGGGTCTTCGTCATCCTCTAGTTCTTGCAGGATTTGAAACTTGTTACTGAGGGTGACAGAGTATTCACGCTGTTTCTGTGCATCTTTAAGGAGGGCAGTATTATATCACCGGTGTTGGTTTGTTGTTCCATTCATGCTTTCTTCAGCTTTAGCTTTAGGTTGGCCACGACAAGGTGATGGTCTGATGCCACACCCATTCCTCTCATCACTCTCACATCCTACAGGAACCTTCTGAACTTTTTGACAATGCAGACATGGTTGATCTGATTCTCTGTTGAATGGTCTGGTGACATCCACATTGCCTTGTGTATTCTTTTGTGTGGGAATACACATCCACCTCTAATAAGACTGTTCAGGGCACAGAGATCTGCAAGTGTTTCACCATTCTAGGCCATAATTGTCATGACTTATTCGTACCTAGTTTTGTTGCTTCAAGTCTTGGCATTGAGGTCCCTGTTCAGAATGATGAAGTCTCTCTCAAAGCATTTCTCTGGGATATGCTGGAGTCTGTTGTAAAACTGTTTTTTTCCCTCTGCTTTGTGGTCATTTGTTGGTGTATAGTGCTGGATAACATTCATGTTGATCAAAGGCCTACGTCAAGATGCACACACCATGATCAAAAATCAGTACCAGGGACCCAAATATTTTTCCAGCTGAGCAGTCAGGGCAGGGATACACATCGGTTGCCATGCAAGGGCGTTTACTGATGACCTCCAGCCAAGATGACATCGAGTGATTTATGAGCACCCTTGAAAATTTTATGGGGATTGCATCCGAACAAGAGTTCAAATTGGCACACCCACTTTCCTTGTATTGTTATTCCTGTCTTCCCAGTGAGAGTTAGGTAACTTCAGCTATCCCCATAACTTGTTAATTTCCTGGTTTAAGGCTACAAGTGTGGTCCGAGCTAGGTGCACCTCAGTGTGTCAAATACAAAGGGTAATTCTGATTCTCAGAAGACACTCAAAGTGCTCCCCCTGGCCTGTGCATGATGTTTCAACCTGTCATTTGAACATTTTAGTGACATAGTTGGAGACCACAAGAGAGGCCACGGGACCCACGTCTGGGCATACCCATCCCACTCGGGGTGACAAATGCAAATAGAACAATTGATGGACAGAATGTAGAACAATGTCATACATTCACCCCAGTACAGAGATCTGGTTCTAAATCCATAGTAGGTTTGCTCACCATGCCATTCCGGTTTGGACTCAGTCATATGCAATTCAGTCTTGACCGTGTGCCCAGTGGGAACAGTCCAGCTGTACCTAGATCTTAAAGCTTCATGCTCATCTCAAACATAGCAAGGGTTAAGTAGCGGCCCATGAGAGACTGGAAGAGGGTGGACCATGCACCTTTAACCATAGCTCTAACGCTGAAAGGAGAGGTACACAATAGTTAAGCAACTAGGAACGTATTGAAGCCCTTTTTCAGTTACTTTACTTTAGGGCCCTTTGTAGCCAGTCTAAGTTGCCTAGTGTTCCAAGGGAGTTCTGTCTTTGGACCAGGGAGGATTGGAGTTGGACTCTGCATTTCCCAGTGCCAGTCTTCTGGGTAAGCTGGTGCCTGACATTTGCTAATGTTACAGGCATTATTTGAATACGTTCTTGTTTTAATAAAGCACTGGATGGATCCTGTGGTGGCACATTTTCAATCTTATTTCGAGAAGAAAAAACTACAATTCTCTGGTGAGGCCACAAGAAAAATGTTCAGAACGCAACAGCATCTTTGAAACATGAAGGAGGAGCTGCTGGATTATACTTTGTATTCAAAGTTAAATCCAGAAATGGTAGGATTTTCGTGCACCACAAAACTCTAAATCAGGCCCTCCATACATAGACAATAGCTTAATTTCAATATATCGCCATTCACTTCATTAGATATACTCAATTAAAAGCAACCTCCTGCTTTTGAAGTTATGTCTGCTGACAGCAACAATAATTAAAAATGTTTACGTGGCATCAGAAGGGCTCAGAAAAAATGTAACTTTATCTTTTGGTCTGCCTTTTATAAATGGGTATTTGATGGTAATGATGTTGACTTTTTCCGATTTCTAGATTTTTTAAAATAATTTTTTGTGTAAATCCTGTTAAATGAAGGCGTTACCCTTGTGCCGCTCCCCCAGCCTCAATAAGCAACCTAGGTTTGTCGCTCATATTGCTATTTAATATTGGACTTTGGTGGGGCAGTGTGCAGATGTAATGATAGAAATTGTAACCTTTCACTGATCTCTAACTAGCACCACACTTGAGACGTACAAGACATCTGTTGTCCCAAGGGCATGTGTTTTCTGTGTTTGAAAGTGGCATGTGGATAAGTATTCATACTTTGGCGTTAAGTACGATGAGCAAGTCTTTTTACACATTTCAGTCAGTGTGTAGGTCCTTACCCATAAGATACAATTTTGACTCTTGTTTGATTTATTGTAGTGAATCCATAGTAGGCAGTTGCAGCTCTGCTCTCAGACAGCATTTTTGGGTTGCGTTATGGCAGATGGTTTTTGACCCATCATAACAAGAAAAAAAGTCCCACAACAGTCACATCTATTAAAAGTTTGGTTCCAAAGCTAGGTTGAGATGCGTCCTTCAAAGTCATGTTATGCAGTTACAGGTGACTTGCATCATCATTCCACATCATTTAGTGAAGTCAAGGGCAACCTTGAGGCAAATGAATTGTGTGGGGATGGACACGATATACCAGGATACTATACATTTCATGGTGAACATGTTATAGATCTAACCATATGGAAGGCATAGATATTTAATAAGCATTTTCTCAGAAGTACATACACATCAATTTCAAAGTCTTTTAAAATCACTGTATTTTGTCCAAGACAAAGCTCGTCGCTTATGGCACTGATTTAGAGCCATTGCCCACCCTGATGCAAAGCTCGAAAAGAAGCTAAGCCTGAGAAAGCTAAGCCCAGTAGGAGACTTCACACTTCCAGGGTTTCCAGGGTTTCCTTGGACTCTAGTGTAGAGACAAAGGGGCCTATTAGAATGGCGGTCGGAAAATCACCCGGACCGCCATGGAAGCGGACAACAACCACCCGCCAGGACTGTGGAAAATCCGGCAGTCAAATCATCCCCCAAAAAGACCGACCGCGGCGGAACCGTCCCAAGAAAAACCGTCCGTAGCGGGCGGTGATGTCCAAAATTCGACCACGGCGGTCTGAAACGCAGCGGAAAAACAACAACCCCCCGTAAGCATAGCGGAGACACCGCACAGGAAATTAGGATATCCCCCATGGTCCCGCGGTACGTTCCGCTGTTTCCGACCGCTGCAGTCGCACACTGGAATGAATGGTAGAACCAGCGGAAGAGCTGCAGCCTAGCCACCACTGCAGACGATCTGTGGAAAACATGGCAGACGATGCAAAAACGCCACAATGAGGCCAAACATTGCACAAATCATGGAGAGGGAGGACTCGAGGATGAATCCTAGGTTGCGTGCCTGGTCTGTGGGTTTCGGTGCTGTTCCCAGTGTGGTCGGCCACCAGGAGTCATCCCAGGCTGAGGGGGTGGGTCCGAGGATGAGGACCTCCGTCTTGTCCGAGTTCAGCTTCAGACGGCTGCTCCTCCTCCAGTCGGCGACGGCCTCATTCCCTCGTCGAGGTTGGTTTTGGCGATGTGTGGGTCCTTGGTGAGGGAGAGGATGAGCTGGTTGTCGTCAGCATAGGAGATGATGTTGAGGTCGTGATGGCAGGCCACTTGTACGAGGGGGGCCATGTAGACATTGAACAGCGTCCGGCTGAGGGATGCGCCCTGGGGGACGCCGCAGATGATGTCGGTGGCTTTGGATCGGAAGGGTAGGAGGCAGACGCTCTGGGTTCTGCCGGAGAGGAAGGACGTGGTCCAGTCGAGGGCCTTCTCTTGGATTCCGGCTTCTTAGAGGCGTGTCTTTAGGGTGCGATGGCAGACCGTGACAAAGGCGGCTGACAAGGAGGATAAGGGCTGATGTTGCACAGTTGTCTAATTGGCGCCTGATGTCGTCTGTGGCGGCGATGAGGGCTCGGTGCTGTGGTTTCGTCTGAATCTGGACTGGGACGGGTCCAAGATGTTGTTGTCTTCGAGGCGGCGGGCCAATTGTATGTTGACAATTTTCTCGATGACCTTCACCGGGAACGGTAGCAGGGAGATGGGCCAGAAATTCTTGAGGTCCTTGGGGTCCGCCTTGAGCTTCTTGAGGAGGGCTTTGATTTTGGCGTGCTTCCAGCTTTCCGGGAATGTCGCTGTTTCGAAGGAGATGTTGATGACCTTCTGTAGTTGGGGGGCGATGGCTGCATCTGCTTTGTTGAATACGTGGTGTGGGCACGGGTCTGACGGAGATCCTGAGTAAATGGAGTTCATGACAATGCGTGTCTCGTCGTCATTGACGTTGGACCAGGAGGTCAGGCGGTTGGTGCTGCTGGTGTTCGCGGGGGATGTGGAGTCTGGTGTAGTCGGGCGGTTGTGGTGTTGAAGCTGTCATGGATGTCAGCGATCTTGCGGTGGAAGAAGGTGGCCAGCAAGTCGCACAGTTCTTGTGAGGGCGGGATGTTGTTGGCACTGGGGTCGGAGAGTTCCTTTACGATTCTGGAGAGCTCTTTGCTGTCATGTGCGTTGTTGTCCAGGCAGTCTTTGAAGGAGGCTCTCTTGGCTAATCTGATGAGGTGGTGATGTCTGCGGGTGGCATCCTTGTGGGCTGCGTTGTTGACCGGTGTGCGTTCGTGGAGCCATTTCTTCTCCAGTTTCCTGCATGCGCGTTTGGAGGTCTGGAGCTCGTTGGTAAACCATGTGGCTCTCTTGTTGGTGTGGCTGTTGGAGGGTATCTTGTGCGGGGTGTGGGTGTTGGTGCAGTCGTCGATCCACTGTTTGAGGTTGCGGGCTGTGGCGTCTGGGTTGGTGGGGTCGGTGGGTGGGTTCTGGGCGAGGGTGGTGATCAGCTGGTCTTCGGTGAATTTGCTCCAGCAGCGGCGAGGCAGCTGTTGGGTGCAGCGGTGCGTGGTTGGTTTCTTGAAGGTGAAATGGATGCAGAGGTGGTTGGTCCAGTGGAGTTCGGTGGTGTGGTTGAAGGCGAACTGGGTGCCTGTGGAGAAGACGGGGTCCAGAGTGTGGTCGGCGGCGTGGGTGGGTGCAGTGACAAGTTGTCTGAGGCCGAGGTTGTCGATCAGGGTGGCGGAGTTGGCGTCATTGTTGTTCTCGAGGTGCAAGTTCAGGTCCCCGAGGAGGATGTAGTCCGTGGAGGCGAGTGCGTGGGTGCTAGCGAGGTCGGCGATGGAGTCGCTGAACTGGGCCGGGGTTTGGGGGGTCTGTAGATGAGTGTTCCTCTGAGGATGGTGTTGGGGTCGGTGTGGATCCGGAAGTGCAGGTGTTCGATGGTGGTGAGGGTGTCGTCTGCGTGGGTGGCGACCTTGAAGGAGGACTTGTGGACGATGGCTATTCCTCCTCCGATTCTGTTGGCGCGATCCCTGCGGGTGATCTTGTAGCCTTCCGGGATGGCTATGGCGATTTCGGGCGCCGAGGAGTCGGTCACGGGCAGAGGCGTCGAGCAGATCCCAGAGCTCGACGGCATGTTTGCTTGCAGAGCGGGTGTTGAGGAGTATGCAGCGGAGGTGGTTGGGTCCAGTCCTTGGAGGTTTGGTGGCTCTGTTGCAGGTGAAGCTGCAGGTGCGACAGGAGATAGGTCAGTTTAGGGGTGGCATGAAAGCAGGTGTGGTTTCGGCAGGTGTTGAGTGCGTGGAGGGTGTTGGCGTCGTTGCGGAGTCTAGTGTCATGGCGTTTGTGGGGTCCAGGGGTTCTGGTGCTGGGCGCGGTCCAGGTGCGGATGGGTGCAGACGCGCTTGCCTTAGGCGCGCCTTCGGCGCACCCGCGTTGCGCCCGTTGCGCGCATCCGTTCAGCGTCCGTGCAGCATCCGGCATACATGGGGAGGTGGGAGGGAGGAGCAGCTGGGAAGCGGGAGCAGCGAGTGGGCAGTAGGCGGGCCGCAGGAGTCACAGCGGCGGGGAAGCAGTGGAACAGAAGCAAAATGGGGCACAAGAGGGGACAAAAGAGTGGTATAGAAGGCAAAAGGGGCACAAAAGGGGGGAGAAAAAACGAGTGACACAGAGCACAAACCGGGGCACACAGGCAAAAGGGTCGAGAAAGAGGGGGGAAAAACGAGTCTAAAAGGTCAATGCAGTAGGGACCACCCCGCGATACAAGAAGGAGATCATGACATGGCGGCATGATCTGAAGGGGGTTGTCAAAGAGAGGAAAAGCAAGAACTGGGAGCTGGCTAACCAGACTGGCAGTGGCCCTCCAATTCCCCAAAAACCATTCACACCATGGGAGGAGAAGGTGCTTGCCATACTACATCCCAAGAGTCTCACAGGAGTAACCGGGGGAGTGGAGTCTGGTAAGTACAAACAAATTACTAACACCACACTGATATGTACTGTCTTGCACAACCACAAAGCTACACACCTAGGACAAATTACACACATCTGCACCACAAACTCCCAAAAACATGTCTCACAGATCCTACATTCATCCACTCCCATTCACCCCAAACATAGCTAACAACATTACCATGGGGGCATGTGTACAGGCACCCAGCACTACAACTCCCACCATGCCCCCAGGTCCACACACCAGCAGGATGGAGCCCTCCCCTACCCCACCCAGAAGCATGTGTCAGCCATTACACTACCTTCACTAAACTAACAGGTAGATAGCCATCTTCACTGGGAGGGCTGTTTTTGGGTGGGAGGCCTGTACCACTACTCCCACCATGCAACCTGTCCCACACCTCAGCAGGATGGAGTCCTCCCACCACCCCACCCAGAAGCATGTGTCAGCCATCATACTACCCTCATCAAACTTACAGGTAGGTAGCCATCTTCACTGGGAGGGCTGTTTAGGAGTGGGAAGCCTGTACCACTATTCCCACCATGCCCCCTTCCCACACCCTTCCAGGATGGAGCACTCCCCCACCCAGAAGCAGTTAGAAGCCATTGCAGTACACTAAACGTACAGGTATGTTATGTTATGTTATGTTATTAGACCTTTGTAGCGCGCACGGTTACTCAAGAGTTTCCCAGTGTGTTTGGTGAACATAGCAGCAAAACAGCAAATTTAAGTGGCTTGATTAAAAAGGAAATTCTTCAACTGCCTCTTAAATAGCATGGTATCCTGAATATTGTGCAACTACCAAGGGACCTCCGCTGCTTTAACGGAGACGGAACTGCCCCCTAGGCGAACCCTACGAAAGCGGGGAACGACTGTCAGACGCTGAGTAGCAGAGCGGAGATTTTTGCGAGGAACATAGAAGGCAAAGCGTCTTTGGAGGTAAACCTGGCCTAAGCCATGCAAGGCTCTATGAGCCAGAGTAAGGGCCTTGAATTGGACTCGGTGGACCGCAGGCAGCCAATGAATGTCCCGTAGGTGCTGTTTCATACTTGAGCTCCCAGGGATTTGCAGCAGAACCCTAGCTGCCTCATTCTGTATTACTTGTAACTTTTTTGACTGATACCCTGGAAGGACAATGTACAGGCCATTAGCATAATCGATACGGGACAGGAGGAGAGCCCGAGTCACCATTTCCCTGGCCAACCTAGGTAGCAGAGGGAAGAACTTCCTGAGAGATTTTAGAATACCAAATCACGCCCCCGCAAGTCGCTTTATCTGAACGGTAAATCTAAGATCCTCCCCGAACCAGATTCCCAGATTTTTTGCAGGGTTGCCAGATGACTTAGGCCGGGGGTACTCTGAAGGCCACAGAGTCTCCCTAAAGGCTGGAGGAAAGGAGGCATAAAGAAGAACCTCAGACTTATCCTCGTTACACTTCAACTGTGCCCATGCCAGACATTTGAAGATGGCCGAAAGACAGCACTGGGCTACTGTGGGGGACAGCTCACTTTCCTTCCAAGTTAAGAGGAGCTGGGTATCATCCGCATAGGCTATGACTTTCGCTCCCAGCTCCTCTGCAAGAAAGATCAAGGGTGTGATATAAATATTGAAAAGCAAAGGGCTCAGAGTCAAGCCCTGCGAAACTCCAGTAGACACCCTCTGGGGGGTTGAGGACAAAGGTGGCATCCAGACCTGCTGTGTACGATCTTCTAAGAAGGGTGTGATCCACTCCCAGACCTGGCCAGACACGCCAAAGCTTGAAAGCCTGATAAGGAGTTGTTGATGGGGAACCGTGTCGACGGCGGCAGAGAGGTCCAATAAAATCAAGGCCGCTCTGCCGCCCGCGTCCAGACATTCCCTTATTGCCTCCGACATTTCCACAAAAGCGGGCTCTGTGCTATATGATGCCCTAATTTCCGGATTGGGCCGGGTGAAGAGCACCAGATGACTCAACAAAAGTGGCTAGCTGTCTAAAGACAGCTTTCTCGCACACCTTAGCCACCGCCAGAAGAAGCGAAACAGGGTGATAGCTGGTAAGTATGTCCGGGTCTAAGGAAGGCTTCTTCAGAAGCGATAAAAGTTTAGCCTCCTTCCATACCCGAGGGACAATGCCAGTCTGGAGCGATATATTTATAATGGCATTCCCCTCTGGATTAACTACCTCTGCAACCCCTGCCGAAAATTATCAGACCAAGGTACTTGGAGAGGTTGAGCAATAGATAAAGGAAAGTTGGAGCAAACCAAGTCCAGGATATGCCCCCCAATATGTGTGGGGGAATTAGTCCATTGGGTTAGTTGAGCTAATTTAAGTAAATCCGTCAATTCTATCGTGTCAGTCGCTGACGGGCAATCAAAATATATATTAAAATATCCCAAAAGTAGGAAGCTAGAGAAGCGCACGGCCATAGGAACAATGACCTCATCAAGAACTTTCAAAAAAGCTCCAGTCGAGCCTGGTGGTCTGTACACAAGTGACCCACCTAGAGTGAAGTGCAGGGGTCATAGAAATCAAAAAGTGTAGTATTTCACCACCCTCAATTCCTGGAGAAACTTCATGGGTCAAGGTCCAAGAATCTCTAAACACCACTGCTATGCCTCCACCCCTACCCACTTTCCTATCCACCCTCGTAATTTTAAATCCCCTGGGGATGGCCAACTCTACCATAGCGGCGGAAGATTCATTAAACCAGGTCTCCGTCACAAACAGGAGGTCAAACTGATCCTCAGAGAGAAGGTCAAAAAGGTCTGGGGCATGCATAACAAGTGAATGAGAATAGATAAGCGCCGCCCGAATGCGAACCCCCTCCCGAGCTGTTAAGATAGGAGTAGTCCGAAGAACCGAAACACCCAAGGCAGTGTTAAAACTAAAATTACACTTGCCACATTTCCTAGCCAGATTATCGAGTACCTCCCAGTTGCAGTCACACTTATCCTTTAGCTTATTTAAGGTCAGTAAATCATCACGGCTAAAGCGCCTGCACCCCTCCAGCAGCTCTTTAGGAAAACGGGCATAGCGGCTGGCGCTGGTCGCATCCTGGGCATGGACGGACACAGACAGGCTTGCCTTTGTGAGTTACGCAGGAGCTGCCACTATCCTGCTGTCTCCGCTGCGCGTCCTATTAGGCATGCGCCTTAAGTAGACAATTCCCTCCCCAGCTAGAGCATCAGCTCCAGCCCAGGACCGGGAACCGGAAGTATGGAGGAGCAAGATCAACCCTCTGCACAAACGGCACCAAGAAGCCAATACAGAATGGGGCAGGCGAGATAAAGAACAAAGAGGCAAGAGTGCTTTTACAGTAATCCCCCAACTAAAATCAGTTAAGGTACCCACAATGTTAAAAAATATGTTAAAAATTGCTGCAAGCTGACCAGAGCACCAAAGGAGTTAAGTAGGAGCTGTCACTATCCTGCTGTCTCCGCTGCGCGTCCTATTAGGCATGCGCCTTAAGTAGACAATGCCCTCCCCCAGCTAGAGCGTCAGCTCCTGCCCAGGACCGGGAACCGAAAGTATGGAGGAGCAAGCACTACCCTCTGCACAAACGGCACCAAGAAGTCGCGACAGAACGGGGCAGGCGAGATAAAGAACAAAGAGGCAAGAGTGCTTTTACAGTAATCCCCCAACTAAAATCAGTTAAGGTACCGAAAGTGTTAAAAATATGTTAAAAATTGCTGCAAGCTGACTGGAGCACCAAACAGGTTAAGCAGGAGCTGCCACTTTCCTGCTGTCTCCGCTGTGCATCCTATTAGGCATGTGCCTTAAGTAGACAATTCCCTCCCCAGCTAGAGTGTCAGCTCCAGCCCAGTACCAGGATCCGGAAGTATGGAGGAGCAAGCACTACCCTCTGCACAAACGGCACCAAGAAGCTGTGACAGAACGGGGCAGGCAAGATAAAGAACAAAGAGGCAAAAGTGCTTTTACAGTAATCCCCCAACTAAAATCAGTTAAGGTATCCACAATGTTAAAAATATGTTAAAAATTGCTGCAAGCTGACCGGAGCACCAAACGGGTTAAGCAGGAGCTGTCACTATCCTGCTGCCTGCTAGCCATCTTCACTGGGAGGGCTGTTTGGGGGTGGGAGTCCTGTACCTCTACTCCCACCATGCACCCAGTCCCACATCCCAGCAGGATGGAGCACTCACTCCCACCCAGAAGCATGTGGCATCCATTGCATTGTTCACCTTCACCTAACAGGTAGGTAGCCATCTTCCCAGGAAGGGGTGTGTGTGTGGGAGGCCTGCACTGCAACTCCCAACAGTCCCCCTTGTTCCACCCCTGAACACAGGATGGAACATTCCCCACCCACCCAGAAGCATGTGGCAGCCATTGCATTGTGCACCCTCATCTAACAGGTAGGTAGACATCATCCCTGGGAGGGCTGTTTGGGGGTGGGAGGCCTGTATCACTACTCCCACAATGCATCCTGGCCCACACCTCAGCAGGATGGAACCCTCCCCCACCCCACCAAGAAGCATGTGTCAGCCATCACACTACCCTCATCAAACTTACAGGTAGGTAGCCATCTTCACTGGGAGGGCTGTTTGGGGGTGGGAGGTCTGTACCACTACTCCCACCATGCCCCCTGTCTCACATCCCATCAGGATGGAGCACTCCCCCACTCAGAAGCACTTGGAAGCCATTGCAGTACACAAACAAAACATACAAGTAGGTAACCATCTTCACTGGGAGGGCTGTTTGGGTGTGGGAGGCCTGTACCACTACTACCACCATGCACCCTGTCCCACACCTCAGCAGGATGGAGCACTCACTCCCACCCAAAAGCATGTGGCATCCATTGCGTTGTTCACCTTCACCTAACAGGTAGGTAGCCATCTTCCCAGGAAGGGGTGTGTGTGTGGGAGGCCTGCACTGCAACTCCCAACAGTCCCCCTTGTTCCACCCCTGAGCAGGATGGAACATTCCCCACCCACCCAGAAGCATGTGGCAGCCATTGCATTGTGCACCCTCATCTAACAGGTAGGTAGACATCATCACTGGGAGGGCTGTTTGGGGGTGGGAGGCCTGAATCAATACTCCCACAATGCATCCTGGCCCACACCTCAGCAGGATGGAACCCTCCCCCACCCCACCCAGAAGCATGTGTCAGCCATCACACTACCCTCATCAAACTTACAGGTAGGTGGCCATCTTCACTGGGAGGGCTGTTTGGGGGTGGGAAGCCTGTACCACTACTCCCACCATGCCCCCTGTCACACACCCCATCAGGATGGAGCACTCCCCCACCCAGAAGCACTTGGAAGCCATTGCACTACACCAAACGACCAAACAGGTAGGTAGCCATCTTCACTGGGAAGGCTGTTTGAGGGTGGGAAGCCTGTACCACTACTCCCACCATGCAACCTGGCCCACACCTCAGCAGGATGGAGCCCCCCCACCCCACAAAGAAGCATGTGTCAGCCATCACACTACCCTCATCAAACTTACAGGTAGGTGGCCATCTTCACTGGGAGGGCTGTTTGGGGGTGGGAAGCCTGTACCACTACTCCCATCATGCCCCCTGTCACACACCCCATCAGGATGGAGCACTCCCCCACCCAGAAGCACTTGGAAGCCATTGCACTACACCAAACGACCTAACAGGTAGGTAGCCATCTTCACTGGGAGGGCTGTTTGGGGGTGGGAGGCCTGTACCACTACTCCCACCGTGCCCCCTGTCTCACACCCCATCAGGATGGAGCACTCCCCCTCCCAGAAGCACTTGGAAGCCATTGCAGTACACAAACAAAACTTACAAGTAGGTAACCATCTTCACTGGGAGGGCTGTTTGGGTGTGGGAGGCCTGTACCACTACTACCACCATGCACCCTGTCCCACACCTCAGCAGGATGGAGCACTCACTCCCACCCAAAAGCATGTGGCATCCATTGCATTGTTCACCTTCACCTAACAGGTAGGTAGCCATCTTCCCAGGAAGGGGTGTGTGTGTTGAAGGCCTGCACTGCAACTCCCAACAGTCCCCCTTGTTCCACCCCTGAGCAGGATGGAACATTTCCCACCCACCCAGAAGCATGTGCCAGCCATTGCATTGTGCACCCTCATCTAACAGGTAGGTAGACATCATCACTGGGAGGGCTGTTTGGGGGTGGGAGGCCTGAATCACTACTCCCACAATGCATCCTGGCCCACACCTCAGCAGGATGGAACCCTCCCCCACCCCACCCAGAAGCATGTGTCAGCTATCACACTACCCTCATCAAACTTACAGGTAGGTGGCCATCTTCACTGGGAGGGCTGTTTGGGGGTGGGAAGCCTGTACCACTACTCCCACCATGCCCCCTGTCACACACCCCATCAGGATGGAGCACTCCCCCACCCAGAAGCACTTGGGAGCCATTGCACTACACCAAACGACCTTACAGGTAGGTAGCCATCTTCACTGGGAGGGCTGTTTGGGGGTGGAAGGCCTGTACCACTACTCCCACCATACAACCTGGCCCACACCTCAGCAGGATGGAGCCCTCCCCCACCCCACCAAGAAGCATGTGTCATCCATCACACTACCCTCATCAAACTTACAGGTAGGTAGCCATCTTCACTGGGAGGGCTGTTTGGTGGTGGGAGGCCTGTACCACTACGCCCACCATGCCCCCTGTCCCACACCCCATCAGGATGGAGCACTCCCCCACCCAGAAGCACTTGGAAGCCATTGCAGTACACAAAAAAAACATACAAGTAGGTAACCATCTTCACTGGGAGGGCTGTTTGGGTGTGGGAGGCCTGTACCACTACTCCCACCATGCACCCTGTCCCACACCCCAGCAGGATGGAGCACTCACTCCCACCCAAAAGCGTGTGGCATCCATTGCATTGTTCACCTTCACCTAACAGGTAGGTAGCCATCTTCCCAGGAAGAGGTGTGTGTGTGTGTGTATGGGAGGCCAGCACTGCAACTCCCAACAGTCCCCCTTGTCCCACCCCTGAGCAGGATGGAGCACTCCCCACCCACCCAGAAGCATGTGGCAGCCATTGCATCGTGCACCCTCATCTAACAGGTAGGTAGCCATCTTCACTGGGAGGGTTATTTGGGGGTGGGAGGCCTGTACCACTACTCCCACCATGCACCCTGTCCCACACCTCAGCAGGATGGAGCCCTTCCCCACCCTACCCAGAAGCATTTGTCAACCATCACACTACCCTCATCAAACTTACAGGTAGGTGGCCATCTTCACTGGGAGGGTTGTTTGGGGGTGGGAGGCCTGTAACACTATTCCCACCATGCCCCCTGTCCCACACCCCATCAGGGTGGAGCACTCCCCCACCCTGAAGCACTTGGAAGCCATTGCAGAACATCAAACAAACTTACAGGTAAGTAGCCATCTTCACTGGGGAAGGCTGTTTGGGGGTGGGAGGCCTGTACCACTGCTCCCACCCAGTGGCGACTGGTGAACTTTAAAAGTGGTGAGACGTCAATCCCTTTCTTGAATTGGAGAATGTGGACGACCCCTGCATTTATTGAGGCTGAACTCCTTGTGTAAGGTTTCTGACCTTGAGAAGGTTTTGAAAAGAAACCAGGCAGATTGATGCATTTTACAGCACATAGTTCAGAAACGTTTGGTGAAAACACCCTGCCCTGAAAGAGCACTTTCATGATATGCCAAGCAAGCCCTGCCATCAGAAGGGGTCGTAAAACTCACCCCACTCAAGTAAATGTTCAGAACAGTGGTCTTTTTATGTAATGTCCCCTAAAAGTAGGTTAGAGCGTTATGAATTTCAGGGAGTACAGACAATCTGGTTATGCAAGGCCAAATGTCTTTTTTATTTTCAAGATAACTATTCCATCTTTCTTCACCTTATTTTCCCATTTAGCCCCTTTCAAGTAGATCCTTACTCTTAGGTTATGGCTGAGGCTAAATGGAAAAGGCATGGTGTACAACTCACAAGTTACTCAAATTTCAAAATTACACAATCAGCACACTAGAAAAATATTAAAGATTCACTCAGCTACCATATTGCTCAGTTCACATGACCATGTTCAAAGAGATCACGTGATCAGAAAGCAATTCTGTTTGCCTAACCCCCATCACCTTGTCATTGTCACCATGCACGCACATACACTAGTTCAGATCTGCCTTTCCTATCAATTCATCATGGCAGGTCTATCATATGGTAAATTGTTTCACCATCCCTTGGCAAGAGGTAGTCAGAATGTGGGTCAAGAATGGAATTAGTAATTCTGAATGGGCCAGGTATAAGCCTGGAACAACTTGAATTTTGATTGGGATTAGGGCAGGTTGGCAGGGATGGGCCTCTGTTAGGAAGGAGATAGCCAGAATGCACTTAGATGCACCTGAATGTGGGTGGTAAAATTTGGAGGGGGCATAGCAGCGGCTGCCATACAGCAATAGCTGCTCCTGGCAGGGAGAGCAGGCATTCCTCGGTTGGTGACATGACAAAATGTGTTTCTAGTGATCATGACCAGAGATTGGGGACTGTGCTGGCCAGAGGCAGCTGTGGGCGTCCCAGGTGGCCTTTATAAGGTTGGGCCAAGGTAAAGCAGCTCTTTCACTGCTGGACCATAGCTAACGCCTGGGTACTGGTCATAAGCCCCAACGCCAAAGATCCCAGGCAACACTAACAGGTAATTATTATGTTGGAGTTAGCCTGCATGTCCCACGGGGTGCAAACTGTGTGTCACAAAAGGCCCCCTAATGTGTCAGGGAAAAAGGCTCACAATAAAAAAATCTGCCATTATTTTCCCAAGCTTCCCCGCGTGTCCCAAACATACCTAGAATATGTCATGAATGTTGTATCACTGTGTTGGGACTAGCTAGCATGCACCCAGCAATAGCCGTAATATGTCATGTACCCCAGCGTTATCCAAGTCCAGTGATCAAACACATATAAAAATGCACATACAGTCAAACCAATATATCCACATGTACATTTTCACCCTCAGTTGAGACTGAATCATTTAGGTAAAACTGGAAATTAAATAACCTGAAACCTAGTATAGCTCCTGCTATTGCTCTTCTGTATGGTAGGTTGTGGCCTCAGAAAGATTAAAATGTTGACATTTGAACCTGTAGCCTGAACTTAGTTTTCTTCCACAAAATCATGAATCTATTCAGCTATCTTTTTGTAATTCAGTGCAGAGATTTACATGATTGCTTCCTGCATTCATTTTATTTGACTGCACACTCTCTAAGTGTCATACTAGAATATCTCTCTTATATAATATTTGTATTAAACAGCGCTGCATAAGTTGACTATAATGCAGAAAGAGTACATAATTCACACAGCAGAGACACACATCTTAGGCCAAGAAAGAATATGTTAAAACAGATACATCTGAATTCAAGAAATTCTCAAAGATATGTACACCAATTTAAAAACGTGCCCTGCGAAGATTACACATAATGGATGTGAAGACATGGTGATTAAAACAGTGACGTGATTCTGAAAGCCTACGTTGAAGTAAACGTTTCATTTCTCAACTTTGTGAGGTCAGATCTAAAACAACGCAAACATCATAGGTCACCAAGCGCTTAAAAGCAAACATGCAGTGTGCTTAACAAAACTTCACAGCCACTGCAGTAAATGTACTATTTCTACCGTGCCCTCAGGTAACAGAGGTAATTAGTTTGGAATACATGTGTAAAGGAGGCAGGGAGAGAGAGAGTGTGGGCCCCTTCAGGAGGCTCACAAAGCATAAAGATGCTGTCACAGCAACTCCCAGTAAAGAGTTGTTAGACAAGATTTTATGAATGGCAAGGTGACTGTAATGACAAAAAAACATAAGTAAATAAGGTGGGTAGCTTACCACGTGGAGGCCAAGGACATCCCTTAACCAGGTTCCAGTCCTCTGTGCACCAGATACACTGCAAGCTCACAGCACAACGCTAGAATCAGCCTCTTGTTTTATGTCTTCCCGATACGAGTAAATAGTCGCATCCCTTAATCATTCCTCTCCCTTGACTGTAACTTTGCCTTTGGTGAAATGAAAGGCACTCATCATAAACAACAGGGTGCATTCAGCATGGCAAAGAAAGTGAAAGCGGCAGGCCCAGGCATTCTGTATGCTCAAAAAGTGAGAACTGACGCACAGCGTGAAGGGACGATCGTTTAAGTGGTGTTCTTGAAAAGCCTGAAGTGCCAGCCCATTCATGATGTGGGAGAGAACACGATGGACGTCTACGTAAGGCGCCCAACCATACTTAATATTTTCAGCTCTGTTCACCACTACCGGCGCTACCTTGCTTAATACAGTACAAGGGCTGAAAACAAATACACCCTACATCATGATGTCACCCTGTGAAAGGTTGTCAGTACGTACACACATGTGCAGCATTACGTTGTGTTATTGTCTTTCTGTGCCTGCTGTGTCATTTGGACGGCAGGTTAAGCAGCAAGGTAGTTTTGTTTTATTTACTGAATGTGGCGAAAAAGATAAATGTACTAAAAAGGGAAATGCTACAGAGGTTCTGCAGATGGGAGGGGTGCAGCCCCATGCCCTAACCCCCTGTCCCACACCCCATCAGGATGGACCACTCCCCCACACAGAAGCACTTGGACACCATCACACTACCCTCATCAAACTTACAGGTAGGTAGCCATCTTCGCTGGGAGGGCTGTTTGGGTGTGGGAGGCCTGTACCACTATTTCCACCATGCCCCCTGTCCCACACCCCATCAGGATGGAGCACTCCCCCGCCCAGAAGCACTTGGAAGCCATTGCAGTACACCAAACAACCTAACAGGTAGGTAGTCATCTTCACTGGGAGGGCTGTTTGGAGGTAGGAGGCCTGTATCACTACTCCCACCATGCACCCTGGCCCATACCTCAGCAGGATGAAGCCCTCCCCCCACCCCTCCCAGAAGCACGTGTCAGCCATCACAATACCCTCATCAAACTTACAGGTAGGTAGCCATCTTCACTGGGAGGGCTGTTTGGGGTAAAAGGCCTCTACCACTACTCCCACCATGCCCCCTGTCCCACACCCCATCACGATGGAGCATTCCCCCACCCAGAAGCACTTGGAAGCCTTTGCAGTACACCAAACAAACTTACAGGTAGGTAGCCACCTTCACTGGGAGGGCTGTTTGGGGTTGGGAGGCCTGTACCACTACTCCCACCATGCACCCTGTTCCACACCCCAGCAGGATGGAGCACTCACTCTCACCCAGAAGCATATGGTATCCATTGCACTGGTCACCTTCACCTAACAGGTAGGTAGCCATCCTCGCAGGAAGGGGTGTGTGTTTGTGGGAGGCCTGCACTGCATCTCCCAACAGTCCACCTTGTCCCACCCATGAGCAGGATGGAGCACACCCACCCACCCAGAAGCATGTTGCAGCCATTGCATTGTGCACCCTCATCTATCAGGTAGGTAGCCATCTTCACTGGGAGGGCTGTTTGGGGGTAGGAGGCTTGTATCACTACTCCCATCATGCACCCTGGCCCACACCTCAGCAGGATGGAGCCCTACCCCACCCCACCCAGAAGCATGTGTCAGCCATCACACTAGCCTCATCAAACGTACAGGTAGGTAGCCATCTTCACTGGGAGGGCTGTTTGTGGGTGGGAAGCCTCTACCACTACTCCCACCATGCCCCCTGTCCCACGCCCCATCAGGATGGAGCACTCCCCCACCCAGAAGCACTTGGAAGCCATTGCAGTACACCAAACAAACTTACAGGTAGGTAGCCATCTTCGCTGGGAGGGCTGTTTGGGTGTGGGAGGCCTGTACCACTACTCCCACCATGCCCCCTGTCCCACACCCCATCAGGATGGAGCACTCCCCCGGCCAGAAGCACTTGGAAGCCATTGCAGTACACCAACCAAACTTACAGGTAGGTAACCATCTTCACTGGGAGGGCTGTTTGGGGGTGGGAGGCCTGTACCACTACTCCCACCATGCACCCTGTCCCACACCCCAGCAGGATGGAGCACTCACTCCCACCCAGAAGCATGAGGCATCCATTGCATTGTTCACCTTCGCCTAACAGGTAGGTAGCCATATTCCCAGGAAGGGGTGTGTGTGGGAGGCCTGCACTGCAACTCCCAATAGTCCCCCTTGTCCCACCCCTGAGCATGATGGAGAACTCTCCACCCACCCAGAAGCGTGTGGCAGCAATTGCATTGTGCACCCTCATCTAACAGGTAGGTAGCCATCTTTACTGGGAGGGCTGTCTGGTGGTGCTAGGCCTGTACCACTACTCCCACCATGCACCTCAGCAAGACCAGGGACATTTACACTGTCTCCCATCCTTCCAATTTAAAGACACAGAACTGCTGTGAGCTGTGCCTGGGCAATTGTATGTCCTGCGGTATGAGGTGTGTTGAATCTTAAGACACCAGCAATCTATCCCTCATGGGCGGAAGTTGCACTTAAGCTTACCCTGGTGGTATAAACATCGTATTATGAGCCCATTCGACTGGCCAACACAAGACATTGCAGAACCTGATCAAAGCTCTTTCCTGGGTGTTGTGACATCACCTACATGCGGATTTCAGCAGCAACGTCATCCAACGGGGATGTTTCCCTGTGGAGTTCCAGCAGGGTGGCCTCTCCTCTATCCTCTATTGGGGACTTGGTATTCTATGTTTGACTATGCAACTGTAGCTAATATACCTACTCTAAATTGATTATTCTTCTTTTACCTGACCGCTGAGACCTGAGCAACATGACTAATGCCCGGTGGAGCTGCTAGATAGCTGTAGAGGAGATTGGCCCCAGCTTCACCCCCTTGGCCATCACCTACCCAGTCGGACATTGGGCATTGTTCCCCTTGTCTCCCTTCTGTGTCTTCAGCTCTCTCTCTGGCTTGTTTCTATGCCCTCCCCCCCACCTTCTTCTTTTTCTTCTATCCTTGTAACATGTACATCTATTCTAAACTGTTGTTCCTGAATGTTGAGACCTGAGCAACATAACTGATGCCCGATGGAGGTGCTAGATAACTAATGAGGAGATTGGCCCTGGTTTCCCCCTTGACCGTCACCTACCCAGCCGGACATTGGACACAGTTCTTCCTCATCTCCCTGCTATGGCTCCTTCCTCCCCTCCTTTCCTATAAATTCTCTCAAGTTCGTTGTTTGTTTACTGTATATTATTACGTTATTGCAACTGATGTAATTTGTAACGCGATGTTCCTCTGTTGTAGCGCTCTGATACCTACTGGTCTAGCCGGCGCTTTATAATCATTTTGATGTACCTTCTAAAGCAACGTTCCCTTGGTTAAGCGCTCTGATACCTCCGGGACTAGATAGCGTTATATAACCGTTGCAAATCAAATAAACTAAAAACAGTTTTTTGCTGAACTCTGAGACCTGAGCAACATGGCTGATGACCGGTGGAGCTACTTGACATCTAACGAGGAGATTGGCCCTGGTTTCCCCCTTGACCGTCACCTACCCAGCCGGACATTGGGCATAGTTCCTCCTCATCTCCCCGCTATTACTCCTTCCTCCCCTCCCTCCTACGAATTATTGAAACATTTTTTATGTGCATTGTACCTTACTATGCTCTTGTATCTGATGTAACTTTTAATGCAGCAATCCTAAATGTAAAGCTCTCTGAAACCCTCTTGGGTCATGTTCGTGCTATATAAAACTTTATAAATAAATAAATAAGATGGAACTTTCCATATCACACAGATGCATGTGGCATGTAATGGACCACCTCAAGCAAATTACTAGGTAGGAAGACATATTCTTCTCTCATGACACCACTGAGCAGAATGTAATCGTCCTCCACACACACACAGATGTGCCACCGCACAAAGCCAAATGTGAGCACGTAACTGGTATGTAGCCAGTACGTGCACCCACACATTTGTCAAACAAACAAAATGGTGCCATATGACAACACCAGCCCTCTCATTGCACAAATATGCACACCGACCCCCCTTGCCAGGCACAGTGTGCACACAGGTAAGCAGAGGAAACTGTCTCAGCTGCCAAAGAGGGACACACCAATGCACATGTACAAGAAAGACTGGGCACAATCATGCACAACACTCACTGATTAGTGCATCGCCATGGGGCCCTACCAACAAGGACCATTTCAAAAATGAGAAAGCATGTGTGGTGGTAGAAATGAAGATTTGCACATGACAGGACAAAGGTATGCAGGAGAATACAATGGCCAGTCCATGGCCAGATGTGACGTCTGCCAGGTCAGACAAATCAACAAGGGGTCAACAATGAAAACATGTTGTGCTGGTCCCTACATGGCAACAGGTCCCTGTGAACATAAATTTTGCACGAGTTCCATGGTATGCATCGATACCTCACACAATGGACTAGTAATGCATGTACCACTGCATCATGTCAGGAGGCACAGTAGTGCACATAGCAATCAATGTGACGATCTGTCAATTGTGTAGTGTACAAACAGTGGATGACACACAGCTAACACAAAGCTTGCGGAGTGTACCACAATGACCATTTCAAATCTAATCCACACGAGCAACCTGTAGAGCCAGTCTCCCCCCGGTACATGGACTCTCGGATGTAGACTCCCAGGATTCTCAGGATTATGAGCTCGAGGCCGGCCCATCTGGTGTGCCAGGGAGCAACAGGTCCCAGGACCCCACCCTCCCCACACCACATCTGCTGCAACACCAACTGCACAGCAGACCCCTGCTGTTACGGCCTATGAGTCCACCACCACCACAAGTGCTACCTGCAACACCCTCCCTGTCCCAGAGGATGACCACCCCATACCACCAACTGAGGATGGCAAGGAGAGTGTGTGGGGACCCACAGTGGCGAGGTGACAGGTCTGTGGCAGCAGGGTAGGTGGGAGGGCCAGATTCACCCCAGACACCAGGAGGCTGGGACCCCATCCCTGGAACACATCACTAGAGTCTTTGGGGCATACGAACAGGCCCAGGGACAAAGTGGCCCGTCGGACGACCAGTTACGCGAGCTCATCCTGCTGATAAGGTCCATCGACACCCGCATTGGACAAATGGTGGACCTCATGAGCCAGCAAGGGGCGTTACTGAGGAACAGGCCTGCGCCACAACCAACGCCTCCACCTCCCTCTGGTGGGCCGCAGGATGACAGTTCACCATCCTCCCATGCGGCTACAGAGAGGGGTGAGTCCTCAGACGCCACTGGCACTACAGCAGGGCCCATCCCTGCCAAGCGACCAAGGGGCCGTCCTAAGAAGAGCCTGAGAGTATCTGGAGGCAAAGCATCTGCCAAACACCAGTCACAGAGCCAGCCCTAATGGCAACCCTCTTCACCACTGCATTGACTGTTCCCCACACTGCCTTGTGAATGGCATCTGTCTGCTGGACCAGGTCACTACATAAATGTGGTAACTACTCTTTCATCTCATTTAGCATGACTGTCAACTCACTGCTAAACCACCACCTAAATGTAAATGTACACCCCCCTCCCCTCACATGTCATCTTTGGAAATAAAAGACCTTACACACATTTTTTTATGTCAGCTCTGTCTTTAGTATACGTTCACAAATGACATGTCCCTGTAACATATCCACCCACTGCTGAGTTTACAACAGGCTGATGTTACAATTCGCACATACCCCTTCACGATGAAAGCAATATCACCCGACAATAGGTATGTTGTACATTGTCACCCACCTTCAAGTGAAGTAACAGGTGATGAGCTGTTGACGCATGTCACCACCTTCCTCCTCTCCACTGTCCTTATCACTGGACTCAGGTTGTTGTGCAGGCGGGGGTCTTGGGTCCTCATCGTCATCCAGGATCAGGGAAGTCTCCTTGAGAATGGCCAGGTTGTGGAGCATGCAGCATGCCACTACGATCTGATCTGATTCCTGGGCAAGTATGCCAGTTGTAATCTCCATGAATTCCCCAGGATCGATTTGATGTCACAAAGACGGATTTATATAGATGCACACAAGTTGTACAGTTACGGGGTTTTTAATGGTAAAATGATTACACACCAATCAAGGCAAAACAAGGCAAATTATAATGAGGTCCCAACTAGACAGTCAAGATATCAAGAGATAATGGGGTTAACCGGATGTAACGATACCACGTGTAATGTCGTTTTTTGCAACCCTCTGTCTCAGCCGGCACAACTGAGTGAACAAACAAAGAACCAACCGTCCTCCGCATGAGTACCAGTCCTGGTACTCGTCAACGGAGGGCACTGTGCTAAGAAATGGCCGAAAATGCCGCTCGTATGCCGTCTTGGATTATCCGGTTGCCATGGGAAAGGCTTATGCCTAATTTGTGCAGATCCCAACACCCTACATCCAATGCGGGAATGCCAAGCCTGGCACTCAACCGCGAGTGTGATCACGTAATCTCAAGAGAGCAGCCGCTCTATCTTGATGGTGAAAAGATGCTTGAAGGTAAAACTGAAGAACGCTGGCAACCACCTTCCTGATGAACGTTTCAGTTGTATCCTTGCGGGACCGCGGGAATGCCAAGCCTGACACTCGACCACGGTGCACTCGCGACGTGACCCCAAGGGAGCCTCCGCTCAACCCTGAGATGCTAAGAGTACTCGGGGGTTGCAGAGAACGCCTCCTGGCGTGCGTCTCTGTGATGCCTCCCCGGGAATGCCAAGCCTGACACTCGACTGCGAGGAATCCAAATAGAAGCGTAAGAGAGCGGCCGCTCTATCTTACCTTCCCAGAAAGGACGATGCGCGGTCTGGGAAACTGGCAACTTCCTTCGTCTCGCATCTCCGTTCCTCAAACCAAGATGTGCACCGGCAAGAGTCAAAATATCCGACGCTCATTCCCCGTAATGGGCGTCTTTTAAGGGCGGATGCTATCGTGCATGCTCCGCGCTCAGCCTGCTGGTTCCTGTAGTTCGTCCAAGCTCCGTGATACCGTCGCATTCCGCTGATGGCGAATGGGAAGGAGCGAATCCTGACAATACATCCTCCTTCCCTCAAAGGCGCCCCACGGGGCGCCTTTGCAGGATACTTCCTGTGGCGCCTTTGCAGGATACTTCCTGTGGAAAGATGCCACCAGCCTGGGCGCGTGTACCCCAGAGGCAGGCTCCCACGAATGTTCCTCAGGGCCGTACCCTTTCCATGCCACTAGGTACCACAGCCTGCTCCTTCTCCATTTCGAATGAAGTATGCCATCCACTTCTTACTCCTGCTCTGCATCTACCACCACAGGCAAAGGCGGCGACTTCCGCAAAGAGGTGGAAGGCTTCAACAGCGATATGTGGAACACAGGATGGATCCGCATCTGGTTCGGCAGAGCCAGCTTCATGATAACAGGGCTCACACATTTGGTGATGCGATACGGCCCGATGTACTTAGGATGAAATACGCTGTGCTTGCGGAACCGCAGGTTCCTGGTCGATACCCAAACGTAATCCCCTGCCCTGTTCAAAGGCCCTGGCCTCCGGCGTTTGTCAGCTTAGGTCTTGTATGTCGCCTTGGCGGCCTCCAAGCATTTCCAAGAGAGCAATAGAGTGTCCTTGATGTGTGCAACCCTACTAGACGTTTCCGGCACCAGCCGGGTCTTGACCGGGTGCTCGAACGGGAGAAAACGGGGGTGTTGACCATAGTTGCAGTAGAAAGGGGATGCCTTCATGGAGCTATGTGTGGCGTTGTTATAAGCGATTTCCGCAAGCCATAGCAAGTCCACCCACTCTTCTTTCCCTTGATCAATGAAACAAAGCAAGTATTGCTTGAGAGTCTGGTTGAGACGTTCCGTCTGCCCGTCTGTCTGCAGGTGGTAGCTGGTGGATAAGGCGGACTTGACGTGTAGGGCCGAGCACCATGTCTTCCAGAACTGTGCCGTGAACTGGGATCCCCTGTCGGACACGATTACGCTGGGCAATCCGTGCAACCGCATCACATGCTTCAACAATAACATGGCCAGTTGACCTGCCAAGGGCACCTGCTTGCAAGCAATAAAGTGTCCCATTTTTGTGAGGTAGTCCACAACAACCAGGACCGCAGAGCACCTTTGATCCACTGGTAACCCCACAATGAAGTCCAACGATATGTTTTCCCAAGGTCTGGAGGGTGTTGGAAGAGGCTGTAACAACCCTTGCGGGCGGCCATAGTCTGATTTCATGGTGGCGCAGATCCCGCAGGCAGCGACCCAAATCCTGACGTCCGCTCTCATGGTAGGCCACCAGAATTGTCTGCCCAGACTATCAATAGTCTTCTCGACCCCGAGATGACCTGCGCAGGGGGAAACGTGACACCAACAAAATGCTTGCTTCCGAAGCCGCGGCGTCGGTAACATCAGGCGGCGGCCGTTCATGGGAATCCCGTCCCTAACCTGCCACTCCTTGGGACACTGAAGCCATGTTCTCCACGTGGAAGAGCGAACACCAAGCTGGATCCCTCTAAGAAAAGCCTCAGGCTGTAATGCCCCAAACACAACCAGCCGGACGGAGTATGGAATAAATAGAAGCAGGAAGTGGCGTTGAGATGGTTGATTGCCGTGAAAGAGCGTCGGCTTTGCTGTTGGCCGTACCGGGTCTGTATGTGATGGAGAAATGGAAGCCGGAAAAGAACAATATTGTTAGGACTCTGATTAGATTTGTCATGGGCACCTCGTTGATAAGTTCATGAAGCCCTCACCGACCAACCTGGTTGGTGGCATGCTTCATCATCGGGCCCACCCAGTGACACCTAATGTGTCCCGGGTGTGCTGCGACGCCTGATTACAGCAGAGCTGGTATTTTACTGAGAGTGCAGTGTGAGGTGTAAAATGAAGTGTGAGTTAAAACGGCTTGGCGAGGGTCCCAGTACCCGAGGGTAAAATAAATTTTAATAACTGGGCCCCCGTCAGCGGTTAAAATAAGGCTTGGGGATGTTTAAGGGAGGCGAGTTACTACCTCCTACATCCATCAGTTGGTCGACATGTTTCAGCCAGTGCCTTAAACTAAATCCGGCTTTCCTCAGGACCTTTTTAAAATAGAGTGTAGTGCAGGTTAAAAAGGAGTGTAATCCAGGCTATGTGTTACACTTACTAAGGTGTTTCTCTAAGTGTGAGAGGGGGGATTCCCTTCTCATATATGCCTGTACCAGCAACATTGAAGACATAGACAAAACATGTAAGAAGAGGAGAGTCAAATAGGCGTCTTCGCCACAAAGTCATATACATAGAGTGCCAAATCTACAGTGCTCAGTGGGTAGACTACAGTCGGCAAAAGTGTAATGGCACTGGTGGTACCATTATTGTGATTATCGCAAATAATTGGGGGAGGTGTCGCTAAAACACGGGTATCACACATATGCATGAGATACAAAGTGTGATGGGGCGTAAGTAAACACTCATACGCTTAGATTTTGCAGCCAATGCTTCCAGGAGTGAAGCGGTAAGGGGTTGACCCTGTAGGGAAATAATGTTGGCCACTGGGAGTTAGAGACCTGTAAGGAGGGAAAAGCGCTTACCCAGAGATTGTTGCTTGGAGGTTGTCATACTCACAGCTTTTCTGGTCAGAGCCTGCCTTGTACCTGTTGCACCGTCCTCGTACTCCGGTAGAAAGAGCTGGAATTTCTTGTTCGTTTTTATATGCTTGCTAATTGGTTAACTATCTGCACCTGTAGCTGGGAGTAAGAGTAGAAAGACTACCCCGGGTGTGTTCCTAGCTGTCTGCTCATGGGCGGTGGAAAGACACTAGTCTCTTGCACATGAGCGGTGCTGGGTGCTGCTTGTGTCTATTGCGCATGAGCGGGGGTGAGACACTAGTTGGTGGAAAGACACTAGTCTCTAGCACATGCGCGGTGCTGCTTGTGTCTATTGCGCATGAGCGGGGGTGAGACACTAGTTATTAGTGCTGTTGCGTGATAGAGTATGTGTTGTGTTAAAGTCTGCAATCTGCCACTATCAATAGTGTGGGCATGGAATTAAAGGAGGTGCTTTTAGCATGTGACTGAGTTCCAAGGGATCGCATCATCCAGGCCATTGATGTGTGAGGAAAGGCGAAAGATCCAACGCTGTTCTTTGCTCATCAGTCTTCTTTCATTGTCTAATGCCTGCTCAGGGATTTGTTCGATGACTGTCCATGTGAGGTCATTGGGGGTATGGCCATGGATGATGAAGTGGTTGGTTAATTTACTGATGTTTTTCTTACACCTAATGGTGCTTCTGTGCTCAGTGACCCTAGTGCGTACTTTGCGGGTGGTCATGCCGATATAGCAGAGACCACAGGAGCAGGTGAGAAGGTAAATCACATTACGTGAATTGCAGTTGGTGTGGCTGCGTTGTGTCCACAGCTTGTTAGGTTCTAGGGTTAGAGTTTTGGTGTGGGTGGTTAAGTGACACAAACTGCAATCGTTGCAGGGGTAGTGTCCAGTTACTTTTGGTAGGCCCCATGCATTCAGAATGGTGTTTGGTTCTTGTGTGTTATGCGTTTTGGGACGGGTGTTAACTAGTTAGTCCTTCAAGTTATTGCTTCTCTTGTAAGCAAAACGCGGTATGTCCCACTGCCTCTGGCCAGAATTCAAGATCTTCCAGTTCTTCTTAATGAGTTTGGCTACCTCATTGGAGGCTGTGTTGTACGTAGTGACGCAGGTGATAGGTTGTTCCTGCTCCTCTTTAGCTGTGGTTTCAAGGAGGGCCTCTCTATTCTGGTTCCTGGCCCTCTTCCTGGTTTTGGAGATGATGGCTGGTGGGTAGCCCCGGGCCTCCAGTTTCTTGGATAGTTCAGCGGACTGTTTTTTATAGTCTGCTATATCACTGCAATTCCTGCGTATACGTAAGAATTGCCCGAAGGGAAGGTTCTCCCGTAGCGGGCGTGGGTGGAAGCTTGTGAAGTGGAGTAAAGAGTTTCTGGCCGTGGGTTTATAGTAGGTTGTCGTGGTGAGTCTGCCATCTTCGACTGTTATATTTAGGTCCAGGAAAGCAAGTTGGTTTGCACTGATAGTGCTGGTGAACTTCAAGTATGGGTCCCTGCCGTTGAGCCAGATGAGGAATTGATCCAGGGTTGTTTGTGGACCCTCCCATATCACAAGGATGTCGTCAATATAACGGCGCCATGCAAGGATGTGGTTGGCATAGGGGTTTGTTCTGTCAGCAATGTGCGTGCGTTCGAATTGGTGGACGTAAAGACCTGCTACGCTTGGGGCGAAAACGCTGCCCATGGATGTTCCATTGGTCTGGAGGTAGAGGGTTCCCTCATATTCAAAGTAATTTTCCTTTAGTGCCAGTGTGGCGCATTGGAGGATGAATTCTCTGGGGGTGTGGTAGGGCCATGGTGACTCCCTGAGGATGTCCCTGAGTACTTTTATTGTGGCTTCTTGGGGTAGGCTGGTATAGAGGCTCTCAATATTCAGCCCTACAAGAAGTTGTGTCTCAGTGTTAAACTCCATGTTGTTGATCACTTGTAGTAAGTGTTTGGTGTCCTTGATATAGCTGGGCGTTTGTTGCACTAGCGGATTGAGAAAAAAGTCGCAGTAGCCTGACAGGGGCTCTAAGAGCGAATTGATACCAGACACTATGGGTCTGCCTGGTGGGGGGATTTTGCCCTTGTGTACCTTGGGTAAAGTGTAGAAGTATGGTATTTTGACTTTCTGGGGGCAGAGGTACTCTGCTTCTTGCTTGGAAATATGTTCAGCTTTGCAGGCATTCTTTATTAGTGTCTGGATAGTGTTCTGAAGAGTGTCAGTGGGATCTTGTTCCAATCTTTTGTAATTTCTGGTGTCGCTTAACAGTCTGCGGCACTCCGTGTCGTAATCTTTTTTGTCTAGAAGGACAATACCTCCCCCTTTGTCAGCTGGTTTAATTATGATTGAAGGATTGGTTTTGAGACGTTGGATGATGTCTCTTTCATCTTTGGATAGGTTGTTGAAATGATTAGTTGGACTAAGATTTTCAACGTCGTTGTATACTGCCAACTCAAAAGTGCTGATCTCCGGGGGCACTGTGGATGGTGGCGGGTTGAAGGTGGATTTAGTCCTCAGGCCTGTGACATTTGGGTTCTCATTGGTAGGTTGGTTTTCCATTGTCGATTTCTCAAAAAAAGCCTTGAGTTTGAGCTTACGGAAGAACTCAGCCAGTTCCACGTGTAACTTGAATTTGTCAAGTCTGGATGTGGGGGCGAATCATAGGCCTTTTGTCAAGTACTGCTTGTTCTAAGGGTGTCAGGGACGTGCTGGATAAGTTGAATACCAATGATGTTTGATTTGAGTCTGTTATTGTTTGCTGGTGCCCGGTTGGTCTTTGGTCTTCTGGCGGGTGTTGGAGCTCACTGGATTTTCCTCTTCGGCCCAGTGTACCTGCGGTTGTTGTTGGTTTTGTCTTCTCCTGCCTCTTGGTCTTCGGCTCTGTCCTAAAAAAGGAATGTGGGGGCCGGGATTGCCCGGGAAGAGTGGCATTGGTCCCGGGGGATACATGGGTGGGAATCCGTAATACGGGTTCTGTATGGGGCCAAAATTATGAGGGGCTCCGTAGTATTGTCCTTGTTGGGCTCCTTGCCACATGTTAGGCCACCGTTGGCCACGTCGGCCTGTGCCGCCTTGTTTGTATGAGCCAGTGCTTGAGTCACTGGAAGCGGAACTGTCATCAGCCGATGAGTCTGAAGCGTTCGGGGTCTTGGGTGGTGGGGTGAAGTCATCTCCAGAGTAGGGGTATGTTTTAGCGTAGCTAATTTTTTAAAGATCTTTGTCAAACTTCTTTATTTTTGCTTGTGTCAGATGCTCCTTGTATTCGTTCATTTCTCTGTTCTGATCATCGAGTTGCTTTTTGTAGGCCGTTAATGTAGCTTTAAAATGGCTTTCTGTTGCGTGGATTTCAATGACGATGGCGTCAGAGAGACGTTTGGCCGTCTTGATGATCAGTACCATCCAGTCCCTGGCACAGTACCAGGCGATCTGGGCCCAGTCTTTTCAGAAAGTGGGGTCATCTAGGAAAATGCTGGGTGCATTAGTAACAATGAGGCCCCTTGGCGCTGTGTTGGTTCTTAAGCATTGGGCTAGGATCACTCCATGGAGGATGGTTCGTATTCTATTACGTTTTTTCTCGGTTAAGGTCTCCCAATCAGTGGTCTGGGCTATGGAGTTAGCAATATTGAAATCTGCTTGGAAGGAGGGGTCTGCGAGTATGTCACTCACATCATCCTCGCTGAAGGTGAGGCCATGGTTCTCCGCCATGGTCCTGGTTAGGACTCTCGCAGCTGTGCGCTGCCTAAGTATGCGCGTATCAAGAGAGAGAGAGAGAGGACTAGAAAGCTAGTCCGAGTCCCCGTGGTTTATATGTGTTAACAAAAGAGACTAGTTTAAATATGACCAATATTGTTAGGACTCTGATTAGATTTATCATGGGCACCTCGTTGGTGAGTTCATGAAGCCCTCACCCACCAACCTGGTTGGTGGCATGCTTCATCATCGGGCCCACCCAGTGACACCTAATGTGTCCCGGGTGTGCTGTGACGCCTGATTACAACGGAGCTGGTATTTTACTGAGAGTGCAGTGTGAGGTGTAAAATGAAGTGTGAGTTAAAACGGCTTGGCGAGGGTCCCAGTACCCGAGGGTAAAATACATTTTAATGACTGGGCCCCCGTCAGCGGTTAAAATAAGGCTTGGGGATGTTTAAGGGAGGCGAGTTACTACCTCCTACATCCATCAGTTGGTCGACATGTTTCAGCCAGTGCCTTAAACTAAATCTGGCTTTCCTCAGGACCTTTTTAAAATAGAGTGTAGTGCAGGTTAAAAAGGAGTGTAATCCATGCTATGTGTTACACTCACTAAGGTGTTTCTCTGAGTGTGAGAGGGGGGATTCTCTTCTCATATATGCCTGTACCGACAACATTGAAGACATAGACAAAACATGTAAGAAGAGGAGAGTCAAATAGGCGTCTTCGCCACAAAGTCATATACATAGAGTGCCGAATCTACAGTGCTCAGTGGGTAGACTACAGTCGGCAAAAGTGTAATGGCACTGGTGGTACCATTAGTGTGATTATCGCAAATAATTGGGGGTGGTGTCGCTAAAATACGGGTATCACACATATGCATGAGATACAAAGTGTGATGGGGCGTAAGTAAACACTCTTACGCTTAGATTTTGCAGCCAATGCTTCCAGGAGTGAAGCGGTAAGGGGTTGACCCTGTAGGGAAATAATGTTGGCCACTGGGAGTTAGAGACCTGTAAGGAGTGAAAAGCGCTTACCCAGAGATTGTTGCTTGGAGGTTGTCATACTCACAGCTTTTCTGGTCAGAGCCTGCCTTGTACCTGTTGCACCGTCCTCGTACTCCAGTAGAAAGAGCTGGAGTTTCTTGTTCGTTTTTATATGCTTGCTAATTGGTTAACTATCTGCACCTGTAGCTGGGAGTAAGAGTAGAAAGACTACCCCGGGTGTGTTCCTAGCTGTCTGCTCATGGGCGGTGGAAAGACACTAGTCTCTTGCACATGAGCGGTGCTGCTTGTGTCTATTGCGCATGAGCGGGGGTGAGACACTAGTTGGTGGAAAGACACTAGTCTCTAGCACATGCGCGGTGCTGCTTGTGTCTATTGCGCATGAGCGGGGGTGAGACACTAGTTATTAGTGCTGTTGCGTGGTAGAGTATGTGTTGTGTTAAAGTCTGCAATCTGCCACTATCAATAGTGCGGGCATGGAATTAAAGGAGGTGCTTTTAGCATGTGACTGAGTTCCAAGGGATCGCATCGTTCAGGCTGTTGATGTGTGAGGAAAGGCGATAGATCCAACGCTGTTCTTTGCTCATCAGTCTTCTTTCATTGTCTAATGCCTGCTCAGGGATTTGTTCGATGACTGTCCATGTGAGGTCATTGGGGGTATGGCCATGGGTGATGAAGTGGTTGGTTAATTTACTGATGTTTTTCTTATACCTAATGGTGCTTCTGTGCTCAGTGACCCTAGTGCGTGTTTTGCGGGTGGTCATGCCGATATAGCGGAGACCACAGGAGCAGGTGAGAAGGTAAATCACATTACGTGAATTGCAGTTGGTGTGGCTGCGTTGTGTCCACACTTTGTTAGGTTCTAGGGTTAGAGTTTTGGTGTGGGTGGTTAAGTGACACACACTGCAATCATTTCAGGGGTAGTGTCCAGTTACTTTTGGTAGGCCCCATGTATTCAGAATGGTGTTCGGTTCTTGTGTGTTATGCGTTTTGGGACGGGTGTTAACTAGTTGGTCCTTCAAGTTATTGCTTCTCTTGTAAGCAAAATGCGGTATGTCCCACTGCCTCTGGCCAGAATTCAAGATCTTCCAGTTCTTCTTAATGAGTTTGGCTACCTCATTGGAGGCTGTGTTGTACGTAGTGACGCAGGTGATAGGTTGTTCCTGCTCCTCTTTAGCTGTGGTTTCAAGGAGGGCCTCTCTATTCTGGTTCCTGGCCCTCTTCCTGGTTTTGGAGATGATGGCTGGTGGGTAGCCCCGGGCCTCCAGTTTCTTGGATAGTTCAGCGGACTGTTTTTTATAGTCTGCTATATCACTGCAATTCCTGCGTATACGTAAGAATTGCCCAAAGGGAAGGTTCTCCCGTAGCGGGCGTGGGTGGAAGCTTGTGAAGTGGAGTAAAGAGTTTCTGGCCGTGGGTTTATAGTAGGTTGTCGTGGTGACTCTGCCATCTTTGACTGTTATATTTAGGTCCAGGAAAGCAAGTTGGTTTGCACTGATAGTGCTGGTGAACTTCAAGTATGGGTCCCCGCCGTTGAGCCAGATGAGGAATTGATCCAGGGTTGTTTGTGGACCCTCCCATATCACAAGGATGTTGTCAATATAACGGCGCCATGCAAGGATGTGGTTGGCATAGGGGTTTGTGCTGTCAGCAATGTGCGTGCGGTCGAATTGGTGTACGTAAAGACCTGCTATGCTTGGGGCGAAAACGCTGCCCATGGATGTTTAATTCCATGCCCGCACTATTGATAGTGGCAGATTGCAGACTTTAACACAACACATACTCTACCACGCAACAGCACTAATAACTAGTGTCTCACCCCCGCTCATGCGCAATAGACACAAGCAGCACCGCGCATGTGCTAGAGACTAGTGTCTTTCCACCAACTAGTGTCTCACCCCGCTCATGCGCATTAGACATAAGCAGCATCGCTCATGTGCAAGAGACTAGTGTCTTTCCACCGCCCATGAGCAGACAGCTAGGAACACACCCGGGGTAGTCTTTCTACTCTTACTCCCAGCTACAGGTGCAGATAGTTAACCAATTAGCAAGCATATAAAAACGAACAAGAAACTCCAGCTCTTTCTACCGGAGTACGAGGACGGTGCAACAGGTACAAGGCAGGCTCTGACCAGAAAAGCTGTGAGTATGACAACCTCCAAGCAACAATCTCTGGGTAAGCGCTTTTCCCTCCTTACAGGTCTCTAACTCCCAGTGGCCAACATTATTTTCCTACAGGGTCAACCCCTTACCGCTTCACTCCTGGAAGCATTGGCTGCAAAATCTAAGCGTAAGAGTGTTTACTTACGCCCCATCACACTTTGTATCTCATGCATATGTGTGATACCCCTGTTTTAGTGACACCACCCCCAATTATTTGCGATAATCACAATAATGGTACCACCAGTGCCATTACACTTTTGCAGACTGTAGTCTACCCACTGAGCACTGTAGATTCGGCACTCTATGTATATGACTTTGTGGCGAAGACACCTATTTGACTCTCCTCTTCTTACATGTTTTGTCTATGTCTTCAATGTTGTCGGTACAGGCATATATGAGAAGGGAATCCCCCCTCTCACACTTAGAGAAACACCTTAGTGAGTGTAACACATAGCCTGGATTACACTCCTTTTTAACCTGCACTACACTCTATTTTAAAAAGGTCCTGAGGAAAGCCAGATTTAGTTTACGGCACTGGCTGAAACATGTCGACCAACTGATGGATGTAGGAGGTAGTAACTCGCCTCCCTTCAACATCCCCAAGCCTTATTTGTTCCGCTGACGGGGGCCCAGTTATTAAAATGTATTTTACCCTCGGGTACTGGGACCCTCGCCAAGCCAATTTAACTCACACTTCATTTTACACCTCACACTGCACTCTCAGTAAAATACCAGCTCCGCTGTAATCAGGCGTCGCAGCACACCCGGGACACATTAGGTGTCACTGGGTAGGCCCGATGATGAAGCATGCGACCAACCAGGTTGGTGGGTGAGGGCTTCATGAACTCACCAACGAGGTGCCCATGACAAATCTAATTAGAGTCCTAACAATATTGGTCATATTTAAGATAGTCCCTTTTGATAACACATTTAAACCACGGGGACTCAGACTAGCTTTCTAGTCCTCTCTCTCTCTCTTGATACGCGCGGAGAAGAACAGCATCCACCTTAACTGACGGGGAGAGAGGTGCCTTGCCGCCGTCATGAACTGCAAATTCCGGTGGTCTGTAAACACAGTAACCACGTGTTTGGCTCCCATCAACAAATGCCTCCACTCGGTGAATTATAGGAATAACAGGAGAAAACCCATAGACCTCGTTGGGATGGGTGTATCGTGTAGGCAAAAACAATTCCCAACAGGTATTACGTAGAGACAGTTTCAGTTATGTATGCCATAGGCATTACAGGAGGAACAGAAACAAGGAGTCAATTGATTTAGGAAAGGGTGGTATTATTCACCAAGGAACAGAAAGGATAAATTCTTTCATATGCAGTTACAGTTTAAACAGCACTGTAAAGATCAGATCTTGTGACAACCCAGTGGCACTTGGTGCAAGGTGCTATATACAGTTAGTGAGGTGAATGTGCAAGTGCTTTAAAAACAGCATTGGCGACGCATTAGACAAAATATATACATCAGTTTAAGGCTCCAAAAAACAAGTTACAATCACTTGGAAAAACAATTATTTCTATAGGAGCTTTAAGCGTGGTATGCGTCATATGATTCAGGCTGTATGGTCGACGGCTTTTCGATCCCCTTTGGTCGGGATCGTCATCAGGACAGAGTTGTCGATAGGTACAGTGCTGTTGGCAAAGAAGGGCAAATATGAGCGGGGAACCGGTAGGGGTCATGGTGGGGGGTGAAGTGGTGAACAGTTACCGATTCGGACTTGATCACTAAAGGTATACTGTGTACGCCGACGACACACAGCTGATGGTGACCATGGATGAAAGATCGGAAAGATCGGAAACAACCAAAATAAAACTACATAGTTGCCTCTCTGAAATGGCAGAGTGGATGCGTAACCATTGCCTCAAACTTAATGCCGGAAAATCTGAAATACTACTGTTCGGAGGAGCAAAACTATCATGGAATGACACGTGGTGGCCACCGACACTGGGAACAGCCCCCACCCCGAAACAGTATGCCAGAAACCTCGGCATTATGATGGACAATGCATTATCCATGAAAGATCATGTACGCATACTCTGGGGTAAAGGATTTGCAATCCTGAAACTCCTAGCCAAAATCTTCTCCTGGATCCCACTGGACTATCGGCGCACAATTACTCATGCCCTTCTGGTTAGCCGCCTGGATTATGGCAATGCCCTATTCGAAGGGATGAACGAGCAACTGTTCTCCCGCTTACAGGTTCTTCAGAATCAGGCAGCCAAACTGGTATGCAATAAGGGCAAACGAGATTCAGCATCAGCATGCCTGAAACAACTCCACTGGCTGCCAATGCGCCAGCGAGCCACCTTCAAACTACTCTGCCATGCGCACAAAGCCCTCCACAAGACAGGCCCTACAATCCTGCAAGGGAAAATTGAGTTTTACATTCCAAACAGGAACCTAAGATCCAACAACTTAGCCCTAGCTAAACCTAAACGCATCTACAAAACTAGAACGGGTGGTCGAGCCTTCTCACACCTGGCGGCCAAACGATGGAATGATCTGCCCATGGATCTTAGACACACCACAGATCTCCTTCAGTTCCGGCAAAAACTTAAAACTCACCTCTTTCCTAAAGACTAACTCCCCCCGTATGAACTCAGCAGTCCCCTTTTTCTTTCAGCGCCGTGATATCCCTTGGGATGAGTGTTGCGCTCTACAAATACCACAAATAAATAAATAAATAAATAAAAGGGTGTGGCTTTTGTGGTGGCCGGAGAGGGAGAGAGGGTGAGAAGTTGGGGGTGCCTGGTGTGGAGAGTTGGTTTGTCTAGAGTAAAATATCCGGACAGTGGGGAAGTGATAGATTCCATAGTCAATGGACACTCACATTGCAGCCAAGCAGGGATGCGTGGCTGGCGGTACTCCGAGGCAAAAATGACCGAGTGCTGGAGGGGACAGAAGAAAAATAAAAAATTGGTAAAGGGAGCAGGAACGTCTAGTAAATTAAATAAAGCGGCCGATCCAACTTGCGAAGAGTTACCTGATCGCGGCTTGAAGTAGGACGGCTCGCTGGGTTTGGCAGCGTCTGGAGGGGTGGAGGGAGAAAGCAGGTCAGCAAGGCATGGTGCCGCGATCGAACAGTCGTGGATTTATGAGCACGATCGAAGTGAGCACACTCCGCAAATGGGCAATACTCTTACCTGAGTAAATCAGGGATTCAGAAGGCAATCAGGGGCTCATCTGGCGTGGCGGCTCACGGCAGTGAATGCGGGAGCTGACCGTGGCGTCTCGGTGTCCTGGGTAATGACCAGGCAGCCGCGAGGTGGGGGCGGGGTCCGCGCGCATGAGGTAGGCGGGGTCTGGGGAGTGTCTAGGGAGTGTCACGAAGCCATTGACAAATGGAAAGGCGGGGGGGGCGGAGTCTAGAGAGGTTGGAGGGGGAGCTAGAGGCGTGGGACAAGGTTACCAAGGAAACGGGGATAAACAGGAACTAGCTAATTCAGAAGAGAGTCAGGGCAGGAAAGGATTACAAAACGCGGTGGAGGATTGGTGTACCGGCGTATCCAAAGGGCTAGACGAGGATGAGGTGGTAACAGCCCTGGGTAGAAGCTTTATACATTCACAGTTGGTCCGAGTCAGGGCATAAGAAACATTTGGTATTTTACATCAATTGAGAGCGATTTAAGCTTTTATAAATGCATCAGACCCCTGTCGGCCTCAGATAAGAATGCTGGTTACATAAAGTGCGCCAAGGTTTGAAACCGGACAATTAAATACAGGCAAGTAGTCTATGCAATTGGTCATAAACACATGAGCACGTTTTGATGAAGTCAGAGTCATGGGTGGCGGTGACAGTTATCAAGTGTACATCTACTATGCAGTTCGTATTCAGAGTATAGGGAGGTAAAAAGCAAAGGATAGAAGGACAGAAGGGTTTAGATGGAAATGGTACTGGTCCATTCATCGAGGGTATTAAGCCCGTGGTTGACTGAATCGACCCTAGCGATCCATTTGCATTCGGCTCTATTGAGTAGAGCGGCCATGTTACCTCCTCTAAGGGGCAGTGTTGGTTTCTCAATGACCAACCACTTGAGATCTGTGTCCGTGTGTGATTGCTCCAAGAAGTGTGAGACCAACGGCGCCGTGAGCACTTTGCAGTTGATTCTGCTTTTGTGTTGTATGATCCGTTGTTTCACCATTTGAGTGGTCTGGCCAATGTAAATGAGCTCACAAGGGCAGCGGATTGCGTAGATGACATTTTGGGTTTTGCAATTTGAGTGGTGAGTGAGCTGGTGTGTCTGTCCCTTGAAAGTAAATTCTTTGGTATTCAGTGTCAGTTCACAGACGCTGCAGGATTGGCATTTGAAATGTCCGATTACCGGAGGCATGCCCCACGCTGCTGTGATGGTATGTTTCTCAGTAGTGGTGGTCGGCCAAGTGATGGCGCGAACGAGGTGGTTGGCGATGTTGTTCCCTCTCTGGTATGAAAACAGGGGTGGTGCAGTAAATTGAACTTCAGATCGTAGCACAGTCCAGTTTTTTTAAATTATTTTGGCTACTTTATTGCTATCCGGGCTGAAGACAGAGACAAAGGGGATCCTGTTCAAAGTTTTTTTGTTTTGGTTGGGCCTCAGTAGATCCTCTCGGTGGTTGTACCACGCTCGTTTCTTTGCTTGCTTCACCAGACGTCGTGGGTAGCCTCTGTTAATCAGTTTCAAGACCAGGATGTCCGCCTCCCTAAAGTAGTCCTTGCGCCATTTGCAATTTCGCCGGATCCGGAGGAACTGGCCAAATGGTAGACCATCGCGTAGACCCCTAGGATGGTTACTTGAGTAGTGTAGCAGGGTGTTGCGTTCCGTGGGCTTACGGAAGAGCGATGTCCCAAGTTTACCATCTTCCGCATGTATCGTGACATCAAGGAAGGGTAAGTCGTTAGGTTTGGTATCACTTGTGAATTTAAGATGTTCTTGTGAAGAGTTCAACCAACCAATGAAGGGCTGTAGAGAGTCAGCCGTGCCATTCCATATTAATAAAATGTCATCGATGTATCGACGCCACAGATGGATTTGGGGTCGATACGGGTTGATTGGGTTGAGAAACAATGACTTTTCCAAAGCATGTACATATAGAATAGCAAAATTTGGAGCGAAGCAAGCGCCCATTGCTACTCCCTTGATTTGAAGGTAGTAAGTACTCTTGTACAAGAAGTAGTTGTTTTGTAGGGCCACTCGTAGAAGGTCCATAATGAAGTCGGTGGGAATTTTGGACGGTTGTGGTCTAGAGATCAACAGATTTTTGATTACGTCGAGCCCTTCACAGTGAGGAATGTTAGTGTAAAGGGACTCGATGTCCAAGCTTGCCATTATTTGATTGTCCAGATCATAGGGCTGGTCTTCAATGGTGTTGATTAAATCCATGGTGTCACGTATGTAAGTGTCTGTAATGGGCACAAACTCTTTAATCACAGAGTCCACATATTTACCAAGGGGTTCCAAAATGGAACCACACCCTGATACGATCGGTCGTCCAGGTGGATTTCTAGCATCCTTGTGTATTTTAGGGAGTACATATAGAATTGGGGTCCTGGGGTGTGGATTGTTCAAATACTCAAATTCTTTCTTGGTGATGACGTTGTTATCTCTTGCTGCAGTGGTGATAGAGAGAATATTTTGTCTTATGTCTGCAAGAGGGTCTTTAGAGAGAGCACGGTAATGGTTGTTGTTAGTGAGTTGTCGCTCGACCTCTCTGTCATATTCGGTGTTATTAAGGACAACAATTCCGCCTCCCTTGTCCGCGGGTTTGATGACTATTCCCGGGTTGTTTTGGAGAGTGTTAAGGGCTTCTTTCTCTTTCAAAGGCAGATTGTAGGGGACGTAGCGTGGGGTGGTCTTGAGTTCCATAACTTCCTTTAAGACAAGTCTTTCAAAGGCCAAAATTTCTGGAGACATTTGGTGGGAAGGAGGGTTGAAGGTGGAGGGTGGTCGGAATGGGGAAATTTCCATCCAACTGGTATCTGGTTTGTCAGCAAAGAAGTATTTTAGCCGGATTCTCCTGAAGAATTTCAGGAGGTTGGACTGAAGTTCCAAGAAATTGGTTCTGACCGTAGGCACAAATGAAAGACCACGGGAAAGAAGTCTGGTTTCTTCTGGAGTCAGATTGTGGTCTGATAAATTGAATATGGGGATAGACGTCGCAGTAGTTGTAGTGTCCCTGTTGATTACTGTGGTTGTCCCCATTGATAGTACCGATTGCGAGTTTGTCGGTTGCCTGGTACTGGAGGTTGGTATTGCTTGGCCCTCGTCTGGCGATTCTGTGGTTGTGGATGTTGGCCGCGGCCTCGGCCTCGTCCTAAAAAACCGGGTGGAAGTAGCGGCTGTGGGCCGGAGGTAGTAGCGTCTGTCTCGTCTGCTGAGCTGTTTGAGGAGACAGAGAAGGTTACGCGTTGATTGTTTCTATAGCGCCCTTAATTCTGTGTTCTAGGCGGGTTCTGCTGGGTGTTGTAGAATTCCTCGTTTAAATAGGGGTACGTATTCTCATTCTTGTAGTTCTTAATGTCTTTTTCTATTTTATTGATCTTTTTGTTGACCTCAAAGGTGTTGAAGGTGGCAATAGAACTGTAGATTTTTTCTAGGCGGCTTTTTGCGTCAGTGATGGAGGTGTCTTCTAGGATGCGTTTCTCAAGTTCTTCAATTTCTTGGAGTTCTTGTCGGCTATGTTCAATGGCTGTATCTATTCCTAGGACCATCCAGTGGCGAGAGCAAGTCGTCGCGAGGTGGCTGAAACTGATTCGAAATTTGGGGTCCTGTGTGAAAATAGCCGGGGTGTTGCGAATTTGAAGTCCTAAAGGGATGACACCAGAGCGTAAGTAATCCGTGAGCATGCGGGCATGTAGATCCGTTCTGATCTGCTTCTTCTTTAGTTTCTGGAGTTTATCCAAGAGGACACGGGAGGTGTTGGGGGGAGTGGAGGTGGTTGCAGACTGTGGCGGACCCGACAATAATGAGGGCCCAGTTAGTCTGGACTGGATGTATTCCTCTGAATAAGTGAGGGACTCCTTGGACATCTTGTGTAGGCCAGAGGGTCCTACTCAGATGGATACCTTATTTACTGAGGTATATTGGATAAAGTACACAGAGGTACTACTCTCGCAGCTAGCACGCTGCTCCTAATAATTATAGGAATAACAGGAGAAAACCCATAGACCTCGTTGGGATGGGTGTATCGTGTAGGCAAAAACAATTCCCAACAGGTATTACGTAGAGACAGTTTCAGTTATGTATGCCATAGGCATTACAGGAGGAACAGAAACAAGGAGTCAATTGATTTAGGAAAGGGTGGTATTATTCACCAAGGAACAGAAAGGATAAATTCTTTCATATGCAGTTACAGTTTAAACAGCACTGTAAAGATCAGATCTTGTGACAACCCAGTGGCACTTGGTGCAAGGTGCTATATACAGTTAGTGAGGTGAATGTGCAAGTGCTTTAAAAACAGCATTGGCGACGCATTAGACAAAATATATACATCAGTTTAAGGCTCCAAAAAACAAGTTACAATCACTTGGAAAAACAATTATTTCTATAGGAGCTTTAAGCGTGGTATGCGTCATATGATTCAGGCTGTATGGTCGACGGCGTTTCGATCCCCTTTGGTCGGGATCGTCATCAGGACAGAGTTGTCGATAGGTACAGTGCTGTTGGCAAAGAAGGGCAAATATGAGCGGGGGACCGGTAGGGGTCATGGTGGGGGGTGAAGTGGTGAACAGTTACCGATTCGGACTTGATCACTAAAGGTATACTGTGTAAAGGGTGTGGCTTTTGTGGTGGCCGGAGAGGGAGAGAGGGTGAGAAGTTGGGGGTGCCTGGTGTGGAGAGTTGGTTTGTCTAGAGTAAAATATCCGGACAGTGGGGAAGTGATAGATTCCATAGTCAATGGACACTCACATTGCAGCCAAGCAGGGATGCGTGGCTGGCGGTACTCCGAGGCAAAAATGACCGAGTGCTGGAGGGGACAGAAGAAAAATTAAAAATTGGTAAAGGGAGCAGGAACGTCTAGTAAATTAAATAAAGCGGCCGATCCAACTTGCGAAGAGTTACCTGATCGCGGCTTGAAGTAGGACGGCTCGGGGGGTTTGGCAGCGTCTGGAGGGGTGGAGGGAGAAAGCAGGTCAGCAAGGCATGGTGCCGCGATCGAACAGTCGTGGATTTATGAGCACGATCGAAGCGAGCACACTCCGCAAATGGGCAATACTCTTACCTGAGTAAATCAGGGATTCAGAAGGCAATCAGGGGCTCATCTGGCGTGGCGGCTCACGGCAGTGAATGCGGGAGCTGACCGTGGCGTCTCGGTGTCCTGGGTAATGACCAGGCAGCCGCGAGGTGGGGGCGGGGTCCGCGCGCATGAGGTAGGCAGGGTCTGGGGAGTGTCTAGGGAGTGTCACAAAGCCATTGACAAATGGAAAGGCGGGGGGGCGGAGTCTAGAGAGGTTGGAGGGGGAGCTAGAGGCGTGGGACAAGGTTACCAAGGAAACGGGGATAAACAGGAACTAGCTAATTCAGAAGAGAGTCAGGGCAGGAAAGGATTACAAAACGCGGTGGAGGATTGATGTACCGGCGTATCCAAAGGGCTAGACGAGGATGAGGTGGTAACAGCCCTGGGTAGAAGCTTTATACATTCACAGTTGGTCCGAGTCAGGGCATAAGAAACATTAGGTATTTTACATCAATTGAGAGCGATTTAAGCTTTTATAAATGCATCAGACCCCTGTCGGCCTCAGATAAGAATGCTGGTTACATAAAGTGCGCCAAGGTTTGAAACCGGACAATTAAATACAGGCAAGTAGTCTATGCAATTGGTCATAAACACATGAGCACGTTTTGATGAAGTCAGAGTCATGGGTGGCGGTGACAGTTATCAAGTGTACATCTACTATGCAGTTCGTATTCAGAGTATAGGGAGGTAAAAAGCAAAGGATAGAAGGACAGAAGGGTTTAGATGGAAATGGTACTGGTCCATTCATCGAGGGTATTAAGCCCGTGGTTGACTGAATCGACCCTAGCGATCCATTTGCATTCGGCTCTATTGAGTAGAGCGGCCATGTTACCTCCTCTAAGGGGCAGTGTTGGTTTCTCAATGACCAACCACTTGAGATCTGTGTCCGTGTGTGATTGCTCCAAGAAGTGTGAGACCAACGGCGCCGTGAGCACTTTGCAGTTGATTCTGCTTTTGTGTTGTATGATCCGTTGTTTCACCATTTGAGTCGTCTGGCCAATGTAAATGAGCTCACAAGGGCAGCGGATTGCGTAGATGACATTTTGGGTTTTGCAATTTGAGTGGTGAGTGAGCTGGTGTGTCTGTCCCTTGAAAGTAAATTCTTTGGTATTCAGTGTCAGTTCACAGACGCTGCAGGATTGGCATTTGAAATGTCCGATTACCGGAGGCATGCCCCACGCTGCTGTGATGGTATGTTTCTCAGTAGTGGTGGTCGGCCAAGTGATGGCGCGAACGAGGTGGTTGGCGATGTTGTTCCCTCTCTGGTATGAAAACAGGGGTGGTGCAGTAAATTGAACTTCAGATCGTAGCACAGTCCAGTTTTTTTTAATTATTTTGGCTACTTTATTGCTATCCGGGCTGAAGACAGAGACAAAGGGGATCCTGTTCAAAGTTTTTTTGTTTTGGTTGGGCCTCAGTAGATCCTCTCGGTGGTTGTACCACGCTCGTTTCTTTGCTTGCTTCACCAGACGTCGTGGGTAGCCTCTGTTAATCAGTTTCAAGACCAGGATGTCCGCCTCCCTAAAGTAGTCCTTGCGCCATTTGCAATTTCGCCGGATCTGGAGGAACTGGCCAAATGGTAGACCCCTAGGATGGTTACTTGAGTAGTGTAGCAGGGTGTTGCGTTCCGTGGGCTTACGGAAGAGCGATGTCCCAAGTTTACCATCTTCCGCATGTATCGTGACATCAAGGAAGGGTAAGTCGTTAGGTTTGGTATCACTTGTGAATTTAAGATGTTCTTGTGAAGAGTTCAACCAACCAATGAAGGGCTGTAGAGAGTCAGCCGTGCCATTCCATATTAATAAAATGTCATCGATGTATCGACGCCACAGATGGATTTGGGGTCGATACGGGTTGATTGGGTTGAGAAACAATGACTTTTCCAAAGCATGTACATATAGAATAGCAAAATTTGGAGCGAAGCAAGCGCCCATTGCTACTCCCTTGATTTGAAGGTAGTAAGTACTCTTGTACAAGAAGTAGTTGTTTTGTAGGGCCACTCGTAGAAGGTCCATAATGAAGTCGGTGGGAATTTTGGACGGTTGTGGTCTAGAGATCAACAGATTTTTGATTACGTCGAGCCCTTCACAGTGAGGAATGTTAGTGTAAAGGGACTCGATGTCCAAGCTTGCCATTATTTGATTGTCCAGATCATAGGGTTGGTCTTCAATGGTGTTGATTAAATCCATGGTGTCACGTATGTAAGTGTCTGTAATGGGCACAAACTCTTTAATCACAGAGTCCACATATTTACCAAGGGGTTCCAAAATGGAACCACACCCTGATACGATCGGTCGTCCAGGTGGATTTCTAGCATCCTTGTGTATTTTAGGGAGTACATATAGAATTGGAGTCCTGGGGTGTGGATTGTTCAAATACTTGAATTCTTTCTTGGTGATGACGTTGTTATCTCTTGCTGCAGTGGTGATAGAGAGAATCTTTTGTCTTATGTCTGCAAGAGGGTCTTTAGAGAGAGCACGGTAATGGTTGTTGTTAGTGAGTTGTCGCTCGACCTCTCTGTCATATTCGGTGTTATTAAGGACAACAATTCCGCCTCCCTTGTCCGCGGGTTTGATGACTATTCCCGGGTTGTTTTGGAGAGTGTTAAGGGCTTCTTTCTCTTTCAAAGGCAGATTGTAGGGGACGTAGCATGGGGTGGTCTTGAGTTCCATAACTTCCTTTAAGACAAGTCTTTCAAAGGCCAAAATTTCTGGAGACATTTGGTGGGAAGGAAGGTTGAAGGTGGAGGGTGGTCGGAATGGGGAAATTTCCATCCAACTGGTATCTGGTTTGTCAGCAAAGAAGTATTTTAGCCGGATTCTCCTGAAGAATTTCAGGAGGTTGGACTGAAGTTCCAAGAAATTGGTTCTGACCGTAGGCACAAATAAAAGACCACGGGAAAGAAGTCTGGTTTCTTCTGGAGTCAGATTGTGGTCTGATAAATTGAATATGGGGATAGACGTCGCAGTAGTTGTAGTGTCCCTGTTGATTACTGTGGTTGTCCCCATTGATAGTACCGATTGCGAGTTTGTCGGTTGCCTGGTACTGGAGGTTGGTATTGCTTGGCCCTCGTCTGGCGATTCTGTGGTTGTGGATGTTGGCCGCGGCCTCGGCCTCGTCCTAAAAAACCGGGTGGAAGTAGCGGCTGTGGGCCGGAGGTAGTAGCGTCTGTCTCGTCTGCTGAGCTGTTTGAGGAGACAGAGAAGGTTACGCGTTGATTGTTTCTATAGCGCCCCCAATTCTGTGTTCTAGGCGGGTTCTGCTGGGTGTTGTAGAATTCCTCGTTTAAATAGGGGTACGTATTCTCATTCTTGTAGTTCTTAATGTCTTTTTCTATTTTATTGATCTTTTTGTTGACCTCAAAGGTGTTGAAGGTGGCAATAGAACTGTAGATTTTTTCTAGGAGGCTTTTTGCGTCAGTGATGGAGGTGTCTTCTAGGATGCGTTTCTCAAGTTCTTCAATTCAAAAGAAGCAGATCAGAACGGATCTACATGCCCGCATGCTCACGGATTACTTACGCTCTGGTGTCATCCCTTTAGGACTTCAAATTCGCAACACCCCGGCTATTTTCACACAGGACCCCAAATTTCGAATCAGTTTCAGCCACCTCGCGACGACTTGCTCTCGCCACTGGATGGTCCTAGGAATAGATACAGCCATTGAACATAGCCGACAAGAACTCCAAGAAATTGAAGAACTTGAGAAACGCATCCTAGAAGACACCTCCATCACTGACGCAAAAAGCCTCCTAGAAAAAATCTACAGTTCTATTGCCACCTTCAACACCTTTGAGGTCAACAAAAAGATCAATAAAATAGAAAAAGACATTAAGAACTACAAGAATGAGAATACGTACCCCTATTTAAACGAGGAATTCTACAACACCCAGCAGAACCCGCCTAGAACACAGAATTGGGGGCGCTATAGAAACAATCAACGCGTAACCTTCTCTGTCTCCTCAAACAGCTCAGCAGACGAGACAGACTCTACTACCTCCGGCCCACAGCCGCTACTTCCACCCGTTTTTTTAGGACGAGGCCGAGGCCGCGGCCAACATCCACAACCACAGAATCGCCAGACGAGGGCCAAGCAATACCAACCTCCAGTACCAGGCAACCGACAAACTCGCAATCGGTACTATCAATGGGGACAACCACAGTAATCAACAGGGACACTACAACTACTGCGACGTCTATCCCCATATTCAATTTATCAGACCACAATCTGACTCCAGAAGAAACCAGACTTCTTTCCCGTGGTCTTTCATTTGTGCCTACGGTCAGAACCAATTTCTTGGAACTTCAGTCCAACCTCCTGAAACTCTTCAGGAGAATCCGGCTAAAATACTTCTTTGCTGACAAACCAGATACCAGTTGGATGGAAATTTCCCCATTCCGACCACCCTCCACCTTCAACCCTCCTTCCCACCAAATGTCTCCAGAAATTTTGGCCTTTGAAAGACTTGTCTTAAAAGAAGTTATGGAACTCAAGACCACCCCACGCTACGTCCCCTACAATCTGCCTTTGAAAGAGAAAGAAGCCCTTAACACTCTCCAAAACAACCCGGGAATAGTCATCAAACCCGCGGACAAGGGAGGCGGAATTGTTGTCCTTAATAACACCGAATATGACAGAGAAGTCGAGCGACAACTCACTAACAACAACCATTACCGTGCTCTCTCTAAAGACCCTCTTGCAGACATAAGACAAAAGATTCTCTCTATCACCACTGCAGCAAGAGATAAAAACGTCATCACCAAGAAAGAATTCGAGTATTTGAACAATCCACACCCCAGGACCCCAATTCTATATGTACTCCCTAAAATACACAAGGATGCTAGAAATCCACCTGGACGACCGATCGTATCAGGGTGTGGTTCCATTTTGGAACCCCTTGGTAAATATGTGGACTCTGTGATTAAAGAGTTTGTGCCCATTACAGACACTTACATACGTGACACCATGGATTTAATCAACACCATTGAAGACCAACCCTATGATCTGGACAATCAAATAATGGCAAGCTTGGACATCGAGTCCCTTTACACTAACATTCCTCACTGTGAAGGGCTCGACGTAATCAAAAATCTGTTGATCTCTAGACCACAACCGTCCAAAATTCCCACCAACTTCATTATGGACCTTCTACGAGTGGCCCTACAAAACAACTACATCTTGTACAAGAGTACTTACTACCTTCAAATCAAGGGAGTAGCAATGGGCCCTTGCTTCGCTCCAAATTTTGCTATTCTATATGTACATGCTTTGGAAAAGTCATTGTTTCTCAACCCAATCAACCCGTATCGACCCCAAATCCATCTGTGGCGTCGATACATCGATGACATTTTATTAATATGGAATGGCACGGCTGACTCTCTACAGCCCTTCATTGGTTGGTTGAACTCTTCACAAGAACATCTTAAATTCACAAGTGATACCAAACCTAACGACTTACCCTTCCTTGATGTCACGATACATGCGGAAGATGGTACACTTGGGACATCGCTCTTCCGTAAGCCCACGGAACGCAACACCCTGCTACACTACTCAAGTAACCATCCTAGGGGTCTACGCGATGGTCTACCATTTGGCCAGTTCCTCCGGATCCGGCGAAATTGCAAATGGCGCAAGGACTACTTTAGGGAGGCGGACATCCTGGTTTGAAACTGATTAACAGAGGCTACCCACGACGTCTGGTGAAGCAAGCAAAGAAACGAGCGTGGTACAACCACCGAGAGGATCTACTGAGGCCCAACCAAAACAAAAAAACTTTGAACAGGATCCCCTTGGTCTCTGTCTTCAGCCCGGATAGCAATAAAGTAGCCAAAATAATTAAAAAAAACTGGACTGTGCTACGATCTGAAGTTCAATTTACTGCACCACCCCTGTTTTCATACCAGAGAGGGAACAACATCGCCAACCACCTCGTTCGCGCCATCACTTGGCCGACCACCACTACTGAGAAACATACCATCACAGCAGCGTGGGGCATGCCTCCGGTAATCGGACATTTCAAATGCCAATCCTGCAGCGTCTGTGAACTGACACTGAATACCAAAGAATTTACTTTCAAGGGACAGACACACCAGCTCACTCACCACTCAAATTGCAAAACCTAAAATGTCATCTACGCAATCCGCTGCCCTTGTGAGCTCATTTACATTGGCCAGACCACTCAAATGGTGAAACAACGGATCATACAACACAAAAGCAGAATCAACTGCAAAGTGCTCACGGCGCCGTTGGTCTCACACTTCTTGGAGCAATCACACACGGACACAGATCTCAAGTGGTTAGTCATTGAGAAACCAACACTGCCCCTTAGAGGAGGTAACATGGCCGCTCTACTCAATAGAGCCGAATGCAAATGGATCGCTAGGGTCGATTCAGTCAACCACGGGCTTAATACCCTCGATGAATGGACCAGTACCATTTCCATCTAAACCCTTCTGTCCTTCTATCCTTTGCTTTTTACCTCCCTATACTCTGAATACGAACTGCATAGTAGATGTACACTTGATAACTGTCACCGCCACCCATGACTCTGACTTCATCAAAACGTGCTCATGTGTTTATGACCAATTGCATAGACTACTTGCCTGTATTTAATTGTCCGGTTTCAAACCTTGGCGCACTTTATGTAACCAGCATTCTTATCTGAGGCCGACAGGGGTCTGATGCATTTATAAAAGCTTAAATCGCTCTCAATTGATGTAAAATACCAAATGTTTCTTATGCCCTGACTCGGACCAACTGTGAATGTATAAAGCTTCTACCCAGGGCTGTTACCACCTCATCCTCGTCTAGCCCTTTGGATACGCCGGTACATCAATCCTCCACCGCGTTTTGTAATCCTTTCCTGCCCTGACTCTCTTCTGAATTAGCTAGTTCCTGTTTATCCCCGTTTCCTTGGTAACCTTGTCCCACGCCTCTAGCTCCCCCTCCAACCTCTCTAGACTCCGCCCCCCCGCCTTTCCATTTGTCAATGGCTTCGTGACACTCCCTAGACACTCCCCAGACCCCGCCTACCTCATGCGCGTGGACCCCGCCCCCACCTCGCGGCTGCCTGGTCATTACCCAGGACACCGAGACGCCACGGTCAGCTCCCGCATTCACTGCCGTGAGCCGCCACGCCAGATGAGCCCCTGATTGCCTTCTGAATCCCTGATTTACTCAGGTAAGAGTATTGCCCATTTGCGGAGTGTGCTCGCTTCGATCGTGCTCATAAATCCATGACTGTTCGATCGCGGCACCATGCCTTGCTGACCTGCTTTCTCCCTCCACCCCTCCAGACGCTGCCAAACCCCGCGAGCCGTCCTACTTCAAGCCGCGATCAGGTAACTCTTCGCAAGTTGGATCGGCCGCTTTATTTAATTTACTAGACGTTCCTGCTCCCTTTACCAATTTTAAATTTATCTTCTGTCCCCTCCAGCACTCGGTCATTTTTGCCTCGGAGTACCGCCAGCCACGCATCCCTGCTTGGCTGCAATGTGAGTGTCCATTGACTATGGAATCTATCACTTCCCCACTGTCCGGATAATTTACTCTAGACAAACCAACTCTCCACACCAGGCACCCCCAACTTCTCACCCTCTCTCCCTCTCCGGCCACCACAAAAGCCACACCCTTTACACAGTATACCTTTAGTGATCAAGTCCGAATCGGTAACTGTTCACCACTTCACCCCCCACCATGACCCCTACCGGTCCCCCGCTCATATTTGCCCTTCTTTGCCAACAGCACTGTACCTATCGACAACTCTGTCCTGATGACGATCCCGACCAAAGGGGATCGAAACGCCGTCGACCATACAGCCTGAATCATATGACGCATACCACGCTTAAAGCTCCTATAGAAATAATTGTTTTCCCAAGTGATTGTAACTTGTTTTTTGGAGCCTTAAACTGATGTATATATTTTGTCTAATGCGTCGCCAATGCTGTTTTTAAAGCACTTGCACATTCACCTCACTAACTGTATATAGCACCTTGCACCAAGTGCCACTGGGTTGTCACAAGATCTGATCTTTACAGTGCTGTTTAAACTGTAACTGCATATGAAAGAATTTATCCTTTCTGTTCCTTGGTGAATAATAACACCCTTTCCTAAATCAATTGACTCCTTGTTTCTGTTCCTCCTGTAATGCCTATGGCATACATAACTGAAACTGTCTCTACATAATACCTGTTGGGAATTGTTTTTGCCTACTCCACTCGGTGAAGGCGTCCTTTATAGCCAATAGCTCCTTTTCTGCGATGTGGTAATTCCTCTCTGCGTCGTTCAGTTTTCGGGACATGAAGGCCACCGGATGAAGCAAACCAGTGAGAGCATGCCGCTGCGAAAGGATGGCCCCCAGAGCCACCTCGGACGCATCCGCCTTCACCGTGTAAGGTAGTTCTGGGTCAGGATGGGCAAGAACGGGAGCCGTAACGAACGCCCTCTTCAGGGCAACGAACGTTTCCTGCGCTTCGGGGGTCTACCTGAATATCTGAGATTTCCTTAGCAAGTGCGTGATAGGAGCCACTAGCCCAGAGAAGCCATCGATGAACCTCCTATAAAAGTTGGCGTACCCGATGAAGCACTGCACATCATTAACACACCAAGGGGTTGGCCAGTCTTTTACCGCCTGGACCTTGCGTTCCGCCATCTCCTGTCCATCAGGACTCAACATCACCCCTAGGAATTCCACGGATGTGACATGGAAATCACACTTGCTGAGCTTGCAGAACAACATGTTCTCCCAAAGTATCCGTAGCACTGTAGATACGTGTTTTACATGATCCTCCACCGTATCAGAATAGATGAAGATGTTGTCGATGTATACAACAACATAGATATCCAGGATATCGTGTAACACATCGCTTAAAAAGTACTGAAAGGCCGCAGGGGCGTTGCAGAGCCCAAACGGCATTACAAGGTACTCGAAGAGCACGAATCTGGTCTTGAATGCTGTTTTCCATTTGTCGCCGCTCCTCATGCATACAAGATGGTAGGCCCCCTTGAGATCGAGCTTCGTATATATCCTTGCCTTTTTTACCTGTTCCAACAGGACGTTTATGAGTGGCAGGGGGTATCTGTTCTTGACCGTGATGGCGTTCAGAGCCCTAAAGTCCACAGAGGCCCTTAGTTCCCCATTCGCTTTGGGGATGAAGAATAAGGGTGAGGCTGCTGGGGATTTAGACGGCCTAATGAACCCAAGACCAAGTAGTTTATCCAGGTATGAGCGCAGATGGAGGTTTTCAGGTTCTGTTAAGGCATAGAGTCTACTGCTGGGCACATATGCCCCAAGAACCAAATCAATTTGGCAGTCATATATCAGATGCGGAGGGAGCACCTCAGCTTGTATATCATCAAAGACATCCATATATTCCTGATATGCATCGGGAAGGACCACTGCCTTTTCAGCCGCTGTGGCTACCATCTGTATCGGAACCTGATCCCGGACGGGGTGTACCGGAGCCATACTGCAGTGTAGGAGGCAATACGGGGAGGTCATGCGAATTTAACTGTTTTCCCAGTTGATAGAGGGGTTATGCTTCCGGAGCCATGGAAACCCTAAAATGATTCCGTACAGAGGAGCCCGTATGATGCTAAAGTCGATTACCTCCTCGTGCCAGTCCCCAAACCGGACATGAACTCCTCCAGTACTTTGGCTGTTGGGACCCTAGACCAGCTTACGCCAATCCACAGCGTATACGGTCTCAGGAAACTCCTTGGCTAGAAGAGCAATGCCCAGACGCTGTGCCTCCGCTTTATCCATGAACTGACCAGTGGCCCCCGAATCGATCATGGCAACCACAGGAACCCAATCCGCCCGTACCCCCACTTGAATGGTAATGAATAGATGCTGAAGACGCACGCGATCCATGCGTGACAATGAAGGGGTACAAATGTGATTCTGAGAGGCCCCTTCGCTATTCAGGGAGTCCGTTAGTTTTCCACCGGACTGTCCACCACAGCTGTCACCGACCTGTTGGTCCGATATCGACTGCGCTTCGATTTAGCCGGGCATTCCCTCACAAAGTGTCCCTTCTTCCCACAATACAGGCAGAGATCTTGTTTGCGGTGTGATTCCTTTTCAGCAGTAGTAAGACTAGCTCTAATGGCCCCAATATCCATCGGTTCTGCCCGGGCTGATGGATGTGTGTCGGCAGGCCCTTGTGACCCGAATGAGGGGGGATGCTTCCCTTTCCTCTTGTGATCATCCCTTCGCTCGCTCAAGCGATGATCCAGGCGCAGAACCAGACTAATAAGATCCTCACAGGTCATGGGCTGTGGGTCGATCTGCGCTATAACATCCTTTAAATCTTCACTCAACCCCTGATGAAAGAGCGCTGTTTGTTTTGATGAGGGCCACTTGGTCTCCGCCACCAAGCGCCTGAAGTTGTTCAAATACTGCAACAGATCGTTACTGCCCTGGCGAAGTTCCAGCAATTCCCTGTCTGCTGTGTACGAATCAGCCCTTCGGTCAAACACCTTCACAAACTCGTCCTGAAAGGCGGTCCAGTTGTATAGGAGAGGTTCGTCACGACTCACCAGTGGCACCGCCCATTGGGCGGCATTTCCTGCCAGATAGGAGATGAGGAATGCCACCCTTGCTTGATTAGTGGGGAACGACTTCGGCTTACAGGAGAGATGAAGGCCACTTGAGTTAGGAACACCTGTACTGTGCTGGGATCCCCACTGTATCTCTCAGGTGTGGCAAGAGGTATGGAAACAGGCATCTCCACCACCACCGATGATGGCGGGGCCGGTGATGGGTTTCCGGCATTGAAAGGGTTTCTGTGCATTGTGTCTATTCTGGCCCACAAATCTGTGGTTTCTAGCCGTGATGCAGCCAGTTCGTTCTGTACAGCCGCCAAAGCAGCTAAGACGTCATCCATGTCGGCCATGTGTCGTCAATCCAAACCGGAGGAAGATTGAGTAACGTAGGTCGGATATTATGTAATCTCCCTGAATTCCCCAGGTCGATTCGATGACACAAAGACGGATTTATATAGATGCACACAAGTTGTACAGTTACGGGGTTTTTAGTGGTGAAATGATTACACACCAATCAAGGCAAAACAAGGCAAATTATAATGAAGTCCCAACTAGACAGTCAAGATATCAAGAGATAATGGGGTTAACCGGATGTAACGATACCACGTGTCGTGTAGTCTTTTGCAACCATCTGTCTCAGCCGGCACAACTGAGTGAACAAACAAAGAACCAACTGTCCTCCGCATGAGTACCAGTCCTGGTACTCGCAACGGAGGGCACTGTGCTTAGAAACGGCTGAAAATGCCGCTCGTATGCCGTCTTGGATTATCCGGTTGCCATGGGAAAGGCTTATGCCTGATTTGTGCAGATCCCTACACCCTACATCCAACGCGGGAATGCCAAGCCTGGCACTCAACCGCGGGTGTGATCACGTAATCTCAAGAGAGCAGCCGCTCTATCTTGATGGTGAAAAGATGCTTGAAGGTAAAACTGAAGAACGCTGGCAACCACCTTCTTGGTGAGCATTTCAGTTATATCCTTGCGGGATCGCGGGAATGCCAAGCCTGACACTCGACAGCGGTACATTCGCGACGTGACCCCAAGGGAGCCTCCGCTCAACCCTGAGATGCTAAGAGTACTAGGCGGTTGCAGAGAACGCCGGTATACACCTCCTGGCGTGCGTCTCTGTGATGCCTCCCAGGGAATGCCAAGCCTGACACTCGACCGCAAAGAATCCGAATAGTAGCGTAAGAGAGCAGCCCTCTATCTTACCTTCCCGGAAAGGACGATGCACGGTCTGGGAAACTGGCAACTTCCTTCATCTTGCGTCTCCGTTCCTCAAGCCAACACGTGCACCGGCAAGAGTCAAAATATCCGACGCTCATTCTCCATAATGGGCGTCTTTTAAGGGCGGATGCTATCGCGCATGCTCCGCGCTCAGCCTGCTGGTTCCTGTAGTTCGTCCAAGCTTTGTGATACCGTCGCATTCTGCTGATGGCGAAGGGGAAGGAGCGAATCCTGACACCAGTGCACTTCCGGTTTTGTGCAGGCAGCGAAAACGTGACTTCAGCAGACCAAAAGTACGCTCCACCACACAACGTGTCCTCCCATGGGCCTCATTGTAGCCTACTTCAGCCGGGGTCCTGGGATTCCGCAGTGGGCTCAGCGGCCATGGACGGTTGGGATATGCAGAGTCACCTAGGTATGACGAATAGACATTGCAATGTTGCACAGGCAGAGGGCAGAAGTTCACACACCCAGCACACCATACGTCTAGGCGTACTTACCCACAATCCATGCACGCTCGCAGTGGCAGCTGGTGAACTTTAAAAGTGGTGGGAGTAAATCCCTTTCTTGAATTGGAGAATGTGGACGACACTTAAATTTATTGAGTCTGAACTCCTTCTGTAAGGTTTCTAATCTTGAGAAGATTTTGAAAAGAAACCAGGCAGATTGGTGCATTTTACAGCACATAGTTCAGAAACGTTTGTTGAAAATACCCTGCCCTGAAAGAGCACTTTCATGCTATGCCAAGCAAGCCCTGCCATCAGAAGGGGTCGTAAAACTCACCCTACTCAAGTAAATGTTCAGAACAGTGGACTTTGTATGTAATTTCCCCTAAAAGTAGGTTAGAGCATTATGAATTTCAGGGAGTACAGACAATCTGGTTATGCAAGGCCAAATGTCTTTTTTATTTTCAAGATAACTATTCCATCTTTCTTCACCTTATTTTCCCATTTAGCCCCTTTCAAGTAGATCCTTACTCTTAGGTTATGGCTGAGGCTAAATGGAAAAGGCAAGGTGCATAACTCAGTAGTTACTCAAATTTCAATTACACAATCAGCACACTAAACAAATATTACAGATTCACTAAGCTACCATATTGCTCAGTTCACATGATCATGTTCAAAGAGATCACGTGATCAGAAAGCAATTCTGTTTGCCTAAACCCCATCACCTTGTCATTGTCACCATGCACTCACATACAGTAGTTCAGATCTGCCTTTCCTATCAATTCATCATGGCAGGTCTATCATATGGTAAATTGTTTCACCATCCCTTTGTACGGGGTAGTCAGAATGTGGGTCAAGAATGGAATTAGTAATTCTGAATGGGCCATGTATAAGCCTGGAACAACCTGAATTTTGATTGGGATTATGGCAGGTTGGCAGGGATGGGCCTCTATTAGGAAGGAGATAGCCAGAATGCACTTAGATGCACCTGAATGTGGGACGGGTGGTAAAATTTGGAGGGGGCATAGCAGCGGCTGCCATACGGGTCAGATGCTCCGTCCATCACCACCCCCTTTTGTACTGCTTTGTTCGCCATAGGTTGGCAGGGTATGTTCAGACATGAGTCCCTTGCTCACTTTGCCACTGGATTCAAGAAAGCGTGGCTGAAGACCGCTGTAATGCCAGAAACCAGTCCTAGGAAGCTTGTTTCCGGTCCAGAGAAGACATGGCTTGGCAGTTCGGGCTGGACTGTTCCCATGAGGCACAGGGTCAGACTGATTTGCATATGGCCATGTCTGAACTGGGGTGGCAGAGTGGACTAAAGAACGGTGATGGATTAAACCCAGATCTGTTGACTGGGTGTTTGATTGGTTCAGATGCTCTGTCCATCACCACCCCCTTTTGTACCGCTTTGTTCGCCATAAGTTGGCAGGGTATGCTCAGACGTAAGTCCCTTGCTCACTTTGCCACTGTATTCAAGCAAACCTGGCTGAAGACGGTTGTGATGCCAGAAACCGGTCCTAGGAAGCTTGTTTCCGGTCCAGGGAAGGCATGGCTTGGCAGTTCGGGCTGGACTGTTCCCATGAGGCACAGGGTCAAACTGATTTGCATATGGCCATGTCTGAAATGGGGCGGCAGAGTGGGCTAAAGAGCAGTGATGGATTAAACCCAGATCTGTTGACTGGGTGTGAGTGTTTGATTGGTTCAGATGCTCCGTCCATCACCACCCCCTTTTGTACCACTTCATACGGCAAAAGCAGGCATTCTTCTGTTGGTGACATGAAAAAATGTGTTTCTAGTGATCATGACCAGAGATTGGGGACTGTGCTGGCCAGAGGCAGCTGTGGGCATCCCAGGTGGCCTTTATAAGGTTGGGCCAAGGTAAATCTGCTCTTTCACTGCTGGACCATAGCTAACGCCTGCGTACTGGTCATAAGCCCCAACGCCAAAGATCCCATGCAACACTAACAGGTAAATATGATGTTGGAGTTTGCCTGCATGTCCCACGGGGTGCACACTGTGTGTCACAAAAGGCCCCTAAATGTGTCAGGGAAAAATGTTCACAATATATTAAAAATCTGCCATTATTTTCCCAAGCTACCCCGCGTGTCCCAAATCATACCTAGAATATGTCATAAATGTTGTATCACTGTGTTGGGACTAGCTAGTATGCACCCATCAATAGCCGTAATATGTCATGTACCCCAGGGTTCTCCAAGTCCAGTGATCAAACACATACACAAATGCACATACAGTCAAACCAAAATATCCACATGCACATTTTCACCCTCAGTTGAGACTGAATCATTTAGGTAAAACTGGAAATTAAATAACCTGAAACCTAGTAAAGCTCCTGCTATTGCTCTTCTGAATGGTAGGTTGTGGTCTCAGAAAGATTAAAATGTTGAAACATTTGAACCTGTAGCCTGAACTTAGTTTTCTTCCACAAAATCATGAATCTATTCAGCTATCTTTTTGTAATTCAGTGCAGAGATTTACATGATTGCTTCCTGCATTCATTTTATTTGACTGCACACTCTCAAAGTGTCATACTAAAATATCTCTCTTATATAATATTTGTATTAAACAGCGCTGCATAAGTTGACTATAATGCAGAAAGAGTACATAATTCACACAGCAGAGACACACATCTTAGGCCAAGAAAGAATATGTTAAAACAGATAAATCTGAATTCAAGAAATTCTCAAAGATATGTACACCAATTTAAAAACGTGTCCTGCGAAGATTACACATAATGGATGTGAAGACATGCTGATTAAAACAGTGACGTGATTCTGAAAGCCTACGTTGAAATAAACGTTTCATTTCTCAACTTTGTGAGGTCAGATCTAAAACAACGCAAACATCATAGGCCACCAAGGGATGTACGACATTACAACGCATGCTTTTACATCGCATGCTTTTACAACGCGAGTTTTACAACGCATACCATTACAACGCATAGTGCTTTGGGGCGCTGGATAGTGAATTATTTAATTTACTATTCCAACTCCAGTCCCCGTGGATAGTAGGGAAGGTGTTGGATAGTAAATTAAATATATTCCCTATCCTAGAGCGCCCTCCAGCGCAATGCGTTGTAATGGTTTGCGTTGTAAAAGCTGCGATGTAAAAGCACTGCGTGGTAAAAGTTGCGTTGTAAGTGATGTTCCCCGCCACCAATCGCTTAAAAGCAAACATGCAGTGTGCTTAACAAAACTTCACAGCCACTGCAGTAAATGTACTGTTTCTACCGTGCCCTCAGGTAACAAAGGTAATTAGTTTGGAATACATGCGTAAAGGAGGCAGGGAGAGAGAATGTGGGCCCCTTCAGGAGGCTCACAAAGCATAAAGATGCTGTCACAGCAACTCCCAGTAAAGAGTTGTTAGACAAGATTTTATGAATGGCAAGGTGACTGTAATGACAAATAAACATAAGTAAATAAGGTGGGTAGCTTACCGCGTGGAGGCCAAGGACAACCCTTAACCAGGTTCCAGTCCTATATGCACCAGATACACAGCAAGCTCACAGCACAACGCTAGAATCAGCCTCTTCCTTTATGTCTTCCCGATACGAGTAAATAGTCGCATCCCTTAATCATTCCTCTCCCTTGACTGTAACATTGCCTTTGGTGAAATGAAAGGCACTCATCATAAACAACAGGGTGCATTCAGCATGGCAAAGAAAGTGAAAGCGGCAAGCCCAGGCATTCTATTTGCTTAAAAAGTGAGAACTGATTCACAGCATGAAGAGACGATCGTTTACGTGGTGATCTTGAAAAGCCTGAAGTGCCAGCCCATTCATGATGTGGGAGAGAACACGATGGACGTCTACGTAAGGCGCCCAACCATACTTAATATTTTCAGCTCTGTTCACCACTACCGGCGCTACCTTGCTTAATATAGTACAAGGGCTGAAAACAAATACGCCCTACGCCATGATGTCACCCTGTGGAAGGTTGTCAGTACGTACACACGTGTGCAGCATTACGTTGTGTTATTGTCTGTCTGTGCCTGCTGTGTCAATTGGACGGCAGGTTAAGCAGCAAGGTAGTTTTGTTTTATTTACTGAATGTGGCGAAAAAGATAAATGTACTAAAAAGGGAAATGCTACAGAGGTTCTGCAGATGGGAGGGGTGCAGCCCCATGCCCTAACCCCCTGTCCCACACCCCATCAGGATGGACCACTCCCCCACACAGAAGCACTTGGACACCATCACACTACCCTCATCAAACTTACAGGTAGGTAGCCATCTTCACTGGGAGGGCTGTTTGGGTGGGGGAGGCCTGTACCACTATTTCCACCATGCCCCCTGTCCCACACCCCATCAGGATGGAGCACTCCCCTGCCAAGAAGCACTTGGCAGCCATTGCAGTACACCAAACAACCTAACAGGTAGGTAGTCATCTTCACTGGGAGGGCTGTTTGGAGGTAGGAGGCCTGTATCACTACTCCCACCATGCACCCTGGCCCATACCTCAGCAGGATTAAGCCCTCCCCCCACCCCTCCCAGAAGCACGTGTCAGCCATCACAATACCCTCATCAAACTTACAGGTAGGTAGCCATCTTCACTGGGAGGGCTGTATGGGGGTAGAAGGCCTCTACCATTACTCCCACCATGCCCCCTGTCCCACACCCCATCACGATGGAGCATTCCCCCACCGAGAAGCGCTTGGAAGCCTTTGCAGTACACCAAACAAACTTACAGGTAGGTAGCCACCTTCACTGGGAGGGCTGTTTCGGGTTGGGAGGCCTGTACCACTACTCCCACCATGCACCCTGTTCCACACCCCAGCAGGATGGAGCACTCACTCTCACCCAGAAGCATATGGTAGCCATTGCATTGGTCACCTTCACCTAACAGGTAGGTAGCCATCCTCGCAGGAAGGGGTGTGTGTTTGTGGGAGGCCTGCACTGCATCTCCCAACAGTCCACCTTGTCCCACCCTTGAGCAGGATGGAGCACACCCACCCACCCAGATGCATGTTGCAGCCATTGCATTGTGCACCCTCATCTATCAGGTAGGTAGCCATCTTCACTGGGAGGGCTGTTTGGGGGTAGGAGGCCTGTACCACTTCTCCCACCATGCACCCTGGCCCACACCTCAGCAGGATGGAGCCCTACCCCCACCCCACCCAGAAGCATGTGTCAGCCATCACACTAGCCTCATCAAACGTACAGGTAGGTAGCCATCTTCACTGGGAGGGCTGTTTGGGGGTGGGAAGCCTCTACCACTACTCCCACCATGCCCCCTATCCCACGCCCCATCAGGATGGAGCACTCCCCCACCCAGAAGGACTTGGAAGCCATTGCAGTACACCAAACAAACTTCCAGGTAGGTAGCCATCTTCACTGGGAGGGCTGTTTGGGGGTGGAAGGCCTGTACCACTACTCCCACCATGCCCCCTGTCCCACACCCCATCAGGATGGAGCACTCCCCCACCCAGAAACACTTGGAAGCCATTGCAGTACACCAACCAAACTTACAGGTAGGTAACCATCTTCACTGGGAGGGCTGTTTGGGGGTGAGAGGCCTGTACCACTACTCCCACCATGCACCCTGTCCCACACCCCAGCAGGATGGAGCACTCACTCCCACCCAGAAGCATGAGGCATCCATTGCATTGTTCACCTTTACCTAACAGGTAGGTAGCCATATTCACAGGATGGGGTGTGTGTGGGAGGCCTGCACTGCAACTCCCAATAGTCCCCCTTGTCCCACCCCTGAGCATGATGGAGAACTCCCCACCCACCCAGAAGCGTGTGGCAGCAATTGCATTGTGCACCCTCATCTAAGGCCTGTACCACTACTCCCACCATGCACCTCTGCAAGACCAGGGACATTTGCACTGTCTCCCATCCTTCCAATTTAAAGACACAGAACTGCTGTGAGCTGTGCCTGGGCAATTGTATGTCCTGCGGTATGAGATGTGTTGATTCTTTAGACACCAGCAATCTATCCCTCATGGACGGAAGTTGCACTTAAGCTTACCCTGGTGGTACAAACATCATATTATGAGCCCATTCAACTGGCCAACACAAGACATTGCAGAACCTGATCAAAGCTCTTTCCTGGGTGTTGTGACATCACCTACATGCGGATTTCAGCAGCAATGTCATCCAACGGGGATGTTTCCCTGTGGAGTTCCAGCAGGGTGGCCTCTCCTCTATCCTCTATTGGGGACTTGGTATTCTATGTTTGACTATGCAACTGTAGCTAATATACCTACTCTAAATTGATTATTCTTGTTTTACCTGACCGCTGAGACCTGAGCAACATGACTAATGCCCGGTGGAGCTGCTAGATAGCTGTAGAGGAGATTGGCCCCAGCTTCACCCCCTTGGCCATCACCTACCCAGTTGGACATTGGGTATTGTTCACCTTGTCTCCCTTCTGTGTCTTCAGCTCTCTGTCTGGCTTGTTTCTATGCCCTCCCCCCCACCTTCTTCTTTTTCTTCTATCCTCGTAGCATGTACATCTATTCTAAACTGTTGTTCCCGAATGTTGAGACCTGAGCAACATAACTGATGGCCGATGGAGGTGCTAGATAACTAATGAGGAGATTGGCCCTGGTTTCCCCCTCGACCGTCACCTACCCAGCCGGACATTGGACATAGTTCTTCCTCGTCTCCCTGCTATGGCTCCTTCCTCCCCTCCTTTCCTATAAATTCTCTCAACTTCGTTGTTTGTTTACTGTATATTATTACGTTATTGCAACTGATGTAATTTGTAACGCGATGTTCCTCTGTTGTAGCGCTCTGATACCTACTGGTCTAGCCGGCGCTTTATAATCATTTTGATGTACCTTCTAAAGCAACGTTCCCTTGGTTAAGCGCTCTGATACCTCCGAGACTAGATAGCGCTATATAACCGTTGAAAATCAAATAAACTAAAAACAGTTTTTTGCTGAACTCTGAGACCTGAGCAACATGGCTGATGACCGGTGGAGCTACTTGACAGCTAACGAGGAGATTGGCCCTGGTTTCCCCCTTGACCGTCACCTACCCAGCCGGACATTGGGCATAGTTCCTCCTCATCTCCCCGCTATTACTCCTTCCTCCCCTCCCTCCTATGAATTCTTGAAACATTTTTTATGTGGATTGTACCTTACTATGCTCTTGTATCTGATGTAACTTTTAATGCAGCAATCCTAAATGTATAGCTCTCTGATACCCTCTTGGGTCATGTTCGTGCTATATAAAAATTTACTAAATAAATAAATAAGATGGAACTTTCCATATCACACAGATGCATGTGGCATGTAATGGACCACCTCAAGCAAATTACTAGGTAGGAAGACATATTATTCTCTCATGACACCACTGAGCAGAATGTAATCGTCCTCCACGCACACACAGATGTGCCACCTCACAAAGCCAAATGTGAGCACGTAACTGGTAAGTAACCAGTACGTGCACCCACACATTTGTCAAACAAAATAAATGGTGCCATATGACAACACCAGCCCTCTCATTGCACAAATATGCTCCCCGACCCCCCTTTCCAGGCACAGTGTGCACACAGGTAAGCAGAGGAAACTGTCTCAGCTGCCAAAGAGGGACACACCAATGCACATGTACAAGAAAGACTGGGCACAATCATGCACAACACTCACTGATTATTGCATCGCCATGGGGCCCTACCAACAAGGACCATTTAAAAAATGAGAAAGCATGTGTGGTGGTAGAAATGAAGATTTGCACATGACAGGACAAAGGTATGCAGGAGAATACAATGGCCAGTCCATGGCCAGATGTGACGTCTGCCAGGTCAGACAAATCAACAAGGGGTCAACAATGAAAACATGTTGTGCTGGTCCCTACATGGCAACAGGTCCCTGTGAACATGAATTTTGCATGAGTTGCATGGTATGCATCGATACCTCACACAATGGACTAGTAATGCATGTACCACTGCATCATGTCAGGAGGCACAGTAGTGCACATAGCAATCAATGTGACGATCTATCAATTGTGTAGTGTACAAACAGTGGATGACACACAGCTAACATAAAGCTTGCGGAGTGAACCACAATGACCATTTCAAATCTAATCCACAGGTGACTAAGAACTTACTGCAGAGGACAACACTAGCAACCTGTAGAGCCAGTCTCCCCCCCGGTACATGGACTCTCGGATGTAGACTCCCAGGATTCTCAGGATTATGAGCTCGAGGCCGGCCCATCTGGTGTGCCAGGGAGCAACAGGTCCCAGGACCCCACCCTCCCCACACCACATCTGCTGCAACACCAACTGCACAGCAGACCCCTGCTGTTACGGCCTATGAGTCCACCACCACCACAAGTGCCACCTGCAACACCATCCCTGTCCCAGAGGATGACCACCCCATACCACCAACTGAGGATGGCAAGGAGAGTGTGTGGGGACCCACAGTGGCGAGGCGACAGGTCTGTGGCAGCAGGGTAGGTGGGAGGGCCAGAGTCACCCCAGACACCAGGAGGCTGGGACCCCATCCCTGGAACACATCACTAGAGTCCTTGGGACATACGAACAGGCCCAGGGACAAAGTGGCCGGTCGGACGACCAGTTACGCGAGCTCATCCTGCTGATGAGGTACATCGACACCCGCATTGGACAAATGGTGGACCTCATGAGCCAGCAAGAGGCGTTACTGAGGGACAGGCCTGCGCCACAACCAACGCCTCCACCTCCCTCTGGTGGGCCGCAGGATGACAGTTCACCATCCTCCCATGCGGCTACAGAGAGGGGTGAGTCCTCAGATGCCACTGGCACCACAGCAGGGCCCATCCCTGCCAAGCGACCAAGGGGCGTGGGAGTATCTGGAGGCAAAGCACCTGCCAAACGCCAGTCACAGAGCCAGCCCCAACTAGACAGTCAAGATATCAAGAGATAATGGTGTTAACCGGATGTAACGATACCACGTGTTGTGTAGTTTTTTGCAACCCTCTGTCTCAGCCGGCACAACTGAGTGAACAAACAAAGAACCAACCGTCCTCCGCATGAGTACCAGTCCTGGTACTCGTCAACGGAGGGCACTGTGCTAAGAAACGGCCGAAAATGCCGCTCGTATGCCGTCTTGGAATATCCGGTTGCCATGGGAAAGGCTTATGCCTGATTTGTGCAGATCCCTACACCCTACATCCAACGCGGGAATGCCAAGCCTGGCACTCAACCGCGGGTGTGATCACGTAATCTCAAGAGAGCAGCCGCTCTATCTTGATGGTGAAAAGATGCTTGAAGGTAAAACTGAAGAACCCTGGCAACCACCTTCTTGGTGAGCGTTTCAGTTGTATCCTTGCGGGACCGCAGGAATGCCAAGCCTGACACTCGACCACGGTGCACTCGGGACGTGACCCCAACGGAGCCTACGCTCAACCCTGAGATGCTAAGAGTACTCGGGGGTTGCAGAGAACGCCGGTATACACCTCCTGGCGTGTGTCTCTGTGATGCCTCCCCGGGAATGCCAAGCCTGACACTCGACTGCGAGGAATCCAAATAGAAGCGTAAGAGAGCGGCCGCTCTCTCTTACCTACCCGGAAAGGATGATGCGCGGTCTGGGAAACTGGCAACTTCCTTCGTCTTGCATCTCCGTTCCTCAAACCAAGATGTGCGCCGGCAAGAGTCAAAATATACGACGCTCATTCTCCATAATGGGCGTCTTTTAAGGGCGGATGCTATCGCGCATGCTCCGCGCTCAGCCTGCTGGTTCCTGTGGTTCGTCCAAGCTCCGTGATACCGTCGCATTCCGCTGATGGCGAATGGGAAGGAGCGAATCCTGACAGTACATGCGCCTTTGCAGGATACTTCCTGTGGCGCCTTTGCAGGATACTTCCTGTGGAAAGATGCCACTAGCCTGGGCGCGTGTACCCCAGAGGCAGGCTCCCATGAATGTTCCTCAGGGCCGTACCCTTTCCACGCCACTAGGTACCACAGCATGCTCCTTCTCCATTTCGAATCAAGTATGCCATCCACTTCATACTCCTGCTCCGCATCTACCACCACAGGCAAAGGCGGCGACTTCCGCAAAGAGGTGGAAGGCTTCAACAGCGATATGTGGAACACAGGATGGATCCGCATCTGGTTCGGCAGAGCCAGCTTCATGTTAACAGGGCTCACACATTTGGTGATGCGATACGGCCCGATGTACTTTGGATGAAATACGCTGTGCTTGCGGAACCGCAGGTTCCTGGTCGATACCCAAACGTAATCCCCTGCTCTGCTCTGTTCAAAGGCCCTGGCCTCCGGCGTTTGTCAGCTTAGGTCTTGTATGTCGCCTTGGCGGCCTCCAAGCATTTCCAAGAGAGCAATAGAATGTCCTTGATGTGTGCAACCCTACTGGACGTTTCCAGCACCAGCCGGGTCTTGACCGGGTGCTCGAACGGGAGAAAACGGGGGTGTTGACCATAGTTGCAGTAGAAAGGAGATACCTTCTTGGAGCTATGTGTGGCGTTGTTATAAGCGATTTCCGCAAGCCATAGCAAGTCCACCCACTCTTCTTTCCCTTGATCAATGAAACAAAGCAAGTATTGCTTGAGAGTCTGGTTGAGACGTTCTGTCTGCCCGTCTGTCTGCAGGTGGTAGCTGGTGGATAAGGCGGACTTGACGTGTAGGGCCGAACACCATGTCTTCCAGAGATGTGCTGTGAACTGGGAACCCCTGTCGGACATGATTACGCTGGGCAATCCGTGCAACTGCATCACATGCTTCAACAATAACATGGCCAGTTGACCTGCCGAGGGCACCTGCTTGCAAGCAATAAAGTGTCCCATTTTTGTGAGGTAGTCCACAACAACCAGGACCGCAGAGCACCCTTGATCCACTGGTAACTCCACAATGAAGTCCAACGATATGTTTTCCCAAGGTCTGGAGGGCGTTGGAAGAGGCTGTAACAACCCTTGCGGGCGGCCATGGTCTGATTTCATGGTGGCGCAGATCCCGCAGGCAGCGATCCAAATCCTGACGTCCGCTCTCATGGTAGGCCACCAGAATTGTCTGCCCAGACTATCAATAGTCTTCTCGACCCTGAGATGACCTGCGCAGGGGGAAACGTGACACCAACAAAATGCTTGCTTCCGAAGCCGCGGCGTCGGTAACAACAGGCGGTGGCCGTTCATGGGAATCTCATCCCTAACCTGCCACCCCTTGGGACACTGAAGCCATGTTCTCCACGTGGAAGAGCGAACACCAAGCTGGATCCCTCTAAGAAAAGCCTCAGGCTGTATTGCCCCCAACACAACAGCCGGACAGAGTATGGAATAAATAGAAGCAGGAAGCGGCGTTGAGATGGTTGATTGCAGTGAAAGAGCGTCGGCTTTCCTGTTGGCCGTACCAGGTCTGTACGTGATGTGGAAATGGAAGCCGGAGAAGAACAGCATCCACCTTAACTGACGGGGAGAGAGGTGCCTTGCCGCCGTCATGAACTGAAAATTCCGGTGGTCTGTAAACACAGTCACCACGTGTCTGGCTCCCATCAACAAATGCCTCCACTCGGTGAAGGCGTCCTTTATAGCCAATAGCTACTTTTCTGCGATGTGGTAATTCCTCTCTGCGTCGTTCAGTTTTTGGGACATGAAGGCCACCGGATGAAGCAAACCAGTGAGAGCATGCCGCTGCGAAAGGCTGGCCCCCAGAGCCACCTCGGACGCATCCGCCTTCACCGTGTAAGGTAGTTCTGGGTCAGGATGGGCAAGAACGGGAGCCGTAACGAACGCCCTCTTCAGGGCAACAAACGCTTCCTGCGCTTCGGGGGTCCACCTGAACATCTGAGATTTCCTTAGCAAGTGCGTGATAGGAGCCACAAGCCCAGAGAAGCCATCGATGAATCTCCTATAAAAGTTGGCGAACCCGATGAAGCACTGCACATCCTTAACACACCGAGGGGTAGGCCAGTCTTTTACCGCCTGGACCTTGCGTTCCGCCATCTCCTGTCCATCAGGACTCAACATCACCCCTAGGAATTCCACGGATGTGACATGGAAATCACACTTGCTGAGCTTGCAGAACAGCATGTTCTCCCGAAGTATCCGTAGCACTGTACATACGTGTTTCACATGATCCTCCCCTGTATCAGAATAGATGAAGATGTCGTCGATGTATACAACAACATAGATATCCAGGATATCGCGTAACACATCGCTTAGAAAGTACTGAAAGGCCGCAGGGGCGTTGCAGAGCCCAAACGGCATTACAAGGTACTCGAAGAGCCCGAATCTGGTCTTGAATGCTGTTTTCCATTTGTCGCCGCTCCTCATGCGTACGAGATGGTAGGCCCCCTTGAGATCGAGCTTAGTATATATCCTGGCCTTTTTTACCTGTTCCAACAGGACGTTTATGAGTGGCAGGGGGTATCTGTTCTTGACCGTGATGGCGTTCAGAGTCCTAAAGTCCAAACAGACCCTTAGTTCCCCATTCGCTTTGGGGATGAAGAATAAGGGTGAGGCTGCTGGGAATTTAGACGGCCTAATGAACCCAAGACCAAGTAGTTTATCCAGGTATGAGTGCAGATGGAGGTTTTCAGGTTCTGTTAAGGCGTAGAGTCTACTGCTGGGCTCATATGCCCCAGGAACCAAATCAATTTGGCAGTCATATATCCGATGCGGAGGGAGCACCTCAGCTTGTATATCATCAAAGACACCCATATATTCCTGATATACATCGGGAAGGACCACTGCCTTTTCAGCCGCTGTGGCTACCATCTGTATCGGAACCTGATCCCGGACGGGGTGTACCGGAGCCATACTGCAGTGTTGGAGGCAATACGGGGAGGTCATGCAAATTTCACTGTTTTCCCAATTGATAGAGGGGTTATGCTTCCGGAGCCATGGCAACCCTGAAATGATTCCATACAGAGGAGCCCGTATGATGCTAAAGTCGATGACCTCCTCGTGCCAGTCCCCAAACCGGACATGAACTCCTCGAGTACTTTGGCTGATCGGACCCGAGACCAGCTTACGCCAATCCACAGTGTATACGGTCTCAGGAATCTCCTTGGCTAGAGAAGCAATGCCCAGACGCTGTGCCTCCGCTTTATCCATGAACTGACCAGTGGCCCCCGAATCGATCATGGCAACCACAGGAACCCAATCCGCCCGTACCCCCACTTGAATGGTAATGAATAGATGCTGAAGACGCACGTGATCCATGCGTGACAATGAAGGGATACAAATGTGACTCCGAGAGGCCCCTTCGCTATTCAGGGAGTCCGTTAGTTTTCCACCGGAGTGTCCACCACAGCTGTCACCGACCTGTTGGTCCGATATCGACTGCTCTTCGATTTAGCCGGGCATTCCCTCACAAAGTGTCCATTCTTGCCACAATACAGGCAGAGACTTTGTTTGCGGCGTGATTCCTTTTCAGCAGTAGTAAGACTAGCTCTAATGGCCCCAATATCCATCGGTTCTGCCTGGGCTGATGGATGTGTGTCGGCAGGCCCTTGTGACCCGAATGAGGGGGGAGGCTTCCCTTTCCTCTTATGATAACCCCTTCGCTCGCTCAAGCGATGATCCAGGCACAGAACCAGACTAATAAGATCCTCACAGGTCATGGGTTGTGGGTCGATCTGCGCTATAACATCCTTTAAATCTTCGCTCAACCCCTGATGAAAGAGCGCTGTTTGTTTTGATGAGGGCCACTTGGTCTCCGCCACCTATCGCCTGAAGTTGTTCAAATACTGCAACAGATCGTTACTGCCCTGGCGAAGTTCCAGCAATTCCCTGTCTGCTGTGTACGAATCAGCCCTTCGGTCGAACACCTGCACAAACTCGTCCTGAAAGGCGGTCCAGTTGTATAGGAGAGGGTCGTCACGACTCACCAGTGGCACCGCCCATTATGCGGCATTTCCTGCCAGATAGGAGATGAGGAATGCCACCCTTGCTTGATTAGTGGGTAACGACTTCGGCTTACAGGAGAGATAAAGGCCACTTGAGTTAGGAACACCTGTAGTAGTAGTAGTATAGCTTTATTTCGATACGGTACATATCATAAAAGCAGTACAAAAAATAAAACATTACAAAGGTGCATAATTTAAAATACCGCAGAGAATCATAAAAAACATCTATACATAAAATACACATTTAAGCTATCCTTACTTATATTTGCACTAATGGCTAAAAACAGGTTATAAACAGATTATGGGAGTAGACATTATTGAATCAATAGCTTTCTTGCAGATCTTATACGCCATGCCCAGCCAAGAAATTTTGCCATGCAGCATGCAAAGAAAGGGCGGGCATCAGAGCGCAATATACGTAGGGCTTCTAGATGTGATCTTGTTCCCAGGCTTCTGCACAGAGGCTTTAGCCATTTCAATCTAGGTGCTACATAAGCACTGCACTCAAACAGAAGGTGGGCGTCAGATTCAACCCTTGAGTCGCAAAATGGGCAAAATGGGACCGTTTGAAAGGGAGGATTCCAGGAGGAAGTAAACAATCCTAAGGGGAGAACACCCACTCTGAATTTAAAGTAGAGTGATCTGTCTCCGGAGCTGTGGATTAGGTCCAAATAAGGTTCCCTAAAAGGGAGATCTTTGACTAATAAAAATTGGGCAGCAGATTTGCAAAGATTGGAATTACGCATTCTGTTATTTTTTACCCATAGCCAGTAAGCGTTCTTTAGAAACCGCTTGGGTGGCGCTGTTTTGTTAGCCCAAGCATCTCCCATCCCCAGCTCATAGAGCAATCGTTTAACCTCCCTAAACCAGGGTATCTTGTTACAACCTGGAAGAGACAACAAGTCATCCAGGGCGTCGGCATAGCTACTCAGTTCTGGGACATTCCAAACCCGGCACCATAGTAGTAAGGGGCGCAGTTTTGCTTGCTCGCAAATTGGGCGAGTGCCTACGTCCAACAAGAGGGGGATTGTAGGGGTGCTGTGGGGTAGCCTCATCAGATCTTTGTGGAAGTTGTTTTCCATCTTTGCCAATGTATCGACTCTCTGCGTACCCCACAGTTCAGCGCCATATAAGGCTGCACTTACGACCCTAGCTCTGTAGATATCTAGCACTGCCCCAATTGGTTTCAATGAGGAGGCTCGTTGCTCCTTGAGCAAAGCGCCCGTGACCCTTTTGTGTGTCAGAAACACCTTATGATGGTGCGCCTTCCAACTCATGGAGTCACACAGGCGAATTCCCAAGTAGTCAAATTCCTTGACTCTCTCCAAGGGGGTGGAGTCTAAAACAGGTGGGGCAACAGATTTCTTGGGGGGATTGAGGACAAGGAATTTGGTCTTGCTTATATTTATGGCTAAACCCCTGTTATCACAGAAGGATTTAAAGCTGGAAAGCAATTTCTGAATGCCAGCTGGAGATTTCGAGATCAGGAGGGTGTCATCCGCAAACAGGAGCGTTGGGATCTTTCTGCCCGCCAGGGTAGGTGCATCCGCAGGATGTTGCAGCAGATGCTCCACCACTCCGTTGACATATAGAGAAAACAGAGTGGGGGCAAGCACACACCCCTGGCGGACGCCCCTGTCTACTGGGATGCGAGATGTTTTTTCTCCCTGGACACCCCACCTGATCTGGGCGAAATTGCCTTCATGAAATTTTTTAAGCAAGAATAGCAGGTAGTTTGGTAGTCCTAGACCATCGAGGACATTCCATAGCAGTTCCCGTGGGACTAGGTCGAAGGCCGTTCTCAAGTCAATAAAGACTAGATATAACGTACCCCCTCCCAGCACCACCACCTTCCAATATATCATCAGAAGGCGGAATGTTTGCTCGATGGTTCCTGTCCCTGTTCTAAAACCTGCCTGAAAGTCAGACAGGATCTTTTCCTCCTCAGCCCATTGGAGAATCCTACCCAGAACGACTTTCCCCGCAACCTTCTGGGTTGAATCCAGCAAACTAATAGGGCGGTAGTTTGATGGGTCGTCCCGACTGCCTTTCTTAAAGATAGGCACAACTTCTGCGCCCCTCCAAGAATCAGGAAAGGATCCCCCTTGCAGAGCCTCGTTTAAGAGTAAAGCAATTAATCTGCTCCATACTACCGGGTAGGATTTAAGTAAATCCCCTGGAATGCCATCAGGGCCTGGAGCCTTGTTGGGGACAATGCTCCTAATAGCCCCTTCAACTTCCTGACTGGTAAAAGGAAAATCTATAGGAAGAGAGTTGGCTATTGTAATGACCGAAGATCCCGGGCATAAAGGGGACAAGTCCAGTGCAACAGAATAGAGCTTGGAGAAGTGGGCAAACCAAGCATCACCCGGAATGTTACAGGTTATTTGATGGTCAATAGGCTTGTTCCTTGCTCTTAGGAGATCCCAAAACCGTTTGGAATCCTTCAAGGAACTAGCTTCAATTAAGTCACACCAGAAATGATAATCATGAGCCTCCTTTGCCTTAGCCACTATTTTTTTGTAGGATTTCCTCGCGGAACTAATGGCGACCTTGTCCCTACTCTTGACTGCAGCAATAAGCTCCCCCTTTGCAATACGACATTGGGGAGAGTACCAATTGTCCCTGGCATTGGAATCACTTTTAGAACCCGCCCTGGGTTTAGTATATTGAACTGTAAACAATTTACTCAGTGATACTGTAGTCTCTATAAAAAGTGGCAAGACATTAGTACTGGCTGGGCATATGGCGTCAAGCCGAGGTTCCACCACTGACAAGATGGACCCGGCTTGCGCCATCCTCGCCTCATCCGCTTTAACTTTTGCCCACTTCAGACGTCTACCACAGTTGGACGGAACAATTTCGTGGGATGACTTCCAAGTGGGTGCTTGCTTATACTTCTTACTTTGCCAGTGTGGAGACAGGTTTAAGCAAAGGGGGTTGTGGTCGCTATAGCAGGATGCTACAACCTCCATATCCAAGTGGAATGGCCAAAGGTTATAATTCAGGATAATAAAATCAATTCTGGAGGAGTGTCCCGGTCTATTGTAGGTGTGAGCTCCCATAAGGTCCGATTTTGAGCGGCCATTTGCTGATCTCAAATTATGCTCCAGACAGAGTGCATTAATCTCTAACGCATTTTGTGTCCATTTGGGAATCGGATCCAACGACAAGGTCGGGATGCCCCTTCTTGCATCTTCCTCGAAAGAATTCAAAATATCCTCCTTTGCCAGCGGCTCAAAACAACAATTGAAATCGCCCGCAAGGAGAATATAAGAGTCAATCTTGCAAGCGGCTAGGTCGTTACTAAGACCTGTCTGAGGTAGGCTTGATGTCCCACTCCTGGCGCCCCTCAGGTATAAGTTGAAGACCTCTAACATCTTGCCCCCTTCGCAGTGTATTGAGATCCTCTGCAAGTCGGGAGAATGAATGGACCTATCGCTCACTTTTAAACCCAAAGCAATTCTAACCCATATTAGGAGGCCTCCAGAAGGACGACCCTTTGAACCCCTTTGCTGGAGGGCTGGGACAAAGTAGGTGGTAAATCCAACTCTATATTTCGGGTCCAAGGTCCAAGTTTCTTGTAAAATGCAAATGTCAAATGGCTCTATGAACACATTCCATTCCGGATTATCAAGGTTCCGATTTAGCCCTGCCACATTCCAGCTTACAATCTTTAGTGGAGGTACTGTTGTACTAGGATAACTGAGAGGATGAGCAGATGCAGTAGGAGTTGGCACAGCCGCTGGGGGCAACCTGTCTAGGGGCTCATCAATTCCCTCAGACTGGCTTCCTACAAGCAAAGGTGTGACCTGTACAGGGGCATTTGGTAGAATATGCAAGAACTCAGACTGTGCATTCCTACCTTGTGGACTGGGGGCTCCCAATACAGTTAGCTCAACCTGATCTGCACTATTTTTAGCTATCAAACCCCCCTCAAAAATAGCACTATGTAATATTTGTGCTAGGCCAAAAGGATGTACAGTTACTAAGGGATCGATGTCTGCACAATGGGACCCGGGACACCCGTGAGCTGGGATCAATGGTACTTTACCCACTGTGTGGGAACTTGGGTGCCTATGGAGTCAATCTACTTCCTCCAAACCCCCGAATCTATTTGAAATTGGGAAACCATTCCAGTGGGAAAAAGGATCCACTCGATGGTTAAAATGGTTTCTCCTTGGTTGTTGGTGGACTAGTGACCAATTGTCCATCTGATTGTGGGTTGGTCGTGGGGGATAAAAGAAGGACAAGGGTTTCGGAATGACAGAAGACCCCTCAGTACAAGGCCACGAGCATATGTGCTGTGCTGTGTGTGGGTCATCAAAAGTTACAACTATGCAATCCCCCGCATTTGTTTTCCTAGTTGGGCCCACCCAAGAAGTTCTGCGCACCATCAGCACTTTACTTCTACGGCCATTTGGGATAGGTCTATTGACATTGAGCCAATGCATTATTTTATTTTTCAAGGACCAATGATCCTCATGTTGGCCATTACTGATCTGTGGAACCCCCAACAACACAACTACAAAATCATTTGCTTCCGGGGGAAGGTCGATATATCCCCCTCTAAAATTGTTCTTAATCTGGAAGTCCTGGGTAGGTGTTATAGCTACCTTGTCAGGCTGGCATTTTGAGGATAACCCAGCTTTAGAATTGGCAGGTAGATGAGTTAGGGTCTGCTTCGGGACCTTAGGGATTGTAACAGGAAGTTTTTGACCCACCTTCACAGTCCTAGGTTTAGGAACTGGTCGTACAATCGTGGGTATAGTGGGCTGATTTTGATGTGTTTGCACTATAGGAGCTGGAGGAATAGCATCGACTACTGGGAGGCCCTGATTTTCAAGACTTCTCAAACCGAGAGTGGCCAGAGCAATAATGCTCTTTTCCATCTCAAGTAAATTATTTTCGATTCGTGAAAGTCTGAGATCTAATGGGGAAAGGAGTTTTTTGAGGGATTCCCAAACCAAATCTATGAATTCCCTATCATTATTACCCAAGCCATCCATCTGTAGGCCTTCAGTTACTGGGATGTAAGCAGGTAATTGCTCTGTAGTTGTCCCCACCCCAACTCCCTCCGGTGGTGGCTGCTCCCCAACCGGCCGAGCAACTTTGATGGTGGGTGTTGGGCCATTCGTCGGTGCCAGCTGTTGTGGCACCGCGATTTTCGCCTTTTTCCGTAAATAGGCGGAACGAGAGCGAGTCTTCCGGTTTATTTTAGTGACAATAGGAGCACTAGGGGCATTAAAGACCACTGGGGGAGGAAGGATAGGAACAGCATTCTGGGTGCAAGAGGTGACAGGGGCACTCACTTCCAGTGGATTAGGTTGCGGGGTAAGGTGTGGGGAAAGGATGAGTTGAGGAGGAGTCTGGTGTACCTCTGCCTGGGTAATTATGCAGTGGGGGATGGGAGGACGCTCTGGAGTGACCGCCATAGCTATAGAGCCCAAAGAGGATTTTTTAGAAGTAGCGATGACTTCAGACAGTCTTCTGGCCGCTGCCAGCTCGAGAGATACCCGCGTCTGGAGCTTGGATATTTCCCGGTCAATTGCGAAATTAGTGCGGGTAATGAAGTCATCCATTGGACCACTAATTGGGTGATCATCTTTGGAGGCCTTACTCCTAGTTATTCTTGTGCACATATCTTAAATAAGGGGGCACAGCCAAACAACAAAATATATATAAAAAGAGGGAGTGGATCGAACTTTGCAAACCTCTCTGGTAGGTAATGGCGGGCGAAAGAGACTGGGCCAGTCCAGTCCGCTCAGTCCTCGAACGGCCTCAAACGGCCCGCTCTTCGCCCCGAGCTGCGTCCCGCGCTGCGGGAGTAGGTGTTGGTTATGTAAGGAGGGTGATTGGGCGGGGGGCGGGCCAGCAGGGAGAGCGGACCGTCAGCTGGTTCTTGGTCACGCAGGGACTCCTGGTTGCTGGAGTCCCTGCTCGCTCGCAGCCCCGCCTAGCCTCACGCCCAGCCGCCTTAACAAGCCTCCTCAACGCCCGCTTTCCAAACCTGGGCGAAGCGGCACCCGCGGAGCGGGTGCGGCGAGTTGTAGAGCCGCTAACAGGATTAGTGAAGTCCAGTTGCTGTAGCACACGGCGTCTGCTCCCAATGCTCCGTGAAGGGCAAGTATCCCGCAGAACGATGGTAGGGCGAGTCTTTATCCACCTGTAGTGGGCGGGGGGCGGGCCAGCAGGGAGAGCGGACCGTCAGCTGGTTCTTGGTCACGCAGGGACTCCTGGTTGCTGGAGTCCCTGCTCGCTCGCAGCCCCGCCTAGCCTCACGCCCAGCCGCCTTAACAAGCCTCCTCAACGCCCGCTTTCCAAACCTGGGCGAAGCGGCACCCGCGGAGCGGGTGCGGCGAGTTGTAGAGCCGCTAACAGGATTAGTGAAGTCCAGTTGCTGTAGCACACGGCGTCTGCTCCCAATGCTCCGTGAAGGGCAAGTATCCCCTGTACTGTGCTGGGATCCCCACTGTATCTCTCACGTGTGGCAAGAGGTATGGAAACAGGCATCTCCACCGCCACCGATGAGCGCAGGGCCGGTGATGGGTTTGCGGCATTGAAAGGGTTTCTGTGCATTGTGTCTATTCTGGCCCACAAATCCGTGGTTTCTAGCCGTGATGCAGCCAGTTTGTTCTGTACAGCCGCCAAAGCAGCTAAGACGTCATCCATGTCGGCCATGTGTCGTCAATCCGAACCGGAGGAAGATTGAGTAACGTAGGTCGGATATTATGTAATCTCCCTGAATTCCCCAGGTCGATTCGATGACACAAAGACGGATTTATATAGATGCACACAAGTTGTACAGTTACGGGGTTTTTAATGGTGAAATGATTACACACCAATCAAGGCAAAACAAGGCAAATTATAATGAATTCCCAACTAGACAGTCAAGATATCAAGAGATAATGGGGTTAACCGGATATAACGATACCACGTGTCGTGTAGTCTTTTGCAACCATCTGTCTCAGCCGGCACAACTGAGTGAACAAACAAAGAACCAACCGTCCTCCGCATGAGTACCAGTCCTGGTACTCGCAACGGAGGGCACTGTGCTTAGAAACTGCCGAAAATGCCGCTCGTATGCCGTCTTGGATTATCCGGTTGCCATTGGAAAGGCTTATGCCTGATTTGTGCAGATCCCTACACCCTACATCCAACGCGGGAATGCCAAGCCTGGCACTCAACCGCGGGTGTGATCACGTAATCTCAAGAGAGCAGCCGCTCTATCTTGATGGTGAAAAGATGCTTGAAGGTAAAACTGAAGAACCCTGGCAACCACCTTCTTGGTGAGCGTTTCAGTTGTATCCTTGCGGGATCGCGGGAATGCCAAGCCTGACACTCGACCGCGGTGCACTCGCGACGTGACCCCAAGGGAGCCTCCGCTCAACCCTGAGATGCTAAGAGTACTCGGGGGTTGCAGAGAACGCCGGTATACACCTCCTGGCGTGCGTCTTTGTGATGCCTCCCCGGGAATGCCAAGCCTGACACTCGACCGCGAGGAATCCAAATAGAAGCGTAGGAGAGCAGCCCTCTATCTTACCTTCCCGGAAAGGACGATGCACGGTCAGGGAAAATGGCAACTTCCTTCATCTTGCGTCTCCGTTCCTCAAGCCAACACGTGCACCGGCAAGAGTCAAAATATCCGACGCTCATTCTCCATAACGGGCGTCTTTTAAGGGCGGATGCTATCGCGCATGCTCCGCGCTTAGCCTGCTGGTTCCTGTAGTTCGTCCAAGCTCCGTGATACCGTCGCATTCCGCTGATGGTGAAGGGGAAGGAGCGAATCCTGACACCAGTGCACTTCCGGTTTTGTGCAGGCAGCGGAATCGTGACTTCAGCAGACCAAAAGTACGCTCCCCCACACAACGTGTCCTCCCATGGGCCTCATAGTAGCCGACTTTAGCCGGGGTCCTGGGATTCCGCAGTGTGTTCAGCGGCCATGGCCGGTTGGGATATGCAGAGTCACCTAGGTATGATGAATAGACATTGCAATGTTGCACAGGCAGAGGGCACCAGGTCACACACCCAGCACACCATACGTCTAGGCGTACTCACCCACAATCCATGCACCCTCGCAGTGGCAGCTGGTGAACTTTCAAAGTGGGGGAGTAAATCCCTTTCTTGAATTGGAGAATGTGGACGACACTTGAATTTATTGAGTCTGAACTCCTTCTGTAAGGTTTCTAATCTTGAGAAGATTTTGAAAAGAAACCAGGCAGATTGGTGCATTTTACAGCACATAGTTCAGAAACGTTTGTTGAAAACACCCTGCCCTGAAAGAGCACTTTCATGCTATGCCAAGCAAGCCCTGCCATCAGAAGGGGTCGTAAAACTCATTCTACTCAAGTAAATGTTCAGAACAGTGGACTTTGTATGTAATTTCCCCTAAAAGTAGGTTAGAGCGTTATGAATTTCAGGGAGTACAGACAATCTGGTTATGCAAGGCCAAATGTCTTTTTTATTTTCAAGATAACTATTCCATCTTTCTTCACCTTATTTTCCCATTTAGCCCCTTTCAAGTAGATCCTTACTCTTAGGTTATGGCTGAGGCTAAATGGAAAAGGCAAGGTGCATAACTCAGAAGTTACTCAAATTTCAATTACACAATCAGCACACTAAACAAATATTACAGATTCACTAAGCTACCATATTGCTCAGTTCACATGATCATGTTCAAAGAGATCACGTGATCAGAGAGCAATTCTGTTTGCCTAAACCCCATCACCTTGTCATTGTCACCATGCACTCACATACAGTAGTTCAGATCTGCCTTTCCTATCAATTCATCATGGCAGGTCTATCATATGGTAAATTGTTTCACCATCCCTTTGTACGGGGTAGTCAGAATGTGGGTCAAGAATGGAATTAGTAATTCTGAATGGGCCATGTATAAGCCTGGAACAACCTGAATTTTGATTGGGATTATGGCAGGTTGGCAGGGATGGGCCTCTATTAGGAAGGAGATAGCCAGAATGCACTTAGATGCACCTGAATGTGGGACGGGTGGTAAAATTTGGAGGGGGCATAGCAGCGGCTGCCATACGGTTCAGATGCTCCGTCCATCACCACCCCCTTTTGTACTGCTTTGTTCGCCATAAGTTGGCAGGGTATGTTCAGACGTGAGTCCCTTGCTCACTTTGCCACTGGATTCAAGCAAGCCTGGCTGAAGACGGCTGTAATGCCAGAAACCGGTCCTAGGAAGCTTTTTTCCGGTCCAGGGAAGGCATGGCTTGGCAGTTCGGGCTGGACTGTTCCCATGAGGCACAGGGTCAGACTGATTTGCATATGGCCATGTCTGAACTGGGGTGGCAGAGTGGGCTAAAGAAAGGTGATGGATTAAACCCAGATCTGTTGACTGGGTGTGAGTGTTTGATTGGTTCAGATGCTCCGTCCATCACCACCCCCTTTTGTACCGCTTTGTTCGCCATAAGTTGGCAGGGTATGCTCAGACGTGAGTCCCTTGCTCACTTTGCCACTGGATTCAAGCATGCCTGGCTGAAGACGGCTGTAATGCCACAAACTGGTCCTAGGAAGCTTGTTTCCGGTCCAGGGAAGGCATGGCTTGGCAGTTCGGGCTGGACTGTTCCCATGAGGCACAGGGTCAAACTGTTTTGCATATGGCCATGTCTGAAATGGGGTGGCAGAGTGGGCTAAAGAACAGTGATGGATTAAACCCAGATCTGTTGACTGGGTTTGAGTGTTTGATTGGTTCATATGCTCCGTCCATCACCATCCCCTTTTGTACTGCTTTGTTCGCCATAAGTTGGCAGGGTATGCTCAGACATGATTCCCTTGCTCACTTTGCCACTGGATTCAAGCAAGCCTGGCTGAAGACGGCTGTAATGCCAGAAACCGATCCTAGGAAGCTTGTTTCCGGTCCAAGGAAAGGCATGGCTTGGTAGTTCGGGCTGGACTGTTCCCATGAGGCACAGGGTCAGACTGATTTGCGTATGGCCATGTCTGAACTGGGGTGGCAGAGTGGGCTAAAGAACGTGATGGATTAAACCCAGATCTGTTGACTGGGTGTGAGTGTTTGATTAGTTCAGATGCTCCGTCCATCACCACCCCCTTTTGTACCGCTTCATACGGCAAAAGCAGGCCTTCTTCTGTTGGTGACATGAAAAAATGTGTTTCTAGTGATCATGACCAGAGATTGGGGACTGTGCTAGCCAGAGGCAGCTGTGGGCATCCCAGGTGGCCTTTATAAGGTTGGGCCAAGGTAAAGCTGCTCTTTCACTGCTGGACCATAGCTAACGCCTGCGTACTGGTCATAAGCCCCAACGCCAAAGATCCCAGGCAACACTAACAGGTAATTATAATGTTGGAGTTAGCCTGCATGTCCCACGGGGTGCACACTGTGTGTCACAAAAGGCCCCTAAATGTGTCAGGGAAAAATGTTCACAATATATCATAAATCTGCCATTATTTTCCCAAGCTTCCCCGCGTGTCCCAAATCATACCTACAATATGTCATAAATGTTGTATCACTGTGTTGGGACTAGCTAGTATGCACCCAGCAATAGCCGTAATATGTCATGTACCCCAGGGTTATCCAAGTCCAGTGATCAAACACATATACAAATGCACATACAGTCAAACCAAAATATCCACATGCACATTTTCACCCTCAGTTAAGACTGAATCATTTAGGTAAAACTGGAAATTAAATAACCTGAAACCTAGTAAAGCTCCTGCTATTGCTCTTCTGAATGGTAGGTTGTGGTCTCTGAAAGATTAAAATGTTGACATTTGAACCTGTAGCCTGAACTTAGTTTTCTTCCACAAAATCATGAATCTATTCAGCTATTTTTTTGTAATTCAGTGCAGAGATTTACATGATTGCTACCTGCATTCATTTTATTTGGCTGCACACTCTCAAAGTGTCATATTAAAATATCTCTCTTATATAATATTTTCATTAAACAGCGAGGCATAAGTTGACCTATGATGCAGAAAGAGTACATAATTCACACCACAGAGACACACATCTTAGGCCAAGAAAGAATATGTTAAAACAGATAAAACTGAATTCAAGAAATTCTCAAAGATATGTACACCAATTTAAAACCGTGTCCTGCGAAGATTACACATAATGGATGTGAAGACATGGTGATTAAAACAGTGACGTGATTCTGAAAGCCTGCGTTAAAGTAAATGTTTCATTTCTCAACTTTGTGAGGTCAGATCTAAAACAACGCACACATCATAGGCCACCAAGCGCTTAAAAGCAAACATGCAGTGTGCTTAACACAACTTCACAGCCACTGCAGTAAATGTACTATTTCTACTGTGCTCTCAGATAACAGAGGCCATTAGTTTGGAATACATGCATAAAGGAGGCAGGGAGAGAGAGAGCGTGGGGCCCTTCAGGATGCTCATAAAGCATAAAGATGCTGTCACAGCAACTCCCAGTAAAGAGTTGTTAGACAAGATTTTATGAATGGCAAGGTGACTGTAATGACAAAAAAACATAAGTGAATAAGGTGGGTAGCTTAGCACGTGGAGGCCAAGGACAACCCTTAACCAGGTTCCAGTCCTCTGTGCACCAGATACACTGCAAGCTCACAGCACAACGCTAGAATCAGCCTCTTGTTTTATGTCTTCCCAACACGAGTAAATAGTCGCATCCCTTAATCATTCCTCTCCCTTGACTGTAACGTTGCCTTTGGTGAAAAGAAAGGCTCTCATCATAAACAATAGGGTGCATGCAGCATGGCAAGGACAGTGAAAGCGGCAGGTCCAGGCATTCTGTATGCTCAAAAAGTGAGAACTGACGCACACCGCAAAGGGACGATCATTTATCTGGTGATCTTGAAAAGTCTGAAGTGCCAGCCCATTCATGACATTGGGGAGAACACGCTGGGCTTCCAACATATCACAAAGTGTTTTCAGGGTGGCTCTATCAAGATGGAATTTGCTAATGATCACTACATCATCCATGTCCTCCAGCACTGTCAAGTGATGAAGCAGATTTGGCCCCCTCCTAGTTGAGATGAAAGCGGACACATGTCAATGCAATCCATCAGGAAATGTGCACAGCATATAACGTTCTGGATGACACCGCGAAAACAAAGCCTGACTTAATAATTGAGTGACACACCACTTTACATGTGTGGACATTTGAGCTACACAAAGGGCACACCTCTCTAATTACAATACACAAGTACCTCAAACACCACATAGGTCAATGTGAATGCACATTGTGATATAGCCACATTTTACATGTGCACGCCTGGGAGCATGGCATCCAGCAACTGTGTAACAAATCAATAGGGGTGGGCGGAAGTCGCGTACGGGACTTTCACGGAGAGGCACAGAAATTGAACCAATTTCCGTGCCTCTCCGCAAATTTCCTGTTACGTAACACCCGCCCGCAGCCCGCCCACCTCCCGCTCGCAATATTAAACATGTTAAAGCCTAAAATAAGATTTAAAACACTTACCTTATCGCGGGGTCATCTTCCTGGTCTATCGCGGAAGCATGCGCACGTGCATTCCTCGCCAGGAATGCGCATGCGCAGGCTCAAGCGCATGCGCAGTTTCAAGAAGAAGGCGCGATAGACCAGGAAGAGAGGGCCCCGCGATAAGGAAAGTGTTTTAAATCTTATTTTAGGCTTTTATCTGTTTAATATTGCGGGCGGGAGGCAGGTGGGCTACGGGCGGGCGACTTCCTTTCCGCCCCCGAGTTTGCGGAAATTTGCCCCGTTTTTCCACCTTCTTTGCGGAAGGTGGAAGGGGCAAATCTCCGCCCATTCCGTGGGCGGAAAGGAAATGTCCACCCACCCCTGCAAATCAACACCACTGGCTCATACTTAGCTGCTGTACCTGTTACACCTCAAGCATCATTTCTACCTGGCACACATCCACAACACAATGACCACAGTTGACGCAGAACTGACAATTGTGTGTATGAGCAGACATAAGAGCACATGCAAGTGACTACATCATACACTGAGTCATATGTGACATGTGAGGGAGTACAGGCCAATCTACGACACACATACACAAACATGGCATGTGTAGTCACCAGTGGAGTCAATGGAACATTGGCATTGTGTGCACAATGATGTGCCCTTGACCATGTGGCCACTGTGCACTGTTGATGCGTGCCAGATGGCCATTGCCATTGTATGGCCCCCAAATCGCATTAGCTACTGCCTGTCCCCAGTGGTGTGTCCCCGGCACCCCCCATTCACACAGGTCCGGTAGTCATTGGCATGGAGACATGCCCAAATGGCAGTTGCCATGCTCCACCACACAAATCGCGGTGCCTCATGTCATTGCATGGCCCCCAAATCACAGTAGCTCCCGCGTGGCCCCGGCAGAGTGTCACCGGCACCCCCCATTCACACAGGTGTGGTAGTCATTGGCATGGAGACATGCCCAAATGGCGGTTGGCATGCTCTACCACACAAATCACAGTGCCTCATGTCATTGTATGGCCCCCAAATTGCGGTAGCTACCACCTGGCCCCGGCGGTGTATCCTCGCCATGGAGCATGCCGTATAGCCAATGGTAACGATGATTGCGGTGGCATTATGCAATTTTGAAAATCGCGGTAGGCGTGCTCTGCAACCGCAGAGGCAGTCATTGGATGCATTTGAAAGATGCACCATCGTGGTAGCGCACACCGGGCCCCTGCGGTCTATCACCACCATGGAGCATGCCCTAGAGCCAATGGGAACGATGATTGTGGTGGCATGATGCAATTTTGAAAATCGCGGTAGGCGTGCTCGGCCACTGCGGAGGCGGTCATCGGATGCTTTTGAAAGTTGCACTATTGCAGTAGCTCACACCAGGCCTCTGTGGTGTATCAACGCCACGGAGCATGCCCTAGAGCCAATGGGAATGATGATTGCAGTGGCATGATGCAATTTTGAAAATCGCGGTAGGTGTGCTCCGGAGGCGGTCATTGGATGCTTTTGAATGAGGCAGACCTGGATCACCAATTGCTGCAGCTTGGCACCTTTGAAACAACCCCAGGGGGCTATATATGTGTGGGAGGGAGTCTCACATTTCCACTGCTCACAGAGCCTGCTGCCAGAGACCTCTGACTTGCTGCTGCTGCCTCCAGGGACTGCTTCCTGAGACCCCTCATCTGCTGCTGCCTCCAGGGACTGCAGCCTGACACCCCTCATCTGCTGCTGCATCCAGGGACTGCTGCCTGTGATCCCTCATCTGCTGCTGCCTCCAGGGACTGCTGCCTGAGACCTCTTACCACCCAATTCCACCACAGTTGTTTCATGTCCACAGGGATGGCAAGGACAGAGAAGATCCGTGCCAGTCCATTCACAATCGATGAGCTGGAGGTCCTGGTGGACGAGGTGCTCACACAGTACCCAAGGCTGTATGGTGCCCCAAATGTGGTGGTAAGTCATCAAAAGCAGAGGTGTAGGGCAGGGGGGGCACACATGTAGTTGGACTGATGCAGTATATGCCTGAGGGTGTGGGGTTGTGCAATGCACTGGTAAACATTCTGTCTCGAGGGGGAAGGAGTGTGTGTCCCAATGTCATAGGTTTCCCTGCCTGCAGTTGTAGGTATGAGTGAAGTGTGTTGTCAGCCATAGAGTGACGCAGAAAGTTGGTCATGCAGGTGGCAGGACAGTGGTTGCTTGGCTGAATGGCTGTGTGTGCCCCTGTTGTCCATCTCAGTGTGAACCCAGATGGTCAGCACAGTGCCTGCCCACCAAGACGAGGTCACATCACTTCACTTCAAGCGCTGCGAGGCCCCAGGGCAGTTATGCGCTATACAAATGCAATTTTTCATTTCATTTCATTTTTTCATTTCACTTACTGTGTCCTTACTAGTTTTTTTCACATTGCACGCCAGCTATGCACCATCTCAGCCCTGTAGATTACACACAACCTGACTTGTGTCGAGGTATTTTTGTTTATGAGTCCATGTCCCTCAATGTCACACACATGACATACTCATTGATTCACAGGGCAGGGACATTGAGTGCTGCACAGTCTTGGACACAGTGAGTCCAACCCCAGACACAGGTTGATATGTGATGTATGTGGTGCCCAGACATGCAAAGGACTGGAGATGTGTGCAAACCACATAGGGGTTTCAGTGCTGCCATCCTGCATGTATGTGAGATGTGCAGGGACTGTGTTCCCCCTCACAACTACATGCAATCACATCAGGTAATCCCATGCACATGTCCTATGTGAGATGTACTCTAGTGTAGAATGGACATATTGTAGAATTTGTAATGAGTTTGCATCTTGCTCCTATACTGCCACAAGAGGTGGGACGACATCAAAGAATGTGACAGAGATGACCTTGGGGCTGCTTCCTTGCACGGGGTGATTGGCACGGCGCAGCATGACACCACTGATGGGCTGCATCTTGGTGGTGACTCAGCCTGAGCTGGATGCACGTCTGAAGGAACATCAGCAGCAGGGCAGGGGTGAGTATTTGGGGAGGGTGACTTTGGCTGGGAGCGGCTGCATGTGTACAGGGCATGTGCCAGTGCTGTCCTATGTGATGTTGGTAGAGTTATGCAGTGTCATGTAAGTTGTGCTCTTCAGGTTTCTTCAGCATTGGGGTAGTCTGGGGAATCACATTGGGAGTGAACAGCAGTGTTCCCAATCTGAGTGTGACTGCATCAATGCGTCCATTGCATGCACCCAGAATGTTGAGGCCTAGACATCTGACAACTATGTGCACCAGTCATTGGGCCCCAGAGTACAACATAGTGGTTGGCAAGGGCTCTTTGCCATAGTGGACTGTCATGTTGTAATCGGTGTCTGTGTTGTCCCCTCCTGTTCAATTCAGGTCTTTCAGTCCACGTTTGCCGGTCAACCGTCAACGTTCAAGCTGGCAGTAAAGAAGGCGGCCAATAGGCACTCACTGATCAATGATAAGACAACCCTGAGCCATCGCTCACATGCCTGGATGACAATACAATCATACAAAACGTCCACACCGGCAGCCTATCTAGGACTTGCTTTTTCATCATATGTCAAACTCAAATACCTCAGTTTAAGGAAGGCCAACCTGCCAATAAATGCTGATCAACCTAAGTGGAGGTCCCAAGTCTCCAAGGAGTGTGACTTATGTGGTGCCGCAAAACAAGATTTTATTCATCTGATTTGCATTTGTCCCGCATCGGACCAGGAACGCCAGAACAGGTTAAAAGCGAAATTCAATGAACACGGAATTCGCACCTGCTGTTCTGCGATCATACAAGTCCTGTGCTCAGCGGACCCGCAACTTATCTGTAGATCAGTTACATTTATCACCAAGTTCAAAGGATATCATATTTTACCTTTGGTTTTAATTCTTAATTATGTATGTATCTTTGGATCAGTTTTAAATATTACTGCATTTTATTTTTGTGATGGTTTTTATTAACTATACAATAAATGAATTTACTTACTTGTTAAAAAAAAAGGTCTTTCAGTGGCAACACGTGGTGTGCCCCCATCATGTCCCTAGGTGTGCGCAGACCTAGTTGTGTGTCTGGTAGACTACAGCCACAGGCAGGGTGTTGTGCTGTGTGGCCATCAGCCGTCAGGGCTCAGTCATGACGGATAATCAGGGTTACATGCACTGTTGGGGTCTATGTAGTGAGTTGCCGCAATGTGTTTACAGAGTGTGGTGTGCAACATGTAGATTTGGTCCTCTTTTGTACTGCATTGATTGCATTGGCTTGTTCTGTTGCTGCCACGAACCTGACCCTGCTTCTCTCTCTCATGCAGATTCACCAGTGGTCAAGGAGAGACAGGAGCCGGACACCAGTGGGGGTGAGACTAGCACTACAGCTGCACAGGAGCCCAGTGACACAGATGTCACCAGCGAATCAGAGGGGGACCAGAGTCTGCAGGAGGAATCCCATCCTGAGACGCAAAGTACCACATCATCTGATACCAGCGGTGAAGCATCCATGTTGGCAGGCACAGGGAATGGAGACTCTGCATCATCTTCAACCACACAGTGCCCACCCTCCCAGCCACTTCCTCTGGTGCTGCCCGTGTCCGGGTCAATAAGAGAGAACGAGTTTCCTTCACCCCTGGTAGCACTGCCCCTGCCCCTCTCCCCCCTACTGCCCTCAGTGCTGAGTTTGTAGAGCTATAGCGGCAGCTTTCTGTGGGCCAGACAGCTCTGCTCAATGCCATCATTGACCATGAACAAAAATTAGCCCAGGTGGTTGCTTGCATGGAGGGCATACATTCTGACGTGGGTGGGCTGCACCGTACTGTCCAGTATTTGTCCTCCACAGTGACATCTGCCCTTCAACAGGCACATACTGTGATTCCTGCTCCAGGGCCTTTGTCCTCAGAGGCATCCCCAGCTAATGACTCTCCTGTCCCTAAAGCATCTTGCAAAGAGAGGCATGCAGTTTCTGTGCTCACTAAGGAGGGGGTGCATGGCAAGTGTATACCTAAGAAGGACTCCAAGGCAGATTCACCCACAACATCGACTTCCATTCCAAGCCCAGTGAAGGAGGGGAAGGAGGGCAATGTAGGGGGTACACCTGGCAAACAGGGGAAGGAGGGTCAGAGGCATAGCCAGACGAAGCATTCCGCTGGATCCAGCACATCCCCAGAGGGAGTGCCAGTGTCTACACCTGATGCTGCTTTGCTGGTGTGTGTGTCTGTTGTGTCCACACCACTTTCCAGTTATCCCAGTACAGGGAAGCCATTTTGAATCCCCAAGAAGTGGAAAGGGACACTGCCACAATCTCCCAGCCACACTGTGTCTCAGGTCTGCATGACTTCACCTCCACGTGCCACTACACCACCTGTTCCAAGCAGCCCTCTGGCTTGCCAAGCCACTGATAGCACTACCTCACCTGGGCCACTCTCTCCCCAATCAAGTGCTCCAAATGTCCCCAACATACAGCAAGCTCCCAGTCCACCTGACAGCCAAGTCTGAGTGGTTGTCCCCCTCACACACATATCTCTCACACAGGTGGGCCTGTACTGCCCATTGTTACCCCCTGACTGTGTTGCTGCCCATGGAAGGGTACAGTCACACACACTCCACGTGCAGATTCTCATGTACTCACTCTGCATTTTGACCTGCCCACTGGGCTTCCTGTTTTGCCTTTGCCTGTGCAGCCTCTCATGTACTCCCTCTGCACTTTGCCCTGCCCACTGGGCTTCCTGTTTTGCCCTTGCCTGTGGAGCCTCTCATATACTTGCGCCGCACTTTGCCCTGGACACTGGCCTTGTTGCTCTTTGCTGTGTTGGACTATTCCCTGTGCAGCCTCTCATGTACTCGCTCTGCACTTTGCTCTGCCCACTGGCCTTCCTGTTTTGCCCTTGTCTATGCAGATTCTCATTGATATGCTGTGCACCCTGAACTGGCCACTGGGCGTATTGTGTTGATCTTGCCTATGCAGATTCTCATGGATATGCTGTGCGCCCTGAACTGATCATTGGCCTTCCTGTTTTGACCTTGCCTGTGCAGATTCTAATGGATATGCTCTGCATTTTGTACCTTGCTCTTCTCTACTGTTGGTGCCTATCTGTGCAATATGTGAATAAAGACAGTTACTCCTGTTGTCTGTTTTGTTAGTGTCCTTACTCAATAAAGTTGTTTTGGTGTGTGCATATGGTTGACTGTGCCCATGCTCTGTGTGGCACTTCAACATTGCCAATGTCTTTGCTCGCCTACTCTTTTTTCACAGGGGTGACAGGAACTTCAGTTCTTTCTGACACCGATACTTGTGGTGTCTGTGATGTCAATTTTACCTGTAATGCAGTTGTCATTTTCATGGTTTGTAACTGTTGGCTACATTCTTCACATGTCAGGTTGGGAGACACTGCCAGCACAGAGTGTGATTCTGTGCACAGGTTTGCATGCAGGCTGGGCAATGTCATCATGTATGTGTGTTATTCCTTTATGTGTGCCCAGCTGTGTATGTGTATGGTCATCTTGTGCTGGCCCGTCATCCTGGTCCCATGGCCTACATGAGATGTGTACTCTTGGGTAGTCAAGCAGTGTGCAGTGTGAAGGGTGTGCCTTTGAAGGGAGTGTTGATGTGTATGTCCTAAAGTAACAATGGGAGAGACAGGGAAAATCAGGAACACTCTCTTGATCCCCGGTTTTATGCAAATAAACAAAGAAGAGAGGTTTAAATATCAAAAAAGCCACATAGATGGAGCGAAACAACTAGTGGAACTCACACCCTATTTGGGTGGAGAAGAAAGCCCTCACACACCGACCTAGTCAGTGTCATGCTTCATCATTGGGCCCCACCAAAGAGGCCGAGTGCCTCTTTGGTGGGCTGCGACGCCAGAAGACTGCGGAGCTGGTTGTGTGAAGTGGGCGTGTTGTGAGATTAACTAAAAGTAAAAGTGTCTAAAGGATATCTACAAAAAGTTTTAATAAATGATCCCTAGGACACGGATAAAAAGTTTATGTGTCTGAATTTTATTGCCAAAGGTAATTGATGGTTAATTCAGAGTTAAGTATTAAGTCAGTCAACATGTTTCAGCCTTACGGGAGGTTTCAATTTACCTAGGCATTCGTCAGGACAGAAAATAAACCCCGGCGGTATGGACTCTCTAATTGTCCACCCTGACCTGGGGGCGTGAAAGTGAAAAATTAACAAAAAGTGATAAAGTGCGTAAAAAAGTGGAAGAGCACAATGCTCATTCCAAAAATACTCCTAATTCTGGAGTGTATCTGCACCTGTGGAGCAAAAAAACAGACAAACACATAAAACATACAAACAATTAGTTGTAACGCTGTGTCATCACGTTTTTTGACCATGGTGCTCCATAGTAGTGGCATAGAATGTGTTTCCCAAGTAGACGCTAGAATTAACACCATCCGCACACCCTATGGGGATGATACCTCTAGCTCTGGGAAGTGAGGTGAAAATGGTGTTTATATTAAAAGCCAAATGAAGGGTTAAAACACGATATGGGTGCTTCAAGGGATCAATGGACCAAAGGTCTGTGACCCCCAATGAAAGGTTGTATAAATACCAACATATCTCAATTTAAAATATGGCGCTAATTGCTCCATGGGTCTCAGGAGGGGGGTAGGAGCGTCCCTGGCACATCCTAAAAATAAAATGGAAAGGCTAGAAATGCACAGAATCGGAGTTAGACTTAGCTCGAAAAAGTAGTTCTTGTCCGGTCATCCTGGTGAAGTTACTCACGCCCTCAGCGCTCGCTGCCCACTTGAACACCTTGTATTCCCTCAAACCGGACCCCGACGATGGAGAGCGGGGCCGGTAAATGAGTTTAAATGCTCGTTTCTTCCCCTCGGCGCTCTTCTGGGTGGGCGTGGCCTCGCCGAAGCGAGGCCTGGGAGCGCGCCACTCTGGAAATGGGGCGGAGTGCATCTCCACAACGAGGCTTGGATACTATAGCCTATGGGAGAGCTGGCTTCTAAACTTAGTAAACAGAAGTAAAGTCAAGCAGCAACCCGAAGCCTGCATTCAGAGATCGTTTAGAGATGTGAAAATCTCACAGCATGTGTGTTTAGAGTTAATTCAATACAGATGGTAGACAAAGTGGAGTTATTCACTCGAGTGAGTAGATGTTGCTCCAAACCTTACCTCTATATCATTAATGTTAGGAAGAATTACAGTATCCATCGGAGTTACTACTATCGAAAAGTAAAATTCAGGAGATAATGTAATGTTGTGGCATCCCTGTGTGTTTATGATGTTTGTGGCTACACCCACGGTTTGTATTGGCAGCATTCAGTGTGTTTGGTACTGGTGTTGTGTGCTGCTGGTGTGAGGGGGGTATGGGTGTACATTCCTCCTGGTGTTTGGCAGTCATGGAGTGTGTCAATGGGCCCTGTGTGTTGTGCTGCTGGTGTACTCCTGTGAGGTGGTTGTATGCATGTGTGGTTGTTACCAATTTGACTTCCGGGCCTTCCATTCATCATTGTGCCTATACCTGGTTTGCCTTGCTGTCTCCCTGTGTTGTTGCACTGTGGTGCCTGTGGTTTGACTTCACTGACTGTACCAGCCATGTGTTGTTTGATGGTCTGAGGGGGGTGTTCTGTGTTCCTTGTCTTGAAAGTGATGTGCACCTGCTTGTTGTGTGTCTCCATGGCCTTCCATTTGTGTGCATCCCACTTTGGCTTTCCTATTTGTGTGCTAATTGCTGTTGGCGTTTGGGGTGTGTATGTGTCTGTGAGTCAGTCTGTGGTATGTATGTGTGACTATGCAGGCTTTGTGTACATTTGTATGTTTGTTCCTTGTATGTGTTCATTTGGTGCTTGTACTCATGTTTGTTTCCATGAGTGTGGTGGTGTTGTCGTGTGTTTCCATGAGTGTGGTGGTGTTGTGGTGTGTCTGTTTCCCTGGCCCTGTGCTACAGTGCTGTGTGTTGTGTGTTCCTGTGAAGCCACTCCTGCTGTGGCTGTCTCCCTTGTGGTTTGTTGTGTGGTGCAGGGTGTGATTTGACCAGGCTTCTTGTTGTGCATGGGAGTGCACAGGATAGGCACATGGCATGTGCCTTCATGGGGTGTGCTAATGTGTGGTGGGAGGAGGTGTGGCCCTGTGGTCTTTGTGCCCTGCCCATGACTTGGACTGGCCCTGCCTTCTGTATTGTCCGCATGTATTCCCTTGTGTACTCCGATGACGTGACCGGGACATTACTGCAAGATCGCGGTAGATGTGTGTCCAGGATGCAAAGGGGTGACTTGGTGGCAGGTGAGTCATGTGTGGGTACCCTTGTAGATGTATTCCTATCCCCAGCAGGGTGTTTGATGTGGAATTGTACCCTGTGTTAGCCCATGTGTTGTGTGTTGTGTAGTTGCGTACCTGCACGGCGTCCGCGGCAGTCCATGAGTTGCTGGTGATGTAGCAGGTACAGCACTGGAAAAACATGTAGAGCTGATGGCGGTGCGCGGCGGACCAGAATTGGTCTATGTTTGCCATACTAAAATGGCAGACGTGAATACCGCTGCTCGCGGGCGGAAAAATTCATTTTTCCGCACCGCCGGCACCGCGGTGGTGCCATCGGCCAACACCCTAATGGACCCCAAAGTATTGACCAACCTGTCGGTAAGATATGCATTGCCCCAGATTCCCCTGACATTGAAATCCCTAATAGAGGAGGAGTGGAGACCTTGTGAAAAAGTTGCGATCCGAAACAGTATCCTCAATCGGAATTGACCATGTGGCACTACAAAGTGGGCAAAACTCTGTCGGATAAATAGGCAAAAAGAAAGGAAATTAAAAAATTTCTTGCATTTTTAAAAATATTTTTATTGAGTTTTTGGTTTTCAAACAATTCAAGGCAGATGCCTCTGTATCTGTGTGGGATATATTCAAAAACACATAATGCAAACAATACTAACATAAGCATAAGTATTTATGAGCACTTGAACTGGAGTATAGATCAATAACCAGGTCATAAGTACTCTGATAAAGTTCTGTTCTTTATTAATATTTGTCTGCAAAAATCTGACAAATGAGGCACCACGCAACAGAGGTCAATGTAACAAAACTGTGTGAAACAATAACGAGGAGCTGTAAATGGTGAAGTACTGTCAGCAATATCTACAAAGAAGAAAAGCAGCCAGGTTGTAGAAGATTGCGCTACCTGGATCAGTCATGTGATAAAGCGTTATTGCCCTTCACATTCTGCCATTAACCCGCAGAGGATAGGACGAATCCCAGATACAGCTCCAGCTTTACTATACTGCAATCACCAACACGAACGTACATAACCATAGAGCGTTAACCACTCCAAGGACTGGAAAACACAGTGAGATACACACACAAGTGGCTTTAAGAATCTAAAGGCTCTTTAGCAGCCGATTCCTTCTCGTGCTACACTTACCTTTACCCACAAGGCCAGCCACACGGTATTGCTTAACACCCTGAAGAAGCCCTTGTTTGGGCGAAACGCATTGGCTGTTCCCAACAAATGTAAACAAAGCATTCCTGAAATAATGCCACAAAAAAACTCTCTACCAACGACTTGTTATTGTTTGTCAACTTCTATATGTTGCATCTTTTTACTTGCTTTTCGTTCCTATTGCCTCTCATCCACCATGTATACATGTTTATACTGTCAGCAATAGTAGAGTTTGGTGGCTTAGCGGAGGGCAGGAAGGGCAGCTGGAATCGTGTATTAAACCTGAGTGCTAGCCGATAAATATCTTCGAAGAAAACAGCCCCTTCACCTATGTTTTATCGACCTAAAGGCAGCATTCGACAGTGTAGATCGGAACATCTTATGGAGGAAATTGCGCAGTTGGCACATCCCGGATAAAATCCTGAGAGGGATCTTACTCCTTTATTCCAACACTTGGATGGCAGTTAAATTGGGGAATGGAACACGGCTCTCAAGGAAAATTAATACCAGCAAAGGTCTAAAGAAGGGCTGTGTCCTAGCCCCCCATCTTTTTAATCTTTTTATGGCAGACCTAACACCAAGTCTGAATAAGATCCCATCCCATCCACCTAAACTTGGCTCCTTTCCGCTAACTCATCTATCCTATGCGGACGACGTGGTACTGTTGAACCTAACGAAGATTGGCATCCAAAGGTTATTAGCAGGGCTGGCAGAATTCATAATAAACAACAACCTGGAGATAAACACAACAAAAACAAAAACAATGCTCATCACCAGGCGGCGGACAGCCAGCGCATACATCTACCTGGAGGGAACAAAGCTAGAGGCCGTGTCCAACTTCAAGTACTTGGGCTTCTACTTTGATAACCGACAAAGCCACCAGCAGCAAATGTCGTACATCACTCAGAGATCAAACTCACTCTCATTTGCTTTTAGATCTTTGGCTAAAAAGTTCTCGGGGCCATCATATAAACCTCTACTGGCAACAATAAAAGCAAAAGTTCTTCCAACCCTGTCATATGGCAGTGTAGGATTGCATGGGAAAGACGCAGATCTGCTCAACAAAATGCAGACAGCCATCTTCAAATCCACCTTCCAAATACATCAGGGAGCCTCACCAGCTCAGACGAGGTTAGAATTTGGAATAATAAACGAGACACAGAGAAGAATGTATGCAAGCATTAAGTACTGGTATACACTGAAACAGAACACGTCAGCCTCGGAATTGCACCAAGCACTATGGGAAGAAATAAGATCTGATGTTAATTCCCCATACAATCAGTATCTTGAAAAGGCCATAACTGAGACTGGAACAAGAAAACTTTGGGAACTCAACCTGCCTTATTCGGCGTTCAAACATGCTATAAACAATTCGACAAAATTCCACTCCCTCTTACTCGATAAAGCCACGTTTAGTACCAGAAAACACGCATGGATGGTCATATCAAAATACAAAACACTCGTGGCAGCCCCATATCTAACAATCACATTCCCAGCTCACAGAAAACAGAAATTGATGGGACTCCGTTTGGGGAAATTTCCATTGACTATGGACCAACCAATCTGGGTGTACGACGGACCCAAAATCTGTAGACTATGCGGGAGGAGTAACGAGGACTTCATTCATCTTGTCTGTATCTGCCCGAATCTAGCTCAAGCTTGAAGCTCTCTTTTAAAAAAGTCTATGAACGAGCGGGGCATAAGAACTTGCAGATCTGCAATTATGGCAACCTTGAACCCAGCAGGCACGCGATTGAACTGCCTACTACTAAAGTTCCTTGCAGCCCACTCCCAAGCGCTAAAGCACACCCTGGTACCCTGTCCACAAAAGTATAACATAACTGTGGTAGCTCGGGGAGAGAGCTCTCTGGAAATTAAAAGAGAAAAAAACCAAGAACTTCTGCACTAAGTTAAACAGACTGTATTTTAATTACACTTTATTCTATTTTAAATAACAAACTCAGTATTAGACTGAGAATGCTCTAGAACATATCAACAGAGATCGCAGAATTCTTTTTTTTAAATGTATTGTTGTGGTTTTAATTAACTGAAACAATACATTTTTTTATTCATTAAACCTGAGTGTGTCTATGCATATGGAAATATGCAATCCAGGGGTGCTGGGACAATGCACCGGCATTGTGCGTCTCCGATGGGTGCTGCCCCCCAGTCAAGGACAGTCAGGGAGGTCAGTAAAGGTATCTGCCCATGAAATACACTTTCAGAGTTGGTAAGTGTCATCTGTGGTTGAGTTTAGAAGGCACTGAGCACTCATACCTTTGAGACAAGATGCTTTATCAAGCCCAAGGCCTCTTCCTGTCTGAAAGAGCCAATTTCTGCTCCTGCCTAGACCACCACCGATTTATACCACATTGACATCCGTGGTGGAGCACTCACCTTTCAGTGTGAGTCACCATACATTTTGAGAGCAGCATAGAAAGGTACATGAAGCGGGATGCAAGCTTGCTCATCGAATGCACCGGGACTGCCCCAAAGTGCAAGCCTCCAAGCTAAAGTATTCCTTCAATCATCATTGAAACACTTCCAGTGGATGCTAGAACAGAAACAAACTGACATTTTGAACCCCCACTTGTGCCTCTGAAAACTAGTGAACAATTCTTTCAAGTTCACAAATTCTATGGACACCACCAGTGATGGCTGGCTTGTACCGAGGATGGGAGGGAACAAAAACAAAATCACGTACCTCTACAGCACAACGTCCTCCTCCCTTGGATGTCTCCCAGGAAGCTCCAGATGCAGGAAACTGCAATACTCAATCCTGGTGCTGCTTTCAAAGCATGAAAGCAGGGCCAAGATTGGATAGAGAAAGCACTCCCAGTGCTCCTAAGAGCACTGGAGGGCAGCGCTTTCTCTAACCCAGCTGTCAAAGACAGCTAGGTTAGAGAACTTTAAATAGCACATGTCTGGCACTTCAAGACGGTCGGCCAAACAGAAATGCGCATTTTAAAGCACACATCTCCCTGCTGCCAATTCGGTTGCGCTGGACCCGCCCCATCCTGGCACTTTGTTTGGGACAGGGTGCTGAAAACTAAAACAGTAATATAAATAAACTTTATTGCTGTTTTCTTTTTCAGGCCCATGGGCTTGTGGGGCGACGCTCCTACGCTCAAATGGAGGAGCCACCCCTTGACCCCACTGTAAACCACATTCAGAATTTAAGCATCTGCAACGTGTATTTCATATTGAAGAGAAAACCTGGATTCAACCCCCCCCTCAGTGTCAACAGGCAGGTTGCCTCGATACTTGAGGAACAGTCAAGAAAAAGTCAAGATTGTTTCTGGCAGAAATGGAGGAAGTTTTGTCTCTAGATACTGACATGCACAACCTTGCTCCTGCTCTTTTGAGGGAATCTTTCATGGGAGGTGTAACAGTGGCTAGATTGAAGACTCAAGAACAATACTTTCATGCTGGACTTGAAGGACTTGGCCATAAAGAACCACACTGCTTTGAATCCCCTACTGCCTGTTTAGCGACCTTATTCATATGAAGATCAAGAAACTCCTGGCCCAGGAAACAGAGATTTAGTTTATTGGTCTTCTGAGATGCATCACCCTAATAAGTATAAAATATGAACCACAACTTGGAAGTCACTGTGCAGAGGACTTCAAAGCATCTAAAGAAACATTTAAAGTCTTTTATAGCTGCTTCACCATAAAATCCTGAATCAAACAACAATCTAAATCCACATTCAGAGATAGTTCCAACACCTGAAGGAGTTGCAGGAGGGACAACACACTTTGCACTGCAGGCCACATATATCTCTAACTGCAGAGCAGACGCAGAAGCTGAGTGTACCCTTTTTAGAGATGATCCTAATTGCTTGGCCATACTGAGAAATGTCCTCTGACACTACTGTAATAGAGCTATAACAGGCTATTAGAAGCGAATTGAGTCTAGGAGTGTCAGGAAAATCCCTGTCAAAATATGGATAGAGTAGGTGTTGCTAGAACCTTTCCCACCTCTTTTCACTCCTTAAAAGCCAGAGAGAGACCCAATATTTGGTGAAGGCTTCCACAAAATAAAAAGAACATTGGCTGGTACCAAATGAATAAAGTGTCCACCTGCGGAACATTAACATCCGTCATTTCTTGAAATCCTAGGTTGTTAAACAGATGGCCAGTCACCTTCTCCATGACTCTCCTGTGCATATATATTTACTTCCACTGGGCCAAGCAACACCTCATGAACCAATAGGGTAGTCCTCATAGGCACTGCATCCATAGGAAAGTACATCTCTGAAGTTATCTGATCAGGAGTTGGAGATAGTATGTGATCATGAGGCCAGAAGAGCTGTAATCCAGAATGGAAAAAGCACAGGCATGTTCGTAGGGCCAGGCAGGGAAGTAGGCTGAATGACGAATGGAACAAGGCCAGGCAGCTCATACAATTTGAGTTACCTCAGTGGTGAGTATAGCAAATGAGAAACACACCAATTTGTGGTGTTGTATGTTTTCTTCCACCCCTATGTTCACCAATAACGTTTCTTAAAGCTGTGGTGTTAACAAGAAGAGCTGTTTACCAGAAAGCTCTGGATTTTCTTTCAATCTAATTGGTTTTTCCTCGAACCAGCCCTTTTTTCAGCTAGTACGACAACTGAACATTTCCAAGACCAATGGGGTGTAGTGTGGGGGCACTGTCTGTGCAGGTGCAGCATCTACGTGCTGGAACTCTCTGTTCCCCGCACAGTACACTGTCTACTCTGTCTACCATGGTGCAAGGATTCCTGCGTTTCAGGGGTGGTTATTGTTCTGCAGGAAGGGAAATCTCCTTTACAAAAACAATCACAAGAGGCGTTTTCCTCTATATTTTTCCTTGTTGTGCCTACCTTACGCCTCCCACTGGGAGGTGTATGGTTTTGGTGCTTCCTCAGTGTTACGATTTCTGGTAAATCTGGTGCAGTGTCAAAAATCCATGGACGTTGCTGTGAATGCCCCCAGCAACACCCAATGCACACTCCATTAACTCAGAAAACTGCGTTAAAGGGAACAATATTTATGAGGCAGCATTAAGACAAAAAATGTGGCTTAGTGCTGCCACAGAAATATGGAGTAGGATCCTGCACCACAGAACGTCATATAAAGTGAGGTTCCAGCGGCGCAAGGGCACTCATAAATACTTCGCTTTGCAGGAAAATGTCCTGCCTACATTGCTGCTCATCTCCGAAGGAACAGAGCCGTTTTAGTGGGACATGACAAAAGGTCTGCAGAGTGTGGAAAAGAGGGAAATTAGGATAATAAACTAATAAACAATATTTAGAGATATTTCGTCACAGCAAAGTCACAGGCATAGTCCCTGCGTCGACGAACGTCCCATAGTGAAAAGTAGGAAAGATTCTTCTTTCCAACCAAATAAGTCATTCTGGCACAGCTGTCTGAATCTGTGTTTAATATAAACAAGATGCTCTCTAAGAAAGTTTTTATGAATGCTTAACACATGCTCACTGGTAATTGAATTAAGATGCAGGGTGATATGACATTGGACCGTGTTCAATAAGTAAAGATTCGAGCAACCAAATAGTTATGCAATTTAATGGTATAAACATTGAATGTGGACTGAATAAGTAAATATTCAAATTGGCATACTAGCAATAATCATTATGCAAAATGATTTCAATACATAAAAAGAAATGCGGTTTAAACAGTAGGATCAGAACTTCTGTCCAGCCAAAGAAAAGAATATTGGTCCTTATATTCGTGAAGTTTATTTGATAAAAGTGGTCGCAATGTGTGCACTGACTTTTACCGAATGCCATGGTATTTTGTGAACCCAGATATGTTAGATTGCAAAATTCTGATTGTTAGGGGGTCGCAAGTTGACCTATTTTCAGTATTATGCGTTAGGTAGGTCATTAATTGTGACCCACTATGAATCACTGCTATCACAGGGATGGTGGCCTTCTGGGGTCATCATACCACCATGTCTGTGATTGCTTTTAAATAATGCAATCATTTTTTTTTAAAGCAGGCTATTTTATTTGAAGGAATACAGGACACATTAAAGAAAAAAGAGAAGAACAGTTTCAAACATTTTTGTAGGAGCAAGCATTGGTCCCAGGGACAACAACCTAGGACTAAAATATTTTACATTTCATGCGGAAGAAGTACCAAAGTGACCCCTTCTTGTTTGCAGGTGGGCTGTCACCTCCTTTGAGGTATCAGTAACCTATCAATGATTTGCGAAAACAATTGGTTTCACAAATAATACTTACCATAGGTTATTGCAAACTGGAAGGGACACCCTAAACATACCCCTTTCAATTTGTGATTTGGTATATACTCGCAAACCTATTAGGTGATTCAGTAATGAGTTAGTTCTCAAATCTGAATTTGGGTTTTAAACATACCTAAATGGTCTTTTGTGATCGCAAAAGCTCAATTTTGAGAATAAGAGCCTTAACAGCCGTAAAATAGCTTTGAGCATAAGCCCTAGAGTCTTGAAAACATGCATAGGTACATAAATGTGCAATTGTACACTTTACTTAATAAACTATCTTAATACGCTAAAACCAGCACAGCTACTTGTTGAGTTGGTACTCCTTGGTTAGTTGAGCAAGATGCAAAAGAGTGTCGACATTTCAGTCTCTGATTTAGTGAATAAGCAAGACCATTTTCAGGGCTGGCTATATAGAGACAGTCCCTGGTAGTCTGCATAAAACATAAAATACGCAATTGCACACGAAGACCAAATATTACGTAATCGTTAATCTTCCCAATGGCAGGAATGGCCGCTAGCCCTTTTTAGGCTCTCCCAGACTTGGAACTCAGATGGGAACAAGCTCACTTCCGGTACCTCGGGGTCCAAATTGCTCTGAACAATGCCCAGTTAATAGCCCTAAACCTGGACAGGGTCTTGATGGCCCTCAGTAACTCTGTGACTTTTTGGAACACTTTACCGTTATCTCTGATGGGTAGACTTGCAGTGCTTAAAATGGTGATGCTACCCAGGTGACTATACGCACTTCAGAACTCATCTTGCCCGGTTCAGGTGCGAATCTTTAAGCAGCTGAATACAATTATTACATCTCGACTGTGGGCTGGATGGCGTAGCAGAGTAGCTCTCACTACACTGACGCTTAGATATGAAGAAGGCGGACATGAGGATCCACGCTTTGATTTAAACTACTTTGCGGCTCAGCTCCAGCAACCATCCCAGTGGATGGAGGAAGGCGACAACTGGGAAAAGCGGCTCCTGGCGGGCCTGGCAGATCCGGAGGCCCGCCCGGTGGCACTGATAAGGGGGAGGGTAGTAGAGAGGGACTTGCCATACCTGCTGCGTCAAACTGCAACTATTTGGCAGCAATATGTGGAAAAGGTGCTCCGACATGCGCCATTCCATAGAGAGCTCTCCATCTGGATATTGGCCGCAGTCAGGGACATGAGCGTCCACATGTCCTTCCAAGCTTGGAGGGAGGGTGGATGTCAGATCCTCATGGACCTCTATCCAAACGAGATGTTTTTGACGTATGACCAGGCCTGTGAGAGCTTCGCTCTTGGACAGAGTCAATACTTACAATATAGGGGGACCCAGGAAGTAGTGAAAATTACCTAGCCTCAATATCCAGACATTCCGCAGCCGACAAATACCCTGGATCAGCTCCTGACCAGTGGCTACGGACGCAGAATGATATCGCTCCTATACAAGGCCATGAGACGGGACTCGGTCGCCCGGCCCCCGTCGTCACGGGTAGCATGAGAAAGGGACCTAAATGTGCAAATAGAGGATGGGACTTGAACAGCCATCTGTGAACTTACACACACAGTCGCCTGCAATCCCAGGTTTAAACTGATCCACTATAACTTGCCACACCACACCTACATTTCCCCAGAAAAACTACGACGCATCTCACATAACAATGATGGTAGGTGCCCCAGGTGTGGCGCAGAGGAGGCAGACTTTCTGCACCTGGCATGGGCGTGCCCTGAGAGGCAACAGTTCTGGGTGCAGGTGGTGGAAAGGGTGCGAACGAGCATGGGTCTTTTCATACGAGAAGAACCAATCCAATGTTTGCTAGCCCAGGTACGCAAACCTAAAAATAAAAAAATAGCATATAAACTGCTGCAGCTCATCTTGGTCCTGGCCAGACGTAGAATAGCAAAAAATTGGATGGGGCAGAGAAGTCTAGATGAAGCTGCATGGTTACGAGATATCAGAGAGTGGGCCTTAGCGGAAGAAACACACATGAAATTAACCCGCAAGGATTATAATCTACATTCACAACTCATGGAGTGGTGAGAACTGTATAGCTTAGCACTCAACTCAGGGGAGGAGGAGGGCGACCAGAGTGTCACTGCGTCAAGTGGGTCCGGCTTAGGTGTTGGGGAAGACCGGGGTGGGGAGGATTTAAGGGGTCAGGAGCAATGATGCCCCCCCAATGTTCACAGTGAACCATGATGACGCCTAAAATGTAATTCTCATTGTCAAGTATACCACTGCTTTAACTTGGGATAGTGCCCTGGGCTCTTCAGGGGTTATGCACAAGATACCGATGATCTATTGCATGCTGGAATGTTGGTTGTTTACACAGTTAAAAATGAAAACATAAATAAATAAAAAAAGAACAAATGATTACATACATTAATGAATAAGACAAGAGGCTTGTGCGACAAAACCACAAAAACAACTCAGGGCAGAGAAATACTGCTAGCATATCAAGAGGGAGAGAGAGGACTAGAAAGCTAGTCCGAATCCCCTGGGAATTATATGTAGTATCAAAAGGGACTAGCCTGGTGTGACCGTTAAAGGACTCTGGACTGTATTTTCAGCAGGCACCTAGTCGGTGTGTTCATGAAGCCCTCACCCACCAACCTTGTTGGTGGCATGCTTCATCATCGGGCCCACCCAGTGACATCTAATATGTCCCGGGTGTGCTTCGACGCCTGATTACAGCGGAGCAGGTATATTGCTGAGTGTGCAGTGAGGTGAGTGATAAGGTGAAAATTAAAACGGCTCCTTGGTGCTCCCAGTACCCGAGGGTAAATTAAAGTTTAATCACTGGGCCTCCGGAGGTCGATGGCAGCAGTTCAGGTACACGGCAGGCTCTGACTGGAAATCGCGGTCAATCCTCAAGCTGCATCTCTCCAGGAAGGCAACGAAGCCAAAACGCTAGCATATGCGTGGTGAGGGAATATCCCTCGCACACTTATAGCACCTTAGTGAGTGCAACACATAGTCTGCGCAACACTCACTTAAAATAATTTTAACTTTCACCACTCTATGGTCCTGAGGAAAGCCAGCATTAATAAAGGCTCTGGCTGAAACATGTCGACCTACACTGGATGTAGGTGGTCTTAACTTTACCACCACACATTCCCCAGCCTTGTTTTTAACCACCCCTGGGAGGCCCAGTGATGAAACTTTAATTTACCCTCGGTACTGGGACCACCAAGGAGCCGTTTTAATTTTCACCTTATCACCCACCTCACTGCACACTCAGTAATATACCTGCTCCGCTGTAATCAGGCGTCGAAGCACACCCGGGACATATTAGATGTCACTGGGTGGGCCCGATGATGAAGCATGTCACCAACTAGGTTGGTGGGTGAGGGCTTCATGAACACACCGACTAGGTGCCTGCTGAAAATACAGTCCAGAGTCCTTCAACGGTCACACCAGGCTAGTCCCTTTTGATACTACAGAGAAATACTGTTAGCAGGGGTGAATACAAATAATGAACACTCGTCACAAAGCCAACTTTAGTCAGGTAGAATAAGAACCAACACACATTAATCACGTATAACAAGGATTGTGAAAAACTTACTAGAATCATTAAATGCCTAAATGCTACCAAAAGGCTAGGTTAAGGGATTGAAAGGGATCTGTGGTAAGTAACAGCGGCAACGTCTCAACAGGTAGAAAAAGAGCTGCGGACAAGTCGGCGGTGTAAATCATATCATTTAAAAAAGAAAGTAAAACACAATAACTCAAATGTCAAACTGATACAAAAACAACCGTTAATAAAGCCTTCAAGATACACCATATTAGGAAAAACATCTTAGAATTTACTACATAGTTTTTAGTTCAGAATTCTTCAAAGTTCCATTTATCCCAAACAAACCGCTGCCATCCCCAGCTTAGGCCAAGCCCTGAGCTCTCATTTGCCACAAAACTGCAAAAAACATAAAAACGTCGAACCAGCCATAATTCAAGCCTGTCCATTCTATTGTCTCTAATTGTATTTCTATGCATACAATTATGCTTACGTTTGATGACTATATAAGGTTATCATTGCACACAACACAGCTTCATAATGCTCAAACAAAACTTACAGAGTGTACTGTGTACAACATTACTTTTCTACATATACATGTGTGTACACACATGTATGGTTGTACACACGTGTATGGTTGTACACGTGTTTACACACAACCACTTTACTTCTTTGAATATGCACTTTCTATTGCACACATAACTGTGTATGGATAATAGTCACAGTTATGATATTGTACATTACACAATTGTACTTTATTTGCTTCTAAGCATACATTTGTGCTTATAACAATGAGTCCGTTCATGCAACTGAATAATTCTCCAGACACCTTTGTGAAGGACCCCTCATTCAGAACCTTAGGGGGCAGCACAGCATGGCTATTAATTGTATTGACCGATCACAGCATCAGGGGTACTGAAAAGGCAATAAGCTTTGTTCACTCTCCACTGGTGTCATACTGTAATGTGATATAAAATTCCACAACAAAAAAAAGGTTAAAAAAAGAAAAAGCAACAGCATGTTCTTCCTGCAGGGATAATATGCATACTGTGCTAACTTGTGTTTTTGGTTATGAGTTTTCGAACAATATGGGTCTCTTCCTTTTATTAAAACTGCTTCTGTTATTGGGACAAGCATTATACCTACATTTTGCAGCGTGTGTAAAGATAAATCCAAGTTTGGTACATATATGACAAAATGGTACATTCACTTCAGTTTGTTGCGTTTGCTGTAGTTTCTTTTTTGCAGTATGTGAAGGAGAAATTCAAGTTTTGTAATAGGAAGTGCCATTCATTTCTATTTATTACAGTGTGTGAAAGATACATTCAGGTTTGGTAGGAACAGCAAAGAAGAAACAACATCCATTTTAGGACATCTTCATTCCTTATCTCTACCTCCTCATCCCTCTATTCTAATTCTCATTCCTCACCCCTCACCCATCAGCCATCATCCTCACCCATCATTCTTTATCTCACATCCCACATCTCTCATCCCTCATTCGCATTCTTTATCCCCCTTCATCCATCATTGCTCATGCCTCACCCAGCAGTCCTCATCCCTCACCGCTCATGCCTCATCCCTCACTCCTGATCCCTCTTCCCTCCCCATCACCCCTCATGTCTCATCCATCACTTTGCAGCCATTATTTCTCATTCCATGCACCTCACGTGAAGACTTAGTCGAATGGGGTTGGCTAAACCCAGGGGCATAGTTATCAAATTTTTGCATTACCCCTGTGGCACGCAAGGTAATGCAAGGGTGACGCAAAAACTTGAATGATATTTACCAAGCCAGGCAAGGCCACCATGTGTGGCCCTGCATGGCTTGGTAAATCTGGAGTAACACAAAGTAGAGAAAGACATTGCCTTGCGTTACTCTGCCCCAGGGATGAGTTCCATGGATTTTGGCATGGTAAGTGGCCAAGGGTATGGCCGGACGTGGGCACCTTGCTGGCTGTGCCACTGAATTTAAGGTAGCCTGGCTGATGAGGGGTGAACCCCTGAAACCAGCCCCAGGATTCTTGTTTTCATTCCAGGGAGGACCTGGCCTGGCAGTTCAGGCTGGACTGTTCCAATGAGGAGCAGGGTCAAGACTGATTTACATGTGGCTGGGTTTGAACTGTGGTGGCATAGTGATCAAAAGAACAATGGATTCAACCCAGAGATTTTGACTTGGGTTGAGTGATTGAAAAGTTTCAGCACGCCGTCCATCATCTTGTTTTGTTCACACATTTACCAAGACTGGTAAACCTGAACATTAATCAAAATTCTATGCATTCCCAGGAGATGCGTAATGGGGAGAAATGTCATGATTTCTCCTAGTTTTTTCTCTTCCTACATGTGCTGCTATTTGTTGCACACATAGAAAGAGAAAAAAAGTCTTAGAGGATTCATTTTGTGCAGGAAGGTGTCTCTTCTTGAACAAAGACAATCCTGTCTGCCATTGATACTTTGGATGGAATGGTGCACCGGGGGGTATTTATATATTTCTTTCTAATAAGATTCAAAACGATGTATCTTTGTAGAAAACAGTTCAATCCTTTATTTTCTCTCTTGAAACAAGGATTGAACTGGCTTCTACAAAGATACATTGTCTTGAATCTTATTGGAAAGAAATATTACCTCCTGGTGCACCATTCTATCCAAAGTATCAGTTTCTATCTGCGATTCCGTGGTACTGAACAACGGTAGGTACAGAAATTGCAGTGCACAGGAACTCACTTTACTGAAACGTGGAAAAAAGTGCAAGATCTAAGGTCCGCCATTGGTTCCTTGGATTTCTTTGACTTTTGACCAATCCTGTCTGCAATGCAGCCAACCTTGCACCATGACATCAGTTTGCCTGTGTTGGCACAAGGCATCTGTTTGCACTGCAGTGCCGGGAGAGAGCAAGAAAAGCCATATCTTGATAGATATGGTGCATTCCCGCCCGCACCCCCTCCCTTTCACGCAGCACAGCAAGGTGTCTTGCTGCATTGCATTGCGTTAAATAATGATAAATATGGCCTCCAGTTTTCAGATGGATAAATAGATTGTGTGTTATTAGGTTTGAATCTATTGTATTGATTTTCAAAGAAAAAAAAGGCCAACCATACAAATCCACTTTCACCTACCTCCGGAGGCCAATGAGGCATAAAAGAAGCAGAAGAAAAACAGGAAGAGAACGCAGCTGAAGTAGTTTAGCCAGAGTGTAGAGATAAGGAGAAAGTAAAACATTTGCAAAACAGTAATAGGGATATAATTGCCAACTCATAGCATGGAGAAGGGCAACGTGCCCAGATCAATGGGTCTAGTTTCTAGACCATGATGAATGAATGAATGACCAGAATTTGTATAGTGCAGAGCTACTCATTCCGGAGTGTCCCAGCGCTGACAGTTCACATGTACATACCCTACGCGGCTTAGTTTTTAAATAGCCAAGTTTACAGCCGTTTTTTAAAGTGGGAGAATACTGTTCTCAGAGCTGCCACAGTTTATTCCAGATATAGGCTCCCAAAAAGCCAAAAGATCTGCTGCCTCTGCATGCCAGTCGAGCTTTGGGGATGCAGGGCAGGTCGGCGTTGGACAATCTGAGGGTCCTGGTGGGCACATCACGGCTGACTCATTTTCTAAGATAGGCGGCACCTGTGCAATGGCAGGCTTTTAAAAAGATAACCAGAGCTTTAAATGTTGTTCTTTCCCTAACTGGGAGCCAGTGTAGGGACTTCAGATGGGGGTCATATGTGATCTGGGTTTCAGTTTAAGAATTGCTCTTGCTGCTGAATTTTGCACTGCCTGGAGACACTGGAGCTGGTAGTCCGGCAAATACAGATAGAGGGCATTAGCATAGTCCAGTCTGGATGTGATCAGAGCCTGAACCACTGTCTTCCTGGAATCCTGGGGGAGAAGCAGCAGAAATTTCTTAAGCATCCGTAGCACTCCAAAACAGGTTCCTACTAGGGCTTGAACTTGGGTCCACATCGAGAGCTCATTATCAATGTAGATGCCCAGGTTTTTTACTATTGATAGGGCAGTGCTGGGAGAGGAGAGATCTGAAGGCCACCACTGAACCCAATTGTCCTCCACAGGTTGGCCGAAAAATATGCTCTCGGTTTTGTCGGGATTGCACTTAAGCTGATTCTGCTTCAGCCATTTAAAAACATTGGTGCGGCAGGATCTAATTGCATACCCAGAAAATCCTCCCCTTTCTTACATGAAATAAACAGCTGAGTATCGTCAGCATTAGAGACAATTTTTGCTCCATGTGCCTCAGCTAATGATGCTAGTGGTGACTTGTATAGATTGAATATGGTAGGACTTAGAGCAGAGCACGGCAGGACTCCTACCTTTATGCTTGCCATTCTGGCTGAGAATGGAGGGGGCCAAATGATCTGTTCCCTGTGTTCCAAAAAAGATGTAATCGATGCCAATGCATTCCCTTCTATGCCCATGCTATTTAGTCTGTTTCAGAGCATCCCATGGGGCACAGTATCAAATGCTGCTGACAGATCTAACAAGATCAGTATTGCTCTTCCCCATCATCTGGCTGATCTTTGAGGTATTCAGTAACGTCCAGCAAGGCGGAATCGATGCTGTAGTTAGCCCTAAACCCAGATTGCGTGATGTGCAGGAGATTGTTGCTGTTGTTCCACCATCACTGCCATGTGCCGTCTCTGCAAGGCGGAACACCTGTAAGTAGGCACGTAAGTTCTCTGAATTCCTGGGAGAAAAAGCATATGCATGGACCCCATGTCTTGTCAAATTGTGGCAGTTTGCATTCCAACACAGCTGTTAGTCTCTCCATGCCCAGAAGATCCCAGAGTTTATGCTGCCAGTCTAGTTATGTCGGGATAGTATTGGTTCCCCACTTAGCCAATATAACCTTACCGCACAAAGGACCAGAGTAATAGCTGCTCTCTGTGCAGATCGCAAAGGGTGTGTGAGGGCATTGGGGAGACCTAGCAATATGTAGCTAGGAATAGAGTATGTCTGTATTATACATTTCATTGATGTCAGCCAGTATATCCGACCACTATCATTGCAATTTAGGGCAGTGCCAAAGAATATCGGATAGTTTACCAAGTTGGCCTCATTGCCTCCAACAGCTATCCTCTCCGCCTAGTTTCCATTTAGCCAGTTTTAAAGGCATGTAGTACCATTAATGTACAATTTTCAATAATGTTTCCTTACCAGAGGCACTACCAGCAGACTTTTCAAGCGTGATGTAGGATGTTTGTCCATTCATCTCTGCTGAGGAGGGGATTTAATATTAGCTGATGATGCATTAAGGAAGGCGTATATGTCAGAGAGGAGACGTTTATCCATATTATAAGTGAGGAGCCATTTCTCAAAGGGCGTGAGAGGTCAGCTAGCATTCAGTTTTATCTGTGGTTGTGTAGCCCAGTGTCTAATGGCGATATATTGCCAGTGTGCACTAGAGGGGATGCCATAATTAAGCGGGACTTCAAAATCTTACAGGGCATCCTGGTCCAATAGGTCCCCCACCCTCTTGCAATTAGTGGTCTGCCACTGTGAGAACGCCATTCCCTGAAGGGCTGCCAGGAAGTTGGGATTCCCAATAATCAGTATCTGCAGGGATATATTGGAGGAGAGATTCTTTTTTAGCTGTACCTTGTCCCAGGTGCCTACCGTCACCCTGAGCACAGGGGAGATATAGACACCTGTTGGTCGGTGCAGTTTGGGGAGCCAGGGTATAGCACAGATATGAACCCCAGCTATCCCTTGATCAATGAAGAACCAGTGCTTTTTGGTGCGGGTTTAGACAACTCTACCATGTATCTGAGTTGTGCCACTTGGTAATATCGCATTAAGTGAGGGACACTCAGCCCGCCGTCAGCCATAGACCAGTATGTATGCTTCTTCACCATACCTGCCATTTTACTGTCCCATATGTAGACCTTGATTGTGTTTTGTAGCCTCTCAAGTGCATGTGGGGGAGGTTGGCGTGGCAGTCTCTGCATCACATATATTATTTTAGGCAGTAGGGTCGTTTTAACCGCTGCTAAACTCCCCATCCAGGAGATGGAACCTGTTGGACCCGGCCTTGTGGCGTGGTCCTACCCCTCCCGCGTGGCGGGCCCCGGACGACATCGACCCTCCACAGAGCCCCGGGCGGCCCCTTCCGCCCGATCCTGCACGCACCAACACTACCGGTCCGGTTACCACCACGGGCCACCACACCGGCCTGGCTCCACCATGGGCCCATCACGTCCTGAGCACGAGGCCTCGCCCGACTCCATCTTGGGACCACCACGTCACGAACACGTAGGCTCGGCCCCGGCCCAGGCCCCAGCGAAGCCCCGACATCGAGGCGCCAAGACCTACCCAGGTGGTCGAGTGGCCACTCGACAGATCCCGGAGGAAGGGGTGTTTCGGTGGGCCTCCAACCGTCCCCAGACGCCTGGTATCGATCACCCCCGGCATCCCTGGGTGCTGGCTCCACCCCCCTGCTGGGTGTCTGGACACCATCTTCCCGGCCCCTCTGGCCCCCCAGGCGCGAGGGTCCGGACATCAAAGGACTCCAGTCCTATATCTGGGCCAGCCCCGGAGTAGGACAGTAATTGTATCCTGGACTGGAAGCCCTGCTGACGCTGTCACGGCCGACACCAGAAGAACTCCTTGCCTGTAACCTGAAGAGACCCTGAGAGCCTGCTGGCGCTGCCGCGGCTGAACCATCTTGAGAGCCTGCTGGCGCTGCCGCGGCTGAACCATCTTGAGAGCCTGCTGGCGCTGCCGCGGCTGAACCATCTTGAGAGCCTGCTGGCGCTGCCGCGGCTGAACCATCTTGAGAGCCTGCTGGCGCTGCCGCGGCTGAACCATCTTGAGGGCCTGCTGGCGCTGCCGCGGCCTCCTCGCTGTTAAGACCACCTGTCAAGTCCTGCTGGCGCTGCCGCGGCTCAACCTCTCGGAACCCCCCGGCTCGAGGATTGAGAGCTGTGCGCAGGGTATCCCTTCCTGCATCCCTACCGAGACTGTCCCGCTACCCTGTCCCTTTTACGAGACTCTACAGATCCCTCGATCTGCCTGTATATACCGCTGAGACCCAGCAACCTTTATTCTTGATAAAGCCTAAGAACTTAACCTCTTGTGTGGTGTCCGTTTGTAGTGTTGTGGTTACCCTGCTGTACGATCCTAGGAGAGGACCCTCACCCAGGAGGCCTCTCGATAACGCTCGGCTACTTCTCGACGGAGGGGTGGACCTAGGGGTGGTCAGTCAGGCATCTTCTGCCCCCCCCCCCGGGGTCGCCTTTCTAACATTGGTGGCAGGCGACGGGATCCGAGCCGACGCAGATCATACAGAGAGTAATCCACTCACTACCGAGAAAAACACACCGCGACCATGACTACTCAGGAAACCAGACCGACGGCGGAATTCCAGAAAGAAAAGATGGAAGATTACAGCCACAAGGAATTAAAACAATTCTGCAAGGACCTAGGCATCGCTACCACGGGCCTCAACACCAAGGAGGACTTTAAATCAGCTCTGCAAGCCTGGGCGGACGCCGATAACGCGCCACCCCAGAATGAAGACAACCCGGGCCCGAACGGACGCCCGGAGACCGACGCGACCCCAGCGGGGGAAAGACCCGCCAACCGAGACACGGGCCTCCCCCACGGAGACGCCGAGAATGAGAGAGGAACTGGCTCCACGAGTTGGAGCTCGCCAGACTCCGACAAGAAGGAGAGATACAGCTGGCAGAAAGGAAATTAGCCCTCGAGCAACTACGGCTGGAAGGAGACCTAGAGGAAAGGCGAAGACAACGAGACCTCGAAGAAAAGAAACTCGTGCTCGAGCTTGAGCGCGGCCTGAAAGAACTGGAAATCAAGGCCAAAACAAACGAAACCGGCACCGCCTGGGGCAAGACCTCACCCCCGCCGGTGGACACGAAGGTGCACATACCCAAGGAGGTCGTCAAAGAATACTATAAGAACGACGACATCCAACAGTGGTTCAAAGCCTACGAGGTCGCCATGACCGCCCATCGAGTACCCCTCAAAGATTGGGGCGCCGGCTTATGGGGAGAGTTCATCAACGAGGGGAGAGACGCCCTGCTAGAGCTCCCCGACGCCGAGATGACCTCGTACGAGCACATGAAAACCGCTCTCCTCACTCGCTACGGACTCACCCCCGAAATGTACCGGCAGCGATTCCGAGACTGTAAGAAAATCCCCGGTACCACTTGGGTGGAGTACGTGAACTTTTATAGCAGAGCCTTCGAAGGGTGGATCAGAGGCTGCCAGTTCACCACCTATCAGCAGTTGGTCGACCTCATCCTATGGGAACATCTTTCCAATAACTGCTTCATCCAACGCCGGCAGCACCTCCTCGACAGCAAATTGACAGAGCCACGAAAACTCGCTGTCGAGGCGGATAGATGGGTGAGCACCCGAGTTCCCCGGAGTCCGATGGGAGACTACGGCCGGGGATCCCCGGGGAACCACCGACCACGAGGCGGCGGAGGAGGCCAGAGCAGGGGCCGAGACACCCCCACGGGGTCATCCCCTACCTCCCCGTCGCCATCCCTGGGTTGGAGGGGGGGCCCCCCAGCAAGACCCGGGCCCCGCCCGAATGTTACGTGCCACAGATGCCAGCGACAGGGCCATTATGCGAACGACCCTCTCTGCCCGATGAACCAGCGACCCGGCACCACCGGTCCCCCGAGCCGCCAGATCGCGGCCGCCGCCCTGAGTGCAGAGGGGGGCGAAGAAGAAGGCGACGACACCGAGCAGGCCGAGTGGGAGCCCGCCGCCATGATCTTAGCATGCCTGGGTGATCGAGACATGATCCCCCGAGACCCGATCCCCGGTAACACCCAGAAATACCGTCAATTGGTCACCATCAATGGACGCCGGGCCGAAGCCCTCCGGGACACTGGAGCCAGCGTGACGGCGGTCCGCTGCCACTTGGTGACCTCCGAACAAATTCTTCCCAACGTCTTGTGCCCAGTACGGTCGGCGGACAACTCTGAGAGTTTGTGCCAGATGGCCCGCATCCCCTTCGAGTGGGGGGGGGGGGGGGGTGTCGGGCATGCTGAAAGTGACTGTCCGAGACGATTCCCCCGTGGACTGCCTCCTTGGGAACGACCTGGAAAGTTCCCTCTGGGCCGGCGTAGAACGGAGAGAGCATCTGGGGATGCTAGGCCTTCCCGAGTGGGTCTGTGCGACCACCCGCTCCATGTCCGCCCGAGCATCCACCCCAACGGAGGTAGACCCGATCGAGGAGCCGGAGTGGCCCGCACCTCCACCGCCCGCCGTCCCCGAGGACGCCGACCCTGAACCCGGCCCCCAGGGGCCCAGCCATGAAGAAATCACCGAGCTCGGCCACCTTCCAGAACTAGCTCAGTGGCGCCAAGAAGGTGGCCCCACCCGCGAACAATTCCGACAAGAACAGAGCACCTGTCCCTCCCTCGAGGGAATTCGACGACAAGCCGCCACTCAAGCCGCCGGAGACCCGGCGGGGTCCCACTGGGTCTATTGGGACAACGACCTTCTCTACAGCGAGCAGAAGATCGCCGAACTAGGGGCCAGCCGGGTGGTGGTCGTTCCCCTCCGATTTAGAGACTTCCTCTTGAACTTAGCACATGATGTGCCCCTCGCCGGGCACCTGGGGCAGGACAAAACTTACAGCCGCCTGGTGACTCATTTCTACTGGCCGAAAATGCGCAACGATGTGCATAATCACTGCAGAACCTGCCCGACCTGTCAAGCCAGCGGAAAGAGCGGGGGGAAAGTCAAAGCCCCGCTCCAGCCTTTTCCCGTGGTCACCACCCCCTTCGAGCGAGTAGGGATAGACATCGTGGGGCCCCTGGACCCCCACACCTCTCAAGGGCACCGCTTCATCCTCATTCTGGTGGACCATGCCACCCGCTATCCGGAAGCCATCCCCCTCCGAACCATCACGGCCCCAGTAGTAGGTCGAGCCCTAATGGGGATCTTCTCCAGAGTCGGCTTCCCCCGAGAAGTCGTGAGTGATCGGGGCACAAACTTTATCTCCAAGTATATGCGATCCCTGTGGCAACAGTGCGGGTCACATATAAGTTCACCACCCCGTATCACCCCCAAGGGAATGGACTTGTGGAGCGGTTTAACCGAACACTGAAGGGAATGATCAAGGGCCTAGAGGAGCCCCTACGACGCAAGTGGGATGTTCTGCTGCCTTGCCTCCTGTTTGCGTATCGCGAAGTACCCCAGAAGTCCCTGGGGTTCAGCCCCTTCGAACTATTGTATGGGTACCCGGTCCAAGGCCCCACTTCAGCCTGGTCAAAGAAGGCTGGGAGACGGCTGTCCGAGGTGCTCCACCAGATGTCTACCAGTACCTCCTGACCCTCCGCAACCAAACTCGGAAGTTCCGGGAACTGGCCGAAGCCAACCTGGAGGCTAGTCAGGAGGAGATGAAACGCTGGTATGACCGGAACGCCTCGTCCATCGAATTCGAGCCGGGCCAGCAGGTCTGGGTCATGTCCCCGGTTGAACCTTGCGCCCTCCAGGACCAATGGACGGGGCCCTTCAAGGTGGTGGAGCGCAAGAGCCCCGTCACTTACTTGGTGGACATGGAGTCCCCCAGGAACCCCCTCCGGGTTCTACACGCTAACCGGCTCAAGCCGCACTTTGCCCGCACTGAACTAAGTCTGCTGTTAGCGACCGATGACGGAGCTGAAGACGACTCCGAACCCTTGCCAGATCTCATGAGCACCACTGAGAAGGACGGCTCCATCGAAGGGGTCATGCTCTCCTCCACCCTGACCCCCGAACTGCACCATGACTGCCGGCAGCTGCTGGGGCAGTTTGCAGATCTGTTTTCCCTCACCCCTGGAGTCACCCGGTGGTGTGTCCACGATGTAGACACCGGAGACAGCCCGCCTGTAAGACACCGAGCTTTCCGAGTGCCCGACCGAGTGCGGGCCTGCATCCAGTCCGAGGTGGCCAAGATGCTAGCGCTGGGGGTAGTCAAACCCTCCGACAGTCCGTGGGCCAGCCCAGTTGTCCTGGTCCCTAAAGCCACCGTACCCGGCACGCCCCCGGAGCTCCGGTTGTGTGTTGACTACCGGGGGCTGAATGCCGTCACCAGGACCGACGCCCATCCCATCCCCCGGGCAGATGAACTGATCGATCGCCTGGGGGCTGCGAAGTATCTCAGCACCTTCGATTTCACGGCCGGGTATTGGCAGATCGGCCTCACACCTGGAGCGCAAGAGCGATCAGCCTTCTCGACCCCTGATGGCCACTACCATTTCAAGGTGATGCCCTTCGGCATGAAAAACGCCCCGGCCACCTTCCAGAGACTCGTGACTAGAGTGCTGGCCGGGCTAGAAGAGTTCAGCGCCGCCTACCTAGACGACATTGCGGTGTACAGCCTCCACTGGGAGGCGCACCTGACCCACCTCCGGGAGGTCCTGACGGCCCTCCGTCGGGCCGGACTGACCATAAAAGCCAGCAAGTGCCAGATAGGACAAGGGTCCGTGACGTATCTGGGACACCAAGTAGGGAGCGGCCAGGTGGCTCCCCTCCAGCCGAAGATTGACGCTATCCAGGCCTGGGAGCCCCCGGTCACCCAGACCGCCGTCCGAGCCTTCCTGGGGCTCACTGGATACTATCGGCGCTTCATCAAAAACTATGGGAGCATTGTGGGGCCCCTCACAGAGCTGACCTCAAAGAGACTACCACAAAGGGTGCACTGGACCCCCGAGTGCCAGGTAGCCTTCGACACCCTAAAGACCGCTATGTGCACCGCCCCTGTGCTCCAAGCCCCCGACTACAGCCGGGAGTTTGTGGTCCAAACTGACGCCTCGGAGCACGGCATTGGGGCGGTCCTCTCCCAAGTGAACCCTGAAGGGGCCGACCTCCCCGTTGCCTTCATCAGCCGGCGGCTGCTGGCCAGAGAACAGCGATGGAGCACTATCGAGAGGGAAGCCTTCGCTGTCGTGTGGGCCCTAAAGAAGCTCCGGCCCTACCTCTTCGGCACCCACTTCCGGGTCCAGACCGACCACCGACCCCTACAGTGGTTGATGCAGATGCGGGGAGAAAACCCGAAACTGTTGCGATGGTCAATCTCCCTCCAAGGGATGGACTTCACTGTGGAGCATCGCCCCGGCAACGACCACGCCAATGCTGACGGCCTCTCCAGATTCTTCCGCCTCGGCGAGGAGAATCCCCAAGAAGATGGGTGACTCTCCCCTGCCTTCCGCTGGGGGGGACGCGTGTTGGACCCGGCCTCGTGGCGTGGTCCTACCCCTCCCGCGTGGCGGGCCCCGGACGACATCGGCCCTCCACAGAGCCCCGGGCGGCCCCTTCCGTCCGATCCTGCACGCACCAACACTACCGGTCCGGTTACCACCACGGGCCACCACACCGGCCGGGCTCCACCATGGGCCCATCACGTCCTGAGCACGAGGCCTCGCCCGACTCCATCTTGGGACCACCACGTCATGAACACGTGGCCTCGTCCCCGGCCCAGGCCCCAGCGAAGCCCCGACATCGAGGCGCCAAGACCTACCCAGGTGGTCCAGTGGCCACTCGACAGATCCCGGAGGAAGGGGAGTTTCGATGGGCCTCCAACCATCCCCAGATGCCTGGTATCGATCACCCCCGGCATCCCTGGGTGCTGGCTCCCCCCCCCTGCTGGGTGTCTGGACACCATCTTCCCGGCCCCTCTGGCCCCCCAGGCGCGAGGGTCCGGACATCAAAGGACTCCAGTCCTATATCTGGGCCAGCCCCGGAGTAGGACAGTAGTTGTATCCTGGACTGGAAGCCCTGCTGACGCTGTCACGGCCGACACCAGAAGAACTCCTTGCCTGTAACCTGAAGAGACCCTGAGAGCCTGCTGGTGCTGCCGCGGCTGAACCATCTTGAGAGCCTGCTGGCGCTGCCGCGGCTGAACCATCTTGAGAACCTGCTGGCGCTGCCGCGGCTGAACCATCTAGAGAGCCTGCTGGCGCTGCCGCGGCTGAACCATCTTGAGAGCCTGCTGGCGCTGCCGCGGCTGAACCATCTTGAGAGCCTGCTGGCGCTGCCGCGGCTGAACCATCTTGAGGGCCTGCTGGCGCTGCCGCGGCCTCCTCGCTGTTAAGACCACCTGTCGAGTCCTGCTGGCGCTGCCGCAGCTCGACCTCTCGGAACCTCCCGGCTCGAGGATTGAGAGCTGTGCGCAGGGTATCCCTTCCTGCATCCCTACCGAGACTGTCCCGCTACCCTGTCCCTTTTACGAGACTCTACAGATCCCTCGATCTGCCTGTATATACTGCTGAGACCGAGCAACCTTTATTCTTGATAAAGCCTAAGAACTTAACCTCTTGTGTGGTGTCCGTTTGTAGTGTTGTGGTTACCCTGCTGTACGATCCTAGGAGAGGACCCTCACCCAGGAGGCCTCTCGATAACGCTCGGCTACTTCTCGACGGAGGGGTGGACCTAGGGGTGGTCAGTCAGACATCTTCTGCCCCCCCCGGGGTCGCCTTTCTAACAGAACCCCCCTTCCATAAGTGTAAGTCTGACCAGGCTATGGAGAGAGCGTGGTATAATTGCATTCTGCTGCGCTTTCCAGCATAGAGTTTATTTGTAAACCTAAACATGGGTCTCCCTGAGTGGCCCATGCAAAGGGGGACATGTGTTCCAGTTGGAGTTGGTCTGACTGTGGGATAGTGAGGTCAAGCACCTGCAATTATTGATGGTTAACCTTAAAGCCCAAAGCCTTCCAAAAAGCCTTCAGCTCTAGCATCAGTGGAGGAAGGGACGTTAAAAGGCGCATGATTGCTATCCTAACATCATATGCATATATAGATAATTTATGTTCCCTGCCCCCCATGGTGATGCCTGTAATCTGGGGGTTGCCACATATACGCTCAGCCAGTGGCTCCATATAAAGGGCAAAAAGGAGTTGGGAGAGAGGTCAGCCCTGCCTGGCGCCATGCACTATGTTTAAGGATTGAGACATCACCCCATTTGCCCTTACTTGTGCCTTTGGGGCTTGTGTAGCTCTACCACACCCAGCGTAGAAACCGAGGCAGCTCTGGTCAGAACCAGCTGAAGATGTGGGCAATGCACCCCGTAGAATGTCTTCTTTGCGTCGAGGAAAGCAGGAGCGCCGGCATGTGGGATCATACATTTTATCTATGAGGTGGCAAATTTGGTGTTGACGTTGCAGCCACATTTGGAAATGAACCCGGACTGATTGGGGTCGACCAGGCTTCACGTGTAGGGAGCAAGATGGGCTACCAGCATACTCATGAATATTTTGGCATTAACATTCAAAAGAGATATGGGGTGGTTGTAAGTGCAGCACACTGGGTCCTTCCTTCGTTTGGAGAGTACAGTAATATTGCCGTCCCTCACAGTGTCCGCAAACGTACCAGAGGAACTAAAGCAGTTGCATAGGTGGGACAGTACGGGGTCTAGGGTGTTGGCAAATGTTTGATAGAAGTCCGATATATAACTGTCTTGCACAGGTGCTTTACCAGGTTGCAAGCGGGCTACAGCTGCAAGGAGTTCTCTGGGATGAATATCACTGTCCAGTTGTGAGGCATCATTAGAGGATGCGGTCGGTTTGTACCTGAACTAGGTATGTGGTGGCATCCTCAAAGTTCAGTAATTCCACTGTGCATAAAGTGGAATAGAAGTGTTAGAATTCCAGCACAATTTGGGCATCCTGCACCCTGTCTCCCTGTTGCCCTTCAATCTCAGTTATCCTCTGTGTAAGAGCCTGGGCACTTAGTGCATGTACTAAAATGCACCCTGCCTTGTTGCCTCCTGCATAACATTTCTATTAGATGCAAAGGAGAGCATACGCCGCTTTATCAATGTATAAAGCCTTAGGGCCCGATGTAGGTCGCCAATTACCGGTCGGTAACGGCCGATTTCGGCCGTTACCGACCGGTATTTGTGATTTGACATGTAGGTAGGCTTAATTTACAGAATCGGTAAATTTACCGATTCTGTAAAATACCGAATCGGTAAATTTACCGAATCGGTAAATACAGATGTAGGTGGCACTGAAAACAGTGCCACAGGCCATTACCGATTCATTATTTACCATGTAATACTATTACATGGTAAATAAGGAATTCCAGTGTACATGCACATCTGTGCATGTACACCTGTGCCATGTGGCACACAGACATACCCTAAGGGCATGTATGTGTGTCACATGGCACACAAGCCAGAAACTGGGGTGCAACATGGTGTCAAAGTGACACCCTGTCCCCCTTGTAAAATCGGTAATTTTACCGATTCGGTAATTACCGAATCGGTATTTACTATTGAATCCTATGGGCTTCAAGGCCCATAGGAATCAATGGCAAATACTGATTCGGTAATTACCGAATCGGTAATTACCAAATCTTACCAAATCGGTATTTTTACCGATTTTGTTTCCTACATAGCAATTACCGATTAGTAAATACCGAATCGGTAAAATTTGGTATTTACCATTCGGTAATTTGCTATTACCTACATCTAGCCCCAAGTTCTTAGCTGGTCAGTGCTAGTTGACGCAGCTGCTTATGAGGGCTTGATTGTTTATGAGCCTCCTCTAGCTCCCTCACTCTTCCCTCTAGTTTGAGCCGCTTATCTTTTTTATCTCTGTTGAATCTGATGGAGATGACTATAAAGGGTGCCCCTCACCACTGCCTTCATTGTATCCCAACATAAGGCAATGGGTGTGTCTGGGTTATCGTTAGTTTCAAGGAATGTGTGTATTGTGTCTGCAATTGAAGGCTTGGTGAATTTGTGTGTCAGCAGCTTGCAATTAAGGCTCTGGGTGCCAGATTGGGGCCACGTGTGGGGGGTGTAATGTTATGGAAAGGGGTGAGTGATCAGAGAGGGCAGCAGCCCCTATATCTACCCCTGAGATCGCAGCCATCAACCACAGTGAGGTAAGGAAAAGGTCTATTCTGGCGTAAATTTGCTGGGCTGCTGAACAGAATGTGAAATTTTTTACTGTCAGGAGGCACAAGCACTATACGTCCATTAGGCCCATGTCCCTCAGCCATTGATGGACAGCTATTATGACTGCCCCCATCAGCCCCGTTCTTTGTGCCGATGTAACAAAAGATATAGTTCTTTCTACAAATATGTAAAATAATGTGGTTTATTTGCAAGATGTAACAACTCAGCATCAATGGTCCAGATAGATCAGCAGTCCTGGCCCAAATGACCGGTCACACTACAACATTCTATGACCTCATGCAATCCACATAGTAACATTCTTAACTAAATTACATCAGCCGACCTGCCCATGTGGGCATCAGGTGCCAAATTAAAGTCCCCCCCCCTAGTAGAGTATCAGTGTCAGGAGAGGTCATCTCCTGGCCCAGAGCCTCTAACAGGAAGACCTCTTGGTGATCATTAGGGGCATAGACGGTAGCTACTGTGAAGGTGTAGGCATGTATGACAATTTGAAGTGATAGCAGCCTGCCTGATATCTCCGCCTGCGTTTGGCTTACTTGACCTGGAAAATGCGTGTGCTAGCAGGATTGCAACCCCAGCACGTTTCTTCAGACTAGATGAGAGGTACTGTCATTCAAACCATCAAGACGATAGGCGTTACCTGTCCGTCTTGAGGAAGTGGCTCTCATGAATGAGACATATGTCGCATTTGAACTCTTTAGGTATGAAGAGGAGCGCCAGACATTTTACTGGTGCATTCAGGCCTTGAACATTCAGTCTAAGTATTTTAATCATGGTGTTGTGAACCTTATCAAGCAAGGCCTATTAGGCTGTGTACATGAGCATAGGTCTGCAACCTGTATAGCCATCCTGCCAGCCCTTCGGCGTCATGTCACCTGCGGTGGAGAGAGTTAAGTGTGAGTTGTCGAATCAGGTGTAGGAAGCTACCTCTTAATATGATTTTCTTTTGTTTAAATCTGTTTTTATTTTCATATTTAAACAGTAACAGGTTTGTGGAATCAACATTTCATTATTAGTTACATTGCCAAGTGATCAGCATTTTCCCACATTGTATGTATCATTTTGAAATCATTAGTATTATACAAAAAGGGTTATACATTTTGACGTCACAGGTAAGAATAGATAGGTATGTGGCTTCACAGGTAAGAATAGATAGGTATGTGGCTTCACAGGTAAGAATAGATAGGTATGTGGCAGTGTATAAAGGATGGAAGGTTAGTTTCATCAATGTGTGAAAATGGGTACTGAGAATTTGCGGATGTAGCGTTGGGGGCTGTCCACTTAGGATGTTAGTAGTGTGCCATTACCATTTAACCCCATCAGTAACAAGAGGCAGAAGGGATAGGAAAAAGGACAAAACAAAAATAACAGGGATAACTTGACCCAACTGAGGTTTCATTGGCACACATTTCTTCCTCCTGTTAATCAATATATGTGTGCTGTGCATTCTTGAAGTAACTGGCCCCAAGTAGTGGTGATAATGTGAGGTGAACATGCTAACGTCTTTGGTGTCAGTTATGTTTTTTCCTGTGCTGGTGTTTTTATAGTGTCTGCTTGGTCTGACTCTGATGGCGCCTCTTTTTGGAAGTCATGCAGTATAGTGTCCCAGTTAGTAGCTATATGGATTTTACGAAGACCCAGGGTGTCTTCCTTGTGTAGTGCAACTCTCTCTACGCCTTGGCCCATGCTAGCAGTGATTGCCTCCAGGCTACTGAGGGAGGAGGCTCAGGCAACTTCCAACATCTCATGATTAAGTCCGCAAAAGGCCGTCCAACCTACCCTCTTCTGCCGATCCCGATTCCGGCAGAAAAGGGTAGGTCAGTTGGCCTTTTGCAGACTTTGCAAAACCACACAAGGAAATTCCTTGTGAGATACCTGCCGGGTATAGATGAAGTAGATAGAGAAACCCAACTAGGGTTGGTCATATTCAATTAGGTACTACACATAGCATGTGTTAGGTTGGTTTAAAAGGTTAGATCACACCATACAACCACCCACGTGTAGATAGATTAGATTTTATTAGGTCCTGATGAATCGCCACCAGATTGTTTAACTACCAGGCAATAAACATGTTGACCGCACAATAGAGCGCCCTACCTGAGACATAATCTCAGACATGCACCTTTGTTTCATTTAATCAGGGAGGGAAACCCTTTGATTAAAATAGCCTTTGCTGGTACTCCCTTACCTGTTTTAAAATTTCTTTCAGGTTATACGCCTCCACACTTTCATCTGCCCTAATTAGGCCCCTAACCTCAACGGCACCAAACGGCATTTGGAATAAAAGATCTCCACCAAAGAGCCCCTCATAGGGAGCCCGTCAGGTATTGCAGTGCCGACCTGACGAGAAGCAGCCCATATGATGAAGCATGACACCTTGACTGGTGTGTGAGAGCCCTATATTCCAAGAGGAGGAATCCTCGTCCTCCTATAATTCATAACCACATAAAACCAGTGTTCCCTTGTCTTGATATTAGGAACAGCATACCTTTTGTATCTTCATTAGTGCCAGTGCACACTGCAAGGAGTAAGGGTTCCGGTGGCCTACACTGAGAAAAGGGATAAAGTTGCATAGAGAGTATCCAAGCCGGTGAGAGTGTGCCCATATCAGGGAGCGGGAGTCCCACTATCCATTTGACCACCCATTGAAGCTGGGAGGCAAGATGGTTTTGATCCATATTTGGAACCGTTAGTCCTCCCTGGCCTGCAGGCAAATTTAGCTTGGAGAGTGCCACACGACAACAGAAGTTATTCTGTAGTAGGGATTCTGCTCCTACACAGAACTGTACATAGAGACTTGGAACCTCAGTGAGTTAGGGTGTGCCAAAACTCACCTTAGTACCCAATATCCCCTACCAGACTAGCATCAGTATCTCATTGGCTCTTCCATAACACCAATGATTAGACAACCCAGAACATGGAACTTAGATTACCTCAGGCAATGTGGAACACATGAACACTCTTTCGTTATACTCTCATACCAGTCCAAAACAGGGAGTAAAAGAAGACACGTGCAAGTTTGAAATATATATTTCTAATGACGTGTTCTAATGCGCATTATCTCAGCTAATACAAGCAGACATATTATAAACAACAAGATTATCAGCATAAAATCCATCCATAAAATACAAAGGGAGAAAGCATGTTATGATTGCTAAATGGAAACAGGTTTAAAATATACCTATATTTCACCCTCCCTTGTTAGTAGGTTATTTTATATCTACAGAAGGTCTCTTGGGATTACAAGGGCAGACCCATACCTCTGGTACTTAGCAGAAATGGATCACATCAGATTCTGCACCAGCTCTCAGCATGCGAATGTTCTCCAAGTGTGTGATCATGCCTATGCAGTGCATTATTAAACGCACCAAAAATCAGAGGTGGCCATAGCTGCATATATGTTATGTCTAGAACATGCGCTGATCAGTCCGAACAACAACCACTGTGTTGAAATAACCTTGAAGGCCTCGGCACTCACTGTTCAGACAAAGCTTACCAAGCAAGGCTGCTAATATAGAAAAACATATTATTCACGTGTGAAGCAAAACATTCTGTTAGACTCTAAACATTTATTATAATGTGCCGTGTGCAAAAGGCAGCAGGAAGGAAAAATGGCGTTTAAACTTCTAATAAGCTCCTGTCAACCTAACACAGTGTAAATGGAAGGCTCAGCCCCACGGCACCCTCCCTTGATCTAAGCACAGATAAGAAAGGGGCAAATTTGGAAATCAGAGTTCAAGAACAATCAGTCAGAACCAAGTTCAAATTGCCGCAGTGAAAAAATGGGAGCAAACTCCACAAATCAAGCAATTGTAGCCACGGGCATAGAGAAGTCGATAGACCTGGGTGGAAAAAATGAAGACGGAACAAAATAAAAATATCCGATGTACAACATGTGACCTCTGCCATGGAAGAGAGAAAAGCGATGACACATCTCATTCAAACTAAGTATATGCAAAGGATGTCGCAACAGCCTCCAACAGGAAGTCACTGTTCTCATCTGAAAACATTTCAGCCATCCAATTCAGCAATGGGAAGGAACATACATTTTCCTCAATTACCGGAGCCTCTAGCATCATCAGAGGACAACTCGGTGTTTCTTCAATGAAATTACGTGCCAAGAAATCTTGCGCCACTGCGAAAACATTCCAACGTCCCAGGACACTATGCATCGCTGCAAAGGCCATAATCCCTCCACCAGAACAAAGCAATTCATGAGCAACTAAGGGGCTCATCAGTTGATCATAATCCGCAATGGGAGACACCGTTTTGTAGAGACACAATCCAGGGCCCAGTCGAAATCGCAACTCAGGCAATGAAAGACAGGCTGGATGCCTGTGAAAAAGGAAAATCGAAACGATAATCCATAAGCTGCACTCAATGTAGCACGAGGCAGCACTCCATAATATTCAAGCATTCGGTTGTGGAGCAGCAACAGCCGTGATAGATCTTCCTCCAACACAGGACGTGCATCCATCTTGAAATAAACAAAACAACAGAAGTACGCCTGCAACCAGAGCTAGCATCAAGGGAAATCCACCAAACAGGCTGGAAAAAATCGAATGAAAAAATGCAGGGAACACACCAAATATAGTTTGAAAAGAAGTCACAAGTCCACTGCTAACAACTTTATAAAAGTGAGCCAGCCCTGTGGTGGGAGACGCACTAAAGATAGTGTGAATTAAATCACTGAAATGCAAGGGCAAATCCGTATTTAATAAAGCGTGCACTTCTGTGCGAGTGTTTGCCACATGAAGGACAAATGATTCACGAGCAGATGTGAGGGCGACTTCTTTCTGAGATAATAGAGCTCTTATGCGACTCATCTTGTTGAACTCTGCTTTCAGGGTCGGAATCGACGGCCAGATGGAGACATTGAGCCTCCCATGTGGGGGAGGAAATATTAAATTTTTACAACAGACTACACATACACTGACTGTAACCACGTAAAGAATGCCGGCTACCATCCCACAACAATCCTCGTTATTTAAAAGTAAATAACTACAGTTTGCTAGTAATGTGAATATGGGTATAATAGCAGGCGCCGGTGTACCTTTCAAAATACAGGCTAAATTAGGCTCATTCTGATTACAAGAGCCATGCAATTAGATATTCCTACACATTAATGAGTGATCTGGGTTTGTAGTGCAATCCTCTCCATTCAAATAAACCTCTTTTCCCTCCCTAAGGCACCTATAGGTAAATGGTAGTGACCAAGCTTCATGAAGATAAGCTGTGCCCAGAGGCTCATATCTGCCAATTGCTTAGTACTTCATGCAGGCCTCGAATTTGAAAAGGGGGAAAGGTAATGTGACCAGCCCATGGATAAGCCACACAGCTGAATTTGTTTCGGCCACAGAAAATGGTAACGGTTCTAACTTTTCAATATGTAACATAGAAAAAGTTGCATCCTTCATAGACATAAAACGTTGCTTTTCAGTCAAATTAAAAGGGGCAAACAGAGATGATGCATTCATGTAGTGCCAGGGCACTTTCCCTGATTTCAATGTCTGCAAAGTCCAGGCAAACTGCATAATAGAACGCAATTGATTTTGACCATGGTATAAAACAGACACATCCTCCTGCACAATATCAAAAACAGATGAAACAATATTATCTAATGTGTAAATGCGGAAAGAAAGAGTGTTAACGCTATTATCTACAACTGCTAGCACTTTTTCTAAATTTGCTTGATCTATTGCTCTAATGCGGGAAGCAGCCTCAATCTGGGACAGTTTCCAGACTTCGTTTTAAATAGCATATATCCATCTTTTTGATCTGCCGGAAGCCGGGCCCTTGACAAAAATATTCAGATCAACATCGTCAGTCAATTTAGATAAATGCAGCTTAACTGACGCTAAAGTGGAATGTTTGAGCCAACTCTGGCATAATTTGCCTACAGAATAGGTAGTCACAGAATAGCCACTCTCAAAACGGGGATCCACTCTAACCTGCTTAAGCTAAACCCAGAAAACGATGCTGGCAAGAATCTGCACTTTTGTGCCAAAGCAACCAACCTTTAGGATCCAAACTTGATATGTTAAAGGTAGATTTCAGCAACAGCGTCTGTAAGTCTCTAATTGAAAAACTGGTATTATTATCCCAACCAGAGTATTCTTCTAATTCAGGAATAGGAGGAGCATTTAATTGTTTAGTAGTAGCCAATTCAAAGCAAGTCGTTTGTGAAATTGTAGAATTCAAGAACAACATATGGTTCGGGATGAAACATGCACGATGCAAAGCCTCAGTGCCTTGCACTTGCCAACTTTTAGAACCCCAAACAGATTTAAGATCAATAGTATCCTTCCACAGTTCATAGCCCCCAACAGCCAATTGGTCTAGAAAGGACTTAGAATACAATAATTTTGTGTGGGTAAGTCTAACCTTGGAAGTGGAATTCTCGGTCATTTTAAAATAAAATGCATTGGGATTTGACTGATTAAAATCAGTAAAATAGGTTAACCACTTTAAAAGAGAAGTGGAGCTGCCTTCAACAGGAGCGGGACAATGTTCCCATTGTGTATAATTAACCATATTCCTCCTGGTGTTAGCTTTATGCAGGTAGTGATAGCCAAAGTGTTGATAACAAAACAAATCACCATAATTTGCGGAATCTAAATATAAATCTTCAGCATCAAAGGCAGCATAATATTTCAAATCAGAAAACAAAGCTTTATGGCCTGAACATCCCAATCATCAGAACGTATATTTTGTTTAATCACATCACTCATAGAAACCCTTAGAACATTTGGGACATTAATAACCTCTGTGGGTCTGTGGATTTGAAATCTAATCGCATCCCACACAATCCCATCTAAGACGGGCCAAGCAGTAATGTTAACAAAAGCCAGGTCCCTCTTCAATCTGTGTGATGAGGAATGGGATGCCAATGTTCCATTAAAATGTCGAATCCATGTTCTCTCTTCAACATAGTGTCCGTTGACAAGGCGGAAAAAATACACCACAAATCCAATTGACATGAACAAGTAAATCGAAAAAAGCACCAACCAAATGTAGGTCCAAGGGGGAATCAAAAAATGTTTTTTAAACCATGTTGCAAAAACAGAAATTTTTGAAGGGGTGTTCGATGTGTGAGAGTCAGTGTCAAATGAAAATCTGGACTCTGTAGCCAAACAAGTTTGCAAATCAGGCATCGATAAGTCTGTGGGGTAAGTATATTCAGTCTCATCAAGATGAGCATCAGGTGGAGAACTCAATAAAGGACTGGAAACTGCAGGCATCTCGAGGGCAAAGTCAGGCCTGTTAGCAGGAGTCGGGGCCAAAACTGAATGTCTTCAAAAAGATGGACAAGAGACCGCTGGTGTCATACTAAGAAGTATCGGCCACTCTGTGTAGTTTGACATTGTCAATGGAGATATACCTTCTTTCCTTTCGACCTGGAAGTGGTTGTAAAATGTTTGTTCTTGTGCCCTGCACGCCAAGTACAGGAACTGGAGCTCGATATGAGGGACCAAATTCTTTCTTATCATCGATCTTCTCTCGAACTAGTTCTCCAACTCGGGGTAGCCAGCCAACTTCCGGAATCTGCAACGCAGCATCAGATGTGGAGGGCAAGTGTTCCCTTGCAGGACTGTCTCTCGTCTCTTGTAGATTCTGTAAAACATGACTCCTCATCATGCTTCAACACCCTGCGCATGCTCTGTAAGATCTTCCGATGGATCCCGACCGAAACCAGGAAGACGGTCACCCAGGCACTCGTCACCAGCCGACTGGACTACGGGAACACCCTCTACGCGGGAACCACAGCCAAACTACAGAAAAGACTCCAGCGCATACAGAACGCCTCCGCCCGACTCATCCTGGACATCCCCCGACACAGCCACATCTCCGGCCACCTGAGGAACCTGCACTGGCTCCCCGTCAGCAAAAGGATCACGTTCAGGCTCCTTACCCACGCACACAAGTCTCTCCACGACCTGGGCCCCAAGTGCCTCAACGACCGCCTGACCTTCTACACGCCCACCCGTCAGCTACGCTCTACAAGCCTCGCCCTTGTCGCCGTACCACGCATCCGAAGAGCCACCGCCGGAGGAAGATCCTTCTCCTACCTGGCAGCCAAGACATGGAACTCCCTCCCCATCCACCTCCGGCTGACACAGGACCATCTCGCCTTCAGGAAACAACTCAAGACCTGGCTGTTCGAGCAGTAGCGGACCCCTCCCCTTAAAGCGCCTTGAGACCCTTCCGGGTGAGTAGCGCGCTATACAATTGTGTCTGGGGCGGACGCGTAGCAGTCGAAGGCTTAATCTGCTGGCAAATGTCACATTGAAGGACATAATCACGCGTCTGTTTGTACAATCTCCACCACCAGAAACGCTGTTGTAACTGAGATACAGTAGCCGAAACTCCCGCATTCGTAGACGCAACACCCTCATGGGCAGCTGTAATCAGTGTGGACCTGCGATCTGCGTTGGGAATCAGTCTTTCACCAACGTCCCTTTATCAGGACTTAAGTGATATTATTACTTCGAAGGGAACCCCTTAGGATATTTACTTCCCTTCTCAGTAGCGGCAACAGCTGCCAAGATGTCATCATCAATCTACTTTTGGAAAGTGTAACTGCCGCAACCAAATATGTCAATACTGCTGTTTTTGCGACCTCATCGGCCAAACTATTGCCAACAGCGTGAACTCCCACACGTTGATGACCAAGAGTATGAATTACATACACGAGTGGTAGCGGCTCTTTAAGTTCAGCCACTCAAACCCAGATCATTTTATGTTTTATCGTGCTACCCTTGGAATCACGAAAATCATTCTGATTCCAAAAGAATACGTTTTCATTGTAAGACTGGACACAGTAGTAAGAGTCACTCACAATAAGAGTAGTCACACTAGGATCAGCGTACTCCAATGCAAGCATCAGAGCACGGAGCTCTGCCAATTGTGCGGTACAGTCCCCTTATGTCTGGTATTGAACTCATCATTCACCATGGTACCTACCACAATGGCGCAAGCAGAAATGTATGCGTGCTTAGACCCATGCGCAAATTGCGCTGAACCATCAGTGTGAATGATACAATGGAAATCCTCCAAAGGCCGCATAGTCAATGGTGCAGGATGAACAAACTCATACTGCAAAAACTCTTGTGACTGCAAGGAGGCATCGAAAACAAACGTGACATCCGAAGATGTCAATGATGCAGCCCATTGTATCCACCGTGAGTGCAAAGCTTTAGAATTTGGTACACTGGCTTTCGTCACTGCCTCTAGTGAAGGATACAGGTTAACAACCAACATGCGTTTTCCCTACGACAGTGCACGTTCCTTAAGAATCGCCATTTGCACTGTTGTCAAAAAATTTTCCACAGTGGAAAACCGCATTTCAGCCGAAGTGTACAAGTGTGACTTGTAAGCGATAGGCACTGTGTCACCTTCGTTAAAAGTAAGGTAAGTGAAACCCACCACCCAGGGATGATTCTTATCACCAGGTTGGTGTGGTTATCATGAGTCAGTAAGAATTTAGATTCTAGAAGATCAGCCTGCAAAGATTGCAAAATGGCGGAATGTTCAGGCAGCCAGCACAGTTTGGTAAAAGTAGGTTGTATCAAAGCATACAAAGGCTTGATACACTGGGCATATTCGGGAATATATGTACGACCGAAATTCAAAGATCCCAGCAAGGACTGTAATTTTATCAGTGTTGTAGGAGCGCGCAGCTGTGCGCATTTTTCCAAGAAGTGAGGAGCTAAACCTCAACCTTCATTGTTGAGCTCATAGTCCAGGAACAACACTGTGTACTCTGCAATGTTAGATTTTGCAAAGTTGAATTTGTAACCGAAGTCTGCAAAGTTACAAATAATGCGGTCAACGCGACACAGATGTGCCCAAATTTCGTCGTCTGTGAGATAGATGTCATCCACATACGAACACGTATCTGGGTCAATTCTCTCCAAAAGAGAGACAATGCGGGCAGCAAACACACCCGGACTATTCTTATAGCCCATGGCCAGGCTTTTAAATTGGCGCTGTTTGCCGCCACTGGTAAAACTGGTCCACTGGGAACTCAGTCCTGACAAATTGTGGGCATAAAAACCGTTGGATATGTCAAGTGTGGTTTTAAACCTTTTACGCAGAAGACTATCTACTAAAGCAGAGCCATGGGTATTCTGTACTGCACAGGTACCGCAATGCGCGTTTAAATGCCGATAATCCAATACCAAACGGTACGAACCGTCAGGCTTGGTCACAGTAAAAAGTGGGTTATTCATTGGTGACACACAGGTTTCAATTACTCCTTGATATTCCAATTGTTCAAGGATTTCCGCCACAGAAGCCTTAGCTTCGTGCCGTATAGGATATTGAGGTTAAGGCTGTGGCATAGACCGTAAGGGAATCTCGTGGTGTGGGGAAAATTTATCCCAACCACAATGAGTACAGTACAGAGCCAGCGCAAGAGCTTTAGCCCACTCTTCTGCAAAATTCAGCGCCTGCTCCTTTGAGACCGTATGCGCGAAACTAGGGAGGATTACCTCCTCCCCTCTCGGAGCAGCGAGAACAAAAGGTGGGGGCCAGTCAGCCTCCGCTAACAAAATGTCATAGGTAGTTGTAAGATTTTCCCCAAATCCCCTTTTATGGTATGTTGTATGTCACCTTCAATTAAAAGGACAATTTCAACAAGCCTATCAGGGGGAGCTACTCTAATATCGGCTGTCTCTACTACAACATACTGGTCAGTCGCTGTCACCTTCAGTAGTGGACGCAGGGCCTCTCGCACAATGGTAATGTCCGCCGCGCTGTCCAATAATGTCAGCGCCCATGTCTGATTCCAAAGCTGCGTTCTCACTATCTGTGGCATATCTCTCTGTTAAAGCGGCAACTTTCTTTTTCTGAAACTGGTGTCTTTTCTGTGAAGAATCGTCCTGCTTGCCTTTTCCATCTTTCGGGCTGGGCTGGTCGCGACTCTGCTGGCCACCCCGACCTCTGACGCCGCTGCCACCACCGGACGTAGAGGCCGATGTGTCCTGTAAAGAATGAGGAGAGCGTTGATCAGGAACCTGAAATCTATCAGACGACTTAATCGTAGTGCAGTCGCGCGAATCATAAACGCGCTCAGTAGACGCAGGCACTGGTGATGAGGGACGGGACTCCTGTTTCTGTTGCTGTTTCCCCTGCTTTTTATTTCTGTTCCAATTTTTCTTTGGAGCTGAGGGTTGAACGTCTGTTTCAGACTTCGCACCCTGAGTTTGTTTTTTATCTTTAGCAGAAAAGGGCTTGACACCTAAACTATTGCGGCCAATGGTTTTATAAGCCGCCTTAATAATTCTTGGTAACTGTTGGGGTTTGTCGGCATCGGGGACCTCGCGCAAGGCGTTTGCCACTTGAAAGTTTACTGCATCTCTCTTTATATTAGAAAGGACAAGATTGGAAACTACATCAAATGAGCCTACGAGTCTTATTCCCAACTCAACCGCAGCCTCCGGTCCGTGTTCATCCTGAACTCGTTTAATGACCGTTGGATCGATGGAGTGCCGAAGCACCTCGTGTACACTGCCGCAAAAATTCTACCCCATGATTCGCAGTCACCGGCTTCCAGTACCAAGTCCTTGGGTAAACTAATTGCAAGAATCCTGTGTTTTTCTAAAGGAGTCGAATTAGGAAATACCGCTTCCAGCTGGTCAAATTTCTCGGCAAGCCAAAAAGGCATATCATCCTTATCCTGGGGACGGTTGCCCATAACCGCATTAACCATCACGGGACTGAGCTTCATTCCGCTCGGTCCAGCTGGAAACGCCGCAACACCAGGGGCCCGCCCTGGAAATTGCGGGTAATATATTGAACTAGAGCCCTGATAACACTGATCGCAGAGTTATATAGGGTCCTTAATTCAGCAACGGGGACTAGCCCCGCATGAGGGTGCGGGGTGAATCCAGCCAAAAACGGCCAAGAAGCGGCTGGAATGGACAAAGGACCCAATATATTTGCCGCTACACTGTGGGGAAGGGCGCCATCGAACCAAACACGGTGCTGCCATGCAGTAATCTGAATCTCCTGTGTCCTATAAGGAACATATTCTACGGGCACAGCAGTGTGAGTGTAAGTGTGAAACACCTGAGTAGCCACATCTGCTGTTGGAAACATCACCCATGAGTAGAAAATCTGAAACGGGTAAGCAACCTCAGCACTCACCACCAAAATACCTGCCATTCCCCCTAAACCAATGTTATAAGCTTGCAAATGATTGCGGACCGCAATGTGACTATGCTGCGGAATGTCAACGTTAGCCATAGTGACACAGAGAAGAAAAGGTTCAATGTAAAACAAAGTAGCACAACTAGGTAGTAATTCAAAAACAATGATTCAAGCTTGAAAAGACCTATGTAACTATAGGTAGGTTTGTCCGACACCACTGTTAACCGGAAACAATAGTGAAGGGGCTAAGGACTGATAGAAGTACTACTCAAGCGTCATGTAATAAGACCACCATCGTATGGGCGCCATGTAGCAGGGATTATGCTCCTACACAGAACTGTGCATAGAGACTTGGAACCTCAGAGAATTAGGGTGTGCCAAAACTCACCTTAGTACCCAATATCCCCTACCAGACTAGCATCAGTATCTCATTGGCTCTTCCATAACACCAATGATTAGACAACCCAGAACATGGAACTTAGATTACCTCAGGCAATGTGGAACACATGAACACTCTTTCGTTATACTCTCATACCAGTCCAAAACAGGGAGTAAAAGAAGACACGTGCAAGTTTGAAATATTTATTTCTGATGCCGTGTTCTAATGCACAGTATCTTAGCTAATACAAGCAGACATATTATAAACAACAAGATTATCAGCATAGTTACTATTCCATAAAATACACAGGGAGAAAGCATGTTATAATGCTAAATGGAAACAGGTTTAAAATATACCTATATTTCACCCTCCCTTGCTAGTAGGTTATTTTATATCTACAGAAGGTCTGTTGGGATTACAAGGGTGGCCCCATACCTCTGGTACTTAGCAGAAATTGATTACATCAGATTCTGCACCAGCTCTCAGCATGCGAATGTTCTCCAAGTGTGTGATCATGCCTACGCAGTGCATAATTAAACACGCCAAAAATCAAAGGTGGCCACAGCTGCATATATGTTATGTCTAGAACGTGCGCTGGTCAGTCCGAAAAACAAAAACTGTGTTGAAATAACCTTGAAGGCCTCGGCACTCACTGTTCAGACAAAGCTTACCAAGCAAGGCTGCTAATATAGAAAAACATATTATTCTCGTGTGAAGAAAAACACTCTGCTAGACTCTAAACATTTATTATAATGTGCCTTGTGCAAAAGGCAGCAGGAAGGAAAAATTGTGTTTAAACTTCTAATAAGCTCATGTCAACCTAACACAGTGTAAATGCAAGGCTCAGCCCCATGACAGTTCCAGATGAACTACCTCATGATATTTTCGAATGTACGGCAGAAGGTGGGTGCAATATGGAGGGGCAGGTTAGTGAAGTAATAGAGTAGTTGCTGTAAAACCACCATTTTGAGAAGAGCCACACGACCACTGATAAGAGAAGCGTACACTAGAAAATAATTTGGGACCTGATAGCCATTATGACTCTCCCAAGGTTGCCCTCTTACAAATCGGCTGGCTGATGATAGACTCTAAGCCCCAAGTATCGGAACTTATTAGGTTGCCACATCATGTGCTAGGCAGAAGAGCAGTGGGGAGAGCAGGCATTCCTTGGAGGGCACATCGAAACACTTGGGTCTGATATATATGAGCCCATCTTCAGTGCTGTATTAAGAGGTCGGACCAGGTGAAGAAATCGGCTCCCGAAACAATAGCAATGCAAGGCGGCAAATAGAAATTCCTTTTTCAGAGAATCAAAGTCTTTCTCCAGGTCTAATACCAGGCACCCTGAGAGTGTCTATTGAAGTGTGGAATAAGTGGTGACCCAGAAGAAGCATCGCTGATTTAGTGAGGCGTTACGGGCTGGCACAAATCCGTTCTTATCCGGATGGACCAGAGATCAGACTAAGGGTTCCAGGCAGTCGGTGAGGACCTTTGCCTGTATTTTATAATTGGTGTGCAGCGAGGCCAAGGGTCGGTAGGAAGCCAGAGCAGTAGGGTCTTTGTCAGTTTTATGTAGGGAGATAAGAAAGCCTCGCGTAGTGACACAGGGAGAATGGAAGCAGCAAGGGTGTTGGCGTTTAGGGCATATAGGCGAGGAGCAAGTACCGAGGCATTGGTCTTGTAATATTCAGCAAGTAGGCCATCGGGCCCTGGGATCTTGCCTGTCACAAGGGCCCTAATGGCCTTACAAATCTTAAAAAGTGTGATTGGCTCACCAAGCTCCTCTTGCTGTGCAGGGGAGATGGTGGGTAATTGTATTATGGAGAAGAATGTTTCGAGGTGGTCATGACCAAGTCTCATAGTCGATTTGTAGAGTGACATATAATAGCATGAGGTTGTATCAGCTAGTCAAAGGGAGCATAAGATAGTGAAAGCCAACATTACATTACCCCTAGTGTGTAAGGTGTAGATTACCAACTATGCTTGTGCAGTCCCTTTAACCACTTGGATGCTAAGGCATGTTTCATGATTTACACTAAATTTCCATTGAAGTCAATGGAAACTCCATGACGAGCTGGGCTCGTCATGAGCGTCGAAGGGGTTAAACTGTATTGCATTCTAAACTTAGACCCTACCTGTATGATGACTCAGTAGGTCCGAAAGAGTGGTTGGACTCCTAACTGCTGTGATTCAAGAGTGGTTAGCTACATTTACGAGTCAGTGGAAGAGTGTATCAAGTTACTATTAATTGAATTTTGCAGCAGGATTATTACTGCCAGTAAATCATATAATGTCATCTGCTGAATGTGGACTAACAGCTGGCAGAGTCAGTGATTGTGCCCTTGATGACCAGGTGCTAGAGGAGCTATCATCACTGAGGGATTTTGTGGAGCTGGCATCTTGGTCCTGGCTTCGGGTGTGTCTTCACATTGTGACCACTATATGCAGGGCCTGTCACCGCTCCAAAATTACTTATTCCCGGTCCAGTACAGCTCTAGGTTAAGGAAGGTTACTTGTCTGCCTGCTGTACCGATGGTGGCAGCCCCTCACATAGCCATGTGTTCCCCTGGCATCAGCTGGCAAAGAGCATGAAGTCTTGTTGCCAGTATCCTCCATCCAGTCCCAGGCCTCTTCAGAGGAGTCGAAGAAATGTGTGTTCCCATTGACTGCAGCACTAAGGCGAGCAGGAAACAGGAAGGAGTAGCACATGTCCAGCTCTTTGAGATGTCGCTTAACTGCCTGAAAGGAGCCACTCTGCCTTTGTACCACCACTGTATAGTCGGGCAAGAGCATAATCAAGGCATTGTTCACTCTAATTTCCTGCAGTTTAGGTGCCTTGCAAAAGATGTTGTTACAATCCCTATAGTTCAGTAGGTGGAACAGGAAAGGCCTGGGATTAGCGCTGGGAGGTGGCCTACATGTTGGTACTCAATGAGCATGTTCTTTCGAAAAGAAAGATGGGAGCATGGCATTAGGTAGTAGGGTACAGATCTAGTTCTCAGCATAGGCCACTGCATCTTGGCCCTTTACCCCTTCTGGAAGATCTACCACTTGTATATTATTTCTTCTAGAGCACCCTTCTGTGTCTTCCATTCTTCTTTCCAGGATGTGCGCTCAATCCACCGGAGACTGCATGAGAGTTTTCTTTTCACAGGATGTCGGTTGAAGTTCAGCCAGTGTGCGTTCGGCATTGTGCACCTTGTCTGCGAGTTTGTGATGGTCTGCATGTAGAAGAGTGAAGTCGGATGTCACTTTATCGAGTCTGCTTTCGAGCGAAACTCTCAAGGGTTGCTCTGATGTTCTCCACAGCTTGTAGGACAGTGTCAAGCTTGGCACCTAGTGACATATCAGAGTTGAATGACCTGATCCTAATCATTCCTCAGATGGTTGCCCCAGGGCCGATGCAGGCAATGCCAACCGTAGCTTCAGAGGTATGAAGCCCCCACCAGAAGCACAAGGGAAAGGCCGTAGCAAGGGCCGAGCTGGATGCACGGGTGCAGTGTTGAGCTACCCTCTCACCCCTCTCACTCAAGCCTAGGTCCAATACGACATAAAGGCCCTCAGCTGGGACCGCATCCAGAGGGACGGTGTACTAGTGCAGCAGTATTGCACCAACCGGCCCACCATGCATCGCCGGGTTCACCAGACAGCAGTGGGACTCCTCACCCGTCTCTCAGCTATCATTCACTTGTCCCCTGATTAGGGCCAGTCTGCTCAATACACCTCTACAAGCGTGTTCCCAGGCAAACTAGAGGTATTGGAAGCCTTCAGCTTGGACCTGTTACAGCGTTATAATCTGCAGCAGGGGCCGGGGTCCGATTTCCCCCCTCGTGCCCCTGCCAATGTGTGCAGCTCCAGCTGTGGCTACACTTATGTGAGGCGCAGTATCCAGGGCAGCGCAGGTATGGAGCCCCCACCAGGAGCACAGAGGAGAGCCCGGCACAGGGATTGAGTTGGTTGTATAGTCCCAGGACAGCTTACACTCCCTCACTCCTCACGGTTGAGCCTAGGCCCAATTCGAACCCAGGCTCTCATCTGGGACCGCACCTGGGGGGGTGGGGGGTAGCCCTGGATTCGCTGCCTTCTTTTGGGGTCTCACCGGAGCAGGCCTGCTCAGCGCCGCATCTCAGCCTCGGTGATCTGGCCAGGACTTAAGGCAGACGTCCCTGCAAGGTCATCCCCAGTCAAGCAGGAGGCATTCAGGGCCGATGGCTGATCAGCACCTGCAGCTCCAGCAACCTCCAAAACTGTGGTCAGCCTCCACTCGCCTCCACGCGGATGCAGACTGCAGCCGGGTCCCTGTCTCAGGAACTGTCCCCTCGGGGGCTCACCGATTCACAACCCAGTTGTGCTGGTGGAGAACAGCAGTGGGAGACATTTATGGCAGGTCTATCTATCAGATGGTGTGGTTTTGTCAGGATTTAAGGTGGATAACGGGGTAGGTATGCAGAGCCGCGTTAGAGTGCATCCGCCATCTTGCCTGCCTCTTTATATGACACACCAAAAGGAGGTATAACTTGCAAAGAGTTCCCTTATGAGTGGGCAGGGTCTTGCTCTAGCAATCCCAAGGTGCTCTTCTAGGGGGCAGTGTGGTTCAGCAGCCTTAGGCTTATCAAAGCGGAGGGTTAGACATCTGCAGATAAAAACAATAGTCAATAAATGATGCACCTGACTCAATAAGAAGATCCACACCAATTTATAAACAAACCACATATATTTATATGTGTTTAGGCACCAGAAACAATATGCTCAGGTAAGTATATTTTTCAAGAGAAAGTACAGTGACTTACAAAACCGATCTACAAGCGTTAAGGTGAGTATTGAGCAAGGTGCAAGGCAGTATCAGCAGGTCACCCCAGCGGCACTAGGCAGCCGGGTGCAGTAGTGCAATACAGCTTTGGGTGCACAATGTTAGTCTATGGGGATCGGTCTTCATGAAAAGAAGCTGCAGGTTTTGACTGGGCGGCTAGATGGGCTGAACCAACAGGAGGGTTCAAGTCTTGTGATGCTAGGGGACGAGGGGAAGCCGGTAGTCCTCTTCTCCTTAGAGTAGGGTATCCAGGTGCAGAGGGTGTTTGAGGTGTTGGGTTTCTTTATCCTGGAGCACTCGCAGTTGAGTGAACCTGCAAGCAAAGGCTGCAGGCGACATCGGGGAGTTCATGAGGGGTGATCGCAAAGCGGGCTCTGTATCTTGAGGGCCTGGGGACCATACTAACCCTGTTGACCTGGCTGTGGGGCTCGGTGTAGTGATGCTTGGCTGCGTCAGGTTACTTTTTTTTTTCAGAGTTTTATATAGCGCGCTCTAGAACCGAACCGAATCAGTTATCAGAGCGCTTTACATAGCACCAGTTACGTTACATGAGGACACACTTTCATTTTTTAGGCACGGGGAGATTAAGTGATTTGCCCAGAATCACAGGGGGTTTTTGTCGTCGTTACCGAGACTCGAACCCAGATCCCCAGGTCCGAGGTCGAGCGCCTTAGCCGTTAGGCCAACCCCTCTCCTCTACTTGGTTCGAGAGTCATCCCGGTTTTTATCAAGTGCCTCTATGATGCAGGGGCAGTTCAGCTGCTCTACATGAGTTCTTGAGGCTTTATTGATGGCAGGACATCCTCTTAGGCTTTGGAGCCATGACAGCTGTGTGATGAGACGTCTTTGGTGCAGGTTTGATTGGGTACAGCAGACAAGCCGTCAGGGCTGGTTGCAAGTCAGGTGCTCTTCTACGGTCTGCTGCTTTCATGGCTCTTCTGTGTCCTTCTTCTTCATCAAGATCAGATCTTCTGGTGCAAGGGACAACCATGAATACAAAATGTAGGTGCATTAGGGGAGTGTAGGGTAGTAGCCAATGAGCTATGTACCCCTGGAGTCACTATGCCCCCTATATGACCACTGTTAGAAAGGCGACCCCGGGGGAGGCAGAAGATGTCTGACTAACCACCCCTAGGTCCACCCTTCCGTCGAGAAGTAGCCGAGCGATATCGAGAGGCCTCCTGGGTGAGGGTCCTCTCCTAGGATCATACAGCAGGGTAACCACAACACTACAAACGGACACCACACAAGAGGTTAAGTTCTTAGGCTTTATCAAGAATAAAGGTTGCTGGGTCTCAGCGGTATATACAGGCAGATCGAGGTATCTGTAGAGTCTCGTAAAAGGGACCGGGTAGCGGGACAGTCTCGGGATGGATACAGGAAGGGATACCCTGCGCACAGCTCTCAATCCTCGAGCCGGGGGTTCCGAGAGGTCGAGCCGCGGCAGCGCCAGCAGGACTCGACAGGTGGTCTTAACGGAGAGGAGGCCGCGGCAGCGCCAGCAGGCTCTCAAGATGGTTCAGCCGCGGCAGCGCCAGCAGGCTCTCAAGATGGTTCAGCCGCGGCAGCGGCAGCAGGCTCTCAAGATGGTTCAGCCGCGGCAGCGCCAGCAGGCTCTCAGGTGGTTCGGCCGCGGCAGCGCCAGCAGGCTCTCAAGATGGTGCAGCAAAGGTGGGCCGCGGCAGCGCCAGCAGGCTCTCAGGGTCTCTTCAGGTTACAGGCAAGGAGTTCTTCTGGTGTCGGCCGTGACAGCGTCAGCAGGGCTTCCAGTCCAGGATACAACTGACGTCCTAATCCAGGGCTGGCCCAGATATAGGACTGGAGTCCTTTGATGTCCGGACCCTCGCGCCTGGGGGTCAGAGGGGCCGGGATGATGGTGTCCAGACACCCAGCAGGGGGGTGGAGCCAGCGCCCAGGGAGGCCGGAGGGCGATCGAAACCAGGCGTCCGGGGAAGGCTGGAGGGCCATCGAAACACCCTTTTCTCCGGGATCTGTCGAGTGGCCACTCGACCACCTGGGTGGATCTTGGTGCCTCGATGTCTGGGCTTCGCTGGGGCCTGGGCCAGGGCCGAGGCCACGTGGTCGTGACGTGGTGGGCCCAAGATGGAGTCGGGCGCGGCCTCGTGCTTAGGTCGTGAGGGGCCCACGATGGAGCCAGGTCGGTAGTGGGGGTCCGGGATGGTGGCCGGACCAGCAATGTTGGGGCGTGCAGTGTCGGGCAAAAGGGCTGCCCGATGCTGGGTGGAGGGCCGATGTCATCCTGGGCCCACCATGCGGGAGGGGTAGGACCACGCCATGAGGCCGGGTCCAACACGCGTCCCCCCCAGCTGAAGGCAGGGGAGAGTCACCCATCTTCTTGGGGATTCTCCTCGCCGAGGCGGAAGAATCGGGACAGGCCGTCAGCATTGGCGTGGTCGTTGCCGGGGCGATGCTCCACAGTGAAGTCCATCCCTTGCAGGGAGATGGACCATCGCAACAGTTTCGGGTTTTCTCCCCGCATCTGCATCAACCACCGCAGGGGTCGGTGGTCGGTCTGGACCCGGAAGTGGGTGCCGAAGAGGTAGGGTCGGAGCTTCTTTAGTGCCCACACGACGGCGAAGGCTTCCCTCTCGATGGTGCTCCAGCGCTGTTCTCTGGCGAGCAGCCGCCGGCTGATGAAGGCAACGGGAAGGTTGATTCCCTCAGGGTTCACTTGTGAGAGGACTGCCCCAATGCCGTGTTCCGAGGCGTCTGTTTGGACCACAAACTCTCGGCTGTAGTCGGGGGCCTGAAGCACAGGGGCGGTGCACATGGCAGTCTTTAGAGCCTCGAAGGCTGTTTGGCACTCTGGGGTCCAGCGCACCTTTTGGGGTAGCCTCTTGGAGGTCAGTTCTGTGAGGGGCCCCACAATGCTTCCATAGTCTTTTATGAAGCGCCGATAGTATCCTGTGAGCCCCAGGAAGGCTCGGACGGCCGTTTGGGTGATCGGGGGCTCCCAGGCCCGGATGGCGGCAATCTTTGGCTGGAGGGGAGCCACCAGGCCGCTCCCCACTTGGTGTCCCAGGTACGTCACGGACCCTTGGCCGATCTGGCACTTGCTGGCCTTTATTGTTAGTCCGGCCCGTCGGAGGGCCGACAGGACCTCCCGGAGGTGGGTCAGGTGCTCACCCCAGTGGCGGCTGTACACCGCAATGTCGTCTAGATAGGCGGCACTGAATTCTTTTAGTCCGGCCAGTACCCGGTTCACGAGTCTCTGGAAGGTGGCCGGGGCGTTTTTCATGCCGAAGGGCATCACTTTGAAGTGGTAGTGGCCATCAGGGGTCGAGAAGGCCGATCGCTCTGGTGCTCCAGGGGTGAGGCCGATCTGCCAATACCCCGCCGTGAGGTCGAAGATGCTGAGATATTTGGCGGCCCCCAGGCGATCGATCAGTTCATCCGCCCGGGGGATGGGATGGGCGTCGGTCCGGGTGACTGCATTCAGCCCCCGGTAGTCAACACAGAACCGGAGCTCCGGGGGTGTGCCAGGGACGGTGGTTTTGGGGACCAGGACAACCGGATTGGCCCAGGGACTGTCGGAGGGTTCGACTACCCCCAGAGCTAGCATCTTGGCCACTTCGGATTGAATGCAGGCCCGAACTCGGTCGGGCACTCGGAAAGCTCGGTGTCTTACAGGCGGGTTGTCTCCGGTGTCCACATCGTGGACACACCACCGGGTGACTCCAGGGGTGAGGGAAAACAGGTCTACAAATTGCCCCAGCAGCTCCCGGCAGTCTTGGTGCTGTTCTGGGTTCAGGGTAGAGGAGAGCGTGACCCCCTCGACGGAGCCGTCTTTCTCGGTGATGCTCATGAGATCTGGTACGGGTTCGGAGTCGTCTTCAGCTCCGTCATCGGTCGCTAGCAGCAGACTCAGTTCCGTGCGGGCGAAGTGTGGCTTGAGCCGGTTAGCGTGCAGAACCCGGAGGGGGTTCCGGGGGGATTCCAGGTCCACCAGGTAAGTGACGGGGCTCGTGCGCTCCACCACTTTGAAGGGCCCCGTCCATTTGTCCTGGAGGGCGCAAGGTTCAACTGGGGACATGACCCAGACTTGCTGGCCTGGCTCGAATTCGATGGATGAGGCGTTCTGGTCATACCAGCGTTTCATCTCCTCCAGACTGGCCTCGAGGTTGGCCTCGGCAAGTTCCCGGAACTTCCGAGTCTGGTTGCGGAGTGTCAGGAGGTACTGGCAGACATCTGGTGGGGCACCTCGGACAGCCGTCTCCCAGCCTTCTTTGACCAGGCTGAGGGGGCCTCGGACCGGGTGCCCATACAATAGTTCGAAGGGGCTGAACCCCAGGGACTTCTGGGGTACCTCTCGATACGCAAACAGGAGGCAGGGCAGCAGGACGTCCCATCTGCGTCGTAGGGGCTCGTCTAAGCCTTTGATCATTCCCTTCAGTGTTCGGTTAAACCGTTCTACAAGTCCATTTCCTTGGGGGTGATACGGGGTGGTGAACTTATATGTGACCCCGCACTGTTGCCACAGGGATCGCATATGCTTGGAGATAAAGTTTGTACCCCGATCACTCACGACTTCCCGGGGGAAGCCGACTCTGGAGAAGATCCCCATCAGCGCTCGGCCTACTACTGGGGCCGTGATGGTCCGGAGGGGGATGGCCTCAGGATAGCGGGTGGCATGGTCCACCAGAACGAGGATGAAGCGGTGCCCTTGAGAGGTGCGGGGGTCCAAGGGTCCCACAATGTCGATCCCCACTCTCTCGAAGGGGGTGGTGACCACAGGAAAGGGCTGGAGTGGGGCCTTGACTTTTCCCCCGCTCTTCCCGCTGGCTTGACACGTCGGACAGGATCGGCAGTGGTTGTGCACATCGTTGCGCATCTTTGGACAGTAGAAATGGGTCACCAGGCGGCTGTAAGTTTTATCCTGCCCCAGGTGCCAGGCGAGGGGCACGTCGTGTACCAAGTTCAGGAGGAAGTCTCTGAAACGGAGGGGAACGACCAGTACTCAGCTGGCCCCTAGTTCGGCAACTTTCTGCTCGCTGTAGAGAAGGTTGTGGTCCCAATAGACCCAGTGGGACCCCAAGGGGCCTCCAGCGGCTTGAGTGGCAGCTTGTTGTCGGATTCCCTCGAGGGAGGGACAGGTTTTTTGTTCCTGCCGGAATTGTTTGCGGGTGGGGCCACCTTCTTGGCGCCATTGAGCTAGTTCTGGAAGGTGGCCGATCTCGGTGAGGTCTTCATGGTTGGGCCCCCGAGGGCCAGGTTCAAGGTCGGCGTCCTCGGGGACGGCGGGCGGTGGCGGTGCGGGCCACTCTGGTTCCTCGGTCGGAGCATCCTCCGGTGGGGCGAAGGCTCGGGCGGACATGGAGCGGGTGGTCGCACAGACCCACTCTTGAAGGCCTAGCATCCCCAGATTCTCTCTCCGCTCGACGCTGGCCCAGGGGGAACTTTCCAGGTGGTTCCCGAGGAGGCAGTCCACGGGGGCATCGTCCCGGATGGTCACCTTCAGTATACCCGACACCCCTCCCCATTCGAAGGGGATGCGGGCCATCTGGCACAAACTCTCGGAGTTGTCCGCCGTCCGCACCGGGCACATGATATTGGGGAGAACTTGCTCTGGGGTCACCAAGTGGCGTCGGACCGCTGTTACGCTGGCTCCAGTGTCTCGGAAGGCTTCGGCCCAGCGGCCGTTGATGGTGACCCATTGGCGATATTTCTGGGTGTTGCCTGGAATTGGGTCTTGGGGGACCATGTCTCGATCACCCAGGCATGCCAAGATCATGGCGGCGGGCTCCCACTCGGCCTGTTCGTGGTCGTTGTCGTCTTCCTCGCCTCTTTCTTCCCCCAGGGCGGCGGCCGCGATCTGGCGGTTGGGAGGACCGGTGGTGCCGGGTCGCTGGTTCATCGGGCAGAGGGGGTCATTCGCGTAGTGACCCTGTCGCTGGCATCTGTGGCACGTCACATTCGGGCGGGGCCCGGGTCGGGCTAGGGGAACCCCCCTTCGGCCCAGGGCTGGTGAAGTGGAGGTAGGGGAGGACCCCGTGGGGATGTCTCGTCCCCTGCTCTGGCCTCCTCCGCCACCCCGTGGTCGGTGGATCCCCGGGGATCCCCGGCCGTATTCTCCCATCGGACTCCGGGGGACTCGGGTGCTCACCCATCTATCCGCCTCGACAGCAAGTTTTCGGGGCTCAGTTAGTTTGCTGTCGAGGAGGTGCTGCCGGAGTTCGATGAAGCAGTTGTTGGACAAATGTTCCCATATAATGAGGTCGACCAACTGCTGGTAGGTGGTGACCTTGCTGCCTTTGATCCACCCCTCGAAGGCTCTGCTGTAAAAGTTCACGTATTCCACCCAAGTGGTACCGGGTATTTTTTTACAGTCTCGGAATCGCTGCCGGTACATCTCGGGGGTGAGTCCATAGCGAGTGAGGAGAGCGGTATTCATGTGCTCGTACGAGGTCATATCGGCGTCGGGGAGCTCTAGCAGGGCGTCTCTCCCCTCATTGACGAACTTCCCCCACAGGCCGGCGCCCCAGTCCTTGAGGGGTACTCGATGGGCGGTCATGGCGACCTCGTAGGCTTTGAACCACTGTTGGATGTCGTCGTTCTTGTAATATTCCTTGACGACATCCTTGGGTATGTGCACCTTTGTGTCCAAGGGCGGGGGCGAGGTCTTGCCCCCGGAGGCGTTGGCATCATTCGTTTTGGCTTTGAGTTCTAGTTCTTTTAGGCCGCGCTCATGCTCGAACATGAGTCTCTTTTCATCGAGGTCTCTTTGTCTTCTCTTCTCTTCCAGGTCTCCTTCTAGCCGTCGGTGCTCGAGTGCGATTTTCCTTTCCTCCAGCTGTAGTTCTCCATCCAACCGGAGTCGGGCGAGCTCCAACTCGTGGAGCCGGTTCCTCTCTCGCTCTCGGGCGTCTTCGTGGGGGCTCGTGCCTGGATTGGCGGGTCTCTCCCCCGCTGGGGTCGTGTCGGTCTCCGGGCGTCCGCTCGGGCCCGGGTTGTCTTCATTCCGGGGTGGTGTGTTATCGGTGTCCACCCATGCTTGTAGGGCTGATTTAAAGTCTTTCTTGGTGCTTAGCCCAGTGGTAGCGATGCCCAGATCTTTGCAGAATTGTTTTAATTCTTTGTGACTGTAATCTTCCATTTTTTCTTTCTGGAATTCCGTAGTCGGTCTTGTCTCTTGCGTAGTCATGGTCGTGGTGTGTTTTTCTCGGTAGTGAGTGAATCACCCTCTGTACGATCTGCGTCGGCTCGGATCCCATCGCTTGCCACCAATGTTAGAAAGGCGACCCCGGGGGAGGCAGAAGATGTCTGACTGACCACCCCTAGGTCCACCCCTCCGTCGAGAAGTAGCCGAGCGTTATCGAGAGGCCTCCTTGGTGAGGGTCCTCTCCTAGGATCGTACAGCAGGGTAACCACAACACTACAAACGGACACCACACAAGAGGTTAAGTTCTTAGGCTTTATCAAGAATAAAGGTTGCTGGGTCTCAGCGGTATATACAGGCAGATCAAGGGATCTGTAGAGTCTCGTAAAAGGGACCGGGTAGCGGGACTGTCTCGGGATGGATACAGGAAGGGATACCCTGCGCACAGCTCTCAATCCTCGAGCCGGGGGTTCCGAGAGGTCGAGCCGCGGCAGCGCCAGCAGGACTCGACAGGTGGTCTTAACGGAGAGGAGGCCGCGGCAGCGCCAGCAGGCTCTCAAGATGGTTCAGCCGCGGCAGCACCAGCAGGCTCTCAAGATGGTTCAGCCGCGGCAGCGCCAGCAGGCTCTCAAGATGGTTCAGCCGCGGCAGCGCCAGCAGGCTCTCAAGATGGTTCAGCCGCGGCAGCGCCAGCAGGCTCTCAGGTGGTTCGGCCGCGGCAGCACCAGCAGGCTCTCAAGATGGTGCAGCAAAGGTGGGCCGCGGCAGAGCCAGCAGGCTCTCAGGGTCTCTTCAGGTTACAGGCAAGGAGTTCTTCTGGTGTCGGCCGTGACAGCTTCAGCAGGGCTTCCAGTCCAGGATACAACTGACGTCCTAATCCAGGGCTGGCCCAGATATAGGACTGGAGTCCTTTGATGTCTGGACCCTCGCGCCTGGGGGTCAGAGGGGCCGGGATGATGGTGTCCAGACACCCAGCAGGGGGGTGGAGCCAGCACCCAGGGAGGCCGGAGGGCGATCGAAACCAGGCATCCGGGGACGGCTGGAGGGCCATCGAAACACCCTTTTCTCCGGGATCTGTCGAGTGGCCACTCGACCACCTGGGTGGATCTTGGTGCCTCGATGTCTGGGCTTCGCTGGGGCCTGGGCCGGGGCCGAGGCCACGTGGTCGTGACGTGGTGGGCCCAAGATGGAGTCGGGCGCGGCCTCGTGCTTAGGTCGTGAGGGGCCCACGATGGAGCCAGGTCGGTAGTGGGGGTCCGGGATGGTGGCCGGACCAGCAATGTTGGGGCGTGCAGTGTCGGGCAAAAGGGCTGCCCGATGCTGGGTGGAGGGCCGATGTCGTCCTGGGCCCGCCATGCGGGAGGGGTAGGACCACGCCATGAGGCCGGGTCCAACAACCACTTCCTGTAGGAAGTGGGCATAACCGTGTCCCAGAGTTCCTAAGTGTGCCATCACCAAAATGGATAACTCTGAAAAGTTGCTTCCACTTCAGGTAGCCCACCTTAGTTGGCCACCTGACGGTGAACACATCTATCTGCCTTGCTAATTTTTCCACCTGTCCAGGTGACAGAGGGCTCTGGACAAAGGGGGTAGGCTTCCTCTCCAGTGAGAGAAGCCAGATTTGCATACCAAATGCAGTGGGCTCTTTGACGCTCCCCTGCCTTAGAATGCTAATCTGCAGATCATTCTGTGGGTGGGGTGTAAGCACCCTCTGCCCAAGCAGGTTTGATTTGTAGCCACCTGAGAAAAACGCCCACCCTTGAGGGTCAGAAACTTGTCTATAGTGGTAAGCTGGTGAAAACCAGTCAGTCAGTACCCCAGTAGTGGATCGGTTTTGAGGGGGCACCTCTAGAGTGCCATCTGTGTGAATGTATCAAGATATCCAACGCTGGCATCAGCATGGGCTTATTAATATGAGATGTTTGATACCAAACATCCCTATTTTCAGTAACACCATCATGTAGCTGGGGAAACTCATTTTCCCCAGTATCCAGCGTATTTTCACCAGTGTCCAGTGCATGTACTTAAAATGGCTCCCTTGTTCACTTTTATTGGCAGTGATAGAGCTGACCAGCACAGGGGCATATCTGCTTGTGCAGATAAGTCCTCACATTGAGTATAATGCACCCTGCCATAGGCCTTTAAGGCCTGTTTCAGAGTGAGTTACCTGTACTGCATGCAGTGTATGTGGACATGGCTCACAGGAATATGTGCTACGTTGTGTTTTCACTTTTGTCTGCACCAAGACACACAGCCTGCAGTGGTGTGTCTGGATGTGTTTGGTGATGGGTCCTTTAGTGTGGCACAATTTGTGCTGCAGCCTTAAGGACCCTCTTTAGCCTCCTTTTCCTAGGTATCAGGGGTATCATTTACTTACAGGGAGTGCTAAAGGTATTTCTAATTGGAGTTACAGTTGCGCAGTTTGTGGGAAAGAGGTAGGATTAGCAGGTACCCAGTGCACTTCCAGTCGAAATCACATCAAATACCAGGCAAAAAGTGAGGGTGTCCATGTCGAAAAGGGGCATTTTCCTACATAAGGGGTGTGGTGAAACAGTACAGAACAACAGGACTGAAATGTCCCCTCGACAGGTAACCTAGTAAACCAAGTTATATGGGTCCATGTCTACAGCGTGCATTAATCATCATGATCAGTTAGGATGGAGATTGGAGCTCCACCAAATAGCATGCAGATGACAGCTGGACTGCTGCAGATCATCCAGGGTTGCTATGTCCGAGTCGTTGAACTTCCCCACCTTGGGTTTGGCCCTTGGTGAGCACGAGTTAGGTTGCAGAGGTGGTTGCTAGTCATTGTCGGGATCTGACGTGCTTTCTTTCCGGTGCATATGGCACAACAAAGCTGTACGTTCCTTGCTACTTTCTAATTCGGTGGGCATGGCAAAGTTCTTTTTCATGGTCTATGGTGGTCGCTCCGTTTTAGAGGATGAGCAAAGCGGGCTTCATGACTTGGATGGATGTGAACCTTCTTCCCGGGGGATCTCAAAGTCTAGATGGAGTGTGCAACCCCTGGGCTGTAGTAGCAGCCCCGTCCCTGGTGACACCACACCTTTTATTTGCAGCGGAGCTCTGTGGAGACACAGCCACAGCTGTGCCATCTTTGCCACGCACCTCCAAGTGTGTGTTGTTAAATAAATGCACATTATTGCTTCTCGAATACAGGCTTACATCGAAAATTAACCTTCATCGAATGGGTCGAGCTCTAAGCCCGTATGCAATGTATATGATGACACTGATACAATAGTTTGGTATCTGGAATTGGCCCAGGGCACGTGCGCCAGGCACCTTTTCTTGGCAGTGTCACATGTCCTGTGACACTTGCGATGGATAGGTGTGGGGTGAGTGTGGAAGCTAGCCATCTAGGAGTGGCTGGTGGAAAAACATTATTAGGAAACACTAGCACGTAACCAGCTGATCGCTACATCCCTCCCAAACTTTATTAAAAATGGGACAAATTAGTCCAACCTGTGGGAGAGAAAAAAACAACACAACAAAACTCTAGTGAGTCTATGAGGTTGCTTTCCAGACAGGATAAGTGGACAGGTGCACCTGGGAGCAGCAGGCATCACGGCACACCTCTGCCGTTTTAACCAGACTGCTCTGGGCACGAATGGCAGTGTTTATGAACCCTGGATTTCTCGCTCACCAGTTAGAATGGTCATAGTTCACCTGGGCACTGTGGGTCCTGTCCCACCTGGACTCACTGCGTGGAAATCTATATGCAGTGCTTCCTGTGAGGGTGCATGTGGAGCAATAGTGAAGTCTGTGGCTGGTACATTTTCAAAGACACACTGGCTCCATGGACAGCAAGCCTCCAAAGACTGATGATATCCTGGTCACTGCTGACGAGTCTTCCTCAGATGCCGCAGTGCAACCAGAAGCCAGATGGTGGAGCAATTTCCGACATCCTTCTCTCACCAGGAATCCCCTCTCATACCAGGATTCCCCTCTCATGGGTGTCCCCTGAGGTCCTCTTCAACCGGCTTCAACGGGACTGTGTGGACTGTGCCGTGTCGCTCCAATGCCATACTATAGGCCCATGGAAGAATCGCTAGGAGTTCTACCTTCAAATCACTCGCTCGGGCTTACAGATAGTTGTTAGCAGGTCGGGTTACTCCTGCCACCCTGACTCTGGTGCACCGGCATAAAGAGGTCAGTCTTTGGGGTACACAGACTCTGACCAAGAGCTTCGTGCTTCCTTGTACCTTTTGGGGGAGCTGCTGCAGACTCATCGCTCGTGTCGCGATTCCTCTCTCACCGGACATCCCAGAGGCCCTTGCCCCGGGGTTGCCACGGGCCGGTGTGGATTGCTTGAATCCTCTTTTAAGCCCCACAACAGGGTCACCCTGGACGTCCAAACAGGACCACAACCCAGTCCCACGTGCCACCCCAAAAGGGGATGGTACAAATGATCCAGCTTGCTCTCTTCCGCAGGCTTCAGGTATGCTTGGTTTAGCCGAGGGTTTTTCGGCAGCCAGCCTCTCATCATGCCAAATATGCCTCACTGACCTCTGGGTGGTTCATAGGTACAGTGCTCCACTCTAGGTGTCCAAAGCTCATGAGATGTTCTTAGGGATGCACTTTATTGTGATGACACTCACCGTCATATTCTATGCTTCGTGGTGTGCCAGATTTCAATTACACACCCTTCTCTTCTCTCTTCAGACTCTAGTGTTATGGCCTCGTGCCACACTTCTTCCCTTTCATCTTCATCCTCTTCACAACGCGTCTTATGCCATCTTATCTTACTCTTCTTTCCTTTGACCAGGCCTCTCCATGTGACATGCACTTCACATGGATCTCCCTTGCCATGTCCTACGCATAGGACTGAGCCTTCTCCTCGTCTACTGACCAGTTCTCTCGTTGTGACCTTCTTCTTTTCACAACCTCTCACAGGCCTTCTTCTTCTACCTCTCACAGGACTTCTTCTCCTTTGAACTCTCACAGGTCTTCTTCTTTGGCCTTTCACAGGTCTTCTTCTTCGACCTCCCGCAGGTCTTCTTCTTCAATCGCTCACTGGTCTTCATCATCGACCTCTCACCAGTCTTCATCATCGACCCTTCACAGGTCTTCATCATTGACCTCTCACGGGGCTCCTCTTCACTTGAGGACCCACCCCTTGCGCTTCAAAGCTACGCCAACATGGCACTCTCTTCTGCTGCAACTCAGGCAGGCTTCACAGGGTCTGTCACCCTTGTGACAACATGGGCCCTCTTACTCGCAGTGCTCTCACTCCCGGGCTCCTGTCCATGAAGTCAGCTTTTCGGGTGCAATCTTCGGCGCACTTCTGTCCTTGTGCTCTCCGTCCTTCACTTTAGGTGCATCTTCTACTGGCCCCTTGCTCACCTGTTTCCTCCTCTTGCGGTTGTGTCTTTTCGCAACTGGGGCATGCATTCTTCTGTCCTTCATGAACTTGCTGCCTGGGGCATTGTTGCTTAGCTGTTCTTGCTATCAATAGACTCTTGAGATTCTTGGGGTTCTCTCATTGAAATACATTGTGTCTCATCCCCTTCAACTAATAGACACTTGTTGTAATTAAAGAAGTCCTTGAGTCAGGTATATGTAACACGCTATATTTAATGAAGCTTAGTTCCAAGTTAGTTTCAAGTAGATAAGTATAAGATAACAAAGACCCCGCCAGGAGCGGCCTCCCTACCACTCAGCCTGCCTGCCTTCAACTGCCACTCCACACAAGCCAGGCATCCAAGATTTTATTATGTCATCAGGCATTCCAAGACCCACACCAGCTGAGCAGCAGGGAAGTTACCCAAGCTAACTATAACAACACTATCACCTTCCTTACGCTAGATGCTGTTGCACTGTACACCAAATGCCATCCGACGGGCGCAGTAACCACCTGTGGCCACTAGGTGGCTCTGTCCCATTGTTTCTGGTTCCTACACAACTTTCCTGACAATGTTTCAGGACTCTACTCTGGTGTCTCCACAACTTTACTGACAGTGTTTCAGGACCCTACACTCCCCAAAGAGGGGTGGTTTTTCTTGGTTAATTTCACCAGCCAGTGTCACATATCACCATTAGGTGTCGCTGCCAACACTACTTGTTGCAGGCTGCACCACTTATCTAAAGGCAGGAAAGAGGGAGAGGAAACAGCCTCTCCAGGCAACCGCTTCCATCCTACTGTGCTGCCGACACCTCTCTTCAACTTCTCCCCGTGATAGCCCCTCACCAGTTTAAGGCCCGAGAGGGATGAAAATGCGTAGGTGGGGCATGGCCATCAGGTGGTGCCACACTCACTGCTTCACTCAGGCCTCGTTATTATGCTGGCACCTGCGTTAGTCCCACACATGTGCACCTCACTCATTAATTGTTCACCATAGCAGCCGTCCTTATGCTACTGGTCCTTTCTTTTTAATGAATAGTTTCGTTTTCCCACTGGCGGCAAGGTGCCTCCAGCAGCCACTATGTGGTGCTGCCACTGTCTTCACTCCCCCACACAGACCTCACAGGGTCCAACGCCCTCTGAGTTGCCAACCTGATTCTCACACCTCGACCTCCCCTGGCCTCCTCAGTGCAAAGCATTAGCTGACTTCTTGGCATCGCGGTCATTCTATACTTGCCGCAGTAGCTTCTCCTGACACTGCCGGCTGTGGTGTTTTGGAAGGCCCTATGAAATGAGGCACAGGACACGTGTGTTGAAGTTACTGTGGCCGGCTACTGCCTTTTCGCCACGCCCAGAGCCCTGGGCTTTTATTGGCACTGCAGCGTGCCGCCCGCGCGGACGCAGGGTCGGCCCACTGCTCACACGCAGTAAGGGGGTGTGGCTAGAAACCCCCACTCACAGTACACGCATGGGCTGGCCCACTGCTGGGCTAAACATTACATTCCTCCTTTACCCAGAAATGTAAAAACCCATTACATAAACAGCAAAACATTTAAATCGCATGTCAAACGTTTCAGTCTCTGCATTTTTTACAAAAACAAATTAGAACAGTATTACTTGGGTTCGATTGGTAAACAGGACCGTCCTACTTCCTCGGCCGGCAGCGGGCAACAAAATCTCGATACTTCTGAGATGGCTGCGGGCAGGGCCGCAGGTGATACCTGCTCTGAGTGCCCCTGCTCGGCGGGGTTTGGAACATGTCCTCTGAACAGTCTTTTTCTGCTCTGTCCAGGCTGCTCTGTGCTCCTGGCGACGGGGCGTCTTCCTGGTCCTGCGTGGAGGCGGCGCTTCTTGGGCTGGAGGCTCTGGGTGGCAGATCATCCCTCGACGCTTCCCTTGGGCTCTGTGGAGTGTCCTGGTGGTCACCTCTAGACGTTTCACTCGGGCTCTGTGGAGTGTCCTGATGGTTTTCTCTCGCTTCAGGGAATTCTCCGTCTTCATCCGTTGGGACTCTTTTGAAGAATGACACATTTCTCGTGACTCTTTCTCCCCACCGTGATACCTGCTCTGAGTGCCCCTGCTCGGCGGGGTTTGGAACATGTCCTCTGAACAGTCTTTTTCTGCTCTGTCCAGGCTGCTCTGTGCTCCTGGCGACGGGGCGTCTTCCTGGTCCTGCGTGGAGGCGGCGCTTCTTGGGCTGGAGGCTCTGGGTGGCAGATCATCCCTCGACGCTTCCCTTGGGCTCTGTGGAGTGTCCTGGTGGTCACCTCTAGACGTTTCACTCGGGCTCTGTGGAGTGTCCTGATGGTTTTCTCTCGCTTCAGGGAATTCTCCGTCTTCATCCGTTGGGACTCTTTTGAAGAATGACACATTTCTCGTGACTCTTTCTCCCCACCGAGATGCGGTGACCATGGTGCCATTGATGTGGACCACGGTCCATGGGTCCAATTCAAAAGGCAGTTGGAATTTTCCCCTTGGGTGACGATCTTTTACCAGCACCCGGTCATCTACTTCAATTGGGCTGTCGGTGGCTCTTCTCCGCCGGGATGCTTCGGCATTCGTCTTTGCTCTTCGTTCCATTGATCGGTTTGGTGGGGCTGGGGCTGGGGCTGCTGCCCACGTTGGGTGGTGAGGGATGGTATCCGTGACTACCCTGCCAAAACAGAGGCGGCTTGGCGTTATTCCTGTCGTGCAATGAGGTGTCAGTCTATATTCACGCAGGAATTGATAGAGGGCTAGCTCCAGACTTTGGTTGTCAGCTAAAGATATCTGGATTGTCTTGTTTAGTGTTCTCATTAGCCGCTCAACTTCTCCATTCGCTTGGGGCCACCTCGGAGTTATGCGTCGATGTTTGATGCCATGAGACTGCAGGTACTCGCTTAGCTCAGTGGCATTGAAGGGGGGGCCATTGTACGTGCGCAGTTCACCGATGAGGCCATGGGTGGCGATGATCTTTTCCAATCTCGGTATGACTTCCAAGGTGGCGGTGGAGGACAGGATCTCCACTTCTGGATACCGTGAGAAGTCGTTCACTACGACGAACATGTATTTTCCTCCTGGGAGGCTACCAAAATCAGTGCTGGCTCGTTCCCACGGGGATGTTGGCCCTTCTTCTGTGATTACTGGAGCTGGGTGGTCAGGCAGGCTGGTTGCCAGACACACAGGGCACTTCTGGACGATGGCTTCTACGATCCGATCCAGACTGGGAACCAGAGTTTGATTCGAAGGCGGTTTTTCGACTTCACGATGCCCTGATGCGCCCCGTGAGCTAGGAGTGCTGCTTGTTGGGTGAGGCAGTCCGGTAGTACCAGGCGAGGGCCTCTCAGGAGGCATCCTTCCGGGGAGACAGACAGTTTGTTGCGGACCTGGTATAACGCTTTCAACGTTGCTTGAGCTCCAGGAGTACGGAAAGAAGCAGGGCTTTGGAGATGTTTCCAGTTTCCGGATGCGATGGCTTGGATGGCGATTTGTAAACAGTCGTCATCTTTGGTAGCTCGCACTACTTCGTTCAGAGAGATAGGCAGCGGGCTGGACCTTTCTACAATCATCCGTACATACTCTTCTGTAGCCGTGGCTTCTGCCGCTTCTGCTGCGGTGACTGGACGGGCATGTCTCGACAGGAAGTCGGCGGGGTTCCGGGTGCCAGGTCGATATTCCACGGTGAACTGGAATTCCTGGAGTTGGAGCACCCATTTCTCGATTCTGGAGGAGGACGAGTGGAGGACCCCTGAAACAGAGGGATGAGGGGCTTGTGGTCCGTTATCACCACAAACGGGTGTCCATACAAGTAGATGTGGAAATGCCGACACCCCCACAGGATTGCGATGGCCTCTCTCTCAATTTGCGAGTAACGCTGTTCTGTAGGCGTGAGGGTTCTGCTTGCATATGCCATGGGGGCACACATGGCAGGCCTGCTGCTGGGCTAGAAAGGCTCCTAAACCTGTTGGGCTGGCGTCCACTACTAGTTGCGACTCGTTCCGGGGGTCAAAGTAGACCAGCGTTGTGTCTGCTGACAGGGCGGCCTTAGTCTTGCGAAAGGACTCCTGTTGTTCAGGGCCCCACTCCCAGGTGATGGTGGATTTGGTGAGGTCGCGAAGGGGGCCGGTGAGATCTGCCAGATCTTTGATAAATCGCCCGCAGTAGGTGACCATTCCGAGGAAACTAAGGACGGCCGTCACCGATGTTGGGGCGGGAGCTTCGTGAATGTCTTTTACCTTGTCTGGGTCCGGGCCTATCCCTTGATCAGAGAATCGGTATCCAAAGAAACTGATGTCCTTACGCAAAAAGTCGCACTTCTCCCGGTGGAGGGTCAGGCCTCGTTCTTGGAGCCGGGCGAACACCGCGTGGAGGCGCCGGATGTGTTCATCTAAGGTTGGGGCGTGGACTAGGATATCGTCACTGATGTTTAAGACGCCATCCAGCCCTTGCAAGACGTTCTGGATGATGTTTTGGAAAACCTCTGCGGCACTTGATATTCCGAAATTTAGCCGGGTGTAACGCCAGAGTCCAGCGTGAGTAGAGAAGGTGGTAATCGGACGTGAATCTGGGTGTAAGGGAATTTGGTGGTATCCTGACCTCAGATCCATCTTTGAGAACCATTTCCAACCAAAAAACCCCCCAATGTTGTCGTCTATCATGGGCGTTAGGTGTCGTTCACGTTTGATAGCGAGGTTGGGAATGCGCATGTCCACGCAGATTCTCACTGCATCTGGCTGTTTTGGTTTCTTTGCCACCACTATGGGCGATACCCACGGGGTGAGGCCGCTCACTCTTTCAATGATTCCTGCTCGTTCAAGCACCCGTAGTTCTGCTTCTACTTTAGGTCGCAGGTGGAACGCGATGCGTCGTGCCGGAGGGCCACTGGGGCGACTGATCTGTCTATGTGGAGGTGAATGGCTGGTCCCTTCAAACACCCGATCCTGTCGAACAGGGTCGTGAATTCTTGCACCAGGTGGTCGAGGCTGTGGGCTTGGACTGTAAGGGCGAAGTGGATCAACCCTAGGTCCTGCGCCGTCCGGCATCCCAGTAGGAATCCTGAACTTTCCTGAGACACGTAGATCTTGGTTTGCAGGCTGGTGGAACCATGGGATAGGTTTGTTCGGAACATTCCACACAGGTGGAGTGGACGGGTGGTGCCGTAGGCGTATACTTGCACTCTGGTGGGGTGTAGTGCCGGGGCGTTCGTCAGTGTCCGAAATACGCTGGCAGCCGTTAGATTGATTGTCACGCCTGTATCGATTAGAGTTGGTACCATCTGGTCCTGTATGTTGATGGTGCACATGGGTGCTGCAGTCGGCGTGGCCGCGAGGGTGTTGAGCATCCGGACGACGTGTATGGAAGCAGTGTCGGCTTCGTCCTCGTCCATGTCACTGCTGGTGGGGCTGGTCGGGAGCGGTTCCACTGCCCTTACTCTCCTGGGTGGGCCACTTTGTTTCCTCTTCGGCGTTGACCGGCACACACTCGCGAAGTGATTGACCTTCCCGCAGGCGCTGCAGACTTTGCCTTGTGCTGGGCAGGCTCCATTGTGATGCGTCAGGCCTCCACACCACGCACAGGCACGGCCACGTGATGACTGGGCCGGTTTAGGAGTTCCTCGCCGGGGCTGTTTTGGGCGGGTATCTAGGGTGTCGGTCTGGAGGGCGCACACTGGCTCTGTCTTTACTGCGACGGTAGGTTTGGCCTCCATATGCGCTTTGGCCTTGGCCTACCACTCTGAAGTCGCTGCTGCAATTGTGCGAGCGCAAGCTTTTCCAGCCTATTTTTAAAACTTGATGTATATGTTTGTAGCGTGACAAGATTTTTTAACTTACTATTGCCTGTTTGCACAATTTTATTCTTTGCACAGAGGACGACAGCGAGTTAGGCTGCTCCTCCTATTTTTAGACTATTATTGTGTTTCTTGTTTCACACGCTGCTTACTGGCTCACATCCACGAGGAAGTCAGCGAGTTAGGCTGCTCCTCTGATTCACCACTTACTTTGTTCGCCGAATCCCGAGCTTCGTTCCACCACGGCTGGGTGCCGATTGAGTGGAGAGCTCATGGGGAGGTAGGCGGACCAATCAGGGACACTCCAGCAAGCCGGAGGGCGGAGACAGGTGCCCGCGCCTCCCGCTACCCTTATTTTCCCTACTTATCCTCATGTGCTGGTGGGGGCGCAGCGGGCGGGTGCAGTGGGCGCGCCGAATGCGCGCCGAAGGTGCGCCTAAGGTAAGCCCGTCTGCGCCCGTCCGCGCCTGGCCCGTGCCCAGTGCCGGTCCGGCTGCCCTGCCACCTTCAGACATCTTGAGTCCCTTGTCTTACAGTCGTGACACCTTGATCTCCCTGAACCCTGGTTCTCATTCGGGGCTGCAGAGGTGTTCGCCGAGCTCCGACACGATATGGGATTGTAAGGTTTGTAATTTTCACCTTCCCTCATGCCTATCACACGCATCTTCCAAAAACCAGAGTGCGCATCCAATCAAGGCAGCTCTCATCAATGCCCGTTCTATGGTGAAACATGCTGAGAATGTATTCGAGCTCATTAGAGACAATAATCTAGACATTCTGTTCGTCACAGAAACGTGGCTAAGCGATTCATGTGCCCCAGTAGTTGAACTGGCAGTCCCACGTGGTTATCGCCTGGCTAGAGCCGATCGCTCCTCAGGCAGAGGGGGCGGCACTGCTGTTATATTCAGAGAAACATGGGCTTTCTCCTGTGACAAATCTTTGAGTGTGCTGGATGGTGAAGCCCTTGACTTCTCCTTTACTCTCTCTCCCCATCTTACCCTGGGAGGGACCTTGATCTACAGACCGCCGGGGCCGATTGGCTCCTTCCTGAACTACTTGGGAGATACTTTGATGGACCGTGCATTACGTTTCCCAAAGTTTCTCCTTCTGGGAGATTTTAATATTCATTTAGATTCCATTAGCTCCTCGGACTCATTGGATCTTCAAGACCTTTTGGCCATAATGCACCTAACTCAGTGGGTTTCGAAACCAACGCATTCTCATGGACATGTGTTGGACTTGGTATGCTCCAACTTTGCCTTGGTCCTCGATGATCCCCAGCCAGTTACCTGGTCCGACCATGCCGTCATTATTTTCACCTGGCATGCGTCATTGCCACTCCACCACCTTCCCCCCCAGTCAGGCCCCTTAGCACGAAAAATTAATATTCCTGGACTGGTGGAAGCTCTCACGCACTCCCAAATGGTCCGGACTAACAACCTAGAGAGCCAAGTGGATCTCTTTAACATCTGGGTCAGTCGGGGGGTTGAGTCCATTTCCAAACCGGCTCGGAATATTTCTCGACGCGTGTTACCTTCCCAACCTTGGTATACGCCAGCATTAAAAGAACAAAAAAGGTCCTGCAAAAAATTTGAGCGGCTCTGGAGGGTTGCATACTCCCCGCAAACTAAAGCAGATCTTCGTGCAGCCCAAAGAGAGTACTACACTGCAGTCAAGACTGCGAAAGGTGCCTACTTTGCGGCTAGGATCTTAAAAGCGGACAATAACGACAAGGAAATCTTTGCTATTGTTCAAAGCTTTCTATCACCTATAGCGGAGCATAAAAGGATCCCGGTTTCTGCCGCATGGTGTGAGGAGCTTTCTTCCTTCTTTATTAATAAGATCAGGCTTATTGAAGAGGGATTAGCTTTGAGTAACGCTGCCTCACTCCCCTTGGAGCTGGCATCTAGTGCCCCTGCTAGTAGTTGCCTTGCCAAATTCACTATGGTAGATCAATTGGACATCCTAACACTTCTGAAATCTTTAAAATCAGGCTCCCCCTCGGACCCATGTCCAGCAAGAGTTCTGGCGGGAGTAGCAGACTGTGTAGGGTCTGAGGTCACTACTTTGATCAATTGGTCTTTACAATCGGCAGTGGTACCTAAGCAGTGGAAGCAAGCCAAACTCCTGCCTCTCTTGAAGAAACCCTCGGCAGACCCCGCTACAGCAGCCAACTACCGCCCCATCTCCTTGCTCCCGGCACTGGCGAAAATCTGCGAAAAGGTTGTTTTCCGGCAGCTGAACGCCTTTGTAGAGGAGTCTGGTGCACTTCATCCAGCCCAGTCGGGCTTCAGGGCCTCCTTCAGCACTGAGACAGCCTTGGTGGAGGTGGTGGAAGCCATTAGGGAGTGCACGGACAAGGGTGGCAGAGCGGTGCTAATCTTATTGGACCTCTCTGCCGCCTTTGATACGGTTCCTCACCAACTCCTCCTGGCTCGCCTCTCTGAGATAGGCATCATGGGGGCTGTGTGGTCCTGGTTGGAGTCTTTTCTGGACTCCCGCTATCAGCAAGTCTGGATGCCCCCGTACTCTTCTTCGGCCAGGCTTGTTCAGACCGGGGTCCCACAGGGCTCTACATTGAGCCCGCTTCTTTTTAACATCTATATGACCCCGCTGATCTACCTGGCCGAGGAGTTGGGTGCAAAAATTATGGCCTACGCTGATGACACCCAGCTCCTGTTTACATGGGGCAACTCGACACTAGAAACAGAAGCAGCACAAAAATGCCTGGCAGCCGTCTTTACCTGGTTAGCTCATTCCAAACTTAAATGTAATGAGGGAAAATCAGAGATCTTACTATATGGTCAATTTCCAGGCCAATTCACTGAATCGGTTTGGCCTCCGGATTTTCCCCGTCCCCTCTCCGAAGGTGGCCCTGCTAAGAACCTGGGCATTTGGTTCAACGAAGATCTGAGGTTCGCAGAGCAGATCAAGCGTTTGACGGGTGCCTGCTTCGGGACCCTCAGATCTTTGAGTAGATTTTTCCCTCTTTTACCCCAGCCAGCTAAAGAAACGGTCGCTAGAGCCCTCATACTGTCCCGCCTGGATTATGCTAACGCTTTGTATCTGGGTTCCCCCTCCTTTCTGGTAAACAAATTGCAGCTTATCCAGAATGCGGCTGCGAGACTCTTGTTGGGTATCTCTAGACGAAATAGCATAAGATCGCATTTAGCCAATCTTCACTGGCTGCCGGTGGCCCAAAGAGTTCAATTCAAGGCCCTGGTACTCACGCATCGAGCCCTTCATGATACTGGCCCTGCCTATCTCAGGAAAAGAGTGACTTTTCATGTCCCAAGTCGCCACCTTAGGTCGGCCTCCCAACGCCGGATGGTAGTCCCCCGCTTCCGGCGAACCAGATTGGGCGGTCAATCCTTTTCGGTTAAAGCCGCTGCCCTCTGGAATTCCCTCCCATTTACTCTCAGGGACACCTGAGACCTTGGCTGCTTTAAGAAGCTTCTTAAGACTCATCTTTTTAATGTAGCCTATTAAAGTTGTTATGTTCTGCTGTTCGGCTCTCGACTTCTCTGTGGTTATGCTTCGCGCCGGGATACTCACGAGTAACTGTGCGCGCAATAAATATCCATATAACATAACATATAACAGCTCCTTGGACCGTCCGAGCGTGAGGATGTCTCTCATGGTCATATTGTCTTCCTCCAACACCCTTTCGCGCAGCTTCGAAGATGCGCAACCCTGTATGAATTGGGCGCGGATCTCGTCGTCGGCGTCAGGGAGGGTGCACATGCTCGCTAGTTTTTTCAGCCTCGCGTAAAAGACATCAACGGATTCTTCTGGGAGTTGGCGGGCTTGGCGGAGTAGGAACCTCTCATAGTCGGCACTGGCGAAGGGCTCGAAGTACGCGGTAATTGCGTCGCGCAGCGTGGCGTAGTTTCTGGGCGGGCACCTTCTACCACGTCTTTCGAGATGTCGTCAATCGCCTCCCCTCCGAGGTGCAACAGCATGGCATGCCGCCGCTCAACCGCGATCTCTGCCGCTATGAAGTAGTTTTCAAGGCGTTCTACCCATTTCTTCCACCGCGCGGCCTGCGACGGTGGTGTGCCGGTGACTGTGAATGGCTCCAGGGGGGGGCGCGTTGGTCATGGCTGCTGAGGATGGGCGCAGGTGGCGAGGGCCTCTGCTGTAAACCTCAGGGTGAGATGTACTGGTGTAGTCGACGGGCTTTCCGGGCCGTACAGATGACCAGGACCTCTTGGCCGGCAGGGGGTCCAACAGGGGCCTTAAACGGCCCAATCGGTGTCTCACGCCAAATGCGTGAGAAACGGCAGGCCTGGTTCGGCGCGTTGCACGCAAGATGCGTGAGGTATGGCAAGCAGTCGCGTAGCTCCGAGCGTGCAGCTTCTGCTGAGACAGAAGGCTGGCGGGCGGGCGGGAGGCAGTCGCTGGGCCTGGAGAGGGCCGCCGGGAGCGTGGGCAGGTGGGGAGAAACAGCAGGAGTGCCTGGACTTGTGCGCGCTCACCTCGGAGGCCACGAGGCACCACCGCCAGGTAGGAGGGGTGGGGCCGTGGCGGGGAGAGTGCTCCAGCGCCTCCGGGGCCCCTACAGAGGCAGGCAGTGAGTCCGGTCAATGCGCACTCGGCACCACGGCAGCTGGGGGCTTCACCCGTCGACGTGGCTCTGTGGGGGCAGGAACAGCCGTCAGAAGGGAGGGAGGCCGCAGGGGTGACGGCGATCCGCTCCTTGGGCAAGAGCGTGATGAACTGGCGCACGCGATGGGGTGGCGAGACCACCTCATCGCCAATGTGGTGTTTTGGAAGGCCCTATGAAATGAGGCACAGGACACATGTGTTGAAGTTACTGTGGCCGGCTACTGCCTTTTCGCCACGCCCAGAGCCCTGGGCTTTTATTGGCACTGCAGCGTGCCACCCGCGTGGACGCAGGGTCAGCCCACTGCTCACACGCAGGAGGGGGGGTGTGACTAGAAACCCCCACTCACAGTACACGCATGGGCTGGCCCACTGCTGGGCTAAACATTACACCGGCCTCACTGCTTCTGCGGCGCAGGACTGTCTCCTCCTCCCTGCAGGCAACACAAACAGAAGATGGCCCTCCTCACCCTCCGGTGAATCCATGAGGTTATTTAATGTGCAGGAGAGGGGGGATGTGGCATGCAACACTGTTGTGGCAGAGCTACTTGTCCCTTTCAGCTTTCATTGTGGGCATCACCTCATGCCAGTTGCTCAGCGCCGCTTGTCTCTTGATGGGTCCACAGCGTAAGGTACGCCCCTGCGCTGCAGGCTTTCCACTTGCTGACCTCATCTACCATGCTGCAGGGGGTTGTCCCTCTTGTGGAAAACAGCACCAAAGGACTATTACCCTCTCACCTGCTGACAGGGCTCTCGCACTAAGTCTAGTACTCCACCCCTTATTTTGCCTGAGGCACTCCACCCCTTATTTTGCCAGGGAACCGCCACAGCTCCGCAGCATCTCCTTCACCCCACGGGCTAACCTCACACCCGCTGGCATTTTGCCTGCTCTGCGACAGCCTCTCTAGGGTAGGGAAAGGCCAGATACTTGGCCAGTTCATCCCTCCTTGTTTCCAGGCATACGCTCTGTATGCCATCACAGGCTCACGCACAGCAGCTGGTGCAGGAACGTGCACAGGCGGGCTTCATCTCCTTTGCCCACTTTGCCCCTCTTGTTGGCAGGGGCTCCCTCAACACAGGCTATACTTCTCCCTCTCCAACCTGCAGTGCAGCTGCCTATCTACAAATGGGGCTAGCCCACTCGTCGCCAATGTAAAGGGTCGGGCCCTAGGACTCCATGCAAGGCAAATGACCCCAGTGACACAGTAGCTTGATATCTGGGACTGGCCCATGGCATGTGCGCTCGGCCCCTTTTGTTGGCAGGGTCACATGTCCTGTGACACCTGTGATGGATTGGAGTGAGGTGAGTGTGGAAGCCAGCCTTCTAGGAGTGGCTGGTGGCAACACATTATTAGTTAACACTAAAACGTGTCCAGCCGGTCACTACACTTAGGAGACTACCAATGAAAACACTTGAGGAGTGCAGCTTGCGCTCTTTAAAGCTATTCACTTTTGTAATTTGGTGAAACTTGCAACTGTAGATCCTTTCATTATGGACCGACAATAACTTCGGACTCTTCTTTGACAGAAAGGGAGAATGTTTGGCAGCCGGTTCAATATACACAGGAAGAGATGGGACAGACAACATTATTTACCAGTCCCTAATACACATACAGGAGGACAGATGGCACAGTCAACAACACTCTTTTTCGAGGGGACATTTTTGAATAAACCAATTTAGGTTCTTAAATAAAATATAATTTATTAGGAGAACAAATGTTCCACTGTCTGCCAGAGCTGCTAAGAATAAAGCTCTGTTTACGCAGTGTCCTCTGCTAGACTGCATAAGCCCAAGAAAACGAATACTTACCTAAAAGGAGCGTTTACTCGTGGAGGATTACATGGCTGGAGGAAATGTACAATTAAAATAAAGTGCAATGACTCGTTCCTATGTTTCGCACTTCATCATTCCTTACGGGCCCAAACAAGGCTGTGCCGTCATTAATTATATATCAGAAAGGCCCCCTGGCCACCGTGTGCTAATGGATCCCGTTTTCGTTAATGTCAGCTCACTTAAAACCCGCAAGATCAGATTACTTCATAGCCGGCAGAATCATGCTTTTATTACAGTTTAAAAAAAAATGTGTACCTATAATTTCCTTCTTTTTGACTTTTGCCCTCAAGGACCTAATGAAATTCGCTAACTTTTAAAAGTCTGTGATCCACCGCCCATTAGTTTCCACATTTTGTTGCACTCGCTTTCCAAGAGCTGCATATTGATTAGGCCTTTTTTTTTATTTGTTTGTCCCCCTCTTCGTCAGTCTTTTGACATACAGGCATTTCAATCAGTTAAGTACACTCCACCACTCTGTAAACAATGACAATGTCACACAGGTTTCAAGGTGTCGCAGGTTCTCCAGAATTTACAATTTTTTATTGATTATGCAAAAGTTAACTACACATAAGAGATTACAGAAAAGGTTTTATTTTTCCTTACAAAAAAGTACGTTGATTGCATTGCCAATCATGAATAATGAAATGTGGAAGATCTCTTTTATTCAGTGTGCAAACTTGACCAGGAATCCCGCCATCGTCCCTTGGACAAAGCAAGTGTGGAAGGATGTGTAAAGCTAAGACAGGTAACTTATAAGTACCCAGCCTCTAGGAAGCAAAGCACTGTGACATAAAGTATGTCAGACTCCCTACAACAAAGTTACAAATGCTCACACTCAAACATAGCAGGCAAAATCTGTGGGTAAAAGTAAACAGATCCAGTATGTCACCACAAATCTCATTACTCAAATAGTGTGTTTTACTTCTTTTACCAGCTCCATAGGAATTAGGGGCCCGATTAAAAGATGGCGGACGAACTTCAGTCCGTCCACCATTGTTTCCTATTTGGGACCACCCACCTACAAGGTGGCAGTCCCACAATAGGAATTACGATGCGACCGCGACTGAGGCGGTCGCATTGTCCATTTTTTATATTGAGGCTTGTGCTGCTAGCTGCCAGCACCCAGTCTCCCTCTTGGATTTGAGGGGGAGTAGCATGACGTCGCTCATCGGCATAGTCCTTCATCTTTTCCTTCTTTATTTTGTCTCTGGCCGCAATCTCCTCATGGTCAGAGTCGGGATACTGTTCGTTCGCTGCCCGATTCATCATTGGTATTCTGGTGCGCACTGGGCGTCCCAGCATGAGAGTGGCAGGACATTTGCCTGTGGTGGAATGAGGCGTGGTTCGGTATGCTCGCAATACCTCGTTGAGTGCTGCCTGAAGGCTCTTTCCGGTGAGTTCTGCTTGCTGAATGGCCTTCTTGATCGTGGCCATGAAACGTTCGATCATTCCGTTGGCCTGTGGCCATAATGGTGTGATCTTGCGGTGTGTGAAGTTGAGGTGCTGAGCAAAATCAGCAAATTCATGGCTGTTGAATGGAGGCCCATTATCTGACTTCACTACTAGGGGAATGCCCCATGCGGCAAAGACCTCCTCTAGGATCGGTATGGCACTCGATGCTTTCGTGGATGTGCACAGTTGTGCGATCGGGAATCTGGAGTATTCGTCCATGATGACCAGGACGTATTGGCCCGATTTGATTGGCCCAAAGAAGTCAATGGCAATGTGTTGCCAGACACCCTCCGGTAGTGGAGACATTTGTAGTGGTGCAGGGGGATCCGGACGGCTCACCAGTTGACATTGCGGGCAGTCCTTCAGGGTCGTCTCCACCATCAGGTCTAGTGTTGGGAACCAGACTCTTTCACGGAGTGCTCTTTTTGTGGCTACTATGCCCCGGTGTCCCTCATGTGCTAGGTTGATGACCCCTTGCCTGAGTCGTCATGGGATCACTATTCTGGTGTCTCGTAAGATGAGACCATTTGCTGCTATCGACAGTTCCTCGCGGACATGTTTGAATGTCGCCATCTCTTGGTCGCTTTGTTCACTGCTTTGCGTGTGTCTCCAGCTGTTAGTTTGGATCAGACGTTTCACCTCTTGCAGGGTGGCATCAGTTTGCGTCGCTTCACAAATGGCCTCCAGTGGAACAGCCGGAGGCCTCGCTTGGTCTATTACGAAGTGAATGTATTAGTCCGCGATTGATTGTTCTGATTTGCTGGATCTGGTGGGGTGCCGGGACATGTAGTCTGCAGGGTTTGCATCTTTTCCTGGCTTGTGAATTATGGTGTAGTTGTATTCTTGGAGCCGTAGGCCCCATCGCTCTATTCTCGGTGGCATTTTTGCTCGCGGGTTTCCAAAGATTGTGGTCAAAGCTTGGTGGTCAGTCACTAGTGTAAAATGTTTTCCAAAGATGAAAATGCGGAAGTGTTCACACGCCCAGACAACAGCCAGGCTTTTTTTTTATGGCTGTGAATATGCTCTCTCCGTGTCCGTTAGACTTCTGCTGGCGTATGCTACTATGTGCCGTTGGTCTTCTTCTCTATCGTATTGCGCGAGGATGGCTCCTAATCCTACGGGACTGGCATCCACTGTTATCTCTGTCTTTTTTTTTGGATTGAAGTAAGCCAGGTTTTTTGCTGATTCTACAGTTCTCTTGATCTCTCGAAATGCCCCTTCACATTGAGTGGACCACTGGAAGGTCTGTCCTTGTTTAGTGAGCATCCTTAGCGGGTAGCTTAGCGTGGCGTAGTCAGGTATATATCTGGAGCAGTAGCTGGCCATGCCTAGGAATGATCATCTCCTACGTCCTCTGGGCTTGGTGTGTCGTTTAGTGCTGCTACCTTTTCTGGGTCTGGTTTCATGCTACTTCCAGAGAATATGTGTCCGAAAAATTTTTGCGTGGGTTTGTGAAATTCACACTTATTTTGGTTGAGTGTGAGGTTGGCTTCCATCAGCGCCTGACAGACCTGATCTAGTGCTTTGTTGTGTTCTTGAGTCGTTGCTCCATAAACGAGGATGTCATCGCTATAGTTTAGGACCTGTGGAATGTGATGTATTGTTCTCCTGATGGCCTCTTGGAATATTTCCGCTGCTGATGACACCCCGAAGCTTAGTCTTTTATATCTGAATAATCCGAGGTGTGTCGAGAATGTTGTGATGTATCTTGACCTTTCGTGCAGTTCTAGTTGGTGGTATCCTTTGTTGAGGTCTAGTTTTGAAAAGATCTTGGCTCCATTGAGTGAAGTGATCATGTCACTGATGTGAGGGCCTTATGTCTCTCTCTCTCTATTGCCGTGTTGGGCGCCAACCTATCCACACACAGACGGACTCGGCTGATTTCTCCTTTCTTTGGTACTACCACGACTGGGGAGACCCATGGGGTTGGTCCATCTGTTCTCTCGATGATGTCGGCTTCTAGCAGGTCTTGGAGTTCCTTCTCCACGGCTTCTTGCCGGTGAAACGGGATTTTTCGGTGGTGTTGCGCCACCGATGTGATTTGTTCGTTTATATGCAATTTTATTTGGCAGTTCTTCATTTTTCCCAGGCCTTGAAAGAGCCTGGGGAACTTCTGGATGAGTGCTGGTTTGTCAGTGACTCTGAATAAGATGTTCACCAATTTCAATCGTTCTGCAGTGGCTAGGCTCAGGAGGCCCCTCGATGTCATGGATGTAGGCTGATATTGTGAGATCTTGATATGACAGTTCGGTCTCGAACTTCCCAAGACACGTTAGTGGCTTCTTGGACATCCACGTATACACTTGTACATGGGCATTAACCAGCTTTGGCGGTGGTTTCATGCGTTGGTATTCTGTTACTGGTAAGTAGTTTAGCGTTGCCCCACTATCTAGTACGAACTTGGTGGGGTGGGAGCCAACTCTGATGTCTAGACGCTGGTACTCTTTCAGCTGATCAAGGTCAGCTACACAATAGAGGTATTCCTTTCGATCTTGAGGGATGGGCGATGGGGATCGGGATTCTCTTGATGACGACCGCTGAGATTGACAGGAATGGCAGCTGGACTGTGACAACCCAGTAGATGAGTCTCGTCTATCCTGAACTGCTCTGACATGATGACGGCTGTTTGAAGACTGGTGTTGCCGGTGCCTTCCCCTGTGTTCACTCTTTGGTATAACCCTGCACATACTTTCAAAGTGGTTGTCTCTACCACACTTCCGACTTTGTTATCCTAGTGCTGGGCATGCATCTGCATGCAGGAAGTCGTATCCGCATCTGTAGCATTTGGGTTGTCTGTCTGATCGTCCCCTCGTATGACTCGTATCTTTGTGTCCTTTGCTTGACTGGTGGTGATGTCTCTTGGACCTGGAGGAACGCACCTGTGGTGGGGATCGTCCGTGCACTCGTCGAGACTGCATCCTGAATACTTGTTCCCGTCTCTCACCTTTCCCGGCTTCCATTTTCTTTGCATGTTCATCAGCTGGTTCATCTACTCTTGTCATTTCTACGATCTCTTCCAACCCGTAGCTTCTCTTGAGCAATTTGCGTCTCAGTGGTTCGGAGAGACAACCTTCTTTGACTCTTAGTCGCAGGGCGTCGTCAGTTGAAAACTTGTCAAAATCACAGTACTTCGCCAATCGTCTCAGACGTGTTACGAACGCCCCCATTTGTTCACCTTTCTCTTGTGCGGCCAGGTTGAATGTGTACAGCTCAAAGTCGATGTTCCTTTTGTGTAGGAACTTGCGGTCTAGTGCTTCGCGTACTTTATCGTAAGAATCAGAGGACTCTTCTGGCAGTTCTTTTATGATTCGTCTACCTTCCCTGCCAATCAGGTTCTTGAGAGCAAACAGTCGCTCTTTGAGGTCTGTCACCTTGGATGCTTTCATGAAGTTCTCAAAATCTTCTATCCATTCTTGCCATCGCGTACCCATGCTCCCGCCAGATTCAAGAACGAGGGGCTTGGGGCTGCGCAGAAATGAGGCTCTCATCATGCTTGTGGGGGCTGGGTCGGGCATTGTACACCTGTGGTTCCTGACTACTTTTGCAGTCCTAATTCACTCTCTGTTATGTTCTGTTGCACTCGCCAGTGCTTGTTTGTTACTTCTGTTGCACTCGCCAGTGCTTGTTTGTTACTCCCGTTGCACTCGCTAGTGCTTGATTGTTACTTTATTGCACTCGCCAGTGCTTGTTTGCTGTCTTTATTGCACTCGCCAGTGCTTGTTTGTTGCTTCTGTTGCACTCACCAGTGCTTGTTTGTCACTCGCCAATGCTTGTTTGCTGTTTCAGGCTCTTTGCCTGACTTCAAAATGGCCGCTGATGATCCCTCGCAGGGGTTTGGCCAATGCTGCCTGACTCCAAGATGGCCGCGCGGGAATCTCGTCCCTGGCGAGATTTCGACCGTTTTTTTGTTTTCTTCACCGGGGACACGGTTAATCGGCGCTTTCACTCACCGCATGCGGCCAGGATCCACCGCTGGAGTCACAAACAGGTAGGGCAGCTTTCTTTTGCTTCTACCACCGGGGTGGGCTCCCGGTGGGGACTTTGGGCAGTGTGCTTCGGCCTCTTTGTACGAGGCGGGCTCCGCTGTTTCCGCCGCCGAGGTGGGCTCTCGGTGTGCGCTGCGAGTAACGCGCTCAAGCCTCCACGCGCGAGGCGAGCTCCGGTCTTTCCGCCGCCGGGGTGGCACCTGGTGGGCGTTATGGGCAACACGCTCGAACCTCCAGACGTGGGGCGAGCTCCAGGCGGGTCAACAACAGCTGGGTGCCGAGTTAGCTTTCTTCACGCACGCGTGGGGACAGGACACCCTCGTCGCCAGATGTAGTGTCGCTCTTTCCACAGAATACACACAGACACGATTGAGGGTACCAGCTCCTTTATTCAGCTCCTTTTTTGTCCAGGGCTAACGGCTAACTGCCCCTTGGTCCCCGGCTCCTCCCTTTCCGCCCGCCCTCGTCCCTCACTCGGGCCGGTCCTAGTGCCTGACCAGTTTGGTCACTGGGCACTATTGCATTGACATAATTACAGACCAAGCCCCATTTTGAAGAAGGGAAAGAGCTTTCTCTGTGTCATGTATTCATCACGAAACAGCTGTAGCTCATTTCCTAGACCTTCCTCCATCTCGTTGTTTTAATGTCTAGTGGTTGCCAAGCAGCATAATGCTTTTTTTGCTTCAGCCACAGGATCTAAACAAAAGTGAGCCCCAAGCCACAGAATAACTGTAAAGTATGGCGTACCATAAACATTCGCCCTTGAGCTAAGACTCCGAGAAGCATTTCAGCAGTCAAGATTCCTTAGTGAATGAGAAAGGACTGGGAAAACCTCCATAGTGAGTAATGACTCAAAGATTTGCAGCTTTAGATATCAAAAACCAGCAATGCTAATGATAAAAGTGGACATTTAACACTCCAAAAGCCATCACCTTTATCATAGAAATACATGGACTGCAAATCGAACAGCCACAATCAAAGGTCAGGTTTTTCTAATGTACTAAGGAGGAAAAGTAGGTTCAATTGGGTAGTGAATTTCATGTAAGGAGATTATAATTGGAAGATGACTTAGGGAAGGAGGTTGTGATCAATGTTAGAGAACACAGCCACTCCCCAAATGTAACTAAGGTACATAAGGCATGTTCTCCACGAATTCAGAGAAGCTGTAGTGAAGGCAGGGCCCTGCTGGCGCACATTGCTATGTTAGCATAGGCTTATTAGAAGTGTAACCCCCTTTCTGCTTCTGACGCGCACTACCTCCATAGTGCTGCGCACATCCGTTGGCTGTCGCGGCCACACCCACTGCACTAAACCGCGGCTGAATTGCCGCCGTGGTTAAGCGGCTAAACGCCATTTTACCTTTTTGCTGCTTTTGCACACGACACTGCATGTAAATGTTGTTGTTAGTTAGGTTGCTTGAATTTCTTCACATGAGAATGGCTTGTTTTCAACATCCTTAGACTTACATCGCTACCTTTGTCTGCACAATGAGTGCAAAACCCTCCAAGGTTATCATAACAATGTTAGCTGTTATTCGTGCTGATCGGCCCACGCTCTAGACACAACATGCACGGATCACTGAAAGAATATCGACTACCACAATATCGAGTACCCAAAATATCGAGGTGAAAATATCTACTACAAAAATATCGAGTTTGTATGTACAAACAGGTAAGTACAAAAATATCGACTACAAAATATCGTTTACAAAAATATCGTTGTAAAAAATATCGACTTTACTAAAAACAATGTTTAATTACATTAATATAAAAAATTAATTACTAAAATATAATTAACAATACTTAAAATAACTTTTAATAATTAAATATTTAATGAAAGTAAAAAAATATATATATTTTTAATCATATTTCTTAAAACATATATATATAGTAACAACATTTAATTAAATAATAGGCAATATTGTATATGTACCCCAAAAACCCAAAACTGACCCTGAACCCTAAAAATACCCCTTTACCCAAAAACTAAAAACTGACCCTGAACCCTAAAAATAACCCTTTACCCAAAAACTGAAAACTGACCCTGAACCCTAAAAATACCCCTTTACCCAAAAACTGAAAACTGACCCTGAACCCTAAAAATACCCCTTTACCCAAAAACTGAAAACTGACCCTGAACCCTAAAAATACCCCTTTACCCAAAAACTGAAAACTGACCCTGAACCCTAAAAATACCCCTTGACCCAAAAACTGAAAACTGACCCTGAACCCTAAAAATACCCCTTGACCCAAAAACTGAAAACTGACCCTGAACCCTAAAAATACCCCTTTACCCAAAAACTAAAAACTGACCCTGAACCCAAAAAATACCCCTTTACCCAAAAACTGAAAACTGACCCTGAACCCTAAAAATACCCCTTTACCCAAAAACTGAAAACTGACCCTGAACCCTAAAAATACCCCTTTACCCAAAAACTAAAAACTGACCCTGAACCCTAAAAATACCCCTTTACCCAAAAACTGAAAACTGACCCTGAACCCTAAAAATACCCCTTTACCCAAAAACTGAAAACTGACCCTGAACCCTAAAAATACCCCTTTACCCAAAAACTAAAAACTGACCCTGAACCCTAAAAATACCCCTTTCATTTAACATAATTAGCAATTAATCAATTAAATAAAATTAATTACCAATTACATTTTAATTAATTAACAAACATTTTTTAATTAACAATTAATTAAATATTACTACCAATTATTAAATTAACATATTTAATTAATTATAATTAAATTACTTCCCACCCTATTCCCCTATAAACCCACAACCCGCTAGAGAAAATACATTATTTTAATTGACATAATTAGCAATTAATCAATTAAAGAAAATTAATTACCAATTAAATTTTAAATAATTAACATATATTATTTAATTACCAATTAATTAATTATTACTACCAATTAATAAATTTACATATTTAATTAATTATAATTAAATTACTTCCCACCCTATTCCCCTATAAACCCACAACCCGCTAGAGAAAATAAATTATTTTAATTGACATAATTAGCAATTAATCAATTAAATAAAATTAATTACCAATTAAATTTTAAATAATTAACATATATTATTTAATTACCAATTAATTAATTATTACTACCAATTAATAAATTTACATATTTAATTAATTATAATTAAATTACTTCCCACCCTATTCCCCTATAAACCCACAACCCGCTAGAGAAAATAAATTATTTTAATTGACATAATTAGCAATTAATCAATTAAATACAATTAATTACCAATTAAATTTTAAATAATTAACATATATTATTTAATTACCAATTAATTAATTATTACTACCAATTAATAAATTTACATATTTAATTAATTATAATTAAATTACTTCCCACCCTATTCCCCTATAAACCCACAACCCGCTACAGAATTAAATTACACAATAATTAAAAAAATAATTAATTAAAAAAAATAATAAAATAAATTGACACTTTTCACACATATTATAACATAAACACACTATAAATAATTAAATATTATTTAAAAAACTATATTTTTTACTATCTAGATTATATACTTGGATATTTTCACTGTCTATATTATTTACAGTCGATATTACTTCACTTACCTTAAAAACGATATTTTGGCTGTCGATATTCTGTCTAGTCGATATTTTCTCCAAACGATATTTAAAACTCGATATTCTGTCCAGACGATATTTTGGAGTCGATATTATGTCTGTGCACCAACATGCACGCAGCTGCAGCTAACTTGAAATTCTAGCGCCTTTAATATTGCACTGCATGCATGATTAACACACTTGGAGAAAATCCATTTCAGAGAGAGAGAGCTTTTGCAGATCGTGATGTGATTCATCTCTACTGATCTTGGAGGTATGGGGTTCCCCATTCAAGCCTAAGAGATCTTCTGTTATTATATAAAACCTAGTTCCTAGCAAGATAGGGTGGTACACGAGGCACTATAGGACCTGGTTCCACTATCATTATAATATGATTTCTCCTTTTGTGTTTTATGGAATTGTAACAATGCTGATCTGTTATTCTTAATCATATGCCTGCTAATGTTAGCAAAAATACTGCATCTTAGAGCACGTCGTTAAAATAAACATTTTACACTTTTCTGTGTCTCTATCTACTCACGTTGTGGACTGGTAAGAGAATAACAAATGAAAGAGTGTTCTTGATTCCCACCATTCCTGAGAGTAACCTAAGTCACATGTTCAGGTTGTCTAATCATTGGTACCTTTGCTATAGGATGAAGAGCTGATGAGACACTGATGCTAGTCGGTTAGGGGTTCTAGGTACTGAGGTAAGTTTTCTGGTACATCATAATTCACTGAGGTCCTGGATCTCAGTGCACAGTTCTGTGTATGAGCAGAATCCCCGCAACAAAGCAAGCAGTAACCCTCAGGAAGCCAGAGGAACAATTAAAAAATATATATTGTCTCAAGTTCCTGAGCACATTACAGGTCAACTACCAGCAATCCCCTATCTAAAAAGATTAATGGCTTACACTGTAAAAGCCACAACACAAACCCTTGCGGCTCCTAGAAGACACCAAGACATATAAACATTTCAGAACATCTAACCACTACACATAATGAAGAACCCTTTCTCCTGCACTACAATATAAATAACAACAGCAGAATACTCATATATGCAACACAAAACAAGTTACTCAGATTTACCCAATATGCAATGTGCATGATGGTGGCACCTTGAAATTGTGCCTGCCACCATTCATGCAAATATATACAACACATCAGAATATCAGAAGAGTAATATACCCCTAAATTATGCACAACTGCCTAACATGCACATTGCAACATATTATGAACTACAAAATTAGATACAAATTCTAACTAACAACTACTACTCCAAAAATAATTGTAGATTTTGAGGAGGCAATGATACAAACAATACTCCAAATCTTCTCACATACAGTCATCAGAGGCTGGCTGCTATTATTTTAATCAAACTGTTACAGGGGTTAAGTCCAATGTTGATGGCCAGATAGGACGTAAGAAACATTTTTACAAAAAAGAAGATCTGACCACCTTATTTTGATTCCTGCTATTTATTTCAGCAGATTATGTGCCAAGGGAAAATTTTTTTTCTTTTTCTTTTCTACTCACTCAGAATCTGATAACCAGGGAGGGTAGCCTGGAAACACCGGAGCTGGATTCCTCGGCTGGAGAAAGTATAGTGTCTCTCAGTGCGTCAGCTGGAGGGTCGGCTTCCTTTGGCACTTGCTGCAGCAGGGCGCGTCGGGCAAGTAGATAGTTGAACTGCTCCAAACCACTGTGTGTTTGTTTGGACAAGTGTGGGCATATTTATACCTTGAAGGTGCTGAGTTTGACGTACGATTGGACATAATAACGTCATTAGAGACTTAATTCTCTGAAAACTCCATGAGTTCTTGGATACATCAATATATATGCAGTGGGAGGTCCCTGACTGCTGAAGGCGGCTTTTTCCAAGAAATCATTGTAGATTTTTGGAACTAGTGGAAGTAGCCAAACCGTATTAGGACTACTTGAGCTATGTCTTAATATGGTTATGATTTCTATGCCTATATAAGGATACAGTACCTTATACCTTTATAAGGGAATGAATCGGGAAAATTACACTACGGTCCTAAAACACCATACAATAGTATGTCAAACTCCCTACAACAAAGTTACAAATGCTCAAATTCACATTGCAGCTAAAAATCTCTGGGTAAAAGTAAACAGATGCATATGTTCCCACAAATCTCGGCACTCAATTAGGGATCTTTATTTATTTTATCAGCTTCATAGGAATTAGGGGCCCGATTATGATGGTGGACGGACTTCAGTCTGTCCGTTTTTGTTTCTTGCTTGGGACTGCCTGTCTACAAGGCAGCAGTCCCACAGTAGGAATTACGATGCGACTGCAACCAAGGCGGTTGCATTGTCTATTTTTTGTATTGAGGCTTGTGCTGCTGGCTGCAGCTCATGCCGCAAGACAAAAAGGGGTCACCACACATATCCCTACACTGCTTGCCACATGGTGTGGGGACATGTGGGAGGGCACCATAGGTGCTCCCTAGTGCCCACAGCCTAAGGCATGGGGGCAAGGGGGGCCCGCTACAGTCCCCCAATGTTGCTTTCTGCCAGCTTTTCCATGGTGGGTGTACCACCATAGAAAGGCTGGCGGGGATGGACAAAGTAATCCCTGCGGCAGTGCCTGGTAGGCACCACCACCAAAACAGAGATTGCGAGGCCCTCCTCCGCACCGTCGGGCTCAAGAAGCCTGTCAGATGCAGCGCAGTCGGTGTTTCAGACTGCCATCACACCGCCCAGCATCCTAATGTAGTGGGCGGTGAAGGTGGACCGATGGTGGTGAGACCACCATCAACAGCCTGTCTGTGGTGGTCTCGCCACCATCGTAATGACCCATAGGTCATCACTCATTCAGTCATAAATGTTTATTTCTGGAATAAAATGCATTAAACATACATCAAACAAAAAAATACACACCATAATGGGGACCCAAATCAGCAAATCACATGGCAAACTTGCTCCATCTACACATTTTCATAATTTCATAACTCATTACTCCCATATTCAATTTATTGATATTATGGTGCATGTTTAACCTTTAAAATTTACTTTTTTTGTTAATCTCAATTGGTTTGGAAATTGGAACTTATTTCTTTCTTAATTTTAATGTTGGTTTTTTCACTTTAATGTTGATTTAGTTTTGATGTACATCTACTACATGCAGATTTCTTGGAGGAAGGGCCTTGTGGTAGTACCAAACTACCTAGAGTAAGCCAGGGATTCCACACAGGGACCTCAATTTACTTTTAGGCTCTTAGTTGCTGACAGTGTTATAGCTCAAAAAACACAGTCGATAGACAGAATGTAGAACAATGTCATACATTCACCCCAGTACAAGGATCTGGGCCTAAATCCATCGTTTATTTGCACTCCACACCACCCTGGGTTAGACACTGGCTATATGCAAATCAGCTCTGACCCTGTGCCTCATGGGAACAGTCCAGTCCGAACTACCAAGCCATGTCTTTCCCAGACCGGAATCAAGCATCCAAGGACCGGTTTCTGGCTATCAGCCTTCATCAGCCTGGATAGCTTGACTCCAGTGGTGTGGAGAGCCTGGGACTCAGGTCTGAGCATCCCCAGCCCACTCGGGGTGAAATTGCCAAAAACACAGTTGATGGACAGAATGTAGAACAATGTCATACATTCACCGCAGTACAAGGATCTGGGCCTAAATCCATCGTTTTTTTGCACTCCACACCACCCTGGGTTAGACACTGGCTATATGCAAATCAGCTCTGATCCTGTGCCTCATGGGAACATTCCAGTCCGAACTACCAAGCCATGTCTTTCCCAGACCGGAATCAAGCATCCAAGGACCGGTTTTTGGCTATCAGCCTTCATCAGCCTGGATAGCTTGACTCCAGTGGTGTGGAGAGCCTGGGACTCACGTCTGAGCATCCCCCGCCCACTCGGGCCATGCCTGAACTGCGGTGGCGGAGTGAGCTAAAGAACGGTGATGGATTAAACCCAGATCAGTTGACTGGGGGTGAGTGTTTGTATTATCAACGCTCCGTCCATCACCACCTTTGGTTTTTCTTTGTTCGCCCTAAGTTGGAAGGGTATGCTCAGACGTGAGTCCCTTGCTCACTTTGCCACTGGAGTCAAGCAAGCCCGGCTGAAGACGGCTGTAATGCCAGAAACTGGTCCTGGGAAGCTTGATTCCGGTCCAGGGAAGACATGGCTTGGCAGTTCGGGCTGGACTGTTCCCATGAGGCACAGGGTCATACTGATTTGCATATGGCTATGCCTGAACTGGGGTGGCGGAGTGAGCTAAAGAACGGTGATGGATTAAACCCAGATCAGTTGACTGGGGGTGAGTGTTTGTATTGTCAACGCTCCGTCCATCACAACCTTTGGTTTTTCTTTGTTCGCCCTAAGTTGGCAGGGTATGCTCAGACGTGGGTCCCTTGCTCACTTTGGCACTGGAGTCAAGCAAGCCCGGCTGAAGACGGCTGTAATGCCAGAAACCGGTCCTGGGAAGCTTGATTCCGGTCCAGGGAAGACATGGCTTGGCAGTTCGGGCTGGACTGTTCCCATGAGGCACAGGGTCAGACTGATTTGCATATGGCCATGCCTGAACTGGGGTGGCGGAGTGAGCTAAAGAACGGTGATGGATTAAACCCAGATCAGTTGACAGGGAATGAGTGTTTGTATTGTCAACGCTCCGTCCATCACCACCTTTGGTTTTTCTTTGTTCGCCCTAAGTTGGCAGGGTATGCTCAGACGTGAGTCCCTTGCTCACTTTGCCACTGGAGTCAAGCAAGCCCGGCTGAAGACGGCTGTAATGCCAGAAACCGGTCCTGGGAAGCTTGATTCCGGTCCAGGGAAGACATGGCTTGGCAGTTCGGGCTGGACTGTTCCCATGAGGCACAGGGTCAGACTTATTTGCATATGGCCATGCCTGAACTGGGGTGGCGGAGTGAGCTAAAGAACGGTGATGGATTAAACCCAGATCAGTTGACTGGGGGTGAGTGTTTGTATTGTCAATGCTCCGTCCATCACCACCTTTGGTTTTTCTTTGTTCGCCCTAAGTTGGCAGGGTATGCTCAGACGTGAGTCCCTTGCTCACTTTGCCACTGGAGTCAAGCAAGCCCGACTGAAGACGGCTGTAATGCCAGAAACCGGTCCTGGGAAGCTTGATTCCAGTCCAGGGAAGACATGGCTTGGCAGTTCGGCCTGGACTGTTCCCATGAGGGACAGGGTCAGACTGATTTGCATGTGGCCATGCCTGAACTGGGGTGGCGGAGTGAGCTAAAGAACGGTGATGGATTAAACCCAGATCAGTTAACTGGGGGTGAGTGTTTGTATTGTCAACGCTCTGTCCATCACCACCTTTGGTTTTTCTTTGTTCGCCCTAAGTTGGCAGGGTATGCTCAGACGTGAGTCCCTTGCTCACTTTGCCACTGGAGTCAAGCAAGCCCGGCTGAAGACGGCTGTAATGCCAGAAACCGGTCCTGGGAAGCTTGATTCCGGTCCAGGGAAGACATGCCTTGGCAGTTCGGGCTGGACTGTTCCCATGAGGCACAGGGTCAGACTGATTTGCATATGGCCATGCCTGAAGTGGGGTGGCGGAGTGAGCTAAAGAACGGTGATGGATTAAACCCAGATCAGTTGACTGGGGGTGAGTGTTTGTATTGTCAACGCTCTGTCCATCACCACCTTTGATTTTTCTTTGTTCGCCCTAAGTTGGCAGGGTATGCTCAGACGTGAGTCCCTTGCTCACTGTGCCACTGGAGTCAAGCAAGCCCGGCTGAAGACGGCTGTAATGCCAGAAACCGGTCCTGGGAAGCTTGATTCCGGTCCAGGGAAGACATGGCTTGGCAGTTCGGGCTGGACTGTTCCCATGAGGCACAGGGTCAGACTGATTTGCATATGGCCATGCCTGAACTGGGGTGGCGGAGTGAGCTAAAGAACGGTGATGGATTAAACCCAGATCAGTTGACTGGGGGTGAGTGTTTGTATTGTCAATGCTCCGTCCATCACCACCTTTGGTTTTTCAGTGTTATAGCTCAGCCATAACTCAAATCAAGACTGAAGGGTCTCTTAATCAGCCTAGCGATTGATTTTCCTAGTAAGACCAAACCCGATTTTGAAGAAGTGTAAGAGCTTTCTCTGTGTTATATATTCATCACGAAACAGCTGTAGCTCATTTCCTAGACCTTCCTTCATCTCGTTTTTTTGGTGTCAAGTGGTTGCCAAGTAGCATAATGCTTGTTTTGCTTCAGCCACAGGATCTAAACAAAGTGAGCCCCAAGCCACAGAATAACTGTAAAGTATGGAGTACCATAAAAATTCACCACACAGCTATGGCTCCGAGAAGCATTTTAGCAGTCAAGATTCCCTAGTGAATGAGAAAGGACCAGGAAAACCTCAATAGTGAGTAATGACTCAAATATTTGCAGCTTTAGATATCAAAAACTAGCAATGCTAATGATAAAAGTGGACATTTAAGACTCCAAAAGAAATCACCTTTGTCATAGAAATACATGGACTGCAAATTGAACAGCCACAATCAAAGGTCATGTTTTTCTTATGTACTAAGGAGCCAAAAAAGGTTCAATTGTGTGGTGCATTGCATGTAAGGAGATTACAATTGGAAGATTTAGGCTAGGAGATTGTGATCAATGTTAGAGAACTTACAGCCTGATTCATGAAGCTAAATTGCGGGCGCAATAGCTGCGAAAATGGCATTGCGCCCGCAATTACCCAAATCGGCATTCATGAAGAAAATAACCAAAGCGCAAAACACAGATTGCGAATTCGCTAATAAATTCACAGATTCCCTGTAGGTTAGCGCCAAAGCACGGAATTAGAGAATAAAGTTAGCGAATTCGCAATACTAGCGCAATCGGAATTCATGAAAATTCTCAAACAGCGAAAAACCTCAAAATCTCCATTAGCGCCGCGCAAATTAAGGACAACCCAAAGCAGGTGGTAACCATAAAAGTGATTAGCGAAAATTTTGAAAAACTGTTGGCCAATCAGGAACAGGGACAGGGCTGACCAAACACACATAAGGAGACACAACAGCAGCAGTTGGTGTCTCACAATGCCAGGAATGTACATGGTGGTCAGGCGGCGAAGGCTACAGCGAGCAGCACGGAGGAGACGCAGAATACAGGAGAGGATATTCCGCCAGCGGATCACCCTGCTGGGACAAACCAGGGAGCAGATCTATGCGAAGTACCGGTTGAATGGGGCCATGATAATTCAACTCATACACGACCTTGACCCCCTGATGCAGCACCCAACAAGGCGGACCAATGCTGTGCCTACACATGTACAGGTATTGTGTAGCCTGCACCTCCTGGCCTCTGGTAGCTTCCAGGGGATAGTAGCCGCAGCAGGGGGGATATCCCAGCCCACCATTTCACGCTGCCTCCGGAGTTTTGTTGACGCAATGCTCACCCAGCTACACCGACACATCAGATTCCCCACCAGCCAACAGGAACTGGACTTGACAAAGTTAAACTTCTACAATGTGGCCCATTTCCCATCTGTGATAGGATGCATAGACTGCACCCACATTGCCATCTGCCCCCCAGCTGCGACGGAGTACATGTACCGGAATCGAAAGTCATACCACTCCCTCAACATACAGATGGTCTGCAATGCCAAGACTACCATAACTGACATCGTGGCCCAGTACCCAGGGAGTACCCATGACTCTTTTATATTCCGGCACAGCGGCCTCCACACACGACTGGCCAGGGGAGAATTTGGGGAAGGACACCTACTTGGTAAGTACACATTGTCAACAATTACACATTGCAATGATGTAGCTGCGCAGCTCAGGCACTCACCCTCTGCTCCTCACATGCAGGTGACAGCGGCTACGCCCTCCGGGAATACCTCCTCACCCCATACCTCAACCCGGCAACACCACAGCAACGGCGGTACAATGTTTCTCACATACGGACAAGGAATTGTATAGAACGGACATTCGGCCTACTCAAGAGCCGGTTCCGCATACTGCACAAGACAGGTGGGGCCATGTACTACAGTCCTGATGTGTGCTGCCGCATTGTGGCTGTCTGCGCAATGTTACACAACATTGCAACCAAGCGCCGGATACCAGTCGAGATCTCTGGCAGTGAGTCTGAAGGGGACGACCGTCCACCAGCACATGTGCGGCATGCACGCGGGGAGAACCCTGCTGAAGGACACAGACGGCGCAACCACATCACTATGAACAGTTTCTGAAGGCCACAATCCACTCACCCAACATTCACTCCTGCATGGCAATGTAAAAAATGACAGGAGGCCCATGTATGTTGCATGAATAAATATTATTGTTAAATCCACAATAATAACGTAAAGTCTACATTCAGAAAATTGCAGCAGTATTGCGCCATACTGCTCCTAACTAGCCACTGGACATGCTTGTATCATCAGCATTATCTAGGCAACTTGCAAGTAACTCAATTGCGCCTCCGCCGCGCAGCCCCCAAACGACGCTCTGGCTCTTCCTCTGGGACGGCACGTGTCCCTGCAGTGGGCCTGGTGCTGCGGCGTAACACGCCAACCATTGAGGCAGACAAGCTGCTGACACTGGAGGCGCACTCACTGGTGTCGTCCCTCCCCACATTGCCTTCACCAGTAGGATGGAGTGCCAGTACGGCAGTGGTGACCTGCTCCAGCACCCGTCCAACATCCTCGACACATTGTATCAGCTGCTGCTGCTGCGCCAGGCACCGTCGTGATAGCTGGGAGGTGGCATTCCCCATTATGTAATTTGAGCGGGTGTAGGCTGTCAGGCGCGTTAGGAGCTGCCGGTGGCGTCGGCGGGCGGAGTTGCGCTGCGATATAACTGCAGCAGTGTTGGCCTCCATGGCCGCCGCCATGCGCTCAATACTATCACCCACATTGGCCACATTGCGGCCAATTTTATGTAGTTGCAGCTGGATGGCCCCTTGCCGTCGTGCCTGCTGTTGGTGAATGCGTTACATCCGGCGCTCAGTGCTCATGCCTGGCTTGCGCACAGCCATCCCCCTCCTGCTGCTGTGTGATGTGTCATGGTGGGAAGCCCTGACATGGCTGCTCTGCTGGCTGTCCACAGTGGGTGTGTGCACAGTCACCGCAGTTGATGCACCAGGAGTAGATGGTGCCACGGGTGGTGGAGTTGTGCTTGGCAAAGGTGCAGCACCTGATGGTGCTGGCACTGTTGGTCTGGCCCTGCCTGCAGGGTTGGGTGCAGCGCCGGATGGTGCTGGCACTGTTGGTCTGGCCCTGCCTGCAGGGTTGGGTGCAGTGCCGGATGTTGCTGGCGCTGTATGTCTCGCCCTGGCTGCAGGGTTAGGTGCAGCGCCGGATGTTGCTGCCGCTGTATGTCTTGCCCTGGCTGCAGGGATTGGTGCTGCCAATGATGGTGCTGGACCTGTTGGTGTTGGCCTGGCTGCGGTGTGTGGGGCTACGCCTGATGGTGCATGAGGTGTTGGTGTTGGCACCTCCTCCGCATCCTCTTCGGACTCAGCGATCTGCAGCATGTCGCTGTCGCTGCTGTAGTCGCCGCCACCTGTGAGGGGAATTGGACTTACATTAATGCCATGTATCTGTCACACATACAGCTTAGCGATGGCTCATTTTGGGTTACGTCTGGCTGCTTTGGGGTTATTTTACATTATGGGCAGTGTACATGTCCGACATTGCTTGTGGCCATGATCTCATGTGCATTGTTTGTATGACTTGGAATGCATATGGGAGGCTATAGGGCCATGGCCATTGGTAGGGGACAGGGTCGCAGTCGCATGCCACTTACCTTGGCTGTCTTGGCTGGGTCGGGATGAGTCCAGGTTGGTGACACATATGCATGCCTCTGTCTCGAGGGTGTCCTCCACGCGGTCCTCCATGGGGGTATTGGGAGGGACAGTAGGGTCTCCGCCCCCAGTACCAGATGTCTCGCCCAGCCTCTCTGCCACCCTTTCCTTGGCACGACCTCGGAGGTCGTACCACCTCTTCTTTAATTCGTCCAGTGACCTGTGTGTCACGCCCACAGCGTTCACTTTGGCAGAAATTCCTAGCCAGATGCGACGTCTCTCCATCTCTGGCACCCTCCGGGAGTCCTTTCCGAAGAGTTTTGCGTGGTTTTCAACCACTCCCTCGATGAGGTGCTCCAACTCCGGCTCGGTAAACTTGAGCTTTCTCTTGCGCCCGCTGTCACTGGGCCCTGGTGCAGTCTCCTCTGTCATTGCTACTGTCGCTAAAGGGTGACTAGCGCTACTTTGGAGGTGTCCCGGTAGGAGCTCTCAGTTTCGCTGCAGACTCGCGGTCAGCCTCGCAGTTCAGAATGGGTGTGGCAACTGGCTGCTTCCTGGTTGCGACGTCATCACGGCGCTCGTAAAGCGACTTCCCGTTGGTGAGTTCTCGCTACTGGCGAGATGTCGCTAATGTGGATTTGCGTGGCGCTAAATAGAGACGGAATATCTGGGTTTTTGCGACTTTTTCGGCGATTTCATTTTCTCGCTATCGATTTTAGCGCCCGTGTGCGAATCGCTTTGATTACTCGCTATCTATGATGAATTCCGATCTGCGCCTTTCCATTTGCGATTCGCTGTGATTCGCTAGTTGTGAGTCGCTGTTTCCTTTCTTGATGAATCAGGCTGAATGTCACTCCCCAAATGTAACTATGGTAAGTAAGGCATGTTTTCCATGAATTCAGAGAAGCAAGCAGTAGCCTAAAGGAAGCCAAAGGAACAATAAAAATAGATATATATTGTCTCAAGTTCCTGAGCACATTGCAGGTCAACTACCAGCAATCCTCAATCTGAAAAGATTAATAGCATACACTGGAAAAGCCACAACACAAACCCTTGCTGCTCCTAGATGACACTAAGACATATAAACATTTCAAAACATCTAACCACTACACATAATGACGAACCCTTTCTCCTGCACTGCAATAGAAATAATGACAGCAGAATAATCATATATGCAACACAAAACAATTTACTCAGACTTACCCAATATGCAATGTGGATGAGGGATGGCACCTTGAAATTGTGCCCACCACCATTCATGCAAATATATACCACACAAGGAGAATATCAGAAGAGTAATATTCCCATAATTTACGCACTACTGCCTAACATGCAAAGTGCAACATATTACGAACTACAAAATGTGAAAAAATTCAAACTAACAACTACTAGTACTCCCAAAAATAATTGTAGATTTTGAGCAGGCAATGATACAAGCAATTCTCCACATTTTCTCACATACAGTCATAAGAGGCTGGCTGCTATTTTTTTAATCAAAGCATTTGGAGGTACCTCCAAAAATGTGCACTTGTAGAATACACAACAAACAACGAGTTTGCCTATGTAATAAAAAAAAACAATGAACCTAGCATACAGTCACAGAAATAGGTAACCACCAAAACATACTAATAGAATCCCCATACTACCAAATAAATACATTTTAAAAAGTACCCCTATGGAATACTTTGAAGACACTTAGGTTGGCAGACTGCCACGTCTGGTCACAGACGCCATACCAAGTTTCAAATCCCACGGTGGAACGTATACTAATGCGCAATGCTAAACAATCCAAAAATAACAACGAAGTGGAAGAATGGCACGTCTTTCAAGCCACATTTCACTGAAGCTACGCTACCCTATACAAATTCCTAGAAATGCTAAGACAATCACAAAGCTACCAGTAACTAAAAAAAACAATCAGTAAGCCAAACCAAAAACATCCAAGCAGATAAAAGAGATGAACGAAATGGTTCAACACTTTGGAAATATCAAGGGACTATACTAACTAAAAACAATAGCTAAAACTATGATTTCACCAACCTATAAATGTCACTAATAATAAAACCCAACACAAATCAGCAACCACAAAACCCAAATATTTTTGATAGGTATTACCCAAAATACATCTATCCATCAGTCTATAAAACACATTTAAATAAAATATTAGACAGTAAGACCGATAAATCTACAAAGAACATAATTATTAAAATGTGTCTCAAAAAACAGTAAAACAAATCAAATTCAATTAAAATACATTCAAGTAGTATATAACATACAAACAAGATACAACATAAAAGATTCATCACATTACACACCCCAAGATATACAGTTTTGTAGCTGATGTCCATGATCCACCATAGCAGCACAAAAAAATGCACAGAAATAGTCAACAGAAAATGCTAAATTAAAAGGACTACTATGAGCCCAAAGAAACACTTCATAATCAAAGGTAGCTATAAAAAAACACATAAGTGAAATCAAAAAACACTCAGGGAAAACGAAACATAAAAGGAACATTTTATATACTTCTGTTTGAAATAGAACCCACACATCTAAAGATAGGAAACAATTTCTTGTGACCCAACAACATGAAATGAAAAATAACATACCCACTCTGACAAAACATACACTCCAGAAACACTAAAACGTTTGAACAATGCATTGCAACATAATAACATAACCACAATAATTATTATACTTAATTATATTACACAAACAAAAGTAAGGCCTACTACATTACACTATGTACTACCAACACGCTAACTTACACTAAACCACACAAACGCTACAAACTAACACACTCTTTTACAATAACTACATCTACCCACATTCCCCCACCCCAAAATCCCTACAAAATAATGTGAAGATAGTCCACCAACATAATTGAGCAGTAACAGAGAATAGGGATCCACAACCTACATGAAGCATAACCGCCGAACAATGAAGCACACAGAATGTCAAATACAGATAGCAGTAAAAAAGGGGTGCCACCATTTAAAAACTTATTTTCACATAAATGAATAAAATACTAAAATCACTTCTAAATTAAATATGACATTTTTTAAAAATTTCAACATAAATGTTGAAAATCACACTAATGGGGGGAGGGTCAGGGTGGAAGAAAGGTTTTAAAGTTCCAGGTGTTTGATGTCTTGGTTTTTAACTGTGCTCAATTTTGCATTGTTCTTTTTACTGAAAGTAAATGCAAAGATTTGGAAAGAAATATACCAAAAAACACACAAAACAAAACAAAGCAGAAAAATACATAGTTTTAAATATGTCCTCTATAGGCCCTAAATTATCCAAGCGCTACAGACACTGCAAATATTTCTTAAGAAAGAAAACTATGCATGCCAGCAGAACCTATTAAAATGATTTAGCAACAGGTAATGATTTTATTTTGCATGGAAGCACAGAAATACTGTATTAATAACATTATTTTATGTGACTCTCAGAGCTTGTAATAATAATAATAATGATGATAACAATTATAATTAAAAAAGCATTTAGGTGCCCTGAGCTGTATGCTGTCAGATTAAAAAGTAAAAAACAAACACATCAATAAATGCAATTAGATGAACTGGAAAGTTTTGAAGAGCTTTTCTAAGAGGTCTCTGATACTATATTGTTTTGTAATGGAAGTTCATTTTAAAGCTTTGCACCTAAAAATCTAATACACTAAGCACCTTCTCTGCACATTTGATCCAGTGGAAAAGGAGCAGTAAAGCTACATGGGGAGATGAATACTAACTAGGCAGAACTGTTATCTCTGTGTTTGTGCACGTACCACCTGTTTGAAATTACAATTTAGCTTCAGTTAGTGAGAAAAAGATTATTGATATAGAACATGATTCTACAATACCCTGAGTAAGAGGGAATCTTGCCTTCACATGTATGAAATAATTAACCAAGTTGGGGCAAATATATTTTAGGAACAGATTAACTGACCATTCAAACGATAGGTTTGATATGCTGGCTACATCCAAAAAACTATTTCAGAAGACAACAACTGTTTTTGTTTTATTAATTACTTGCCATAATGCAAAAGGAAAATCACTTCCATAGGCATAGGCCTAGTAATTTTTTCAATGCCTGTTTTAGCTGAAAAAGATCATTCAATAGGTTCAAAAATCTACTGCAGTAATTCCGATTTAACTTGTAGATGAGGTGATAATCAGAAGTGCGTCGCCCTGCCTGCTGCACATGCAGCAGGCACACACCTAACAAAATGGTAATAAATACCATTTTATTAATGTGTCCCAGGCTCGCGCTGTTACAGCACGATGGCACGGGGCGGGACTGATTAGTGCAATTGCACTACTAATGCAGCCCCCTGTAAGTGCGCAGGTCAGATTAACCTGTTGCCTAGAGCCGACCAATCTAACCTGTGCACTTCAGAGCCTGCAATCCCAAGGCTGAGAAACAGCCAAGGAATTGCAGCCGCAGGCCCTCAGCCTCAAAATGAGCGCTGGGTTTGCCTACTCCAACTAATCTTGGGGCTGTTGTGTAGCTCCAGGATTGGTTGGTTTCACATTGTACAAGGGCGGAAGTCTGTCCCTTTCAGCCCGAGTCAGCGCAGAGGAGAGCGCCCGGACGAAGAAGGACACAGCAGTCATAGCCTAGGCTGCAGATAAGTTCTTTGCATTTTTTTTTTTAATAAAACTGTTTTTATTGTTATTATACAACTCATCGGCATCAATCACAGGTTGTTCACATTTATAATGCACAAATAGGTTATGAAACTAAACACATTTATCCAAGTCCCTCTCCCCATTTAATTGGAAAACAGCACTCCTGACATCGGGCCAATTGTGCACGACTGTCACTCTATTCTTCCCCAGAGTCGTCATCAGAACTGCCTCCATCAGTGTCCGGTATCGGATCACATATATCTTCCCGGTATGCAGTCCACGCAGCCCATATTTTAGTCCATTTCTGTGGGCACTTACGGGTTATGTACGCCGTTCTTTCCGCTTGCATATTTAAGTCCATATCTTTGCACCAGGACCCACCAGGACCCCAGCAAAGGCACCTCCCTCGCTCCCCATTTCTGTGCTATATTACGTTTAGCTACCATGAGTCCTAGCCATGGCGTGTTAAGTCATTTGGTTCCCACACATTTAAAAGGCATTTGCGCGGCTCCGGCAAAAGTGACACTGCCATTGCTTGCGATATCGTTCGTAGAACTGTTCGCCAGTATTCTGCTATCAATGGGCAGTCCCATAGCGTGTGGAAAAAGGATCCCTCTTCCCCGCATCCTCTGAGGCAAAACAGGTGTTGTGCTCTCCCCATTTTGTGTAGTGTTGTCCTAGTGTGGTATGTGCGGTGTAGGATCTTTAGTTGTACCAAGCGATGCCTGGCTGGTATTCCCACCTCTCTAGGGGATGCAAGGGCCTCCTGCCATTCAGTTTCATCCATGTCGCCCACATTGTCAACCCATCTCAGTTTTAACTGGGTCATGGGATATGGTAGATTATTGAATATTTTGCGATACGGAAGAGATGTGGCTTTCCTGGGCATGTGATCCGTAAGTAAGCGATATTCTAAAGGGGACGCCTCAGTGTCTGGTGGCAGCACCGCCATTAACGCGTGGCGTATTTGAGCATAACGGAAAGTTTCCGTCAGGCCTAGATCATATTGCTGCCGGAGTTGATCAAATGGCAGCACCCTCCCCTTGTCCCAAAGGTCTCCTACTGTTGAGATACCAATTTCGTCCGACTGGTCAAATCCTTTGCTTTTTCTCAAGTGACCTAGCCTTTTAGTATCCCAAAGAGATGTCAGTTTTGTAATCGTCCCCTTCCACCCCATCCGAGTCTGTGCTCTGTGCCAAAGCGTTGCCGTGTGTTTCGTGGGGCCTAGTAGGGTTGCGACCTGCCCTTTGTTATATAATATTGCAAGCATATTTCCTGTGCCTAATTGTGCCCTGTCTGCCCTAAAAGCCGGGTCTACTTGTGATGCATGTATCGATTGATTTATTATTTTGAGGTGTGCTGCCCAGTAGTACATCTGGATGTTAGGGAGTGCTATTCCCCCATCGTACCAGCCCCGTTGCAACTTTGCTTGCGCAATTCGCGCTGGTCTGTTACCCCATAGTAGTGCGGACACCTGTGCTGCTATTTCTTTAAAATATGCTGGTGCTATCGGATATGGTGTGTTTTCAAGGACGTATAAAAATCTAGGCAGTGCCATCATTTTGAGCAATGCTGCCTTTCCTAACAGTGTCAAGGGAAGGGTTTCCCAGTGCTTCACATCTCGCTTCAGACGTTCCAGTGGGGGCGCTAAGTTTTTGGCGAAGAAGTCAGCTGCGTCTGCCGTAACATGTATGCCTAAATATTTAAATGAGTCATGTGTGACCAGCAAGAGGCAGTTATCCGGGAGTCTTGGAGCGGAGCCCTTTAAGACGTATAAGACAGACTTCGACCAATTAATGTGGTATCCAGATATCTTCCTAAATCCATCACATGCCTCTAGCAGTACTGAAAGGGAGTTCTCGGTGTCAGTAAGATACACCAGGGCATCATCTGCATATAGAGAGAGGCGGTCCTCCCAGCCCTCCTCCCAGTGTATGCCCTTCAGTAACGGCGTACCTCTGATCCATATCGCTAGGGGCTCTAGTGCTAATGCAAAAAGGAGCGGCGACAAGGGGCAGCCCTGACGTGTTCCCCTCGACAACGGCACGGCCTCTGATATGTGCCCGTTAGCTGTTACACATGCCATTGGTTTTGTGTATAGAAGGCGGATCAATGCGCAGAACCTAGGGCCAAGCCCCAGGTGTGCGAGGACCGCGAAAAGGTAGTTCCACTCCACCATATCAAACGCCATCCTTGCATCCAGTGACACAAGGACTGCTGAGTCTGACAATGATGGTGCTTTAGCCAGTACCCCATGAAGGCGCCTAAGGTTAAGCGCGGTGTTTCTATTGGGCATGAAGCCGGACTGGTCTGGGTGGATTAAGTGTGGGAGATGAGCCATGAGTCTATTTGCCAACAGTTTGGCCAGAATTTTAGCCTTTGCATTTAGGAGTGAAATTGGGCGATAGGAGGTACGGTCGAACTGAGGTTTTCCCGGTTTAGGGATAGCTACTATCGTGGCGATGCGTTGATCGAGTGGGAGTTCGCCCTTTTCCAGACTCTCGGTGTACATTTTAAGCAGATGTGGGCTGATAGTTTGTGATAGCTGTTTGTATAATTCTATCAGGATCCCATTAGGACCCAGTGCTTTTCCCGACTGCAGTGAGCCGATTTCCACCTGTATCTCATCTTCTGTGGGATCAGCCTCTAGTTCCAGCGTAGCCTCTTGGGATAATTTGGGCATTTCCACACTGGTTAGAAATGCTGCCGCCTCTGCCTCCGAGGAGGACGTATACACCCCACGGAAGTATTTGGCTAACTCATTTACTATCTCCCTGGGGTCTGTCGTTAATCGCCCCTCCTCCGTCTGTATTTGTAGTATGCCTCTACTGCCTTTCTCTCGCCTATCTAGCCATGCCAGGAGTTTCCCGGCCTTGTCCCCTACATCATATATTCGGTGTTTGGTTGCTGTGTGGGCAGACACCGTTGCCTCTCTCAAGTATTCCCTATAGTGATGTTGCTTAAGATGTAGAGTGTGCGTATTCTCAGGTGTGGGGTCTTTCGCGTGATCCGCCTCAACTTTATGTAATTCCAGTTCCAGTTTCCTTAACTCTGCTTGCTTGTCTCGTCTATATCCCGTAATGATCGCCATCGCTTGCCCCCTAATGACTGTCTTGTATGCATCCCATACCACCGAAGGGGAATCGACCGATCCCGCATTTTCGGCAAAGTAATGTTTAGTGTCCGTCCGGAGCTGCTTCACAATTTTCGGGATTCTTGTGTACCCAGGGTAGATGGGGTAAAGTCTGTGCTGCACTTCATGTTTATAGGAAATAGTCAATACCACCGGCGAGTGGTCCGATATGCCTCTGGGCTTAATCGTAATGTCTTTAACATTGTGTAGATTGGATTCCACCGTCAGAAAGTAGTCTATCCGTGATAGACTGTTATGTGGGTTTGAGTGGAACGTGTATTGACGTGTTGTGCGATGGGTGTGTCTCCAAATGTCGACCAGTCCCAACGCCCCCGCATAGCTCTTGAGGCGCGAGACCCCAGTCAACGGTGTCCTATTCGGGTATCTATCTAAGTCGGCGTCCATTGTGGTGTTAAAGTCTCCACCGATAACTAGCTCTCCCTCCAGTAGAGCAAGTAAGAACTCACTAAGTGCCGGGAGAGCCACCGCATGGAGCGCCGGTGGGACATAAACTGAGACTACATTGATCAGTCTGCCTTCCCACTGTCCCTGTAGTGCGGCAAATCTACCTTGGTCATCTCTCTTGGTCTGAAGCACTATAAAGCAAGAGTTTTTCCGAACCAAGATACCCATACCCCTGGATCCCGAGGAGAAGTCTGAGTGTATTGCCATCTTGTATCCCCACCTATCCAGTGCTTTACATGCCGTGCCCGTGAGGTGGGTTTCTTGCAGTAGAGCCAGTGTCGGGGCCTGGCGCTTCAGGGCCCGCAACACTAACCCCCTCTTAATTTTGTCCCCTAGCCCGTGGACATTCCAGGTTAACAACGTGAGGGGGGCCACTTGTGTTTCTGGGGTCGTACCCTGTGCTAGGTCAGCTCTGGAGCGTGTCGCCATATAGGTAGTGATTGGTGAGCATGGTCCATTTCCCAATTGTGACCTCTGGGGATTCGTTAGTCAACAGATGGCGTACCCTGTCATGTGTGCCGTAACAAACTAGAACAATAAAAAACTGAATCTGAACTTCCCTTCCCCGTAGCCCCCCCACCCACCCTGCCTCCCTGCCTGACGAACTCAAAACTGCCCGCCACCCCAACTCAGAGTGCTTTGTCCCTCCCAGAGTCATTTTACTCGCGTGTGGGGGGTGAGAAGTCCAAGGGAGGGGGTACAGACCCTCCCATTCTTCCAAGTCCTGCTGCCAACCAATGTCCAAGGCCGACATGACCACCGCTAAATCTATTCGTGGGTAGGTCTCCTGTGGCTGCCTGGTCGTTTCAAGTGTCAGCCGTGGTTTGGTTTGTCTGCATCTGCTCGCTGCTGTGAGTCTTCCAGGTCCAGTTGTAGTGCATCCTGGCTGCCAGAAGCTTCTTCCGCATTCTTGTGGCGTTGCGCTTTGTTACCTCGGCGTGGTCCGTCCACTCGGCGACATCCCTCTAGCCAGTCGTGGGCCTCCTCCGGCTTTTCGAAAAACCACGTCTTGCCCTCTGCCACCACTCTGAGCTTTGCGGGGAACAACATGGAGTAGGGTATTTTCTGAGCCCTTAGCTCTTTTTTGACTTCCAGGAAACTTCTCCTTCGTCGTGATACCGCCACCGTGTAGTCCGGGAAGAATGAGATTGTTGAGTTCTGGATCCGTACTGGTGGTGATATTCTCGCTGTTTGTAAGATGGCGTCCCTGTCGCAAAAGTTGAATAGGCGTGCGAGCACCGGTCTGGGGGGTGCTCCTATTTTTGGCCTGCCGCCCGGGACTCTGTGGGCTCTTCCCACTGAGAAGAAGGTGGATAGACCTTTAGGCTGTCGTGCGGTTTGTATTAGCTCCTCAAAATAGAGGTCCATAGCCTGCTTGCCTTCGCTTTCTGGAATTCCAAGGATGCGGACGTTGTTTCTTCGAGCGCGTCCTTCCTGGTCATCCAGCTTCTCCGCCATTAATTTATTTTCCAGCTCGAGTCGCGACAACGTGCGTTGCATTGTGTTAGTGTCCGCCACTAGGGTTTTGGTGGTCTGTTCGACTTCAGTCACTCTAGTTGCCATTTTTTGAAAGTCCGCCCGCAGCAGGGACACATCTGTTGATATAGATCACACCGTTGTCTGTACGTTTGTGAGGGCTGCCATTATGTCATCCAATGTCACTTTGCGGGGGCCCTTGCCCTCTTTGGTCTTACCGGAGGTGCTGCGCCCCTCCAGGAGTGGTGGAAAGTCTTTTCCATAAGCGTATTTGTCCAGTGTGGGCTGCGTGGAGTGATTGTGTGGGCCGCGCCCCCCATGTTGCCCCCGCAGCAGTCCTCGATGTTTTTCCCCCGGACCCGACAGGGTCCCGAGCGGCCCTCTCGATAAGGTGGCTTATGGAGGGGTAGGTCGGTGAAGGGTCCCCTCGAGGATCTGGCCTGCGCTTGCTCCGTAGAAATTCTGCGTTAATTTTGTATGTCCACGTGTCGTGGCATCTCAGGGCCTCGCGTGGCAATATCCGGCACCGTGGGGGGGGTTCCGATACCCTGTGGTGTTTTTAGATGATCCGGGGTCCCCGGTGGTATGTATCCAGGTCCACTCCGAGGCGTGTCCGGTGGTTGGGCCCTCTATCTACTTTAGGCCCCAGCTGTGTTCCCGGTTACAGGCCTCACCTCGCTTCCAGCTCGCCCTCTGGCCGGGATTCAGGATGTGTGCCCAGTCTGTCGCAAAGGTGCACTCCAGGGGGTCCGTGCGGTGTCTCTGTTCCCGCCGCTGGCCGGATAGACCATGCTCCTATTTTTGCCGCAGGGGCAGGTGGCCGCCGTCCCTTCCCGCACTGGGAGGCCCTTCTAATTGAGGCCCCGGTCCCGGCTCAGTGGTAGGCCGCAGTAGGACGTCCACGCGTAGCGCACCCACCCGGCATCGGATTTTCACCGGAGTGGTGTCGGAGGTCGTCGCCCGGTCCCGGCCATCAGTGCAGGTCCTTGGGGCTCGGAGATGTGACGGATTAGTGTCTGGATAGGTTTGGATGGCTACACTACCCTCGGAGCTTCTCTAGTGAGCAGCCATCTTGCCGGCTGCTAGCCACCCCCCCCGTTCTTTGCATTTTTATTAATGTTTGTTTGTTGTCTGTTTTCCCTCCCTCCTCCCCACCTCCCATAGTCCCTTGCCACTCTGCCCCCCACAACCTGCCACTCCGCCCTCACACCAGCCGCTACTGGTGATAATGGTAAAAAATTTCACTCAGAATTATCACTTCTAATAGCAATGAATTGGGTTGGTTAATAATATTTCCTTTTAATAAAGCACTAGGATATCATAGAGTTTAATTTAACCCTGGGCGGAGAACTACGCTCCGTTCGCAGGGTTTGCGAATTTTCGGCAACTTCGCACTTCGTGGCGAGCGCGAAGTTGTCGACTACTTCGCAATTAACAGCGTAGCGTAGTAGTTTTTCTTCCTCGCGCGCTCAATAGCATTCTTGCGTGCGCGGTAATGACTTACCGTGGTTCTGCGTTCGCTTTCTTGCTTTTCTCTCCCGGTCGCATTCGCTACGATGTTTGGAATTCGTCCGGGACGCGCGAACATGTCATTGGGACGTGCAAGCCTCCTTGCAGCGCCATGTTGGTAAGATCGCGTTTCCGAACACGCAGAAACTGCAATCTGGCACAGAATATCTCCCGAGCATGTTAAAATCTTCTCAAAAATGTTCATTTAACCCCTCAGATTTTGATTTGGCTGTATTTTTTTGGGCTAGGAGTCCCCTTTTTGTTTCTACTCTTTTTTTCAAGAGAAAGGAAGTGCCCCTGAGTCTCCAACTTCCTGTTCCTGTCCACCAGGCTCCTCCCAGTGCTTTGTCCATGTGGTGTTGTTCACTTTCATTTGGATTTAGAGCTGGAAGGATCACTCTTTGTGTAGCTCTGCTGCATCATAGCATTTAATTGGATTTATTGAGGAATTTTGGATTTGAACTTTTCTTTTACAAGTAAGTTTGAAAATTGAGAATTGGTGTACTGTAAATGTTTGTTTGGTTTGGTTTTTTTTTAACTACAGTTTTCTGTGCTTCTCAATCTTTCTTAAAAATTATTATTGAGGGAGGCCTGTACTTTCATGAGGGGCCAAGTTGTATGTGTTTGAAATTTCATCCAGTACGCCTAGAGGTACCCAAGGGTCCACCCATGTTACTGTTGTGTCTGTGGCATTGGATTTATTTGCATACTCTGTTGTAGTGGAATTTAATTTTTTTCTAAAATTAGGTAACCCTAGTAGTTCATGTAGTTAGTGTAGGCCTGCTTGAGTTCATTTACTTTCTGTGGGTGGCTTGGCCAGGTGGTGGTGGCCATTTTTTTGTGTTTGGAGCCACTGTGTTTTTTTTGCCATAGGTCTCCAAGCTTGTGGCCTACTCTGCCAGTAGGCCCAAGGGTGCTACTAGAGTCCTCATCATGTGGGTGCATGAAAGTTGTTCAACTGATTTTGGGTGTTTAAGTTGTAAGGGTTACATCATAGGTCATGGATGGCTTTGGATTGATTAGCAAAAAGTTTTTTTGGTGTTGAATTGAGGTTTTGGGTGTGTGTTGGATAATATGCGCACTCGGTAACCCTAGAATTCAGCTCGCGTAGTTTTGGTAACTTTGCACAGAGCTACAACGCGACCATACAGTTTTTGTCTTCTTCGCACTCTCAATGTGCGTGCTCGGGCACGCGATAAAGACGTTTTGTACAGTTCGCGCTGCCGAACACCCGAATTTGCATTCTCGCAAGCTATATCTCCCGAGTTGCCTAAAACGTTCCCGAAAATGTAGATGCTGTTCATTTTGCTAAAAGAAACTCTCCAGGTTGTCATTTGCTTGTAGTTTTCAGAGCATGGACCACTTACTGTTTCTGTCCTCTATGTACTTTGTTATTATTTGAGGGTGGCCTGACCATGTGGGCGGCTTGGCGGCCATTTTGTCAAGCAGCCAACCATTGTCCTTTTGCCATAGGAATGTATTGTCTGTCTTCTCTTTCTTTTCATGTTTTTGTGGGTGGCTTGGCCAGTAGGTGGTGGCCATTTTTTTGTGTTTGGAGCCACTGTGTTTTTTTTGCCATAGGCCTCCAAGCTTGTGGCCTACTCTGCCAGTAGGCCCAAGGGTATTACTAGAGTCCTCATCATGTGGGTGCATGAAAGTTGTTCAACTGATTTTGGGTGTTTAAGTTGTAAGTGTTACATCATAGGTCATGGATGGCTTTGGATTGATTAGCAAAATGTTTTTTTGGTGTTGAATTGCAGATTTTGGGTGTGTGTTGGATAATATGCGCACTAGGTAGGGAGAAGTGTGGCTCACTGGTTAGAGGAGGCAGACCTGGAAGCAGAGGTCAGCCCGGGACCAGGGTTCAATTCCCGGCTCGGCGGGGTCTTGAGTCCTAAAATGTCCATGGACTTGACAATTCTCGCTCCGGTGCCTACTCGAATCATGGGTTCACACTCTGCGACTCTGGGCAATAGCTTGTTTAATCTCCAAAACGGCCCCTCGCGGCGGGATGCCTGGCTTTCACCTTGCGGATACCCTGCCGGGGTTATCTCACAGGGGAATACCAGGACGGGTTCCCCAAGCAGGCGCTTAGAAACCGCTCGGTGATTTGCGCTATATAAATTCCTGTACATTCCTGTAGGTAACCCTAGAATTCAGCTCGCGTAGTTTTGGTAACTTTGCACAGAGCTACAAAGCAACCATACAGTTTGTGTCTTCTTCGCGCGCTCAATGTGCGTGCTCGGGCACGCGATAAAGACGTTTTGTGCAGTTCGCGCTGCCGAACACGCCGAATTTGCATTCTCGCGAGCTATATCTCCCGAGTTGCCTAAAATGTTCCCGATAATGTAGATGCTGTTCATTTTGCTTAAAGAAACTCTCCAGGTTGTCATTTGCTTGTAGTTTTTGGAGCATGGACCACTTACTGTTTCTGTCCTCTACGTACTTTGTTATTATTTGAGGGTGGCCTGACCATGTGGGCGGCTTGGCGGCCATTTTGTCAAGCAGCCAACCATTGTCCTTTTGCCATAGGAATGTATTGTCTGTCTTCTCTTTCTTTTCATGTTTTTGTGGGTGGCCAGGCCATGTGGGGGCGGCCATTTTGTGTTTGGAGCCACTGTGTTTTTTTTTGCCATAGGCCTCCAAGCTTGTGGCCTACTCTGCCAGTAGGCCCAAGGGTACTACTAGAGTCCTCATCATGTGGGTGCATGAAAGTTGTTCAACTGATTTTGAGTGTTTAAGTTGTAAGTGTTACATCATAGGTCATAGATGGCTTTGGATTGATTATCAAAATGTTTTTTTGGTGTTGAATTGCAGGTTTTGGGTGTGTGTTGGATAATATGCGCACTAGGTAACCCTAGAATTCAGCTCGCGTAGTTTTGGTAACTTTGCACAGAGCTATAACGCGACCACACAGTTTGTGTCTTCTTCGCGCGCTCAATGTGCGTGCTCGGGCACGCGATAAAGACGTTTTGTGCAGTTCGCGCTGCCGAACACGCCGAATTTGCATTCTCGCGAGCTTTATCTCCCGAGTTGCCTAAAACGTTCCCAAAAATGTAGATGCTGTTCATTTTGCTTAAAGAAACTCTCCAGGTTGTCATTTGCTTGTAGTTTTTGGAGCATGAACCACTTACTGTTTCTGTCCTCTATGTACTTTGTTATTATTTGAGGGTGGCCTGACCATGTGGGCGGCTTGGCGGCCATTTTGTCAAGCAGCCAACCATTGTCCTTTTGCCATAGGAATGTATTGTCTGTCTTCTCTTTCTTTTCATGTTTTTGTGGGTGGCCAGGCCATGTGGGGGCGGCCATTTTGTGTTTGGAGCCACTGTGTTTTTTTTGCCATAGGCCTCCAAGCTTGTTGCCTACTCTGCCAGTAGGCCCAAGGGTACTACTAGAGTCCTCATCATGTGGGTGCATGAAAGTTGTTTCTACTGATTTTGGGTGTTTAAGTTGTAAGTGTTACATCATAGGTCATGGATGGCTTTGGATTGATTAGCAAAATGTTTTTTTGGTGTTGAATTGCAGGTTTTGGGTGTGTGTTGGATAATATGCGCACTAGGTAACCCTAGAATTCAGCTCGCGTAGTTTTGGTAACTTTGCACAGAGCTACAACGCGACCATACAGTTTTTGTCTTCTTCGCGCGCTCAATGTGTGTGCTCGGGCACGCGATAAAGACGTTTTGTACAGTTCACGCTGCCGAACACGCCGAATTTGCATTCTCGCGAGCTATATCTCCCGAGTTGCCTAAAACGTTCCAGATAATGTAGATGCTGTTCATTTTGCTAAAAGAAACTCTCCAGGTTGTCAATTGCTTGTAGTTTTTGGAGCATGGACCACTTACTGTTTCTGTCCTCTATGTACTTTGTTATTATTTGAGGGTGGCCTGAGCATGTGGGCGGCTTGGCGGCCATTTTGTCAAGCAGCCAACCATTGTCCTTTTGCCATAGGAATGTATTGTCTGTCTTCTCTTTCTTTTCATGTTTTTGTGGGTGGCCAGGCCATGTGGGGGCGGCCATTTTGTGTGACCTCCCATCGTGGTTTAGTTTTTTTGCCGCAGGCCTACAAACGTGTGTGATTTTTTTCTGCCAGTAGGCCTAGAGTCCCAGAGATAGTCAGCAGGATGATTGATGTAGCGTTGGCCATTTTGTCTGTTGAATTTAACTTCATTTAGGGCATGGGTGGCAATGCATTGAATTTTCAAATGTGGTGTTTGGGGTGTTATTTGTTTGGGTGAAAAAAACTCTAAATGCCTTTGTTGTTTGTGTTGTTGTGTAACTTTCAAACCTTGTAGCCATGGGGATTTTCTTTTTTGCATTAAGCTGTGATGCAGGCATCCTCCTTTTTCTGGCCATATAGGGAGGGATATAGGCCTGCTTGACTTTATTGTTTTCTGGCCTTTGCCCTTTACCCATGTACCTGTGATGAGAGTGCGCATGTGGAGCTGGGGTGGTAGTAGTAGTGTGCTGTTTTGTTTTTGACAAATTGGCCTGTGTCTTGCCATTGTTCCTGTTGGCTTACTACTGTTCACATGCCCATTTCTATCTGCTGCAGGTCACTGATGCTGCATCCATCTGAAATGATGCACAAATTAAGGATAAACAAGTTCCACTTCCACTACATTAGCTTTCTAGTTCTTTGCTATTCTTACTCTTACTGGTTGTACTAATACTTCTAGTAGTAATTAAAATTAAAGCTAAAAAAAATCAACATTCGACTGATGTTGTTAACTAACTTCTACCTTATTTTCTTGTAGGTGCTGAAGAGGAGGTGTCATCATTCATCGCCTGTTCTACTGCCAGACGGACGTCCTTCTGTACTACGTCACGTGTGGTGTGACTAACCTGACCAGACATCATTCTCAGCAACTTGTGCAACTGAGTGCTGCTGCTGACATCTGAAGAAGATGGGCCCAAAGAAAGCAGGTACCAGGTCCTCCAAGACCAAGAAATTAGCTGAGAAGAAGGAAGAACAGAAGAAGGAAGTGACACTTAAGTCTGGTGTTGACCCGAAAGCCTTTTTTGGGCAAAAAAAAGGTACGCCTGCAGCAGCAGTGACCGGGGTCCAAGCTGGGGCCAGCACCTCCGCATCAGTGGGCCTAAGCCACCAACCCAGGCCCAAGCAGATGAGTGGGGAAGAGGTAGCCAACCTAATGGTGGAAAGCAGTGATACTGAGCCTGAGCTGAACTTATCGCTATCTCAAAGTAGTACACATTCCACGCAAGAGGGAACACAGCAGAAAAGTGGTGAACAACAACCAGCGCCCGCAATAGTACATGTTCAACCTGAGCCACCACCCGCAATAGTAGTTGTTCAACAACAACCACCTCCCGCAATAGTAGATGCTCAACGAAAAGAACAACCACAACCACCGCCTGCAATAGTAGGTGTTCCACAACCACCACCCGCAATAGTAGATGTTCAACAAAAACAACAACCACAACCACCGCCTGCAATAGTTGTTGTTCAAGAACCACCACCGGCAATAGTAGTTGTTGTTCCTCCCGAAGTCGAGGCAGTTCAGGAAATTGAGCCTGATGCTGAGCAAGAAGACGAGGCAGCACCTCATGCAGGAGATCTAGTGTTTTCCAAATCCCCACCAAGGAAAAGGAGGGTTAGTCCATTGAGTTCTTCGCCAAGCATCCCTTCTGATGATCTTGATATCACTTGGGAACCACAACAATCTCAGCATGAGAGGGAGAGACATCCCAAGAAGACCAGGCTAGGGAAAAGGAAGGTTCCAGGAAGCCTACCACTTATGGAGTGCGATGTTGAGCAGCCGGATAATGATGGTGATGATGAGTCAGACCCAGTCATCACAAGCATTACTCCCGGCCCTGAGGACATGGAGACCAACATTTTAACCCTATCAAGAATGGCTGCGACTAGGGATGTAGCACGCATGCCACCAACACAGGCCACACCAAAACTACCTCCAGCTTTCATTTTTACATTTGCACACAGCCGGCAGCGTCCTACATCCAGCACAAGTTCCACCTCAGCAGAAGTAGGTAGTGGTACTACTGCGCAGCCACATAGTGAAAGTCACCACACAACAACCTCCAGTTCATCCGGCATTGGAAGTGGCACCTCTAGCAGGAGACAAAAGTTAAGCTCCCCAGTGTGGGACTTCTTTACAGTTAGCGCAAATGAGGAGAACATTGCTATATGCTCCATTTGTCATTCCTCTGTTAGTCGTGGTAAGCTTGGTACAAACTATGGTACCGGAGGCCAAATGACCCATATGAAAAAACACCACGCAATCAAGTGGGAGGACCACCTACGTCTCATAAAAGCAGGAACCATTATTGTTGGTGGGGAAGCAGTAGAAGGTCCACAGGTCGAACCGGAAGAAGAGGGAGACATTCTATCTGGTAGTGGTACACTAAGTACCCCTGTCCGACTCCCCAGCACTGCAGTGGTAGGTCCCACATCCTCCGCATCAGCAACATCTCTGTGGCACCAGAGTAAGAGTAACCCGGAGACACCAAGGAATACGGGTGCAAAGTCTGCGACGCGAATGAGAGCATCGGGCACAACAGAAAGAAATACCAAGCAGCGTACCATTGTTAGCATGTTCAGGCAGGAGGGAAAGTATGAGCGCAACCACCCAATAGCACGTTTGTAGAATGCTAAGCTTGCTAAAATGTTAGCTCTGGACCTTCTCCCTTTTTCTTTTGTTGAAGGGTTGGGTTTCCTGGAATTTGTGTCAACCCTCTGCCCAAAATGGAATGTTCCCAGCCGCTACTATTTTGCTAGAGTTGCTGTTCCACCACTACACCACGACGTGCTGGAATTGCTTGGAAAAGCCTTGCAGCAGAGTGCTGTGCATAGTATCCACCTGACAACAGACATGTGGACCAGTAGCCAAGCCACTGATTATATGTGCATCACTGCACACTGGATCTCTTTTACAGGTGTTAGAGACAAGATATCTACAGGCATTGACACTACTGAGATTTTTAATGATACTCGCAAACATGCTACTGTAGCCATGTTTGCTATGGAGACATCGCATACTGCTGCAAACATTTTGGATGAGTTGAACAGCAAGGTCTTTGAATGGCTGCGACCAAGAGGCCTCGATATTGGTTTTGTTGCCACCGACAATGGCAGAAATGTAGTTAAGGCCATGGAAGATGGTGGCTATTTTAGGGTCCCGTGTTTGGCACACTGCATTAACATTGTGGTTCAAGACTTTCTGAAAAGTGAAAGCAAAGTCAGCAGCTTACTGACCATTTGCAGAAGAATCTGCACGCATTCTTTTAAAGCCCGGAAGCAGCTACGGGTCATTCAACGTGAGCATAGAATGCCAGTGAAAGCACTCATCCAGGAGGTACCAACACGTTGGAACTCTACTTATTACATGCTTGATCGGCTGTTTGAGCAGTACATACCACTTAATGCTTATGTCATGACAAGAAGATCAGGGGATACAGCTGGTGTTATTAAAGCCATGACAGTTGAGATGTCGCAATGGGACCTCATTAAATGCCTGACAGAGATGCTACTTCCTTTTGAGGTATTCACACGTGCAGTCAGCAGGGAGGACTGTACTATGAGCCAAGCTATCCCATTGTTGTACATGCTGGAGCAAGAGCTGAAGGAGGTGTCTGAAACATACGAAGGTGTTGAAGGAAAATCTGAAGCATGTAATTTGGCGAAGTCCTTAGCCGTCCGCTTATCTCAGAATACAAGGATTCAAAATAAGATTGTGTCGCATCAACATTACATTACTGCCACAATTTTGGATCCACGGTACAAATTATTTGTGAACAGTAATGCAGTAATTCCTTTTTCAGAAGGGGATGTTGCCAAGTACAAAACTGTAATAGCCGAGGAAGCCACTGATTTAGAAAACGAACGGCTCTCAATTAGAGGCCTGTCAGTGCCAGCCCAGGACAGTGCAAGTACTACTGAGCATCCTACAGAGTCAAGTTCTTCTTCACAGCATGCGAGCAGTGTGTTTGCTTCCCAGCAGTCACCAACACAAACAATTACAACAACCGCACCAACAGGATCTGATTCATCAGACACAAGCAAAAAAATAGCTGCTTGGTTTCTACAGAAAGGGATGGGTAAGTCCGTTGCTGTCGCAAAGCAAAAAGAGGACGAGCAAACCCGAGCACCAATGAACATTGAACGGTTGGTTCAGGCCTATCTGGATGACACAACAGAGGTGTTCATGGAGCAAAGCCCATTGGTGTATTGGTATAGGACAAGAAGCCAATGGCCACTGCTCAGCAGGCTGGCGATAAAGAATCTAGCTTGCCCTGTTGCAAGTGTCTCTTCTGAGCGTGTTTTCAGTGCTACTGGTGCTATTGTGACTGTGAAAAGGACCAGTGTCTCGCCCAAAAGCGTGGAGAGGTTAACCATGATAAAAATGAATCAGCACTTGATACCACCAGACTACAAAGTACGTGAATCAGAGCTGGAAGAGGAGAGCGAGTCGGAAGAAATAATTAGTGGGTTACAGGACCTACTTCTGTCGGAAGAACCACCAGGGTTTGAGGACGAGCTCCTCTTCCCAGACCACTAGGCTTTGCTTGCAGTACCAAACTTAATCATCATCAATCACAGGTAAGAAGAGAAGTTTGCTAGGAGGTATAATGGAGGAGAGACTGGTAGTACAAATAGGACAAATATGACTCAGTGAGGGGTACCGCATCTATCTGTTGGCATGATGTTGTTACATGTGGTCAATTAATAATTATTTCAATCAAACACTGGCCGCTGCCCTGCATGTAGAGTAACCCTTGTGACGTACAACAGTAACCCCACCACAAAACAACATCATATGTGTACGTTGAAAATAAATAACATTTATTGATGTACATAAAAAAATATCCTCCTGGTCCTCTCCTATCCCACCCCTATCCCCACCCTAACCCCAACCAATGTCCAAGTCCAAAGAATGTCCCACAAAAATAAGTTAACCCCAACACCCAATTTCCACCCACCCACAAAAGTATTAAAAAAGGGGCAAATTAACAGGGTCCATCACAATCGGCGGGCTTTAAGGTGTTTGTCCACCAATATCTTCACACGCTCCTCTAATTGATCCTCCAACTTTGACACCCGGAGGAGAATCTTTTGCCAAAATGCACGGCACCTACATTTGCATCCATGTGGGGGGGCGGCAGATGTTGTTACATGCCGGCGGTGAGCGGATGCCTGACCACGGCGCCGTACTTCTGCAGGTGGGGCCTGGCTGGGGCCTGGGGCATTGGTAGAAGCAGCAGCTGCTGCCTCTTCCTCCTCCTCGGCCTCAGCCACCAGCCGGCGGTACTCCTCAACAATGGCCTGCAGTTTCCTTTGAGGGCCCTGGCTGCCAACTCCTTCCTTGATGGTTTGTGGGAAGGAGTATGAGTATCTATAAAAAAGGAACAGAATTGTAACAAACTCTTCCAAATTAATTCAACACATAGTGGCATAGTAGCACTACCAAGCGCAGTACATACAAATGGTGGCAACTTTTAGTATCTATCTAATCTATCCTCCTGCTTCCCCTGCCTGTAACTTTTGTTGAACTTTTTCTGGCATTATACTGGCCCTAGTACTATGGGTGGACTTGAGTACACAGAAGAACACCAGTCTTTTTTGTATCTCCTTTTATATTTTCAAAGTAAGACTCTGCTTCCAGTGACAGTCTCCACCTATGATGAATACAATACATTTAGGGGGAAAACAACCAATAAAAATAAATGTCTATCATTCTTTATTATCGCCTTAGCTGGTTTCACTTTCACCAACAACCACCCATGCATCCACTCCTTCCTTGCCATGGGTTTCATTGTCACAAACTCCGCTCATGATTCTTGCTATCCACTATATCCATGCATCCATATTGTTTTGCCCAACCAGGCATGCATCTTCTCTTTCACCTTCCAGTTCTACCCATCCTTCAACAACCCATGCATCGGATTCATATCAGCCACGTGCATTAACCTTCCAAAGTATCCTTCTATGGTCTTTCATCCTTCCTCCTTCCTCCCTAGTTCACTTCTTTCCCTTTTTGTTCAACACATCCCTCAAGGTCATCTGATCTGATTTTTAGTCTTCTCCATAACTTTCACAGCTGAGTTGGAGTCTGATAGAAGAGGCCTTGTTTACTCAACTCACGCTGGTAATGCTGCAAAGGGTGTCTTCTTCAACCATTGTATATTGTCCAGTACAATTTCAAATTCATACTTTCTTAATAAGTCTCATAGCACAGTGAGGGAAATGTTCCCCTTCCACCTAGTAATGCAAATAAGTAATGAATATAACTTACCACCGCCCACCGCTGAAGTTTCCTCCCCCACTGTTGCTACTGCAGGTGCCGCAGCCACTGTCCCCTCCTGGGTGGCATTAGTATCGCCGCTGGCCCCGTCGGCAGTGGCACTGGTCGTTGGTAGTGACTGTGCACCTATAAAAGCAAGTACACCTTTTGAGATGCCTGCACAACTTCCCCTATTTTACTAGTTGTACTTCACCAGGAAGGAAGATTGAAAATACAGTTACGTACAACATAAAGCATTGTAAGTGTGACTAGTCCAAATTGCGTACTACTGTACAGCAGTCATTAGACAGAGTTTAGTTTTACTTTATTAGATGGTCCCTAGGGTCATCTAATCTCTACTCCTACTCTAGTCTTTGGAAAGTTAGCCTGAGCCATGTAACAATTTTAGATTGATCCGGGTCTACTGTTTTGCCCATGTTGTTACCTTGCAGCTTGTTGCAATAAGAAAGACACCTTTGAGGCCACATGAGTGTTGCAATGCATACAACTAAAGAGGTTGATTTACTTACTTACAGTATTGTTAATCCCTTTTGCTTATCCATAATGTTACACTTTTTTGGCATGACTGCTATAAACTGGCATAGTTATTCACCGTCTAACGTGCAACATTTTTCTCCTAGGCAGATGAGAAGATTCCCTTCTACGAACCAGAGATTAGCAGAGCTTTCGAAGGATGCATGTGTAACCAGTATACGTTCAACGGTGAGGGGTCTCCCAAAATTCCCACAGTTCTCTATTGTCCACTAGTTGTGCATGGTGGAGCTGGATGTTTTTCATGGAACAACTTACAAGTTACAACAATACAAAGCTTGTTGTTAAAAAAATAAAGTTTTTGAACTTGCACATAGACTCTATGGTATATTTTCAGTGTCTGGGGTGTTGTGGAATTAAACGAGTGAGTGAGCGAAAGGGTCTTTTTCTGTTCTGGGTTGTGTAAGAAAATCATTGGGTATATCTAACTATCTTCTTGTGGGGGTCGGGACGGAGTGGGACAAATGACTATGACTGAGACACTTAGGTAGGTAGACTGTCGTTGAATTGTGGGTTCTTCTGACTGAGTTCTGTGACTAGGGTGTAAGTAAGGTCCAACCTCCCTATCAGTTCACCAACATCCTATTTCCTTGTGCATAGTTCTGTATGTGCCTGTGCAGAGAATAACCGCAACAGTAGTAGTAGTATAATAACCTAACAAAAATTAGTAGGCAAACATCTTGTTGCGCATTTTTGGGGTGGTAATTGACAAAGACTAGCGATTACAGATGACAACGCAAAAGACGGGAGTGGACCCAGTGGCTACAGCTATTCTATCACAGCTTTATTCCAAAGAAAAGAAAACCTTACCTAAAGAGTGGCCAACAGGGCAAGCTTATCTAAAGACAGTATATAGTAGTAGCACAAAGAGTCATCGGGCAGAGGCAGTTTGAAGGAATTTAAACTAGTCAGGGATGGCATTAGATACCCAAAATTTGGAAAACAAATTGAAGACCAAAGAAGGTTTAGCTAACATTTAATTAGGAAGGAGGCTTAATAGGTTTGAAACAATAAGGTGCGTTAAAAAGTTAGGGAAATATAATTCATAATAATATAAGCACTGGAGGACTTACTGGGGCCAGCAGCAGGATCCTCGGTAGAGGAGCGCTCCTCTGGTGGTTGTCCCGCCGACTCGGACCACGTCTTCGTGCCCCTGGGTGGTGCTGATCATTTAAGAAATAATAAAGAAAGAGAAACATTGAGTGCTGTGAAACAAATACATCATTCAAAAATCCTCTCAAACATTTTAGGAAACAACAATTGCAATAAAATTTAATTCGAAGTCTAAATGACTACTGGCTTGCAGGATTCACAGACCGTCTACTTATAGAACACTAATCAAATGTTCCATAAACATTGTGATTGCAGAATATACTAACGAAGCCAGTACCTCCTGACCTACACCACCTATTCCAGAATCCAGCCCGGCCAATTGTTCAGTAAGTCGGCATTTCCATTTTATTTTTGCCCGTCAACATGCATAGATGAGATGGAGGAGTAGGACACATGCATAAATTTGTGCATACACGAAATTGTTGGTTGCTTGCGTCATATGAAGTGCTACTGACTGACGTGACAATGCTATTGCTGCTAAGCCTACCACTCAGTAAACAAACTGCAAACTGGTTCTATGGAGGGGTGGGATAAATAAGAACTAACTAAGCATTCAGTGACAGAGGAGGCGCCGCGTCATGCAGACCGTTAAGAAAATATGAACTAATACTATCCATCCACCACTATTTCACTAAAGGACAAGGAAAGGACTAGACTCTAGCAATAGCATTAACTAACTTCAGTTCTCTAAAGTTAACTCTAACATCAATAATCACCAGCCCAAGCTAGCGCACAGTTACAAACCAGTAAGAGAAGTGGCGAGCGAGCAGCACTTGTGTCATACGGTAACAGAAGATTTTGAGACGGAATTGATCTGCAATGTAACTAAGAGCACAAGTAATCGTGTTACTTATTCGTCCAAGAATTATACACAATACTTATACTACTATATATACATATATTAATATTACTAGCTACTCACCAAGCCCCACGACCTCGACACCTAGCAGGTCCAACAGGTCCTGCTCCCTGTCCAGAATGTCTGCCCACCGGTGGGCCAGCTGCTGGTGGGTGCGCCGGATATCCGTGCGGCGGAAGACTGCCCGGCGCACCTTCGCCCACCGGCGGTGACGCTCCTCTGGGAGGTAACCAGAGCCTGGCCTGCCGCCTGCTGCCAAGGTCAAGGGGAGGTGGCGCTGGATAAAAAAAAAAAGGGCGGCCACCTCCGCCTCCCCGAAAAGATTCCGGGCCTTCACCCCTGAAGGTCGCATGCTGCTGCAAGGCAGCTGGCTCTTGGGCGCAGGCGCCTTGCCCTTCGAGCCGGTTCTGCTGCTCCCCTTTGCCAAAGTTTCTGGGATGGAGGTGGAAAAGAAAGAACAAAAGGAAAAAAAGTTAGGGGGAAGAAGTAGGAATAAAATAAAACAGTAGAAAAGTTTAAAAAAAGGTGAAAAAGTAGAAATAAAATGCAAAATATAAACTTAGGGACAGAGAGAGATAGATGATAAGTAAAAAAAGTAAGAAAAACTGTGAAAATAGGTAAAGGTTGCACAGATATAAGGTGGATAGAAAACTAGGCCCAGAACCATAGCATAGAGTGTGAAAAACAAGATGGCCGCGCCCATCGCGACCACGTGGGTAAGTTCGCACGCAAGTTCACGCGAACACGCACTTTTGTCAGCGTGAACAAGTAGTTGTGTTCCCGAACAAGACGTGCACCGCGCGAACACGTTATACGCGACCCGGAAGAGGAAATAGGGGACGCGAGCGGGCGGGACAATTGAAAAAACAAGATGGCCGCGCCCATAGCCCACCACCTGGGTAAGGTCGCACGCTACAATCCCCCGAACACGCAGACAGCGCCCCGAACATGCATAACGCGCTCCCGAGCAAGAAAAACGGCTCGCGAACGGGACCAGCAAGCTACTACGCATGCTCACGAAGCTACGCGAAGCTCGCGTAGTGCGAGAACGTCTTCGCATAGCTTCACGTAGCGCGACTACGCGTACTACGCCCAGGGTTAGTTTAATTGAAATTGGTTCATTCCCCACACTAACCACAAATTACTGGCTAATGTTTGAATTACTTTGCATATTACTCTCTGGATTTGTTTTTCTGCTCAGTGTGATACACCTCGATATCACAATGGCACATTTCCTAGAGGAAAGTTAAAAAAGCAATTTTTAGTTCATTGCATTTTTTGAAAGTTCCATACAAAACCAACTCTACACTTAGAACATTTTTCAAGGAAAAACAGTCAATGTATTCCTATGGAGAGAGATGAAGTTATCGACTAACAGGTAAGTATTTTGTTGTGGAAGTTGGTATTCTGGTGTCAGAACCAGGGTTCCCCAGGGTCAATGATGCACTCTCAAAACACCCTCAGCGGCAGTAGGGTGGCTGGGTGCAGAGTGCTGAGTCCCAATCTTATCCAGTGGGGGATAGGGGACCTCCAGTTGGTGTCTGCTCACTGGTATGCCACAAGGTTGTGGGAGCAAAGCTCTGGGGTTTAGCACAGGGCAAAAGGGAATCCATTTTGGCACCCAAAGTACACCCGCAGCAGTGCAGGGTCGGCTAGGTGTAGGGTGCTGGTTTGGTGTTGGGTGCCCTGTTGATTTCAATGGGGATTCTCCACTGTCAACAAAGACTGCAGGCTCGGGGAGGGAGATCTGGAGGTGACCACCAGTTGGAGAGGTAAGTTGGGATGGCTGGGGATGCTGGGACATCCAAGGCTTTGGGACTTCGGGTGCAGTCTTTTGGCGTCGGGTTTTCCTCACCAGCTCCGGTCGTGGTCGGGGGATCCTCCAAAAAGAGGCTGCAGGCTTCGCTGGGAGATTCAATGCAGGTCAGAGACCATCAGATCTCAGGTCAGTATCACTGGGGAGACCTCCTCATGGCGTTGGGCCACTCGAACGCGGGCCGTGGTCGTCGGTTGCAGAGTGGTGCAGACTCGTGGATTTGGCTGGAGCCAGAGTCTGTGGGTGAGCAAATCCGGTGAACAGAGTCTTTTTTGTGGATTATGAATGAGAGGACACCATGGCAATCTTGATGTTGGACCTTAGTGCCGCCTTTGATTCAGTGGTACATAACATTCAGTTGAAGAGGCTTTGGAATTGTGGAATCAGCAGCACTGTGTTGCATTGGCTGTCTTCATTCCTCGCAGGACACACTTTTCAGGTCTCTCAGAAACCTTTCAGATCTGCATCACGCTCTCTGCATCACGGAGTCCCACAGTGCTTCTCCCTCAGCACAACACTGGTTAATTTGTATGTCCGCCCTTTAGCGTAGGTCATCAAACGGCATTGATTTTCTATTATTTCATATGCCGATGACACACAAGTTGTTGTCACCCTGTTAAAGAATAACAACATTTTGGCCTCCTCTCTTCATGAATGCCTATTGGAAATAGAGGAATTGATGGACTCTAATTGCCTTAAACTTAATGCGGACTAGACTGAGGTATTATTCTTAGGGAAGCACATTAACATCTAGTCAAATTCCTGGTGGACTGATGACCTAGGCCCTCTACCCGTAGATTTAAGGATAAGGTTAAAAACGGAGGCAACTGGTTTGATGTTAGGTTATCCTTTGATGCTCAGATCTCTGCCCTGGCTGGGAAATGGTTTGGGATATTGATATCCCAAAGTAAAATCCCCATTTACTCCCAGAGGGCACCCAGAAAGCTGCGACCAAGCATGGGTGATATCCAGACTTGATTATTGCAATATCCTATATCTGGGTGTGGCCCAGACCCGTTTTAATAGATAACAACTAGTCCAAAATCTGGCGGTTCAAGCATTGTTGAAGCTCCCCAGACAGGCTTCTATGAAACTCGTGTTTGCGAAACTACACTGGCTCCCAATAAGGCATATAATCCATTTTAAATCTATGGTGAATTCCTATGTGCCCACCACAAACATGAGATCAGATGCAGCTAAACTGGCCATTGTTCCAAAATTCAAAAGAGTAAGAGTGGGAGGCAACTCTTTTGGCCATTTAGCCCCTAAAGCATGGAATGCCCTTCTTGTGAAAATTTGACAATCACCTGCTGAACTCCTATTCCAAAAGAGACTAAAAACTTGGCATTTTAGCTTTTTAGGTTAGAGTGAGCTCTCCATCAGACTAGCTGGCCTAGTGTTCATTGTTCAGAACCTTGGCTCTTGGACACTCTGTTAGGAGTAGCCATGCAATTTATAAATCAAATTACCACTATTACATAGTCAATCACACTGGACGGACATGTTTAGATATGCATACCAATAACGCACCCTATAACTCGTGGAAAAATTATCAATTCTATAAAAATCCATAATAGGTTAATGCAATTGTTGGGGAGTATTTAGAAATGCTATTTGTTTTTATGTTATGCAATATTTAATCTAGAAAGGTGCAGAAAAACCTAGAAACTGTGCTCTTTGAAACCTCTCATACTGTTGGTACAATTACCTGATAACTGCCTAATTCCAGAAGGTGAAAGAAACATGGGATATGAACATGTGTGGGTATAGAATCCCTGCCGTGTGTGTGCCAATCCACAAATGGGGCTAATTCAGCTATAAAATCCGAACTCAAAACTTACATTACTGCTATCTCTGTATTTTCTTATAAATCTCCTACTCAGTCAGTTGAAATAAAGTTTTTCTAACTCGGAAAATATTCGCCTGTCTTCTTTGCTGTGGTCAAAACCCCTCATCCTACATTGAAAGGCATACAGAGCAGCTGTTGCAAGAGAAAAACACGTTTTCTTCTCCATTTCTACTTTGCATGTGATTACGATTTGGTTCCACCTGATGCTAATTTGCAAATGCGAAATACTGGTTTTGTGACCCTTCACAGTTTGCGAACACTTTGTACAGCATTTAGGAATCGCAAGTAGGTCATCACTATTTCTATTTGCAAAAATAGCTAATTGGATACTGTTTGCTTTAAAATATTTGCAAATGGAGAGTCTAAGCACATTCATATAGGGAAAATACACATTTTTCCTGTCACAAAGCATTCTACGAATTATTTGTGAGTTGGAAAACGTTTGTAGATATGGCCCAGAGATTGGTGAAGCACAACAGCCAACACGAGGGAGGGTGCAGACTGGACGAAAGAGCACACATTTGCTGAACTCTGTAAATTACAAATCCCCTCCATCCCTAAAGGAAACCCTTCACCGTCCATATTTAAGACCAGAGGATTACACTGAAAAAGCAATCTTTCCATGTGTTATTCTTGCTACTGCTCTATGGGAAGTAAATGTGAGGACCTGCCTCTTCAATATGCCTTGTGCTTTGACGTTCTGCTGGAAAAGAAAGGAAAGCATTTGTTTTACTATAAACCTCGGTGGACATTGGCGGCATCGGAAATTATCAAAAAAACCGAACATTCAGTTGAAAGACACAAAACAATCTACACTAATGCAAAATATTTACATAATAAAATAGAATGATATAAAGGGCGGAATGAGAAAAAATATTGTAACACAGTAATATCACATAAAAAATATTGTCAAAAAAATATCGAGTTCACAACCTTTGCATATAAACAACAAAAATAGTGAAAAAAAATATTGTGAAACAAAATATCGAAAAAGTAAGTATGTTCAACCGCCTCTGCCACAGTCACATCTGGCGAAGCCACGGTCTTCACAAAAGGGTAGCAGTTGCAAACCACGATCCTTATAAAGCTGAATCCTAGCTTATCAAGGTCACCTCGTTCCTCTGGTGTGTCACGAGCAAGAATTCCGGCATGTACAGCAGGGTGGAGGGTCTTCACACGCCTCCATAACATCCCAGGAAGGCCAGTCAATTCAGAAACATCCCTGTGACTAAGTGTAAAGATCTTCCAGAATCTGCCATCCATGATCTGATAGTGCCAAGCATTGCTGTCAAGTCCACTCAGTCTACTCTATCTGCTATGCCAAGGATGGGCAGGTAGTTGGCATTTGAGCAGGGCCGCAGTCTCGTATCCACTGCACGAGGTTAGCAGGGGACAAGGCCAATAATTGGTGGCTGAGACTTCACCCAAGGGTCCTTTCCATGAAGTTCAAAGCTGGTGTGAAGAGGGCAGAGATATCCAATGCCATTGACCAGTATGTCACTGGTACCATTGGTAAGAATGCTGATTTGGTCCAATGGCAGTCAATGTTGATTTAGTCCAATGACAGTCAATGTTTGAGCAGGTGCCGGAGCTCCTGACTGAGGCAAATAAGAGGGAATGGATCGGCACTTTAAAGGCTGTGGCTCTTAGTTCTGATGCCTTCTTCCCCTTCAGGGATAATGTAGACCGAGCTAGTAAGAGCGGAGTTCAGTTCATTGCATCTCCATCTGGTTCCGCCACTGACAAGGTTGTGATCGATGCTTGTGATGAGCTGGGAATTACTCTCGTTCACACAAATCTCTGCCTGTTCCACCACTGACCATCTTCTCATGGCAACCTCCCTGTTGGCGTTTAATTGCACCTTCCAGGCCTCATACTGTGAATAACACCAAGCCTTTCGATGCGTCATGTTTCGATGAAGCCTCCTGGAAACCGTTTTGGGAAGTGCTGCTGAGTAGCAATAAAGGATATTTTCGCAAAAAAACCAAAAAAAAAGATATTAATATCTTAATTAATATTAAAATGAACAAACATATATATATATATATATATTACCTACTGGCGGTCGCCAGTAGGTATATATAGTTAGGATTTTTTCCCTATGGGATTTTTGAAAATTCTATGTCTAATAACTTTGGCGTTTGTGGACGGAATTGGCTGAAATTTTCAGCAAAATGGAACATTTTGTTTCTGAGCAGCCACTGGAAATTTGGGGGGAGTTGGTCCAGGGGGGGCCGAGAAAAAAGGGGGGTCCCAAAACGTGTTTTTAACATTGAGTTTTCCATAGGGCGGTTAGCCTCATTTTTAGCCCGAACGGCTGAATGGATTTGCACGAAACTTGGCAAATTTGTAGGGACTGGTAGCCCGATGTGCCTTTTGTAGGTCTCAATGTATGTGCTCCAGTGGATTTTGAGAAATTAACGTTCAAAAAAAGATATATATCTAGATCCGCGCCTGGAGCGCTCCCGGATACGCGTACGGGAGAGCGCTCCAGGCGCGCCACGCGACTTGCGCACGGCAAGCTGATTGGTTCTCGGGTGTCTATAAACATTCGAAACAGTCCGCAGCGGCCGCCATCTTGTGTCTCGGTAGGATTGAGACACAAGAGGTGGCAAAAATCAAAGGGGGAAATGAGCAAGAGGGAGCAGGGTACACACCCCCTGACCCCCTAGGTTTCATGTGGGGGCCATAAAAGGCTCCCGCGGGTGAAAAAAATAAATAAAAAAAAAATCGATTTTCGCGGGGGTGAGCGCCCGGTACGCGCACCGGGGAGCGTACGGGGGAGCGTACCATGGAGATTAAAAATGACAGACTTTAAAAAAAATAAAGCTTCTTTTTAAAAATTGGAGGTAGTTCTGAAAAGAACTTTTTTTTTCATTTTGTTGTTTTATATATATTTTTTTTTTGTTTTTTTTGTTTTATATTTTTTTAGACTTTTTAAAACAATTTTATATTTTTTTTGTATTTTTTTCAAGGGAAAAACAAAAACAAGGATTGCAAAACTGCTCAACAGGAGCAAAAAAAATTGAAAATTTAGGGACTGGAAGAGCAGCGGTGTTGCTGTTTCTTTAGAGCAATCAGTTCAACACTCTGCTCCCCATAGCAGAGCAGTTCGTCACACTCTGCGCACAAAAATTTGATGCCCGCAAACACCGGCTGAATGTTAGGGATCATTCTTCCACGGGGTGGTCCCGAAGGTGTTGCTCCACCAGTGGAGGTGCTGCCGCCATCTGTTGGTACATTCCGTGCCAGCTCTCTGACACTCTCCCTGGCAAAGTTGTTAGGGTGTCTTCTTTTGACATGCCGGATCAAATTGGCATTGCCAAAACTATATTTTTTCAGAGGATTGCCTCTGGATAAACTACTCCCACATATTTTGCATGTTACTTTGGGAGCGTTCACTTTTTTCTGTCCTTCTGGGATGTCGTAAAATTTCCAAATGAAATGGGTTTTTTTCTTTTGCTGAGGAGGGTCCTCATCCAAAAATCCCTCTGAATCACTGCTGGATGACTCTCTTGCAGCCATTGCTGGAGATCAGAAAAGTAGGAGATAGAGTAGACACAACAGCTCTTGCTCTCTCCAAGTACAAAGCAATAGTGAGAGAAATGGGTGGGTTTCACACAATTTGGAAAAAAAAAAGTTCTGAACCAATGAAAAGTGTTATTTTAAAGTCACATGGTTTGACGCGCTTACGCTACGCGCCCGGGGCGCGTCCCGGGCGTGTATCGTAAGCGCATCGGGGCGCTTACGTTGCGCGATCGTATGCGCTTCCGGGTGCGCTTACGCGGTGCGTCATAAGACGCATCTCGCGGCTACGCGATACGTGTCTTATGACGCAAGGCGTGGCGGCTACGCGATACGTCACGATGTTGTTTTCGTTCTCGACAATAGCGCTTCCGGGACGCGCATTAGTACGCGCCTCGGGGCGCGCCGCCAGATTGCGCTTACCCGTGCGTTCACCTGTCCGCGCCCCGGGAGCGCACTAAAAATAATATTAAAAAAAAATAAAAAAATTATAAAATATAAAATTAGATTTAAAATGTATTATTTTTATAAAGATTTGCTATTAAAAAACCTATGAAATTCACTGAAAAAACCATAGGTTATAGACCATATATAGTTAGGAATTAGCATTTACAAAACCTTGAAAATTCACTGAAAAAACCATAGGTTATAGACCATATATAGTTAGGAATTAGCATTTAAAAAACCTTATTTTACTCACACAAAACCATTGAAATTCCATATATAGTTAGTTGCAGTAACTATATATCGCGCACCCGCAATCCACTGCTGATCATGTCACATATTACATCATTCATGACATGGTCAGTGACATCACTGATGACATCACTGATGACATCTCAAATGACATCACTGATGACATCACTGATGACATCTCAAATGACATCAGTGATGACATCATGACACACCAATACCAGTTACTACATACGCACTCACTGATTCCTACGTCTACACACACATTCACTCATTCACCCATACAATCACTCATAAATACAGTCACTCATTATTACAACACTATCATATGCACTCATACACCTAGTCAGTCCTGTGAAGAATCAATCACACTTCGATTTCCTCATCTATACAGTTAAACACAGAACACCATACTTTTCACACATAAACTAACACATACTTACTCTCTTATACAATCACTGATACAAGTACACATTGATATGCACAGTCACACACCTCCCAGCCAGCCACACACACACTCAGTCTTCCATACATCCACTCATTCTTCAATATGTAAAACATATTTAAACTTTACAAAAACACACAGACACTAGATGATGTCATCAGTGATGTCACTGACCATGTCATGAATGATGTAATATGTGACATGATCAGCAGTGGATTGCGGGTGCGCGATATATAGTTACTGCAACTAACTATATATGGAATTTCAATGGTTTTGTGTGAGTAAAATAAGGTTTTTTAAATGCTAATTCCTAACTATATATGGTCTATAACCTATGGTTTTTTCAGTGAATATATATATATATAACAGAAATATATTTGAAAATTAATTTAAAAAAATAGAATGAAAACAAAACCTACAAAAATGTAATTTAAATACAAAATATATATTTTTATAAACAATTTGTAAATTTAAAAAAAATGCAAAACGCACCATAATGTAAAATTAATGAAAGAAAAAGAAATTATTTCCTTTATGAATAATTAAAACAATAAAATAAATTATAGCTATCAAAACTAAACAATAGTAAACACAGTGTTGGACATTGAATGAGTCAGATTTACTCTTCCAACTTCAACGTCAGCAAAAGCAGGAAAGGTAATACATTTTGTAGGGATTAGATTTACTATTCCTACTCTAAAAAGTATACAACATCTGAGACAGTCCTGATCTTTCGAGGAGTTAAATATACTAGTCCCACTTCTTTCTAAACAAAGGTAGGGAAAATGTTGGACTTTCGAGGGTCTGCTTTATTATTTCCACTCCAATGAAAGTCAAGCAAAAGCAGAGAAAATTTTGGAGTTGGGGGTAAGATGTCCAATTCCCACTCTAATCTGTTATACTAAACCAGCTTCTAAACTTAAAAAAAACATTTAAACACAGAGCAACATTAACATATTTTGAATACAGACGGTATTATTTTAAAATAAATAAAATTGAATTATAAGAAAGGTGTGCTCTTATGTTAATTTCACTGTTTCATATTACAGAATGTATGAAAAAATGTATAAGAAATTACAAATGTTTAAGAATTAATTTCCCTACATGCTAGCTAAGAGCCTGCCAAACAACAAGTTAAAATAATTTAAATGTGTTTTTAAAAATGCAACATTATTAAGATTGCATTTACTGCTAAATACTCCATATAATTGGAATCAAAACAAATAATAAATATCAAAGTATTTTTTTTACAGTTTTAGAATTAAACCAATCAATACATTTACTATTAATTGAAAAACAGCGAATAATTACATGTATTTATTAATTAAATACTTTTCATAATTATTACCAAACAATAATTTAATTTCCTTTAAAATAATTTCAAGAAAACCCAGTTATATATGTTTGAAATCATTTCTCATCCTAATCTCCCCTAGATCTAACACTTGCTACTAGGGGGCCTATTCCAATGTCGGACGGACTCAGGTCTGTCCGACATCGGTCAGAGCAGTAACCCACCTACCTGCTGTCGTGGGTTACGGCCCTACTAATACGATGCGACCGAACAGGGTTCGGTCGCAGTCGTATACTTCACAATACAAGCATGCCTTCTGAGCAGAATGCATACTTGCAGTGTGAAAAGCAGGGGTGCAGTTCATCCCTGCACCCTGTGGCCGGCACCTCAAAGTGCCTGCCACCAGGTGCAGGGATCCACAGAGGGGCACCATAGGAGCCCCTAGGCTGCCATTCGGCAGCCTTGCACCCATGGGGGCCCTGCTGGGGGCCCCCAAAGACAGTTTCTGACTATCTTTTCGTGCCGGACAGACTGGCATGAAAAGGCAGTGATAAACTACTATTGTACTCCCTCGGTCATAAAGAGGAGACCGAGGGAGTACTGAAGGATTTCGGGATGGCAGACGGGCTCTCCAAGTCCGTCGTAGGCCATCCGGAAATCCGAGTCAGATTCCATTCCGACCGAGCCCATCGGAATGGCTCGGTCGGAATGGAATCCAGCCGACACTGACCGATTCGGTCGGAAGGGCTCCGAACATGGTTCGGAGCCCTTCCGGCCCGAATCGGAATTGGCCCCAAATGTAAAGTTACTTATTAAATAAAAAAAATCATATTACAAATTACAAATTATACTAAAAAATACTAATATCTAGTAATAATGTATTAACTAATATATGTTACATTAATTAATAAACAAAATTCCATACAAGTATATTCAAGAACCAATATTATATACCATAATATTTAAAAAGACAATACTATACACCTAAAAAACTATATTCTTACTTTCTATATTCTTTCCAAATACATTTTGAGTTGATGATATTTTTAATATGATATTCTTGTATCACAACAGTTTTTCTTCAATATTTGGTATAGTATCAAAATGAATAATGGTTAGTCCAGTTTTGGAGAAGTTGCCAAATGATTTCCTCTATGAAGAGCACACATCATATATAGCATTTTCTGATAATTGTAGCATAGAATAATTAAAAACTCCGAGGGCCCTAACCACAGCCTACTTTTGGCCAAAACTCTGTGATACACTAAATCGTAGGCTTAGTGATCACAAAAAGTCAATGGCAAGGATGAGGGGCATGAATGTGCCCTTACTCCTTTGTAAATCGAAATGACATGTACCAATGCTCTGCGACTGCAACTGTAGCAACTAAGCATGGAAAGGTTACTGACCTCTCAGACAGTCCTTCAGATTTGCTAAGTGGTAGCTGCCAGTTTTCTCGCGATAGCAGCCGCAAAAACATTGCCACAGAGGACCCCCGCAACTATCGCTAATGAGATGCAGAGTAGGCGTTCCCGTCCAAAAACCCACGACAACACCACACCTCAATATTCACAACAACCAGACAGGTCGGGGATAAGAACACAAAACACGCTATAAGGCGCGTTAGCAGCAGGAAATTTACACCTGCTCTGACCTGGTGTAAAGTCGGACGGCAGCCTGCACCACAATAGGTACCCCAGCCCAGGGCGTCATTGGAAGGGCAACAGATGCCATGGAGCAACTGTTTATGCCCACCGGACACCCAAGAAAGCCACAACACCGACCGCCACCACACCCAGGACCCCCCTCCCGAGCCTCCCCAGGCAAAGACATGCCACATCAGCTACACCTAAACATGTACCAAATAATCTGCCTGATGTCGCACTATCACAATGGTGACATGCATGTGTCGGCACAGAAATGACCATCACACATTCACTATCAAAGCAAACAATTAAACTTTATTGAAACAACACAGAAATCAAATTAAGACACATGGCAGCTCCCCTCGACACATTCCGTAGGTCACAGCCTGCAAGACAAAAAACATGATGAGAAGGAGTGTCCTGTGTACATCAAAGGACAGAGGGAGAGCGAAGGAGAGAGAAGAAGAGATGGGGAGAGAGAGAGAAGAGAGGGAGAAGTAGAGAGAGAGAGTAGAAGAGAGGGGGAGAGACAGAGAGAGAAGAAGAGAGGGGGAGAGAGAGAGAGAGATAGAAGGAGACAGTAGACGAGAGGGGGAGAAAAAGAGAGAGAAGAGAGGGGGAGAGAGAGAGAGAGACCACCCTGCGCACCCAGGCCACACAGCTCACCTGCTGCCACTGGTGTGTCTCCAACCACTTGCTGGTATGTATAGCAGCACCCCAGGTCCCACATCTGAGACAGAGCCATCATCTGAAACAGAGTCCAGAGACATGACTGGCACAGTACTCACACTTGCACAAGACAACATTGCCCGCCCACCCATGCACACCCAGGCAGAGGCATCCCAGCCCCTCCTGCCACCCATCGGAGCATGCCCACTTATGAACACACAGCCAAAGGCATCCCAGCCCCTCCCACTGCCCATCGGAGCATGCCAGCCCATGCACACCTGGGCCACACTGCTCACCTTCTGCCACCGGCGTGTAGACTGCAGGTCCTACCACGTGCCGCTGCAAGCCACAAGACCGGGGCCTGCAGACATGGCACCCTCCGCACCATGCATCCATGCTGCGCTGGCCACCAGGTAACACGTCTGGTGCTGGGATTATATTACACCATGGCATGGTGTGAATCAGGGTACCCGGCAACATCGCAGCCTGCACAGCCGCTCAGCCCAATGGGTGCCACTAACTCTGTGACCCCGGAAGCAGGGTCACGTTGCAGTAGGCCCACGCAGGACACTGGCGCGGCCTACAGTGCGGTCCAGCAAGGCACACAAATCCTGGGCAGTCCGAACCACCAGGACGGGCCATCATCGCTGGCTGCACATCCGCTCAGCAGCTCAAGGTGCCAATGACTCAGTGCACCCTAAGACACTGTCCCATGGCGGGGTGCCTGTGCCGGCTGCAATGCAGTGTCTGCCACAAACCCTGTGCAAACCCAGTCAACGCCACGTGGTGGCAGGCCCGTGCCAGCCTTAAGGCCTCGGGTCCGCCATCCAGTCACCAACGGCAGAGGGGTATGTGATGTCGTCGTCCCCTTATATTTGCGGGGTCACATGGCCTGTGACACCTGTGCTGGGTAGGTGTGGTGTGTGTGCAGACCTGCCCTCAGGGAGTGGCTGTGACTTGCTGAAAACTAGACCAGTGACCTGCACACCACCAGTGAGTACGCCTGCGACGGGTAGCAACGAGCCCCCCCCCCCCGGAGTGTGAGTGGAGTGGTCTGGCCTGCTGTACACCAAAACAGGGCAGGGCTTGCAATAATGACTTGTGGGCACTGGGCGTGGTTTAGTCCATGTCGGAACAAGAAAGTGGCTGATGCGTGTGTCCCTGATGTGGTGTCCAAGGGACCCATAACACAAATTGCCATGTTGCACCCTTGAACTACCATCCCACAGGATGTGCATCATTGACGCAAGGGAAATCACTGTCCCTACATTCATCCACACATACATACATGAATGAGAAAAGACATGAGACAGCAGTGCGTCACTGGATGTTTATTGCACATCCAGTGCTTTTCCACAGCAGGAGTGGTACAGGGCACTGCCAAATACACCACACTACCTGGGTCCGTGGAGGGCCAGCCAGAGTCCATCAGTGGAAGACAAGTACTGTGGAAGAGGAGGGGTGCAGTCTGGTAACCCTGTCATTGGTTATCAAACAGGATATGGCGGTCCAAGTTGTTGTCCAAAGTGAGTGCATCTGAGTGAATCGGGGGTCAGTGGAAGGTCATGAGGCCACATGTGGGACCAACCAGGAACAGGTCATGTGGCGGAAATGAATGCTACTGAGCTCTTCTGATCACAAGCCCAGCCATGTCCCCATCCCCGGATATGTGCCCTGCCCCACCTGGGAGTGTTGCTGTGCCGGCTGCGGTGCAGGGAGTCACTGACATCTCAGGTGCCAGAGCTGGTCTATCTGCCACATTGAGTGGCACTGACACCTAAGATGCCGCAGTGGTTAGGCCTGCCGCACAGGGAGGTAAGGCCACACCAGGGGGCGGAGATGTGGATGGTGTGGGGGCAGCAGCATTCAACATCACCCCACCTTGTGGCAGCAATGCCATGATGAGGATCACAGGGCATGGTACATCCCAGCTACATTCCGCGGTGGCTGCCATTCTTTCCGCCTCCATCCGCACCATGTCCTCCATGAGCCTCCGCATCTGTGGCAGCTCACGGCTGGTATCGCTGGAGCCACTCTGAGCGGACAGGTGTTTTTCTCTCCAAGCCATGACTCCAGCGATGACAGTCAGGGCTCGTTGGAGACCGTGTAGCGGGGATACACACCCAAGGATGGCGTCAAGTTTGGTTGCCATGTTGCCGAAGCCAAACCACACCTGCTCTGCGGTATCCCTATGGCACTGCAGCACATGGAGTTGGAAGGCCATGTGTAGTTCCGGATGAGGTCCAGGATGTCTTGGATGGCTTGGGTGTCGATGCTGGTGTTGTCCTCCTCTTCATCAGTAAGTGTGGCTGGGACTGCTCTGCAAGAGGTGTTGATGGTGCCCCTGTAATGTGAAGGGGAGATGGTGTATTACGATGTGTCCACATGTATGTAGCCACATGGTACATGTTGACATTCAGACAGCATGGCATTGTGCATTGTGACAGTCTGTAGATCTGGGCGAGGACCCAGAGTCATTGTAGGTGTGCACTGTGCTCTGCTTGATTGTGCATGCGTGCCATTGTGCCAATCTCCACCCGTCCCCCAGTACCTGGTGGTCACTCACCCTGTTGTGGTTGTGTTGTGTCCTGATGAGCAGTGTCCTATCCCCCCACTCCGGCCACAGTCTCCACACTGATGACTGTCAACACCAGCTCCTCCATGTCATCCAGCTTGAGCTGTGGCGATGTACCCCCAACTCCAGTCTGCGTTGCTGCCTTCTGGTTGGGGCGGAGAGTTTCTCTTTGGTCCGCCGATTGATGTCATTCCATTGCCTCTTGACCCTGTCCATTGTCCTCTTGTGCTCCCCACCGGCATTCAACTTGTCCACGATGTCCCGCCATATTCCGTTTTTGGTGTCCAATGACATGTTGGAGGTGACGAACAGTTGTTGATGGTGTTCCATCACCTCCATGACTATGATCCTGTCCGCCTGCAGACTGAACTTCATCTTCCTCTTCTTCTTGTCCTTGCCCTTCCCTGTCCCCAAGGTCCTGGGCTGGTCGTCCGGGGTGCTTGTTGGGTTCCGCTCATCCTCTGTGCCTGCTCCGGCTTCCTCCATGGTGCTTGGGTGTTGGTCAGTTTGTGTTTGGGTGTTTTTTCTACTGTTATGGTGATTTTTCCCACCTGCCAGGTGTGTGTTGCAGGCCTGGCACTGCTTATTGCTGGTTTCCTCATTGCGCTTGGGCCCATCGCAGGATTTTTGGTGTTGTGGTTTGTGTTTTTGTCTCCATCGAGGTGGTTGTATTGCGGTTTCGGCAGACTATCGCATGCTACCGCCATGTTGTGAATTCCACGTTGCCACGGGGTTATTTTCCCACGATGGGCTGCGATGTTGAAAGTTGCATTACACTACTCTTGGGGTAGTTATCACACCTTCTTGTGAATATACCCCTTTGTTTGTACATGGCAGGTCCTGCCCCTTTAAGGGACAGAAACGTCCATTTTGGAATTCTACAAATTAATTTGCGTGTATGGAAGCCTTACACTCCTTGCAGGCCTCTAGTCCTGCGTTTGCAGGCATGTGTAAATATTCGCAAAAAGATTCATAGCCTTATTAATATTAATGGACAGGGATTTTTTGATTCCCACCACATGCCATTTTTGTCTCTTTGATATCTCGGCACATTCATAACAATACAACAGAAATCGTGGTTTGCAACATAGATGCTGTGTGAATAGGGCGAGACACAGAGCTAGCGTTTCACACATTCAACATATTTCGTGAAATGTATTTTTTCGTCAGCGAAGGATCTGACATGAACACGCTTACATCAAACAGTTCCTGTGATTGGAGAAAAATTTCAAAATTCTGGCATGCTCAGACAAGATGGACCATTCCATTCACATTCAGAAGTGACATATCTTTACAGTTGGAAATACCATTTCAAGTGCTCATTTTATAAGTAATGGCTAAAATGGGAGTCATGCTCTCTAATGTGCCAGGATGATGTCACTTCCCCATTGTATTGCACGCATCTTTCAATGCATGGTCTTGTGTGCCTATCCAGTGGAAAGTCAAAGTGGGCATGTGACTAACACATAAAACTGTTCAGTGGCCAGCACTAACTGAATGATTTAAGTAAATTCTTATTTTTCAAAAACAGAGGGAAATCCACAGAAATGTATGATCACTTTCAAATGTAAAGTTGCCTGGTGAAATTTTCAAATCATAAACCGCAATGTATTGTTGTTATTGGAGAGACGGGGTGGCCTTACAAGGAAAACAAGCATTGGAAATGCAATAGGTCTCGCCTTTCTGTAAGTTAAAGCAATTCGTTTGGCGAATGGTATTGTTTTTTTGCTTTGTTTTAATTAGTTTATGGTGTTATTTTATGTTGTTAGAATTGTATCTGTTAGCTGTGTTGTAGTTAAAGCATACTTTAATACGAGAGTAGAAGTGTTGAAGATTTGTGAGGTGAATGATTAGAAAAATAGCATGAGGGTGAATGAAGTATAGTAAGGAGTAGAATATTATTATGGAGAACAAATGTTTGGGGGTAGAATAAATAGGGTGAAGGAAGGAAGTGTGGAGGAGTATAATGTTGTTTGGAATGTTGAATAGTGTGGACAGTAGTAAAGTGTATAAGAAAGGATAGACTAGTATTAGAGCTGTAGGTGTGTTATGAAAGGAGTGTGACATGTAGGAGAATAGTGTGAGTGAGTTTAAAGAAAGGTAAGATTTTTTTCTTGACATTAGATATAAGGAAGTATATAAGTGTAGAAGAGCACTGTGAGGGAGTTTGTAGGAGTTGGAGCAGGAGAAGAGAATAAATCTTACCTTGCTATACATTCTTTGTAAACCTAACGCAAGAAGCTCCAAACGTATAGGAATAATTCAGACTTTGTTAAACAGTATTTATAAAACGTGGGCTTGCTTGGGACGACATGCTTCTTCAAAAAGGTTAATTCAGATTGTATACTGAGAGAAGTCTGAGTCAAGCCGGATATTTACGATTGTGGCTGGAGTCAGTCAATCCGAGGTTTGGGGGTGGCGGAGCGACAAAAGCCACAGCTATCTTTGGTGGGAAGAATCCTATCGTGGCATGCCGCAGTCGGGGTGGGCACGGCCTGCATCTGGCACCCTGATGCTCTGCTAAGCCAGGCATGTGCGCTGCCTGCCCATTGTGCTCCCCGTGGTCCATGGGAAGCGGCGGGAACGGGGAGATGCGCACTGCTCGCATGACATGAGCTGGGAGAACCTCAGCATACGGGCGTGTACGGGGTGCCATTATGCATCAATTCTATAGATTAGACATGTGAAATGCCAATAGGTGGCATGTAAATGCTGTGCTTCATGCAAATAATGTATTGATTTTCTACGTGTGGAAAATAGATTACGTCTGTTACACATTAATGAAAACGGGATCTTGTTTCACAATAAGTCATGTATAGGTGTTGTACACACACGGCATAATAAACATATTATGCATGCACTATTTGCCAATAACCCTATTATGGGATATATTTTCACAAGGCTCCCTATACACGAAGCATGCATATTCTTAATGTAACTCATGTTCTTTACCTTTCATCAATACCTCTACAGGAAATACGTGTTTATTCAGGGGTTAAATGCGCAATGGATAACCTAATCCTATGACGCATTTAAATGTCAGAGGCAATTAATGACATCACAGGACTAGGCTTGGTTGACCGTATTTACCCCTCAAAGGCTGCGACCCTTCACTTGGTATTTAAGTGAAGTGACCGCCAAGGTTTTAAAATAAACATCGACTCCATAAACGGCCCACATTAGATTACTTAGCAGTGAATGTCTACAGTAAGGACGGACAAGAAACCCTCCACAGACGTGTAATGGCCCCAAGAGGAGAGGTCTTATTGGACTAAGGGCATAACATGATTTTAATAATCGACACACAAGTAGGTTTAATGTACTAAACATGCAGCAGTTGTAGGTAACCATCACAAGTGCATGCAAAAGGTGGAGAGCTGGAGAGCTGGAGTGCTGGCTGCAAGTACTAAGCAGGCCCATCCATTTCACAGCACAGACTCCAATGGAGGCAGTACAGCCTTCACACACACTTGTACATGCAAGTAAACGAGGCGCTGCATCCGTGTTTACGCACCGCACCAGAACCAAGCCTCATCACACACGAGTCCGCTAGTGGTCTGTACACGGTTGAATTTCGCAAGATATTCCAACAGATTCCGCTTTCACGGCACATTGGTTGACGTTTCAAGAGGTCATCTCTTTTTTACAAATGCAAAGTGAGCAACTTGCACGGCCTCGCTTCCCAATTAGAAGCCCTCATATATCACGGTAACAAATATGGTGTCAGCCTTTTGAAATGGCTGTACTAAAAGAGTACAAGGCGGTAACAAAATAGCACAGTTGTCAATCACGTGCCAGCATTTAACATAAATGCTGACGCAAGCCAATCAAAAAGAAGGGTGTGGCTTAAAGCCCCCTTCTCAAACTGTATCGACTCCAAAAGGCCCTCGCATGGCGAGAGCAGCGCATGCGCGCTGATAACGCCTGGCGAGACCTGAAAAGGGGGCACTGAGATGTACAATCACCTCTACACAGTGGATATGCAAGTACAAGCTGTGGGCTGCACGTGCCTAGCATTGCTAGAGTGTGTGATAGAAGCCCTTCTTAAGAGCATAGTAGAGCATACAAATGATAGCTGTACATTAAGAAGGGCCACTGGAATTAGGCCATTTTACAGAGCAGTGCTTTCAGCATAATTATATGTTTGCCAGTCTTGATATAATCCGTCATCTTCTGCAAAGTTGGCAAACTTTAAAAAAATTATTTCTAGCTCAAATGAATCAGAAATGTGCTTGAAATGCTACCACATGTGTTGGCTCTCAGTGGTAGGCCTTATTTCTATCAGGGGAGATCCACCATTCAGTTACTGAGTGCTGTATTTTGGTGTTAAATAGGTCTTGGCGGTGATTTGCTCCGTTCGCAGACTTTTCTGCACTCTGCGCTATGCGTAGCTCGCAAAGTGCTATGCAGAGCAGAGTTTTTTCCTCACCCACGCTCACGGTGAGGCAAGCTGCCACTCAGGTAGAATTTCTACCCGAGCAGCAGGAAGATCAGTGTGAACTGGAGTTTGCGCCGCATTCTGCCACTATCAGAAATCTGCAGAGTTTTTTGTCACTATGCGGATTTCCGCGGAACTCCACGAACTCCTTCAAGGCAAAGTTTCAAACTGTTTTTAATGAGATGAAATGTTTTGTACATGCATTGTTGATGTGTAAATATGCCAAAATAGTGAAGTAATACTGCTTCAAATGTGCAACCTTATGCTTCATAATTTGCTTTAAATTGCCGCATAATTTGGTCCTCTGCTGTTGTATAATTCGAGTGGCCCTAACTATAAGTAAAGAATGCATGACCAGATTCTCTCAAAGATGTCTATGCAGAAGGCCTGGGCGGAGTTTGCATAGTTTTGCTACACGGAACTCTGCAAAGTGAACAAAAAATGATGCCATGCTACGTGGAGTTCCACGAGAGGCAGAGTACGTTACCTTGTGATGTTTGTGCTGATTTTTAGTGCTGGGTGTTTGTCCCGTGCTGTAAAATCCATGCGAGCGGCATAACGTGCAGAGCAAGAGGGCACTGCTTCTTTATGCTGCTTGAGTAGAAGTTCTACTCGAGCAGTAGCATCCTCAACGCGAAAGGATGGTTTCACAACTCGAGTGGTAGAGACCATCCACGACCACCCACATTAAGAAATCTCACTGGAAAGCAGTCTAGCATTGGATTTTGCTCTTTTCGCCGAGTTCACGGAGTACTGAAAACTCCACTACGCATAGCGGAGCAGAGTTTTTTCCTCGCTCGCAAATGGTAAGTTGGCAAGTGCGAGCCAGGAAAAACACTCTGCTCCCCTACGGGTAGTGGAGTTTTTCAGGACTCGGTGAACTCGGCGAACAGAGCGGAGGTCACCGCCCTGTCCTTTATGCAGCCCCACCAAATGCTGTGTGGTGTATACTTTGGTGTTTAATACAGCAATGGCTTTTTCCACAACTCAGCTCCATGCTCCATGCTCTGTCGGAAGCCAACATGTTCACCACACCTTTGGCATCCTTTAAAACCTATATCAGTAAAATGCCTGACAAGCAAAAGCAGCACATTTGATTTACAAAGGTTTTCAGTTGTGCTTGCATTACCTATGCATACCCAAGGCAAAATCCTTTTTGGTATTTACAAAGCAATGCAAATAACTATTAACTTGTTTACTAAACTAGTACTGCATCACAGCATTGCACCGCCATGAGATACTTTGCGTCATTGAGGTGTTCCATGGGTGGTGCATGGGCAACCCCATGCATCCACCCATGAATTTTAGTACAAATCCATATCTACAAAGACTTGTAGACATGGATGTGTGCCAATATCCTGCACCCCCCGTGCAGTTGCATTTTAGACATGAATATATTAATGAATGAATGCTTGTTTTTATGTTAGGTTAGGTTTAATAGAGATACTAAATAAGATGATTGTAGTTGAAACGATTTTAATTTAATGTGCAGAAGTGTATTTATTAATGTAGTTTAATTGTGCTACATTTTCATAAATTTGCCATATTAGTTCATATGGATGCTGTTTGATGCTGCACATTACCTTACTGCTCCTCCCCTTCCACCCTGTCCCCCTGCGATGTCGTCAATCTCTACAAGTCCCGCCAAACAATAGACAATCTGATATCAAAGTGTATTTTTCCAATGTGCATGAATTGGTCATGAACTTTCTATTGTTTGTTAAGCATTTGTAACACATCAAGGTCTTTACGTTTTTCCATAGTACTGTTACTGGGCCTAGCACTCTTTGGTTGGTGTATGACTTAATGTCGAAAAAATTTTGTATTTAATTGAACCTACAATGATAATGTATTGCTGAAGATGCTCGATATTTTCTAAGAAAATGGGATATTGCTAATGAGCAATGTTATTACTTGGATTTTTCTGATTTGTCAAATGCAATGATGCAGGAGATCACACCACGCTGAAACTGATTTTGCTAATTTCATATGCAGACTTTGCATATATGAACGATTGAGTATGGGGTGAGCTAGATATCTTTCCTGTTTTCATAGGGACGGTATTTAGGAGAGCTTCCTGAACATCTATTAGCTAGAGATACTGCTGTTTCTCATTTGATTCTTGCTTTTCATTGGGTTTCTAGTTTCTTGACTATCTACTTTGTATTTGAGCCTTCATGGCGTATAGTTTGCATTTCTCTGAATTGCGTAACTGAGATTTTGTAATAAAACCCATTATCTTTCCCTAATCTAGAACTCATGTATTGAGTGGTCTCAGTTATTTATTTACATCTCTGCTGAACTAATTTTGGGCCTGAGGTTAAGGAGAGTGTATTAATTTTAGGGTTCTGTTCTCACAAATTAGTAGCAGAGGATAGTGTGTAAGATCAACTCCTCTTGTGTAGGGGTTTCTCAAAAAGATTGTTTTGTGTGCTCTCAATCCTTAATGCCCAGTCCATTGTTCCAGGAGTTTCGGAACTAGTTCTGGAGACTCCCAAAAAGTACAGAAAGTGCATTCCTGAACAATTTGAACTGCAAGTATGAATAGTGTGAACTGATTTGTATAATGTGTATGTATTTAGGATGCATGTCGGAGTACTTGTTTGAGGAATGGATTTATGCTTCTGTTGTGAGTTGTTTGGCTATGTAATGATGATTGTGGGTTTAATTGGTTGGCTGATCACCATTATGTTGATGTATATTCATATTTGTAAACACATTTGAAGTTCTATTGGCTCTATTGGTTGATTTGGTTTGGCTATTGATTTTGTTGAAAATGAAGCACACGCTAAACCAGAAGAGAAAGCTGTTGAATTAAAGGTGGACATCAGCAAAATGAAAAATGTGAAACTAAATTATTAAAATGTATTTGACACATGAGGAAATTAGAGAAATGTGTTTAATCACATTGAGCGCCCATATTAAAGATGTAATTAAGAAAACTAGGGTTTGGAGTGATTTAAAGAAATATCGCGAAAGACAGAAGAGAGGAACAGCAAATAAAAAGAAAATGATAGGGACTGACAGTGGATCATGATATATGGTGAGTTTTCCAGAAACGGGATCAGGAGCAGTTATGAGTTTCCTTTGAGAGAAGTACACGGAAGGAATGTTGTACATGTGCCATGGATCTGAGCTGATTTATATGTATTTATTATGAGCTTCCCAAAGATGAGAGAGGATCCACGAAAGTGGTATCAAGAGGCACATAGGTTGACAAACATTTCTCAGATGCTGTGGACTGATTTAAATTCGCTGTTTGAAATTGTGGCTCCTATTGATTTGTGTATTGAGTGTAAGGCTGTTGTTAGATGGCCTGCATGAGAACCAGCTAGGATTATGTCTAGTGGTGCTCCCTTTAAGGTATTTGGACCAAATATTGAATTAAACATATTGTGTAACATAAATATTGTGTCAAGAATATTATGACACATAAATATTGTTGTCTTAAATATCGTTGTCAATAATATAGTTTTAGGTGTTGTATTTAATATTGATGTATATAATACTGATGTAGCTCATATCGTTGTTAATATCCTATTTTAGTGGCAAATAGTGTTAATATATTATATTTTTCTTTTTATGATTTTTCATTTATAGTAAATGTTTATATTTTTTTGTAATTTTTTTATAAGAATTTCTTTTGTAATTTAATTTGTGCACTTTTTTATCATTGAGTATAATTTCATTTTTTAGTAGTGGGATGTTGGGTTTATAGGGGATAAGGGCAAGGAGTATTACAAAAAATAAGTATTATTATGCATTTTGGTTATTTCAAAAAGGAAAGTATTTTAGAAAAAAAGACATTTTAGGAGTGGGATGTTGGGTTTATAGTTGATATGGGTGGAGAGTATTTTAAATAATTAAGATTTTTTTTATTTTTTATGTGTATTTATTCAATATAAAAAATTAAAATGTAACATTTTTGGAGTGATGCGTTGGATTTAAAGTGGATAATGATGTGGACCTTTTTAAATACTATTTGCAGAATTTTATTTATTTAAAAAAAAATGAAGGGGCTGAATATGATGGCGGTCGGACCGGCTTTGGGTGTCTTGTCGCAGCTGATTGGACCACTGTGGCCACATCAGAAGCAGTAGCGCTGAATGACGTATTACGATGCACGTGAATGCACTGAAATACAACTGCTGCAGTCCCTCCAACTACTGCAAAAAATTCCACCCGCCACAGCGTTGGAAAGGCCCATCGAAAGTAATTGGAGAGTTGAACAGCCCACTCAATTACACTGCCCGTTTCCGACGAGGTGGCCGAGGCAGTACAACCACATCGGGTGAGCTGATGGAAAAGGAGGAACATAAGGGCAAAAATCACCTCCACACAGGTGCGCACTTGTTGTGTTGATATGGATCCCGCATAACACATCCTGCTGCTGCTGTACCTGCTTGATGATGAGGAAAACCAACAACGTCGTAGACACAACTGCTGGTAAGTGACATACCAATCCCTTCACTGAGATCCCATAGCAAATTGATGGGCCGACCTCAATAAGCTGGACCCCATCCGTATCTGCATGTTGTTGTTGTTATGTTACTAACATGTGTCCCAGTCATTATGCAAGAACACCTTGACAATATATTTGTGAAGTGAAGATGCACATGATGGGGCTTCAGGTCTGTCACTGGGCTGGGTTGTGCAGGTAAATATCCCTACAGCTCTCCTTTCTAGCCTTCACCATATGGATTCACAACTACACAGCTGACGTCAGCAGTATTACCACCTGCAGTACCTGTGAAGTCACTCCCAAGAGACTCGTCATAACACACTTAGAGTCTCATCAGCTCTGAACATAAGCACTTCCAAAATACACAACAAAGCCATAAGTACAAAGACAGAGACCAATGTTGCACCACATGTGAAAGAAATAACAATGTTAACACATACATTTCTTGTAATTAATAACAATCATTCATGAATGGTCCAGTGATACTCTTTGTTTATTAATGCTGCATACAGAAGTTCATAAAAGACCAGCCAACACATTTTGTCCAATAGAAAATGAACTTCTTCAGGGCAGAAAATCACTGGCATCAATTGATTCCAGTTATATCCTCGTACTAATGAGAAATGCATCCTGTATGAACCATTTCTGAAGCGATATTTGCTTAGTGTATACTAGTAATTGCACACTTTATGGACAGGGTTTTCAAGTAGCCATCAAAATATCGGGTTCGAAAAATGAAACGAGCATTTCAAAAGGGGAGTATCCCATATTTTGCACAATTAGATGGGTGCCAGGATATCGAGAGAGCTAAAAGTTGCCACCAGAGTTCGGCATCCAAAAAAGACACAACAAAGCAGTAGGTGTTGTACATTGTTCCTATGCAACTCACAAACCATCCTAAAGCCAAGATTCCTAGAAAGGCCCATGTGTGAGGCTACTTGTATCAGATGTCTTGAACAAATGACAGAAGCTTACAAATGCATGGCACCCTAAGATAAGTACAGATGCACATCAAAGGTGTCATAAGACACAGTCACAATTACATAAGGCACGCCCTACTCACAGACCCCCCAGGTAGAATCTACCCACTGCAAGCCCTACGTGGCCTGAAGGCTGCTTAAGAAAACAGTGATTAGTGTGAGTTGGGTAGCAGGTTTGTAAGTCCCCGTGGAAAGTCCGTCGGCAGTCCAGGTAGGTCACCAAAGCAGATGCTCATAATGCCCTCAATGCACCTTACATATGTTACACATACTGAAGGTTTTAAAAAACAAAAATATGCCCCAGAAACACCTTAGACAGCCGCAGATGCTACAACAAACACACTGATGGCAGTTCATCCTTACTGTTGGCAGGTCAGAACTGCATCATCACCAAAAGTAAATGGAAGTGGGTTAGAGTAGGGTCTTGAACAACTAATGCAACTAACAGCCATTGGGAAAAGGCAACTCTCCTTGCCACCTGTCGATGAAAAGTAAGTTGTATTCTCAGATAACAAGATGTGGTGCCATGTGACAAGGATTAAAAATGTCACTGTGTGTGACAAATTTCCACTCACAGAGAAACAAGTGACAGGCATGGAAGTTATCCCCTCATGTACATCAGCTAGGCTCCTGTTAGAGTCACATCCCCCAAAATTCCAACAAAAGTACTCTTTTGGAGCATGGGAGTAACAGATCCAAACCTACAAATCCACAGCATAGAAGCCAGACAGAATGTGTATATGACAGTGTGTAGCACACACATTCCAGTTGCACATCTACAGACACTGTGGGTCACCTGACTGACGGCAGTCAAAACCAACTCTGTCACCCAGTAAACATCAGTAAAGGTGAGGGGACACTACATCCCACCTCCCTGTAGCCACAACACAGTAGACAAGGTTAGTGCCATTGTATCACTGGTCCTAAACAATCTTTTGTTGCCCTGTACACAACATTCCATAGAGTCTGTTCCCATCACACCTAACTGGTTCCTCATGTGTTCAGATCAGTGACAATGTGCAGACACACACTTTAAATCATACATGTGTGAACATCACAGAAGCTGGTGTTATGTTGTGTGCCATACACATTGCCAACACACTGGACACAATTTACATATCAAACATCACCTGTGACAGCCTCTAATACTTCATGAGCTATGTTATGGTGTCACCTACATTTAACCTCATTGAGGAAGTTTCTGAGAAAGACAATTTTCCACTACTGATGAACTGTATTGGGCTAACACACAACACCCACATGGAAATGGAAAGGCTGCTAAATGTGTACCTTTAAAGTTATAGTCATAGACATTTGACTCCCACTTTTTCAATACTCCCTGCTGATTATGGTCATCGCATGCTGGTAGACTCCTGAAACACAAGGCCACACTGCACAGAGCACCTGCATCAATTTCTCTATCTGCATAGGATCTGAGGCAAGTTGAACAATAGATTCAACCAATCATCTTTCCAAGAGACATGCACATATGGCTAATGTGTAAATACAAGAAATCTTAAGAACACACATGGAAAGGCTCTCTTGTCTCCAAATTAACACATTGCATGAACACGACCACACCCCCAATGTGTGCTGTTACAAAAGACCTATTGTGCACACAATAAACACCTTTTAATACTACATATTCGGTAGTACTGCAAGCTAGTAGACATGGACATTAGCTGAAACAAAAATGCCATACTTACCATAGCAGCCACCAGCCACTTCAATATGTATGTGCACCAAATGTAACTCAGCTCATATATGCATCCACTGAACTTTGATCCCCGCCCTCTGTAAATCCATTATCTGACCAAAGGGCGGAGCATACTTACCACTGCAAATGGATCATCAAGCATGGTGAAGCATACGCAGCTAAACTCTCACAGACCTACAGATACATTAACAACAGTCTACAGCATTAACAAGGGCAGGACACAGGGCTACCCGGAATATACATAAGAATTTTATTACAACAAATGCATCACTGTGTAAAGATAAAGGCCAATGGCTAGTCCAAAGGAGGAAACATGTGGTCAAGCACACTGCTGTGCCATGAAATTTGCCAGACAGAGTGCTGCAAGGGAAACCTGGATTGGAGCATCAAATGAGCAGGCCAGGCACCTCTGAGAAAACAAATGGGTGGTATGGATTTTGGTGGGTGGGTTGGATTACTTGTTGGGAGAACTGGCCTCAGGTTTGGGAGGGTAGGTTTGCGCTGTGGGAGGGGCGGTCTCAGATTTGGAAAGACTGGTCTGGGCTGTGGGAGGTCCGGGTTCGGGCTACGGAAGGTTCGGCTTTGGGTTTGGGAGGGCTTGGACGCACTATCCTTGTGATTTTGTACTCCGTAAGGGTGCTGGGGGATATAGGCGGGATGTAGCCATCAGTGGACTTCTTGGTCACCTGCTTTGCTTACTTAGGGCAGGTTTGTGAATCGCTCCTTTTTCTTTTGGGAGGAGGTCTTTTGGGATCACAGCAGGTGGATTTCCAACCCTTACCCCTTTATGATATAGTAGTTGTAGTAGTATGTTGCTGGACACGTTTTGAGGTTTTTGGGTCGGAAGTGGTAGGATAGGGTATTGGTGGGAAACCAACCTTCTTGAGTTTGTGAAGGGGATGGGCATCTGTGTTAGGGAAGAGGTCAAGGGCAATCATGATTAGGGTCTTGGGAGATTTTGGAGTAGGTGGGTGAGAGGTATAGGAATTTGAGATGTGACTTGTGGATGCGAGTTTTGCACAGCCATGTCTCTGAGTGTCTGTCCGTTTGGCTGGTGAATGTGTGTGTGGCTTGGTCCTGTGTGTAGCATCTGTGTCAGGTTTTGCGGGTGTTGGGTCTGGGTGTGTGCTCTATGTTGTTGAAGAGGATGGTGTTATAGGTGTTGTCTCTGGCTGTGCATTGTTGTGTGTGTGTTGGTGGTGTGGTGGCTGCTGTGTTTTTTGCGTGTCTTTGGGAGTGTGTGTGGCCAGGACTGTGGGTATGGTTCCTGTGTGTGCCAGTGGATGTTGTGGGGATGGTAGGGAGTGACCTGTGTGTGTATGTCCTGTGTTTTTGTCTCTTATCTCTGTTGGGTTTTGCTGTGTGTGGTATGTGATGTTGATGCACACTCAGGTGTGCATGTGCGTTGGGCAGGTATGGAGCTATCGATGCTGGATAGAGAATGGGCAGGAGGTGTGGTGGAAGTTTGGAAGGCTTGGAAATCTGCTGTGAGTGTGGATGAGAGGGACTGAAACAATCTCACTAGCTGAGTTATACCACAGTGAATGCCCTCCAGGTAGGCAACTGCCTGGGTCAGCTTGTTGCCATGCTCCTGGAAGCCATTCAGCACTGCTGTTTCACTAACAGAGATCTGTCTCAGGGCATCTATTGTCTTCACACTCAGGTCAGCAGGGGAGACAGTGGCAGGGGCTTAGGTGCCTGGCTCAAAGGAGATTCTCCTCTGCTTAGAGGAGTGGGCCCAGGCACTAGGTTGGGGAGCAGCAGGAAGGATGGATATGGAGGGGGGTGGCAGACATAGATAAAGCTGTTGGTGTTTGAGCTTGGTCCGCCGCCACCAGCAGCAAGGTGCCACTGGATGGTGGCAAAGTAGATGACGTTGATGTGTGGTCATCTTGATCCTCCAGGGCACTCCCCTTACCCTCAGGGCCGGTGTTTAACTCCTAGTCACTGTGGCATCAGAAACCACTGTGACAAGCTGCAACCCCAACAGTCTTGGGTCGGTCTCCTTCACTGCCTTCTGTAGATGCTGGAATAGGAGTACAAACATGTGTTTAGACCAACATGCAGGCATATCATTACAACACACATTTCAAATAACCACAGACAACTAGTAGCACAAGGGTCAGTATATCATCTTTTCCATTGGCATGAGAACATGCATTGATACCACATGACCTGAGCAAAGGGAATCATCAGGGTGTCAGGACCAATCCAACACAAGAGAAAGTTTTCTACAATGTAAATCTTGTATTCATGTATTTCACCTTTTTTTTACTTTGCTCTCATATGTGATTATGAAGAATAAGTAGGCAAAGTGAAATGAAACAATTGCTTAGGATCACACCATTTGGTTATGCTGGGACGTTGGGATCAATTCTAGGTTTTCTGGTTTCACATTGTGAAATTCGGTCACTAGGTGAGTATCACTTTCCTCTCTCAATTTACATCAAATGTTAATACTGTGTCTATAATTCTTGATGCATGAGGCTTGAATGTGGGTGACAGACAGATCCACATTAAAGCTCAGTTTGTTCTGGGTTTGAGATTACCAGAGAACCTCGAACTGAGACAGAGACAGGAACCTGGTTTGAGCTTTACTCGAGCTTTGCTCAAGCCTTCCTTAGCTTGTTTACCTCTATAGCATATGCGAAATGAAGGGGGAAAACATGTACCAGTACCATAGTGCAGGGCTCCTTGTTTCAAGATTCATAACTTGCATTCAACACTATGTATTACTGAGTTGACAATGAGACTGCATGCTCTTCAACATGAGTAAATTCAAATGATTGTTTGGTTACAGTTGTTTGCTTAACACATACTATCAGTGTTTAGGGCGATTTACATTTTTACTAACTTTTAAACAAAAAGGAGCAGAGAAATATGTTCAGAAAGTGATTACCCAAGAGCTCACAATTTGTCGAAAAAGGAGGCCGAGGAAAGACCTGCTTTTGGGTTCCATAGTTTCCAACTCGCTCAATACACAACAATTTGGTATTAGTAGTTCTGGTGGGGGGACTTGGGGACTTTTCTCATCAAAGGAATTCCACTATGCTATGGAACCTGTCCAGACTTTAAATGCAAAGTTCATCACCATGTTATTTTGGGAAAGTGGTAAAGCCAGGATTACACATCAAGTCCACTACTGCCGTGCCTGAAATGTTCCCAGTGTCACCTGTCAAGGCATGGAAGTTGGGGGTATCTGCCTTCCCATCTCAGTGATGCAAACCGAGTTGGGGGATGTTTACCATGGATTTTATCTAGCCTTAACAGGTCACTTCCTTTGTACCTGTTGACTTTCCAAAGGTAGCCAAAGCAAGGAGAGAAGGCTTACCCCAGACTACAGTAGAGGGATTAAGACTCAGATATCACAGAACATAGTAATGTCAAATTTATGACTCTTCAAGGGACCAGGAGCTTACTTTAGAAGGTTGTATGAGTTGAAGCCCTCAAAATAGCTCCACGACTAATTGTGCACACCATGTAACTGCTTCGCTACCACTTCTCCCACCGCCTCCGACCCCCACCCTTCCACCATCAATGCTGCCCTCGTTCATGCCACAGACCTTACATTTTGGACCCTGGGAAAATATGTGCGAGTTCCGATGCTGTATGGTCGGTCCTAATATGGAAACAGTGTTTACAACTCTGTCATTGCATCACAAGACTATTGCAATGCGGTCGTTACAACGACCGCGTTGTTAGAACAAGATGCATTTACATCGCAAGTCATGACAACGACGTGCTGTAGGGGGCGCTGAGGTATTGGAAATGAATTCCAACCCCTTCCCTACTGTTCCGCAAACTGGTGTAGGAATAGTAAATAATACTATTCCTAAGTCCAGCGCGCCCCCTACAGAACGTCATTCTAATAACTTGCGATGTTAATGCAACACATACTAACAATGCGGTTGTTGTAAAAGCATGCAATGTAATACACCACGTTGTAATGTACTATATTCATCTTGATTATCTGGCACAAATTTCCTTCTTTAGTTTTGATAATAGCTTTTATATTATATGTGAGCACTGTTAAATCTTTTAAAATAAACAGTTAGCAGAATAGGCCTTGGCCCCCCTTCACTTACATTCTGTTAAACCATGCTCATTGTTTAATAATAATATTAAACAAGATGTGAAATTCTTAGCTTCTATGAAGCATTGTTCATAACTCCAAGCAATTATTTGAATAGAGTGTGATTTGATTAAAACTTAATAATTTGAATATATTCAAGCAGACTTGATTATAATCTAAAAATGAATAATGTACGAATAAATGTGCACTTTATATATTTGACATTTATATCTAAATACCCAAAATACCTAATTCAAGAAGAGGGATACATAACAGAGAAGCACATGATAATTATAACAGGTATGAGAGATGCTGCTGGATTGAGTAGTGTACCTGTAGTCAAAGCGGAGCAGAGGCACTCCATTAGAGGGTTGTGATGTGTATGATCAGAGGAGTGCACGAGTGGAGCTCTAACCTGAGCCATACAAGTCTGTTCCACACTCTGGAAGTGAGGAGAGTTGGCCGTTTACCGAGGAAAACAACCTAAACACATGAACAAGCTTTATTTTGGGTATTGGAAAAGCTAAAGAAAACTGGGAAGTGTCTTTGGTGGGTACTGTTATTTACCACTATTGTCTCAGGTACTTTAGCTTCAATTTGACAATCCAGTTTACTCCTTTTGTACTCTAGACTCACCCAGGGCAGAAGGGCTCCTCAGTCAAGATTGCTCCAGGAGGCAATAGTATTTTTGGAACCCAGATTCTGCCCGATACCAAAATGCCCAAACTGTATTTAATGTCTAGTCAGAGGTAGGTCTTCAAAAAATAATTGTTTTTTATTTTTCTATAGAACATGCAAGGTAGCTGAAATGCTAAACAGCAAAACAGACCAGAAGGTTTTAACTCTTTCTGCACCTGAGATAGAACTCCAAACTCTTTTTGGCACTAACACAGTAAGAGCCTATCATTCAAATGGCACAGACATCCATGGTCAAAATTATTCGGTGGGTCAGGTTTATGCATTACTAGCTACCTTGAGAGGCTTTAGCTTTCGTTTTACACACTGGCTTTTGTTAACATTTTCAGTCCTTAATAAGTGGCTAAATGCCAGACAAAATCTTGCAATGAATACAATATGCTACAATATGTCAGCCCACTGATCTACGTTCTCAGCTACCCTCAATGAAGTGGATTTGGTAACAGTGTGCTGAGGCTTTGCCACAAATATTACAGAGCCCAAACGTTTATAAACCACAAAACACACACCCCACACTAACAAATGAACTGAGATCTCATCCACAGAAAAGATCATGGCTTCAGTGTGTCAATGGACTTGATCCAGAATCAAATCCCAATCCCCCATTAACTAAGGCCCTGGGCCCTTGGTCTCCAGACACAGAGCCCTGGAAACATTTGAGGAGAATACCAATTACAGCACCACCTAGTCAACAAAGCCAAATGTTTCAACAGGGGAAGCACCTGTTCTGGAAATGCACCCATTGATAGTTACCCAAAGACACCGAACTCTAGGAGTCCATGTCTCACGACTGGGTGGCATATGCACTAAGGGTCGCAAAACAGAAAAATCTATCTTTCACTAAGTCAAACTTCAGAAATTTGATACTATAGAAGGCAAACTGATGGAAATGCCATATGATGAGATATATAACATAACTTCTCACATGAGATCTCCCATTGCTGGTGATAACGCATCTGAGTTGGGCCCCCTTTCTTACCCCAGTGATAAACCTTTCCTGGGTGCCTGAGAAATAAAAGAAGTTAGAAATAATTTGATTTCACAATTACATTGTAACCCATTTGGTCACACAGTAAAGCTCTGAGTCAATAAGTGGGATTAAGTGTAGATTCATTTCAAATTCAATGCCAACGTAATGTAAATCAGTTGCAAAAACATAGTATAGAACTACAAGATTAGCAACAGAGAACCGACTCTACGCACAAAGTTTATCCTCAATAACAGGAAGCATATAAGGAATTTGGTAGCAATAGTACAAAGTATAAGAAAAAACACTAATAGTTAGATTGAAAGCTTCAGTCCTCCTGTCTATAATACATGAGGGACTACTAATTCTCCTTAACAGACCTCCACTATTTAATGCTAGAAAGAAACCCTATTTAGATCCAATATGATAGAAAAGTGTCAGCATTGCAGAACTTCTGTAGAAGTTCTCCAAGGACAGAATGTTGCAAAGCATAAAGCCACACAACAAGAGTAGCTCTTAGGGGTCTGTACCTCTCCTCGTCTGAAAGGAATCTGAACAAAGCTAAAGATTATTGCCTAGTTAAGCTCATAGAAAGAAGCTTCTAGAATCTCCTATCAAAGGTCTCATTAGTGCCCACCTTCAAGCAATACTCTGCAGTAGGCACACTCGTAACTCTCTTCTTTGATCCACATATTCGAAAAACATCCTTGGATTCCATCCCCTCATTCTGCCGAGACAGTAATCCTCCCTTTGCTCATTAGTCTCATTGTCCTTGCCAAGAATACTCCCTTTGAGCTTCCCTATCTAGTTCACACAATGTGCCTTTCTCTATCCATTAGCTCATCACAACAACTGCAGAGTTAAGAAACACCTTGCACGCGAAGCAAATATGCACGTTGAAGGTTAAATGTTGTGAAATCCAAATGCTTTAGGCTTATGGACAACTTTAGCATAATAATCACCACAGCACATGTTGTAACTGCATAATTACAAATACATAGACAGTCACATTTATAAATGGAAAAGGCTATTTGAGTAAATACATTTCCTGTTATATGATAAATGCAAACTATTATTTAAACGGGCTTATGGATACAGGAAGCTCAACATTGATATTCAAACCACATATGTATAGATATATAAAAGAACCGCACTCACTGTTACTTGTGAAGAAAACTTTAATATACACACACATACATGTTGAGGTTACATGGTAAATGCACTTTCTATATTAATTCAAGTGCACTACACTTCATTAATTTTTAGATGAAATGTTTGTGTGTCCATGCTGTAGGAGATCAGTGAATTAGTGAGGTTAGATGCATTCTTTCCCCAGCCCTGCAGTAAACTTGAACTTTATATTGAAAAACCTCAAATGTGATAAACCTTTAAAACCTGGCCACCTTTTTTTGGGTAGGCTTGGCACCTGTCACAGACCTCGAAGAGTTGAAAACATGTCAAAGACCCACATTCATCTAAAGCTGAATATATGAAGAGGAGCCAAGATAGCAGACTGAGCAGATGTGTCTCCTGACTGCTGTCTGCCAGGTGTAAAGGAGCATAATGGCAGCCTTGGTCTGAGCATTGTTGTTGGAATTATTAAGTGCGTGCAGTCACTGGCACGCTAAAGAAGGCACCTGATCTGAAAAGTGTTCGGCGGTCACAAGAGTGGCATTTGGTGATATGATTTGAAAGTGGAGAAACTCGCAGCTACTTTTCAGTGGATAAAGTCTGAGCCCCCTTAGACCTGCCAATGGTATCATAGACTGATCAATAATGGCAATGTAGAAATTGGAGAGCAATCTGGAAGATTTTAGAACTGCTTTTAAAGCTCAATGGAAACCGGTTCTGAACTATAAGTCAGAGGGCCCCACATTGCTTATCCTCCAACCCAGATGGATGGATGGTTCTAGACCTTTTCTCTTCTGGGGAGAGAATTGGGCATAAGAGTACAAATTAGGCTGAAAGGGATATAAGTTGATGTTTGACGTTCAGAGAAGTTTTTCTTGATGAAACGTTTCATTCTTGTGGTACCTTTGGAGAAAGCAATTGACAAATTTTTCACACGTACTGTGTAAGACACCGCATTTATTTTTGAGATCATTGTTGTTAGACCTAGCATCCTTGCTGTGATTTCTCCTGACATTTTTGCCTTCAGACATCCCTGTTTTTGCTGACTATGTTTTTGCTGGCTTTAGGACTCTGTGCACTTTACCACTGGCACCCAGTGCTGAAGTGCATGTGCTCTCTGCTTTAAATATGATAGCATTGGCTTATTCACAATTGGCATATTTAATTTACTTCTAAGTCCGTAGTAAAATGCACTTCCTGTGCCCAGGACCTGTAAATAAATGTGACTAGTGGGCCTGCAACACTGATTGTTTCATCCACTTAAGTAGCCCTTCAAATATGTCTCAGGCCTGTCATTGCAAACCATGTGGGAACAGTTTTAAACTGCTATGCGGACTTGGCAAGTTAACCCTCTTGCCAGGCCCAAACCTTTATTTTTTTAAACATATAAATGGTCCTTAAGGTAGGACCTGGACAGCCCAAGGGCAGGGTGCAGTGTGTTTAAAAAGTAGGACATGTACTTTTACGTTTTACGTGACCTGGTAGTGAAAAACTCTTAAATTACTTTTTCACTACTGCTAGGCCTATCTCTCTCATAGGATAAAATTGGGAGTACCTTTCATAAGTGTTATTTCCAATTGGGTGGAGGTGGAACCCCCAAGTTTGGTGTCTCTGGAATCACAATTTAAAATCACACTTTATGGTGAAGTTGAATGAAATTTTAATTCTAAAAATGCCACTTTTACGGCTTCCAACTTGAAGTGGAATGCATACAGGGACCTCTGAGTCAGGTTGCGACCATTGCCTCTCTAAATTGCTTCAATACGGTTTCTTTAGTGCACCTATGACAATAAATTCTGCAGCTTATCTGCGGTTAGTTCTTCTGCTTATTCATTCTGATTCTCATATTAGGAGTCTTGGATCTTCATTTCCAACATCTTGTCCTGATGATGCTCTCATAGATTCACTCCAGAAGTGACCGAAACGGCGACGGCCTAACCCATTTTCCTTTTAATCTCTGTACCTGGGAGAACTTGATCCTATGTTTAGGACAATCTCCATGTTGTTTACTTTTGGTAATGGGTTTATGTGCATTGATGACTAGTGAAATCATAGGGGCCCATTAGCATGTCGGGCAGATCGCCACCGCCCGCATGGCAGTGGCGATCCGCCCGACATTTGTTCCCGCCCGCATGCCAATTCCCCTCACCATATTACTATGGCGGGGGGATCCCGGCGGACGGAAAGACCCTCCTCTGGTTTTCCGCTGTTAGGCAATCCACCCAATTGTCTACCGGGCGGAAAAACTGTTAATATGGTGGCGGTGTCTGGTAGACACAGCCATCCATATTAGTATGCAGGCGCGGACATGCCTTTCGGTGGTGCAACGCCGCCATGGAAAGGCATGCGGTCTATGACATTAGGGGCCCGTAGCGGGTCCCCAGGGATTTTGGGGGTGGGGGGTGCAGATGGGGGTACCTATGGTACCCCCCTGCATTTCAATGTACAACATTGCAGGCACCGCGCGGTGCCTGTCACGTTGTGCATTGAAAGGCACAACTTGCTTTTGTGGTATTGCGGCGGGCGGTGCATTCAGCACTGCCCGTCGCAATGTTACAAATGCGGGATGCGCCTGCCAGTGTGGCGGGCGCATCCTAATAGTAGGTGCGGGACCATCGCAAGCATTGCGGGCGGTCCTGTTTCCCGGGGGTATGGCGGGCGGACAAAGTCCACCTGCCATACGAATGACCGCCTAAGTTTTATGATCTGTTATCAATGCCTTTGGAGTACTGTCTTATTTTTGAACCCCAACATGAAACCTTGTCTCTTTGAATGCAATTTTATGAATTAAGAAATGCACCTGTTTGCATTGTTTCATTCTTTTACTTGAATATATATATGCAGTAATTTGTTTTTCATTCATTGTGGATGTCATTAAGTGACTGTTAATTTAGTTTTATTTAAACATATCTCTAAATATATCCCTTGTTGGCACTATTACCTGACACTTTTAGAACATTGATATTTTCATACTTTAACCATTTGGTATCTTCTGCCTGTTTCTGAATACACACCTGGGGTGGGTGACTACTGGGCTTTGTGCCTTATCTCTAGACAGCCACACACAAAGGGAGCTGAAGAGTGGCTGATGGGCCATCCACATCCTGATGGGCCAACCTGGACAGGATGGGAGCGAGGAGCTGAAATTTAGGCCTGAACAGGCTGTGTCCTGTCCCCACACAAAGTGCTGCATTCCCCCTGTAGTGAGCCTGGTGCAAGGACAGGAAGAGTAGGGACAATGTGAACTGTGAAGGCATCTCTTTGAAGTCTCACTCACTTCAAAGGCACAACTGAGTATAAGTACTAGACCTCAGACACCACCGCTTGAGTACACTTCTAGACCTGTGGATATTCTGCCAGGAAGAAGGACAGCTGTGCTGATGAAAGAACTGCCACTCTGCTGAACTGATACTCTGCTGGACTCCTGCTCTGGTGTGCGATGGTTGTTGTTAGATGGACAGCTCCAATACGGTTCAGGTCCACCGGTATGGGGATTAGCAGGACTCTGATAAGCCTGCCGTTCTTTGCAAAATGGGACCTGGAACGCTGTGCGCACAAGGGAGTTGCCCACCTCTCTCGTGCAATTCTAACCAGTCACCTGAACCACATTGGGGATGTGCGTCTAACAGCAACCTTGGCTATCACATGACCTATTAATGAGTCAAACCAAGCCAGAAGGGGGATTCTATTATCACTGGGAAGATTTACATCACTACGCGGTCTATTGACTGGTACAACATAAACCAACAATTACATGATTGGAATGTATGTGAGACTACAAAACGCTGTGGACCTTTGTTCACTAACATAGCCTTGCAAAAGTCCAGGAGGACGCAACAAGTGTCAGCTGAGGTGTTTATGAATAATGATGTACTGGAATAAGCTCTTGAATTAAACAAGATGTATGTACCGTTCATGTTTGAACTGGAGTTAACTGCTGGAAAACTGAAACTTAACGAAAAAAAAGAACCACGAAATGCAAACTGGACTGTGTGTTCTGTAGTGCCATATTTCTGTATAGACATTTCTTAAAAATAGTGTTTGTTACTTAATGTGTCTTGAAAACACACAGAATTGAAACCCCTGTCTATATGGCTGGCACACTTACTATCTTCAGTGGTTCTTGACCCATGAAACTGTAGGCAAGGAAGTGCAAAAAAGAAAACCAAAACCAAATCAACAGGCTTCTCGATCAATGCACCCAGGGTCTGAAACAACATCCCTGTACTGTACTCATCAAGACCATCCCAACCCTGTCCCAAACTATAAAAAAAAACGGAAGACATATCTCTTTAAAGCACATTACATGATGGTGTAGTAACTGCTCACTTCTGCACCCAGAACCCAGCGACCTCTTCATTCATTTTTGACTGTATCTTTGCCTTTGATCATGTACAGCACTCCACTGTTTTGGCAGGGTCTGTGCTGCACCCACACAACAGACAATTATCAATGCAGGGCCTCTATTTTCAGCATAAACAAACAACCAGACTGTGACATGGTCCAATTTCTTTGGTTATTTGCAAGGACAGCTATCTTTTGGTTTGAGGAATAGATGGCTGTGAGAGACACCAAAGGCTATAACTTCAAAGTGCCTCTAACTGGCCCAGCCACAGTACCTGTCTGAAGTTTCAAATGTCAAGAGTTAGAGAAAGAGATAGATCGGATTGGCAGTCACAACCACTTAAGGTTACATGTTGAGCACTTTGAAACTTTCTGCCAACTGACCTTAGGCTTGAATACTCTTTTGAAGAATTCAAAATTGCTTTAAAGTGTACTAATGGGTCCTGGGCTTGTGAGTAATAAGTGTTATGGTGTGCTGTGCACGTTTTCTCAGTTCAAGTCACACATTGAGTGCGTTTGTCTTTGCCTTTGACCATGTGCATTGCTACAATGCCTTATAGCGAGGCTCGCCATATACAAAAAATACATACATACAAATGTGCAGGAATTTCACTAATACCAGCAACTTAGAATCACCCATGATATCCTTTGTTCATTCATGCATTTAGTAAATGCTTGACAAATACAGAGGTTGAAATGAATTAAAAAAATGTTGGGAACTGTGATGAGTGAAATAGGGTTGGGGTCATAGAGTTTGTGGACGAGGCCGGAGAAGTGTGTAAAAAAAGAAATGTTCTGCAAATATTATCTTGCCCTTTGGCCTTCAGGTAAATACATTTAAAATAAAAAAGAACATTCCCTCTGTCAGCCTCTCCTTTATCTTACAGTGTAGGAGACCCCTCCTTTCCATTTCCGTCAGAGGCTCTGAAGGACATCATTATCGGGTCTGGAACGGTTGTTTTTCAATAAGAAGTATGGGAAATGTTATTGTAAAATTACATTGACACTGGGAACATCATTCCCAATAGATCCCGCTCACTTCAACCACTGGGCACATAGGGCCTCAATTTGGAGGTTTTGGAGTTTTTGGAGCAGGGCAGAATCACACAGACTCTTGCTGTGCTACCCTTCAAACGAAAAGGGCAGGAATTCGCCGTATCTATGAGATATGGCGCATTCCTGTCCTTTACCCCTACGCTAGCACACAATGGGCTGCCATGTGCCAAAGCAGGCACCCTTGCACCACGGTACAAGGGTGTCTGCGTTGCAAGGGTGATTATTTTTAAGGCAGGAAGGTTACCTTCCTGGGAATGTGTTACATTCTAACACCACAGGGAGGTGCAACAAAGAGAAATATTTCTCCCATAGATAGAGGAAAACACCTCTTGTGATTGACAAGAGGTGTTTTCCTCTGGCTATGGGAGAAAAAAGGATATTTTCTTTGTTGCGCCTCCCTGTGGCGTTAGAATGTGACGCATTCCCAGGTTTACGATTCCTCCTAAATCTGGGAATCCTTCAGATTCCATGGGTGTTGCGTGGGAACACCCACAGTAATACCCTCGAAACGCCCCTTGCGTGAAAGGGGCACATATTTACAAGGCCATGAAAAGCCACGCAAAGTGGCTTTGCGTGGTCTTGTAAATATGGTGCAGCACATTGCGCAACTGGAGCGTCAAAATAGTGCCGCTCTGGCGGCACAAAAGTGGCCATAAAATGAGGCCATACTCATAAACACACAGGACGCGCGCAGAAACTCTCCGGTCAATACATTTTCGGAAAGCAGATGTCTTCAGTTAGTGGTACTGTCCAGAGATCAAGTTCAGGCTTCAAAACATGACAGCGCGCTGCCGAACATGGAGGGGCTTATTTACATGCCCCTTGCGCCACCGGTGCGTCAATTTTGCCCATATTAAAAGTGACGCGCCGGTGGCGCAAGGGGCTTGTAAATAAGCCCCAGAATGCGCAGGTGAAGTCACATCTCTTTCCGGTTTAACTGCTAGATTCCGCACACTATTTGACTTCACATGAATGGTGAGCTCGCCCCTGCATGACCCGTTTCGATAAAAGATGCTACACGTACTTAGACGTTCGTATTTTGCGTCACCAGCCTACACAGCTCCCGAAGAGCGCATGTCGTTTTCTTCTTGGCGTGCTGTGCTTTGCTTTCTCATATAATTTTCTCTCTAGCTTTTCGTGAGAGGAAACAGGTGTGGCAGGCTCAGAGGAAGAGTTCACCGCATGCTCGAGATTTGTTGTTCACACACACACTAATAACCTTCCCCTGGCCTTTTCTTGCAAGAACAGCCAAGCGTGACATGAGAAAACATACCACAGATTCAGATGACAGGCCGCTTCTCAAAACATGGCTGCAGGACAGGAACCTGACGGAAGATTGCCGCTCTCTGAGGCTGCTAATGGTGCGAGACAGTGCACATTGTACAAGTGCACAAGGGAATGGACACATACAAGTGGAACTATCAGAGGGTGTGTGTATTTCACCATTGAACATATTGGAGTAGCAACACCACAATGTGATGCTCTGATAAGTTATATTAAAGGTATAATCACTTACGCATACTTTTTATGTAGGAAGAGTGATTCGCCAAAATGCCATAAATGGTGAAAGGTATCCATGGCATTGTTCCCCGTGGACGCAATATAAAAGTGTTATTGTCCCGTCCTTCCTTTTTTTCGATCACCTCAAGGACAAGGAATTGCAATTGAGACACGTTGTGATGGAATTCCTTAAAGTGCAGTGCTATAGAAGATTTTTCATTGCCTATTCTTATGTTCGACTTGTGTTCATTTAGTCTTATTTTCATTTTCCGTGTGGTTTTTCCAGAGGTAAAAATCTTGGGGAGCTACTAAAAATGAAAACGAGCACAGAGGGAATTTTCCGTGGAACAAGACCATGCTTGCAGTGTGGTCACTGTAATAACATCATCAGAGGAAATCGTTTGACACACCCGATGAAAGGACATCAAATCAAACTTCATGTCAATGCCACCTGTGATACCGCCAATGCCATATACATGCTAAAGTGCCCGTGTGGGAAGGTGTACGTTGGAAAAACCGCAAAGAGAAAACAATTGGATGTACTTATTAAATTCACACAATCCGTTTGGTCTTAACGAACGGACCGAGTTTACATGTTATCTATGAACGCCTTTTTGAGCATTGAAGTACAGTAATTTGTGCCCAGCCTGGCACCTATAGGAGTGGTTGTGGGATATTTACATTTAGAACAGTAAATTGGTATGTAGATTCACGTTTTTATTGTTATTCTTTCTGCACATGTAATTTTGAGCACAGTTTTTGGGAATAGTTCTTATGTTGTGTTTATGAAATCAAATATTGAACGCTGCCGCGCGTGCTACGCAGATCTGATTGGCCAATCCTCTGATCACGTGGTCGGAAGATGGGCCAATCTGAACATGTGTTAGATTAGATGCACAGACCTTTCAACAGAAAAACAGCATGATAGGCGGCCAGGCGCGACTGTCGAATTTACGGCAAGTAAATGGAGAAAGGCTGAAGGAGACGCCTCGCGTCTTATCAGTAAGTTTGTATAAAATAGTAAATGGTAAGTTTGAAACCGCGCGCTTTGATATTATGCTAAGAGTGGATGCTCATTACATATTTTATTCTTTTTAGGACCATTGACATAGTTCCATAGATATTGACGAATTCACGTGAGTGCCGAAGGGCAATGTTTTGTTATTGTGAACACTGCACACAGTCACTTGGGGTTAAGCACGCATGCACACTATATTTGTTACAGTAATTAACGTATTATGTAATGCAATGTATAGATGATACATGCCCGAATATTGACAGCGTTATTATCATACCTTGTTTCAGCTGGTTGTCCCTGATGAAGGGCCGTTAAGCCCGAAATGCATTGGACAAATGGATTTTTCTGATATGAAATTAATACCAAGAATGTTAAGAGGATGTGGAATGAACTATTGAAGAATTTATGAAGTAAAATAAGTTCAGTGGAAAGTTGAACATTAGTTTGTGGATTATTTGAGGAGGAATTCTGGTAATTACAGAAGAACTTTTATGTTGTGCGTCATGGGATGCTTACACTGTCTGGTGGTAAACACAATATGAACATTGATAGCAAGACGCCCAAGACAAGAGGCGCCGCTCTGGCAGCACGCTCCTAACTTGAGAAACTGCTCGATTGAAAATACTAACAGATGTATTAAACAGAAAGGTTATGCGCTTTTACCTCATACCCATACGTTGTTGTAATTTCTAACTATAACATCTCTGAAACCTATGTTTTTTTCAGTGAATTTCAAAGGTTTTTTTACATGCTAATTCCTAACTATATCAAGCCTGCAACCTATGGATTTTCAGTGAATTTCAAAGGTTTTTTAAATGCTAATTCCTAACTATATCAGGCCTGAAACCCATGTTTTTTCAGTGAATTTCAAAGGTTTTTTAAATGCTAATTCCTAACTATAACATGTTTCAAACCTATGTTTTATTCAGTTAATTTCAAAGGTTTTGTAAATGAAGTTTTTGTTAATGTATTAATTGTTATACTGATTTTTTTAAACTGATTTACTACATTTTTAAAACTATTTTTAGATATTTTATTTTTTAAATTACATTATAATTATATTATACATTACATTACAAAATATACTTTCTCAGAATGATTTACTTTAGTTTAAATACTTTGCAAATAGGCAATAGACTTTTAAGTACAGTAGTTACAGTTGTTGTAATAGGCAACATAATTTCACACATAATGCAACATTGAGCTCAATGGGGATTTCTGGTTAAATGCAATCAGTTACTTTATGGATTACTTTTCTAACCACAGGACTGGATCCTAGATTCAGTCCTGTGACATCTCCTGTTAACAGTTGAGTAAAAGCGTTTTGGTTACAGTAGTGATCTTTAAGGAATATTATTCTATTGTAAAAGTTGACACTTAGAAACGTTTTCACATAGCATCACCTATGTTATCCTATGGGAGGAAATTCACTTAGCAGGTAAGTAGTGCTATTGTCACTTTTTCTTACTCAGTGATGGACCCTGGATTCAGCACTGGTGCATCTCCTGTAAACAGTTGAAAGGATGCGTTTAAGTCATACAGTCAATTTTTTAGGAATATTTTTCATTTGTGAAAATAGACAGACACTTTTCTGGTGAAAAACAAGACAATGGATTCCTATTGAAGGAAATACAAGTTAGTGGTAAGTATGCTTAGAATTACTTTTCAGGGTCAGTGCTGGACTAAAAGATGCAGCACTGGGTTCTCTCCAGATAACAGGTGAGTACATCGGAATTCGTTGTTTGGATGATTTTAGGTGAATATTTTACAGTTCCAAAACTCCACACTTACAAGAATTTCCAAGTGAAACCAGTCATGTTAGCCTATGGAAGGAAATTCAAGTTATTGGTAAGTATGGTTAGAATTACTTTTCGTGATTAGTACTGGGCTCAAAGATGCAGCACTGTGGTCTCTCCTGATAACAGGTGAGTAAATCAAAATTCTTTGTTCTACTGATTTTATAGGAATATTTTAAAGTTCTGAAACTCCACACTTAGAAGAATTTCCAAGTGAAACCAGTCAATGTTACCCTATGGATGGAAATTCACTTAGCAGGTAAGTAGTGTTATCGTTACCTTTTCTTACTCAGTGGTGGATCCTGGATCCAGCACTGCTGCATCTCCTGTAAACAGTTGAAAGAATGCTTTTAAGTCATACAGACGATATTCAAAGAATATTTTTAGTTTGTGAAAATAGACACTAAGGGGGTCATTATGATGACGGGCGGACTTTGTCCGCCTGTCACCATAGTGGAGAATGGGACCGCCCGCCATAAGGGCCGGGGTCCCGGGGGTGAGATTAGGATGTGCCCGCCACAGTGGCGGGCACATCCTGTATTTACAGCATTTTGGCGGGCGGTGCTCTCTGCACCGCCCGCCACAATGCTGAAAATGCTTTTCACCATTTGCATAATGAAAGCAGCAGGCACCGCACGGTGCCTGCCGCTTTCATTATGCAAATTCAGGAGGGTACCACAGGTACCCCCCGAGGGAACCCCCCTACTGTCCTTCACTCTGGGGGCCCGCAGGGGCCCCCCAGAGTGAAGACCACCTGCCTCAATGCCGCCACGGAAAGGCTTGCCTCACAGCCCATTGTAATATGGCGGGCGGTGTTTTACAGACACCGCCACCATGTTACAGGTTTTCCACCCCGGCCGCAAGGCGACTGGGGCGGAAAACAGGCGGGCGGTGTTTTTCACCGCCGCCTTCCCCTCCGTCATCCTAATCTGGTGGAGGGGATTTGGGCTTGCATTGTCGGGGGGTTTGCCTCCGCCAGGCCAGCGGTGGCCACCGCCAGCCTGGCGGAGGCAAACCGCCCGACATCGTAATGGACCCCTAAGAAACTTTTCTGGTGAAAACCAGACAATGGATTCCTATGGAAGAAAATACAAGTTACTGGTAAGTATGGTTACAATGACTTTTCAGGGTCAGTGCTGGGCTAAATGATGCAGCACTGAGGTCTCTCCTGATAACAGGTGAGTAAATCGGAATTCATAGTTCTGCTGATTTTATACGAATATTTTAAAGTTCCAAAACTCCACCCTTAGAAGAATTTCCAGGTAAAACCAGTCAATGTTACCTTATGGAAGGAAATTCACTTAGCAGGTAAGTAGTGTTATCGTTACCTTTTGTTACTCAGTTGTGGCTCCTGGATGCAGCACTGCTGCACCTCCTGTAAACAGTTGAAAGAAAGCGCATAAGTCATACAGGCGATTTTTTAGGAATATTTTTAGTTTGTGAAAATAGACACTTAGAAACGTTTCTGGTGAAAACCACACAATGGATTCCTATGGAAGAAAATACAAGTTACTGGTAAGTACGGTTAGAATTACTTTTCAGGTTCAGTGCTGGGCTAAAAGATGCAGCACTGGGTTCTCTCCTGATAACAGATGAGTAAAAGGGAATTCGTTCTTTGGATGATTTTAGGTGAATATTTAAAGTTCCAAAACTCCACACGTAGAAGAATTTCCAAGTGAAACCAGTCAATTTTAGCCTATAGAAGGAAATTCAAGTTACTGGTAAGTATGGTTAGAATTACTTTTCAGAATCAGTACTGGGCTCAAAGATGCAGCACTGAGGTCTCTCCTGATAACAGGTGAGTAAATTGGAATTCGTAGTACATCCAGTAAGCGCCACAGAGCTGCGTAGCAGAGAGATGTAAAAAGAGGCATGGCCTGCACCCCCTCTCTGCAACGCAGCGCAGTGGCGCTTCCTGGAAGCACCTGGTGGGCTACTTGGCCCCCATGGTCCCTCAGGTTTGATGTAGAATGTTTTCCCCAACTTAAAATGCGCCACAGGGCGTGTTTGCACACATCACGTCAGGCCCCTTCCTCTCCCTTTACAGCTGTGTAAACGCGCCCTGTCACCGTTCTAAGTTGAGAGATTAAGTCCCTTTCAATCCTAAGGGTCCCTAGGGTCAAACTAGCCCACTAGGTATCTCCAGTGAGCGCCACAGAGCTGCGTTGCATAGAGGTGTAAAAAGGGGCGTGGCCGCTGAACACCTGTCTGTAACGCAGCTCCCTGGCGCATACTGGAGATACCTGTTGGGCTGTTTGACCCTCAGGGACCCTCAGTATTGAAAGAGAATAAATTCCACAACTTAAAACGTGCCACAGGGAGCGGTTGCACAGTGGTGAAGGAAGGGGGCGTGGCCTGAGGTGATATGTCTGCAAACACGCCCTGTGGCACGATTTAAGTTAGAAAATTGATTCCTCCTCAATCCTATGTGTCCCTGGGGACCAACTAGGCCACCAGATACCTTCAGTATGTGCCAGGAGGCTACGTTGCAGAGAGGTGTTCAGAGGCCATGCCCCTTTTACAACACTCTGCAACGCAGTTCCGTGGCGCTCACTGGAGGTACCTGGTGGGCTAGTTGGCCCCCAGCGACCCTCAGTATTCAAGGGTAGTTAATCCCCCACCTTAAAACATGCCACAGGGTGTGTTTGCACACATATCACCTCAGGCCCCACCCCTCCCTTCACCACTGTGCAAACGCACCCCGTGGCGCGTTTTAAGTTGGGGGTTAACTCCCCTTAAATGCAGAGGGTCCCTGGGGTGCAACTAGCCCACCAGCTACCTCCAGTAAGCACCACAGAGCTGCATAGCAGAGAGGTGTAAAAAGGGGCGTGGCCTGGAGCACCTCTCTGTAAGGCAGCCCCCTGGTGCATACTGAAGGTTCCTGGTGGGCTAGTTGGCCCCCAGGGACTCCCAGTATTGAAGGGGAATTAATTCCCCAATTTTAAACGCCCACAGGGCGTGTTTGCAGAGTGTGTTTGTGAGGGGGCGGGGCCTAGGAACAATCGCGTCTTTTTTGTAAAAAAAATGTTTTTGAAAGGGGGCTGTGTGGTGCCCCCCTACCTTTTACATTTTTGGGGCTCCATCCCCCAGGGCCTTATCCACAAATTAAAATTAAAAAATAATATTTACGGGAAGGGGGCCGCGTGGCCCCCCTCCCGTGGCCAATTCCGGGCCCGCATCCCCCAGGGCATAGCCAAATGTTTGTCATATTTTTATGGAGGTGGGCTGCATAGCCCCCCTCCTCCGGCCACTTAAGGCCCCGGGGACCCCATCCCCCGGGGCTGGCCATTCTTTTAGTTATTTTTTTATGGGGGAGGGGGGCCGTGTGCCCCCCCCTCCCGAGCCACTTGTAGCCCCGGGGACCATATCCCCTGAGACTGGCACTTTTCATTGGGGACTGTGGGAGGTCCCCAATCCCCTCACGGTCCCACCGGCTCCCTGGCTCCTGCCGGAGCTGGCATTGCTTTTCCACATGGGGAGCAGCTAACATGCTGCTCCCCACATGGAAAGGCAATCTGCTTTGATTCATTGAAGCAAACCAGTTTGCGATGGCAGGGTGGGAGCTGCGAGGGTCCCGCTCTGCCATTGCAAACAACAGTGTCCCAGGTGTGGGCACCCCGGGACACTGCAGGAGCCGGCCCTGGGGGGTGGTGGTCCCCTGGGCCAGTACAAGGCTCCAGGAGGGGGCCACGCGGCCCCCCTCCCACATTTGTTACAAGCCCCGGGGGGTGGTGGTCCCCGCGGCCGGGGGGACCCTAAGAGCCCCCCACCCAATTTTAATAAGCCCCGGGAATTGGCGGTCCCCGGGGCTGGGGCGGCCTGAGAGCCCTGTACATAATTTAAAATAGCCCCAGGGGCTAAATACCAATGAAGCACGTGGGCCCACCCTGAATTTTTTTTTTATCGACAGGATGCGTGGATCCTGCGCGTATTCTCTCGTTTAAAAAAATATATTGTTTTTGGTCTTGGGGGTCCTTGTGGGACCCCCTGAGCAGGCCTAAGGGGTCAGGGTGTTTCTACCCTGCCCCCTTTTCACGTTTTGCAACTTTTTGGGGGGGTTTCTTGTGCCTCGGTTCGACCTAGGCACAAGATGGCTGCCAACACTTCCTTATTTGGAGTGTTGACAGCCAAAATACAGCTTGTGCACTGCAGGGTGCACGTAGGCTGCGCTTAGGGTACGCGGACCCTCCGAGGCCATAGATATATAAATGCTTTTAACTGTTATTTTCTTAGGAACTACTGAAAAGATTTACACCATTTAAGCAAAAGGCACAAGTCTGAACTAATTTGAAATTTAAACTTTATTGTTTAGTTAATTAAAACCATAACAATTTGATATATGACACACAACAAGTATAAAAAAGTTATAAGATTGTCATTAAAAAAATCAGTGATAAAAGGCTTGTGGTAAAAATAGAAGGTAAAAAACGAAATAATTTTCATACTGTTCTTTACATCGCAATAAAAATATTATTAAGGCAGAGGAGAAATTCAAGTCATTATCAATTTAAAGTCATCATGTTGCTTTATGCATTTTTCAAATGCCTGCAGGAACTTCACCAGCTTGCAATGTATTCGTGGAGCGGTTACATCCAAGCTTCCAATAATGGCAGATCAGCATGTTCGTAGTCTCCTGATCCGAAAGCTTTCCTTTAAAAAGTATGACCGCTCCTTGGACAGCATCTTACAATGACAGACTATGTGTATGATATCTTCTTTATGGCTACCACACAGTCGACATGTAACGGCAGCATGCTGTTTCCAGGCAGAATCATCAGCTAGTGTCGGAAAGACACCAAATCTAAAAAACATCAGCTTTCTCTTAATAAAAATAGAGTAGGTTGTTTCCAGGTACATTGCAGGTGTCAATGTCTTATAGCAATTTATCACAGCCCATGAATGCGAAAGATGGGAGAAAATTTCTTTGTCTAAAACTAGTGAGTGGAATTTGGCCACTTTGTTTAAAGTCTGTTTTAGAACTGCAAATGACAGATTTTTATCCCATAAGTTTTTTTAGCAAGTTGTCTCCAAGGCATGCGTGAGGAATTGATTTGCTTTAGATTTTTTTGGGGTTTTGAGCTCTTGCCATAGGTAGGTGTTAAGATTTTTATCGCATGCTTTTTGCTTGATCTGAGACCACACCTTAATGAAGGAGTATAATCTGCCCGGTGTTTCTTTTTTTAGTCCAAACTCAAGTCGCATTTGCGCTGGTGATGTGCTATTTGGTAATCGTAATACCTTTTTATAAATTTTAGTTGTCAGGCTGTTTAGTAAGTCTGCGTCTTTTCCATGCATTGTCACACTTGCATAGGTCAGAGTTGGGAGAACTTTGTTTGCCATCACAATTAATAAAGGTTTAAGTGATGGCCGTTCCAATTTTTTTGACACAGTATTTAGGCCAAATAATAGGGCACCAGCTCTTTGAGTCAAATATTTCCTCTGTTCTTTAAAATTGAGTTTATCGTCTATATAGAAACCAAGGTATTTATATGCTGAGACTTTCTCTAACGGTTTCCCCTTTAACCTAATATCAAGATGCGATCCACGTCGGTTGGTAATCAACATTGTTTTGGTTTTTGAGATGTTTAATGACAGCTTGTTTGCCAACAGGAAAGCCGAGAGTTCCGTTACTAATCTGGTTAGTCCCACCTTTGTTAGGCTCAAGAGTACTATATCATCTGCGTAAGCCAGATGGGTGAGCTGTAAAACACCTAGTTTCGGTGGATGGGCATTGCAATGGTTCAGTTTAAGTCTGAACTAAGGACTACCTCTTTGCCAAATTTGGTGTAATTCCGTTCAGCAGTTCGGGCTGTAGCTGCGGCTAAAGGTCATATGGGAAATTGCATGGGGAAAACGCGTTTTGGGACCCCCTTTCTTCTCGGCCCCCCTTGACAAATCACCCCGAAACTTTCAAGATAGGAGCGGATCAGAGCGGGAAATATGTTTTTAAAACTTCGCGAAGATTCGTCAAACGGCACCAAAATTATTGGGAGTAGAATGTTGCGATTTTTCTATGGTAACTAGGTCCTAACTTCAACTACCTACTGACGACTGCGAGTAGGTAATACATACATATACATATTTATATATATATATATACATATATATATATATATATATATATACATACATATACATATTTATATATCTACCTACTGGCAGTCGCCAGTAGGTAGATATAGTTAGGACCTATCCCTGTGTTGAAGATTTCCAAGCTAGGTGATGTCTTAATCGGCTGACCCATTATTCACTTATCTTTCCTGAGGAATATCATTGAAAAAGCAGGGACATTCAAGATTACATACATCTAATTTCCTGCATGACTACCAATTGGGATGCTTCAGATCATTCACAGCTACCTTATAAATCATTGATGATGCTCTCTCGACCACATATAAGCATGAGCACTGCCTCTTAATATAGTCAACTACTCCACCCTTATCTACACACTGAGGTCTAGAGTGGGTTTCAGTACCAACATTATCCACTGCTTCTTTTTCTGCCTCTCAAACTTAAGCCATTAAATTTACATGGGCTTGTCCAGATCACAGCTGCTCTCAATAACCTGTGGAGTTCCTCAATTTAAACACAATAAGATGATGTACGGAGCACTGAAACTTTTCAGATACTCCAGCCCAGTCACTTTTAGATCTGTGTTGAATCCATCATTGTTCTTCTGCTCACATTGTCACTCAAGTTCAGACCCAGCCATATGCAAATCAGTCTTGACCCTGGTCCTCATGGGAACAGTCCATCCTGAACAAACAGGCCAGATCTTCCCTGGACCGGAAACAAGCATCCTGGGACCAATTTCGGAGTAACACCCCTCAGTAGCCTGGCTAGCTTGAATGCAGTGTCAAAGTGAGCAAGGGACCCACGTCTGGGCATACCCTGCCAACTTAGGGCGAACAAAGCAAACACAATAGGATGATGGACGGAGCACTGAAACTTTTCAGACACTCACCCCAGTCACTATTAGATCTGGGTTAAATCCATCATCATTCTTCTGCTCACTTCATCCTTTTGTTGAAGGTCTATTGCTATGGGAGGACAAGAGAGCTGTTCAATGTGTATGGTTCAAATCTATGGGTTCTTTTGACTTGTGTCTAGTACTGGCATAGCAGTGGCTTCACATATCCATTTAAGGACCTGAGGATGATCTGGAGTTAGGCCAACATACTTCGCTGGTCAGAAAGGTAGAGGCCATTTTGTCCACCACCCTGACAGACTCCCATCTGCCAAATTTAAAATTCACCTATTCACCTCCAGCCTAGCTGTGATCTTTGCACCTTGACAGGGACTACCTCCTATCAAAGTGCAAAATGCATGTGGATAATCTCCTTCAATTTTGACGGATCTTCAGAAAACTTTTACCAACAAAAAACTAACGGCTCTCACTCTCAGGTAGTATTTCCCGGTGTCTGGAGTTATTTGTTTTTTTCAGCCTTCACCGCTACATTTTACCTGGTGGTGACGGAGAGAAAAGAAAGGATATGATACCACCCACCTTAAATAGGGCAGGTGGCATAATACTCTTCCTCAGATGGCACTAAATCATTTAGATAAGGATACAGAGTGGTGAGTTGCACACCTATGTAATCACGTTTCTCCAAGTAAACCCAAATGTCATGTACTCTCTCAATTAAACCTGCTCGGTGTGCTAGCTTCCTCTGCGCTCTGTCCACTTGCGCTGCAAACATGATAAGAACACAAGGGAACCGCATTTCGATTCCCATCAAGCTGCACAACCATTAATTCAGAACGAATCCAATGAATTAAATCCATAAGACGCTTTCTCCACAATTTTATCCTTTTATGTTTATCCTTTGTACTCCTTAGTTTCCTTCAATTCATTTTACTCATTTCTGTTGTATTTCATCATTCTTCAAAAAGTCACAAGAACGCAGTATGCTTCCACATGTCACGCTTTATTTTAAAACCCAATGCATTTCGGGTATGAAACCCTTCTTCGGGGGTATCTATAAAAATAAAAAATATACATCACCAATAATTATAATTATCATGCTCATGCTACGATCTGAAAATTACATGCACTCAAAATTAGTAATCCGAACACTTATAAATACTTTCTGAATATGTTTGATGCTCCTGCCAACATAATTAGCATCGTACTTGAATAATCTCTTTCTCCCCAAAAGCCCATAATCTAAAAGTCTGCGCAGCGAAGCTTTGCTCTATGATTTGTGGCCTCTCCAACCAGTGCTTGCTGTTTAATGATAAACATTCTTTACTGAAAGCTTACCTGACACATGTTCCTTTCTCTTTAAAATAAACATTTTCCGAGATTTCATGCTTCTTAAGTCACTCAGCTCCCTTCTATCTCACGGCCAAAACTACGAAATACTTCCTCCGATATCAAACAGCAGCTGCCACCCACTTAAATGTGCTCTGCTCTCCCCAGGTGAATGATCACGTGCCTTTAACTCTTCACCGGCTGTCCCCGCATGCTCATGAGTTTGCTCTGTAGTTCCCAGTTTTTAAGAACTCAATTACCTAGGATGCACCTCTAAAAACTTGGCACAGCGCTTCCAGCTCAATTAACACAGCACTGCTAATCTCTTAATATTGGGGTATGTAAACTAAAACTGCAATGCTAAAAAACGGCTCACAATAGCTTCTACAGATAAACTGTTTTTCACGAGTGCATCATAATCTATAAAATGACATTTGGGTTTACTTGGAGAAACGTGATTACATAGGTGTGCAACTCACCACTCTGTATCTTTATTTGAATGAACTTTCTGTCCTAAAGGAGAGTTTGCACCCGAAAAAGGACAATGGATAAAAAGAACAAGTTCAAAACGTTTGGACATTAACATCAAGTTATCGCACAAGAATGTTTGTTTCCCTGCCATGCACAATTGTAACTGTGTAATATCATTGTTACCAGCCATGAGCTTTTTTTATAGATTATGATGCACTCGTGAAAAACAGTTTATCTGTAGAAGCTATTGTGAGCCGTTTTTTAGCATTGCAGTTTTAGTTTACATACCCCAATATTAAGAGATTAGCAGTGCTGTGTTAATTGAGCTGGAAGCGCTGTGCCAAGTTTTTAGAGGTGCATCCTAGGTAATTGAGTTCTTAAAAACTGGGAACTACAGAGCAAACTCATGAGCATGCGGGGACAGCCGGTGAAGAGTTAAAGGCACGTGATCATTCACCTGGGGAGAGCAGAGCACATTTAAGTGGGTGGCAGCTGCTGTTTGATATCGGAGGAAGTATTTCGTAGTTTTGGCCGTGAGATAGAAGGGAGCTGAGTGACTTAAGAAGCATGAAATCTCGGAAAATGTTTATTTTAAAGAGAAAGGAACATGTGTCAGGTAAGCTTTCAGTAAAGAATGTTTATCATTAAACAGCAAGCACTGGTTGGAGAGGCCACAAATCATAGAGCAAAGCTTCGCTGCGCAGACTTTTAGATTATGGGCTTTTGGGGAGAAAGAGATTATTCAAGTACGATGCTAATTATGTTGGCAGGAGCATCAAACATATTCAGAAAGTATTTATAAGTGTTCGGATTACTAATTTTGAGTGCATGTAATTTTCAGATCGTAGCATGAGCATGATAATTATAATTATTGGTGATGTATATTTTTTATTTTTATAGATACCCCCGAAGAAGGGTTTCATACCCGAAATGCATTGGGTTTTAAAATAAAGCGTGACATGTGGAAGCATACTGCGTTCTTGTGACTTTTTGAAGAATGATGAAATACAACAGAAATGAGTAAAATGAATTGAAGGAAACTAAGGAGTACAAAGGATAAACATAAAAGGATAAAATTGTGGAGAAAGCGTCTTATGGATTTAATTCATTGGATTCGTTCTGAATTAATGGTTGTGCAGCTTGATGGGAATCGAAATGCGGTTCCCTTGTGTTCTTACTAAATCATTTAGGCCATCAAGGGAAACTTCCCATCAATGCAGCCAACTTGGACTCAGTTGACAGAAAGCTGACATCCTCCAACCCTTAAGGGCAGGCGGACAATCAGTCTCTATTCCCACTATGGCCTTGTCAAGCTTTAAGATTTCACAGTAACCCCTGAGCCCTAATTCTGTGGCTGTGTATACACTCCCGTTTTTGCTTTCTATTGCTGTTTCCCTTCTCCTGTAGACCATGGTTTTTTAGTTATTTAGGGGCCCAGAAGCTGCATTCATTGGCTGCATTCATTGCCTTTGTGCAGTACACACTAGCACGCGCTTCCCTTTCTCTCATATTTTATGGGCCGCGTGAAGCATCGGGGGTCTCCTCCCCACTCACTTTCTGAGTTATGGTTCTGCTGGATACGGCATCCCTCTGTACGTGTAATTGTAAGTTGATGTGATGTTTGCAATGGGTTTGGTTGATTAGTGCAAGCCTCATCTCACTGCACCACTCAGATGTCCTCTGTTACCTAGAATTATAGGACAGATTTTCACCTCTGCAATATGCATGTGCTGTCCCAGCTCTGCACACTGCTCCTTCAGGCTCTTATCCAGTCCTGGTCGCATCACAACAAAATACTGGAAGCACTTTCTCTGTCCTTCATGCTAGCCACTTGCCACTCAGTATACTGATGTTAACACAGAGGGTCTGCTTTTCCTGGTTCAAGTCTCTTTGAGGCAGGAGGTTTTTTTCCTCCCTGAAGCGTGGAAGCTAGTCTAGATGTCATGACCACTCTCACAGCACCTCCATCTCGCCTCGTCTGAATAGTTTACAAATGCTGGCATCAAAGAACGTTTTGTGATCAGCATACACTGACGTACTTGCTTCAAATCCAACAGCCTAATGTACTAATATTCCAAATACTAAATTGTAAATTGCGACACAGAACACAGAACGGTTCACAATTTGCTATATCTTATATAAAAGCACTGACGAGGAGTCAAAAGAAGTGGTTGCATTTGCACACCGCCTACTGTCTCAACTACTGCCATGTTGTGAACGGATATATGCATTAATAGGTTGGTTCACAAAATACTGATTCGTAGTGGGTTGCATTTTGACCAACTTTAATAATGTGCATGAAGTCATAGGCAAGTTGGCCTCCTGTCTGTAACTGCTTTTAAATAAAGCAATCGGTTTTTATTTTGAAATCAGTCTTGTTTTTCTGAAAAGTTAATTGGTTTTACAAACATTTTTAGGAATAGAAAGTGGTCACAGGGACTGCAGCCTACTCCTAAAAATGTTTTTATCCAAATTCACAAACAGAGAGGGGTCCACTTCATCTTTGTAAGAGGCTCACCACATGCTGAGGACGTAGTAAAATATTAATGATTTGTGACTGTTTTTCTGTTGCAAAACAATGGTACATACCTTATGGAGTTGGTATGTGGAAGGGAGGTACTCAACACGCCGCATCCGAATACCGATTTGGTATGTATTTGCCAACCCAAATTACAATTCAGTAACATGCGATGCGTATCTGTGAAATCAAAAATGCCATTTTGTTGCAAAGGCTCCAATTTTTACGTGTTGGATCTTTTGCGACCATAGATTGAACACGAGGGCCCTAGGGCCATATTATCAAGGGAAACCCAGAAGCCCAGGTTAACACCAGAACCTGGGCTCTATGGGAATTCACAAGGGCATATTATCAAGCCCATTATCGCCGCTTTAGCGGCAGTTTCCTGTTGATAAAAGTGGCGATAATGTATCGCCCTTTCTTGATAATATAGTGTTTTCCCAGTGGGCGTAAATGAGATAGCTTCTGACTACATGTCAAGTCCATCAGATGGCAGAGGTTCCCGCCCAAAATCTCTGCCATTTTTACCACGCTCCTAGTATAGTGATTTTGATAAGTTAATGTAACTATGAATCTGGTTGCAGCAATACAGTCTTCACTTACTACCTATCAGTCCCTTTTTCACCTGAGCTCGAATGTAACCTACCTGTAGAAAGCCTTTCACCCATTTCTGTGAAACATGCAGCTGTGCCTCACATATGTGCATCTCCACCACATGAAAGACATTTTCCAAAGCAACAGTGTCAGTCTCTGCAGTTTCATTTTTAAAGGACATATTGTGGCACTGTGCGCTGCAAATAAATACAGTCATCCCGCGGGTGTCTTCTGAATACTTGACATATGGATAGCATAAAATAGCAGCGGAGTTACATTTGACACATTTTAATGGGTGTTAATTACTACCCAACTCAATGATGCTTTTTCAACTATAGGTGAATGGAAGTTTGCAAAATCCCTCTTCTGGTTTAAACAGGTGTCTTGCTAGTTACAGGTAAATGTTTGCATCAGCTGCATAACCCACTGAATTATTTACAAGTGTTATAACTTATGGTCTGCATGTTGCATGCATTGTTTTGCCGGAGTGCCACCCGAAGTCCTCTAAACATGCCACAGCATTGAGCACTGGTGGGATCCCCATGTTGTGGCCTGGGCATGACATAGCTTTTGTGGACAGCCATCTTTTTGTGGTGCCTGCTGAGCAATTGGCCAATGTGGCAGCCAAGATGAGGGTGCTGTGCAAAGGAAAAAGACTCACTTAGACTTTAATAGCACTCAGTGTGCTATTGAAAGAATATGGGATCGCCTTACAGAATCATGCTTTGTGGAAATAAAACGAGAAATGCAAACTACATCCAAAAGAAATGCTTACTTAAAGTTGGCATGTACATGAATGTGACCTACAATACTTTTCAGTTTTTATTGATGAACAAAGTTATGTGCTTTATATTTTTCACTTAGCATTTATTTTTACACAAAAAAGGATTTTCCTGAAAAAAAGCCTTACAAATATTATGCGTTTACATGCTTATGGAAATCATGCTTCACGTAAGCATTTGGTTATCATGCAGAATTAGCCGCTTTTAATAGGGGTAGCCTTCTTCACAAGATAGCCTCTGTATACTGCAATCAGTCCCTGCCAGATGCTGAAAACAATGCAGCTCATGCATTGCACTGAATGCATGCCATACTAAGTGGAGCAATATATGCAATAGCAAGACTTACCCCCAGATGCATCAAGAACACATTTTGCTATTCCTTAATAGCGAAAAATAACGATTCGCTATTAAGGAATAGCAAAATGCAATGCATGAAGAAATCACTAAAAAAATAGCGATTTCTTAAAACTCCTTAATTGCGACTCGCAAATTGCGAGTCGCAATTAAGGAATACCTCCCCATTCATTCCTATGGGCCTAGAGGCCCATAGGAATGAATGGGAAGACATTCTCAATTTGCGAATAGCAATTAGCGATTCGCAAATTGAGAATGCGATTTCAAGGGTGCAGGGGTGTCCAAAGGACACCATGTCGCACCCCTGAAATTGATCTGTGCACATATGTTACGCACACACATGCCCTTAGGGCATGTGTGTGCGCAACATGAAACTTTGAAAAATGCACTTTAGTGCATTTTTCAAAGTTTTTGCAAATTACCATGAAGTTTAACTTCATGGTAATTTGCAAGCCCTATTAGCGAAATCGCTATTTTTTAAACTTTAATGCATTGCATTTAAGGAATCCCAATTTGAGATTCCTTAAATGCAAGTAATCGCAATTTTGCGATTTCTTAATTCGCGATTTTTACATTTGGGATGGTGAATCCCAAATGCAAAAATACCGGTCGCAAAGGGGCAGATTCTGAGAATCTGCCCCTTTGCGAGCGGATTTTACCTTGATGCATCTAAGCCTATGAGAGAGAAATGCTTTTCTTGGATGATGCAAGATATGATTGACACTGACTCATAGCAATGGCTGAAAGGGTTTCACTCAAACCAACCATTGGCTGAAGGGGGCTGACCAAAAGTCCATTATTTATTTATGACTTAAAAGATGTCTAGCAGACAGGCACGGTTGTCATACCAGACCCAATAGTTAAAACATTTTATTAAAATAGTTGTTCATACTATGGTTCTGGAATTTCTAAGCACTGAGAAGAATTAGGCTTGGGCGAAATTTTAAATGCCTTGGATTAACCAAAATTATTTTATTTTAATCTTGTGACGTTAAATGACAGAAAATTATGCAATTACGCCAGTTTATGAGATGTTGAGTATTTTGGGGGAACAATACCTACTACTAGAGCACAGGAATAGAGTGCAAGCAGGGGTATGGGTCATATAGGGGTATGAGGCATACAGGGGTCCCCCCACATGCGAGGTGTGTGTATGGTGCGTACCCCAATATCGCGCATATACGCACCGTACATACGCGATTTTGGGTTATGGTGCGTACTCAGGTGATTTTGGGGTACGGTGCGTACACAGGCGATTCTGGGGTACAGTGCGTAAATACGCGATTTTGTGGGACGGTGCGTACACAGGCGATTTCGGGGTACAGTGCGTACACAGGTGATTTTGGGGTACGGTGCGTACACAGGTGATTTTGGGGTACGGTGCGTACATACGCAATTTCGGGGTACGGTGCGTACACTGGTGATTTTGGGGTACAGTGCGTACACAGGCGATTTTGGGGTACGGTGCGTACATACGCGATTTTGGGGTACGGTGCGTACACAGGCGATTTTAGGGTACAGTGCGTACACAGGCGATTTTGGGGTACGGTGCATACACAGGCGATTTTGGGGTACAGTGCGTACATACGTGATTTCGGGGTACGGTGCGCACACAGGCGATTTTGGGGTACGGTGCTTGTACGGTGCGTACTCGACCAGTACCCCTTCACGCGTATATACGCACCGTACCCCACTTTCCGTGTCATCCGTACACACCGTACATACGCACCGTACCCCTGTATTCATGGGGTGTACGACGAGTACATGGGGGGTCTGTCTCGTACTGTTTTCAGGGCGTACAAGGTTTTTCCGGCACTTTTTGGCTCTTGTGAAAAAAGAGCCGTACGAAGTGCCGTTTGTACGAATCGTACTTGCCGGGTTGTAAACTGCTTCCGGTAATACATGGGAACGTCACGTACAGAGCAATCCGAATCGGAATCACTTGTATATACGAGTTGTATGGTCTTTTTTACAATTTGTATGGAGTGCGTCTATTTGTACGGATCGTACTTCCTAGGTTGTAGGGGCCTCCTTACAAGTACGAGTTGTATGGGGAAAACGCTCCATACCACGATTTGTACAGCGTTTTTCCAGGATCGGAATCGGCCCCTCGATGTTATTTTCGAGCTCAGATTTCAATAACACACAGCAGGCAACGAAAAATTGTCTCTGCCAAAGCCTGCTAAATATTTCAAGAACAAAGTCAATTGTAAACTCACACAACGTTCACTGTGTGAATCCAGTACATCAAAGATGCAGTGCCACACTTTACAAAGCAGTGCCAATGTGGGTGTAATCGTAAACAGAAACAAGCAGGCCTTTTATCGGATTCCTCACTGTCTTTCATGCAAGTCACAGGCAGTCGTAGTCAAGGGCACAGAGGCTGCCAGGGGACCCTCACTCAACGAAGCAAGGGGCTCTGAACCAGTTCTGCTCACAAGTGTCTGACTGTTCTCCTTACTACATTTGGGCAGCCACAAAACGATGCAGAGCCACATAGTGGGACCCAACACCATCAATAACCTGGGGTGCTGGGAACTCCAGAACCCACGTAGAGCCACATCTTGGAGAGTTTAAAAAGAAAAACAATCCCAGCGGATAGATTAAAGCAAGTCTTTGCATTTTAAACATCCATGTCTACCGAGACACGAGGAGGAGCGAGACAGAGACAAAAAGGGATTAAGAGGAAGAAAGAGATAGGGGTAGGGGCAGCGGCAGTGCAGGCGAAGTGAGCACTGACTGTTGTTTTAAAAAAGAAGAGAAAAGGAAAGTATCACTTCTCTGGCAAACTCTGTAAAGTGGCACAAAGAGCCGTTAGGTAAAGTCATGGTTTTTGGCAAGAGAGCCGAGAAGCAAAGCGCAGCAAGCTGCAACTTCGGAACTGGAGAACTGGTGCTCACATAAAGCGTTCCAATTCCTTACGGTATGGTTTGCGCTACTACTGCAAAACAAGGGGTTGCGGGAGAGTGTGTCTGAAGATGACACTTGCAGCCAAAGTATTTCTTTCTTTTTTGGATCTGTTTCACAAAGGAACAAATCGAGGAAAGAGAGGGTAAGAACCGTTTGTTGAAGTCATGGTTTTTAGCAAGTGAGCCGAGGAGCAATCCTAATGCCGTTCGATGTCCTTGCTGGAAAATGTTATTGCGGCGATATGCTAATTTGGAACTAGAGAACTGGTTCTCATGTAATCCACTCCAATACCTTCTCGTCGTGTTTGCCCAACAGCTGCAAAACAAGCAGCTGCGGGAGAGCATGTCCTGCCTGCAACAGCAGTTAGGAGAAAGTCCTTTAGGGAAATGGTGCTCACAGACTGTAAATAAAACATTCAGAGTAACAACACAAGTAAAAGGGCAAGTCCTTATGGAAGGTTACAAATGTAGAAGAGGCAGTACCAAGGAGGAACTACTAAGCCTATTCATGAATCAAAGCAACCATTTAAAAAGGACAGTAACAGGAGCCAATTGAAAAGATGAGCAAAAAATAGGCGGATCTTCAAGTCCATACCTGAATACAGCATGTCTTAAAGAGACAGTGCAAGCACTGCCTAGGCAAGAAAAATAACAATGTGCTGGGGAGGTTGCTGTTAAGACGTCTATAGCTTTGTGCTGGGACTCATGACATCGATATTGGGAGAAGTAGAAAATAATTGGAGAATTTATGCTTCAACGACTTGTATATGGACTTTGAGCCATCATGACAGGGATGAAACATTGCATCGAACTATTGACTGGGCAATTCATGATTAAACAATTGTACATTATGCCCTGAAGATTTCCCAAAGTTTAGGGACAAAACGGGTTGACTGTGTCCATGTCCATGTTGCACTGTTCAAGCAAGAAATAAAGAATTAACATTTTAAATACATTTGCCCATGGCATCTTGACTTATTAATTGGAATTTTGTGTATTTTTGAACACTGATTTGTTGGAAGATACAACACCTTTCTTCTGTTCAGACTAACTAGGCTGCCATTTAAAGTGTTCTTCTCCCTCATGTTGTTGCATTTGAAAGCCTTAGGGTGTTCATTGGATTGTAAGATCTGAGAGTGGAGCACCTTTCTCTGGGAACGCTACAGTGTGCGGTGTATCTTACCACAACTGTCCTTGAGTTGCCATTGGGAATTTGAAACCTTTTTTTTTCTTTATCATAGAAAGAATCCACAGATGGGATGGAGATTGCCCTGTGATAAAATATAGAGAAAATTAAGAAAGTGTATGAAATTTTTTCATATTAAATTATTAAAAAGGTGTAAATTTCTCAGAAATTAAAGTTACCTTTATGAATAGCGTGAATAGCATCAAATAAGTACATCAGGATAATTAAGCTACTAGTTATATCAACAGCTTTCTGAATCATCTGGTGACAAATCACAGGGTAAAACAATATATTAAAAGTTTTACAAAGTATACAACTGTTATGGAGCCTTTGTATAAACTTGGGCTGTCTACTTGTATTTTCTTTTAGAGCAGCATGAATTGAATTGAGAAAAGAGTGCCTCAACGGGAAATTGAAAGAAAGCAACTTCTAGGACTACGAGAAACTGTAGAAGTGATTTTTTCATCATCAAATTTCCCTCCACATCATATTGACATCACAGCAGCAGTAAACGCTTGGCCAGTCATCTAGTAGTAGCAGTAGATCACTTTTTTCAGTTCCAATCTCCAGTACAAAATCAACACCATGAAGGGGGGTGAGAGCACACTGCTTAACCTCCCAGCACAGTTCACCCCTTAGCATTATGGTAAATGCAGTTCACTGTCAATGTTTACTTTAATTTTTGCTGAAATGTTTCACCAAAGTTGGTGCAGGTTAGTGATGTGAATCTCTAAACACATGTGTTTCTGGATATTATCCATCATCAGTAGAGATAAAAACAAATGTTATCAGGGGTTGCTAAGAAAGCTGCCACAATCCTCTCATGTCTCAGAACCTCTCCCTCGCGTACATGTGCATCTCCAAAAGCTCATCAGCTCGATGAGTCAAGGAAGCTTTTTCAAAATGAAGGGGGACAGGAGCACACTGCTTCACCTCCCAGCACAGTTCACCCCTTAGCATTATGGTAAGTGCAGTTCACTTTAAATGCTTACTTGAATTTTTGCTGAAGTTTTCACCAGAACTGGTGCAGGTTAGTGCTGTGAATCTGTAGACACATGTGTTTCTGGATATTATCCGTCATCAGTAGAGATAAAAAACGAATTTCATCAGGGGTTTGCTGAGAAAGCTGCCACAATCCTCTCGGGTCTCAGGTCTCAGTACCTCTCTCTGGCTGACAGGTGCATCTCCAAAATCTTATCAGCTCAATGACTCAAGGGAGCCTTTTCAAAATGAAGGGGGGTGGGAGCACACTGCTTCACTTCCCAGCACAGTTCACTCCTTAGCATTCTGGTAAATGCAGTTCACTTTAAATGCTTACTTGGATTGTTACTGAACAGTGCTGTAAATTCCTGAGACTAACTACAAGGCAACTGTTCCTTTTCCTGCTGAAAGCATTTCATTTGAAGGCTGCTTGCTCTGCTGTTACCTTTGCAGCAAGGAGGGGACTGGGACTCACCTATTAACTTCTCGGCCCATACATTGATTCCTCAGGTCTATAGGTATATTTCACAACATTTTCACATACTTTCTACTCATTCTCTTTTTAATGGTGGAGTCTCTACCTGCCTTCACAATCTTATCCAGGGTGTACATAGCATAGGCATCTTTCTTAGAATGGTCAGCATAACACTGGGTTCTTTAGTTGGGTTCCCCATGTTCCCCTGATTGGGTGTTGTTTCCCTGGGATTCTCCACACCCTCCATGTCAAAATGTTAATGTTAATGACTTACATCCAGGGTGTCTGTCCAAGCGAGAGATCCAACTCCTACCTGCACACACATCACAGCACAGATCACATACAAAGTGGGAAAGGTTTTATAGTTGTTTAAGCGGATTATTTCACAAGAAGGCTACCCTTCAAGATCACAATCTCTGGTAGACACCATGTAGATGCCTTTGTAATGTGGTGTAAAGGTGTGTGCATGGCGCCGGGCAACCTAATTTACCACCAGTGGTAGAGGAGAATGCAAGAGAGCCATAGTTTATGACATGGTCCTTTCCAGTTGCCTCCCTCTCAAGGAACTCAGTGCAGAAACGTTGGTTGCTGTGTTGTGTTGTTATGCACTACAACTTTGTAAATCTGCCCTTAGGTGTGCTGGTTCATGTTGCCATCTGGAGCCTTTACCATTGCAGTGAATGAGCTTTCTGTATTTCACAAGTGATCTGCACATTTCACAAGCAGGTGAGCCAATTGGGGCATGTGTTATTCTGGTATCGAGCAAATGGCGGAGTTACCAACGTTCTTAACCCAGTCTATACCTGGTTTTGCTGATGTTTATTCAAATGTGTTATCTTACATTGCTTCATTCTACAAAGTCTCAATACTTGATCCAGTTTGTATCTTCGTTTTTTGGGAATGAGACCTAATTATTCTGTCTAGTTAGAAACAAGGGTGAAGCCCCCCCCCTTGAGTTGCTCTGGCAAAAGAGATTTAGATGGCAATTGGAATTATTATTATTAATATTTTATCAATTTATAAGGCGCGCTATCACCTAGCAGGCATCCTGGCGCTGGAAACATAACTCAAGGGGGAGCGAGTGCAAGACACCAGGATAGGCTACTACGTCCTGGGAAACAGTCAGGTTTTCCCCCTTTTTCTAAAGGGAAGAATCTCTCTGAGTTGCCTGATTTCCAAAGGGAGACTATTCCACAATTTTGCAGCTTCCACCCCAAATGATCTGCCCCCCCGATCTGACCTTACAAAACCTTGGAACCATGACTAGTCTAGCCGAAGAGGAGCGCAGTGTTCTTGTCGGGGTGTACCAGTTTAATTTTTTGCGCATACGCACAGGTCCTAACCCGTGAAGGGCTTTAAAAACAAGGCAGAGAGACTTAAAATTAACCATCTGTCTCAATGGGAGCCAATGAAGTTCAGCTAAGGCTGCAGATGCCGAGGAGCTCCTAGGTAAACCTAACACTAGTTTGGCCGCTGTTGACTGTATTCTTTGCAATCTGTCCAACAGGAAATTAGGGGAGTCCAGTAGGAGAGCATTTTAGTAGTCGAGCCTACTGAGAATTGTGCATCTGGCCACTTGTGCACGCACCTGAGAGGGAAGTAATGGGAACATTTTTCGGAGAGATCGGATGATCCTAAAGCAGGAGGAAGTGGTCTTTTTAACCTGACTTTCCAGGGTAAGCTTGTCTTCAAATATAATGCCCAGGTTGCGGACCCTGGCAGACAGCTGAATTGAGGAACCAGTACTCGAAGGCCAAAAGTTGCTAGGAAGGCGAGGAGAAATCCTGTTAGCCGCACAGAAGTCTTTCCTGCGTTGAATGGTAGCGAGTTGTCCTGCAGCCAGCGGGCTGTGTCCTGCAAACAGTTGTGTAAAGCTTCCACTGTAGTTGCCTCCTCTCCCTCAAATGACAAGATCAACTGAGTATCGTCTGCATAATTTACGATATCGATATTATATGCCTTGATAACAACAATCAGAGGTTTTAGGTACACTTTGAAAAGAATAGGGCTGATAGCTGAGCCCTGAGGTACCCCATGCAGCACCTTTGAAAAGGCAGATTGAAAGGGGGGAGGGATACCGCCTGATGTCTGTCCTGTAAGAAGGCACGGAACCACCGCAGGGCGGAGCCCCTAATCCCACACTCACTCAGCCTTCTCAACAGAATCCCATGGTTGACCGTATCAAAGGCGGCAGACAGGTCAAGCAGAGTCAATGCAGCTGCCTGTCCCCTGTCTGCCCGCCTCTGAAGCTCGTTCATAACGGTCAACAGAGCTGTCTCGGTCCCATGAGCTGGCTGAAAGCCAAACTGAGCCTCTTCCAACAGATTGTGATTTTCAAGATAGGAAGAGAGAGTCATAATAACAGCCCGCTCTACAATTTAAGCCGGGAATGGTAGCAAAGAGATAGGTCTGTAGTGTTTAGCGCATTCGGGATCAAGGGAAGGCTTCTTCAGCAGGGGGGAGATTAAAGCTTTCTTCCATTGAGGAGGAACCACCCCACTGGTAAGTGACTGGTTCACGATAAGCCGTAGGGCGGGGAACAACTCTTCATTGTGCTCTTTCCAGATCTTATGTGGTACTGGGTCAAGGGGAGATCCAGAGGAGATGCCCTGAGCCAAGCAGGGAATGGATGCATAGGGGGATAATTCCAATAAAATGTCGGAGTGAGTGTTACTCCAAAATTGGTAATGCTACACTCTGACATTTTATAAATGCAGGGACGCCGTACTTATAATAATACGGTGCAAGCCTGTGTTTCCACTAGCGCAGGTGCTTAAAAAGCTGCCTAGCGCCTGCGCAGGCACCCTTGCACCATGTTGCAAGGGTGCCTTTGCTGCAGGGGCAATTTTTTATGTGTAATAAGGGACACCTTCCTGTACATAAACATTCTTGAAAGGCGATTTGCTGTTTCTCTGTGTGCTGCAGAATGCAGCATATATAGAAAGAGCAAAATATGAAGAGAAATTAATAATTTTTCCTAGTATCGCCATTCTAAGACCATGTATTCCCTGGTCTTCATTTTTGGCACTGCCCCATCCCTTTTTAGAAAAAAATCTTTTTTATTAAACAGACAAAGAAGAACAAAAAAAAGTACAGTGCATGTATCATTACCATCCACGCAAGGTGCATCAGTGCAATATACAGCAGGACGATCAATGACACCAGCGCAAGTATATTGAAACAAATAAAAAACAACATCTTCTTCATACTTATTCTTCCGAGATATCCTCTGCATGTTGAACAGTATGGTTGAATGGTGTATGCAGCATTCCCTGACTTTCATTCCATGCCCCCCAGATTCTGGTCCATTTTTGTGGGTACCCTCTACCCTCATAGATCGCCTGCTCCGCCTGCATGCACCAGGTCCATATCTGCTTCCCACTCTCTAAATTTGAGCCTGGTGGTCCCCTTCCAGGATCTCGCTATATTACACTTAGCTATCACGCGCCCAAAGGAGACCCATACTTTCTCTGCCCTTGAGAGATCCGTAGCATTTCACATGTTAAGTAGGAACCACCGGGGTGTGACCTCCATTGCTTTCTAAAGGAAAACAGGGGTCCTCAGGAGTTTCATAGAGAGAACAATAAACTTATAGACCACAATCAGTACTAAAGTCAAATTTCCAAACCCAGCCGGGTGAGGAAATATATAATTCAAGATAAACAAATTCGGTTGACCTGAAGACGGTCACATACAAACATTTAGATAGGGCACAATCCTGTACCTATCCCGAGAGTCGGAAAAATAGATAGAGAAAGAGTTAGGTGAGTGAAGAAAAAGTTTTTTCAGGCAAAAAGGGTTGGAGCCAACTGTCGCTTGCAAGTTATTAATCAGTTACAGCAAGTTTCGACATACAGTATTTACAGAATAATATACAATTAGATTTCCTGTAACACTGATAAGCATCAACGTTTCGATCCCCTGGCTCCTAATGAACCGGGATCATCATCAGGACTATATTAATCATTGCCTGTTTTTATTACGAACGCCTTCCGGGTCTGTTGGATAGTATTGGTCAGGCGTTGTGAATTGTAAGTCAGGTGCCCAGGTTTTTCGGGTACCTTGTCTTGCTCGGACTGGGTCTCCGATTCAGACGTGAACTCATGGGCGAGTCCTCCTTAGTGGTTGGGCTCGGGATTTAGGAGTACGTTGCTCCTTTGGTTGTGGCAGCGCTTTAATTCGGCGGTCACGGTGCTTCGGTCGCGGTCTGGCCGGCAATGGGTTGATGGTGGAGACACGATGGTCTCTCTCCTCATCTCTGCAAGCGAGAATCCGCTGCTTGAGCTTGCGTTCAGATCGTAGTCCCGCTGTAGGTCACTAAAAGGTCTAACCTTGCCAACCACCCACATATCCCTACTGTGGAGAGTCCAATCAAGTCCCACCCTGGGTGCTTTGCCAATAACCCGAGTCAGTCTGTTTCGAGCAATGGGGTGACCTGTTTGATCTTAATTTTCCACCCCAAGGCCGCAGTAGCCGTCCACCACAGGGCGATGGTAGTGGAGGTTGGGGTGAAGTTGGGCGTGTTCTGTGTTCCCCCATAAATTGCCCTATGATAATCGCCTGGGGTCATATTGTGCCTGTCCATTCTATAGGCTGGGTCAGTTACGGGACGATAAATCCAATGGTTTGTGACCATCAGTTGAGATACCCAATAGTAACTTTTAAGTGCAGGCAGGGCTATCCTTCCATCATACCAGCTCTTTGTTAGTTTAAGCAATGCAATACGGGAGCAGCACCATTCCAGAGTAATGAGCGCACTTCCGACTCAATGGATTGGAAATAATGGTCCGGTATCAAATGAGGTGCATTTTGCAAAGCATACACGAAGCGGGGCGGAGCCATCATTTTATATAAAGCGGCCCTGCCCAACACTGTGAGGGACAGGGTTTTCCAGTAGTGCACATCTTCGCGGAAGCGGTGCGGGGGGAAACCAGGTTGTTCTCATAAAATAATGTGGGATTGGCCATGATGTATATCCCAAGATATCGAAACCCATCCGTGATGATTGTGGCCGCACAGCCCTTAGGCAAGGTGGGGCAACCCCCACACAAGACATAGAACAGGGACTTGTCGCAGTTAATAGTGTAGCCGGAGTACTTTTGGAAAGGAGTAAAAATATGTAGTGTCTGATGAATCGAAGAGTAAGGTCTGGCCAGGACAACAAAATATCTTCGGCATAGAGGGGAGATTCTATGTTTGCACTCCAACGTCCAGTTCAAGCCCCGGATGAGGGGGTCACCCCTGATCCGAATTGCCAGGGGTTCAAGGGCCAAGGCAAAAAAAATTAACTGAGATAATGGACAGCCCTGCTTGGTACCACTCTGCAACGTAAATGTTCTCGATCTCCCACCATTCACTATTATTCGGGCCCGGGGTGTAGAATAAAGTTGTCGTACCCAGGATAAAAATCTCCTGCCAAACCCAAACCGTTCAAGTACTGCAAATAAAAAGGGCCATTCAATCATGTCGAACGCCATTTTTGCATGCAACGACAAGATCACTGCATCTTCTCTGATCGTTGCCACCTTACTCATGACGCCATGAAGGCGACTTAAATTTAGGGCAGTGTTCCTGCTCCGCATAAAGCCAGATTGATCCGGATGGATCAGCTTGCTCAGCAAGGGGGACATAAACTTTGGCAAGATCTTGGCGAGTATCCTAACTTCCGGGTCTAGAAGGGAGATAGGTCTGTAAAATCTGCACCGCTGTGGTCGTTTGCCTGCTTTGAGTATGACTACGATATTGGCCAATCTCTGCGTTTTTGGCAAAATGCCCTTCGTCACGCTGTCATTGTACATTCTAATTAGATATGGGCTAACGTGGATGCTGTTGCTTTATACAATTCTATTGGAAGGCTGCTTGGGCCCATAGCTTTCCCAGACTTAAGCCCCCTGATTGCCTTAACCACCTCCTCGGGGTTATAGGTGCATCTAAATCTTTGATGTCCTGTGACTCCAAAACAGGCAGCCTGAGGGTGGCCAGTAGTTCCAGTGCTTCCTCCTACGTAGCAGCCCCGACAGATGCATAGATCTGTTTGAAATGGGCCGCAAATGCTTCAGCAATCTCGTACCTTTTGTGCAACAATGTACCCTCCCTGCCTTCTATCGCGGAGACCCATCTATTGGCCCTGTCCTGCCTATCCAGCCATGCCAGTAGTTTACACTCCTTGTCACCGACCTCGTAGATGCCGGGTTGGGTGGTGCTGTGTTGGGCTCTGGCCACCTCCTCGGCTATGTCTTCATATTCTTTTTGCTTTAGAAGAAGCCTATGCGTGGGGGCTGGAGCGTTAGTTGTGAGTAAGTCACGTTCCAGCTGATTAATTTCACCCTCGATCACCAGCAATTTTTTTCTCTTTTCTTTCTGGTGACCTCTAATCGCAGACACCTCCCCTCCCCACACCACCGTCTTATATGCCTCCCACAGCACTACATCTGAATCTACAGAACCATCGTTATCCTTGATGTAATCAGTGGTCTCCTTGAGAAGTTTCTCTCTGATTGCCGGCACCTTAAGGTACTAGGGGTTAAGGGCCATCTCCGGACGCGAGGCGGGGGAGAGCCCCCGTATTGTGCCATCAGGGGAGAATGATCAGAGATGGTCCTCGGAAGATGTGCAACCTCGCCAAAAATAGGGAATTGTTTGGCCTTACAAAGAATATAATCAATCCGGGATAGGCTCCTGTGAAACCCGGAGAGAAAAGTGTATTGTAGGGATGAGGGATTCTGGGCTCTCCAGGTATCTATTAGGCCCATGGCCCTGAGGAAATCTGCCATTTATTTACCGGTGGATTCTTCCAATCTAGGCGGCCTCCTGTCCAATTCCCCATTCAGAGCAGCATTAGAGTCTCCTCCCAGCAGAATGTCACCCTCAGGTAGATGGAGCAAGTGGGTGACGAAATCGGCCAGAGTCGTTGCGTGTAGTTTGAGGGAGACATATAGCGACGTTATGTTGAGCGGCCTGCCCTCCCAACACCAGGACACCATGACCAACCTACCGAGGGCATCATGCGTAGCAGTCTGGATTTGGAAGGGGAAAGCCTTACGCAGGAGGATGCCCACCCCCTCGATCCCCTAGCATAGCCTGCATGAGCCACCAGTTTGTAACTCCACCTGTTAAGTGTGCAGTAAGTATTCCCTTGGATATGGGTTTCTTGAAGCATGACCACAGATACTGTAGGACCATCCCTCTTTTGATTTTATCGCCCAAACCATTTACGCTCCAAGAGAGTAGTTTGAACTGACCCCGTACTGGAGCCTTCTGCGAGTTACCATGTGTTAGATTTGGGGGCCTCTAGTTGGCAAAGGTAGGTACGTGTGACAAATAGGGACCTTTCCTTTCACAGTGCAGGGCATGCACATCAGACGCCCCACAGGAGGTGGAGGCAGCATTGTGGAAGGCAAGTACAGTCCTGGAGCACTTTGTTTACAGGACTCCTTCTCTTCTTTCGGTGTGCAGGGCAGAGACATCAGCCGCTCCCCAGGGGGTGGAGACAGCATTGTGGAAGGCAGGCACAGCCCTTTTCAAGGTTCAGGTGCAACTCCTCCCTCAAATCTAGATGCAGATCTCTCTATTCACCACTGGGTGACTCAGCCTGTCTCCTGGTATTCCCCAGCCCTGTCACTCACAAAACCAGACATAGGAATACACTACTTAGCAGAGGCAGGTTTGAATGGTTAGACAAGCAAATACCTACTTTCTAAAAGTGGTATTTGCTAACACAGAATATTAAAATACACTTTACTAAAATATGTATTTTATTATTCTGAGTTCAGGCATACTAAACTCGAATGTCTACCATGTTCTCTGAGACAGTTAGAATGATAAAATGTAATAACTCTAACAGCCCATTCTGGCCTATGGAGAACAAGTAGCCTTGCAATAGTGAAAAACGAAAATGGCTGTAATTCCCTATTAGGACATGCCACACACACCAGGGCTTGTCCTACCTTATACTTACAATGCACCCTGCCCTTTGGCCTACCATTTGGGTGACTGATATGAAGAAAGGGGAAGGTTTAGGGACTGACAAGTGGGTGCACTTGCCCAGTCAGTGTGACAGTACCAGACTGCACACCGGCTCTGCAATGGCAGACCTTAGACACATTTTACAAGGCTGCTTCTGTAGGTGGCACAACCAGTGCTGCAGGCCCACCAGCAGCATTTGGATTTAAATGCCCTGGGCACATTCAGTGCACTAGACTAGGGTCTGATGAGTAAACCAAATAGCCAAACATGGAATCACTGATTAATACATCAATTTACAACAGGGAGCACTTGCACTGTGGCCCTGGATAGCAGTAGCATGGTGCCCAAAGCATACAACACCAGGAAAAATACATGAGGCAACAACAAAAAATGGAAGGGAGACCCCCGCCAATTGTGCCAGGTCTAACATGTGTCCCCTCCAGCTGAAAAGTGGAGAGAACTACCCTAACTCCTGGGAGTTCTCTTCACTAAGGCGGAAAAATCTGGACAGACCATCAGCGCTGGCGTGTTCTGTACCAGACAATCAACAAAAGAAGGTTTTGGGTCCTGTCACTGACCAGCCTGGACCTCAACAATCGCTAAACAGAACACAGTGGCTAGTCAGGTTTACTTTGTAATTATTTAGAACACACCCAGCCTGTCTATGCTGCGTGAGCCACAAGTTTGTTCAGAAAGAATTTATTTTCATTTTTAATTTGATTTTGTTGATTTTTCATATGACATCAAAGGCACATTTATCAAAACAATCGAATCAACAAACAGACATTGATGTGCGCAATATATACAAGTGAGAAAATTATTCACAATAGATGCTCAAAGTTCAGGACACCAAGAAACAAATTACTGTATACAATGCATATTGAAACATACAAAACATTTCATAAAAAGAACCAGTCCTTTGAATTGTATACCAATGGATAGGCGGAAACAGAAATGCAATTCGAACTGCCTGCCTATCTCAAAAGGACCTGTGGTGAGGTGTTTTAAGGATTGGACAGCTGGGAACAAAGACAGTAATATTAATTATTCCCTGGCTGCACCCTTCTTCCTTATCACAGGCTGGGGGTCAACGCGTTTCGAACCAATGATGATTGCAAGGTTCTCCTCAGGACGTGGACTGGGTGAATTCTTTTCTGCAGTAAGCACGCAGGAGCTGCAAGGGGGAAAGTGGCTTCTCACGTTAGGAACTTTCTGCACTTGAGCTTGAATGCGGGAGGGAGGAACGTAGGTGGAACCACCCGGGAGTTAGTCCAGAGGTCGCAAGGGCTGCTGCTCTCCTTCACAGGAACGTCGGATGGCGAATGAAGTCAATTCATTCGGCGGCCGCCGGCATCTAACGTGTAGCGCCGCAGGCCGACTCTGGTGTAATTTGAACGAGAGGCGTGCTGGGACGCAGCATAGACAGGCTGTGTTCTGTACCAGGGCAGTGTTCCACCATACAGTACATACCCTGTAGGGAAATATGAATGAATGAATGAAAAAGTATTTATATAGCGCTTAACTACCCGGAGGCCTCGTAGCGCTGAGGAAAGAAGGACAGAATGCGTAAGGTAAGGGGTTATTAGTGGGTGCATGATTGGTGGACCGGTTTTCCATATGGCCTTATGTGCCAGACACATAGCTTTAAACTGTACCCTTGCTGAGATCGGAAGCCAGTGTAGCTGGTTCAGTGCTGGTCTTGCCGATTGGCATCGTGGGGTCTGAAGAAGCATTCGTGCAGCACAGTTCTGGGTCACCTGCAGTTTATTTATTGTAGCCTGGGGAGCTCCAAGGTACAGAACATTCCCGTAATCCAGGCGGGATAATATGAATGCTTGGACCATCATCCTTCTCGCCTGGAAGGGAAGGAGGGGGATAATTTTACAAAGCATTCTCATCAGTCCATAACAGATTTCTGAAAATGCGGTTGCCTGGTATGCGAAGTTGAGAGAACTGTCAAGCCACATGCCAAGGCTCTTTATCTGTAGCTTCGGGGGGGGGGACCCAAACATGGCGGCATATGGGGAGAGAGGCAGTGGGAGATGAGTTACCCAACAGCATGATCTCTGTTTTGCCTCCGTTAAGTTTAAGGTAGGAGAGCTCCATCCATCCAGCCACTGCCTCTAGGCATGGGCCCAGGGAGCTAGTTGATCCCTCAGCATGATGTAAAGACACCACTAACTGGGTATCATCTGCATAGCTGACGATCTTAATACCATATGAATGTATGACCCTTGCCAGAGGCCTCATGTAGATATTAAAGAGCATCGGGCTAAGAGCAGATCCCTGTGGAACCCCACAGCTGAAAGGTAGTCTGGAGGACATTGCGTCCCCCTCAAAGACCTGAAAGCAGCGGTCGCTGACGAAGGATGAGAACCAAGCCAGAGCAGCACCCGACACTCCAACACTCTTGAGTCGGTGGGTCAGGATGGTATGATTGACCGTGTCAAACGCGGCACTGACCCACTGACCACCTCACAGCTTTGGATTCTCACCCCTCATTTGTATCAACCATCTGAGAGGCCTTTGGTCTGTCTGAACCCGGAAGTGAGTCCCAAACAGTTATGGTCTCAACTTCTTCAGTGCCCAGACCCCAGCAAATGCCTCACGTTCAATATCACTCCACCTCTGTTCCTGTGGAAGTAACCTTATACTGATAAAGGCTACAGGTTTATCTAGGCCCTCCTCATTCATCTGTGACAGAACAACCCCCACACCTTGCTCTGAAGCGCCTGTTTGGACGATAAACTCTCTTGAGCAGTTGGGTGCCAGGAGCACGGTCACCATGCACATGGCAGCTTTCAGGGCCTCAAAAGCTTTCTGACAGGTGTCAGTCCAGATCATCTTCTTGGGCTGCTTCCTGGAAGTCAGCTCTGTCAAGGGTGCAACAATGTTGTCATACCCCTTAACAAACCTCCTGTAATACCCTGTGAGACCTAAGAAGGCTCTCACCTCTGTCTGGGTTTTGGGTGGCTTCCAAGCCTGGATGGTTTCAATCTTGGGTTGTAGGAGCTCCACCTGGCTGCTCCCAACTTGGTGTTCCAAGTACACCATGGAACCCTGCCCAATCTGGCACTTACTCACCTTGACGGTGAGGCCTGCTTTCCACAGCACCATCAACACTTCCCAGAGGTGGCGCAGATGGTCCTCCCAACTGGCACTGTACTCTGCGATGTCATCCAGGTAGGCGGCACTGAATTCCTCCAGTCCAACCAACACCTGGGTGACCAACCTCTGAAAGGTGGCAGGGGCATTCTTCAAGGGCATAACCTGGAACTGGAAAGGCCCATCTGGTGTGGCGAATGCTGACCTCTTCTTTGCCCCATCAGTCAAGGCCATCTGCCAGTACCCAGACGTTAAGTCAAACGTGCTGAGGTACTGGGCAGCCCCTAGCCGATCAATGAGCTCACCAGCTCTGGGGATGGATGCGCGTCAGTCTTCGTGACTTAATTGAGCCCTCTGTTGTCCATACAGAACCGGAGTTCGGGTGTGGCACCCAGCGCTGCAGCCTTTGGGACCAAGACCACTGGGCTGGCCCAAGGACTGCTGGAGGACTCAATCACCCCTAGCGCAAGTATCTTTGAGTCTTCCTCTTTGATGCAAGCCCTTAGCCCGTCAGTTATCCTGTAAGACTGGTGCTTCACAGGTAAGCTGTCTCCTGTGTCCACATCATATACGCACCAATCTGTGACATCAGGAACCAGGGAGAACAGATCAGAAAACTGTCCCAGCAACTGGCGGCAGTCATTCTGTTGCTCATGGGTCAGGGTGGAAGAGAGGTTAACACCATCCACTGACCCATCTTGCTCGGAGGCTGACAGGAGGTCAGGAAGAGGCTCAGTCTCCTCCTCCATCCCAGCATCTGTTGCCAAGAGCATTCCCACTTCAGACCTCTCTAAGTGGGGCTTAAGGCGGTTGGCATGTAAGACCCTCAGGGGGTTCCTAGGAGACCGCAAGTCCACCACGTAGGTAACCTGACTCTTGCGCTCCACAACCTCAAATGGTCCGGTCCACATATCCTGGACCACGCAGGGCGCCGCTGGGGCCATGACCCACACTTTCTGGCCAGGTTAAAGCTCTATCAGAGTGGCATTCTGGTCATACAAGCGCTTCATCTCCTCCTGGCTGGCTTCCAGATTCGCCTCAGCGAGTTCCCTGAAAGCCTAGTCTGGTTCCTGAAGGCCAGCATGTAGCTATATACACCCTGGGTTGGTTTCCTGGGAGATTGCTCCCAGCCGTCTTTGACCAGACTCAGAGGTCCTCTGACTGGGTGTCCATAGAGAAGCTCAAAGGGACTGAACCCTAGAGATTTCTGTGGCACCTCACGGTATGCAAACAGTAGGCACGGTAAGAGGACGTCCCACTTACGCCTCATGGGTTCCTCAAGACCCATTATCATGCCTTTCAGTGTCCGGTTGAACCTTTCAACCAGCCCATTTCCTTGGGGTTGGTAAGGAGTGGTGAAGTTGTAGGTTACACCACACTCCTGCCACAGGGACTTCATATACTTGGAAATGAAGTTGGTCCCCCGGTTAGACACTACCTCGCGAGGGAATCCCACTCGGGAGAAAATTCCCATCAGTGCTCGTCCCACCAAGGGGGCCGTCACTGTCCTCAGAGGTATGGCTTCCAGGTCCCGGGTGGCATGGTCCACCAAGACCAGGATGAACCTGTTGCCCATGGCTGTCTTGGGGTCCAGTGGCCCCACAATGTCAATCCCCACCTGCTCAAAGGGGGTACTGACCACAGGGAATGGCTGGAGAGGATCCTTGTGCTTCCTCTCACTCTTTCCACTTGTCTGGCAAGTCTGAAAAATCCTGCAATGAGTATCAGAACTCTTGCGCATTTGGGGTCAATGAAAGTGGGTGACAATCCTTTCAAAGGTCTTGTCCTGCCCCAAATGTCCTGCCAATGGCACATCATGAGCCAGTCCCAGTAGGAAGGCTCTGAACTTCTGGGGTACCACCAGCATGTGGGCTGACCCAGGTTCAGCAACCTTAGGCTCACTATACAGGAAACCATTCTCCCAATAAATCAAGTGTGACCCTGACTGCTCACCTGCTTCCTGGCTTGCAGCCTGTTGCCGCAAGCCCACAAGAGAAGGGCACTCTCTCTGCTCCTTGCAAAATTCCTTACTGGAGGGGCCTCCTTCTTGCTGCCAATGGGTCAGCTCAGGCAGGCCCCCCAGTTCAGCTACTTGCTCCCCGGTAGGCTTCAGGGCATCCCCCTCAGGGTCTACTTCCTCCTGGGCCATGGGAACTTTTGGGCCGGTTTCCCGCGCCCCCGCCACTTCTTTCTTCGGCAGGTTCCTGGGCCTCCCTCTCAGGCTCCAGGTCCTCTTGAGAACCCCTACTGGTTGACATTGGCCGGGTGGTCACGCACGTCAGGCAGTCCATCCATCTTCAAATGAGTTGTTTTCTCTACCTTTTCCCAAGGGGAGCTCTCCAAATAGTTCCCCAACAAACAGTCAGGCATGGGGGGCCTCACAGCTACCTGAAGAGTACCAGAGACCCCCCCAGTCAAAGGGAACCTGAGCCATTGGACAATGACTCTGTGTTGTCGGCGTTAACAACTCGGCAAAATGCATGAGGGACAATCTGCTCCTGAGACACCAGGTGACACCTGACAGCTCTCACACTGGCTCCTGTATCTCTAAGAGCCTCCACCTTTTGGCCATTGATGGTCACTCCCTGCCCATATTTCTTAGTGTTCCTGGACAGCTGAGCTTCTGAGACCATCTCACAGTCTACTAAAGCGACTAAGGTCATCTGTGCGGGACCCCAACCACCTTGAACATCAATCTCCTCCCCCAAGGCTACACTATCCATCTGTGGAGTGGAGCACCAGTGGGTGCTTGTTTACCAAACAGGCGGCACCTGGTATCATTCGCCTCATTCACCACACTTGTACCACTTCAAGGGCCCCTAGGGAACAGGACTACCTGTCGGGCCCCTTGCTTTCTCTCAGGAGGAGGCTGAGAACCTTTCACGGGGTTCCCTTGGGCACTACTTTGGGGCCTTTGCGGAACTCCTTCTGTTTACCCTTGTCCCCCCCACTATTCTGCTGGGGACCCTGACCACCTTTGGCTGAGTCTCCCATGTGACCCTTGTGGACCCAGGTGCTTACCCAGCGGTCCACCTCCTCAGCAAGATTCCTAGGGTTAGTAAGCTTGCTATCTATCAGATGCTGGCGCAGCTCTGGAAAACAATTATCAGACAAGTGCTCCCATGCAATCAAATCTAAGAGACCTTGAAAATCATTAACCTTGCTGCCCTTTACCCAACCATCCAATGCTCTGCAAAAGAAAGTGACATATTCAATCCAAGTACTGTTTTCTAACTTTTTGCATTTCCTGAACCTCTGCCTGTAGAGCTCAGGTGTCAAACCATATCTAGACATCAATGCATCTTTCATGTGGCTGTATGAATTGTGGACTTCAGAAGGCAAGTCTAACATTGTGTCCCGCCCCTATCTAAGGAATCTTTCCCTCAACCCGCTCCCCAATCTCTCTCAGGAACCCGGTGGGAAGACATGGCTACCTCATGAACCACTGACCAATATCATCATTTTTATAAAACTCCTTTACCACATCCTTGGGAATATGCGCTCTACTTTCTGTATGTACTGACGGTATGCTGCCACCAGAGGGAGTAACTTCTAAACTTTTGGTTTTAAACTCCAACTCCCTCAAAACTTTTTCATGCTCAAACTGCATTTTCTTTTCCTCAAGATCTAATCTTCTCTTTTCTAATTCCAGCTGCCTATTCTACTTGAACTTGGTCATCTCCATTTCATGCCTTCTTGATCTCTCTCTTCTAAGCCCAATGGCTCTTCCTGTTGTACTTCTGCATTATCATCCTCCTCAATCTCAGGAGTTTTCCTTGCTTCTACCCAGGCCCTCAGCGCCTTGTAGAAATCTTCTTTCTTGGTGCTCCCAACAGTGGAAACCTTGAATTTCTTGCAAAAGTACTTCAGCTGCTTTACTGTGTAGCGTTCTAGCCTCTCTTTTTCTCATTCACAATTAATAGAGGCTATGGATTCTGTACCTCCCATGACAACTGAATCAGGCATCTTTCAAAAATAGAACAAAAATCCAAAAAGGAATCTACCAAAAAGTATGTTGTATCGTTATGGTCTGCACTCACTAAGTAGTGTTCACCAGTCACTGTACATGAGTCACAAATGCAAATCCAGAATCCCACTGCTGACTACCAATGTTAGATTTTGGGGTCTCTAGTTGGCACAGGTAGGTACGTGTGACAAATAGGGACCTTCTCCTCTAGTCGAGATAAGGGGATTACACTCCCAAAATAACCCCTGCTCACCCCCTTGGTAGCTTGGCACGAGCAGAAGAGCTTTACTTCAGAGGCGTTGTAAGTTAAGCAGCTGTGACCACATACAGTAACCCAGTGACAACACTACAAATGGATACCACACAGGTTTTATATAAAAAATAAGTAGAATTTATAGAGTTACTACAAGACCATAAACGAAAAAAATACACAAAAAGATTACTTTTAAGATGGTAGATTTAAGCTTAGTTTAGTTCAGTTCTTAGATTCGACACTCTGCGTCAATGTACCCTAGGTTGAGTTGCACTTCCACTACAAACAATGTCGCAGCGATGGGAAATGCGGCAAAGTTCAGATACAAAGAAATAAAGACATGAAGATCTTTCAGATGCGGCACGCTTCTTGGGGATGCAAGAAGTCCTCCGTTGGATGTGTGGACTGCAGCGGCGACACCCTTACGATGCGATGACAACAGCTCCAGCGGTGACGCTCTTCTCCCACGATGCGTGAAGCTTCCGCTCGAGGTGACAACTACAGCGGCGACATCCAAGATGCGACAGCAGCAGCTCCGACAGCGGCGTGCTTCTCGGGGATGCGAGGTGCTCTTGGTCGATGCGGTGCAGTGCGACAGTTCTAGCAGCAACACCCTCCTTCGGAGTTGCGACGGCAGGCACAGCGACAGCGACACGCTCCGACCTCGTTGCGAGATTCTTCTCCTGATGCGGTGCAGTGCGACAACTATAGCGGCGACACCCTCCTTCGGAATTGCAACGGCAGCAGCAGCTTCAGCAACATGCTTCCTCTTTGTTGCGGCATGCTTCACTCCGATGCGGTGCAGTGCAACAGTTCCCGCGGAGACACCCACCTTCGGAGTTGCGACAGCAGGCACAGCGATAGTGACACACTTCTTCTCATTGAGTCGCGCTTACAGCTCCTTGCGACACGCAGTTCCTCAGAAGGCCCAAAACAGCAGCAGACATTTCCAAAGAACTCTGGGGAGCCGGGGGTAAAGTCTGTTGTCCCTTTGACTTCAGCAGGAGGCAAGCTCTTTTCCAAGCCCTTGGAGATCCTTCACAAGTTGAAAGCAAAGTACACAAAGTTCCTTTCTCCTTCCTTTGGTAGTAAGGCAACCACTGCCGGCTAATCCCCCAAGCAGCACTTCAGCTTGGGAATAGTCTCTCCTCAGTTTCTTCATGTTCCTCGCCTCAGTAAAGGTTTCTTCTTGTAGTCCAAAGTGATCTAATTTCATGGGATCAGGGTCCCAATATTTATACCCCAAAATCCTTTGTTCTCTGAGGGGAGAGGGGCCTTTGCCCAGTCCAAACCAGTTCTGAAGCACTCTGTTTACCAGACTTCTTCTTTCCTTTCACAGTGCAGGGCATGCACATCAGACGCCCCACAGGAGGTGGAGCCAGCATTGTGGAAGGCAAGTACAGTCCTGGAGCACTTTGTTTACAGGACTCCTTCTGTTCTTTCAGTGTGCAGGGCAGAGACATCAGCCGCTCCCCAGGGGGTGGAGCCAGCATTGTGGAAGGCAGGCACAGCCCTATTCAAGGTTCAGGTGCAACTCCTCCCTCCCATCTAGATGCAGATCTCTCTGTTCACCACTGGGTGACTCAGCCTGTCTCCTGGAATTCCCGAGCCCTGTCACTCACAAAACCAGACATAGGAATACACAACCTAGCAGAGGCAGGTTTGAATGGTTAGACAAGCAAATACCTACTTTCTAAAAGTGGTATTTGCTAACACAGAATATTAAAATAAACTTTACTAAAATATGTATTTTATTATTCTGAGTTCAGGCATACTAAACTTGAATGTCTACCATGTTCTCTGAGACAGTTAGGATGATAAAATGTAATAACTCTAAGTTCTAACAGCCCATTCTGGCCTATGGAGAACAGGTAGCCTTGCAATAGTGAAAAACAAAAATGGCTGTAATTCACTATTAGGGCATGCCACACACACCAGGGCTTGTCGTACCTTATACTTACAATGTACCCTGCCCTTGGGTCTACCATTGGGGTGACTGATATGAAGAAAAGGGAAGGTGTAGGGACTGGCAAGTGGGTGCACTTTCCCAGTCAGTGTGACAGTACCAGACTGCACACCGGCTCTGCAATGGCAGACCTTAGACACATTTCACAAGACTGCTTCTGTCGGTGGCACAACCAGTGCTGCAGGCCCACCAGCAGCATTTGGATTTACATGCCCTGGGCACATTTAGTGCACTAAACTAGGGTCTGGTAAGTAAACCAAATAGCCAAACATGGAAACACTGATTAATACATCAATTTACAATAGGGAGCACTTGCATTGTGGCCCTGGATAGCAGTAGCACAGTGCCCAAAGCATACAACACCAGCAACAATACATGAGGCAACAACAAAAAATGGAAGGGAGACCCTCACCAATGGTGCCAGGTCTAACACGTGTCCCCACCAGCTGAAAAGTCAGGAGAACTACCCTAACTCCTGGGAGTTCTCTTCACTAAGGCAGAAAAATCTGGACAGACCATCAGCATTGGCGTGTTCTGTACCAGTGCGGTGTTCCAAAAAATTGAAGGGAGACCCATGCCAATGATGCCAGGTCTAACACAATGCATTTGGATGATGTGGGTAGGGATGTTTATACCTGAGGGTAGGGCAAGGGTAGCCCCAGACGTTCAGGTCAGGGGACCATCTTGTGGGTAATCTTATCCACATAAAAAAACAATACTTAAATAGTCGGCCATGAGCGTAACTGTGCTTCTCAAATGCATTACTGATAAATGGCTCTGTACTGTGAACATGCACTCCTGAGATGGCTCCAACGCATCCAGAACGCCTCTGCACGCCTGATCCTCGACATCCCTTGCCGCAGCCAAATCACACCCCACCTGAGAGACCTGCATTGGCTCCCAGTCAACAAGAGGATAACCTTCAAGCTCCTCACCTACGCACTCAAGGCACTCGACAACACCGGACCAACGTACCTCAACAGACGACTCAGCTTCTACACCCTCACCCGCCAGCTCCGCTCCGCCGACCTCGCCCTCGCTACAGTCCCCCGCATCCGAAGAGCGACCTCACATCGCAGATCTTTCTCCCACCTCGCCGCCAAGACCTGGAACACCCTCCCCATCCACCCACGGCAGACCCAAGACCTGCTGACCTTCAGAAAACTCCTCAAAACCTGGCTTTTTGAGCAGTAGCAGCAATCCCCACCCCAGCGCCTTGAGACCCTCACGGGTGAGTAGTGCGCTTTGCAAATGATATGATTGATTGATTGATTGATTGATTGATTGATTGAATGTTTGAACATCCACCCCGAAAAAACTGACACACTTAAAACTGATGTCTTGTGACAATGTAAACCAACGCCATCCCACCCCTCCCGTCTCTTACTGGTTCATGGATCTGTACTTTGAACATGCACTGTTTGAACATTCCCCTTAAAAAAAAGGAAAAACTTAAAACTGATGTCTTTTGACAATGTAAACCAACGCCGTCCCACCCCCCTCCCTGCCTCTCTGGAATGTGGACTAGAAACTGCCCACCACCCAAGCATGCAGGGCGTCTTTATACTCATAACTACTTCACAACGTAGGGGAATGAGACCTGGCCGGTCCCTGATTGGTCTCTGTGTATCCCCTATTTCGCCTACGTTAAGCAAGCCATTAGGTCAGTACATCATAATAAACATACAGCTGTGTTGGTTACTGAAAGCGTATAGTGAATTTACAAGTTAAATCATACAATTCCCGCTCTGAATATAAAGGGCCCTCATCTAGGCACCTGAGATCTTGGACCATAAAAAACATATAGCCCACCAGTCCAAGAAATGGCGGCTTGGTTTAAGTCTTGTGATGACCACTGGGTCTAGTGAGTCAGTTCACTACTTAGTGGTGCCATCCCCCCGTTCTCCTGACTCCGAACCTGTGTCCTGTCTAGGATTCTCGGGACGACGATCCTGTCCCTGTAGACAGTTCTGATGATCAGTCCAGTGGGTCCCAACATTTCTCCAGCTCTCCAGCCACTCCCATGTTTCCTCCGGAGATGTGAAGAATCATGACTTTTCATCCGCTAGCACCCTGAGTTTGGCCGGAAGAGCATAGCAATCTCTGTCTCTGAGCGCATTTTTAACTCCGAGAGGCACTGCCCCATCCTTGTAAATATGGGGCAGCATCAAAAAGCAATGGGTGTTGCGACGGGACGCTCGCTGCAACACCCATTGCACGCCCCTTTCACACTAAGTGAAGTGGGAAAAGGGGCCTTATTTACAAGGCGGCGTTATGTGGCTTAACGCCGCCTCTTAAATAATGAGAAGAGGAGATCGCCACCAGAACTTCACTAAAAGTGACATTCTGGTGGCAATATCCCCATGTATATATGCCCCGTTGATCATTAGGTATGTATCAAGGAACAATGGTAACTGTGGACAAAACAAGGAATACTCAATAACAGTTAAGCACAATGGCACTAATCAGGGGTAAAGATGTACAGAAAGAGAAGAAGAATCAAGGAGCCCAAAGAGTAAAATGCAATAATAATAATATAGAATTTTCTAAAGCGCGAACAGCTACCTCAACCAGGAGGTGTCCCGGCGCTACAGAGCACAGTTTGACCGTGAGGACTAAACAGGATAAGTGACTAGCGTGGTTGGGTGAAGAGCCATGTTTTCAGCATTCGCTTAAAGCAAGGCTCGGAGGGGGCCTGCTGGAGGGCTGGGGGAAGGGAGTTCCAAAGTTTTGCCACGTTAGCTGAGAACGTCCGTCCTCCTAGCCGAGCTCTTTTTGCTCGAGGAACAGCAATCTGAGCACGACTGTTAGATCGGAGGGAATGGGCTTGGGTATATCTCGGTAAACGGGCTTTCAGATAGTTAGGGCAAGTACCATACAACGATCTGTATGCCAGGGTGAGTGCCTTGAACTTAATTCGGCTAGCTACCGGTAGCCAGTGAAGTAGTAGGAGATGCGGAGAGACCGAATGCTTGAAAGGAATTCGCATTAACAGTCTCGCAGCCGCATTTTGGACCAGTTGTAGTCGCTGTACCAGGTATTTGGGTAGGCCCAGGTACAAGATGTTAGCGTAATCCAATCTAGATGTTACTGTGGCATGGATTACAGATTTTCGGCAATTTACCGGTAAGAGTCTTAGAATCTTACGTAGATTCCTCAGCTTACATAGGCAGTTACCAGCTGTTTGCTGGATGTGGGATGTATACAATACTGTTTATGTCAAAGTTAATGCAAAGTCAAGAAGGAAGTGCTTGGTGTCCCAAGTGAACCCCGAACCTACATACCACAGTGACAAGTTATGAAATACAATAATGTTTCAAAATATACAAAAACGACAATTTGATAGGTATACAATAATTGTTCACAGCCTTCTGAAACAATGGTGAAAACTGGGTAAAATGGTTCATTTTAAATGTGTGTCGACAACGTTTCGACCCCACAATTAATAGGGGTCTCATCAGGACCTAGCAATGAGGGACACCTGAATCTATACCAATATACTGTCAAAGTGGTGAAGGGCACAACAATATAGGAAGTGACTCAAAAGAAGTAATGAGAGGGGGTATTTACTCACATAGGGCCCAGCCAAGCACCCTGTGGGTAGGATGGAGTCTAAAAGTCTTTTCGGCGTGTTTTGGTTACACACGTCCGTGATTAGTAAGAAAGGATGACACGACAATCCGTTTTGTATGGGATCTTCCAAGGTGAAGGATTACTTATGTAGTTTTCATCAGAGGAAGTGGACTGCTGTAGTCAGCTGCGCAGCTTTACAGAGGACTGCTCCAGTCTACCTCCGTCTGTCTAAATTATAATTGCATGTCTCCATCCCTGGGCGTGCTTCCTTCAACAGGATTTATTATTGTAAAGTTATTACAAGTAACTTTTCACATGTAGGTGGAGATTTCCGCCACCATGACCGAGATTTCCGTATGGAAAAGTACAGTTAAAAAAAGTATTAAAGATTATCAACTTTTAAAACAAAAAAAAGAAAAAAAATTCATATAAATTATAAATGTATCATAATTTCACCTTTTTTTTATAAACCTCGAGCTAATAAAATTAAATGTTACAGCACATTTAGTCATCGAATTGCACATGCACTAATTCATCAATTATTTTAAATGCATTTAATTTATAAGCAATAGTTCTTAAAGAATATTTAAAAAAATTCCACCCACATCAACATTTTTTTTTTTATTTGATATGTATTAAAGTTTTTTAGCAGTTATGTGCATATTTGTACTTTTTTACAAGTTTAATGGTGTACTTTTATTTTATTTTTCAAGTAAATGTATAATTAAATTTAAAAGAATGTAAAAACGTATTTTACAATTAATCATTTTTTTAGGATTAAAGAAATATGCACATATATTTTAAAAGTCCAAACTCTTTCAGTTATTTATCATTATTTACTATGGGGTGTTATTTTAAGTCCCTGCCTCCATTTTTTCAGTGGGAGCATGTTGCAGTACCTATGAGTGCCAATGTTTGGTGCTTGTCTTACTTCATGGCTGGGGTGGAGTACATTTACTACTGTTTAAACATATTTAGGGTTGTAATAATGTTAGAAATGCTCTTAGAGGATAGCAATGGGCTTACTCATTGTCGGTGGAAGTTTGTAGTGGCCTGCACCTTACCAAAACCCCTCCATACTTTTCCCTCAACCCCTTCCATCTTGTAGTAAGTATTCCCCGTTTTTCAGCCACTCTCAATTGTCTCTCCCAAATGTAATACTAAAACCTAGGCTTATGAGCGTCAGTGATGTATGCAGCAGATCTACCCACATAACAGATAGGAAAGGTGGGAGTAGAATTGGAGGTCCCTGCCTATAGATTCACAAATAGTATTTGGTACTGGTGTAGTGCTACTTCACATACTAAAAAATTCAATTTGTGAATAGGCCCCAAAGACTACATGAACTGTGTCATTTTATGATAGATATTTTGTGGATGTGTGGAAATAAACTAGTGTGTCCTTCCTGCAACCCTACGTTAAGTACGGATTGTGATAAAGAAGATGGCGAGGAGGTAACAATCTGATTAATTATGGGGTCAGTGCCAGAGATCCCTTGACATTGCACAGACAGACCACCCACAAAATATATTTTCATATCTTCTCCAGGTGAAGAATCCTGCATTATGGCCTGTGGTGCTTTCTCATGTATATGAATGGTCTAAGAGAGGAAGAAAATGAGATATTGGTGAACACGACACCTTGTAAGTGTGTGCAAGGGCAATTTATTCAGCAAACCAACTTATCATGACTAAGTATGAACATGTAATATGCCGGTGAGGACTTCTATGGTAGCTTAGCTCTTGAAATGCAGAGCAATGGGCAATGCCCTATGGTAGCCACGTTGATCCCACACAGTAACACGTGAAAGGACCAGATGTCTGAGCAGAGGTTACACTGACATGGAAGGAGGCAGAAGCCTTTTAGCGTTCAAAAACACACCTAAGGGTTCCCTAAAGAGTTGGAGAGTGAAGCATAGAGTGAACAGATCCAAGAAAGACCAGCACAGAATTAAAGGACTGAAGCACTAGCACAGACCGGAGCTGCAACTGGCATGAACAGGTGAATCAAACCCCAACCGTGTAGCGATGCAGTGAAAGAATCTTCAAAGCTTCCTTGTATACCTAAAAAAATAGGAGCACAATTAGGAGCTATGATGTATTGGTAGAAAGCCTCAAGAGTGAATGTTGACAGTGATCTTAGATTGGTCACATAAGTGATTAGCAAGAAATTCCAGGCATGGATTGAATTAAAAGATCTTAGAGCCTTCTAACATAGAGCCAGGACTCCAATGGGAGCCTTGTGTGGCTCAGGAAACTTCTGCAATAAGGAGTCCCAGTAAACACTTAGCGATGTGGCCCTGCTAGTATGGCCAGCATGACCAGAGGCTCATCAGCCCCAGCTGCTAATGCACTCCAAGAGTGCACACCTGAAACAGCACCAGCGCCAAGATACCTTGTGGATGCTAACAGCATGGAGACAAGTACAGACACTAGACACAAGGTAAATCTATTTTCCCAAACAGTTGTTTGGGAAGTGCTACCAGACGTTTGGCCCCAGCTCGTAGCGCTTCCCAAATGGCTGGTTGACCACCGGGTGACAGCTGTGGCCCAATGGTTGTCCTTCCTGGGACAATCAAGGCAGTCTAAGGAAGGAAAAATATTTAATTTCCCTACTGTGCATGGCAAGAACTACCAAATACCTATCTGCCAGGGATATTTGTCTTTTGCTTCGAAGGGTTTTTTGTTGTTGCTGAATGTTGTATGTAAATGCCTCATGGGCCTTTGCTATATGGTAGCCCGCTCATCATTCACCAGTAATTAAAGGGCCTCCACCACACCAGTGGATGTACTTTCACCATCACAGAGATCCTTGCCAGGCATAAGGAGAACTCTAAACGTCAGCTTGTGGGTTGCTTGACATAGTGTAAATGTCTGTTTTTTTAGTGCAAAGTCTATAAGACAGCGCAGGTTTGCTAAGGAAATCTTGAGGACATTCTGAAAGCTTCCCTGCGAATGCATTCCGCCTGTTGTTTACCATTGGCTTAATGGTTTGTAACTCACATTTTCTGTCTTTCTGTTTGCTGACTTTATTTGTTTTAGTGTGTCCAGTGTGAGTTTGTCCCTCCCAAGGACGAAATACTTTCCACACTACCTCTACTTGTATTTTTCTACGAATACTCCTTTTTATAAACAAGCCTGTAAATCTTGTTCCTATCTTGTCACATTTGCTGTGCATTCTGAGACAGAGGTCCAATGTCAGGCTCTATCTTTAGAGGGAGCTTGGTGCTCACTTTTTTTTCTCTGACTTCAAAGTGAGATGATTTATGTGACAATCATACTCGCTACTAGGGATAGGAAAGAGTATTATTCTATCACACAACAACATTTAAATAAACTGTGCAAGTATTTAAGAATATATAAGAATTTGGAATACTCCAAATCAAGCACATTTTTTGTTAATTCTGGATTGTGTTGAAACAAATGCTTTAATATGATCAAAACAAATCAATACACTAGTTGATGCCATTTCCAGACATTATCGTTTGAGATCTACCGTATCATTTTTTTAAACATATTTTTATTTGCATTTTTTTGTTTTTATCATACAGAAACACAGCTGGCATGTCACAAAGACCATGAACCACCACCCTTCGTGTGTCCCCCACCTCCCCCTCCCACAATAGCTTGACAGTGCTTCCTCAAGGATCCCAGTATACCAAATTGCAGACCCAAGGAAATCTGCCCCCTAACAAAAACAACCAAGTTACCCGCCCCCCCGGCTCACAGTCCTCCATCCAGGCCATGGTATCGGCGCCATTTCCCCCACACTCTATGAAACTTTTGAGGGCACCCCTTGCCTTGTAGGTGACCCTCTCTGCGGCCATGTATAGGTCCATACCCCTTCTCCACTCTTCGAGCCCTGGCAGGGTGGGAACCCCCACGCCTTTGTCACATCTCTCATAGCTACCAACATAGCCAGAACGACAAAAATCAGGAGCAGGCGGCTCAGGTCAATATCATTCGTAATACCTAGGAGGACCAATTTGGGATCCAGCGGAAGAGAGCTACTTAATCTTGAATCATTTGAGCACTGCATAGTTTTATTAGTAAAACTGTATGTCTGTGCAAAGGTAATGGTTATTTCAATTGAAAATGTGTTGTCTGTAATGGCAAAGTGCTATCACACCATCGATACTCCATTCTATGCCATTCCACTCTACTCTGCACCACTCCACGCCACTGCACTCTACTCTGCACCACTCACCGCCATTGCACTCTGTGCCACTCCACTGTACACAACTTCACTCTACTCTGCAACCCTCTATGCCAATGTACTCTACTCTACACCATTGCACTCTAAACCACTCCAGTCTAGGCCACTCAACTCTACTCTGCACAACTCCACTCTACAACACTGAACTCTATGTCATTGCACTCTATACCATTGCAGTCTACTCTGTACCAGTCAACTCTATGTCCCTGCACTACATGCCAATGCACTGTACGCCAGCCTGATCTACTCTGCACCACTGCACTCTATGCCTCTGCACTCTTCACCATTACACTCTATGCCACCCTACTCTATACCACTGCGTTCTACCCTGCACCACTCCTCTCTATGCCACTTCACTCTACTGTGAAACAATCTACTCTGTGCCTCTGTATCACTGTACTCTATACCACTGCTCTCTATGCCACTATATGCCACTGTACCATATGCCACTCTGCACCACTGCACTCTACTTTGCAACATTGCACTCTCTGTCACTGAACTCTACGCCACTCTACTCTACATCACTGTATTCTGCACCACTCTATGTCACTGCACTTTGCAACTCTACTCTATTCCACTCTATGGTACTCTGCACCACTGCACCTTATGTTACTGCACTCTATGCCACTCCAGTCTATGCCACTCCACTCTACTATTCACCACTCTAATCTACACCAGTAGACAATAAAGTCTCCTCTATCTACGTTACCTTTGTTGGGGGGGCATTTTACGGCGGGGCAAAGGTGCGGACACTTACCTTGTGGCAGGATGCTCCTGGGGGGCTAACGCTGTAGGTCACCCCGCTGCCGCATTCCAGATCACCGCGGCCGGGGGACTACAGCTCCCAGCGAGCTTTGCGAGGACTTCCTGGTTCCCGCCCACATCGCGCCCGGAGGCGCTACTTAGTTGGAGTTGCTCCCTCGGTGGAGCGGGGGGCATTTTCCGGCGGGGCAAAGGTGCGGACACTTACCTTGTGGCAGGACGCTCCAGGGGGGCTAACGCTGTAGGTCACCCCGCCCCCGCATTCCAGATCACCGCGGCCGGGGGACTACAGCTCCCAGCGAGCTTTGCGAGGAACTTCCTGGTTCCCGCCCTCATCGTGCCCGGAGGCGCTACTTAGTTGGGGTTGCTCCCTCGGTGGAGCAGGGGGCATTTTCCGGCGGGGCAAAGGTGCGGACACTTACCTTGTGGCAGGACGCTCCTGGGGGGCTAACGCTGTAGGTCACCCCGCCGCCGCATTCCAGATCACCGCGGCCGGGGGACTACAGCTCCCAGCGAGCTTTGTGAGGACTTCCTGGTTCCCGCCCACATCGCGCCCGGAGGCGCTACTTAGTTGGAGTTGCTCCGTCGGTGGAGCGGGGGGCATTTTCCGGCGGGGCAAAGGTGCGGACACTTACCTTGTGGCAGGACGCTCCTGGGGGGCTAACGCTGTAGGTCACCCCGCCGCCGCATTCCAGATCACCGCGGCTGGGGGACTACAGCTCCCAGCGAGCTTTGCGAGGACTTCCTGGTTCCCGCCCACATCGCGCCCGGAGGCGCTACTTAGTTGGAGTTGCTCCCTCGGTGGAGCGGGGGGCATTTTCCGGCGGGGCAAAGGTGCGGACACTTACCTTGTGGCAGGACGCTCCTGGGGGGCTAACGCTGTAGGTCACCCCGCCGCCGCATTCCAGATCACCGCGGCCGGGGGACTACAGCTCCCGGCGAGCTTTGCGAGGACTTCCTGGTTCCCGCCCACATCGCGCCCGGAAGCGCTACTTAGTTGGAGTTGCTCCCTCCGCGTCGCGGGACGCGCGCGGGTGACGCCGGGAGAAGCCCGGGACAAGGGCGGGCCGTCTGTGGCCCTCAGAGGCACGAGGAGGCCGGGACGGGCCTCCCCATTTGGCACCAACGAAGGAGGAGGTATCGGGTTGTTTTGTTTTATTTATCCTTGTTATTGAACTCTCATTGCACCCTTTCTTTGATTTCCTCTCAACATGTCCATCTGGGAGGAGTTGAATGCCTTGTGTGGTACGAACTACGCCCAGGATGTGTCTACCCCCCCCATAGTGGGTAGAGATCCTGATGCGGAAAAAGACAATGACGCTGGGAATTCACCTAATGCCGATAAAATGTGCACTAGCCCCTCATTATCTCCTTTCAATCCACCTCTATTATTGCCGATTGAGACCGTGAACACAATACCTGACTCTGTATCACCACTTCAATTGAACTTACTGGCCCAGATAGAGCAACTGTTAATATCTGCTTTATCACCCCTGGTCACAAAAATCGACGCCCTGGGAGACAGGTTGACCTGCATTGAAAAAACTATACTAAGGAGCAATACTCCAACTGAAAAAACTGCTACACCCATCCACCCCATTTTTCCCAGCAAAAATGAAAAGCTTATGCCTACGACAAGTACGAAAGCTCAAACTCTTGAACCCCTTATGTCTATACCTAATCCAAGAAGCCGGAATATTACTTTTAACTCTGTACCTGTACCCCATAGAGTTCCCAGGACAGCACTCCGGATTAACTTACCTCCAGAAGCCGCCCCCTATGTGGCTGTTCTCTCTGGGGTCCCTGCATCAAGGCTGAGTAAATTTGAAACTCACCAAGACCTGTTACACAAAACCATGTCCTGGCTACAACAAAACAGACCATTGCCATCTGTTTTAGATGGTGGAATCCTGAGTGTCAGGAGGGTGGGGTGGCTAGGCACGTCGCCCAAAGACATCCCGGGCGACCTGATTTTAATTAAATTCAAGAGTATGAACATTGTCCCCTATTTGCGATCTTCTCTGCCTAAAGAGGGAGATGGTCCCATTTGCATCTGGGACCTGTATGATTTTTATCCTGGCCCCCGACTCAATCTGCCCAAAATGCAAATGACATTGAACCACAATTCTTGGTGAAAGGGGTTTCTAAGAATTTTGTGCCACTAACCATCTACCCTTTTTCGTTTTTGCACGTACATTGTCAATTTGATTTTAGTTATTTTTAATAGTTGGATCTTTCTTATTTTGTATATAATCTGCTGAGTCATTTATACATGTATGTATTTTTATTTGCTGCTTTTATGGTCTCAAACAAAAGAAAACGAATAAAGCCTATTTTTTTTTTTTTTTTTTTTTTAACCTTTGTTTTAAGACCAGTCAGCCCCCAAGGTGTTCAAACTGGTACCACACAACACACCTCAGCACACCCTACTCCGGGCTCCATACTCACCCAATCCTGTTTTTCTAATTTCACACCTCTTTCTCAAGAACAAACATCAAACCTCATTAGCAAGAAAATCCGGTTCCCCCTTGATCCCTGTCGTCCGCGAGTAACCCACCTGCAAGTGGAATCGGTTGCTCTGACACTTATGGAGGGTCTCAATTTGGCCATTGCAGCAGGGACCTTTCCCAAAATGTGGAAGAAAACATTAATTCTACCTTTGCTAAAGAAATATACCTGGATAAAACAGAAGCAGGAAACTACTGCCCTATTTCCCATGTACCCCTACCAGCGACAATACTGGAGAAACATATGAACCAGGAACTAACGGCTTTTATTGAGAATAATCACACTTTGGATTCTACTCAATATGGCTTTAAAGCCCGACATAGCACTAAACTTGCCTTGATCACTGCAAGGGAGGAAGTCAGATGGGCGGTTAAAAATGGAGGATCAGCAGCTCTGATACTATTAGATTTATCAGCCGCCTTCGATACAGTGGACTACGGTATTTTAATACACCGGCTCCAGGAAGCAGGATTAGAAAGTTTAGCGCTAGCAGTGCTCAGATCCTTTCTGCTCAACCGAGAACAATTTGTCGAAGTAGGAGGCTACAAATCTAAATGCTTTAGGCTTCCTTGTGGGATGCCTACCCTTTTCAACATATATTTTGCCCCCCTGGGACGTTTGATCAAATCTCATGGATTTGAATTAGTATCATACGCAGATGATACCAGATTATTGTATCAATCTGAAGCGATAATCCCAAGACAGTTCAGAATTTTAAGGAGTGTATGAGATGTGTCAGCGTCTCGATGGCTGAGAACTGTCTCAAATTAAATTCAAATAAAACTGAGGTACTCATTTTTTTAAAAGCTACATCCTTCTGGTCCTCAGTATGTTGCCCAGCAGAGCTAGGGACCCTCCCAATACCAGTTACTAAGGCAAAAATTCTCGAGGTCCTTATAGACACCGCCCTCTCCTTTTGTCACCACGTAAACAAACTCACGCATCCATCTATTTCACCTTAAATATTTTGAAGAAAATTCTGCCCTTTATATCAGCAGGACTACAGTGGTGGCAGCCTTAGTGCTGTCTAATCTCAACTATTGTAATGGATTACTGGTTGGAGCAAACAAATCAGTAATAATAAAACTGCAGGTTCTTCAGAATTCCACCGCTAGACTGCTCTTTGGTCTGTCCAAATATTCATCTGCCAAACAGGCCCTCGCCATATTGCACTGGCTGCCGATTGAGAAGCGAATTAGGTTTAATGCATTCTGTATTGCATTTAAGGCCTTACAGAACTCAGGTACCACTTATCTAATTAAACGCTTCCAATGGCATACACCAGTCCGTGCACTTCACTCAGCCTCTCTGAAGCTGGTGAGGGTACCATTTTACCACCTTCAGAGATGGGGTGGCAAAAGCTTATTTTAATATCTGTAGATGGTGGAACGAGCTACCTCTTCACATAAAAAACTCCTCCAATCTTCTGTCTTTTAGAAAGGGACTGAAAACCTGGCTTTACTCTCTGTAACTTGGTATGCACTGGCTCCTACACACGCAGATGCTCTGTGGGCTACCTCCATAAGTGCCTAGGTGCCCCAGGGTAGTAGCGTGCCATATAAATATATAAATAAATACACCAGTGCATTCTACATTGCTGCATAGTATGCTGCTGAATTCTACTTCACTGCACTCTATGCCACTATACTCTGCAACACTTTATACCAATGCACTCCACGCTGCTGCATTCTCCAACACTGCTCTCTGCACCACTGCACCACTGTACTCATTGCTAGTGCATCCTACGCCACTCTACTCAACACTACTCTACTCTATGCCACTGCACTCTACACCACTGCACTCTATGAGACTATACTCTGTACTTCTGCATTCTATCCCAATGCTCTCTGTGCCCCTGCACTATAAACCAATCTACTGTACACCACTCTGATCTACTCCACTCTACTCCATGCCATAGCACTCTATCCTGCGCAACTCCACGCTATGACACTTCATTCTACTCTGAAATAATCTACTCTGTGACACTGCTCTCTATAGCACTCTACTCTGCAACACTGCGCTCTCCACCACTGCACTCTGCATCATTCAATGCTACTGCACTCTGCCACTCTACTCTGTGCCACTCTACTGTACTCTGCACCACTGCACTCTATGCCGCTGCGCTCTATGCCACTCCAGTCTATGCAACTCCATTCTACTATGTATCACTCTAATCTACACCAGTGCATTCTACGATGCTAAATAGTATGCTGCTGAATTCTACTTCACTTTACTCTATGACACTATACTCCGCAACACATCACTCTACACCGCTGTACTCTACATAACTATGCTCTATGCCACTCGACTCTGTACCACTACACTCTGCACCACTACACTCTGCACCACTGCACTCTACTGTGCACCACACTAGTCTATGCCACTGCATTCTATGATGCTGCAATGTATGCCACTGAATTATGTGACTACACTTTCTGCCACTATACTGCGCAACACTTTACGCCACAGCTCTCTATGCCATTATATTCTGCAACATTCTACACCTTCACTCCATGCCACTGCACTCTAAGCCACTGCACCACTTTACTCAATTCCACTGCATTCTATGCTACTCTACACAACTGCACTATACGACACTCTACACTGCACTACTGCATGATATGCCATTGTACTTTACGCCACAGCACTCTGCAGCACTCCACTCTATGCCACTGCACTCTGCAGCACTATACTCTACTCTGCACCACTCTATGGCACTCTACTCTGGACCACTCTACACCACTTCACTCTATGTCACTCTATTGTACAGCACTGCACTCTATACCCCTATAATCTACACCACTATACTCTGCATCACTGCTCTCTATTCCACTGTACTCTACTGTGTAACACTCTAACCTACTCCACTTCATTGTCCACTGCTGAATTCCATGCCGCTGCACTCTACGCCACTATACTCTGCAACACTCTTTGCCAATGCACTCTACACCAGTCCACTCTACGCCACTCTGCTCTATCCCACGCCACTCTATGCCACTCCAATACACAACTCTATGCCACTCCACTTTACAACCCTCTAATCCACTTTTTGCCATTCCACTCCACAACACTCCACTCTTCTTGCACTTTTCATGCGCTTTTCTGAAGTAAATTCAGTTTCTAAAATCTGATTGTGCTCCTGAAGAAAAGATAGCAGTGCAATAACCTCTTACTTTGACACCTAATTGAACGATGCTTTTACGTGCTAAGTGCCACCTAGCACCAAAGACTCATAAGAAAGCATAGTAAGCATAGACATGCCTGTGAAAGCAGGTACGGTATCCAGTGCATAATTTTTAAAACACTAACTATTGAGGTCCGGTGCTTTGCTCAGAAGCCCAGGGCCGATGCCAAGTTCCATATACCAAGGCTGCATAGCCTTGATTTCACCTCATGCCTCTTTAATCCAACATGAGACACGCCCTGCAATTTAGCTCACTTTTGCAGGTGGTTTTTCATCCCTGTTGTTTCTCTTTTTTACTGTTCTTCGTCTTACCCTTTATCCTTCTTTGCCCCTTTTGTGTTCTTTACTCTCCTGCTCTACGTCAAAGTCTGATGAGGAAAAATAAGTGTGGAGCCCCCAAAAATGAGTGCCGGTTGGACCCACCTCCAACCACCGGCTCAATTTAGGCACAGACTATGACAGAAAATGCTGCAATGTTTTAATGTCAAAAAAATATTTGAGGGTCGTTGAATTGGCATCTCTGGGATTTGTGGGTGGCAATTTTTGTGACACCTTAACTAAATTACTATACAGCCTCAGAAATTGTGTACACTATTTTGCCTAGGAAAACAGGCCATACAGCATAAGACAATGATAAAGAGCTATTGATTAAAAGATTTTTAACCGCTTTCTAAGGCACTTTTACTAGTTCTAAGCACTGTAAATCACGTGTTTTAATTTTCAAATGTTATTGGTTTTATTTACCAATCTGGGTCAGATCAAAGGTCTGCTTTGGCCCTGCTGGGATTTGAACTTTTTACCTGGTGATCAATTTACGGTTCAGCGCCAAATGTTCATCTCATTGGACAATTACAATGAGTGCAAAGCAAACCGGTGTCATAAATAGGTCAGGAAAAAAGGCCCCTATCTAAATCTTCAGGAGACAATTGGAGGAAATGATTACCCCATTTATGGTCTTTATTTCTTTTAACTGTAGTAGTTTGCGTGATAAGAAGCCCTCAGTCTTCTGTAAAAGCCAGCAATTAAAGCAATAAATTCTCAGGAGAAACAGATCCTAATCTTTATTGGCCTCTGAATGAAGTGTTTAGGACATTTTGCCAAGTCTCTCCCTCCGAGGTGAAAATAACATTAAAGGTTGCTGGAAGTTGGCATCCACATAATCTTTATCAGTGAGAAAACATCTTGGTAAAATCATCAGGAGACGCTTTATCTTTATAGGAATTAGACAACGGTATTTTTATTGGCCTTTCAGTAGAAAAAGAAAAGAAAGCTTACTTAAATTAGCTTTTGGCATGTGTCCAAGACTCTCCACAAGCAGCAATCCATATATGGTAGGAGGCACTGGTGAGAAGGGCTGGAGTGGAGAATGACAGGGATAAATACTGGATTGACAGGCGAGTACTTGCAGGGCCCAGATTTACAGTCCGGCTTCAAGGACTAGACCACTGAGTAAAACAAGCATTTGCTATGCAATCGGTCTTGCATCTGAGAGAGTTTTTTCTTGCAGTTTTATATAGCACGGACTTGACCCAAAGGTATTGGAGTGATTAACATGAGCAACAGTTACAATACACAAGGACACATTCATTTTTTGGTAGTCAGGAGAGAGTAAGTGATTTGCCTAGAATCACAGGATGTTGAGCCGACACCGAGACTCGAACCTGGGGGCCGATTATGATTGCGGTGAATCCGCATCCTCCGGGCCGGCGGAAGCCACCACCGGCACGGAGGATGCGGATTCACCGCTGCGGTGTTTGTAAAGACCCCCCGCCAGATTAGGATGGCTGGGGGGTCATCGGCAGATGGGAAGACCGTCCGCCGCTTTTCCGCCACGGTCGCCTTCAGACTGCGGCGGAAAAGCTCTAATATGGTGGCGGTGTCTATCAGACACCGCCAGCCATATGAGGATTAGCCTTGGGACATGCCTTTCCGCGGCGGCAATGCCGCCACGAAAAGGCATACGGTCTTTTCTTTGGGGGCCCATTGAGGGCCCCCAGGATGAAGGGGGGTAGGGGGTGCACATGGGGGGTACCTATGGTACCCCCCTGCCTTTGATTGCACAAAGCGGCAGGCACCGCGCGGTGCCTGCCGATTTGTGAATGCAAAGGGAATACTTGCATATTTAACGTTGCGGCGGGTGCTGCTTCAAGCAGCACCCGCCGCAATGTTAAGTATACGGGATGTGACCGCCAGGGTGGCGGTCACATCTTAATTCCGAGGGAGGCAACGTCGCAGCCCCTGCGGACGGTCCTTCCACCTCGGGGTGGCGGATGGACGCAGGTCCGTCCGCCATCCTAATTGGCCCCCTGATTCGAGCTCCAAAGTAGGCAGCTCCTGTCGTCAGGCCACAGAGTTAGAGCTATTGGCCTGTAAATGGCAATGCCATTTACCTATGTGTTTTGGTTTGGAGTGCAGATGATGTGTGTGTTTTGGAGTGGGATTATGGTGTTGAATTGGAATTATTAGTTGTGGTTGTTGAATTGTGTGGCGTGTAGTGTAGTTGTGCAGTGGAATGTGGGATGGTAAATAGATAGTGATAAGAGCTTCACAGAATGGATAGAAAGGAAGATAGAGAGGGATAGATAGTTTGTGCACACAGTGGTGCATGAACTCGAGACAGAGGAGCAGAAAGAGTGAGTGAGAAAGCGAAAAAGAAAGGGAGAGCAGGCCAAAGATGCATTTGAGTGGCGTGGTACTGTGTGATGTTGCATGAAATTAATCTTATTGGAATTATGTGTCATGGTATGTAATACATTTATGTGGATTGCTGATATATGACATAGAGTGCATTTATGTGGGGTGTTTTTATGTTGCCTAGACTTTAGTTATATGGAGTGTAATTATATGGCACTGAGTGGTATTATGTGGAGTGTAATTATGTTGTGTGGTTTAGAATTATGTGGCATTGAATTGTGTTTGGTTGTGGAATTATGTGGGATGGTTTGGATTGGTATTATGTGGCATGGTGTGGAGTAGTATTATAAGGTTTTTTTATGACTAAAAGTCGAATAAAGCTTTGAAATTGAATTGAAATTGAGTATTATAAGGTGTGGAATTATGTGTCATGTTGTGAATTTGAATTTATTTTGTGGAGAATAATTGTGTCTTTTGGAATTTAGTGGAGATACATTCTGCAGAACAGTAACATGTTTATTGTAAGGTGGAATGTTGTACCTTCATTTTGATGCTCTCATTTAGTTTCCTTCCCAAGTGACCTCCCTAATTATCTTCATGCTACAGCTTTACAGATAGCTAACAGAAGGCTATGGTGCATCAGGGGCGTACCTTGGACAGCCAGATTCAGGGCCCATACATCATAACTTTGCAGAGGCTTATAAAAGCGAGCGGAACAGTTCTCAATTTACCTGTGTGCATTTGATTGACCACAGAAACATGAAAGGCTGAGTTGGCCCTAAGGGGCTCCAGTGTGTCAACAGCATATCACAGGTAGATTTGCCGCCAGCACCTTAACCCTCTGAGGTATCTACTATTAAAACGCAAAAGGCTGGCATGCAATGCAAACTGTAACTTCACCTTACTGTTCACTCAAGTAAGTGATGTTTGAAGACGGGTGTTACACAAAAGAAAGATACACTATTTACAGAGCAGTCAACCAGGACCAGAATGCAGTACTACAGATATAGGTGCAGTTATATTATTGCACGTCTAAGGTTTGTGTGCCAGGCTCATACCTAGGCAGATATAACTGAGAACCAAATGCAGAGGCAAAGCAGGATAAATTCCCTCATTGTTTGATCAAAAAGGGCGGGGGAGAGGAAAAGGTGGGAAAAGAAAGTGCTTTCCTGTGTCTGAGGGGGCGAGGAGGTAGGCTCTGCCAACAACTCCAGGCAATGAATTTGCACCAACGGTAGGAAGGAGAGCCAAGGACAAAAAACAGGTGGGCGCTCCTGATGTGATCTGTGGGGCACAGCCAACTCAAGTGTGGAGGCCCTTTGTGATTCAGCCTCAGAATGTCCTGCAAGACTTTTGGTCAGGAATGAGCACAGTATAAATAAAGATGTAAAATTAGAATGGGTGATGTGGAGGGAATGGTGAGTGGAAGAGAGGGGTAAAGGTTATCAATGTAAAAGGGTGAAAAATGAGTAAGAGAGGAAGGTAAAACGAGAAAAATAAGTTGAGTGGAGAGAAAGTATGTACAGTGGGTGGAGCAAACAAAAGGGAGAGAGCGAGACAGGAGTAAGAAAGGAATAGTGAAGAGAAAGGAGGTCAACAGAGAGAAGTAGGATGTGAGGTGGGCAGCATAGGGCAGGAAGGAGAGGAAACAATGTTGCAAAGGGGGCAGAGGCGAAAGAGGGTGTAGGGAGGAGAACTGAACAGAAATAGAAGAGATAAGGGAAATTAACATATGCGATTAGATGCATCCACTGGAAAAGAGGAGGGGGCAGGGAGACAAAGGAGGTGTAAAAAAGGGGCCTAACTTGTAAAGATGGGTGGTGCCTACTCAATGAGGTTATCTATGTGATGCAGGGGCATTCTTGTCTCTATAAAGTGGTTAATAGCTCCAGCATATTTAGTCTTTCCTGCATTATGCTGATTTACAGTTTTGCAGCTTCTGCTGAAGTCCACTGACTTCTTAGTCAACACCGTGGCTGTCGACACCAGCAGAAAGGCTTCGAGGCACGCTGTGAGCCTGCTGTTCAGTGCCTGCTTTCTTTCAGTCATGCAGTCAGCTTGCGTTTTCCACAAAAATACATTCCAAATCATAATGAGTTACAAAATATAGAAACCTATCATCTCTGAGTGAAATACATCGCAGCCACAGAATCAGGAAAGTAGAGTCCATTTGACAGAAACCGAAGCAAGCGTGCACACAGAAACATCAGGCTCTGCTATAATGCGGCGCACCATGGGGCAAAAATGGATAGATGCGTGATGCATCTGCTGCCGTAAAGGCGGCGCATTGCTGGAGTGGCGTCGCAAGCGCGACGCAGCTCCAGCAAGGCTCGGGGGTGCCCTATCCTTAAAATGCTGCATCAATCCTTAAGCGTGCTTCAAGCAGGCGCAGGGTTTTGACGCAGCATGGACTTAAAAGTGGCTGAGTGAAATCTTGTGGATTTCACTCAGCCACTTTTAGGAGGCGTTCCTGAGCCGGAACGCCCCCCCCCTGCGCAGGAACGCCTACATGTGGCGCAGGGCTTTACAACGTGACACATCTCACTGATGCGTCACTTTGTAAGTGCCCCGCACAATGGCGTTGGCGTTGGCTTTGGACAAGTTTGATGGAGGCCCTCAATTGTAGAAACTTATTGAAAACAAGCCATACCATGAAATCCTCTCACTTTGTAGTCCGACTTTCTTTCCTTGCGTTCACTGGCAGTAACAATTCCCCAACTGTATTCGTGCAGTGGTGTTTGTAGCGCTCACCAATTAAAGAGCAATCGGAAGTCCATTGAAAAACAAAAATGCAGAGACACCATCTGAGAATGTGAAATATAACAATGTATGTTTATTAGCAGTACGGCATTCGGGAGGTGTGAATGCGTACACAGTCCGTGTAGATTGCCTTGCTAGTATTTGGAAATCTGGTTGTTTATTTGAATTTCAAAGGGCCCACCGCTATAACCCTGCCCTTTCCAGAGGCTGGAAAAAGAACAGGCAGATTCAGGGCAATAAACTGTTCACTCACAGCCTCATCACAGATCAAAAGGAAAGATGGTAAAACACCCAGAGGAGATGAAGGAAACCCAGTGCCTCTCAAGGCAGCCAACTTGTAATAAGATGCTGCCCTGCATAGAAATCCTTCTGTCGGAGATGTACGTACATCGCAGCATGTGCGGGTCAAGATGTGAAACCCAGGGGCAGATTTACAAGCCCCAGGCGCCACTTTTGCGTCACTTTTAACATAGGAAAAGTGATGCAAAAGTGGCGCAAGGGGTTTGTAAATCTGCCCCTCAGTGCCTCTCGAGGCAGCCACCGCTGGCTGTAGGCAGGCTTTTTCCTCTCTTTGCTAACAGTGTGGGCTTTTGGCGACATGTCGGTGGCAAAAAACAAAGGGGCAGATTTACAAGCCCCTTGCGCCTCTTTTACGCCGCCGTTGTGCCACTTTTGTGATGCACCATGGTGCGGGGTATTTACAACGTGACGCATCTATGAGACGCGTTACATTGTAAAACCCTGCGCCATAAGGAGGCATTCCGGCGCAGGGGGGGGCGTTCCGGCGCAGGAACACCTCCTAAAAGTGGCTGAGTGAAATCTACAAGATTTCACTCAGTCACTTTTAGGCCAATGCTGCGTCAAAACCCTGTGCCTGCTTGAAGCAGGCGTAAGGCTTGATGTAGCATTGGAAGAATAGGCCCCCCAGAGCATTGCTAGAGCTGCGTCGCACTTGCGACGCAACTCCAGCAATGCGCCGCCTTTACGGCACAGATGCGTGACACATCTGTGCCGTTTTTGCCCCATGGTGCGCCGCATTGTAAATGCGGCGCATCATGGGTGGCGGAGCTGCGGCGCACAATTACTGGCGCATCCCTGCTAATTTGCGCCAGTAATTGTAAATCTGCCCCAAAGTGCTGAATCCTGAGTGAATAGGCCTTCAGCTTGTATATTACTGCTGTCCCTGGCCAGATGGCGCCTGTGCTGCAGCACATAGGTGGGAGAAGGATGTGAAGAAAATTACATATTTATATGTATTCGTGCCCCCACGCGCTACCCTCTCACCATCTGCCATGTTGAATAAAAACCCCTGCATTACTTCACATTCAGAGGCCTTATTTCTCTGTCACCAGGCCCCTCCATGCCAGACCCTGAAAAAGGCACACGTTACATTTCTCTGCAGCACATTAGATATTTTTTTGAGCAGTCACGGAGAAGAGGACCAGCCCGGGGTGTCTTAACAGTGTCAAACAAGGGTCGACCTGATAAAGCTGCATTCCGGCCCGAGCAGGAGGCGAGCAGAAGCCCCTCTGCAGAGATAAGGCCCAGTTTTGCTGTCGGCTCTCAGAGATAAGTGGGGCCCATGTCAAGGGAAACCTCCAAGACAGTTACACAAGGGGTAGACAGGAAGGGCCAAACCAACTGCTAGTATGAAGCAGCAACACTTCTACAGATGAGAGCAATCTGCATGCTGCCCCGAGCTAGAGATAAGACCAGACATGCTAGTCACTCTGACACCCAGGGCCCTCCCTGGCCAACAGAAAGGAAACAGCCCTCATTGAGAAGTCTGATAAAGTTACGCAAACAGGCATTGCGAGTTTTAGCTGACCTTGCTGCCCCCTCTATGCACCCCCCCACCTATGACTCATTACAGTGAACGCCTACATGCTCATATCTTTTTCTTTCCTTCTGCTTGGAGGGCTCCTCCCTATGTAAGCAAAGAATGTATAAATATTGTACTCTGTGAATAAAGCTCAGAACTCTCCTGTGCCCGCTTGGCGCTGGAGCTCTCCCTTAACTCGAGTTAATGCAATAAAGCCCATTGACTCTAATACCACGGACTCTGCTCCTCATTTATGCTTGACCCTTTTGATATTTATTTATAGAAATTATGATAGTGTAAATAATTTATTTACGACATAATCTGGCGCCCGAACAGGAATGCATCCCCTTCCCCATGCGCCGGCGATGTAGGTCCGGCCCCTGCCCCCTTCTACAGCCTAGACGGACTTCAAGTGTACACGCCAGCGGGACTTCCCGCCAACTCCCTCAGGCCCACGGAGGAGGCGGACTGCGACCAGACATCCACACGAGGCGGTGAGGAAGATTGCGGAGCGTCCTGACCCAGAGCCCAAACCGTGAGAGAGTCGAGTCCGTTGTCTTCAGAGGTCCGCCATTCCTGCGCAAGCGTCAAGTGTCCGATGACCAGGTCTTCAAGTTCTGCTTCCCGGTGAGTACCACTGAGAACGCATAAAGACGGGTTCATTTAATGAACACGGTAAAGACGTGTCTCCTTCAGGAGACCGGTATGGTTGTACTGTATTTCATGCATAGGAATATGTTATATATGTTTTAGGTTTGAAATTGTTTTAATTGGGTTTTAAGCATGCCGCTGTTTTCAAAATTGTGTAAAATAGGCACTAAAAAGGGAATATTAGAAGAGGCAGTTAATGTCCCGCCAAGAGATACTCTCGGCCATTTTATGTATAACAAACATGGCATAGGCGCCGTTTTATACCTTGATCTCTGGGTAGATTATACAAAGGATTTAGAGGCAATGTATAGATGGCCTGTTACGGGAACATGGGATGCAGAATGTATCATGAGAGTAGAAGAGGAACTATGGAAAAGGAAATCAAGGCCTTCTCAAAAAGAAGCCATTGACTTATGGCGCAAAGAAGCGAATATGAGAGCCCAGAAAGAACTCAACAAAGCTGAGAAAGGTAGACAGATGTCAGAACAGGCTAAAGAAAAGAAGTTACAAGATGAGGGTGAACAGGTCAGATCAGAACAGATGGATAGGGAGAGAAACGCTCTTGTTACTGGTATCTACCCTGTACTCGCAGAGGAGATCAAGGAGGAAGTTCCCCAAGATGTACCCCTTAAAATTAAACCAACGGCACCAGAGGCGTTCCTTTCCGCCTACCTAGCAGAGCCACCCCCAGCCTACATAGACGCAGCATTTCCCCCGCTCCCACCAGAGGCCGTGCCCCAGCCAGACCGGAACCAACAACAGGCTTCCGGGGGTGCGGAAGGGGGGGGATAAGGAAATAAAGGATGACGTCGAACTCCCTAGATGTATATATGATTTACAGCCAGGTATTACTGGTCCAATGCGCGCCATATCAATACTTGTAAGGCAAGCCATCGCAGAGCTAGATGGACTGCCTGATATGAATACACATTTAGATGCCTTGTATGAGTTCATCAGAACAGGACGGAACCATGAATGCGTAGCTCAAGCAATGGAAAATAGAAAAGTAAAAGCTAAGAACAACATCCTCCGTTTTATTGTCAACTGTCTGATCAGGGAACTTGATGGGGGTGATGGGGACGTGGAGGCTAGTTTAATAGAGTGGAGCGACAACATCAATGACGGTAAACATGTTAAGGCAGCGCAGACAGAAGCAATGACGAACAAGATTAAAAAGAAAATACTAGCAGTACGCAACGTCGAGAAGGAAGGCAGGGATAGTGTGTCAGAGGAAGGGGATAACAACGAGCCGGCAGACAAAATGAATTTTCTGGGCATAGCACGGCACTGTAATGGCGCCAAACACCATTGACCTCAGAAAACAAGGGTTAACAAGGAAACAAACATCTCTCCTGAGGATTTGTTCCAAACAACTGAAAAAGCCCTAGACCATTGGATGGACGACGAGCCACCCCTCACGCCACATGAGAGGGAGTTGGCTCGGTCGGCCACCCAGTGGGTGTCCCAACATCATGTATATAATCCCGACATAGTGGCCCAGATGTTCCTGAGCCTCCCACCACTCGAACAACGCCTGGCCAGCATCTATATGGTCCAACATTTATTTATTTATTATTTATTATCACATTTGTAGAGCGCTCTGTTACCCGGAGGTGTCCTGGCGCTACATTTGATCACGCTGTATGAAAGCCAATATCACCACCCTGGCAAATTATATAAAATACTGGAAAAGGTAATACTAGATAGATGGATGAAACAGGGCCCAGAACTGATTAACACCATTTTAGACTTGCGTCTCCAATATGAGCAATTCCTGTCCGCCTCAATGACACCAGACCCTCACCCCAGAGGACAGTACCCTCTGCGAGAGGTCCACCCCATAAGAAAACAAGATGGCACTGTCCAGCGGGTATATGTCTATACCCCTCTCACCAAGCTAGAAATACTGGAAATGAAGAGGTTGTTACCTTCCCATGATAAAGACCCGGGGGGTTTCACAGAGAAATAAAAGATATACTCCGCATAGGAGACTATACTTACCCTGATATCCTAAGGTTACTAAAGGTCTTGTTACCAGCAGGCATTTACGAGAAACTTAAAGAGAAAGACTGGGATGTGGGAGATAAAACGTTGAAATGGGCAGAGTTGCAAGCCGAAGATGCAGGTAGGGCCCCGGGGGATGGCCTTGGTGAAAAAATTAAGGGGCTCCCCGAACTCCTTATACAAATTTTACCAAGACTATTGACGACCAAAAAGGAAGACTGGGATACAATTTCAGCATGTAAACAGAAACCAGAGGAAGACACGAGCGATTACTACACTAGGTTGGAGAAATGCTTTGCTGTCAACAGTGGTTTAAAACACAGTAGTGAAGCCTATCCCCACCTTTTTGTGACCAAACTGGTAGATAACGCCCTTCCTCAGATTAGGAATAGAGTGGTAAAGGTTGAGAGTACTTGTCAAGCAAATAGCCCATCACAAATGTTACAGATGTTGCAATACCACCAAAATAGAATAAGGGAAGAGCAAGAACAAGAAAAGAAGCGCATGAAAGATACAAAAATGAAGGTGCTAGTTGCCCAAACAGTACCTGCAAACACGAACAAGAATGGTACCGCACACACTAAAGGGACCTGCAATTATTGTAAACAACAGGGTCACTTTGTAAGGGAATGCCCCGTCCTAAAGCACAATATAGCCACAGGTAAAACAAAGGAACGGCCCTATGCAGCCAGACAGTACAACACTCAACAGACACAAGCCCCCACCCCGCAGCAGGTCCAGACGCCCGCTGCCGCTGCACCTCAAATGTATCAGTACACGCAGTCAGACTACCCAGAATACCAATCTTTTTCATGAAACAGCCTCGAGAGGGAAGATTGCTTGCCCCTTATCCCAGTTCCTGTGGACCAAGAGGGTCCTTATGTACATGCTCGTTTGCTGGGGCAAGATAGAAAGTTTCTGATTGACACAGGGGCAAGCAGGACTACCATCAGTCATGACGAGGTCCCAGGGACACCTCTCTCGGGCTCACAGAATATATCCCTGGGATTTTCTGGAAAGCCAATTGTCAACAAAGTATCAGAACCAGTCTCTTTAGGGGTGGGTCCACTGACACGCACCACAGACCTACTACACACTAAAACATGTCCAGAAAATTTACTAGGTATAAAGACCCTAAAAGAACTGGGAGCAGTTATCTGTTGCTCACCAGAAGGAGTAAGACTGTTTTTGCGTGATTTCAAAGGGCATTTCACGGTTAGAGATTTTGATCCCAGACTTCAGGATGTCCCACAGTATCTATGGGCACAAGGTTCGACTGACGTAGGTTACATGGATATAACACCACACGAGGTCACTCTTAAGGAAGGAGTAGTCCTACCCCGAATACGACAGTACAGGATTCCACCTGAGGCTGAAACAGCCTTATTAAAAATAATTCAAGAACTCATTGAACAGGGGGTGGTGGTGGAGACAGACTCGAATGTGTGTAACTCCCCCGTCCTCCCTGTTCTTAAACGCACAGACCCTCAAGCACCCCCAGTTTACAGACTAGTAGTTGACCTTCGAGAACTGAACAAATGCGTGGTCCCACAATACCCAGTGGTCCCAGACATTTCCTCATTATTGACTGCCATTGATTCTGAGGCAACATTTTTCACGGTCATTGACCTGAAGAATGCATTCTTCAGCATTCCAATACATCCTGATAGTCAATATCTTTTCGGATTCAGTTTAAAAGGACGCAGCTTTAAATTTACAAGAGCTCCCCAAGGCTTTACAGAAAGCCCAAGTGTTTACAGTCAGGCATTAAAGAGACAACTTGACAGTATTAGTATGCCTACTAACACAGCATTAATACAGTACGTGGATGACATTCTCATCACAGCAAGATCAAAAACTGACTGTGAAAAGGCTTCCCTCACGGTCCTTCATTTTCTGGCGGACAAGGGGCACAAGGTGTCCCCTTCGAAGTTACAGTTCTGTGAACAGCAAGTGGCTTACTTAGGGCACTTGCTGTCCAAGGAGGGTAGGCAGCTGACACAAGAACAAATTAAATTGATTTCCAACATTTCACAACCCAAAACACAGAAAGAAGTACGTGCATTCATTGGCCTTACTTCCTATTGCAGACAATGGATTCCCCAGTATGCCCACATAGTCAAGCCACTCATACAATTGACTACATTGGAGGCAGCCACCTCTAACGTCCTCCCTTGGACATCAGAGCACACCTTAGCATTTGAGGAACTAAAACGGGCATTATGTCGAGTGCCAGTTTTAGCCACTCCTGATTACAAGAAACACTTCACCCTGTTCGTGACAGAGCGGGATGGAACAGCACTATCTGTCCTCACACAAGACCAAGCAGGGAAACACAAGCCATGTGCTTATTTTTCTAGTACACTGGACCCTGTAGCACAGGCTCTGCCAGCAGGCTTGAAATCTGTTGCGGCCACAGCTTTGGCCATAAGACAAAGTGACTTGATAGTGCTGGGACACTCCCTGACAGTACAAGTACCACACGCAGTGGAAGTTCTCCCGAATAGGACACAGACACAACACCTGACTGTAGCAAGATTGACAGGATACGAGCTGACACTATTTCAACCCCACATAGAGATTAGAAGATGTAACATACTCAACCCTGCCACTCTTTTACCCTCAAGCACAGATGACATCACACCCCATGACTGTGTGGAAGTAATAAATGTAGTGACGAAGCCAAGACAAGACTTGACAGATGTTGCACTCCCAGACCCCGACATAACGTTTTATGTAGATGGATCATGCATGAGAACAGGGGCAGGAGAATTAGTGGCAGCATACGCCGTAACTACTGACCATGAGATCATAGAGACACAAAGAATAGATATCCTGTCAGCACAAGCAGCAGAGCTCATTGCTTTGACGCAAGCCTGTAAACGAGCAAAACAGTTAAGGGTTAACATCTACACTGATTCACAATATGCGTTTGGGGTAGTTCATGACTTTGGGGTACTATGGAGGGAGAGAGGTTTTCTGACCTCACACGGGGCCAAGATACAGCATGGCCCTCTCATACAGGCCTTGTTAGAAACAATACACCTACCTACAGCCATAGCAATCCTGAAATGCAAAGCACACACCAAGGCCACAGATGTAATTTCCCAAGGTAATGACCTGGCAGACCAAACTGCTAAACAGACAGCTCAGACTCCAATTGACATAACAAACTCACAGGTATTACCACTGACAAGGACTATGACAGTCAGGGATCCCTCCAAAGATGTACAAGATATACAGACCCATGCCACTCCAGAGGAAATAAAGAAATGGATTGAACAAGGAGGGGTCCAGACTGACCAGGGTTGGATGACTAAAAACAAAAAGACATGGTTCCTCCCAGACTCTATGGTACAGGTGATAGAGACAGCACATAGCCCGGCACACTTGGGAGAGAAGGGAATGTTGGATGGCCTGCAGAATATCTGGTTTAACAAACACTTGCGAGCGGCAGCAAAGCAGAAAGTGAAGACTTGCATGATTTGTTGCCAATTCAACCCTGGAAAAGGCATCTCAGTGGAACAGGGTGGATTTCATCCCCCTGATCACCCTTTTGAGGTTCTCCAAATGGATTATATTCAAATGGACAGATGTAGAGGTCACAAGTACGTCCTGGTAGTGGTGTGTGCCCTAACCAGATGGACAGAAGCTTACCCAGTCCCAGATTATACTGCAGTTACAACAGCCAAACAGTTAGTGAGGGAGTTCTTCCCTAGATACGGGTTGCCACGTGTCATTTACTCAGACAATGGCCAGCCCTTCTCCTCTGAGCTCATGAAACAGGTGTCCCTTCTGTTGGGATATACCTGGAAGTTCCATTGTGTAAGGCATCCCCAAGCAGCAGGTCTAGTAGAGAGACATAACCAGACCCTCAAAACAAAATTAGCTAAAGTCTGTGCAGAAAAGGGCGTGGATTGGATGGTAGCCTTACCGGTTGCCCTCTTTTACATGCGCATGGTAGCTCATTCTAGAACCGGCCTATCCCCATATGAGGTGGTCTTTGGACGACCACCGAATATGTGGGGTACACCAATACCTAAAAGAATAACTGATGTTGACAGTACTATGCTCACAGATTACCTGGCTTCCTTGATGTCTGCACTACTCTCTTGCCGTTCGCAGGTTGCCGCTGCCTTCCCTGACAACACCCAGGTCGAGGACCATGCATAGCCCCAGGGGACTGGGTGCTGATAAGGAATTTCGACCGGACGAGCCCTCTGGACCCCAGGTGGAAGGCACCAAAATTAGTCCTGCTGACGACGAGGACGGCCATCAAAGTCGAGGGAAGAAAGGGGTGGCTGCATGCCAGTCACTGTAAAAAATACTTTGGGACTACCGGAACATTTGCTAAAAACAAAGACAGTACAGACTTTGAGCCCCCCTTTCTGGAAAAGACTCCCCAGCAAGAGTACACTTCCAAACTGAGATCTAGAAGGTCAGTCGACGTTTGATTGTCTAAGTCCACCCGGTGGTGAAGCGGTTGAACATGATGTCTGACTTGAATAAACTAGTGAACAGTAAAGAAAAAAGGACTAATATGAGAAAGAAATACTGCAAGCTATTACACAGCAGATGTATAGTGTCTCTGATTATTGTACTTTTTACGAGCATTGTGGTAATAAGTATTGGCTGGCTCTTACATGTTCTCTATCCACCTGCTGTCTCACAGAACGCCACCATAGTACACTCACATGTTGAGCTCCCAGTACACTTAGAGAACAGAAGAAATGAATTTAAGAACAATACTTTCATCACCCTTTTACAACAGCATCAACTGGCCATAAACACATCCAACTGCTGGGTGTGCGGTCTTCTTCCCCATACAGTTGCCAAAGGCATGCCTTTCATCACTCTCCCTTTTTCTTATGAAGGCTCTTGTACCGGTTGGTGGGAAACAAACAAAGCTTCCTATATGGCCAATACGGATACAAAAGAACAGTCTCAGCTCAGATATCACCTATACATTTTATGTTGGCAAGGTGAAAAGAACAGGGCATGTGGTACCCCACTAGAGCAGGAAGCCTATGCTGACCACGGTAACAGATCTAATAAGTTATATTATCAGTATATGGACAGGAGAAAAAGATCCGTTTCACCTGTTTTTGTGGCATCAACGAAAGCCCCTTTTTGTGTCCAAAGTAAAGGAAAGATACGTATGGGTGATAGCATCTGCAATCACACAGTCAATTTGAATGGAACAAACAATACACGGCTTATAGCCGCACAGGGCACCTACTTCATATGTGGGGATAAAGGTTATACATGGCTCCCGCAGGGCTGGTCCGGCACTTGTTACATTGCTTTTCTCCTTCCCCCCACCTACACTGCCCCTGCGGACTATTATGAAATTGAGCCTCTGACTGTCTATAACAGATGGCGAAGGGGGTAATAGATACAGAAGATACAGCAGGGCAGGAGGCGGGAGATTTCTTTGCCGGAGTCATTCCATTTTGGGGTCCCATGGTAAACAGCAGGAACATCCGCCACCTCACACGAGTGGTGCAAAACACGATAGATGCAAAGGCAGGTGCCCTCTCTAATCTAAGACACAAAAGGGGAGCTTGGCCCTGATGGACAAATGGGGAGGCTGGGCCTAATTAAATGAATGAACACGGAAAGGTGCCCCACCACTTACTTTTCATCCCACTCTTAAGGAAAGTTGAAGACGCTGTTTGTCGTACTCAACTTGGTATTTTTATTTATACCAATCGATTTTTTGATTTAAAATTCTATTTTGTCAAAAAAACCTTATTATAGACAGACAAACACATATATACAATGTACATTAAACATGTAGTGTGGCTTATCTACACGACAACGTGTTACCAAACAAATTATATTCACTATTGACAAAAAATTGAATGCAGGAACATTTTACAACAGACAGTGATATTTACAGTGTAATGAATGAAAAACACATTATCAAGTGATTAAGACTTTGTGCAAAACACAAGAAAATTGGTGAAAAAGTAGGAAAATTAGGAAAGGAACGTGTTCATTCTCTCTAATCTCACAGCCGAGGTGGTCGCGGACAGACTCATGACCCTTCAAAATCGCATTGTTTTAGACATCGTTCTGGCTGACCGTGGTGGTGTATGCAGATTGATCTCCACGAGTTGTTGTGTGTTTATTCCAAATAATGCACCTACGGTATACCAAGCCATTGCCAAGCTACACAAGATATCAAGTCAGCTAGACATGGATAAAGGAGAATGGTCCTTAAGCAGCTGGTTGTGGGGATTAGTATCAACATGGGGATGGAAAGTGTTGACTGTAGTAGGATCAATACTGTTTATCATCTTCAGTTGTTGCCTCTGCATCCAATGCGGCCCGGCCATCTGCGGTCTGTGCGCCACTGCCTGCATTCCCCGTCCACATGTGCAGAGCAGAAAAAATGAAAAGATCATGTTGCAAGAACACATTAACGGCCTGATGAAAATAGAGGTGTATTAGAGGGGTGCGCTTGGGGACAAGGAGGGAATGAAGAAAATTACATATTTATATGTATTCGTGCCCCCACGCGCTACCCTCTCACCATCTGCCATGTTGAATAAAAACTCCTGCATTACTTCACATTCAGAGGCCTTCTTTCTCTGTCACCAGGCCCCTCCATGCCAGACCCTGAAAAAGGCACACGTTACATTTCTCTGCAGCACATTAGATATTTTTTTGAGCAGTCACGGAGAAGAGGACCAGCCCGGGGTGTCTTAACAGTGTCAAACAAGGGTCGACCTGATAAAGCTGCATTCCGGCCCGAGCAGGAGGCGAGCAGAAGCCCCTCTGCAGAGATAAGGCCCAGTTTTGCTGTCGGCTCTCAGAGATAAGTGGGGCCCATGTCAAGGGAAACCTCCAAGACAGTTACACAAGGGGTGGACAGGAAGGGCCAAACCAACTGCTAGTATGAAGCAGCAACACTTCTACAGATGAGAGCAATCTGCATGCTGCCCCGAGCTAGAGATAAGACCAGACATGCTAGTCACTCTGACACCCAGGGCCCTCCCTGGCCAACAGAAAGGAAACAGCCCTCATGGAGAAGTCTGATAAAGTTACGCAAACAGGCATTGCGAGTTTTAGCTGACCTTGCTGCCCCCTCTATGCACCCACCCACCTATGACTCATTACAGTGAACGCCTACATGCTCATATCTTTTTCTTTCCTTCTGCTTGGAGGGCTCCTCCCTATGTATGCAAAGAATGTATAAATATTGTACTCTGTGAATAAAGCTCAGAACTCTCCTGTGCCTGCTTGGCGCTGGAGCTCTCCCTTAACTCGAGTTAATGCAATAAAGCCCATTGACTCCAATACCACGGACTCTGCTCCTCATTTATGCTTGACCCTTTTGATATTTATTTATTTATAGAAATTATGATAGTGTAAATAATTTATTTACGACAGATGCCAAAGCTTCCCAATATGTGTGCACTCGCGATCTCCTGTTTTCCCACTTCGAAGGTGAAAGAACTTGTAATGCCTAGAGTTGAGAAAACTTGTAATAAGCAGCCGCTCTGCATCACAATCCTTCGGTTGGAGATCAACGTACCCCCTGCTTTTTAGGTGTTGACATGGTCGTGCTGAACAAATGAAGCGATAGTAAGAAACAGTTGAGGAGCTTTAAAATGAAGCAAGGATGTGATTTAACGGCCAGAGCTGCTGACATGGGAACTGGGGAACTGGTTTGAATCTCGGGTTTGGCTAAACAGTTTGTGATTCTGGTCAAACCACTTATGCTTCCCCCTGCGTATGACAATAAATGTGTCATTGTGTAATATAACTGGTGAGCACTTAAAGCACTCCAATATCACCAGCTGGTGTTAGCACTATGACAAGATAGAGGACAGAATAAGCGCTCAAATACATCACATCGTGCCAAAAATAAAAAATAAAAGCAGCAGGGACGAGGGAGGTAGTGGGTTGACGGGTCAACCAGGGAAGTAGGAAGGGATGGGGAGATTGGCAAGCAATGTCGAGAGAGAATGGGAGGAAGCAACAATGAAGGGGTAAAACAAATACCTTAATTAAAGCAGGATCAGCAACAAAATATGTCATTGTGGCATGTAACTGGTGAGCACTTAAAGCGCTCCAGTACCATTGGTTCATGTTCGTGCTATGGCAAGACGGAGGACAGAGCGAGCGCTACAATATCATTGGATTGTACAAAAAGAATCAACAAGTGTTATTCATTTTTTAACAACTTTATAAGAAATGCATTTGTTTATGTACATGCCCACATGCATTTTGGTGGTTTGTGTGTATATGTACAATGGAGATTATGGCAAGATGGAGGACAAAACGAGCTATCTAATACCATTGAATCTTACATAAAAATTAAGAACTGCAGCGATGAAGGAGGTAGTGAGGGGACAGGTCAAGCAGGGAAGCATGGGGAGATGGGAAAGCAATGACGCGAAAGGGCAGGAGGAAGCAACTATGAAGGGATAAAAAACACCTTAATTGAAGCAGGATCAGCAGCAAAAATAAATGTCTCATTGTGGAATGTAACTCGTGAGCACAAAAAGCGCTCCAATACCATCAACTCATGTTCGCGCTAAGGCAAGATGGAGTATGGAGTAAGTGCTCCAATACCATCAGATCATGCAAAAAAAAGTGCTGGTCATGTACTAACAACTTTTGAAAGAAATGTATTTGTTTATGTATATGCGCATGCATTTTAGTGGTATGTGTGTATGTGTACAAGGGAGACTGCATGACAACAGAAGTACTCCTATCGAGTGCTTGAAAACAAAGACAAAATAGCTGCGCAAACTGGGAGCAGTGTACGTAGACATGTACTTGGTTCATGCACTATGGGAGGGCCAACTGCAAAAAAGGTGCATGACGCCCACATGCCATGACGAATGGCATCAAAGGAAATAAGAGCGACGCTGAAGTTTACCAATGGTAGGAAATGAGCGGCCTGTAAGCCCACAGAGAGAACACAACACGTCTCTATGAGACAGCGCAAGCGCTGTCTAGCCAAGCAGTCCATGCATTGTCTAGCCAAGACCTAAAAAAAACAAATTTCACATAGGCTAAACCTACTGGCTTTGCCAATTCTTGTCATGTTTAGAAACAGGGAGATTAAGTGATTTATCCAAAACACAAAATGTGGAACTGAGGCCGAGGTTAGGGAGATGATATGGCATCCTTTTGGGATAGGGTGTGGCATAAAGATCAGAGCTGCCAACTATGGAGCTCTTAAACCGGGTTTGAGTTTCTGCATCGTCCTAACCCTTGATTTTTGGCAAATCACTTAATCTCGCTGTGCCCACAAAAAGGAATGTGTCTTTGTGTAAAGTAACTGGTGCTAATGTAAAGCGCTCCAATACCTTCGGGTAGTGTTGGTGCTCTATAAAACTGCACAAAGAAAGTAACTGGTGCTTATGTAAAGCACTCCAATACCTTCAGCTGGTGTTGCTACTACAAAAGATTGACCAAAGAGAAATCTGAAAAGCAGAGAAGAGGGGATCTGTTTGCACTCATTACCCCCATGCAGAACTCCAAACCCAGTAATCCACAGTGCCTGGAGGTGCTGCATACATCATGAGGAGCGGCAGGCTAGAACATCCTCACACTTTTAGCATGCCCTGACCTCCTGCAGCGTTAACAGGGTCAACAAATATATCTTTGTTTGGCAGGAGATCTTAATGCTAGATTATCTAGCCAGGAAAGAGCTAGCAGTTATCACAAGAGCAGACATGATAGGCAATGAGTTGGAGGTCTTGCATGTCTCCTCTGATTTGCATGATGCCGTAGAGGTGGCTCTACCAGGTATGCAGGAGTTACCTATCTTCAGGGGAAGGAATAGTTCTAGAGTAATTGATTACATCTTAATTTCCCATAATTTAACTAATCTCCTGCTATATGGCATCATTATTAGTACCAACTGCAGTGATCACAATCCGATTGAGATAGCCTTGGAAGTGCACCCTAGAGAATTCCCACAAGCTAAACCTGGTCTCAGTAACCTATTGTCAACTATGGACAACCTTAGATCGCACTGGAAATTGTCTAAGCCCTCGAAATTCCTGGGGGAAGTGGTAGCGGACAGTAAGGGGTTAGTTATAGAGTGTGTAATGGAGGGTGCTGAAAATGGGGTGATAGTTACCAGTTTTGTGGCCTTTGGTTCAAGGATTAGACTATCCCTCTCAACACCATTTAAATCAATGCATCAGGCCCGATGGTGGTTTGATCACAGCTGTTCTTTCGCGAATCGCCTTCTATGTCGGGCCCTTAATACGCATCCAGGCGACCGTGTACTTTTGGCCACCCTGCAAAAACATTACAAACTAGTTACAAGCAAGAGAAGAAAGGTAATCATTACCCATCATAGGGCTTTACTAATAGACACTGCTAAAACTAAAGATAGTAAGACTTTTTGAAGAGCTGTGTAAAACATGAGCTCTTTAGATCGGGTTGGCACATCCATAAGTTGCCATATAAAAGGTGAAAATTGGTGGCACACTTTGAGAAGATCTACGCAGATAGTGACTCTAATTGTGGACAGTTAGCTCCTAGGGATCCTCCCCTTTTCTGTCTGTCTCCCTGCAGGAAGTTATGGTTGCTATTCAGGAGATTTTTTTGGGAAAAACATCATGGTCAGGAGGTGTTCCTGTTGATGTAATTAAGTGCAATGTGAACCTTTAGGCCCCACTGCTGACAATTGTTTACAACAGCATTGAGTCACTCCACGATCCCAACCTCCTGGGTCACTTCAACTGTAGTCCCAATTTTTAAGAAAGGGAGTCGTTCTGAATCTAAATGTTTTCGCATTATATCATTGATTGACATCCTTGCCAAAATCCTTGGCAGAGTAATGTATAACAGAATATTAGAGTGGGTTAGTAATAACAACATTTTGAATGCCTGCCAGTTTGGCTTCCTTAGTGGCATAGGCACGGTACAACAATACCTCAATCTACATGTAATTATTGGCAAAACAGACTGCCTTACGTCTTGCCTTCATGGATTTGTCGATGGCCTTTTACTGCATTAACTACTCGAAGCTGTGGCAACTCCTCATTGAATTGGGAATGAATTCAACACATGTATACTCTTTAATATCTCTGCATCAAAGTACAAAATCCTGGGTTAGATTTTGTAACGATGGGGAAATGTCAGATGAATTTAGTGTAAGATGGGTGTTGAGCAAGGGTATGTGCTTGTTCCACTACTATTCTTTTTGTATATAAATAATCTTAGCTTAGACCTCACTAAGTGCACCCCTCATGTACCAATAATAAATAGAGCCCCCCTTCCCAAACTATTCCATGCGGATGACTCTGTGTTAATTGCTCACACTCCCAAAGTCCTGCGTCTTATGGTCCATTCATTTGTGCATTTTATGGTGAACCTTAATTTTCCACCCACTTTTGCTAAATCCTTTATAATGTCATGCAGCCCGTAGTGCACACGATTTTCATCTATCACAGTGGTTTTGAACACATTACTGAGCACCGCCTTTTTTCTCTTTACAGGTAGTCACTTTCAACTCCACTGGTCATGGGCTCCTCAAATTTCACAGAGTATGGTCAAAGTTATCAAGAGCAGTAGGCTCACTCCTTAGCTTACCATCTGCACCGGGCGGAAGAGCACTCACACCCTTGCTACAAATATATTCTGCCCAGTGTGTACCTGTTGCAACCTATGGGGTGGACATTTGGGCAATTAGTGATCCAAAGACACTTCAAAGTTAAGAAAGATGCATTTGCAGGAGAACCTGACAGTCCCTAGATTGACTCCTCATTTCATTGACACAAGGATTTGGGCCTAACTTACTTAAGTGATTGAATTTGCAGTCGACCACCCCTTTTGTGGTATCCATTATGAGGATGGAAGAAGCTTCACTTAGAAGGAGTATAATCTTTGACTGTCTGGCCTGCAAGAAAGGCCTTTCCATCTCTAGGTTGACGTATGTGAATAAATCTTTGGAAGGGATTGGCCTAATGAATAACTTCTCTGATGCAGCCCCATGTGCTGCTTCAGGCAGGAAGCAAGCACAAGCTCTATTGATAGAACACTTACAAGCCAAGAGGTTAAGTGTGTAAGCCAAATGTTGTGAGAGATCTGCACTTTAATCCTGGGGTCATTTCCACCAGTTACTTGTGGAATATTAGCGAGAGCTGGAAGCGCACCCTATTATTTTGCTTTAGAGCTGGTGCAATGAAATACTCTATGTTTTCCGCTTGGATAACAGCATAAACTTGACTCCTCAGTGGTGCCAAAAATCATGGTCATTTAGGATAAGCTGAGTCTCCTAAATGGAAAAAAGATTAGCCAAGATATGTAACACCATTTCAGATGATTCACTTTGAAATACCCAAAACAATATTGTCAGATTTTACTTACTACCAAGCCAGACCCTCAAGTTATGACTTTTGCAGGTGTATGCTGTTGTTCCATAGTGTAAAGGAATCATGGACTGATCCCGGGAAACGCACAAAGAGGCTTGTGATATACAAATCAGCTAAGCAGATAACTTTCACATTGATTGAATGGAAGTGCTTCCAATTCTGGTAGACTTATTCACTGGCGTGTGGTGGCACAAAGGCAATATGTGTGTCACCAATTGCTCCAACCACATGTGGTAGGTTACCCAAACCATAGAAATCACCATTCACATTTGCAAAATCTTCATGTTGTGGAAACTGGATGAAGATGTTGATGTTTCTCATCATTGACGAAAGAAGCTCTTGTAGCACACAACTAAAGATAGTTTGTGACATTCCACCAGATACTGCCACAGTCTATGGAATGATCCTGTGGCCACAAAATGAAGAACTGCCATGAGATCATGAGCTTGACAATTGGTGTAATAGATGTGGGATTTCTGTTTTGAGGCAGAAGATCAGGCTCTAATTGATGACATAAATCCAATATAGTTTGCCTATTCAATCTTATTTTTTTAAATATAATTCAATTCTTCCATAGCGGTAAGGTCCGGAACTGGCCTGTACACTTGATGCTGTCATGTTGTCACTCTTGCTGGGGTAAAGTGTCTGCATTGCAAGAATTGTGAACATTTTTAAACATTGTCCACATATATATTTTTATATCATTGACTCAAATGTAAAATTGTGCTAAAAAGATATGTGGTTTCAAAACATGTTTAAATCTAATTTATTTTTTTTGTCATTTTTACAAATGTAATTTTTTAGCTGTCAGTATTTTAAATCTGAAAAGCTGTGTATAAAATACATCACTAATGTATTATTGACACATCCAAATCTTTTAAATATTTTTTTCTGACAAAATACCCTCAACAGTGGGGCAAACAACACTGCACAACTAATACATTTAACCACAGTAATGCACTACATATTTTAAAAACAAAAATAGATGTGTGTCCCTTGAAGTTTGATTATGCAAACAAAATGCCCACCGTTTCGAGGGTAGCGACGCACTTAACAGTCACAAACACACTATTTCACCTTCTAAAAATGGCGGTTGCCTGAGCTCGCTATTAGGACATTTGTAATCAGACGTCCGAGGCAGAAGTCAAATGAGAAGTGAGTGTTCAACCTAACATGTGTGAAAGCAACGTACAAAATTCAATGGCTGTGTCTGTCCCAGTAGATGACTGCGTATGTCGCGAATATATACGCAGTGGTTAGAAAAAAGCTAACTTGCCTCCTAACATTCCAGTCATCAAGTCCTCCTCCACTTTTGCTACTGTTTGTGGCCCCTGGGAGCAATGATGACAGGTCAAACAGGTGATAGGGCCCTTGCCTTTGTGCCAGAGGAGCTGGAGCTGCTGGCAAAGGAGGTCCTTTACCTGTATAGGCATCTCCATGGCTCATCAGAGGAACAGGTGCATGTTTGAAATGCATATGTGAATGTGTGTAACAGTTTTTCTCCATTAACACAGGCTACGATGTCCCTTTGCGTTCCTGAGTGAAGTGTAGTGATTGATGTTAAGTGTCATATATTTTGGTCCTTACATAGGACACTGATGTTTGGGATTTGTAAGCACTTTATAATGTTAAAAAACAACAACATTAATATGTGTTGTGTGTTTAAAGCCCCAGATTCTATTTGTTGTTTATGTACATATATATATATATATATCACCTACTGGCGGTCGCCAGTAGGTATATGTAGTTAGGACCTAGTTTCCATAGGAAATCCGCAACATTCTATTGGGAATAACTTTGGCGCCGGTTGATGAATCTTCGCGAATTTCTCAAAGAAGATGGCCCTTTCCGCTCCGCTCCTTCCCTGAAAGTTTTGAAGGGATTCGTGAAGTGGGGGCTGAGAAAAAAGGGGGGTCCCAAAACGTGTTTTCCCCATGTTAATTTCCATAGGATGATTAGACACGGCTCCAGCCGAACGGCTGAACGGAATTACAAGACATTTGGCAAAATGGTAGAGTCTGATTCGCAGATTACGCTTTTGCTTAAATGGTGTAAATCCCTCCAGTAGTTGTTGAGAAAATCAAATGTGAAAAAATTTATTTATCTGGGCGGAGCCTAACCACACATCTCATCGTGAGATCTGATTGGCTGTCAGCACTTCATCCAAGAAGTGTTGGCAGCCATCTTGGGACCAATATACATGATAGCACCTCATTAAAAAGCATAGCAGTTAATAGAAGGTTTTAGGACTTTAGTTACATTATAAATCATTTGTTGATGGTACCATACTCATTTTAGGAATTGTGGTGTGTTCGAAGGTGATTTTACCATGTGAAAAAGCCTTCTGCTGGGATATCATGAATCATGTTTGAAAGAAAACTATTATCTCATGCTTTTCCCACAATGGTTTGGAAGGTGATCTATAAGCTAAACTGAAAGCATATGTTCTGTAAATTCACATTATCTTTCTCAGTCATGTGAGAATGAAGTCTGACATTCTCAGTAAAACATGTACATCCAACAAGGACAGAGACTGTCAGTTGATTCCTTTGTGTTCTACTGCAGCTTCCCAGAGTGTTCTAAAGAACAACTAGAGCGCTAACAGTCCTACTTATTACAAAGGTATGGCACACCTGAAGCCATCTTGATTGGAATAAAGTGGTAACTCTTAAAACATTTAATTTAAAAAGGAACAACATGAGGGGGTATATTTTGCCACAGAAAGTATGATTAGTGCTGCAGAAAGAAAAATTAGGGCACATTTTGAGCAACTTCTCAAATCCTCTTCAATTTCATTAAAAAATTCTGACATGCAGTCTCCCAAGATGGCCACCAGAGACAAACGAGCCCAAATGTAGCCCAAATATCACCCAGATGTAGCCCACGTATAGCCCAATGACAGAATGTCCCAGAGTGTTCTAAAGAACAACTAGAGCGCTAACAGTCTTACTAATGACAAAAGTATGGCACACCAGAAGCCAACTTGATTGGAATTAAGTGGTAAGTCTGAAAATATTTAATTAAAAAAAGGAACAAAATGAGGGGGTTCATTTTGCCATAGAAAGTATGATGAGTGCTTCAGAAAGAAAAATGAGGGCACATTTTGAGTGACTTCTCAAATCCTCTACTATTTCATTAAAAAATTCTGACATGCAGTCTCCCAAGATGGCCACCAGAGACAAAAGAGCCCAAATGTAGCCCAAATATCACCCAGATGTAGGCCAAGGATAGCCCAATGACAGAATGTCCCAGAGTGTTCTAAAGAACAACTGGAGCGCTAACAATCTTACTTATGACAAAAGTATGGCACACCAGAAGCCATCTTGATTGGAATGAAGTGGTAAGTCTGAAAACATTTAATTTAAAAAGGAACAAACTGAGGGGGTTCATTTTGCCATAGAAAGTATGATTAGTGCTTCAGAAAGAAAAATTAGGGCACATTTTGAGTGACTTCTCAAATCCTCTTCTATTTCATTAAAAAAATTCTGACATGCAGACTGAAACATGCACTTTGAATACCAGCAGCAGACTTCCCTGGTGTGTAGTAGCTTTACTACAGTGATCTAATGAGCAACTAGAGTGCTAACATTCAGAATTTATGGCAAATGTGTGACACATCTGAATGCCTTCTTGATGGAACCAAAGTAAACAAGCAATGAAAATGCAATAGATCTCGCCCTCGTTTAAGTTAAAGCCATTCTGTTTGTAATGAGGTGGCTTTTTAGCTTTGCTTTTATTAGTGTTTTTAAAACTTTCATGTAAATAACATGCATATGTATGCATATATGTATATGTATGCATGCCTTTATATTTGTATTTATATAGATATGCAGATTATATATGTATGTATATATATATATATATATATATATATACACATAAATATATATAAATGCATATGCATATATATGCATATATATATGTGTATAAGTGTGCGTGTGCGTGTAGAGAGAGGTAGAGAGGTAGACGTGTAGAGGTAGAGAGGTAGAGACTAGTAGAGAGAGAAGTAGAGAGAGGTAGAGAGGTAGCGAGTAGAGAGTGAGTAATAGAGAGTAGAGAGTGAGTAGTAGAGAGTAGTAGAGAGCAGTAGAGAGAGTAGCAGAGAGTGAGTAGTAGAGAGTAGTAGAGTGAATAGTAGAGTGAGTAGTAGAGAGTAGTAGAGGGTGAGTAGTAGAGAGTGAGTAGTAGAGAGTAGTAGTGAGTAAGTAGTAGAGTGAGTAGTAGAGAGCAGTAGAGAATGAGTAGTAGAGAGTAGTAAAGAGTGAGTTGTAGAGAGTAGTAGAGAGTGAGTAGTAGAGAGTGAGTAGTAGAGAGTGAGTAGCAGAGAGAGAGAATAGTAGAGAGTAGTAGAGAGTGAGTAGTAGAGTGAGTAGTAGAGAGTATTAGAGAGAGAGAGAGTAGTAGAGAGTGAGTAGTAGAGAGTAGTAGAGAGTGAGTAGTAGAGTGAGTAGTAGAGAGTGAGTAGTAGAGAGTAGTAGAGAGAGAGTAGTAGAAAGTGAGTAGTAGAGAGTAGTAGAGAGTGAGAAGTAGAGAGTGAGTAGTAGAGAGTAGTAGAGAGTGAGTAGTAAAGAGTGAGTAGTAGAGAGAGAGCAGTAGAGAGTAGAGAGTAGTAGAGAGTAGAGAGTAGTAGATAGTGAGTAGTAGGGAGTGAGTAGTAGAGAGAGAGTAGTAGAGAGTAGTAGATTAGTAGAGAATGAGTAGTAGAGAGTGAGTATTAGAGAGTGGCGTAGTAGTAGAGAGTAAGTAGTAGAGAGTAGTGGAGAATATTCCAAAGTTTGGCAAAGCACCACTTGCACAATAAGTCCAATCAAATCATATCACTTAGAGTCCTTATTGAAGCGCTGAATCTTGGTGTATATTCAAATGCATTTATTTTCCGATAGTTTATGTACCACAGCCAGCCGACGCGTTTCGTTCTATACAACAGAACTTCTTCAGGGCATTCTTATTTCCTTCAATTTATGTCGGTATCCTGTTGTCATATAACTAGATATTTCTTCCAAATGTTAGATGAGACGTAAGTACATTCTTATTCAAAGTGACTAGGTATCAATTTTACCCACACAATTCGGGCAGACTTGAGTAATTTATAGCATCCTCAAAGTCAGTCTTTCAAAAATTCCAAAGTATAGGACATGATAATCCAAATCCAAATGTTTCTCAAGAAAAGTCATTTTCAATCGTTCGGAATATCGGCGTTTGGGCAGATATGACCCAGGGACCCCCCAGTATGCAAGGGGAATCAGCCCCCCCTCTGCAAATGTGCCAGTGGCCTGCGTTGCAGAGAGGTGTAAAAAGGGGCATAGCCTCATTACACCTCTGTGCAATGCAGCCCTCTGGCGCATACTGTGGAAAATTAGTACGGTTTGGTGAACATTATCTGCGCCATCTTGCCTTTTCCCTGATGCCACACTTTTGTCGTGCGCGCCCGCCATTTTAGGTGCCTTGATCAGGGCCATCCCTTTTTGTATGCCACTGGCCCCCGACATAGCCCTTCGCCCACACCAAGCCTGCACGCTGACCAACCCCCCCTGCTCGCACCTGCCTTGAATCATAAACCCCTCTTCAGCGCGGCTCTGCCTCAGAACCTCATCCTGTTCCCAGCGCGACACCTCCCTTCTTCCCTTTCCAGGTCCCCGGCCCTTTGATGCAAACCCCTTTTTTCCCCGTGTGCCCGTTTGTCTTCCTCGTTCCCAGGCCGACACCCAGCTCTGCCGATACTATTCCTTGCCCCTCCCCGTGCAATAGAAAGCTTCCCTCATCAAAGGATCCCCGAGTTGATCAAAGCCCCCACCCCATGAGATCCGATCGAACCCCGCATTCCATGAATTAGCGGAATATCCAGCTGCGCGATAGTCATCACCTGTTGTGACCAGGGTGGGGACTCCTACTGTAAATGTGTGTGGGAACGGGCCCGAAGGGGAGATTCCGGGAATGTCTTTCCGTACATCAAAGCATTGCCATGAGTATGTAAACTGTAATAAAACCGCAAAAGGCTGTATATAAGGGGCCAGGCCTCAGAAATTAGTTAGAGCACCTCAGAACGATACCTGCTGTCTGTTTTGCTGTGTTCTCCTCCGGAGAGAATAAAAACCCTGTTTCCTGCTTTCCAGTCTCCAGCGCCTGCCTCTTCATTGATTAATAATTCGCGGGTCACAGAGGCAATACCGCCGGGCAAATATCGATTGTCCCCGACCCAGGTTTTACAATTGGCGTCCCAAGCGTGGGGCCCATCAGCGACTCGTGGATCCAGTGGGAGAGGTCCCGACGACAGAGTGAACGACTGCAACGATCGGGAGAGCTCTTGCCCAATAGACCCTCGTCTGGCAGCCGATCATCCGAACTTCACTAGTTCCGAACAGACCTCTCTCGAGTGATCTACGGTCCTGACTGGGAACCATTAGGAGTGCCGTGAGAAATACGAGAAAAAGAGGACGAACGGGCGCTGGATTCGGAAGACAAGAAACTGTCCATACGGTCCGGGTAAGGTCGTGTAAACACGACGAATTGCGAAATAATTGCTTGATTGTTTTAAAAAATACTAGTATTACTCTTTGTTAACTTATTTGGAGATTCACTGTCTGCACGCGGAGAAACAGTAGGCTCTTTTCCTCTTGCAAACAGTGAAGGATAGGTAACGCAGCCGTCGTGCCTATTTTTCTCCCCCACTGACTCTATTATTTATTAACGGTTTTTGGGAGATTCCCTCTCCCTCACTGATTAACTGGGTTCTTTGACCCCGAACTACTGTTCGCAGATTGTCTTCTGGAGATTCTCTGTCTGCAAACCGGAAATAACAGATTCCTCTTTGCGGATAGTGAAAGGGTAGAGGACGCAGACTTTTGCGCCCTACTTACTCTTCCCATTGATTCTACTCTATCTTATTTATTATTGATTGTTCCTCGTTATTAGTTACTCTTTTTTATTTTGTTCATGAGGTATTCACTGCCTGCAAACAACGTAGAATAGAAATATTCTGTCTAGTCTTTGCGCACAGTGATAAGATAGGCAGTGCTGACTTTTTGTCCCTCGTTGCGAGCCGTCATGTCTGTCTTCTCCCCACTGATTGATAATTGGTTCAGCCCGGACCGTGTATTAGAGGTGGACCATATAGCTCCACTGGAAGGCACCCCTAATAAGGACATGTTCATAAACTATGGATTAGTTACCATAGCCTATAATAAATTGTGGCACAGGTATACCAAAGAAAGTCAAGACAAACAGTGGCCACTGGTAGGATCCTTTGACCTTGATAAAATAGAAACGTTGGAAATAGCCCTTCGCAATAATAAGACAATGCCTATTATGCTCGACAGTCTCGGTATGTGGCGCAGAGAGGCTATGCAACGACAGAGAAAAGACGAGGACAAATCAGGTAGAGAAATATATCGACAGGACGACCCCGGGGCACCACGACCCAAAAGTTATCCCCCGACACTACGCAAAAGACGGCCAGACTTAGGGCAAGACCAATGCGCTTTTTGTAGATATGTCGGACACTGGAAAGCCCAATGCCCGACTCTACTGAGCGTGAGTAGGGGCAGAGGGCCGACAGGAAAGACAGGCCGGCAGAATGAGAAAAAGCGCGAGACGAAGAAGAATCCGACTCACATGGACAGACCAGATAGAACCACCACGTTTGATTATGCCCGATGGCACAGATTTCGCCAGAACGATTTCAGCGACATGTTCGAGTTTTCCTAGGTCGGACAACGTTGAGACGGGAACCCAGCCTAGCTCTAAATTAACGGACGAAAAAGATAATTATGGCCAATAACTGTTTTTATGTTTGTCTCTGGATCTTGTGTGTCATGCTTTTACTGTCCCCCCGTCTGAGCTTGTGTGTACGTAATATATGAATCTGCGTCATCCCCCTGCACGTGCTTCCATGTTACATAAACTATGTTAATAGGAATTTTAGCATGAAACAACCTGGAGAGAAAGAAATGGGAAACGAAATCAGTAAGCCACTGATAAACACGAACTTTTATTTTAACATAAACAAAGAAAAACACAATAACGCTAGAAAAACAAGAACAGTAAACTGTAGAACAGGAAAGTCAACAGAACATTCGCCCCCCCCCTCATTCTGGAACCTTCCAAAGCAGGGCAGGGTTACGGCTACGCCCAACCGGCGGCAACCCATATAAGGCGGGCCCTGCTGCCAACACTTGGTCAGGAAATCTTAACGTATGGGGGAGCCGGAGGGGAGGCAGGGGCCAGCGGAGTCCAGCCGCAGCGGCCCTAGGTAGTTGCCGGTAGTCCCGCCACATGTCCACCCGGTCCGGCCACCACTGACCAGGGACCGGGGCCAACTGAGTCCGGCTGCAGCCGATAACCTAAGGAAGCCCGGTCCAGAGAAGAACGAGGCACCTCTTTCTTTTCCCCTCCGTAACAGCCGCAGCAGCCCTGGGCGGCGGGATGTCCTGCACGTACCTCCACAACAATTTGTCCAAGTTGGGCTGGGAGGGAGAGGCGACGCGGACGAGCCTCTCCCACCTCCACGGATAGGAGGTCTCCCAGCCCCCGAGCACCCCCAGCCAGGTGATGGTGCCCCAATACTTGCGCAGCACCGAACGTGCAATGGTGCCCATATTTTCGGAGCACCGAATATGCAATGACTGCACCGATACTTGCGCAGCACCGAATGTGCGCCACAGGTGGCCATACTTCCACAGCATCGAGCATGGGCCTTGTGGAGCACAGGGTGTGGAGAGACCATCGTGCATGCCCATGAAAGAGAGCGGCCTGGAGTGCACCGGGAGAAGGAGACGGCGCAAACGAGTCTCCCTCGCCCCCCCCAGGTGGGGGCATCACAGCCGCACCCCAGCCGAATATCCCACTTCCATGACACGGAGCTCCACTCTCTATTTTTGTCCCCAGAAAGGTCTCTTCCACTCTTACAGACTCGATGAGAGGGGACTGCTGCAGGGCCTCAAAATGGCGTCAGGGTCCGCTGGAAGGCGGGCCTCGGCCACTAGAGTAACTTTGAACAGCAATGTAACTCGGTCGCTCGCCCATCGGAGCGCGAGCCCCCACCTCCGACAACATCTCCACAGCCTTGAAGATTCTACAAAGGTCCCCGGAGGAACCCTCGGCCACTGCAGGCCTCCGGTAAGGGACAACTGCCTTGATCGCCGACGAAATAAACATGACATTGCCACTCCTTCTGTTAGCATGAATTCTAGAACTGCCGAAAAGGACTCTGGTCCAACTGCCGGTTGTAGGAAACATTTTCCTTGATGCTACTTCCGGACTAACCCGGCCCCGCCCAAAATGGCGCCGGTACCAATAGGAACTTACGAACACCTCGTGGTGTCCCTTTTTACTATACAAACTTAATGTTCTGCGACATATATGACCCTTTGTACACTTGACAAGAAGAAAGGGGAGCTCACTCAACGAACAATGTAAAAAAAAATCCCGTTGAAAATGATGATTACAAATGTACAATGTATTATATTTTTTTATATATAGCTGATGTATAACCTCGCTTATGACGCACGCACACGGTATGCATATAAGAAATCTGATTGCAACTAGTCTGACTATGCTTCTAAATTATGAAATAAACGCCCCCGAGCCCCCCGGCCAACTGATAGACGTTTTAGTTTGCTACAAGTGAATTGATAACCCTTTTCTAACGTTTTTATTGCTGCAAAACGACACCCCCCACTGTACGCACTTTAGCCATTGCCGTGTCCGGCCAAATACGACTGCACCCTCTTAAATCCACGTGCTATGATTTTGCAAAAATAAAGGTCTTCGAAATAATGAACGGGTATTGCATGTTTTATTTGAAATATGGGATGGGCGGGAGAGTTCTTTTCTGTGCACCCTACTCTGCTCTCTCTTTAAGGTTATTAGAAGATGGCTGCCCAGCCCTGGAGGACGGATCGGATCTACGACACGATACTCTGCCTTCAAGGTACGCGACTGACTCATGAACTCTCGCAGGGAGGAGGACCTCGGCTTCCAAGGATGGGTAAAACGAACGGTATAAATGAGGAAATGTAAAAGAAGGGTAAAATAAAACGATGTAAATGTTATAAAGTACGACGTTCAAAGGTATTAGGGAACAGAGCTGACCCGAGGACCGAAGAACCCTAGAATGTCACAGCGTTGAAGGAGATTTAAGGACCCCGATAGTGAGATACATCTATTAACTAGATACCTCGCACTAGGCACCTCTGGTTCCCTTTTTACGCTTCCCCGCACACGACCTATAAGAACACACTGCCCCCCCGACTCCAGAAACCATATCCCCGAGGACTCTACCCCGAGGAGGAAAAACGAGTATGAGGTAAGTAAAGAACTCTCGAATCCATGTATTTGATATGCGCGAATGTTGTCCCCCTCCCTTCCCCTCTTTTCCCTCCCTCTGCAGGTTACATCAGAGATTACAGCCTAGGTGTGGCGAAGATCTGAAGCCTTGCCATGTCTGATACACGAAGCAGACTAGCGCTGCAAGGTGGCGCCTAAACACGCCTACAAACTACTCACGTAGCAAACAAGCCCGTAGAATTAGTATGATCTGATGAAAAATGATCACCCTTAAACCAGGCTGCACGAATGAACCCATGTCACGTATGATTCGAAACTATGAGAGAAGGTGTGTGTGTGACTGAAGCGTTGACTCAACTGGTCGAAGGACCAAGAGTGCAAGAAAGTGCGACACAATGGTACCTCCTTTTTCCTTTTCCTCAAAGCATGCCCCCTCTACCCTGTCTAATGCTCGTCCGCCTCAAACTGCATGCTTTCAAGATTCTAACGCCGACCCATAACTGTCCCTTGCTGTGTAATGCACTAAATAGCCTTTCTCGAATACACTGCCACCCTCCTGTCGCACGTGTACTATTTAGCCTGCCGTTGCACTCTCTCTCTCTCTCTCTCTCTCTCTCTCTCTCTCTCTCTCTCCTCCACACTCCCACTCTTCCGAGCGATTAGCTCCGAAATTGGCAGACTACCACCCCTAGCGCACCACCCAATTGGCTTCAAATACCGCCGGTATTTGCTCAAAACTTGTCTTTAATGCAATCGCCCTAACGCTGTGCCACTACCTCTCCTTTCCGAAAACTATTTTGAATTGGCCATAAGGGAAAGGACGGGTAAGACGACTGAGGTTCCCTAATCTGACCCGTAATAAGGGAACTACGTCAGCGGCTCCCCTGATGGAATAGAGTGCCCCAGATAGCGCGACCTTCCCCGTTCCGAATTGTCGCGATACCCAAACCATAAAAGTAATCGAAACCCCCCATCTTCCCAGGACGCACCCAGTATTGCGTTCAGTTGCCCCCCCGATAAGAGTTTTTAACTATCCCCCACCACCGTTTTCTATGTCCCTAGTTGTTTTCCCATGAGACCCCTGTCTTTTCTAATTTTGTAATTAGGCCGTGAGAGGCTGCATAGGAACCAGAATGATGTTTTACAAAGTCAAAGATTAGACCGAAGCAAAGAGAACCATTACAATGAACATTGTCGAAAAGCGAAAATGTTTAGGTAAAAGGCAGGAGGCAGTGATAATATGAAAAATGTTTAGCCTATGTTCGTCCCACAGCGAGATGCCTGTTAGTACTGTGCTGTTAGCTCACAACACCCTTTTTTAAATATAGACCCCTAGAGAACGGTATAGCATTGTCAGGCTTGTATTACAAAGGTGGGTCCCCATCAGATGAACTGTCGTGATTATATTAAACAATCGTGAAGGAAAGTCATAGTAAATCCAGCAGGCTCACCATCGATCATTTATATGTCAGTTGTGAACCCTAACATAACGGACGTTTCTATTCTCATTTACCTGGGGCTGGGAGAGAAATAGACTTATGTGGTTACTTTCCTCTACCAATTCTCTAAAGACTGTCTTTTTCAAACTCCTTCAAGGGTACGGCTGCCGGAGGAAAGAAGGACCGGATGTGGGAGCACGTGGCCTGACTACGGACTATGGAACGTCTGCGACATGGGCCAAGGCGTGACCGCGACAGAACAGAGCTACAGGACGAGGCACTATCTCCAACAAAAGGAGAGGAAAGGGCTAACCTGATGCCCCTGCTCCATGTTCGAATGTGTGCCGAAAGGTCCCCACTCTCTTGACTCGGTCATGAGCCCGCCTATCTGAAATCTCTCGTTCCCCTAGTTTGTTCCCGATCTGGCCTTGCTCCATCCCCTTTTTCTCCGACCTACCCTATGGACTATTTGCACACTCTTCTTCCACCCGAACTTATTGACTATTGATCCCAAAGGACGCAGGGCGAAAAAGACCTTTTTTTGACCAGAAACGCGAGGAAAAGGTCGTGCCCTGCAACACGGAACTTAGAATAGAGCTGGACTCGTAGCTCCACCGCCGGTGCTCCACAGTGCCAACAGAAGATGAGAAAATTGCTGAAAACTTACTAAACTTCGAACATTCCCTCACTATCATTTCGGCTACGTCTCGTTTCTCTCCCAGCCAACATTGTATTAATTATGTAACAATCCATCAGTTCACCTTATGAAATGTACTCACTGCTCGCACTTTTTGTATTGCATTACTATGACTTTCCTGCTAAACAAGTTTATCAAAGTTTATCAATAGGTCCGCCTCCTAAAACTAGAGATCTTAAATGAAATGTTTACGACTCCTTCGCCTAGGGTTCCTACTGCTTCTTCTTATGCCCACCATAATAGAACTGAGTAGAAAATGAACCAGCAAGATGTCTTGAATATGTTAAAGGGAGGACTGTGGAAAATTAGTACGGTTTGGTGAACATTATCTGCGCCATCTTGCCTTTTCCCTGATGCCACACTTTTGTCGTGCGCGCCCGCCATTTTAGGTGCCTCGATCAGGGCCATCCCTTTTTGCATGCCACTGGCCCCCGACATAGCCCTTCGCCCACACCAAGCCTGCACGCTGACCAACCCCCCCTGCTCGCACCTGCCTTGAATCATAAACCCCTCTTCAGCGCGGCTCTGCTTCAGAACCTCATCCTGTTCCCAGCGCGACACCTCCCTTCTTCCCTTTCCAGGTCCCCGGCCCTTTGATGCAAACCCCTTTTTTCCCCGTGTGCCCGTTTGTCTTCCTCGTTCCCAGGCCGACACTCAGCTCTGCCGATACTATTCCTTGCCCCTCCCCGTGCAATAGAAAGCTTCCCTCATCAAAGGATCCCCGAGTTGATCAAAGCCCCCACCCCATGAGATCCGATCGAACCCCGCATTCCATGAATTAGCGGAATATCCAGCTGCGCGATAGTCATCACCTGTTGTGACCAGGGTGGGGACTCCTACTGTAAATGTGTGTGGGAACGGGCCCGAAGGGGAGATTCCGGGAATGTCTTTCCGTACATCAAAGCATTGCCATGAGTATGTAAACTGTAATAAAACCCCAAAAGGCTGTATATAAGGGGCCAGGCCTCAGAAATTAGTTAGAGCACCTCAGAACGATACCTGCTGTCTGTTTTGCTGTGTTCTCCTCCGGAGAGAATAAAAACCCTGTTTCCTGCTTTCCAGTCTCCAGCGCCTGCCTCTTCATTGATTAATAATTCGCGGGTCACAGAGGCAATACCGCCGGGCAAATATCGATTGTCCCAGACCCAGGTTTTACAATACTGGAGGTTCCAGGTGGGCTAGTTGGCCCCCAGGGACCTCCGTATGCAAGGGGAATTAGTTCCCCCTCTTCAAACATGCACGGGGGCTGCGTTGCAGAGAGGTGTAAAAAAGGGTGTGGCCTCATTACACCTCTCTGCAATGCAGTCCCCTGGCGCATACTGGAGGCTCCTGGTGGGCTAGTTGGCCCCCAGGGACCCCCAGTATGCAAGGGGAATTAGTTCCTCCTCTGCAAACGTGCCAGGGGGCTGCGTTGCAGAGAGGTGCAACAAGGGGCATAGCCTCATTACACCTCTGCAATGCAGCGCGCTGGCGCAAACTGGAGGTTCCAGGTGGGTTAGTTGGCCCCCAGGGGCCCCCAGTATGCAAGGGGAATTAGTTCCCCCTCTTCAAACATGCACAGGGGCTGCGTTGCAGAGAGGTGTAAAAAGGGGCGTGGCTTCATTACACCTCTCTGCAATGCAGTCCCCTGGCGCATACTGGAGATTCCTGGTGGGCTTTCAGGTCTTATATAGTTAGGAATTAGCATTTAAAAAACCTTGCAAATTCACAGAAAAAAACATACGTTTCAGGCCTTATATAGTTAGGAATTAGCATTTAAAAAACCTTTGAAATTCACTGAAAAAAACCATAGGTTTCAGGCCTTATATAGTTAGGAATTAGCATTTAAAAAACCTTTAAAATTCACTCAAAAAACTATAAGTTTTAGGGGTGTTATTGTTAGCTGGACATTTCACTCATACAAAACCATTGAAATTGCTCCTATATAGTTAGTTGTACTAACTATATTTCGGGCACCCGCAATCCACTGCTGATGATGTCACATATTACATCATTCATGACATGGTCAGTGACATCACTGATGACATCTCAAATGACATCACTGATGACATCACTGATGACATCATCCACGTGACAATCACAAACGCCTTTTCATACACAAGCAAAATCTTTTATCACTCTTTGTAAAATGCAGAGTATCATATTTGAATTCATTGTTACAGCAATACAAATATCTAAAAACCCACTCAGTGATTCATAGGTGTATACACACATCTAATCACTTACCTGTAGATTCACTCATACATGCCTGCAATGAACAATAGAACACTATCAAAAATACTTATACACCTATATCGACATTACACACCAGCACACAACCTATTCACATATGAAGTTATCCTACTCACTTATGCAAAAAATGGATCATAATTACATACTTACTTAGCTACACACTTATACAAACACCACTTCATAGTAAATCATACTTAGTGTATTATAAAATCATTATTACAAGTATACAGTTATCCATACAGTCACTCACACACTCATTGAGTCTTATGTATACTTATTTATATACAACAACTGACACATACACTGCCTTTTATTTTTCTAGTTTGTTGGACATGTACCATTGAGAAATATATTTGCTCATCACCACACCCATAAAGATATCCACTCACCCAAACAACTGTTAGAACATGTAGTTTTAACTTCATATATCTAGTGAATCAACTATTCACACATCTTTGGGCAGTCACACCCCCCCCCACCCGAACCACACACATTCACTCTCCCATACAAATACTCAGTTAACTAATCAATAACTAATATAGACTTTCACATAGCTAGTAACCAACTGGAGAACCAGTTTACACAACAACTGACAAAGTGATACAGATATTCACACAGTTTAGTCACTATCCACTATATTTAGTGAGCCACTATAATTTTTTTAAGTAAACAGTCAATTACACTGCTACTGAATCCTCCATCCAAATATTTATTTTTTATATATCTACTCATTCTTCAATGCAAACTGCTGTATATATAATGCATATTTAAAAAACGAAGCAAACCACATTCACTGGATGATGTCATCAGTGATGTCATCAGTGATGTCATTTGAGATGTCATCAGTGATGTCACTGACCATGTCATGAATGATGTAATATGTGACATCATCAGCAGTGGATTGCGGGTGCGCGAAATATAGTTAGTACAACTAACTATATAGTAGCAATTTCAATGGTTTGTATGAGTGAAATGTCCAGCTAACTAAAACACTCCTAAAACTTATAGTTTTTTGAGTGAATTTTAAAGGTTTTTTAAATGCTAATTCCTAACTATATAAGGCCTGAAACCTATGGTTTTTTCAGTGAATATGTATATATATATATATATATATATATATATATATATATTACCTACTGGCGGTCGCCAGTAGGTATATATAGTTAGGATTTTTTCTCTATGGGTTTTTTGAAAATTCTATGTCTAATAACTTTGGCGTTTGTGGACGGAATCGGCTGAAATTTTCAGGAAAATGGCACATTTTGTTTCTGAGCAGCCCTTGAAAATTTGGGGGGGGTTCGTCCAGTGGGGGCGAGAAAAAAGGGGGGTCCCAAAACGTGTTTTTAACATTGAGTTTTCCATAGGGCGGTTGGCCTCACTTTTAGCCCGAACGGCTGAATGGATTTGCACGAAACTTGGCAAAATTGTAGGGACTGGTAGCCCGATGTGCCTTTTGTAGGTCTCAATATATGTGCTCCAGTGGATTTTGAGAAATTAACGTTTAAAAAAAGATATATATCTGTAACAGCGGACCGGTTAGCGCTCTGGTTCGCGGACTTTTCGCGCAACGGAGCTTTGTGAAGCGAAGCTGATTGGTTCTCCGGCGTCTGTCAACATTCCAAACAGTCCGTAGCGGCCGCCATCTTGTCTCTCGGTAGGATCGAGAGACAAGAGGAGGTCAAAACAAAGGGGGAAATAACTATAAGGGGGCATAGTAGATCCTCGCTGACCCCCTAGGTTTGATGTGGAGGTTTTAAAAGGGCCCCGCGGGGCAAAAAAAAAACAAAATAATAATAATCGAACGGCTGAATGGATTTGCACGAAACTTGGCAAAATATTAGGGACTGGTAGCCCGATGTGCCTTTGCTAGGTCTCAATATATGTGCTCCAGTGGATTTTGAGAAATTAACGTTGAAAAAAAGATATATATCTGTAACAGCGCTCCGCTTCGCGTACTTTTCGCGTTACGGAGCTTTGCGAAGCTGATTGGTTCTCCGGCGTCTGTCAACATTCCAAACAGTCCGTAGCGGCCGCCATCTTGTCCCTCGGTAGGATTGAGAGACAAGAGGAGGCCAAAGCGAAGGGGGAAATGACCATAAGGGGGCATAGTAGATCATTCCTGACCTCTTAGGTTTGATGTACCATTTTGCCAAGTTTGGTGTAATTCCGTTCAGCCATTCAGGCTGTAGACGTATGTAAATGTCCTATGGAAAATTGCATGGGGAAAACACATTTGAAAGTGTTGAAATTTAGAACCAATTAAAATGTTACTTTGGTTTTGTATTTGTGTGTGATGAAAGTTAATTGGTTATGTATATATGTCAAATGAGAGGAAACCACAGCCATTTTGTGATACTACTGTCTGAGGTACATTTGTGAGGAATTTTTGGTGGTGAATTTCTGGTGTTTGATTTACACAGTACTAACACTTCTGCTACTTTTAAAAAGGTGAGTTGTTAATTTGTAAGGGGAACTATGTTGTACACTTGAAGATAATTTGAAAAATGTTTTCTGTTATTTATTTGCAGTCCTTCTGTTATACTAAATACTTGATGAAGTTAGTTTTATATTATGTATTACTAAAAACGATAAATGAAAGTGATTATTTTTTTCTGCAATTTACAGCAAGCAATTTCAAAATAAAATGGCTCACAATGAAGAGACCGTGGCAATTTCTTTTGAATTGTCCACTACATTGATTGAAATTGAGAGCACCAATAATGAAATATTGTCACAAGGAGGACATGACTTGTATGATTCCATTAGATTGATTGAAATGGACAGCACCAAGAATGAAATATTGTCACAAGGAGATGACTTGAATGATTCCACTACATTGATTGAAATTGAGAGCACCAATAATGAAATATTGTCACAAGGAGGAGATGGCTTGTATGATTCCATTAGATTGATTGAAATGGACAGCACCAATAATGAAATATTGTCACAAGGAGGAGATGACTTGAATGATTCCACTACATTGATTGAAATTGAGAGCACCAATAATGAAATATTGTCACGAGGAGATGACTTGAATGATTCCACTACATTGATTGAAATGGACAGCACCAATAATGAAATATTGTCAGAGGGAGGAGATGACTTGAATGATTTTTTTGATCAATCTCTTGATGGCGAATTTATCGAGTGTTTGGAGACCATAGAGTTACAAGAATCATCATTGCAGACTTTTAATGAGGAGATTCCAGATGAGATGATTGAAGAGGAAATTACTGATGAGGACATGTTACTAGTTGTTTCAAATTTAGAAAATTCTGAAGAATAAATTTATATTTAGAAATCAAAAATTGTTTGAGACATTATTTATTTTTATTTTTAATTTATGAGGTTGTAGCGAAGTGATTGTAGTATAAAATGAGACTTATAGTATAGAGTGCAACATTTTTATGTTACATGGTAAGTTTACTCATATTTACTTCCCTTCTGCCACTATATTATCTCCAATGTGTATTTGACATGTCTTCTTCATCTCCGGCCTCCTTTCTCTCACTGTGTGTCTCCGATGCATCTTATCGCTGGTATTTTGTGTAATTACAGAAGAGAGTAAAATAAAATAGTTCGGAACGTGAAAAGGGGGCAAAGTAGAGTACTCCTCACCCCCTAGGCCTTTTTAGGCGGTCCCAAAAGGATCAGTTTCTGCTTTCCTGAGAGATTATGGTATGAGTTCCATATACCACAATAACTTGCATTACAACATGCAAGATATCTATCTCCTATTACCAACTTTTGGAGATATTCGCGCTAAGCGCGAATATCTCCAAAAAGTAACACCTGCCCTGAGCAGTTCTTAGCCATGTTATCCAATGGGAGGTGGATAACATGGCTAAGAGTATTAGCTCGGTAATGCATGAATATCGCTGACTTTTTAGCGATATTCATGCATTGCGGCCGTTTATTATCGCATTTGCGATAAACCTTGATAATAGTAAGGTTTATCTTCGATAATTTCTGACGATGCTTAGTGGTAAAAAATTGGTTGGTAAGCATCGTTAGCGATAAATATCGCTTAACTTTGGTAATATGCCCCAACGTCTGTTAACGTTCGATTCGAAGGAAATGAGGAAGTGTTGAAAAACATTGTCTGCGCCATCTTGCCTTTTTTGAAATGCCACACTTTTGTCGTGCACGGCAGCCATTTTAGATGTCTTGACCAGACCCACTCTCTGCACGCTGTCGATTCGTAGCATGGCTCCTCACCCTCGTATGCATCTCCCCCAGGCACTGGTCACCACCGCTCTCTGTCTTATGCATGGGCAATAAACCTTCCCCCATCTGCGCTGCTCTTCCCTGAGAATCACACTCTGTGCCCGCCCGACACCTCCCTTTCGCCCTATTCACTACCGCACCCTCTGACACTCCTCTTCCTCTGTGTCCGAATGTCCAGGCCGGTCCTAGGCTATCAGCTAGCCCTGCAGATGTAGTTTATGGCCCCAGCTGTAAAGAATCACCCCTCTTCAAAGGAGTTATAGTAGATCAAGGCCCACACCCGATGTGATCCGTCACAGCACACGCGTTCCTACTATCTGAAAACCATCCTGTATTGTGATTGGGGAGGGGACCGAGCCTGAAGCGGAAGATTCCAGGAATGACTCTTTGTACATCAAAGTTTTTACAATTATGTGTCACATTAAAAATATATAGCACTCCAACAAAGTAGTAGGAATATAAAACTTTAATAACATATAAATATATACAACAAAACAAAAACAGTAAAAACATTTAAACAACGAAGAGACCGTGGCAATTTCTTTTTAATTATCCAATAGATTTATTGAAATTGACAGCACCAATAATGAAATATTCTTGTCAGTAGCGGTCTGTTGTGCGAATAGTTCCAAGGCAGCAGAACGCGCTGAAATCTAGATGGCACGAAAGTGATGTCTAGTAAGTTGCCGCCCAGCAAAAAACGGCGTGGGGCGCCGCGGGGGTGAGTGAGTCCAGTAGGCACCACAGCTATTCTTACCGGCATTGCAGAATTACTGCTGGGGACAATGCCTGTGCTGTAGCAGGGTCACAGCAGAAACAAAAAGGATTCTGTTGAAGATGTTGTTGGTTTTCAATTTGAAAACAGTTCTGGTGTCAACTGCTATGCTAATGTAGTGGTTAATGTTTTGTTTTCTCTAGAAAATGTAAAAGAGGGGGAGGCAGTCCAAAGTTCCGTTAAAAGGGCAAAGGAAAGGATCGGTGGTTTGAACTATCAGTCAAAAAGGGGAGGGGGTGCAATAATTTTTCCTACCGGGTCACACTGTGCTTTCACCGGAAGTAAGGTCTGCAGGATTGTAGTAATTCAAAGTGAGGCTGGCGCCAGCATGGGAGCGCCGACGTCCCGCGGATACAGTTTCGTCACTCCACGGGCGATCATGGCAGTCATTCCCCATCGGGGGTCGGAGACTCCCGCGGCTCCTCTAGAATCTTCAAGGTCGTGGAGGACTACGGTGGTGGAGTCAACCAGTGACCGGGCCATTTCTTTATGTTGGGCCCGCTCTTGCCAGGTCGACCGCCATTTTGAGAGTTCGGCAGCTACCGGCGATCGCGGGGTCACATGAGCGGACGGGCTCCACCCTGCCGGGCGAGACGTTGCAGCATGGCCACAGTGGAAGAACCGTTATCTAGGTCGTTCCGAAACTGTGCAGCACTGTAGTTGTTAGGATGCCACCGCCTGGAGCGCTGAGGGTGCAGCTGGGAAGCCTCCACCTGGGGAGGCGGGAGAGGCCTGTTCGCACCGTCTCTCCCTCCCAGTGCACCCCACGGCGTCTCGCTTGAGATTTGTTATGGCCGGACCAGGCGATGAGGACGAGGGGGGGGTCGGAGGCATGTGCAAGACATCCCCCTCCAGTGTTGTCGCAGCCATTATAAAAGAAAGAAGTGTCCCGTCCGTCTTCGGGCCGGGCTTCCGGTGGATGTCGGCCGGACGCCCCTGGCTCTGGCCCCATGAACGGGTTTCTTGGTTTATCGGCTGCAGCCGGATCCCGTCGGCCTCGGCCCCCCGACCGTTGGTGGTCGGACCGGAAGAGCATGTGGCGGGACTACCTGCAACTCTCAAGGGCCACCGCGGCCGGACTGGGAGAGAGAGGGGAGGGTCGAGGAGACATTCCCCCCCCCTGCAACTGTTCAGCGTTGTAAAGGCAATCCCCTGGCCGGGTCCCGCTGGTCTCGGCCTCTCCTCCGGCTACACCCTACGTTAGGATCTCCTGGCCGAGGCGTGGCAGCAGGACCTGCCTTATATGGGCTGCTCCCGGCTGGGCGTAGCCGGAACCCTGCCCCACCTTGGAAGTTTCCAGAGTGGGGGTGGATGTTCTACTGACTTGCATTTTCCCTAGTCTATCGATTTTTTTGGCGTGGCAGGCGGTGGGACAGCGAGGGGTGATTTGGTTTCTCTTACTGTTTTTCTGGTCTCTCACCACTGGCATATTTTAACGTTTTCTTGTTTCTAGGACATTAATAGGTTTTATCATTACGTTATGTTATCGTTTCTTTGTTCGTTGTTTAATAAAAGTTCATGTTCATCAGTGGCCTACTGATTTTCGTTTTCCTATTTTTTTCTTTCCAGGTTGTTTCATGGTAAAGTTTCTGTTAACAGGATACAGTGATCACTTCGTTATTATTGCATATGTCCTTTTCACTAGGGGTGCTCTCTGGTCGGGCCAGATGACGTATCTCTAGTAAATGGTCCGGGTGAAAAAGGTGCATCAATCAGTGGGGAGTAGATAGGCATGACAGATTACAACGGGGGAGAACGGTCCGCATTACGTACCCTTTCACTACTTGCAAAGATTTTCCTACGTTTATTTGCAAACAGGGAATACCTCCAAAAAGAACTAATTCCCAAACAGTCAATGTTCGGACAATCAATCAATCAATGAGGAATGAAATAGGTACGACGTGTTAAAGGCTTGCGTTACCTACCCTTCACTATCTGCAAAGGGAGATAGAATATTCCTATTCTTCCTCGTTTGCAGGTAGAGAAGATCGTTAAGAGAATTAACTTCGAACAATTCAATGCTCGATTGAAACAATCAACAAGGGGTACTGTGAACACAAATGAACGCCGCTTATATACATACGCATTGCTATTTTCAACAGGTTGTTCCTAATGTTTCTATTTTAGCGAGGTCAAAAGAGATCCCATTAGTGGCCTACTGATTTTGCTCGATTCCTTTTGTTTTTTTACACGATTTTTCGCTATCTGCAAAGACTAAACAGAGTATTGCGACTCTGTGCTTGTTTGTAAATAGAGAATGAACCAAAGAGAACAATCAATCAAATGGAGAGAGAAGCAGGCACGACGGATTACAAAGGGGGAAAGGGCTGCGTTAACTACCCTTCACTATCTGCAAAGAGAGAGTACTCCTAATAGAAATGAGGGGTGGGGGGCAGCAATCAAAGCAGATCAGTGTGCATAAACACGAAAAAAAAAATTCTTACCACGTACTTGACATTCGACAGCTTATGATATTTGCTATTAAAAAACCATTGAAATTCACTGAAAAAACCATAGGTTATAGACCATATATAGTTAGGAATTAGCATTTACAAAACCTTGAAAATTCACTGAAAAAACCATAGGTTATAGACCATATATAGTTAGGAATTAGCATTTAAAAAAACTTATTTTACTCACACAAAACCATTGAAATTCCATATATAGTTAGTTGCACTAACTATATATTGCGCACCCGCAATCCACTGCTGATGATGTCACATATTACATCATTCATGACATGGTCAGTGACATCACTGATGACATCACTGATGACATCTCAAATGACATCACTGATGACATCACTGATGACAACATCCAGTGACTATGTTTCTGTAAAGTTAAAATATGTCTTACATATTGAAGAATGAGTGGATGTATAAGTGTCTGGACGAAGGATTTAGTAGGTGCATGACTGAATGTATGAGTGAGTGATTAAATGTGTCTCACTGAGTGCATGGGTTAGTGACTAAACTGTCTTAATTTGTGCATCATTATGTCTGTTGTTCTGTAAACTGCTGCATGTGTTGATCAGTAGCTATATGAGTAACTATATGGGTTATTGATTGATTGCCCAAGTATTTGCATGGGAGACTGAGTGTGTGTGTGGCTGGATGGGAGGTGTGTGACTCTGTACAGATCAATGTGTACTTGTATCAATGATTGTATAAGAGAGTAAGTATGTGTTAGTATATGGTTGAAAACGTAAGGTGCTCTATGTTTAACTGTATAGAGTAGAAAATGGAAGTGTGATTGATTCTTTACAGGACTGACTAGGTGTGTGAGTAACTCCATGGATGAGTGGCAGAGTGTGAGTGTCTGTATAGGTGTATGAGTGCATATGATTGTGTTGTAAACATGAGTGATTGTATGTATGAATGATTGTATGGGTGAATGAGTGAATGTGTGTGTAGACGTAGGAATCAGTGAGTACGTATGTAGTAACTAGTATTGGTGTGTCAATGGTTTCAAAAATTATACTCTGTTTTTAACACTGGGTGAAACAGAGGTTATATTAAAATGTGAGGAGATGCATTGTATTGTCACATGAATGATATCATCAGTGATGTGATCATTGATGTCAAGTGAGATGTCATCAGTGATGTCATTTGAGATGTCATCAGTGATGTCATCAGTGATGTCACTGACCATGTCATGAATGATGTAATATGTGACATCATCAGCAGTGGATTGCGGGTGCGCAATATATAGTTAGTGCAACTAACTATATATGGAATTTCAATGGTTTTGTGTGAGTAAAATAAGGTTTTTTAAATGCTAATTCCTAACTATATATGGTCTATAACCTATGGTTTTTTCAGTGAATTTTCAAGGTTTTGTAAATGCTAATTCCTAACTATATATGGTCTATAACCTATGGTTTTTTCAGTGAATATATATATATATATATATATATATATATATATATATATATATATACATACATACATATGTTTAATGTACATGTGATACATTGAAAACTCACATCATGGTAGTTAGAAGACACATTATATACTCTTTACAACTATACATAAATATGCATTCTGTACAAACCAAACAAAAATGATGTATCTATGTGTATTGTCCTACAAATCACTCAGCCTAGATCAGGGCTCTACAAACAGTTATATGTGAGCTACCAGTAGCTCTCAGACCACTTCAGAGTAGCGCACAGCCTTGAGGTCACCTATTAGATTGGCACAAGGTAATTCTTTCAAATAAAAGTTAAAGGAAGGCTGTGTTCATGTGACATCCTGATCACCAGGATGCAGATAGCAGGGCCTGACAATGAGCAGAATCATGGGCCCGGCTGGGTCTGAGTCACAGGGACAAACAACTGAAGCACTGAGGTATATCTATCATAAACATATATCCTTGCCAGGTCAAAATTTGAGACGTGCTAAAAAAAATGCCCCTCAAAGCTTTTAATTGGATGATAATTGAAAGAGAGAATTACCTAACTTCTTGAGCTAACACTTCATTTCATTTTACACCCATTTCCAAACTGCAGGACCCTTACTGCCAGTAGCCAGTACTCACTGTGCCATTGTATTTATGCTTAGCCTTCAGTAGTTCACAATGGTATGCACTGATCATATGCAAGTTACATCACAGAATATGTAGGCGCCCCTTGGGCTAGATGATATCAAGGCATGGATTAGTGAGTTTAGACCATGACATGGATGAGGGTAGTCAACAGTATGTATTGATATATTTTATTTGGTCAGCATGTAAAAATACATGTTGTATGGTAACGTATGAGCCATGCTTTTGCTAGATGTTGAAAAAGTGTGTTACATCAATACAGACAAACAAAAGTCACAAAACCATTGTTTTTTCTTTCATTTCTTGTACCCACACAAGTCAATGCACATCAGAAGTTAGATATTTGGAAGCTCATCTGCAGGAAAGTGCGAACCCTGGGGGTCTACCAGTGGCACAGCGTCCATTGCCGCTAGAGGTGGACGGACCGACGATGCTGGTCCAGAAAGTCAACCTAAGTCCAGCTCGGGCAGTCCTCCCAATGTGGGAAGCATGTTTGGCACGGTAAACATCGTTTACCACGAGGTTTTAACAACGCGGTACCTTTAGCACGCATCCCTTACAACGCAAGTCGTTACCACGACTTGCGCTGGAGGGCGCTAAAGGATTAAATATAGTAAATTTACTATCCCAACACCTTCCCTAGGGTCCACGGGGACTGGTGTTAGAATAGTAAATTATACTATTCGAAATCCGCACCCCAAACGCAAGTCGTGGTAACGACTTGCGTTGTAAGGGATGCGTGCTAAAGGGATGCGTTGTGATGGTACGCGTTGTACCGTCATACATCCGTTCGGCACAGCCTCGCCACCATAATGGCCCGCATTCTTGTATTGGGATATCCGGAGCTTGATGGGCAGTTGAAGGCCCAACAGTATCAGGAAGGGGGTAAGATCCTACATAAGGTTCACATGTTACATGACTAATTTTTTGTTACGGCCAAGTTTTTCTCAGTAACATTGAGGGTAAGCCTGGGTGGTAAACTCTGCTCCACCAGCAGGATTCACGGAGTTTTGGCACTCTGTGCTCCTCTTGGAGCGTGAAGTTTGGCAAAAAAACTCTGCCTACCACCGGCAGAGCGGACGTTACCTGCGCTTGCCCAATAGGGTGCATACAGAACGTGTTGCTCACATCTGAAGCCGCTTCTGGTGCTTTCTTGCATTTTTAACACATTTTGTTATTGGAAGTAAAAGCGGAAGTGTTTTAGTTTGATTGGGCACGGCTGGAGATCGATCCCGCCTCCCCTCTGCAGGATTCGGGCTGGGAAGCGAATATCCTGGCTCTGTGGTGGCAGCAGCAGGGGAAGAATGGAAGAGCAGACTGGCGTACGTAGAGCGAAAAGACAGACTACAGCAGCACCCCTGCGATGCCGGGCTTCTGCACGGCACACACAGAGCACAATGCAGGCTGCCACTGCCCTCCTTGGGGCCGTGCTGTTCTCTGTCCTGCTAGCCGCAGATGCAATCCATGCAAGGAAAACAGAGAGTGAGTATTTCCAATTTTCTCCTATTTTGCGTTAGCTGGCTTGCTCCCCTGTTACCAATGGGAGAAATCTGTGGCGGGGCAGAAGCACAGCTGGGCAGGCCTTGCCTCTCGCTCTCTGGTGCCTGCTCATGGGTGACTTTACCTGTCACAGCCAGATGGCTTGGCCCGTTATCTGCGGTGTTTCCCCAGACCATGCACACCATGTTGTTTTCAAATCGGGACGATGGCATGCATGGTGCCCAGTATATTATTTTTCTGTGTGTGGCTGTGTGTACGCATTTCAAACACCAGTAGGATAGAGTATAAGGCGCATGCTAAAGAAGTCTTGGGACTTGGTTGACTCAAGTTAGTTTATCAATCAATGTGTTAAGTAAGTTCATAATATTTTAAGTGTACAGTGCCCTCTAGCGGCATATTTTATAAACGGTACTAAGTTTGTACATCCACCTCGCATTCAACGATCATGGCATTAACACATATTTTTACTACTCCACCGTGCTTAACTCGCGAAATTCAACAGAGTTTTTGGGCAACTCTGGTGAATTCCGCAGAGTGAAACTCAGCAAACTCTGCCCAGGCCTGATTAATGGTGACCCTTGTCCAATGCACAGAAGAGTTCTTGAAGGTGTGTGTTTTGCGCAACCTGTACAATGAATGATGAGCTTTTTCTAATAATTTGTTGGAAAGGATCCTACCTGATTCCTGTTCACAATCAATGGATTGGTCTGAGCAAACACATTGCTGCCTAAATTCCACATAAATATCAGGTTCTTTGATGTCATGAGGGACAATTGTATCAGACGGGCCAATAGTGCTTATGGTGTCTGGTAGGGTGCTCCTTCACTACTGTGGATGATGTAATGGTAGCCCTATTACATGTGACATAGCAACTATGCACTTATGATACAGTGGATGTACCAAACATCACATTGGTTAGTTGGGATTCTACACAAACAAGCGTGAGCATGTGATCCAAAATGACTAGTGACATCAGAATTAACGGCTACATTTTCGAATCAAAACATATCCAAATTCTGTTTAGCATTAGAAATGTTTCATACAGGTTAAAAGAGACAGATTTACATGATGTCCCACTTCTTCACAAATGTGGGTGTAAGCCAGTCTGTTGTTGGGCAAATAATCGTGATGGTCAGACAATTTGTAATGTAACACAGACAGGAATGGTGGGTAACACATGCCCAAAACCATTTCTCAATGTCGTATGATAAATCAATGCTGAAGAAACATGGTAAACTTAAAAGGATTTTGGAAGATGAAATGTCTCATCACATATGTGTAGGAATATCCCATCAGGAGAGCTCAAATCAAGCCAAACTCATGACTCATTGGGAAAATGTATAAATGCATCAAGGTGTGATCTGTTCCATATTGTGATTTAGATTTGAATCTTTGAAGTAATTATCATATATGAATCAGTATTTGTAATAATTATTGTTCTACAAGCTTTTACTACTGTAACAGCCAGCATATTTAGTGAAACAATTTCACAATGATGCAATAAACTTCAAATAACTAGAAATATTTAGGAATCAAAGGTGAAAAAGCTTTTGCTCTGTACTGAAGTGTATTGGAAATGTTTCAAGGACTATGCATTTATTTATGCTGTACAAGTCATTTGTCAATCCACCCACATATTTGTTTCTTATTATCTTCAACAGCATAGGTATCTACATAGTATGTGATACATTGCTAAACTACTTCATACATAATCCATTTATAATTTTTACATTTACATATACTTTAGCTCCTTGATGCAAATGTTACCATAGTGAAATGCACAAACAAAGTAACCTGCATAGTTTATACCAATATTGGTACAGCATTGCAGCATTTGTTGACACACATTTATTCATATTGTACTAATTGAGAATGAAAGGTATGCAGATTTTAGTGCCATATGTACACTCTGTACAAAGGTATTTTTTGTTGATACACTTTTTGGTGACATCAGTTCACTAATCTAAACAGCAAAAGTCCAGGCATTCAGAGGTGTTAAACAGTTCCTTGAGAGACATAATAATGGACAAAAGACAAGAGCATATCTGATATATGAGCTATAATGAGCTATAATGGGGAATGACATAACTGTGACCAAATGGTTTCTGAAAAAGTTTCCTACATGCATGGACTTATGCTAATGTAGAACCAAAGTTTGAGAGCCTTGGAGCAGGTGAAATATGGAAACTTGGAAAATGTTTTGTGATGAAAGTTCATGATCAGTTATGTTTACACAGATTCAATCAAACTATTGTATATGTCATCTTAGCATAATTCAGAGCAGGTGAAGGAGAAATTGCCAACACAGGCAGGATAGCAGCTGGCCTTTGTAGTTTGGGTAATGACACCACCGACACTGAGGGATCCAGTGGCACGAGGATGAGGAGAGGGCAACAGAGGCGGCCGGCTCCTCAACATCTTCTTCAGAGGCCTCCTCCATCGAGCACTCCTAGTGGTGGCAGACCTGACAGGAAGTTTACCAACTGCATTCTTGTAAGCTGCTCAGAGTACCATCTCCAACCTCCCTTTTGCTTCCCCCAGTTGGCCAAACCTGCCCCCCTTAAATGGGCGGTGTCTCCTTTGCTTCAGGCGCCTCGCCCTGTGCTCCTGCTCAACTGAGTGAGGAGACTGTTGACCTCCTCCAGAATTTCCCTGTAGACCAGACCACACTCCTGAATGCCAGCCAGGGGGTTGACTGCCATATGCAACACATGGTAGCATATCTGGAAGGCATTCAACATGCTATGGCTGGCCTAAAGAGGTCTTTTAAAGGTCTAGCCTCCTCACTGACTGCAGCCTCCCAACTATCCCAACCTTGTGCCCCACCTCCCACCTCTTTCCCATCCCATTTCCATATTCCCAGACCTGTTCCAAGCACACTCACACATTTGCACACACCCACTCAAGCAGACACAAGCTACGCACCCACATAGAAACACAAACAATACAAAAGACACAGGCGCACATCCAAACATACAGACACCACACCCACCAGCATACCCACATGCACCACAATGCTCAGAGTCTGCACCTACCACCATACGCATGTGCCCCACCCCTAGCACACCCACATACACCACATCCACCACCACATGCACATGTAATGTGCGAGCACACCCAGAGGTCACTGCACCCACCACCACACCCATATGTACCACCCCTACCACCAGCACATCAACAGCAACCACATCTACTACCACACCCACATGCACCACCACCAGTACACCAACAGACATGGCACCTACCAACACACCCACATGCACCACCCCCAGCACCAGCACACTCACAGTCACCGTACCCACCAACACACCCACCAGGACCAACACATGCACTACCCCCACTACCAGCACATCCCAGGGACTGCACCCACCATCCGCCCAAATGCACCACCACATCCACATTCACCACAACCTCATCCAACACCTCCATGGCACACCCATTGACACACATCCACACCTTAGAATACACCCCAAAAAGACAAATGTCCACACTCAAGCAAACAACAGACACTTAGTAATCAAGACACACTCAAATGTGCAATACATACACCAGACCCTCTGTCACCTGCACCCTCAATAGACACATTCACATTATACACTACCACTTCTTCTACCTCTCAAACCCAACCCCCTGCCAAACATTCTACCCATTTTCCCCATGAGACTTTGTTTGCCCTTTCCTTCACCCCTTTCATAGTCCAAACTACCCCTCCCAAATACAAATCTACCCCGCCACACCTCAACCCACGCCAGCCACACTTCAACCCACCCCTTCCACATCCCAACTCACCCATCCCAAACAGAAAACCCCCCTCCCAAACTCAAGAGCACCTTTCCCCAAACACACATACCCCTCCCAAACCAAAGAGCACCCCTCCCAAACTCAAACACACCCCTCTCAAGTAAGAACTGTGAGGTGCCTGCTCTGCCCAATAGATGCCCCTTCCCCATTCTTGGCAGTGAATTTGGAGACACGTTTTGGGGAACCACACAACAGTGCGCAGTTTACTTTTTCTCATTTATTGACTGCCATTTAGCATTCATCATATTGTGAGACTTCTCTCATTGTTGCAATAAATGCATATTTTTGATTTCACCAAATTAGTCCTGGCATCAATTTTCCTTTGCAATTGTTTCATTCCTAGCAACGTTTCTGAATAAAGTGCTTCGTTTTCTTTACCGTGATGGCAGATAATAGAACATTTTTTATGTCTACTTTGTTAAGTGCTTCGAAGAGGGCAACTTGCGTGCCCCCAACTGCTGCACAGCTGAAATGAGGAAACTTTCCTCCAAACTGACTCATGTTTATCCAAGTAATCCATAGTGTTCCATGATAATCTCATACAGTGATCAATGTACTCCCAATCTTTTTAAAGACACTCCAGAGACAGCCAGATGATGCTTAAATGTTTATTACGCATTTTCATTTATCATATGTCGCCTTAAGCTTGAACATAGATATGTGCTTTTAACATTCCTTCGAGCCAACGTAGTAACAACCCAATGCATTTCGAACTCTTATAAGTTCTTCCTCAGGGGTACTGAAATGAATTGAAAAAAGACTGTATAAGCAATAAATAAAAAAATTAAATTAAAAACACAAGCCTATATTAACTGTGCATAATTCCATGAACACAAAAGATTTGTACCAAGCATTGTTCCACCCTTCCCTGTGCTCCCCTAATAAACTCACGTGTTGCAATAATTGTAATAATCTGCCAATGTATCCAAACCACTAATGCCTATAAACTTCCTGGACCTTCACTGTGCTGTCCCTTTAAATCATCCCACTTGTTTTCTCAAATAATCAAAACTGCACGAAGACACGATGTTGTGCAAATACTCGCCCCTTTCCCCAAGCTGTTCTTACATTTATAAGAACATTGCTGTATTTTATTTACCTTGTTACCGGAACCAGTGGCTCCCAATATGTGTGTCGCCTTGCGTGTTCAGCAATAAAAAAAGAACCAACCTACCACCCACCAGAATTTCCTTTAAATCCAGCTCCCTCATGTGTGCCGAATGAACCCTTGATTACACTAAAACCCCATGACCTCCTCCGTTCTCGATGCTAGCTCATAAAAGACTAACTTTCCCATCAAACATTGCCTCAGTGCCGAATGCCTGAAACCAGAACTGGAATTTAGCTGCATACCTCATCTTCATGATAAACACCAAATAAATGAAAATACGAGTGTTTTTTTCTTTAACACATTATAAAAAATAAATGAGTGAGTAAATAGTGACATACATCCACACGACTTATTTTGCTAGTGAACCACCTCTTCAATCAAATCAAATGTGCAGTCCTAAATTTTAAAATGATGTCAAATATACAGTCCTAAATTGATCTTAATGAAAACAAAATCCGCTCGAGTTCATAAGATGTGATGCTGTCTCCGAGGTGATGATCTTTGAGGCACATTCTTTTCTCCAACAGTGGATGAACGTAAGGGGTGCAATTCACTTTTGTTAAGTGCACACACTGGTTAACATTGCATGTCATGGCCATTTGAATTCAGGTGCAGGCATGTTTCATAGTAATGGCCACGTGCACCAACTAATAGATGTTAAAGATATTTGTATTTGTTTCATCTTGATTACTGAACAGAATGAGCATATATGCATTATACCTCATACAATATTGTGTCTATTGAAATTGGATACAGTACAGGATTTGCAGTAGGTAAGGGGAAATGTTACATGGATTTATAAGTTAAATACTTCATATTTGGGCCTGACATTGATTTGACTGCTAAATTATAGGTTAAAGGTTACACATTGTCTAGTTCCATTTCTACATTATGTTAGATTGCACTCAACATAAGGATATGTGTTGCATGTGTTTTTCATGTGACAATGTACAAAATGTATTCTAACACATCGGTATTGTGACTTTTTGTATTTTGATTTTATATCATTTTTTGCAAAAGTCCATTTTTTTAAGGCAGTTTTCATCAAATTAACACATACAATGTGATGATACAAGTGTGTGTCTTTAATTTTTCTTAAACATAAACAATATGGACATATGCATTGCACATTGGTATGCTATAGCTTGTAGGAGAGATTTCTAAATGCACGAGTCCACTGCAAGTCAATAGGTAACAGGTAAAGGTGAAGCTTTCCATTGATTGCGTCCACAATGGTGTTGATTTCGTTTGTTATCAAGCAGCAGCAGCGGTGGCAGGACTTGGAAGATTGGGTCCATGGCAGAAGAGGAAGGGTGAAAGTTAGAAAAGGTGAGTTTCTGCCTTATATCCCTTCCATTTCGCCTACTCAGATATGGAGGCTTTACTTCCACAGTCACGTCAGTGGAAAGGCACATCGTGTTTGACCCTGCTGGGAAACGTGTGGTCCTCCCTCCGTCAGACACCTTTGTCTATCCAGCCATCAATGTGGTTGACTTTTCTTGGTGGTGACGGTGGGACCTCGGCGGTCTTTCCTCTATGGACCCGCAAAAATCTAAATTAGGTGGGCGGACGGCGACAGCAGGACTCAATACGCCATGATCTAACTCAGGCCCATAGTTAGAGGTTTGCAAGTGATTCTGAGCAAACAAACCTGGTAAGAGCCATGCAAGTCACTCCATCCTGGATTCTCCTAATTGCCTAGTTTTCAAAATAGTACAGGTTTGATATATTTTCCTAGGGCCCAAAATCCACAACTACCAACTTTACAAGAAACAGGTCGATTTTGAGTTAAAAAATGTGATGTATCCATGTTGTATTTTGGGCCATTTCCTGTTGCAGACACTAGGCCTGCCCACAATATGAGGAACGATTTTTATCGCAAGACTTAGGGGAATGCTGGGTGGAAGGAACTTTGTGGCTCCCCACAGATTTCAGAACTTTCCTTCAGCGAAATATGAGGAAAATTTGATTTTTGGTCAAAGTTTGAGGTTTGCAAGGGATTCTGGGTGAAACAGCCTGGTGAGAGCTACACAAGTCACCCGCCCTAAATTTCCCCTCATGTCCAATTTTTGAAAATGTGCACGTTTGTTAGATTTCCCTACCCGGTGAGTTAGGGCCCAAAATCCAGAGCTACCCGCTTTACAAAAACGGGTCCGTTATGAGTGGAAAAATATGATATATACATGTTGCATTTTGAGCCTTTTCCTGTCACAGGTACAAGGCCTACCCACACAAGTGAGGAATAATTTTTAACAGAAGACTTAGGGGAATGCTGGGTAGAATGAAGTTTGTGGCTCCCTTCAGATTCCAGAACTTTCCATCTCAGAAATGTGAGCAAAAGGTGTTTTTGTTTGTTAAAGATTGAGGTTTGCAAGTAAATGTGGGTAAGTCAACCTGGTAAGAGCCACGTAAGTGACCCATCCTGGGTTTGCCTGGGTGTCCAGTTTTCAAAAATGTCAGGTTTGCTAGGGTTCCCTAGGTGTCGCCTGGTTAGGGCCCAAAATCCACAGCTATCCACTTTGCAAAAAAAGGTTCGGGTTTGGGGGGAAACATGTGATGTATTCATGTTGTGTTTTTGTCCATTTCCTGTCGCAGTCACTAGGCTGACTCTATTATGTGAGGTAGCATTTGTATCAGAAGACACGTGGGAGCATAGAATAGTAGGATATTTGTTATTACCAATTTGACTTCACTACATTTGTGCCTTCCAAATGTAAGACAAAGTATAAGAAAGAAGATATTTTGAAAAATACCCTCTAAATCATATGCTCGTATGGGTACCCACAAATTCAGCGATGTACAAACAACTACTGCTCCTAAACTCCATATCTTGTGCCCATTTCAGAAATAGATTCCTTGATACCTATTTTTCACTCTACCTATTTCACCATATGAATTGGTCGATACTCGGTACACAATGAAAAACCGTTGTACGGTGCAGCTTAGTTGTTGGCTCTTGGTACCGTGGGTTCTTGGAGAACCTAGAAACACTATGTATCCCAATAACCAGAAGGCCCTAGCAGACATAATGGTTTATTGGTTTGTAAATCGGCCAATGTGACAAAAAGTTACAGATTAAAATATTGTCACAAATGGCAGTTTTTTCCTACTCATTTTCACGATTTCTTTATTTCAACAGTTAGTCTCTTTAGGTAAAGCTTTACATATGACCCCCTGCTGAATAGGGAATTGTGTCTCCTCTTCTTAAAACTATAGCTTCTTTTGGATCACACATGGGTTTCATACTGGTTTTCACCACAAACTGGAAGTAGGTTGATAAAACAAAAAATAGGAACAATGGGCTACCTCTTTGAAAAATGCCAAAACGGTGGTAAAACATATATTTTTTATTAATCTTTGCATGTTCCTGAAAGGTGGGAATATGCTGACTTTAGTGCAGAAAACTGTTTGTCGATGCCATTTGTAGGAAAAAAAACAGACACCTTTATCCAGACAATTTATTTTGCTATTTTTCCTCCAAAACTCAAAATTTACCTACATTTGGCCTATTTTCTCCGTCCCCTCCAGAGGAATCCATAAACCCTGGTACTTGCATAATCACTAGGATTCTGGAATAAAAGGGTTCAAATTTGGCGTGGATAGCTTATGCTGAAAAATGGTATGGAGCCCTAAGCGCGACCTACCACAAATAGCCAAAACACGGCTCAGTACTGAGGGGAAAAAGCTCAGTAGTTAAAGAGCTAATAGTTCTTAAAAATCTAATTCAGTGTTGAAGTTGAATGTTTAATAAATATTAAGGAAAAGTAAGTTTCAGAAATGTACCTTTTGCCATTCTGTAATTCCTGGAGGCTAATTTGTATTTGCTCTCCAGCTTCTCCCAGCCAGTGCTTAGCATTTGAATCTTTGTGAAAAAATTGTGAAATGCCTCCCAGGAGCAAATAATAGGTTGACCTAAATAGGCAGAGATGAATTCTCTAAACTTGACAGAAAATTCAGTGTGGAGGCTGTCGGCCTTCTTTTTACTGCACAGTCTCAAATCAGGCTTTACAGGTCTTCTAAGCAATATATAGAAAACTTGGGACACACTTGGAAAGAAGGGTACAGGATGGCAAGAAAATGTTTGTGTATTCACTGCCGGTGTGCAGTAGTATTGTGAGTTTGTCCTACCGAATGTCTTTCTCTGGGCTTTGCAAAAAACACTTGGGGAACACTTAAAAGAAAGTAAACAGGATGCCAAGACAATCGTTGTATATACACTGTCTGGTTGCTGAAGATTCCTGCTTTTGTCCTACCAGATTTGTGTTTCTGGGTCTGCCTCAAATTGGAGTGAAATCTTAAATGTAGGAAGACACTAGGATTACAATAGTACACCCCCCACACACCCCACCCTCAAAGCCCATGTTTAGTGTGGCTGAAGACTTTTGCCATCTTCAAAAAGTCAAAAGTCGAAACGGTTGACCACTGAAATGTTTACCCCTTTGGTTAAGGCATGCCCAGCAGTCATTCCCACCCACAGGCCGGTGTCAGGCATAAATGCGGCATTACCAGACACCCACAGTAGAACACTGCTGACCCTGAGGAAAAAAAGAAGAGGATTGGACCTGCTGTCCATGACCTGAGAGGAGCCTGGAAGGACAAAACCTGCTCCGTCATTTACCCAGGGCAAAGAAGTGGACTTGAATGGTCATAAGGCTGACCTCCTCTTCAAGCTACGATGCAACAACAAGTTACAAGAGGCCGTCTGCTGCAACTCCCAGCTGATCAGTACCAACTGGAGCTGGACTAGACCCAGCTGGTGACCTTTGCCTGACACCCTGTGAGTCTCTAACTACCTCTTCTGTAGCACTGGGGGCCTTTAGAAGTGTCCTCCTCTGGTGGATTGAGACTTAAGGACTAAGTCAGAAGATAAAGTCTTTGACCATGAAGAACCCGGTTGGTGTATCAAACCTGCACCCCATTGCTATCAGTCACTACTTGCACCTAGGTCCCAGTCTACCGAAACAATAGGGTATTGTTAGACCTGGCCTTATTGGCGTGGGTCTCACTCCATTTTTACTGTTGCCTCATGTGTTTTGCTGGTGTTAGATGCTTTGAGCACTGTGTCACTGCTGTCCAGTGCCACAGTGCGAGTGCTCCCTACCATAAATTGATGTATTGATTAGTGGTTCCATGACTGGATATTTGGTTTACTTGTCAGACCCTAGTACAGTGCACTGAGTGTGCCCAGACGTGTAAATCCAAATGCCGCTAGTGGGCTTGCAGCACTGGTTGTGCCACCCACAGAAGCGGCCTTGTAAAATGTGTCTAAGGTCTGCCATCGCAGAGTCTGCGTGCAGTCTGGTACTGTCATGCTGACTGGGCAAGTGCACCCACTTCCCAGTGCCTAAACCTTCCCTTGACGTCATATTAGTCACCCCTATGGTAGGCTCAAATGGCAGGGTGCATTGTAAGTATAAGGTAGGACAAGCCCTGATGTGTGTGGCATGTTCTAATAGTGAATTACAGACATTTTCATGTTTCACTATTGCAAGCCTACCTGTTCTCCGTAGGCCAGAATGGGCTGCTGGATTATTACATATTTATAATCCTAGCAGACTCAAGAAACATGGTAGAAATTCAAGTTTAGTATGCCTGGACTCAGAATAATAAAATACATCTTTTAGTGAAGTTTATTTTAATATTCTGTGTTTGCAAATACCACTTCTAGAAAGTAGGTATTTGCTTGCCTAATCATTTGAGCCAGCCTCTGTGAGGTTGTGTATTCCTTCGTCTGGTTTCTGTGAGTGACAGGGCTGGGGGATTCCAAGAGACAGGCTGGGGAAGCCCGGTGGTGAATAGGGAGCTCTGCATCTAGATGGGAGTGAGGAGTTGCACCTGGGACCTGAATAGGGCTGGCCTTCCCCCTACAATGCCGGCTCCACCCCCTGTGGTGCGTCTGATGTCTCTGCCCTCCACACTGAGAGTGTCAGAAACCATACAGATGCACTAACCTGTAGCAAGGTGCAGCAGGAGCGATGTCCGACGCTAAGTCTCCCTATCCCCTGCAATGGCACACCCCGGGTGTAATAAACCAACACCACTGAGCGTAACACCGCCAGGGAAGGGGAAAATGGATAAAAGAAACAATAAAGTGCAGCTGTTCAAAATAAAGTAGCAGATAACTTCGGATATCTGTTCGAAGTATAACTCTCTGATCTTGTATGGTAGACCCTGCAGAGGGAGAGACAAAGTATCATTCATACATTCCAGACCTCCAAATAGATCAATACACTATGTGAATGGAATATAACTTACAGTTTAGATAGCCGCAAGAATCTCCTATTAACCATTCAAAAACAGGAAAAAATAAAGCATAAAAGTAAAGAAAAAGATTCTGTAGGTAGCAAGACACTCAAAATACTATGAGCATAGTTCCATTAGATCCTTTTGCAATTTGAATAATATACTCCTTAGTCTTATGCAAGCTAACAGTTCTTAAACGTTGCAGATATCTTCTGTTACTTCACAAAAGGATTCACTGCCCAGCTAGTATTGGATTTACACAGTCTTACTCCTTAGGAACATGTAAATATCCAAATGTTTGATTCCAAAAATCATAACGACAATCCAATGTCTTTGGCAAGTTCCAAAAGCAGAAAATAAATTCCCCTCAAGTCAAGGTTGAATTTAAAAATGTTCATTTTTTCTTATCCAATCACCATTAGAGCATCCGCTCTTCTTCTGGGATTAGCGCGACTGAAAACGCGCTGCTGAAAGAAACAAAGGCGCCTTACCGTGAAGCCAATTTCAAAGTGGGTGTAAGCGTCGGGTCTCTGTTCATCAGAGAGCAGTGCCTGCCTCAGATCCCAGCGCGTTCAGTGTGCGATCTAGGCTAGGCAGAATCAGAATTCAAGCTTACTTGCTTCAAAAGTTCAAGAATGGCGAACCAACAGGAAACAAAAAACGAAGGGAATCTGTTGTTTTTCAAGGCGCTGCAAGAGCTGCTAAGAAACACAGCTTACTCCTAGGATCAGGTGACAAGCATCTGACTGCTGGTAGAGGAGGAGTATAAGTTAGAAAATGAAAAGAGAGAAAGGACATCCGCCCCTAGGCATTCTGGGCAATGTAGTGTACTAACATTCTCACACTAATTTCATTCATACAGACAACCCAGGCTACGTTGTGACAGAACCCCCTCACTAGGACCGACGCCTCGGCGGTACACCAGGCTTCAAAGGGAAACGAGCGTGAAAACGCCTCAACAAAGCTGGACAATGTACATTAGCACGGGGCTCCCAAGACCTATCTTCAGGGCCATACCCTTGCCAATCCACGAGATACATCACTCGGCCTCTCACATATTTGGAATCCAATATAGCCCGTACCACATACTCATCTTCACCCTCCACTAGTACCGGAGATGGCTTCGAGGGTAACCTAGTGAGAAGGGGACATGGTTTCAAAAGGGACACATGAAACACAGGATGAATGTGCCAGGAAGAGGGAAGAGTCAGTTCCATAGCCACAGGATTAATAACACGGCTAATAGGATATGGACCCACAAATTTAGGTTTTAATCTAGTGTTACCCTTGAACTTCAGATGCTTAGTGTCGAGCCACACTTTCTCTCCCACCTTATACAAGGGTTTGGGCGTTCTCTTTCTATCAGCCTGACTCTTATCCCTGGCTCTAGATGTTTCTAGATGTTGTTTAGCTTCCTGCAAGACTGCCCGAAGATGAGTGTGATGATCTTGTATGGTAGGATGCAGAGAGGTAACTGGTTGCTCAAAAGGAATCATGTTTGGATGAAATCCGTTAAGGCAATAGAAAGGCGAACAGCCCAATGAGGAATGAACAGCGTTATTGTATGCAAATTCGGCTGTCCAAAGAAGCATGCTCCACTCCTCATTATGCTGTAAGGTGAAACACCTGAGATACTGCTCCAAGGTTTGATTTAACCTTTCTGTTTTGCCATCTGTCTGGGGGTGATAACTAGTAGATAATCTAGCATCTACCTTCATGGCTAAGCATAATGCCTTCCAGAACCTCGAGGTGAACTGAGTTCCCCTATCTGTAATCAAAACAGAAGGTATTCCGTGCAGTCTCACTACTTGATGAAGGAAAGTGATAGCTAACTCTCCTGATATAGGCAATTTGGGCAATGATACAAAATGACCCATCTTAGTTAGATGATCTATAATGACCAAAATGGTATCATTACCCCGACTGAATGGCATCTCCACTATAAAGTCCATAGAGACAGTATGCCAGGGTGCAGGTGGAACAGGTATTGGCCTCAACATCCCACTAGAAGGCTGATGCCTAGACTTAGATTGAGCGCATATAGAACAATGTTTGATGTAAGTCTCTGTATCTTTGCGCATAGTGTTCCACCAAAAGTATCTAGACAAAGCATGAAACGTCTTTTGTAACCCCAGATGACCTGCTAGAAGGGAATCATGAGTCCATGCTAACACTTTTTGTTGTACTGGCACTTGAGGAATGTACAATTTATTGTCATGGAATAGCAAGCCATGTGCCCTCGTTCTGTGTATAGGAGCTCCATCCAACCATCCTTGTACATCCATTTGTTGGTAGTGGGTTTTTACTTCTTCTAGGAAATCATCTGCTGTTACCACCACTGGAATCACAGACTCAAAAGAGGCATTCTGTAAAATAACAGGAGGTTCTTCCGATGACATCTGGGTTTCCTCCATACCAGAGGAAGGTCGTGACAGGGCGTCGGCTTTACCATTTTGTGGGCCGGGTCTAAACTTGATCACAAAATCGAAATCTGCGAAAAAGAGCAACCATCGAAGCTGTCTAGGCGTCAATGCCCTAGCACTCTTCAAAAACAGCAGATTCCGATGATCTGTAAAGATTTCCACTGTATGCCTAGCCCCCATCAAATGGTGCCTCCATTCTTCACAGACCCTCTTAATTGCCAGCAACTCCTTGTCTGTAATGCTATAGTTCACCTCACATGGTGTCAGCTTTTTTGAGAAATAAGCAACCGGATGTAGTTGGCCCGTATCTGGATTTCTCTGAGATAGGATACCACCGATAGCATAATAGGACGCATCCGTTTCCACGACAAAGGGCTGAGCAGGATCAGGAAGTCTCAATATAGGTGCACTGGTGAAACAACCTTTTAATGTCTGGAAGGCGTGCTCTGCCTCCTCTGTCCAATGGAATAGCACTCCCTTTCTCAAAAGAAGAGTCATGGGTTGGATGATCTTCGAAAAATCCCTGATGAACCGGCGATAGAAATTAGAAAATCCAAGAAAACTCTGGAGACTTTTCACACTAGTAGGGGATTTCCAAAGGACTATGGCATCAGTTTTCTTCCTATCCATGCAGAGTCCTCCTGGCCCAATCACGTATCCCAAGAACTCTACTTCCTCTGTGTGAAAAAGACACTTTTCCAACTTAGCGTACAAGGCATGTCTACTCAGTCTTTCCAATACTGCAGCCACATGAGGCACATGTTGTTCCAAGGAAGCAGAGTATATTAAAATGTCATCAATATATACCATGCAGCATACATCCAATAAGCCTCTCAGCACATCATCCATAAAGTATTGGAATGCGGCGGGGGCGTTGCAGAGACCAAAAGGCATCACCTGGTACTCATACAACCCGTACTTTGTACGGAAAGCTGTTTTCCATTCATCCCCCGCCTCATTCGCACCAAATGGTAGGCCCCTCTAAGATCCAGTTTCCTAAAGATGGTAGATCCCTTCAATTGATCGAGTAGAACTGGAATCAAGGGTAACGGGTACCTGTTCTTTTTTGTGACCTTATTAATGGCTCTAAAGTTTATACACGTGCGCAGACCACCTTCCCGTTTCGGTATAAAGAAAAGCGGCGATGACGCAGGAGATGAAGAAGGACGGATGAATCCAGAATTCAGCATCTTTTTTAGATACGATTGCAAGTAGGTATTTTCGGCCTCTGTTAAAGCGTAAATCCTACTGCAGGGTATAGAGGCTCCTGGTTCCAGATCTATAACACAATCGTATTCCCTGTGGGGAGGTAGTCTGCTGGCTTCCTGTTCATCAAACACATCCTTATATTTCCTATATTCTTCTGGAATGGATCCAAGGAAACACACGGAAGGAGTGGTACAACTAGAAGCTAATAAGGATGCAGGTGTTTCTTGGTTCGACGGACAATTTCTCATCTCTCGAGTGCAATGTTCCATACAATAGGCAGAATTGAGATCTATGGTACGAGCTGCCCATTTCACCAATGGATCATGTAAAGTGAGCCAAGGCATCCCTAAAATGAGCTTAAAATGAGGGGCATCAATCAGATCGAACTGTATTGTCTCGAAATGTGTGGACCCAACCTGCATAGACAACATCTGAGTGTGGTAACATACAGGTCCAGAGGTCAAAGCAGTTCCGTCCACTGCCTTCACAGGCTTCAATTTTTTAATACATTGAATACCCATCTCATATGCGTATCTTTGGTCCATAAAGTTTCCTGTAGCACCGGAATCCAAAAGGGCATGTACTTGAATGATTCCAGAACTCTGCATCTCCAATACTACACATACATTCATATGAGCAACAGAAGTCTGTACAGTGTTAGCCAGAGTAGGGAAGACCTCGGAATTCTCTAGCTGCAAACAAGGGGTCTCCTGCTTATTTGCGCTCCTTAGTTTTCCGACGTCTCAGACTGAATTTCCACCGCAGAAGCCTTTTTTCCTCCAGGAAAATCTTTATATGAGGTTCTGGTTCTAGACTTGCACTCCTTAATAAAATGACCTGGCTTTCCACAATACATGCATAGCTTTAAGGACCGTCTTCTGTGTCTCTCTTCGTAATTAAGGGGCCCTCTGATTCCACCCACTTGCATGGGTTCCACTCCTTCCATGGACGGAGGACGTTCTTCAGCACTAGGTTTCGTTCGTGTAAACAACATCCTGGAATCAGATCTCTGTTTATCTCCCTTCCTCTCCTGAAGGCGATGATCTAGTTGAACTGTCAAGTCTATCAACTCATCACAAGTTGACGGCATGTTCACTACCTGTGCTAACACATCTTTCAGTTCACCTCTCAGGCCCTGGTAGAATAGTGAAGTCCTTTTCTCAACTGGCCACTCAGTTTCTACGACCAACCTATTAAATGAGGTGATATACGTAAGAAGATCCTGTGCACCCTGTTTCAGTGTTATGAGCTCCCTATCTAATGTCAATTGATGTGCCTTCCTATCAAAGAGTTTACGCATTTCGTCGCAAAAGTTATTAAAATTGCGCAACACTGGGTCATTCCTTTCCATCAATGGAAAGGACCAACTAGCAGCATTACCCCCCCAGATAAGACATTACAAACGCTGTTTTGGCTTGATCATCCGGGAAGACTGCAGGTTTGCACATGAAGTGCAGTTTACATTGTCCCAAAAATGTGCCAAATTTCTTTGGGTCCCCAAAGTATCTTTCTGGAGGAGCCAATGGAAGCTGCAAGGGCTGAAGTACTTGAATGGTGGATGGCCCAGACCCCCCGGAATGTACCTGAGTGGCGTCATGTACTTGGGGAGGAGGAAGAGTCCAACTCTTTATATAAGGAGTACCTCGTGTACTTGTCGGGCTAGCTCGAGAGATACCAGCTACCTCCCTACGAAGTGTACCTAACTCATTCCTCATTTCTAAGTTCTCCCCCCTAAAGGCGTCCACCTACATCCTCAATGCAGTCATAGTCTCCAGCACTGATGTCAAAACAGTGTTGGTCTCCATCGCTCAGGCTGCACGTAACCTTGGGCTTGTCACTCTGTCAGAAACCATACAGATGCACTAACCTGTAGCAAGGTGCAGCAGGAGCGATGTCCGACGCTAAGTCTCCCTATCCCCTGCAATGGCACACCCCGGGTGTAATAAACCAACACCACTGAGCGTAACACCGCCAGGGAAGGGGAAAAAATGGATAAAAGAAACAATAAAGTGCAGCTGTTCAAAATAAAGTAGCAGATAACTTCGGATATCTGTTCGAAGTATAACTCTCTGATCTTGTATGGTAGACCCTGCAGAGGGAGAGACAAGGTATCATTCATACATTCCAGACCTCCGAATAGATCAATACACTATGTGAATGGAATATAACTTACAGTTTAGATAGCCGCAAGAATCTCCTATTAACCATTCAAAAACAGGAAAAAAATAAAGCATAAAAGTAAAGAAAAAGATTCTGTAGGTAGCAAGACACTCAAACTACTATGAGCGTAGTTCCATTAGATCCTTTTGCAATTTGAATAATATACTCCTTAGTCTTATGCAAGCTAACAGTTCTTAAACGTTGCAGAATCTTCTGTTACTTCACAAAAGGATTCACTGCCCAGCTAGTATTGGATTTACACAGTCTTACTCCTTAGGAACATGTAAATATCCAAATGTTTGATTCCAAAAATCATAACGAAAATCCAATGTCTTTGGCAAGTTCCAAAAGCAGAAAATAAATTCCCCTCAAGTCAAGGTTGAATTTAAAAATGTTCGATTTTTCTTATCCAATCACCATTAGAGCATCCGCTCTTCTTCTGGGATTAGCGCAACTGAAAACACGCTGCTGAAAGAAACAAAGGCGCCTTACCGTGAAGCCAATTTCAAAGTGGGTGTAAGCGTCGGGTCTCTGTTCATCAGAGAGCAGTGCCTGCCTCAGATCCCAGCGCGTTCAGTGCGCGATTTAGGCTAGGCAGAATCAGAATTCAAGCTTACTTGCTTCAAAAGTTCAAGAATGGCGAACCAACAGGAAACAAAAAACGAAGGGAATCTGTCGTTTTTCAAGGCGCTGCAAGAGCTGCTAAGAAACACAGCTTACTCCTAGGATCAGGTGACAAGCACCTGACTGCTGGTAGAGGAGGAGTATAAGTTAGAAAATGAAAAGAGAGAAAGGACATCCGCCCCTAGGCATTCTGGGCAATGTAGTGTACTAACATTCTCACACTAATTTCATTCATACAGACAACCCAGGCTACGTTGTGACAGGAAGAAGAGAAGGAAGGCTGTCAACAAAGTGCTCCAGGACTGTACTTGCCTTCCACAATGCTGGCTCCATCTCCTGTTTGGCGTCTGATGTTCCTGCCCTGCACTGAGAAAGGAAAGGAGAAGTCTGGTAAACAGAGTGCTTCAGTACTGGTTTTGACTGGGCACAGGCCCCTCTCCCCTCAGAGAAGAAAGGATTTTGGGGTATAAGTATTGGGACCCTGATCCCATGAAATTAGATCACTTCTGGACTTACAAGACGAAAACTCTGCTGAGGAGAAGGTACCTGAAGAAACTGAGGAGAGACTATTTCCAAGCTGAAGTGCTGCTTGGGGGATTGGCCTGCAGTGGTTGCCTGACTGCCAAAGGGAGGAGAAAGAACTTTGTGGACTTTTCTTTCAACTTGCCCAAGGATCTCCAAGGGCTTGGAAGAGAGCTTGCACCCTGACCGAAGTCCCAGGACCAGTAGACTTCACCAGCCTTTGTGAATTGCTGCTGGAAACAAGTGGCTACAGAGGCAGGGAGCTGTGACCGACTCTCTCGACTGGCCCGGTGTCCTGTTGTAGGCACCGCATCAAGCAACGTCTGCCTCGAACAATGCAAGTCTGTGCTCACCGACTCCGTCCTGACGCTGTCACCGAGCCGTAGCCTGCACCGCGCCTGGTAGACACCGCGACGTGCAACACCTCGCTACACCGAATCGAACTGGTCTGACTGACACGGTCACCGCTGTCCGGACTGATCGACGCCAGCTACCAAACTATGACTCGTTCGCCACACCGCAAGCTGCAAACACCGCATCGAAGCACCGTCTCGCCCTGCAACGCAAGCCTTGGATCCACCGACTCTGTCAACGGGCAGCTGCCTGCACCGCATCGAGGGACAACACGTCCTGCAACGCTTCCTTTCCGCACCGCGACGATCACCGGAACCGGCTCGCACATCCGTACCGGCCCCCCAAGTAGGGGGTACTGTGGCTGGGTCTGTCGACATTTGAGTGGGCCCGTACCGACACGGTCCGCTGGATTTGCTAGACTCTGTGTTATTTTCAACAATGCTGTAGCCAGACCAGGTTACCGACTCGCACAGAACCTTGATTTAAGCCTTTTTACAAGAACTCTTACACATTGGCCAATTTTAAATCTGTCTGCTCTGTGCCATAGGTTCCAGGGGGTTGAGCTCAGGTTAATTTAGTACATTTGAGGATTCACCCTGAAAATGGTTGTGATTATAATTAGAGGTGGATAGTGATCCCACTTAAATATTAACCCAAATTCTTACACTATGATAATAGTTTTGCAATCCAGCTTTACATGAGGCTCAATGAGGCTCTTAAAAGATGTCTCAGGATTGCTTTTGTGCATTACCACTCTATTTGCCCTAAACTTTGAATGAAAAGTTCTCTTCTGACTTTCCCTTTGCAGTTCTCGGGAAATTGGGACACTATAATCCTCAACTTTATTGCAGTTTTCACTAAAGCTTGGACTGAGAAAAAACATTGGACCATGGTTTTGTCCTATATGGGCTCTTCTCTCTGAACGTCAAATTATTATCCTGTTTTCTCCTCCTTGTCTTTTCTGGTGTGAGTAAAGGTAAACAACGCCACACTGAGTCTGGGGTGGAATGATAGAATACCACTGGCCACCCCTCTCTGGGACACCGCCCAATCTGGGAATTTGAGAGTCACTAAAGGGTTTGACCGTTGGGATTTTATTGGCTTATCCTCAGTCGGGGACCTGTGGAAGGAAGGAGGAGTAGCCTCCTTTGACCAGCTAAGAGACGAATATGAACTAGCTGCCTCAGAACAATAAAGATATTTCCAAGTCAGACATAGGCTGCAGGCGGTAATTCCCAGGGGTGAAACTCTGCCTGGGTCCTCTCCACTAGAGGACAGAATACTAGGCAGACACCTTCCAGATAAGTCAATCTGCTTGATTTATAAAAAACTTATAAACAATGTACCTGACCCACTCCTTCAACTCCGAGCCCACTGAGAACAGGACATAGCTGGACTGGATGATGGTGAATGGTTAGAGGCTCTTGCATCTCCTAGAGAAACGGCTATCTCATCTAGGCTGAGGCTAGTCCAGCTTAAGATACTCCATAGAATATACCACTCTGGGCCTACGTTGGTTAAGATGAGATTTAAGGTTGATGCAGATTGTATCAGGGGATGCGGGCAAGATAGCGCATTCATACATACACTTTGGGAATGTCCAGTAATCCAGGGCTATTGGGTGAGAGTGACAAATTGTATGACAGAAGTCATGGGGGTAACGACCGACTGCAATATCAAGTTATGTCTTATAAATAACTGGGGCCCCACAGACTTAAACACTAAAGTGGAACTATGGGTGTCACTGGGGATGATGGTCGCCAAGCAGAATATTGCAAAACTGTGGGGGGGGGGGAGCGAGAGAAACACCGTCCCTGAGGCTTTGGGATACGATATGGATCAATGTATGTTTACTGAAAAAACTGTATATGAATCAAGAGGTTGTCCCAACAAGTGGTCGCAGATATGGCATAAATGGAACACTTACATGCAAAGAGTGGACATTGAGTAGAGGTCACTAGGCCAATGTACTGTGTCATTCTCCGCCCCTGTTGGGGAAATACTTTCACTGTGGATTGTTTCAAAACGCCGCACTGAGAATAAAATTGCCTGTAAATTGTTTTTCAAGTGATAATTTGAATTTAATAAAAAAGAACTGCAAAAAAAAAAGTTAAGAATCAATTCTTTTACAAGTGAGCAATCTCTCTGCACTTTTTTGTAGTTAGTATCGAACAGGAGGTGTTGGTTCATTTGCTTTTGCCAGCCTATCTGGTGCACAAATAGCAGGTACTGCAGAATGCAGTATCTTAACTAATCTGTGACCCGATCAGCTTCCATTACCTGATGTCACATTCAGATACACTTGTTTCCTGTGCAAGTAAAAGTTAAGCTTAGCGTTTGTCTCATATTTCCAAAGAGGGATTGGGCTCTACAACTCTCCATCTGGAAAAATGAAGAGTTCACCTGCCCCTAGATGGACGCTATCATTTTTTGTACAACTTGGGGTTTGAAGTACTCAGAATAAATCACTTCATTTATAGAAGCTCCTCTTTTCTTCAATGTTGTACAAAAATATTCATATAAGGACCAGATTTGTTCCCACATTAACACATCAGTAGTATCTCATATGTTTTCCATTTAAAGGGATCTCTGCTCTCTTTTTATGTCCCTATGACAATTGGTATATTTTGAAAAGTACCAGGAAAACAATCAACTGTGCTTACATGTATACCCAGAATATCTAATATTAGTACAACAAACATTACTTGGAATCTATTTTGCATTTGCGAGTGGTTTACCACCTACTTGAAGTAGGTGGTAAACTGCGAGTGTTTTGTGGCCGCCAGTGCGGTTGCAAAACAATTGTGTATTGCGTGGTAACTCGCTATTAGGAAGGGACAACCCTTCCCAAATGTTGGAGTGGCAAATGCTATTTTGCGAGTCAGTGACTCGCAAAATAGCATTTGTACATGCCATTTCCCTTTTTTGCGGTTGCAAATGGGAGGATCTCCTGTTTGCGGCTGCAAAAAAAGTTTCATATATCTCGATCTTGATGTATAAAATGCTCATGGAAGGAGAGGAATCTTGAAACCAAATTTATTCAGCACGGGACAGGAAAAACATATACCGTCTAATACCTAGTGCAGATCAATTTAGATCAGAAACTGCAAGTAAATGAAAAACGAAGATCGTGGAAACATTCAAGTGTCAGTGCTTTAAATGTCTTCACATGGCCATTGTTAATTATTTGTTGGGAATATATTAGTCTGGAAGAGTTGCGCTGGGGTCAAGCTATCCTGGCTGATGAGGGGTGAAACCTCAAAACCGGTCCTAGGATGCTTGTTTCTGGTTCAGGAAGAACCTGGCTTGGCAGTTCGGGCTGGACTGTTCCCATGAGGCACATGAGGATTTGTTCTGCAGTTCGTCCATCAATCATGTGTCTTTTGTTTTCTCGCCCTAAGTGCACCAGGTATGCCCAGACGTGGGTCCCCTGCCCTCCATGCCACTGGAGTCAAGCTATCCTGGCTGATGAGGGCTGAAAGCCCGAAACCAGTCCTAGGATACTTGTTTCCAGTCCAGCGAAGACCTGGCCTGGCAGTTTGGGCTGGACTGTTCCCATTGGGTGCAGGGTGAAGCCTGATTTGCATATGGCTGGGTCCAAACTGGAATGGCGAGCAAAAAAACGATAAATTTAGGCCCAGATCTCTGTACTGGGGTGTATGTATGGCATTGTTCTGCATTTTGTCCATCAATTGTTGTTTTTGCATTTGAGTGAGTCTGTCAGCAGGTGTGAGAGTGTCTGAGTGACTTTCCGAATGAGCGCATGAATATCTGAGTGTGTGAGTGTATATTATTTCTACATTTTTCAGCAGAATTTGTGAATGTGCTGCAAAGTTACATGGGCCGGGTTGAGTGTACTGACAGATTTGTGACTCCTGGCACATGGAACAAAACATTATTGGATATTTCCTTGCCCATCAGGGGTCCCTCAAAGATCTCTATATTGCCCTCAGGGGGCTGGCTACCTCTACCCTGCCCCCTTCGACTACATTTCATATTTGTTCTTGCCACCAGGGACTATTCCCCGATCTAAAATGGTGGCCACAACTTTCTAGTCAGGTTCCGGCCAGCCAGGAACTGCATTACTATTGGTGCATGGATTCGTGAAGCATTGCAAGAGATTTGCAGAGGATCCGCATCCCTAGATAGACAAATTCGTTTTTCCATTAATATCTCAAAAAGTACTGAATGAATTTACACCAAATCACAAAAAGCACACTTTGTCGACCAAAATCTAGCTGTCTGCCAAATTTAGTGTCATTCTGTTCAGCTGTTTGGGATGTAGATATGTCTAAATTCTCTATGGGAATTACCATGGGAAAAACACGTGTGGCCTCCCATTTTCTCAGCCCCGCTCAACGAATCACTTTGAAACTTTCAAGATAGCAGCTGTACTCAGGTGCCTACTAATTTTGAATATTTTGTGAAGATTCATGAAACAGCCAAGTTCATTGGCAAAACATAAACTGCTTTTCCTATGGATACTAGGTCATGTATATATGCAAAAGTAACCTACTCAAAAAATGTCCTGGGAAATGAACCAGCCACTCTGGAGTTGTTGTATAGATAGCGATCATTTAATTATCAGTAGACAATTGATCAATTGATAATGTGTTTCAACTCTCCAGAGTCTTGTTCACATGATCACAACAATTTTTCTGGCACATAAATAGTATTTCAGAGCGACGACAAGAAATAAGCAACATAGAAAACAGATGCTTGTTAGGTTTTCACAAGTGATCAGAAACTCAAAAATATGCATTTTTCAGTGACTCAAAAATGTATACATTGTGGTAAATAAATAATTTATTACCGGATCTATTTTTCAGAATAATCAATAAACATGTAGCTCAATAAATAAGAGTCAAGATTCGAGGTAGCTGGAGTTTACAGGCTTTAATAGGCATAAAGGACAGGAACAGGACAGCCTGTATGGGAATAGGATGGCAGCTGCCGGGGGCAGGATCTGGGAATAAATGCGTAAGGCTTGGACAACTTTTAGTAACAGTTCACAGTATATATATCAAAACAATTGCATTACATTCAATACAGTAGGCGTAGCAGTAGGCGTGACTCGTAACAGTCGCGAAAGATAAGGACAAAATGAAGTAACAAGAAGGCGTGTACAGGGCGTATACATAGACATGTGATGTAAACGTAACAGAATATGTCATAAACGGGGCGGAAACATGGAGGGGGCTACCTGAGCAGCTGGGACCTCTAACCTAGTGGTGCGCGCAAACGGGCAATGACGTGTTACCAGGGAGAACTGGGGGCTATGACTTCTGCGCTAGAAGAGGAGACTAAAGTCTGGAGTGTCAGAGCGACACGTACCCAAGGCATATCTAGTATCTGGTGTTTAGAGTACATGTTGATAGAATCCAAAAGTTATCAGGGCAAAGGCTAATGGACACTAAGACTGGTGCGTGCATAATTCTATATGTATTGTGTGTGCGAGGAATATTCTATGAATATTAATACAGTATTTCTCTTGCATGGAGACGTAAAGGCTAGACTATGACGGGAACTATTGATGCGATTCAGTAGCTTAGGAATGCAGAGAAGGAGGGCTGAACTGATAACTAGAAACATAACATATTCTTGGCAGACTAGGAGGCAGAGCCAGGCCGGGCCGGGCACTGCGTGGCAAGAAGTAAGCTAAGGGTCAGGGATACAGGTGGGGGCTGTATCGCTCCTCGGAGAGGGTTCAGGAGACAGGAGCTGAATCTGAGTCCGGGCCCTTTTGAGGCCTAGAAACGGGGACAATTCAATGAATTAACGTGCACACTGTAAAATGTGGCAACGCAGGTTTACATAGGCCTGATATTCGTTGTTTTCACGAAGACTGGAAACTGGCATACTAGAGATGGACACAACTGTAATTGCGTCTTTAATCGATCAGAGGGGAATACATGCATATCGATCATGCACATATAGCATAAGATGGGGAACACGTAGGCACATATAACATGGCAAAATTTACTTTTCCACATTCCCTCCTTGTGCCCTACGTTTCCATCAGGAAACATCAATATTCATGATACCATCTATCATTTCATATAGCATCATTTGCTCGTCTCGAATTGTCTTGGAACGGGATCTAGGACTAGGAATACAAGAGGTAGCACACATGCCGCAAATTGCAGGGCCACATTGTATACAGAAGCAGCAACTGAATATGATCATTACTGCAATACCTAGGAATGAAAATACTCTCCATCCCCAGGCAGATATAATACTCCAGAACCAACCGGACCATGTCCAGGTGCCTGGATTCTGGTGTAACTGATGGGCAATTTTATGAAGTCTGGTTATAGCTGAATAAACAGACGGCACGTTATTAGGAATGAAAATGCAGCAACTAGATCCGATGACTCTACATGCTCCTCCTCTATCGGCCAGTATGACGTCAAGAACGAGACGATTTTGGAGCACGACAAATCTCATAACAGATTGTTCTTCGGTTAAGTTACCTAGAGCAGAAGTAGTCTCATTCACTACTGCTTCGAGGGTTCTGGTTAGTCTACGTATTAACTTACTATTCTGGACAGGGCCTATAAAGAAGAAGAAACCTTTATTAAAGTCTTGATACTGTTCTAGAGTAGTTTCAGTTTGATCGACAATTGGGGACTCAATCTCCCTTCTATGTCTGACGTGTACTAGATGTGTGTTTCTGTGATAATCGGATGGGGCTAGAAAAACTGGTGGCAGTAGGAAGGCAATGTAACATGTTCCATCCCAATCGAGGGGCAGACGAACATATGCGGTCTGACCACAAACAAAATAAGAATGACGTGAGGCTTTGAAAATAGATTTCCCACTGTCACTATACTCGACAATAGTAGTACAATCACTATGTCCTACATGTGCGGAACCATTCTTTCTGACACATAATTCGCCTTTGACTGGTAGTACTGAAATAGCAGGTAAATCTGGAGTAGTATCAGACTGAACATTCAGGACCATAAAATTCGAAGAATAATTACCTAAATCATATACTTCATTTTCTAGATCTAACCCTGTTCTATGGGGGAAACCTTGCTTGTCTGGAAAACATGTTCTATTTAGAAGGGACATATCATTGGAGGATGACGTTAACGTGGACCATGCTCCACACGAACCATTATGTGAAAATGGATAAGGAAAGAGTGGCAGAACTCCCTTCGGTGTCTGGAAAGGGGGGAGTCGACCACACACCCAACAATTAGTAGCATTGCTGGTCTGGTGTGAATAGTGTAACATTCTGATAAATGTATTATTTCGCATAGCAAGACGATAGGATAGCTCGTGAGGAGGCAGATCACTAAATGTGTGCTCTACTGTAGCATTAGAAAACTTATTTACATGTGAACTTGGAAAACATAAATGTAATGCATAACTGGTGCAGGTAACCATTAAACTTAAAAACAATATAAAACTTAGAAAAACAATACATCGTATAGAGTTTTGACTAACTCTCTCACTGTGGGGGTCTATCTCATACATGTCAGGAACCTGTCTAACCGTTTCACCCGAGAGGGACTTAGACAATTAAACTGGCTGACTTATTTTACTAGACCGGAGTTTCTCTTTATACTCCTGCTGCGGAGTTTTCTCTAACAGAGGAACTTTATATTCAGAATCAAGTTCGGAGTCTGGTTTTAGGCAGTCTTTAGTAATAGGACAGTCCTTAGCAAAAGATTTTTCACGAAGTCCATGGAATTTTTTGACGTGGGACAGGTGGACCCATCCTTTCCTGCCCTCCAACTTCACTGCTGTCCTTGTAGTTAATAAGACCATCCGAGGCTCCTTCCAGCGGGGCTCCAGCGGACTTGAACGATCAAAATTCCGCACCAACACGAGGTTGCCTGGAATGACTTCATGCGGTTTCACCTCGGTGTTGTCTGGAAATGCGGCGGCAACCTGTGAACGACAAGAGTGTAGGGCAGACATCAAGGAAGCTAGGTAATCTGTCAGCATATTACTGGAAACATCTGTAATACTGCGGGGTCTAGGTATACCCCACATGTTTGGGGGGCGGCCGAATACGACCTCATACGGGGACAGACCTGATCTGGAATGTGCAACCATCCGCATGTAAAATAGGGCAACTGGCAGGGCAACTAGCCAGTCTACACCTTGCTCTTTACATATTTTGGCAATGCGAATTTTCAGGGTCTGATTATGTCTCTCTACGAGACCGGCTGCTTCAGGATGGCGCACACAATGGAACTTCCACTGGTACCCTAACAGAAGGGAAACATGTTTCATAAGCTCAGATGAGAATGGCTGGCCGTTATCAGAATACACGACCCTAGGGAGTCCATAGCGGGGAAAGAATTCACGGACCAACTGCCTGGCAGTGGTCGCTGCTGTGTAATCTGGAACTGGATATGCTTCTGTCCACCTGGACAAAGCGCATACAACTACGAGGACATACTTGAAACCTCGACATCGCTCCATCTGAATATAATCCATCTGGAGGACTTCAAAAGGGTGGTCAGGAGGTTGGAATCCACCTTGTTCCACCGGGACACTTTTACCTGGATTGAACTGACAACATATCATACAGGTACGGACTTTCTGCTTGGCTGCAGCTCGTAAGTGCTTGTTGAACCAAAGGTTCTGAATACTGTCTAACATAGCTTTTTCTCCTAGATGTGCTGGACTATGTGCGGTATTAATAATGACTTGAACCATAGAGTCGGGGAGAAACCATGTGGCTTTTCCCTTCGTCAACCATCCTTGATCTGTCTGGACCCCTCCTTGTTCGGACCATTTCTTGATTTCCTCGGGAGTAGCATGTAACTGTATGTCTATGACATCTTGTGTAGGGTCCTTAACTGTCATACAAGTAGTCTGATCTGGATTGAATGTCTGTGTTGTGTTAACTGGAATGTCTAGAGTCTGAGCTGTAAGCTTAGCTGTTCGATCTGCTAGATCGTTACCTTGGGAAATGATGTCAGTAACTTCCGTATGTGCCTTGCACTTCATGATAGCGATAGCTGTCGGTAAATGTATTGCATCTAACAGAGCTTGAATGAGGAGACCATGCTGAATCTTGGTTCCATGAGAAGTCATGAAACCTCTCTCCTGCCAGAGCACTCCAAAGTCATGTACGACTCCGAATGCGTAACGTGAATCTGTATATATGTTTACTTTCAGGTTCTTAGCACGTATGCAGGCTTGGGTCAGAGCGACTAGCTCTGCTGCTTGAGCAGACAGGATGTCAATACGGTGTGTTTCTATAACTTCAGTTTCAGTGGTCACTGCATACGCGGCTACTAGTTCTCCTGTACTTGTTCTCATACATGAACCATTCACATAAAGTGTCAGGTCGGGATTAGGTAATGCAATGTCTGTCAGGTCTTGTCTTGGCTTGGTCATAGTGTTAACAACTTCCACACAGTCATGTGTGGCAGGATTTGAAGTAACTGACGGTAACAGTGTAGCAGGATTTAGAATGTTGCAGCGTCTGATTTCTATGTGTGGCTGGAACAGTGTCAGTTCATAACCTGTTAAACGTGCAATTGTCAAGTGCTGAGTCTGTGTTCGGTTTAAAAGAACTTCCACGGAGTGTGGAACTTGTACTGTCAGGGAGTGTCCTAATACTATGGAATCACTTTGTCTGATTGCTAGAGCTGTGGCTGCAACTGACTTGAGGCACGCAGGCAGAGCCTGGGCTACTGGATCTAATGCGCTCGAAAAATAAGCACAGGGCTTGTACTGTCCGGCTTGATCTTGTGTGAGAACAGATAATGCAGTACCATCACGTTCTGTGACAAAAAGTGTAAAAGGCTTACTGTAGTTCGGTGTGGCTAGAACGGGTGCTTGGCATAAGGCTTTCTTTAATTCATTAAAAACAAGTGTATGTTCCTGGGTCCAAGGGAGGACAGTCGATACGGCTGCCTCCTGTGTCGTTAACTGTATCAGTGGCTTGGCTAGAAATGCATACTGAGGAATCCATTGTCTGCAATAAGAAGTGAGGCCAATAAAAGCTCGTACCTCCTTCTGTGTCTTGGGCTGTGGAAGACTCGCTATTAACTGGATACGGTCTGGTGTCAACTGCCTCCCCCACTTGGACAGCAAGTGGCCTAAGTAGATCACTTGCTGGACACAGAATTGTAATTTGGAAGGGGACACCTTGTGCCCCTGCTCGGCCAGGAAATACAGAACTGTAAGCGACGCACGCTCGCAGTCACGTTCAGAACGGGCTGTGATCAGTAGATCATCGACATACTGGAGCAGGGCAGTGTCAGTTGGCATTGTCTAGTTGTCTCTTAAGTGCTTGACTGTAAATACTAGGACTTTCTGTGAAACCTTGAGGAGCTCGTGTGAATTTATAGCTCCTTCCATTTAAACAAAAACCGAAAAGGTACTGGCTGTCTGGATGAATCGGGACACTGAAAAATGCATTCTTGAGATCGATAACTGTGAAAAATGTAGCTTCAGAATCAATGGCTGTCAATAGAGAAGAAATATCTGGGACTACTGGATAGTGGGGTATGATACATTTATTAAGCTCTCGAAGGTCAATCACTAATCGATATACTGGAGGTGCATTTGGATCAGTACGTTTCATGACTGGAATGATAGGAGAATTACATACATTGGAGTCAGTTTCTACAACCACTCCTTGAACAATAAGCTCGTCAATAATTTTGGATAAGGCTGCTACAGCCTCAGGTGGCAATCTGTACTGTCTGATTCGTGGCAAGACTATTCCTTGTTTGAGAGTCACACGATGGGGTGTGATGTGCATACATCCTACATCAGTTGGACCTTGCGCCCATAAATGCTGCGGGACATTCAGTAATCTTGGATCAAAATCACGTAATACATAGTGACCTTTAAAATCTCTCAAAAACAAACGGACCCCTTCTGGGGAACAACAAATTACTGCACCTAATTCTTTTAACGTTTTAATGCCTAACAAATTTTCTGGACATGACTTCGTAAGTAACAAATCAGTAGTTCGGGACAATGGACCAACTTCCAGGGAAACTGGTTTCGAAATTTCATTAACAATAGGCTTTCCTGAAAATCCAAGGGAAATATTTTTAGAGCCTGAGAGCGGAGCCCCTGGAACCTCGTCATGACTGATAGTAGTCCTACTTGCCCCTGTATCAATCAGAAACTTTCTGTCTTTCCCTAATACTTGACTGTGTACATAGGGACCCTCTTGATCTACAGGTATCTCGATGAGAGGCAAGCCTACCTCCCTCTCTAGGCTGTTTCATGAATACTGTTGATACTCTGGATACTCTGACTGAGCATACTGGTACATTTGCTGTGTAACATGCTGTGTTGCAGCGATTGGCTGCGGTGCTGGAACTGTCTGTTGTGCATTCTGTGGTGACTGAGAAGTCTGTGAAACTTGTTCTTGTCTAGGCGGACGTGGTCTTTCTTTAGTCTTACCAGTAGCTATGTTGTGTTTCAGAACTGCACACTCGTTTATAAAATGACCTGGCTGTTTACAGTAATTGCAAGTCCCTTTAACGGGAGCTGCAGGATGACTGGCTTGACTCGGACCCCTCTTCTGACTGTCTTGTGGAACAGATTGTGCAACTAATACTTTCATTTTCGTATCTTTCATACGTCTCCTTTCATGTTCTTGCTCTTCCCTGATTCTGTTCTGGTGATACTGGAGCATCTGGAGCATTTGTGACGGGGTATTAGCTTGCCAGGTACTTTCGACTTTCAAAACTCGATTTTTAACTTGTGGACTTGAATTCTCGACTAATTTAGTAACAAAAAGATGAGGGTACGACTCGCTACTTGTCTTCAAACCACTGTTAATAATAAAACATTTTTCAAATCTAGAATAAAAATCACTAGTGTCTTCATCCTGTTTCTGTTTACATGCTGAGATTGCATCCCAATCTTCCTTTTTCGTGGCTAGTAACCTTGGCAAAACTTGTATCAATAACTCGGGCAATTCTTTACATTTGTCCCCAAGACCAGTACCTGGTACTCGTATTTTATCTTCAGCTTCTAGAGCTGTCCAATCAATCTTTTTCTCTCCCACCTCCCATTCTTTTTCCTTGAGTTTTTCATATACCCCTGCGGGCAACAGGACCTTTAACATTTTAATGATATCTGGATACGTGTATTCTCCCATACGGAGCATGTCTTTTAATTCTCGATGGAACCCTGCTGGATCTTTGTCGTGACAGGGAATTAATTTCTTCATCTCTAGGAGTTCCATCTTGGTGATAGGGGTGTAAACAAATACTCGTTGCATTTCACCACCCGCTGTCCTAACTGGGTGTACTTCTCGTAACGGATGCTGTCTATCTATGTAAAATGGTTTACTTTCTGGAGGTGGGACGTGAACAAAATGCGGATTCAAAAACGTTCTATATTTGTGGCGCTGTTCTAAAATGACACTAATTAAATCGGTACCTAGACCTCTCCATCTATACTGGAGTAACTCGTTCAGAACATCATGTAACGGACCTGGATCAGAATGTTGTCCCTCATACAGTGTAATGAGGTGCTGGATCATATACATACCCACCAGTCGCTGCTCGGCTGGGGGCAGTTTCAGAAACATTTGTGCCACTATTTCGTCTGGAAAAGTGGTAGAATCAGTAGTCCATCGGACTGCTGATCGGGCTAGTTCTTGTTCATGCATGGTACTAAGTTCACTATAACCGATTCGTGATTTCAGAATGTGATCGATAGCTTGAAATACTTGCTCAAGAGAACCTTGTTCTGGTGCTGGAAGAGGAAAAACTTTCTTGTGATCTAGGCGTGAATGTCGGTCGGGAAGTCTAGTACTACCTACATACGCTATTCTGGTGGGATTCTCGTCGTCTACCTCTTCAGTAGAAGAGTTGTCTTCTTTCTCACTTACTTGTGCTGCTTTGCGTTTCTCGTGTAACTTTATTATTTCCCTACGGATCTTCCTATACATACTGTCTATACAGTTCTGTGTCTTGTGTCTTCCCTCGGCTATATGATCACTCCATCTTGTCAGGACTTTCATTTCGGTCGAATCTTTAGTTGGATAATCTTGTTCCCTTATTAAACAATTAATTAGAAACTTTAATAGCATGAGCTGGATCTCGACTTTTCTTTGAGACATGGCTTCGCCAATACTTTCTGGATCTACTCCTGTACGGATGAAACGATATATTCTGTCTAGATATTCTTTCATATTCGGTAGGGTGTCCAAATATTCGGTCACCCGTCTTACACGCAATGAATACAGGACCATATCATCATCGCCTGGAACTGGATCATAACGGCATTCGGTAAGAGCTCGCTTGATATCTGCAACTGACTGATGTTTGGGCGAACGCTGTAACGCTCGGGCATGTAGCTCGAGTAATGTCACACGTTTGTGTTGAGGCGGGGTACAAGGAGGACTTCCCCCCCCGCGGCTCCTAAACTAGAATCGTCGACTGGTACCGTACGTGCTGGTAGAGTGACTGATGCAGCGGGTACTTGTACTGTGGGCTGGACCGGGGGTACCGTAACAGGTGCTGCAACGGGTGCCCCGGTGGCTGGAGGAACAGGAATTACATTATTTACGGGAGCTGGCGGAACAGTATTTGCATATTCTGGGACTGTGTCGTCCAAATAGGACGAGAGAAAAATATCAGCTGCGGTCAGTTTGTGACGTAGCTTAATCGGAACTAATGGCGGCGGGAAATTACATGGTGCTTCCGGGGTTGCTTTCGGCAAGCCCTCGGCAAGAAGAGGATACATACCCTTAATAAGGGCATTTCTCTGTCTGTCGGACTGTTCGGCTTTAACTCGTTCACCTATTTCTATTAATTCCCATTCTTGGGCTCTTTCTGAGGATTCCCTACTTAATTCTGATTTTCTGATTTCTTTTTCGGTTCTTCTGTGAGATTCTTTGCGCCATAACTCGATGGCATCTTTCTGGGACTGTCTAGATTTCTTTTTCCATAATACTTCTTCTACTCGCATGATGCACTCGGCATCCCACGTACCTGATACGGGCCATCTATATTTCTCTTCTAATTCCTTGGTGTACTCCACCCATAAGTCTAGATATAATATGGCACTTATGCCATGCTTATGATACATAAAATGACCTGGACTGTCCCTAGGCGGGACAGGAACTGCTTCCTCAAGCACACCTTTTCTAGTTTTTAGCTGACGTAATTTCGAGAACAGAGGCATAATTTAAGCTGGAGTCTAGACACAATACAATACACGATAAACACAATAATAACTGAAAAACGAATCACTCATACCACGACATTGAAAACACATGAAATAACATTTAAAATAACAGTTCGGACAGAATACATGAATTTTCTCGAGAACAGAACTTACATGAACAGAAACTTAATAGAATGACTAGATGCACTGCTAAAACTGTACGAAACTTACCGGTCCCATAAAGAGACACGTCAGGACCCGCATCCACCTAGGTGAACACTTCGTGTTGGATCTGTGTACCCAAACCCACGGACCAGAGACAATTAATTGACCCTGTCTAGATACTACCCCAGCAACGGTACTCACCGGGCAGCAAGAACGGAAGGCCTCGGACTGGACTGGACTGCTACGACGACGGACGGACGAACTTCGGACTTCAGTTACAGGTGGGCCTCTGGATACCTCGGACCTTGGACTCTCGGCTTGGGCTCTGGTCGGGACTCGCCGCGTTCCTCACCGCCTCGTCTGGACGCTGGACCGCAACCTCCGTCTCCTCCGTGGGCCTGAGGGAAACTTGAAGCAGAAATATCTGCACGTGCACGGTATGGTTCCGTCACGGCTGCAGAGGATCAGGGGGCCTGCGTGGCTTCTCCGGCGCGTGGGGAAAGGGCAAGTCCCTATTCGGGCGCCATTATGTGGTAAATAAATAATTTATTACCGGATCTATTTTTCAGAATAATCGATAAACAGGTAGCTCAATAAATAAGAGTCAAGATTCGAGGTAGCTGGAGTTTACAGGCTTTAATAGGCATAAAGGACAGGAACAGGACAGCCTGTACGGGAATAGGATGGCAGCTGCCGGGGGCAGGATCTGGGAATAAATGCGTAAGGCTTGGACAACTTTTAGTAACAGTTCACAGTATATATATCAAAACAATTGCATTACATTCAATACAGTAGGCGTAGCAGTAGGCGTGACTCGTAACAGTCGCGAAAGATAAGGACAAAATGAAGTAACAAGAAGGCATGTACAGGGCGTATACATAGACATGTGATGTAAACGTAACAGAATATGTCATAAACGGGGCGGAAACATGGAGGGGGCTACCTGAGCAGCTGGGACCTCTAACCTAGTGGTGCGCGCAAACGGGCAATGACGTGTTACCAGGGAGAACTGGGGGCTATGACTTCTGCGCTAGAAGAGGAGACTAAAGTCTGGAGTGTCAGAGCGACACGTACCCAAGGCATATCTAGTATCTGGTGTTTAGAGTACATGTTGATAGAATCCAAAAGTTATCAGGGCAAAGGCTAATGGACACTAAGACTGGTGCGTGCATAATTCTATATGTATTGTGTGTGCGAGGAATATTCTATGAATATTAATACAGTATTTCTCTTGCATGGAGACGTAAAGGCTAGACTATGACGGGAACTATTGATGCGATTCAGTAGCTTAGGAATGCAGAGAAGGAGGGCTGAACTGATAACTAGAAACATAACATATTCTTGGCAGACTAGGAGGCAGAGCCAGGCCGGGCCGGGCACTGCGTGGCAAGAAGTAAGCTAAGGGTCAGGGATACAGGTGGGGGCTGTATCGCTCCTCGGAGAGGGTTCAGGAGACAGGAGCTGAATCTGAGTCCGGGCCCTTTTGAGGCCTAGAAACGGGGACAATTCAATGAATTAACGTGCACACTGTAAAATGTGGCAACGCAGGTTTACATAGGCCTGATATTCGTTGTTTTCACGAAGACTGGAAACTGGCATACTAGAGATGGACACAACTGTAATTGCGTCTTTAATCGATCAGAGGGGAATACATGCATATCGATCATGCACATATAGCATAAGATGGGGAACACGTAGGCACATATAACATGGCAAAATTTACTTTTCCACAACATAAGTTCGATCAAGGTAACAAGTTATTTGTAAAAGAACATTTTACAAATGTTGAAAAAGAGAAGTGTAATGTGATGCAATCCTGTGTACTGTATTAAGTGGATCTTAGAAATAAGACTCCATTTCCCATAATGCCTCTCGTTGTAATGGTGATGACATAGGCCTACAAGGGTTTGCCATGCTCCATGGGGAGCATGTGAACTGGACAGTGACAGAGGTGTTTTGGTGATTGGTCCAGGCACCTGTTTATATGGCGAAAGGACTGAATCAGTAAGATTATCCCTGAATCCGTGGTGCTCATCAGTGCAAAATTTCAGTGTGCCAATCTGGAATCTGAAAAAGTTATATAACAGAGTTAATGACAATGCCCATACAATATTTAGTAAATCTCTGATCACCGCCCTATAATCTAATGACGATAAAGAGAACCTGGTGTCTGAGATTGTTTGGCCTGGAGGCCAGGGAGGGAGCAAATGGTGGGAGGATGTATTTGTATAAGGTCTATCATTGTTCAGGATCATAAGGCAAAAGCAAGCATTATAAAGTACAAAAATATATAAAAGACGATCTATCATAACCACCAGAAGTATGTGATACTCAAGGATTTCAATACCTATCTGTACTGCACCAAAGGACAATTAAAACCAGTCAATCAGCTAAGTTTAAGGGGATAACAAACACACAGTAAAATAATAAAGGCTACAGGAACATTATAGTTAGAAAATAAAAAAACATCAGAAATTCAGTGAAAAACAAAGGTTGCATGGATGCTATAGTGAGGCTCAGATTTCACTCATACAAAACTATTGAGCTATTCACACACCCACGTATTCAACTGTACAACCACTTACACAGTTAGAGACTCACGCATACAGACTCTGAACACACCCATGCACTCACACATGCTGACACTGCCACAAACAGCACTCTCTAAGTGTTTCTCCCCTCCTCTTGAAAATACGTAAGCATTCTGCCTCCCCATGAAAATTTGACATTGCTTGTGCGCATAAAAACAACCATACAAAGGCCACTTTAAGTGTTTACGTGAAACTTCACAAAGAGGTTCTCTGTGGAAATGTCTACATTCAGGGAGGGCCAGAAAGTGTGTTTCTTTGTTGCACATATTTTTAATCAGCAGCTCCTTTATGAGCCCACTTGCACACGCTGTGACCCACTGCTACTTTCATTTCACATAATTACATGACAGCTCTGAAGCAAGATTTTCTGAATGGAAACCTGTAATCAGCAGGTCCACGCAGTAGTAAAACAAAACTGACATGCACAATAAAATGGTAATGTACATCCAATCTCTTTTAGAGTAAACCGCATTTACGATGCCAGCTTTACCAAACTATCACATCAGCAATAGTTACCGTGATTTATTAAATTATGTAATGTTATGTTGTGGTAGCTAGTGGAAAAATCATAACATTTGTGCCGGAGCAAAGTGACTGTTGCACAACATAACACCTGAGAACCATTCAGCGTAGTAAGAACGCAACAGTATATGTTTCAGAGACCTCCCGACAACAGTGATGTGGTAATGTTAAAAACAGTTTTTCCCTGATGAAAGCGCTGGCGTTATTCGTGACAACAGTGCAGCCCAATGCAAGATGTGTTTTAGTCAAGTCAAAACAAATGCATTTTGGTTACTGCTGTAGCTTTCTCACAAATCTTATCACAGTGGTTTAAACTTCCATGATATATATAAAAATAGCTAGCCAATCTAGGCTGCTGTTATTGTTAAACCTAGACACAAACACCTTTAATCCATTACACTATGAGCAGAAGATGAAAGTGTTGAATAAATGTAAAGCGCCCACATGCTATTCTAGTGCATGTGTGCTATATAGACGTGTTAAATGAATAAACAAAATATTGGAGAGCTGCAAACAATGGCGCCTATCGATTACATTTTTGGAAGGGAACCCCAGCCACCCGGGGCCTGGCCTGGCCAAGCTTCCCTGGGTGCCCTGGAGCCTACCCAAGGCGCCCAGTGTGCATCTTGGGTACCGTAGGGGAAGCTTGTATGCCCACACAATCCCAACCTTCTCTACGCCTCCTGCAGGAGTTGGCATTGTTATTGCACACAGGGAGCTGCTATAAATGCAGCTCCCTGTGTGCAAGAGCAATAGTTTAATCTCTTTCCCTGCTTACATGTTTGCGTGCAGAGAAAGAGATGAAACCTGCGCTTCCAGCAAATGGGAGCTGTTTGTCAGATCCTGCTGGTTGGAAACGGAGTGTTTACTTTTGTTTGGTGGAGCTGTCAAAGCTCCTGCCAAGCAAAAGCAAAGAGCTATGACCCCAGTGTGGGCACTCCGGAACATAGCAGGACCAGGCCCTCGGGGGTGGCGGTCCCTAGGTCCATATATGGCTCAAGGAAGGGAGCCGCATGCCACTCTACTCTAATCTGTACATGTCGGCCCTGGGGAGGTGGTGGTCCCCGGGGCTGTATATGGCCCGGAGGCCCCCTTCCTCTTGTAAAACAAGTAATTGGCCTGTGGAGGTGGTGGCTCCTGGGGCTGGGGTTTTCACAGACCCCCTGTTTAATGTTTATTGTAGCCCTGTGGAGGAGGTGGTCTTTGGGGCCTGGGGATTCACCAGACTCCCCATTTATTTTTAACATGAGACCCAGGGATTTGGGGGTCCCCAGGGCATTAACAACTCCTTAGAGGGGTGCCCCGTGTTCCTCTCCATTATTTTATTACTACCCAGGGGCTTAATTAAAAACAAGTGCAGGAGACCGTGGCAGTTTTTTTTATTCATGGTGATATTTGCTCATATGATAACAAAAATGCATTTTTGCCCTGGCGGGGCCCCAGTAGCAGAGCCCCTCTTTTCTTTTTTTCCGCACTTGTTTTCGAGTTCCAAGATGGCTGCAAACAATTTCTGGTTGCAGTGTTAGCAATATATAGCAATATAGTAGGTTATATATATATATAACCTACTGGCGCTTGCCAGTAGGTAGTTATAGTTAGGACCTATTATCCATAGGAAATCCACCACATTCTATTGGGAATAACTTTGGCGCTGGTCGACGAATCTTCGTGAACTTTTCAAAACTTGTGGCCCACTCTGGTCCGCTCCTATCCTGAAAGTCTCGAGGTGATTCGTCAAGTGGGTTCCAAAAACAAAAGGGGGTCACAAAACATGTTTTCCCCATGCAATTTCCCATAGGAACCTTTAATCGCAGCTACAGCCCAAACTGCTGAACGGAATTACACCAAATGTGGCACAAAGGTAGCCCTTGGTTTAGAGTCGTGCCTTTTGGTTAAATGGTGTAAATCCATTCAGTAGTTCCTTAGAAAATCAAAAGTAAAATCATAGTGATATCTGTGGCCGCTCAGGATCCGCGCACCCTGCCGAGAACAAGCTGTATGCTAATTGGCTGTCAATCAATTTAGTTTTTATTTGTTACGGAACTCCAACAGAGATCCACAAAAATACACCACTACAGTAAAAAAACATACTAAAAACACTGAAAACCAGGAAGTGTTGGCAGCCATCTTGTGCCTCTGTAAAAAAAAACAGCGAAAAACGCAAAAAGGGGGCAGGGTTGAAACACAACTTTAAAGAAGCACTCCCAGACAGGTAATGTGTGTAGTGAGGCTAAAGAATGACATTTGGCACTGAAGTTCCTTTCTTTAGCCAAACACACAGACAGAAATACCACTTTGCACAAACACTCCTCCCATTCGCATGATCATTAGCGGTATTGCCCTCCAGTGGGCCTCCCAAGTGAGCTTTTCTATTTTACAGAGCATGCTGTAATTCGTAATGCTAGCAGTTTATAACAAAACAACACCCTATCCGGCATAGAGTGACGTATAAATGATGCAAAAAAGAAGCAAAGAACTCTATGTAGTCCTCAAGTTTAGGTGGAAAGCTTCCCATCATATATATATATATTACCCACCAGCGAATATATATATATAAAAAACCAGTAGCTCAAAATAAAGGCCAGGGGGTCATGAGGGTTGGAGCGCAGATGCTGGACAAACTCACCGGCAGAAAATATTGAGTCCAGGGTGCAACACCGTTTCGCTTTACTTCCAGCAAGGCACATTGCGGCCATCGCTGTGGCCTTGATCACTTGTACAAGTTAAGTGAATCACAGTGCTTAAATCACACCTGACAGTGGACAATATATGTAAACATAAAAGAAATTCATAACATCTCACAATGTGACAAAAACCACATGTATAGGCATTCATTCACTAAATTCATTCAGTATTCCAAAAGAAAGAAAATCATGGTGTGCTAAAATTCACATACAAGGCCAAAAACTAATGCCTAAAAAAATGTGGCCGGACACTGTACAATACTGTGTAACATCGGTTTCAGTCACCCGTTGTGATCGCGTATTAGTTGTAAACGGTAAGATGCAGCCCCCGGCTCGTGCCGCCAAATAATAACATGTGGTATAATGTATCAATTGTAGACAATACAGGCAACTCAACAAGTAGTGAGAGATGCCCTTTTATCCGAAAGGGACAGGGTCAATAATGATCAAAACAAAGGAGTGTCCATCTATTATCACTTATTCTAATGCTCTATTCAACAGTCTGAGATTATTACACTCTCATAACCATACTGCATTCAATCCAAAATCTAAAACACTGGACTTTATTATATGTAAAGATGTCTCATTTATTACAATATAGAAAATACATATTCTTTCAAACACTATAATATTATATTAAAACAACTCATACTTTTATTTATATTTGTTGCAATAAACTTTCTTCTGGAAAGATCCTAATCTATGTAACATCAACATTAAAAACACAATTCATATATTTCCAAAGTTGATTTCACCATAAAAACACAGAGATGTCAAATTAAGCATGTACAATAATTTCACCATAAAAAACCACAAAAATATCCCAATAAAGATCTAAATTTGCTGAAGCAGTGTTTCAGTGGATGAAGCTTGTTAAACACCACATTCTTCAGGACAAAAAACATTTTGACAACAGATATCTTCTCTATAAAATATGTACAATTATATTAAAATGGGCATATTCACATATAAAGGTTCAGTATTACTAGAGTCATTCATACTAGCTGTCACCCCATACTCACACTAGCATCCCCTGTTATTTAAAAAAACAAAAGTAATATTTTTACAATAGGGTGTATAATTAACCCTAGGTATTGGATCACACATACTGATTCTCTTGAACCTTCTCTTTTATCTGTGATTACTTTCTGGTTTTATTATCAACCATATCTGTAAAGCTAATATTACAATTTCATTATTTGTTTATAACTTCATAATTTCGTTGCTCAAACGGTGACATACATTGTTACCTGCACTCTGCTGTTTTTAGACCACCTTCTATTGTTCCAATTAAACAAAGAGGGTTTTGAGATGTGTTAGATTCTAAATATATATATATATAGAACCAAATGAAGGCCCATTATTAATAATACATCATATAATATACACAAGTCCCAGCTTTGTATTAAATTACCTTATATGTAGATCATTGTTACACCACTGAATAGAACTCCACTTATTAGTATCCCATTAGTTCCCCCATATGCTATCTTGTAGGAAGAATCACTCTATTGTAGGATAAATATGTATATTCAATATTATTCTCATCTTCCTCACATTCTTATTTCCATATATGCACCTAAAGTGCCTTTAAAGTCCTACCTATATGTGGCTCTTATGTTTCTTTTAATACGGATTCCCTGTTCAATTTACTTTGTTTTGGTAGGTTCACTCATGCAAGTACTCAGTGATAGAGAAATACGGCTAAACTTCATGCGCCTTTCCAGCGTTGTCTAACAATAATATAAAAATATTATTTAAAAAGGGGCACATTTAATTTTATCTGATTTAGTCCATACATCAATGAAGGCTTAAACCACTACATTATTTATTGTTTTGCTTTAATGTGAACGAAGAGAGAGACATCTTCACTGCTCTCTAATTAATAAGCATTATATATTTGACAAATGATCCTTTTCACTTAATTCTCACAGTAACCTTTCATGTTATATATTTTTTAGAGTAAACTTAATACCCATTTATTATTTAAACTATCTAGAGCCTTTCGTTCTTAATTTATTAAAAATTCAAGCCCCTCTAAAACTGTTAAATCTATATAGCAAATTATTCATGCTTAAATCGCTACACGTTCTCTTCGATTAAGAATTTGAAATATCCCCAATCAACCTCAATATTAGAAAAGGTCTTACAAGGTACCCGTTCTCTGGGTCAACCATGATATTGGTACCAGAACAGCTCCAATATAGACCCTCGGTAATATAATATAATATCTGCTCACTAAAACTCACCTATAAAATTTCTGGTGTTCCTGTCACGGCAAAGGAACATTTCTTTTCCTTTTTTTTAAACAAGTTGTGGTGTAGTCCTCCTTTTATTTCTGCTTCATGTACTACATATAGGGCGTCCTTTGTAACACTGCGCTGCCCTGTTAGAGTCAGGCACAGTTATATGTGTTACCCCGTAAATTGACTTTATTGCTTGCCGTGGAGTATTATAAACTATCGTTCATGGATACAAGGTGATTTAAATCAAACTGTTTCTTTTCAGTTTAAGTTAACCACTCTCCTTGTTTAGATAGGCACCGTAGGGGCAGTGCTCTTTTTATTTTGACATATTTGTTACGTGTAGAACATCAGTGGTCACTGCCCTGTTATGATCAGGCACAAATTTCTGATGTATATCACCACGCATCTCTGTTAAGAATGTGATTTTCTACGCTTGATATAAGATGTTGTAAATTTTATCTTTCGATACAAGATTTAATTAACATTGTTAAATTCCTCTAATTTTATTGCATCCTCCAATCTTTACAATATAAAAATGAATGATTCCTACAGACACTATTGATCTCATTATGTAGTGACAATTCTAACTCACTGAAGTAAAATTATTAATCTTCAATTCTATATTGTATTCAATAATGGTTTAATGGCCATCTTTACATTAAGCGGTCATATTATATTAATAAAATCCCGGAAGTTTTTTTATCTGCCCGTGTGTGATTTGCATACGATTTACCAGTTTAAATATAAATTGCCTCACACTTCATAAAATCACTAAATTTTCAAGATAAAAAGTAAATTTTTTACCCGACCTAGTCTGATTTGCATACGATTTACCAGTTTAAATCTAAATTGCCTCTCACTTCATAAAAACACTAAAATTTCAAGATATAAAATTGGAGAATTCAAACTATAAATATTAATCTTATTTATTAATTGTAACATAGCACCCACCATTCTCATCCAGGTAAATACATTATTCTTCCTGTTTATAGTCCCCTTGGAAATAATTTATATCTATGATAAGAGTAGGTACTCATCCGATACTACCATATAGTTAGGTCGTTAATTACATTTCCTAATACAGTTGTCTAAAAGTAAAAAATAAAACACGTCCTACCCCCTGTTCTTACTCATCCCAAATAGGGTACTTGAATTCAGTTACCATAAATCACAATATACATTATAGACAATTCGACAGTTACTATAACAGTTGTTCCTATTCTTCCCTATTTCTTAATCCAGACTTGCCCATGTGAAACTGTTCCCTCTTCTTGCTTTTATTATCAGAATTCTGACCCTTGGCTGATCCCCTAATACATTCTAACATACACCACTTTATATCACTCTCTTTATGTTTGTATTGTGTCCAGTGTTCAGTAAGGGGCACATTCTTCCAATTCGTTATTATAGCAGATCTGTGCTCATTTAGTCTAATATGTATTTCCCTTATTGTTACTCCTATAGACCCTCTGTTGCATGGGCAAAATAATAGATACATTACATTCTTTGTTTTACAGTTCATTATGCTCTTTAAATAAAGTTGTTTACCCTTTTATTGATTTATATGAAATTTTTATGTAGCGCAAAATTGACCCTGGTGGGTATCAGAGCGCTTTACAATTTTGGGTGGGTATTACAAGAGTATTCATCATACAACAAAATAGTCATGCTACATAGTTAAGGTATTTGGAATACAGGCCATGGAGAAGAAAATTTGAAAATCTTTGCTAAAAATGGGCAAGGAAAATAAGTACTGGGATTCAAAGGTGACCAGCAATCTCATGGTCAATCAGGTGGTAATAAATGAATAGTGGGCCAGAGCTGTTTAAGGCAGGAACTTGGCCATTAGGATTTTTTACTTCCTTTTTGAAGGTAGTCGTGGAGGAAATCTGTCGGACTTTCAGAGGTAGAGAGTTCCAGATCTTTGGGGCAGCGCCTGAGAAGGCTCTGTGACTCGTTCTCATTTTGTGAAACATCAGTGTTTTAAGAGCCATGAACTTGCACATCTTGACTGTCTGCAACCTCCAGACAGTTCTAGTTTTTAGTTAGATATGAGGGAGTCTTGAGATGTAGGGTTTTGTGCGTCATGCAGGCTATCTATAGCTGCATTCGGGCCTCATTTGGTAGCCAGTTTAGGGATTTGAGGGCTAGGTAGATGGGCTTGTTTCTTTTTGAACCAGTGAGTAGTCTAGCTGCTGCACTGATGGACGTTTAAGTGGTGCTAAACTGTATTTGCGTTATTCACAAAGCGTGGAACTACCATAGTCTAGCCTAGGCCTCACCAATGCTTGCACCGCCATCTTGAAGTCCTCTTGTGGAAGGAAAGGTTTTAGATTTCTTAGGGTGTTCATCTGGTGTTTAGCCCCTTGCTTAAATTGCTAATATGATTCTGCATGCTCAGATGCTTATCCAGTGTGATTCCGAGGGATTTCACAGTCTCGATAATGTGGGGAGTGCAGTTGAAGGCCGTAAGATGTTTCAGCCAGTGGTCACTCTTTGGGGTGTGATTAGGCGGTGCAATGAGGTGGAATTCCGTTTTGGAGGTGTTGAGCATGAGGCCAGTTAGCCAGTTTTGAGTATCCAAAAGGGTAGATTTGAGTGAGACGAAGGCTGAAGGGGAGGTGATTTTCACAAAGAGTTGACTATCATCCGCATACATATGGAAGATATTTGTGGCATTCATAGCATTTGCCAAGGGTTCTAGAAATAAATTGACATGTATCGGTGATAGTGCCGACTCATGTGGAACCCCCATTGTGACTGAGGAGGGCTGGGATAGGTATTGCTTTAACTTGACTTTTTGTGATCGATTATATATGAAGGACGTGAACCATCACAACACCGGCCCTGAAAAGTCCATCCTATGTTTAAGGCTGGATAAGAGATTGTCATGGTTAACAGTGTTGAACGCTGAAGAAAGGTTAAGGAGAATCAGGAGGCATGATTCGTTGTGGTCTAGCATAATCAAAATGTCATCCTAAATATGAGTGAGAGCAGATTCCATGCTGTCTCCTCTTCGAAATCCAGATTGATGTTGGTCCAGAAGTTGGAAATAATCCATGTGTTCACAAAGTTGCATCTGCATGCATTTTCCCAGCAGTTTAGCTAGCGTGGGGATGGTGGAGATGGGCCAGAAGTTATTCCCTTATGTTCTATATTACTCCCTTTCATTATGGAGTTACAATTTCCACAGTTGGTACATGGGAAATTGCCTACTAATTTCTTACCATTGATCACACTTGTTTGTTGTGTTATAATTGACTCCTTATATGTATGAACCAGGTGGTTACGAATGGTTCTATTCCTCCTATAGTCAAATAGTGGTTTTGATAGACTAACTTTCTCTGTTAAATTCAATAAAAACCAGTTTCTATTAATTATGTTCTTAATCTTATTACTGATACATGAGAAATTTGTAACACATACTATCCTTTGTCCACTGTCATTAGTTGTTTTCTCCTTGGTTTCAAATAGATTGTCCCTATTATCATTGATGGCTCTCTTATAAGATTGTTTGATGACTCTTTTAGGATAACCTCTATTCTGCAATGTCTCTTTGAGTACCTCTGCATGATATTCAAAATCTTTTTATTTGTCAGTTTATTTTTAACCGGATTGGCCAAAGGGCATGCTATTCTTTTTGGACCTTAGATGATTACTTGAATAAGGCAGAATGGTGTACCTATCTGATGGTTTGGTGAATAATTCTACTTCCATTATATTATCAACCGCCTTAATCTTAATATTAAGAAAATCACAACAATATTGGCTACTGGTCGATGTAAATTTCAAGTTTTTATCTCCAAAATTGATCCACTCAATAAATTCCTCTAGTTCCTCCTTACTACCATGCCAGATAAAAAACACATTGTCAATAAAACGCTACCAATTAATTATATTTTTAAAAAATGGTGCCACCTCATTAAAAATATGTGTATCTTCAAAGTTACCTACATAATGGCAAGCCAGACTGTGGGCACAGGTTGCATCCATGCTGGTCCCTTTAATTTGGCTAAAATATCTGTCATTGAATAAAAAATATTATTTTTAAAAATGATCTCTACACACTCAATGATCAATCTAGCATGTGATGTTAATTCCCCCTCTTGATTATCTTACAGTTTTCTAATAGTCTCTGCTGATACTCTTGGGGGATAATTGTGTATAGGGCTTCAATGTCTAAAGACACAAGCCAATCTCGTTCAGTGTTGAAATCAATACCTTCTTTTTTTAATAATGAGGTCAGTGGTATCTTTAATATATGATGGTTGCCTTGAGACTAAGGGTCTAAAGAAACAATCCACATACTTGCTAAGTGGCTCTGTCAGGGAGTTGAGAATAGACATGATAGGTCTCATGGGAGGGTCCACAAAATATGTTATTTACTTTGGGTAAGCCATACAGAGCGAGCAGAGCAGAGCAGATATTTATTTAATAGGAACTCATACTCATCCTGGCATATCGTTTCATCCCTTCTAGCAAATCTTCAAAGCCTACCAATCTTTTCCTCAAGTTCTTTCCATTCTTTATTACTTGATTTTCTATAGTGTGCTTCTACTTTCAAAAGGGAAAACAACCTATTGTAGTCAGTGGTGTCCATTACTATAATACTACCCTCTTTATCTGCAGGTTTAATAGTTAAGTTATCACTTTTTCTAACCCCTTAAGGTCCTCTCTTTTTTAAAGTAGGACCTCTATTCCTATTTCAACTGTTCTCTCGAATATTTTAACTTTGTTTCCCACTATTTGTCTTTGCGGTGTCCATAATGAATGAGGTTTAAAACCTGATTGGTTATTATCAGCAAGTCTCCTTTCTCCTTCCAAAAACGTTTTTACTCTGTTCTTTCTAAAGAGGTCCTTTATGTCCTTCTCTATTTCACATTTGCCAGGGCGGAGCTGTTGGTGCAAAGCTTAGCCCCCTTTCTACTAAAAGAATCTCATCCGTTGTTAAGATTCTAGAAGATGGATTAATTATAGGGGGTTTATCATTCTTTATTATTCCCATTGTTTCTGAATTCTTGTCTTCATATACTGGTTCCTCTGGCCTACATTCTGGTGTTGATACCTGCCTCTGCTTTCGGCCTCCCTCCGGGGTGCTGATTGAATCTTCTCTGATGTTGGTCTAAAAAAGTATTAGGACTATCTCTACTGGATCCTGGGCCTCTTTCTTTCTTTTCTTTAGGGTATCTTTGATTCAAGGTACTTTCCTCCTCCAACTCTGTACTAGTATATGAAGTAACATGAAATTGTTACATGCTTTTTGGGACACCAGTTATTAATTGGATAGCGTTTTCTATTTTGTCCTACCCCATTCCATGATTTTTCATAGGAATCTTTCTGGAGATATGGGTACACTTTTTCTACACTATATCTATTTGTATCTTTTCAGAGTTTGTTGTCTTTTTGTTAACCAAATTTTCTCTATACCCAGTTATAACCTCTTGGATTTCATTAAGTTTACGTTTTGCATCTTCTAATGCTGTATTCTCTTTCAATTGTAATTCCAAGGTTTCAATCTCTTGTTTTTCTAGTATTATTATTTCTTGGGCTGTCTCAATAATTAGTAACATCCAGTCTCAGCTGCATCTGTTTGCATTAGTGTCCAATGTTCTTTAAATTTCTCATTTTTTATGAATAAGCTTGGCTCATTTTTTATTTGGAGTCCCATAGGAATGATTCCTTTTTAACAATATTAAATTAAAAATTCTGAGTGTAGCCCTGTCCGTATTATTTTCTTTTTAAGATTCCAGAACGTACTCCATTAATCAGTATCGTCTTTAGATAACATAAGTGTACCAATATTCTTTGAATTGCCCCAATGATCTTATTAATTTGATCTTCAGTAAATCCAAACCTTTTAAGTGTATCCATTAGACTTAAAACCTAATACATTTTAAGTTTAATCAGATTTCAAAATATAAATTGCGATTACTTAAATTGTGAATGCATTTAGGGAATCATAAATTGTGAGTCCCTCAATGCAATGCATGATGCAATATTAAATTGAGATTTTGCTATTAGGGATTGCAAATTACCATCAATTTAAAGATGATGGTAATTTGCGAAAACATTACAAAATGCACTAATGTGCATTTTTCAAAGTTCCATGTTACACACACACGCCCTTGGGGCATGTGTGTGCACAACATGTGGTCACATGGCAATTTCAGGGGTGCAACAGGGTGTCCTTTTGGCACCCTTGAAATTGTATGCGCAATTTGTGAGTACCTATTTGGTACTCGCAAATTGCGCATGCAAGTCCCATTCATTCCTATGAGCCTATAGGCCCATAGGAATGAATGGGAAGCTATTCCTTAATTGCAAACCACAATTTGCAATTCGCAATTAAGGAATATGTAGGAATAGCATTTTTTTTGCGATTCCTACATGCACAAGGAATTGCGATTACTGGATAGAGATTTCTAAAAAAATCGCTATTAAGGAATCTCAATTCCTTATGGTGATGCATGTGCCCCTTAGTCTCAAGGCAGCCCTCATATATTAAAGATACCACTGATATTATTAAGTAGATAAAAGGTATAGAATTCAACCCTGAACGTGATTGGCTTGTGTCTATAGACATTGAAGCCCCATACACAAATACGCCCAAAGAGACTACAGCAGAGATGATTTGAAAACTGTTAGAAGATCATGAGGGGGAATTAACACTTCATGCTAGATTGATCATTGAGTGTGTTGAGATCATTTAAAAAAAAAAATTTTTTTAATTCAATAACGAATATTTTTGCCAAATTAAAGGGGCCAGTATAAGCGCAACCTGTGCCCCCAGTCTGGCTTGCCTTTATGTAGGTGACTTTGAAGATAAACATATTTTTAATGAGGTGGCACCATTTTTTGAAAATATAACTCATTGGTCACATTTTATTGACTATGTGTTTTTTTATCTGGCATGGTAGTAAGGAGACAGTAGAGGAATTTATGGAGAAGATCAACTGTGGAGATACAAACTTGAATTTTACACCACCCAGTAGGCAATATTGTTGTAATTTTCTTGATATTAAGATCAAGGTGGTTGATTACATACTCAAAGTATTATTATTCACCAAACCATTAGATAGGAACACCATCCTGCATTATTCAAGTAATCATCCAAGGTCCCAAAGGGATAACATTCCCTTCAGCTAATTTTTACGGCTAAAAGAAACTGTACAAATAAAAAAGATTTTGAATATCATACAGAGGTACCATTTGCCGATAGGAGAAATAGAACCATTTGTAACCACCTGGTTCAGACATATACAGCACAATTTTCTCATGTATCAGTAATAAGATTAAGAACATAATTAATAGAAACTAGTCCTTATTGAATTTAACAGAGAAAGTTAGTCTATCAAAACCCCTATTTGACTAGAGGAGGAATAGAACCATTCATAACCACCTGGATCATACATATAAGGAGTCAAATATAACACAACAAACAAGTGTGATCAATGGTAAGGAATTAGTAGACAATTTCCCATGTGGCAGCTGTGGGAATTGTAACTCCATAATGAAAGGGAGTAATATAAAACAAAAGGGTAAACAACATTATTTTAAGACCATGATAAACAGTAGAACAAAGAATGTAATTTATCTAATAATATGCCCACGCAACAGAGGGTATATAGGAGAAACAAAAAAAAATATGTATTAGACAAAACAAGCACAGATCAGCTATAAGAACAAATAGGAAGAATGTGCCCCTTTCTGAACACTGGACACAATACAACCATAAAGAAAGTGATATAAAGTGGCGTATAGTAGAATGCATTAGGGGGTCAGCCAGGGGTGGCAATTGTGATCATAAAAGAAAGAAGAGGGAACATTTTTACATGAGCAAGTTTGATACTTACAAATCTGGATTAAACAATCGGGAAGAATGGCAACAACTGTTATACTAACAGTCAAATTGTCCATGATGTATATTATGATTTATGGTAACTGAATTCCATTACCCTATTTGAGATGAGTAAGAACAATGGTAGGATGTGTTTTTTTGAAATTTTAGACAACTACATTAGGAAATTTAATTGCCAACCTAACTATACGGTAGTATAGGATGAGTACCTAATCTTACCATGAAAATCAATCATGTCTCAGGGGAATCTAAACAGGAAGAATAATGTATATACCTGAATGAGAAAGATAGGTGCTATGTCACAATTAATAAATAAGATTAATGTTATAATTTGAATTGTATAATTTTATCTCTTGAACATTTTGTGATTTTATGAAGCGAGAGGCAATTTAGAATTAAACTGGTAAATCGTATGAAAATCATACTAGGACGGTTTAAAAAACCTAAGGTGATTACATCAGGGATTTTATTAATATAATATGACCCCTTAATGTAAAGATGGCCATTAAACCATGATCAAATACAATATAGAATTGAAGATTAATGGTTTCCCTTCAGTGAGTTAGAATTGTCACTACATAATGAGATTGATAGTGTCTGTAGGAATCATTCATGTTTATATTGTAGAGACTGGATGATGCAAAAAATTAGAGGTATTTATAACAATGTTAATTAAATCTTGTATCAAAAGATAAAATTTACAACATCTTATATCAACCGTAGAATATCACATTCTTAAACAGAGCTACCAGGTGATAGAGAAATCTGTGCCTGATCATAACAGGGCAGTGACCAATGATGTTCTACACTTAGCAAGATACGTAGAAATAAAAAAGGACTGCTGCTACGATGTCTATCTAAACAAGGAGAGTGGTTAACATAAACTAAATGCTTCAGTTTTCTAACAACACACCATCTTTACTGACACCTCTCTACAGGTTAAACGGTCGGTGTATATGCCTGTACTAATGAACCTATGTTCCTTTATACATCTTTTCTCAGACTGAGCAGTGTGTTATACTCAGTTTACAAATGGGAATCTTTCAACAGACACCTGAGAAAAGAGCAAAGGATCTATGTAGAAAAGTTCAAGAAACACTAGGCCTTGCATTATCACATTTGAAGAGAGTGCAGGTTCGGTATGGTACAGTTTTATGAAAAAGTGGTTCCTTGTGTTATAACTGTATACAGGGTATCAGCGTTTTTTTTATGACTAACAGCCTGATTCATGAAGCTAAATTGCACTCGCAAAGGGCCAGATTCTGAGAATCTGGCCCTTTGCGAGTGCGATTTTTGCATTTGGTATTCATCATCCCAAATGCAAAAATCGCTATTTAAGAATTCGCATATTTGCGAGGAATTGGATTTAAGGAATCTCTAATAGAGATTCCTAAAATGCAATTCATCAACCAAATAGAAATAGCGAAATCGCTATATTTGGTCTCAATTTACCACCAGGTCTGACTTGGTGGTAAATTGCGTAAATAGTGTAAAAAGCACTTTAGTGCATTTTTTTCTTTTGCATGTTACACACACACATGTCCTTTGGACATGTGTGTGCGCAACACCTGTTCAAATGTGCATTTAAGGGGTGCTACAGGGTGTCCTTTGGACACCCCTGGCACCCTTTAAATTGCTATCTGATTTGCGAGTAGCAAATTGCTACTCGCAAATAAGGGATACTCCCCATTCATTCCTATGGGCCTTTTGGCCCATAGGAATGAATGGGGAGTTATTCCTTTTTTTGCGAGTAGCAAATTGCTACTCGCAAATAGAGAACATGTAGGAATCGCTATTTTTTTAGCAATTCCTACATGAATACCGTTTTGCGTGTCCTCAATAGCGAGTCGCTATGATTCGCTATTAGGGCCACGCAAAACGGCCCGTACATGAATCAGGCTGTTTGTCTCTCTGGTGACATCTCTCATCAAAATGAAGGATGCCTGTGAAAGGCTTTACTGAGAAACTCATCCCTTTGTAAAAATGTTTTCTCTGACTGAATAAGGTATTTGGTTCATTTTAGTAAGAGCACCCTCTCTAGTGATTCATCTGAACAGAATAGACATTCAGTGTAGAAGGATTATGACACAAATTGGGGCCTGTGCTAGTGCATTTTAATATGTATACATTCTGTAGAGCAGAGTTTATAAAACAATCCTTCTCTAAAAATAGCTCTGTACCAATTAAAAATGGCTGCAAAACCTTTAGCGAGGAACTAAGCTCCGTGCAGGCACTTTTGTTTCAGTAATCAGGGTTAATGTTAAGATTTGGAGACAAACCCACCCTCTGAGGTAACACGTCACTACAAAGTAAAGACTCTAGGTAGATGGTGTAACAGAAGCATTATCCCCTGATTTTCCAATTACAACAGAGTATAAAATATCTTTAATACATGTGTATGCATTAGCTCCTTATCTTAGTACTCTTTTACAAGCTCCATACTTCTTTTGTATGACAAAATATTCTCTTAGCTAATATTTGCCTACTGAGTGATACCTATGTTCTATCAACCTGTGTTTAGGGCATCCATTGTGCAAAAATATATATGCTAATATTTTGAATATAAAGCAAGTATTTTGTTCAAAGTTTATGGGGGCGCACCAAATAGAAGTCCAAAAGCAGTTTCGTTCAAATATGTAGAAAAGTTCTTTATTTATTTTTGTCCATTCTTAAAATACAGATCACCAATTATTATACAACAAGGTCAGCCAAGGCGTTTCACTCCCTTCCAGGGAGTTTCTTCAGGGCTGAAAACAGATAATAGAAAGCCAACATCAGTTTCATGTGTCATAGATCTTATACATATTTCCCATTTCACAATTCATTTTAAAAGGGGAAAGACATATGATTGGATTGTTACCTTTTCAAAAGGAAAACATAATATCCAGATTTTGGGAAAGACTACTAAAAAACGGCTAAAAAACACAGCAGCAAGTTACATTTTGCGGATGTAGTCCAAATCAAACACCTTGTGGTTAACCACAAACCACCTATCTAAAATGTATCGCCACAGAAGGGGGACGGAGAAAATTACGTGGAGAACCATAAAGAGAGATGGAAGATTGGCGATTGATTACAAAAACCACAAAAGGATCTTATTGGGCTTCAAATTGACACATTTTAAAACAAACAAGCATCAGACAGGTTTCAAATCGTATATTACAATGTCATTGACAATACATTGTTCCCTATCTGCTCAGGGTCATTTCACAGTTTCATAGTATATTTTCAATATATATTTTCAATAAATTTCATACATATTGTAGTTTCCCATCATATTCCTGTCCTTTAGAGTACAGATTCCTCATTAGTCATCAATAGATAGGCAGTGCCCCAATTTAGATTTATTTTTATATTTATATATATATTTTGGGCATTTTAGGATTTTTCCAAATGAGAGAAAGAAAGAGAGGAAAGGGGGTTAAGCAAAGACAAACAAAAAATATCAGTAGAATTTAAGAGAGAAACAGATGTAGACTTGGAAGCTAGTTTATTGAATAGTTACCAGCCGGTACTATTTCTTCAAAATAGGGGGGGTATTTCCTGCTTGCGTATTCTTATAGTTATCTAGGGATCACTCATGTTACATATTATGGTATCCAAATCCTATTTACATATATATGGACAGTCCAGTGATTTGGTGCAAATTCTTATCACAAAGCTCTTTTTCCGCTAGTGTACTGACTCGTCTTGCATATACCTTTCAGTACTTCTTTAATTTATCCAAGTCCTGTTCGCATGTGTACGTGCAATACTGACAATACGATGTAAAGGTACAGATTCTTACCACAACGGTCTTTTTCCGGTAGCGTGGGGTTAAGTCCTTCCTTTTCACAAATAGTTTCCTTTTAGTCCTGCCCACTTGGATATTCTTATATTGGTCTATTCAGAAAAAGAGAATATTTTGTATTTATTATTTATTATTTATTATTATTTTTATGTCCCTTGAATTGGTGGGATCCTTTAGTTTCTTTGTTTGTTTTTTGTGTATTTTTGTATTCTTTTATGCATACCTTTTATTTGGTATATTCTTCCCCAAATAAGTTTCCACGCTTCCGGTGTTGGGAGTTTTAACCAAAAATAGTCCAGGAAGTTCAATCTCTTCCTTTCCCTGACCGTGTCTGTGTAAAGTCGTCGCAATTCTAATATTGGAGACACCAACAATATCGGTTAAAAGGTCTCCAGTAAACAGTAGTATTTGTTTATCACACAAGGTGTATCTTTTAGCTGCACTATATTAAAGCAAACTATATTCAAATATTACCTCCCACATGTGAACCCAGTTATTATGGCCGAATAACCAATCTGCCGGCATTTTATTTACATATTACCCCAAGCATAGAATGTTTTTTAGTTTGGCAGTTTATACTGTATTTGTACAGATTACAATCAACTATGACCCCCACATGCCCTGTATCTGGTGAATAGTAAAGCACAGTTAAGAGTGTCCAAGTAGCCTAGCAGTCGGCACTTCATTTATGTTTTGCCCCTTGCGACAGATGTTCACCCTATTTTTAAATACACAATTGTGAAACCCGCAGCATTCAGTTAAAGCAGCGCGGCGTTCCCTGAAACACTAGCGTATCTTGTAGCCACCTTTTCATATCAATCACAAGGTTCACCATAATTTTGTATACATATTTGAAAATCCCGCGGCGTTCGATTTTCGCTACGCGATATTCCCTAAAGGTTACAGGTTCAGTAGAGTGCTCGCGTACCATGTAGCCACCTTTGGACATATGTCAACAGAGTCATTTACAGTTTATAGATTACCGCGTGTACTAATACCTTTCCTTACTTCGAACCCGGCGCAAAACAGTCATTACATTTAAATTGAAGATATAAACCACCCATATTAGGTACCCAAAACCAATAAAGCCTGGTACAATGCAGAGAAGGGAAATTTCCCCTTAACCACATACAATAATCCTGCCCCCGTTTCCTCACCTGTATTTTTCGGCGTAGATGTATCACCGTAGCGGCATGGATGGTCCCAAGCTGGAGCCGCCATGTCGGAGATCGCCTTATATTCTAAGTTGCAAGCCACCAATTAGGTAGCGACTCTAAACCCGGAAATGCATCTCCCTTGGTTCCTGCATGATCGCGGGCGCCATGTTTGAATAGGCAATAGTCACGTGGGCACTGTTTAAAATATATAGAGAAATATGTACTTAAACTGAAATGAGCTAATTTACGTTATCTGGGAGTCTTATAATAGGAGATGCATTGATCAACCCGAAGTGTATTGCACCTAGAGTTAAATCTCTCTCAGTTGATGACATCTTTTAGTGTTGTTACGCTATAAAAAGCGTGCTATATACTGGTGTATCCCCAGAATATGCGCTGGGAGCGTGTTTGACATTTAACATTTATTCCCACTGTTGGGAAAGCTTACGATTGTAGATTCACGGAGCGTATCCTTAAAGCATAGTTTACCCAAACATATATCTCTAAATGTGTGCCATCTTTAGATGTTTTTTTTGCTTTGCTGCGATTCAAACAATGCTATTTATTTCTTAAAAGATCTCATAATTAAAAAAACGGTGTTTAAAAGTAGAAGTATCCAAGTTATGAAGGAGTATAATATTTTCCTGAACAAGTGAACAGGAGTGTTTTTAGAAAGAGAAAGTACAGACCAATATACTTGTAAGGAGTAAAGGGGAAAAACAGGGGGAGAGGGGGGGGGAAGCAAAAAAGGAGAGGTGAGAGGGGTGGGTTATTAGGGTAAACCATAACCTCTTTTGTGTGGGTACCCTAAACATGCTTAGGTATAGCTCACATTCAGTTTATTCCCATTTCTTATGGAAGAACCTTGTTTGCATGTCTGAGTATCCCTTACACATCAAGCTCATCATATTATACAGATTTCAAGTATCATATATTTTGCCACTGCAACTATAGATCATTATGGATTATGTAAAAAAGTGGTGCATTTCATCGTCCAAGTTCATACCATATTTTATGCACTGTAATTTACATATCCATCTTGCCTCCCGTTGTCTTAGCAATAGCTCTCGATTCCCTCCTCGTGTGAGTGGTTGTATCTGTTCCAAACCATGAAACCAAAAGTCTGGTTTCCCACCATGTTTCTCCCAAAAATGTTTTGTGTGGGCATATTTTTCATCTTTGTTCAAGATGGCTCTCCTATGTTCCTGAATTCTTACCCTCAGGCTGCGTTTAGAACTACCTACGTAAATTAAACCGCAGGTACATCCCAATATATACACCACAAAAGTGGTGGCACAATTTATAAAGGATAAGATCTCGAAATTTTGTGAGCCATTGAATGCAAAGTGCTTAATTTTGTCACGACCATATTCACAAATATTGCAGGCCCTGCATACAAAGAAACCCTTTGGTTTCTGTGGCAACCAATTTGCAACATTATCTTTTTTAGGCTTTAGATAACTAGGACACAGTTCATTATGTAGGGTCCTGCCTCTACGGTATGTCACCAATTCAAGGTACATAAAAATAATAATAAATAATAAATAATAAATAAAAAATATTCTCTTTTTCTGAATAGACCAATATAAGAATATCCAAGTGGGCAGGACTAAAAGGAAACTATTTGTGAAGAGGAAGGACTTAACCCCACGTTACCGGAAAAAGACCGTTGTGGTAAGAATCTGTACCTTTACATCGTATTGTCAGTATTGCACGTACACATGCGAATAGGACTTGGTTAAATTAAAGAAGCACTGAAAGGTATATGCAAGACGAGTCAGTATACTAGCGGAAAAAGAGCTTTGTGATAAGAATTTGCACCAAATCACTGGACTGTCCATATATATGTAAATAGGATTTGGATACCATAATATGTAACATGAGTGATCCCTAGATAACTATAAGAATATGCAAACAGGAAATACCCCCCCCCCCTATTTTGAAGAAATAGTACCGGCTGGTAACTATTCAATAAACTAGCTTCCAAGTCTACATCTGTTTCTCTCTTAAATTCTACTGATATTTTTTTGTTTGTCTTTGCTTAACCCCCTTTCCTCTCTTTCTTTCTCTCATTTGGAAAAATCCTAAAATGCCCGAAATATATATATAAATATAAAAATAAATCTAAATTGGGGCACTGCCTATCTATTGATGACTAATGAGGAATCTGTACTCTAAAGGACAGGAATATGATGGGAAACTACAATATGTATGAAATTTATTGAAAATATACTATGAAACTGTGAAATGACCCTGAGCAGATAGGGAACAATGTATTGTCAATGACATTGTAATATACGATTTGAAACCTGTCTGATGCTTGTTTGTTTTAAAATGTGTCAATTTGAAGCCCAATAAGATCCTTTTGTGGTTTTTGTAATCAATCGCCAATCTTCCATCTCTCTTTATGGTTCTCCACGTAATTTTCTCCGTCCCCCTTCCGTGGCGATACATTTTAGATAGGTGGTTTGTGGTTAACCACAAGGTGTTTGATTTGGACTACATCCGCAAAATGTAACTTGCTGCTGTGTTTTTTAGCAGTTTTTTAGCAGTCTTTCCCAAAATCTGGATATTATGTTTTCCTTTTGAAAAGGTAACAATCCAATCATATGTCTTTCCCCTTTTGAAATGAATTGTGAAATGGGAAATATGTATAAGATCTATGACACATGAAACTGATGTTGGCTTTCTTTTATCTGTTTTCAGCCCTGAAGAAACTCCCTGGAAGGGAGTGAAACGCGTTGGCTGACCTTGTTGTATAATAATTGGTGATCTGTATTTTAAGAATGGACAAAAATAAATAAAGAACTTTTCTACATATTTGAACGAAACTTCTTTTGGACTTCTATTTGGTGCGCCCCCATAAACTTTGAACAAAATATCTAACTGATCTGGAAAGCACAGCAACGTCTAACAGCAGCTGACGTTGGGGTTGGCAGCACAAAGTGTTAAAGAGGATTTATTTTGGAACTGGATTTTAGGTGCGGCGTTGTAGGGTCCGCTGCTGTCTCTTTTTCTGATCTTCATAAGGCAAGTACTCGTAACAGCTATCTAGATCTCAATAAGAAAATATCTCAGTAGCTACCTATGAACTCAGCGGCATATCACAGATAGAATCACTTAAGGTTCAATAAGAAGATCAAATACCACCAGAACAACAATATTGTTAAAAAATTTACAATATTCATTTCTTATCATGTGTTCAAAAAGTTTCAACAGCAAACAGTTTGGCAATCATATTTTAATTATCCAAATATTAGTACTCTAGTAATGAACAAAAATATTGAAACTAGTTTCTAAATATATTATTTAAAAATGTAGTCACAGACATACTTTAATTACACTACATTTTTAATAACCTGCAAACTAAGCTGTACGTTGAAGGGAGATGAATACACCAATCTCCTTTTGTCCTAAGATTGAGGAGTCCTGGAAAGATGTTAATAAAACAATTTATGTGTTTCTTTGTGATGATGACATGGACTCTTTTTTATCATAACAATATCATTTGTGCTTTGCCCGGAGTCTATAGGTGAGATGGAGTGCACTTCACTGCAGGACAAGATCCTCCTTTGTAACATCAAGGAATATATCCAGTTCTATATGTATAATGAACACTGCACACCATAAACAACAAGCATTGACATAACCAATAGGTCTCGCTTTGGGAACTTATAAGCTTTTAGTGAGAGCTATTGGCTTTGTCAATATTATTTAGCTAGGTTACCCAAGTGGACAGATATGCCTAAGTAGTAAAAAGAGCGTTTGATGTACCCAATGATTGAAGATCTTGTTAGTGTGTATTAAATTGATACACAGACCCTAATGCACAAGCACATGTTAAAAGTGCTTGTGCATGAAGCAGAGACCATGAAGTTTGCGAACTTGGGTCCTATTAAAGTCCGCCCACCTGCCACTGTACCGGTAAACTCGACGACTGTCAGAGGTGCGGCGGTCCCGCATTAGCAATTAGGATGCGACCGCCACCCTGGCGGATGAATCCCTCATATTCAATATTGTGACAGGCGATGCTGTAAGCAGCACCTGCCACTATAAGGAATATGCATGTTGTGCATTGGCATGCACAACGTGACCGGCGCGGTGCCACCTTGTGTATGCCAATGCAGGGTGCGCACCCCCCCAACACCCACGGGGCCCGCAACAGGCCCCCACAGCCAAAGCTAGCATGCCTTTCCATGGCAGAACCACCACCATGGAAAGGCCAAATTCCACACATATCTTAATATGGCAGGCGGTGCCTGCTAGGCACCGCCGCCATATTAAGGCCGAGGACCGCACGGCAGGCAATCGTAATGATTGCCTGCCTGAGGTACATCGGTGCACGGTATTTCCAACCGCCGCTGTACCACGGCCATTGTAATATGTCGGGGGGGTAAATGAAGGGCGGGCGGGCAAAGATGTCAGGCGGATCGCCACCACTGGTCGGGCGGTGGCGATCCACCCAACATCATAATGTACCCCTTAGTTTGGTGTGGGTGCAAATCCTGCATTGCTTATTGCTGGCGAGTTGCAATACTACTGCTGCAACAAGGCCAATGGAGGTACCAATGGGTGAGGCGTACTGGCCTCAACGGTCCTGTGACTTCAGTGACAGAGTCACTGTCGCTATAGGGTGTGCTGCTTTGTAGGCCTGCCCGCAAGATTGGAGGTGAACTTCAGTATGGATTGTAGTGGAGAGGCCTTCAAGGTTAACCCACACTTGTCACCGCTAGGGTCCACCTGCTGGTGCTAAGACACCAGGGCTTCTACGGTCTAGCGGGCCTTAAAGGGTCTAGCATGGGAATGTGTTCCCTCAGGAGAGTGGTCTGGCAGACTGGTCAACAATCAATCAATCAATCAAGATATTTATATAGCGCGCTACTCAGCCGGAGGGTCTTAAGGCGCTTGGGGAGGGGGGGTCCGCTACTGCTCGAACAGCCTGGTCTTGAGTTGCTTCCTGAAGGAGAGGTGGTCTTGGGTCAGACGGAGGTGGATGGGGAGGGAGTTCCAAGTCTTGGCTGCCAGGTTGGAGAAGGATTTTCCTCCCATGGTGGCTCTTCGAATGCGTGGAACGGCGGCGAGGGCGTGGCTGGTTGATCGTAACTGGCGGGTGGGAGTGTAGAAGGTCAGGCGGTTGTTGAGGTACCTGGGGCCCAGGTCGTGGAGGGCCTTGTGTGCATGGGTGAGGAGTCGGAACGTGATTCTCTTGCTGACGGGGAGCCAGTGTAGGTCTCTCAGGTGTCCGGATACGTGGCTGTGTCGGGGGATGTCCAGGATGAGTCGTGCGGAGGCGTTCTGGATGCGTTGGAGTCTTTTCTGTAGTTTGGCTGTGGTTCCGGTGTAGAGGGTGTTTCCGTAGTCCAGTCGGCTGGTGACGAGTGCCTGGGTGACCGTCTTCCTGGTTTCGGTGGGGATCCATCGGAATATCTTTCGGAGCATGCGTAGGATGTTGAAGCATGATGATGAGACGGCGTTGACTTGTATGGTCATCGAGAGGGAGGTTTCCAGGATGAAGCCCAGGTTGCGTGCGTGGTCCGTTGGTTTGGGTGCGCTGCCCAGGGCAGGGGGCCACCAGGAGTCGTCCGAGGCAGAGGGTGATGATCCAAGGATGAGGACTTCCGTCTTGTCTGAGTTCAGTTTCAGGCAGCTGTTCATCATCCACTCGGCTACGTCTTTCATCCCTTCGTGTAGGTTGGTTCTGGTGGTCGCTGGATCGTTGATGAGGGAGAGGATCAGCTGGGTGTTGTCGGCGTAGGAGATGATGTTGAGGTTGTGTTGGCGTGCGATGGCTGCGAGGGGGCTCATGTAGACGTTGAAGAGGGTGGGGCTGAGTGATGATCCTTGTGGTACGCCGCAGATGACTTCGGTGGCCTCGGATCTGAACGGGGGGAGGCGGACTCTCTGGGTTCTTCCGGCGGGAAACAAAATGATCCACTCTAGAGCCTTCTCTTGGATTCCGATGTTGCTGAAGCGCTGCACTAGGGTGCGGTGACAGACAGTGTCGAACGCTGCGGAGAGGTCCAGGCGGATGAGGGCCGCTGTTTCCCCGTTGTCGAGCAGGGCTCGGATGTCGTCAGTGGCTGCGATGAGGGCGGTCTCGGTGCTGTGGTTGGCTCGGAAGCCGGACTGCGAGTGGTCGAGGGATCCGTTCGCCTCGAGGAAGGCGGCAAGCTGACTGTTGACGGTCTTCTCGATGAGTTTGGCAGGAAAAGGGAGGAGCGAGATGGGGCGGTAGTTCTTGAGGTCGGTGGGGTCTGCTGGTGGTTTCTTCAGGAGGGCGCTGAGTTCGGTCATGAATGCTGAACCTGGTTCCCCAGTGAAAAATGTGTCTGCTCTTGCCATAAACTTGTAATTACTGTGATTTTATACTTGCACTGACCTCTTGGCATTTATCAAAACCACTAACAAGCAGCTGTCTGAGCGCTGCTACAGCCAAAAACGCTAGTTTTCTTGGCGCCATAACCTGGTGTGGGAAGCCACGAGACACGCCCCCCTCGGTCGGCCACGCCCCCCACAGGTACAAATAGGACGCGCTGATTACTAGCGCGAACTATCTTGAAACTGAGAATACTCCTGAGGCGGAAAGCCGGGAGCTTTGCTTCGTGTTTTTAAAGACTTTTAAACTTGTAATTACTGTGATTTTATACTTGCACTGACCTCTTGGCATTTATCAAAACCGCTAACAAGCAGCTGTCTGAGCGCTGCTACAGCCAAAAACCCTCGTTTTCTTGGCTCCATAACCTGGTGTGGGAAGCCACGAGACACGTCCCCCTCGGTCGGCCACGCCCCTCCGGTTCGCCCAGGACCTCCTCTATAAATTATGAGTCCTTCCCGGAAGCGCAGCGGACGAGCGCAGCGGGCGCGACGATGGCGCGCCGAAGGCGCGCTTAAGGCAAGCTCGTCTGCGCTCGTCCGCGATCTGGACGCGATAAACGCGGCCCACTCTCATCAACTACTCATAACTCCTAGGGCCCACTCCCCGCGGTATACCCGTGAGACATTGCTCAGTCTGAGAGAGTCTGCACACGTAGGCCACCTTACCTTCTCTGACAATGCCTTTCCTTTGCAGGATTTCACCATTGGGGGCTTGTTCCTTGGAGGTCTCCTTAATGTCAGATCCCTGCCTAAACATGCGAATGAAATACAGCTACTTGTTGACAATCATCATTTAGATGTCCTCTTTCTTACGGAGACATGGACTCATGCTGATTGTGATGTTGAATTAGATTGGGCCTGTCCGCAGGACTATAAAATCCTGCACCTTCCTAGACCCAAAGGTCGAGGTGGCGGAGTTGGCATTATTCATAGAGCATCATGGCTGATCAACATCCTAGACTTAGATCCGGTCGCCGAGACCGAGCTCTTTGGCCTCTCCATTGACTGTCTCAATGGAGCCACATTCACAACCATCGTTTGCTATCGCCCTCCGGGGTTTTTCAGCTCTCAACAACAGCAATTGCTACTCACCACCTTCACAAACATGGCGATCTCCCATAGTAAGTTAATCATCTTAGGGGACTTCAATCTCTGGCCAAACGGTAGTCTTGATACTGGACTGCACAACCTCCTGCTTTCCTGCGAAAGCGTGGGACTCTATCAATTGGTCAAAGAACCCACTCACAAAGCAGGTCACATACTCGACCTTATTTTTTCCACCCCATCATTAGTACATCTGAATGAAATCCTGCCCATGACCTGGACAGACCACGCCCTCCTTAAATGTTTTATTACCGTTAAAGGGACTAGACTGCCGGCACACAGTACCTTCTCTGAATTTCTGTACAGAGATTGGAAAGCGTTGGAAAGGCTGAGCACCACTGATGAAGTATTCCAGGTGCAAGACAGCTTTTCCTCTGCCAACTCAGTAGAGGGCAACTATGGGGCCTTCTGCACAATCATTTCCTCTATGACGGATTCCTATGCTCCCTTAAAAAGATGCAAGCCCAAGGGCAGACCTTCTGCCCCCTGGTTTGACGATTCCCTGAAAACTCTCAAAGTCGCCTGTAAAAAGGCTGAGAGGAAATGGAGGCAAGGCTATTCTGATATAAACAAATCACTCTGGAAAACGAAACTTCAGGAATACAAATCCCAAATTGTTAAAAGTAAATCTATTTACTTCTGCTCTACTATAACTAATGCTGCTAATAGTTCCAAGAGTATTTTTCAGATCCTTAATAATCTCATCCACCCTGACTGCGCTAAAAAAACTACTCCCCCGACACAAGCACTCTGTAATAACCTTGCACAGTTCTTTCGTGATAAAATTGAGACCATTATCCATAACCTCAACATCTCCCCCTCAATGGACAGTCTCAATGCCCCCGAGACTCTCCTCCCTGAGTCTGAGTCAACAAATCTAGGAAACCTAGTACATTTGCAGGACTTCCCCCCTATTCCAGAAATGGACTTCGTGAGACTGGCGCATGGGATCACTTCAGGCTCACCTCTCGACCCCCTGCCTCCCAAAATATGGAAATTGTTTGGATCAGAACTCTTTGGTATTCTTCGGAAGATCTGTAATCAATCCTTGCGTTGTGGATTTGTTCCATCGCTTTGGAAGCAGGCTCTCATCACTCCGCTGCTGAAGAAACCCTCCCTGAATCCCGAATGCTTATCAAACTACCGGCCTATCTCCCTTCTGCCATTCCCGGCAAAGATTGCCGAACGCTGGGTGAGCTCCTGTCTCTCCACACATCTGGAGCAGAATCACATGCTGGACGACATTCAATTTGGGTTTCGCCCAGCGCATGGGACTGAAACAGCTGTCCTTACGGCCATGGAAGATCTTTGTATGCGTGCAGACAGGGGCCAAGCAGCAGTTTTGATCTTGCTGGACCTGTCTGCCGCATTCGACACGGTCAACCATGTGATTCTGTTAAAAAGACTGATGGAATCCGGGGTTGATGGTACTGCCCTGCTTTGGTTCCAGTCCTATCTCAGAGACAGGAAGCAGGTTGTGTCTCTCCCCCCTTTTCAATCTGCCTTCTCCTCTGTGCTTCATGGGGTGCCCCAAGGCTCGTCCATCAGCCCCATTCTCTTTAATGTCTACCTAAAACCTCTGGTCACATTAATAAAAACCCATGGGCTAAAAACTATAAACTACGCTGATGACACACAGCTCATCTTTTCTTTGGATGGGGCGGAATCAATCCCTCTAGAATCATTTCATGATTGTTTGAGAGATACCGTTAGGTGGCTTCACAACAACTCCCTGCAATTTAATTCCGCCAAAACTGAGGTGTTGTTTTGTGCAGGAAGTAAGATTCCCCGCCCGCTCCCAACTGATTTCTGGCCCTCAGAGGCTTCAGAAAAACCACAGCCGGTGACTACTGTCCGCAACCTGGGGGTTATGATAAACAACAAGCTCAGCATGGAGACTCAGGTTGCGAGAACAGTGTCCACCTGCTCGGGCCTACTCCGTTCACTTCGCAAGATTATGCCACTCCTTCCGGTACAAGCCCGAGCGTTGGTAGTCAGGTGCACTATTCTTAGTCGCCTCGACTACTGTAACGCTTTGCTACTTGAGTCCCCAGCTGTTTTGCTAGACCGACTCCAAAGGGTTCAGACGGCTGCCGCCAAACTAGCTCTTGGCTGGACAAGGAGATCATCGGCCACTGCAGCCCTAGCCGAACTGCACTGGCTCCCCCTGAAGCAACGAGTGGCTTTTAAGGCACTTTGCCTTGTGTTCAAGGCTCTGCACGGAGTCGGACCTATATCCTTGCAAGCCATGTTTACTTGGTACATTCCTACAAGAGCCCTACGTTCTGCCTCAGCCTACCTTGTGTCAGTCCCTAAATTTAACAAGGTTAGGACTGGGGGTAGATCCTTTGGAGTTGCAGCGGCAAAACTATGGAACAGTTTGCCCCTGGACATCCGTCAAACACCGCTACTCTTTCCCTTCAGAAAACGCATCAAGACATGGCTTTTCCCGTAACCTTGTTCACTTGATCGCCCCCTTAACCTCGTCTAGACCACTGTTTCGTCCTCGTTCTTACCTCTCTATATTTCCCCCTGTGGAGCTACTCTCTGTTTAGCGCCAGGATGCCTGCAAGGCGACAGCCGCGCTCTATAAATGTTTTAAATAAATTAAATAAATAAATAGTGCCACATTCTCTCCCCCACTGAACACCATACTGCCCACTGAGAGAAGCGTGCACTGTCTTCCGCTATAACTCAATTGTGCCCTGCTATAAACACCTGGATGCGACTAATTTCAAATTATGCACTGGACAACAGAAATATGCTGCCTAATAAAATTGTTTTCATAACAGCTTGAAAAAACAAACCTTTACAGGTAATGCAAGTTTAGGTAAAGCATGTGAAATGTAACCAGGAACAACATGGTTACCGTAACGCTTTTACACACATTATTCATAAACCAATGAGTATTTTGCCTGAAATGTCAAGGACATGACTACAGGGCCCGGAAGGGACCCAATTCAATGGTATTGCTTATATCCTTACAAAACATGAGCAGTATGGTTTAAAAAGACCACATCCCTAAACACAGAGCTACAGTACACATTTTATGAACTAAAATAAGGAAAACAGCCGATAAGGATTACAGTAAACGTTTTTCACTTACTGCAACAGAAAGATGAGAAAACTGAAGTAGCGCTTCATTGGCAAACTCTGTAAAGTGGCACTAATGAGTTAGGGAGTGAATAAAACCAACATGGACATTTTGCAACTACTCTGTCTTGCTTTATTTAGTTATTTGTCATATTTTGAACCTTTTTTCCTCTCTCCATCCTGAGGCTGCACTTTGGAATAGAAAAATGTGAGGAAAGAGAGAGTAAGAGCCATTTCTTGAAGTCACGCTTTCCTCCAGCAAGTGAGGAGGAACAAGACAGAGACAGAAAGAGAGGAAGAAGAGGAAGAAAGAAAGGGGGGCAGTTGACCATGGCAGAGCAGGAGAAGTGGACACTGTCCTTGTCAGAGCAGAAGGCAGAAATGCGTCTTTCTGGAAAGATGTGCCCAGGTGCCAGTGCGTGAGTCTGACCTCCCATGATATAAATAATTGTCAACATTGAGAAATGTTTTCAGCACATTACCAGCATTGCTTAGCATTATGAAAACCACTCTGACTTTTTGAAATATGGGAAATGCTAACAATAAAAATAAATATGCATATGTAGTGCCAACTTCAAACAACACCTACGTAGAAGGAGATTACGTGAACTGCAAGAAGCGCCGTGAGCCAGCCAGCGGCGAGAAGAGGGTGGAAAGAAAAAGTAGTGCCGTTAAGCAAAACATATGGCCCATACTGAAAGGATCCATGTAGGAGGGGCAGTCCGCAGAGTGGGAACGAAACAGCCACAAGGCCGGACAAATGGACACTAATCACCAACGAAAACTGTAGCGTTAGTAATGGCAGACCAAGTAACCAATGAAAAGCGATGGGCATGTGGTGGGTGTGTTCAAAATCCACAGAATACAACATGCCTTGCAGAGCAGCGCATAGGTGCTGCTTCTAGGCTTGACCTAAAAAGGCTATTATCAGAGCTAACCTATTAATACATTGTTGTTAGAACTGGCTATTTCCGGTAGGCTAAGGCTGACGCCAAAGCCAGGCAGAAACCACCATTCTAGTCAGGGCAAGGGAGTCACACGCCAAGATAACCCCTGCTCACCCCCTTGGTAGCTTGGCACGAGCAGTAAGGGTAAACTCGGAGGCAATGTGTAAAGCATTTGCGCTAGCACACAACAGCAACAACATCCTAGGCACACCACAAAAGGGGCTCCACACAAGGTTATATAAAAATAACTTTTGTATTGTCAAAACACATCAGATAGAAATCACACATGTACATTGTGCCAACTGGCACGGGCAATATTCACAAGGGATTATTCACAAGACGGGCCACATGGGCCACTGTCAGAATCAACACTTTTAGAAATGAAAATACTGTCAGAAATTAGAAGAAAAGGATATAAAATCACTATAACACAAATTAGCGAGAATAGCACACAACCAGTAACTACTGGTAACAGGTAAGTACCACCTAGGCAACCCTAACCACCTTAGGAGAATGTCACGCAGGGGACCAGGACCTTACTAGGACCACCTGTACTGGAAAGAACAACCACCTAAGAATAAAATACATTCAGGGGTATCAGCAAGAACACATTACACATGATGCATCACAACATTCAGAGGTGTAGTGAAAACGGTAAACACATGATGTATAAAAACACATTCAGCGGTGTAATAATAAGGCACATGATGCATCATAAACACATTCAGAGGTGCAGGGAAGAAAAAACACATGATGCATAAACCAACACATGCAGAGGTGTAAAATCAAGGAAGACACATGATGCATAAAAACATTCAGACGTGCCAGAACATAACTCAATAGCGCAAAAACACATGATGCCCAAAAACATTCAGAGGTGTAAGATCAAGGTGCGTAATCATATTAAATGCATTACAGTTCCTAGCACCACATCACATTGCGCAAAAACTCACATTAGGCAATTACCATCACATAGATAATCACATTGCGCCTAAATAAAATCACATACCAGCCCCCATCTAATAAAGGGACTAAAGAGCCCTGTGTCCAGAATGTCAGGGCGCGCTGCCATGCAGCGCCAGTCAGGGGTGCGCCACCGGCGCAAAACCTAAACGTTGCAGGTGCCCACTACTTGCTGGGCACCTGAGAACATCCCAAGACCTAAACGGTGCAGCTGCCCACTAATTGCTGGGCAGCTGGGAATCAAAACTGCGACAGGGTCCTCACTGACCCTAGAACAGAACTGTGCCAACTGTGGGAGCCACACAGGCTCTGAAACCACTTGTGTCCCCCAAGAGCCTCACGGGGCTCTAAACATCCATGTGCGCAGGGAGCCTCTCAGGGCTCTAAAAACAATGGCACCTCGAGCCTCGCTGGGCTCGTAAAACAATAATGTGGGCAGGGAGCCTCGGGGCTCTACAACAAAGCATACCCCCAGAGCCTCTCTCAGGCTCTCAGTAAATAAAAATGCCCATGAGCCTCTCTCAGGCTCTAAATACACAAACTGGCCCCTGGAGCCTCGGGGCTCCAAACAGAATGCAGCCTTGTCGGAGCCTCTCAGGCTCTATCCACCGTTGGAGCGGTCCGCTGCCATCCAGGGCCACTCTAACCTTCCCTCTCAGCCTCCAGCCCTCCCGCACTCACCGGCTGCTTCGAGACTCTTCCGGTTGCGGTCCTGGGCAGCGGGGCTCAGAGAGGCGGAGCCTTCCCTCAGCGCGGGGCTTCCCTGGACTCCGGGAGCCCCGCCCGGCCATTGGCGGCCTCGGCCGCCATTTAATATTCACCCGGGCCCCCTCCTGGGACCCGGGGCTTTGGGCCATCACCGCGGGGCTCTCCTCTCGACATGGGAGCCCCCGCGGAAGCTCGCGCCACCTTCTTCCTCTTTTCCTGGGCTTCCGAGTCGTTGCCTGGGGAAACCCTTCCGGGCAGCCAATCACGGAGCTCCTCTCCAATGACGCGGGAGGAGTCCTTGCCGGCTGGTCCAATCCCAGCGCGGACTTTCAGTGACGTCTGCGGCTGCTTCCTCTCGGCCCGGGGCAGCGGCGGTGAACGCACGGGGACAATAACGAGGGGTGGGCACCCTCGAAGCAGAAATTATCGGGGCAATGCCGGGTGGGCACCGGTGCCATACATTAAAGAATAAATCCGCACAACACGCAGGGTGGGCACCTGCTATTCCTCACGCAAAATGCGGGGCGGAGGAATGCTCGAAATAAAGCAAAAGCGCTCCCAAGCGCTATAAAGATAAATCAAGCGCTCCTAAGCGCTAGGGACAGCATGCAAGCACTTTCAGGAGCTAGAAGCTACTAGTCAAGCGCTCCCAAGCGCTAGCAGGCAAAAAGAAGGTTCAAGTAAAAATAAAGCGCTCCCAGGCGCTAAGGAACAACAAGTCCAGCAAAGTCCTTCAGGAGCCCAGGACCTCAGCAGTCCAGGACATGAGGTGGAGCACAGCAGCTCCCAGAGAAGGAAAGTCCATCAGGTGTCCAGGGGCTGGGCAGGGCCCAGGGATTCCCCTGGGCCCAAGCAGCAGCACACCCCTGGCAGGATTCAAGTTAGAAACAAGAACATTTTGGAAGGGGACACAGCCCCTTTTTATACTATAAAATCCTTTGTCTAAAGGGTGCAGGCAGTGTGAGAATCAGCTAGAACTGGTTATAGGGAACTTCTTTCAGTGTGAGGGGCAGAGGCGACAGTCGCCCAGCAGGAGGTGGAGCCAGCATTGTGGCAGGCAGGCACAGCCTCATTCACTCCCAGGTGCTATCTCCTCCCACTTCCCTGGCAGCAGATGCAGCCTTTCATCCACGGGCTGACTCAGACAACCTCCTGGGGCTCCCCAGCCCCTGCCACCCTCAAACCAGACAGTCAATCCACAAGCAGGCCCAGGCACTCCTGGAGCCAGGCTCCAGCCAATCACGTGCCAGCAGACTCACTACACATGCACCCACATGTCTAGAAGTGGCACTTCTGCACTAGACACATTCATGCCGCATACCTCATTACGCAGCATTCAATCTCACGAGTTGGTACATACCAAACTCGACCCTGCACTCCCCACACATCAGGAACTACCATGGGCATACATATTCCCCATTCATTCCTATGGGAGGGCAGGTCACTCACCACACATACACAGAGAGCACACGCACTTTACACTGTACCACAGTGAAAAAGTGCGCAAAGGCCTAAAATCACCAACACCAGGTTCCAGAAACAGGCTAGGAAAAAGCAAAAAAGTTTCGGGGTGAACCTGCCAAAAGGGCCAGGTCCAACACAACCCCCTTCCAGCCAAAACGCAGGGTAGACCAATCACTCCACTGATGGGCTTCAATGCTTTGGGCGACAAAACACGGGCATGGGCCCGCAAGGCAGGGACACCCTCCTGTTTTTCGCCACTCTGAACCCACATAGATTTCTCTCAACAAAAGCTCTCTGGCACAACTAGAATACCCCACTGGTACTCTTTAGTCATCCACGGCCAGTACCAGGCCTTAGGCCATCCAATTGTCACAGGTCCTGACCAATCCACAGAGTGGGGGGCAGTAACCCCTGGCACACAATAGCCAATCTCCACTATCCCTCTCAGTGTAGCTACAACTACCACTGATCCTTCAACCTAGGGACCATACCCTCAGGCTGACCAGAGGTCACGGGCAAGAATGCCCCACCCTACCTCTACTTCTGGGGTTCCGCACCCTCACAGGGAAGCACTCACCAGAACACAATTCTCCTACCAGATCAGGACCTCACTCCATCACTGGTCTACCACCTGGAAACTATTTCACTCCTGAGGTACAAAGCACACAGCACAGTTCCTCTTCAAACAGGTGGGGGGTCACAGCACACTGCAAAGTCCCCTTTCCTCTACCTTAGGGGAACAACAAACTGCAGGTGGGCCCCAGAACACACAGCAAGGGCAGCCCCCTCAGTCTCTTCAGCTGATCTACCTTGGCAGAGATTTCTTCTTGACCTAGAAGTTTCCTAATCTCCCAACCTAGGATCTAAACCCTCAGGTTGCACCGGGGTCAGAAGTACACCGTCCCTCTGCACCCCCTTCCAGAGTTCTGCACCCTCCACTTAGGAGCGGTACTACCCAACACCAGGACCGCCGGAGTTCTGGTTACAGACACTCCCCGTCCTCTAGACACAGGAAGATCCTCCTCAAATGACCTGTAAGTACAGCCTAGGCCCCTGACCTGGCGCTCCCTTAGGGAACCCTTCAGGCCCTGAGATAGTGTTTCGGGCCAACGTGGAGCACACCGTCCCACACTCACTCCACCTCCATTGAGACAGGACGTGAGCCCCTACACCCCTACCATCCTACTAGGACCTAGCTGGGCTACACATGAACCTCTTCACCTACACAGGATCATCAGATACACAAGTCACTACTTTTAGAATCACTCCCTAATGCCTCTGCAAGACATCCAGCACACCACCAGACATCCACCTTCTTGTCCAGTGTCTCTGCAGGACCTCCTGCACACCACCAGAGGTACACCTCCCGGACAAGCTCCTTTTAAAAAAAAAAAAACTCACACCAACTCCTCCAGTTCAACACACCACTCATCCACACACTCCCCCTCCAGACTGGTGAGACAGTTCCTCACTGCCCCTGACTCTCAACCTGTACCCCTCTTACTGAGCACCAGGCACCATACTCTGGGAACTGGGAATGGGACTTCATGCACTGGACATATTTTAGCTGCCACCACTGGATCCTACCATACTGGGGAATCCAGGCACACACACTACACTCAGGGGATAACCACCCTCCCGAGCAAGCCATTCCTCCTCCACACTCCCTCTCTTCCATCTACCCACACAGGGATTGGAACAGGGATTGGCCACTGGACCCAGCAAGGGATTCCTAATCTATGGGAACCTCCCCCTCTACTGGCGTCCTGCCCTGTCACTTTCTCTCATCTGCCACTAAACATAAAAGTGCAGGAACACCATCTGAAAATGACACTCTTGAGGAAAAACAAAATCATAAACAATAATCCCAAACATGTGACTATCTAAAAAAAAAGCAGAGTTTTGTAATGTAGCCAGCTGTCGCTGTGGCACTGCGCAAACACAAGTCCAAATCCGCACCGCTGACCAACAATGTTAGAACTGGCTTTTTCCGGTAGGCTAAGGCTGACGCCAAAGCCAGGCAGAAACCACCATTCTAGTCAGGGCAAGGGAGTCACACGCCAAGATACCCCCTGCTCACCCCCTTGGTAGCTTGGCACAAGCAGTAAGGCTAAACTCGGAGGCAATGTGTAAAGCATTTGCGCCAGCACACAACAGCAACAACATCCTAGGCACACCACAAAAGGGACTCCACACAAGGTTATATAAAAATAACTTTTGTATTGTCAAAACACATCAGATAGAAATCACACATGTACATTGTGCCAACTGGCACGGGCAATATTCACAAGGGATTATTCACAAGACCGGGCCGCATGGGCCACTGTCAGAATCAACACTTTTAGAAATTGAAATACTGTCAGAAATTAGAAGAAAAGGATATAAAATCACTGTAACACAAATTAGCGAGAATAGCACACAACCAGTAACTACTGGTAACAGGTAAGTATCACCTACGCAACCCTAACCACCTTAGGAGAATGTCACGCAGGGGACCAGGACCTTACTAGGACCACCTGTACTGGAAAGAACAACCACCTAAGAATAAAATACATTTAGGGGTATCAGCAAGAACACATTACACATGATGCATCACAACATTCAGAGGTGTAGGGAAAAAGGTAAACACATGATGTATAAAAACACATTCAGCGGTGTAATAATAAGGCACATGATGCATCATAACACACATGAATTTCAGAGGTGCAGGGAAGGAAAAACACATGATGCATAAACCAACACATTCAGAGGTGTAAAATCAAGGAAGACACATGATGCATAAAAACATTCAGAGGTGCCAGAACATAACTCAATAGCGCAAAAACACATGATGGCCAAAAAACAATCAGAGGTGTAAGATCAAGGTGCGTAATCATATTAAATGCATTACATTTCCTAGCACAACATCACATTGCGCAAAAACTCACATTAGGCAATTACCATCACATAGATAACCACATTGCGCCTAAATAAAATCACATACCAGCCCCCATCTAATAAAGGGACTAAAGAGCCCTGTGTCCAGAATGTCAGGGCGCGCTGCCATGCAGCGCCAGTCAGGGGTGCGCCACCGGCGCAAAACCTAAACGTTGCAGGTGCCCACTACTTGCTGGGCACCTGAGAAGATCCCAAGACCTAAACAGTGCAGCTGCCCACTAATTGCTAGGCAGCTGGGAATCAAAACTGCGACAGGGTCCTCACTGACCCTAGAACAGAACTGTGCCAACTGTGGGAGCCACACAGGCTCTGAAACCACTTGTGTCCCCCAAGAGCCTCACGGGGCTCTAAACATCCATGTGGGCAGGGAGCCTCTCAGGGCTCTAACAACAATGGCACCTCGAGCCTCCCTGGGCTCGTAAAACAATAATGTGGGCAGGGAGCCTCGGGGCTCTTCAACAAAGCATGCCCCCAGAGCCTCTCTCAGGCTCTCAGTAAATAAAAATGCCCATGAGCCTCTCTCAGGCTCTAAATACACAAACTGGCCCTTGGAGCCTCGGGGCTCCAAACAGAATGCAGCCTTGTCGGAGCCTTTCAGGCTCTATCCACCGTTGGAGCGGCCCACTGCCATCCGGGGCCGCCCTAACCTTCCCTCTCAGCCTCCAGCCCTCCCGCACTCACCGGCTGATTCGAGACGCCTCCGGTGGCGGTCCTGGGCAGCGGGGCTCAGAGAGGCGGCGCCTTCCCTCAGCGCGGGGCTTCCCTGGACTCCGGGAGCCCCGCCCGGCCATTGGCGGTCTCGGCCGCCATTTCAGATTCACCCGGGCCACCTCCTGGGACCCGGGGCTTTGGGCCATCACCGCGGGGCTCTCCTCTCGACATGGGAGCCCCCGTGGAAGCTCGCGCCACCTTCCTCCTCTTTTCCCGGGCTTCCGAGTCATTGCCTGGGGAAGCTCTTCCGGGCAGCCAATCACGGAGCTCCTCTCCAGTGACGCGGGAGGAGTCCCTGCCGGCTGGGCCAATCCCAGCGCGGCCTTTCAGTGACGTCGGCGGCTGCTTCCTCTCGGCCCGGGGCAGCGGCGGTGAACGCACGGGGACCATAACGAGGGGTGGGCACCCTCGAAGCAGAAATTATCGGGGCAACGCCGGGTGGGCACCGGTGCCATAAGTTAAAGAATAAATCGCACAACACGCAGGGTGGGCACCTGCTATTCTTCATGCAAAATGCGGGGTGGAGGAATGCTCGAAATAAATCAAAAAGCGCTCCCAAGCGCTATAAAGATAAATCAAGCGCTCCTAAGCGCTAGGGACAGCATGCAAGCGCTTTCAGGAGCTAGAAGCTACAAGTCAAGCGCTCCCAAGCGCTAGCAGGCAAAAAGAAGGTCCAAGTAAAAATAAAGCGCTCCCAGGCGCTAAGGAAAAACAAGTCCAGCAAAGTCCTTCAGGAGCCCAGGACCTCAGCAGTCCAGGACATAAGGTGGAGCACAGCAGCTCCCAGAGAAGGAAAGTCCATCAGGTGTCCAGGGGCTGGGCATGACCCAGGGATTCCCCTGGGCCCAAGCAGCAGCACGCCCCTGGCAGGATTCAAGTTAGAAACAAGAACATTATGGAAGGGGATACAGCCCCTTTTTATACTATAAAATCCTTTGTCTAAAGGGTGCAGGCAGTGTGAGAATCAGCTAGAACTGGTAATAGGGAACTTCTTTCAGTGTGAGGGGCAGAGGCGACAGTCGCCCAGCAGGAGGTGGAGCCAGCATTGTGGCAGGCAGGCACAGCCTCATTCACTCCCAGGTGCTATCGCCTCCCACTTCCCTGGCAGCAGATGCAGCCTTTCATCCACAGGCTGACTCAGACAACCTCCTGGGGCTCCCCAGCCCCTGCCACCCTCAAACCAGACAGTCAATCCACAAGCAGGCCCAGGCACTCCTGGAACCAGGCTCCAGCCAATCACGTGCCAGCAGACTCACTACACATGCACCCACATGTCTAGAAGTGGCACTTCTGCACTAGACACATTCATGCCGCATACCTCATTACGCAGCATTCAATCTCAGGAGTTCGTACATACCAAACTCGACCCTGCACTCCCCACACATCAGGAACTACCATGGGCATACATATTCCCCATTCATTCCTATGGGAGGGCAGGTCACTGACCACACATACACAGAGAGCACACGCACTTTACACTGTACCACAGTAAAAAAGTGTGCAAAGGCCTAAAATCACCAACACCAGGTTCCAGAAACAGGCTAGGAAAAAGCAAACAAAGTTTCGGGGTGAACCTGCCAAAAGGGCCAGGTCCAACAAATATGTTATTCTTTCATGTTATAACTCCCTTTATTTGGGTTACTGATACCCATGAGACTCTAGCGAGAGTGGGAGGACCCAAACATCTGCCTCAACTCATATATTTTTCAAACTCTTGTGAGAGTCTTGCAAGCTCAAACATTTAACATATATCTCATGGATGACACCTGTGCATAGTAGGGTGTGCATAGTAGAGGGTCAATACACATGAGCCTCTCCAGTGAGGCCTCTCTCTTGAGAGAGATTTTCTCTGCACCTTCCTACATTTTTACAGTCCTGCAAGAGTTTTGCCGGATCACAAAAAAGTTTTGAGGAAATAATTTACACTCTCCTTCATCACAGTACTAAGGTTTATAGTCCCTTCTCGTAGCTTATGGAGAAAAAGTGGTCTCTCTACTGACACCTTTCCACAGTATGACAGGAGTGCATGGTAGGGTGTGAAACGAGACTAGGTCTTCATTGACACCTCTCCCCAGGGCAACAACTGTATATAGCAGGGTATTGGATAGGACTGATCTCACAGCTGAGGCTTCTCTATTTCATAGCAAGAGAGTCTCCCCAGGGCAATATTCATCTATGTTAGGGTGCTGGAAGGGATTTGCCTGTTCATTGACATCTGGCCCTAGGATGAGACATATTTGCAAAAGGGTGTAGGAAAAGGTTGTTCTCTCCGCTAAAACATATTTCCTGGATGACATGGATGTGCAGAATGGTGAGGGCAAGGAGTGGCCTCTGTCCTGCCATCTCTTCCTAAAGCAACAGGGATGTTCATTAGTGTGTGGGAAGAGAGTCACCTCTCTGCTAAGACATCTCCCCAGGGTGATATGTGTGGAGTAGGCTAAGGGGAAAAACTTACCTCTCAGCTCACACGTCATCCCATGCTGATAGATATGGATTGTAGGCTGTGGGGAGCAACCTGTCCTTTCTGCTAATACATCTTTCTTAGATGATGGCTGTCTGTAGTAGAATGTGGGGAGAAACTGGCCCCTGTCCTGTGGCATGTCTCTCATATGATGGGTGTGCAAATTAGGGCATGAAAAGGAGCTTAACTGTCTGCTCACAGCTCTCTCCAGGGTGACAGATGTACAAGCAGCGTGTGGCAGGGAAATTACCTCTATGCTGAGAAGTCTGTCTTGGATGACAAGCCTAGAGACTATGGCATGTAGATACACTGTCCTGTCATCTCAGACTTTTTCCCCACAGTAACACATGTGCATAGCAGGCTGTGGGCAGAGATTGCTCTCTCTGCTCATACCGCTCTTCATGATGATCAATATGCAAAGTAGGGTATAGAAATGGAGTATCCATCCTCTCTGCTGAGAATTGTATTTTGTTGACTGGTGTGGACAGTTGAATGTGGAGACAAACTCACCTCTCCCTCAGACCTATCCCCATGGGGACATGTATGCACAGTAGTGTGTGCATAAGGACAGACCTTTCCACTGAAATGTCTCTCTAGAGTAACAACGATATATAATAACATGTACAATAAGAGCTGCCCTCTTCACTACCACATCTCCACTGGCTGACAGCAGTGTGTCATAGAGTATGGGGTTGCACTGGCCTCTGTGCCAAAATCTCTCTCTTGTATGAGAGTTCTCCATACTACAATGTGGACAAGGACTGATCTGTCTAATTAGACCTCACTCTTGCATGAGAAGTCAGCATAGTAGAGTATTCAAATAATTGTCTTCTGCATTAACAAGTCTTTCTGTAATAAAAGATGTGCTTGGTACCGTATAAATACATATACATGCAGGAGAAAATATGCAGTCCTTGAAGATGTTCCTGCCAGTTTTAGTCGACATTCCAATACTGTAATATTAAACTCTAGAATAACTAGTAAGCAAAAAACCACTAGCATCTTTAAAAAAACGTATTACATTAAAATAATGTAACAATATTACAAAACTACAACAGCTATATTAACAACCTATATTAAAAACTGTAAAGCAAACAATGTAACCAACTTCAGTCATTTAAAATATTGTCTTGTAAGTCAGCAGACGCAAGCAGTTTTAGACCCTGAGCAAAAAATGTATTTGTCAAGTTTATATCTTGTAAACTTTGAAATAAAGAATTGACCAGTGTGTCAAAGATACAGTGCAGCATGACTGCAACTAGTATGAAGACACATTTAAGATCTGCTCATCTACCGACATTTCCAGTACTCAGATGATGTTCTGTTCTGAAAGAGTCCACACTTCAGAAGCTTTTACATCTTTTCCACCTGTGCTGACACTACCACACAAAGTACTATCCAGTCAGGCTGCTACCAATCCAACCTTTTTTTTTTTAAAGAAGGCTGCATTCTTCTCCTTCTGTAAACAAATTATTTGTTCTTGTGAAATAACTACACATTCCAAGATAAGCTGCACAGGAATATAAAGACTCCTCAAAGCATAAGCTTTGTTTCTGATTTTCCAGAAGGTGTTTGTTTTTGTTTTCTCCTCCATATAATGCATCACATGGTACTTTCCTTATTGAAAATCTGTGTTTTCCATTTCTCTCCTACACAAAGAGAAAGTAATCAAAATATTTAAAGTTACATACTTCTCAATAAATGATAACAGGGATTCATCGTTTTATTAACCAAACCTTTGTATGTTTTTCACCTATAATAATATATTTATATCTAATGTGAAACCAACTTGTTATTCCTTTCTCCTGAACAATTCCACAGCCTCATCCAGTGCATCTTTCTTTTTGTTACAGACAAAGTACCTACAAACATTTTCAGGATCAATAGAACCCAATTAACCAAGAGTTTTATAATGAATACCTGCAATGTTTAAATTAGTCGGTCTGAGAAAGTTATCAAGGTCATTCAAAGCATACTATACACAACTCAACATGAAAAAGCAGGTGAATCCACCTACATTGCACAACAAACATTTTAACTATCAACACCTGTATACAAGCTAAAATCTAGTTCCATAAAACTTTATGGAATAAGACATTCCTCTTGACACACCTTTGCTAACAGTGAGCAGGGTGTTTCACTGTAGAAACAGCAATCTCTCGGCTAAAACATCTGATAAGGGTAAAAGGTGTGAATACTAGAGTGTAGGAAAACACTGCACCTCTATTAACTCACTTCAGATTCTTTGCTTTAAAAGTTGCCTTCTTTACTTCCAACTGTATACAGGCTGAACACTAATTTTTTTTACACAACATGCAATCCCTGCTAATATCTCTCTACATTCTAATTTCTACTTCTAAAAAGCTATCCTGAGAAACCCACACCTCTACAAACAGCTTTTCACTTAGTCAACATGCTGTAGAGTACGTTTATAAAAAATCGGGTACCTACTGGTGCTTCTAAATATTGTATATAAGCTATCATTTTAATTACCTGAAGTTGGAGCTGTTTCTTAAATGCAGTTGAAGATACCAGTCTCTTTCACTTCGAAATAAAATTTACTCTACTGAGCACAATTTAAAGAGAAGAGACTTACTTCTCCTCCAACCCACCAAGCACAATCTCAACTATCTGCGCTTGTGCAGCCAATCACATCGTAGCATTTCCTTAAGCATGTGGGTGCAATGTTAATGTTAACTATTGGTTGACCTTAATATAACCTGACCAAATTCAAATTCAAAGCTTTATTCGGGATTATACATAAACATCCATAAAAGCATGACAAACAAATACCAGATTAAAAATGTTGTGTGTTACCAGCATAAAACATTTAAAAGATGACCAATACTTTCAATATAGGGTTTAAGTGAACACTTTTGGGTTAAAGACATGTTTGAGAATACAGGGTTTACTAATATACACCTCTTGTATAGTCGGGTGAACTAAAACATAGTTCTTAATCCTAATGATTAGGTGTCATTGAAATAACATGTTGAACTTAAAAATACAAAACACACAAGATGATGGACGGAATGTTGCACAATGGCAAAACATTCAACCCCAGTCACAGATCTGGGTTTAATCCTTCGTTCTTTTGCTCACCAAGCCACCCCAGTTCAGACCTGGACATATGCAAATCAGTCTTGACCCTGTGCCTCATGGGAACAGTACAGCCCGAATTGCCGAAGCCATGTCTTCCCTGGACCGGAATCAAGCATCCTAGGACCGGTTTCTGGCTATCAGCCGTCTTCAGCCAGGATAGCTTGACTCCAATGGCTTAGTGAGCACGGGACCCACGTCAGGGCATACCCTTCCCACATAGGATCAAGACTGATTTGCATATGGCTGGGTATAAACTGGAATGGCATGGTGAGCAAAAATACGATGGATTTAGGCCCAGATCTCTGTACTGGGGTGAATGTATGACATTGTTCTGCATTCTGTCCATCACCTGTTGTTTTTGCATTTGTCACCCCGAGTGGGACGGGTATGCTCAGACGTGAGTCCCGTGCTCTCCATGCCACTGGAATCAAGCCATCCAGGCTGATGAGGGCTGAAAGCCCGAAACCGGTCCTTGGATGCTTGTTTCCAGTCCAGGGAGGACCTGGCTTGGCATTTCGGGCTAGACTGTTCCCATGGGGCACAGGGTCAAGATTGATTTGCATATGGCTGAGTCTAAACTGGAATGGCATGGTGAGCAAAAAACGATGGATTTAGGACCAGATCTCTGTACTGGGGTGAATGTATGACAAGTGGACAGAAAACCCTCAAGCAAACAGATGAACCTTCCAAAAATGAGGGAGTGGATCGGGAATTATAAACAAGACCTAGGCGTGAAAGATCTGTGGAAACAAAAAGGAGAAAAAACACATCCTTTTACATTTCATAATAAAAAATTGGGACATAGGTCAAGGATAGATTTCTTTCTTCTTAGTAGGAATCTCCTAAGCAATGTCAAAGGCATTGAACACCTTCCAGCGCACTTGTCCGACCATTCTGCAGTACAATTAACCCTCTTAACACCTAAAGATGTAAGCCCCCCAGATGGACAGTTGAACGAACCACCTTCAATGACTCTCAAAATGTGTGCGAACTAGAAACTATGTCGGCATATTATTTTGAAGAAAACTCAACTGGCACGTTGAAACACGTGACTTGGGATGCTTTCAAAGCGGTGGCTAGGGGGAAGCTGTTGAACATAGGAGCCTACAAAACTAAGAACAAGAAACAAGAAATTAGAAGAATGGAAGTGGATATTAAACTAGTGGAGACCCAACTAGAGGGTGGATCCTATTCAGAACCTAAAGAAGTCTTAGAGGAAAAGAGCAGGAAGCTAAAAGAGACCCTGGCTGACTATCTAGAGGACATAGTGAGAGAAAAGTGGGAATGTAGTAGGCTGTCTAACCATGAATATGGGGAAGGATGTGGGAAAATGTTAGCATGGAGAGTCAAGACTGATCAATCAAGGAATAACATACCATGCATACAAGTTCAAGATCAAGGGAAACAAAGCTTTGATGACGCTGTAATTAGACACGAGTTCTCAAAATTCTTTACTAACCTGTATAAAGAAGATATACACCCAACGGAGGAACAGATCAAGAATTATCTTGATACTGTACAGCTTCCTACTTTAACAGAAGAGGAAAGGTTAGAACTAAACAGCGAAATCAAACCTGAGAAAGTTAGAGCAGCCATAAAAGAATTGAAAAGAGGAAAAGCGTCGGGCCCTGATGCACTTCCAAATGAATTCTATATAGCCCTAAAAGAAACCTTAGTTGACCAGTTAACAAGTCTCATGAACACTATATATTTGGATCAGGAGAAAATACCGGATTCTTGGAATGATGCCACGATCACCATTATCTTAAAACCTGGGAAAAACCCTAAGCTATGTGAATCATATAGACCCATATCGATACTAAACGTTGACTACAAAATATTTATGCAAGTCATATCTAAAAGATTAGCGAAGGATATGCCAAAACTAATCAATCCGGACCAGAAGGGCTTTATAAAAGGACGACAAATTCATGAGATCACTCATGAACTATTTGCAGCAATAGACATAGCTGAATGTGAAAAATCACCCTTAACTATAATCACATATGATGCTGCTAAAGCCTTTGATAGAGTCAATTGGGCCTTTTTAAACGAAACCATCAAGAAAAATAAACTAGGGGAAAGATTCGGTCACACGGTAAGGGAGATATACAACACCCCAAGAGCAAAAATTATAGTCAATGGGAGCCTAACTAACGACATTAAAATACATAGAGGTACAAGGCAAGGCTGCCCGTTGTCGCCGTTACTTTTCAACCTGTATATAGAACCACTGGCCTGCTCTATCAGAAATCATCCCTTAATAACGCCTTTCAAGCATCAAAACTGGGTGAAAAAAGTTGCACTATATGCAGACGATCTGATGATCTTTACAGATAATGTAGGAAAAGCCAACCAAGCTATAGAAGAAACTATAAACAGCTTTGGAAGGGTCTCAGGGTATCTAACAAACCAGGAGAAAACAGAGGCGATGAGCTGGAACACGAATTCCAACACTCCATATAACAAAGATAAAATAACATATCTAGGAATCATGATGGTTAAAGAAATTGAAAAGATCCCACAACTAAACCTGAGCAGAGTTGCTAAGGACTGCTCAGAGTATGGACGGGCCTACCACTTACCTTCTTGGGAAGATCTAACGCAATAAAAATGACTATTGTTCCAAAGTTCACATACCTCTTTAACACAATCCCATTGGAGTTCAAAAAAGCGAGTCTGAAGAAGATCCAGGGGGAAATAGCTAGCTTTATCTGGGCAGCAAAAAGCATGAGAATAGCATGGAGCAAACTAAGGAGGAGGAAAGAGCAAGGTGGAATAGCTAGTCCTGACATCTACGAATACTACAGATCATTTCAATTCAAGAATTTCAGACCATTATTAAAGAAACATCATTTTTACCCAAAATACTTTCAGATCATGACAGACAGAACAGATCACTTTCTCTTCAAGTTTGGGCATCCAAAATACTTAAAAAAAATAAAATTAAAGATCTTATTTAATGCAGTAAGACTTTGGTTTCAGATCAGAAACACTATAAATATACCCTATTACAGCTCCAAGGCCCCAATATGGGACTCCCCAGGAACACCAGAATGCCTGAAAGACTCATTGGCAACACCACTAAAAACAGCTGGAATAAAAAGGTGGGAACAACTAATGGTAGACCACGCTATAATCATGTGAGAACAGTTATATATAACTACAGAAGCCAAATTATCAAAATTCAAATACTATCAGCTAACCAGCTGGGCGAAATCGCTACCAGAAGGAAAAAAGGGCAATGAGATCCTTGAAAATGAAATGACCAAAATATCATCGATAAAGAAGGAAATAGCAAAATGGTACTGGACTTTCCTCGGGGCTGGTGAGGAAGACTTTTTAATACCAGAAGTCACATGGAGGAAAGATATGCCTGATCCAGATCTAGACCTACAGACTATATGGCAAAGATCCTCGGAAAAATGTTGGGCTTATATAAAACCGGCCGCCTTGAAAAGGAATCATATGTTCACTATTCACAGGGCATACTGGACTCCAAAAAAACTATCAAAATTCAAAGGAACAAATATGAAGGCCTGCCCTAAATGTGGAGAGGAGAAGGCGGATGATATCCACATGTTCCATAACTGCCCTGTACTTGGTCCGTACTGGTATGAGATCGGTAAGATTTTGACAAAGGTATTGGGAGTCCAGATTACTGTAAGTACACCTCTAATTATTTTTGGGATATATAACAGTAATGAGGCGGGGATGGGCATGTTGACTAAAAAGCAACAAAGTCTTCTATTTGTACTGATACTACTGGCGAGGAGAGAGATCTGTATAAATTGGGTTAAACCATCAGCTCCCACGCACATAAACTGGTTAAACTCTGTAGTAAAACATAACAAACTTGATAGGAAAGGGAAAAGCACAAGGAGAGTTAACTTCTGGGAAATCTGGGAACAACATCTCCAGATAACCACCTAATACCTTCAGCGTGACCAGATCTTTCCAATGATTAAAGCGATGACAATAATTTCAGGCAAGAAATAATTTTCTTTGCTGAGTAGCCCGAAGGGCTAGCTCCTCCCCCGACCACCGAAATTATTGACCACGATAGAGGACATGGAGAGAATCTGGCAGGCGATAACCTACAAAGGGATACTCCCCAAACAACGGGGCAGTGAAGGCATAGAATGTGGAACCACCAGACTCCCAAGCCTCCTTATCCGTACAATCGCAACATGAGGAAAATAATTTTTTTTTTTAAAAAAAAAGAACTAAAACATAGTTCTTAATCCTAATGATTAGGTGTCATTGAAATAAATGTTGAACTTAAAAATACAAAACACACAGGATGATGGACGGAATGTTGCACAATGGCAAAACATTCAACCCCAGTCACAGATCTGGGTTTAATCCTTCGTTCTTTTGCTCACCAAGCCACCCCAGTTCAGACCTGGACATATGCAAATCAGTCTTGACCCTGTGCCTCATGGGAACAGTACAGCCCGAATTGCCGAAGCCATGTCTTCCCTGGACCGGAATCAAGCATCCTAGGACCGGTTTCTGGCTATCAGCCGTCTTCAGCCAGGATAGCTTGACTCCAATGGCTTAGTGAGCACGGGACCCACGTCTGGGCATACCCTTCCCACATAGGATCAAGACTGATTTGCATATGGCTGGGTATAAACTGGAATGGCATGGTGAGCAAAAATACGATGGATTTAGGCCCAGATCTCTGTACTGGGGTGAATGTATGACATTGTTCTGCATTCTGTCCATCACCTGTTGTTTTTGCATTTGTCATCCCGAGTGGGACGGGTATGCTCAGACGTGAGTCCCGTGCTCTCCATGCCACTGGAATCAAGCCATCCAGGCTGATGAGGGCTGAAAGCCCGAAACCGGTCCTTGGATGCTTGTTTCCAGTCCAGGGAGGACCTGGCTTGGCATTTCGGGCTGGACTGTTCCCATGGGGCACAGGGTCAAGATTGATTTGCATATGGCTGAGTCTAAACTGGAATGGCATGGCAAGCAAAAAACTATGGATTTAGGACCAGATCTCTGTACTGGGGTGAATGTATGACATTGTTCTGCATTCTGTTCATCACCTGTTGTTTTTTTAATTTAAAAATACAACTTCCACAATTCATAGACACTGAGAATCCTAAAACCAAAATATTCAGTGCAAAGTTAAAGTGTGATAGTTTAAACTGTAGACATGATTAACAATGCAGGTTTTGCTAAGAATAAACCTCTCACATATGTGGTAAAGCTAACACAGAGTTCGTGATCCTAATGATTAGGTGTAATTTAGATAGCAAGTCTGGTTTAAAAATGTAACAGATACAAAAGAAATTCCAGATATAAACTAAAAACCCCGTGTATATCCTTTATAAATTGAACAAAGACACTTGATACCTGAATTGCACTATAATAAAATTAATTCATGATACAAATTTGGCACAGTAATAATACAATCTGAGACCCAGTATCAATCTATCTTGTAACACAACCTTTCCAAGTGGCTTAATTCTTTATCCCTCCTAATTGAGCTGTCAGTATACATTAGGATAGTGCAAAACATATAAGCATCTGACAAGTTTCGGAGATTATTAAAGGCCTTTGATAATAAATGAGGCCCTGTGTTAAAAAAATAATGGTCAGAGTACCCTTAATCTAATATCTTTGTAGAATTTGCAAAATGGCATGCATTTGCCTTTATATAATTTCACAAGTTCTCTTATGGATTTTAATCCAATTTTGTTTGCATATCTAAACACCGCTTCAGAAATTCTAATAAATTGTAAGGTTGCAGTTTTGAGGTGTGGTCCCCAAAGTCCACCCCTTTTTTAAATATCAATATAATGATGCTATCTCTACAGATGTTTGGGAAATAAGCTTTGGTGCCACATTACAGACTTGGGTTAATATGGGGACCCATAGCAATGCGTAAGATTTCAATGCATTGACTGGGACCCCATTTGGGCATGGATCTTTCCCAAGGGCACTGCTTTTGAAAGTTACAGTGTCTTCTTTGATGCTTATAGGGTTCAGGGGTTCAAAGACTATCACGTTGCGAAAATTTCGAGAATGGACTATATCTGCATTGTTTGGATTAAAAATCCCTCCAAAGTGGATGATCCATGCTCCTGGGGCAACTGAAACCTCCACAGTTGTTGTGCAAATATCCTTAATAAGGGAGAGTTTATAGTTTTCCAAAACAAAGTACAATCACCAGTATCTCTCTGCCCTTTACAAGTTTGCCCACTCCTGTTCCTGGAGTTCCTTTTTCCATACAGATAAAGCAAACTTATATTTTCTTCGTAACCCTTGTATCCTTACCCTGTTTCTTGGGGTTTCCATTTAATGCGTTCTTAAATGCTGACTTGCTCCAGTACAATGTGTATTGAACCACCAATGGGCCTTTCTCCTTTACTGGGGCTTTTAATTTGTCTGTAATTGCCATTACAATGATATGGAAAGCCTCCAACAATCTTTCAGGGTTCATCCTACATTCAGTGCAGATATTGAAAGCTTTACAATTCTCATTAACTACAGCTTCTATTAAATGTTTTAATTTCTACCTGCACATTTTAGGCGTACACCGTTTCTACCCACTTCTTCAATGGGTGGTGCTAATCTATGCCCATTTATTTTTTATATTAGTGATGTAAGCTGTGAGCTTGAGTACCTAATGATCACTGAGTGAAGATGTTTCAATCTTAAAAGATTGAATTAGATTTGAATTAGCTACTGAAATCATTATGTGGTCAATGATGGAAGTGTCTATTTCCGTGAAATGTGGGTTTTAATGTTCCCTTATGCTCTACCTCTTGCTCAATCAACTCCAGATTTAGTCTATACAAAATGTTGTTTATAGATTCTCCATATGGGTCATGGGGGAAATGAGATTGTTCTTTCCCGAAAAAATCCAAGAAACCACAGACAGAACTGATAGGGCATTGACATTTCCTTGTATTAAAATCTCCACTTTAGACATATACATAATCAATTCCCGTTCTCTTCACAAACAACTCATTTTATTCTCCTAATTTCATAACAAACAGATTTATATGTCAATATAACCTCACACTTTTGCTCAATTAACATGTGTACTAGCTAGTAATAGTGGGTGCTATTGAATGATCTCTTCATAACAATGGGGCCTAAAGTTGAAATGAGCGGCATCCGTCCTCCCTTTGCATGTCCATGTCCTGAGGGTGTAGCTGGGGTAAGTTTGGAAACATAGCCATCTACATGGAAGTCATCCCTAAGCCAAGTTTCCTGCAGACATATTATGTGAGCGGCATCTATGATTTCCAGCCAACCTGGGATTCACATTTTATGTTTCACCCCTACAACATCCCAAGTTTTAATTACTAGATAGTCTGCTGTGTTATTACCGTTCCCCAACCTATCCCTTATATGTCATTCGGTGTCCTGTATCTGTCGGTTATGACCACCAGAGTCCATCCATTTGGGTTCCTCCCATCAATCTTGTTTGTCAAGATGAGATAATGGGGCAAATCTATTTGAAGTAGTCAGGGGAGTATAGTTATGACTCTGGGTCTGGTATGTCGCATGAAGGCTATGCAGTGACTTGCAGGATCGTTCTTCAAAGGGACAAGGCAATCTAGTCGCTGATCTAAGAAGCCCCTTTAGTCTGTAAAAGAAACTTATTGGGAGGGCCTTTATCTTACTCATAGGGGGTGTCATCTGGGCAAGGCAGTGACTGCATGATATTGGAATTCCTAAAGTTAATTATAACGCAGTCCCCTGGTGTCTCCTTCGGATGTATACCCAGTTGTGCAGACCTTCTCACATGCACAACTTCCTATGTTAAATCTCCCACCCAACCAGAAATCATTTTTAGCCAATGTAATGACTTTCTTTAGTGCCATGTAACCTTCTCTACTGTCCATAAATAAGACTGGTATGTTTTTTAATATAATAATGTAAGGCATACATTCTGGGGGTAATGGCAGATAGCCAATTAAAGGGCTATCAGTAATCATTGATAAATTGCTATTGGGGGGTCCTTTCCTAGGGTGAGCCTTTCCAAGACTCTTTCCTTGCAACTCAGTACTGTTGTCTGCCACTTTGCTTGGTGCGGCTGTTGGAGGTAGATGTGCTCTACTTGATGGGGTTGTTGGGGCTTAGTCTACATTAGATACAGCTGCTGCGTGAGGTACATTTGTTTCCTCAATTACAGCACTAGGGACCCTAGAAAGGTTGCGAACCCTGGTTGCTTGTGCCGATAACATGTATATATAAAATACTTTTATTTGATCTGCTAAAATCATAAAAAGAGTGGAACATACCACCATAGTGAAAACGTCATAATTCAGATACAGATAACTACATTAAAACATTTTTAGTTATCGTGACCCTCGTGTGGGATGGAACCAGAATGCAGCGGATTATCATTAACCCCTTCGACGCTCATGACGAGCTGGGCTCGTCATGAGGTAGCCTCCTCGCACGCTCATGACGAGCCCAGCTCGTCATGTAAAGTGCGTTTAAAAAAATCTCAGCGTACGGGGGGGAATCATGCCGCACGCATGCGGTTAACAGCGATGTAAAAATGTCCATGCTTTCTGTTAAAATTAAAATGTTAATGCCAACGGAAAATGGAGAGGGAGCAAAGTTCAAAACAGTTATGCATAATTATCTGTCCAGTTTCTTAAGTCACTTTAGTTTCATATGCTAGAACATTTACTGGTTAGATCATGTTTGTGCCTAGGGCTTGTCATAGAGAGGGGCTTTGGAAGAAAGGGAGTACAGAAACAGGTCTGAAAAAGACAAAAGGCCGGCTACTTTATTCCCTACTGCCGGGTTCTTATTTTGATGTTCCATTCCTTCCAAGGTTTTATGCTGATTCTTTCTTTTCTAGTTCTTGTGCTGCTAGGGACAAAAATTTGACAGTGTTACAAGACAGTTAAACTGAAGAGCCGTAGAGGCATTTTATGATGGCCGATCTGCAAGTCCGGATTTGAGTTGCTCTTAGGATTGGCCTTAAAAGTAACGTCCTTAGGTTATGTAGTGCCGGACAGATGCATAATAGATGTAGTAGTGACTCTGCTCCGTTGCCACAGAGGCGGCAGTCCAGAGATGGCCAGGTCTGTAGCCATTTTGGGGTGAGATCTTTGTTTGAAAATTAACCCAATCTCAGTAAGGTCAATTTCCGCTTGTAGTGGTCTCTGAAGCATTCTTGCAAATAAGGTTGTGGTTTCATATGCTTATAGGATGGAATCACAGACCATGCATGACTTTTGCCGGCAAATGTGGTTTTATCTGATTGAAACAAAAAAAATGTAATTGATTTGTTTGTGATTTTTTTAAAACAGGATATGACATGGGTGTTTGTCAGGCTTCCTCCAGATTTAGCGTTTGAAGCGCTTGTTTTAAAATTTGGCATATCAAATTTTTGTTCATTGATTGTGTTTCTACCTTCTCCCAACAGTGGTGGCAAGTGTGTTGTCTGCGGCAGCCCTCATACGGCAGTAATATTTGGCCAGAACACCTTGCCTGGCCTGCGTCTGGTTTGTTAATCCATATTCCAGGTGAATCTGCACCTGAGAGATGTGTCGTGGGATTAAAAACTGTTTTTATACAGTCTGGCCTGAGCTAGATTTAGCATTTGGGAGTCCTTAGTATTCAGCATTTCCGAGCCATATGTTATCGCTAGCAGAAATTTTGCAACCACCACCTTTAGGAGATGGTTTGTTGAACTACCACTTAGGCTTTTCTGTAAAGTTTTAAAAGCAAAGCATAATTGTTTGGTTTTTGTGTTAACATGTTCTAGGTGTTGTTTGAAACTTACGTGGCGATCTAAAAGAACGCCCAGATATTTATATACTTCTACCTGTGATCAAATATTTGAATTTATCCTCCAGATGAATTTGGGGCGTTTTTTATGAGTGCTGGAAAAACATAAAACATTAGATTTTTTTTAATTGATCATCAGTTGTTCTTTTGAAATGTATATTGCTAGTTGAGAAATCAAGCGCTGTAGACCAAGTGGGGTTTGAGAGAGTAACACAATGTTGTCCGCATATTGCAGATTTACTATTGGTGACTTTCCCAATTTGGGTGGATCTCCATGAATGAGACTTAGGTTGCTTTCTAAATCAGCTGTGTATATGTTAAAAAGACATGCCGCCAGAACGCATCCTTGTTTTAGCCCATTTTTTGTTGGAAATCTCTTGGTTAAACTCTGACCATCCCCTTTTTTATCTGAACCCAGGTTTGTGAATGTAGGTTGATGATTGCTTCTAGTAATTTTGAGGGGATTCCCCAAGCTTTCATTTTAGCCCAAAGCTTGGCTCTTGGCACTTTATCAAAGGCTGCTTTAAGGTCTACAAAACATGTGTAGAGGATGTTTGAATTGGCAATCGCTTTCTTTGCTAAGTGGGTAAGTGCTGAAATATTGGTTAAAGTCCCCATACCAGCTCTGAACCCAGTTTGTGTTTTCGGGATTAGACTTTTGCAGCTTACCCATTGCTCCAAATCTGCCAATAGATTTGTTGCATAGATCTTTGCCGCCACATCTATAAGGGCTATCAATCTGTAATTGCTGGGGTCTGAACGTGTTCCTGACTTATAAATGGATTGAAAGATGTTGCCCCTCCAGGAGTCAGGAATATTTCCAGTCTTTAAACTATTCGAGAACAGAGGAGTTAGGTAGCAGGACCAAAATTCGGGGTCGTACCTGAACAGTGCGTTCGGTAGGCCGTTGGGGCCGGGTGCCCCGTCCGATCTCAAGTGTTTTATTGTATGCAGAATCTGCTTTTGTGTTATCTGTACGGGTTCTACTCTTTGCGCGTGCCTGATAAAAATGCTGTTGTCTTTCTGTACTTCTCTGATTTCAGTATGGAGTTTGGGGTTGGATAAAATCTTTAAATCAGTGACTGATGCGTCCGCCGATAACCATTTTTCCTTACTCCGACTCCTAGCCTCTGATATTTTCTCTGGACTGGAACACCTTTTAGTCGCATTTGTGTTGTCCACTATGCTGTCTCTTGTCTGTTCAGTTCTGAAATTGTATGTCTCTTCAATATGAATGCTCCAAGATTGTTCTGTTATGTCAGAGGTAAATTGGCGATGTTTGCCATTTAGCATGAAATAGATTTTTGCCCAAAACTGTTTCGAGTTTCTCTGCTTACTCGCATGGAGCAAGTTGGCCTCAAAGTTTTCCTTATATGTTCGCTTGGCCGCATTTATTTCGTGTTTCAGTTCCCTTTCCTTCTTTTCTATAGTTATGAGAGACTGTTGTGAAGATTGGAGACCATTACTTCGAATTAACCTTAGTTGTTTGTTCAGTCGCGTTTTTATTGGCCGTATGTTTGGCGTATACCATGGCCCACCTCTGGTTCTGGTTGTTTTAAGATCTTTGTGGGTAGATTAACATTTTTTATTGATGTTGATTGTGAAAAACTCCCAGAGCCCCATAATATCTCCAGCATGCCGATAACATGTTTACCTGGGACGTTTTTACAGCAAGCATAGTGCTCACCCCTGGATTACGAGCATGCCCATTTTTTAAAGCCATGAGGTGAGACTGCATGGCATCAAGGTGTGTAAGGAGGGGGGAGAGTTCCTGCTTTCCTAAAGCTTAAAAGCGCTCAAAAGATTTTTTGAGAAAAGAGTCAAAAATGTCCTGATTGATGAGTAAAGGATCTTTGGCCACATCAAAAGGTTCAAATGAAATGACAGCATCGTTTTGCAACCCCGGAGTTTCTGCCAAGTGCTTATTCCGAGTTGGTTTAGGAGCTCTTTGACAGCTGCATTTGCGTTGGTTTCAAGTTAAACCCTTAGTTTATTTTCAGTTTATGGCATGGACTCGAGCGCATGTTATCAATAGGCTATATTGTAGATGAGATGAATTTACATTTCGCTCAATATGGAGGTTGGATTTAGACTCTTTGAATATTCCTGTTCCAGGGAAAAATGTGAGGGGGAGTGCCATGGCTCAATGGCAATCTCCTTTCTGAGAGCTCAATTTCTGCATTTACAAGCCCCTAAGACTCTTTCTAGCATACGGGTAATAGCAGTATGTTTCACCGAGGGGCTTGACACAGGGTTTTCCCCAGTCAGTTTCCTTTTGACCATTTCTCAACCAAGTGTTATAAATCATAAAAGCTTGTCACATCAAACTATGATGTAGTACGGTGTAAAATAAATAAGAACCCACGTGAACCAACTAGAGAGTTTCAGTTCAACTCCTTGGGCGATTAACAAACAGGGGCTAAACTCTTAATACCTTACCCCAAAATTCCAATGTTGGGGGGGGGGTGGCCTAGCCAAGGCTGCAGAATGTCTTCGCTCCCGGGCACTCACCCGGACACGACCATTGTGCGGCCCGCATTTTAGCACACCTCAGTCGAAGAAGTAGCACTTTGGGGATCTGCTGACCCCCACGTGACTGCCTGGACACCTAGGAGATGAAGTCCCACCCCAGCGTGTATGGCAGGAATCTCAGAAGACCAACTTGTTGACAGGGAAACAGGTAGGCGAATCACCCATAGGTTTTTTTTCCTATTTCTCGCCATACGATCTTGTGAGACTCTCATGGGATAGTTAAAAACCTTGTGGCAGACTGACTCAGTAATTTACATGCAGGTCTCGCAAGAAGCTTGCGGGATTGTATGAGCCTCATGCAGCCATCTTCACTTCCTGAATTACTCTTGCGAGACTCTCAAGGGATCGCAACAGAATTGTAAACTCATCGAATACCATACAAAACTGACACTGTTTAACCAATAATTCTTTCAGATAATAACTCCCTTTTTTGGGGATATATTGACACCCACAGGTCTCACGGGAGTGGGAACATCCAAACAGCTGACTCCATCCATATGTTTATGTGACTCCCGCAAGGCTAATAAACCTAATATAAAAAGGGCTGTAAACAAAACACACTGGATTTATCACTCAAGACTACAAGGGTAAAGACAGAGAGTGGCTTTTTACGTAAAACCTATCTCTTTGACGATGGATTTGCATAGTAGTGTGTTAGATAAGAGACTAGCCTTTCTGCTGAGACCTCTCTCTCAGACGACAGTTATGTGTAGTAGAGAAGGGGGAGAGACTGGCATTTCCACTGAAATCTCTCTCATGGATAACAGGTCTGCATAGTAGGGTGTGACAAGAGACTTGGCTCTCTATTGAGATGATCTCTTGGAAGATGGATGTGTGTAGCAGGGTGTGGAGAGAAACAGGCCTCTTTGCTGAGACATCTCTCTGGGTTGACGGGGCTGCGTACTAGAGTTTGGAGAGGGACTAACCTCCCCCACTGAGATGTCTCTCTTGGATGACAGATGTGTGTACTCAGATACTAGGATATGGAGACATAATGCTCTCTTCACTGATATCTCTTTCTTGGATGACAGCTGTGCATTGTAGGATATAAAGATTATTTGCGCCTCTCTGGTAAGACCTCTGGCTCAGATGTTGGATGTACATAGTAAGGTGTGGGGAATAACTGGCCTCTCTGATGAGACATCTGTTTCAGATGACAGATGTGCATAGTATGGTATCTGGAGGGACTGGCCTCTCCACTGAGACCCTTCTCTTTGATGATAAACATACCTACTATGGTATGGGGGAGGATTGCATCTCCCCACTCATACTCCTCTTTCAGCTAGCAGGTGCGCATAGTAGGGTGTGAGGAGGGACTGCCTCTCTATTAAGATCCTCTCTTGGATGAGAGATGTGCATAGTACGGTATGGGGGAACTAATCCCTCTGCTCACACCCCTCTCTCAGATAACAGGTGTGCATGGTAGGGAGTGGGGAGCGACTGCCTCTCCCTTGAGATGTCTGTCTTGGATGACAGGTGTATCTAGTAGGGTGCGGGGCGAGAGTGGCCTCTCTCAGCGGAGACCTCTCTCTTGGATGGTGGGTGTGAATAGTAGGGTGTGAGGAGGGACTTGCCTCTCTGCTGCACCTTTTTTACTTCCTTTCTACAACACCTGCAATTTGTTACAGTAAATAGTAATAGGAATAGGAAACCTCCAACAGCCAGCGAATCAGAGTGCTCACTCCTGCAGGACTCGTGGGTGTCTCTCACTCCTGTGGGAGCAAGAAGGGTCACAGGAAAAATGTGTGCTCTCACAGACATCTCAAGAGCCTCTAGCAGACCCAACTGTCCAGATATCTAAGCATTTTTAATCTTAATTTATCAAAAACTACTAAACAGATTGACACCAAGTCACAAAACATACAATCTGTGGACCAAGATCTAATGTTGTGCCATACTTGGAGTAATTCCGTTCAGCAGTTTTTGCTGTAGCCATTCTTAAAGAAGTCTTCGGAAAATGAATGGGGTTTTGCGTTTTGGGACCCACCTTTTCTCAGCCCCAGCTAGGCAGATCACCCTGAAACTTTCAATGCAAAACTAGCTAGAAAGTAGCACCTTTTTGGGATGTTTTAAGGAGATTTGTCAAACAGGGCTAAACAGGGATCACTCACCCATACAGCCTTTGAACACAGCCACTCCCTCACCCATACAAGTACTCACACACTCACTCACAAACCCAAACAACCACTTACATACCCATTCACAGGTCTATACAAGCACTCCCACATCCGCTCACTCACCCATACAGCCATTCACACAGACATCTTCTTTTTGAGTACAGCTACTCACACACCAACTCACTTCACTAAACACCCACTCAAACAGCTACCTACATATCAACTCACTCACTCATACAACCATTCAGATACCCACTCACTCACCCATACAACCACTGACATACTCACTCACTAATACAGCTACTCATACAGCATCTCACTTACCAACACAGCTACTCACACATGCACTTATACACCCATACAGCCACTCACACATCCATACACACAAGGATACAGTCACACAGCCACTCACATAATATATGTTAGAAGTAGTATCACTCAGTAGTAGTGCACCTAGTTCACTAATTTAACTTGTGTAATAGGTCACTAGATATGTTTAAAAGCCATAAACTCTTAAAAACACTTGCACTCACTTAATGATGTAATCAGTGATGTCATTTGAAATGCCATCAGCGATGTCACTGACCATGTCAAGAGTGCTGTAATATGTGAGGTCATAAGAAGAGCATTGCGGGGGCATAAGTCATTGTTAGCTCAGGTAACTATAACTGCTGAATGTCACTGGTTTTATAAGAGGGAAATCTGAGCCTAACTGTAACGTCCCAGTAATCTTTGTTGTTTTCAGTGAATTTTTAAGGTTTTTAAATTCTATTTCCTAACTATAACGTCCCTGTAACCTTTAATTTTTTCTGTGAATATCTAAGGTTTTTCAAAATCTATTTCCAAACTCTAACGTCCTTGTAACCTTTGTTTTTTTTAAGTGAATTTTTATGTTTTTTTCACTAGTATTCGCATTGGCAGAGAGGTGCAGAAAGCTCCTAGGATTCCCACTGTAAGGGATGTACTGGGGGTAACAGAAGGGCTTCTTGGACCCCAAGGTCCCTCAGCATCAAGACTTCATCCCCCAATCAATATTGCACCAGGAGGCACGTTTGCAGAGTGGGTGAGAAAGGGGACGTGGCCTCCAAAACCTTCACACCATCGTGCTCTGTGGGACTTTTTGGCAAGGAGGATCCCATCCCCATGGCCCAGCCCTTTCTTTTATATTTTATTTTATACGTTGAAGGGAGGGGGCTTAGTGGGCACCCTCTCGGGTCAATTTGGGAACTGGGGACCCATCTACTGGGACCGGGACTTTCCCTTTTTATTTTTAATAAATAAATAATGGGAGGGGGGCTGCACTGCCCTCCTCCTGACCCCATCTCCTGGGTCCAAGACTTTCTAAAGGGGGTGGGAAGTGCAGCCCCCCTCCAGGGCCAATTTCAGCTGGGGGCCCCATCTCCCACAGCCCCTTCTGTAGTGTTGGTGCCCTGGACCCAACCCAGGGTACCCAATTCCAATGTTGATGAATGCGGGGTGAGCTTTGAGGCCCCCCATTGTCCCCGCCAGCCCACTGCTTCCTGCAGGAGCTAGAATTGCTTTGACAGAGAGGGAACTGCTATCAGGCAGCTCCCTCTCTGTCAAAGCAATTTTGCTCTGCTTTGATGAAGCTCAACTCAAAATTCAGGACCGTTTGTGATGGCTTGGGTAAATCTCCTATCAAGCCAAAGCAAACAGCTATGTCTTGGAGGTGAGCACCCCATGACATAGCAGGAGCCAGCCCTGGGGGTGGCGGTCCCCAGTGTCCTGTATGGCTCCAGGACAGGAGCTGCGTGGCCCCTCTGCAATGTTTACTTAAGCCCCAGGAAGATGGAGGTTCCCAAGGCCAGGAGGCCGTGACAGACCCCCTTCATTATTTTGTTATATGTGCCCCAGAAAGGGGGTGGTCCCTGGGGCTGTGAAGGTGGTTTGTGTGGCCCCCACACTGCATTAAATGAAAGTTTGGGATCCGCAAGTCCACTTGCAATGACTCGCGTCCCCAGATATCTATATTTTTTTAACTCAAATTTCTTTGAAACTACTGAACAAATTTACACCAAATCACACAGAGCACACTTTTTAGACCAACATCTAGCTTTTTTGGCTGTAGTCATGTTCAAAAATTGTTAAATCCCCATAGACATAACATGGTCTATGAGGAGATATATATGTATGTATGCATGTATGTGTATATATATATATTCACTGAAAAAACCATAGGTTATAGACCATATATAGTTAGGAATTAGCATTTAAAAAACCTTATTTTACTCACACAAAACCATTGAAATTCCATATATAGTTAGTTGCACTAACTATATAACGCGCACCCGCAATCCACTGCTGATGATGTCACATATTACATCATTCATGACATGGTCAGTGACATCACTGATGACATCACTGATGACATCTCAAATGACATCACTGATGACATCACTGATGACATCTCATTTGACATCAATGACCACATCACTGATGATATCATTCATGTGACAATACAATGCATCTCCTCACACTTTAATATAACCTCTGTTACAACCTGGAAAGAAAAAAATAGGAAAACGAAAATCAGTAGGCCACTGATGAACATGAACTTTTATTAAACAACGAACAAAGAAACGATAACATAACGTAATGATAAAACCTATGAATGTCCTAGAAACAAGAAAACGTTAAAATATGCCAGTGGTGAGAGACCAGAAAAACAGTAAGAGAAACCAAATCACCCCTCGCTGTCCCACCGCCTGCCACGCCAAAAAAATCGATAGACTAGGGAAAATGCAAGTCAGTAGAACATCCACCCCCACTCTGGAAACTTCCAAGGTGGGGCAGGGTTCCGGCTACGCCCAGCCGGGAGCAGCCCATATAAGGCAGGTCCTGCTGCCACGCCTCGGCCAGGAGATCCTAACGTAGGGTGTAGCCGAAGGAGAGGCCGAGGCCAGCGGGACCCGGCCAGGGGATTGCCTTTACAACGCTGAACAGTTGCAGGGGGGGGGAATGTCTCCTCGACCCTCCCCTCTCTCTCCCAGTCCGGCCGCGGTGGCCCTTGAGAGTTGCAGGTAGTCCCGCCACATGCTCTTCCGGTCCGACCACCAACGGTCGGGGGGCCGAGGCCGACGGGATCCGGCTGCAGCCGATAAACCAAGAAACCCGTTCATGGGGCCAGAGCCAGGGGCGTCCGGCCGACATCCACCGGAAGCCCGGCCCGAAGACGGACGGGACACTTCTTTCTTTTATAATGGCTGCGACAACACTGGGGGGGGATGTCTTGCACATGCCTCCGACCCCCCCCTCGTCCTCATCGCCTGGTCCGCCCATAACAAATCTCAAGCGAGACGCCGTGGGGTGCACTGGGAGGGAGAGACGGTGCGAACAGGCCTCTCCCGCCTCCCCAGGTGGAGGCTTCCCAGCTGCACCCTCAGCGCTCCAGGCGCCCGGAAAAGGGTTCTTCCACTGTGGCCATGCTGCAACGTCTCGCCCGGCAGGGTGGAGCCCGTCCGCTCATGTGACCCCGCGATCGCCGGTAGCTGCCGAACTCTCAAAATGGTGGTCGACCTGGCAAGAGCGGGCCCAACATAAAGAAATGGCCCGGTCACTGGTTGACTCCACCACCGTAGTCCTCCACGACCTTGAAGATTCTAGAGGAGCCGCGGGAGTCTCCGACCCCCGATGGGGAATGACTGCCATGATCGCCCGTGGAGTGACGAAACTGTATCCGCGGGACGTCGGCGCTCCCATGCTGGCGCCAGCCTCACTTTGAATTACTAGAATCCTGCAGACCTCACTTCCGGTGAAAGCACAGTGTGACCCGGTAGGAAAAATTATTGCACCCCCTCCCCTTTTTGACTGATAGTTCAAACCACCGATCCTTTCCTTTGCCCTTTTAACGGAACTTTGGACTGCCTCCCCCTCTTTTACATTTTCTAGAGAAAACAAAACATTAACCACTACATTAGCATAGCAGTTGACACCAGAACTGTTTTCAAATTGAAAACCAACAACATCTTCAACAGAATCCTTTTTGTTTCTGCTGTGACCCTGCTACAGCACAGGCATTGTCCCCAGCAGTAATTCTGCAATGCCGGTAAGAATAGCTGTGGTGCCTACTGGACTCACTCACCCCCGCGGCGCCCCACGCCGTTTTTTGCTGGGCGGCAACTTACTAGACATCACTTTCGTGCCATCTAGATTTCAGCGCGTTCTGCTGCCTTGGAACTATTCGCACAACAGACCGCTACTGACAAGAATATTTCATTATTGGTGCTGTCAATTTCAATAAATCTATTGGATAATTAAAAAGAAATTGCCACGGTCTCTTCGTTGTTTAAATGTTTTTACTGTTTTTGTTTTGTTGTATATATTTATATGTTATTAAAGTTTTATATTCCTACTACTTTGTTGGAGTGCTATATATTTTTAATGTGACACATAATTGTAAAAACTTTGATGTACAAAGAGTCATTCCTGGAATCTTCCGCTTCAGGCTCGGTCCCCTCCCCAATCACAATACAGGATGGTTTTCAGATAGTAGGAACACGTGTGGTGTGACGGATCTCATCGAGTGTGGGCCTTGATCTACTATAACTCCTTTGAAGAGGGGTGATTCTTTACAGCTGGGGCCATAAACTACATCTGCAGGGCTAGCTGATAGCCTGGACAATCGGACACAGAGAAAGAGGAGTGTCAGAGGGTGCGGTAGTGAATAGGGCGAAAGGGAGGTGTCGGGCGGGCACAGAGTGTGATTCTCAGGGAAGAGCAGCGCAGATGGGGGGAGGTTTATTGCCCATGCATAAGACAGAGAGCGGTGGTGACCAGTGCCTAGGGAAGATGCTTGCGTGGGTGAGGAGCCATGCTACGAATCGACAGCGTGCAGAGAGTGGGTCTGGTCAAGACATCTAAAATGGCTGCCGTGCACGACAAAAGTGTGGCATTTCAAAAAAGGCAAGATGGCGCAGACAATGTTTTTCAACACTTCCTCATTTCCTTCGAATCGAACGTTAACAGACGTTGGGGCATATTACCAAAGTTAAGCGATATTTATCGCTAACGATGCTTACCAACCAATTTTTTACCACTAAGCATCGTCAGAAATTATCGAAGATAAACCTTACTATTATCAAGGTTTATCGCAAATGCGATAATAAACGGCCGCAATGCATGAATATCGCTAAAAACTCAGCGATATTCATGCATTACCGAGCTAATACTCTTAGCCATGTTATCCACCTCCCATTAGATAACATGGCTAAGAACTGCTCAGGGCAGGTGTTACTTTTTGGAGATATTCGCGCTTAGCGCGAATATCTCCAAAAGTTGGTAATAGGAGATAGATATCTTGCATGTTGTAATGCAAGTTATTGTGGTATATGGAACTCATACCATAATCTCTCAGGAAAGCAGAAACTGATCCTTTTGGGACCGCCTAAAAAGGCCTAGGGGGTGAGGAGTACTCTACTTTGCCCCCTTTTCACGTTCCGAACTATTTTATTTTACTCTCTTCTGTAATTACACAAAATACCAGCGATAAGATGCATCGGAGACACACAGTGAGAGAAAGGAGGCCGGAGATGAAGAAGACATGTCAAATACACATTGGAGATAATATAGTGGCAGAAGGGAAGTAAATATGAGTAAACTTACCATGTAACATAAAAATGTTGCACTCTATACTATAAGTCTCATTTTATACTACAATCACTTCGCTACAACCTCATAAATTAAAAATAAAAATGAATAATGTCTCAAACAATTTTTGATTTCTAAATATAAATTTATTCTTCAGAATTTTCTAAATTTGAAAGAACTAGTAACATGTCCTCATCAGCAATGTCCTCATTAAAAGTCTCCAATGATGATTCTTGTAACTCTATGGTCTCCAAACACTCGATAAATTCGCCATCAAGAGATTGATCAAAAAAATCATTCAAGTCATCTCCTCCTTGTGACAATATTTCATTATTGGTGCTGTCAATTTCAATCAATGTAGTGGAATCATTCAAGTCATCTCCTCATGACAATATTTCATTATTGGTGCTCTCAATTTCAATCAATGTAGTGGAATCATTCAAGTCATCTCCTCCTTGTGACAATATTTCATTATTGGTGCTGTCCATTTCAATCAATCTAATGGAATCATACAAGCCATCTCCTCCTTGTGACAATATTTCATTATTGGTGCTCTCAATTTCAATCAATGTAGTGGAATCATTCAAGTCATCTCCTTGTGACAATATTTCATTCTTGGTGCTGTCCATTTCAATCAATCTAATGGAATCATACAAGTCATGTCCTCCTTGTGACAATATTTCATTATTGGTGCTCTCAATTTCAATCAATGTGTTGGACAATTCAAAAGAAATTGCCACGGTCTCTTCATTGTGAGCCATTTTATTTTGAAATTGCTTGCTGTAAATTGCAGAAAAAAATAATCACTTTCATTTATCGTCTTTAGTAATACATAATATAAAACTAACTTTATCAAGTATTTAGTATAACAGAAGGACTGCAAATAAATAACAGAAAACATTTTTCAAATTATCTTCAAGTGTACAACATAGTTCCCCTTACAAATTAACAACTCACCTTTTTAAAAGTAGCAGAAGTGTTAGTACTGTGTAAATCAAACACCAGAAATTCACCACCAAAAATTCCTCACAAATGTACCTCAGACAGTAGTATCACAAAATGGCTGTGGTTTCCTCTCATTTGACATATATACATAACCAATTAACTTTCATCACACACAAATACAAAACCAAAGTAACATTTTAATTGGTTCTAAATTTCAACACTTTCAAATGTGTTTTCCCCATGCAATTTTCCATAGGACATTTACATACGTCTACAGCCTGAATGGCTGAACGGAATTACACCAAACTTGGCAAAATGGTACATCAAACCTAAGAGGTCAGGAAGGATCTACTATGCCCCCTTATGGTCATTTCCCCCTTCGCTTTGGCCTCCTCTTGTCTCTCAATCCTACCGAGGGACAAGATGGCGGCCGCTACGGACTGTTTGGAATGTTGACAGACGCCGGAGAACCAATCAGCTTCGCAAAGCTCCGTAACGCGAAAAGTACGCGAAGCGGAGCGCTGTTACAGATATATATCTTTTTTTGAACGTTAATTTCTCAAAATCCACTGGAGCACATATATTGAGACCTAGCAAAGGCACATCGGGCTACCAGTCCCTAATATTTTGCCAAGTTTCGTGCAAATCCATTCAGCCGTTCGATTATTATTATTTTGTTTTTTTTTTGCCCCGCGGGGCCCTTTTAAAACCTCCACATCAAACCTAGGGGGTCAGCGAGGATCTACTATGCCCCCTTATAGTTATTTCCCCCTTTGTTTTGACCTCCTCTTGTCTCTCGATCCTACCGAGAGACAAGATGGCGGCCGCTACGGACTGTTTGGAATGTTGACAGACGCCGGAGAACCAATCAGCTTCGCTTCACAAAGCTCCGTTGCGCGAAAAGTCCGCGAACCAGAGCGCTGCCCGGTCCGCTGTTACAGATATATATCTTTTTTTAAACGTTAATTTCTCAAAATCCACTGGAGCACATATATTGAGACCTACAAAAGGCACATCGGGCTACCAGTCCCTACAATTTTGCCAAGTTTCGTGCAAATCCATTCAGCCGTTCGGGCTAAAAGTGAGGCCAACCGCCCTATGGAAAACTCAATGTTAAAAACACGTTTTGGGACCCCCCTTTTTTCTCGGCCCCCCCTTGACGAACCCCCCCCAAATTTTCAAGGGCTGCTCAGAAACAAAATGTGCCATTTTCCTGAAAATTTCAGCCAATTCCGTCCACAAACGCCAAAGTTATTAGACATAGAATTTTCAAAAAACCCATAGAGAAAAAATCCTAACTATATATACCTACTGGCGACCGCCAGTAGGTAATATATATATATATATATATATATATATATATATATATATATATATATATATATATATATATATATATATATATATATATATATATATATATATATATATATATATATATATATATATATATGCATAAATATATATACTTATATATATATATATATATATATATATATATATTCAACGTACTCAATTTCCAGGAAAAGACGAGGCGAACCCAAATTTTCAGTGCTATTTCTCATTTATTGTTAGCCCAGCACCGCCGCCATTACGTCTTTTGATCCTCGTGGGATCTTGATCACATGACGTGTATATATATATAACCAGTACTTTCCCATGTCGGCTGATTAGGAATTTCTGCTGGTCTGAGCCAGGCAGGACATCAAGGGTATTCAGGGGTGGAGGAGTGTGCGCTAATCTCCAGCAACTGCCACATTGGTGAAATACATGTTAACGGAGATTAGCAGTTACTACACACAAATTTCCTGATATGTCTTCCGATATAGTACGTGAGAGGGAGGCGGCTGCTACGGAGATGTTCTCTGATACCCCTCAAGCTATACACAGCATAAGAAATAAGGAACACACCAGTAATGCTGACACCGATTCTATGCAATATAAAATGAAAGTACTTGAGAAAAAAATGAAAATGGAGCAGAGCAAATGGTGGGAATCAGGCTCACTTCAACGTTATATTGTAGTAGTGCGAATCCCATGCAGCTTGTGTATATTAACAGCCCCCTCATACGAAGAGCCCAGCCCAGATCTAATGCGGAAATGGGCCGACTGCAATTTAGATTCTTCGCGTAAATTGACTCTTACTATCAGAGATTGACACGCTTAATGAGGAACTAGAAGCTATGGGAGTCACAGATGAGATGACTAAGTTACGCAAAGATATGTTGACTCGCATCAAAAAAGAAGAATAAAAAATAAAAGAACGGAAAACCCAAAAGTTCCAAAGGGACAAAAATGAATATGAACTTGGGCAAATTTTCACGTTTGCCAAAAAATATGATGCTATGCGTAAATCCCACTCCAAGAAAGTGACAACCACAATGACAGGCAATCAAAGGATAATAGATGCAAATAATGATTCAACATTAACAGGTCAAATTTCTTCAGCAGGAAGCGAATCTGAATCAGAGATTAGTGAGTTAAGTGCAGCAGCTACCAAGAACAAGCCATCACCTGGCGATGAAATGAATTTTTTATGCGAGGAAAGGCGGTCAACACTCAGACCAAGAGTCACACGAAGCACAACAGCAAGTGGGCAAATTACAAACGTGGCCAAAGACGCAAAGCCAACAGAAAACACAGGAGGAAATTACAAAAGGAAATGAGAGGATATTGGAGGAAAAAGTAAACCAAACGGTGATCAATTTGTCAACAGTTACATTAACATCTGAGGAAACTAAAACCTTGAGCCTTGGTCTGTCCTTTTGTCCTACCAATAATTTTGATTATGCTAAAACTAGGATGGACATTTACAAAGGAGTCCGTAAACTCAAATTGAAAAAATACCATACCTTAAAAAACACACAAGGAAGACAAGATAACTTGACACAGGAAACAAATCCACTTAGTCAGGTATCCTCATTAATGACAGATACTAGCCTCATGAATGAACTTGAGGAGCTATAGAATAACACTTCCAGTCAAGTCCCAGATGTGAGTTCATCTTCATCTTCAACCATGACAAGTCTTGTTATCACTCCCATACCCACAAGCTTCACCAAGTTTAAGCCTAAATCCACCTTTATGCCAATCGCTGTTCATGATTCCATCGATACATTCCACAAGGTAGTGACTAACAAAATCAAAAAACCTAATAAGAAGGTCAACATGACTAAAAGACACTATTGCAACCAAGATATGAAATACCAGCAACTGATGACCAAACTTAAATCCAACAAAGAAGTAATTATACGCAACAGCGATAAGGAGGGCAACATTGTTCTCTGGTCTCAGCAAGACTATAATGCGGAAGCCATTGGCCAACTGAATGATCGAACTTGTTATGTACGTACCAACGCTGCCAACTTGAAATCAACATACCAGACACACTACAATAAACTGTCTGGATGGCGTAAAAGGGATTTAATTTGTGAAGACGAATTGAAATACCTGAAAAAAGACAATCCAACCATACTGTCGATATACTTTATCCCTAAAGTGCACTAGAACTCCAAGAAACCACCAGGCCGTCCCATAATTACAGCCAGAGACGGTCTGTTGGAGAATACCTCCATTTATGTTGATTCTTTCTTACAGGGTTTCGTGAAAGCGTTACCTTCGTATGTGCGGGACACCAGCGATTTCATCAACAAAATCAAAGACACTGAATGGGGTACTGATCTTTTACTGATTGCACTTGATGTCACATCATTATATACCAGTATCCAACATGAAGATGGTATAAATGCTATACAATTCTATTTGTCCCAGAGATCCACACTACATCATCCACACAATGAAATGTTGATTGCCATGATAGATTTTTGTCTCTGCAACAATATATTCATGTTTAACAACCTTCTTTTTCAACATATACAAGGAGTAGCGATGGGGGCCAGTTTCTCCCCCAGCTATGCCTGTCTTCACATGGGCTGGTGGGAGGAGCTGGTCCTCAAAGTGGAGCATACTCTGATTATGCAACATAATATCAAAGTGTGGCTCCGTTTCATTGACGACTTATTCATAATGTGGCAGGGAACCAAAGATCAGGCTGAACAATTTATAATCAACATCAATCAAAATACTCTGAACCTGCACTTTACAGCCACTATTAGTGACACTAGTGTTAATTTTTTAAATACACAAGTGTTTGTGCAGAACAACAAGTTGGAAACCCGCCTACATCGCAAAGAGATGGTGGGTAATTCTGTTCTGCATGCTTCAAGTGCTCACCCACGGCACTTAGTTAACAGCATTATTCCCTACGGGGAAATGCTCAGGTTGAAACGCATATGCATTACAGAGAATGACCTGAGAATAGCACAGGAACAGAGCAGACAGCAGTTCTTGGAGAGAGGCTATTCGCCCAAAACACTTCAGCAGGCCATCGCTAAGACCAAGACGCTTGACGGCGTTGACCTACTCAGAGACAAAATACCCACAACTACCGCTGTCAGCACAAACTCAGGTCTAGAAACAGACACCACATCAGAGTTCCGCCTGATCTTGGGATATAGCAGACAGCATAAAGAGATCAACAAAATAGTGCAAACCAGCTGGCCACTTGTTTTGAATGATCCGGTAATTGGACCCCTGCTACCACGGAGGGTGTCCATTACCCACAGCAGAGCACCTTCTATGAGGGACTATCTGGTCTCCACTAGCCCTGAAATTATGGAGAATACATCTTGGTTGCAGACACATAAAGGGTTCATAAGATGTAAGACATGCACAGCCTGTGCTCACGGAGTTAATACAACTTCGTACACTACTCCTTTTAGTCCCAGCAGTTGTAAAATAACCAAACTTTTGACTTGCAAAACAGAATATACCATTTATGTCCTCTCATGTCTGTGTGGGCTTCGTTACATTGGGAGCACGAAACTCCAGGTCCACAAAAGAATCCTCCAACATCTCCGTGCCATAGCCAATGCAGATAATACATACCTGGTAACTAGGCATTTTAGGGATTTCCACCAATCCAACAATAAAACCTTAGGTATTTCTTGATCGATGCTATACCGCCTAGCAGGAGAGGCGGAGACAGAGAAAGCAAACTTAGGAGATTAGAGACGAGGTATATTCTCCAATTAGATACCAAACAACCGAATGGACTTAACACCACGGAAGATCTATATACATGTCTTTAAATATACTTTTTGACCCCTTTCTTTTTTAGTCATGTATTCCACATTTGCTAGAACTGGTCACATTTTTCGATGCTTTTTGATATTATTCCACAGTCCTCTTTCCATCCAGTGCAGCTTAGTCTATTATAACAGCAGATTACTTTCTGTATTTATATACATATCTCTTGTTCCACTGGTATTTCATGCATTGAATATTACAGAACATTGAGAGTTACACACATTGATATTCCTCTAGGTGGCACTTACGGCGAACCCCCACATCTGTCAGTATAGATGCAGTAAACCACATGATTGTTTGTGTATATACTCAGACAATGATTGCACAATATTTATATTTATATATTTTATATATTTATTTGAATATACATAGGAATTGGATTTTAATGATCTTCCTTGTTATTATTTTACAAATTCATAAACATATCTAGCTGGTGAGATGCATTTTTTGACAGGTGGATGAAGGCAGCTATATTTAATGGTTTTAAACAGCCCTTTTATTCATGTGTTTAGTTGAGTAATACTGTGATATATATATATATATATATATATATATATATTTATATATATATATCACAGTATTACTCAACATATATATATATATATATATATATATATATATATATATATATATATATATATATATATATATATGAGAGTAAACTCCTTTAAACCAACAAAGGAGCAGAGGCCACGTCGGGGGAGTAATAAGGTAGCAGCTTTATTGGCAGAGTAATGGCGGATGCATTTCGGCAAATCGTGCCTTCTTCAGCGCCCAAGAACTTCACTCAGCTTCCAATTTTGCATAATGTTCCAACCAGCCGCCCTCTTTGTAGAATAAAGTCGGCTCCGCCCCCTATCATGATGAAAGACCACCTGTTGCTGCCTGCCGTGTAGCGCCAGACTACAACACCCAGAATGCACGGGCAAATTCCAGGTAAGTGGCGATAGGAATGAGGTCCCTGTGGGATGGGCGGGATGTAGGCATTGCGGTGATGGAAAAAGTGATTTCTTGCAATGTCAGCAAAGTGCTCCTCGAGTCCCCGCACCGTCTCGACCTACGTGCTGCAGTCCAAATGTCTACGGGGGTAGAAATGACAGTGCATGACACCCAAAGCCAGGTAGAATTCCTCGCAGCCGTATGGTTCAATCCGCAGCAACGTGGTGTGCACTGGAGCCGTACCAACACCTTGGTGAGAAGAGAAGCTGCCGTAGCAGAACCAGAGTGCTCCAGGCCACTTGTGAGGCGGGGGTCTCTGTGATGCGTCTCTGGAAGTCGCAGGTAAATATGAGAGTAAACTCCTTTAAACCAACAAAGGAGCAGAGGCCACGTCGGGGGAGTAACAAGGAAGCAGCTTTATTGGCAGAGTAATGGCGGATGCAATTCGGCAAATCGTGCCTTCTTCAGCGCCCAAGAACTTCACTCAGCTTCCAATTTTGCATAATGTTCCAACCAGCCGCCCTCTTTGTAGAAGAAAGTCGGCTCCGCCCCCTATCATGATGAAACACCACCTGTTGCTGCCTGCCATGTAGCGCCAGACTACAACACCCAGAATGCACGGGCAAATTCCAGGTAAGTGGCGATAGGAATGAGGTCCCTGTGGGATGGGCGGGATGTAGGCATTGCGGTGATGGAAAAAGTGATTTCTTGCAATGTCAGCAAAGTGCTCCTCGAGTCCCCGCACCGTCTCGACCTACGTGCTGCAGTCCAAATGTCTACGGGGGTAGAAATGACAGTGCATGACACCCAAAGCCAGGTGGAATTCCTCGCAGCCGCATGGTTCAATCCGCAGCAACGTGGTGTGCACTGGAGCCGTACCAACACCTTGGTGAGAAGAGAAGCTGCCGTAGCAGAACCAGAGTGCTCCAGGCCGCATGTGAGGCGGGGGTCTCTGTGATGCGTCTCTGGAAGTCGCAGGTAAATATGAGAGTAAACTCCTTTAAACCAACAAAGGAGCAGAGGCCACGTCGGGGGAGTAACAAGGAAGCAGCTTTATTGGCAGAGTAATGGCGGATGCATTTCGGCAAATCGTGCCTTCTTCAGCGCCCAAGAACTTCACTCAGCTTCCACTTTTGCATAATGTTCCAACCAGCCGCCCTCTTTGTAGAAGAAAGTCGGTTCCGCCCCCTATCATGATGAAACACCACCTGTTGCTGCCTGCCATGTAGCGCCAGACTACAACACCCAGAATGCACGGGCAAATTCCAGGTAAGTGGCGATAGGAATGAGGTCCCTGTGGGATGGGCGGGATGTAGGCATTGCGGTGATGGAAAAAGTGATTTCTTGCAATGTCAGCAAAGTGCTCCTCGAGTCCCCGCACCGTCTCGACCTACGTGCTGCAGTCCAAATGTCTACGGGGGTAGAAATGACAGTGCATGACACCCAAAGCCAGGTGGAATATATTTATTCATTCATTTAGGATATATTTATATATTTTTATATGTATACGTATATTTATATATGTTTTATCTATTTATTCGTATATTTTATGTTACTAGTCAGCAACATGATGATGCATTGAAATAGACCAGTACAGAACATTCTAGTTTATATACATACCAGGATGACCAGTAATCTACTTGAATTTCTAAAGTGTATTTTACCAGTATGTTAACCATAACCTTCAGGATAACCAAATGTGATGTTCCTTAGTAGTATTTTACCATGAATGACAAGTACAGTGATGTATAGGTCCTTTCATTTTGCACATATCTTATTTAACTATATTTTACAGTGATTACATTAATTTATCCATTGCAAACCGTACATTAGCCAGGTTGCCAGCAGTAGTGGGTTCCTGATCATGATGTAATTTGCACCTTGCACTTTATTGCACATTCACACAGGTTTTAGTCCACGTGACAGATTACCATGAGTTTGGGTGAGCGATAATTCATTTTTTCACTTGTCAGAAATATTCTAGATTGCCCATTACGATCTATTAGGGGAGTTCATTAATTTTGACTGTTTAAATACCGATCTATTAATGTTAGAATCTCTGCAATGTATTTGAACGTTGTTTGGGGCGAGTATGTTGTCGAGTTCTATTGCTTGACCTGTCACATGGTTTCTTTAGTATGCACTAGCACTTTAAATACACAAACACGTATACACTCATTGTCGAGTGAACAAGCGGCTGTGGCTGCGAAACGCGTCTTGGCAATTCAGGAATAAAGAGAACTTGAAAAGCATATACTTGGGTCTGTGTCCATGTTGTGGCAAGCGGCGAAAGTCTGTGTGAGTCATTTTGTGGAATTTATCATATATATATATATATATATATATATATATATATATATATATATATATATATATATATATATATATTCACTGAAAATAAACACAGGTTTCAGAGAAGTTAGAGCTAGAAATTAGCATTTAGAAATTCCTGGGAAAAGACAAAGGTTACAGGGACGTTATAGTTAGGCTGATATTTCACTGGTACAACCCTCATGACATGGTCAGTGACATCACTGATGACATCTCAAATTACTCCAGTGATGGCATCATCCAGTGACTGTGAGTGCTTTTTAAAAGTTTATGTGCGTTAAATATATATACCAAGGTGTACTGTTGGATCAGTGGATGTATGAGTGACTGTATGGATGAGTCAGTGGGTGTGTGACTGACTGTATAAGCGAGTGATTGTGTGTCTTAGTGAATGTATGGGTGAGCGACTGGTTATGTGAATGTGTGCATCTGTCTGTTAGATGATGTCTAAGTGGGTGTATGAGTGTGTTAGTAGGTACGTGAATGGCTGTATGGGTGATTGATCGGCTGTCTGACTACGTCTATGGTTGTCTGGGTGTCTGTGTTTGTGGGTGAAGAAGTGTGTGACTGCCTTTATGAGTCAGTGGCTGTAAGAGGTACTGTCGAATATGTGAGAAGTTGTATGAGTGAGTGAGTGTCTGTATGATTGTGTCGGTGGTTGAGTGCATGTGTCAGTATGGGTGAATAACTGAGTATGTGAAAGGAAGTGTATGTGAGTGATGGGGTATATAAGTGACTGTATGCATGAGTGAGTGAATGTGAGAGTGGCTATATGGATGCGAGCATGCTTCTGTCAGTGACTATATAGCTGAGTGAGTATGTGTTACTATTTGTATGAGTAAATAAGTGGGTGGGTGTGCAGCTGGTTGGGTGAGTAAGAGGCTGTATGATTAACTGTATGGATGAGTTTCTAGGTGTGCAAGTAGTTCTATGGGTGACTCACTGAGTGTGTGAGTGCCTGTCTGGCTGTATGAGCAGATATGTCAATGTCCGTATTAGTGACTGAGTGGATGTATGAGTGGCTGCGTGGGTGAGCGAGTGAATGTGTGTAGATCAATGAATCAGTGAGTGGGTGTGTAAGTACTGGTATGGGTTTGTGAATTGTTGTGTGGGAGTCGCAGTGGATGTATAAAAGAATCTATAGGGGTGTGAGTGGGTGCGTCAGAGATGCTGTAGATGTTGTCATCAGTGATGTCATTTGAGATTTCATCAGTGATGTCATGAGTGATGTCACTGACCATGTCATGAGTGATGTAATATGTGAGGTCATAAGCAGTGTATTGTGGGCTCACGAGATATAGTTAGCTCAGGTAGCTACAATGGCAGAATTTCTTGGGTTTGTATGAGTGAAATGTCAGCCTAACTATAACGTTCCTCTAACCTTTGTTTTTTCCATTAATTTTAAGGTTTTTAAATGTTAATTTTTAACTACTATAACGTCCCTGAAACTTGTGTTTTTTCAGTAAATTTATAATGTTTTTTACATGCTAATTCCTAACTATAACGTCCCTGAAACTTTTGTTTTTTTAAGTGAATTTCTACGGTTTTTTAACTAGCAGTTGCATTTGCAGAGTGGTGGAAAGGGGGGCTGGGCCTCCAACCAGCACTCAGTAATTCTGCTGTGTAGGACTTATAGGGGCTACCAGGAGGGCTTCTTGGATCCCAAGGTCTCTCAGGAGTAAAATGGACTTTATCCCCCAACCAGTAGTGCACCAGGAGGCATGTTTGCAGAGTGGTGGAGAAAGGAGGCATGGCATCCAAAGACCTCTTATCAATCCCAGTGTGTGGGACTTACTTTGAGATAACAGGAGGGGTAGTTGGCTCCAAGAACGTCCTTGGGGGCCAACTACCCCTCCTATTACAACCGGTAAGTCTGAAAAAGCAGGAGTGAAATGTCCAGCTAACTATAACACCCCTGAAACCCATGTTTTTTTCAATGAATTTCGAAGGTTTTTTAAATGACAATTCCTAACTATAACCTGCCTGAAACCTATAGTTTTTTTCAGTGAATTTCAAAGGTTTTTTAAATGACAATTCATAATTATAATGTTGACCACTTCCCCATACTTTCAACAAGAACCCAAATCTACAGTGCTACCTAAAGAAACAGGCAATAGTTCCACTTACCACTAACAAATTAACATCAACATTTAAGTAAAGTAAGGACGTCGACTATGTACTGCGTGAATTACATCCAACTCACATCCATATTGAAAGAGCAATATGTGATAGTGGTTCTACTTATACACTTCCGACACCAAACAAAATCACAGTACCCAGCGCCTCCACCACTATAACCACCCCTCCTAACCCCTCCCCCTCTATTACTTCACAGGCAGCGAAAAACAGGACAACAAACCTTCCCAAAATAATATATCCCCTCAACAGCACACTAGGTCAATGTTCAGAGATGTAGCAACCAAGTATTTATAAGGGAAAGAACTCGCACATCAGCAATAATGTACACAACGTCAAGACTACTGGTGAAATGCTATACACAATTCACTATACAAACCAAAAACTTTTCCGTGTGTAGATATTCCATTGATACGTGTAGTGTACTGCATAGTGGACGCAACCATATTATCTCAGACACTGGGGAATATTTCGGTCATGTAGCTGTGTTCCCCTCCCCATTGAAGCAGAAGGAGAGTGGGCTGGTCCAACATATGCAACATTAGCGTAAGACTATAAATAATTAGGCTACGCCTTGGGCGTGGTTCACTTCTGCAAAGAGAAGAGACTCTACCACAGCGAAGGTCCTCACTCTGCCACGTGGCTGCCGTCATGACCACGTGCCTCCTCGATACAGGCCAATTGCGAACTCAGCACCACACCACGCAGACTTATGTTTGTATCGACTACTGCTTTCGATCTACAGAACCGGCAGAAGGGTACACAACTTGAATTCAGCTTTGCATCTACACTAAGGACAGCATTGAAGTTAGCCTTGATTTATGTAAGGCAGAGACAATTTTGTTAAATGATTCAACAAAAAACATTCCTCAATGTCTGTACTGAGTACTGCCTTCAAATGTACACTGCGATCAACAGAGTTCACTACCTACAGACAACATTACATTCATTCTAGATTTATTTAAGGCAGAGACAATTGCACTGTGTCCTCAGATTTTGTTAACTGTGACAAAAAAGCATTCATCGATGTTTGTGCCTTCGATCTACACTGCGGACAGCAGTGTTCACAATTTGAATTCAACTTTGCATCTACAATACGGACAGTAGGGAATTCACCCTTGATTTATTTAATGCAGAGACAATTGTACTGTATGTGTTCAGCTTTTGTTAAAATATGACCCAAAAATCATTCATCCATATCTGTGCTCAGTACTGCCTTCAATCTACAGTGCGGACAGCAGGGTTCACAACTTCAATTCAGCTTTGAATCTATACTACGGACAGCATGAAATTTAGCCTTGATTTATTTAAGGTAGAGAAAATTTTACTTTATGTCCTCAGATTTTGTTAAAGGATATGACAAAAATAATTTCTCAATGTTTGTGATGACTACTGCCTTTGATCTACTTTGTGAGGGCTCACGATTCAGGTGGAATGGAGATTGCACATGACGCATTCAGTAAGCAAGAGACATTGTACCAGTGCGACCCGCCCGAACCACGAATCATTGCAGGGTGCGCACACGCTGAGTTCTTCAGGTACCACTAACTCACTGCACCACAAGTCATCTCATCTCCCGTGGCCTTATTAAGATGGAATTCACTAGGCAAAAAACATTGCTTCCAGTGCGGCTGGCCCACACCACGTATCATCGCTGGCTGCTTAGACGCTGAGAGCCACACCTACCACTAACTCTGTACAGCTCAAGTCAATGCCACATGGCTGTGGGCCCTTTCTGATGACTGCCTCTGGTCTATACTGCGAACAGTAGGGCTCACAATTCAAGATTAGTACCAATGAAAATTGTGTAAGAGACTATAATCAGTTAAGAAAACCTAATGCTCCCAATCTTCAACATCGCCCCAAGACATACGAACCCATTTTGAGAAAGTTAGAATGCACTGCGTGAAGTGCAATTGTTTAATTTGTTATGGGGAGCAATCAGTATACCTAGCTTGCAGAACAATTGATTACCATCGATGGTAGTTTTTTTTCCCCTCAAAAAACATGCAATCCAGTATGCAACATTCAATGCTTTGAGTGCAGCCCGTTCAGACCACGCATCATCGCAGGGGGTAGCACACTCTAAACACCAGACATACCACTAACTCAGTACACCATAAATAATCGCCTGAGGCTTTATTAAGGCAAAATTCAGTAGCCAAAAAACATTACCCCCAGTGTGGCCTGTCCAGACCACGCATCATCGCAGGTTACGTACACTCTCAGTCCCAAAGGTACTACTAACTCAGTGCACCATAATTCATCACCACGTGGCCGTATTCAGGCAGAATTCAACTGACTCTTCATTCATTATTTGCAGAGTGCAGTACCAAACTAAATAAAACGTCTATCAAACCCTATACAATATCTCTTTTGTAGCCTTCCTTCAAAAACTTCTTTTATATCAGTTCTAGGTTTAGTTGAAAAACAAAATTCACGCTGCAAGTGCAAAGGCACACTCAATGGCAGTCTACACTACGGAGAGCACAGGTCACAACTTGAACTATAATGTCCCTGAAACATACACATTTCGACAATGTATTCCATACATGTTTCATCTTTTATTTCAATCGTAATTACAGATTATGCAGTCCAGTAGGCAACACGCTGACTGCCAGATGTACCACTAACTCAGTGCACCATAAATAATTGCCACATGGCCTTATTAAGGCAAAATTCAGTAGCCAAAAGACAATGTTAGCAGTGCGGTCTGCCTGAACCACACATCATCACAGGATCCACACAAACTGACCCTACCTTAGTGCACCACAACTCATGAACCCTTTACGATAGAATCTTCTGTGTATTATTTTCACATGTTGTGCTCCTACCTTTGTACAGCAGAAGTCATAAACCATTTACAATTGAATATCTATGTATGATATCATGATTACTATTCTACTTGTTACCAACAGCAACGCAATAAAATGGAGTCGAGCACACATGCCCATACACACTTCAACTATCTGTTTGTGTCTGTGTATTTATTATGTTTGTAAAATGCTGCTCCTGTGCCCTACCACATTATATTGTTATATCAAGAGCCTATACAACCATCTTACCTCTGACAGTAAGTGTGGGCTATTCCCCCTTTTTTTTCAGCATATTGTTTTAAAAAAAAAATTTTTTATTGGTATTTACAGAATAAATGGTACAAATACTGACAGAAATATATATTGAACTGCTTGGATACTTTCGCGTCAATATTTCACAACAAAAGGTACATGTAACATATAACATGACATATAACATAGGTCCCAAGACGTCTGTTGTTCGAGGTAGGTGTGGACAGAAACTGCGGGTCTGTTCTGTGGTTAGGCTGCTTTTGAACTTCTTATGATCTAGTATTGGTGTGCAGACCTTTGAGCTTATGGTGGTTTGAAGGTGTGCAAGTGATTGTCTAGTTTGAACCACATTTCTCTGTTTCGGTGTCTGCCAGGCGTGTTTCTGAGTTTGGTCGTGTCGGCTCCTCTAAGGAAGATCACCCAGTTGAGCCAGCTTTTGAATGTGGCCTTGGAGGTGTCCTTCCAGTTTGTCAGAATTGTTTTTGTAGCCGACGTGAGGAGAAAGTCTAGTAGGTTTTTATCATCTTAGGTCTTCATTTCCTGTGATATCTGTGCTGTGACTATTGTGGTAAATGAGTCCTTGAGGGAGCAGCTGAGCATTTTGTTGGTGAATTCTAGTACTTGTTTCCAGAACTTTTTGACTTTGGGGCAGCTGAAGATGAGGTGTTCTATGTCTCCTTTATCTGATCCGCAGTTCCAGCAGATGTCATTGTCAGTTAATCCCACTGAAGCCAGGCGTGCTGGCGTCCAGGAGGCTCTGTGGAGTATCCAGAATTTTGTTTGTGCGAGCACTGGAGCGATCATGTTCTTGGATGGGGACTCCCAGATCTTCTGTTTTTCTTGTTCAGTTAGTTTGGTCTCCATTGAGCTTTCCCAGTGGGCCATCTTCTTGTCATTGAGCTTAGACGTGATCGGACGGAGTATTTTGTACAACAGGGAGACTTGATGGCCTGCTTTGTTTATGTTCTCCATGAGCTGGAAAATCGAGGGGGTTTGTCTGTGTAGCCTGGTTTTCGTTAGGGCTGTTTTTATGGCTAGGAAGTTGTAGAGTTCTATGTCTGGTAGGTTGTGTTCTCTTTGAAGGTTGTTGAAGGTCTTTGGCGCTCCGTGATGTTCTAGCTGTGTTGGAAAATGTATTCCTTTCGCTTTCCATGTGGCCATGTCCAAGGGTTTGCCTTTGTATTTTATTTTGTTGTTGCCCCATAGTGACTCCCATTTTGAGTTTTTGATGCTGGTCTCTAGGATGCGGTCTAGCTTCAGCAGTGCTTGTTTTGTGAGTTTTAGGATCGGGTTATTATTGAGTGATTTTTTGCTGGCCGTGAGTAGTGACAGTTGGGTGGTGTCATTTAGCATTGCTTTTTCTGTGGCGACCCATGTTGGTGTGTATATTTGTTTCGGTAGTAGCCAGTGGATTCCTTGTCTGGCTATGAATGCCAGTTGGAAGGTTTTCGGGTCCGCCAGGTTGAGTCCGCCTAGATTTTTCCTCAGTCTCAGCTTGCGAAGCTCTATTCTCGCCTTCTTTCCTTGCCAAATGAATTTGTTGATCATTTGATCCAGCTTTTTGTGGAAGTCTTGTCATGGGCACGGGTAGCTTGTTTGGTAGATAGTTGATTATAGGTCTTATCATCATCTTGATGGTGTCTACGCGGCCCCACCATGTGATGAAGTTGGGAGACCATGATTCTAGTAGGTCTTTTACCTTTTTTAGAGTGTTGGACTCGTTTAATTCTAAGGTTCCTCTGAGGCTTCTTTTAAAGTGGATACCTAGGTATTTGATGGCTTTTGGCTGCCACGCAAGTCCTAAGTTTCCTATGTCTTCTTTGTTTGTGTTGACGTTTAGTGGCATACAGTGTGATTTTTCCTTGTTGAGTTTGTAGCCTGAGTGTTTGGCCTATATGTCTATGGTGTTCATGAGTGCTGGTAATGACTCGGCTGGGTTGTCTGTAAGGATTAAGAGGTCGTCTGCGTAGGCTGCGATTTTGGCTGTTGTGTTGTTTATTGTTATTCCTGTGATATCTCTGTTTGCTAGCGTGTCGGCAATCAGGGGTTCCAGAGCTAGCAGGAATAGTAGGGGTGAAAGTGGGCACCCCTGCCTAGTGCCTCTCTCTAGTGTGAATGGAGTCGATGAGCCTCCGTTTATGGCAATTTTTGCAGTTGGTTTTTTGTAGAGTACCATGACTTTCTTCTTATATTCATTTCCTATGTTATATTCTTGCATGCATTTTTCCAGGAAGTCCCAGGACACTCTGTCGAACGCTTTTTCGGCGTCTAGTGTGATGGCGACGGCTGGATTGGGTGAGTTACAGCAGTGTTCGATCACTTGGCAGAGGAGCCTGGTATTGTCATGTGACATGCGGGTTTTCATATATCCTACCTGGGTGTTTCCGATCAGTTGTGGTAGGAATTTGTTGAGTCTGGTGGCAAGAACTTTTGCGTAGAGTTTGCAGTCCAGATTGATTAGCGAGATCGGGTGGTAGTTTTTGGGCAATTGTGGGTCTTTACCTTCTTTCGGGATGACTATGATGTCTGCCTGTGTCATTGTTTCTGTTACTGTGCCCTCCTTTGAGCATTGGTTGAAAGCTTTAGTTAGGACTGGGCATAGTAGTTCTTTGAATTTTTTGTAGAAGGGTGCTGTGTAGCTGTCTGGTCCAGGTGCTTTGTTGTCTTTTAGTGCGTTGATGGCGTTTGCTATCTCCTCTTCTTTGAAGTCTCTGCCTAGCTGGCTCGCTTCCTCGTCTAGAAGCTTGGGTAGGTTGAGTCTTTTTAGGTATTCTGTAGTACCTGCCTCATCTATATTGCTGTCCTTAGTGTAGAGTTCCTCGTAGAACTCTCTGAAAGTTTGCAGTATTTCTGCGTGACTTGTACTTGTTTTGTTCTGTTTGTTTGTGATATTTGCTATGGAGTGCAGTCTTTGTTTGCGTTTGAGGTATGATGCCAGTACATTCCCTGCTTTGTTCGCTTCGCACAGATTGATTTCCTTGTATTTACTGATCCACATGCCTGCTCTTTCGCTGAGTGTTCTGTTGTACTCGTATTTCTTGCTTGTCAGCGTTAGGAGGAAATCCGGATTTGTGGTGTCTGCTATGTGTTTACCTTACAGTGTTTTTATGTCCTTTTCCAGTTTGTTCAACTGTGAGTTTGCTTCTCTGTCTCTCCTGGCCTTGATTGCGATCAGGTTCCCTCTTATGGTCGCCTTCATAGCCTCCCAGAGGATTTTCGGGTTTGTTTCAATCGTGTTGTTTTCTGCTATGTAGTTTTTGATTGCGTTTTCTATTGTTTCTCTGTCTTCTTTCTTCACTAGCGTTATGTTGCTTAAACGCCATTTGCGGGTAGTTTGGTTGTTGTGCCTACCTGACACGTGGAGGCTGATGCATGAGTGGTCTGAGATCATTCTTGCTGCTATGTCTGTGTGTTCTCAACAAGGGGTGGTGAGGGACAGAGTCTCTGAATTAAGCAGAATACTCTCACCCAGTCAAGAGATCAGGGCTAGATCCAACACCGTTTTTTAGCTCACTGCACCATCCCAGTTTCAGAACCTGGCTGTATGCAAATTAGTCTGTTCCTGTCCCAGTGCATGATGGGAACAGGGCAAACCAAACTACAAAAGCCAATTCTTACACTGGGAAGGAAACAAGCTTCCGGGGACCGGTTTCTGGCATTACAGCCGTCTTCGGCCCGGCTTGCTTGAATCCTGATGGTGCAATGAGCAAGGGACTCATGTCTGAGTATACCCTTCCACGCTTAGGGTGGACAAAAATATTTACAACAAGGGGTGGTGAGGGACAGAGTCTCTGAATTAAGCAGAATACTCTCACCCAGTCAAGAGATCAGGGCTAGATCCAACACCGTTTTTTAGCTCACTGCACCATCCCAGTTTCAGAACCTGGCTGTATGCAAATTAGTCTGTTCCTGTCCCAGTGCATGATGGGAACAGGGCAAACCAAACTACAAAAGCCAATTCTTACACTGGGAAGGAAACAAGCTTCCGGGGACCGGTTTCTGGCATTACAGCCGTCTTCGGCCCGGCTTGCTTGAATCCTGATGGTGCAATGAGCAAGGGACTCATGTCTGAGTATACCCTTCCACGCTTAGGGTGGACAAAAATATTTACAACAAGGGGTGGTGAGGGACAGAGTCTCTGAATTAAGCAGAATACTCTCACCCAGTCAAGAGATCAGGGCTAGATCCAACACCGTTTTTTAGCTCACTGCACCATCCCAGTTTCAGAACCTGGCTGTATGCAAATTAGTCTGTTCCTGTCCCAGTGCATGATGGGAACAGGGCAAACCAAACTACAAAAGCCAATTCTTACACTGGGAAGGAAACAAGCTTCCGGGGACCGGTTTCTGGCATTACAGCCGTCTTCGGCCCAGCTTGCTTGAATCCTGATGGTGCAATGAGCAAGGGACTCATGTCTGAGTATACCCTTCCACGCTTAGGGTGGACAAAAATATTTACAACAAGGGGTGGTGAGGGACAGAGTCTCTGAATTAAGCAGAATACTCTCACCCAGTCAAGAGATCAGGGCTAGATCCAACACCGTTTTTTAGCTCACTGCACCATCCCAGTTTCAGAACCTGGCTGTATGCAAATTAGTCTGTTCCTGTCCCAGTGCATGATGGGAACAGGGCAAACCAAACTACAAAAGCCAATTCTTACACTGGGAAGGAAACAAGCTTCCGGGGACCGGTTTCTGGCATTACAGCCGTCTTCGGCCCGGCTTGCTTGAATCCTGATGGTGCAATGAGCAAGGGACTCATGTCTGAGTATACCCTTCCACGCTTAGGGTGGACAAAAATATTTACAACAAGGGGTGGTGAGGGACAGAGTCTCTGAATTAAGCAGAATACTCTCACCCAGTCAAGAGATCAGGGCTAGATCCAACACCGTTTTTTAGCTCACTGCACCATCCCAGTTTCAGAACCTGGCTGTATGCAAATTAGTCTGTTCCTGTCCCAGTGCATGATGGGAACAGGGCAAACCAAACTACAAAAGCCAATTCTTACACTGGGAAGGAAACAAGCTTCCGGGGACCGGTTTCTGGCATTACAGCCGTCTTCGGTCCGGCTTGCTTGAATCCTGATGGTGCAATGAGCAAGGGACTCATGTCTGAGTATACCCTTCCACGCTTAGGGTGGACAAAAATATTTACAACAAGGGGTGGTGAGGGACAGAGTCTCTGAATTAAGCAGAATACTCTCACCCAGTCAAGAGATCAGGGCTAGATCCAACACCGTTTTTTAGCTCACTGCACCATCCCAGTTTCAGAACCTGGCTGTATGCAAATTAGTCTGTTCCTGTCCCAGTGCATGATGGGAACAGGGCAAACCAAACTACAAAAGCCAATTCTTACACTGGGAAGGAAACAAGCTTCCGGGGACCAGTTTCTGGCATTACAGCCGTCTTCGGCCCGGCTTGCTTGAATCCTGATGGTGCAATGAGCAAGGGACTCATGTCTGAGTATACCCTTCCACGCTTAGGGTGGACAAAATTATTTACAACAACGGTGTTGGATCTAGCCCTGATCTCTTGACTGGGTGAGAGTACTCTGCTTAATTCAGAGACTCTGTCCATCACCACCCCTTGTTGTAAATAATTTTGTCCACCCTAAGCGTGGAAGGGTATACTCAGATGTGAGTCCCTTGCTCATTGTACCATCAGGATTCAAGCAAGCCGGGCCGAAGACGCCTGAAATGGCAGAAACCGGTCCCCGGAAGCTTGTTTCCTTCCCAGTGTAAGAATTGGCTTTTGTAGTCTGGTCTGCCCTGTTCCCATGATGCACTGGGCCAGGGACAGACTAATTTGCATACAGCCAGGTTCTGAAACTGGGATGGTGCAATGAGCTAAAAAACGGTGTTGGATCTAGCCCTGATCTCTTGACTGGGTGAGAGTACTCTGCTTAATTCAGAGACTCTGTCCATCACCACCCCTTGTTGTAAATAATTTTGTCCACCCTAAGCGTGGAAGGGTATACTCAGATGTGAGTCCCTTGCTCATTGCACCATCAGGATTCAAGCAAGCCGGGCCGAAGACGCCTGAAATGGCAGAAACCGGTCCCCGGAAGCTTGTTTCCTTCCCAGTGTAAGAATTGGCTTTTGTAGTCTGGTCTGCCCTGTTCCCATGATGCACTGGGCCAGGGACAGACTAATTTGCATACAGCCAGGTTCTGAAACTGGGATGGTGCAATGAGCTAAAAAACGGTGTTGGATCTAGCCCTGACCTCTTGACTGGGTGAGAGTACTCTGCTTAATTCAGAGACTCTGTCCATCACAACCCCTTGTTGTAAATAATGTCTGTGTGTTCTGTCAGGTGTGTGTTGGACCCGGCCTCGTGGCATGGTTCACCTCTGTCCCTCCACACCCTGTGAGCGTAGGCCTGTACCCCGAGTCCCCTGCGCAGCCACCCCGTTAGTGTAGCCTGCAACCCGAGCCTGGTCGTCCTACCCAGTGACGCCTAGATCCCCCGAGACCCTTGACCAGGCCTGCCTTTCCCGCTCCTCGCCCGGCTCCGAGCGCCTAACCATGCATGCCCCACAAGGCCCGGACGCCATCTTCCCTTCCCGACATCCCTGTCTCCCTAGGCCTAGCGTGACCCCGGCCCCAGCGAAGCCCAGACTCCAAAGGCGCGCCAGTCCCGGCTGGGGGGTAAAGGGCTCCCCGAGGGAGATAAGCCAGGGAGTTTCGATGGCACCTCCTGCCTCCCCTGAGGGGCTGGTTTCTGTCACACCTTTGGCCCTCCCCTGTGGGCCAGTTTGGATCACCCCTCTGGCCTCCCCGAGAGCTGGCTCCAGACCCGCTGGGCGTCTGGGAATTCCCGGACCCATCTTTCAAAGGGATCAAAGAGCCAACCGCCGGACCTCGCCGACGACCAGCCCCCAGGGCCGGAGACCTCTGCCTGCGAGGGTCCGGAGATCAAAGAGTAGAAGGACTATAACTGGGCCCGCCTGACAACTAGCGGGCAGTTGTATCTTGGACCTGAAGCCTGCTGATCTGATCGCGGCTGACCCTAAGAAGACTCACCTGGAACCTCTGAGCCCTGCTGACGCTGTCGCGGCTCCTTCTTCCCCTTAAGGAACTGAACCACCGGAGCCCTGCTGACGCTGTCGCGGCTCGATCTCTAAAGACCACTGGAGCCCTGCTGACGCTGTCGCGGCTCGACCTCTAAGACCATCCGAGCCCTGCTGACGCTGTCGCGGCTCGACCTCTAAGACCATCCGAGCCCTGCTGACGCTGTCGCGGCTCTCACGAACTTCTCCAGATCAAGCCCTGCTGACCTCGTCGCGGCTCGAGGAGTACTCTGGTCCGGCTGGACCATCGAGACCACCATCACGACCGGGCCGACTCGACGAAGGTGAGGCAGCCAGTACGACCACCATCCCGTAACCCCCGGCTCGAGGATTGAGAGCTGTGCGTGGGGTACGCCTCGTACTGACCCAGAGACTAAAAGACTGTCCCGCTTCCCCCTTCCCAAATCCTCAGAGACTTTGTGGTCCTGTTGCCACTGTGTATATAAGAGTGCTTCCTTCATTATTTGCTTATATAAAGAACTTGTTCCTAAAACCCAACGGTGTGGTGTCTGTTCGTAGTGTGGTGTGAGCTCAGTGTGTACGATCCCAAACCCAAAGGCCTCCCCGGCGAGGACCTCACAATCAAGACTCGGCAAGTTCTGTGGGAGAGGTGGATCTTGGGGTGTCTGGGTGAGCACAACCTGGCCCTCGAAGATTGCCCCTTCTAACATTGGTGGCAGCGTCGCGATAAGAACCTACGTCTAGGGATCGTACAGTACTGACACACTACCCGAACAAAGAGCAGCCATGAGCGTCACTACCGACAAGGCCACCTTCCAGATGGAGCTTCTGGGAGACTATTCGCACCGTGAGCTCAAGCAATTGTGCAAAGATCTCCATATCCCGTCAACGGGATTAAACACCAAAGAGGACTTCCAACAAGCTCTAAACGCCTGGGTGGAGACCGGAGCCCAACCTCCAGCACCGACGGAAGCCGATGGAGGGGGAGCACCCCTGATCGAAACCCACGCCCCAGAGCAAGAAAGAGCAAAGTCCCCGACGCGGACTTACAGCCCCGAGAGAGGTCTGTCTCGAGAAGAGATGACCGACCGAGAGCGCAACCGAAACCACGAGCTAGAACTAGCCCGTTTGAAAATGGAAGGAGAACTCAAGCTGGCCGAGAAGAAGCTAGCCATCGAGCAGCTGCGGCTGCAAGGAGAACTGGAGGAGAAGAAGCTCCAGCGAGAACATGACGGAAAGAAGCTCCAGCTGTAGCACGAGCGCAGCATATTGGAAATCGAACTCAAGGCCCGGAACGAAGGCAACAAAACAGCAGCAACCCGAGAGTCTGGTCCCCCAGTGGAACCCAAGGTCCACATCCCCAAGGATGTAGTCAAAGAATATTATAAAAGCGATGACATCCAGCAATGGTTCAAGGCCTACGAGGTAGCTATGACCTCACACCGAGTTCCACAGAAAGATTGGGGAGCCGGGCTGTGGGGTCAATTCCTGAGTGAAGGGAGAGACACCCTACTCGACCTACCGTCTGCCGAACAGACCTCCTACAGCCACATGAAAGAGGCCCTCCTCACAAGGTACGGGCTCACTCCAGAAATGTACCGCCAACGCTTCCAAGAATGCAAGAAGTTCCCCGGCACCACGTGGGTAGAATATGTAAATTTCTACAGCCGGGCCCTGGAAGGGTGGATCAAGGGCAGCAAAGTATCCACCTTCGAGGGGCTCATCGACCTCATTGCGTATGAGCACTTGTCCCTGAATTGCTTTGTGGAACTCCGACAGCACCCCCTGGACAGCAAGTTGGCCGACCCCCGGAAGCTGACCGTCGAGGCCGATCGCTGGGTGAGCACCAGAGTACCCCGGGGGCCCGGGGGGGACACTGGCCGGAACGACCCAGGACCATCCCGCCCGAGGGGAGGAGGGGGTCAGAATAGACAGAGGGGTTCCCAGGTAGGGTCCCTGCGCAGTCCCCCAGAAACCAGCCAGGTACCTCGCCTCCCACAGCGCGCGCAGGGTTTCCCCCAGCTAGGCCAGGGCCCCGGGTCAGCCAAGCCTGCTACCATTGCCAGAAACCCGGGCACTATGCCAATGACCCCCGCTGCCCCTTGTTCCAGAAGCCTGCCGCTGCAGGGCCCCCAGTGCGCCACATCACCTCCGTAGCCCTAGAAGAGGAGGGGGAGGAAGAGTTCTAGAGAGCTGAACCCGCAGCTATGATGTTAGTCTCCTTGGGTGATAGGGAGATGGTCCCCGGAGCTCCCCTACCCGACAACACAGAGAAGTACCGGCAGCAGGTGACTATCAATGGCCATCACATAGGGGCGCTCCGAGACACTGGGGCCAGTATCACCGCCGTCAAACGGCACCTCGTCACCGAAGCCCAGATTGTTCCCCACATCTCCTGCAGGGTGATCGCAGCCGATAACTCTGTCCGCACCTGCCGGATAGCTCAAGTCCTGTTCGAGTGGGGGGGCGTCTCTGGAGAGTTACGAGTGGCGGTCCGCTCCGACATGCCGGTGGACTGCCTGCTCGGCAACGATCTAGAGAGCTCCCCATGGCAGCGGGTTGAGAAAAGGACCCACTTAGAGATGGTGGGCCTACCCGAGTGGGCCTGTGTGAGTACCCGGTCGATGACCGCCCGAAGGACCGCCCCCGAAGGGGTGACCTTAGAGGCGGCCCCGGCGACCCCCGAGGACCCCGAGGTCCCTGGACCCTTTGAGACCCCTGAGCTATTCCCCGGGGAGAGCTTCCCCCTCGACGCAGGGCCCCTCGGCCCCGACGTCGAACCAACCCCGAGCTTGGGCGACCTTCCTGAGCTGGCCCAATGGCGCCAGGAAGGGGGACCGTCCTGAGAAGAGTTCTGCCTAGAGCAGACATCCTGCCCATCCCTGGTGGGGCCGCGGCAGCAGGCCGCCGCCCAGGCCGCCGGTGACCAGTCCGGCTCCCACTTCATCTATTGGGAAAACGGCCTATTATACAGCGAGCAAAAGTCCGCCGAGCTAGGGTCCGGCCGAGTGCTGGTGGTCCCCCTACGCTTCCGCGGCTTTCTCCTGAACCTGGCCCATGACGTGCCCCTGGCGGGACACTTGGGACAAGACAAAACGTACCAGCGCCTGGTCACCCACTTCTACTGGCCGGGCACGCGCTCCGATGTGGAGGCCCACTGTAAGTCCTGCCCCACCTGTCAGTCCAGCGGAAAGAGCGGAGGGAAGCGCAAGGCTCCTCTCCAACCCTTCCCCGTGGTCAGTACCCCCTTTGAGAGGGTGGGAATCGACATTGTGGGCCCACTCGACCCCCGAACCTCCTTGGGGCACCGCTTTATCCTGGTGCTGGTAGACCATGCCACCCGATACCCCGAAGCCATTCCCCTCCGAACGGTGACCGCCCCCGTAGTGGGGCGGGCCCTCATGGCCATCTTCTCCCGGGTGGGATTCCCTCGAGAGGTCGTCAGTGACCGAGGGACCAACTTCATCTCGAAATACATGAAGTCCCTTTGGCAACAATGTGGGGTGACGTACAAGTTCACCACCCCATACCACCCCCAGGGTAACGGTCTGGTGGAACGCTTCAACCGGACCCTCAAGGGAATGATCATGGGACTCGAAGTGCCCCTGAGGCGTAAGTGGGACGTCCTCCTTCCCTGTCTCCTCTTCGCGTACCGCGAAGTCCCCCAGAAATCCCTGGGGTTCAGCCCCTTCGAACTGCTCTACGGGCACCCCGTCCGGGGACCCCTCACCCTGGTCAAGGAAGGGTGGGAGACGGCGGCCCCGGAGCCCCCTCCCGATGTGTTTCGATACATTTTGGCCCTCCGGAACCAGACGAGGAAGTTCCGAGAGCTGGCCGAGGCAAACCTCGAAGCCAGCCAAGAAGAAATGAAACGGTGGTATGACCAAAATGCCACTCTGGTCGAATTTCAGCCCGGACAGCAGGTCTGGGTTATGGCCCCCGTAGAGCCCTGTGCCCTGCAAGACAAGTGGACAGGGCCCTTCAAGGTGGTAGAGCGCAAGAGTCAGGTGACCTACCTCATCGATGTAGAGTCCCCCAGGAACCCCTTGCGGGTCCTTCACGTGAACCGCCTCAAGCCCCACTTTGCCCGGTCTGAGTTGAGCTTGCTCCTCGCCACGGACGATGGGGAAGAAGAAGAAACGGAGCCTCTCCCCGATCTCCTGTGCGTGAAAGAAAAAGATGGCTTCGTAGAGGGGGTGAGTCTCTCCTCCTCCCTCTCTCCCGAGCAGCGCGAGGACTGTCGCCAGTTGTTGGGACAGTTCTCGGACCTCTTCTCCCTCACCCCCGGCGTCACCAACTGGTGCGTCCACGACGTGGACACCGGGGACAGCCCACCGGTACGGCACCGAGCCTACCGCGTCCCTGACCGAGTTCGGGCCTGTATCAAGGCCGAGGTATCAAAGATGCTAGCTCTCGGGGTGGTCGAAGCCTCTGACAGCCCATGGGCTAGTCCCGTGGTCCTGGTTCCGAAGGCAGCCGCCCCCGGTGCTGTTCCCGAGCTAAGGTTCTGTGTTGACTACCGCGGGCTCAACGCAGTCACCAGAACCGATGCTCATCCCATCCCCCGAGCCAACGAGCTTATCGATCGCCTCGGGGCTGCTCGCTTCCTTAGCACGTTCGACCTGACCAGTGGATACTGGCAGATCGCCCTCACCGAGGGAGCAAAGGAAAGATCCGCTTTTTCCACCCCGGATGGTCACTACCATTTCCGGGTGATGCCCTTCGGGATGAAGAACGCCCCCGCCACCTTCCAGAGGCTAGTGAACCAGGTATTGGCGGGGTTGGAGGAGTTCAGCGCTGCGTATCTGGACGATATCGCAGTGTACAGTTCCCTCTGGCCCGAGCACCTCCAGCACCTCTGGGCGGTGCTGACGGCCCTGAGAAGGGCCGGTCTCACCATTAAGGCAAGCAAGTGCCAGATCGGACAAGGGTCCGTAATCTACCTCGGGCACCAGGTCGGAAGCGGCCTCGTAGCCCCCCTCCAGCCCAAGATCGATGCCATCGTGGCCTGGGAGGCCCCCACGACCCAGACGGAAGTGCGGGCGTTTCTAGGGCTCACGGGGTACTACCGCCGGTTCATCAAGAGTTACGGCAGCATCGTAGCCCCCCTCACGGAGTTAACCTCCAAAAACCAGCCGAAGAAAGTCAGCTGGACCCCCGCCTGCCAAGAGGCGTTCGAAACGTTAAAAGACGCCATGTGCACTGCCCCCATCTTGCAGGCCCCCGACTACTCACGAGAGTTTGTAGTCCAGACGGACGCGTCCGAGCATGGCATCGGGGCCGTCCTGTCCCAGGTGAATGAGAACGGCCTAGACCAACCAGTGGCATTCATTAGCCGGAGGCTACTCCCTCGAGAACAAAGGTGGAGCACCATCGAGCGGGAGGCCTTCGCGGTAGTTTGGGCCCTGAAGAAGCTGAGGCCCTACCTGTTCGGTACTCACTTCCGGGTCCAGACCGACCACCGACCTCTCCGGTGGCTAATGCAGATGAGAGGGGAGAATCCCAAATTGCTGCGCTGGTCCATCTCCCTCCAGGGGATGGACTTCACTGTCGAACACCGGCCGGGCGCGGACCACGCCAACGCTGACGGCCTGTCCCGATTCTTCCACCTCAGCGAAGAGAACCCCCAAGAGGATGGGTAGTTCTCCCCGCCTTCAGCTGGGGGGACGCGTGTTGGACCCGGCCTCGTGGCGTGGTTCACCTCTGTCCCTCCACACCCTGTGAGCGTAGGCCTGTACCCCGAGTCCCCTGCGCAGCCACCCCGTTAGTGTAGCCTGCAACCCGAGCCTGGTCGTCCTACCCAGTGACGCCTAGATCCCCCGAGACTCTTGACCAGGCCTGCCTTTCCCGCTCCTCGCCCGGCTCCGAGCGCCTAACCATGCATGCCCCACAAGGCCCGGACGCCATCTTCCCTTCCCGACATCCCTGTCTCCCTAGGCCTAGCGTGACCCCGGCCCCAGCGAAGCCCAGACTCCAAAGGCGCGCCAGTCCCGGCTGGGGGGTAAAGGGCTCCCCGAGTGAGATAAGCCAGGGAGTTTCGATGGCACCTCCGGCCTCCCCTGAGGGGCTGGTTTCTGTCACACCTTTGGCCCTCCCCTGTGGGCCAGTTTGGATCACCCCTCTGGCCTCCCCGAGGGCTGGCTCCAGACCCGCTGGGCGTCTGGGAATTCCCGGACCCATCTTTCAAAGGGATCAAAGAGCCAACCGCCGGACCTCGCCGACGACCAGCCCCCAGGGCCGGAGACCTCTGCCTGCGAGGGTCCGGAGATCAAAGAGTAGAAGGACTATAACTGGGCCCGCCTGACAACTAGCGGGCAGTTGTATCTTGGACCTGAAGCCTGCTGATCTGATCGCGGCTGACCCTAAGAAGACTCACCTGGAACCTCTGAGCCCTGCTGACGCTGTCGCGGCTCCTTCTTCGCCTTAAGGAACTGAACCACCGGAGCCCTGCTGACGCTGTCGCGGCTCGATCTCTAAAGACCACCGGAGCCCTGCTGACGCTGTCGCGGCTCGACCTCTAAGACCATCCGAGCCCTGCTGACGCTGTCGCGGCACGACCTCTAAGACCATCCGAGCCCTGCTGACGCTGTCGCGGCTCTCACGAACTTCTCCAGATCAAGCCCTGCTGACCTCGTCGAGGCTCGAGGAGTACTCTGGTCCGGCTGGACCATCGAGACCACCATCACGACCGGGCCGACTCGACGAAGGTGAGGCAGCCAGTACGACCACCATCCCGTAACCCCCGGCTCGAGTATTGAGAGCTGTGCGTGGGGTACGCCTCGTACTGACACAGAGACTAAAAGACTGTCCCGCTTCCTCCTTCCCGAATCCTCAGAGACTTTGTGGTCCTGTTGCCACTGTGTATATAAGAGTGCTTCCTTCATTATTTGCTTATATAAAGAACTTGTTCCTAAAACCCAACGGTGTGGTGTCTGTTCGTAGTGTGGTGTGAGCTCAGTGTGTACGATCCCAAACCCAAAGGCCTCCCCGGCGAGGACCTCACAATCAAGACTCGGCAAGTTCTGTGGGAGAGGTGGATCTTGGGGTGTCTGGGTGAGCACAACCTGGCCCTCGGAGATTGCCCCTTCTAACAGTGTGTGTGTGTCTTAGAGATGAGGATGTAGTCTATTCTGCTGTAGGTGTTGTGCGGGGTGGAGTAGAAGGTATAGTCTCTGGTGTCTGGGTGTTGTAGTCTCCATGGGTCTTGTAGCTGGAGTCTGTTGCATAGGTTTTTCAGGATATTGTGGGTGGTGTGTGATCTTGTCTTGGATTGTGTCTGCCTGTCTAATGTATGATCTAGGACTAGGTTGAAGTCGCCTGCGACTATGTTTAGGCTGTTTGTGTGGTACTTTTCTAGTTTCCTTGTTGCCCCCTTCCAGAACTCTGTGTCATCTGTGTTCGGCACGTAGATGTTGGTTACCGATATTATTTCTTGCCCTCTTTTCAGTCTTGTGTGTAGGAGTCTGCCGTCATCATCGTGTTCTATTTCCTCGATTGTTATTTTTGACTTGGCACTTATTAGGGTGATTACTCCCCTTTTTTCACTATTGCTGGTGAGTTGGCTATCTGGCCTATCCATCACGCTTTTATTTTGTTCGCCTCTTCCGCTGATAGTTTGGTTTCCTGTAGCAGGATGATGTCACCTCTCATTTTTGCCAAGTAGTCTAGCATCTTCTATCTTTTCACTGGGTGGTTCAGACCTTTAACGTTTAGTGATATGACCCTGAGGTCAGTGTGCAGTGTTGCTTTATTGTCCATTGCTTTGATGTGAGGATCGCCACATTGATTGGCCTGTGGTGTTTGGAAAGAGTATGCTGTGTGCGCCCTTGTCGGAAGGTTTTAGGTCAATCACTGTTAAGGGTGGTCTAGATTTCTGTCTTCGGTAGTGCTTGGGAAGTAAGAAAGACTCACATGACTTACAGGATGATATTGACTGACAAAACATAACACATAGACATAACATGACTGACAGTTTCCCCTTTCCCCCCCTGTCTTTCCCTCCCCTCCCTCCCTCCTCCCCTGTTCTTCTTCGTTTTGGAAGCGTGCGACAGCAATGTCTTTGCTCCCGCCTTCCCGGGACTACGGTTAGTACGGTTGTTGTCTTACTCGGTAGGGAAGAAAAAGAGACTGTATATATGTATATTTGTATATTACAAAGGATATGTTGTTTCATGTTTGCATTGATTTCCGCTATGCGTCTTGTTCGGAGTTCTGTTCGATTGTCGACTGTTTACGTCTGGTATAGTTCTCTTTTTCTTCCGTTGAGGTAGATTCATGGTCTTCTTGGTGCTTAGTAGACTAGCTAAGTATCTTTTTATGAGGTAGAAATGTTTGCCGGTTCGTGATTGTTAGGGCTCGTCTTTCTTTGCTTGGGGTAGTTGCACCCGCTGCATTGTTGTCTACTCGTTTTGTGTTTTAGTACATTAGTGCCTTCTTGTGAGCCTTTGGTAGAGTCTTGCATGAGGTAGGGTTGTTGGTTTTTGGTTGCAAATCTGAGTTTTCCTGTTATTCGGCTTCGTTGTCTTGCGACGCTCTTCTTTTTGACGATGTTGTCGCTAATTCCATTTCCTATGGTATGGGCCCTCTCATGTATCTTGATAGTTCTGTCGGGTCTTCAAAGACTAGATTTTTGCTATTGATTGATATTCTGAACCTTGCGGGTCCTACGAAGGAGTAGGTGATGTTCTTCCTTCTTAGTTCTTCTCTTTGTGCCAGGAAGCCTTTTCTTATGTCTACTGTGTTTTTGGAGTAGTCTTGCATTAGGATGATTTTATTGCCTCGCCAGGTTAGGTTTGCAGTCTTCCTCACTACTCCAAATATGGCTTCTGTGTGGTGCGATCGCAGCGGCTTGCATATTATCGGTCTCGGTGTTTGTCTGTTGCTCTGTTTTGCGCTGGGATTCTGTATGCCTTGTCTAGCTCGAAGGGGTTGTCGACACTTTAGATTTGTTAGCTTCGGGATGAGATCTTGCAGCATGGCCACACAGCTGCCCGCTTTATCTTCTTCTCCTTCGGGAATACCAAGAATCCTTATGTTCCCTTTCCTTTGTCGGTCTTCGAAGTCTGCCGCTTGTTTCTGTAGGTCTGTTATTGCTTTGGCAATATGCCCCATTGTCCTGCTGGCTAATTGTGATTTGTCCTCGATGTCGCTCACTCTCTGTTCGACTGTAGATAGTCTGTTATTGGCCGTGTGGATGTCTGCTCTGCATGCCGCGAGTTCCAGTTGAATGGCGTCGGTGGTCTCCTTTGTTGATTTAGCCAGATCGAGGACATCAGCTAGTTTTTTAAGGATACTCTCTAGTGTGGCATTGATGTCTCCCTTTTGCTTGAACGGTGAATCTGGGGTGGTGTCAGCCTTTGGTTTCTTCTGTTGTTGGGGTCCTCTCCCGTCACTTCCTGCCATATTGCGCTGTCCTCTTTTGGTCTGCACGATCACAAACCTTCTTTCGTTGCTACTTTTGGTCTTAAGTGCTGGGCTCTTGGTTGAGTCGCCTTCACTAGTTGTTTTTATTGTCTTTTTGTTCTCTGTGGTTACTGGCGCTTTGTTTGATCTTAGATCACTCGTTTTGACGGCCACTTCCTGAGGCTGTACCCTGCACCCTCTTTCTTGTTCCGCAGGTTCGGTCGTGTTCTTGGGTTACATGGGGACGACCACCTAACAGGGCCGGCTCCTGTAGTGTTATAGGGTGCCTATCCCTGGGACATTGCTGTTTGCTATGGTAGGGCAAGAGTTCTCTTTCAAGTAGGAAAGCAGATTGCTTTTCGTCTGAGAGAGCAGCCTGTAATCTGGTCTCTCTGACAAAAAGGAATGCTGGCTCCTGAAGGACGCAGGGAGTCGGCTGGGACCATGGGGGTTTTGGTGCTCTCCCCACGGTGCTGAACGTTATATTTGAGCACCGGGGGATGGGGTCCCCGGGGATTGAAAAAATTAGTGATAGATGTGGTATATTTAGTGTACGTGTACTGTGCGAATTCTGAAAGTCGTTTCACATATGCGTACGTAAGCAAGAAAAAATCAATACAAAATATATATTTTTCAGATATCTATCAAGTTTATGTGTTTATATGTTGGTTGCTTGTAATGAGACCTTTTCTCTTTATTGGTACTTATAAGTAAGTGCTTAAGAATAGTCTAACATTGTTGAGGAGCAGTGTTTTATACAGTGCTGAACTTTTGACCTTTGTTGACAGTTGACTTTTGCATGATCTGTTGGGGGTTGGGTCCTTCTACAACATCTGGATATTACACTGTTTATTTAAAATGTGTGAAACGTTGGATATATTGTAATGATAGTGAATTGGTTTTTAAACAACATTTGCCTAAAGAGTTACCAAATTCTTGCCTAATATTTTTAAAGCCAAAATTTTAGGAACAAAATTTGGCCTTTCAGGATTACTGTTGTTAAGGTAGGCTAGTCTGGTGCTGTAGAGTACTTTGTGAGTGAGGGTGAGGAGCTTGAAAATGATCCTCTTATTGACGTTGAGGCAGTGTAGGTGTATCAGGTGGTGGGTGATGTGGCTGCAGCAGGGTACATTGATGATCAGTCGGGCGGAGGTGTTTTGGATTTGTTGTAGTCCTTGTAGGTGTTTGGCTGAAATTCCTGTGTAGAGTGTGTTGCCATAGTGTAGTCTGCTGCTGATGAAGGCCTGTGTCATTGTTCTTCTTCTTTTGGTTAGGATCCACTTGTAAATGTTGCGGAGCATGTGTAGGGTGTTGTAGCAGTATGAGGAGATGGTATAGACTTGCTTACACATGGAGAGGGAGGAGTTGAGGATGAATCCTAGATTGTGTACATGGTCGGTAGGTGCTGGTACTGTTCACAGTGTAGTCAGCCACCAGGAGTCGGCCGAGGCTTAGGGGGTGGGTCAGAGAATGAGTATTTCCGTCTTGTCCGAGTTGAGGTTTAGAGAGCTGATCCTTATGCAGTTGGCGATAGCTTTCATTCCCTCGTGGAGGTTGCTTTTGGTGGTATGTGGCTCCTTGGTGAGGGAGAGGATGAGCTGGGTATCGTCGGCTTAGGAGATAATGTTGAAGTTGTGATGGCGGGCCATTTGTGTGAGGGTGGCCATGTAGGTGTTGAATAGCGTCGGGTTGAGGGATGAGCCCTGTGGGATGCCGCAAATGATGTTGGTGGTTTAGGATCAAAAGGCTGAGAGAAGGGTACTGAGGATTACTATTGTACAACGTCCAAACTAAGGATTTGACATATACTATTTGGCCATGAGGAAAAGTATGTAAAACCATTAAGGACTTTTTGTTGTATATTTTGTCAGCATATATTTGTAAGTAACATTATTTGCAATGTATGAAAATTAATGATAATGTTTTGTTATTTCAAGATTGTTTGAGATGTCTCATATTTACGTAAGAAATTGCTCTAAAAAACCATGTAACATATGTTTTATTTCTATTTTTTAGATTGTTATTGAGAATGTTGAATGTTTTTTTTTTAGATAATCTTATTGATTGTCTTTTTTTTTGCCCGCTGTTATGTGATGAGTACTATTGAACTCACTGTTTCTAGTGAAATTCAATATATTCTGAGAACAGCAAAAAAGGCAAATGAAATGCTTTACAAATTATTTTGTGTTGTAAAATATATATTGTAACTGTATTTTTTCTTGTCTTCCACAGATGCTAATTTTATTATATATACTTTTTTTATATCTATTATGTTTAAGGTAAGTATAAGTAACTATTAAAAATGGTCAATGGGATGTGCTTCTACAGAGCTGAAGGAACAAGAGATGGATGTAGTACATATCTGTGCAAAGATGGTTTGTATCTTTTAAAGACATTTGAGAAAGTTAACATATATACTGAGTGTACCTGAGGACCTACTATCTTTGAACATATATTTAAAAATGCCAGAGACTTTTATTATAGAGATTTTTAAAATGAAACATGGCTTCAGAACAGCTTTCTGCAACGTACCAGTATGGTATTGAATAGAAAGACATGCTTGACTGGTAGAGACCAGAGAGTTTTAGGATTAAAAGAGATCATATTATTCTCCATAAAATATTTCACAGAGAGTGTTTTCAAAAACTCTTTTATGTTTAGAAGGACAGGATAAGTTTGTGTGTGTAGTTTTTCTTCTCTATGTAAATATGACCTCATCATACACAATACTTTGCGTTGAAGTGTTGTTCTATGCCTGTTGCTGTGAGTATTTTCAACTTATATAAGGAATCACTGCTTTCTTATTATGTTAAAAGGTGAGTACTGGATAGGTCTTTAAGAATTATTGTGTGTGAAAACACATGAAGTATTCAAAAACTAGTGTGATAATGGTACCTAAATATACACAGATACACAGTGTTATTCTAGACAACCAACAGTATTCCTTGCATTTTACTAAAACACATTTACTAGTTTGGAACGGGTAAGGTGAATAGACATATTCTACGTTTTTTAGTACTGTATTTTACTATAACAGCCTGAGTCTTCTCCTATAGTCATAAGGAGTGACTGGTTTGAAATTTTAAGAAAACTTAAGAACAGGATGTCCATATCAATAAATAAATTTATAGAACCTTATGAAGTACTAAAACTCTAATGTTGGAATGTTATTAGACAATGGTATTTATATAATTTTTTTAAGGCCAAAATAGTTGATAAAGCTAGTTTTGTGTTATATATTAAGAAAACTGATAAAATTAAGTGTTTATGATTTTGTACAAGGACCTACAACATAAAAAATTAATTATGGAAAGAGAACAGAACAATATCGAGGACAGTTTGGAAATTAGCAACAGTCTATTAGAAGAACTAAACATACCTTTCACAGGCAGCAAGATTGAAGAATAAGAAATTAGTCCTGCAAATATTATCTGTGATTTCCAAGACGAAAGCTTTGATGCTGATTTTGTGGAAGCATTAGATGATTTCGAATTTTTTGAACATATAAATTCCGAAATTGCTAACCAGGAAATTGATGTCAATGAAATACCTGATGAAATGGGATGTGCTTCTACAGAGCTGAAGGAACCAGAGATGGATGTAGTACATATCTGTGCAAAGATGGTTTGTATCTTTTAAAGACATTTGAGAAAGTTAACATATATACTGAGTGTACCTGAGGACCTACTATCTTTGAACATATATTTAAAAATGCCAGAGACTTTTATTATAGAGATTTGTAAAATGAAACATGTCTTCAGAACAGCTTTCTGCAACGTACAAGTATGGTATTGAATAGAAAGACATGCTTGACTAGTAGAGACCAGAGAGTTTTAGGATTAAAAGAGATCATATTATTCTCCATAAAATATTTCACAGAGAGTGTTTTCAAAAACTCTTTTATGTTTAGAAGGACAGGATAAGTTTGTGTGTGTAGTTTTTCTTCTCTATGTAAATATGACCTCATCATACACAATACTTTGCGTTGAAGTGTTGTTCTATGCCTGTTGCTGTGAGTATTTTCAACTTATATAAGGAATCACTGCTTTCTTATTATGTTAAAAGGTGAGTACTGGATAGGTCTTTAAGAATTATTGTGTGTGAAAACACACGAAGTATTCAAAAACTAGTGTGATAATGGTACCTAAATATACACAGATACACAGTGTTATTCTAGACAACCAACAGTATTCCTTGCATTTTACTAAAACACATTTACTAGTTTGGAACGGGTAAGGTGAATAGACATATTCTACGTTTTTTAGTACTGTATTTTACTATAACAGCCTGAGTCTTCTCCTATAGTCATAAGGAGTGACTGGTTTGAAATTTTAAGAAAACTTAAGAACAGGATGTCCATATAAATAATTAAATTTATATAACCTTATGAAGTACTAAAACTCTAATGTTGGAATGTTATTAGACAATGGTATTTATATAATTTTTTTAAGGCCAAAATAGTTGATAAAGCTAGTTTTGTGTTATATATTAAGAAAACTGATAAAATTAAGTGTTTAAGATTTTGTACAAAGACCTACAACATAAAAAATTAATTATGGAAAGAGAACAGAACAATATCGAGGACAGTTTGGAAATTAGCAACAGTCTATTAGAAGAACTAAACATACCTTTCACAGGCAGCAAGATTGAAGAATAAGAAATTAGTCCTGCAAATATTATCTGTGATTTCCAAGACGAAAGCTTTGATGCTGATTTTGTGGAAGCATTAGATGATTTCGAATTTTTTGAACATATAAATTCCGAAATTGCTAACCAGGAAATTGATGTCAATGAAATACCTGATGAAATGGGATGTGCTTCTACAGAGCTGAAGGAACAAGAGATGGATGTAGTACATATCTGTGCAAAGATGGTTTGTATCTTTTAAAGACATTTGAGAAAGTTAACATATATACTGAGTGTACCTGAGGACCTACTATCTTTGAACATATATTTAAAAATGCCAGAGACTTTTATTATAGAGATTTGTAAAATGAAACATGTCTTCAGAACAGCTTTCTGCAACGTACAAGTATGGTATTGAATAGAAAGACATGCTTGACTAGTAGAGACCAGAGAGTTTTAGGATTAAAAGAGATCATATTATTCTCCATAAAATATTTCACAGAGAGTGTTTTCAAAAACTCTTTTATGTTTATAAGGATAGGATAAGTTTGTGTGTGTAGTTCTTCTTCTCTATGTAAATATGACCTCGTCATACACAATACTTTGCGTTGAAGTGTTGTTCTATGCCTGTTGCTGTGAGTATTTTCAACTTATATAAGGAATCACTGCTTTCTTATTATGTTAAAAGGTGAGTACTGGATAGGTCTTTAAGAATTATTGTGTGTGAAAACACATGAAGTATTCAAAAACTAGTGTGATAATGGTACCTAAATATACACAGATATACAGTGTTATTCTAGACAACCAACAGTATTCCTTGCATTTTACTAAAACACATTTACTAGTTTGGAACGGGTAAGGTGAATAGACATATTCTACGTTTTTTAGTACTGTATTTTACTATAACAGCCTGAGTCTTCTCCTATAGTCATAAGGAGTGACTGGTTTGAAATTTTAAGAAAACTTAAGAACAGGATGTCCATATAAATAATTAAATTTATATAACCTTATGAAGTACTAAAACTCTAATGTTGGAATGTTATTAGACAATGGTATTTATATAATTTTTTTAAGGCCAAAATAGTTGATGAAGCTAGTTTTGTGTTATATATTAAGAAAACTGATAAAATTAAGTGTTTATGATTTTGTACAAGGACCTACAACATAAGAAATTAATTATGGAAAGAGAACAGAACAATATCGAGGACAGTTTGGAAATTAGCAACAGTCTATTAGAAGAACTAAACATACCTTTCACAGGCAGCAAGATTGAAGAATAAGAAATTAGTCCTGCAAATATTATCTGTGATTTCCAAGACGAAAGCTTTAATGCTGATTTTGTGGAAGCATTAGATGATTTCGAATTTTTTAAACATATAAATTCCGAAATTGCTAACCAGGAAATTGATGTCAATGAAATACCTGATGAAATGGGATGTGCTTCTACAGAGCTGAAGGAACAAGAGATGGATGTAGTACATATCTGTGCAAAGATGGTTTGTATCTTTTAAAGACATTTGAGAAAGTTAACATATATACTGAGTGTACCTGAGGACCTACTATCTTTGAACATATATTTAAAAATGCCAGAGACTTTTATTATAGAGATTTGTAAAATGAAACATATCTTCAGAACAGCTTTCTGCAACGTACAAGTATGGTATTGAATAGAAAGACATGCTTGACTAGTAGAGACCAGAGAGTTTTAGGATTAAAAGAGATCATATTATTCTCCATAAAATATTTCACAGAGAGTGTTTTCAAAAACTCTTTTATGTTTATAAGGATAGGATAAGTTTGTGTGTGTAGTTCTTCTTCTCTATGTAAATATGACCTCGTCATACACAATACTTTGCGTTGAAGTGTTGTTCTATGCCTGTTGCTGTGAGTATTTTCAACCTATATAAGGAATCACTACTTTCTTATTATGTTAAAAGGTGAGTACTGGATAGGTCTTTAAGAATTATTGTGTGTGAAAACACATGAAGTATTCAAAAACTAGTGTGATAATGGTACCTAAATATTCACAGATACACAGTGTTATTCTAGACAACCAACAGTATTCCTTGCATTTTACTAAAACACATTTACTAGTTTGGAACGGGTAAGGTGAATAGACATATTCTACGTTTTTTAGTACTGCATTTTACTATAACAGCCTGAGTCTTCTCCTATAGTCATAAGGAGTGACTGGTTTGAAAATTTAAGAAAACTTAAGAACAGGATATCCATATAAATAATTAAATTTATATAACCTTATGAAGTACTAAAACTCTAATGTTGGAATGTTATTAGACAATGGTATTTTTATAATATATTTTTAAGGCCAAAATAGTTGATAAAGCTAGTTTTGTGTTATATATTAAGAAAACTGATAAAATTAAGTGTTTATGATTTTGTACAAGGACCTACAACATAAGAAATTAATTATGGAAAGAGAACAGAACAATATCGAGGACAGTTTGGAAATTAGCAACCGTCTATTAGAAGAACTAAACATACCTTTCACAGGCAGCAAGATTGAAGAATAAGAAATTAGTCCTGCAAATGGACTGCTTCAAAGCCCTATAGACTATGCATATACTCTTCTATGCACCTAAAAAGTAATCTTTTAAACCTTTAATTACCTAGTCTGTATCCTTACACTCCCTCCAAACACTCTGCCACTGCTGATTCAGTATTGTAGTGAGCCATACAGCAGTATGTGCTTATCTATACACTGTCCTAAAAGTGAAACAGTTATACATTCAGCTCAACACTCTCCTTGCAGAACTGTAATCATTCAAACAGTACCTAAGTACTCATGCAGAAAAGTAGGCCTTAAGGCATGGACTGCTTCAAATCAATATAGACTATACATGCACTTTTCTATGCACCTGCAAACTTGTGTTTTAAATCTTCAATTGCCCAGTCGGTATCCTTATAGTTCCACTAAACAATCTGACACTGCTGTTTCAGCATTGTAGTGAGGCATTCAGCAGTATGTGCTTATCTATGCACTGTGCTAAAAGTGAAGCAGTTATACATTCAGCTAGATACTCTCCTTGCAGAAGTGTAATCATTCAGTCAGTACCCAAGTACTCATTCAGTAAAGTAGGTCTTAGGGAATAGACTTCTTCAAATCCCTATACAGTATGCATGCACTTTTCTATGCAACTGCAAACTTGTGTTTTAAATCTTCAATTGCCCAGTCTGTATCCTTATAGTTCCACTAAACACTCTGACGCTGCTGTTTCAGTATTGTAGTGAGGCAATCAGCAGTATGTCATGATGTATGCATTGTGAAGCTCTTATAAATTCAGTGAGGCACTCTCCTTGCAGAACTGTAATCATCCAGTCAGTATCCTAGTAGTCATGGAGCAAAGTAAGCCTTAGGTCATGGACTGCTTCAAACCCCTATAGACTATGCATGCAGTCTTCTATGCACCTGCAAATTTGTCTTTTATACCTTCAATTGCCCAATCTGTATCCTTACACTTCCAGAAAACACTCCCTCACTGCTGATTCAGTATTCTACTGAGCTATTCAGCAGTATGTCCTTACCTATGCACTGTGCTAAACCTGAAGCTGTTATAAATTCAGTTAGGCACTCTCCTTGCAGAACTGTAATTATCCAGTCAGTACCTAAGTACTCATGCAGCAAAGTAGACCTTAGGGCATGGACTGCTTCAAACCCCTATAGACTATGCATGCAGTCTTCCATGCACCTGCAAACTTGTCTTTTATACCTTCAATTCCCCAGTCTGTATCCTTACACTTCCAGCAAACACTCTGTCACTGCTGTTTTAGTATTGTAGTGAGACATTCAGCAGTATGTGCTTATCTATGCAATGTGTAGTAATCCATTCACTACATTAAAACACTAATGGGCACATATACAATAAGTGGCACATCCCGAGGGATATACCAGTTATTGTGCACCGTGAAACCACCACCATGAATGTGCCGTATTTACAATGCGGTGTACCATGGGGCAAAAACGGCACAGATATGTGATGCATCTGTGCCGTAAAGGCGGCGCATTGCTTGAGTTGCGTTGCAAGTGCAAGGCATCTCCAGAAATGCTCTGGGGGCCCTATGCTCAGAATGCTGTGTAAATCCTTACGCCTGCTTCAAGCAAGTGCAGGGTTTTGACGCAGCATGAGCCCAAAAGTGACAAAGTGAAATCTTGTAGATTTCAATCAGCCACTTTTAGGAGGTGTTCCTGCGCCGGATTAACCCCCCCCCCCTGCGTAGGAATGTCTCCTTCTGGTACAGGAATTTATAATGTGACGCACCTCCGAGATGGGTCACATTGTAAATACCACACACCATGGCGCATCTTTTGCACCACCGCTGTGTCACAAAAGTGATGCAACGGTGGTGTGAAAGAGGCACAAGGGGTTGTAAATCTACCCCTAACACTTACAAATTCACCGAGGCAGTTTCACCAACAGTGCAAAGGAAAGCATAGACATGTAACATATTTATACACATATGTTACATTCAAGTGCTTCGGAAGTACTACAGTATACTATAAGTAAACACCTTATAGGTTTATGCTGTAGGACTTCCTTATAGTTCTGCACTTTCACTTTCACCATACACTACTAATGTATTCATTCATTCATTCATTCATTTATGCACTACACATTCATTCAAAGTTTTATACACTGTCATAGAAATATAGCTCTATTTTTGACCAGTGAAGATAGTTCTGAAAAGAACAGTTTTTTTGGTTTTTTTTTAAGTTTTGTATTTTTTTAACAATTTTTTTTCCAACAGGAAAAAAGGGAACTGGAGAAACAAAACAGTCAAAAACTGGAACAAATAAAGAAAAAAAGTTTAATGGTGATTCTGTTTCCGTCTGCAAATTAAGTTTATTGATTGCTCACCATAATAAAGAGTTTCTTTGCAGAATTTACACAAAATAATAAGGTCGGCGAAATCAGGGCGAATATCTGGGTGCGGACTTAAAAAATTCAATAACTAAAAATAATTATTATAAAAATGTAGGAAATTAGTATAAAAGAAAGAAATATAATAATTAATACATTTAAAAATGAACATTTACAAAATCCTTGAAATTCACTGAAAAAACCATAGGTTTCAGCCACGTTATAGTTAGAAATTAGCATTTAAAAAACCTTTCAAATTCACTGAAAAAAACATAGGTTTCAGCCACGTTATTGTTAGGAATTAGCATTTAAAAAACTTTGCAAATTCACTGAAAAAAACATAGGTTTCACACATGTTATCGTTAGGAATTAGAATTTAAAAAACCTTAGAAATTCACTAAAAAAACCATAGGTTTCACACATGTTATAGTTAGCTGGACATTTCACTCATACAAAATCATTGAAATTCCCCCGTTATAGTTAGTCCAGCTAACTATAACTCGCGCGCGCGCAATGCACTGCTGATGATGTCACATATTACATCACTCATGACATGGTCAGTAACATCACTCATGACATCACTGATGACATCTCAAATGGCATCACTGATGACATCACTGATGACATCATCCGTGTGGCAGACCTCCTTTCACCGTAATATAACTTTTGATATACACATTCAAAAATAGAAACTAAAATTTTAAAAAAAAGAAGATATCAATACCAGTAACAACAACCTATTCAGTAATTCGAACATCTACATACACATCCAATCATTCACCAACAGTTCTATATAGTCACTCATACATGTACTCACTCATAATATGTACTCGTACACCTATACATCCTGTTACACACCTATACTCATCCATAGAGTTACTCACACACATACTCACACATGCAAATAAACTATCAAACATCCATTTACTTGCATATACAGCTATACACACACCACTACACTTACTTCTACAGAAGCGTACACAAACTTACTCTCTTAAACAATCGCTCATAGAAACATACTTATTTATACAGGAACTCTTCCAAACTCTCACTCTCACATATACTCACTTATATACATCAATACTCACATATACTAGTTTAAAAGATATGTAGTTACTCATAAAGACACTACTGAGACAGTCATTCACTCACTAAAACACCGATACACACACTCATCCACCCATACAGTCCTGCACACATGCTGTCTTCAAAACACATACAAACAGTGAGTCACTCATTCATGCATCTATACACTAACTAATATCCCGAACCGAACCATACAGACACCCATACTGATACTCAAAAAACAAACTAATAACTCATATACACACTCATGTAGCTACTCACCAACCGATGCAGCCACGTATACACAAAGTGAGACACTGATACAGATATTTAAATATTTAAACATTACTCGTTAATACATGTGTTCACTAAGATACACTTAATAAGTCAGTTATACAATCAATTTTATAAAAAAACATCCATTTAGACACTTATTTACCCATTTATTCTTCCATCGACCTTTAGATATACATATATAAAAAAAAATAATTCAGAAAGACATGCATTCACTGGATGATGTCATCAGTGATGTCATCAGTGATGACATTTGATATGTCATCAGTGATGTTATCAGTGATGTCACTGACCATGTCATGAGTGTAATGTGTGATGTCATCAGCAGTGCATTGCGGGCGCGCGAGTTATAGTTAGCTGAACTAACTATAACGGGGGAATTTCAATGGTTTTGTATGAGTGAAATATCAAGCTAACTATAACATGTGTGAAACCTATGGTTTTTTCAGTGAATTTCTAAGGTTTTTTAAAAGCTACTTCCTAACTATAACATGTGTGAAACCTATGTTTTTTTCAGTGAATATGCAAGTTTTTTAAAATGCTAATTGCTACATATATATATATATATATATATATCACTGAAAAAACCATAGGTTTCAGGCCTTATATAGTTAGGAATTAGCATTAAAAAAACCTTTGAAATTCACTGAAAAAATACTCAGTTAACTAATCAATAACTAATATAGACTTTCACATAGCTAGTAACCAACTGTAGAATCAATTTACACAACAACTGACAAAGTGATACAGATATTCACACAGTTTAGTCACTATCCACTATATTTAGTGAGACATTATAAATTGGTCAAGTAAACAGTCAATTACACTGCTACTAAATCCTCCATCCAAATATTTATTTATATATATCCACTCATTCTTCAATGTAAATTGCTATATATATATATAATGCATATTTAAATAACGAAGCAAACTACATTCACTGGATGATGTCATCAGTGATGTCATCAGTGATGTCATTTGAGATGTCATCAGTGATGTCACTGACCATGTCATGAATGATCTAATATGTGACATCATCAGCAGTGGATTGCGGGTGCGCGAAATATAGTTAGTACAACTAACTATATAGGAGCAATTTGGTTTTGTATGAGTAAAATGTCCAGCTAACTATAACACCACTAAAATAGTTTTTTGAGTGAATTTCAAAGGTTTTTTAAAAACTAATTCCTAACTATATAAGGCCTGAAACCTATGGTTTTTTCAGTGAATTTCAAAGGTTTTTTTAAATGCTAATTCCTAACTATATAAGGCCTGAAACCTATGGTTTTTTCAGTGAATTTCAAAGGTTTTTTAAATGCTGATTCCTAACTAGGTTTGAGGATAGGCTAAATGATCTGGCCCCTTTGCGGCCTCCTCGATCATTACCTAAACGGGTTTCTGCCCCGTGGTTTACTGGTGCGTTGCTTGCTTCTCACAGGTAGTGTAAGGTGGCGGAGAGGAATTGGCGATCCGAGTACAACCCAGAGGCCAGACTCGAATATAGAACTAGGGTCAAAGCCTATCATCGAGCTATTCTTCTTGAGAAGAAAAGCTATTTTGCCAGGAGGATCGAGGATGCCTCAAACTCCTGTAAAGAGATCTTTACGATCGTCAGGGAATATAACGCCCCGCGGTCGAATGTGGCCCAGTCTGTTCCCTCCCAGAAGTGGGCATCGGATCTGGCATGCTTCTTTACGGCTAAAATCAAGTTGATACAGGAGTCTTTTCCACCGCGGCCGGCGGCTGCCTTGTCCGGCTCCGAGGTTGGTCTTGTTCCATCGGTCCCCTCGGGGCCTGCCCTGTCAGACTTTCCGCCTATCTCAACTGCCATGTCTTTGACACTTTTGGCCAATCTTAAATCTGGATCGCCGCTAGATCCTTGCCCGGCCAAATTTTTGGCGAAGATGGCGGAGGTAGTTAACCCGCTGGTCAACCCTCTCCTGAATCTCTCTTTGAGCCAAGGCGAGGTCCCTCTGGCGTGGAAGCAAGCCATGGTCATTCCCCTTATTAAGAAGCCCGGTCTGGCTCCTGAGGTCTTGGCCAATTACAGGCCTATATCTCTTCTTCCTGCTTTGGCCAAGACCCTGGAGAAGCACGTGCACAGCGTGCTCTCCAATTTTTTGGAAGCTAACGATCTGCTCCATTCCACTCGGTCGGGCTTCCGCCCTAATCTGAGCACGGAGACGGCGTTGCTGGAGGTGTCTGAGGCCATCAAGGAGACGCTAGACTTGGGTGGGAGAGCTATGTTGATCATGCTCGATCTGTCGGCGGCCTTTGACACCGTTCCCCATGAGGGCTTGCTCATCAGACTTCATGAGATCGGTCTGAGGGGGACGGTGTTCAGCTGGATTACATCTTTTGTAGCTGGTCGCCGACAGACGGTCTGGGCCTCCTTAGCTTCCGCTGAGATGCCGCCACTGGGAGTCGGAGTCCCGCAGGGCTCCGTATTGAGCCCGACTCTTTTTAACATCTTTATGACCCCTCTGGCGGCTCTGGTGGAGTCTTTCGGAGCCCAGATCGTATCGTACGCGGATGACACCCAGCTGCTCTTCACCTGCCGGGAAGGGGAGGATTTTGATGGAGAGAGTATCCGTGAGTGCCTTGGGGCTGTTTTCAAATGGCTCCAACTGAACAGCCTCAAGTGCAACTCAGATAAATCGGAGGTACTCTTCTTCGGCTGTCAATCCGACCCGGACTGGCAGGTGTGGTGGCCTGCGGATATGTCTCCTCCGAGGCAGTCATCTCAGTTAGCGAAGAATCTGGGGGTTAAAATTGACAACGGTCTGACCTTAAGATCTCAGATCCTCGCCCTTACGGGCACCTGCTTTGGACTTCTCCGTATGCTTCGGATGTTTTTTCCGTTGCTTTCTGAGGATCACAGGAGGATTACGGTGCAGGCCCTGATTGGTTCAAGATTGGACTATGCTAACATCTTATATCTTGGCCTGCCCGAATACCTCCTGCAACGGATGCAGGTGGTCCAGAATGCGGCGGCGCGCGCCATCTTTGGTCTCCACAGGCGAGTTCACGTTTCCGGCCTGCTGCAGTCGCTTCACTGGCTGCCTATTCGACAGCGGAGAGCTTTCAAAACTTTGACCCTTGCGCATAAGGCCTTCTATTCTACTGGGGCCAAATACCTGCAGAGGAGGCTTATGCCATACCGTCCTTATCAATCTCTGAGATCAGAGTCGAAGTTTCTCGCCGTTGTTCCTCGGGTGAGGAGGGCCCGCTTGGGAGGCCGCTCTTTTATGCTTCGGGCCCCTCAGCTTTGGAACTGTCTCCCCTTCTTGTTACGTAGCAATTCAAACCTGCTATCCTTTAGGAAGGGCTTGAAAACCTGGCTTTTTGCCGCTTAGACTTTATTTTCTTCGATCCCTTCTTTCTTTATTGTGTTGTGTTTGTTCTCCAGGATGTTAATAAAGCGCCGGGACACTCTTTTGAGTAGCCGTGCGCTATAAAAGCCACAAATAACATAACATAACTATATAAGGCCTGAAACCTATGGTTTTTTCAGTGAATTTCAAAGGTTTTTTAAATGCTAATTCCTAACTATATAAGGCCTGAAACCTATGTTTTTTTCAGTGAATTTCAAAGGTTTTTAAAATGCTAAATCCTAACTATATAAGGCCTGAAACCTATGGTTTTTTCAGTGTTTTTCTTTTTAAAAAATTGATTGGTTAACTGGCTTATTAAGTGTATCTTAGTGAATACATATATTAGCGAGTAATGTTTAAATATTTAAATATATGCCTGAGGGATGTAATATGTGATGTCATCAGCAGTGCATTGCAGACGTGCAAGTTATAGTGAGTCCAACTAACTATAACGTGGGAATTTCAATGGTTTTATGCGAGTAAAATTTCCAGCTAACTATAACTGGTGTGAAACCTATGGTTTTTTCAGTTAATTTCAAAGGTTTTTTAAATGCTAATTCCTAACTATAACTGGTGTGTAACCTATGGTTTTTTCAGTGAATATATATATATATAAAATTTCTATGGCAAAATGAAACCCCTCATTTTGTTCCTTTTCAAATTAAATGTATTAAGTGTTACCACTTTATTCCAATCAAGATGACTTCAGGTGTGCCATACTTTTGTCATAAGTAAGACTGTTAGCGTTCTAGTTGTTCTTTAGAACACTCTGGGACATTCTGTCATGTGAAGTGAAGGGGTTTTGTAGAGCACGGCTGTTGCCCGAACGCGTCCAAGCGCTGGTGGTGGAAAACAAAAACAGATTCTGAGGAAGGGGGGAAGCAGGGAAGGGTTAGTTTCTGAATAGGAGAGTTTTAAGTTATTTACGGAAATGTAGAAGGGTGGGAATGGCTCTAAGTGAGAAGGGGAGCGAATTCCAGAGTTTGGCAGCGTTCAGCGAAAAGGACCTGCCTCCTGCTCTAGCTCTTTTGATTCTTGGGACTATGGCGAGAAGTGCATTCGTGGAGCGCAGGGTTTTTCCAGGGCAATAGGGAGAGAGAAGTGAGTGGTTGATTTCCGGGCTTGCTCTGTGGAATGCTTGATGTGATATGCAGAGCGCCTTGAATTTTATTCTCTCTCTGACTGGGAGCCAGTGAAGGGATCTGATCCCTGCCTTGACTGTCTCTCTGCGGGGGATCTGTAGGAGAGTGCGGGCGGCACAGTTCTGTGTTCTTTGTAATTTTTCCAACACATACTCTGGGGCTCCTAGGTATAAAGCATTGTTGAAATCTAGCCTAGATTGTACCAGACCCTGAATGACCACTTTCCTGGCTTCGAGGGGTAGTAGTGGCGGAATTTCTTTCAGCATTCGAATAATCCCAAAACAGGTTGCAGCTGTTTTAGTTGCTTGGGTGTTTAGTGTAAGTTTATTATCTAGCCACACTCCTAGGCTCTTTATGTTTTCCTTAGGAGTCGGCATTGGTCCCAAGCTTGAGGGCCACAGCTGGTGCTAAGTGGTGGGAGGAGAGGGGCCGAGGATCATAATCTCGGTCTTATCACCGTTTAGTTTTAAGGATGACATTGTCATCCATCTTTTGACTTCCTCCATGCATGCTGCCAGATTGGGTTGAAGGGACAGCAGGCTGCCTTTCTGAGTTAGAGAGACCACCAGCTGGGTGTCGTCTGCGTACAAAATGATTTTGATTCCGTATTTTTGGACGACACCCGCCAGTGGCCTCATGTACACGTTAAATAACGTGGGGCTTAGTGAGGAGCCCTGGGGCACACCACAATCCAGAGGTTGTTTTTTGGAATAAGAGTCGCAGTCGAAGACCTGGAAGGTTCTCTTGCTAAGGAACGAACTCAGCCATTCTAGGGCGATTCCTGATATGCCGAGATCGAAGAGTCGAGCTAGTAGAGTTTTGTGGCATACCGTATCGAACGCTGCGCTTAGATCGAGGAGGACCACTGCCACTGTCCCTCCTCGATCCAAGATCTTCCTAGTTTCCTCTGTGACGGCTAACAGTGCCGTCTCAGTGCCGTGTCTGGGGCGGAATCCTGTTTGGGAAGCATCCAGTAAGAGGTTCTCCTCAAGGTAGTTAGTGAGATGGAGGTTGACATACTTCTCCCAAATTTTTGCTTACCCATGGTAACAGGGAGATTGGGCGGTAATTATTGGGATCTGCTGGATTGAGATTCGTCTTTTTTAATAGTGCTTTTACCATTGCTTGTTTCCAGGCGGGGGGACCACCCCTGATGAGATTGAACTGTTGAGTAGATCCAGGAGAATGGGAAAAACGATTGGGTTGACCATATTCATCATCTTAGGAGGTGCGGGATCAGGGGGGGAGCCAGATTTTACCTGGAGTGCAAGAAGTTTGAGTGATTCCAAGTCTAATAATGGGAAGTCATTTAGGTGAATTTGCACCAGGTGTTCATTCGCGCTTGCGAGTTGTGATAAAACAGTTTCAGGGATAGGGTTCGTGAATGAAGAATATATTTTGTTTATTTTTTGGAAGAAAAATTCGGCTAATTCGTTGCAACGGGAGATGGGATCAGGGGTTGTGATTGTAGGTGGGGGAATTTTGGAGAGGGTTTTAACTATCTGATAGATTTCTTTGGGTTTTGACCTGGCTTCCATGATTTTCTTATTGTAATAGATAGATTGAGCAGCTTTTATTTCCATTTTGTAGGCTCTGATATTTTCTCTATACCTTTCTCTATCGATTAAGGCGTATCCCAGGCGCCACTTCCTCTCCATTTTCCTACACTGTCGTTTTAACTCCCTGAGTTTTTCCGAGTACCAGGGAGCGGTTTCTCGGGCTATTTTTAGTTTGGTTTTTCTTGCGGGGAGGATGGGGTCAATGGATTCTACTAACCATTTGTTAAAGGATATGCTATTTTGTTTCGGATTTTTGGAGAGGATGGGTTTGGAAGTGGAGAGAAGGCCAGACCATGCCTCTAGCGGAAGTTTCGACCAGTTTCTCATCTTCGAGTTGTAGGAGGGGGTGGCGGGGTGACGTTTTCTATGGACCAGTTAAGAAGGATTAGATGGTGATCCGTCCAGGGTAGGGGAGTGGTGGATCCGACTGTTAGTGTGGGACAGTTTGTAAAAACTGGGTCAAGTAGGTGACCTTTGTCATGGGTAGGCGCCTTGATTAATTGTCGTAATTGGATTGCAGCCAAACTAGAGGTGAACTCATTGGCAATGCAGTCGGTGCTAACATCAAAATGAATATTGAGGTCGCCCAACAGCGTAAAGTTTGAGGAGGACATTGCAATTTCTGCAGCAATCGAAGGTAAGGAGGAGGGAAAATTGTTCAGCGGGCTTGGAGGGCGATAGATTAGCGCACCTGTTAGGCAATCGTTGGGAGTGAACTTGAGGCAGAAGGACAGGCTTTCACAGTCGGGGATGGGGTCACGGGTGCAATGGCATTGATAGATAGATTTATAAATTATGGCGAGGCCTCCTCCTTTTCCGCTTGCGCGGTACCGGCGTTCGATGTAATAGTCCGATGGCAAGGTTTGGATTATATCCGGGTCACAGTCTGGGGTTAGCCAGGTTTCGGTTAGAAAGAGGACATCAGGGGATCGTTCTTCTAGAAGTAGTGCTATTTCTATTTTATGTTTCGGCATAGACCTGCAGTTTAAAAGCAATAGAGTGAAGTTTTGCTGTAACTGCTTGGGTTGAGTCATTTTGAGGTTGGCATTGCAATGTTGACAGGAGGGGGGAAGGTTAAGGGGGTGATGTTGATGGACATTGGGCTATAGTTGGGCTACATCTGGCTGATATTTGGGCTACATTTGTTTTTTTGTCTCTGGTGGGCATCTTTGGGCTACATTGGGCTACATTGGGCTACATTGGGCTACATTTGGGCTCTAACATATATATAGCCTAATGTAGCCCAATATATACTTTTTCAAAGTTAATTTTCGTAAAAACCACCAGAGCACATATCTTGAGACATAGCAAAGGCACATCGGGCTACCAGTCCCTACAATTTTGCCAAGTTTGGTGGAAAACCATTCAGCCGTTCGGGCTAAAAGTAAGTCCAACCGCCCTATGGAAATGAACATGTGGAAAACACGTTTTGGGACCCCCATTTTATCTCGGCCCCCACTTGACAAATCCCCCCCAAACTTTCAGGGAAGGAGCGGAGCGCCGCGAGGCAAAGTTAAGGACAATTTCAGGAAGATTCCTCAACCGGCGTCAAAGTAATTACCAATAGAATGTTGCGATTTCCCTATGGAAAACAATCCTAACTATATATACCTACTGGCTATCACCAGTAGGTAATATATATATATATATATATATATATATATTACGCTCCATGGGGTTGTCCAAGTAGCGGGTAGCACCCGAGCCTGCGTGCGCCTTCCCCAAAGCGTTAGTTGGTATGGGCAGTTGCGTGTTTGAAATAGGCCCGACGCGTTTCGGAAATTTATATTCCTCATCAGGGGCCAGCAGTAAAGTGCATGACGTCTACCATCTCCCTGTATGAAAACACATATTGTGCTTGTGGGAGATGTAGTCCATATATCCTGGATGGATGCACTCTCAAATTACTGCTCGTTCCAAGGCTCTACCATGAGCCCCAAACATCACTCCTGTCCTCATCCATCACGCAGCTCCACATACGAGACTCCTTGGATAGCGAGTCTCGTGGCCCCCGTTTCTTCGGGGTGGTGCAACCCAGCGGCAGGACCGCCGCTAATGTATTACGCTCCATGGGGTTGTCCAAGTAGCGGGTAGCACCCGAGCCTGCGTGCGCCTTCCCCAAAGCGTTAGTTGGTATGGGCAGTTGCGTGTTTGAAATAGGCCCGACGCGTTTCGGAAATTTATTTTCCTCATCAGGGGCCAGCAGTAAAGTGCATGACGTCTACCATCTCCCTGTATGAAAACACATATTGTGCTTGTGGGAGATGTAGTCCATATATCCTGGATGGATGCACTCTCAAATTACTGCTCGTTCCAAGGCTCTACCATGAGCCCCAAACATCACTCCTGTCCTCATCCATCACGCAGCTCCACATACGAGACTCCTTGGATAGCGAGTCTCGTGGCCCCCGTTTCTTCGGGGTGGTGCAACCCAGCGGCAGGACCGCCGCTAATGTATTACGCTCCATGGGGTTGTCCAAGTAGCGGGTAGCACCCGAGCCTGCGTGCGCCTTCCCCAAAGCGTTAGTTGGTATGGGCAGTTGCGTGTTTGAAATAGGCCCGACGCGTTTCGGAAATTTATTTTCCTCATCAGGGGCCAGCAGTAAAGTGCATGACGTCTACCATCTCCCTGTATGAAAACACATATTGTGCTTGTGGGAGATGTAGTCCATATATCCTGGATGGATGCACTCTCAAATTACTGCTCGTTCCAAGGCTCTACCATGAGTCCCAAACATCACTCCTGTCCTCATCCATCACGCAGCTCCACATACGAGACTCCTTGGATAGCGAGTCTCGTGGCCCCCGTTTCTTCGGGGTGGTGCAACCCAGCGGCAGGACCGCTGCTAATGTATTACGCTCCATGGGGTTGTCCAAGTAGCGGGTAGCACCCGAGCCTGCGTGCGCCTTCCCCAAAGCGTTAGTTGGTATGGGCAGTTGCGTGTTTGAAATAGGCCCGACACGTTTCGGAAATTTATTTTCCTCATCAGACGTCATGCACTTTACTGCTGGCCCCTGATGAGGAAAATAAATTTCCGAAACGCGTTGGGCCTATTTCAAACACGCAACTGCCCATACCAACTAACGCTTTGGGGAAGGCGCACGCAGGCTCGGGTGCTACCCGCTACTTGGACAACCCCATGGAGCGTAATACATTAGCGGCGGTCCTGCCGCTGGGTTGCACCACCCCGAAGAAACGGGGGCCACGAGACTCGCTATCCAAGGAGTCTCGTATGTGGAGCTGCGTGATGGATGAGGACAGGAGTGATGTTTGGGGCTCATGGTAGAGCCTTGGAACGAGTAGTAATTTGAGAGTGCATCCATCCAGGATATATGGACTACATCTCCCACAAGCACAATATGTGTTTTCATACAGGGAGATGGTAGACGTCATGCACTTTACTGCTGGCCCCTGATGAGGAAAATAAATTTCCGAAACGCGTCGGGCCTATTTCAAACACGCAACTGCCCATACCAACTAACGCTTTGGGGAAGGCGCACGCAGGCTCGGGTGCTACCCGCTACTTGGACAACCCCATGGAGCGTAATATATATATATATATATATATATATATATATATATATATATGTGTATCAATCCTCAAAGAAAGCTCCTTCCAAGATACTGGGACCCAGGGGGGGGGGTGCACACTCCGGCGGAGCGTGCCGGTAGTCACAATCCAAAGCTCCCCAGGAGTGTGCGCCACCCCTCCTGGGTCCCAGTATCTTGGAAGGAGCTTTCTTTGAGGATTGTTACAAAACGAGGGATACACTGGACCGGCCGACACGCTGACACCGCAAACAAGATTTGCGACCGCTGACACCCGAAACTGAAACCTCCGTAGGTAAGTCCTATTGCTATCAGGTCCGTCCCTAGTGAGGCAGGATTTGGATTCGCACGGAGAGTGCTTACCAGTTTCTTTCCTCCGGGGCAGCGGCTTGGTCGCGTTGTGTGACTGCCGGGTGGGGATTAACAGTGAGTTACGCGGGGAGGTCGCGTTTCCGAATTGAAGCCCAGTTTAATTATTGGTTGACATTACTGCTGATACACGTACAAACAAACGGACTTTCTTACAAACCGGCACAGAGAGTCATCTGCCGGTGTGAAAGTGAACTTGTTTTCTCAGCACGCATAACAATACTTCGGAAATTTCTTGTAATACTTACGATGTCAACACGAATCTGTGGATTTCTGATTCGATAGGCAAGGGGAACTCTTTATTTTTGAGAGGTGAATTTGAGTCGCAAGTAACACCCATCTCTTGATATAAAATTTCGAACACAGGTTTATTGAATTTAACCAAGAGCCAACATGGAAGAAGAAACAGAGAGGAGGGCAGCTGCTCTTACTCTCTTTAGTAGAAAACCGACAATCTCTAACAATACGAGCAAAGCGATGAGCCTAGACCCCAAAAAACAAAGTCTGGAAGAAAAGGCCAAAAAACTAGAGAAACTAAAACGCGCTGAACTATCAAAGTGGTGGGAGGCTATCTCACTTCAGAACTACGTGGACCAAGCCATGGCACCGCGTGGTCTTAGGATATTAATAACTCCCACTTATGAAGCACCGAATCCAGCTATGCTAAAAGAATGGTCTGAACATTCAGCTTCCAGTTCCAGGAAAATGATGGAAATTCTTATTAAATTTGCATGGTCAGATAGAGATGAACTATTAAAACAGATTCAAAAGATCACAGAAGAACTGGCACAGGCAATGGAAAAAGATGCTCTGAAAAAAATGCATGAGGCAATGAAGGAACACCTAAACAAATATGAAGAAGAAATTAAGGCTAGAAAACAACGAAAAATGAATAGAGACTATGCTGATTACGAGTGTGGAAGGATTCTCACCTTCAGCAAAAAATATGATCATCTATATAGAATTCAATCACAACAAGCCAATACTAACACTACCAGCAGCACCCTGAATGAAAGCAATATCCAAAGCGACACAGAGTCTGACATCACCGGAGGAAGTATATCGGGAGAGGAATCTACTACTAAAAAACAAGTGAATTTTTTAGACGAATTCCGGGTGATGCAGAAAGACCGGCAAAATGTGAGAGACCATGCATCACCGACACCGAGAGGAAGAGGACGCGGACAAGGCAAGACAAGGGGAAACGTCGGAACCGCAAGAAACGACTCAAACAACGCTGGGAGCACCGACAGAACAAAGGGCGCCATGGGAAGCCGAACAACACGCTCAAACAAGACATATTAATGGATGCTGAAATGGTAAACAAAACAGTTGTTAATTTATCCAAAAAACATTTGACTGACAATGAAAGGAGAACTTTATGCCTGGGGCTCTCTTTCTGTCCCTCCACACGCTTTAATTACATGGATAACAGAATAGATACGTTCCTGTTTGTGCGTAAACTTAAATTAAGAAAGTGGCATAAACTAAAAAGACTGGGGCACAATGTTAGAACTGTATCCAATGATGACACTCATACCGACAACCTTGCTATTAGTGATGTGGATGCTCTACTCACTATAGCTGAATTGGATAATGTCAATGACAATCACAATGCACAGACCAGTGCGACCCAAATCCTGGATAGTATGGAATTAGACCAGAACGCGGCAGCGAGAACTGATTTCAGAGTCAAATCTACTTTTTTGCCCATACTTCCACATGGCAGTATCAATACTTTTCACGAATGTGTGATCAAGGGCCTCACTGATTTAAGACATAAGCAGGGCAGGGAGAATATGATAAGTAACAATAATCTCTCTATAAACCAACGCAAATTCCTCAAAACTTTGCATGATGATACCTCCATTATTATTCGCCCCGTGGATAAGGGAGGCAATATTGTGATTTTAGAAAGGGAGGATTACATCAATGAGGCTATGCGACAGTTGAGTGACAGCAATTTTTACATTCCTGTGACCACCCTGATCTACAATCAGAGCCTCACATGTATCTGGGACAAACTTGTGATGTGGAAGGACAAAGGTCTAATCATATGAGAGGAATACTGTTATCTTAAGAGAGACTATCCCAAACTCCCGATTCTGTATCTTTTACCTAAGATACACAAACATGACACCAAACCCCCAGGACACCCTATTGTGTCCTCTATTGGGAGTGTTGGTGAACATGTTTCCAAGTATGTTGACTTTTTCTTACGTGAGTTTGTTTGCCAGTTACCTAGCTATTAAAGGGACACCAAAGACTTTTTGTGCAGAATAGAGAATCTCATCTGGAACTCCAACTATTTGTTTGTTGTTCTAGATGTTCACTCTCTATATACCATCATAGATCACCAACAGGGTATAGAAGCGTGTGAACACTTTCTGTCCAATCGAGCCCTAAGATATCGGGAACATACGAAAATGATTATCGAAATTATACTTTTCTGTCTCCAAAACAATATTTTTTCTTTCAATGGCGCCCTCTAGAGGCAGATTAAGGGTACTGCGATGGGGTCGTGCTTCGCTCCAAGTTTCGCAAACCTCTTCATGGGGTACTGGGAACAAGAGATATTTGCAAGCATGACCCTCTCAGGAGATCTTACAAAAATCATCATGTGGCTGCGCTACATTGATGATTTGTTTATCGTGTGGAATGGCACCAGGGAGGAAGCTGAATGCTTTGTGAGTAAACTGAATAGCAACAGATATAATATCCTCCTGACAGGTAACATCAGTGACACTGAGACAGAATTCCTTGATGTAAAACTCAGGATAGAGAATAACATCGTATGTACCACATTGTTTCGCAAAGCGACTGCGGGCAATAGTGTCTTACATGTCCTCAGCAGTCACCCTGAATCACTATAATGGAGTATTCCATATGGTGAACTACTGAGGGCCAAAAGAAATTGTAACACCAATTTGACATTCAATGAAGAGAGCGCCAACATTGTAGAGAGATTTCTGAAACGTGGATACCCTCAGTGGGTTCTTACTAAAGCACTTAAACGGGTTGCAGGAGTAGAAAGAAGTGACATTCTCCATACTAAACCGGACAATGACTCGTCCAGTACCACGGATATCACACGCATGATCCTCACCTACAACTCTGATTCCCAGAAGGTGAAGAAAATCATCACTAAGAACTGGGACATCCTCAAAACTGATGGCACCGTAGGAAACTCTATACCTAATAGACCCAGTATCACGTACAGACGGAACAAAAACATACGTGACTTTGTGGTTAGAAATGATGTGACTGTATATCCTCCTAGCACACAACATGGGTTGGTTGGCTTCTATCCTTGTGGCCACTGCAAGGCTTGTAAACACAGCAAATACAAAGACATGGTGGCCTACAATGGGGTGACTAAAAAACGTAAACAATTTCTCACATGTGGCATGAATTTTGTTATTTATGCAATTGAATGTACATGTGGACTGTGGTATATAGGCAGCACCACCTGTGCTGCCAAAAAACGCATTTTGGAACATTTAAGAGCGATAACTAATCATGATCCAAAGTACCATGTTGCTAGACATTTCGAACAGCATCATTTTTCCAACACTGCTGATTGTAGCTATGTGATTTTGGAACACATCCCGATGAAACCGAGGGGGGGGACAGAGTTCTTGCTCTTAGAAAGAAAGAACCAAGGTATATAATTGATTTCCAAACTAAAATCCCTGGTGGTCTGAACATGGACGAAGAACCGGCAATACATCTGAAAGAAGGATCATAAGAATTTTGTGCTTTGCCTGTCATGTCTTAGTGGTTTTCTACTATACTGTACTTAGTGAATTCATATACCATGTACATTCGTTTTTAACTTTTTTCTTCATGATTCATTTCTAATTCTTATCTTTTCTTCTTTCTTTATAGGAGGAAAGGAAGGGGCTCATTCACGAACATTCACTTTCACGGGCGCACCTAACCTTTGCACTCCTACTCAGAGATCACGTATGTCACAATCATTTTCATGGTTTCTGGACCTAAGCATTTGCTCGCAGTATGATGTTACAGATTGGTTGGTACATTAGCTTATGAATTAGGGCACTTGCCATTGATTCATGTGTTCACCTAAGGAGTCAGTACAATCATTGTATGCCATGTAAAATTCGATACGATCTACATAGTATGGATCGACTAGTCTTTGTCTCAGTTAGCTATATTGTTATTATAACTTACACTGCCATAATAGTGTTATGTTTACTGGCGCACTTGCCATTGAAATTGTGAGGATCGGGGCACTCGTCCACTTACGATATGATACACAATCTTGTGGTGTAAATGTAATCCTCTCTCCCAGCTGCAATAATAGTCTAAGTGTGAATAACATTTTGGAGATTTCTCTGTTTATCGATGAGCTAACTGTGTATATACATTGTTCATTATGTGCTACTCCGCCTTTTGAATTTTTGAGTAGCTTTCAGTAACACCATTGTACCACTCTATGATGGCTGCCATTCTAGTGTATCTATTGGTCTCTCTTTGATGTTTACACATAACTTTATTAACATGGTGTATTCTCTGACACGTCTACACGTGAACAAGCTGCAAGGCGAAATGCGTTGTGTGGATTAAACCTGTGTTCAACTTATTTGTGTTACTTGACTCATTTCCTGAGAGCGCACTAACTTTTTGTGGAAAGGGTCTTTGGATATATATATATATATATATATATATCTACATATATATATGAAAACCAAGTCCTGCTGCGAGCTAACGAGAGTCTCCACGCCGCTTCATCATCAGGAACGGACCACCACAAAGTAAGATTTATAAAGTGCAAATCTTTATTCTATAAAGTCACAATATGACGCGTTTCGACCAGGTTGCCCCAGCCTTGATCACATCAATATATATATATATATATATATATAAATATATATCACTGAAAAAAACAAAGGCTACAGGGAGGTTGTAGTTAGAAAATAGAATTTTAAAAAGCCTTAGAAATTCACACAAATAATCAAAGGTTACAGGGGCGTTATAGTTAGGCTATTTCACTTGTACAAAACCAGAGAAATTCAGCCGATATTATTAGCTCATCTAACTATAACTCGCACTGTCACAATGCAGTACTTATGACCTCACGGATTACATCACTCATGACATGGTCAGTGACATCACTGATGACATCTCAAATGACATCACTGATTACATCATCCACAGAATCTGTGATGCACCCACTCACATCCCAATATAATCTTTCATACACCCACTCCAACTTCTACACTAGCATTCTCAAAACCATTTACACACCCATACCAGTACTTACACATCCACTTACTGATTCATAGGTTTACACACACATCCACTCAGTCACCCATACAGTCACTTATATACCAACTCACTCACTAATACAGCCACTGATATGTCCACTCATATACCCATACAGCTACTCACACACTATCAGTCACCCATAGAGCTACTCACACACCTACTCAGTCACTCACACAGCTACGTACTCACCTATACAGTTATACACACACCCACTCACTTATTCATACAGATACTAACACATAATCACTCACCTATACTGTCAGTGACACACGCACACATTCACCAACTCAGCCACTCTCACAATCACTTGCTCACATATACAGTCACTTATATACTCCAACACTCCCCTATACTGCCTTCTACATATGCAGTTTCTCACACATCCATATACCACTGACACATCCATTCACTCGCTGACAGCCAGACAAACACCCAGTCACCCATACAGCCCCTCACAGATGTACTCAAAAACCCATACAGCCACTGACTCACCCACTCATTCTTCCATGCAGGCAGTCACACACACCCTCACCCACCTACACAGACATTCATACACCCATACATGTACTCAGATAATCAATCATCTATACAGCCATTCATGTACCCACTCACCAACCCATAGAGCCACTTAGGCACCAACTGACAGATTGATACAGACATTCACACAGCCTAATCACTCACCCATACATTCACTGAGACACCTAATCACTGAGTTATACAGTCAGTCACGGACCCACTGAATGATCCATAGAGCCACTCATACACCCACTGATTCATCAATACACATTGGAATATATATTTAACATTCATACACTTTTTTTGAAAACACTCACAGTCACTGTGTGATGTCATTTGAGATGTCATCAGTGATGTCATCGGTGTTGTCACTGACCATCTCATGAGTGATGTAATATGTAAGGTAATAGGCAGTGCATTGCAAGGTCGTGGCAAGGCTAGACCTAATGGGTGTTAGCAAACTTCAATTAAAAACATGGGCCATCAGGCCTTCGTTCTTGCCTTGTATAGTAGACCCATATTCCACTGTGAAGTCCGCCAATTCCAAACTAGAAAACCTGACTATAGCAGGCATGCACTTCGAGAGTCATTAGATTATGAGTTACAGGAAACCCTGCTGACATTTCTGTATTCAATACAAATTAAATGTAATATGAGGGTCTTTAACACGGGAACTCGGTAGAGCCAATTGGATGTTTGGTCATATATCAATATATAGGAATCATGGTGTGAGAGGCTCGGACATTTTTCACCTGGGAGGTGAGCGCAAGTCTGAGAATTCCTAGAAGAACATCCGTCAAATGCAATTAAAGCATATCGTAGTGGAAAATACCTAAGGGTTTATGAGACCTGCTCTGCGTCATAAAAATAAAAAAAATATCAGTGACAGCAACGGAGAGTGTTTTCCAGTAAAAATATTAATGCTATTTAAACAGGTACGGTGTGTGCCAGATTTCCGTTCTGCAGTATTACCTCCAGCGTTTTGCGCCATATTTCTTCCGAGACCGAGCTTGTTTATAATAGCTGAGTGCTGCCTTTGCGTGCGAGGTGCCTCTCGCTTGCTGGACGGCAACCTCTGCAAAGCGTCTGAGGGAGGTTCAGGTTTCCACCCTTTAATCATCGTCAGCTACAGCTACGACAGAGGCGATAGGAGGCACGCTGCTGTTTCACTGTCGAAGCTAAAAATTGCACTTACGATTGATAGGTGCGTGCGTGCAGCTGGACGTCTCAAATACAAACACAAAGGGGTAAACTAAAGGTGAAACAGTGGGGGCCAGACGTGCTGCCACCTAAGACGTATTTATATTAAAATGAGAGGAAAAAGTGGGTACTTACAAAAGTTATACATCAATGAAGTCCTGTCGGTACAATTTGCACGGCTAACAATTCAATATTGTTAGGCAATATATTGGACTGGAATTGGAATAAAATGGGTAGTTAAATTCAAAGTTGCTCAAAATAGGGGCTCCAAAAATATCTCTTGCTCTGGGCCCCGAAAATCCTTAACATGACACTGCTGCTGGTAAGGTGCATGGGATGTGAAGGCTGTGGGTTTCTATCTGAGCCTATGCAGAAGCATCACAGGAGCTAAAATGTGTGACGTAATATATGGATCGTATCAGTGTGTTCCACACTCAAACACGAGGGCCATGATTTCTAGTAGACTGTAAGAAGATGCTTAAGATAGTGAAAAATAAGAAAACAAATACAAAGCCTAAAACCACCAGGGCAGCTGATTTCACCAACGTAAACCAAATTTGTTTCTCATATATTTTTTTATTTTTACACCAGATTTAATAAATTCCTGTGTTTCTTTTCTTATTTTCATTGATATCCTTTTAAATAACTTGGTTTGGGCCTTTCAGATTTCTTTCTTTTCTTTTTCTTCGTTCTTTTCTTATCTGTTGTTTTGGTTAATTTTTGCTTGAGTGCCATGGGCATTTCTTTATGGGAAGTCTTCCTGCTCGAGCCAAGCTTCCAGGGACGAGCTTGGCGTTCCTCAGAGAAATCACTTTTCTTTTCAAGAATACGATTGTTTGGTCCTTCTAGGAGCTAAGTCAAAATTCATATGAAAACTGTGGCATATCTCCTGGACAAGTTAACAGACAGATTTCCTGTTGTCCAGAAGACATGGTAATGTACCAGTAACTCATGCTCCATCTCACCCCACACAAACCAGATGCACTCTGAAGCATTCCAAGAAATGCAGTGAGTAATCTGTAACAACATGTGCGACATAAAAATAATCATACCACAATATGACAATGTGCACAGAATGTAAGGTAAGTTGAAAATGAAGAACTTACAGCCTGATTCATGAAGCGAAATAGCGCCCGCAATGGCTGCGAAAAAGCAATTGCGGGTGCAAAACACGGAATCGGCATTCAAGTACGAAATAGCGAATTCGCAAAAAAAGATTAGCGATTTAAATAGCGATTACGCAATAATAGTCGCAGACTCCGGGTAGTCGAGCATTAGCGATACGGAAATAGCGACCAACCACGGAATCTGCGAAATGAATAGCGAAACGCAATATTGTCTCAATCGGCATTCATGAAATAAATACAATAGCGAAAAAGCGCTAATTCGCACGTTTGCGCGGCGCAATTTAAGGACAACTCAAAGCAGGTGGTAACCATAAAAGCCATGATTAAGTAAAAATTGAAAAACTGTTGGCCAATCACCAACAGGTCCAGGCCTGACCAATCACACATAAGGACATTCAGCAGCAGCATTAGGCGTTCCACAATGCCTGGGATGTACATGGTGGTGAGGCGGCGAAGGCTACAGCGAGCAGCACGGAGGAGACGCATGAGGCAGCAAAGGATTTACCGGCAGCGGGTCACCTTGCTGGGCCAAACCAGAGAACAGATTTATGCTAAATACAGGCTGAATGGGGAAATGATCACCTGGCTGATACAAGAACTCGACCCCATCATGCAGCACCCAACAAGGCGAAACAATTCTGTGCCCACACATGTGCAGGTATTGTGCAGCCTGCACCTCCTGGCCTCCGGCAGTTTCCAGGGCATAGTAGCCGCTGCTGGGGGGATATCCCAGCCCACCATGTCACGCTGCCTCCACACTTTTGTTGACGCCATGCTCAGCCAGCTCCACCGCCACATCACATTTCCCACGAGCCAACAGGAATTGGACCTGACAAAACTACAATTTTACAATGTCGCCCATTTTCCCCATGTCCTCGGCTGCATAGACTGTACCCACGTCGCCATCTGCCCACCAGCTGCCACGGAGTATATGTACCGCAACAGGAAGTCCTACCACTCCCTCAACATACAGATGGTCTGCAATGCCAAGACCATCATCACTGACATTGTGGCCCAGTACCCAGGGAGTACCCATGACTCCTTTATCTTCAGGCACAGCGGACTCCACACACGACTGCTCAGGGGAGAGTTTGGGGAAGGACACCTACTTGGTAAGTACACTTTGTCGACCATGTCACATTGCAATGAAGTCACTGCGCTGCACAGGCAATCAACATCTGCTCCTCTCATTCAGGTGACAGTGGCTACGCCCTACGGGAATACCTCCTGACCCCTTACCTCAACCCTGCCACACCTCAGCAACGGCGCTACAATGTTGCGCACATCCGGACAAGGAACTGTATAGAAAGGACATTCGGCCTGCTCAAGAGCAGGTTCCGTATTCTGCACAAGACAGGTGGGGCGATGTATTACAGTCCTGCAGCGTGCTGCCGCATTGTGGCTGTCTGTGCAATGCTTCATAACATTGCAACCAAGCGCCGGATACCTGTTGACATCTCAGGCAGTGAATCTGAGGGGGACGACCGGCCACCAGCACATGCGCACCATGCACGCGGGGAGAACCCAGCTGAAGGCCACAGACGTCGCAACCACATCACAGCGAACAATTTCTAGCCCACCCTCTTCCCCCAACCCACATATCACAATTGCATGCAAAATGTAATGATTACACAAGGCTAATGTGTGCAGCAAAATAAATGTATTTGTTCCATTCACAAGAAAAAGGTTATTGTTTCAACTATTTACAAATTACAGTATTCCTGCATACTGCAGTGTGAAGTAGGTCCTTGGCAGGCTTAGCGTCAGCCTGTGGCAGTGTCCCTCACACAATGTCATTGGCGCCTCCGGCGCGTAATGCCCAGGCGCCTGTGAGGCTCTTCCTCATCCTGGGCAGCTGTACCAGGCGTTGCCCTGGTGCTGCGCCTAGGTGGCGGGACCTGCGTGGCAGAGTGGCTGCTCACGCTGGAGGCACCCTCACTCGCATCGTCTCCCCCTACAATGGCCGGTAGCACAGGTGTATGCAGTGCGGTCACGGCGGTGGTCAGGTGCTCCAGCACCCGGGTTATGTCCTCGCAGCACTGGACCTGTTGGTGCTGCTGGGTCAGAGAGCGCCGCGACAGCTGGGTGGTGGCATTTGCTGCCACATAATTTGACCTACTATAGGCCGACAGCCGGCTCATCAGCTGGTGGTGGCGCCTGCTTGCAACACTGCGGTGCTTGACGAGCGCTGCAGTATTGTCCTCCATTGCCGCCGTCATGCGGTCCATGGCCGCCGTCATGCGGTCCATCCGCTCTCCGACTCCCGCCACATTGCGGCCAATTTTATGCAGCTGGAGCTGGATGGCTCCTTGCTGCTGCGACTGGCGGATTCGGAGCATGCGCCGCTCCACGCTCATGCAGGCATGGAGATGCCCATTGCCCCTCCTGCTGTTCGGCCGCTGTGTTGCGGATGTGGCTGGCCCAGATCTGGTTGCACAAGCTGCAGGTGGTGTAGCAGCTGGTGTTGCTGGTGCGGCAGGAACTGGAGGCACATTGGTGGGGTGCCTGGCTATGGCAGCCGGTTGGCCGGCAGATGTAGGAGCACATACGGTGGGGGGCCTGGCCTTGGCAGCCGGTTGGCCGGCAGATGTAGGAGCAGGTACGGTGGGGGGCCTGGCCTTGGCAGCCGGTTGGCCGGAAGATGTAGGAGCAGGTACGGTGGGGGGCCTGGCTGCTGGTGTTGGTGCAGCGGCAGATGCAGGAGCAGGTACGGTGGGGGGCCTGGCTGCTGGTGTTGGTGCAGCGGCAGGGGCTGGTGGCTGGGTTTCGGGTAGGGATTCCTCCTCCTGGGCCTCCTCATCAATCTGCAGCCTCTCGCTGTCACTGCTATCATCGCCACCTGTGAGGGTAAGTGGATACTCATTAGGTGCATGTGACTGTCAGACGTGCAGATGTTACATGCATGCTGGGTGTCATTCCCTGGATGGCTGTGGATTTGCGCACTTTGGAACCTTTCTGGCCGCATTGTGGTACTACTACATTGTGGACATACTACGTCTCCCACAATGCTTCAGGGCATTTCCTGATGCACAACATAGGCATGACTAAGGGCCAATGAGTGAGCCTATTTGGTCAGGGACGGCCATAGGGGACAGGGTCGCAGTCGCATGCCACTTACCTTGGGTGTCTTGGGTGGGGCGGGAGGAGTCCAGAGGGGTCACGCCAACACACGCCTCCCTCTCCAAGGTGTTCTCAACCTGGTCCTCCAGGGGTGTGTTGGGTGGGACAGTCGGTCCGCCACCTCCAGTGCCCGATGCCTCACCAAGGCGCTCCGCCACCCTCTCCTTGGCACGCCCTCGGAGGTCGTACCAGCGCTTCTTCAGCTCCTCCAACGACCTGTCCGCCACGCCCACAGAGTTTACGCTGGAGGCTATCCCCAGCCAGATCCTCCGCTTGTCCTGCTCTGGGACCTTCCTGGAGTTGGCACCAAAGAGCCGGTCGTGGTTGGCCACCACCCCTTCAATCAGGTTCTCGAGCTCCTGCTCGGAGAACTTGAGCTTGCGCTTGCGTCCAGCGCTGTTGCTGGGGCCAGGGACAGGTTCCTCGGACATGGCGGTCACTATTTCTGCCGTTTCTGGAGTCGCTAACGGTGGTTTAGCGTCTGCTTTCCGACGTGCACACTCGAAGGATAGCGTCACTGTGGTGTTTGGGGGTGGGAACTGGCTGCTTCCTGGTTGTGATGTCATCACGGTGCTCGGAATGCGTCTTCCCGTTTTCCAGATCCCGCGAGAATGCGACTCGCATTCCCGATCGCACGGGATTGCGAGTCGCAATCCCGTGCGATCGGGATTGCGAGTCGCAATCCCGTGCGATCGGGATTGCGAGTCGCAATCCCGATCGCAGGTAGCCGGGAATAGCGATTTTTCTGCGTTTTTTGTAGGTCGCTAACGGCTTTTGCGCCCGCGTGTGAGTCGCTATTTTTTCCCCGAAAAGTACATGAATGCCGTTTTGCGTTTCCTCAATAGCGAGTCGCTATGAATCGCTATTAGGGACACGCAAAACGGCCCGTACATGAATCAGGCTGCAATTGAATTATTTGTGACTTTCCACATGACAGTGTGGCAGACTCTAATGGAAGATGGAGCAAAGCGACTATAAATGTAATCTTCGTTTATATTCTAAATGTGTAACAAGACTAAAAACTAAGGGGCATATTAGCAAGACCCTCGTTAAAATTATCGCAATTTTAGCAGCAGGAAACTGCCGCTAAAACGGAGATAATGGGCCTGCTAATATGCGTTATAGAATTCCAATAGAAGCCCAGGTTAGACGTCCTGCACATCTAACCTGGGCTTCTATTGGAATTCTCTAACGCATATTAGCAAGCCCATTATCGCCATTTTAGCGGCAGTTTCCTGCCGCTAAAACTGCGATAATTTTAATGAGGTTCTTGCTAATATGCCCCATAGTTATACAGGAATTTATCAATTTAGAAAACGAAGGTGTAACATCCCTACTCATTAGCAAAATACAGACAAGAATTAGTAACATGGTAAAAGTGCAGAGACCATTAGGAAACTAGAGAGGGTTGATTGGTATGCATACCCCAGACACAGGTGAAATAGAGCTATTATCCATTATAAATGGTTGAAGACATCTCTTCAGAACTGACCAAAGATAAAACGTCAATAGTTGTAACTTTAGTAGTGGATATTGACATCATTAGGTAACAGCAATATCCAGTTATTTAACAACGTTGCCTCTCCATTTGATAACATTGATGGATTGAAAAACCAATAAATATAATTAATATTATAAAGCCATTGAAATGCAGATTAATACAAACATTGGATAATATGCCAGTCAATATAATTATAAATGATAATAGCTTTATTATAGGAAAAAGTATGAAGAAGCCAAGAAGGATAATGATGTAAACGGGCTGAAGCTGGTAGGTCACTATTTCGGCATTTGCTCCTTACAAATCGGATCGGGAACGTGTCTTCCGACCGAGGGCCAGATTACGATGTGGTTAGGAATAAAGGCTTCCATAGAAGTCAATGGGAGTCCAACCAGATCGTATCTGGAAGCATCCAGATGCATCATACTCGGTTGATCGGACTCTCCCGATCCAAGTCGGTCGGGGACCATTCTCAAACCGATTAGATCGGGAAGATTTCCTAACCGCATCAGAATCAGGCCCTAAGTGTGGCCTGAATAGGTGCCTTAATTACAAGGTAGCATTTAGCCATGTTAAATGGCTTAACACTGCCTTGTAAATAAGGCTAGGCCCCTATTGGCACTGCAGCGTCAGGAAAAGTGACATTATGGTGGCGATAAGGGCTTGTAAATAAACCCCTAATTCCAGATCAAGATCATGTCATCCATCTACCCACCTTTGCCAAATAGTTTGACTACGTTAAAGCCCTTAAAGAAAAACTGACATTTAGTCAACTATTTTGCAGGGTGAGTGGGAATTGTTTAGAATCAAGTGAATAAGTGCAAAGACAGGAATTACATTGGTCTATGGTAATTGGACTGAGGCTCATAAAGGGTAGGGTGACCAACCGTCCGTAAATTTCACGGACAGTCCGTAATTTCGGCCGTCTGTCCGTTGTCCGTGAAGGATTCTTTAACGGACGCCATTTGTCCGTAATTTTAACTGGTAGCACAGCTGGCCCCCACCTCCCTTCTTGACTCTAATGCTGTTGAGGTCGTGTGTAACAGCAGCATTGGAAAGGCACAGCGGGATGGCACCTCTCACACCTCCAGCCCTTGATGAGCTGTTAAGAGGTGTTTGAAGTGACTGAGAGGCTGGGAGGGGCGGCTGCAGCTTCAGCTTCAGGGGCATCTATTCAGATGCAAATAGCGCTGAATGCATCTTGTATCTGCAATTGGTGTGAGACATTCCCTTTCTGCCCAGGGCCCCAAACATCCTAGAACCGGCCGAGGCAGCACGTGGTTCTCTTCACAGAGCTTAATTAGTCACTAAATTGTAAACAAATCTCGATTCTTCAAACATGCAGTGTATATTGTAATGCAATAAAGAAATGGCACAATCGCACCCACACTGATTAACAAAGTATGGAGGGCAATTATATAAATCAGTTCTCTTTGAGTATCTCCTTTCAGTACTGTACATCAGTGTGGGGGGGGGCAAAATTAACATTTTGGAAACGCAGCCTATCTTCTCGTTGTCTTGTCCAAGAGGGGGTGAGAAGCGCTCCCCCCACCCTGGAAGAGACCAAGATGATACTAGAATACTGCATGCCCACCCCTGTGCCCACCCTGGTGGATCCTGTTCCCCCCATGTGGTGGCTCCTGCCCCCCCGCCCCCAGCTGTGATGGCTCCTGCCCCCCCCTCCCCTCCCCTGTGATGGATCCTGTCTCTGCCCAGGGTGGCTTCTGTCCGAGTCCTGGGATGGCTTCTGCAGCGAGGGTGAAGTTCTTGATGGGTGGGCGAGTGAGTAAGTGAAGGGATGGCTGGATGAATTAGTGAAAGGGTGAATGGATGAATGAAAGATTGAATAGATGAATAATGAGAGAGGATGGATGGATTGATGAGTGAGTGGAAGGATGGAAGAGAGAAAAGGGAAATAGCTGGATGTATGGGTGGAAGGGTAGCTGGACGGGTAAAAGGGTGGATGGATGAGTGAAAAGGTGAATGATGAGTGAGTGAGTGGGTGGATGGATGAGTGAAATGATGGATGGATTGATGAATTGATAAGTGCAAGGGCGAATGGATGGACGGATGAGTGAAAGGGTGGATGTAAGGATGGATGAGTGAGTGAAAGGGAGGGTAGATGGACAAAAGGATGAATAGATGAGTGAAGGAGTGAAAGGATAAATGGATAAGAGAGGATGGATGAGTGATAGGGTCAATGGATGGATTCATGAGTGGATGAGTAGATGAATGGATGGGTGGGTGGGTGGGTGGATGGATGGATGCAAGGAAGGATTGCTAAGTGAAAGAGTTGTTGGAGAGAGAAAGGGAGGATGATGGATGACTGAAAGGGTGGATGGGTGGAAGAATGAGTGACTGGGTGGATGGATGGATGAGTAAGTGAAAGGATGGCTGGATGGATGAGTGAATGGATGGATGGGTAGAAGAGTGGATGGATGAGTGTACAGATGGCTAGGGTGAAAGGGTGGATAAAGGATGGATGAAGGGATGAATGAGTGAAAGGATAGATGGAAGGATACATGATGGATAGGTTTGCAAATGGCTGAATATGTCTAGATATGGCTGGGCTTACTTATATACTATTGCGCGACCTCTGATGTGCCTGTAAAACATTTCCAATTGTCCTGAAGTTTTGTCCTGAATTTTGACCTCCTGTCCTGAATTTGTGTCCTGAATTTTGACCCTTTGTCCTGAATTTTTACACTCACCGTCCTGAATTTGCACAAATGCCAGTTGGTCACCCTAATAAAGGGGCGTGTGAGTGAATAAAGGAAGGCGAAGTAACAATCTTATGTGAAATATTACAATATAGCAGAACTGTTAGGAGTGCAGTGTGGCACCACAACAGAGACAATTCTAGGAACATTAGGGATTGAAGGTATGTATTCAATAATCTTTAAATCCTGGGCAAAAACTCAAATGACATGGGGGTCTGCTCAAATAGTGTAGGAACTGCTGAGGTCCTCTTCTCTCCTCTCCCTTTCTCTATTCCTGTGATCCTCTTCAGGTCATAAAGGACTCAAAAGCTTCAAGAAACAGCCTTCGGATAAATCACTTCAGTCAAAATGTACTCCTTCGATTTAAGTTTCAAACTTTATTGAGGCACAGGTTTTGCACAATCCTCTGCAGGCAGGTCTTCCATCAAGGAGAGCAACAGAATAATTCATTCTATTTTGATAAAAACAGATCAGATCGGGACAAAGATAGGGCTGTGTTTATGGTACTGTTGGGCCTTGCCATAAAATGCAACATTGTTGATCTTGCCACATTGCAGAAGTATCATACTCAGGCAAATATCCCTGCACCAGTCGCAAAGTATTATAACTCTCTCATGTATGTGTTGAAATGATGGCCTTACTATTTTTTCACAGAGCAGCGCTCTCTGACATGTGATGTCCCTGAGGCTATGTCCTCATTCCACTGTTTTACAACAAATATATCCAGAAGCAGTAACTCACATTCATTTTTATTGGCCAGTGCTTCTTATTCTGTGGTCCAGGGACCCCTGGGGGTCCACGAGTCCCACTCAGAGCGTCCACAACTGTTTTACAAAATAGAATGATATTCAATGAACACATTACAATTAATAAAGTATACAAATAGAGAAGCACAACTTATGTGTTTTCTATATTTGATTGTGAATTAAACAAAACATTTACATTTTTTGTAGAGGTGGGCCTCAACAAGGCCTACCAGTGCTAGGGATTCACCCTGCTCTGCACACAAGTCCTCAGACCAGTAAATAGAAGTTGGCACGGAAACTGAAATAGCAAAGAGATAATTCATTAAACCTCATGAGGTGGAACTACATTCACACAACACCCTCCGGTAGAGTATGAAGTAGCACAAGGAGTAAAAGAACCAGGGGTCTTTTACAGCCGCGGTCGGTAGTGGGTGTACCTGCAGGGCGGTGACGTGGGGAGGGGCAGGGTGGGGGGTAGTAATCTATGGATTACGGAGCTTTACAGGTAAGTAAACATATAAATAAATCAAATGAATTTCGTTGTGTGCACTGCATCCCCAAATGCGATTCAGTGCGCGCAACAAATTTCGTTTTATTTATTTATATGTTTACTTACCTGTAAAGCTCCGTAATCCATAGATTACTACCCCCACCCTGCTCCTCACCCTCCCCACGTCACCGCCCAGAAGGTACACCCACTACCGACCGCAGCTGGTCTTTTATACCCACACAGGGGCTCAAAAGAAGGTGGTACTGGCACACATAGGAGAGTTGCATACATTGATGGTCATACAAAAATGCAAAATCAACAAAGTAGGAGAAGCTCACAGATGCTGACTTTAGTAGAAACATCCTGACAGTAACAAACCTAAACAGGTGCATGGGCAGCTACAAGCTCTTTTGAGCATGTGCAGAGTAGCACAGGCTAAGTATAGCTAGTTCTTTGAGCAGAGCACAAGGGCAAACGACAGAGAAGAAGAAAAGAGCACATGGCGAACACATGGCTAACTAACATGGCTGCCAAAAACAAAATGGCTTCAGCTAAATGCTAACAGTGATCTCTGCCAAATTTCCACAGATAACCCTTTTAGCATTAGCTGAAGACATTCACCTTCTAAAGGAGTCTAAATATATGTCATGTACATTGATTTGCATCAATTGATCAATTTCTCTGTCTAATATGTGAGGGCATTCATTTGTGCAACATTACGTTTAGCAGGTGTACAGGCAGTAATACAGATGGAGAAAAGCATTGGACCACATTGTATACAAAGTAGGGGTGGGGGTAATTTGTGTAATCGCGTCTTGCAAATCTCTGCGAAACGGTAAAAAATCTCAGCGAACACGCGGAATTGCTTGTTTGTGATGCTTGTTTACTGTTCGCAATCGCTGTTTGCGTGCTCGGGGGGAAATATCTCGCGAATACACATTTTGAGAACGCGAACAAGCAAAAATTTCACGAAGTCGCGGAACGCAGAATTTTGGGCAATTTTGTGTTCTCCGTAGAACGTGAAATTACCCACATTCTGCAAATTCGACAAGCGGAACAGAATTTATCGCCCAGGCCTAATACAAAGGCAGCATGTCAGTAGAATCGCAAATAATACACATAAAAATGTCAACAGTTTCCAGCCCCGGGTAACAAATAGTGTCCAAAACCAACTGGCGAAAGTCCATGTGCCAGTATCAGGGTAGATTTCAACAGCAATTTTATGCAGTTTGGAGATCGCATTAAAAATTGGAGGGGCATGATCCTGTATGTACACACAACAGCTACTTCCGATGATGCGACAAGCACCACCCCGATCAGACAAGACTACATCTAGGATCATACGGTTTTGGAGCGCCACAATCCTTGCAATTTGCAGTTCCTCTGTGATGTTTCCAAGTGCCATAGGTGTCTGGTTGGTCACAGATTCCACGACACGAGTCAAACGTCTGATTTTCCTGCTGTTCAAGGCAGCACCAACAAAGAAGAACAGCCCCAAATTGAAATCAACATATTGCTGTAGTGCAGTGTCAGTCTGGTCCACCTCATCATTACTTATTGTTCTTTTGTATCTGTTCTTAGAAATGTCATCAAACAATCGATTAGTCCTTGTGATATGATGCAGGTGCCAAAAACACAGGAGGTAACAAAAAGGACACACAACAGACTCCAGGCCATCCAACAGGAAGATGGTAGTATCCCTTGTTCCCACAGATGAAATATGTATTATGAGAAGATGTAAAGCTACTATTTTTTTTTTTTAGTCCTCCTACCACCGTAAGCGTCTGCCATCGTAACATAAAAGACCCTATTGATCCTGAACGCCCTGGGTCCATGTTGCTGCATTCGCTTTCGGGCCCACCAGGCCAGCTTCTTTGTATGAGGCTTGGTATAATCATCGGACTATCTTACACCAGTCTTAGTTCCTTGCCCCAGCAAACCAGGGGCGACCAGATGTTTCCTTCACTTCGATCAAGTCTTGCCATATTTAGTGCCGCCCGAACCCATTTCTCATATGATGGACGAGCCGGATCTTTCTATAATATACAGATTTCCCTTCGGGCCAATAGGATCAAACACAGAAATAGGCCCATTTGTAGTCTAGATAAATGGTTTATAAGATCCGGACTCAAACCAAATATAACCAAGACTGGATCTAGAGTGATCTCTAAACCAAAAATTCCTGTCAATGCCAGCTCTATATTCTGCCAATAGCCCCTTAACTGAGTGCACTCAAAAAACATATGCAGATTATCTGCTTCTATTATACCACATTTATGGCATCGAGGAGGTGGATCTGAAGCGAATTTAGCAATTTTTTTAGGGGTATAGTACAACCTATTAATAGTGAAAAAATGTTTTTTCTTCAAAGAGGCGGACTTAACGAACTTATATAGGTTGTTAATAGATAGGAAGTAAAGTTCTACAGAGCTATTCTCCAGTATAGATGAATCCCAAACAAGATATGGAGAAGGAAGCTCAGTATCCTCTCTATCTAGTAGACTTCTATACCATATCCCAATCTTCTTTTTCATGGGAGCTAGGTTTTGGAGTTTTAATTCCACCTCGTAGTTCCCACCTATATTTTCCTTTTCTGCTGCATACCATGAGCAAAGTTGTAAAAATTTAAAACGAGAGAAGAAATCTCCAATCTTTGCTCTCAAAACCTCCCAGGGTAGAACTCCGTCTGAAGATATTATATCAGACCACATCCAGATACCTGCATGCTCTATTGGAACAGCCAAGCTGTATTTTAAGCAGTCAGGAAGTCCCGGGGAGTCCCAGATTGGGGCAAAGTCTGAGTAGTATTTTATCCCCCACCTTGCTTTAAGATTTGGCCAAGTGTTGAGTGCAGATCTAATCACCTTTAGGCGTACTTTCTTGAAGAACCTGGGGGCCCTGAACTTATACAAAAAATCCAGTCCCCCCCTCTTGATTCACCATGGCATTCAGAATCCTCCCCCAGTTGTTATCAGTGGGGCTGGCCAATAGACATCGAATATTTTTAAACTGGAATGTAAGACAGTAACAGAGGATATCTGGTAATGCTAAGCCCCCCTTAATTAGCCTTCTCTTTAACTTCTTTCAGGATAATCTGGAGGTCTTATTGGCCCAAATGAAGCTTCCGATCTTACTCTGAATTTTCCCAAGAAGTTTACCGGGGAAGTCGAGAGGGATAGCACTGAACAAATATGTCGATTTAGGCAAAATTACCATTTTGACTATGTTCACTCGACCATATATTGTAAGTGGAAGATTCCTCCACCTATGGAAAAGATGATCAATTTCCTTCGAGACTCTCCTCAGGTTTGTCAAGGGGATGTTTGCCAAGTCCTGCTCTATATTAATCCCCATGTATTTAAATCCAGAGCTTACATTCCTTTCCCATCCTTCAACCCCCAACACATTATCTCCGTCTTTGAAGGATTAACTGCATAACCACAGTATCGTCCAAACTCACATAAAGTATCCTCCACTTTAGGAAAAACCACTATAGACTTATTAGTGTAGACTAACAAATCATCTGCATAGAGGGCGAGTTTAACATTGAGGTCTTGCACACAAAATGGGGTGATCTGAGGGTCTAATCTAAGTGCTTGCGCTAGGGGTCCAATGTATATGTCATGCAGTAGGGGTGAAATAGGACACCCCTGACGTGTACCCCTCTGAATTTCGAACCTCGGTGATAATACCTCATTTAAGAGGATAGTAGCCGAAGCCCTCTCATAGCATTGAACTAGAGATCTTATAAACACTGTGCCAAATCCCATTACTCTAAGGGTTTCCCAAAGGAAGGATCAAATAACGCGGTCGAACGCTTTAGCTGCGTCGTATGCGGCCACTGCAAGAGGCTCTGCTTGTGTAACTGCCAGGTCTATACAGCCTATTAGTTGTAAGGTCTGTTCCTGTATATAACGTCCCGGAATGAACCCCTTTTGATCTACTCCTATTAGTTGCGGTACCACCTTGACCAATCTCCCTGCCAAAATACTAGTAAAGATCTTATAGTCTGCATTTAGCAAAGAGATTGGCCTGTAGGGATCTGCCTTTAGTGGATTTTTCCCAGGTTTTAATATAAACACGATGGTTGCTTCTTTCCAGGATGGAGGGATTCCCCCCTCTAATAGATAGATATAATTAAATAACTCATGCAATCTAGGTATAATTATCTCATCGAGAATCTTATAAACTTCTCCTGGGAGGGCATCTGTCCCTGCAGCCTTATTATTTTTGATCTTTTTAATATGGAGCCTGATTTCTTCCGCAGTAATCGGCCTTTCTAACATCTCCTGGCTATCCCTGGTCAGTAGTGGTAGAGCCTTATTATTTAACCACCCTTGGATACTATCGGTATCTGGTACAACATCCTCTTTATATAGTTGGGAAAATAGAGAGAGAAGACATTGCTGCATTTCTTCATGCTTGCTTCACGTTGCACCAGCCTCATCAATTATTAGTTTATTGATATTATTTCTAACTCTATCAGCTTTTGTCTTCCAAGCTAGGGTAGCACTTACACTTTCTCCATATTCATAATTCTCCATTCTATGGACCTCCCATTGGACTCTCACTTTTTCTTCCAGCTTAATTCTATACTCGTAACAAACTTGGTCCAATTCCTTAAGGATTAGAGGGGTTGCCTCAAGTTGACAGTGTATCCTAGCATTTTCTAATCTAGATATCTCCGTATCCATTTTTGGGAATTTCAGCCTATCTTGCTTGTTTTAGAGGATATCAAGCTATGGAATACCCCGCGAATATAGGCCTTAAAGGCATCCCATACATAGTCAGGAGATGTTGACCCTACATTATCTAGGAAAACCCTAACAGTTCATTCCTTTATGTTACTGATTAGCTCCTGATCCCGCAACATACCTCTATTTAATGTCCACCGAGAAGGAGATTTATCTTTACTTCCCGTGTATACAAATGTTATAGGGGCATGATCCGAAAGGATAGATGGAGGATGGAAATATCCACCACATTTTCCAAACTTGCTCTGTCAGTGAGGATATAATCTATTCTCCAAGAATGGCTGTGCTTTTTACTAAAATAAGTAAACCCAGATCCCAATCCCACTTTGGCTTCCCAAACATCGACCAGGCCAAGATCGTGGATCATATTAATCATTGCTCGCCGTGTTTGTGGAGCTGCTGCATATCTACTGTGATTTGACCTGTCTCGGGTGTGTTTAAGAAGCACATTAAAATCGCCCCCTATTATTATTGAGGTTGTAACCTCTATCAGGTTGGCCTGTACCTTGAGTAGCCAAGTGGGATCGTCTAGATTAGGGCCATAGTAGGATGCCAGGGTAACTTCAGCCCCCCCAAAGTAGCCCGCACCAGGATCCACCTACCAGAGCAGTCAGTTAAAACAGAATTGATAGTACTATTAACTCCCTTTCTTATCAGGACAGCAACCCCCTTATTGTGTTTCGTTTGTTGAGAGCAGAGAAAATGCTCTATCCATTTATATTTACCAAAGACGTCCTTAGACTCTGAGTAGCTTAAATGTGTTTCCTGTATAAGAAACACCTGTGCAGCCGACTGTTCAAGATATTTCATAACCAGCCGCTGTCTTCTGCTGCAGCGCAACCCATTGACATTCCATGAGATAAACTTTATCTTTGTGCCAGTAGTTTTCTGCCTACCCCTTTCTCCCTCCTAAATCCAGTGGCCCGAGCTGCCATATTCAGTGTTACCAAAACAGGGTATGAGGACATTATTTTTTCATTTTCTCCCACTGCAACCCCACCTGTGCACCCCCCAACCCACCCCTCTAACCCCCTGTGACCCTCCATCCTACTATGCCCCTGGGTAACCCTCCCTTTTCTCTTGAGCATACACCCTCGGTTGGCACCCCCCTCGATGTTTAGCTATGTACAAAAACAAAATCACGCTAAATGATGCCAGCCTCAGCTCTACGCCTCTTCACTCCTTCAAATAGAAAGTTAAAATACCTTAAGAAGAGTCTATACTACATCCTGTTTATTACTGCCTATTTAAGGCAGTAATAATAGATGTAAAGCTACTATCATTACTGCCTTCAATAGTACATTCGCTTCTTCCTACTGGAATTTTCCCAACACTGCTCACACACAAATCTGCTCGGGCTCTAGGTACAGCTATAACAAATGGTCAATTACCCTTGGTAGTTCGAGCATTTGGGTAAACATAATGCTTGGAAGCATTTCCTGGTTGGTACTCTTCCCACTCCCATTTAGTCCCTTTAGCTTGTGGATCACCTTCTTCATCTGGATAACACGCTTTATTGAGATAATAGTTTATTCTCCATACAGCCATATCAGTAATATTAGACATTTGAGAAGCCAATAGAAGTGCAAACAAGGCTTGACAAGAGCCATTGTGGGAAAAGGGAAGATGAATGAAAGGTGTTCCTCCCTTTTTCTGATGAGCTGACATCATTCCACACATCCAACAGTTAGTAATGTTCGTAGCATCGTGCGTGTGGTGCAGCATCTGGATGAACGTGTTGTTCAGATAAGACAGTCTATGCTTCTGCTCATGATAAGGGAGAGTAAAATAGTGGTGTTCAATGATTGCCAGAGTAGTGGCAGTCAGAACTTGTCGAGCAGGAGCCACTTCCTCTACAACCCAAGTTATCACTGCCATAGTGACCACAGTGACAATAAACCCAGCAATGCACATTATCTTTTTAACACTGATCCTCACAGCAGTTGATGTTTTCTCCATAGGCATATTCATATCCTTGTAGAAGTAGCAAAATCGTTGGAGCTCTAAAGTCCTGGGTGGCTGTTGGTTTCTTCACTGAGGGTTAAGATGAGTGTCACTATCCCAAAAGATCCCCCCCCTCTTTAGCTCAGTTTCTCACTAACCCAGGATGGTTGCTCAACCAGTCTTTTTCAACAATGAAGTTTCTTTCCTGGGCCGCAGTTGAAATCGAGATACACCAGGGATTGTATGGTCCGGGAAGACTTCCGCAGGTTCTTCAGGTGATATGACTTGGCCTTTCTATGTATCCAAGATGTCTCGATGGTCGATCAGGGCAGCAGGTTCCACCAGGGTAGACAGCACCTTCTTGCAGTGAGTAGAATGCACCAAGTTCCTCCTGTTCATCACTTGAACCGCAGTTCTCATTGCTAGGAGTACTTGCTCTGGGCCGCGCCACCTAGGTTCCAAGCTGCTCAACCTCTGAAAGGATCAGACCATTACATGGTCCTCAGGCCGAGTCCATGGCTCTCACCTTCAGACCTGTCAGAAAGAGCTTCTCGAACCTGTTGATGAATAGAAATCAAACTGTCAGTCAACTGTGATAGGTAGTCACTCATCAAGACACATGGTACATCATGTATGGGGCGGGGCTTAGGAATTCCCCAAATATTCATAGGCCTTCCAAATACCACCTCATATGGTGGAAGACCAGATCGTGAATGTGGCACTGATCTAATGGACAACAATGCCAAGGGTAGTGCATCAGGCCATTTCAAGGACGTGGAAGCCTGGATTTTAGCTAGCTTCAGCTTGAGAGTAGCATTGTATCTCTCCACTAGCCCTGCTGATTGTGGCTGGAAGGCAGTATGAAACTTCTGCTTAATCCCTAATCCTTTCAGGACATATTCAACAACTTGTCCAATAAAATTGGGTCTGTTATCACTCCATAAAAGTTTGCAAACACCGAATCTAGGGAAGAATTCTTTCAGAAGCACCATTGCTGTAGTAAGAGCTGTATTATCATTCGTAGGGTACGCCTCTATCCACTTACTGAAGGCACATACCACTACTAGAACATACTTCAGAATATTGCAGCGTTCAAGCTGAATGTAATCCATTTGCAAAACTTCGAAAGGCGCAGTTGGTATAGCAAACCCTCCTGTAGGATTTTGTGTCCCTTTACCAGGATTGTACTGGAGACAAATCAAGCAGGACTGTACTGTCTTTTTAGCTGTGCCAGCAAGTTCTGGATGCTCCCAAACTTGCGTAAGCAATTTCGTTCTCGAAGAAGCTCCATCATATGCCGGCCCATGTGCCATATGAATCATAGGTTGTAAATAGGCTGTGGGCAGTCTCCATTTAGTCATGTCTTTATTTCTCCAACAGCCCTCATCATCCAATGTTCCCTCTTTAGACCATTGTTTAAGTTCTTCAGCAGAAGCAGATCTTTGCATGTCTAGCTCTTCCTGCCTAACATCATGCCAACGTTCAGCCTGTGACCTCACTACATACATGGATGTGGTGCTAAGCTGCATTGCAGTTTCACAGGCTGTGTGATCTGCAAAGGCATTGCCTTGTTCTATTTTTTCGGTCACTTTCTTGTGTGCGCTACATTTAACAATTGCTATTTTCTTTGGGTATGTCAAGGCAGTCAGAAAATTATGTACCAATTCTCCATGCATTATTTGCATCCCATGGGATGTAAGAAAGCCTCTTTCCTTCCAGAGTAACCCAAAATCATGAGCCACTCCAAAATCATAGCGGCTATCTGTATAAAGGTTCACAGACAAGTCAGTACTAAGTTCACATGCTCGTGTCAAAGTTATTAGCTCAGCTGCCTGAGCTGACTTCTGTGGAATATGAGCAGTCTCAACTACCATTTGAAGTGTTGTAATTACATATGCAGCTGATGTTGTGCCATCTGGTAATTTCAAACAAGATTAAACAACAAAAGAGTAAGGGTCCATAAGCCACTCTTATACCCCTTAGAGTAAATACAACGAACAACAGAAGAGTAGCTTAAATACAAAAAGTGGGAGATCAAGGCAACAAGATCAATTACCACCACCAGAAAAATAAGACAAGATGGGTTGGCAGATATTGTGCAAGAAAAAGAACCCTCAGGCACCAACAAAAGTCAGTAGACAATTGTCTTCATTGGGTCCTTGTTGTGGATACGTGGGTTAGTACCAGATAGAACCAAAAAAGTGATAGTTAAAAGAAGCCAAGACCGTTCCCAAACATCGAATGATTCTTTTAATAAAGGGATAGTCCTAACTCCATTAAAAATGTGAAAAAGCGGACATTAGATGGCCGAGTTAATTTGAACCAAAAGTGTCCGAAGGTAAAACAAAGGTCAACATGTTTTTGCTATCACGAGCAAACCTACAGCTCAGCATTCGTCAGGACCATACATACCCCAATCAGTACGAGGCACACGCTAAGGCGCCACATTTCAGATGGGGAAGAAATAAAAAAAATAAACGTATTATACCAGAAAGCACTCAAATTCTCATGTGCAAGCCCTCCGGCAAGTGAGAGGTATCCAATCTGAAAGAAATACACAAACACAAGGAATGTTAATCCTTTCAATGATATTACCTGCCAAAAGAATATATTCATTCTAGATGGTGACCTAAACCCGTGCCAAAATGCAGCTCGTGGGTTAAAAACATAGCCAATGTATAACCAACCACACCCAGTGCTCTGAGAAGTTTTTATTTGGTGTGAGAGCAGAGGAATCTTTAGACACTGCAAACCAAATAAAAAGCGAACCTACAAAACATTCAGGCCGCTGTACTATATTCAGTATCACTCCACATCTTGTTTAGTATAATGTGTGTTTCTATCTTTTTGGAGGAATGGGTGTTTCAATTGAACTAGAATAGCTTTAGGAAGGTCTAAAATTTCTTGCTGTGGTTTCTGTATGGGTTCCTTTCTCCATCAATCCTTTCTAGTTCCTTCCAAACATCCCCAAAAGTTGTATGATCATCGACTTTACGAATAGAGCTCCACATATCAGAGGATAAAAGAAGCCCAAAAAACATATCAATATCAGATAAAGTCATAGTACAAGAACTAATGGCTCCTTCAACTTCTTCATAAAAAGCGGCCGGATTTTTATACGGGTCAGGCAAAGCAGCTTTAAAAGCCATGACATCTGCTCTGCTCCAAGGAGTATAAACCCAATTATAAATAAAATATTCCTTCGCATCCACAGAATTTTTATTATCATCTGTTCCCGTACCCCTAGGAAGGAAATACAAAGGTGCAGCTTCTGGCATTGGGTTTCCGATGAACTACAAAATTCTTATCTTTCTCCTCCCACAAACGGAATGCATCAGCTTGCAGTTTAACCAAACGTCTAATTAAGTTAGCCACCTAAGGGAGGAGAAAAAGACCATCACACAATTGTTTATAATCCTTTGCTATATCAGCTGTCTCTAACTCTGTGGAAAGCTTCCTAAACCGTTCAATTACTCCTAAGGCAAACATTTCTGCAAAATATAACAGCTCTCTTTCCTGCCATTGTTGTACGTCAGCTAAAAGGTCAGAAGCAGAAATACTATTATGGGCCACTTTACGAGCAGCGGATCTAAGGGTAGCCGCACGATCAGGGGTCAGCATAAAACGAGTCTCTCGCAGAGGATTCCGATCCTGACTTATCCTGATCTGAAAGAGAACCATCATCATCAGAATCAGGGACAGGAGCAGAGGCAAAGTATAAGGAGGCAGAGAACAATCTAGCAGATTTGAATCATCCTGTGGTTTATTAAGGAGAGGGTAGAGGGGGCGCCGTACATGTATTGGCCATTTACCTGTAACCAATGCTCCCTATCCTCTCTCTCTATTATCTCCTTCTTTTTTCATTCCAGCACTTTCACATGGATGTTTTTGCGTTGTTCTTTATCTATCAAAGCTTGCTCTCTTCTCACTCGTTCACGCGCTTCTTTCTCCTTCATTCGTACACAGTCAAACATATCTTGTCTACTTTTGCACTTAAAGATACATTGTTCCACATACTGAATTTTTCTAAGATCAAATGACCCATGTACAGGCCACCGCAACTCAGGATCCTTTCTAGTAAATCTATTCCATAACGTGCTGTACAATATAGAAGAAATACCATTTTTAATATACATGTCCCTATTAGGTGTCCCCTCGGGGGGAGCCAACTGACTTTGCTCACATTGGTACCTCCAAAGAAGCAACACATTCTATAAAGTGTGCTTGAAACAGGCATGCCAAAAATATTGTATTATGAGAAGCCACCCAAAATTCTAGTACAATCTAGCGTACTCATTTTTTGTTTTAAAATACATGATACAATAAACAATTGGAAGGACGTACCCATTACCTTTAGACCAAGATAAGGTGCTGTGTACAGTACATCTAGACTTTATTTTCAAGCAAATGTGACTCATGGGACTACATGCCCCACAATGCATCAGTATAACTTTTGCATATAACAAACAGGAAGTAGCGGCGGCCATCTTTACTGAGAGAAATTGGAATCCCACAGTACAGAGCAGCAGCTCCAGCCACAGGTATTTGTCCCACTTGCACTAATACGCGCTTGCTGAGTGCTGAATCAGTTAAAATATTCTACTAAGGGTGCGCTTTGTTTTTCTTTGTAGAATGCTGAAATCAACAATTCCATTTATGCGCAAATGAGAGATTAAATCAAGGTAGGCAATCCCTTCTCAAATTCTCCAAGCGAGTGTTTAACATAATGTGCACACCGCTAAGCGTCTGAATATTAATCTTTCCCATATCTCAGAACCCAAACTGATGGTCACGCCGCTTTTAATGGACCCTGCCAGCACTCGGCACTACTGAAAGTAAAAGGTATGCTTCCACTTCCCCAACTTGTTTTAGCTAGTGAATATATTGTACCAATCTCGGAATGATAAAAATTAAACATCCCTTAAATTCTTTTAGGCTTCTCAGCTTGGCCACGTTATTTCATTTAAACGGACCCCCAAAAGACCCGATCTGAAATTCAACACTGAGCAGCCTTGGTATGTAGCGCACACCGACATTACAGCGACTGTATGATAAAAAGGAGCCCACACACTAGATTAAGCAAAACATTGCTTTTGTATCCCACAGATACAAGATACATACAGCCCTGATGACAGACCAGTGACTCCAGTCTGGTCTAGAAACACGTCGGCAGTATTGGTTGGGAGATATAAAGTATTACTGTTGCACTAAAGCTAGGACCGGCTGGTCCAGCACTAAAATATACAAGATATTTAATCATTTATCTTCCCAACCCCTAGTTTCTCTCATTCAGTGTTTGTTAGCTTTTTGTTGTTCGTAATTGATATGTTTGTATTATTATTTTTTCAATAATGTCTGATGTGAGAATATTTTCTATTGTGTGTTCTAATGATTTCTAAATGTGTAAATAGTCTTTGCCTTTAATGTTTGCTAACATTAGTCCAGCCTTGTAAATATTTGTAAATATTTGCAATCAATGTCTTTTTTCTGTCAGTAATTTTTTCAAATTATAGAAAATACAAAATGATTGACACAAAATAATGGTGTCCAGGGAAGCGATAATAAAGTGTTTCTTACCCTATATCAAAAAATAGTTTTGAGTAACTGTGGTTTGGGCATTTTGTGTTGTTTACTAAAAATATTGTAGCATATACAATACTATACAGCAGTGGCACTTAACCCGAAGTGTGCCGTTACATATTATTCAAAAGTTGGAGCAAAGTCCCCTCATTACCTACCTATATAAATTGCAATTCATATATATCTACTCAAATTCCATATATCGGGCAATTTCCATATACAAAGTGTCACATCAAATGACTTTACCAAACAATAGTCTCCAGATTCCAACTGCCAAGTTCTGAATCGACCAAACGGTCTCTGCACGGCGAACATCAGAGAGATCTCAGTCGAGGACCGGCACCACCTAGAGGGTCAGATCAGAAAAAGAGGAAAAACCACAGTGGTTGCCAAGACTTTGGTCTCCTCGGGCAGTGATCATCCGTAGCGAGATTCCAATCCTCCGTTTAGACCACTCCTTCAGGCATCCAAGACGCCGATAAGCCCCACTTGGTTGGGCGCCAATCTGTAGAGGTGGGCCTCGGCAAGGCCTACCAGTGCTAGGGGTTCACCCTTTTCTGCACACAAGTCCTCATACCAGTAAATAGAAGTTGGCACGGAAACTGAAATAGCAAAGAGATAATTTATTAAACCTTATGAGGTGGAACTACATTCACACAACACCCTTCGGTAGAGTATGAAGTAGCACAAGGAGTAGAAGAACCAGGGGTCTTTTATACCCACACAGGGGCTCTAAAGAAGGCGGTACTGGCACACATAGGAGAGTTACATACATAGATGGTCATACAAAATGCACAGTCAACAAAGTAGGAGGAGCTAACAGATGCTGAATTTGGTAGGAACATCCTGACAGTAACAAACCTAAACAGGTGCATGGGCAGCTACAAGCTCTTTTGAGCATGTGCAGAGTAGCACAGGCTAAGTATAGCTAGTTCTTTGAGCAGAGCACAAGAGCAAACGACAGAGAAGAAGGAAAGAGCACATGGCGAGCACATGGCTAACTAACATGGCTGCAGAAAACAAAATGGCTTCAGCTAAATGCTAACGTGATCTCTGCCAAATTTCCACAATTTGAGCATTTATTTGGTGTATACTTGCTTTTGTATTTTTTTGTGTATTGTTTTGAGTTTCAAATCATCAAAGTTGTTTAGGTAGGGGGTCCCCAGATTCCAATGATGACTCAGTGGGAGTCCCTGGATTTCAGTAATGATCCAGTGGGGGTCCACAGAAGTCAAACGGTTAAGAACTGCTGCTTTAGGCTGTGTCTTTATACTTTTACTCTTCTGTGGATGAAAGTGAATTAATGCCAATACGAGATCCAGAAGTCTTCTCAAGCTGCAGATTGTTTAATGGATGTCTTTCAATTAACTTGATTTCAAACCCTACAAAACAGAGGGGCATATCAGCAAGGGCCGGAGATAATTATCGCTCAGCACGTTTATCACGAGGAAAATTATTGCCGGCTATCACTGGATTGTATCGCTGAGATAGCGGGCTATCAGCAACGCTTATCAAAAAAGCGATACAATTCCAAGTGCAAGCTGCCAAATGTGTGTTTATCGCTGGAAATCCAGGGATAATCGCAAAACGTTTGGCGATAGCTTGATGATAGGGCAGGGCATATTTAGCAATCATATCCACCTTCCATTGAATGGAATGGCTAAGTCAGACTGAAAGCAGGTGTAAGGAAAGTAGCGATAACCGAGGTTAGCTCAACATTTCCTATCGCTATGCTGTTTAGCGTGCAGCTTGTTAATTGGAGAAATGTCAGTTAGCGACATTTGCTATGTTATTTAGGTTTGGAACGCCCACTTTGCATCTCATTAGAGATGCAAAGGGAGGCGTCGGGAAAAAGGGTGCTAACATGCAATTATGCTTGTTCGCACCCTCTTGTTAATAGGGTGATCGTTTTATCTCCGCTTTTTTGGCTTTTAAAGCGAGATAAAGCCCTTGTTAATATGCCCAAGGGATCCTTTTTTTCACCTCACATCTTTGACCAATGACCTTTTGGCTACCGCCCATGGACACTTGCCCTGCACAAATGCTTCAGCAACATGTTGGGGTTCTTCTTTACAGATATCTTTCCTTTGTTTTGGTTAAAAGCGGCTTCACTGAAAAGTTATGCATAGTTATAAAACTAGTAACAAAAAATATTGCAGAATAACATTTAGCAAAAATAGCATCATTGCCTAAACTTATAAGTAACATTGAAAGAATAAGGCTATGACGATCAGTAAACACATTTTAATGTTAAGTACACAATACCTAAATAATAAATAATTCAATAAATCATAGTAAAGGTGTATTTGGAGCTAAAGGAGACACATAGAGAGGAAATGGAAGAGTATATAATGCAGAACTGAGAGTGCCAGGGCTGGTAAATCAAATGCTACTAATGGGCTTGCAGCACTGGTTGTGCCACCCACAGAAGTAGCCCGAAAAGGTAACTCAGACCAGCCAATGTAGAGCTTGTGCACAGTTTGTAACTGCTATGTCAACCTGGCAAGTGCACCCAACCTTCCCTTTTTCTGCATGTCAGTCACCACTAAGGTAGGCCCAGGTACCCCTGTAGGCAGGTTCCTGTGTATATTAAACGTTGGACATGTACTGGTGTGTGTGGCATGTCCTGGTGGTGAATTACAGAGTATTTTGTTTTTCACCATTGCAAGGCTGCCCTTTTCTTAGGACAGATGGGGAGTTTGTTTATATCATCTTATAAACATAACTACCCCTGGGAACAAGGTAGAAAAATAAAGTTTAGTAAGTCTGGACTCAGAATGTTAAAATGCCTCTTTTAGTAAAGGTGATTTTTACAGTCTGTGTTTGAAAATACCACTTTTAGAAAGTAGGTATTTTCTTGCTTAGCCATCCTGTGTGCCTCTGCTAGGATGTGTATTGACTCTCTGACTTTGGAGTGACAGGGGCTGGGGAGGTGCATTCTCTCAGATGGCCACTGGGGGTGTTGATGTGTGTCCTGCCTTTCCTGAATAAGTCAGGGGTAAGCTGAATAGTCCTGGGCTGCATTCAGAGTAGTGGGAGGAGTTTTCACTAGCAGCTGAATAGGCCCGGTCTTCATTTAGAGTGGTGGGAGGAGATTTCCCTAGCACCTGAATAGGCCCTGTCTGCCTTGGACAATTCTGTCTCCGTCCCCTGCCAGGAAGCTGGGCCAGAGAGGACAAAACTGGTTTGGACTAAGCACAGACACTCTCTGCCTGAGAGGACAAAGGATTTTGTGGGATTGTGTGAGTTTCTCCAAGGGCTTGAGGTAGAGCTGGCCCCCTGTTCAAGAAGTCTCTGTGGTTCGAGGGCACCGCTCGTAAGTTAAACGACGCACCATCCTTACCCCGCACCGCAGCCTTGGCCTACCAACGCCAGTGCCATCTACTCCAGTTCACAGCCAACAACAGCGCTTCAGCAATGACGATGCTGCTGCTTGCACCGTGACCTGCCAGCACCGTGACGAGCACTGCTGCACTTTGTACCGCAGCACCCGACGCCTGCTGACGCCAGCACTCCTGACTTAAACCACAAGGAGTTGATTCTGCAACATGTGTGACTTCAAGGGCCCGATGACTCCTGTACCAACCTCCAGAACCGAAGCCTGTTGAGGCTGTGCTTTCGGAGCTCAACAAGAGGTCGCCGACGCCCTGCATTTCTAAAGGTACAGTTTTGCGGACATTCCCGACACCGTAGCTAGCCTGCGATGCCACGGTCAGCCAGAACTGTTTGGAATTTGTGGTTCACGACGCTGTGATAGCTCCGTCTAGGACTATCAACTTCAAGGAACTTTATTTCAAGTTTATTTTGATGACTGAAGATTTCTAAGTACTGTATTGTGGATTTGTATCATTTTTGGTCTTGTCGTAAGTATATAAAAATATTGGATATTTTTCTCAACTTTTGTGGTGTCTTTTTGTAGTGCTTACACTGTGTTACTGTTGGTTATGTGCAAATGCTTTACGCACTGCCTCGAAGTTAAGCCTGACTGCTCATGCCAAGCTACCAAGAGGGTGAGAAGGGGTTATTTTAGGAGTGTAACTTCCTTATCCTGAGTAGAAGGAAGGGTCCCTACTTGGACAAGGTGCAAACCATTGCCAACTAGAGACCCCCATTTCTAACAAGCCCTCTTCAAAGAAGTATTTAACTAACTAGCAAACTCTATCCCAAGATGGGCCCATCCTCACACGCCTACATACAGGATCCATCAAGACTATCATAGACGAGGTCTAATGAGGCACATATTTGAGTGGTACCCTCAAACAAAGAAGGTAGCCAGGTTCATGAATGGCGTTAACTGGATATTCAGGACCAAGTATTCTGTTACCCAATTAGTAGAATTGGTGTTACAAGGACAAAGGTTGGCTACCATACAACCCCAGAACAAGAACCCCAATCAGTGTAAATGTAATTATGAACAAGCACTCAATATAATCAATCATCAGTTTCCAAAAGTGTTCATAGTTGAGATATTCTTTATTCTTTAGGCTTTCTTATCTCATACACATGTTGAAGTGCAGGTTATGGTGATATATGGTACAAGCAGCCACGCGAAAACAGCCAACACATGTTTCGTCATCTGGCAAATATGCCTGTTGACTTCCTCAGGGCTGCAATAAGAAATCAAAGCGTCTCTATAAGAACAACTATATGAATGTGGCAGAGAAGTACCAACACCGACCAAAGAAACATTACAGTGCATCCGAAGCTAAAGTGAAAAACTACTTGACTGAAAAATAGAATCAATTCCAAGAAAAAAATATTTTATATAGTCTAATGTGACTCATTGGTTAGACAAAGTAATGATCCATATCAAAGTAAATAGAGAAATTCAGTGTAAGGTAGAAGTATTATCATGAGAGTGCTATCAGATACTCTCAATCACATACCCAAGTGCAAAAGAATGAAGAGAATCACATTAAAATAAAAACTAAAAATTAACCTGCGTTAAATAACTGTTTGCCTAATCCAAATTTAGACATATCACCAATCATCCAAACACGTCCCATTTCTGTAGCAATTTGAAAGAAAGTATTTAGACACATTTTATACACATTCAAAAGGTTCCAATAACCCATATCAACACTCCCGTCATGGTCCCCATTCGTCAATCTCTGACATATTGTCAATCCAAAAGGTATTTCCTCTGTGAGTGACTCCCATGAATCCTGAAACCTCATGCTATGCCTTCCATAGACGCCCCCCACATATTTCATTGTACCTTCAAGTGGTACGAGTATGCCCACACATGGGTCCTGGGCTCTTCATGCCACTGTAGTCACGTTACCCTGGCTTATGAGGGGTGATAACCCGAAACCATTCCTAGGATCCATGTTTCCGGTTCAGGGAGGACCAGGCCTGGTAGTTCGGGCTGGACTGTTCCCCTGGGGATTCCAATTTAAACTGGAATGGCATGGGGAGCAAAACAATGATGGATCTAGGCCTAGATCTCTGTACTAGGGTGATGTTTGACATTGTTTAGAATTTTGTCAATTAATTGTTCTTTTGGCAGTTGTTACCCTGAGTGTGACAGGCATGCTCAGACGTGGGTCCTGTGATCTCCATGCCACTGGATTTAAGCTAGCCAGGCTGATGAGGGGTGATACTCTAAAACCAGACCTTGACTTCTTGTTTCTGGTTCAAGGATGACCTGGCCTGGCAGTTCAGGCTGGACTACTCCCATGGGGAGCAGGGTCAAGATTGATTAGCATATTGCAGGATCTGAATTGGAATGGCATGGGGAGCAGAATATGATGGATTTAGGCCCAGATCTCTGTACTGCGGTGAATGTTTGACACTGTTCAGCATTCTGTCCATCAATTGTTCTTTTTATATATTTTATGGCAATTTAGAGAACATCTCATTACAAAACGTTTTTAATTGTCACCTGCAATCATATACTGGTCTGCGTATCAGTATCTCAGAACGAAAATCTTGTTTATTCCATTCTTGTGTCCAAAACACACCCCTACAGCGAGTAAAATCACCCTGTGCGATCTTGTATCCAAATATGAGGGACACACCCTGTCGGGAAATATTAATTTTATCTGTAAATTTCAAAATCTATATCCCCACTCCAACATATGCATGCCACTTGGTATTTACCTGGTATGGCCTTGCTGTTTCCCCGTGTAATAAGAACATAAGTGCCCCGGATAGTTTCAAAAGTACCACTATCTCATTAAGTGCTGGCTTGATCAGTTCAAGATCTAATGATATCCTCTTACATTTGACAATTTCTCAACCGCCCTCATAGCAGAAAGGGTATACGTGAAGGGTGCCAACATCTATTTGTTTTACTGTCACCCTAATCACCCCATATATCATCTCATATCACATTACATCTCTATAGCCCCGCACTCACCCGACCATTAGTAGCTTATTCCAAGAGAGTACTCCATCAAGTATTGGTGTGCACCGTAGGCACCATCTTGGATGCCCCATATATTCTAACTCCAATGCCGGTCACATGACCCGTAAAGGAAAGAATGGCGGCCGTCTTGTAGTATTTAACAATCTATCCCATACTCAAACAATAAAACTCAAAACTGAGACATTAACCAAATATATTCCTATTGTATCACCAATTTCCATATTCTCATTATCAGGTTACCCATCCAAATAAATTATAATTGAGCAAAGGGTACCTAGCATGTTTCAGTTACCATACCCATATGGTAAACCCTCCAAACAAGTTGTGAGAAAAGAAAATTCTGCTAACCATCTTGAAGAGCGATCTAGTCCATTTTACGTAATATGTTCAGCACCACGCTCCTCGCACAAATATCATTATACCGTATCCTAGTTACAACCAAGTAACTACCAATGGTGAACTGATTGCCTGGTAATGGTGGTCTCCCTAAAGTGAGACATCCCGAACAAATCAACTGAACGAAATCAAAACAACAGGAAAGATAAGATAGGCCTCAGCCCCTGAATTAAAGAGCAGTGAAGTCCAAAAGCACCTAGTGTGAAAGTAGGATACAGTCTTTGACAATAAAACTTAGTTACCTCTAACATCTCTGAGTATGAGTGTCAATATCAGCATACAGGGAACATAGTATATACAGTGTTTAACATGCCTGTTATTTCACAGTTTAGTATTACTAATTAGGCCTTCACATAAAGGACAGTTTGTACAGTCACGTACGAACATTTGTCAGTATTAAACATATGTCACAAATGGTGTCAATACTAATCCACTTAAGTTCCATATTGTTATTAATTTTATACTATATACCGTAATGACCTCTGTAAATCTAACATTGGGAGAGTATCTTAAACTGGAGTATAGTGTACAGTAGACACATTCTAATTCCATTAATATTGAATCACATTACCTATCAAACCACAATTAGTATCACTTCTCATCCTCTTATAAATACATTTTATGTTCCTCTAAGGGATCTAGCACAACCAGTATCCCGGAACATGAAGAGCTGACTCAGATCATATTAGAAACACCCATATATGCATGTAGATAGAATGACCAGTTAGTCTAGTCACCTAGAAAGTATTGTAGTTTATTATCTATATTTAGTCCTAGCTCCACATATCTCAGTTTCATGATCCAGGTGGCCTCACATCGTCTGTGCTGAAGTTCTCGATTGTCCCCTCTCTGATCCAATCTAATATGTAATGAATTCCATGAAATCTAACAGTATGTAAGCATCTCTGAATGTCACAATCAAAAGCATCTACCACTATAGGATATTTCATGTCATTCTGGTTTATAGCACGAAAATGTTCAAACCTGCGTTCACGTAATGATCTTTATCGTTATTCCCTCGTAAATTTTGCGGTACTGACACATAATCACATATACTACATATTTTGTACCACAATCAATATGCATCATATCTTATACCTGCTAGTGTCATTATAATAAAAGAACGGTGCCTTGTCCAGTGCCCTTCTACAAACATTACAATATCAGCATTCATGAAAACCTTTGTTATGGTCCGTCAACCAGTCACTGTGTGGTGGTGTATGTGAATAACTGGGACTAATCAAATTCGCCAGTGTCAGACCCCTTCTTTAAGGTATACCAGGTGTGGTTGATATGTATGGAAGTTATGCCTTATCAGCCAACAAGTAATACCAAGGTTTCTTCAGCATATCGTACAGTCTGCCTGAGTCAGGAGGATAGTTGGTGATCATACATATTCTCCCAGACTCACCCCCAAAGTTCCTCTCCTTTTGTTTGAGCGTTGCCATCCGAGAAAGGCGACAGGCCCTTTTCTTCACCTCTCCACCATCATTTTGACATAGCTCCTCTCCAGGAAGCGATGCTCAATATCTGTCAAGGCCGTATTAAAATGAGAATTCTTACTGCAATTCCTACAAACCCATATGGTATTCATTTGTGATTTAGGATAACAACTTGTCGCAAGTAACACAGAATTGCATGACTTTTCCGTTTTATGTACTCTGCTGCAGAGTCTACTGCCCTGAATAAGCAGTTCTAAATCCAGAAACACCATACTTCCTTGACTCTGCACAATTGTAAATAGCATGTTCCAATTATTCCCATTTAGGTAAGTAAACAAATCATAAAGGAGTTCTGAGTCCCCAGTTCAGACCAAAAAGCAGTCATCAGTGTACCTACCCCAGTAATAGATGCTGTCAACCCATTTAGCTCCTTTCACACCTCAAATCCAGTCCGCCTCAAACAATCTCATAAACAGATTAGCAAAAGACGGAGTGAATGTGGAGCCCATCGCGATACCATGGTGCTTACCTGGGCAGCAGAAACAGGCTATTCACTAATCACTCTTGCACATTCATTTGTTTTACTTTGCTATTATGGTGACATGTTGGATTATCAGCTTTTTCTGCTCACCAACTAAAGCTTGCACAGAGATAGGCTATCCTAACAACAGAAACACTCAAACTTTATCAAAAGTATCTACGGTGTAATTCTACTGTATACTACTTTTAACTTCATCACTTACATCCTAAATTTCATCTTCTGGGTCCTTGTCATAACACTCTTCTTTGAGGGTACAGATGTTGATTCATTATGAGGTTTTCTTTCTAGGACAGCTGGGGACAAAACACAGTCAAGCAACTATTACCATTCACTTCCAGATCAATTGGCTTTGCCAAAATTTGTTTTATATGTTAGTCAAGATTAACCATGTTTGAAAATGCATTCTACTTGAGCATTCTATTTACGATGATTAATATTAATGGAGTATCCCAGTATCTCACAGAACCCGAGGAAATTTTACAGTAAATACTAACAGTTGGTTCTGTCGAGAAATGTATTATTGCTTTAAAGAGTTTACTTTTATCCAGATTGTGTAGGAGAACCAATCAATGGTACACAGTCAACATTCATAATCACAAAGACAATAAAAATGAGACTCACACTAAGATCTCAAACTGCACAATATATTAGAATTCATATGTTGTGTAAAAAAATACATTTACTAATATCTTAAAGAGACAGGACTGTTCCACAACATATAAGGTTACATACATAAGTGCCATATACAAGGTAGATAACACAAAACACAGTCCAAATGCTAAGACACTCAACATTATCAACAACGTAGAAAGAATGACTTGATTTGGCATCCGCATGTTCTTAGATTATATATTCAAACATATGTCCTTATTCTTTGGATGAAGATGTGTCAGATACTAGAATAGAACACCTATTTCGTATGTTAACGTTTCGTCTCTCAATCAGGAGTGTTTTTACAAAACAACACACTGGTTCTTCTTCAGGACTAAGGAATTTCATGAACAGATTGCTTTAAAAGCCTCTTATGTGCTTCAGGAGAGTAGGGATCACAAAATCTCAGAAGTCCTCACTGTTGGTCTAATTAATCAGTTATCTCGTGTGTATCAGGCTGAAAGCACCGCATCTATATCCTTTGTTCGTGCTGAGACTAAATCCAAGAGCCGGTTAACATTTCCTAAACTTAAAAAAACAAGTGATTTCTTAATTATCTGATATCTCGTACCAAGCAAGAAGAAAGCCACGCATCTTAATCCTTTATGTGTGCTGACGTTAGGCACAGAAGCCCAAAAAATGCACCCTGGACTTCAATAGTCAAGTAATTTCTTCAGTGTTGGCAGGAATCAATCAGCCTTTCTCCGATGTGTGTCCTGAGTCTCCTAGACGATCAGAATAAATGTAAACTCTTTGAAGCAACTGTACATTTCTCAACAGAACTGTCACTATATACTGTTGTATTAATGATGAGCAGACCTAAAAAGTTGCTGGAAGGGGTTTAATGATGATTGACTGGCCATGAGGAATGTCCTGTTTTTAACTGTTTCACAGTGTACAGTTTTCATATTTCTGCTCCCATCAGCATTGACACTTTTCGGGTAGGTCCAAACTTAAAATGTCATGCAATCAATACTCTATCCTTGGACTCCAATAGTACAAAGTAGGTGAAAATATGAAACTTGCTTATCATTTTTCTTAAAAAGTTGTAGATCGTAGACCAGTGTGTGGGTACGAAACATTCTGAATAGACAACTTCCTATTTTAACCATTGTTTAAATAATGATTTGAGTTGGTTAAAATCACTTCGACCATTATTAAGCTGACTTGAGGGGATTCAACAGAGTCTAAAAGTGAAAGATGCGGCTTTTTGTGAGTTCTAAATGGCTAGCATCAATTTGAACAATTGGGTACTCCCAGAACAAACTGGAGGAAGCTAGTTTAAAGTCTTATGGTGGCACACATTCTGGATTTTAATTCAGAGATAATTGTGGTTATAGAGGAGGATGATTCTTAAGCGGTTTTGCTCACCTATGTTCTAGTTAGGGTCACATAATGAAAAATTCTAACCGTAAGTTCTGGAAAGGTGAGCATTTGATCGAGAAAATTGGATTTACCATTATAGAAATTGCCCTTTTAGAACTTTAAAGAAGAAACCAGATACTCTGTAGTTGCAAACACTGTGTTAGTGAATAGTTTGTGGTTAAATCTAGGTGAGCCCAACTGCAAACATTGGTGAGCACAGACAGAATTATATGTTTTTGATTTTTGACCATCAGGTTGCTGGTTATTTCCCACACAGGAACTGCCCACATATTTGCTCCTAGGGCATCAAAAACAAGATGATGAATGAAATACTTAAATTAATCTCAGCCACTGGCAAATGCCCTGGGTCGCATACCAATCCACCATTGTTCACCCACCATGCAACATCTGTTTGGACCCAGCCATATGCAAGTCATTCTTGACCCTGTTTCAGAGGCTGGGTCCACATTGAGGTGGCATGGTAGCCAAAAAATTACGGACTGAGATGGGGCCCAGAGCAATTGCCAGTGGCTGAGATTAATGTAAGCATTCCATCCATCACCTCAATTTTGATACCGTAAGTGTGATGGGTATGCCCGGACGTGGGTCCTGTGCTAAATGTGCCACTGGATCCAAGCTCCAAAGAGAACAGCCTAGACCGAATTGCCAGGCCCGGGCCTCCCCGAACCGGACAAACAATGCTGGGCTGATTTGGCGCTCATTAGTCAGCCAGGTATTGCTTGGTTCCAATGGCACAGTGATCATGGGACCCTCGTCTGGGCATGCTCACTTGTGTACCTTATAAACTGAACATCTTATTAAGGCCTGCTAGCACCTGTTTGTCACCTGGTGTAAATATGGTACTGAATTACATTGCCACCCATGTATGATGTATCATACGCACAATTGATTCATGGTCCCCTAGGCATAAATATGTATTGCCCCATGTCTGCCTAGAGGTTTCACATCACACATCTCTTTATGTGTGAGTGCATTCAATAGTGCGGGTTTTATATCAAGGTAGGCAGAGAACATTTTTGGGAATGGGATGTCATAGCAGAATGAGAGGGAGAACGTTTCCCACCCAGGCTATGAAATTCTCTTTGCCCCATAGCCAGTAAAAGCATAATCAAGGCTTTTGGGTAGTGTGCATTCATGGTTTTACCAATATACATGGTTTGTCCAAACCAGTCTGGTGGCATGCAGCATATTCTGACAAGCAAATTAACTGTCAACAAATCTAAACACGCTGTCATCTTAATACATAAAACAGTGGTAATAAGATATGGAAATAGACTGCAGCAGTTTCAGTGTAGCCAAATTAGAATGACTTAGATATGAATAACAAAAAGACATTTAGACACATGGGACTAGTGTGTAGATTCCTCAGTGTGAACCTGTGTTCTCCCTTTAGTGTATCAGCCTCATTCACAGTGATTTTTGCAGTACCACTTGGATGTAGACCACTGACATCACATTGGGGTTGTTCAAGATCAAGGCAATCCACTGTGAGAGAGCCTGAATACCACACATCTTAAATCAGTAGAAAACGGTTTCAAACTGGTAATAGGATATATATACCATTTATCACATGATCACTCCCTTCTGGTAACAAAACCAATGAAAATGGAAGGCGCTTTAAGCATGCTCAGACAAGTACACTGCATTGGCCATATCAGCAACTAGCCTCTCATGAAGGTCCCACTATATTTCTACATATGATGCACCACATGACTGCTTACTATATGACTACAGAAGCACCAGACATGCTTCTTTTATTGTCTCAACAAGATCAAAGGGCCTGATTTCGAGTCTGCCCATCCATGGACCACCAGGCTCGCGATGACAGTGGTAAGACCGCTGGATTATTACTTTCTGTGTTGTTTCGGCGATGGACCGGCGGAGGCACCAGGGAACTGTTGTTCTGGTTGTGGCAAGGCAGAGAAGCAATACAATATGTTGAGTGGGACTGGCACAGTCCCGCTGAGCATATTTTGAGTTTCACCACCGCCAGCCTTTTCATGGCAGTGAGCCAACCACGAATAGGCTGATGGCGGGGAAACAGAAGGGGCCCTCTAGTGCCTCATGACCCCCCTCCTTGAGAATGCATTCAGGGGGCACAATGTGTGCCCCCCTGTCTGCTTGCACTCCCAGTTCCAGCACGGCATGGACTTCACAGTCCATGTCTTACTGGAACATATATGCCATTCCCATTGGGGAGCTCTTTTTCAGGGCACTACCATGCGAACAGCAAAAGGACTGTCCGCCTGCACGAGTTCATCTCATAATCAGGTGGGCGGTCTTTGCACAGCTTTGGCGATGCCACGCTAGCAGAGGGCCTGCGCAGGAGTGCCAAAGTCAAAATCGGGCCCAAAGCCCCCACACTTTCTTTACTCCTCTGCAAAGTAGAAAGTCTAAGCTCTACATAGTCTCCTTTCTTGGCTGTCCAATGAAGTATAATTTCTTCACTCAGTGAGCTTGTATTCCCAACTTGCAAGATGTAGATGTGAGAAGGACCCGGTGAGGGAAGAGAGACTTACCGGACTAGCGCCAGGTGGGGACCAACAATCACGTGTGCCATCTCAGCGACGCAACACCGGACTACCAAATCCATGCTCCTCTGCTATATTTCCACAGAAATACGTCAACATGCCTGACCCGGAAGTAACGTCCCCGCAAACCAGAAGAGAAAGACACAAACCAATGAAAATCGGGCAGGTTCAAAGGGGAGGGTCGGAGAGCGTTGCCGCGAAAGGAGGAGGAAAACGCCGGAGTGGAGAGGTCGGAAGAGAAGACGCAGGACACGAGGGAGACGGAGAAGACGCGGGACCCGAGGGAAACGGAGAAGACGCGGGACCCGAGGAAGACGCGGGACCTGAGGAGAAAGACATGGGACCCGACCTACCAGACGCCAGAACACCAGGGAATCCAGAGGAAGGAGAAGAAAGCTTGTACGAGGACTGGTGGTGCCCGGAGGATGCTGGGGAGCACCCGTAACTCAGGAGAGTTACGGCAGAGCCGGTGAGTACTATCAGCTCGGGGTTACTGTGAGGAGGGAGAGAAGCGGGAGGGAGTACAGGGTGGGCCTCATGAACAGGTGGGCATTAACTGCTATTGTGACCCCCCCTGTTGAGCTATACGACAGTCTATGATCTGAATACTACTTTACGTCGACATCATCTATATCATCGTTCACCCTTTGTTACCTCTCTTAGGCACTTAAGAACCTACAACCCCCCCTTTCCCTCTCATCCTGAACTCGTTTTGGGCTATTTATTTACAATCTTTACAGACATGGCACAAACGACCTAGATAGAGCACAAAGGTGTGGTGAAGGGAGATCAAACCCATAATATTAGAACCTCATTCTTACGGTTCCACTATTTGTTTCTTTTATCCTCCTATGAGCCTCCGGGGAGACCACCTCGGTCAAGAGGATCCAGAGAGAAAGACAACACCTTTGCCCATATCAAACCCCCTCCAGCTCATCACAGGAGTCGTCAGAAGAGGAAGAGCACAAAGGACACTCATTCAACCAATTTGCAACCCCTCCTATAATCAATAAACCACTTACTGTTAAACCACTACTTCAGCCTCCACGCCTGTTTATCAAACCTGCCCTCCCACAGTAGATTTAGTTCAGTTCCTTGATTCACACCTGCCCAAATATCTTTAATTGGAAGCAGTGCACAAGGTTTCCAATAACATAAGTATACCTGGTGCCCTCCTGTAATGAGAAATATTGTGGCGCTCTCATCTATTAAATTCCAGAAAAAAGATGTGAAAAGTAAATAAGGACTTATTTAATCAATCCATTATCTATATTACAGAAAGTGCATTGATGCAAAAAACTTAGCAAAAATATTTTGCTATTTTTATTATGCTTTTATTATGCTTGTGTAATATGGAATGGAACAAACACATTTTACTCTGTACCATATTACAGAAAGATTTATTCATGCAGGCAAAAAGAGAGCATGCACCAAGATTATGTTAAAGGTATTTATGCTAGAATTCTCGTATCCAAAAACTCGAGATGCACCCTACTGTAATATCCCATCAGCCAAATGCTCGTTGAAACCCCCTGATTAAGGCTATAGCAGTCATATACATGAATTACATTATAAAAACGGTCTTTTTATTATTATTGCTATTATTATTATAGTAGTAGTAGTAGTAGTAGTAGTATTGTTATTATTTTTATTATTCAAATAAGTTCTGACCATATTTAAATATACATTATAAACTCATGCATTCTCACCAAGAACAATTTTCATTCCTTTAATCAGTAATTTATCACTGATCATATAGTTAAAAAGAGTTTCATATAGTTATTTTGATGCAATTATTTACATTTACTTAGTTCTATTCATTTATTTCAAAATATATTTGTCACAAGTGTTCAATTAATGAGAAAGCATCAAGGGTCTTATTATGACTTTGGTTGTCCTCCAGCGGTGCCCTACCGTGCTGTCCGCTGGAGGACTGCCAAAGCTGTGGTGCGCTCGCCTGCTGTATTGCAAGTGTAATCTTGGTTGTGTGGGCGGTGCTGAAGGGATCTCACTGCGGTGGTCTGTTAGTCTCAGAGGATTTCCTTACATGCAGACCGCCATGTTGAGAGCATCTGCAGCACATTCCTGCATGGAGTGGCACTGCATGCCACACCGTGCAGGAACAGGGCAGCAATTCGAGGGGGGCACAAATGTGCGCCCTGCATGCACCCCTAGGCCCTGGATTGGCAGGGGGCCCTGTTAGGGCCCCCTTAGTTGCCTCTCCATCGCCCTTTTCATGGTGGGCTCAACTCCATGAAAAGGGTGGTGGAGAGGGTACTCAGACTATGCTCAGTGGTGCTGCAGTGTCATCGCCTGCATATTACCTATTCCTGACCACTCCTAATGCAGTGTTCCTGTAGTTGTCTGACAGCCTAACTCATCATACTGCGGGTGGGCATACTGGTAATAATCCTATCAGTATCTATTTCAAGATTTCCATCTTTATATTGTACAGTACCTACTATCTGATTCACAGACCACTATAAAACCTAATTATCTTGCTTGTTTATTCGGATTTCCAGTTCCCCATTTTCCTGGAATATACAAACAGCTGTGTTCTCAAATTTCAATATAAGGGATAAAGTACCCACTGTTGTACATTATAAGGATATTGCAAGCCACTAAGGAGTTCCATAAAAATATAGAGGAACGAGGCCAAAGGCCAAGTTTCTTTATAAGGTTGTGAAACTCTGAGGTGACTTGCAATACCCTATCATATATACTAGGTGATACTTAATGCCATATAATACATGGTCACACCAGCACCTTTCCCACAAACCACTTAAAACCTTGGTGTGTAGCTCTGTTATATAAAAAAATCATGTTAGATATTTGTTGCAAAGATATTAGAAACAGTTCAATACAAGTCAGTGTTTTTATAAACAAAAAAGCTGCAATTGCTCCGAATATGTAGAAACGTGCAGAAAGATTCTAGCTTTCCTTCACCTGTCTATGGAGTGCAACAAATAAACATGTTTTCTCTGGTTAGCATTGTAAGCTGGAATAATAAAGCAGAAGAAAAAAAAGGGAAGTTTGGTTTTCATTGCTTCAAACAGCAGCTTCACTTATGCTCCATGACCTGACCTGCCTTTCACTTCGGCTGCTGGCTCTGGCAGCAGGCATTGCAACATCATAACTTGGCTGTAACAACTTATAAAAGCCAAGTTCTAACGTCTGTTCTCCATAATCAGTGACTGTGACAAGCCGCTGATTATAAATAAATTATACACTGGTGTTCATACAGGGATTACAGAATCCCGGTGACTAGCAACGTCACAAGTCGCTGATTATAAAGAAATTAGAGACTGGTGTTTATACAAGGATTACAGAATCCCTTGTATTATAATGTTATTCCACCCAGTATGTACATGGAAATTTAAGTAAAAGAACGCAGATCAGTATCTTTTTCCCTGAGCTAAACTCTCAGCCTTCACACCAGGATCTAAGGGCCTGATTAGGATGGCGGTCGGACTTACATCCGACCGCCATCCTGGTGGGAAACAGGTGGTCCCGCACCCTTAATCACGATGCGAATACCTTCAAGGCAGTCTCAAAGTGTATATTTTGTATTGGGGCGGGTGCTGTGGGCTGCAGCACAAGCTGCAGTACAAAATATGCACTCTGTGCATATACCTGCACTATGTGGCAGGCACCATGTGGTGCCTGCCACATGGTGCAGGGATATGTTAGGGGGCACCATAGGTGCCCCCCACGGGGCATGTCGGAGGGCATGGGAGGAAGGGGGGCCCGCTATGGGCCCACAATGTCCCTTTCCGCATACCTTTTCACGGCGGGTAAACCACCATGAAAGAGCCGGCAGGAGGGGACATTGTAATCCCTACGGCGTTGCCTGGCAGACATTGCCACGGTTGTAGGGATACAAGTCCCTCCGATGGGCCTGTTGGATCCATGGCGTTTGGCCAATCATCCACCCGCCATCCTAATGTGGCAGGCGGTAATCAGTATTACGATTGAGGTGGGACTGCCACCAACGGACTGTCGGTGGCGGTCGCGCTGTCGTCGTAATCAGGCCCTTAGATTATTGGTGTTTAGACAAAATATCAGAGAAAAAAATGTCTTGTGGACAAAATATTGTGTCAAAAATATTGAGGACAAAAATACTGTGAAGCTAAGTTTCTAAGGGTAAGCAAAGTTTTAATATATATAACTCCATATACATGTACCTTGATGATATATCTATCTTTAAGGTACCTAGATGTGCAGTTAAGAATACTAAATCTATTTGCACTTATCTTCTCGATATTTTGATCCTCTATATTTTTAACATGATATTCTGTACACACAATGTTTTTGTTCCCGATATTCTGTCAGTGATCCGTGAAAGCAGTTATAAACAGCGTTTTGTGATCTCTATTGTATCTAATTACTTCTTTACACCAAATATTCCATGTACTAGCAAGAATCAATTCAATACATCAAATATTTTAGAAGGAATTGTATTGCTCATAAGGCTAATTTTATCCTTAAAATACACATGTTTCAACTTTAAAAAACAAAGTTTTATTATGAGTAATCTAATTGTCATTTTGCAGTCGAATATTATTGCATTTTTTCACTCCTGCCCTTCCTTACCTTTATGTTGTGGATGGCTTCACGTTGCGTTCTACCAGGGCACCATGTGTTGTGTCTAGAGATGGGTGGAGGGTTGTGCCTTCCAAATTGGTAAGAGTTTTGGCAGCCTGTCTCTTTGTTTTGGTTTTTCCATGTACAATGTGAACATGAATAAACACTACGCACTTGAAAATTATTAAGAAAATGATGGAAATTATTCTGCCAAAACTCATACAAATTTGGAAGGCACAATCCTCCACCCATCTCTAGACTTACCCTATAAAGGCTCTTGGGTGTAGCCATTTGTGAGGAACGTGCCACCACCAGGATTGGGCCCTGACAACTGAAGCACAAAAGCCCACATTTCTCCACCCACCAGAGCAAACCACACCATGTGTTGTGTACCTTGTAAATCACATATCATAACAGAGACCTAGGCCTCTAAACCTGTGTTTTCAGCAACCATGCAGTCTGCCTCAGGGACATAAAGTTCACCATATTGGATGTGCCTGTAAGCATTATTTAATCAAGTGATAAAGGAAATGTATTATTGCACTCCTTATGTAATAAAATAGAACAACCAAATGTTTTCATAAACTTAACTTCATCCCTCATGTCCAGAATGTGGAAATGCATTTTTTTCTATAATGGAGCACAAGAGAAACTAATATAAAAGTAGCTTCCTATATGTTTTCTTGGAAGAAAATACTACTTCCCAAATTCCAAATTATGTACACTGTGAAATGGTGTAATTGATTTGTCCTGTTTTTTATTTTTTTTACACCTTGTACATACTTTCTGAAACTTGGCCAAGCGGACAGTATTATGGAAATGCCCATGGTGCATATGGGCTTTTGTGCCAATTTTCTGTGGTTTTACATAAGGGACTACTGATGTTTGCATGGACTCTTCTGAAACAGTAATAATGCAGGGGCATGTTTTGTGCTCATTCTATTTCTCAGTTGGGAGTGAATGTGGCTCAATACATTGAGGTCCTATAAAAATTAGGGATAGCCTTTGGGGCTGATTACGAGTTCAGCAGTCCTCCTATAGGACCACCACCGCTGCACTCCAAGGAGGACTGCCAAGCCAGTGGTGCACCCACCTGCCTTTTTTCCGAGTTGAATCCAGGGCAGGCAGGCAGCGTGGCAGCGCCGGTTTCGCAGCGGCAGTCTGTTCGGCTCATTGTAAGAGCCTAACAGACAAACCACCACCGTGACAGCATGTACTGCACATCCCTGCACGGTGTGACATGCACCCTGTCATGCAGGCCACACAGTGCATGAACAAAGGTGTAAATATAGCAGACACAACATGTGCCCCTCGCACACACCCCCATGGGCAAGCTCGCCCAGAGGCTCTATTAGGGCCCTCTGACTTGCATGTCCGCCACCCTTTTTATGATGGGCTCACCACCGTTAAATGGGCGGTGGAAATGCAACTAGGAATATGCTCTGCAGTGCCAGCATCGGCACTGCCAGCACATTCCTGCCCTTTTCCACACCGTCACCACTGCAGAATCTGGGATCTCGGCGGAGCGGCGGTCCTGTGGCAGTCCAAACACCACACTCGTTATATGGCGGGTAGACCCGCAGAGGTGGCGGTAGTCGGACCGTCACAGCGAGTACGTCGATCCCAGGACCGCCACAGCGAGTACGTCGATCCCAGGACCTCCGTACTTGTAATAACCCCCTTTGTCTCTACATCCAAGTCTTACTACTGATCAAGGCAGAAGTCCTAAAAAAAGAAGTGGGGGGACGATGATGTCACGACCGGAAGTGACGTCACGAAAGGTGGCTTGCACCATCAGACTCATTGCCTCCCCTCGCTCACCCCTTAGATGCGATTGCATCAGAGAAGCCAGCGCGTGAGCAGCGTTCTGAATGGGCTCCGATCTCGCCCCACAGAGGCCAGGGAGTGAATGTGTGGCTCCATTTGCTCCAGTTATCGAGCTTGTGGTAAAATAAGTGGGGGACGCCGTCCACCCGCGTGGTACCCCGGCTCGAGCCCTGCTACTGATGCTGGGACAGGGACAAGGAGTCTATCAGGAGGTGCACAGGCTCTGTGCCACATACAAAGATGTACACAGTTAGTGTAGACAGTCCCACCTGCGCAGAGATGCCTGCACCCTGCTTCATGCCAGAACGGTCCCTTGAAACTGCCAGAAAACCTTTCAGTGCTGCGACATCCCCAGTGAAGGTGCAAGTTCGTGCCTGCACTGAGGGGAGATAATGTTTGTTTCAAATGGACACACCATTCTGGTCTGATTCTATTCACCCGATGATGGTGCTTTGTGGCCCAGACAGGGACTGTGCACTTAATATGTAATTCAGCACCAGATGCACTGCGATCAGCCTACTTCAACAAAGATTTAAGAGGCAGCGATGCTCAATCAGAAATTCCAATAAATGGCATGGTAATTGTGGGGCAAGCACACCTTTCTCCGTTGCATCTATCACTTTGTGTTCAATTTGGTGGTAAATGAGAATACACAATTTTTCAACAACAATCCTCTACAAAGTTAGACTGACTTTTCCCTGTTCCATGACAGCCAATCGTTCTAGATTTACTGAGGTATTTATTTATTTAAGAGTTTTTATTTAGCTCATTGATTAATGACATGATAAAAACTACTTGTTGTAACTCAGAACTGTAGAAAGCCTACTTGAAAATGAATGTGGTTATAACAAGAGCTAAATGCCAGGTAGACTGGTTGATATTGGCATGAACATGATTAGGGCTTCATCATACACGTGTGTCTGTCCCTACATTCTATTCTATGTTTTAACTAAGGACTGAATTTTTATAAAATAGGCAGCGTTAAAGTTTACTTACATCCCACTGGCAGTTGCAAATCTCCCCTAGCAACTTTTGACCATGGAATCTACTGTACATTCCATTCCATGAAGCCATGACTATTAAACAATGTGTATTGCAAGCAGACGGTCACTGTATGTCTCACTCTCTTATTAAACGACAAATAAATCTGGAACCTGACTGGAAGATTACCCAGACGCATGCCCATAATGTTTGATTCATGTTAACAGATTGTGTGTGTTAAATGGGAAATGGCCTAATGGGACCCATATGCACTCGATGCTGGGGTCTCCACGAGGCACACAGCAGGTTTCACAGAAGGCGCATCACTGTGTGTGCTGCAGTTGCTAGTGTTTTTAAAGTCCTGGGACTGTTTCTATTGGAGTAGTCCTAAACTGTGATTTACTGGTGTCTGTGCACGCAGACGCCTACACATTCTTGAGTCATTTCTGAGTTACTGAGAAGAACCACAGGTTGGCGGAGCAAATGTATTTTGTAGATTAAAATCAAGCTATTTGATATGTAAAGATAGCTTATAAAATAAACAAGAAATAATCATTCATGAGGATTAAGCTGATAACAGAAACCAGCTAAAAACAGCTCAATGCTTTTGATGCTAAATAAAATATTTTTAAAATCCACTTTTGCCAGAGAAGGGGACCCAGGCGGATCCCTGTCCAGAAACTACTATTGAGCTGCTTCTGGAATTCGGGACTACCGTAGGGAAAAACGCTGACTTTGTCCTCGATGAATTTGCTGTCACCTGAACGCATTCAGCAGCTCCACCCTTTATCTACTTAATGTTCAGAGCGGCAACCTATAGGGGATGAGAGAGGTTTCACTTGAATTATTTTTTGGCTTAGCCCAATACAAATGACTCACATAAAGGACCCTCAGCGCTCCTTGTGTTCGATTTGCATCCTGGCTGGAAGCTAGCTGGTGTTTGTGGCTAAGCTACAAACTATGGGCCTGATTCACAAAGCCAATCTGAGACAAAAGTCTAACTTTACTTCTTTTGGTATTCACAGAGATCATTTACGAGTAATATCTTTACGTCCGAAGTCGGGTCGGAATCTCCGCACCTAGGCTGTACTCTCCGCACTCGGGCTGTACGCTTCGGCTCGCGCCGGATAAAGTGTAGTCAATGGGCCAGAATGCAATTTTTACAAAGGAGAACATTAAGAACATGTGATAAATGGTAGAGGAGCGATACAAAAGGTGATGATGGACGGAGCGTTTGAGCAAATCAAACACTCACCCCCAGTCAACTGATCTGGGTTAGATGGTAGAGGAGGTCACGAAAATCAGTTTGGGGAGGGAAAAGAGTGCAGCGGACACTACATTATATCCCAGAAAAATGTGCCCCTTTGCATCATGGTTCATGAGGTACACAATTTGCGCTCCCCTCAGTGTTGACTGTAGTGTCAACAGTACAGTCAACGCTGAGGAGATCGCCCTTAGTGTACACTGTATTATTGACACTATATTCAATAAAGGGGGGGCACAAATGGTACCATGTTTCAAAGGAGCAAACTTTTCTGAGTTATGATGTAGTGTCTGGCCACACCCTTTTCCCTGCCCAAAATGTTTTGCATTCCAGCCCATTGATTACACTTCATCTGGCCCGAGCCGGAAAGTACGGCCCGAGCCGGAGAGTATGGCCCGAACCAGAGAATACTGCCCGGGTGCGTAGAGTACAGCTAGGGTGCGGAGATTACGGCCTGACGGCAGACATAAAGAGGCGATTTGTAAATGACTTCTGTGAATACCAAAAGCCGTAAAGTTCAACTTGTCTCAGATTACCTTCGTGAATCGGCCCCTATGATTTGGAGTCAAGTTTGAGGTTTTCCAACCTCGGTATGTAAGGCATATGCATACATTGAAAGAATGTCAGATGTACCTCTCTATGTGAGAAACTACACTCATTTATATACCACATACAATTTAACTTTTCTTCAATTTTCCACATACAATTTTTTATCTTCAATTTTGATAGTGCTGTTCATTTCAATGTACGATTTCAAAGCGCTTTACATCACACAGATATCATACAGAGGCACTGATTCATATGAGTGTGTAAGTCAATAGGGAGGACATGTTACATAAGACAATAAGGGTTACAAGGTGTTGGAGTCACATATAATCAATTACTTATTAAGGGGGCTTGGTCATGAAAAACACAAAGTCAGGATTTGAAATGTGTGTGGGGTCTATAGATTGCGGTGATTGTTGTTGTTTGTACATATAAGTCTTTATTGGTACTCAAAAAACACTTCTTAGTGGTTTTGCAATAATGAAAGATTGAGAAAAAAACACAATAAGATTTGGCATTAGTGCCTTCAGCTTGCATGCAGTTCCTTCATGACGGTTCATAATGGCTAAGACAAGGTTCTCTGTCACAAAACCAAAAACCAACTGAGATATTTATATATATATATAAAATACAAATCAGTGACCCGCATTATAAAAGTTGTGCTTTGCATAGTACATTACCCTTCTATTCTAAAAGCAGATCTCCACCGATTGTGTATTAAACATCAAAGCTGCGTTTTCATAATTATACCCTGTAAATTGCCTGATTGACAATCATCTCTAGAGCAGAAGCAGCCTGTTTGATACAAATTAAGTAAGCCAAAACCGATTTACTGTCACATATGTCTTGGTTCACAATATCCTTGGAAAAAGCTAAACTAGTGGTTCCTCCCAAAGATAAAGCTTTCGAATTCTAAAAAGATTAACTCCAATGCTAAACTGTCAAATACAGTAGTTAAATAAGATGTTAATCAATACACAAAACGTTGTAAAACACAATAGGGGCCTATCAACAAAATGCAACTTGTAGTCCATGTAGAGGCAGTACACTAGTGCTACTACAATGCTATTCACAAACCTATAGCCAGAGACATTGGGCCTCATTTATGAAAACTGACACATCGCTGCGTGAAAACAGCGATGCTTCACCTTTCATTGCGCCCTCCTTGCGACATGCTGGATGCGTCATATTTATAATATGACGCATCATGTCGCAAGGAGTTACAGATACGTCAGTATTTCTGACGTATCTGTGTGGCGCAAAAGTGACGCATTGCTGTAGTGTGTCACAAAAGTGACGCAACTCTGGCAAGTTGTGCTTTCACATGGGGCAAGCCCCATGTGAAAGGGCCTGCGTCAGTCTTACGCCTGCTGTGAGGCAGGCATAAGAAATTGACGCATTTGTGTCCTAGAAGTGGCGCAGTGAAATCTCATACATATCACTGTGTCACTTCTACAGCACTTTCTTGCGTCAATACGCCCCCCTTGCATACATTATACCTGGCGCAGGTATAATGTGGTGCAGGGGTTTACAAAGTGACGCGTCTACGTAGATGCGTCACTTTGTACATATGGCGCAACAAGGCGCATTTTTACACCACTGGCGTGTCACAAAAAGTGACGCACAGACGGCATAAAAGAGACACACAGCCTCATAAATGAGGCCCATTGTTTTTATCCAGTGTTCTCCACCTCAGTTGCAGAGTTCTCCGCACAAATAGGTTTTGCATTACAGTAGTAAATGTGCAAGGGAATGGCTGGAAAATGTAGAACATTTACTACTAAATGTGAGGGGATTAGGGAGGAGTGAAGAAGGGTTTATGGAGGTCTAATGAGGGAATTAGGGAGGGACATGCAGATACAAACACCCACCCACAAAAGAGTAAGCCCATAGTTATTCACAAACTACAATTCTAAAGTTATAACAGCCAAAAAGGAGTTGAAAGCAGTTGTACATGTACTCCAGCCCACCGGCCTTGGAATAAGTCTGGCACAATACATGGCCACTCATAGGTACTGCAAAACACTCCCATACAAAATATTGGAGGTAGGGGCTTAAGATAACACTGCACAAGAAATATTGTGAAATAAAATGTTATGTTATGTTAAGAGATTTGTAAAGCTTCTGGTTACTCCGAAGGAGCATTCCGCGCTAAAGATAAACAGCACTGAGCTCCAAGTATCAGTCAGTCAGGTTCTGCTACAAGGGCAGATCAGTCATATGCTATTTCCTGAATAGCCAGTTCTTGAGATTTTTCTGAAATCTTACTTCTGATTACTCCGATCCCAGGTCCCGGGGCATAGTGTTCCATAGTTTAGCTGCTAGTAGCCTAAAAGAGCTGCCCCCCAAGCGCATTAAATTCACTCTAGAGACACCGTAAGCACCGCACCAGAAGAACTGAGGTATCTGGCGGGAGTGTAGGTTTGAATCAGAGGAAACAAGTATATGTTATGTTATGTTATGTTATGTTGTTATATTATGTTAAAATATTTTATACCGCGCTCGGTCACCGAACGGTTTCATGGCGCTCATAACAAATGCGGAGGGCAGGAGCGGGGCTTATATATATTGGGCTCTTCTGATTGAGTATCCGATGCACGAAGCAGAGTGCTTTGAAGGAGACTCTATTCCTAATGGGGAGCCATTGAAGTTTGGCAAGTCCCGTCCTTATGGAGGACTGCTTTGGAATTTTTAGAGGGAACCGAGCTGCAGCATTTTGTACCCTTTGAAGCATCCCCAGCCTGCCTTTGGAGACCCCAAAGTAGAGTATATTTCAGTAATCAAGCTGGGATACCGGCAAGGCCTGAATATCCATTTTCTTAGCTGATTCTGGTAGCAGTCCCAGAATCTTTTGTAACATCTTTAACATGCCAAAGTAGATTCCGTCTGTAGCCGAGATCTGCTTATCAGAAGATAGCGTTGCATCGAAGGTGATGCCCAAGTTCTTAACTTTAAGTTTAGGGACCGGAGTGGGGCCCAGTTCACAAGGCAACCAAGCAGAAGACCATATTGAGGGCTGCTTTCCGATCACCAAAACCTCTGTCTTATCAGCATTTAATCTAAGACAGCTGGTGTCCATCCATGATGCAAGGTCCACCAGACAGGACTTGAAATTATCTGCGGCCCTCCCGTCATCTTGCGCCAGTGTGATGATCTTCTGAGTATCGTCAGCATAAGACATGATCCTCACATCATGGCATTCAATCATGTCCGCCAGAGGACAGAGATATAAGTTAAACAGGGTCAGGCTTAAAGCAGACACCTGTGGCAAGCCATGTTGTAAGGGTATAATTTCCGAAGTGTGTGATTTCTGGAACACCTGGAATGGTCGGTTGTCCAGAAAATCGGAAAACCATTTGTAGACTCTTCCTCTTCCTACCTTGAAGGCACATCTGTTCTAAAAGCAGGCCGTGTGATACAGTATCAAAATCCGCACTTAAATCTAGCAAGATTAGTACAGCCATTTTGCCTTCATCGGTCAACATACGTAGCATTTCTGAGGCTAATAAAAGGGTGGATTCTGTGTTGTACTGCGGCCTAAAACTAGAATGCATCTCATGAAGAAGTTCATTTTCCTCAATGAACTTCATTAGTTGTGAATTTACATGCTTTTCGGCAATTTTCACAAAAAAGGAAAGCATCGAAATTGGTTGAAAGTTTGTTTCTTAAGAAGAGGAACCACCATAGAACGTTTCCACTCAGCTAGAAGTTGTCCAACTTCGAAAGACAGGTTGAGCAGTGCACATAAGGTTGGAGCGAGAGTCACAAGCCCAGGTTCCAGAATGGCCGGAGAAGCCGTATCTTGTGGGGAGCCTGATTGAACTTTTTCAGCAAGAGAGCAGATTTCTCCTACAGAGGTGTTCCTAGTGCTGAAGGAACATTCTAGTGGAGCGCCAGATGATGCTCTAGGAGAAAGAAACTATGGTTCTTTGCTTTTTATGGGAAGGAAGCATACAAAGAGGATATTTTATTCGAGAAAAAATGAGCAATCTAATTGCAGTTTACTGGGAATTGGGGCCTTGACCGCTGCCACGGAATCTAGTGACATGAGGGATTTGACTATTCTAAAAATCCCATTATAAGAGTGATTTGCCTTGTCAGTCTATTGCGTGAAAAATTGAGTCCCAGAGAGACGGATCTGCCTCTGATACTCCCTAAGCACCTGTAACTCTCACACCATTTACGTTCCAGGTGCTTGCATGCAAACAAAATGATTTAAAATTTTAAATTACCTACACATTTATTTTATTAAGTGTTAAACGCAATGTTCTATTAAAATAGATTTTTCAATACATATATGACTATTGTTGTTTTGTTTAAAAATACTAAATAACATTTTTACACTTTTAATTTAAAAAAAAATTAAAATTAGTTTAACAGATACGCTTTAATACAATTTAGTAAATATTAGTTAAATATAATAATGATAGGGTCATATTTTCACAAATTGTTTGCAACAAAATAATTGAAATTTAATTATTACATTTGTATTTATTTCATTATCTATTAAATCTTTTATTTGATGAGTTAATGTGCTGTTACATATATTTTTTAGTTCTACTTTAATACTAATTATTTTAAGTTAAATTTACATTTTGATATTATATTAAAACAGTTTATTTATATTTTTAAGAAATATATCATTAATGTACATACATAATTTAATTATATTGGTTCTAATACTAAATTATTTACATCTATTTAAATGATAGTGTTAGTTTTTGATTTAATTTAATGATAAATACATTACTTGCAATTAAAGTTATGGAAAGGTTATGAATAATAAATGAAAATATGCAAGAACGGTTACAATAACAATTAAATTAAAAATAAAAGAAGACTATTTTTGAAGCATCAATGTAGAGCTAGGTTTTATGTAGTAGGGAGGAGGCAGTGGTGAATGAAACTGTATGTTGTGGATCATATGGGGGATATTTACATATATTTTGTCTCAAGACTTATCGAGGAGCTATGTCCTACTAGACTGATAATATACCACCCAATATGGTTTGCTCCTCTTTCTAATTATCATCTTTTCATTCATTGACCGAGCATAGCGGTGTGTGATGGTGATATTGCTATGTTTGTTCTGCATTTGCAATACCTGTTTCATTATCGTTAGTGGTGTCAGTGGGCACAGGTTGTGTGTACTGAGGCAGCATCGGTACGGAATACAAGTGTGCACTCATTGTAGAGCAGCTGTTAACGACTGCAACAGGACAAGGGAGTCTGAAAAACCTTGTGGCATAACAACTGTACTATAAATGAACCATTAACCTAGTAATATTAGCAACAATTTCACCACACTACTTTTTACTCCAAATTTCGAAGTCTAATGCCATTGAGTGTTGTGCCCCATCCAGTCTCTAATAATATGAGTATATGCTCCTTGGATGTGACTAGCAGCCTTGCATACAGCATCTAAATCACTGATCTACTTCATTTTCTTATATCCCCTCATTTACTGGTGTAGCATAACGCCCTGTAGGCGGTTAGGGAATCATCCATTGTGTTGCATTCTTTGTAGTGTTGCACAGGAGCAGTGTTGCTGTTAATGACACTGAAGCTCCAGTGCCACCTGAGCCCAAGGTTTTGAGCACAGTTCTGCACCCCAAATATGTTTTTTTACTATTCAGCTTGAGATTAGGAGGGTCACTTTCCATGATTGCATTAGGGCCCAGGGCACTCTTGCTATCCCACTGGTGTATACATAGTGTTCGTGCCATCCCCACATGTGCATATATCTAGTGAGTGTTTTACCACTTTGCATGTTTGCAGTATGAATAACCAGGGGAGAAACTAACTTGACATTAGGAGGCATGCATATGAAGGTGTGTCAAGCCCTGACAGATAAAAGAGCACTACTAGTCCAGTTACAGAGATGAAACAAATGAGACAAACACAAGTCACAAAGGATGCATATGGACAGCTTAACTGCAGGCGAGGCAGGTAATCAAGGAAGCTTTATCATTTCACAGGACTCCAGTGACCTATAAAGGTAAACACTAGAGTTAATCAATAATTACTCTTCAAATACTGGACCTGGACAGGATTAACAGCAAGTTATCATACTTAGGAATGAAAAGAGGAGAATATAAACTGCATAAATTAGAGAGCAAGGTAGAATGAACAAATGTATGCCTTGAATAATAACTATGTATATGAAGTTAAACAATAGACACGTTTTAAGACTTCCCTAATTTATGGAGGATTCAGAAGATGGTAAAACTCCAAAGACGTTACATAAGGACTGCTCTAGAGCTGTATAGGCCCAAGGCTTCCAGGATTTGATTTAAATATTTCACACTGTCACTACATTGTCCAAAATGTGTCAACATTTTGATCAAAACTTTGCAATCTATATTCTTCCATGAAGCGGATCTGTATTTTCATCATTCTGTGCAATTTCTCCCCTTTGAAAATTATAGAATTAAATGGAAATGATGTTTCTGATGGATACTATATCCTCTTGCAGATTTTCGCACATTAAGTACATCCTTTAGGTGCCAGACTGGATCTTAAAACCTTTTCAACTGCAGTACCTTACTAGCAGCAACAGGTGGCACCACAGAACATGTCCAAAGGAGGTGTGAGGAGAGGAACAGAGAAAGCTCATCGTCATGACATAACAGTACCAATATCATTACGTATCTTGGGATTTTACTATGAGCAGTACTTCTAATGGGAAGAGCGTGGATGGTGAGGTGTCTGCAGGAAGATAGTGATGGTTATTTAAAAAAGCATTGGGTACACGAAGTAGGACACCTGTCATTCTACTTCAAAATGTAATTAACATAGGTATGGCCATGGATCTACACCTAGGCCTGACATATATCCCTTGCAGAGTTATCTGATGCAAGTGTGTAGAAACTCCATGCACATCTGCATATGGCCATAATAGTGCCCAGAAAATGGGAGTAGGAAAGGGAAAATTATGGAGGGGCACAGGGATGGACAAGTAAATACAAAACATATCAACAGAAAGGTAAATCAGTTGCAGTCCACAGTGTTACAACTACATCTACGCCCTTCTCCCAAACAGTCTCAAATCTACTCTAGGTAAGCGCATTCGCACGGCCACTTATATGCACTGCAATGATTTTTTTTTTGTATGATTCACACAGGAATAATTGGAGGCAGGGCATAACCATGCCAGCACAAAGCCCACAAACACCTACAAATGAAATTGTAACTTTAAACATTGCAGTCACTGATATACATCACATTGCACAAATGCTAAAAAAAGACATTAATGGAAAAAACTGAAAACATTATAGACACCCATAACAAATCACATAACATTTTTTTACCTAACTAATGCACATACACATAAAATTATAAACATATGAATATGTATGCACACAATTCATTTCACATTCAGTACTACATACAAAGGTATTATTAAATTATTACACATTCCATGTCCCTAACAAACACATGTGCACAAACACAATGAGACACAACACATCCGTAGCTGATGTCTATCATGTACAACATATCACAGTACAGTGGGGAAAAGAAAGAGTTGTGGGCTTTGTTATGTGGTCCCATTGCTAATGTTTATATTGTGTGAACTATTTTCCTCAGGTAAAGACTGTTTCCCTATTTATTTAAATGTATAGCTCTATTTAGCTTAGACCGAGATCTGTGCCTATGTTATGTAGAACAAAATGTGGGCAATTTACACCTAAAGTACAGATGCAGAGTTACTGTAATAGCTTCATGATGTATTTTTAATGTTATGCTCTCCCCACTCTCTTAACTAAGGGGGTGGGAAAGCATACTTCTAGTACCAGTCTTATCTTTCCACCCGAAGTTGCTGAATGGCGTTATATTCAAGGATACTATCAAATGGACTGTCACTAGGAGAAAGCCCTGCCGCGGAGCCACTGCCGCAGACAGATGGGACATGATTACGATGTAGGGCGAACTCACGTATGCCCGACACTGTTGTGGTCTCGGGACGGACCGACCTCCGCTCAGGCATTCCGACACTGCAATTACAATGCAACCGCAAATGTTACGGTTGCAAGCTCCCCTTTCTCTATGGGAGCTTGTGCTGCAGTTGGAAACCGGCCGCAGCACAAGCTCACATGGAGAAATACAAAAGAATAAAAAGAAGAAATAAAGAAAAGAGACAGTAAAAAGAATAAAGAAAGAAAAGACAAAGAAAGCCCAGAAGAGGCTAAATAAAGTAAAACAAAGGAATAAAAAGAAGAAATAAAAGGGACAAAAGATCACAAAAGAGAAAAGAAGATAAAAGACAAAGAGAAGTGAAAAGAAAAAAAGGATCGAATTAACAAAAAAAAAGAGACACTCAAAGAAGAGAAAGACCACACAAAGGCAAAAGTGAAAGAAAAGAAGAATATAAAAGGAAAGAAAACAAGAGGAAACATAGAACAACACACTAAGAAGCGACAGAACAAAAAGAGAAAAGGGCACATAAAGGCAAGAAGGCAAGGATGGCAGACCCAAAGCCCAGTGCACAATACAGGAGGCCACTGCTGTTCAACTTATCGGAGCCACAAACAGGAATAAGGTGGGAAAAGTGGATCAGACGGTTTGAAAGATATATGGAAGCAACAGATGTAATGGACGGAAAGCGATTAGGGTTACTGCTGAACTTAGCAGGGGATGACGTCCAAGAACTTCTGCTGACACTGCCAACCGAAGAAACAAAGACATATGAGAAACTAAAGAAATGCCTAATGGCCAAATTTGACCCACAACGGAATGTTGACTTCGAACGATATACATTTACTATTGCGTGTCAACAAGTGGACGAGACACTGGATGACTTTGCGACAAGGTTGAGAAAATTGGTGACACATTGTGAGTTCGACAAATACGACAACGAACAAGCAATAAGGCTACGGATCATTGAAGGCTGTCGTGACACAGGATTCAGGGCAAGGATTCTAAAAGAACCGACCTCATTGGAGAACATCCTGTCACTGGCAAGAGCAGAGGCGAGAGCAACGGCACATGCCAAGGAAATGGAAAGAGGGAAGAATGTCGAAATCGAGAATGCACACCACATGATGAACAAATATCGCACAGGCCGGTGGAGGAATGACCGGAGGGAACAAACAGAGACAACCTGAAGGAACATGCTACCGGTGCGGAATAAAATTTTGACACAGAGGCCTGTGCCCAGCGTTTGGCCAAACGTGCAAAAGATGTAATGGAAGAAACCACTACGACAATGTGTGCCAAGGCGTACAATTCAGAGATGACAGAGAAAGAACAGGAAGACCACAAGAGTTGACAACAAGACACGTCAGATATGTCAACAAAGAAAGGAGAAGTTCATCACGAGGGTCAGGCGAAGAAGAGGAAGAAGAGAAAGTGGAAAGGCTATGGCCCACATGCATCAAGCATTTTTGCAGTCGCAGACGGTGCGATTCCTTAAAATCGGCCGTTTGCGAATGCAAAAGTGCTTGTTGGGATGCATCATGCCATTTTAGAAGTCGCATCTTTTTTACGATTTCTAAAATTGCATTAGCATTTAAGAAATCGCAATTGTGCGATTTCTTAAATGCTATGCATCATTATAGAAAAATATGCTTTTTTTAAAATTGGAAGTGCAAATTACCACGAAGTTCAACTTCGTGGTAAATTGCGAAATTGATTAAATATGCACAAAAATGCATTTTTTAAACTGTAAAGTTACACACACACATGTCCTCAGGACATGTGTGTATGTAACTTATGCTGAAAAGTACATTTCAGGGGTGCATGGGGGGGTCCTTTGGACCCCCCCCTGCACCCATGAAATTTTCTAAGTGCCACTCGCAATTTCCATTGACTCCTATGGGCCTTTTGGCCCATAGGAATCAATGGAAATTGCGAAAATTAAGTTAAGAAATCGGTATTTCTTTGGGATTCGGTAAAAAATGCGATTTTTACCGAATCCCACAAGAATACCGAAAATATTGATGCATATCATTTTGCATTTCTTAATTTGCGATTCCTTATTTTTCGCAAATTAAGAAATGCAAAAAGACACAATGATGCATGTGGGCCTATATTACATGTCGGAAGCACACACAGAACTGAGTGGGGGAGACGAAAAAGGAGAAACAACACACCCAACAAACAAAAGCACACGGGAAAAGACGGACTCGGCAATGATAGGAGTAGGAGCACATGAAGCGGTATTTGTACTGGACAGTGGTGCAACATGCGATGTCATGTGTGCATCAGAGTACGAGAAGATGGAAGCCAAGCCGACACTGAGAGAGTCTAGGGTTGAGGTTTTCACCTGGGGGTCAAAGAAACAGGTAACAAACCTGGGAAAGTTCACAGAGGAACTGAAGTACAAAGACAAAAAGAACAAAGAGGACATACATGTGCTGAAGGGCGATGTCCCAGGACCTTGCCTGCTGAGCAACAGCACCGCCCAAGCCATGGGTCTGATGAAGCAAAGCTTCACATATTTTGCGGCTTGCTGTATTCATGAACCTCGTTTATGTATAACAAGGTAATAAGTGTACGTCTTACTAACGTTATATTTAGTTTAAGCAAAGTTTATGAAGCTTGCCTATGTGTATTCCTAATGAATTTAATCCGTGTCCGTAAAATATGGCCGCCGCTTGTATTTAGTCACTGCGCATGCGTCAGTCACACTCACGTGTCCTGACGTGTCTGCAGAATTGGAGGGAAATTTATGCGCATGCGTAATACATAGCTTTGCCTGTAACGTGGTACTGCTCGTGCCACTGCTCTTGTGCCTGTTATATGTAGCTAACATTTAGACTGCATAAGTATATTTTGTAGTGATAAGTTGAAAGTTCAAAACCAAATGATGTGTTTTCATAATGTTATTTTTATGTATTAATTTGTTCTCGCTTACTTTTCATGTACTTCGGGAAATGTGGGTCTGTCTGTACCGAGAGCCATCTTGGAGGTCCCTTCTGCGCATATGCGACTTTCCGGGGACCTGACAACTTTGGCTGATGGAACTTAGCCAGCTGGCAGTGATGGGCAAGAAGCTCCTGAGAACTGACCTGAAAACCCAGGAAAGCGGAGCCAGTTGTCCTAACTCGGCAACAATGTTAATTGTCACTCGTATTTCTGCACAGTTTCTCATGGGAACCCCAATCTTGCTAGGCGGTACCCAAATATGTAAATGTAGCATCCAAATAGACTGTTATGATTGGTGTGTTACCCAAAGCCTACCTTAGGACCAATCGAAATTGGGGATTCTGACACTTTGCAACATTTGGGGGGTGGTACCCTGTCCCAAAACAGTATATCTACCCTGGGTTCACCTAGGGAATTTGTCCGACTTGTCTGGTTTAGCTGACCTGTCACTGACCCATCGTACTCAATAGGTGACTGAAGATACAGAGCGCTGCGGAGCACTCTGTCCGAAATTGACCATAGACTAAGGTTTTACTGAACCTTAAAGTGCTGGCGAAGCACTTTGCTGGGAGTTCGCTGATCCAATCGGGATCTTGATCGATAGCTGCAGAGAGGGTGGAACGCAGGCGTTGCTTCCAAACTGCGGGTGCGGTCCTGTCCTGAGCGGTCCTGTCCTGAGGGTTTGCTGTCCTGTCCTGAGGTCCTGTCCTGATTCCTAATCTGAGGGTATCCTGTCCTGTCTTGGGTGTCCATTCTGCACCTGCTGTCCTTTAAGGGGTATCCTTCCTTGAGGGTTTCCTGTCCTTAACTGACCCGTGGCCAGGGTTTGGTTTCCACACCAGTCTAGGTAAATACTGCTCTAAGTTCTTTAAACTTGCACCTTTCTATATTTCAGTCTTTTGCTTCAATAAAGACACATCTTTGCACATGTTGATTTTTCCATGCTTTTGCCGCAAACTATTGAATCATAAAGTTAAGTGCATATACTCTTAAATTGTTCCTATGCTATCCTACCTTTTAGAAATCATATTTTGCATTGCAGTTTGTCATTTTCTGATATGGTCTAGAACGGCCTTACTTAAGCTGTCTGAAAACTCCTTGCCTTGAATACATAGCATTTTCTCTTTATCTCATAATTGCATTTAAATGGTTACCCTGACTTTATTTCTCTATAGTTATGTACTTTTCATTATCTTGGTTATTGATTGCCTTATTCTTGTAAGTTTAATGCTTGACGATAACGAACTTTAGATAAACATTTTAAAACTTCCAGTTGTCCGTGGTCATTTACAACAGTATTGAATGTCATTTGAAATTGCATTTGCTGCCTTTCCTTTTACAGCTAGGCCCCTGATCCATTGAAGTCATAGGTACCCGTGTCGGTGGATGGTAAGTCGGGTACACTGAGTAATAACAGTAGGGAACACACACACAATTGGTAGCAGCCCGTGAAGTCGCCCTGTCAATGAATAGTGTAAATTGAAAGTATATGGGCCCTGAAGCCGGAAACGGCGGAATCATTGGCTGGGTGACCTCGCGCGCTCTATCAGTTTTCTGGTAGATCAGAGGATGGTTAGGGACTAGCTAAAGGTTAGGTAGGACTAGTTAGACTAGTTAAGTCGGTAGCTGCTAGTATATTAATGCTGCTATAGGAAAAGGTCATTACGAGAGACCTGATCAATCTCTTGTGAATACGCATGAATAATCTCTTGTAAAAACAATTCATGAACTGTTTTTTCATTATTATTCTTGTTCTTATATTGTTATATGTATTAATCCATGCGTTTGTAAATCGTATTGTTTCTTGTTGTCCGAACTCCCCGGGGAATTGAAAGGGCAAGTGGTGAATAGAATCCATTGTCCTGAGGTCACAGGCTTAAGGAAAGTTAGGTGCAGGTTAGGATAACCGGGAAGCACTAACTAGGGTTTTCTGAATACATGTGTGAATAAATGTCAGTAACGAGGTTCATTGGCAAAATTCCCATAGTGGCGTAACCTAGTAAGGGTCACATCGGAAGAGTAGCAGGTTCCTCGGAGCTTGGGTGAAAGCAAAGGGGTCCGCTGGGAAACCTTAGACTCGGATATATCCCGGAGAAGTGGATGAGTTTAGGGGAATAACAGGTTCACCAATGCTAGAGTGAAGGGTAGGCGGAAGAGATCTACCCGCAGCGTGTGAAAAGTAAATGGAAGTAGTTTACTTGCAGTAAAAGAAATCTGTTCTGTCTAGACACTTGAGCACTGTGGCGAATGTGTATTTGTTGTAAAATAACCAAGCACTGAGCACTTTAAAAGGAAAGAAAGTTTCCGTTACCTTGTGAAGGGAGGGAGTCCGCCGCGAAGCGTCTCTGACGTCACTCCGTGCCGCGCTGGGATTGGTAGAAGCAGCGGGCGGGTAGCGGGGCTGAAATTGTAAAGGAGGGGTGAAGCGCCGAGGAGTGAGAACTGTCTCACGAAGGGGCCGCGCACCCATTGGCCAAAATTATTTGAACGCGTGCACCTCATTGGTCGCACGGAATTGCAAGACGCGTTCTGATTAGAGGTGACTTTGTAAACAGAGTTAAGCATAGAAATTGTATGTGGCACTCGTATTGTCCAGAGACTAGACCCGATCCAAGAAACCAAGGGTTTGAAAGGGATCAGTGGAAAGCTAATAGATACGATATTATGTACGGAGCTAAGAGAAAGATGTCCCTTGTAAGCAGGGTAAAGAATTATTTCAAAACGGACAAACCGATTAAATCTAGAGAGGGCGTTACTATCCCACCACCGAATACTCCTGCCTCATTCATGATGTTTGACCGAGGGTACAATACCTGTGTGTGGTTGGAGAATTGGGTAAGGTACACAAAAGATGACGGAGTATTGGCTTTTCCGTTAGACGGTACCTTCAATGGTAGGATTTTATTCAATTTGAGAACCCGCATGAATGAATTACATACCAGACCGAGACTAACGCAGTATGAGGCATTAGAGGAATGGGAAATTGAGGCTTTCGAAAGGGAGAAACCCCGAATGGACAAAGGTCTGACCAAGTGGTATCCAAGGCTGAAACAAGAGACCAGGGATAAGAGGATGAAACAGTGGAGGCAGAGCATGATTGTTGAGGGTCTGTTCCCCATGATGCCAGCATGTACCCCTTCGGGGGAAGGGAAAAAGACAGAAAAATGTCAGCATTGGGGAGCCCTTGGAGAGTCAGACGATGAATTGTTAGATGACATCTTTACGAGAAGTCCGCCCCCTTATAATGAGGGAGCCCGACCTTCCAGTGCAGGAGAGAATCCCCAGCGTCCATCTATTAAGGAGGAAGACAGATCCCTATGCAGGGGGGGAGGTGGCCAGGTGTTGCCCTATTTTGAGAACCCCGGACCCGCAGAGGTACGCAATATATATCCTAGAATGCCCGAGAGCTCAGAGGAAAAATGTTCCCGTGAAAGAACATTTTTTCCCAGACCTCTGTATGAAAACGAAGAAAAGCCAGTAAGTTCAGGAGTACCCTTTTTGCAGCCTCCATATGGGGAAGAGCGTAGGTCATTTGGCACAGGAACTTTGTTCCCAAAACCAAATTATGGTGGGGGACCAAGTGAAACGCATCCTACTGCCCCGAGTTTTACGCCTCAACTGACCCCACAGATGATACCTGACCGAACCTTAGGAAAAGTATTAGATGAAAGGGAGCAAGAGGCCATAGCGAGACAGAGGTCAGAAATAATTCAGAAAATCTCCCAGTTAAATACCAGTCCTGAAGCTTTGACTATTCCGGTAACAATCGGACCCGTGGTTCCATTGTACGGGAATAATCAAGGAGGTCCGAACCCTCCAGTTATGAACCCGATAATGGCCCCGCCGAGGCAAGAGCCCCTACTGATAGACGATCAGTCCAGTGAGTGCGAGTCCGAAGTTGTATTCTTGGACCTGCCAAACAAACAAACAGGGAAGGGAGTGCAGAAGAGGCATAATCCTTTTGATACAAAAGAAATTAAATTAGAATCAGCAACGGGTACCAGGAGTGTCTCTTTGGTAACGCCGGAAGAAATTGAAAATTGGAGTCGTGAATTAGAAAAACAGGCTCCGCAAACGAAACCTTTAGACCTCTACAAACTGAGAGTAGAAATAGAAGAATTAATGGCAGGAAATGTGGGATTAGACAGATTGAATACTTATTCCGAGGAAGAATTGCTGTTTATGTGTAAAAGCCTTACCCGGAGTACTAGGGTGCTCCACGAAAAACTGACCGACACCGCAGCTAGTATGGGGATAGATATATCCAGATCGAAGCCCTTGCAGAAGCCATACCGAGCTGAGTTCTCAGACAAGGATTTAGAGAATTTGAATGTGTCAGGGAGAAAGTTGCAGATTAAAGAGTTGCTTGCAGTTTTGCAAAAATGGGGAGATGTGGAAAGGTGGAAAACGAGGTGGGTACGTAAGAAAGATGAGGCACGATCAAGACAAGCTACCCCTGAGTTCCCTCTGAGAGAAGTAGACAAGCCCGAAACGTTATGCCCCATGCGGGAAGTACCAGGTGGGAGGTATGTGCACGTTCCATGGTCCAGACAGGATATTGTGTCCTTTACTAACGATTTTCCGAAACTACGCGAGAAGCCGGTTGAATGGTACCGGCAAGTGGAAAGGTTCGTGAAGGTGCAGAAATGCCTGTGGAAAGACCTGGATGGGTTTTTCGACATTGTGGTCCCGGTAGATTTATGGACCGAGTGTAAAATAGCCATAGCATGGCCCAGTGAGGAGTACACAAGAGATAAAGAAACAGGGGAGCCATCGAAAGAAGTGATGAGAAAATATGAACAAGTAATTCAGCATCTGAAACTAAAGGTGCCAGCCAAGGAAACTGATTGGACCAGGATAGATAGAACAACGCAGGAAAGAGAGGAGACAGTGCACTCCTATTATGAAAGGCTGTTGCAGGTGTTTAAAACATACAGTGGTATAGATAACATCGAGATGAAGGATATGACGCACTTTATTTACAGGTTTGTAAACGGTTTAAGACCAGAAATTTGTCAGTGGATAAAAGATAACAAAATCTGTTGGCACTCCAAAAAGGTAGACGAGGTCCTGCGGTACGCAAAGTACTGCGAGGACGAGATGGCAGAAAAGAAAAAAGCTCTTAAGGAGAAAGTGATGTGGGCTCAGGTGAAGCTCGCAGAACAGCAGGAAAAGCAGTTGAGTAACATGGTCAAAAATGCTAAGAACGAAGGCCCTGGGGGAGGGGGAGGAGGAAAGCCCCGGCCCAAAATGAGCAGGGAAGAGGCTATGAAGAAATTTCCCTGCCATCAGTGCGGCGAAATTGGACACTGGCGTAACGAGTGTCCTTACTTGCCCGAAGATAACCCCAAAATTCCTGATTTAACTCCACAGACGCAGAAAGAGAGACCAAGAAAGACTCAACCACAGGTAAAAACAGTTCAGGTGCCCCGAGCACCAAAGCAAGTATACAGGGGAAAACAGGCAGAGGGAGATGAGATAGAAGTCTGGGAAAGTAATGAGAACAGAAATGCAGCAACTTCGCAGTATCTTCTAAATGATACCTTCCTTTGTGATGACCAGTACTGACGGGGCCTGAGAGGGGAGGACGAGGAGTGCGTACTTGGCGCCTCCTTGCCGGTAGACCAGTCTGGACCATACATTGAAGGAAAGGTTGACGGAAATGATGTCACCTTTCTGTTGGACACTGGCGCTACCCGTTCTACTGTGAGAACAGTGGACGTTCCAAACCTACCCCTCTCGGGAGAAGCCATCCAAGTAGTGGGTGTATCTAATCAATTGATTAGTACTCCTGTTACCAAGCCCATGGAAATATCAATTGGAAACTTTAAGGAAATGCATAGATTTGTCGTTTGCGACACCAGTCCAGTGAACTTACTGGGACGTGATTTGCTGTGCAAAATGAACTGTACCATCTTTTGCACACCAAAGGGTGTTGAAATTCAGACCCCAGATGAAGACGGCATTTATAAACTAATGTTAGTCCGCCCTGACTCGGAAATTAAACGAATGACCATGCAGGATTTACCCCAAGAACTCCAAGAAGCAGTGAAGCCAGAGGTGTGGGACTTTACTGGGAAAGATGTAGGATTAATGAAAAATGTGGACCCCATACAGATAGCAATAAAGGACAATGCAGTATACCCCAATACTAAACCCTACAGGATGAATGCAGAAGTGAAAGCTGGTGTTGCTGTGGAAATACAGAAATTGCTAGAAGGAAACATCATACAGGAGGTAATGAGTAGCCCATGTAACTCTCCGATTATGGGCATCAAGAAGCCTAGTGGCAAGTACAGAGTAGTACAGGATCTACGAAAAGTCAACAAAATAGTAGTTCCCTGTTGCCCTATTGTCCCGAACCCAGCAGTGATTCTGTATCAGATTCCCTGGGATGCTGAGTGGTTCACTGTGATAGACCTGTGTCATGCATTCTTTTCCATTCCCTTGCATCCAGATAGCAAATTTCTTTTCTCATTTGCCTTCGAAGGTCACGTGTATTGCTGGAACAGGGTCCCTCAAGGGTATACAGAGAGCCCCTCTATCTTTAATCAGATCTTGAAAAAATGTTTGGAAACTTTAGTCCTCCCTGGGAACTCTGTCTTAGTGCAATACATAGACGACCTCTTGGTGGCGTCTAAAAGTCATAAGGATTGTGTAATTGACACCATTGCCCTACTGAATCACCTGTGTGAGAAGGGACATAAAGTGGCCCCTGACAAGTTACAGTTCTGTGCAAAATCGGTGAAATATCTGGGGCACCAGATAGAAAAAGGTGTCAGAAAAGTGACATCGGAAAGAGTGAGAATAATTCAAAAGATGCAGTTGCCCCGTACTCAGAAAGAGATCAGAATGTTCCTGGGTGTGATAGGATACTGCAGGCAGTGGATTCTGGGATTTGCAGTCCTAGCTAGGCCCTTGATAAAAATGACCAAAAGAGGAACACCCGAGATTGTAGAATGGGATGATGAAAGCTTAACAGCCTTCACCAAACTACGAGATTGTCTGTGTACAGCCCCTGCATTGGGAATGCCAGACTATTGCAAAGAATTTGCCCTGTTCTGTGACACTCGTGATAATTGTGCATTGTCGGTCCTGACACAAGATCATGGCACAACGAGAAGGCCTGTGGCATATTTCTCTGCCACCCTGGATCCAGTGGCTGCTGGATTACCAGGTTGTCTGAAAGCAGTAGCTGCTACCTGCGCAAGTTTAGAGCAGAGTGAGTCCATTGTCATGGGACATCCGGTAACTGTGTATGTCCCACATGGAGTGGTAATTTTGTTGACCAGAACAAAAACTCAGTATCTTACCCCTAGTCGGCTGACTAAATATGAGAGGATTCTTGTGGGTGCTGCAAATGTAAACATTGTTAGGTGCAGTATTCTGAATCCAGCCACCTTACTCCCCGACCCAAAGGATATGGAAGGGGGGGTGGATGATGAACATGATTGTATTGATCTAACAGAATTCAATACCAAGCCACGCCCAGACATAAAAGAAACGCCATTGCCTGAGCATGACAAAGAATTATTTGTAGATGGTTCATGTCTAAGGCATGAACAAGGAGGCCTGAGTGCTGCCTATGCAGTAGTGTCCCTAGAGAAAATTGAGGAAGCAGGTTATCTATATCATATCAAGTCTGCACAAGTAGCCGAATTGATTGCTATGATAAAAGCGTGCCAAATTGGGAAGAACCTGCGCATAACAGTGTATACTGACAGTCAGTACTGTTATGGGGTTGTGCATGACTTTGGCCAATTGTGGCTACAGAGGGAGTTCCTGACTTCATCAGGTACCCCTATTCGAAATGGAAAAGTTGTTCAGGACCTTTTAGAGGCAATCCAGTTACCAAAGGAACTGGCAGTGGTAAAATGTGCGGCTCATAAGAAGAGCATGGACAAGGTATCACTGGGAAACGATTATGCTGATCGAGTGGCCCAATGGTGCGCAAGAGATCGGTATATTGTAAATCCAAAACGAGGGGGGCCAGGAACCAGCTGCCAACTTCAGGCGTTTGAAGAAGTGCCTACATGGGATGAAGTGAAAGAGTGGCAGCAGGCGGCACCTTGGCAAGAAAGAGAGAAGTGGAAGGAAGATGGATGTAGACCAAGACGAGTGGATGGTGTCATTTTAGGTCCAACTGGTATGCATGTGTTACCTAGACACCTACTTAGCACAATGGCGAGGTTGATACATGAAGGATCACACATGGGTAGGGACGCCATGATTCTAGTGTTCCAACAGACTTGGTACAGTAAAAAGTTCAGGAAAGTAGCAGAGTCCCTCTGCCAGAGGTGCCTGTCATGTCAAAAGATGAACCCAGGGAAGAGGACTGTGGTGGAACTGGGAAAAATTGGGAGGTCTGGGGGTCCCTTTGTAAGGATACAGGTTGATTTCATCACCATGCCCCGGTGTGAAGGAAAGCGATATGTCCTTGTCATGGTCTGTTTATTTTCAAAGTGGGTGGAAGCTTTCCCTACTCTCCAAAATGACGCAAAAACAGTAGCTAAGTGTTTATTAAAAGAACTGATACCTAGGTTCGGGGTTCCAGTCACCATTGAATCAGATCAAGGCTCACATTTTCAGAATGCAGTGATCGACGAACTCTGTAAGGCCTTTGGAATTTCACAAAAGCTTCACTGTGCCTACCGTCCAGAGGCTTCTGGAGTAGTGGAACAAATGAATGGAACTATCAAAAACAGACTAGCAAAACTGTGTGATGCAACTAAACTGACCTGGGTGAAGGCCCTGCCCCTGGTCCTGATGGGACTCAGAAGTATTCCTGATCGCAAGACAGGCCTAAGTCCCCATGAAATCATTATGGGAAGAGTGATGAGACAAGCATGGGTGCCTGGAAGCAAACTGTTGAGTATTACTGATGATTTGGTGCTTGAATACTGCAAGAGATTGGGTGACCAAGTGCGTTCTATCTCTCGCCAGATCGGAGAAGACGCCATCCTCAATCCAACGACTCCTCTCCACAAACTGGTCCCGGGGGACTGGGTGAAGATAAAGAAGCATACTCGGAAGAGCTGCCTGGAGCCAAGGTGGGGAGAAAAACGTCAGGTGATTCTGGTTACTACCACAGCAGTCAAGTGTGCAGGGGTTCCGCGTTGGATACACGCCAGCCACACCCAGAAGGTACCACCAGACGAAGTGCCTGAAGCAGAAGGACGTCCAGCAGAGGACTCTGCAGGAGCCAGACCAGAAGTAGCTGACGACGTACAGCCCAGTACCAGTCGAGCTGCAGAATCAGCAGACGTTGGCCCAAGGATAGTTGATGACGAACTACCAAGAGTCCAGCCTGCTGAAGGGGTCCTAGAAGCTGAGCCAGAAGTAGCTGAAGACGAGCTGCCAAGCATATGGCCAGAAGAGTGGATTCCCTTGATTGATCTCACCGAAGACCCCATTCGAACAAGTGAACGACTTTGGGAAGGTAGAGAGTGGACTAGAGAGGAAAAGCAAGGCACAGGCGAAGAACCTCAGAATCTTGAGATTCACATCAAAACTGAGGAAGGAGAAGGTCAGACAGGGACAGAGCACGTGATTGACACAGAACAAGTGAATAAGACTGAACAAGTGCCCGATACCGAACAAGTGAAGGATACAGAGCAAGTGTTCGATACACCTCCACTGACTCCTGATATCGGGAAGGGACAGACTAGACATAGTGTAATAGTTCGAGCAGAAGAAAGTCCAGAGATCGAAGTGCTTGAACAGGATCAGATAGAATTAGAAGAACGTGTTCAGGAAACAGAGTCAGAGACACTTGAAAAGCAAACACACAATTTACCTGAACAAGGCCAGATTAGTAACCAGGCAGAAGAAATAGATGCTAGCCCTGGAATTAGTCAGATAGAAGAAGAAGAAACTGAGACAGAATTGCCAACAGTTAATGAGAACAAAAGGGCAAGAGAAGGGAACGAAGTTCAAGTACCAACAAAAAGACTTAAGAAAAGAAAGCATCTTGAGCCTAGAAACATAAAGAAATTGAGACTGAGAATAAAAACAGTAGAAGAAAAACGTGCAGAAGAAAGGAGAAGTGCTCGCATAGCAGAACAACCAGAAGACACTTCCAAAAGAAGGAGTGATCGGATAAAGAGACAAAACAAAAAGTACAAGTCACCTGAATGGACACTTGTGTTAGAAGAGCTTGAAGATCTTGATATCACTGACGTAAGCGACGGAGAGCCCGTCCCTGAGTACTCTGACGAAGAGGAAGAAGAGCCACCGTGAATTTGCACAAAGTAAGATACTTGTGTAGAGACACAAAGAGGGGTCGAGAAACTTCTTCTGAAGCCAAAATGTCTGATTCAAACGTGAATGGTAGACCTAGTCGCAGCGGTTGCAAAACTTGCTGCAAGGTATGTGTCTGTAGTATAGTTGTCCTGATATTACTCTGGATAGGACTAACAATTTTCATTCCCTTTGCTGTAAGCAAAGATACTAATATTGTCCCTACTGAAATTGTAAATACTGACAGTGAAGAGCTGACAACACAGAGTGTAGCTAGACATGAGAGAGCACTGAGGCAAACAAAACAAGACTTAGAAGCATCAGATGAGGAAGAACTACATTATCATAGAATTAAAAACAGGACACGCTTAAATGTTTTCGCAAACTTATTAATACACTATGTAGAGACTATGGAAATTGAAGATTGCTATGTCTGCATGAAGCTACCTACCTCTGTAGCTGAAGGCGTGACATACCATCACTTGCCGTTGACATATGGAATCTCCTGTAGTATTTTAGCTAGTTTATTCTACAAAAGAGGACCGTTACAGTACTATTACTCTAACAATGACGTGATCTTTTCTGAACTTCCTATACGTGGGAACTTGAATCCTGTACATACCAAAAGTGACGTAATACGATACATGGGAGACTACTTTCTGACTATAGGTAACATTGACATAGCGGACGCACACAGAGATAACTTGACTTGTTCCTTGCGTGAGCAGGAAAAGATGTTCCTGAACATGCAGAGAAAAGGAGAATTAAGATACAAAAGAAGGCTAATGACGAAAGTCAGAAAAGGCCAAGATGGGCAGAGAACATGGAAGGCACCTCAACTGGTGGGGCGGATCCTGCTCTGTTGCTGGATTTTGAAAAGAAAGGCAAGCTATGTCTTCACCGCGAGAAGACTAGCTATTATAATAACATTTTCATTGGTTCCAGTGAATGCGAACATAATTACAAGGTAATTGGAGGTTGGGGTTTCAAAAATGGGTCAGAGCCTGTGTTTCCTGGAATTTATTATATTTGTGGGGACAAGGCTTATTTCAAATTGCCGGATCACTGGTATGGAAGCTGCTATTTTGGCATTGTCTTCCCGAAAATATACCATGTGAATGGAGTTGCTGGAAGCAGTGAAAATACTAATGGCTTAGTGCGTAGTAAAAGAGAAAGTATAGGTGAAATTATGGGTAGTATTTTCAGTGCACTGATACCTGGAGTGGGAGTGGTTCTGAACACTCACAGAATTTGTAAATTGTCCACTATAGTGGATGTATTGTCTACTGAGACAGCTCATGGATTTTTACTGGTCAACACCGAAATGGTTACGATCAGATCAATGGTTTTGCAGAATCGACTTGCTCTTGATACCTTATTGGCGAAAGAGGGCGGAGTCTGCCGGATGTTGAAGGCGCAACATTGTTGCACTTATATTCCGGATAAAAGTGTACAGATCAAAAGATATGTGAAAAACATTACTAATTTGGCAAAGGAACTCAAACCACTCGAGGTTGATAGTGCCTGGAAGAGACTGGTAGATGGTCTCTCAAATGTAGGTCATTGGTTCGCTAGTATAGGTAAAGGCTTATTGTTTAAAGTACTGATGCCAATTGGAATTATAGGTCTCATTCTATTTTTCATATTTGTCTGTTGCAAATGCCGTAAGCACACCAGAAAGCATGAAGTGAATGCAAGAGGGGTGAAACGGAGTGTGGATGAGCTCGAATTAGAAGAAATGAATAATCAGATATACAAAAGGGTGAAGAATTCTCACCCTACTAAAGATGAGAAAGAAAAGTTGAGAAAATTGTTGGAAGAGATAGAGATGTATAAGGTGTGAGAAGTTGGCATCTGGTGCCATTAAAATTTTGTGATGATAGTAAATATCATCAAAGAGGGGATTGATGAAGCAAAGCTTCGCATATTTTGCGGCTTGCTGTATTCATGAACCTCGTTTATGTATAACAAGGTAATAAGTGTACGTCTTACTAACGTTATATTTAGTTTAAGCAAAGTTTATGAAGCTTGCCTATGTGTATTCCTAATGAATTTAATCCGTGTCCGTAAAATATGGCCGCCGCTTGTATTTAGTCACTGCGCATGCGTCAGTCACACTCACGTGTCCTGACGTGTCTGCAGAATTGGAGGGAAATTTATGCGCATGCGTAATACATAGCTTTGCCTGTAACGTGGTACTGCTCGTGCCACTGCTCTTGTGCCTGTTATATGTAGCTAACATTTAGACTGCATAAGTATATTTTGTAGTGATAAGTTGAAAGTTCAAAACCAAATGATGTGTTTTCATAATGTTATTTTTATGTATTAATTTGTTCTCGCTTACTTTTCATGTACTGCGGGAAATGTGGGTCTGTCTGTACCGAGAGCCATCTTGGAGGTCCCTTCTGCGCATATGCGACTTTCCGGGGACCTGACAACTTTGGCTGATGGAACTTAGCCAGCTGGCAGTGATGGGCAAGAAGCTCCTGAGAACTGACCTGAAAACCCAGGAAAGCGGAGCCAGTTGTCCTAACTCGGCAACAATGTTAATTGTCACTCGTATTTCTGCACAGTTTCTCATGGGAACCCCAATCTTGCTAGGCGGTACCCAAATATGTAAATGTAGCATCCAAATAGACTGTTATGATTGGTGTGTTACCCAAAGCCTACCTTAGGACCAATCGAAATTGGGGATTCTGACACTTTGCAACATTTGGGGGGTGGTACCCTGTCCCAAAACAGTATATCTACCCTGGGTTCACCTAGGGAATTTGTCCGACTTGTCTGGTTTAGCTGACCTGTCACTGACCCATCGTACTCAATAGGTGACTGAAGATACAGAGCGCTGCGGAGCACTCTGTCCGAAATTGACCATAGACTAAGGTTTTACTGAACCTTAAAGTGCTGGCGAAGCACTTTGCTGGGAGTTCGCTGATCCTATCGGGATCTTGATCGATAGCTGCAGAGAGGGTGGAACGCAGGCGTTGCTTCCAAACTGCGGGTGCGGTCCTGTCCTGAGCGGTCCTGTCCTGAGGGTTTGCTGTCCTGTCCTGAGGTCCTGTCCTGATTCCTAATCTGAGGGTATCCTGTCCTGTCTTGGGTGTCCATTCTGCACCTGCTGTCCTTTGAGGGGTATCCTTCCTTGAGGGTTTCCTGTCCTTAACTGACCCGTGGCCAGGGTTTGGTTTCCACACCAGTCTAGGTAAATACTGCTCTAAGTTCTTTAAACTTGCACCTTTCTATATTTCAGTCTTTTGCTTCAATAAAGACACATCTTTGCACATGTTGATTTTTCCATGCTTTTGCCGCAAACTATTGAATCATAAAGTTAAGTGCATATACTCTTAAATTGTTCCTATGCTATCCTACCTTTTAGAAATCATATTTTGCATTGCAGTTTGTCATTTTCTGATATGGTCTAGAACGGCCTTACTTAAGCTGTCTGAAAACTCCTTGCCTTGAATACATAGCATTTTCTCTTTATCTCATAATTGCATTTAAATGGTTACCCTGACTTTATTTCTCTATAGTTATGTACTTTTCATTATCTTGGTTATTGATTGCCTTATTCTTGTAAGTTTAATGCTTGACGATAACGAACTTTAGATAAACATTTTAAAACTTCCAGTTGTCCGTGGTCATTTACAACAGTATTGAATGTCATTTGAAATTGCATTTGCTGCCTTTCCTTTTACAGCTAGGCCCCTGATCCATTGAAGTCATAGGTACCCGTGTCGGTGGATGGTAAGTCGGGTACACTGAGTAATAACAGTAGGGAACACACACACAATTGGTAGCAGCCCGTGAAGTCGCCCTGTCAATGAATAGTGTAAATTGAAAGTATATGGGCCCTGAAGCCGGAAACGGCGGAATCATTGGCTGGGTGACCTCGCGCGCTCTATCAGGTCTCATAACCATGACATATGACACGGAAAAAACGAAAGACACACTGAGCGCAAGCGAAGAGAAGATGCAGGGACCAGAGAAAGAGGAAGAGAACGAAAAAGAATCACGGAGGGAAGAAACACCACGAAGGGTGGCAGTAGAAAGAGAGGAACTTACGGAGATGGCGCCAGCCCGCCTGCACCACTCGGCACATGGCAAGGAGCTAGAAGCAGACGAAGAGAGGCTGGCAAGAGGAGAGCAGAAGGAGGACAACCGACAAACAGAAGCAAAAGCTGATGGCAGAGAACAGCGACCAAGAGAAGAACGCAAGGGGACAAAGAGACTAAGTGATGAAACGTAGGAGTCAGAGACTGGGGAGACGGGTCGACCGGACCTATGTACTCTCTCTCTCTCTCCCTCTCTCGCTCTCTCTCTCTCTCTCTCTCTCTCTCTCTCTCTCTCTCTCACCATAACCATCAGTAGAACTGTGCCATGAACATTTGTTTGCAACAACGGGAGAGATGTCGTGACACGACAGATAGGGCGACAGGACAGGAGAACACTAGGACCCTGTGGGTCATGAGGGAGGTGACCAGGTCACCGGACACCACATCCGGTTAGGGACAGGAAGGACGGCAGAGCTGACCAGGACAAGAAGCAGGACGGACATGCCTGTAACCAGCTGCACGACAATGAAAATAAAGGAAGCATTATAACCAACCTGTGTCTCGTGATTAGATTGTGTATGGCAAGCAGCGTAGACACGACAAATGGGAGTTTCAGTGAATCCCTGCACTGCATGGCAGGCACCTCATGGTGCCTGCCACACTGTGCAAGCAGTAACAGAGAGGGGCATCATAGGTGCCCCCTTGCCCCCAACCGGAGGCCACTGAGAGATGGGGGCCCTGCTAGGCATCCCAAAGTTGCTTTCTGACAAACTTTTCATGTCAGAAAGCCCAAGATGAAAAGCCTGCCAGAAACTGACATCATAATCCAAATGGCAGAAACGCCTTCCATAGGAGATTATGAAAGCTTTTCGACTGGCCGATGGGCTCCTTGAGTCCGTAGGGAGCCAGTTAATAAGACCAGCCGGTTTACACTCTGACTGCCTTTATCAAAATTGGGCGGCGGGACCGCAAACCTACTATGTCAGTCTGTAAGTCTCCGACAAGTGGTCGGAGGCTTACTGACCAACATTGTAATCGGACCCATGATCTCCCAGCACAGGGTCCACAAATCATACCAGCCGAGCTTTCATGAACAGAGTAGTAGTGGTGTTGTCTGAAAGGATCTAAAAAATACTCCCCAAAATGGAAGGAACAAAAGCCTTTCGGGTAAGGTTGACTACCCACACCTTTAGCACATTGATTTATAGCTATTGCTCTGGTCTGGACCAAAGGCCTTACACCTTCATTGGGGTGGGCAGTAAACTTCCCAGAGTTTGCCCACTCCGTGCTCCCCGTGATCTCCCTTTATCCAGGCCGCCAAGGACTCCAGAGCCAGGGCAAAAATCATAGGTGACAGGGGCCATCCATGACAAGTGCCCCTCCCCAGCTCAAACAATCGGGAGTTATGGCCATTTACCTTTATCCTGGCCAGCAAGCCAGTATATAGAAGACTGACTCAGGAGCAGAACTTGGGGCCGAATCCCAATTTGGCCAAGACTGCACAGATGAAGTCCCACTCCACGCTGTCAAATGCCATTCTTGCAGCTAGTGAAAGAACAGCTGCGTTCTCCATCTCCAACCTCTCTGTTAGATATATTACCCCATACAAATGTCTTAAGTTGAGACGACTGCTTCTCTGCGGCATGAAGCCAGATTGATCCGGGTGGATCAATGATTCTATGACTCCTTTCAACCGATTGACCAGTACTTTAGCCAGTGCCTTTGGCTACATGTTGAGCAGTGATATTGGGTGATAGGATCCGCATTCCATGGACAGCTTACCCGTCTTTGGAACTACCACTATTGTGGCCACCCTTTGATCCTCAGGGAGTGGCCCCAGCTCTCTGCTACCCAGGGAAATATTAAGGAGGTGGGGGTTCAATCTTTCTGGCCATGCACTTGAACAGCTCCAGGGGGAGGCCGTTGGGTCACAGCGCCTTGACACCTGCACATCTCCAAGTGCCCCCTTGATTTCCGCTACTGTCAGGTCACCCTCCAGAGCGTCCCTATCCTCCCCCATGAGCGTATCCAACACCATTGTTTCAAGTAGCTCCCCACTATCTACCAATGTGGAACCTTTATGTGTCTTCGTAGTATGTTGCGAATGCCTCTGCAATGTGCTCCCCTCTGGTGTGAATTCCCCCTTTGGCAACATGAATCGCGGCCAACCTGCCCCCACCCCTGTCGCTCCTATCCAGCCATACAATGGGATGTACGACATTACAACGCATGCTTTTACATTGCATGCTTTTACAACGCGAGTTTTACAACGCATACCATTACAACGCATAGCGCTTTGGGGTGCTGGATAGTGAATAGTTTAATTTACTATTCCAACTCCAGTCCCCGTGGACACTAGGGAAGGTGTTGGACAGTAAATTAAACTTATTACCTATCCTAGAGCGCCCCCCAGCGCAATGCGTTGTAATGGTTTGCGTTGTAAAAGCTGCGATGTAAAAGCATTGCGTGGTAAAAGTTGCGTTGTAAGTGATGTTTCCCCATACAATGAGTTATGTAGCCTTATCCCCAACATCGTAAAGTCTCCTCTGTACTGCCAGGGTAAGGGATCTTGCTGCGTTTTCAGCTATGTCTTTTAACTCCTGTTGTTTCAGTCATAATTGGCTCAACAGGTCAGTTCCACTAGACCCTCCCTTTACCATCTCAGTCTCAAAAATTGTAATCTGCTGCTACAGGGTTTGATAGTGTATCTGTAGTAAACGTCCTCTCCACTGTTCTTCTCTGCATAGACTGTACTATGATATCTGTGACATCATAGAATGCCTGGCTGTCCCTATGGCTCACAGTGTCTCTCTCTAACTTACTGTGGCAGTTGGTCATCTCAGGCTGAGCTGCTGACAGCTGGCTCCTGGTGGGGTCTAACTTCTATACATAATATCTTAGGAGGAACTTACAATAAAGAATCTAACTTATACAGTTGCACTGTGCATCATTCATTTACCACAACTTGGCGACGTTTTGAAGAGGATGAACCTACGTGTGAACTAAGGAAGTTTCTACATGAAAAGGAACTAAAGACATTTTGGAAATATACATAAGCAGTAAGGTAACGCCCAGCTGACCCCACCAGTGTCCTCTTTCACCCTGGACAGCCTGCACCTGGGCGTTGGCGTTTGTTTGTGAAAGCGTAAACTGCTTTGAAAGCACTTGTGTCATCTTTCTGTCATCTGGATTATCTCCAGCAACAAAAGCGTTTGTAACTCAGCTGGCCTGATCACCCTTCTGTGTTTTTTCGACTTTTGAGCCTTGACAGTTTGCGGTATGGGCATGGTTGGGTATCCCAAGAGCATATGATGTGCTTACTTTCACGGATTTGCCCAGCGCTAGCAGTATCCTTCACAACACCTACCATCTGTGAGTGTCTAATTAGTAAGTCAAACGCCACTCCTTGTGTTTTCGACTTACTTCTACATATCTTCCTACTAGTGAGCTAATTTGCATTTTTAAAGAAAACGGACTACATCTTACCGATGCATGGAGGTCATTTCAGTCACTAACCGGCACCAGTTGGCCTGCGTGGGACGTCATGTGTTCTGGATTTGCCTACAACTTACTGTTGTGCCGACAGACGCCCCTAGCGAGCAGTTCTAACTATTATGGTTGAGCACATTCTAGGTCTGGACATACATTTTCACTGGATTGCTTACGGATTTTGTACAACGTGTGGGGACAATCTGAACAGTTTTTATCGAACTACAGTCTTTTTGGTGGATTGTTACACTTATTTTAAAAAACACTTGTTGCGGCTGTGACTGTGTAACCTGGACGGTGTCAAAAAGGTAATTTTCATTTGCGCATGAGTCTTACAGAAGTTGGTTGCGGTGTAGCCGTTTGAACTTAAAAATCAGCGCGAGCTTTACTTTTCAAATGTCCTCATAGCGTGCGCACTTACCTATGTCATGCTCTCTCCGTCATATCGCCTGTGACACTTCGCCGTTCTTCACGCTCTGCTGACCAACACTCTACGACTCTAACGTGCCGTGAGCCACTCGGCACGACGTGAGCCAGCGTGCCGCCATTTTATAATTGGTTGTGCGTGGGTGTTTATCGGTCTTCTTTCATTTTGGCTAACAAGATGTATCGCTTGGAGAGAGTGCCCAGGAGAGGAGCGGAAGTCACTTACGTCATGGATTGCATGACATTCTACTGGTCTAGCGAAGTTCAACAGCGACTGCAGGGAGCTCAGTGGTATCTGCGGGGAGTTGTGTACATTGATCCCGGGTGAGAGGTCGGTCACCGGAGCTGATCTTATCTGTCTTCTACTGTTGTACTTCATATTTCGCTGCATGTTTTGTTTTAGTCAACAGCTTGTTGTATGTTTGATGAGTGCCTATACATTGGTTTGGGTTGGACCTTACAGTTTATTGCTGTCTGCAATGCCTATTTTCATTTCGTTTTGTGTGTAAAGAGTGAGGGCATCCTTTGAGGGAAAGTTTGAGAGGAGCATTACAATTTCATTGTCATTACAATGCCTGCTTTCTTTTCGTTTGTGAGTTAGGGGTGGGGACACACAGTGTTTGTTATTGACACCTTTGAGGGCTGTTAGTGTAACAATACTCTGAATTTTTCTTTAGACCAGGTGTTTTTTTTTAAGAGTCAGTGCTCTTAGGTCATTGTTGTCCTAGTGTACCTTATTTAGGGTAAGTTGACGGCATGTGAGTAGTCAATGCTCATGTTTGTGTCCTAGCGTCATGTAGAACCTTATGGTGTACCCTATCTAGGGGATGTTCTTGTTTTCAGTTCCAAGGGTGTGTATCCTTAGTTGTGCTCTTATTGGGTGTGGTTGTGTGTTTGTGGGTAGTCAACGCCCATTTCACTTCCCAGGTTTACTGTCCTGCAGTGTACCCTACTTAGGGGAGGTGGTATTTTTGTGGGTAGTCAACGCCCCATTTCAGTTCCCAGGTTTACTATCCTGCGGTGTACCCTACTTAGGGGAACTTGTGTATTAGGTAGGTGGTGTATTTGTGGGTAGTCAATGCCCATTTCAGTTCCCAGGTTTACTATCCTGCGGTGTACCCTACTTAGGGGAGGTTGTATTTTTGTGGGTAGTCAATGCCCCATTCCATTTCAGTTCCCAGGTTTACTATCCTGCGGTGTACCCTACTTAGGGGAAGTTGTTTTTTTGTGGGTAGTCTATGCCCCGCTTCCAGTGCCCAGGTTTACTATCCTGCGGTGTACCCTACTTAGGGGAAGTTCTATTTTTTTGGGTAGTCAATGCCCCGTTCCAGCTCCCACGTTCACTATCCTGCGGTGTACCCTACTTAGGGGAAGTTATATTTTTGTGGATAGTCAATGCCCCGTTTCTGTTCCCAGGGTAGGTTGTGTTTTTGGGTCAGTACCCTGTGTTGTTCCTTATTTTTGGTGGAGATTGTTAAACATCATTTCTTTTTGACACTCTGCTTCTGTCAAGGTCTACCTGCCTGAGATTCGTGGCCAAGGGTTTCATGTCGGTGGGACTTTGTAAGAAGTTTTATCATATTTTGCTCTGTCAGCATGTTTTTGACAAGTTGATCTTGAAAGGGTTTGTGTCTACGCTCGCCTTTGTTTATCAGGGTGTTTACCCTCTGGTGTACCCATTTGTGAGCGTGACTACCTTTCTTTGCTACTTTGGTCCTCATTCATCTAAACTATGCTTTTACCCTAAGGGAAGGGGATGTGGCATATAGTAGCATTTAGTTGTTTTTGTTCATTTAAATTATAGCATGTTATTGTATTTCTGTTCATGCTAATGATATCTCATGCTGTACTTGTTGCTTTTAAAGTACTTTGCCGATTGTTACTTTATTCTGTTCTTACTCCATAAGGGAAGAGGATGTGTAGTAAACGTCCTCTCCACTGTTCTTCTCTGCATAGACTGTACTATGATATCTGTGACATCATAGAATGCCTGGCTGTCCCTCTGGCTCACAGTGCCTCTCTATAACTTACTGTGGCAGTTGGTCATCTCAGGCTGAGCTGCTGACAGCTGGCTCCTGGTGGGGTCTAACTTCTATACATAATATCTTAGGAGGAACTTACAATAAAGAGTCTAACCTATACAGTTGGACTGTGCATCATTCATTTACCACAGTATCCTTTCTTCCTGTTTCTTAACCCCTGGACCCAACCCCTTATCATTGCCTTATAAGCCTCCCAGAGGGTAGTGTGCGAGTCAACGGATCATTCATTATGTTTTCCCTTAACTGATCTTTTAGTTTCCTGTCTTTCAGGTGCCATGCTGCTATTCTAGGTGGCATTACATTGTCTTGGATTTGCCCCTCAAACTACGTGACCACGGGTGAATGGTCAGAGATGCCTTATGCTAGGTGGTGAGGGTTATGGAAGCCACCCACTCTGCCGCCCAGAGTGAATAGGTAATCTAACCTAGAGAAACTGCTGTGAAATGCTGAAATATGTGTGTATTGATGCTCCCTCTGGTTGTGGAACCTTCACAGGTCCACCCGCCCCATTCCCTCCGAGAAGGTCCTAAGGGGGGTTCTGCTTTTGGTCTGCCCTTTTTCGGGCCACCTATCTAGTTTCATGGACATGACATTGTTCATGTCCCCTTGAAGGATCAGGAATCACTCCGGTAGAATTAAGAGGGCCACTTCTAGGGAACTGAGAGCATCCCCCTGAATGGCTGGTGGGGCGTAGACTGACCCCAGATTCAGGATTCGCCCCTCCCACTCACCCGTTTGTAACACAAATCTACCCAAGGGGTCACTCCAGATTTGGTCAGGGATGTATGCTGTGGCAGACCTTATTAGTATACCTGTGTCCCATGACCCTGAGGAGTAGCCAGCATGAGCCGTGTGGATGTATCCTCATCTATCAAGGGCCTTACATGCCTGTCCCCGTAAGTATGTTTCCTGGACAAAAACCAAATCAGGCTTTTGACATTTTATATATTATAGTACTAGTGTTCGCTTAATCTTTGTCCCAAAACTGTTAACATTGCAGGGCAAGTGTTGATTGATTGGGTACTCCTGCCATGTGGTGCTTGGTAGTAGCTCTTGGTTTTATTTAGGACCATTGGTGTAATACTGGGCACTGGGCCCCATTCCCTCCCTCATATTATCATTTGTTTTGTTGAGTCCATTCCAACTACTACACTAACTACTGAACAGTTCCCCGAACTCCCCACTCCTTGCTACCCTGCACCGTGGGACTAAAACTGCCTACCAGCCCAATTTGAAGATCGCCTGTCACCCTTGTATAAAACTTAACAATGTTTTATACAATGTTAACAATGTCATCCCTGTGAGCACTTATCGCCCAATGACCCTTTGTAAACTGAGCGATATATCAGGTCAGCGCCTCTCGTTTCACAGAGGGTCTCCACCTCCCCCCACGGGGGCTCCCCCACCTGCACCAGAGAAGTGCAGAGTTACATGCAATCAGTCTCAGTTTGTAGCGTTATTCCCCACCTACTTGCAGTGTCTGAATTTTACTCTTCTCCTGGGGACGTTTCTACTTCTTGACGGCTTGCTCCTCCCCCGTGGGGGCTGCCTTTGCTGGTCTCGCCAATGGGTGCTTCTTGGGGCCCTTTGGGCTTTGCCCCCCTGCGACCTTCAACCATCTAGCCAGTTCCGTACTTCCGCTGGTGTGTGGAAAAACCAGGATTTGCCCTCTGCGAGCACCCTATGCTTGGCAGGAAACAGCATCATATATTTTTGTTCTCTTTCCCTGAGCATCCTTTTGACTTCCTTGAAGCTCTTCTGTTGCTTTTGGACTTGCCAGGTAAAGTCGGAGAAGAAGCAGATTGTGGTGTTTTCATATTTTAGGTCTCCTTGTGTTCGGGCTGTCTGTAGAATTGGCGTCCCGGTCCATCTGATTGAAAATCTTGGCAATTATCGTGCGTGTCTGGGCCCCTGGTCTAGGCTGCAGTATCGGTGCTCTATGCACCCGCTCCACCTGAAAAAACTTTGATAGTTGCATGGGACAAAGGTGATCGTAATCAGGTCCTCAATGAATAGGTCAACACTCTGGGCTTACGCTCCCTCTGGTACTCCTACTATGCGGATACTATTTTGTTGGGCCCTTCCCTCCTGTTCCTCGGCTCTGGCCGCCAGTATCTCCTGCTGTTTTGAGTCCCTTCGCACTTGTTCCTCCAAAGCTTTAGAGGATGTCTGGAGCTCCTGTATATTTGTCTCTGCTGTTCTCACTTTTCAAGACATCTTTGGGAAGACCGCCCGTAGGAGACCCACATCTGTAGTGATGGTATCTATTATGGGTTTGAGTGTAGCTTTGAGGTATTGTATCGCTGCCATGATTGTCCCAAGCGAATTCTCCTTCATGACCACTGGATCACTGGGCCGGCCCATTTCCTCTGTATTGTGTTCAGGGACTGGGTATTTGTCCATTTTGTTAGATTGCAGTGCGCCCTGTCCCTTAGGTTTAACCATCTCACCGGGCTGTTTACTTTTCTCTGCCTATTATCTTCACCTCCTGACCTCTGCTGCCTGATAGGAGGTTATGGTAGAGCGAAAACTGTCCTGCAATGTGTCATTTAAAGTTCACTGCCCTTCACCTACTTGCACCGGGGGGGGATGCCACACAACCCTCCAGACCACAGGCGAATCCCTGTTGTGTCTTGGGTGCTGCTCGGCTGCATCCCCAACCGGGGTGCGACGCCCGCTTGAAATTCCACTAAGTGATTAATCACTTCCCTGTCCCTGGGTGGTGGGGGCAAATGTATCTGACACACCCCATCCTGTGCAGGGGCCACCCGGTGCTGCTTCACGCCCTCTTTCTTTACTTGTGCGGTAGTTCCAGTCAGTTTGCTTCTTCGTCCCCTCCTGCAATTGGGAAGCTCAAGGATCTGGGAGTCACTTCTCCTAGCACCCACCCGACCTCTCTCTGGGATCAATGCTCTGGTTCACAGGCCTTAATGTGGCTTTGGAGCTTTAGGCCTTTGCGGTGCACGTTCATTACTGCCACTTGGTGTCCCTCGATCTGGGGCCTTTACCGTATGTCCCACCTGGGCCTGGACTTTCTCGCGCTTGGGCTGTACCCAAGCAGCCCCCTGTCAGGCCGCGGTCCTCTCCTTATGGCTCCTTACTGCCTCCGTCGGCCGGTATTGACTCTCTCTGCATCCAAGGCCGCACAACTCGCCACGGCCGTTCAGTGCCTCCTGCATTACTCTTCTTTGTCGGATGGCGCGCTTCTGCAGGCCTCATGCAGCAACACCACTGGCTGCTGTTCTAGGGGTCAGTGCTGTCTTCCCCTTCTCTTTCAGGTCTGACCGCAGCCGGAGCGCCCCTGCCCAAAGCGGCGATCGAGGGGGTGTTGTATGCGTTGTACACCACTGCTGTGTAGGTTGTTTTGGGATCGTCCAATCCACTCCCTCGCTGCATGCAAGAAGCCGGGGCTACCGCTCGACCCGAATTTGCACAATCCGGAGCTCTGTGTGGTACCCAGGTATTGGGTATCAGTCACCTTTGTGGTGCTTGTGGATAATTGGCCGGATTGTGGGTCTCAGGCACAGCCGTGGTTGGTAGTAGGAGTACCTGCAGGGCGGTGACCTGGGGAGGGGGAGGGGCAAGGTGGGGGGTAGTAATGTATGGATTACGGAGCTTTACAGGTAAGTAAACATATAAATAAATAAAACGAATTTCGTTGCGTGCACTACATCGCATTTGGGGATGCAGTGCACGCAACGAAATTCGTTTTATTCCTTTATATGTTTACTTACATGTAAAGCTCCGTAATCCATACATTACTACCACCCACCCTGCCCCTCCCCCTCCCCACGTCACCGCCCTGCAGGTACTCCCACTACCGACCGCGGCTGCTCAGGCGGTCAGCTCAACGGAGCTCCGCAACTATGCAGCCATCTTGCTTCAAGCCAGGCCACTCCCCCACCCCAAGCAAGGTTATTTTGAAAGATGAATTAGAAAAGTTGTTTTGGAAATTAGTTTTATTAAAAGATGTTTTGCAAATTTATTTTAATGCACGGAACCTCGCATTCCCATGACAAGCTCACAATAGGAGGGCACTTGGGGCAATATTACCAGAGTGCCCCGGGGCATTTGCACACGCTTTGCGAGCCCCCAGGGAACTTTGATATTACAGAAGGGGCCGCAGACACGTGTGCAGCCCCTTCTGTAATACCGATAATGCTAGCGCACATAAAGCTCCAGAGCTATCATCAGAGATTGTTCCCTCATTTTGCATGGTTGTGTGGCCCTATGCAAATGATGGAATCTCTTTGCCTTTGCACCGTATTACAGACGTGGGCGCAGAGGCAAGGAAACTGTCAGGAGGCGCACTCACAGTGCGCCACATATAGGTGCCGTACTATCAGTGTAGCCCCTGATAGCAGCCCTCTGGAAGGGGGAAAAGGGTCCCATAAACCCCACAGTCATTCTCTTGCAGCCGTGTGCATGTCACTCACTGCACCCACTTGCAAGGGGATCTGTAATCGTCCTTCAAAGTGCTAGAGGGTTGCCTCCTGTCCTGTGAAACATGGAGCGGCTTCAAAGCAGCCACTCTATTTTTCACCTGAATGTGCTGCCCCCAGAGCATCGCGAGTTCACAGTTGCCCTGGGGGCAGTGCACTCACTATAATGCATTGCATGTTCCTGGTTTAGTGCTGGGTGCACCTTTTGAAACCAGGAAATGATCCCATACCTCATAATGGCCCCAGGATGCTTATCTGTTTGTGCATAATATAAAGTGAATATTTATGACAAGGAGGAATGCAGATAGGACTTTAATCATTTTATATCAGATGTCCAGTTACTGCACTCTTGTACATGGGGCCCGTTTATTTTTAACAATGAACACTGGTGATGTTGATTTCATTGACAAAAGTCTTTACACTTAGCATGTTCCAGGTCATCTTTATAATGACTCATCCACAATTGCCAAGCAGAGGAATTAAGTTAACACGTTTCTCAAACACATATCTGCAAGAAACAAATGTCTCTAAAATGGAAGAATAAGAAAACATACTGCAAAGCATCAATAAAGCTTGTAAGAGTGAGGTGGCAAAGCCTTCCTTCCTCTAAACCCAGCTGAACTATTGTTCAAAATGCTGAACAGATGTTAATGTGCACTATCATAAGACAGGTCTCTGTCTAGAATGGCACAGAGGGTGAAAAGCAGTGGTCTGGAAAGCAGCCCAATGGCATCCCCAGTGGCAGAGGTTAATTCAAGCATTCCTTCCATCAATTAATGTGTTAAAAAAATAAATTAACTCTTACAAAAGAATCATCCGGAACATATGTTCTGAGATAAATACTAAGTAAAAAAGTTCGAGTTCTCTTTATAAACCAGTTTAGGAGGTCAGTACTATTTCAATTTAAAAAGCTACCATTATGGATGCCACTGCTTTTCCAGTTACAATTATTGAAAATATATGTAAATGTGCCCATTATAGTGTATTTTATTGTATTGTATTACGTTGTAATTGCATTTATGCATTACATTTTTAAGAAAAATGATAGTCTCAAGACAGCAGCATGAACTTTGGGGCAGTACCAATTGTCAAAGTTTTACCACAAGTAAATCGTGTACATTGTTAAACATTAGCTTAAGTTTGCATGCTCCGGTATTGAGACTAGGTGAGCAGCAGATTGCACTTGTATTTTGCTGACTTGCCTGCCACCCACCGAGCTGCTTATGCCCTGGCGTGTTGGCAGCTATTACCTCCTGGCAGTGCCAACTTCATTTCTATTTCTTTACCCAGACCCCGGGCTCCAGATTGCACATACCTTCTCTCTCGTCTTGTTTGCCTTTATCAGTTCTTGTTTGCTGGCTTTGGGTGGGGCGGAAGTCATTTATATCCTCTTGCACGCTAGGAGGTTAACAATAAAGAGCAGCTGAACGACCTTGTCAGACTTCTGCACGCTACCTCGTGGCACGCAATTTACCTCACGTGCCTTTCATTTGGCTGCTCCTTATTTTGCTTTTACTAATGTTTGGAAGACGAGAGACATTAAATAAACACAGTCCTTTGAAGACCGCGGTCTCTTCGCAACACCCTTTACTTTTATAGTGTGCTTAAACAATCTTGTAACATTACAGAAGAAAACAAATCCGTCCAGTGTTTCATTATGTCCAAGTGGCAAACGCTTTATCTACAAACGTGCTCCACTCGTCAGCTCACGCGACGATTGGATAACAGTGCTCCTGCTTCTGAAGTCAGATCTAAACATCTCGGGGCAGATTTATGTTAACTGGCGCATCCCCAGGGATGCGCCAGTTAACATGCGCCACAGTGCGCCACAGCTCCGCCACCCATGGTGCGCCGCATTTATGATGCGGCGCACCATGGGGCAAAAACGGCACAGATGCGTGACGCATATGTGCCATAAAGGTGACGCATTGCTGGAGTTGCGTCGCAAGCGCGACGCAGCTCCAGCAAGGCTCGGGGGTGCCCCATCTCCACAATGCTGCGTCAAGACCTACGCCTGCTTCAAGCAGGCGCAGGCTTTTGACGCAGCATTGGCCTGAAAGTGACTGAGTGAAATCTTATAGATTTCACTCAGCCACTTTTGCGAGGCGCACCTGCCCCGGAACGCCCACCCTGCGCCGGAACGCCCACAAGCGGCGCAGGGCTTTACAAAGTTACGCATCTGCCTAGATGCGTCACGTTGTAAATCGTTTGTAGGGATGCGCCATGTTTACGCCGCCTTGCGTGACGCAACAGCGGCGTAAACGTGGCGCAAGTGCCTCATAAATCTGCCCCCTCCTTTGGAACTTTTCACTTTGAACTTTTGTGACAGGCTTGTACTTATTCCGTGAGTGTGTTCGAGACAAAAAACGTGCTAACGTAAACATTTTAGGGGAATGGTTTCTGACTAATCAATCAAGCTGACGAACCGTACAAAATAGTTGATATAAAATATACAAATCCCCACAACGATTTATTTCACAAGATTCTAATAGAATTCAGAGAGATCGTAACTCCAATTAGTAAATACCAGGAAGTAGGACCCAATGAATATTGCATTCTAGAAACAGAGGTTAGTATATCATATGACACTGTGCCTTGTTATGCCTGAATACTGTGTAATATTTATAAGTAGCATGGAACCATGCGAGTGTATAGATTGTTGTTTTGTCAAAGCTTTTTTTGTGTGAACTGGGCAAAATGCAGTTAACTAGATGCTCAAAGCAAAAGATCTTGCTCTAGCAATGATATTGTGAATTAATAGAATCGTGAAAATACATTCCCAAATTAAACATTTATTACCCAGTGGCCATTGCCACTGGGTAGTTATGCTTAGGTGTGTGTTTCCATAGGAAATGCCTTTTTTTGTGTTGCTAATAACTTTGGCGCCGTTTCACGAATCTCCACAAAACTTTCAAAATAGTGCAACTTTTTGACTAGTTTGCACATGGAAAGTTTCAGGATAATCCATCAAGTGGAGGGACAAGAAAAACGGGACCCAAAATGTGTTTTCCCTATTCATTTTACAATAGGAACTTTATACACAGCAACAGCCCAAACCGCTAAATCAATTTACTCCAAATTTGGCAAAAAGCTAGATCTTGATCCAGAAAGAGGGCTGTTTGTGTTTTGGTGTAAATCTGTTTAGTTTTTGATCAATAAATGCTCAAATATTTGTATATCTAGGTACACAGAGCCGCCACGGATCCAACAGATCTCCTGCTGAGATCTGATTGGCTACCACCACCTCAACCAGGAAGTGGTGACAGCTATCTAAGGACCTGGGACTCATAGTCATAGTGTTTTTATTGTATGATTATTTAAAATCTTTACAATCTTTACAAGCAATAAGAAATGTACAACAACAAAATTTAAAATACAAGTTAAAAAATTGTCATTAAATCTAATGGTTATCTAACGGTAGTCTTTACGGTTTGTCATGGGCCTCGTTCAACGATATTGAGTCCAATTATTTTGCTTTAGTCTTTGTGAGTTCATTTGCCTGTTCCTTTTCTTGTATCTGTTTTAATGCCATGGACATGAACTTGATTCCCCGGCATGTAAGAATGGGGGAAACGCCGCTTAGCCACCGTATAACCGCCTGTCTGCAGGTCCGGATTTTCAGTGTGTTGAAAATTCCCCGAAGATATCTTATTCTTAGGCCTTGCAGTGTTGGACATACACATAATATGTGGGCCACTGTTTCGTTCTTGTCTCCACATAGTCTGCAGTTGGCACTATCTGTTTTGCGTTTCCAGGAAGGCATTAAGTCTTTTGTAAAATGCGAACCCATACGGTACGCTATGTAAGTTTTTTTTAAATATTGATAGTAGTGTTGGGCTAGAAAAGCTTGCGGTTTTTGGGTGGAATATGTATTGATTACTGTCCAGGCGTGTCTCCGTTTGCTTAGGGTTTTTTTGTCTGTAAGCAAGGAGATCTTTTGTTTTTGTTCCACACCTCGTGAAGTCCAAGGGTTGACAAACTCTGGTTAAGGAATTCTCCCCAATGGTTGGTATTCGGCTTGTTTATTAGGAAGTTTATATCCTCCCAGCACATTTTATCCCAGGAGTCACTTGGTGCGAGACGGAGCTTGTGACAAAGTTTTACGAATGTAGAATTTGACCTAATTACTTGATTTTGTAAACCAAGATCTAGTCGAACTTGGGCTGCTGATGCTCCTTTTGGCAACCCAAACACCACTTTATATATTTTATTTTGTAAGCTGTTTAAAATTGATGATTCGCTCCCGAGCCATCCAATTAGACCATAAGACAAGGATGGAATAATCTGGGCGGCCATGACTTTTAATAAGTGGGTGTAGTTTGGACCGCCCACTGTCTTGTGCAATTGTCTATATGCATATATTAGTGATTGCGTTTTTCCTCTTAGTACCTGGATGTGCTTATTTTTTTTGTTACCGCTCTCGATGGTCATCCCCAGATATTTGTACGAATCCTGTTCTTCGAGTGGAGATTTGTTGGTTGTCCATGTATATTTAAGTTTCTTTCCCTCCGTGATTCGCAGCACTTTAGTTTTGTTTTTATTCAACTCCAGGTTTTCCTCTGATAGGTACGTAACCAGCGAGTTCACTAGGCGTTGCAGCCCGACTGGTGTTTTACTAAGCAAGACAATATCGTCGGCATACTGCATTATGGGAACGGGAGCGTTTCCTAATTTTGGTGCGTGGCTTTCTATTGCCTCAATTTTTCTTCCGATATCAGCAAGATATAAATGAAAGAGGCTGGGAGCGAGGACGCAGCCTTGTTTAAGTCCGTCCTGTGTTTCGATTTTGTTGGTCAGGCTGCGACCGTTTCCTTGTTTAACCCTGGCCCATGTGTCACTGTATAGTGTAGATATTGCACTTATTAGGTATTCCGGCATCTCCCACTCTCTTAGCTTGCTCCACAGCCTGGGCCTGCTAACATGGTCGAAAGCTGATTTTATATCGACGAAACAGGCATATAGGTTGTGTTTTCTTTTTTTGGCCTTGTCTGTTAATAAGCAAAGGGTGACCAGATTGGTAGTTGTCCTCATCCCTGTTCTGAATCCGATTTGAAACCTTGGGATTATTTTCCTTAAGGTTTCCCAGTCCTGCAGCTCTTTAAACAGGCAAGATGCATACAACTTGGCTTCTACGTCTATTAAGGAAATTAAACGGTAGTTTCCAGGCTCTTTCCGGTCCCCTTTCTTGTGAATTGGGTGGATGATGTTTCCTCTCCAAGTTTCCGGAAGCGTTCCTTTTTTAAGATGTCGTTAACTGCGGTTGGAATGCCATTTGGCCCCGGGGCCCCCTCTGATTTTAATTTCTGTATTAGTCTTTTTATTTGTGCGTGTGTTATCTTTGGTTCTTCTTGGGTAGGGTTTGATTCTATTGTGACGATATCGTGTGGATTTAAACTAGAGTCCTCGTCCTCCATTGGTCTCCCTTGTTCTTTTTTTCTGGTTCTTTGGGGTTCTTTTTTTAAATAAAGATCTTTCACATGTGTCTCCCATTCCGTGTTGCTGATCCCGGGGTCCTGTTGTAGTGTGGGTCCCATGTTTAGTTTGTTAATAATTGCCCAGAACTCTCTGGGGGATGCTTTTTTTGTCGAGATCAGTAGCTTTGTCCATACTTGTTCTTTGTATTGTCCTTTTGCTGCCCACAGTTTTTTTCGGTATTCCTTTCTCATGATTCTAAGATCTGCGAAGTTTGTGTGTTGGTTCTTTACTGCCAATCGCTGGACCCTGGCTAGTTTCTTTTTTTCTTGTTTTAAATCATTGTTAAACCAGGGCACTGGTTTTCTTGTGTGGGCTTTGTTTCTTCTCGGGTGGGCAGAATGGTTTTCCATTAGTACCTCTAATAAATTTTCCCAAGTTTTTATTGGCTCACCGTTGTCAAAACTCCCGTGTTGGCGCATGAAAGTGGTGGCCGTGATCATAATGTTTTGAGTGTCCTCGCCCCTCCATTTTAATTTCCGTAAGTTACATTTTTCTGTTTCTTGAATTAGTTGTCTCATTCTCTCGGCTCTGGGGACAATGATGTCAAGCCTGAGAATTTGCGGAAAGTGGTCACTTTCAGGGCGCTGAGCTATTGTGTAATCCACAATTGCGGTTGTTAGGTTCGTTGATACCAATATGAAGTCCAGTACTGATTTAACACTGCCGCTCGCGTAGGTGATGCACGGTTTGTTGCTCTTTAGTATTGTTAGGCCCATTTTTTCTATGTTCCTTCGAATATTTTGGGTGGTTGCAACTGCTGCCCTTTTTACTCAGTACGAACTTGACGTATTTGTGATAAGTAAATTTTGATTAAAGTCTCCTGAAATTATCATGGAGCTTTGTTTATTTGTTTTTTGTAAAGTTTTGATAAGGGTTAGTAATGTTTCCAGTTTATCGTTTTTTGTTTTCTGGTCTGGATGTATGTAAATATTTAATATTAGCAGTTGTTGCGGAGGTTGTATTGTTATTTTTATTGCTTGAACCCAATTTAATCCAAGGTCCATTGTTTCTTGGATCCAGTTGTATTTCTGAGAGATGAGGATTGATAAACCACCGCGAGGGTGACCGTATTTGGCGTGTTTTTCTGCAAGTATGTGATAATCCGAGAAACCCAGAATTCCTAATTGTGATAAATTCCATGTTTCTTGCAAGAGTATTATGTCTGAGTTGTCAAAAAAAGTTAGAGTTTCGTGATCCTGCTCTAGAGAGTTAAAACCATGCACATTCCAAGAACATAGTTTAATTTGGTCTTGCATGTTTTCTGGATGTGTTTGTAATGTTAGTTCTAGGAGCCCTTTTCGTTTAGTGCGGTTGGGATCCAAGACCAGTCTTGGTTACTACCGTGAAGCCGGTAAGTAAGTGTCTGATTTTTCTGTGTGGTTTTTGTTACTATTCCTTTCTCTGGGGAGGTTGCTCGAGCTGAGTGTAAACACGATTTTGTTTGGGGCCTTTGGGGCTCCTTGTATTTTTGATTATCCGAGCTGTTATATAGGGGATAAGGATATTTCGGTTGTTTGTGTTGAATTATTTTAATTCCCCAGTTCTTGAATGTTTCTTTGTGTGCATAAATTTGTGCTGCTATCTCTTTCGATTTCCAAGTAGTAACTGAGTTTTCTGTTCCTGGCCTTGCTCTATTATGCTGAAACTCTACTACTTCCATATCTTGGGAGACAATTCCCTTAAGGGCTGGAATTTCCTTAATCAATTTTAAGATGTTTCCTCGATTGAGGATGTCGTGTTTTCCCAATGTTTCAAACTCAGGAATAAATGTAACTATTGGTTCGATTTCATCTGGTATTACTCTTGTGTTGTCTGTTTCTGATTTTGAAATATTTTTCGTACTGGAAGGCCGTGGTTTAGAATCCCTTTCTGTTACGTTGGCAGGTAGCATTTCCATTCTGGTTACAGTTTGCTTCCCAAAACTAATTCCTGTACCTTGAACTATTTGCGCGTGTTCATTAAGATCTTGCTTTGTTATAACACTTCTACCTATTGCATTTGTCATAATCTTTAATGCTTTTAGATCATGGTCACGTTGAGTCGTTGTGTGTTCTCTTACAGGCAAGCTTCCGTTTTTCCTCAGGAGCTTTTTTTCCTTGATACTTGTTTCCTCTACCTCTTTTGGTTGAAGTGGTGAAGAAGTTCGATGTAGATTGCTACTGGTGGTGTGGATGACCTTGTCTTTATCCCTGTCGTGTGGGACATTGTCTACATCAGATCGTTTTCGAGGAGTGTCCTTGAAGTTATGTCTGGGTTTAATTTTGTCTACTGTTAGTTGTTTGGGTTTCATTGGCCCATAAGGGGCTTTTGATTCTAATTTTTGCGATTCTTCCATCTTTGCGGAGTTCTCAAAGGAAAAGCTTACCCTTTCCGGGTCTTGTTGGTCCTGAAGACTGGCTGAGTTTTTGAGCCAGTCCCTTAGTTTTTCAGGGTCTTGGCTTTGTCTCTTTCTGAACATTGGGAAGATGTGATCCGGAACGCAGATGAGTTTTTTCTTTTGTTTGGGCCGGGCCTTCCTCGCTCTTTTTCGTTGACGTTTTGTTATTTTGTCCTGTTGTTCGGTCGAGTGGGTTGGCGAACCTTCGTTAATTTGCTCTTCTTGGCTTTCCGACGACCCTTTGTCTGGACCTTTAACTGTTTTCTTCTCTCCCCTATTGGGGGATTGGTCCTGAATGTGGCTTCCAGATTGGCCTATTAGAGTTCCATCCTTTTGTGTGGCGATCACGTGTTCCCAATTTCTGTTTTGTTCGCCGGAAGATTTGACTACTCCCAGTATGTCAGTTAGAATCTCAGGGAGGGCTGCCAGTTTTTCAATTATACTGCCGCACTTACACCGACTAGTATTTGTGTTGTTATTTATTTGTGATCCGCTTCCTATGTTTGTGTTATTTCTACTTTTGATCACACTGTTGACCCCGTTTTCCTTCTTGGGTAGTGCGGTTAATATTGTGTCAACTTTTGCGCTTATTTTAGAAATATGCTCAGCTATGATGTTTATCAGATCTATTTGAACTTCCATTTTGTCCGACTGGAAGTTTAAAGCCTTTATTGCTTGGTCCAATGTACTAATTAGGGATTTCCCCCAGTTTTGGTTATATTGAGGACCAGCTCTGTTTCCTAAATTCGCGCTTGACTGTTCGTTCCTACTTGTTGATGAGATTAGAATGGGGTCCGTCTGGGCTTGGATTATTGCTTCGCTTCTGCCAGTAATGGTATCGTCTATCAAGATAATTCGGCTATTGTCGTGGTCCTTTGTGTTTCGTGGAGTAGAGGCCTTTTGCTCATGTGTATGCCCCTTTGAGGACGGAGATACGGTTGTCGAATGATCAAAATCTAGTGCTCTTTTTGTTTTCTTCTTAGTAATACTGATCAGCTTTCTTGTATTATTACTTGAGACGGATTTTTCAGGCTCTATCTCCCGGTCGAGTTTCTATCTTAATGTGACTCCCGTGTCCGCTCCTTCTACTGATTTCTTGATGTTGATGTGTTCTTTGTAACTAATGTTTTGTAATCCTGATTGGGAAAAAAGATTTTCCAGTGATTCTAGGTCTTGTGTTGATGACAGGTAGTTTTTGGAGTTCTTTTGTTCCTTTGTTTCTTGAACGCGTGAACAGGCTGTGGGTGTGTTATCGCCTTCTTGAAAGACGTCCATTTTCTCAGTTGGACTGAGTGCGTTGTGTACTTGGACCTGGACTGTTTCTGTCTGTTTATACATGTGTTCGGGATTGCCTTGTACATTTTCCTGTGTACTTCGATTTATTTGCATTCTATCCTTGGTATAAACCTTTGATGCTGTGAGCGATTTTGATGTCTCAGGAAGTATTGGGCTTGGGAGGTTTTGTGACTCTGCTGTGACGGAGAAGATCGCCGAAACCGGGTCTTTCAAGTAAAAGAATTTGTTAATTTTATGCTGGCCGTATTTGCGTGTCTCTGAACGAGGATTCTCCGATATTGCCACCAACTTAAGCAGTGTAGACCCTAATTTCCCTGGGTTTTCCCTTTCCGTTGTTCTCTCATTCTCTCCGTCTGATGCTGAAGATAAAGACTCTTTGGGGGTTAGTTTCTGGTTGGATTTTTTTTTTTTGCTTTTTGCTGGGATTAGTATGCCTTTTTATGCCAGATCTCATTTTGTCTTGCTTTGCTCCCTGGTGGTGCCCTTTTTTGGTTATTTTTCCTTTGACTGGGGCGCTGCTGGCTTCTAGCTGCTTCTTTGAATGTTCCTGTTCGAGCTGACAGGGATTTGGGGGTCGGTGGGGTGGGTGCGATGGTGTGTGTGATGGTGCGATGGTAGGTACGCTGTTGTTGTTGTCGTACTACACTCAGTGCACGGGGCTCAGCGCTTGACGTGCGCTCCCCCCCCTGACTCTCCTCCTTTCCACGTCTGTGAGCTGCTCCTCTCTGACGTCGTTTGTAGACAGGGGTGGCTGGTCTTAAAGTTTTTTTTTGTTTTTTTTTTAGTATTTGTGAATTTTCGGGATTTTGAAGTTTGTCTCCCCTTTTTTTTCAGATTAGTTCACTTCGTAGTAGGCTGCACCGTACCACAGGCCCCCCCTGCCGTTGGAGATACAGCGTGGCAGTGTCAATGTCCGTGTCGATAGCGGTGGCGGCAGGCTGCAGGACGGCGTTAGACACACTGCTTCCACTGCTTTCCCCAGCGCTCACACCGCCCGCCTGCCTGCCCGCTCACCTTTTTTGCCTTTTGCCGGCTGCAGGCTGTCCTATACTTCTGCCGCAGCTGCGACCGCGACAGCCGACTCCCCCTCGCGGGTTTGCGCCAGGACTTGCGGACTTGCGGGCTTGTTCTTTGCCCCGGACCGGAACACCAGCTGAACGGCTGAACGGCTCCCGGACGGCTCCAGAAGTCCAATGTCCAAAAAGTCATCCAAAAAGCCGTGCCAAAAGCCGCGCCGCACCGCTCCTCTCTCCCACCGCCGCAGCCGAGAAAACGCCGACAGGAAGCTTGACCGTTGGTTTAGCTCTCTGGCGCCCTCCAGCTGTCAAACCTTTCACCGGTCAAGGAAGCCTGGGACTCAGTACCAAGTCTTAAGAAAAATGCAAAAACAAGGCATGAGGGGGCAGGGTACAGTAGCCCTGACCCCCTAGGACTGGTAGTGGGGTCCCTCTGGGACCCTGCCTGGAGCCAAAAAACATTATTTGTCTGCTTAATTTTGCAGTGCCCTCGCCATGTACTGCTAAATACCCCACATCTTACATCACTCATTATATCTTCATGAGTGGCGGGGCGCGAGTTATAGTTATCTTAGGACACAAGTTATATTTTACTTGTGAAAACTCTAACTGGGGAATTTCTGTGTCTTTTTACAGTTTAAAACATTACATGGTTACTGAACATTTCACCTAACTATAACATTACTTTAACCTTTGTTTTTTTCATTGAATTATATATAAAGTGGCTCCACTTTTCTTACTCTTACAGACCCTGGTATTTTGTAAAATGGCCAAAGACATCTTTGCACCCATAATCCAGACGTGGAAGTATTAAACTTCTATTCTTTTTTTTTTACTTTCAAACTGGGAAACAGTATGGTGCATGAGTTCAGGAATCTGCTTGACATTAATATTTTAATATCCTTAGCATGGCTTGTTGTTAAACTATGTCTTTAATAAGCTTGCAAGTAATTTGGAAAGTTATAAGAGTACTTGGAATAAAACCAAGTTTGGGTATGATTAAACTACAAACCACTTCTTAAAATCACTCAAACTTGTACTGAACTATAAGTCCTCTTATAGTTCAACTGTAAGCCAGACTGATGCACACTACCAAAATGATGTGCTTCCATGGTCTCCTAGCTGGCTGATAAGTACCCATGAGGTTTATTGGTAGTACCTATGACAAGCCTCATTACAGTATCAATCCACCCATCCATATGCCTTCTTCCCATTATAGCTGGCTTTGAAGATCAGTTCTAATAAGGAACTAGAGTGTTTGTGCTGGAGAGTACATCTTTAATGTCTTTCACATTCCTGTGCATAAGGCTGAATGTGCACGTGAAAATGGTTCTTATCTCAGCTTCTACATTTTACTAAAATAAATGACTCCCCAAACAACATTCCTTTGCATGTGTGTTTATTATCGGGCCTATTACGTTGAGTCAGTTTCAATTCCAAGTGCTGATAAAGAGGCAGCCGAGCTGAATTGAAACTGGCCTGTCATTCAGGCTGGCTTCCGACGGGCTCAGGGAGCCCGTCGGCCCGGCCAGGTGGAACTGGCTCTTAATCCCAAACAGCGGGCCTTTTTGTCCTTGGGATTATGATGCATGGTTTGCGGCATAGTTTCCATGCCGGCATGTCTGACATGGAAACCATGTCTGAAAGCGTGTTTGGGGGCCCCCAGCAGGGCTCCCTTGAGGGTGCGGCCTCTAGTTGGGGATCGAAGGGGCACCTTAGGTGACCCCTGTTGATCCTTGCACCCCATCTTTCATATAAGAAACTAGTTGGTCATCAAGGATATTAGATCATCATTCTACACTAATAACACTAATACTCAATGTACCACGATTAATATATACACAGTTCATTTTATTAGTACAAAACTCTAGTAAAAAAGACAGCAAAATACATGAATTCATGCGGTTCAATATCAATAAACAGCACACATACATAATTTTGACCAAACGGTGAAACACAATGACAGATAAAAGAATATTTGAAAGCTATGTCACAATGAAGTTGGTGTAGCCATAAGTACCTTGATATTGTTTCACACCAAAAAATGTAAATAATCATATAAACTGATGATACATCACAATATATACAGACAAATCACAAACAATATGACGGCAATAGAGTTAATAAGAAAGAAGGGCAAAATGACAATTGATAAATAAGATGCAATATTGGTTCTTCAAAGTATCCTTGCACCCCATGGCAGGCACCTTGAGGTGCCTACAACTGGGTTCAGGGATGAGCGACACCTCCCATTTTGCTGTGGGAGCATGTATTACAGCCAGTTTATGTCCTTAATGCATGCTCCCGCAGGGACAGTATTCAGTCACATCTTGATTAGGCAGACTGCTGACTGGGTGCCGGTTGATCCCAGGACCGAGTCGGTGTCAGGCAGAAGCAATTCCGCCCGCTTGGGAAAGTTTTTAATCCAGGAGAATTTTTACGCTGTTTTAAAATAGTTTACTCTGATGTGCTTTTGGATGTTCCAGAACATGGCCAGAAAAAAGGTTTTGTAAACCCCCGGCAACATGGACTTTGTTAATGTGCCAACATGAGATGGAAAGCGTGTTGGACTGCAACCAGCCCACAACCCTATGAGCAATACTTGAGTGAGATGTGATTCTGGTAACAATCAATTCTATGAAATATTCCAGGAATGGACAGTGGAACGCAACCCTATTTAATAATGGAAGAGCACACTCAAGAACACGAGGAAACAAGGGATATATATATTTTTTTAAATCCTATCCTAGAGCACACAATGTGCATAGTGACTATGATAGAAGCAAACAGAATAGTATTTGCAATGTTTACAAGTAATGTGAATAGCAGAAATTCCGCAACATAGTTACTGTGTAAGTTTTCATAAATTTCACCCTCTTGTCTTTGGTTTACTAAGCTTATTTCTGCACCAAAATGAAATGTCTATATTGAGTTTCTGGGATGGTTTAAACGCTCATTCCTACTTTGAACAACAAAGTTACTGTTCAGTATCATAGCATGGTCTGCTATTTCTTGTCTTCGAGGGAAGGCAGGCTAATAAGTATAGCAAGTGTAGGCTCAGTGTGACACTCTAGCAGTTCTATTTTACCTGTCTAATCCTAGTCATCCCGCCAAAAATTCCTGTTCCTAACTTATAAAACATTATCTGGTCATTGTTGAATCTTACAGAATAAACAACTAGTAGAAACAGGCCTGAAGCCCTTCAACTTATTTACATTCTGTGCAAACTATGCTCTTTGATTTATTTAAATAAATGAGTAACAAAATTATCAGCTTCCATGACACTTTATTCACAACTTGATAACAATTTGTTTGAGAATAGAGAATGCAGGTGGCGTGGCCAAGATGGCGGCTGGATAGGACGCATGTTTGTGTTCCTCCGGCTCCGCCACACACAAGCAATGCATTTCTGCCCATTCCTGGTCCTAATTTGCATCAAGGGGAGTCAGGCTTGTAATCAGAACTCCGGCGGGGCTGGAACGACCCGGAGCGGCAGCGGTTTGGTGTCCGAGACCACTGAGACAGACACAGAGGAGTGGCGAGGCCTATGGCCGTGGAAGAGAGATGGAGGCCGGGAGACCCTGGAGCCTGCTAAGCAGCAATTCAGCGCAACGGAGGAGTATCAGCGGCCTGAGATACTGGCCCCCACTCCCAGAAGCTGTCAGGCTCACCTGCCTGCGGATGGCCGAGTGATCAGCTGGACCCCCGGATCACTGGAGTTCCCGGCGGCAAGCAGCGTTCAGCGACCGCCATCTTGGTGCTTGCATTGTCAGCCTGCGACCGGACTCCGGGGGTTGCTGAGTGCCCCCACAGCTCATGGCTGCCTGATTGGGGGTGCCCAAGCCCCCAGTGACATTTTCAAGCAACGCCTCTTGATCCAGGGCTGGCAGCGAGCGGGTCGCCGGCACAGGGGTGCGGCTGCTGAGGACATAAATCGGTGATTGGTGGTCACCATTTTGTGGCTTACCCCGAGGGGGATTGACGGCTGCTCTTCCGGCCTGCCGCGGCCCACTGGGTGAGTAATTGGGCCTCGGCTGCCCTGTTGGACAACGACCAGTGCCCCTAGGCCAGCACAGCCTGCGGGGGGGGGAGCCGACCCAACTGTCTTTGGTGCATGCAGTGTGTCTGGCCTCCCCCACCGCCGGCTGTTATGTGCACTTGGAGCCTGCTATGGTTGGGCTGGTGGGGGCTCGAGACGCCCTGGTGGACAATATCTGGCACCCCTTGGACACCAAAAACCAAGAAGGAAGCAGAGACTCCCCCATTGCCACATGCACTTCGGGCCTTGCCTGTCCAGTCTACCAGGAGGGCCAAAGGGAACGGCGGCCTTGTGGTTGGCCTTGTGTAGAACTTACGACCCTCGATAGTGGCCCGGCGCAGAGCGGGACGCTCTCAGTTACCGCACGACACTCAGAACCCAGAAAGAGATAACAAGCAATAGGGAACCAGCTGCCTGTGGCTTCTTGCGGGGTAATAGGCCCTGCCTGAGAAGAGGGGAGTGCAGTGGATGTAACCCTGGACTGGTGGGAATCCTGCCCACGACTGCCCAGAGGACTCTCATAACACAAAGGGGCCGGGGTGAATTACACGCCACCATTTTGAATAAGCCTCCCTGCAGCCTAGAAGCACGTGTGCAGCTCCAGATAGATCACCAAGTCAAGGGTGATCTTCCCATGGGAGAAAATTGTGGCCCCACAACATTTATAACAACATTTTTGCCAATCACGGAGAAGACAGTCACCCTTGACTTAGCCATAGCATTAGCGGCGGTAGTTCTCAAGTAAGCAATGGCCCCCCTCTATTTCACTTCAACTCAGCTGTGAAACTTTTATCGTGAAGCCAAGTCAGATCAGATGAACTTGAGGGATGTGATGAACTAAAAGTGAAAGAAGGGTGTAAGGAAGAACGAGCGAGTCGTAACATTGATGACTGTAAAGAATGATACGTGTTTTTGAATGCATGCAGAGGTGGCTGATAGGAAGGAATCAGATGCATGGCTGCTTGAAGCAAGGATGGTTGGAGGAGAAAGAAAAGATGACTGCCTGTGTGGGTGAGTCAGAAAATGCATGTGTGGTGTGCATTGCAATATATCATTTGGGTGAAAGTGAAATGCAAGTCAAGACGGTGGTTTACCAGAACTAAAATGAAAAGGGTGTTAGTTGGTTGTTGAGAAAAAGTAAAGTTGGTACAGTTGAGAAATTAAGAAGAATGATAGATGTTTACTTTGGAAGTATGGATGGTATCTTCTTCCTCATAGATAGCAGAGGTGTATGTAGAGGAGACGCTCAGTGGATGAAGAGTGATACTTTGTTTGAACATCATGTCCGTGCCAAAGTAGCAAAGCAGAGGAAATCCAAATACTAGAAGTTGTGATTGTTCAGAAATTCTCCCTTGACTAACAGTACAGTAATTGACTTTGCAAGCACAGCATATATTGTGTATGTATTGTATAGTTGACATTATATCAAGTCAAGTCCCTTTCTCCAGCAATTATGGGTACCACTCTCACTCCCTATGTTGATAAATTTCTTTCAGCTGTGTCAATCATGGGTGGACTATCGCTGTTGTTCACTCAATCTATCACAACAAAACACCAAAAGTCATCCATCATATAAGCAAAGATCATGTGATCGGCTGGATACATGATCAGAAATGAATAATCTTCCTTTTCCTTTTGTAGTACTGAAGGCCCGGGGGGGCAGTGCGAAATATAAATTACATTGAGCAGTAGCCCTTGATGTAACCGAGTATGGCCAGTGCCACCCCTATAGAAAATTAAGAGCTTCCCTATCCCGACCTGCCTGTACTGCTTAAAGTAATGCGAGTCCGCGTCATCATCATGGCTTGTGTCTGTTTTTCTTGGGTGCAAGCTGACTGAGCTGGCATTATGCTGGCTACCACAAGTTCACGTACAAGTAATTTCTTTCGCAAAACTAGAGAAAAAAAGAAGAAGACGGGTGTACTCTCTGACTCTCTGACTATGTAGTGAGCCCATAGTGCTGCTAGTAGAATTCCTGAAACTCCCACTAATGTTACAGGCCTACAAAGACGGCGGAAAGATACATGCCAAAATGTTATACTATGCTTGCAAGTTGCTAGTGTTACTGTGAGACAACTTTCTGTTTAATTATTTGTGTTATTGTTAAAGAGTATTGGTTACAGTATTTTTCTTTCTTTTCATATAGATGCGCCACAAAAGCTCACCCGAAAGGAGATGGCTGTCCAAGCTGGAGGCCATTTGTGCCGAATATCAACGGCTGTGGGCTCGGGCACAGGAGGAGGAGGCGGCAACAGCTGCATCCTCCTCCAGTGCCCCCGGGTCCACCAGCCAGCAGCCTCCAGCACAGCGCCGTGGTCCGACAGCCTCCCGCCGCTCAGCTGCAAGAACGAAAGCAGCTGCCCCCCCCCCCCCCAGAGCGTGGATGGCATGCCTGCGCCGGCTACGCCGCTGAGTGGACTACCTGGAGCACACGGTGGAGAAGCAGCAGCACCAGCTCCGGGACCTCCGCAGAGAGCTGCGGGACCACCTGTCGACAGAACACTGCCGGAAGTGACTGTGTCCCTTGCCCCTTTTTTAAAGACTGTTAGGGGGTGGGAATTGGGAGATGGGGATTCTATTTCTAAGGGGTTTTTTGCGGGACATTTGAAATGGACAATTGTTGGGGTTAGGTAGGGGGGTGATTTGGGTCTATAGACAACTTTATTTTTGTTAGGGAAAAATATATATTTATTTATTTTACATACTTCAACATAGTGTACGCGGTCATATTATTTTGTGGGGTGGTGGGCGGGGGGTTACTGCACGTTTGGTTTCCTCAAACTTACCAGCATGAACTATCTAAAACGTCAAAAAATGTACAAAAGTGCCACTAACAGAGTTAGTGAATTCAATTGGCCTACTAGTACTTTACTAGTACTACTGTTAGTCTCTCCTCTCCTCCGAGTCCTAGCCCATTATTCTACCTTCCCAGAATGCTTATCTTACCTGTGATTTGTGTTTAAGAATAGAGCTAGGCACAGCGCTGGCTGCATGGCAAATGGCGATTACGGTTGCCCATCCATGCAGGACAGAAATTCCATTGTTGTGGCGGTAGTAGGAGTGGTACCGGTGGTAGTAGTAGTGGTACCACACTAGCAGTAGCAGCATATTTGTAGCCTAAGCAATACTGAAGATAAGAATGGCAAAAAAAATGTGCATGGATGATTATGGCTACAACCAGAACAGTGACACAGCAGCGTAACAAGTCTTGACATGTAGGAGGATGATCCAATCAATGGTGGGCATGAAAATCAGAATTGATTTTAAAATAGTTACTCATTGGTGTTTTTTTAAGCAGAATTACAATATCCTAGGATTCATCTAGCTGCCTTAAAATTGTTTTGAGGAGGTTGCTTGCACCTTATCCTCCCCAGCAAGTGTGTGGAAATATTGCTGTAATTTAGTCACACCTTAATGAGAACCACATAGCCCGGGGTAAGAGGGTTAGGGTTTGAAAATTGGATGCGAATGGGGCTTTTGGGAAAGTTTTGTGGAGAGAGGAAAAAAAACACAGCATGGACAAACAACAAATGAAGAAAAACAAATCTTTGGATACGAAGATATCCATAAATCTTTTAAGGGACATAAAGTAAGTGCATGCATGAAGTTGTTTGCTAAATGGATGGTTCGGTTACTGACAAGTAGTACTAACTACAACTTGCTAGGTAGTACTAAACTATTAGACAGTACAGGGCTTCTGTAATTACGCAATTTCACTCAGAGAGAGAATGACTTAGTAGTACATCACATTAGTTTTAAAAATAGCAAAGAAAGTTATGAAATAGCTGTAGGCATGAATTTGAAGCAGAGAGTCGCACTCATAGAAGTTCTCAACAATAAGTTATTTAAAAGATAAGTAGAAGTGAAGTGGAAAGGATACTGTAACTGTATGTTGTTGTTGTCCTGTTCAATTTGGGAAGTTGTATGCATCCAGCCATTCCTCTTATTCGCGGTAGTCCTCCATTCCATCTGATGCTCCGTCGATCAATCTTGGTGACCAGACACACTGTCCACTGCCTGCCTGGCGGATGCGGAATTGCGGATTGATGTTGTTCCCATGGCACAAGGTAAAAGTCGGCCTGCAATTGTTGATGGAAAAACAGGAAGGGATATTAAAACAGCACTGAGGAAAAATATAAGGTACGGTGTGTAGTGTAAAAATAACACTTTCAGAGGCGACAGTATTACATACAGGCATCATTTCTAAAGTGAGTACTCTGAGTCTCATTTTCAAGGATAGTAATTGCACACAGCAGGCCAGGGCCATGCAGATGGTCAAGGCAGGCACCACTGAGTGAACCACCCTGATGATGTAGCATACCTCTTTGACACAGACAGACAAAGCATATCTAATTTTATGCAGCAAGCCACATAGCCACAATTTTACATGAACTGCTGTCTGGTCTCTGGCATACACTACACTGGCTCGACCACTCCCATACCACGACTAGACAGACATGTAGGTCTGCTGTGGTTGTTGTTGACTTGTTTACCTGTTGTTTGCCACTCACGAAACGGCCATATTTCTTCCATAAACCGACTATGATGATGATCCATCCATCCCAGTGAGTGACTGTGTAAAGAATAAAGATAATATGTAACTTTAATCATCAAGACTCATCATCATCATGGTATGTTATTGGCAAACTCAATGTTGTCTACACACTGAGTCCAAGGACATTTTCCATACTGAAAAATGCAACGTAGTGGCTGGCCCTCGCAGTAGATGTACAATTTGTATTAAACAAGGTAACAGAGTACACTTGAGTTATATTTAGTGTGTAAAAGATTAAATAATAATAACGGAACACATAGATAGGATTCACTTCATGCACAACGAACAAACAACAATTGCTTTCATCAGAGCCAGACAGCCAGTGTTGTCCACCACTGCATGCCATCTCATCATTCATTACCTGTTCCACTTGTTATCATCTTATTTAAGTGAAGGGCCACAGGGCAGCCTCTCGTGTCAATTTCAGAAGGTGCAGTCAGCATAGTGAGTCATTCCAGTCCCACTTTGTTTGAGGGGACTCGTGAACGGACTGAAGAGACAGTTTCTAGATTCTGCGTAATCCGGCCATCTGCCTTGAGGGAAATGGATAGGGGGAGTCTGGAGGAGGAGGATAGAGGTGCATGAGTGAGCTGTGAACTTCAGGAATGCAGACAGCGGCACCTTCAATATGGAAAATAAGACGAAGACAGTGCTGCTGATGGATTTGTTGTGATTAGAGTTTTGTTGTGCCAAAAGTTGCAAATCAAAGAAAGACACACAGAAATAAAAGTCAAAAAGGACGGAAGAAAACAAAAAGTAAGTTTTTCAAGCCTCGTTGTGAGGGAAGTAGAGCTCGTCCTCAAACTCTGCGAATTGAACATGAAGTAGGTCAGCTAACAGAGAAGAGCTTCCGTCACCTAATTCGGTGTCCTCTTTTTCCTTCGTGGATTCACGCATTTTGTAATCTGGTGGTATGAAGTGCTGATTCATCTTGATCATTGTTAACCTCTCCACATTTTTGGGCGTGAGGCGGGACCTTTTTGAAGTGACAATGGCAACAGCAGCACTGAAAACTCATTCCGAAGACACGCTTGCGAGTGGGCATGACAAATAATTTATATACAGCCTGCTGAGCAGTGGCCAGTGAGGCCTTTTTCCATACCAATAAACCAATGGGTCACGATCAATGTAGACTTCTGTTGGGTCATCCAGATAGGCCTGCACCATCCACTCAAGGGCCTCCCTGGGTGGTGCTCCATTTTACGTACCATGTGTTTCCTTTGCATCAACACTGAAGTGAGCACACCCTTGCCGAGTTATCCAATCCGCTTCTGACAATATTATGGCTGGCCTGGTGCAGGTGATGATGACGAGGATACTGTTGCTGCTGTCGGTAACGGCTGTGAGGGAAAGTGACTGCCTTCGGCCGCAGAAGTGGACCTTGATGCCAGCTGGCCTGCTGCTTCAGTAGTACTTGTGGTGTTTCCTTCAATTTCCTGCCGCTCTTTTTCGAACCGAGTGGCTGACACAGCTAGCCAATGTTTGTACTTTGAAACATCTTCTTCATCAAAAGGAATGAATACTTTGCTGGTCAGTGCCTTTTTGTACCGTGGATCCGGAATAGTGACACAAATGTAATGTTGTTCTGAATGTATTTTTTTAAGCCTTTCATTGACAAGTAGGCGGCTTAATAAGCTCTCCACCAACCGATATGTGTTGGATTTGTGAACATCAGCTTAGAACATTGAAGACACCGCCTTCGGTTGTTCCTCTAGCATGAACAACACTGGGATAGCTTTGCCCAAACTACAATCCTCCCTGTTAACTTCACGGGTGAAGACCTCAAAAGGACGAAGCATGTCTGTCAGGCTTTGAACTAGGTCCCATTCCTCCGGCTCTAGCCTCATGTCTTCCATAGGAGCAGACCGTATGTTAATGCTATTGACATACTCAAAGATTACCTTGTACTGCTCAAACAGATGCTCAAGCACGTAGAAGGTTGAGTTCCAACGTGTTGCCACCTCCTGGATGAGTCCTTTGACTGGCACTGAACGGCTACGTTGAATGATCCTCATCTCCTTCCGGGCCTTAAAAGAATGGCTGAAATGTGTGCAGATTCTTCGGCAGGTGGTCAGTAACTTGCTGACTGTGTTTTCTCTTTTCAAGAAATCTTGCACAACTATGTTAATGCAGTGCGCCAAACACGGCACTCTGAAGTAGCCACCATCATGCATGGCCTTAACTATATTATTGCCATTATCCGTGGAAACATAACCAATCATGTGACTTCTTGGCACCAGCCATTTAGAGACCTTACTCTTACACTCATCCGAAATGTTTAATGCAGTATGAGATTTCTCCATGGCAAACATGGCTACTGTTGCATGTTTCCAACTCGCTTGAAAAATTGTGGCAGTGTCAATACCTGTAGACATCTTTTCTCTAACCCCTGCAAAAGAGACCCAGTGTGCAGTGATGCACATGTAATCCACGGCTTGGCAACTGGTCCACATATCTGTTGTCAGGTGGATAGTGTGAACAGCACTCTTCTGCAAAGCTGACCCAATCACTTCCAGCACATCTTCATGGAACCGCAACTCTAGCAAAATAGGACCGGCTAGGAACCTTCCATTTAGGGCAGACTGTTGCCACAAATTCTAGAAAACCCACCCCTTCCACGAAAGAAAAAGGGAGAAGGTCCAGCGCTAGCATTTTAGTCAGCTTTGCGTTATACACACGTGCTGTTGGGTGGTTGCGTTCAAATGGCGCCTCTGACCAAAACATTCTTTTAATGGTGGTCTGGACCCTTTTCATATGTGATGATGATGATCCAGACTTCTTCAACCCAGTTAGGCTCATTGATGTACTTTTTCGCATTGGTGTCTCTCCCAGACTCTTGGTGTGCCTCATACATGTTGCTGGGTTAGAGGGTGTGGGCGCTACCACTGCAGTGCTGCTGCCAGGGGTACTGGGTGTACCAGAAAAACCATTTGGATTTGTTGTACGTGTGGTTTCCCAGATTTTCCTCATGTGCGCCTCCCAAATGATAGTGTGGTGTTTTTGGAGATGACCTCTCTGGCCTCCGGTACCATGGTTGGTACCAAGCTTACCCCGACTAACTACAGCTTTACAAATCGAACAAACGACCATGTTTTCCGCCGTTTTGCTAACTCTAAAAAAGTCCCAAACTGGGGACTGGAGATGTCTGCTGGTGGTGGAGGTGCTACTTTCAATGCCAGATGAAGTGGAGGATGGGGGTGGCTGAATTTGACTCTGTTGTGCACTTACAGCACCACTACTTGAGGTAATGGAGGTCGATCTGGATGGAGGTCCCTGCCGGCCCTTCTGATGAGAAAATATGGAAGCTGTAGGTCGTGTTGGTGTAGTAGTTAACTTCATTGGTGGTGGTACCAGTGCCACGCCGCCAACATCACGCTCAGCAGCAATTCGGGATAGGGTAAAAATGTCTGTCTGCTGCATGTCCGCTGGGCTTGGAGTGATGACTGTGATGACTGGGTCGTCGTCAAACTGTTCATCAGCAGCAGAATACACCACTTCTTGTTCGTCGTCATCACCCATTAGTGGAAGTCTTGCGGGAACCTTCCTTTTAGGCTTAGCTACCTTTGTCGGCTCATGGCGTGCCTCACTCTCAGACTGCATGGGTGGGCTCCAATCAACATCAAGATCATCAGAAGGAAGGGGGCTTGAAGAAGAACTTGTAGTAGCCCTCCTTGACCTTTTTCTTGCTGGGGATCTGGAAGAAAATGGATCATCATCAGGAGGAGTGGCTTCCTCGAGATGATACCTCTGCTTCAATCTCGATATCCTGATGTGCCCCTTCTTCTGGAGGAACAAGCATTGTGGGCAGTTGTGCCGCTTCATGCACCTCTCCATGCGCCTCTCCTTGTGACTCTCCTTGCGCCTCTCCTTGCGCCTCTCCTTGCGCCTCTCCTTGCGCCTCCACTTGCGCCTCCACTTGCGCCTCCACTTGCGCCACTCCTTACGCATGTACTTGCGCTTGTACTAGTTGCACCTGTGGTTGTCGTTGCGACTGTGGTTGTAGAACATTCGTCAGATGAGTTACACCCTGCGTTGATTGGATGCTACTTTCTTGCGATGAGCCAACATCACTGGTCGATGGTGATTGAACAATTAAAGTGGCTTCCTCTGCAGCACTCATGGCCTTGGACCTAACTTGGCGTGGTGGCACTGAGCCAAATGAAGCGGAGGTGCTGCTCCCAGCTTGGTCCCCGGCGGACCCCGCTGCTGCAGGCGTAGTTTTTTCCCCAAAAAAATACTGGCAGTGGCACTGGCAACTTTCTTGGTGGAGGAGCTATGGCCACCTTTCTTTGGGCCCATCTTCTTCAGATGTCAGAACAGCAGGCCGCAGTTGCACGAGTTGCAGAGTTGTCTGTGGCCACATGTGACGTCACGAGACGTTGTGCTGCACACACCGCAGCAGGATTTCTTAATGGCATTGATGATGAACGATGGCTGATTTGTGGTTCTCTTGTGCACCTAAAAGCAAAGGAAGCCAGAGGAACATCAGTTAAATAAATGTTGCATATGTCGTGCTTCAATTAATATTTGCAACTAGGCATTTATTTTTACAACAAACCCAAAAACGGAAAGACCCAAAATAAAAATTGCAATTCTAATCAAAAATGGATGTTTACATTAATAGAAGAGACACCCCACAGAAAGATTTCGCCCATGCACCACTGAGCCCCCCTGGGCATAATGGATGAAAGCAAGGCAAACTGGTTGCAGGGCTGAGCACACTGCCTGGCTTCAAAATGGCCCCTTGACCCCACCACATGGCCAGGCCCTGCCTATACCAGGCCTCAAAATGGCCCCCACCCACATGGCCAGGCCCCAACAACCCACCAAAAAGTTAAAAAAAACACACAAAAAACACCCCAATCCAATGCCATCCATGCCCTCAATGATGATTAAATTCAAGACACCCCATACAAAGACTTGGCCCATGCACCACTGAGTACCCCTGGGCATAATGGATGAAAGCAAGGCAAACTGGGTGCAGGCCTGAGCACACTGCCTGGCTTCAAAATGGCCCCTTCACCCCCACCACATGGCAAGGCCCTGCCTGTACCAGGCCTCAAAATGACCCCACCCACATGGCCAGGCCCCAACAACCCACCAAAAAGTCAAAAAACACACAAAAATCACCCCAATCCAATGACATCCATGCCCTCAATGATATTTAAATTCAAGACACCCCACAGAAAGACTTGGCCCATGCACCACTGAGTACCCCTGAGCATAATGGATGAAAGCAAGTCAAACTGGGTGCTGGCCTGAGCACACTGCCTGGCTTCAAAATGGCCCCTTCACCCCCACCACATGGCCAGTCCCTGCCTGTACCAGGCCTCAAAAAGGCCCCCACCCACATGGCCAGGCCCCAACAACCCACCAAAAAGTCAAAAAACACACAAAAACCACCCAAATCCAATGCCATCCATGCCCTCAATGATGTTTAAATTCAAGACACCCCACAGAAAGACTTGGCCCATGCACCACTGAGTATCCCTGGGCATAATGGATGAAAGCAAGGCCAACTGGGTGCAGGCCTAAGCACACTGCCTGGCTTCAAAATGGCCCCTTCACCCCCACCACATGGCCAGGCCCTACCTGTACCAGGCCTCAAAATGGCCCCCAACCACATGGCCAGGCCCCAACAACACCCCAAAAAGTCAAAAAACACACAAAAATCACCCCAATCCAATACCATCCATGCCCTCAATGATGTTTAACCCCTTCCATGCTCATGACGGATTGGTTCCGTCATGAGCATCAGTGCTCCTGTGCTGATGACGGAACCATTCCGTCATGAGGCCAGGGGCACGAAATCCCTCTGCTGCAGACAGCAGAGGGATTTCCTTTTCACCCCTGTGACCTTGGGAGCTGGGGAAGAGCTTCCCCAGCTCCCGAGGCCCCCTCCCTGGTTTCCACGTCCCGCTGCCGTCATTGAACACAAACCGAAGCTAAAATGAGCCTTTAGGCTCATTTCAGTTTCACTTTCTACATGCTCAGTGGGCTATCTCAGCCCCCTGAGCACGTAGAAAGACGGGAGAGGTATCATTGGAAATTCCAATGGTACCCCTCCCTGCTTGGGGATCACCCCAGGAGTGCGATCCCCAAGCAGGGATCCACCCACTAGACACCAGGGAGGGGGGAGCGGCCCCTTGGGCAAGGGCCTTCACTCCCCCATAAATAAATGTATTGTATTCAGTCTTTCTGCCCCCCCTGGGGGTCAGATGGGGCAGTAGCCCCCCAATCTGCCCCCCCGGGGGGCAGAAAGCGTGGGGGCTGCCCGAAATGGGCGCGCCAATGCCCCCTCCCCCCGGCACCATTACAGCCTTTCTGCCCCCCTGGGGGGCAAAATGGGAGCAGTAGTCCCCAATTTGCCCCCACGGGGGGCAGAAAGCCCACTATGCACCAGGGATTTTTTTGTGCACTTTTTTTTAGGGTGGGGGCTGCCCGAAACGGGCACGCCAATGCCCCCACCCCCCCACCACCATTACAGACTTTCTGCCCCCCCTGGGGGACAGATGGGGGCAGTAGCCCCCAATCTGCCCCCCCCGGTGGGGGCAGAAAGCCCACTATGCACCAGGGATTTTTTTGTGTGCACTTGTTTTTTAGGGTGGGGTCTGCCCAAAATGGGCACGCCAATGCCCCCACCCCCACCACCATTACAGACTTTCTGCCTCCCCTGTGGGACAGATGGGGGCTGTATCCCCCAATGTGCCCCCCCAGGGGGCAGAAAGACCACTATACACCAGGGAATTTTTTGGGGGCACTTTTTTAGGGTGGGGGCTGCCCGAAATGGGCGCGCCAATGCCCCTACCCCCCGGCACCATTAGAGCCTTTCTGCCCCCCCTGGGGGGCAAATGGGAGCAGTAGCCCCCAATTTGCCCCCCCCGGGGGGGCAGAAAGCCCACTATGCACCAGGGATTTTTTTGTGTGCACTTGTTTTTTAGGGTGGGGGCTGCCCAAAATGGGCACGCCAATGCCCCCACCCCCGCCACCATTACAGACTTTCTGCCCCCCCTGGGGGGCAAATGGGAGCAGTAGCCCCCAATTTGCCCCCCCTCCCGGGGGGGGGGGGCAGAAAGCCCACTATGCACCAGGGATTTTTTTGTGTGCACTTGTTTTTTAGGGTGGGGGCTGCCCAAAACGGGCACGCCAATGCCCCCACCGCCGCCACCATTACAGACATTCTGCCTCCCCTGTGGGACAGATGGGGGCTGTATCCCCCAATCTGCCCCCCCGGGGGGCAGAAAGACCACTATACACCAGGGAATTTTTTGGGGGGCACTTTTTTTAGGGTGGGGGCTGCCCGAAATGGGCGCGCCAATGCCCCCACCCCCGCCACCATTACAGACTTTCTGCCCCCCCCGGCAAAAAGCCCACTAGTCGCCAGGTATTTTTTGAGGGGGCAAATATGAAATAGTGTGTGGCTGCCCAAAAAAATGCCCCCACCCCCTCCCCGCAACAATTACAGCCTTCCTGCCCCCCCTGGGGGGCAGATGGGGCAGCAGCCCCCAATCTGCCCCCCCCAGAGGGGCAAAAAGCCCACTAGACACCAGGGATTTTTTTGGGCAAGTCAATATTAAGTTGGGTGCATTGGCATGCCCGTTTTGGGCAGACTTCACCCTAATTAAAATTTGCCCAAAAAACTCCCTGGCGTCTAGTGGACTTTCTGACCCCCCTGGGGGGCAGATGTGGGCATTACCCCCCAATCTGCCTCGCCGGTGGGGGGGGGGGCAAAAAGCCACTAGACGCCAGGGATTTTTTGGGGGGGCAAATTTGAAATAGGGTGGGGCTGCCCAAATCTGGCATGCCCATGCCCCACCCCCTCCCACACTAATATTACGGCCTTCCTGCCCCTCCCGAGGACAGATGGGGCAGTAGCCCCAATCTGCCCCCCCTGGGGGGCAAAAAACCCACAAGACACACAGGATTTTTGGGCACATTTTTCTTAGGTTGGGGGCTGTCCAAAACGGGCATGCCAATGCCCCCACCCCCCACCCGCAACAATGACAGCCTTTCTGCCCCCCATGGAGGGAGGATGGGGCAGTAGCCCCAAATATGCCCCCTCAGGGGGGGCAAAAAGCCCACTTGACTTGCGTGGGTGGGCCAAAGGCCTGTGACTAGGATGACCCCAAAACAGTAGAATTCTCTGTGCTTAATTTGTCAATCCTGAACGCTACAATTTCTTAAAAATAAATTTTTGGCCTGTTCTGCTTTGGCCCACCCGGCACGGAGATCCCACGCAAAAAAGTATGGAAAAGTGATTTGTTTACCTAATTTTAAGTTTTGCAAGGAATTCTGGGTAGGAAAACGTTGGGGGACCCACGCATGCCATACCTCTCTGGACTCCCCCGGGTGTCTAGTTTTCAGAACTGTTTTGATTTGGTAGTTTCCCAAGTTTGCCACTGAGCCCCGGGCCAAAAACTCAGGTGCCCCCCCCCCCAAAAAAATAAGATAGTTTTGCTATAGGTTAATTGTAAGTCTCCACCGTACGATTTGGGCCTTTTCCTGTTGCAGCCACTATGCCTACCCAGGCAAGTGAGCTACCATTCTTTTCGGGAGACCTGGGGGAACGCAGGGTGGGTGGAAATTTGTTGGTCCACGCAGATTCCAGAACTTTCCACCACAGAAATGTGAGGAAAATGCATTTTTTTGTCAAATGTTTTAGCTTTGCAAGGGATTCTGGGTAACAGAACCTGGCGGGAGGCAGTTGGGTCACCCCATCCTAAATTCCCCTGGGTGTCTAGTTTTCAAAAATGTACAGGTTTGCTAGGTTTCCCTAGGTGCCGGCAGAACTAGGGTTCAAAAACGAAAGGTAGGCACTTTGCCAAAAAAATGCCCATTTTCAATGCGAAATTGGGGTGCAACCACGTTGCGTTTTGCGCTGTTTCCAGTCGCAGGCACTAGGCATACCCAGGCAAGTGAGGTACCATTATTTTTGGGAGACCTGGGGAACGCAGGGTGGGTGGAAATTTGTTGATCCACGCAGATTCCAGAACTTTCCTCCACAGAAATGTGAGGAAAATGAGTTTTTTTGGACAATTATTTAGGTTTGCAAGGGATTCTGGGTAACAGAACCTGGTGGGAGGTAGTTGAGTCACCCCATCCTGAATTCCCCTGGGTGTTTAGTTTTCAAAAATGTATAGGTTTTCTAACTTTCCCTAGGTGCCGGCAGAGCTAGGGTTCAAAAACAAAAGGTAGGCACTTTGCCAAAAAAGGGCCCGCTTTCACTGCGAAATTGCGGTGCGAACACGTTGCGTTTTGCGCTGTTTCCTGTCGCAGGCACTAGGCAGACCCAGGCAAGTGAGGTACCATTGTTTTCATGAGACCTGGGGAAACACTGGATGGGTGGAAATCTGTTGATCCACGCAGATTCCAGAACTTTCCACCACAGAAATGTGAGGAAAATGCATTTTTTTGTCAATTCTTTAGGTTTGCAAGGGATTCTGGGTAACAGAACCCGGTGGGAGGCAGTTGAGTCACCCCATCCTGAATTTCCCAAATGTATAGGTTTGCTAGGTTTCCCTAGGTGCCGGCAGAGCTAGGGTGCAAAAACTACAGCTAGGCACAATTTTTACCTGCAAAATTGAGGCGTGACCACGTTGCATTTTGCGCCGTTTCCTGTCGCAGGCACAAGGCCGACCCACACAAGTGAGGTACTGTTTTTATCGGGAGACTTAGGGTAATTCAGATTTGTAAATCAACTGTTATTACCTATTGAGTTTTCATGCATGTCTCCCTTCCCAATGAAAGACATTGTGTAAAAAAAAAATCTTTTTGAAAAATGACCAATAATTCTCATGCTAGTATGAGTATTCCTAATTTAGAAAATGTGCAAATATATACTGTTTCTAAACTCTATAATTTGTACCCAATTCAGAAATACATAGGTGTCTTTCATACCGATTTTGCCATGTATACATTTTCAAAGAATAAGTGCTCTATACCCAGTACATAATAAAATACCATTGCAAGTTGCTGCTCAGTTTTTGGCTCTGGGTTCTTTGGGTTCTTGGTGAAACTACAAGTCCTATATATCCCCACAACCAGGAAGGTCAAATGGATGTAACGGTATATTGCTTTCAAACAGCTTTCAAAATTACAAGAAGTTACAGGTGAAAACGTTGAGACAAAAGGCTGTTTTTTTCCAACTAATTTTCAATTATTCCAATATCTAACTGTTAGTTTCTATAAAGAAACCTTCATGGATTTAGACTTTTGTCTACTTTTCAAAAATTTATAGCTTTCCAGGATCCATTATTGCTTTCAAACTCATTTCTACCATTAACTGGAAACAGGTTAAAAGCTCTAAAATTAGGAAAAATAGGCTATGTCCCAGAAAAATGCCAAAACTGTGTGAAAAATGTTGGTTCTCTGACAAAAGACTGTCATTCCCTAAAAGCTGGGAAAATGATGATTTCAGCCCCACAAACCCTTTATGTATAACATTTGCAGGGAAAAACCCAGAGGCTTTCATTTGCAACCCGTTTTTCCAATTTTTCTGAAAAAAATCAAATATTTTACTGTATTTTGCCTAATTTCTGGGACCCCTCCAAGGGAGTCCACAAACCCTAGGCACCTTTAGAATCCACATGATGTTTGAAGAAAAGGACGCAAATTTGGCGTGGATACCTTATGTGGTCAAAAAGTTACAGGGGCATAAGCGTGCACTACCCCAAATCGCCAAAAAAGGGCTTAGCACAGGAGGGGAAAAGGCCTAGCAGCAAAGGGGTTAAATTCAAGACACCCCACAGAAATACTTGGTCCATGCACCACTCAGTACCCCATGGCCTACTGGCTAGTGTGGCTTTACAAGCACCCCAAAATAAATAAAAAAAAAAACCACACATAACAGTGAGCTAAAATTCCAAGACATAAATGAGATTGAAGTTCAACCAAACTCACAGAAACAGTTGTATCATGCATCCATGATTAACCCTGGCCCTACTGAATACTGTGGCTACCCACAATATATTTTTTTTAAAAGTTGTGAAAAAGTTTTAAAATTGTAGTTGCAGCAACTGCAATACTCCAAAGAAACAACACCAACTTACTTGTAAAATCTCAAATCCAAAAGTGATCCAAACTCAAAAGTCCTCAAATACAAATATCCAGCAGCAGCCACAAAAAGTAATCCTTCCAGGTTCAGATCCAAATGGAAAGTGACCAGGACATGGACAAAGCACTGGGAGGAGCCTGCTGGACAGGAACAGGAAGTTGGGGACTCTGGGGCACTTCCTTCCTCCCACCCCTCCCCCCAAAAATGGACTCCTTGCACAAAAAAGTGCAGCCAAATGTCAATCTGAGGAGTTATTCTGATCAAAATCATAAATTTCAGAAGGTTTTTGCTGCCTGCGGTCGATTTCTTGTGCAGAATTGCAATTTTTGCAAGTTCGGGAAAGCGAGCTGTTCAAATCTCCCGCCGGAAGTCAGCTGCGTGCCGCATCTACGTGTTCGCAATTGTTTAGTCCCGCGATGCGTGATCGCGGGCCCTTATGACGTACTCGCGTTGTCAAACTCTCGCTGTGCAAGATGGCGGGCCGTGATGACGTACTAGCGGTCGATAAACTCTCGCGCAATCACGCAGCAAGATCCAAAATGGCGCAGCACACGAAAATCGGGAGAAAAACAACTCAGAGACCTCAGAATCATGGTAAGTCAACGCAGCGCGCGCGATATTGTATTTTTCAAGTGCGACCAAGCATAAAAATCCGCCAGCTTGCGAATTGCAGATTTTTGGGCAAATTTGCGCGATTCGCGGACCGCGAGATTGCCAAAAATCCGCAAATTCCCCGAGCGGAACGAATTTTATGCCCATAGTTACTGGAGTGGTGTAGAGCAGAATGTTGTACAGTGGAGTAGCGTAGAGTGTAATAGTATATGGTGGTGTAGCTTACATTGGAGTGGCATATAATCGAGAGGTGTAGACTGGAGTGGCATACATTGGCGTTGGTTAAAGTGTAATAGCATACAGTAGAGAGGGGTCCAATCGAATAGCGTAGAAAGAAGTGGCATGGAGTGGAGTGGAATTCATTGGAGTGACGTAGAGTAGAGTTGCATACAGTGGACTGACATACAGTGGAATAGCATACAGTGGAGTGTTGCAGAGTGGAGTGCCATACAGTGGAACAGAGTAAAGTGGAGTGACGTTCAGTAGAAGGACATAGAGTGAAATAATGTACAGTGGAGTAGCGTCCAGTGGAATGGCATACAGTGGAGTGGTGTAGACTGGAGTGATGTACAGTGGTGTTGCATATAGTGTAATAGCATAGAGTGGAGTCTCATATAGTGAAGAGGCATAGAGTGGAGTGGGGTAGAGTGGAATAGTATATAATGGAGTGGCTACTGTGGCATGGAATATGAATATATGTGAAATTTAGCAGCAATGTAGATTTAGGTGTGCAGAATAACACAAAACAGCGAATTGTACTGCCTTGCATTTCTCCAAATTTACCAATTAATGAAGGGCCATGCATGGTGGTCTTGCTTTCTTTTGTAAATCTGACTCAAGTATTGCATTGCCATTGCAACACCATTCGTGAAGCAAGGGTACCAAAGTCCAATAATACAGCTAGGACTTACTTATAGCTTGGGCCATGGTATACCGTGATACCTTTGCAGTGTACCATGGTACATGGCAAAGACAAGTCAGTATATAATTGGGTAATGGCTGGTTTTAGATAATGACAAGGCACCCATATTGTTTTTATTAGTTTAGCTGTGTGAGTGTTATGATCCTTAGTTACAGGTAAGTAGTAGGTACCTACCTATTACCACTTTATTAAAGTGGTATTAGATGTGGACATTTATTTATATTTATAATATATATTTAAATACGTTTTTCGCCTATGTACCAGAGTAGTTTCACAAAATTTTGTGAAATTCCATGAAAGTACAGCGTGACAGATATCACTAGATTCAAATGCTTTATATCTTTAGAAATACTTACCCTACTTAACTGCAATACTCAAAAAGCATCATCTCTGCACCCTAAGGTATAATCCTGCAAAATGTAATGTTTCCGTTTTTTTTGCACTACGCCAGATACAATAGCATATGGAAAATGCATTGGTGGAAAAACTCATTTTGGGACCCCCTTTTATCTTTGCACTCCCTTAACGAAACACCTGAAAAATGTACATCATCTAAAAATGTAGAAAATGCTATATATATGGAAAGTTTAGTGGTGATTCACCAAATGGGTGGAAAGTTATTAGGGAGCTAATATCTGAGGAACTCCTATCTTTGGGAACACTTACCGTAGCTACTGAGTGGCAATTAGATTTAATGTGATTTCTTTCTTTTTACTATATGAACATACATGTGTATATTAGTTGTTCATGTAGTAAGTCTGAAACTTTAAATATGCAGTTTAGATTATTTTTTGTGCTTCATTGTTACTTTTAGTAGGATTGTGATGCATATAATGACCAAAGTGAATAAAAGGCAATCATTGTTATTGTTATAAAAATTGATATTATTAGTTTTTTTCCTAGTAGCCAATTATCAATGTCGTGTACTCCAAATAGTACTTTCTGTAGCTGACTGATAGGTACATTTTTCATTCTGGTGCACAGGGGTGCCTAAGAAAGAGGTTTTCCTTTGGCTTGTTGGGTCAGTTTTATTTTGTGAACCAGAGAGCATGCAAAGAAAATGTATGTAGATTGAGATGTATTCTATTCGTTATATATTTGTTTATAGGTTTCCATTAGCATGTGACCATAAATGGGTCTTTCAGTAGTTCATGTAGTAAATCTGAAAATTTACTTAAACAGTCTACTTTATTTTTTGGGCTTCCTTACTACTTGTAGTAGTATTATGCTACAAAATATCACTAACTTAAATAATACTTACTCTACTTACCCGCTATACCCCACAGGATTATCTGTGCACCCTAGTAACTAATGCTGCCAAATTGCAGTTTCCGCGTGACTTGAAATACCAAAGTGTACGTAAAATTTTTTCTTTTCACCCCCTCACCAGGGCCACTGGTATTATGCAAGAGGAGAGGGCCACATACTGCGGCAGGGATGAGTAAATTATGCAGCAAGAAAAGCCAAATTCTGCACCATAAAGCGGAACATTTTGTAATAATATTACTTCATTCTTTTTAAACTTGATCACACTGTATGGGCATTAGTTGCTCATTGTTAGTACTAGTATAACACTCAAATATAGCTTTAAGCAACAGAAAGGTGATCAGTTCAGATTTGCCAAGGACCTACCACTATGCAGCAGCAAGTGTTGTTGCATTTTTATTAACTTTTGAACCGTTTAAGCTAGAAACAAAATGTTGTTTTTGTTAAAATCTGGAGATTATGCAGCAGATGATGGATAATGTGGTAAATGTGGCAAATCTATTATAATGATAAAATCGCCACAGCCACACAATCGCATGAATCCAGTGGCCCTCCCCTTGACCAAATGATGCAAAACTTTCAGTTCCCCGACAATGAAATGGGTGCAACAGGTCTGCAAAGTTTTGTGGACATTTGTCAAATGCATGCTAAGTTATTAAGGGACAAAAATACCAAAATTCCTTATCTCTGGTGACTCTAACTATAACAACAGTGTCTACTGCCACTGTGTAATATATATACAGCTGCGATGAATTTGAGAATATCAGTGAAAGAAATACAAAAATAAATATGTTGATACACCCATCCTCAGTTCACTTAAGCACTCACACACTGACTCAGGGCCCTTTATAAGTAGAATAGGTCTTAAGTAAGGCCTTTTTCCCCCTCTTGATATTCGCGCACTGACTCACAGACCCAATATGAGACTCATGCGCCCACTCACTGACTCGGTCACAGACTCAGACACCCATTGAGAGATCCACTCAGACACTGAAGCATACATTTACATACCCAGTCATACACTTACACACACACCCACAAACATACTCTGGCTCTTATGTATCCATTCACAGACTCACTCAGAGATGCACTCCTGGTCACACACTGAATTAGAGACTCATGCATCCCCTCACAGACCAAAGCAGACACGCACACACCCAGTCAGACAGCCATTGGGAGACCCATGCTCCCAGTCACTGACCCACTCCAATACTCACACACCCACTCACAGACACACAGACAGATGCACTCAGTCACAAATCTGCTTAGATGCTCATGCAAGCACTCAGAGATACACTCATATTTTCATGTACTCACTCACAGACCCATACAGCCGCTCATGCACTCACAAAATCATTGATATTCTGATACCCTCACTCACTGATCCACTCAGATGCTCATACTCCCACTTAGAGACCCAATGAGCGACTGATGCATCCAGTCTCAGATCCTGTCAGAGACTCAGACACCCACTCACCAACCCACTCGGACACTAAAGCACCCACTCACAGGACCACCGCAGACTCATGCATCCAGTCACTCACCCACCCAGAGATGCATGTGCCCACTCCCAGACCCACTCAGAGACTCATGCATACACTTACAGACCCACTCAGACACTCATGCAACTACTCACAAACCTACTCATGCAGTCACTCAGAGAACTACTAACAGACATATGCACCCACTCACAGACATAGTCAGACACTCATGCACCCAGTCACAGACATATGAACCCACTCACAGACCCACTCAGATATTGATACACCCACGCAGACACCCACTGTCACACTCCTGCACCCAGTCTCAGATACCACTCAAACACCCATAGACACTGTGACAGACATATTCATAGCATCATGCATGTTTATTACTGAGTTATTTAGATAGTGATATATCTAGTGTGCTGGTTAAAATCAAATATTTAGTTATGAATTTTGAATGTGCTGGTGGCTATTGAATGCCTGTTTTGTTTTGCAATTTTGAGACGTGTACGCAAATATTGTGATGTCATCGCAAATATTTTAAAATATTTATAAATATTTATAAAAAAAAGGTATTTCCAAAGGAAATGAACAACATTTTGGGCAAAAGGGTGGCTCTAAGAAGAGCTTTTGTGTTCACTATGTGTATATGACAGCTAAACATAACACCGGATGCAGAGTTTCAGGTTACCTTCGTCTGTGAAGTGAGCTCCATCCCATCTATAGATTCCATGCCAGTTAAAACACAGGCTGTTGTTGTAAATAGAGCCCATGTTACGGTCTCTGAGGAATGCAGAACTAGTTTTATTAACATGTTTCTTGGCTATGTCAGTTTGTGGATAGAACTGATTAGACCACTTCCATTTCTGCCTTTGGCATATGTCGGAGTACACCAAGACAGTATGAGGGAAAAGTGTCATTAATTCTGCAAAGGTTTCCTTTACTAGGATTTCCATTCCTACCCAGTCAGTGTGCCTAGGCCATGCCACCACAGTGAATAATCATGATGTCAGGGGTATGTTAATCCACTATGCTTTTAACTGAAGGCAACAAAACACTCTCTGGCCAAACCAAGTAATGTCCACATTAGGCAAACCCAAGTCCCTGTCAATATCACTTTTACTCGCAGCCTCTCTAGCCGAAAAGACAAAGCTGTGGCCCACAACCCACACTCTAACCATTTTGAAGTGAAGCACCAGTAGAAGGCAGGAGCAGGTTGGAGCTGAATGAGACAGTTTTCAAAATGAAAGGCAGTTAAAATAAAAGTGTGCTCCTGTTTTAAAAAAACACATACTTCATTGGATACTGTGAATATGCAGATGAATAATATTAGGTGGTGAATTGAAAGTATAAGTAACTAGATCTGTCATTGGTGGTGAAAAAATAAAGGTGTAATGCAGATTTGGATGGTTTTCATTCTGTACGGCATACCACACCTGCTGCAGCTCATTTTGTTACTATTATAGCCCTCCTAGAATGTACAGTGAACTTCTGACCTATTGTTTCTAGTGGGTTGCTATGAAGAAGGTACTGAGAGTGCATTAGGGGATGGGTATTAGAGAGAAAGTTGTCAGTTTTCAGAAATTAGATGTATTTGGACTGTAGGATAAAAAGGGTTTGATTTCCTAGTGAGGGCTTGCTAACAAAGTGTGTAGCATTCTTAAAGTTATAAAACTACCAAGGGAAATATGTTTTTGGATTCCCCTTTTAGTTCGTGACTTCGTTACCACAATTGAGAATACGTCACGGATATGAATGAATGAATTGCTGTACTTGTTAAGCACATGCCCACTCCCAGGAGTGTCTGGATGCTAATGAACATGCAAGAGCAAAAAATAAAGAGGGAACAATCAAAGACTAAAAAAACAAGTCTTCAACTGTTTTTTAAAAGACTGTTCAATCGATACTGACTGTAGCTCGTCTGGCAGGCTATTCCAAGCTTGCAGGCGCAAGAGGGATAGGGATCTACCTCCTGTTTTTGCTCACATAGCCCTGGAACCGTAGTAAGATGCCCAGAAGATGATTGTAGAGTTCTAAGGGCAGAATTAAATTGAACACTATTGGATAAGTACTATGGCCAAGACTGATGGAGAGATCTGTGCATAAGTGTCAACGTTTTAAACAGGATACTTTTCCTGACAGGTACCCAGCGTAGATTGATCAGGTGGGTCATCATCGACACACATCTGGGAAGATGGACGGGCTGCTGCATTCTGGACCATCTGTAAAGAAGGCATTTCTCAAGGCACTTGCTTATACATTTAGAGAGCCCTAAAGGTATTAAAACAGACAGTCACATACAGGCACATTTACTGAAACATCTCATGGCACTGCTAAAAGTGTACTCCTACACTCACTCAGATATGTAGGGAAGTGATGACGGAACCTTCTCATCCTTAGAGAGAAATAGTCCCTGAAACATGGGTGATATCTGGTAGTGCAGGCCCTCTCTGTGCACTTTCATTGCAATGTTCACTTTGCATGTAATAGATGTTTCTCAAGTGTCAATCCCACTGACCTGCACATTTAGAGAACCATAAAGGTAGTACAACAGAGAGTCACATACTGACACATTTACTGAAACATCTAATGGCATTGCTACAAGTATACTCCTGGACTCACTCTGATATGCTGGAAGTACTGACACAACCTTCTAATCCATAGAGAAAAATAGTTCTTGAAACATGGATTGCATATCCTGTGTGTGCACTGTCATTTGAAGCTATTTAATCTGTTAGTAGAGAATGAAAAGCTAAATCTGAATATTTACCCTCTTCTCATGCATCATTTTCTACTTAACTACAAAAAGTTACAATGCCATAAAAATGAGACAAGAAGGAAACAGAAGCAAAGATATTATGCCCTTCCAACTGAGAAAAAGGGTCAAAATGAGGAAAAAGTAGTGAAAGAGAAAAGAACTGCCGTTAAGATGACAAATACATTTCTCAAAATTGTATCTGCAGAACTGGATAGGGTGGAAAATCAAGTAAATAAAAAAAAGTTTAAAAAGGTGAAAAAGTCAATGATATCAAGAGTAAAAAATGATACAAAGATGTACAGAGTTTATCAAAAAGACAGACACAGTTTAAGGAAATCAGAGTTAGAATGTTCCGTACTAGAGTAATATCTAATCTAATCACAATTATGAAAAAGAAGAAGAGAAGCTATAAGACAAAAGGAACAGGTTGAGTGTGTAGTTGATAAAGCATTAGCTCTGAAGAGGAAACTATTTATTTGAATTCTAAACAGGATAAAGACACTGGATGAAATAGTGTTGACTAAAGAAGCCAAAAGAAAAAACTTGTCAGTAGCAGTAACGTTTTCAAAGTGCGTAGCAGTGAATGGAGACATATTTCTAGAACTTAGCCTTTCTATAATGAAGAAAGCTGCTTCCAAGACAAGACATTAGTGAATGCAGAGGCAGAATGTGGGCGATGTTAGGAGACGAAGGATGCTTGTTCTATTCCAAAAGAGGTGATCCTACCTAGAAATGTAGGGGAAGTGAAAGCTGAAGAGGTACAGGGAAGGTGTACACAGGACCCTGTATATAAATGGGACTGTAGCAGTATTTGTAGTGTTTGGCAAGAACCTATTGATATGTTGGGATCTTTACTACAAAAACTTCCAAACAGAAGTCTAAAACAGAAGATTGTGGCTTTGGAAGGATTAGATCCATGGAAGATAAGAAAAATAAGAAAGTATACACATTTACAGGGACATTTATTAGCATGTCTATCACAGAAACTGTGCCAAAGCAGCTTTCATCTTCTCAGAATGTTTGCTGTATACCATTCGCAAATGCAAACATCAATTATGAGGCTTTACTATGTCAAAACTCCTGCCCTATATTGAACAGAAATGAATAGAGCTATTTTGCATAGTACAGTAGCAGAGGTAGAACAAGTATGTGATGATTTTCAGTTGTGTTTCTTTGGTCCTGTGTAGGGAAAATGAGGATTTGGAATCTACAGGTGTACTAGAACAGGACACTGGTACTACTGTTGATAACTTTCAAGAAGAGATTAGAAATAACTAAGTTTGTTCAGAGAAACCAGACTGTGTTTGTATATGTTGGCGACACACTCACTACAAACGTTAAACTCGTTTTTGGTACTGTGTCAATAAAAACAAGACAACACAGATAATTGTTGAGAATCTGCAGTGTATTTATATGTAGAGGAACGCTTTGATTGTTCCACACGACAAATTATAAGTAAGTACTTTTATAATAAGTTGGAGTAGAATAAAATACCAACTATAGCAGTTTACAAGATAGAATGAGTCCCAATCCCTCAAGAATTACAAGATTTAAATGTTTATGAATCAATTTTAATACAGTCTATACATTCATTCCAAGCTATTGTCCATATGGAGCCAAAGACAGCGAAATTACCCCTAGCAGAGTTACAGAAAGGTCTTAAAGGTAGAGTTGTGTTTGCTTTGTGCACCCTAAGTTGGCAGGGTATGCCCAGATATAGGTCCCTTGCTCACTTTGCTACTGTATTCAAGCTAACCTGGCTGAAGAGGGGTGTTACCCCAAAACCGGTCCCAGGATGCTTGTTTCCGGTTCATTGAAGACCTGGCTTGGCAGTTTGGGCTGGACTGTTCCCATGAGGCACAGGGTCAAGACTGATTTGAATATAGCTGGGTCTGAACTGAGATGGCGAAATGAGTTAAAGAACAATGATGCATTCAACCCAGATCTGTGACTGGAGGTGAGTGTCTGAAAAGTTTCAGCCCTCCATCCAGCATCTCCTTGTGTTTGCAGATTTGTGATCTTGCCATTAGATTTCAAGCAGTATATTGACAATGTAGGGGTGCAGAAAGATTTGGAAGAAGTACATATTATTCTAGTCAATGGTGTCCCTACAAAAAACAAACACATATGGCAAGAGCTAGTGGATGGTAGTAAAGTTAAAAACAAAAAAAGCAACATATATCTGGTACAAAATAATATGTATTATAAAGATATAGATGTCCTTCAAAATGTACCACTTATAGAGGATGACACATCAGCATCACAAGATCATATTGAAAAGGTTGATCTATCCCGATCAGAAGACATTTATGAACACTACAGTATCCACCCTCTACATTTTAAAGAGATTATTGGTGTTGCAATTGATCTTTTTTAAATGAAAGAAGCAAGAGGAGCTCCCTCGAGTGTGTGGGGAGAAATGTTTACAAGCTCAATGTTTTCTGCATCTGTTCCCCAAAGGAATGGGTGGTAGATATGATGGCCTGCCTGTACAGATATAAGTAGCTGAGTACAGATCAACTAGACTAATCACAGAAGATCCTAGATGTTGACAGTGTAATCCCTGTATATTTGACCTTTTATTTGAGAGTGACTTGTCAGGCCTATCTTATGCAGTAAACTGTGGGGCTTATTTATAAGCCCCTTGTGCCACCAGTGCATCACTTTTTGTGACGCACCAGCAATGCATTTTGCTGCCCCATATTTACAAGGACAGGAAAAGCCACCCTGATTTCTTAACTAACTAGTTTGTTTCAAACCACATTACCTTATTGACGCATTGCAATTCTGCTGCCACTTTTCCCAGCTCCTAGGTCTGCCATGGCTTGTCTGATTAAGTATCGCGTATCTCTACTGTTTCACTTTGCTCTTACAGCTGCAATTTTGGACAGCTTGCATGCAGCTAACCAGCATTTGGGACCCTTATTTGCACCAAAAAAAGGCTGCCTGGTGCACACTCACAGCACACAGGTAACCCTAAGGCACCACATTATTGGGGACTAAACTGCTCTTGTATGACTACGTTTCCTAAAAATAGTTTTTTCAACTTTCATTAATTTGTACGGACTGCAGATTGGGGTTTTTGCCAGGGGAACACTCCTTTTAATCCAATGCACTTGTGTCTTTCATTTTTTAATTAGCTATAGTTTGTTTTAAACCACAGTACCTAATCCCCACATTGCAATGCTACTGCCACTTTTCCCAGCTCCTCGCTCTACCACGACTCATCCGATTGAGCAGAGGGAGCTAGGACGCGTCTCTCTAATTTTTTCACTGTGCTCTGACGGCTACCATTTTGGACAGCTTGTGTGCAGCTGAGCGGCATTTGAGATGCCTATCTGCACTATAAAAGGGCAGCCTGCAGCCGCCGCGCAGCGGACGAGCGCCGAGGGTGCGCCGGGTAAGCACATCTGCACCCGTCCAAGCCCGGACGAGACCAGGGACCTGGAACCCTGCCTCTTTATTGATTCCCAAAATTGCCCTCTCTTCGCCTCAACTTAAAGCACTTTAGCCGAGCTGTGCAGATGCCTGCATTTTGTCACTTCATCCCCTTATCTCCAGTGCCAGCTGTAAATGCAGTTTCTTCTGGACTCAAAAACCCATCTCAGTAAGCAGTCATCATATGTCCAATGCTCCTCCCTCAGTGGCTGGAGGAAGGAATAACTCTGATAGCAATACTGCTATAAGCAAATTTTGTTTCCATAGCATAAACTGTCACTCTCTCAATAACCATCAACAACATATTTACGATTTCCTTATAGATAATACCCCTGATGCCATGTTTCTGACAGAAACCTGGTTGAATGAAGCATCCTTGCCAGATATAATTTCCTCTCTAATACATGATTACTGCATGGCCAGAAGAGATCGTAAAGATAAAAGAGGGGGCGCTATTGCTATTATTTATAAAAATGTGTTTCAGTGTAAAACAGAGGAACTTTCTTCTCTGGCCTGTGAAGCTCTTCTCTTTTCTCTCAGTCTTACGCCCAACTTCACTTTCTCTGCCATATTAATATACCATCCTCCAAGTCCTGCTGGAATCTGGTGCTCGACCATACCTTTTTAGAAACAACAACGGTCCCATGCATCAAGGAATCAAGCGTAAGGATAAATACAGACACAGTCGATTCTGTATTAAGTGACTTGTCCAGCCGGACAGAGGTCTAAATATTTTTACTTTAGGCAGGAATACACAGAGAATTTCCTTCAACAATTTCACGTTGTGGGGCACAAGCCTGTATCCCAATTAAGCACACACACCTTAGTACACTTAAAGTGAACAGGAAAGGGCTTTTAGGCAAAAAGCTTAAGTGTTCTCAAAATCGCAGTTAGAACAAGAATTTCAAGATGCACCTTTACATCAACATAGTACATGATATAGACAATGTATAGGGCACATAAACTGGTCGACGGTGTTTCGATCCCACTTTTAAATCAAAGGGATCATCATCAGGACATTTGGTAAGTGCCTAATTAATTTCAAGCCTCTAAAACCATTTAAATTCCATGGCTAGGGGTTGGGCATAAGGCGTAAAGGTGGTCACCAGTATCGGGAACCACCGCGTAGCGTCGGGAACCCGATCGCATAGGTTGCTGGGAGTACCGGTTAGTCAGTATCTGGTCCCGCTCGGCAGTGACCACCTTTACGCCTTATGCTCAACCCCTAGCCATGGAATTGAAATGGCTTTAGAGGCTTGAACTTAATTAGGCACTTACCAAATGTCCTGATGATGATCCCTTTGATTTAAAAGTGGGATCAAAACACCGTCGACCAGTTTATGTGCCTTATACATTGTCTATATCATGGCGCACTCAATGAAATTAGTAGCACAAAAAGTCCATTAAATACGTAGATCTTCTGTCGTTTTCTTAGATATATTCTTTATTTTCATTCACATAAAACGGCACAGCCAACGCGTTTCATCCCCAAAATGTGCCTAGGGAATTTCGTCAGGGCATATACTGAACGGTCAGGTTAATGCAGTGGTCTTAGAGAAGATCGCTCTATCGACGCTGCCACTAATCCATGAGGAGGAGCGGTGGAGTACGGGTACCATATCAGAGGTACTTTCCGCAATAACGCGAAGACTAGGTACCACACGAGCCGGGTACCCCTTGGAGAACGCTGAACGTCTTTTACCGTGAAGTTCCCCCAAGGCATTATACGTGTCCGGGATCTACAGACACCTTGTCTGTCAAAACCTATATCTTCGGCCAATCCGGGGGACATGAACTTTTATCCTATTCGGACCTGAGCGACATACTTTTTCCAGGAAAATACTGTGATCTACTGCGATCAATTTTTTACAACAGCGTCGATAGAGCGATCTTCTCTAAGACCACTGCATTAACCTGACCGTTCAGTATATGCCCTGACGAAATTCCCTAGGCACATTTTGGGGATGAAACGCGTTGGCTGTGCCGTTTTATGTGAATGAAAATAAAGAATATATCTAAGAAAACGACAGAAGATCTACGTATTTTTTTTTTTTTTTTTTTTTTTTTTTAAAACCTTTATTTGAGCAAGCAGAAACGTACAAGGATGGGCCTACAACCACACGGGCCAGCCGCTAAAAAGGAGTAGACACATATCACATAAGCCCGCAGAGGTAACCGTCAATCAACAATGCAATACTCCACATTAAATACAGGACCAAAACAGGTTTTATATATATGAAAGAACAAACATACAAAAAGGCGAGAGTGTATCACTGAAGGTCAGCCCAAGGGACGCAAGGGGGGGACAGCAGCGGAGGTGCAGTAATAATATTCTAAGCACTAAGGAGTATGGAGCGGGGGGGGGGGGAGGGGGGCAGAGATCAGGAAGAAGAAGGGGGGGAAGAGCCGGTGACACCAGCTCAGTCCCTATATGAAGATTCCGGGAACGCTAGCCTAGGGAGATAGGGTAATCTCGATAGTGTCCACAAGGGGAGGAGTACAAATGTCGCCACGGTATTCGTTCCATTGACCCCACACCTTCACCCATGCCCTGGGTCTACCCCTGGCCACATAAACAGTTTTCTCACGGAACATGGACCAATCCATATTATCCTCCCATCGCGCGAGGGCAGGGGGCCTGGAGGCCCCCCAGAGTTGCGCAATATCTCGCTTCGCAATCATATAGCCCAGGGTGGCCCATCTAGTCTGTGCCACCGAATAGTCCGTGGGCTCCCAAACATTCAAAAGACAGCGACGAGGTTCCGGTCGCAAGGATATCCCCGTCACCACAGTCATCAGATCAAGCACGGCCACCCAATAAGCAGCCACCATCGGGCACTCCCAAAGAATATGCAGGAAAGTAGCACGCAAACCACATCCACGCTTACACAGTCCATCAGAGGAAAAGCCCATCACCATCAGTCGCGGTCCCGTCACGTACACCCGATGAAGGATCTTCAATTGGACCAGACGGAGTCGAGCCGGTATAGCCACCTCCTTCGGAGAGGAGAGGGCCGATTGCCAATCCTCATCATCAAGTTCCAACCCATCTCCCATCCACTGTTCCCGAAGTCGGGCCAATAAGTCAGTCCGATTGTTGATCAACTTTTTATAGATCAGGGAGATAGTGCTATCAGGAAGATGTCCGTCAAGGATACGGTCTTCAAGTGGGGAAGAGTCAGGCGGAATCTCACCAGGAGCAAACACCGAAACCAGAGCGTGCCTGATCTGTAAATAACGAAAGAATTCCCGACTACTCAGGCCATAGTCAGCCTGGAGGGCCTGAAACGGGCGCACAGAACCCTTAGAATATACATCCCCCACTTTAGAGATCCCAATCAAGTCCCAACGGTCAAAACCCTTGGAAGACCAAAGACCGCCCAGACGTTCTGAAGCATAAAGAGGCGTCGCCAACGTCAAGCGATCCTCCCAGCCCAGGCTCACATTCGCAGCACGCCACACTGTCAAAGCAGTCAAAGTAGGTCCCACAAGATGGCGCCCAGCGGAGCGAGAATAGAGTACTCTATTAAAGTCACCTCCCGGAAGCTGAAGTTTATCCATCTCAAACGCCGGATTACGACCCGGAGAGAACATAGCGTGATTAATAGCGGACAGATGGGAAGCCCAGTAGTATCTCTTAATATCGGGGAGCGCCATGCCCCCATCGTACCACGGGATAGAAAGTTTCGCGAGAGCAATGCGCGGTCGCCCATCCCAAATAAGTTGCCTCTGAAGGCTCTCAATCTCCCGAAAATAGGTCTTGGGGATAGGATCATAATAATTCTGGAGAGCGTAGAGAAACCGCGGTAGTGACATCATCTTAAACAGGGCCGCCCGACCCAGTGGAGACAGGGGAAGTTTGCGCCAGCGGGCAACGTCCAAACGGAGCCTAAGCAACGGGGGAAGGAGATTACGATCAAAACGAAGGGACGGATCCAAGGTAACGAAAACCCCCAAGTATTTGAAACCATCCCGGACCACCTGAAGAGGAAGTCTACTCGGCAACGGAGGCAAGATACCAGATAAAACGTATACACAGGATTTAGACCAGTTGATGACGAGGCCTGAGTTAGCACCAAAGGACGCAAGAACGTCAAATAAAACAGATAAAGACTTGCGAGGGGAAGTAAGATACAAGAGGATGTCGTCCGCATAAAGCGAGACGCGGTCTTCGAAGTCCGGGGCCCATCGAATACCTTTAAGGGACGGTTCCCAACGGAGCCAGGCCGCCAACGGTTCAAGAGCGAGCGCGAACAACAGAGGGGACAAGGGGCAACCCTGACGGGTACCCCTGCCCAAGGAGAAGGGGGTCGACACTCTACCGTTCACTACAACTTGCGCCAGAGGTTCCGCGTACAACAGTCTAACCCAGCTAATAAACTCGCACCCGAATCCAAATTTCTCAAGTGTCGCCCATAAATAGGGCCACTCCACAGTATCAAAGGCCATGGAGGCATCCAGGGACGCCAAAATGGCCGGTTCAGTCAAAAGCCCCGCCCTCGCCAGCGCGCCGTGGAGGCGACGTAAATTCAGAGCAGTGTTGCGATGCGGGATAAAGCCAGACTGATCCGGATGGACCAACTCCCCAAGAACCGAAAGGAGACGGGTCGCCAAAAGTTTAGCCAACACCTTAGGTTCAACATTTAATAGGGATATGGGCCTATACGAGGAACAGAGGTCACGCGGTTTACCCTCTTTGGGAATGACGACGATTGTCGCCAGACGCTGATCATAGGGAAGCATGTTCCGCTCACGAGATTCTAGAAACATGGCGCGGAGATACGGTGCCACCTTATCGGGGCATAATTTGTACAACTCAATAGGCAAACCGTTCGGGCCCAGTGCTTTGCCCGAACGGAGCGATCGAACTGCATTGGCTATCTCATCATTCGTAAAAGGGGAGTCCAAAGCAATACGGTCCAAGTCGGTGACACAGGGCAAAGTGATATCACGCAGAAGAAGGCGGGAGTCGGCAACATCCCTCACAGACACGGGAGCATATACCACACGGAAATATTCTGCAAAACGATCAACAATGGCGGTCGGATCAATCACATTCTCACCACTCGCAGACTGAATCACGGGCACCACACGATTAACTCTTTCTTTCTTGTCCAACCACGCTAGGAGTTTGCCCGCCTTGTCACCCACATCGTACAATCTGCCCTGCTGCTCACGAAACATCACCTTTGCAGCGTCAGTGACCAGAGATTTATATGCAAACTGTTTTAGACCCAGGGCATGGAGTTTGTCAGGCGTGACACCAGATTCCAACTCGTCCTCCAAAGCAGAGATCTCCCCCTCAAGGTCCACCACCTCCTTCCTCCCTGCCCTCTTAGCTTCAACAATCAAGGAAAGGGCCTGTCCACGAATCACAGTTTTAAAAGCTTCCCACAGGGACACGGCCGAAGAGACCGACCCCTCATTTTCCAGGAAATATGCATCCATGGACTTGAGCAAGAGGGTACGAGTCTCAGGGGAGGAAAGATACCAAGGGTTAATGGGAGCCACTCGGCCCGCCGCCTCTACCCCAACCTCGAAACGAAGCCAGAGCGGCGAGTGATCAGAAATACCCCTCGGCAAGTGTAAAATCTCACGAACCGCCGATGATTGGGCTGCGGGCATCAGGAAATAATCCAGCCGGGACAGACTGCCATGGGCCCCAGAATGAAAGGTGTATTGGAGCTGAGTAGGATGCAACAGTCGCCAGCAGTCCACAAGGCCAAAGGTATCTAAAAACCCACCCAACCACTGCTGAGCCTGCGGGGTATCTCTAGGGGGATGGCGATCGTGAAGGCCGGAAAGCACCGAATTAAAATCACCGGCAAGAAAGAGAGTGCTATCAGGGAGATCCAACAGAACACGGCCCAAGTCAGTAAAAGTAGAGGCCTGCAAACCCGGGGGAACATAAACATTGAAGAGAGATAGGGTGCGGCCTTCATATCTACCCACCAGGACAGTATATCTCCCACGGTCATCATGAATCACCTCATCGATAGCCAGGGGGAGGGAGGTTCGAACAAGAATACCCACACCCCTAGATCCGGAGGTAAACCCTGAGTGCGCCACAAGGCGGTAGCCCCATCTATTCATCGCATAACAAACATTACCAATCAAATGGGTTTCTTGCATGAAAACAATGTCCGGTGACAAACGTCGTATACATTTTAAGACCACACTGCGCTTAATACGATCTCCCAGGCCATTAACGTTCCAGGAAAGAAATTTCAACCCTCTACCCCCCATCCCAACCACCCGAGCCAAGACCCCTCGTCCATGAGCTAGACATCAGAAACAGCAGCAAACACAGGAGCAACTCGCCTTGAAAACAACACACAGAAAAGAAAAAACTTCCCAACCCCCCTCCCCCAAACTGAAGAGAAACACCCCCCACCCTGCACCCCTGCAAAAAGCTAAAGAGCCACCCCAACCTGCAGTGTGCCTGTCGCCCAAGAACCCCTATTCTACACAAAGACCCCGGAGGAGGAAAGGTCTCCGTTCCATCCACCCCCCGACCTCAGCAAGAACAAAAATAACAAACGAAAAGACAGAATGATCACAATGTAGAGGGACGCCGGCCAACACTCCTGAGAATGTATTCAAAATAAGACATAAGAGCCGAACAGTTAGATCTCCACACCACCTTCGGCACCGCCAGGGTGAGCGGCGGAGTCTGTCTCAGGAGGACAGTCAGGCAATGAGTCCAGCCAGTCATTAACAGCATCTGGCCGATCAAAGAAAAGGGTACGTTCATTGTATTCAACCCGGAGTCTAGTGGGAAAGAGCATGGCGTAACGTAGGCCCCGATCCCGGAGACGTTTCTTGGCACCACGAAACTCCATACGTTGTCTCTGAACCTGTTGGGAAAAGTCCGGGTAAAAGTTCACCGTAGCATTCTCAAAGGCCACCGGGCCCTTCACCCGCGAGGCCTGCAGGATAGCGTCCCGGTCTCTATAATGAAAAAGCTTCGCTACAATGGGTCTCGGCGGGGCTCCCGGCTTGACTTTGCCCCCTGGAACACGATGTGCACGTTCCACCGTGAAAAATTTTGTGAGACCAGAAGGGGCCAAATGGTTCAAGACCAGATCCTCAACCAGGAGATCCACCGAGTGGGGTTCAGGGTTTTCCGGTACACCAACCAGGCGAACATTGCAGCGACGCGCCCTATTTTCAAAGTCCTCCAGGCGACGGGTCATAAAGTCGTTCCCCCGACGGAGATTTCCAATCTCTGTTTGGAGCTCCGAGACGTCATTCGTAAGGCTAGAGGATTTAATATCCAGTGATTGTACCCTCTCATTCGTCTTGCCGAGGTCAGCACGAATCAGATTCACCTCAATAGCCACGGTGTCAAGTTTGTGGGCCAAGGCCTCGTACTGTAGGCCGATGGATTCCCTCACACCCGAGATGGCGCCCATGATATCCTGTAAGGAGGGCTCCGCCGACTCTTCCAAAATTCGTTCAGACGCAATACTAGAACCAGGCAGGGCAGCTCCGGGGGACCCCTTAGAATGGGTATAACGGTCCATGACATTTGATTGAACTGGAGCTCCGCGCAGAGGTGTTTTCGTCTTGCGCGTCTCTCTGTCCCCTCTGCCCGCCATTTTGAAGATGCGTCACAGGACAAGCCACCAGGTCCGACGGGCCCGACACCCAAAGTACAGGATCAAAAGTACAGAAAAAGGGGGCACAACTCGGGTAGAGGTCGCCAAACCAGCAAATAGGTCACATGAAAGCCCAACAGCCGATCTGCCTCCAAGTCTCAGTCGCAACACGACATCCACAGCCGTGGCCCAAGTCGGAACGGAATCGAAACCGAAACTTAGGAAGGGGGGACCCACAAGGCCAGATCTCCTGCCGTTGTTGTTCAATTGCAGGACGGCTACAGTACCGCACCCCGTCCCGGGCGCACCTCAAGGGCGGAGCCCAAAAGTTCAGAGCACCATATCTCAGGAATACGAGATCCAAATCGATTTCTGAAAAGTGCTAGGGTAATCAGCCAAACGTCCCCTACACGAATTCTTGCAAGAAATCAGGATTCAGCCAGGATAAAATGTCGGGAGCGGCGAGGGTCCGGAGAGCGCTGTGCTCAAGCGGCCATCTCGGATGCCCGCCAAGCTCCTCCCCCAGATCTACGTATTTAATGGACTTTTTGTGCTACTAATTTCATTGAGTGCGCCTCTCTACTCTTTTTTCTATTTGCTTTGATACACATCCTTGGCAGCGGATGGTGAGAGTAGCAGCACCACCAAATAATTTTGAAACAGGAAAAGTTGATGTGCGAAAACTTGGTCAGCTGCTGTGTGCTTTGGTTTATTGTCTATATCATGTACTATGTTGATGTAAAGGTGCATCTTGAAATTCTTGTTCTAACTGCGATTTTGAGAACACTTAAGCTTTTTGCCTAAAAGCCCTTTCCTGTTCGCTTTGAGTGTACTAAGGTGTTTGTGCTTAATTGGGGTACAGGCTTGTGCCCCACATCGTGAAATTGTTGAAGGAAATTCTCTGTGTATTCCTGCTTAAAGTAAAAATATTTAGACCTCTGTCCGGCTGGACAAGTCACTTAATACAGAATCGACTGTGTCTGTATTTATCCTTACGCTTGATTCCTTGATGCATGGGACCGTTGTTGTTTCTAAAAAGTTGCTCCCTAAGGTCCTGTGCTGACTCGCTTGGGGTTCCCTTGTTGTTCCAAACACACGACCATACCTGACATAATCTCTCCATATATACTCAAATACTCAAATGTTCCACTTCTGGGTGGCCTGAACATGCACTTAGACGATGAGTCATGTAGTTTAAATCAGACCGCGATCGACAATCTAATTACTCTCACCCTTGACTCAATTAATTCCACTCCCACTCACATAGCAGGCCATCTGCTGGATCTCATTTTCTCCAACATCTCTGGTCTCATTTAAGCCTTACCTTACCTTTACCATTACACTGGACAGATCATTTTGCATTATCCTCCTACCTACCATGTACCCCGATCCTCTTCTACAGTAGCCAGACCCAACGCAATGAGCAGAAATTGGATACCACTGTTACCTCAGACCTCCGCGTAGTCATAAACTGGGTATGAAACTCTCTTGACTTAACCCTGCCAGCTAAACTTCGAGCTGGGGCCAGGCACCATGGAATAATGAGACCCTATAGGAAGAAAATAAATCCTGCAAAGCCTGGAGAAACAATATGATAATGATGCAAAGTTAGATATTAAGACAACCCTGAATACCTACCATGCTCACTGCAAAATCGCCCGAGCTGCTTTTTATTCTGACAAAATATTGTTATGTTATGTTAATAAATGTATTAAGCGCACAAATACCCAGAGGTGTCGTGGTGCTGACGTCCAGAGTAGGCAGGTAAGGCACAGGTCTCAATTTATTAAACAGACAGGTTTTCAGGGCCTTCCTGAAAGCAAACAAGGTCGGAAGTGTTCTAATAGAGAAGGGAAGATCATTCCAGAGTTTAGTGGCTGCCACCCTAAAGCTTCGCCCACTGGTTTTGAAAAATCTCGGGGTTGCTATCAATTTAGCTCTATCTGAGCAAATATGTCTTTAAGGGCCTACCAGTACGGCAGGAGTCTCAGGAACTTAGGACCAGTATCATGAAGTGCCCTATAGGTAATGCAAAGGACCTTGAAGATGATACAGCTCTTAACTGGGAGCCAGTAGAGCATTTGCAGGTGTTTTCTGACAGAGTGAAACTTGGGAATTCCCAAAACGAGCCTAGCGGCCACATTCTGGTGCATTTGCAACTTATTAGGTTGCTTCTCAGGCATACCAAGATAGAGCCCATTGCAGTAGTCTAGTTTGGCAAGAATCACTGAAGTAATCACCGTTTTCTTCCTGTCCACAGGGATAAAAGGTAGTATTTTTTTGATTGCCTTAAGAAGGAAAAAGCTTGATGTGGAGACGGCATTAACCTGTGCCTCAAAGTTCAATTTATTATCAATAATCACGCCAAGGTTGTTTGCCTTGGCAACTGGGATGGATGCCATCCCTAGTTCATCAGGTGTCCAACTCTGTGACCAGTCCGGCGAAAAATTGCCCAAAATTACTATTTCAGATTTATCTGAATTCAGTCCAAGACAATGAGAGCCCATCCAGGAGGTGACTGCCAGTATGCAGTCCTTAAAATTTTGCATGCATTGGTGGTAGAGTGATTTTAAAAACAGACAAGGCAATTTGTGTATCATCTGCATATGATGTCAATGCCAGTCCAAAAGATCTAATAAGTGTCGCCAATTTGGATACATAAATATTAAAAAGAGTAGGCCTCAAAGATGGACCCCACATAGAAGGATAAAGGAAGGAGAATCATACCTGCCCAAAGCTACAGATAATATTCTTCCGGACAGAAAGGAAGAAACCAGTGTAAGAGCCTTGTCGGAGATGCTAATGGAATTCAGACGCTTAAGTAACAAATTGTGATTGCCTGTGTCAAAGGCCGCCGACAATTCGAGCAAGATCAGAGCAGCAGCACCCCATGTATCCAGATCTGTTCTGATTTCATCTGTGGCTTTAATTAGGGCAGATTCTGTACTGTGGTCTTCCCTAAAACCAAACTGGGTTTTGTCTAGACAGTTGTTATTATGCAGATAGCGAGTTAGCTGTTCATTCATAACTTTTCCCACCAGTTTTGCAGGTAGAGGAAGGCGAGAAATAGGTCTGTAATTATTCGATTCAGTGGGATCAAGGTTGGGTTTTTTCAGTAGCAGCAAAATAGATGCCCTTTTCCAAGTAGTGAGAAATACACCCAGAATGAACATGGAATAAAAGATGGTGGTAAGACTAGGAGCCATAGTCTCATGGTCTTGCTTGAACATATTGGGGGGGGGGGTCGTGGGGAGAACCTGATTTGGCCTGCTGAATAAGAGTAGTGATCTTATCATTAGTAACTGGCTTAAATTCAGAAAAAGTCGAGGCATTAGAAGAGCCCACATTGGCTAGGATGCATCTATCTGGGCGTGTTTTAGTGTAAAAAATGACAGCTATTTGTTCGACTTTCTTCGAAAAGTGTTGCGCTAGGGAGTTGCATAAGTCTTGTGAGAGCTCAGTTGTGTATTTTTCTAGAGGTCCAGACAGTTTGGAGACTACTTGAAGGAGTTTCCTAGTGGAGTTCTATGCCTTCTCAATTTGTTTAGCAAAGTAGGTGCGCTTCTCTGTCATTATCAGGCTTTTATATTCAACCAGTAGGGATTTGTAGTTGGAGAATTCGCTGGCATTATATTTGTTTCTTCAGTGTCTCTCATGTCACCCACACTAAGAGTTTCAGAGAACCATGGAGCAGTGGGTGATTTGCTCTTGTCTCCGTTTTTTTTATAAGAGGCTATCTTGTTGGCAACGTATGAGAGTCAGTTATTGAATTGGAGTGAGGCTACTTCCTAATCTTCTGGAAGTTTATGTTGAGCTTTAGACAGTTGAGCATTGTGCATATTGCCATCTACCTGTTTCTAACTACGACTACCATATTAAAAGCACAAAACTGTCACAAGACCCTTATTAAGGCGTCCAAGACCTATCCAATGCCAGCAATATTGTGCCCTCTCCCTCACTCTCGCAAGATCAATTGCAAACCCTGGCCGATTTCTTTGTCGATAATTTGACAAACATTTGCCTCACTCTGGCCGCGGGAGCCAAGGGTTCCTCTCCTCTTCTAAATACCTGCCCTTACCTGACCCTCACACTTGTACTACATAAGGAAGTAATTTCATCAGATATTACGCTATTACCATCTCACTTACATTCTTTTCCTCTACTGGATGTCGCTGGATTCATGGACTCATTACGGTCTATTAAATCGGTCTCCCCATGTGATCCTCTTCATCCCTATAAGCTGAGCTCTCTGAGTCCTCATATCCTGTTTTTATTAGTGAATTTTCTGAACTCCTCACTAAGTTAAGGTCATCTACCCAAAGTTTAGAAACATGCCGTGGTACTCCTTCTGCTGAAAAACCCTCACTTGTACCCTTCTAACTGGGCCAATTATAGACCCATCTCAATACTGCCTATTCTGTCTAAGATTTTTGAAAAACCCATCAAGACTCAACTCTTCTCTTATGTAGAAACTCAAAATGCCCTTCACCCCTCCCAGGCAGGATTTTGAGCTGAGCACAGCACAGAAGTCGCCCTGCTAGGAGTCACGGAATTCCCCCCCAACTCCTAGACAGGGGTGGCATGGCTGCACTGATTCTATTAGATCTCAGTGCGGCCTTTGACATGGTGTCCCATGACAAGCTTATCAAACAGACTGGCTCAACTTGTCCTTTAAAACACTGCACTTACTTGGCTAAAATCCTTTCTGGCTGACAGCACTTTTTAGGTCTTTTCTACCAATACAGTGTCAAACTCATATTCACTCACTTGGGATGTCCTTCATGGATCTATCTACTCTTAATCCCAAGTTAGAAGGTTGTCTGGTTTGTTTTTGATTGATTTTGATGAAAAGAAAGCTAGTGCTAATGCAAGCTGTGTAAGAGAGTACAATCAGTTAAGAAGTGTATACATTCCTCATTTAGGCCAATACCCTGTTCATCAGAAAGAGATAATCTGTCCAAAATGGAAGATTACAAAAGAGTGTACAGATGTCGAAGAAAAGAAAGGACAGAATGACAAAGTAGAAGTTGTCAAGAAGAGAAAGCTGGAAAATTATGTAGATATTGTAGGTCACCAGTTTGAAAATAGTTCAGGTAACTGCTATGCAAATGTTGTTCTCAATGTACTTTTTCATTTACCACAACTAGTGAACCAAATTGAACAAAAATCTGATAAGAGATTGTGTGCTGCACTGTATCACGTGCTCCAAACTTTAATGAGTGATAGAACTGTGACATATTTTGCTTCAGATATTCAAGATTTTTTAGATATATGTTGTAGATCAGTAATGCTTACTCTCAACAGTAAATAAGATGACCAAGAATTTATCATGATCATCATTGGAGTTTTAGAAGAAGAATATGTAACTATTGATTAATTTGGACTGAGTTACACAGGGAACCATCACTGTGAGGATTGTGATTATTCATCTACCACTAAAATAGATTCTGAGCGTTTTTTCTATGTAAAATTATGAGATTCAAAGAGTGTGCCTTTTGACAAATTGTTGAACTGCAGATCTAATGTTGTCAACAACTGACAAATATGTTACAGTAAAGCTGCAACAATGTAGAGCCGATGGTCCCAAATTGGATACTCAAATTACCAAACTTCAAAACTGAACACCCATCAAGTTTGGTAAGAATTTGTACTACTTCAGATTCTATCTTTAACGAAGGAATTAATTGTGAAAGGATGTGACAGCCTATTTATTGTATGGGTATCTGAGATATTGTAAGATTCTCTATGGGTATGTGAGAGAATGTCAGGCATGGTATCAGCATGAAAATGGGTATGACAGTGTGGCATGGGAGTGTGATAGGGTGTATGCATCTCTGTATAAGTATGGGAATGGGTATCACACTGTCTCTATTAGTATCTGATTCAGAATAAAGGAGATCTGAATGAGTATGGGAAAGGGTGTCAGAGTCTTTGTATAGCTATGCAAATGGGTATAAGGGTGTCTGTATGGATATGTGAGAGGGTGTGAAAGTCTCTCAATGGGTTTGAGACAGGATGTCAGAATCTCTGTATCAGTATGTGAAAGAGTATAACTGTCTGTATGGGTATGTGAGAGGGAGAGACTGTTACACAGTCTATAAGAGTATGTGAATGGATGTCACACTGTCTGTATAAGTATGGGAATGGGAATAAAAGAGATCTCAGTGAGTATGGGAAAGGGTGACATAGTCTGTGTATAGCTATGTGAATGGGTATAAGAGTGCCTGTATGGGGTTTTGACAGGGTCTCACAATCTATGTATGGGTATATAACTGTTTGAGAGTCTCTGTACGGGTTTGTGAATGGGTATCACACAGTGTGTATAAGTATGTGAATATGAATAAAGACGGTCTAAATGGGTATATGAAAGGGTGTAAGAGACTCTCTATGGGTAGGTGAATGGGAATAAGCGTATCTGTATGGGTATGTCTGAGGGTGTGAGAGTATCTATACATGTATGTGAATGGTTGTTACACTGTCTGCATGGGTATGTGAGGTTGTAATAGTCTATGTATGGGTATGTGAGAGGTTGTGACTGTCTATGTATGAGTGTGTGAGAAGCTATGAGAGTATGTGTATGGGTATGTGAATCACTATATGGGCGTTTGCATGGGTATGTGAGAGTCTCTGTATAGGTATGTAAGAGGGTGTGAGAATCTCTGTATGGTTATGTGAATGGGTGTCAGACTGTCTGTATGGCTATGTGTATGGGAATAAAGGAGGTATGAGTGAGTATGTGACAGGGTGTTACAGTCTATGTGTCTATATATGGGTATGTGAGAGTCTCTCTATGGGTATGAGAGAGGATGTCAGAGTCTCTGTTCCGTATGTGAAACAGTATAACAGTGCCTGTATAGGTATGTAAGAGGGTCTGTATGAGAATGTTAATGGGTGTCACACTGTCTGTAGCGGTATGTCTGAATGAGTATAGAAAAGGGTGTCAGAGTCTTGTATAACTATGTGAATAGGTATAAGGGTGCCTGTATGGACATGTGACAGTGTGTGAGAGTATCTGCATGGGTATGTAATAGGTTATGACACTATCTGTATAGGTATGTGAGTTCGTGTGAGAGTCTATATATAGGTATGTGAGAGGATGTGAGAGTCTCTGTATGGGTATGTGAATAGTTATAAGGGTGTTCACATGGGTATGTGAGAGTGTATGAGAGTCTATGTATGGGTATGTGAATGGTCATTATAGTATCTGTATGGGTGTGTGGGAGGATGTGACAGTCTATGTATAGGTGTGTGAGAGTCTCTGTATGGGTATAAGGGTGTCTACATGGGTATGTTAGAGGATGTGAGAGTCTCTGTATAGGTATGTGAGAGTCTATATAGGTATATGAGAGTATGTGATTCTCTGTAAGGGTATGTGAATGGGTGTTAGACTGTCTGTATGGGTATGTGCATGGGAATAAAGGAGGTCTGAATGGGTATGTGACAGGGTGTGACAGTCTTTGTATGGATATGTTGAGAGGGTTTGTGAGTCTCTCTATGAGTATCTGAGAGGATGTCAGAGTCTCTGTATCAGTATGTGATTGGGTATAACAGTATCTCTATAAATATGTGAATAGGAATAAAGGAGGTCTGAATGAGTATGGAAAAGGGTGCACACATCAGCTTCCTTCTGACTATGTAAACGTATGCATCCCTGTACCGTTTGCACTGTTATGTATGCATAGCTATATCATTATGTGGGGGAAGTAAATATATTTCACTATATCTTGCTTTCTTAGCAAAAGCATCACTGTGAAGCAGCTCATCTTAATCTACATATTTGTGTATATGGAATAAAATGTTAACAAATCTAACCTTCACACCTTGGCAGAATTAGGTAAACCCATATTAACAGGGGATCCTTCGCTTGACTCGAATATTTTTAATGATTGGATGGCCGCGTTAGCCAATAAACTGGCACCGGTGGGCACACTCAGCAGAGCCTCCCTGGGTAAAACCTTGGCTCCCTGGTTCACTCTTCAGTTCAAAGAGCTACAAGGTAAATGAAAAAAGCTCGAACGGAAATGGAGGGTGCACTATAATAATAAAGATCTTATCATCTTCAGTGCAGCACTTAAAAACTATCATACGAACATCAAACGTGAAAAGAAGGTTCACTACACGAACCTTATTAAGCAGGCAGCGTCTAATCAAAAAATGATTTTTTAAATTGTAGAATCCTTTACCCACCCTAAGATGTTCGATCAGGAAATCCCCCCATCACAAAAATTATGTGACCAGATAGCAGGCTACTTTGATGAAAAGGTCGGAGACCTTAAAAAGGATTTCGAATTAACAGATACTCCATCTATAGAAAGGTCAAAGCAGGATCTAGAGAATAAATCAATGCTAAACCACTTTAAGGAGATCACCCTTGAACAGTCGAGACATGCTATCATGACATCGAGTTCTCCATGCGAACCTTGCCCCCCGAAAATCCGCTAAGAAGAGCGGAGATCTTGCATAAAGCGTTGGCTTGGCTAACATCATTCTTGGGGAACAGAAGACAAACAGTAACACTCTGCAATTACACTTCAACAGAGGAGCAGTTGCTCTTGGGTGTTCCCCAGGGCTCTGCTTTGAGCCCAACACTTTTTAATATATACATGCTGCCATTATTAGTCCTGGTGTCATCTTTTGACATCGAGACTGTGTCTTACGCTGATGACACACAGCTTATTCTAACACTGGATAAAGAATCCACAGCAGCAGAAGAAAACTTCCAACAATGTCTCTCGGCTGTTTTTGAATGGATGAAGGACAATTACCTCAAGTGCAACAGCCAAAAGACGGAGATAATGCTGTTGGGAAAATGTAACATCTTCACACCCAAATTGTGGTGGCCAACAGATACAACCCCCTCCCCCCCCCCAATACAGTGGAGCCTGTTAAGAACCTAGGGGTTACATTTGATACTCCCTCTCCTTTCACCATCAGGCACTGTCAGTGGTGGCAGGAGCCTGTTTTCATTGGATAAAAACTCTGTGACCTCCTCCCAGCTACAGCTCGTAAGACCGTGGTTGTGGCCTTAATCGTATCACGCCTAGACTATTGTAACAGTCTCTATGCAGGAGTAAAGAAGAGTACTCTGAAAAAGCTGCAGACTGTTCAAAATGCAGCAGCCCGAATTGTACTGAAACTACCAAGGGGGTCATCTGCCTATGAGGCCCTCCAAATCCTCCACTGGTGGCCAATACACAAGAGGATTCTCTTTAAGATCCCGGTAATACCCTTCAGAGCTGTAAAATAAAGCGACCCCAAATACCTCAGGACTAGAATAAAAGCTAATTCTACACAAAAATAAGGGTTGAGGCAAAGAAATAATGCACCTGCTTTCACCTGTGGCTTGAGAGTAGTGGGGATGGTGCTTGGGAATCCAAAGAACACAACCCTTTCTGTTCCTTCAAGGGCAGAACCCAAAAATTGCAATGAATAGTAGGGAATCAGCACCCATCCAAAAAGTATTTTCTAAATAATTTCAAAGGTCCATAGTGCATATCAAAGTCTATAGTCTTGTGGAAATAAGTCCAGATTTCGGTGAGATTTACTTTTTCCAAAGTTCTTTATTGTGATAATACAAGTCAGGAAAAAATCCAAGATCACATATGGATTCGCTTCTTAGCCGACGCGTTTCGTCTCACACATTGAGACTTCTTCAGGACATAATTTTGAAAACTGCCTCACTCAGCTGCAGACTTCTCCTGTGTGCTACTGCTCCAACCTCCAAAATGGTTAGAGTGTAGATTTTGGGTTTTAGCTTTGTGTTCTGGGCTAGAGAGTAAGCTAGAAACAGAGGGATTGTCAGAGACCTAGGATATTAGTTGTTTTGGCTAGAGAGGGTTAAAGTGGCATCAATTGATTCCATTTGTGGAAAGCATTACGGAGAACCAACATCCAAACCTCATGATTGTGCACTGTGGTGGCAGTGACCTGGGTGCATTGAATGGAGCAGGACTGGGAAGCCTAATGAAAAATACCTTTGAACAGTTTTTACAACTTTTCCCTCACACTGTCTTGGTTTTTTCAAACATATACCAGAGACAGAAATGGAAGTGGTCTTCTCAATTTTGTCCACAGAAGGAGAAAGACAGGAAATATGATCATAAAACTGCTTCAGCATTCCTCAGACACCATAATATTGGCTTTGTCTACAAAAATAACCTGCACTTCAACATACATGGAATGTGCAGGAGAGATGGTGTTCACTTCACAGATGAGGGCTAAAGAGTTTTTCTCAGCAACTTCAAACTCTGCATCCGCTCACATATGTAGTCATCATATACACACAATGAACAAAACGGATCTTCTAGGAGCCACCCTATTTCCCAAGCACGTGTTATTTTTATCTGTAAATCCTTTTTTTAAACATTTATTGACTACTCTGATCCATCGGTGACCTGAAAACCAAAAGCACACCTTCAATGCAAAAGAGGACATTCAATATTTCTAGTAAAGAGTTCTGAATGGATCTCATAGTGGGTATAACACAGTCTAAAAGAGTATCCTTTTAGGTTCATAAGTAGATCTGTGAATGGGTGTGAGATTGTCTCTATGAGACTGCAAATATGGGTTTCTCAATGGGTGTAACAGTGTCTCTCAATCAATCAATCAGGGAATTTGTAAAGCGCACTACATACCCGTGAGGGTCTCAAGGCGCTGGGGGAAGGGGGGATGCCGCTTCTGATCAAAGAGCCAGGTCTTGAGAAGTTTTCTGAAGGCCAGCAGGTCTTGGGTTTGCCGAAGGTTGGTGGGGAGGGTGTTCCAGGTCTTGGCTGCGAGGTGGGAGAAAGATCTGCCACCGGTGGCCGTTTACCGGATGCGTGGGACCGTGGCGAGGGCGAGGCTGGCTGAGCAGAGGGTGCGGGTGCGGGTGGGGGTGTAGAAGCTGAGTCGTCCGTTGAGGTATGCTGGTCCGGCGTTGTGTAGGGCTTTGTGTGCGTGGATCTATGGTATATGAATGGTTGTAACACTGTCTGTATGGGTTTATGAATGGGTGCAAGAATGTCTCTATGGGGTAGGGAATGGTTGTAACAGTGTCTGCATGGAAAGGTGGAATGGGAGTGATTGTGTATGTTTGAGTACGTGAATCAGTGTAACAATGTCTGTAGGGGTTTCTGAATGGGTGTGACAGTCTCTCTGTAGGTTTCTGAATGGGTGTCACGCAGTCTCTATGAGGTTGTAAATGGATATGACACTCTCTGAATGGTTTTGTGAATGGGTGTAACAGTGTGTGTTGGGGTATGTAAATGAGTGTGATAGTATCTGTATGGGTTTGTGAATGTGTGTCACAATGTTTGTACGTTTTTGTGAATGGGGGTAACTATGTTTCCATGAGTTTGTGAATGGGTGTGAGAGTGTCTCTATTGGTTGGAAATAGGTGTGACAGTGTCTGTATGGGGCTGTGACTGCATAAGACAGTCTCTGTATAGGTTTGTGAATGGGTGTAACATTATCTCCATGCTATATTAATGGGTGCATCAGTGTCTGAATGGGTTTATGAATGGGCTTGAGAATGTCTCTATGGGTATGTGAATGAGTGTGACAGAGTATGTATGGGGTAGTAAATAGGTGTGACTTTGACTTCATAAGTTTTTCAATGGGCGTGACAGTGACTGTCTGAGTTTGTGAATGGGTGTCACAGAATGTCTTTGGGATGTATGACGTTACAACGCATGCTTTTACCACGCATGCTGTTACAACGCAGTTTTTACAACGCAAACCTTTACAAGGCATAGTGCTTTGGGGTGCTGGATAGTGAATAGTTTTATTTACTATTCCAACTCCAGTCCCCGTGGACACTAGGGAAGGTGTTGGATAGTAAATTAAATCTATTCCCTATCCTAGAGCGCCCCCCAGCGCAATGTGTTGCAATGGTTTTCGTTGTAAAACCTGCGTTGTAAAAGCACTGCGTTTTAAAAGTTTCGTTGTAAAGGATGTTTCACTGTCTATGGGTATGTGAATGGGTGTAACAGTATCTCTTTGGTATATAAATGATTGTAACAGTCAGTGTCTGTGTGGGTTTGTAAATGGGTGTGAGAGTGTCTCTATGGGTATGTGAATAGGTGTGACAGTATTTCTATGAGTATGTGAATGGGTGTGACGACAGAGTGTGTATGAGGTTGTGAATGGGTGTGCCAGTGTCTCTTGGTTTCTCAATGGGTGTGACAGTGACTATATGGCTTTGTGAATGGGTGTCACGGAGTCTCTATGGCTATGTAAATGTGACAGTGTCTGTATGGGTGTAACAGTGGATGGGAGAGTATATGTAAGACTATGTAAGTTGGTGTGGCAATATCTGTAATGTGAAAAGCTGTGAGAGGAAGAGAGAGTATATATATATATATATATATATATATATAAATATATATATATATATATATTCACTGAAAAAACCATAGGTTATAGACCATATATAGTTAGGAATTAGCATTTAAAAAACCTTATTTTACTCACACAAAACCATTGAAATTCCATATATAGTTAGTTGTACTAACTATATATCGCGCACCCGCAATCCACTGCTGATCATGTCACATATTACATCATTCATGACATGGTCAGTGACATCACTGATGACATCACTGATGACATCTCAAATGACATCACTGATGACATCACTGATGACAACATCCAGTGACTGTATGTTTCTGTAAAGTTAAAATATGTCTTACATATTGAAGAATGAGTGGATGTATAAGTGTCTGGATGAAGGATTTAGTAGGTGCATGACTGACTGTATAAGTGAGTGATTAAATGTGTCTCACTGAGTGCATGGGTTAGTGACTAAACTGTTTTAAATTGTGCATCATTGTGTCTGTTGTTCTGTAATCTGATGCATGTGTTGATCAGTAGCTAAATGAGTAACTATATGGGTTATTGATTGGTTGCCCAAGCATTTGTATGGGAGACTGAGTGTGTGTGTGGGTGGCTGGGAGGTGTATGACTCTGTGCATAGATGTGTGAGCAGTTGATTCACTACATGTATGGGTTCAAAAGTGCATGTAGAAACAGCTGTATGGGCGGTTGACTGTGTGCATGAGTGTATTGGTGAGTGAATGGATATCTCAGTGCTACATGTCAAAGTAAGTACATATGTAAAATACAGTACATGTGAGAGTTGACATATATAAATAACTGTGCATAGGAGCCAGTGAATGTGTGAGTGGCTGTATGCATCATTGTGAACTTGTATCCAGGATTGTATAAGAGAGTAAATATGTTTTAGTATATGTTTGAATAAGTAAGGTGTGTATAACTGTATAGTTGAGAAAATGGAGGTGTGATTGATTCTTTGCATGACTGACTAGGTGTCTGAGTAACTCCATGGATGAGTGACAGTCTGTGAGTGTATGTTTACACTGAGTGTATCTAAGGTTATATTAGAGTCTGAAGAGGTTCATTGTATTATCACATGAATGATGTCATCAGTGATGTGATCAGTAATGTCAAATGAGATGTCATCAGTGATGTCATCAGTGATGTCATTTGAGATGTCATCAGTGATGTCATCAGTGATGTCATTTGAGATGTCATCAGTGATGTCATCAGTGATGTCACTGACCATGTCATGAATGATGTAATATGTGACATGATCAGCAGTGGATTGCGGGTGCGCGATATATAGTTAGTACAACTAACTATATATGGAATTACAATGCTTTTGTGTGAGTAAAATAAGGTTTTTTAAATGCTAATTCCTAACTATATATGGTCTATAACCTATGGTTTTTTCAGTGAATTTTCAAGGTTTTGTAAATGCTAATTCCTAACTATATATGGTCTATAACCTATGGTTTTTTCAGTGAATTTCATTGGTTTTTTAAAAGCTAATATCTATAGCTGTAAAATGTATTCTTCTTTAAATCCAAAAATATATTTTATATGTTTATTAATAATTTTTTTTTAAAATATTTTTTTTGTTTCGCTCCCGGTTCGCGAACCGGGAAGCTTTCCATTAGCTCAATTTGATGCCGCGACCCGGTCCGCAAACCGGTAAACGTTCCGTTAGCGCAACTGCCGCGTTAGAAATCAACATCGTGACGCGTCGCGGAAGCGCGACGTATCACGTTGTCGCGTAATGCGTCTTATGACGCGCTGCGTTAGCGCACCCGGAAGTGCTCCGGTACGCGAATCGGGCGCTACCCACGCAAAAAAACAAAAAAATATTATTATTTTTTTGCCCCGCGGGGCCCTTTTAAAGCCTCCACATTAAACCTAGGGGGTCAGGGAGGATCTACTATGCCCCCTTATGGTCATTTCCCCCTTTGTTTTGGCCTCCTCTTGTCTCTCAATCCTACCGAGAGACAAGATGGCGGCCGCTCCGGACTGTTTAGAATGTTGACAGACACCGGAGAGCCAATCAGCTTCGCTACGCGAAGTTCCGTTACGCGTAAAGTCCGCGAACCGGAGCGCTGCCCGGTCCGCTGTTACAGATATATATCTTTTTTTGAACGTTAATTTCTCAAAATCCACTGAAGCACATATATTGAGACCTACAAAAGGCACATCGGGCTACCAGTCCCTACAATTTTGCCAAGTTTCGTGCAAATCCATTCAGCCGTTCGGGCTAAAAGTGAGGCCAACCACCCTATGGAAAACTCAATGTTAAAAACACGTTTTGGGACCCCCCTTTTTTCTCGGCCCCCCCTTGACGAACCCCCCCCAAATTTCCAGGGGCTGCTCAGAAACAAAATGTTCCATTTTCCAGAAAATTTCAGCCAATTCCGTCCACAAACGCCAAAGTTATTAGACATAGAATTTTCAAAAATCCCATAGGGAAAAAATCCTAACTATATATACCTACTGGCGACCGCCAGTGGGTAATATATATATATATATATATATATATATATATATATATATATATATATATATATATATATATATATATATATATATATATATATATATATATATATGATCAAGGTCCCACGAGGATCGTAACGCGTAATGGCAGCGGTGCTGGGCAAACAATAAAAGAAAAGCACACTGCAACTTAGATTCGCCTCGTCTTTTCCAGTGATTAGGAGTCGGAGACGAGTATAAAGGATATATATATATATATCTGCATGTGTGTGTGTGTGTGTATTTATTTTTTCAGCCATGCTAAATCCGTGGATCCCCCCATGGAGTTATGGAGTTATACAGGGGGACTGTGCTGAACCCCACGAGGGATCTTTGGATTTCACGAGTGGCCCAAAAAATGTTTTTTCACATTTTTGACCACAGGACACATGCTCAGCCCTCTTTTATAACATGTACAAGAGGCGGGAAACCTCTCATCTGACCCCTGTATTCAATTTGCAAACAGATTTTGAGCCATGAAGACCATTTCCCAGACAAACAAAATGGCGGGTGCAACTTTTCTATGAAGGTGCAGCCAGACACTCAGGAGATCGCTAGTGCACGTGAATCTGGGGATTACCCACGGATGGATCAGCAGATATCTGTGTCCCTAAATTAACAAATTTGTTTTACAGTTGATATCACCCAAACTACAGAATGGATTTACACTAAATTATACAAAATACGATTGGCGTGCCAAGATCTAGGTTCCTGACAACTTTGGTGTAGTTCCGTCCAATCGTTCAGGCTATAATCTTGTTCAAAGGTTCCATGGGAATTATCATGGGTACAACGCTACACGAAATCCCCCAAAACATTCCAGACACCATCTGAAGTACCTAGCAAAGTTTTTGGGAAGCTTTCATGGAGATTCATCAACTGGCACCAAAGATAAACTGATAATGACCTTTTTGATAGAAACTCTGTCCTAAAAATAACCAGTAGGTAGTTATATTTAGAACCTAGTTTCCATGGGAAAAGCATTTTTTGATTTGCTAATAACTTTGGCTACAGCCAAACCTACTGAACGGAATTACTCCAAATTTGGCAGAAAGGTAGTGCTTGGGTCAGAAAGCGACCTTTTAAAAAATGGTGTAAATCCGTTCAGTAATTGCTGAGAAATTAGAAAAATAAATGTTTTGATATCGGGGCGGACCCTAAGTTGCGTGCGTGAGCTTCTTTGTGATTCGCAGCTAGCACTCCAAACCAGGAAGTGTTGACAGCCATCTTATAGCTCGGTAGAAGTGAGTCAACCGAAAACGGAGAATCAAAGGTATAAAACAAGAGAAGGGCGCAGGGTAAAAAACCATGACACCCTAGGTCTGCTCAAGGGGTCCCAGGAAATCATAAAAAAAAAATATTGGCAAAAGTTCGCGCTGGGGTCGCAGGTTCTCGCGTTTCATTTCAATGAAGCCCTTAGGTGGGTAGGTTCCGGGGGTATTTCTTAAAAAATAATAGGAGGGGCTCACAGGTATTGCGTGGGTGCACTAGCGTCCGCGCAGCCCCAGGGCTTCACTCATGTTGAGAAGGGGGTTGTGTGGCCCAACTTCTAAGGCCTTGTATGTGCTTGTAACTTTGGCGTCGTTTGACGATTCTTTATGAAATTATCCAAAAAGTTTCTCTTTTTTGGATTAGCTCTTATATTAAAAGTTTGGTGGTGAATGGTGTAGGAGGGGCTGAGAAAAAAGAGGGTCCTAAAACGTGTTTTCTCCATATAATTTCCATACGAAACTTTACAGAAGACTACAGGTGAAACTGCTGAACGGAATTACGCCAAATTTGGCAGGGAGAAAGGTGATGGTCCAGAAAGCACCCTTTTGTTTAAATGGTGTAAATCCGTTCAGTAATTTTTGAGAAATATCACATTTTACAGATATCGATATTTGGGAATTTTTACATCTGATTGGCTGAGGGGTTACGAGCAAGAGCTTGTGACTGATTGGCTGTGAACGGTTGAAACCAGGAAGTGTTGGCAGCCATTTTGTGATTTACTCCGTCAGCTCGCATCTCTCCTTGTAGAAGCCATCGGGTCCATAGTTTTACCTGTGCGAGGCAACACTGTCATCTGTATCTGTGTGAGATATGCCTTTCACGATGCCTCTCCTCATATCACCAGGTCGCGACTATGTCTTTAGAAGCCCGTCCGTCGGCTAGGAGCTCTGTGAGTCAGTCTGTCCATACGATCTCCTGCACTACCCAAAGACTACCTAAACACCATTGCGCTGTCGTAAACTCTAAACCACTACCCCAGCACGATCTCCTACACTACCCAAACACCACTGCACTACCCTAAACCCTAAATCTACCCCAGCACGACCCCCTAAAATACTACCCCTAGCAGGATCCCCTACATTACGCAACCACCACTGCAGTACCGTAAATCCTAGAACACCATCCAAGCACAACCACCTACACTACCCAAACACCACTGCATTGTCGTAAACCCTAAAACACTACCCCTAGCAGGATCCCCTACACTACACAAACACCACTGCACTACCCTAAACTCTAAAACACTACCCCAGCACAAACCCCTACACTACCCAAACACCACTGTTCTACCATAAACTGTAAGAAACTACCCTAGCACGACCCCCTACAGTAGACAAACATCACTGCAGTACCGTAAACACTAAAACACTACTCCGAGGACTAACCGCTACGCTATACAAACACCACTGCACTACCCTAAACCCTAAAACTCTACTCCCAGCATGACCCCTTACACTACCCAAACACCACTGCATTTTCATAAACTCTAAACCACTACATCCAGCACGATTCTTACACTACCCAAACACCACTGCTCTACCTTAAACCCTAAATCACTACCCCCAGCATGACCCCCAACACTACACAAACAGCACTGCGCTACCCTAAATCCTAAACACTACTCCCAGCATGACCTCCTACACTAAACACACACCACTGCACTGCCCTAAACCCTGAAACACTATTGCCAGCAGGACCCCTTACACTTCACAAACACACTGCAATACTCTAAATCCTAAAACAGTATCAGCAGCACAATCCCTACAGTACACAAACACCACTGTGCTACCCTAAATCATTAAACAGTACCAGTCCGTGGGCTTGCAGGTTTGCATCTGCGAGCCGTGGTGTCTGTAGCTGTACATGTGCGAGCCAGTCCGTTAGGTCATAGGTGTGTTTCTGCTGGCAGGGCCGTTGGCCCGTTGCTGCCCCTTTGCTAGATAGACTAGAACTCTCCCCCTGCGAGCCAGCACGCTGCTGTGCATTTGCGAGCCGACAGCCCGTAGCTCTCTTTGTGCGAGCCGAGCCTACGGGCCACAGCTCTCCCTCTGCGAGCCTGCCCGATGGTCCGCAGGTCTCCCTGTCCTAGCCGGATCGCAGCTGTCACTCTGCGGACCGATATTGGGAATATAAGGTGGCTCTAAAAAGAGCCCTTGTGTTTATTAGTTGGAGCTACATATAAGTGCGGATGCACAGCTTCAAGTTATTCAGAAAAACTCAATTTCCCGGATCTGTGAAGTGTACTCCATCACTTCTGTAGATATCAGCCATATCAAAATGTATGTTTTTGTTGTAGATGGACCCCATTATGTGGTCTCTGAGGTATGCAGACACAGCTTTGTTGATATTCTTCAATGATTTTTCAATCTGAGGACAAAATTGGTTCGACCATTTCCACTTCCTACTTTGGCATATATTGGAATATACAAAGACAGTTTGAGGCAAAAGCAACATCAGTTGTCGAAAGGTGTCCTTCATTAGCATTTCCAAACCTACGCCAGTCAATGTGCCTAGGTCGTTACCACCACAGTGCACAACATGATGTCAGGGTGTTGGAGATGCAAACAGGTTTTAACCAAAGGCAGCAATTTGTGCAACTTTAATCCTCTTTGTCCAAACCAATTAATGTCCACATTTTGTAAACCTAGGTCTAAGTCAATATGTCTCTGTTCTGCATACCTCTTGCACCAGAAAACATAGCTATGTCCCACGATCCACATTAGCATTTTAAAGGTATGACTGGGAGGTATGGATAGATGTCTGTAGCTCATGCAGTCCATTTGTAGAATAAGAGATATGTTTAAAGATGGGGAACTTCTTTTTTTGCCATACAAAACGATAACTGATTGGGTGATGAAAAGCATTGTTTACTAAAAGGTAGGGTGCACATTTGTTTTGTGGAAAAGCATCTTTGTGATTGGGTAAGAAAAAGCAGTTTAAACGTGGAGTACACATCATAGGATACAATTTGCTCAACTCAACAATATTGCTACTTGTATTTGGAAGGCACTGTTCGAACTTAAAACAATTGTGAACTTTTAACCTGCACGTGCCGGTAAATGTTCGAGAAAATGTTGCAATAAAATATTGTTAGGTTTTAAAAAATATATGAACTTTTAACCTGCACGTGTTGTAGAATGTTCTAGAAAGTGTGTTGATAGAACATGGTGCACTTCTGACTTCTATGTGTATTAGAAAAACTGTTTATATGGAAAAATTATGAAAAAACAAGAAAGAGAAGTTTTGCAATCTAAAAGAATAAAATAACTATTCTATTTTGTTCTTTACATGTGTTTGTGTGTGGAGGAACAAAATTACAGACACAACAGCACCAGGAAGAGGAACAAGCAGGGAGTGGGGCGATGGGGGGACATGGGCACAGTGGCACACATGCACAATTACGTACAGCACAACTACAGATAAACCATGGCCAACATGAAACACACCAACAAGGAGCACAAGTCACACAACCCACCAACATCACACCACTGAACAAGCATAGAAGTGTAAACTACACTGCCTGAAAGGGAGAAGGGTTAACAAAACCTCACATGAAGGGATATCTCACACACAATGCAGCACACACACATAAGAAGCAGAGTACACTAACATCCAACAGAATGTTGTCCAAACACAAACATTCACACAATCGAACACAGGACACAAATGCTCGCAAGATAGCTCAGACAAAGAACCTTTCATCCCTACAGTAACTTCTCTAGCTGCATTCATACAGGATGTGTAAAAAGGCCGGTTAGGGTGTTGTGGGATGTCTGTGCCCCTGATCATCATGGATGAACTGCCTAGCATGTGGCACATGGGCGGGTTCACTGTGTGTTACATAGCCAAACAGCTGCTTCTCCCTCCCACGAGCCACCACACTTTTGTGATGTGCGCTGTTGTATCCCGTGCACTCCTATGGCACACCATTGTAATGCCTATTTATTCACGCATGTCCTGCGGCATTCCAACCACACTGTGACACTGCCGTTTGGAGGTGGTGCATGCCACTTTACATCATCGACTTCTGCTGCACTTGTGTCAGCCACACCAGACACAGAAACACACTTACCGCACTTCCTGCACACGGACATGTCCAAGACACCATGTTCCCCTTGCCGGATAGGCACACCCGTGCGCTGATCTGTGTACGCCAGTCCAGCACACGCCGCTTATGCATGCAGGAGGATGCATGCGTAGCTACATGCCGAGGCTCACTGCCAATGCTGAGGTAAGATGGTAACGTCTGCTGAAGACAGCACACTGTGATATTGCAGGGCCCGTGCCCATCGTGCTAACACAATGACCACACGGACACACTTGCTCAGATGCAGGTTCGGGGGACAGTGGCAGTGCTGGGGTTGTTGCGATAAGTGTTGTGGTCCTCATGGGTATCCGTGTATCATGCTCATTGACTCTATGGCACCTGTGGGTGTTCCAGTGTGGCTCTTGACTGTGTTCCCTTTCATGTTTGACGTAGTTGTCCTGCTTAACATCAGCAGAAAGCAGGTGTAAAATCCCTTGTGCTAAAGCGGCTTATCGCCAGAATTTGTTTTGCATCGCAGTTTTTGCTTTTCGTTGTGAAAGCTGTGATGTGTTTTTTTTGTGTACAGAAAAATAAACAAACCGGGCAGTGTATCCCTTCAAGATCCAGCATCTGAGTCACTATTGCTAATCAATATAAATACAATGAGATTTCTTCATTGATTTTGTGTGTACACTGTAAATGCACCCACTACCACAGTACAATTCAATACAGTATTTTAGTATTTAGAATAAATCGTAAAGGTGCACCTCTTGACTTTTTGTATGGGAACGCCTACTCTGCATCTCATTATCAGCACTTTAATGCAACTTTGAGATAAATCTAACACACTATTCAGAAGCTGGTGCATACTGCAGACATCACCAGTATTCCCGCAATAACTGCCCTAAAATTTAACACCATGGTAGACACCACGAAATAACAGTAATGAGAATGAGAAAGAGTCACACAGCACTTAAGTAACAACCAAAAACTTTATTGAATTTTCTTTTTCTTTTTTTCTTCAAACTTTATTTTTCCATAAAGTTATATATAAAGGATAAACTCAATTTAACAAACTGAACACAAAGCAACAAGGCGGAAGACTCCTGTCAGGAGCATGAATGTCGACGACACAGGCTGGAAAATAAAGTACAAAATAAGGATGTGTGTAATGTGCATATCAAAGGAGTGAGACACAAAGAAAGAGAGAAAGAAAAAAGACAGAGAGAAAAAGAGAGGGAAGGAAATAAAGGGAGTGAGAAAGGGAAAAGGGTGAGAGAGATAGAAGGAAAGGAAGGAGGAGAGTAAGAGAGTGAAAAGAGGGAAGTGAGAGAGACAGAGAGAGCGGCACTGCCACCCCTGCGCATCCGTGACCAAATAATTACCTGCTGCCACTGGAGTGTCTACCAGTGGGCACTCCACGTGCCCGTCAAAGCTCTGCGGCCCGGCAGATCTCACAGATGTTGCTGAGTCCTGAGTCATCAATGGCGGAGACCACATCAGCTTCTCCGCGGCCCGGCAGATCTCACACATGTCACTGAGTCCTGAGTCATCAATGGCGGAGACCACGTCATCTTTTGGTGCCGATAACCCTGTGCAAAGCAAGTCAGCGCCACATGGTGGTAGGCCGCTGGCAGCCATACAACTTAGGGTGTGACTAACCCTGTACAACTCAAGTCCGCACCACGTGGTGGTAGGCCCCTGATGTAATCATGTAAGAATTCTAGGACTACTTCAACCTGAACTAACCCCTATAATATAGTTAGGGGAAAAACAATAGTGGCACTCAAGACAATATTCTTTTAGAAAAATACAAAATATTCATTTATACAATTATCTGATTATTTAAAGTGTTATAAAAAACATACAGTTACATTGGAGAACAGATAAAACAAATGTTAACCATAAAGACTTTCACAGGCGCCAACATTCGTACCACTTTCATTCAATACCATGTATACTAAACTCACACAAACCTAGATGTTGTAATTAATTTTACCAAATGATATAATGTAGATGATACACAATACATAAAGACCAAAAAAATAAATAATTTATTTGAATGAATTATTGGGTCTTTTTGTTGAAACGGGTGCAAGGCTGACTCAATGCGTGTTTCGACAGAAACACTGTCTTCATCAGGAGTTTCACCTCTGAAAATTGTGCTCTGGAAAAAGGGATGATAATACATACATATTAGTCAGATATATAAGTAAAAAACTTGTCACTATTGTGTTATCATTGCGTTTGATAACATAAGAAAGAAACAAAGGCAAAAGCCTAATGATACAACATATATTTTACAGTTTCTCACATTCACTTTTTAATGGAGAGGAACGAGCCAGAGAAAAAAAGGAATCAAAAGATTACCAGACTATAAAAATGCATACATAGATTGCTGAATAAACCAATAGTCCATGAAGGTTTCCAATTCACATACTATGCATATCAAAAACGGCAAGGGATGGTGACATTGAAAAGATAGAAAACCTTCTTACCATGTAACATCAAGATGACGCTTCCAAGGTAAAAAAGGCAATTACTGGATGGTTTTCCGCAGTGAAAATTCTATCTAGACATAAAGAGAACACAATATAGAACTAAGGCCCTAAGTGTTTCAAGGTAAAATAAAATAAAAGTGAAAGAGGTATAATTACCTGAATAATGTCCAGAGAAATAAGAGGAAAAGAACGGAGTCCTTGACAATGTAGGTCCAAAGAAACGTAATAGCGCGTATAGTGAAGAAGGATGTGTCAACACTGGAGGCTTTTAATTCCGCTCAGAAAAGAATTAAGGAGACCAACAGGGGGGACCAAGTTGGGATACATTACATCTGAGAAGAAATACAAAGTGTAAAAAGCACATATGTGCATCAAGGTCAGAGACTGCAGATATTGATGTTCAACTGTTACCTCATATTTAGAAGACCTATCTCGAGCCCGAGATAAGTGCATAGCGTCCAATGATATTGTGAGTGAAAATGATTCCGTGGATTGAGAAGGGCGTAATGATGACACCGACAAGCTGCTGATCCTGAAAAGGGGGAGGCTTGAGGCTAGATAAGAACAAATGAGGAATATGTATAAGTATCTAGGATAAGATGTTGAATATTAAAAGGCAGCTTCCACGTAACAGATAAGTGTGGCTCCCAGTAGACCATGTGGAATATGGCATTGTCGCAATGTAAATGACGAAGGAACCGCCACAATGTAAAAAACGCACAGAGGCATAATGCTCACGACAACCTATATGGCGATATGTAGCACACACTACTAAAGATACAGATTAGCACAATAGAATATATGCAAACCTCCTTCATAGAAAGCATCGGACCAGAATATTAAAAAAGCTCCCAAGATATCACTATATACCAAAAGCCAAAGATTAGCTTAAACGCAGCCTCGAGAGATAAGGGCTCGATACCATGCCTACCGATGACGTGAAATGATGAACGCAGGTACAGCGGCTAGCTTCTGGACAACAGACTAAGCGGGCAAATATAGACCCGCTGAATAGCAACCGATATGGAAACGCCAAGCGTTTAAATGTTGGATAGATGGTCACGAGACCAATCACGAGGTAGAACAAGGCGGAGCCAAGCCCAGCCAAAAATAACAAACGGCAATAAAGATGGAAGAGATACTCAAAGGAGAGCGGCACGAAAAATATACATTTGAAGTCTATATTGAAAGGCCACAATGTGTGAAAACAACCACAGGTGGCCAATTAAAAAAAATAGTAACAAGATAACCTGGGTCACAAGATACATAACTGCTTGAAGTCCACAATAACGTGTGAAGCAAAAAAAGATGTATATTGCTCTAACTAGCAGAGATGTACCATTACAAAGCCGACAACTCGGGCAAATTAATTAGTCCGATGTATTAATAGATGGTAATGGGAGGTGCAAGGCAGAATAATGTAGTAACTCTTGGTGATAAAAATGGAAACTATAACGCCGAGAGTGTAAAGCCACATATGGTATATGGAACGCACAGAGCAAGGTGGAGAAAAAAACCATAGAGCACCTAGGATGGATCAGTTGATGCACCTATGTGCAAAAGATAAACTGTAAGGTATCAGGGACCATATTAGTAATTATACCTTATGGCTTGATCCCACGAGATTTCTGAGTTCAATCCATTAATGTGAGATTTAAGCAAAAATATCCAGTACACCTTTCGACGTTTTCTAATAGGCTCAGCTAATTGTGTGTTTTTGATTTTTTCTAGAATTAGCCATCTTATATCATTTTCACGATGGTTCATTTCTACAAAATGTTTTACCATGGGGGCGACAGTTTTTTGTCTTAATGGCGGAGCGATGCTCTGTGAGGCGTGTTAAAAATTGTCTTGCCGTTTCACCAACATAACCTTTGTTGCATGGACACAGTAGCAAATATATGACATTATCTGTTTTGCAGTTGGTAAAAGTCCTGAGTTTTATTTCGTTGGTTTGATATTTGAATTTTTCTGTGACTATTGCTCCCTCACATGCCTTGCAGTGGGAGCATTTCTGATTCCCAGTAATAGGATGGTTTCCACCCAAAGTATTTTGTACAAATGGTGGTAGAGTTTGCATTCTGGAGTGAACTATTAAATCTTTAAGATTCTTGTTGCGCTTGTGAGCAAACATAGAACTTGGGAGTTTCTTTTCTGGTTCTGAGTTGATAGTCAAGATATGCCAATGGGAATTTATTGTATGTCGAATTTTTTCATTCAATGTTGAATGTCTGGTATCGCATACCAATTGGGGAGGGTCTTTCTTGATGTTGGTTCGAAGTAAATGATCCCGATCATAGATTCTGGCCCTCTTGTATGCCTCTCTTACCAATCGTTTAGGCTACCCTCGATCTATGAATTTTTGTTTCATAGTAATGGCTCTGGTGTCGAAATCCTGTAAGCTGGTGCAATTACGCCGAACGCGTAAAAATTGCCCCATGGGATGCTTTCACATTGGCATTTCGGGTGATAGCTAGAAAAGTGTAATAACGTGTTTCTAGCTGTGGGTTTTGTGTAAAGATCCACTTGGAGGGTGGAGTCAACTTCTTTGATTTCTATGTCTAGAAATTCAATTGCCCATTACCGATATTGGCAGTGAATCACAAATTTACATCACAAAGATTGATCCATTGAATGAACTCCTGAAGTTTAATGTGGTCATCCTTCCATATAAATAGTATATCATTGATATATTTAGACCATTCATGTATTGACTCGAAGAACGGGGCTATTTCGTTGTGAATAAATTGGTGCTCAAAAAATGCCATATATATATTGGCTATTGTGGGGGCACAAGATGCCCCCATGCTTACACCCTTCACCTGTTTGAAAAGGTCCCCATTAAACTTGAAGGTATTTCATCTAGTACAATTGTCAAAAGGTCAACAATGAAGGAAACATTGCACTCAATGTTGTAAGTGAGGATGAACCACTCCACCGCTGTAATAGCCTCAAGATGAGGGATGTTGCTATACAGGGATAGGCCCCTGATGGCCACATCAGCTTTGGTTGGCACTAACCGCGTGCAACTCAAGTCCGCGCCACGTGGTAGTAGGCCCATGCCGGCCATACAGCTTAGGGTGCGACTAACCCTCTACATATTTTTCATGGACTCTTTATGATTCAGACCCGTGGAGCCATCCGGTCACCACCGGCAATAAAGGATGTGACATTGTCGATCCATTATATTTGCGTGGTCACATGGCCTGTGATGCATGTGCCAAATGGGTGTGGTTTGTGTGTAAACCTGCCCTCAGGGAGTGACCTTGAGATGTTGACAACGAGACCACTGACCTGCACACTAACAGCGAGTACGCCTGCAACAGGTAGCTATGTGGGGTCAACATCAGAACATAATCGGAGTGGCATGGCGTGCAACGGAACAGGGCAGGGATAGCCACAATGACGCAGACGGCTCGTAGTACTGAGTCTGTGAGTCGAGCGGACGGGCAGCAGTGTTCGTCTGCGAGCCTGCGTGCGAACGGTTCATAAGTCACACTAAATAAGCATTGAAAAGCCATTTTGTGATTCAGTTCGTCAGCTGGCATCTGTCCAAGGCATTTCTGAAAACATACCGGAGTTCTTTCTGTGAGAGATATCCCTTTCACGCTTCGTCTCTCCATATCCGCAGGTAACGCACCCTTTTCCCACATTACCAACATACCCCCAACAACTTTTTGGGGCCCGGAAGTGTCCCTGTGCAGTTGGACAAATAAGTATCTTAGGGGCAGATGTAGGTAATTTTATTTTACCAATTCTTAAATACCGAATCATATCGATTCGGTATTTAAGAAGTGGTAAAATAGAGGGGGGGGAGATGTAGGTATTTCAGAATCGGTAAATACCGAATCGTTAAGATTCGGTATTTACCGATTCTGTAAATACCGATTCGGTATTGCCCATTGATTCCTAGGGGCCCTGAAGCCCATAGGAATCAATGGGCAATACCGAATCTGTAATTACAGATTCGGTAAATACAGATTTTAGCAAGGGTGCAGGGGGTGTCACTTTGACACCCTCTAGCACCCCAAAGACGGGCATGTGTGCCATGTGCACACAGACATGCCCTAAGGACATGTATGTGTGTCACATGGCACAGGTGTGCATGCACACATGTGCATGCACACCTGGATTCGGTATTTTACCACCCAATTGGATTGGGTGGTAAAATACCGATTCTTAAAGCCCTGTGGCACTCTGATATGTGCCAGCTACATCTGCATTTACAGAATCGGTATTTTACCGAGTCTGTATTTACCGATTCGGTAACTTTACCGAATCGGTAAATACAGAATCGGTAAAATACCGATTCTGTAAATGCATGCTCAACATCTCAAAATCCAATTACCGGTCGGTAACGGCCGAATTCGGCCGTTACGACCGGTAATTGGCCACCTACATCTGGCCCTAAGTCGTGTATAGATTTACATATAAAACCTTTTATTTAAAGAAAACAGCAACAAATAAAACTGAAGGAAGTCTGTTGCTGTGATCGTTGCCACGGAGTTGGGGTCACTGCCATTCAGGACTCAGCACACAGTTCCACATCTGGGATCAGCTTGTGTTGTACTGGGTTAGTGGTACCACGTGTCGCCGGTCTTGCATATGGAAATATGCCTCACTGATCAAAGGGAATCTGGTACTGTGGTCACTGCCACGAACTTGGGGTCACTGCCATTCAGGACTCAGGACACAGTTACACATGTGGAATCGGCTTGTGTTGAACAGGGTTAGTGGCAGCACGTGTTCAAAATTCAATTTGCGAGCTTTACTGCCCGCAGTGTAGACTAGTATTGAGTGTTCGTTTGTACTTGAAGATGAATTTGGTGATTGTACTAAAGCTATAACTGATATTAAAAAAGTTCTTGAAGCAAGGATACTAAAAGGATATTATATAGGTTTTAGGCCTGTGATAGTTAATTGCCTAGTGGACTCTGTAATTAATCAATCAAGACTTAATTTGAATTTTGAGCCTTGATCGCAGTGCAGGCCAGAGGTAGCGGTCACCAAGGGCCCATAGCCGCGTGGCATTGAGTTGAGGTGCACAGTTAGTGGCATCAGAAGCATTGAGACTGTATGAGCCTGTGATGATGCTTGGTGCGGACGGGCCGCGCTGGGAGCAATGTCTCTTGCCTACTGGATTGTGTCATCTGCAATCGGGACTCTGAATTGTGAGCCCAGCTGACCGCAGTGTAGGTCAGAGGTAGCGGTGAGCAAGGGCCCACAGCCACCTGCATGGGTTGGTGGCCCCACGGGCCTGCGTAGTTGAGGTTCAGTGGCCCCACATGAATAAAACAAGTTCTTGAAGCAAGGATACTAAAAGCATATTGTGTAGATTTGAGGGAAGTTATACTTAGTTGGGATTTTTACCAGAAACTACTTTAAATTTTGTTATTTCTTTTTGAAACTTTACATCACTATTATCATCCATCTCTTCTTCAACACGTACACTTATCAAACTGTTATTTTCTGTACTGTTAGATCTGTGGGGTCTCTAGTTGGCACAGGTAGGTACTTGTGACAAATAGAGACCCTTGCATCTAGTCAGGGTAAGGGGTATACTCCTAAAATAACCCCTGCTCACACCCTTGGTAGCTTGGCATGAGCAGACATGCTTATCTCAGAGGCAGTGTGTAAAGCATTTGTGACCACATACAGTAACCCAGTGACAACACTACAGATGGACACCACACAGTTGTATATTAAAAATAGGTATTCTTTATATAGATTTAACACAAGACCATAAACAACAAAAATCCACAATACGATACTCAAGATGGTAGTTTTAGCTTAGTTCTGTTTAGTTCTTAAGATGCGACACTTTGTGTCACTGTACATTGCAATGCGTTGTGCTTCCACAACAAGCAATGTTGCAGCGATGGAAATGGGGTAAAGTTCCAGTGCAAAGAAATAAAGACGTGAAGATCTTCCAGATGCAGCACGCTTTTCCGATGATGCGAGAAGTTCTCTGTTCGATGCGTGGACTGCAGCGGCGCACCCTTGTTCAGCAATGCGACAGCAACAGCTTCAGCTGCGACACTCTTCTCCCACGTTTGCGTGAAGCTTCCGCACAGTGCGACAACTACAGCAGCGACATCCTTGTTCAGAAATGCGACGGCAGCAGCTCTGACGGTGGCGCGCTTGTCGGGGGATGCGAGGCGCTTTCCTCGATGCGGTGCAATACGACAGTTCCAGCGGCGACATCCTTGTTCAGTAGTGTGACGGCAGGAAGCAGCGACGGCGACACGCTTCCTCTTCATTGCGAGACGCTTCTCTTGATGCAGTACAGTGCGACAACTCCAGTGGCGACACCCTAGTTCAGAAGTGCGACGGCAGCAGAAGCGATGGCGACACGCTTCTTCTTCGTTGAGTCGCATTTCCAGCTCCTTGTGACACGCAGTCCCTCAGAAGGCCCAAAACAGCAGCAGGCACTTCCAAAGAACTCTGGGGAGCTGGGGGGGGGGAGTCTTTTGTCTCTGAGACTTCAGCAGGAGGCAATCTCTTTTCCAAGCCCTTGAAGATCCTTCACAAGTTGAAAGCAAAGTACACAAAGTTCCTTTCTCCTTCCTTTGGAAGTAAGGCAACCACTGCAGCCCAATCCCCTAAGCAGCACTTCAGCTTAGGAATAGTCTCTCCTCAGTTTCTTCAGGATCCTCTCCTCAGTAAAGGTTTCTTCTTGTAGTCCAAAGGTGATCTAATTTCATGGAATCAGGGTCCCATTACTTATAACCCAAAAGCCTTTGTTCTCTGAGGGGAGAGGGGCCTTTCCCCAGTCCAAACCAGTTCTGAAGCACTCTGTTTACCAGACTTCTCCTTTCCTTTCAGAGTGCAGGGCAGAAACATCAGACGCCCCACAGGAGGTGGAGCTAGCATTGTGGAAGGCAGGTACAGCCCTGGAGCACTTTGTTGACAGGACTCCTTCTCTTCTTTCAGTGTGCAAGGCAGAGACATCAGCCGCTTCCCAGGAGGTGGAGCCAGCATTGTGGAAGGCAGGCACAGCCCTATTCAAGGTTCAGGTACAACTCCTCCCTCCCATCTAGATGCAGATCTCTCTATTCACCACTGGGCTGAATCATCATGTCTCTTGGAATCCCCCATCCCTGTCACTCAAAAACTCCAGACAAGGAATACACAACCTAGCAGATGCAGGCTTGAAAGGTTAGGCAAGCAAATACCTATATTCTAAAAGTAGTATTTGCAAACACAGAATGTTAAAACCAACTTCACTAAAAGATGCATTTCATCAGTCCAGGCATACTAAACTCGAATTTCTACCATGTTCTATGAGTCAGTTAGGATTATAAAATGTAATAATTCTGATTGCTCATTCTGGCCTATGGCGAACAGGTAGCCTTGCAATAGTGAAAAACGAAAATGGATGTAATTCACTATTAGAACATGCCACACATACCAAGGCATGTCCTACCTTATACTTAAAATGCACCCTGCCCTTGGGCCTACTATAGGGGTGACTGAGATGAATAATAGGGAAGGTTTAGGGAAAGGCAAGTGGGTGCACTTGCCCAGTCAACTTGAAAGTACCAGACTGCACGCAGGTTCTGCAATGGCAGACCTTAGACACATTTTTATAAGGCTGCTTCTGTGGGTGGCACAACCAGTGCTGCAAGCCCGCCAGCAGCATTTGGATTTACACACCCCGGGCACACTCAGTGCACTGTACTAGGGTCTGACAAGTAAACCAAATAGCCAAACATTGAACCACTGATTAATATATCAATTTACAATAGGGAGCACTTGCACTATGGCACTGGACAGCAGTGGCACAGTGCCCAAAGCATCTAACACCAGCAAAAATACATGAGGCAACAGCAAAAATGGAAGGGAGACCCACGCCAATGGTGTCTATTCTCTTGATTACCAAAGAAACGTAACTCTACATCATCACAAAGTTGTTTTATATCGTTTACATTAAAACGCCATTTCATGCCGCATCAAGACCTAGACTTTATCCAGATAATTCCTCTTGACTTTGAATATAAACTTGCAGATGTCTATAGACGCGAACACTCGTAGAATCTAATTTCTCAATGTGAAAGCATCTTTCAGCTGAAGCTGTACAATTTTTTGCTAAGTGTCTTCTCCTGTGATTTTTTTCCCACATTTCTTTCAATTCTGTCTTCTCAGACTTGGTAATATATGACGTGACATAGCGAGAAACAGCAATTCAGTTATCTGCAACATATTGTATGTCCATATTTGCATTCCACATCTTGTAAATCACCGCATTGAAATCATTAATGTACTGCGATTGTTCTGTTCTCTTTATATTATAAGTATTTTTGGGTGATTTCCTAGTAATGGTATGCCTCACTGCTGACATAAAACTGTTCACTCTTCCTTTGGAAATTACTGGACATGGAAAGCCAAATCGAGATTTTGTTTAAATGTATCCTTTGACTTATATTTGCGTCGACAATATTTTCCACATCGATGACTCTGAAACCGTAAAACTTGCTGGCTTGTGTTGTACAGAGTTAGTGGCTCCACGTGTCATACCTTGTGTTGTTCAGGGTTAGTGGCACCTTGTGTCGCCGGTCTTGCATGTGGAAATATGCCTCACTGATCGAAGGGAGTCTGGTGCTGTGGTCGCTGCCACGGAATTGGGGTCACTGCCATTCAGAACTCAGGCCACAGTTCCACATGTGGGATCGGCTTGAGTTGAATAGGGTTAGTGGCACCTGTGCAGTCTTCCTTGTGATGACTTATGGTGCACTGAGTCAGTAGTACCTTTGGCGCTCAGCGTGTACATTCCCTGCGATGATGTGTGGTTCAGGGGGCCCGCACTCAGACCAATGTCTTTTGTCTATTGAATTCTGCCTGGCTTCTGTTGAACAGGGTTAGTGGTACTACGTGTTGCGGCTTGTGTTGAACAGAGTTAGTGGCAGCACGTATCGCATCTTGTGTTGTACAGGGTTAGTGACATCACGTGTCGCCTGTCTTGCATATGGAAATATGCCTCACTGATCGAACGGAGTCCGGTGCTGTGGTCACTGCCATGGACTTGGGGTCACTGCCATTCAGGAGGCAGGACACAGTTGCACATACTGTGCCGATGATTAGGCGATGATGCATCGTCCGGACAGGCCGTACTGGTAACAATGTCTGTTGCCTACTGGACTATGTCATCTACAATCGCGACTCGATCTGAATTGCGAGCCCTACTCACCACAGTGGAGGCAGGAGGCAGCGGTGAGAAAGGGCCCACACGCACGTGGTGTTGACTTGAGCAATGTATTTTGCCTGCTGGACCGCGTCATCTTGAATCACGACTCGATCTGAATTGCGAGCCCTACTCACCACAGTGTAGGCTGGAGGCAGCGCCGAGTAAGGGCACACAGCCGCATGGCGTTGACTTAAGCAATGTCTGTTGCCTACTGGACTGCATCATCTTCAATAGCGTCTCGCTCTGAATTGTGAGCCATGCCGTCCGTAGTGTAGATTGAAGGCAGTAGTTTGTACAGACATAAGTCCACGGTGCTGCGCCGCTGGGGTCCTGTGTGGCGGAAGCCAGCAATCGACTGAGGAGGCTGGCGGTCACAACAGCAGCCTCATGGCAGGGTGAGCCTGCTGCCATTAAACAGCGTGTTGAACTTACTTCCAGTGGCAGTTCTTTCAATGGGTCTCTGCAAGGTTTGGATGTATGGCGGCTGTCCCGGTCGTAACAAGAACTGCCCATCGCTGCAATGCGGGTCCTGGCAGGTTCCACAAGGCGCCGAGCTTCAGGGATGGAAGGTGAGCCTGCGCCAATGCAGTATGGCGTTCGCTTTGCTCACAATGACAGCCACAAAGCAGGGCAGCGGACTGAAGGTTGGGTGAATTCAACCCACTTGGGATGTTATTTTATTGTTTATTTGCTGACAAGGAAGCGCACTCACTGGGGACTTCATCATCCATAAGGCCATGCTGTAGGCCACGCCCCACAGGCAGGTGATGTTTATTGATGCGCTTCACTGCAGTTTTACCACAAGCCATTGAGGAAGAGAGCATGTTGCTCTCGAAACGCGTTTGGCCAAAGAACTTTATGAATCATTCAGCCCTCAGAAAAATGCCTTATTTACAACAAGGGGTGGTGAGGGACAGAGTCTCTGAATTAAGCAGAATACTCTCACCCAGTCAAGAGATCAGGGCTAGATCCAACACCGTTTTTTAGCTCATTGCACCATCCCAGTTTCAGAACCTGGCTGTATGCAAATTAGTCAGTTCCTGTCCCAGTGCATGATGGGAACAGGGCAAACCAAACTACAAAAGCCAATTCTTACACTGGGAAGGAAACAAGCTTCCGGGGACCGGTTTCTGGCATTACAGCCGTCTTCGGCCCGGCTTGCTTGAATCCTGATGGTGCAATGAGCAAGGGACTCATGTCTGAGTATACCCTTCCACGCTTAGGGTGGACAAAATTATTTACAACAAGGGGTGGTGAGGGACAGAGTCTCTGAATTAAGCAGAATACTCTCACCCAGTCAAGAGATCAGGGCTAGATCCAACACCGTTTTTTAGCTCATTGCACCATCCCAGTTTCAGAACCTGGCTGTATGCAAATTAGTCTGTTCCTGTCCCAGTGCATGATGGGAACAGGGCAAACCAAACTACAAAAGCCAATTCTTACACTGGGAAGGAAACAAGCTTCCGGGGACCGGTTTCTGGCATTACAGCCGTCTTCGGCCCGGCTTGCTTGAATCCTGATGGTGCAATGAGCAAGGGACTCATGTCTGAGTATACTCTTCCACGCTTAGGGTGGACAAAATTATTTACAACAAGGGGTGGTGAGGGACAGAGTCTCTGAATTAAGCAGAATACTCTCACCCAGTCAAGAGATCAGGGCTAGATCCAACACCGTTTTTTAGCTCATTGCACCATCCCAGTTTCAGAACCTGGCTGTATGCAAATTAGTCTGTTCCTGTCCCAGTGCATGATGGGAACAGGGCAAACCAAACTACAAAAGCCAATTCTTACACTGGGAAGGAAACAAGCTTCCTCAGAAAAATGCCAGCAGGCTGCCATTAAACAGAGTGATGAACTTACTTCCAGTGGCAGTTCTTTCAATGGGTCTCTGAAAGGTTTGGATATATATATATATATATATTACCTACTGGCGGTCGCCAGTAGGTATATATAGTTAGGATTTTTTCTCTATGGGTTTTTTGAAAATTCTATGTCTAATAACTTTGGCGTTTGTGGACGGAATTGGCTGAAATTTTCAGGAAAATGGCACATTTTGTTTCTGAGCAGCCCTTGAAAATTTGGGGGGGGTTCGTCCAGTGGGGGCCGAGAAAAAAGGGGGGTCCCAAAACGCGTTTTTCCCATGTTAATTTCCATAGGGCGGTTGGCCTCACTTTTAGCCCGAACGGCTGAATGGATTTGCACGAAACATGGCAAAATTGTAGGGACTGGTAGCCCGATGTGCCTTTTGTAGGTCTCAATATATGTGCTCCAGTGGATTTTGAGAAATTAACGTTTAAAAAAAGATATATATCTGTAACAGCGGACTGGGCAGCGGCCCAGGACGCGTACTTTTCACGTTACGGAGCTTTGCGAAGCGAAGCTGATTGGCTCTCCGGTGTCTGTAAACATTCCAAACAGTACGTAGCGGCCGCCATCTTGTCTCTCGGTAGGATCGAGAGACAAGAGGAGGCCAAAGCGAAGGGGCAAATGACCATAAGGGGGCATAGTAGATCCTCGCTGACCCCCTAGGTTTGATGTGGAGGTTTTAAAAGGGCCCCGCGGGGCAAAAAAAAAAAATAATAATAATAATCGAACGGCTGAATGGATTTGCACGAAACTTGGTAAAATATTAGGGACTGGTAGCCCGATGTGCCTTTGCTATGTCTCAATATATGTGCTTCAGTGCATTTTGAGAAATTAACGTTCAAAAACAAGATATATATCTGTAACAGCGCTCCGCTTCGCGGAGATAAAATTATATCTGTATTACCTAGCTGTTGCTAACACCAGTTAGCGACGGCTAGTAGGAGATAGCGACCATCTTGGGTCCCACTTTGCATGTGAGTGATATTTATCACTAATGACATGCAAAGTGGGCATGCCAAGATGTTAGCGACTGGAAACAGTCGCTAACATCGCTGTCTCCTATTATCAACTTTTGGAAATATTCGAGATAAGCGCGAATATCTCCAAAAAGTAACAGCTGCCCTGAGCAGTTCTTAGCCATGTTATCCAATGGGAGGTGGATAACATGGCTAAGAGCATTAGCTCGGTAATGCATGAATATCGCTGAGTTTTCAGCGATATTAATGCATTGCGGTCGTTTTTTATCATATTTGCGATAAACCTTGATAATAGCAAGGTTTATCTGCGATAATTTCTGACGGTAAAAAAATCTTTGCAATGCATCGTTAGGGATAAATATCGCTTAACTTTGGTAATATGCCCCAACGTCTGTTAACGTTCGATTCGAAGGAAATCAGGAATTGTTGAAAAACATTGTGTGCGCCATCTTGTCTTTTTTCAAATGCCACACTTTTGTCGTGCACGGCAGCCATTTTAGATGCCTTGACCAGACCCACTCTGTGCACGCTGTCGATCCTTAGCATGGCTCCCCACCCTCGCAAGCATCTCACCCAGGCAGTGGTCACCCCCGCTCTCTGTCTTATGCATGGGTAATAAACCTCCCCCCATCTGCGCTGCTCTTCCCTGAGAATCACACCCTGTGCCCGCCCGACACCTCCCTTTCGCCCTATTCACTACCGCACCCTCTGACACTCCTTTTCCTCTGTGTCCGATTGTCCAGGCCGGTCCTAGGCTATCAGCTAGCCCTGCAGATGTAGTTTATGGCCACAGCTGTAAAGAATCACCCCTCTTCAAAGGAGTTATAGTAGATCAAGGCCCACACTCGATGAGATCCGTCACAGCAGAAGCGTTGCTATTATCTGAAAACCATCCTGTATTGTGATTGGGGAGGGGACCGAGCGTGAAGCGGAAGATTCCAGGGATGACTCTTTGTACATCAAAGTTTTTACAATTATGTGTCACATTAAAAATATATAGCACTCCGACAAAGTAGTAAGATTATAAAACTTTAATAATTTATAAATATATACAAGAAAACAAAAATAGTAATAACATATAAACATTTTTAGGGAAAAACAACGAAGTAGCGGTCGGCTGTGCGAATAGTCCCAACGCAGCACAACGTCCAGATTTCCGGCGTGGGGCGTCGCGGGGGGTGGGTCATCAGTAGCAAACTGTTGTGCGAATAGTTCCAAGGCAGCAGAACGCGCCGAAATCTAGATGACACGAAAGTGATGTCTAGTAAGTTGCCACCCAGCAAATAACGGCGTGGGGCGTCGCGGGGGGTGGGTCATCAGTAGCAAACTGTTGTGCGAATAGTTCCAAGGCAGCAGAACGATGGCACCAAGGTGATGTCCAGTAAGTTGCCGCACTGGTTTTGGTATCCTACAATGCTGCTCCGAATAACGGCGTGGGGCGCCCCGGGGGAGGCGGCGTGAACGGGCCTCTCCAGGTGGAGTCTCATCTGTTTTAGTGGGGCGCCCCTTTACCGTTTCAGTTGCCATTCCGTCCGCTTTTGGTCCACTGTGTCAAAATCCGCCATTCAGCTGAGTTGCGCCCACTCTTGCGGTGCAGCGATAGGCGGCTGCCACAGGACTCTCAAAATGGCGGCAGGCTCTTTCCTTTTTGGGCGTGGTCCACTGAAATGGCCCTGGGACACCTTGGAAATCGGACGCTTGTCTGCTAGGTCTTGGACCCCATTCTCGAAAGCGTCCCCTCCGCCTTGAGAATTCATCAAAAGTTTTGGGGGCCCCGACTCCTGCAGGCTTCTGGTGGGGAGCGGCTGCCATGATTGCTCGCGGAATGACCACGACGGAGCTACGAGATGGTGGTGCTCTCATGCTGACGCCAGTTTAGTCTGAAACATCCAGAAACAAGGTGGGGCTTTCATCGTTTGGGGGAAAAAAAAAGTTTTCATCCAATGAAAAGTGTTGTTTTTAGGTCATATGATCAAGCCTTCCATCATTAGGAAACCAAAAGTAAAATGAACCAATGAAAAGTTTTATAAACAAGTCACATGACCTGTTATGCGGCATAGGGTATAAAATGCGGAGAAAATACGTTGGCACGTGAGGCGGCGTCAGTAGCGGACCGATGTGCGAATAGGCCGAAGGCAATACAACGCGCCAAGATCCGGATGGCACCGAGGTGGTGTCCAGCAAGTTGCAGCACTGGTGTGGCCATCCTACAATGCTGAAAGTCGGCGTGGGGCGCCCCGTTGGCCTGTGAGTTTGCGTCAGTAGCGGACCGATGTGCGAATAGGCCGAAGGCAGCACAACGCGCCAAGATCCGGATGGCACCGAGGTGGTGTCTAGTAAGTTGTCGCACTTCTGTGGCCATCCTACAATGTTGAAAGTCGGCGTGGGGCGCCCCGTTGGCCTGTGAGATGGCGTCAGTAGCGGACCGATGTGCGAATGGGGCCAAAGGCAGCGCAACAATATTTTCTGACTGACACCACAAGGCGCTGAAATGCCAAGATCCGGATGGCACCGAGGTGATGTCTAAGTTGCGGACTGATGTGCGAATGGGGCCAAAGGCAGCGTAACAATATTTTTTGTATGGAAGATACCACTAGGCGTTGAGATGCCAAGATTCGGATGGCACTGAGGTGATGTCTAGCAAGTTGGTGTGGTCATCCTACAATGCTGAAACTCGGCGTGGGTCGCCCCATTAGCCTGTGAGATGGCGTCAGTAGCGGACCGATGTGCGAATAGGCCGAAGGCAGCACAACGCGCCAAGATCCGGATGTCACCGTGGTGGTTTCATAGTTGAGAGGCACTTCATCTGCAGTGGGGTGCCGAGATCCGGATGGCACCGAGGTGATGTCTAGCAAGTTGCTGTACTGGTGTGGTCATCCTACAATGCTGAAACTCGGCGTGGGTCGCCCCATTAGCCTGTGAGATGGCGTCAGTAGCGGACCGATGTGCGAATAGGCCGAAGGCAGCACAACGCGCCAAGATCCGGATGTCACCGTGGTGGTTTCATAGTTGAGAGGCACTTCATCTGCAGTGGGGCGCCGAGATCCGGATGGCACCGAGGTGATGTCTAGCAAGTTGCTGTACTGGTGTGGTTATTCTACAATGCTGAAACTCGGCGTGGGGCGCCCCATTAGCCTGTGAGATGGCGTCAGTAGCGGACCGATGTGCGAATGGGGCCAAAGGCAGCGCAACAATATTTTCTGAAGAGAAGACACCAAAAGGTGCTGACATTCCAAGATCCGGATGGCACCGAGGTGGTGTCTAGCAAGCTATGCAGTTGAGTTGTGTGCGCACTTGCGGCGAATAGGTCGAAGGCAGCATAACAATGTTTTCTGAATAGGAGACACCACAAGGCGTTGAGATTCGGTTACCACCGAGGTGATGTCTAGCAAGTTGCCGCACTGGTGTGGCCATCCTACAATACTGCTCCGAATAACGGCGTGGGGTGCCCGAAGGGGGGGGAGCCGGCGTGAATGGGCCTTCCTAGGTGGAGGCTCGTCTGCTGTAGTGGGGCGCCCCTTTACCGTTTCAGTTGCCATTCAGCTGAGTTTCGGCTGCTCTTGATGCTACAGCGACAGGCGGCTGCAAGAGGACTCTCAAAATGGCGGCCTGTTCTTTGGATTTGGGCCTGGTCCACTAAAATGGCCCTGGGACACCTTAGAACTCGGAGGCTCGATTTTTTTTTCCTTTCCTGTACATGCAAAAAAAGGTAAATGCCCGGTACGTTACACGCTTCATCTGCCACGATGAACTCTCCAGAGGAACCGAAAAAAAATATAGTTGTGGTAACTATACCATGCATCGTCATATGGAGAGGTGGCACCAATTAATTATAGTGCTGCATAAAAGAGAGATTTGGAGGAGAACCCCTGACCTGCTAGTACATTCATCAAAGAAGTGGCACTGAGAGCTTCAGAGGCAAGGGAAACGGTCCCAAATATTTAGAAGAACTTTGGAAAGATTAAAATGACATGTTTAGATTGTGGCAAATTAATTTCATGTGGACAGATGAGTGTTACTCTAATAAATACAGCATATGAACATCATCATAGTCGATGGTTGGTAGAGACATTTTGACTATATCCTGGACCTGCCCGTCCTCGCCCAAAATGGCGCCGGAATAAATGGGACTCGTAACTCCTTGTTGTGTACTGGTTGCAGAACCTTGAAATCACGAGATACGTATGCAGTTTTGAAGCACATGGCGGGCGGGGACGAGAATTGATTGAATATTTCGACATCCCTATTGATATTAAGTTCTGATGTGTTATTGATTACTGTACTGTTGAAAGTTCGAATTAACGTCACCCATGGTACTTGCCCGCAAATGTATATCTAGATAATTTTATTGTAACTGGCCCTGTCGTATTTTAATTATAAAATGTACGTCCACCGATTCCGTAACTGTTAGACACCTTAGTTCTTGCAACCTAATGGCCCGCCCGTTACGTTCCTCTACAGTGTAAATGTCTATTCATCATATACGATTACAGTTTGCTCTGTGGCAGGCCCACGTGGTTATAGGCTCGTATTTGTATAATGAAATTTTCACAATAAAGGTTTTTAAAAGAAAACATGGTAGTAGTATATACATTGGTAAAGTTTTTAATAATAGTGACTGTTTTAGAATCATTAAAAGGCAAGTGAAATAAAGCAGACCAATTACATGAAGGGTAAAAGGTATAATACGAAGGAACGCAGTAAAGATAAATGGTCAAGGGCTGTTGTGTTTTCTATTCCTGCAACATAAAGTGATCGATAAGAATCTCATATTCAGGCGTATCGGCGACTAAGACAGCAGGTCGACCCTCTTTTGCTCAACGGCTCCGTCATGGGACGAAGAAACGCTCTTTTTCTCGAAAAAAGAATATATTTTACTTGCAGGACAGTTGTAAAATTTCCGGGAAAGTACATTAGCCTGGAACATTATAACATATATTTAAGAAAAAATAATGTTCGGAAGTAATGAAAAGCGTAATTTTTAGGTCATATGACCAAGCCTTTCATCATTACAATAAGAAAAGTAAAATGAACCAATGAAAAGTTTTATTAACAAGTCACATGACTTGTTATGCTTACGTTACGCGCTGCGCGCTCCGGATGACTTCCGGATGCGCTAACGCGGCGCGTCATATGACGCATTACGCGACAACGCAGGTACAGAATATAGTCAAAATGTCTCCACCAACCAGCGGTCGGAACACAACCCCTTTCAGCAGGCTAAATAGTTCTGTTAAATGACAACAGAAGGGACAGGCAACAAGAACCATCAGTCAAAGAGGGGAGGGCTAGTTCTTCTCTACCGGGTTACATTGGGGCGCTACCGGAACTGATCGAATTGGTAGTCTACAGTGTTTCTGGATGTTTCAGACTGAAGCTGGGGTTAGCATGAGAGCAGCACAATTTCGTAGCTCCGTCGTGGTCATTCCGCAACCAATCATGGCAGCCGTTCTTTATCGTTATTTTGGGCGGGGTGGGTGGCGGAGCCGAGCTGTTTTGCAGCCATCATTGTGTGGAGTTCAGTTCATCTCACTAGTTTTGTATTTGTCATGAGGGGTTGTTCCTAATGTTTCTATTTTAGCGAGGTCAAAAAGAGATCCCATTAGTGGCCTACTGATTTTGCTCGATTCCTTTTCTTTTTTTTTACACGATTTTTCGTTATCTGCAAAGACTAAACAGAGTATTGCGACTCTGTGTTTGTTTGTAAATAGAGAATGAACCAAAGAGAACTAATTCTAAAACAGTAAATACTTGGATAACAATCAATCAAATGGAGAGAGAAGCAGGCACGACGGATTACAATGGGGGCAAAGGCCTGCGTTAACTACCTTTCACTATCTGCAAAGAGAGAGTACTCCTAATAGAAATGAGGGGGGGGGGGACCATTCAAAGCAGATCAGTGTGCATAAACACGAAAATGTTTTCACTTACCACGTACTTGACATTCGACAGCTTATGATATTTGCTATTAAAAAACCATTGAAATTCACTGAAAAAACCATAGGTTATAGACCATATATAGTTAGGAATTAGCATTTACAAAACCTTGAAAATTCACTGAAAAAACCATAGGTTATAGACCATATATAGTTAGGAATTAGCATTTAAAAAACCTTATTTTACTCACACAAAACCATTGAAATTCCATATATAGTTAGTTGCACTAACTATATATCGCGCACCCGCAATCCACTGCTGATCATGTCACATATTACATCATTCATGACATGGTCAGTGACATCACTGATGACATCACTGATGACATCTCAAATGACATCACTGATGACATCACTGATGACATCTCATTTGACATCATTCTTGTGCTAATACGATAAACCTCTTCAGACTCTAATATAACCTTAGATACACTCAGTGTATACAGACACTCACACACTGCCACTCATCCATGGAGTTACTCACACACCCAGTCAGTCATGCAAAGAAACAATCTCACCTCCATTTCTTCAACTATACAGTTAAACACACCTTACTTATTGAAACATATACTAACACATATTTACTCTCTTATACAATCCCTGATACAAGTTCACAATGATCGATACAACTACTCACTCATTCAGTGGCTCTCATGCACAGTTATTTATATATGCCAACTCTCACATGTACTGTGTTTTACATATGTACTTACTATGACATGTAGCATTGAGATATCCATTCACTCATCAATACACTCATGCACACAGTCAACTGCCCATGTAGCTGTTTCCACATGCACTCTTGAACTCATACACCTAGTGAATAAACTGCTCACACATCTATGCATAGAGTCACACACCTTCCAGCCACCCCTACACAAACTCAATCTCCCATAGAAATACTTGGGCAACCAATTAATAACACATATAGCCTCTCGTATAGCTAATGATCAACACATGCAGCAGTTTACAGAACAACAGACATAATGATGCACAAATTAAGACAGTTTAGTCACTAACCCATGCATTCAGTGAGACACATTTAATCACTCACTCATACAGTCAGTCACGCACCTACTAAATCCTTCATCCAGACTCTTATACATCCACTCATTCTTCAATATGTAAAACATATTTAAACTTTACAAAAACACACAGACACTAGATGATGTCATCAGTGATGTCATCAGTAATGTCAAATGAGATGTCATCAGTGATGTCATCAGTCATGTCATTGAGATGTCATCAGTGATGTCATCAGTGATGTCATTTGAGATGTCATCAGTGATGTCATCAGTGATGTCACTGACCATGTCATGAATGATGTAATATGTGACATGATCAGCAGTGGATTGCGGGTGCGCGATATATAGTTAGTGCAACTAACTATATATGGAATTTCAATGGTTTTGTGTGAGTAAAATAAGGTTTTTTAAATGCTAATTCCTAACTATATATGGTCTATAACCTATGGTTTTTTCAGTGAATTTTCAAGGTTTTGTAAATGCTAATTCCTAACTATATATGGTCTATAACCTATGGTTTTTTCAGTGAATATATATATATATATTACCTACTGGCGGTCGCCAGTAGGTATATATAGTTAGGATTTTTTCCCTATGGGATTTTTGAAAATTCTATGTCTAATAACTTTGGCGTTTGTGGACGGAATTGGCTGAAATTTTCAGGAAAATGGAACATTTTGTTTCTGAGCAGCCCCTGAAAATTGGGGGGGGGGGTTCGTCAAGGGGGGGCCGAGAAAAAAGGGGGGTCCCAAACGTGTTTTTCCAATGTTAATTTCCATAGGGCGGTTGGCCTCACTTTTAGCCCGAACGGCTGAATGGATTTGCACGAAACTTGGCAAAATTGTAGGGACTGTTAGCCCGATGTGCCTTTGCTAGGTCTCAATATATGTGCTCCAGTGGATTTTGAGAAATTAACGTTCAAAAAAAGATATATATCTGTAAGCGCGCTCTGGGCAGCGCTCCGGTTCGCGTACTTTACGCGTAACGGAACTTCGCGAAGCGAAGCTGATTGGCTCTCCGGTGTCTGTCAACATTCTAAACAGTCCGGAGCGGCCGCCATCTTGTCTCTCGGTAGGATCGAGAGACAAGAGGAGGCCAAAACAAAGGGGGAAATGACCATAAGGGGGCATAGTAGATCCTCCCTGACCCCCTAGGTTTGATGTGGAGGCTTCAAAAGGGCCCCGCAGGGCAAAAAAAAAAACATTTTTTTTTTTTTTGCGTGGGGAGCGCCCGGTTCGCGAACCGGGAAGCGTTCTGGGGAGCGTACTATAAGGAAAAAAGAATGATAGACTTTTCAAATACTGTATGTTAATTGATTGTTGGTTTTGTTGATTATTTTTTAATTTCTTTATTTTTTAAGCAATTATTTATTATTGTGATTGTCTTTCAAAATTTAATAAACTTTCTAACATTTCACTGTCTGAAATGTCATTATTTTCATTGAACATAGTTTGTAATCTCTGAGGGTGTAAAATGTCCTCATTTTGAAGGAGGTCATCTACTGCTTGCACACATTGCAGTAGTTCTTGGTCCCAAGTTTCATCCATAAATTCTATATAATTTGGATCAATTATTTCTTGGCTGCTCTCTTGCAGGACAATTTGAAATGAAACTTTGTGTTCGCCTTCCATTTTGCCTGAAATTTGGGGAAAAAAATTATATATTAGTAGAGATAGGGCACTGTTGGGATTAATTTTAGATAGGCAGTTTTTATCAGTGAATTTATCTTTGGGCAGTGTATAGTATCAGAGTGGAAGTAGGAATATAAAAAAGTGTATGTGATTTAACGTAAGTAATTTCATAATTATACGAGAGAAACCTAACTCCATCCATAACTAGAACAGAGAAGTCTATCTAAATCTATAACTACTACAGAGGGATAGTATATAACTATCAGAAAAAGTTTACCATATTAACTTATAGTGCACAATATACTTCAGTTTTAAAAATAACAACTTACCTTTACAAAGAAGTTGAAGTGATTAGTGAAAATTCAATTGAAATGTACAATAAGAAGTAGTAGTCAAAATGGCTGTGTTTCCTTCTCTTCCTTTATATATATTCAGGTATATAACCAATCAAATGTCAGGTAATAAAAGTAGAAAATGAAAGTAACATTTTCATTGGTTGTCAATTCCAACACTTCAGATGTGTTTTGAGAAGTAATTTACCTCACGGTATTTAGAGAGGTCTACAGGCTAAATGGCTAAATGGAATTTCAATCAAATTTGTGAAAATGATAGGGATTGGTATGTAGTATGAGCTAATCTATATTTGGTGAGAGTGTCTCCAGTCGTTTTTCTGTAAATTACTTTCCCACCTTTTTTGATGGTGCGCTTCCCAGGGAGCGACCCGGTACGCGAACTGGCGAGCGCCCCGGTAGGCGAACCTGAAGCGTTACGGGAGTCCACCATTTTCCCACCTTTTTTGATGGTGCGCTTCCCAGGGAGCGACCCGGTACGCGAACTGGCGAGCGCCCCGGTACGCGAACCTGAAGCGTTACGGGAGTCCACCATTTTGTGTTTCGGTCGACTTAAGATACAAGATGGAGGGCAAATAATGTTCAGAATGGGTAGAAGGGGGCACGGTAGACTTATCTTGACCCCCTACGTTTTCTGAGGGTAGCTGAGGAGGCTTATATGTGCGAAAAAAAACATTTTTTTTTAAAATTTCGCGAGGTTAGCTTCCGGTTCGCGTACCGGGTAGCGCCCCGGGGAGCGTACTTTGATGAAAATTAGTGAAAAAAGTTAGAGAAAAATAATAATTGTGAGTGATCAGATGTAGGGTAGCTCTGAGAAGAGCTTTTGGGTTTATGGTACATTTAGGTACTTATAAGTAGGTACCAATGCACAGTCTTAAATTCAGAATGAAAATTCTGTTGCCCTCATCTGAGAAGTGAACTCCATCTCCTCTGTAGATATCTTGCATGCAGTAACGCAAGTTATTGTTGTACATGGAGCCCATTCCATGGTCTCTCATGTAAGCTGAAACAGATTTGTTTACATGCTTCCTCGACTTCTCAATTTGTGGACAAAATTGGTTTGACCACCTCCATTTCTGTCTTTGGCATATATTTGAATATACCAAGGCAGTTTGAGGGAAAAGTGCCATCAATTGCTCAAAGGTGTCCTTTAAAAGCATTTCCAGACCTACCCCAGTCAAAGTGCCCAAATCATTACCTCCACAGTGCACAATTAACAGGTCAGGTTTTGGCAAATGCATAAAGGTTTTCACCAATGGTATCAATTGGTGACATTTTAATCCTCTGTGGCCAAACCACTTAATTTCCACATCTTGTAAATTGAGGTTAGGTACATTTCTGTTCTCAGCATACCTCTGAGCCCAATAGATGTAACTATGTCCAACAATCCAGACAGAAAACATGGTGAGAGAAGGTTCTGCTGCAATCAGATGAAGTGTGGCAATGAAATGGCAGTTGAAAAAATAAGAGTTTAAACTGAAAAAAACTGTGGAGTTTCTGTGTTAATGAAGCAGTAACAGTGATTGGTGGATTTTGATTGCTGAAAACAGAAAGTTAGGGTGCATGGATGAGTTCTTTGAAAGATGTATTTTGAGTGGTCAAGAAAAAATCATTAAATGAAAGAATGCACTGGATATGCAGGTGCACTGAGAGTTCAGAGTTCAATTGAAACATTGTTGTGTGAACTTGCAAACACCAGAGGTCTTCCAAGAGGTGGTTGCTATGCAAAAAAGGCAGAGAGGGCAGAGGGGGGAAGGGTTTTGATTTGAAAAAAGTGAGGGAAGAGTTTTGATTGGGTGACATGAGAGATATGTGTGAAGAATTACAGCATTTCTGTGCTTTTGATAGCTGCAGACTCTGGAGTGCATACATTTTGCTCTGCTGAAGACAAATTGGTGTGTTTCTGAGACTGTTTTGAAACTCATAAAGTATTTGCTAAGGTGAGAAAAGATTTCTTTAATTTAGATAGAGAATAGTGTGCTTTAAGGAGAAAATTATGAAGAAAGTTGTGTTTTTCAAATGTTGCTTTGTCTCAAGTGTTTTACAAATAGATTTTGTTTCTTTGAGAAATTGTAATTGGAGAAAATGTGAAGTATTAGTACTGACAGGGTGTTTTTGTGCATAGGAGCGGTGGAGTGTTTTCAAATTATGACTTGAAAATCGTTTTTGAGGAAAAGGAATGGTTTTAAAATTTATGACAAGGACATAATGGTGTATGCTTCTTTATAAGGCAATTGAGTGTCTCTGATGTTATTTTTCCCATTTTAATGTAAGACCTTTCCCTGTGGAGCAAATTGCTTGTAAATATGCTCCCACCTGTGCATGGCAAATTTAGATTTTGAATGTTTGCGTTACATAGCCATGTTAAAAGTGACCCAAACATGCTGCAAAGGCAATCAAAAAACGCTTTCATGTGTCTTAAGGACATTTTAAGTCATTTCCCCATGTGGAGTGTTTTCAAATTATGACTTGAAAATCGTTTTTGGGGAAAAGGAATGGTTTTAAAATTTATGACAAGGACATAATGGTGTATGCTTCTTTATAAGGCATTTCAGTGTCTCTGATGTTATTTTTCCCATATTAAATTAAAAGACCTTTCCCCGTGGAGCAAATTCCTTGTAAATATGCTCCCACCTGTGCATGGTAAATTTAGATTTTGATTGTTTGAGTTACATAGCCATGTTAAAAGTGACTCAAAAAAGTTGCAAAGGCTTTAAAAAAACACTTTCATGTGTCTTAAGGACATTTTAAGTCATTTCCCCGTGGGCAGTGTTTTCAAATTATGACTTGAAAATCGTTTTTGAGGTAAAGGAATGTTTTTAAAATTTATGTGCCCCATATGCCCCCAAATTTCTTTTTCAGGGGTGCAGCAGGGTGTTCTTGAGACACCCCTGCACCCTTGGAAAAATTCCTAATTTGCGATGAGCTAATTGCTAATCGCAAATTGCACCTTCATTCCTATGGGCCTCCTGGCCCATGGAAATGAATGGGTAATTTGCAATTAGCAATTTGCTCATCGCAAATTAGGAATGGTAAAGAATCGCTATTTATTCCTTAAAATTCGCTATTTAGGAAATGCAAAATAGTTTGATGATACATATGGCGGTTCATCTCTAACAAGATAAGAAGCTTAGGGATAGATTTATGATGACTGGCGCAATGAGGTGGACATCACTTACTTCATTGGTAGGCCTTTACATGTATTATCTCCTCTGTATTCTTCAACAAGCGTAACTTTGATCTGCAACCCTGAGTAGGCCTCACCTTAAACAAACCTCTGGATAGGCCACAGCTTATCGTCATCCTGAATTAATCATTTAAAATGCTAGGGACAGATTTATGATAGGTGTATGCCTCTTTTGCGCCACTGTGCGTCACTTTTGTGATGCAGCGGCGGTGCAAAAGATTTGCTATGAGGCGACAAAATTACAAATTGATGCATTTAGGCAGATGTGTCATGCTGTAAAAAAACCGTGCCACATGAAACCGATGCAGCAGTGATGCAAAAGATGCACCATGTTGCAAGACAGGCCTCACTTGGGGCCATATGTATCAAGCTAATTAGCATTCGCAAAGGCCGAAATTCTGCGAATTTCGGCCTTTGCGAATGCTAATTAGACAAATGGTATGTATCAAACAAGTTTGATGCAAAATAAGGAATAGCAAAATTTGCTATTCCTTATTTTGCGATTGCACTTAAGGATTTGCAAATTTTGCGATTCCTTAAATGCAATGTATCAAACAAAAAATATGCAAAAAATGCCATTAAGGATTTGCAAATTACCACCAATTTCTAGTTGGTGGTAATTTGCAAATTCTTTTCAAAAAGCTTTTTTTCCAAAAAACAAAAGGTGCCATATGACGCCCATACATGCCCTTAGGGCATGTATGTGCGCCATATGCCCCCCAATTTCTTTTTCAGGGGTGCAGCAGGGTGTTCTTGAGACACCCCTGCACCCTTGGAAAAATTCCTAATTTGCGATGAGCTAATTGCTAATCGCAAATTGCACCTTCATTCCTATGGGCCTCCTGGCCCATGGAAATGAATGGGTAATTTGCAATTAGCAATTTGCTCATCGCAAATTAGGAATGGTAAAGAATCGCTATTTATTCCTTAAAATTTGCTATTTAGGAAATGCAAAATAGTTTGATGATACATATGGCGGTTCATCTCTAACAAGATAAGAAGCTTAGGGATAGATTTATGATGACTGGCGCAATGAGGTGGACATCACTTACTTCATTGGTAGGCCTTTACATGTATTATCTCCTCTGTATTGTTCAACAAGCGTATCTTTGATCTGCAACCCTGAGTAGGCCTCACCTTAAACAAACCTCTGGATAGGCCACACCTTATCGTCATCCTGAATTAATCATTTAAAATGCTAGGGATAGATTTATGATAGGTGTATGCCTCTTTTGCGCCACTGTGCGTCACTTTTCTGATGCAGCGGCGGTGCAAAAGATTTGCTATGAGGCGACAAAATGACAAATTGATGCATTTAGGCAGATGTGTCATGCTGTAAAAAAAACGTGCCACATGAAACTGATGCAGCAGTGATGCAAAAGATGCACCATGTTGCAAGACAGGCCTCACTTGGGGCCATATGTATCAAGCTAATTAGCATTCGCAAAGGCCGAAATTCTGCGAATTTCGGCCTTTGCGAATGCTAATTAGACAAATGGTATGTATCAAACAAGTTTGATGCAAAATAAGGAATAGCAAAATTTGCTATTCCTTATTTTGCGATTGCACTTAAGGATTTGCAAATTTTGCGATTCCTTAAATGCAATGTATCAAACAAAAAATATGCAACAAATGCCATTAAGGATTTGCAAATTACCACCAACTTCTAGTTGGTGGTAATTTGCAAATTCTTTTCAAAAAGCTTTTTTTCCAAAAAACAAAAGGTGCCATATGACGCCCATACATGCCCTTAGGGCATGTATGTGCGCCATATGCCCCCAAATTTCTTTTTCAGGGGTGCAGCAGGGTGTTCTTGAGACACCCCTGCACCCTTGGAAAAATTCCTAATTTGCGATGAGCTAATTGCTAATCGCAAATTGCACCTTCATTCCTATGGGCCTCCTGGCCCATGGAAATGAATGGGTAATTTGCAATTAGCAATTTGCTCATCGCAAATTAGGAATGGTAAAGAATCGCTATTTATTCCTTAAAATTCGCTATTTAGGAAATGCAAAATAGTTTGATGATACATATGGCGGTTCATCTCTCACAAGATAAGAAGCTTAGGGATAGATTTATGATGACTGGCGCAATGAGGTGGACATCACTTACTTCATTGGTAGGCCTTTACATGTATTATCTCCTCTGTATTGTTCAACAAGCGTAACATTGATCTGCAACCCTGAGTAGGCCTCACCTTAAACAAACCTCTGGATAGGCCACACCTTATCGTCATCCTGAATTACAGCCTGATTCATGTACGGGCCGTTTTGCGTGGCCCTAATAGCGAATCATAGCGACTCGCTATTGAGGACACGCAATACGGCATTCATGTAGGAATTGCTAAATCAATAGCGATTCCTAAATGTTCTCTATTTGCGAGTAGCAATTTGCTACTCGCAAAAAAAGGAATAACTCCCCATTCATTCCTATGGGTTAAAAGGCCCATAGGAATGAATGGGGAGTATCCCTTATTTGCGAGTAGCAATTTGCTACTCGCAAATCAGATAGCGATTTTAAGGGTGCCAGGGGTGTCCAAAGAACACCCTTTAGCACCCCTAAAATGCACATTTGAACAGGTGTTGCGCACACACATGTCCAAAGGACATGTGTGTGTGCAACATGCAACTTAGAAAAATGCTTTTAAAAGCATTTTTCTATGTTTTTGCTATTTACCGAGAGGTCTGACCTCTCGGTAAATAGCGGCCCAATTTTGCTAAATCGCAATTTTTGCAAGTGTCATGAATAGCATTTAAGGAATCTCTAATAGAGATTCCTTAAATGCTAATCCTCGCATATTTGCTAATTCCTCATTAGCGATTTTTGCATTTGGGATTGTGAATCCCAAATGCCAAAATTGCACTCGCAAAAGGCAAGATTCTGAGAATCTTGCCCTTTGCGAGTGCAATTTTGCTTCATGAATCAGGCTGTTAATCATTTAAAATGCTAGGGACAGATTTATGATAGGTGTATGCCTCTTTTGCGCCACTGTGCGTCACTTTTCTGATGCAGCGGCGGTGCAAAAGATTTGCTATGAGGCGACAAAATTACAAATTGATGCATTTAGGCAGATGTGTCATGCTGTAAAAAAACCGTGCCACATGAAACCGATGCAGCAGTGATGCAAAAGATGCACCATGTTGCAAGACAGGCCTCACTTGGGGCCATATGTATCAAGCTAATTAGCATTCGCAAAGGCCGAAATTCTGCGAATTTCGGCCTTTGCGAATGCTAATTAGACAAATGGTATGTATCAAACAAGTTTGATGCAAAATAAGGAATAGCAAAATTTGCTATTCCTTATTTTGCGATTGCACTTAAGGATTTGCAAATTTTGCGATTCCTTAAATGCAATGTATCAAACAAAAAATATGCAAAAAATGCCATTAAGGATTTGCAAATTACCCCCAACTTCTAGTTGGTGGTAATTTGCAAATTCTTTTCAAAAAGCTTTTTTTCCAAAAAACAAAAGGTGCCATATGACGCCCATACATGCCCTTAGGGCATGTATGTGCGCCATATGCCCCCAAATTTCATTTTCAGGTGTGCAGCAGGGTGTTCTTGAGACACCCCTGCACCCTTGGAAAAATTCCTAATTTGCGATGAGCTAATTGCTAATCGCAAATTGCACCTTCATTGCTATGGGCCTCCTGGCCCATGGAAATGAATGGGTAATTTGCAATTAGCAATTTGCTCATCGCAAATTAGGAATGGTAAAGAATCGCTATTTATTCCTTAAAATTCGCTATTTAGGAAATGCAAAATAGTTTGATGATACATATGGCGGTTCATCTCTAACAAGATAAGAAGCTTAGGGATAGATTTATGATGACTGGCGCAATGAGGTGGACATCACTTACTTCATTGGTAGGCCTTTACATGTATTATCTCCTCTGTATTCTTCAACAAGCGTAACTTTGATCTGCAACCCTGAGTAGGCCTCACCTTAAACAAACCTCTGGATAGGCCACAGATTATCGTCATCCTGAATTAATCATTTAAAATGCTAGGGACAGATTTATGATAGGTGTATGCCTCTTTTGCACCACTGTGCGTCACTTTTGTGATGCAGCGGCGGTGCAAAAGATTTGCTATGAGGCGACAAAATTACAAATTGATGCATTTAGGCAGATGTGTCATGCTGTAAAAAAACCGTGCCACATGAAACCGATGCAGCAGTGATGCAAAAGATGCACCATGTTGCAAGACAGGCCTCACTTGGGGCCATATGTATCAAGCTAATTAGCATTCGCAAAGGCCGAAATTCTGCGAATTTCGGCCTTTGCGAATGCTAATTAGACAAATGGTATGTATCAAACAAGTTTGATGCAAAATAAGGAATAGCAAAATTTGCTATTCCTTATTTTGCGATTGCACTTAAGGATTTGCAAATTTTGCGATTCCTTAAATGCAATGTATCAAACAAAAAATATGCAAAAAATGCCATTAAGGATTTGCAAATTACCCCCAACTTCTAGTTGGTGGTAATTTGCAAATTCTTTTCAAAAAGCTTTTTTTCCAAAAAACAAAAGGTGCCATATGACGCCCATACATGCCCTTAGGGCATGTATGTGCGCCATATGCCCCCAAATTTCATTTTCAGGTGTGCAGCAGGGTGTTCTTGAGACACCCCTGCACCCTTGGAAAAATTCCTAATTTGCGATGAGCTAATTGCTAATCGCAAATTGCACCTTCATTGCTATGGGCCTCCTGGCCCATGGAAATGAATGGGTAATTTGCAATTAGCAATTTGCTCATCGCAAATTAGGAATGGTAAAGAATCGCTATTTATTCCTTAAAATTCGCTATTTAGGAAATGCAAAATAGTTTGATGATACATATGGCGGTTCATCTCTAACAAGATAAGAAGCTTAGGGATAGATTTATGATGACTGGCGCAATGAGGTGGACATCACTTACTTCATTGGTAGGCCTTTACATGTATTATCTCCTCTGTATTCTTCAACAAGCGTAACTTTGATCTGCAACCCTGAGTAGGCCTCACCTTAAACAAACCTCTGGATAGGCCACAGATTATCGTCATCCTGAATTAATCATTTAAAATGCTAGGGACAGATTTATGATAGGTGTATGCCTCTTTTGCACCACTGTGCGTCACTTTTGTGATGCAGCGGCGGTGCAAAAGATTTGCTATGAGGCGACAAAATTACAAATTGATGCATTTAGGCAGATGTGTCATGCTGTAAAAAAACCGTGCCACATGAAACCGATGCAGCAGTGATGCAAAAGATGCACCATGTTGCAACACTGGCCTCACTTGGGGCCATATGTATCAAGCTAATTAGCATTCGCAAAGGCCGAAATTCTGCGAATTTCGGCCTTTGCGAATGCTAATTAGACAAATGGTATGTATCAAACAAGTTTGATGCAAAATAAGGAATAGCAAAATTTCCTATTCCTTATTTTGCGATTGCACTTAAGGATTTGCAAATTTTGCGATTCCTTAAATGCAATGTATCAAACAAAAAATATGCAACAAATGCCATTAAGGATTTGCAAATTACCACCAACTTCTAGTTGGTGGTAATTTGCAAATTCTTTTCAAAAAGCTTTTTTTCCAAAAAACAAAAGGTGCCATATGACGCCCATACATGCCCTTAGGGCATGTATGTGCGCCATATGCCCCCAAATTTCTTTTTCAGGGGTGCAGCAGGGTGTTCTTGAGACACCCCTGCACCCTTGGAAAAATTCCTAATTTGCGATGAGCTAATTGCTAATCGCAAATTGCACCTTCATTCCTATGGGCCTCCTGGCCCATGGAAATGAATGGGTAATTTGCAATTAGCAATTTGCTCATCGCAAATTAGGAATGGTAAAGAATCGCTATTTATTCCTTAAAATTCGCTATTTAGGAAATGCAAAATAGTTTGATGATACATATGGCGGTTCATCTCTAACAAGATAAGAAGCTTAGGGATAGATTTATGATGACTGGCGCAATGAGGTGGACATCACTTACTTCATTGGTAGGCCTTTACATGTATTATCTCCTCTGTATTGTTCAACAAGCGTAACTTTGATCTGCAACCCTGAGTAGGCCTCACCTTAAACAAACCTCTGGATAGGCCACACCTTATCGTCATCCTGAATTACAGCCTGATTCATGTACGGGCCGTTTTGCGTGGCCCTAATAGCGAATCATAGCGACTCGCTATTGAGGACACGCAAAACGGCATTCATGTAGGAATTGCTAAATCAATAGCGATTCCTACATGTTCTCTATTTGCGAGTAGCAATTTGCTACTCGCAAAAAAAGGAATAACTCCCCATTCATTCCTATGGGCCAAAAGGCCCATAGGAATGAATGGGGAGTATCCCTTATTTGCGAGTAGCAATTTGCTACTCGTAAATCAGATAGCGATTTTAAGGGTGCCAGGGGTGTCCAAAGGACACCCTGTAGCACCCCTAAAATGCACATTTGAACAGGTGTTGCGCACACACATGTCCAAAGGACATGTGTGTGTGCAACATGCAACTTAGAAAAATGCTTTTAAAAGCATTTTTCTATGTTTTTGCTATTTACCGAGAGGTCTGACCTCTCGGTAAATAGCGGCCCAATTTTGCTAAATCGCAATTTTTGCAAGTGTCATGAATAGCATTTAAGGAATCTCTAATAGAGATTCCTTAAATGCTAATCCTCGCATATTTGCTAATTCCTCATTAGCGATTTTTGCATTTGGGATTGTGAATCCCAAATGCCAAAATTGCACTCGCAAAAGGCAAGATTCTGAGAATCTTGCCCTTTGCGAGTGCAATTTTGCTTCATGAATCAGGCTGTTAATCATTTAAAATGCTAGGGACAGATTTATGATAGGTGTATGCCTCTTTTGCGCCACTGTGCGTCACTTTTCTGATGCAGCGGCGGTGCAAAAGATTTGCTATGAGGCGACAAAATTACAAATTGATGCATTTAGGCAGATGTGTCATGCTGTAAAAAAAACGTGCCACATGAAACTGATGCAGCAGTGATGCAAAAGATGCACCATGTTGCAAGACAGGCCTCACTTGGGGCCATATGTATCAAGCTAATTAGCATTCGCAAAGGCCGAAATTCTGCGAATTTCGGCCTTTGCGAATGCTAATTAGACAAATGGTATGTATCAAACAAGTTTGATGCAAAATAAGGAATAGCAAAATTTGCTATTCCTTATTTTGCGATTGCACTTAAGGATTTGCAAATTTTGCGATTCCTTAAATGCAATGTATCAAACAAAAAATATGCAAAAAATGCCATTAAGGATTTGCAAATTACCACCAACTTCTAGTTGGTGGTAATTTGCAAATTCTTTTCAAAATGCTTTTTTTCCAAAAAACAAAAGGTGCCATATGACGCCCATACATGCCCTTAGGGCATGTATGTGCGCCATATGCCCCCAAATTTCTTTTTCAGGGGTGCAGCAGGGTGTTCTTGAGACACCCCTGCACCCTTGGAAAAATTCCTAATTTGCGATGAGCTAATTGCTAATCGCAAATTGCACCTTCATTCCTATGGGCCTCCTGGCCCATGGAAATGAATGGGTAATTTGCAATTAGCAATTTGCTCATCGCAAATTAGGAATGGTAAAGAATCGCTATTTATTCCTTAAAATTCGCTATTTAGGAAATGCAAAATAGTTTGATGATACATATGGCGGTTCATCTCTAACAAGATAAGAAGCTTAGGGATAGATTTATGATGACTGGCGCATCACCAGGGATGTGCCAGTCATCCTGCGCCGCTGTTCCGCCACCCATGGTGTGCTGCATTTACAATGCGGCGCACCATGGGGCAAAAACGGCACAGATGCGTGACGCATCTGTGCCGTAAAGGTGGCGCATTGCTGGAGTTGTATCGCAAGTGCGATGCAGCTCCAGCAAGGCTCAGGGGTGCCCCATCTCCACAATGCTGCATCAAGACCTATGCCTGCTTCAAGCAGGCGCAGGGTTTTGACGCAGCTTTGTCCTATCTGATTGTAAATGCGGCACACCATGGGTGGCAGAGCAGCGGTGCACGTTAACTGGTGCATCCCTGGGGATGTGCCAGTTAACATAAATCTGCCCCTTTACATTTAAGTATGTGCAGGGGACACAGAGTCGGTGAGGCTTATCCAAGGTTAAGAAGAGATGAGTCCTGTTCACTGAAAAATTGGACATAGGCTTCACCTCCTCAGCATCGCTGGACATGGCTAAATAATAGCTGCAAAATGTTACTCTTGTTAAACAATTTTACTATTATAATCTCTGAGATTTGTCTCTTACTCTGCAACATCTCATTGTTGTTATCTTTCTTTAAAGATAAAGACAACATCAACATGAGCGACAATCAGCAATCAGTTGATTTCGACCTCATCATTGAACTCGTAATTGAAACATCAGTGGATGTTGATCCCTTGGATGATTTAAATCCTGAGGATGAAGAAGAACGTGATGAGGATGCAGATTTGTCAGAATTGTATGACATAGAATGGGAAGCTGACGTGCTTGAGACTATGGAACTATAAACATTTATTTAAAAAATTTATAATAAATAAAAAGTAAAAATGTAAACCGTTTAATTTAAAAATAAATACACCTTCAAAAACAGGTTATGTGTAGTGTCTTCAATAAAATATTAAAATATGCTCATAAAATTAGATCAGATTCACATATAAAACAGCACAGGTAAAATGAATATAAATTCCATTTCTTTTCTGCTATTTCTGTATTCTAAATTTGCCAAGCACTAAAAAATCTTCTATGTAAAAATGTCAAGTAGTGTGTTAAGTTTTTGATGACTGTTATTGATTTACTGTTGGGTAATAGTGGTTAATAACATTTTTTATTATATTTTACCACAGATTCAACTGCAGATCATGTCAAGATTTCAGCATGCCAAACAAAGAAAGACTGAGAAAGGCTGCAAAACGTCAAAGACAGCAGGTCAATGAAAAAAAGCAGCAGTCCTCTAACAAAAAGATTTGTCAAGTCACCAAGAAAGCCCTGGGTAAGAGTACAAAAACATTCATAAGAAATATCTGTAGTAAAATAAATATTACTACAGAAAATGTTTCAGTCCAGAAAAAGAGAAGCAATTCAAAGGGAAAGGAAAGGCCAATGAAAAATGTTACTGCTAGAGCAAGAGATAACTCTGTGCATGATAGTAGAAGGAAACAACAGTTTAGGGACAATCGTAAACGAATGTTCCGCAACAGGATAATTGGCAATTTGTTAAAAAATATTAAGAAAGGTCAACAGAAAGTGTTTTTTTATAAGAGAAAAAAAATAGTTGAGAAAGTTATTGATCAGGCATTTGAAATTAAACGTAAGTTATTTATTTTGATAATCAATAGAATTAGGAAGCTAAACAAGGCAATTTATGATTTCAAAAGAAATAGTAGATGGAAGAGAATAGTTAATCGTAGTAATTTTTGTGAAGTTTTTTCCGGAGAATGGATGCATAGTTCAAGTTGTGAGGCATTTTTCAATGAGGAGAGTTATTTCCAGGATAATGATTTGGTGCATGCAGTTGACACCAGTGGTCGAGCTTATGAGGTGAAAGATGGTTGTCCAGTTGAAAAAGAAAAACTTGTGACAACAGAGATAGAAGAGGTGTTAGGTAATGAGGTTTTAGGAAGATGTCCTAAGGGTCCTGTGTACACCTGGAAGTGTAGTAGTATTTGCAGTGTACGACAGGATTCCATCAATTTGCTTTGTGATTTTGTACGGACATTTAATAAGAAAAGTTTGAAGCAGAAAATGATGTTGTTGCAAGAATTAGATCCTTGCAGAGTGAGAGAAGTGACAGGTTTGCATGGTCATTCACTGGCTTGTCTTTCCAGGAGAGTATGCCAGAGTGCTTTTCATCATTTCAGGATGCTAGCAGTGCATCATAATAAAGTGAGGAAATTAGTTAGAATGTTGTATTATGCTAAGAGTCCAGCAATTATGCTTAAACAATTATGCGCTGCTCTTTTGCATGGTTCTGAAATAGATGTGAAGAATATATGTGAAGAAATTGAGTTTTGTTACTTTGGAAGGAAAGAGGAGAATGTTGAAATTGACCAAGAAGAAGAGGGTAATGTGGAAGATAGTGTACAGGTTTCCAGTACAGATAATTTCCAGAGGGAAATTGCGACGTTTGAGGTGAAATCAAGTGAGAGGCCAAATTTCACTTGTGTGTGTTGTCGACGCACTTATTATAAGAATCAGACTAAGTTAGTGGATTTATATGCAAAAAGTGAAAGGGAAAATAATAGTGAATGGAAGGATTTCACAACATACTTGATGGTAGAAAATTGTTTTGATTTGGGATTGGATCAACGTGTGTGTACTTATTGTTGTAACAAATTAAATCAAAACCAGATGCCTGCTAGAGCAGTTCATAATAATCTGGAATTGGTTGAGATTCCTTCTGAATTGAAGGATTTAAATACTTATGAATCTATTTTGATTCAAAGTATCCATCCCTTTCAGGCTATTGTAAGAATGGAGCCAAAGACAGGGAAATTGCCTCCATCAGATTTACAGAGAGGATTAAAGGGAAGAGTTGTTTATTTGCCTCTAGATTTGAAGAAAAACACTAACACAATTGGAGTAGAAAAAGTGGAAGAGGAACCTCTGGTTATCTTAGTTAATGGGGTTCCGACAAAGAATAAGAAAATATGACAAGATTTAGTGGATGTTAGGAAAGTTAAAAAGGCAACATTATATTTGAAAAAAAATAATAAATACTATAAGAATGTATATGTTGCAGAAGAGGAAGTAAGTGAGGAAGAGGATAGCGATTTGTGTGCTGGTCAAATTGAGAAAGTAGAACCCTGTACTAGTGAAGAAATATATGAACATTATAGTGTTCATCCTTTGCATTCCAAGGAAGTCATGGGGAATGCTATTGAGTTGTTTCAAATGAAACAAGCCAAAGGGAGTCCCATTAGTGTTTGGGAGGAAAGTTTGGAAGCTCTGTGTTTCCCACAGCTTTTTCCAACAGGTCAGGGAGGAAGATATGATGAGCGACCTCATCAAATTCCTGCTTCTGAATACCGGACTTTGCGATTGTATGCAGGAGATGCTAGGTTTCGACAATGCATTCCCTATTTGTTTCATCTCCTGTTTGAAAGCGATCTGTCTGGACTCTCATATGCAGTGAACCACATCTCGAAAAGTGGTATACACATGCAAAACATCTCGGCAAGTGACTTTATGGATAAAGTCAATGTCCAAGACAGTATTTTGGATTCTCACCTGATTAATCTCATGGCGTGTCAGCGTGGTACTAATGAGTACTGGTACCGTCGTCATGGTGATTTAAAATGTATGCTGAGGAACTTAGGAACTCCCACATGGTTCCTCACTCTGAGCTGTGCCGAGTATGGCTGGGAAGACTTACTTGAATTTCTACGAGAGGCAAATGGAAACATCGAAAACATCGAATTCAAGACACCCGGAGAACTGTGCTCTTTGGATCCAGGTACAGATGCAGGTACTTCAATCATAGATTTGAAGCTATGATGTCTTTCATCATGAATAAGAAGAATCCACCTCTTGGAGAGGTGTTGGATTTCTTCTGGAGAAAGGAGTACCAAGCAAGAGGTGCTCCTCATATACATATGCTGCTGTGGATCAAGGATGCACCTAAATTTGGAACGGATCCAGAAGACTCAGTGATGAGTTTCATACAACAGTATTCTACGTGTGCTGTTCCAAACGCAAAGGAGAAGAAAAGCCTAAGAGAAAAAGTTCTACGTTTCCAAAGCCATCGATGTGGAAAGTACTGTCGTCGTAAATTCCGAAACAAGGACAAGTTCTACACCAAATGTTGTTTCGGCTTTCCACGACCGGTGATTTCTAAAGGAAGAGTAAACAGTTTGATGTCTTCGCTGCGACATAATGTGATGAAGAAATCACCTAAAAACACATACAATTTGAAGAGGAACGAAGAGTCTAAGTACATCAACGACTACAACCCGGTGATTTTGTCCATGTGGAATGCTAACATGGATATACAGTTTGTGGCTGATAACTGTATGGCTGTGGCTCGGTATGTGACATCTTACATCACCAAAAAAGAGAAGACAGAATTGAAGGATAGGTGGGAGGACATTTCCCATGAAAAGAGCCTCAGTAAGAAGTTGTACAGTTTCAGTCTGAAGATGTTGTCGCATCGAGAAATCGGAGCTTACGAATGTTCTGACCGGTTGTCTTCAGCAAGTCTCTATGCCAAGTCCAGGAGTATCGTTTGGGCGAGTCTTGGTCTTGCTGCAACGCGTAATCGAGTTCTGAAACCTGTGCGGGAAATTGAGTATTTGGCGGAAAAGGAGCCAAACAGTACCGACATTTTGAAGACCAACATGTTGGATACATATTATCCAAATCGAAGCAGTCACCTCGAGAATGTTTGTCTGTATGAGGTTCTTCAAAATTACATATTCAAGAGGAACATCAAAGAAGATACTGAGAAAGGAGTGTATGCTGTAATAGGAAGTGAGGGATGTCTGGTCAAGCAAAGAAAATGCCACTTGGTAAACCATTGAAAATTGAGTGGCGAATCTCCTGAAAAAAAGGAGTTTTTCTATTTAGCACTTTTGCAACTTTTCAAACCTTGGCGTGCAGAAGAGGAACTGCTTGGAGATTTCCTCTGTTACGAAGACTCTTTCAATGCTTCCAAGGAGACCATAGAATGTCCTGCTTTTCCCAAATATGTAGAAATGTTGAATGCGGAAATTGAGCAGGAAGCAACGATTGCAGCCGAGATTGCCAGAGACAGTTCTCAGGACAGTCAGAGTTCTGCTTCATTGAGTCAGGATCCACTAGGAGGACCTGTTATCGAAAATGAAGCTGCCACTGCTATGAATGAAGTGGAAAGAGCCATGGCACATGCTTAGGAGGATGCGGTTAACTTAGAAGAGTTGGAAAGACAACTCAACGTTGAGCAGAGGAAAATATATGACGAAGTTACCATGCAAATTGATCATGGATTAAGTCATGACAAGAAAGAGTGCTCATGTACGTCGTTGAAGCCTGTCCGACTGTACGTGAGTGGAGAAGCGGGAACTGGAAAACGTTTCCTTATTAAAGCAATTTCATGTTATTTGCAGGAAAGGACAGAGTCATCGCTGTCTTGTGTTGTCACCGCTCCAACTGGACTGGCAGCACATAACATTAAAGGGATTACTTTACATCGTTTACTGATGCTGCCAGTGGAGCATGACAACAAATTACAATATCACAAGCTATCTGGAGATGCTTGTTGTGAAGTTTCAAGAATCTTGAGGAAAATGAAACTTCTTATCATTGACGAAGTAAGCATGGTTTCCAATGTCATGCTTGCCTTTGTGCATTTGAGAATGCAAGAAGTTCTCAAAACAGAGTATGATGTGTTATTTGGTGGCAAACACATCATTGTTTTCGGAGATCTTCTGCAGCTGACACCAGTGAAAGGGCAACCTGTGTTCAAAATGCTCACGCATGAAGATACCAGGAAGTGCCTAGGGAGCATTGGCAACGTCAATATATGGTTAAACTTCAATTATGCTGAACTGCATGAAAATATGCGTCAGGCGAAGGATGAAGTTTACAAGACTATTCTACAAGATGTTAGAATTGGCAAAGTGACCGAGCATGGGAAAGAAGCTTTACATGCAGGATTACTGTCAAATTTATATCCAGAACAAGATGTTGTGCCTGAGAATATTTTTCAGAAAATTACTGAGAAGAAATCTGGAATATGTTTGATGCCAACTCTTGCAGAATGTGCCAAATTCAACAACAAAATGTTGCATTTAGAAAAGCAAGAGATTGTGAAACTGGAAGCTATTGACAGAGTAGAGCATATGGGATCAACAATTATTTTGTCTGAGAATTTGAAAACAAAATTGGATTCATTAGAGAAGACTATATCTAAAACTGCAGGTTTTGAAAAGACTCTGAATGTGTGCTTGAACTGCCGTATAATTTTAAGAAGGAATTTACATGTTGAAAGAGGTCTGGTAAATAGATCAATGGGTAATGTTGTTGATTTTGTAAAATACAGAAATAGAGATGGAATTGAATTTTTAAAAATTAAATTTGATGGCATTGAGGAAGTACAGCTAATTGGTCGTTGTTCTGCTAGATTTTTGTTTGTAAAAGACTTATATGTTCGCCGTAAGCAGTTTCCTGTTTGCTTGGCATATGCGGTGACAATCCATAAATCGCAAGGTTTAAGTGTAGACAGTGCATTGGTGAATATTGGCAGTTCTGTGTTCAAGGAGGGTATGGCATATGTGGCATTGTCACGAGTTAGAACTTTATCGGGATTGTACTTGATTGAGTGTGATGTCACAAACATTTGTGCGGATCTAGATTGTGTTAAGGAATACAATAGGTTAAGAAGAGAGTATGCGCCACATTTGCCTCAATATCCTTTGTTTGAGAAACGTGTGGTAGGCCGGAAACGAAGAAATGTGACCAATACTGGGGAGGTTGTAGCAAAAAGACGAAAAGTCAATGAACCTGAAATTATAAGCAGAAACAAAAAGGATTCTGTTGAAGATGTTGTTGGTTTTCAATTTGAAAACAGTTCTGGTGTCAAGTGCTATGCTAATGTAGTGGTTAATGTTTTGTTTTCTCTAGAAAATGTAAAAGAAGAGATTGTGGTCAATTCTGATCAAAGATTTTGCAGTTTGTTAAATTCTGTGTTAGAGAAATGTAGCACTGATAGAACAAAAATAGAAAGTGTGTCTGAAATTCGAAATCTGTTAGACAGATGTTCAGGCCAAACACAATTCTCTCAAAATATTCAGCAAGATTGTCAGGAGTTTTTAATGTATATGCTTGATGTGTTGCATGCTGAAGGTGTAGATGTAGATCACCTGTTTGGGCTTTCTTATCAATGGCAGCATGACTGCGAGAACTGTAGGGTATCAAGTACTACTAGTGTAGACTCAGAAAGATTTATATATTTAACTTTGCCAGACAGTAAATCAGTCTCTTTTAATAAACTAGTAAAAGCAGCTGATCACAACATGGAGTGTAGCCAATGTAAATCTGAAATGATGTCCACATTATTTATACGAACATATGGCCAGTATGTTATTTTAATGTTCCAACAATGTAGGCCTGATGGAACAAAATTGACAACTTTAATTAAAAATTTTGTGGCTTCACAGTTGTCAATATCAGGAAGGACTTTTGTAACTGCAGCAATTATATATCATGACGGTCCTTCAATAACATCAGGACATTACACAGCTTATTTAAAGTCTAGAAATGGCTGGTCATTCTGCAATAATTCTGTTTTAATTTTCAAAAAAAAATTGCCGTATGACCTTAAAAACTCTTACCTGGTGTTTTTAAAACCAAAATTTTAGGGAAACAATCTCGGGATGTGCTCTGAGGAATTTCAAGAAGTTCTAATGGCTCCTACACGATTTGGCCTTGAGGATAAGTGTAGTACAGAGACATAACTTCTTACCATAACACTGGACGTCATGGAGAAATAACTGCACTTTGAATGAATTCAGAAAAACTGTTTCTTTTTATAAGCAAATTGAAGCAGCCAATCAAAACATGGAGTAGAGGGAATGTAAGTCTGCAATGCTGTCTACTGTTTTATATTGCTTTGTGATTAAAAGTGATGTAGAGAATTAAATAATTGTAGTAGTCATAGAGATAGTGTAAGTCTGCTTCATAGTAAGCAGTATCAGTGTCATAGGAAATGTAGAACATGACTGAGCAAGAAGGGGAAGATATTACTAGTCCAGGATTGTGAAAATGATCTTCAACATTTTAATTGTGAAAGTTGCGGAAATACAACATGACGGGATTGGCTTACAAGAATTCTAAGAGTTATAAATGGCTCTGACATGGTTTGGCCTTGTGGAAACGTGTGGTAGAGAGCAAGAAGTAATTTATTGTATGTAACATGTTTTTCAAAACGATGGAGGTTTTCTTTCAGAAAGTGGCGGTCTGAAAGTAATAACAGCACAACAGAGTGTAAGCTGTTCATAGGACATCCTTCGTTGTCATGGAAAGTAAGTTAACTTTAAGGAGTTCTGAATTCTGATTTGTTATGTTGTATGGGTTTTTTAAACACAATCATTTTGATTGTGGTTTTTTTTCCCCGCTGTTATATGATGAATACCTTCAAGTCACTGTTTTTAGTGAAATTTGATACATTCTGAGAACAGCAAAAATAAACCATTTGACATGTATAATTAATTCTGTACTGTTTGCATTTATGATGTACATTTAGAACTGTGTAGGAGGCATGGAGAAGGAGAGGCTTCTGTAAGTGTCAAAGTTGTTGCATACAGTGCTCATATTCTACGTAGTCTTTCATATGATAGACTACATTTCCACAATGAGATACCTAAGCAAAGGAAACACAGGTGATATGATTGTGGAATGAGCAAAAAAAATTGCAAGTTTTTCAATTATATTACCTGTGTTTCCTAACATTACACATCACATTGTGTAGATGAGGTTTAGGCCTGTTCCTGGAGACAGAGGACGTCTGACATTTGTTCAAGAGTGCAGTGGACATGACTCACTTCGTTGGTAGGCCTCCACATGTATTATCTCCTCTGTATTCTTCAACAAACCTAAATTCCATCTGCAACCCTGAGTAGGACTTACCTGAAACAAATCTGTGCATAGGTTACACCTTATTGGCATCTTGAAACAATCATTTAAAATGTTAGGGTCAGATTTATGGTGGCCGTGCGCCTCTTTTGATCCATTGTGGGTCACTTTTGTGTAAAAGATGCACCATGTTGCAAGATAGGTTTCAGTTCATCTCCAGCAAGATACCATCAGTTTAAAATGTATATAATTAGCACTGTGTAGGGGGCATGCAGAAGCTGAAGCTTTTGTAAGTGTCAAAGTTGTTGCATGCAGTGCTGCACTTCTGGGTACTGTTTAATATGCTGCACTACATCTGCACTATGAGATACCTAAGCCTAGGCAACACAGGTGATGTGATTGTGAAATGAGGAAAAGAAACTCCACATTTTTCAATTACATCACCTGTGTTTCCTAAGTTTACGAATGACATTGTGCAGATGAAGTTTAGGTCTGTCCACGGACACAGAAGAGGTCTGGCCTTTGTTCAAGAGTGAAGTGGACATGACCTACTTCATTGGTAGGCCTTCACATGTATTATCTCCTCTGTATTCTTCAACAAGCATAAATTTGATATGCAATCCTGAGTAGGCCTCACCTTAAACAAACCTCTGGAGAGGCCACACCTTATCGTCATCCTGAATCAATCATTTCAAATGTTAGGGACAGATTTATGATAGGTGTATGCCTCTTTTGCGCCACTGTGCGTCACTTTTCTGATGCAGCGGCGGTGCAAAAGATTTGCTATGAGGCGACAAAATTACAAATTGATGCATCTAGGCAGATGTGTCATGCTGTAAAAAACCCGTGCCACATGAAACCGACGCAGCAGTGATGCAAAAGATGCACCATGTTGCAAGACAGGCCTGACTTCATCTCCAACAAGATAAGAAGCTAAGTCTTCTGTAAATGTCAAAATTGTTGTATATACTGCTCAACTTCTATGTACTCTTTGATATGCTAGACTCCATCTGCACTATGAGATACCTAACCAAAGGCAACACAGGTGATGTGATTGTGAAATGAGGAAAAGAAACTCCACATTTTTCAATTACATCACCTGTGTTTCCTAAGTTTACGAATGACATTGTGCAGATGAAGTTTAGGTCTGTCCACGGACACAGAAGAGGTCTGGCCTTTGTTCAAGAGTGAAGTGGACATGACTTACTTCATTGGTAGGCCTTCACATGTATTATGTCCTCTGTTCTCTTCAACAACTCGAAATTTCATTTGGAACCCTGAGTAGGCCTCACCTCAAACAAACCTCTGGATAGGACACATCTTATTGGCATCCTGAAACAATCATTTAAAATGTTAGTGTCTTGCGACACTTTTGTGAGACAACAGCAGTGCAAAAGATGCACCATGTTTTAAGATAGGCCTCACTTCATCTGCATCAAGATACTGTTAGTTTAAAATGTATATCTTTAGGACTGTGTAGGGGGCCTGGAGAAGCAGAAGCTTCTGTAAGTGTCAAAGTTGTTGAAAAACTGTTTGTCCTTCAATCTTTTCCCTTGTCTTTTCTAATTTTTAAATACATGTTTTAATATTTTTCAAGTGTTTGTTCTCTCTTTCACAGATTGAAAGTATAAAAACAAAAAGTGAGTAAGTTAACGACAATTATAAGGTAAATGTTTTGTACTCTTTTCGTTACATTTCTATCACATTCACCTACTAGTAGTTCGACAGCTTCATTTCTTTAACCCTCAGTTTCCTGCCTTTGCTACTTCCCTCATTCCTTTCTCTATTACCTACTTACTCTACTCCTTCCACTCCTTTTCTCAGTCTCTCTCTTCTCATAGTTCCTCACTCTTGTTCACTCACTCCGTCTCTATTACTCTTAGTGTCTTTGACTGATCACTCTTTCACTACTTGTTCATTATGCTTCTTCTGTGTAGTTGAAGCACACTAAGGGGCATATTATGAACACAGCCAATAAAATATTGCTGTTTTTATTGGCAGAAAACTGTTGCAAAAGTGGTTTTAGCGGCAGTTTTCCGCCGCAAAAGCGGCTTTAGCGACACATTTCTGCCGATAAAAGCTGCAAAACTTTTATTGCCTATGTTGATGATATGGCTCTATGTTATTTACATTTCTTTGCTGTTTCAATTAATCTTTTTCTGTTATTTTTTCTTTTCTGTTTTCTGTTTTTTCTCTCTGTTATTCCACATGTTTTAATCTGATTTTGAACATTCACTCACATTCTCCAAGAAACTCTTCTTTGTTATTGTTCTACTCTCTTTTTTTTCTTTCACTTCCTTATCTATTTTGTTTTTCACAATTATACCCTCTTCCATCTTTTCTTCGGTAAATAGATCTATTAAACAGTATCTCTGGTTTACTCCCTATAGCTGTCTTTCTTTTAACATTACTCTCTGTTTACTTCTCTTATACTTACTCTTCTTTTTTTATTTTTTTTTATTTTTTTGGTTCGCTCCCGGTTCGTGAACCGGGAAGCGAACGGGGAAGCGAACTAAAAGAAATAGAGCTTGCCAGAGTGCTAAACATTCTAGCAATTCTTTTTTGAAAGGGGAGGTAGTTCTGAAAAGAACTTTTTTTTTAATGTTTTTGTTGTTTTATATTTTTTTTTATTTTTTGAACATTTTTGGGGTTTTTTGTATTTTTTGAACAGTTTTATGTTTTTATTGGTTTTTGATGGAGGGGAAACAACAAAAAACAGGCATTGAAAAGGGCTCAACAGGAGCAAAAAAAATAAATTACTGTCTGGGGCGGTTAGGGCAATTGTGATTTACATAAGCTAGGTTGATTAACGTAATGCTCATGTTACCACATGACAGCAATGCACCGCAATACATACAAGTACATTTCATATGAGCAAAGTTCTCCTGAATGTTTGGCACGGTTTCCCGTGCCTATGCTCCTGTCAACGATATCAGTGATGTTGACCTGGCCACAGGAGTTGTTGTTGGGTTATCTTGCATGTCACGTATCTCTGCCTGGCTGTAGTTCAATGGATGCCACCTGTTCATGTGACGATGCATTGTATAGTTACCGAAGCTATACTTTTTATCAGTGCCTCTAGATAACCGGTCTTTACAAATGAGGCAGGTGACATACCTAGCATTTACTTTCTTTTGCCCTCGAGGGAGTGAAAAAAACTGCCAAATAAAACTGGCTTTCCGACGGGAAACCCGGGGCACCTCTTGTAAGAACTGTGGTCCTTCTGTCTCCTCTTCCTCTAGTTCATCCTCTTCCTCCTCTGTGTTGCTGATGAACTGGGGAGGTGGTCCTCTCTTCCCATGAGGAGGTGGAGGTGGTGGTGGGGGTGCACCAGCTGAAGCAACTAATGAAGCCATTGCTCAACTATCAAAAATGGTCTTCCTCTCACAAAGATGAAAGTCAGAGTGAGGAAAGAAGGAGGGGTTTTCATCATTTGGGAAAAACAATAGTTCTAAACCAATAAAAAGTGTTATTTTTAGGTCACCTGACCTAGCCTTACATCATTATGAAACCAAAAGTGAAATGAACCAATGAAAAGTTTTATTAACAAGTCACATGACCTCTTACGCTTAAGTTACGCGCTGCGGAACGCGCCCCGGATCGCTTCCGGTTCGCTGCGCTTCGCGCCTCGGTTCGCGCTCCGGAGCACTTCCGGGTGCGCTAACGCGGCGCGTCATAAGACGCATTACGCGGCAACGCGATACATCGCGGTTTTGCGACGTGCCGCGGATCGCTTCCGGGGAGCTGCGCTTCGCGTCTCAGTTCGCGTACCGGAGCACTTCCGGGTGCGCTAACGCGGCGCGTCATAAGACGCATTACGCGACAACGTGATACGTCGCGCTTCCGCGACGCGTCACGATGTTGATTTCTAACGCGGCAGTTGCGCTAACGGAACGTTTACCGGTTCGCGGACTGGGTCGCGGCATCAAGATGAGCTAACGAGAAGCTTCCCGGTTCGCGAACCGGGAGCGAACAAAAAAAAAGTATTAAAAAAAAAATTATTAATAAACATATAAAATATATTTTTGGATTTAAAGAAGAATACATTTTACAGCTACAGATATTAGCTTTTAAAAAACCAATGAAATTCACTGAAAAAACCATAGGTTATAGACCATATATAGTTAGGAATTAGCATTTACAAAACCTTGAAAATTCACTGAAAAAACCATAGGTTATAGACCATATATAGTTAGGAATTAGCATTTAAAAAACCTTATTTTACTCACACAAAACCATTGAAATTCCATATATAGTTAGTTGTACTAACTATATATCGCGCACCCGCAATCCACTGCTGATGATGTCACATATTACATCATTCATGACATGGTCAGTGACATCACTGATGACATCACTGATGACATCTCAAATGACATCACTGATGACATCACTGATGACATCTCAAATGACATCACTGATGACATCACTGATGACTACATCCAGTGACTGTATAATTCTGTAAAGTTAAAATATGTCTTACATATTGAAGAATGAGTGGATGTATAAGTGTCTTGATGAAGGATTTAGTAGGGGCATGACTGACTGTATGAGTGACTGATGAAATGTGTCTCACTGAGTGCATGGGTTAGTGACTAAACTGTCTTAATTTGTCCATCATTATGTCTGTTGTTCTGTAAACTGCTGCATGTGTTGATCAGTAGCTATATGATTAACTGTATGGGTTATTGATTGGTTGCCCAAGCATTTGTATGGGAGACTGAGTGTGTGTGTGGGTGGCTGGGAGGTGTATGACTCTCTGCATAGATGTGTGAGCAGTTGATTGACTAGATGTATGGGTTCAAAAGTGCATGTGGAAAGAGCTGTATGGGCAGTTGACTGTGTGCATGAGTGTATTGGTGAGTGAATGGATATCTCAGTGCTACATGTTAAAGTAAGTACATATGTAAAATACAGTACATGTGTGAGTTGACATATATAAATAACTGTGCATAAGAGCCAGTGAATGTGTGAGTGGCTGTATGGATCATTGTGAACTTGTATCCAGGATTGTATAAGTGAGTAAATATGTTTTAGTATATGTTTGAATAAGTAAGGTGTGTATAACTGTATAGTTGAGGAAATGGAGGTGTGATTGATTCTTTGCATGACTGACTAAGTGTCTGAGTAACTCCATGGATGAGTGACAGTCTATGAGTGTCTGTTTACACTGAGTGTATCTAAGGTTATATTAGAGTCTGAAGAGGTTCATCGTATTATCACATGAATGATGTCATCAGTGATGTGATCAGTAATGCCAAATGAGATGTCATCAGTGATGTCATCAGTGATGTCATTTGAGATGTCATCAGTGATGTCATCAGTGATGTCATTTGAGATGTCATCAGTGATGTCATCAGTGATGTCACTGACCATGTCATGAATGATGTAATATGTGACATCATCAGCAGTGGATTGCGGGTGCGCGATATATAGTTAGTACAACTAACTATATATGGAATTTCAATGGTTTTGTGTGAGTAAAATAAGGTTTTTTAAATGCTAATTCCTAACTATATATGGTCTATAACCTATGGTTTTTTCAGTGAATATATATATATATATATATATATATATATATATATATATATATATATATATAGAGAGAGAGAGAGAGAGAGCAATCTGCCTTGAAGACTGAGTGCATGTATAATTGTCTGAATGGAGGATTTAGTATCAATGTGATTGACTGTCTAAGTGACAAATGTAAAGTGTCTCACTAAATATATGGGATAGTGACTAAACTTTGTGAATACCTGTATCACTCTATCTCTTGTTGTATAAACTACTACATAAGTTGGTTACTAGCTATGTGAAAGTCTATATTACTTATTAATTAGTTAAGTGAGTATTTGTATGGGATAGTGAATGAATGTGTGTATGGTTGGGTGGGAGGTGTGTGACTGTCCAAAGATGTGTAAATAGTTTATTTACTATGTACATGAGGTTAAGACTGTATGTGGAAACAGTTGTTTGGGTGAGTGAATCTCTTTATGGGTGTGGTGATGTGTAAATATATTTCTCAATGATACATGTCCAAGAAACTAGAAATATAAAAAGCAGTGTATGTGACAGTTGTTGTATATAAATAACTATACATAATAAGACTCAGTGATTGTATGAGTGACGTATTGATAACTGTATACTTGTAATAGTGATGTTACTATCTATATCAATAAATAAAGTGGTGTTTGTTTAAGTGTGTAGCTTACTAAATATAGGTATGATCAATTGTTTGCGTAAGTGAGTAGGATGACTGCATAAGTGAACAGAATGTGTGCTGGTGTGTAATGTTGATGTAGGTGTATAAGTATATTTAATAGTGTTCTATTGATCTTTGCTAGCATGTATGAGTACCTCTATAGGTAAGTGTTTAGATGTGTGTGTGTAGATGTAGGAATCACTAAGTGGGTTTTTATAAACTTGTATTGGTGAGTCAATGGTTTCAAGTATGGTACTTCATATTTTACAATGAGTGTTGAAACGTTATACTAGTGTATGATAAAATGTATCAGATTGTCACGTGGATGATGACAACAGTGATGTCATCAGTGATGTCACTGACCATGTCATGAATTATGTAATATCTGACATCATCAGCAGTGGATTGCGGGCGCGCGAGTTATAGTTAGTACAACTAACTATAACGGGGGAATTTCAATGGTTTTGTACGAGTGAAATGTCCAACTAACTATAACACCCCTAAAACCTGCTTTTTTCAGTGAATTTCAAAGGTTGTTTAAATGCTAATTCCTAACTATAACATGTCTGAAACCTACGTTTTTTTCAGTGAATTTCAAAGATTTTGTAAATGACCATTTTTAAATGTATTAATTCTTACATGTATTTTTTTGATACTGATTTACTAAATTTTTTTAAACTATTTATTTTTAGATATTTTATTTTTTAAATTACATTATAATTACATTACACATTATATTACAAAATATACTTTCTCAGAATGAATTACTTTAGTTTAAATACTTTGCAAATAGGCAATAGACTTTTAGGTACAGTAGTTACAGTTGTTGTAATGCGCAACACAATTTCAGACACAATGCAACATTGAGCTCGATGTGAATTTCTAGTTAAATGCAATTAGTTACTTTTTGGATTACTTTTCTAACCAGAAGACTAGATCCTAGATTCCATCCTGGGATATCTCCTGTAAACAGTTGAGTAAAAACGTTTTGGTTACAGTAGTGATTTTTAAGGAATATTATTGTATTTTAAAAGTTGACACTTAGAAACTTTTTCACATAGAATCACTAATGTTATCCTATGGGAGGAAATTCACTTATCAGGTAAGTAGGGTTAACGTTACTTTTTCTTACTCAGTGGTGGATCCTAGATCCATCACGGGTGCATCTCCTGTAAACAGTCAAAAGGATGCATTTAAGTCATACAGGCAATTTTTAAGGAATATTTTTAGTTTGTGAAAATAGACACAAACTTTTCTGGTGAAAATCACACAATGGATTCCTATGGAAGGAAATACAAGTTACTGGTAAGTACAGTTAGAATTAATTTTCAGGATCAGTACTGGGCTCAAAGAAGGAGCACTGAGGTCACTCCTGATAACAGGTGAGTAAATCGAAATTCGTAGTTCTGCTTATTTTATAGGAATTTTTGTACGTTTCAGAAATCGACACTTAGAAACTTTTCTGGTGAAAACCACATATTGGATTCCTATGGAAGGAAATACAAGTTACTAGTAAGTACACTTAGAATTACTTTTCAGGGTCAGTGCTGGGCGAAAAGTTGCAGCACTGACGTCTCTCCTGATAACATGTGAGTAAATCGGAATTCGTACTTCAGCTGATTTTAGAGGAATATTTGTACGTTTCAAAAATCGACACTTCGAAACTTTTCTGGTGAAAACCACACAATGGATTCCTATGGAAGGAAATACAAGTTACTGGTAATTACGCTTAGAATTACTTTTCAGGGTCAGTGCTGGGCTAAAAGACGCAACACTGGGTTCTCTCCTGATAACAGGTGAGTAAATCGGAATTCGTAGTTCGGATGATTTTAGAGGAATATTTGTACGTTTCAAAAATCAACACTTAGAAACTTTTCTGGCGAAAACCACATAATGGATTCCTATGGAAGGAAATACAAGTTACTGGTAAGTACACTTAGAATTACTTTTCAGGGTCAGTGCTGGGCGAAAAGTTGCAGCACTGAGTTCTCTCCTGATAACAGGTGAGTAAATCGGAATTCGTAGTTCGACTGATTTTAGTGGAATATTTGTACAATGGTGAAGGAAGGTGGTTGGCCTGCGGTGACATGTGTACAAACACGCCCTGTGGTGCCTTTTAAGTTTGGGAATTAATTCCTCTTCAATGCTGTGGTCCCCTGGGGGCCAACTAGCCCACCAGATACCTCCAGTATGCGCCAGGGAGCTGCGTTACAGAGAGGTATTCAGAGGCCTTTTTACACCACTCTGCAACGCAGCTCTGTGGTGCTTACTGGAAGTACCTGGTGGGCTAGTTGGCTGCCAGGGGACCTCAGGATTCAAGGGGAGTTTGTTCCCCCTCTGCAAACGCGCCAGGGGGCGCGTTTGCAGATTGGTGCAAGGAGGGGGTGGGGCCTAGGGACGATAGCGTCTTTTATTTATTTATTTATTTTTCAAATTTGGCCCTGGGGGTCCTTGTGGGACCCCCTGAGCAGGCCTAGAGGGTCAGGGTGTGTCTACCCTGCCCCCTTTTTGCATTTTGCGGTGTTTGTTTTGGGCATGCAGCTTATGCACGGCAGGGTGCGGGCAGGCTGCGCTTTGGGTACTCTGATAGATACGCGGATCCACTGCGCCCATAGATATATAAATGACTTTAACCGTCATTTTCTCAGGAGCTACTGAACAGATTGACACCATATAAGCACAAGGCACAAGTTGGAACTGAGGACTACCTTTCTGCCAAATTTGGTGTAATTCCGTTCAGCCGTTCGGGCTGTAGCCGTGTCTAAAGGTCCTATGGGAAATTGCATAGGTTAAACACATTTTGGGACCCCCCTTTTTTCTAGGCCCCCCCTTGACCAATCACCCCCAAACTTTCAGGAAAGGAGCTGGCCAAAAGTTTGGAACATTTCTAGAAGATTCATCAATTGACGCCAAAGTTATTGCCAATAGAATGTTGCGGATTTCCTATGGATAATAGGTCCTAACTATAACTACCTACTGGCAAACACCAGTAGGTAATATATATATATATATATATATATATATATATATATATATATATATATATATATATATATATATATATATATATATATATATCTCCACACGCCGGTTCCAGGTTTCCCGACTCCTGAGCGCTCAGTGTGGGTGCGTGCCCTGCGGCGGAACCTCGCCGTTAAATATTTCTCACTCCTCCGTAACCACGAAAGTAATGGGCGCACTCGCTCTGATTTTCCACAATTACATTTATTTAGATCTGTTTTAGCATGAAAACAACAAACGATCTACGCGTTTCAGTGCTCCTAGCACCTTGCTCACGATCACTTTCCTCAAGTTTTTTCATGATATTTAAAGCAACCAATGATATTAGATGTTACGTCATATCCTGTTTTAACATCTGAGCATTGTGGTATTTGTAGTTTTTATGTTAAAAAGAGTCTCTAGTGGAGTTACACCATTCATTTTTACAAGAAAGTCCCAGTGCCCCTTATTACATTTCATAATGGGGTAACAGTTCAATTAGTTTTCCTCTTGTTATATCTTTTCCTTTTCAATTCCTCCAGTGGGATGTGTCACTTTTTAATCCATCATTTTGGGACCCTTATTTTTCATATTTGAAGTCTTGTTTTTGAATGCAGTTTTCAACTTCACAAGCTCACTTATATCTTTATTGGAGATGAATATATAACTCCTCTGATATATATATATATATTCACTGAAAAAACCATAGGTTATAGACCATATATAGTTAGGAATTAGCATTTACAAAACCTTGAAAATTCACTGAAAAAACCATAGGTTATAGACCATATATAGTTAGGGATTAGCATTTAAAAAACCTTATTTTACTCACACAAAACCATTGAAATTCCATATATAGTTAGTTGTACTAACTATATATCGCGCACCCGCAATCCACTGCTGATCATGTCAAATATTACATCATTCATGACATGGTCAGTGACATCACTGATGACATCACTGATGACATCTCAAATGACATCACTGATGACATCACTGATGACATCTCAAATGTCTTACATATTGAAGAATGAGTGGATGTATAAGTGTCTGGATGAAGGATTTAGTAGGTGCGTGAGTGACTGTATGAGTGAGTGATTAAATGAGTGTCACTGAGTGCATGGGTGAGTGAGTAAACTGTCTTAATTTGTGCATCATTATGTCTGTTGTTCTGTAAACTGCTGCATGTGTTGATCAGTAGCTATATGAGTAAGTATATGGGTTATTGATTGGTTGCCCAAGTATTTGTATGGGAGACTGAATGTGTGTGTGTGGGTGGCTGGGAGGTGTATGACTCTGTGCATAGATGTGTAAGCAGTTGATTCACTAGATATATGGGTTCAAAAGTGCATGTGGAAACAGCTGTATGGGCGGTTGACTGAGTGCATTGGTGAGTGAATGGATATCTCAGTGCTACATGTCAAAGTAAGTACATATGTAAAACACAGTACATGTGAGAGTTGACATATATAAATAACTGTGCATAAGAGCCAGTGAATGTGTGAGTGGCTGTATTGATCATTGTGAACTTGTATCAGGGATTGTAAAAGAGAGTAAATATGTGTTAGTATATGTTTGAATAAGTAAGGTATGTATAACTGTATAGTTGAGGAAATGGAGGTGTAATTGATTCTTTGCATGACTGAGTAGGTGTGTGAGTAACTCCATGGATGAGTGACAGTCTGTGAGTGTCTGTTTACACTGAGTGTATCTAAGGTTATTTTAGAGTCTGAAGAAGTTCATCGTATTATCACATGAATGATGTCATCAGTGATGTCATCAGTAATGTCAAATGAGATGTCATCAGTGATGTCATCAGTGATGTCATTTGAGATGTCATCAGTGATGTCATCAGTCATGTCATTTGAGATGTCATCAGTGATGTCATCAGTGATGTCATTTGAGATGTCATCAGTGATGTCACTGACCATGTCATGAATGATGTAATATGTGACATGATCAGCAGTGGATTGCGGGTGCGCGATATATAGTTAGTACAACTAACTATATATGGAATTTCAATGGTTTTGTGTGAGTAAAATAAGGTTTTTTAAATGCTAAAGCCCTAACTATATATGGTCTATAACCTATGGTTTTTTCAGTGAATTTTCAAGGTTTTGTAAATGCTAATTCCTAACTATATATGGTCTATAACCTATGGTTTTTTCAGTGAATTTCAATGGTTTTTTAATAGCAAATATCAAAACCTTTACAATGTATTCTTTAAATCGAAAAATATTTTTTACATGTTTTTAATACAATTTTTTTTTTAATTATTTTTATTGTTTCGCTCCCGGTCCGCGAACCGGTTAGCTTCCCGTTAGCTCAATTCGGAGCCGCGACCCGGTCCGCGAACCGGTAAACGTTCCGTTTGCGCAACTGTCGCGTTAGAAAACAACATCGTGACGCGTCGCGTCAGCATGACGTTTCGCTTTGTCGCGTGATACGTCATATGACGTGCCACGTTAGCGTACCCGGAAGCGAACTGGTGCGCGAAGCGAGGCGCGAAGCGCAGCTTCCCGGAAGCGAACCGGGACGCGGCGCAAAGCGCGTAACGTAAACACAGCAGGTCATGTGACTTGGTAATAACACTTTTCATTGGTTCATTTCACTTTTGGTTTCCTAATGATGTAAGACTAGGTCATGTGATCTAAAATTAACACTTTTCATTGGTTTAGAACTATTGTTTTTCCCAAATGATGAAAACCCCTCCTTCTTTCCTCACTCTGACTTTCATCTTTGTGAGAGAAAGACCCTTTGTTACCAGTGAGCAATGGCTTCATTAGTAGCTTCAGCTGGTGCTTCCCCACCACCTCCACCACATCCAAGGAAGAGAGGACCACCTGCTGAAGTTATAATTCAGCAAGAAGAGGAAGAAGAGGAAGAGGAGGAAGAGCAGGAAGAGAGGCAGTTTTTGCCTGAGGAGCCCAGGAGGTCTCACCTGAAAGAAAACTTTATTTGGCAATTTTTTTAATTTCCCCGAGGCCAGAAAAAAGTCAATGCAAGGTACGTAACTTGCCTTATATGTCAAGATAGACTGTCCAGAGGGACCGAGAAGAAATACAGTTACGGAAACTACACAATGCATCGCCATATGAGTAGGTGGCATCCTAACAACTACAGTGCTGCACAGTTACGTAACGAGCAAGATAATCCCCCTTCTATGGCCAGAAGATCTGTTGTACCGGAAGTGACGGGACCAGAGGGGAGGGAGATGGTCCCAAATATACAAATGAGATTCGGGGAAGTAAAACAAGTCTGCGTACTTTGTAATCAATTCATTTGCTACAGAGAAAGTAGCATCACGTTAATCAACAGAGCTATCGATAATCACGTTTGTCCGAAACGCCCCAGACAATAAATTCTTTTTTTTTTGTTGCTCCTGTTGAGCCCTTTACAATGAATCGTTTTCGTTTCCCCCCCCAAAAAACCCCCCAAAAAATACAAAACCGTTCAGAAAAATTCAAAAAAAGTAAAAAATGTTCAGAAAAATAATAAAAAAAATATAAAACAACAAAAACAATAAAAAAAAAAGTTCTTCTCAGAACTACCTCCCCGTTATAAAAAAATTGGTAGAATATTTGGAACTCTGCCAACCTCTATTTCTCTTGGTTCGCCTCCCGGTTCGCTCGCCGGTACGCGAACCGAGAGCGAACCCACATTTTTTTTTTTAAAAAAGAACAGTAAGTATAAGGGAAGGAAACAGACAGTTATGTTAAAAGAAAGACAGCTATAGGGGAGTAAACTAGAGATACTGTTACCCGCAATCCACTGCTGATGATGTCACATATTACATCATTCATGACATGGTCAGTGACATCATCAGCAGAGGATTGCGGGTAACAGTATCCCTAGTTTACTCCCTATAGCTGTCTTTCTTTTAACATAACTGTCTGTTTCCTTCCCTTATACTTACTGTTCTTTTTTTTAAAAAAATGTTTGATCAGTCAGAAACAGTGACAGTAATAGAGACAGAGTGAGTGACCAAGAGTGAAGAAGTATGAGAAGAGAGGGACAAAGAAAAATAGTGGAAGGAGTAGAGTAATTAAGTAATAGAGAAAGGAATGAGGGAAGTAGCAAAGGTAGGAAAGTGATGGTTAAAGAAATGAAGCAGTGGAACTAATAGAAGTTAAATGTGATAGAAATATAACGAAAAGAGTACAAAACATTTACCTTGTAATTGTCGTTAAGTTAGTCATTTGTTATTTTTATACTTTCAATCTGTGAAAGAGAGAACAAACATTTGAAAAATATTAAAACATGTTTTTAATAAATTAGAAAAGACAAGGGAAAAGATTGAAGGACAAACAGTTTTTCAACAACTTTGACACTTACAGAAGCCTCTGCTTCTCCATGCCCCTACACAGTCCTAAAAATATACATTTTAAACTAACAGTATCTTGATGCAGATGAAGTGAGTCCTATCTTGCAACATGGTGCATCTTTTGCATCACTGCTGCATCGGTCTCATGTGGCAATGTTTTTTTACAGCATGACACATCTGCCTAGATGCATCATTTTGTAATTTTGTCGCCTCATAGCAAATCTTTTCAACCGCCACTGCGTCACAAAAGTGACGCACAGTGGTGCAAAAGAGGCATACACCTATCATAAATCTGTCCCTAACATGTTAAATGATTGATTCAGGATGACGATAAGGTGTGGCCTATCCAGAGGTTTGTTTAAGGTGAGGCCTACTCAGGGTTGCAGATCAAATTTACACTTGTTGAAGAATACAGAGGAGATAATACATGTGAAGGCCTACTAATGAAGTAAGTCATTTCCACTTCACTCTTGAACAAAGGCCAGACCTCTTCTGTGTCCGTGGACAGACCTAAACTTCATCTGCACAATGTCATTCGTAAACTTAGGAAACACAGGTGATGTAATTGAAAAATGTGGAGTTTATTTTCCTCATTTCACAATCACATCACCTGTGTTGCCTTTGCTTAGGTATCTCATAGTGCAGATGGAGTCTAGCATATCAAACAGTACACAGAAGTTGAGCAGTGTATACAACAATTTTGACACTTACAAAAGCTTCAGCTTCTGCATGCCCCCTACACAGTGCTAATTATATACATTTCAAACTGATGGTATCTTGCTGGAGATGAACTGAAACCTATCTTGCAACATGGTGCATCTTTTACACAAAAGTGACCCACAGCGGAGCAAAAGAGGCGCACGGCCATCATAAATCTGACCCTAACATTTTAAATCATTGTTTCAAGATGCCGATAAGGTGTAACCTATCCACAGATTTGTTTCAGGTAAGTCCTACTCAAAGTTGCAGATGAAATTTAGGTTTGTTGAAGAATACAGAGGAGATAATACATGTGCAGGCCTACCAACCAAGTGTGTCATGTCCACTGCACTCTTGAACAAATGTCAGACCTCCTCTGTCTCCAGGAACAGGCCTAAACCTCATCTACACAATGTGATGTGTCATGTTAGGAAACACAGGTAATATAATTGAAAAACGTGCATTTTTTTTTGCTCATTCCACAATCATATCACCTGTGTTTCCTTTGCTTAGGTATCTCATTGTGGAAATGTAGTCTATCATATGAAAGACTACGTAGAATATGAGCACTGTATGCAACAACTTTGACACTTACAGAAGCCTCACCTTCTCCATGCCTCCTACACAGTTCTACATGTACATCATAAATGCAAACAGTACAGAATTAATTATACATGTTAAATGGTTTATTTTTGCTGTTCTCAGAATGTATCAAATTTCACTAAAAACAGTGACTTGAAGGTATTCATCATATAACAGCGGGGGGAAAAAAACACAATCAAAATGATTGTGTTTAAAAAACCCATACAACATAACAAATCAGAATTCAGAACTCCTTAAAGTTAACTTACTTTCCATGACGTCGAAGGATGTCCTATGAACAGCTTACACTCTGTTGTGCTGTTATTACTTTCAGCCCGCCACTTTCTGAAAGAAAACCTCCATCGTTTTGAAAAATATGTTACATACAATAAATGACTTCTCGCTCTCTACCACACGTTTCCACAAGGCCAAATCATGTCAGAGCCATTTATAACTCTTGGAATTCTTGTAAGCCAATCCCGTCATGTTGTATTTCCGCAACTTTCAGAATTAAAATGTTGAAGAACATTTTCACAATCCTGGATTACTAATATCTTACCCTTCTTGCTCACTCATGTTCTACACTTCCTATGACACTGATACTGCTTACTATGAAGCAGACTTACACTACCTGTATGACTACTACAATTATTTAATTCTCTACATCACTTTTAATCACAAAGCAATATAAAACAGTAGACAGCATTGCAGACTTACATTCCCTCTACTCCATGTTTTGATTGGCTGCTTGAATTAGCTTATAAAAAGAAATAGTTTTTCTGAACTCATTCAAAGTGCACTTATTTTTCCATGACGTCCAGTGTTATGGTAAGAAGTTATGTCTCTGTACTACACTTATCCTCAAGGCCAAATCGTGTAGGAGCCATTAGAACTTCTTGAAATTCCTCAGAGCACATCCCGAGATTCTTTCCCTAAAATTTTGGTTTTAAAAACACCAGGTAAGAATTTTTAAGGTCATACGGCAATTTCTTTTTGAAAATTAAAACAGAATCGTTGCAGAATGACCAGCCATTTCTAGACTTTAAATAAGCTGTGTAATGTCCTGATGTTATTGAAGGACCGTCATGATATATAATTGCTACAGTTACAAAAGTCCTTCCTGATATTGACAACTGTGAAGCCACAACATTTTTAATTAAAGTTGTCAATTTTGTTCCATCAGACCTACATCGTTGGAACATTAAAATGACATACTGGCCATATGTTCGTATAAATAAGGTTGACATCATTTCAGATTTACATTGGCTACATTCCATGTTGTGATCAGCTGCTTTTACTAGCTTATTAAAGGAGACTGATTTACTGTCTGGCAAAGTTAAATATATAAATCTTTCTGAGTCTACACTAGTAGTACTTGATACCCTACAGTTCTCGCAGTCATGCTGCCATTGATAAGAAAGCCCAAACAGGTGATCTACATCTACACCTTCAGCATGCAATACATCAAGCATATACATTAAAAACTCCTGACAATCTTGCTGAATATTTTGAGAGAATTGTGTTTGGCCTGAACATCTGTCTAACAGATTTTGAATTTCAGACACACTTTCTATTTTTGTTCTATCAGTGCTACATTTCTCTAACACAGAATTTAACAAACTGCATAATCTTTGATCAGAATTGACCACAATCTCTTCTTTTACATTTTCTAGAGAAAACAAAACATTAACCACTACATTAGCATAGCAGTTGACACCAGAACTGTTTTCAAATTGAAAACCAACAACATCTTCAACAGAATCCTTTTTGTTTCTGCTTATAATTTCAGGTTCATCGACTTTTCGTCTTTTTGCTACAACCTCCCCAGTATTGGTCACATTTCTTTGTTTCCGGCCTACCACACGTTTCTCAAACAAAGGATATTGAGGCAAATGTGGCGCATACTCTCTTCTCAACCTATTGTATTCCTTAACACAATCTAGATCCGCACAAATGTTTGTGACATCACACTCAATCAAGTACAATCCCGATAAAGTTCTAACTCTTGACAATGCCACATATGCCATACCCTCCTTGAACACAGAACTGCCAATATTCACCAATGCACTGTCTACACTTAAACCTTGCGATTTATGGATTGTCACCGCATATGCCAAGCAAACAGGAAACTGCTTACGGCGAACATATAAGTCTTTTACAAGCAAAAATCTAGCAGAACAACGACCAATTAGCTGTACTTCCTCAATGCCATCAAATTTAATTTTTAAAAATTCAATTCCATCTCTATTTCTGTATTTCACAAAATCAACAACATTACCCATTGATCCATTTACCAGACCTCTTTCAACATGTAAATTCCTTCTTAAAATTATACGGCAGTTCAAGCACACATTCAGAGTCTTTTCAAAACCTGCAGTTTTAGATATAGTCTTCTCTAATGAATCCAATTTTGTTTTCAAATTCTCAGACAAAATAATTGTTGATCCCATATGCTCTACTCTGTCAATAGCTTCCAGTTTCACAATCTCTTGCTTTTCTAAATTCAACATTTTGTTGTTGAAGATGGCACATTCTGCAAGAGTTGGCATCAAACATATTCCAGATTTCTTCTCAGTAATTTTCTGAAAAATATTCTCAGGCACAACATCTTGTTCTGGATATAAATTTGACAGTAATCGTGCATGTAAAGCTTCTTTCCCATGCTCGGTCACTTTTCCAATTCTAACATCTTGTAGAATATTCTTGTAAACTTCATCCTTCGCCTGACGCATATTTAAATGCAGTTCAGCATAATTGAAGTTTAACCATATATTGACGTTGCCAATGCTCCCTAGGCACTTCCTGGTATCTTCATGCGTGAGCATTTTGAACACAGGTTGCCCTTTCACTGGTGTCAGATGCAGAAGATCTCCGAAAACAATGATGTGTTTGCCACCAAATAACACATCATACTCTGTTTTGAGAACTTCTTGCATTCTCAAATGCACAAAGGCAAGCATGACATTGGAAACCATGCTTACTTCGTCAATGATAAGAAGTTTCATTTTCCTCAAGATTCTTGAAACTTCACAACAAGCATCTCCAGATAGCTTGTGATATTGTAATGTGTTGTCATGCTCCACTGGCAGCATCAGTAAATGATGTAAAGTAATCCCTTTAATGTTATGTGCTGCCAGTCCAGTTGGAGCGGTGACAACACAAGACAGCGATGACTCAGTCCTTTCCTGCAAATAACATGAAATTGCTTTAATAAGGAAACTTTTTCCAGTTCCCGCTTCTCCACTCACGTAGAGTCGGACAGGCTTCAACGACGTACATGAGCACTCTTTCTTCTCATGACTTAATCCATGATCAATTTGCATGGTAACTTCGTCATATATTTTCCTCTGCTCAACGTTGAGTTGTCTTTCCAACTCTTCTAAGTTAACCGCATCCTCCTGAGCATGTGCCATGGCTCTTTCCACTTCATTCATAGCAATGGCAGTCTCATTTTCAATAACAGGTCCTCCTAGTGGATCCTGACTCAATGAAGCAGAACTCTGACTGTCCTGAGAACTGTCTCTGGCAATCTCGGCTGCAATCGTTGCTTCCTGCTCGATTTCCGCATTCAACATTTCTACATATTTGGGAAAAGCAGGACATTCTATGGTCTCCTTGGCTGCAGTGAAAGAGTCTTCGTAACAGAAGAAATCTCCAAGCAGTTCCTCTTCTGCACGCCAAGGCTTGAAAAGTTGCAAAAGTGCTAAATAGAAAAACTCCTTTTTTTCAGGAGATTCGCCACTCAATTTTCGATGGTTTACCAAGTGGCATTTTCTTTGCTTGACCAGACATCCCTCACTTCCAATTACAGCATACACTCCTTTCTCAGTATCTTCTTTGATGTTCCTCTTGAATATGTAATTTTGAAGAACCTCATACAGACAAACATTCTCGAGGTGACTGCTTCGATTTGGATAATATGTATCCAACATGTTGCTCTTCAAAATGTCGGTACTGTTTGGCTCCTTTTCCGCCAAATACTCAATTTCCCTCACAGGTTTCAGAACTCGATTACGCGTTGCAGCAAGACCAAGACTCGCCCAAACGATACTCCTGGATTTGGCATAGAGACTTGCTGAAGACAACCGGTCAGAACATTCGTAAGCTCCGATTTCTCGATGCGACAACATCTTCAGACTGAAACTGTACAACTTCTTGCTGAGGCTCTTTTCATGGGAAATGTCCTCCCACATATCCTTCAATTCTGTCTTCTCTTTTTTGGTGATGTAAGATGTCACATACCGAGCCACAGCCATACAGTTATCAGCCACAAACTGTATATCCATGTTAGCATTCCACATGGACAAAATCACCGGGTTGTAGTCGTTGATGTACTTGGACTCTTCGTTCCTCTTCAAATTGTATGTGTTTTTAGGTGATTTCTTCATCACATTATGTCGCAGCGAAGACATCAAACTGTTTACTCTTCCTTTAGAAATCACCGGTCGTGGAAAGCCGAAACGACATTTGGTGTAGAACTTGTCCTTGTTTCGGAATTTACGACGACAGTACTTTCCACAACGATGGCTTTGGAAACGTAGAACTTTTTCTCTTAGGCTTTTCTTCTCCTTTGCGTTTGGAACAGCACACGTAGAATACTGGTGTATGAAACTCATCACTGAGTCTTCTGGATCTGTTCCAAATTTAGGTGCATCCTTGATCCACAACAGCATATGTATGTGAGGAGCACCTCTTGCTTGGTACTCCTTTCTCCAGAAGAAATCCAACACCTCTCCAAGAGGTGGATTCTTCTTATTCATGATGAAAGACATCATAGCTTCAAATCTATGATTGAAGTACCGGCATACATTGACTGGATCCAAAGAGCACAGTTCTCCGGGTGTCTTGAATTCGATGTTTTCGATGTTTCCATTTGTCTCTCGTAGAAATTCAAGTAAGTCTTCCCAGCCATACTCGGCACAGCTCAGAGTGAGGAACCATGTGGGAGTTCCTAAGTTCCTCAGCATACATTTTAAATCACCATGACGACGGTACCAGTACTCATTAGTACCACGCTGACACGCCATGAGATTAATCAGGTGAGAATCCAATATACTGTCTTGGACATTGACTTTATCCATAAAGTCACTTGCCGAGATGTTTTGCATGTGTATACCACTTTTCAAGATGTGGTTCACTGCATATGACAGTCCAGACAGATCGCTTGCAAACAGGAGATGAAACAAATAGGGAATACATTGTCGAAACCTAGCATCTCCTGCATACAATCGCAAAGTCCGGTATTCAGAAGCAGGAATTTGATGAGGTCGCTCATCATATCTTCCTCCCTGACCTGTTGGAAAAAGCTGTGGGAAACACCGAGCTTCCAAACTTTCCTCCCAAACACTAATGGGACTCCCTTTGGCTTGTTTCATTTGAAACAACTCAATAGCATTCCCCATGACTTCCTTGGAATGCAAAGGATGAACACTATAATGTTCATATATTTCTTCACTAGTAGAGGGTTCTACTTTCTCAATTTGACCAGCACACAAATCGCTATCCTCTTCCTCACTTACTTCCTCTTCTGCAACATAAACATTCTTATAGTACTTATTATTTTTTTTCAAATACAATGTTGCCTTTTTGACTTTCCTAACATCCACTAAATCTTCCCATATTTTCTTATTCTTTGTCGGAACCCCATTAACTAAGATAACCAGAGGTTCCTCTTCCACTTTTTCTACTCCAATTGTGTTAATGTTTTTCTTCAAATCTAGAGGCAAATAAACAACTCTTCCCTTTAATCCTCTCTGTAAATCTGATGGAGGCAATGTCCCTGTCTTTGGCTCCATTCTTACAATAGCCTGAAAGGGATGGATACTTTGAATCAAAATAGATTCATAAGTATTTAAATCCTTCAATTCAGAAGGAATCTCAACCAATTCCAGATTATTATGAACTGCTCTAGCAGGCATCTGGTTTTGATTTAATTTGCTACAACAATAAGTACACACACGTTGATCCGATCCCAAATCAAAACAATTTTCTACCATCAAGTATGTTGTGAAATCCTTCCATTCACTATTATTTTCCCTTTCACTTTTTGCATATAAATCCACTAACTTAGTCTGATTCTTATAATAAGTGCGTCGACAACACACACAAGTGAAATTAGGCCTCTCACTTGATTTCACCTGAAATGTCGCAATTTCCCTCTGAAAATTATCTGTACTGGAATCCTGTACTCTATCTTCCACATTACCCTCTTCTTCTTGGTCAATTTCAACATTCTCCTCTTTACTTCCAAAGTAACCAAACTCAATTTCTGCACAAATATTCTTCACATCTACTTCTGAACTATGCAAAAGAGCAGCGCATAATTGTTTAAGCATAATTGCTGGACTCTTAGCATAATACAACATTCTAACTAATTTCCTCACTTTATTATGATGCACTGCTAGCATCCTGAAATGATGAAAAACACTCTGGCATACTCTCCTGGAAAGACAAGCCAGTGAATGACCATGCAAACCTGTCACTTCTCTCACTCTGCAAGGATCTAATTCTTGCAACAACTTCATTTTCTGCTTCAAACTTTTCTTATTAAATGTCCGTACAAAATCACAAAGCAAATTGATGGAATCCTGTCGCACACTGCAAATACTACTACACTTCCAGGTGTACACAGGACCCTTAGGACGTCTTCCTAAAACCTCATTACCTAACACCTCTTCTGACTCTGTTGTCACAAGTTTTTCTTTTTCAACTGGACAACCATCTTTCACTTCATAAGCTCGACCACTGGTGTCAACTGCATGCACCAAATCATTATCCTGGAAATAACTCTCCTCATTAAAAAATGCCTCACAACTTGAACTATGCATCCATTCTCCGGAAAAAACTTCACAAAAATTACTACGATTAACTATTCTCTTCCATCTACTATTTCTTTTGAAATCATAAATTGCCTTGTTTAGCTTCCTAATTCTATTGATTATCAAAATAAATAACTTACGTTTAATTTCAAATGCCTGATTAATAACTTTCTCAACTTTTTTTTCTCTTATAAAAAACCACTTTCTGTTGACCTTTCTTAATATTTTTTAACAAATTGCCAATTATCCTGTTGCGGAACATTCGTTTACGAATGTCCCTAAACTGTTGTTTCCTTCTACTATCATGCACAGAGTTATCTCTTGCTCTAGCAGTAACATTTTTGATTGGCCTCTCCTTTCCGTTTAAAATGCTTCTCTTTTTCTGGACTGAAACATTTTCTGTAGTAATATTTTTTTTACTACAAATATTTCTTATAAATGTTTTTGTGCTCTTACCCGGTGCTTTCTTGGTGACTTGACAAGTTTTTTTCTTAGAGGACTGCTGCATTATATCATTTACCTGCTGTCTTTGACGTTTTGCAGCCTTTCTAAGTCTTTCTTTAGTTGGCATGCTGAAATCTTGAAATGATCTGCAGTTGAATCTGTGGTAAAATATAATAAAAAATGTTATTAACCACTATTACCAAACAGTAAATCAATAACAGTCATCAAAAACTTAACACACTACTTGACATTTTTAGTGCTTGGCAAATTTAGAATACAGAAATAGCAGAAAAGAAATGGAATTCATATTCATTTTACCTGTGCTGTTTTATATGTGAATCTGATCTAATTTTATGAGCATATTTTAATATTTTATTGAAGACACTACACATAACCTGTTTTTGAAGGTGTCTTTATTTTTAAATGAAACGGTTTACATTTTTACTTTTCATTTATTATAAATTTTTAAAAATAAATGTTTATAGTTCCATAGGCTCAAGCACGTCAGCTTCCCACCCTATGTCATACAATTCTGACAAATCTGCATCCTCATCATGTTCTTCTTCATCCTCAGGATTTAAATCATCCAAGGGATCTACTTCCACTGATGTTTCAATTACGAGTTCAATTATGAGGTCGAGATCAACTGATTGCTGATTGTCGCTCATGTTGATGTTGTCGTTATCTTTAAAGAAAGAGAACAACAATGAGATGTTGCAGAGTAAGGCACAAATCTCAGAGACCATAATAGTAAAATTGTTTAACAAGAGTAACATTTTGCAGCTATTATTTAGCCATGACCAGCGATGCTGAGGAGGTAAGGCCTATGTCCAAGTTTTCAGTGAACAGGACTCATCTCTTCTTAACCTTGGATAAGCCTCACCAATTCTGTGTCCCCTGCTCATACTTAAATGTAAAGTGGCAGATTTATGTTAACTGACGCATTCCCAGGGATGCACCAGTTAATGTGCACCGCTGCTCTGCCACCCATGGTGTGCCGCATTTACAATGTGGAGCACCATTGAGTGAAAACAGCACAGATGTGTCACGCATCTGTGCCGCAAAAGCAGCACATTGCAGGAATCACGTCGTAAGCGCAACATGTCTACTGCAATGCACAGGAGCAAGCCACACATTGCATGGTGCATCACTCCTTATGCCTGTTTCAAACAGGCGTAATGATTTGATTCAGCAATGCTATAAAGCTTAGTCGGTGAAATCTTCTAAATTTCACTGTGTTAGTTTTACAGGGCTTTCTTGCAAATTAATGCATACCTTGCAACAAAACACCTATATGAAAACTGACGCAGGTTTCATGTGGCACAGGACTTTACAGCATGACACATCTGCCTAGATGCATCAATTTTTAAATATGTCGCCACATAGCAAATCTTTTGCACCGCCGCTGCGTCACAAAAGTGACGCACAGCGGCACAAAAGAGGCACACGGCTATCATAAATCTGTCCCTAACATGTTAAATGATTGATTCAGGATGACGATAAGGTGTGGCCTATCCAGAGGTTTGTTTAAGGTGAGGCCTACTCAGGGTTGCAGATTAAATGGAGATGGGGCACCCCTGAGCCTTGCTGGAGCTCCATGGCACTTGCGATGCAGCTCCAGCAATGCGCCACCTTTACGGCACAGGTGCGCCACGCATCTGTGCTGTTTTTGCCCCATGGTGCGCCGCATTGTAAATGCAGCGCACCATGGGTGGCGGAACAGCGGCGCAGGATGACTGGCACATCCCTGGGGATGCACCAGTCATCATAAATCTATCCCTAAGCTTGTTATCTTGTTGGAGATGAAGTGAGGCCTGTCTTGCAACATGGTGCATCTTTTGCATCACTGCTGCATCGGTTTCATGTGGCACGTTTTTTTTACAGCATGACACATCTGCCTAGATGCATCAATTTGTAATTTTGTCGCCACATAGCAAATCTTTTGCACCGCCACTGCGTCACAAAAGTGACGTACAGTGGCGCAAAAGAGACATACACCTATCATAAATCTGTCCCTAGCATTTTAAATGTGGAGCACCATTGAGTGAAAACAGCACAGATGTGTCACGCATCTGTGCCGCAAAAGCAGCACATTGCAGGAATCACGTCGTAAGCGCAACATGTCTACTGCAATGCACAGGAGCAAGCCACACATTGCATGGTGCATCACTCCTTATGCCTGTTTCAAACAGGCGTAATGATTTGATTTAGCAATGCTATAAAGCTGAGTCAGTGATATCTCCTAAATTTCACTGTGTTAGTTTTACAGGGCTTTCTTGCAAATTAATGCATACCTTGCAACAAAACACCTATATGAAAACTGACGCAGGTTTCATGTGGCACAGGACTTTACAGCATGACACATCTGCCTAGATGCATCAATTTTTAAATATGTCGCCACATAGCAAATCTTTTGCACCGCCACTGCGTCACAAAAGTGACGCACAGCGGCACAAAAGAGGCACACGGCTATCATAAATCTGTCCCTAACATGTTAAATGATTGATTCAGGATGACGATAAGGTGTGGCCTATCCAGAGGTTTGTTTAAGGTGAGGCCTACTCAGGGTTGCAGATTAAATGGAGATGGGGCACCCCTAAGCCTTGCTGGAGCTGCATGGCACTTGCGATGCAGCTCCAGCAATGCGCCACCTTTACGGCACAGATGCGTCACGCATATGTGCTGTTTTTGCCCCATGGTGCGCCGCATTGTAAATGCAGCGCACCATGGGTGGCGGAACAGCGGCGCAGGATGACTGGCACATCCCTGGGGATGCACCAGTCATCATAAATCTATCCCTAAGCTTCTTATCTTGTTGGAGATGAAGTGAGGCCTGTCTTGCAACATGGTCCATCTTTTGCATCACTGCTGCATCGGTTTCATGTGGCACGGTTTTTTTACAGCATGACACATCTGCCTAGATGCATCAATTTGTAATTTTGTCGCCACATAGCAAATCTTTTGCACCGCCACTGCGTCACAAAAGTGACGCACAGTGGCGCAAAAGAGGCATACACCTATCATAAATCTGTCCCTAGCATTTTAAATGATTAATTCAGGATGACGATAAGGTGTGGCCTATCCAGAGGTTTGTTTAAGGTGAGGCCTACCTACATTCATGGGAAAATGAATTAAAATGTCCTTAAGATACATGAAAGCGTTTTTTTAAAGCCTTTGCAGCATTTTTGGGTCACTTTTAACATGGCTATGTAACTTAAACAATCAAAATCTAAATTTGCCAAGCACAGGTGGGAGCATATTTACAAGGAATTTGCACCACGGGGAAAGGTCTTACATTAAAATGGAAAAACAACATCAGAGACACTCAAATGCCTTATAAAGAAGCATACACCATTATGTCCTAGTCATAAATGTTAAAAGCATTCCTTTTCCTCAAAAACGATTTTCAAGTCTTAATTTGAAAACACTGCACATGGGGAAATGACTTAAAATGTCCTTAAGACACATGAAAGCGTTTTTTGATTGCCTTTGCAGCATTTTTGGGTCACTTTTAACATGGCTATGTAACTCAAACTATCAAAATGTAAATTTGCCAAGCACAGGTGGGAGCATATTTACAAGGAATTTGCACCACGGGGAAAGGTCTTACATTAAAATGGGAAAAATAACATCAGAGACACTCCAATGCCTTATAAAGAAGCAGACACCATTATGTCCTTCTCATAAATGTTAAAAGCATTCCTTTACCTCAAAAACGATTTTCAAATCATAATTTGAAAACACTGCACATGGCGAAATGACTTAAAATGTCCTTAAGACACATGGAAGCGTTTTTTGATTGCCTTTGCAGCATTTTAGGGTCACTTTTAACATGGCTATGTAACTCAAACATTCAAAATCTAAATTTGCCAAGCACAGGTGGGAGCATATTTACAAGGAATTTGCACCACGGGGAAAGGTCTTACATTAAAATGGGAAAAATAACATCAGAGACACTCCAATGCCTTATAAAGAAGCAGACACCATTATGTCCTTCTCATAAATGTTAAAAGCATTCCTTTACCTCAAAAACGATTTTCAAGTCATAATTTGAAAACACTGCACATGGGGAAATGACTTAAAATGTCCTTAAGACACATGGAAGCGTTTTTTGATTGCCTTTGCAGCATTTTAGGGTCACTTTTAACATGGCTATGTAACTCAAACATTCAAAATCTAAAATTGCCAAGCACAGGTGGGAGCATATTTACAAGGAATTGGCACCACGGGGAAAGGTCTTACATTAAAATGGGGAAAATAACATCAGAGACACTCCAATGCCTTATAAAGAAGCAGACACCTTTATGTCCTTCTCATAAATGTTAAAAGCATTCCTTTTCCTCAAAAACGATTTTCAAGTCATAATTTGAAAACACTGCACAGCTCCTATGCACAAAAACACCCTGTCAGTACTAATACTTCACATTTTCTCCAATTACAATTTCTCAAAGAAACAAAATCTATTTGTAAAACACTTGAGGCAAAGCAACATTTTAAAAACACAACTTTCTTCATAATTTTCTCCTTAAAGCACACTATTCTCTATCTAAATTAAATAAATCTTTTCTCACCTTAGCAAATACTTTATGAGTTTCAAAACAGTCTCAGAAACACACCACAGAGTCTGCAGCTATCAAAAACACAGAAATGCTGTAATTCTTCACACATATCTCTCATGTCACCCAATCAAAACTCTTCCCGCACTTTTTCAAATCAAAACCCTTCCCCCCTCTGCCCTCTCTGCCTTTTTTGCATAGCAACCACCTCTTGGAAGACCTCTGGTGTTTGCAAGTTCACACAACAATGTTTCAATTGAACTCTGAACTCTCAGTGCACCTGCATATCCAGTGCAATCTTTCATTTAATGATTTTTTCTTGACCACTCAAAATACATCTTTCAAAGAACTCATCCATGCACCCTAACTTTCTGTTTTCAGCAATCAAAATCCACCAATCACTGTTACTGCTTCATTAACACAGAAACTCCACAGTTTTTTTCATTTTAAACTCTTATTTTTTCAACTGCCATTTCATTGCCACCCTTCATCTGACTGCAGCAGAACCTTCTCTCACCATGTTTTCTGTCTGGATTGTTGGACATAGTTACATCTACTGGGCTCAGAGGTATGCTTATAACAGAAATTTACCTAACCTCAATTTACAAGATGTGGAAATTAAGTGGTTTGGCCACAGAGGATTAAAATGTCACCAATTGATACCATTGGTGAAAACCTTTATGCATTTGCCAAAACCTGACCTGTTAATTGTGCACTGTGGAGGTAATGACTTGGGCACTTTGACTGGGGTAGGTCTGGAAATGCTTTTAAAGGACACCTTTGAGCAATTAATGGCACTTTTTCCTCAGACTGCCTTGGTATATTCAAATATATGCCAAAGACAGAAATGGAGGTGGTCGAACAAATTTTGTCCACAAATTGAGAAGTCGAGGAAGCATGTAAACAAATCTGTTTCAGCTTACATGAGAGACCATGGAATGGGCTCCGTGTGCAACAATAACTTGCGTTACTACATGCAAGATATCTACAGAGGAGATGGAGTTCACTTCTCAGATGAGGGCAACAGAATTTTCATTCTGAATTTAAGACTGTGCATTGGTACCTACTTATAAGTACCTAAATGTACCATAAACCCAAAAGCTCTTCTCAGAGCTACCCTACATCTGATCACTCACAATTATTATTTTACTCTAACTTTTTTCACTAATTTTCAACAAAGTACGCTCCCCGGGGCGCTACCCGGTACGCGGACCGGAAGCTAACCTCGCGAAATTTTTAAAAAAAATGTTTTTTTCCCGCACATATGGGCCTCCTCAGCCACCCTCAGAAAACCTAGGGGGTCAAGATAAGTCTACCGTGCCCCCTTCTACCCATTCTGAACATTAGTTGCCATCCATCTTGTATCTTAATTCGACCAAAACACAAAATGGTGGACTCCCGTAACGCTTCAGGTTCGCGTACCGGGGCGCTCGTCAGTTCGCGTACCGGGGCGCTCCCCGGGAAGCGCTCCATCAAAAAAGGTGGGAAAATAATTTACAGAAAAACTACTGGAGACACTTTCACCAAATATAGATTAGCTCATACTACATACCAATCCCTATCATTTTCACAAATTTGATTGAAATTTCATTTAGCCATTTAGCCTGTAGACCTCTCTAAATACCGTGAGGTAAATTACTTCACAAAACACATCTGAAGTGTTGGAATTGACAACCAATGAAAATGTTACTTTCATTTTCTACTTTTTTTACCTGACATTTGATTGGTTATATACCTGAATATATATAAAGGAAGAGAAGGAAACACAGCCATTTTGACTACTACTTCCTGGTGTACATTTCAATTGAATTTTCACTAATCACTTCAACTTCTTTGTAAAGGTAAGTTGTTATTTTAAAAACTGAAGTATATTGTGCACTATCAGTTAATATGGTAAACTTTTTCTGATAGTTATATACTATCCCTCTGTAGTAGTTATAGATTTAGATAGACTTCTCTGTTATAGTTATGGATGGAGTTAGGTTTCTCTTGTATAATTATGAATTTACTTACATTAAATCACATACACTTTTTTATATTCCTACTTCCACTCTGATACTATACACTGCCCAAAGATAAATTCACTGATAAAAACTGCCTATCTAAAATTAATCCCAACAGTGCCCTATCTCTACTAATATATATTTTTTTTATCCAAATTTCAGGCAACATGGAAGGCGAACAGAAAGTTTCATTTCAAATTGTCCTGCAAGAGAGCAGCCAAGAATTAATTGATCCAAATTATATAGAATTTATGGATGAAACTTGGGACCAAGAACTACTGCAATGTGTGCAAGCAGTAGATGACCTCCTTCAAAATGAGGACATTTTACACACTCAGAGATTACAAGCTATGTTCAATGAAAATGACGACATTTCAGACAGTGAAATGTTAGAAATGTTATTAAATTTTGAAACACAATCACAATAATAAATAATTGCTTAAAAAATAAAGAAATTAAAAAATAATTAACAAAACCAACAATCAATTAACATACAGTATTTGAAAAGTCTATCATTCTTTTTTCCTTATAGTACGCTCCCCAGAACGCTTCCCGGTTCGCGGACCGGGCGCTCCCCACGCAAAAAAACAAAAACTTTTTTTTTTTTTTTGCCCTGCGGGGCCCTTTTAAAGCCTCCACATCAAACTTAGGGGGTCAGGGAGGATCTACTATGCCCCCTTATGGTCATTTCCCCCTTTGTTTTGGCCTCCTCTTGTCTCTCGATCCTACCGAGAGACAAGATGGCGGCCGCTCCGGACTGTTTAGAATGTTGTAATATATATATATATATATATATATATATATATATATATATATATATATATATATATATCTCCAACAGAGACTCCTTCATGAAAGAAGCCAGAGGATGTATATAGTTATAGTTAGGCTGACATTTCACTCGTACAAAACCAGAGAAATACAGTAGTTATAGCTGGCTGAGCTGACTATTACTCGCCCCCCGCAATGCACTGCTTAGCACCTCACATATTACATCACTGATGACTTGGTCAGTGATAACTAATGAGATCACTGAAGACATCTCAAATGACATCACGCATGACACCATCCAGTGACTGTGAGTGTTTTTTAAAATGTTATGAGTGTTAAATATATATACACCAAAGTGTATTGCTTAATTAGTGGGTGTACGAGTGCCTGCATCAATGATTCAGTATGTGCGTGACTAACTGTATAAGTGAGTGATTAGTGTCTCAGTGAATGTGTGGGTCACTGACTAGGTTGTCTGAATGTCTGTATCAATCTGTCAGATGGTGTATAAGTGGCTGTAAGGGTTGGTGATTGGATACATGAGAGGGTGTGTGAGTGTCTGCATGGATGAGTCAGTTAGAGAGTCAGTGGCTGTATGGGTTAGTGAGTGTGTAAGAGAAGGGCTTATAAGTGACTGAGTGTGTGTATGGCTGTGTCGATGAGTGAATGGAGGTGTCAGTGGTATATGGGTAAGTAAGTGGATGAGTGAAAGGTAGTACAGGTGAGTGTTTGAGTGTGACCATGTGGGAGTGAGGGTTTGTGATAGTGGCTGTATGGGTTAGTGAGTGCATGCGAGAGGGGCTGTATAGGTAAGTGAGTATATGTTATTATCTGTATGAATAAGTGAGTGTGTGTGTGTGTGTGTATAGCTGTATAGGTGAGTAAATGGCTGTCTGATCGAATCTATAGGTGAGTGAATAGGTGTGTGAGTAGCTCTATTAGTGACTAACAGTATGTGAGTGGCTGTATGGCTGGATTAGTGGATATATCAGTGGCTGTATTAGTGAGTGAGTTGGTGTATGAGTGACTGTGTGGATAACTGAGTAGATATGTGTGTAGAACAATAAATCAGGGAGTGAGTGTATAAGTACTGGAATGGGTGCCTCAATAGTTTTGAGAATGGTAGTGTGGAAGTTGGAGTGGATGTATGAAAGTCTATCTTGGGGTGTGAGTGGGTACATCAGAAATTCTGTGGTTGATGTTATCAGTGATGTCATCAGTGATGTACTTTGAGATGTCATCAGTGATGTCACTGACCATGTCATGAGTGATGTAATATGTGAGGTGATAAGCAGTGCATTGCGGGGACACGAGTTATATTAGCTCAGCTAATTATAACTGTTAAATTTCTCTGGTTAGTACGAGTGAAATGGCAGCCTAACTATAACGTCCCTGTAACCTTTGGCTTTTTCCGTGAACTTCTACGTTTTTTTAAAATTCTGCTTCCTAACTATAAAATCCATGTAGCCTTTGGTATTTTCAGTGAATTTAGAAGGTTTATTAAATTCTATTTCTTAATTGTAGCGTCCATTTTTTTAAGTGATTCTCTAAGATTTCTTATTTTCTATCTATAATTGGATATTGTATAATATATTTATATCATATACCACTCATTTTTTGATTTGGTATGTGTTTATCAGAAAGTACATTAATAATTGATTTTATTTTTAAGAATGTTTTGAGTCAGCACAACAGTGTCGCACTTACTGTGGAGATTCTGTGATTAGCAAATGTATTTCATAACTGAAAAATACACTTAAAGACATGTTTTTAAATCAGAAGCAACCAAGAGGCCTGTTCATTTTCTTGTTAAATAATTTTTTTTATTTTTAAAATCCGCAATGACGCTGCGATGATCACGATCATGTCGCAAAATCGCAAACCAAAAGCAGACATTCAGAGACCACCACCACATTAAAAAAAGTTAACTTAAAAAAAGGCATTCAAACTATTACAATACACACATTACTAACTTAAAGATCATGTTTGTACTCATGTATTTGTAGTAACTTTTTTTTAAACTGTGTCCGAACCCTACTTCCCATTTTCGCGATGACGCTGAGAGTTGCAATGACTCCGGTAACCCAGACAATCGCACCTTTTTTAGGGGTTGCAAAACGCATGTATGCACACATTTTACAGTATTTTAGACACTAGGGGATTATTACTGCACTGTTTAAAGCCAGATTTTCTGTTTTCATGGTGATGTCAGGCGTCGCAATGATATCGGTAGCCTTCAAGTGGGTCTGTGACTGGCAGCGTAAGCATCTGAGTGGTTCTATCACTAGGGTCATGGATCTCTGAGTGTGACACTGAGTGGGGACACTAGTCTCTGAGTGCATAAAGGACTGAGTGCATACGTCTCTGAGTGGGTCTATGAGTGGCTGTGTGAGTGACTGTATGGGTGTGTGAGTGTCTGATGGGTCCCTGAGTGGATGTATGAGTGTCTGAGTGGATCTGTGAGTGGGTGTATGAGCATCTCAATAGGTTTGTGAGTGAGAGCATAACTCTCTAAATAGTGAATTTGTACATGCATGGGTGTCTGAGTGGGTCTATGACTGGGAGGGCGAGTGTCTGGGTAACTCTTTGAGTGGATGCATACACCTTGACTGGGTGAGTGAGTGGGTGCATGTATATCTGAGTGAGTGTGTGAGTGGGTGTGTGAGTTTCTGAGTGTATGAGTGAGTGAGTGACTAAGTCCGTAAGTCTCTGAGAGTGTCTGTGACTAAGTGTGTGAGTGATTGTATCGGTGTGTGAATGGTTGTATAAGTGTATCTTTGAGTGAGTGTAAGAGTTTTTAAGTGGGGATGAGACTGTATGCATGAGTCTATGAGTGGGCCTCTAAGTAGATGCATGAATCTCTGAGTGAGTTTGTATATGGGTGCTTCATTCTACAAGTGAGGCTGTAAGTGGCTGCATGAGTACCAGAATGAACAGTAGAAAGAAGCAACATTCTTTATGTGTTAGATAGAGTTGTATTATGTACTTTTGATTACCCGAATCAGACAAATACTGTGCCAACTGCTAGGCCACCAGTCCTGCAAGGCCAGTTGATCAGCTCAGTGTTCGGAAGCCTTACCATAGTGGTGCTGGGTGCACATAAAGGCAATTAGGTAGAGCATTACACTGCGCTCAAAGGAAGAAGTAACTTTGTGATTACTGAAACGTAAGAAAATATACAGGGTAAACAATACACACATTATGTTGAGGTTTTAAAAATGCTGGAGTCGGGGGCGTGGCCAGGCGCCGTCGAAAATGGCTGCCTAGAGCCCGAGCTCCGCCGGGACCGCAGCTGTCCCCACCAAATCCGACCTAAATATCCTAGCTGGGAGGCTCAGCCATCGACGCCCCAGCTCCTTCAGGCAAGGTGATACATCGGCGCGTTGGAGCGGAGCCCGGAGACCTACGGGGAGTGTCGCACCGCGATCGGAATTCTCGGCGGTTGGCTGGAGGCTGGGCCCGGAGCCCCGGAGACGCAGGCCGCTCAACTCGAGGCCCCGGTCTGGGGCCTACGATGCCGACGCGGCCTGTCTGGCGCGAAGTCGGAGGAGGGCGTGGCCACACCCAACACGCTGGAGAAGGGCAGCGGCCTGGAGGCTACTGTAGCGGTGCTAGTCACGGGCGTGGATGGCTGCGGTGGGCCTGCAGACCCACTTGAAGGGCCGCGATCCGACGACGCCCCAGCGGGACCCCGAAAGTGAGCGACAAACACCCCAAGCGACCGCCGCACTAGCGCGAGGAGAGGAGGGCTGGGCCGCGGCGTCCCCCCTGGGTGGGATTTGCTGCAGCGGCCCTAATAACAGACCCTTGAACGCCCGGCCCGATAAACTGCACTCGACCATAGCGGCGCTCTGGGATTCAGAGGACCCGCTGGTGAAGCAGGGCATAAGATACTGCGGTGAGTGGGGGCTGTGGGCCCAAGTACGCTGCTACCTATGGCAGGTCAACTGCGGCGAGGAGCACAATCGGAATTACCGCAGGAACTCCTCTGGCGGGCATCAACCCCGAGTGATAACCCGAGTGAGGCATTGGTGTCTGGCTGCTGCGGGCCGGACCTCGAAGGGAGGCCGGGGTCGGCGCGGATCTGCAGACTGTCGCAGACACGTGCGGGGGGAGCTGCCTCCGGAATCCAGAGCACTCGATCCACCATGCGGCCCAAAGGGGGTGCAGTGACCCAAACAAATAAACTTGACAACTACGCAGTGCCAAGACCGCTGCCGCAGCCCGGTGGGGCGGCAAAGGATGGAAAAGGCCAGGAAGAACCCTCCCTGACCTCCATTATGACTGCAATCCAGACCCTCGGCACCAGCCTCGAGACAAAAATGGACAAAATCACGATCGAGGTGAATCTGCTGCGCGCAGACCTGGGGAAAACCACTGACAGATCCAAGACTAACGAAGTGGACATTAAAACATTGCAGGAATCTGGAAAAAGGCTCGAGGGCAGGGTCAACGAGCTCGTCCACCAACACAGGCAGCTGGCCATGAGGCTCGAGGACCAGGAAGGGAGGGCCCGAAGAAGCAACATAGGCGTGGTGGGTGTACCGGAAGAACATGAAGGGGACTGTATGGAGCTCTTCCTTGAAGATCTGATCCTCCGCCACCTAAAGCCCAAGAGACTATCAAAGATCTTTACCATCGAACGGGCCCACCGAGCTCCGATCCCGAAACCCAAACCAGGGGCCCCACCGAGAACCATTATCGCAAAGATACTCAATTATCGGGATCGCGATGCAATCCTCCAGGCCGCTAGACAGCAAGGCGATCTACAATATGAGGGGGCTACAGTCCGCTTCTTCCCGGACTTCACGCTCCGGGTCCAGCAGGAGAGACGCTCCTTCCAGGGGGTTAAGGCGGCGCTCCGAGAACGCGGAATTAAGTACATGATGTTTTTCCCAGCGAAGCTGAAAATTATCTCTGGAGGTAAATCCCACTTCTTCATTTCGCCAGCAGCCGTACAGGAATGGTTGGACACGACGGAGTTGGAGGCCCAGGCGAAGCAAGATGGCGGACATTGGCGGGAAACCAGGGCTGCCTCCCCAGGGTCTGCAGTGGGAAGATCGGAAGGAGATGAGCGAAGCCAACGATCCTGGCGTTCTAGGTCGAAGAGTCCTCGCTGGGACTCGGCCTGAGAGAACACAGCACGATGAAGACACGAACATTCGCATAAGAATCCGTCGAACAGTAATGTATATATAGTCCTTTATGTAAGGTTGGGCCGCTGAAGCTAGGGAGCGTGTATGCTGGCCCAGGGTCTCTGAGACTTTAACTGTTTTCAATCGCAATTTGGACCTGAGGGATCGAATTTATTGGGGCACTGCGGGTGTAGCGGCCAGGGACGGGGCCGGCCCACGTTGTTCCCAAGTAGAGTTTCCTCGGAGGGGGTCTCACTCCCCGGGGTAGGGTTGGGCAACAGGCGCTCTGCTAATTGGGGTGGTGGGTAGGTTGAAACCCACAGAGCAGGGAGCAGGGTGAGGGGGTTTGTTTTGCAGAGGAGGGAGGGGATGCGGCGCACAGTTGAGGGGGGGAGGGGGGGACCTATGTTTAAAATTACGTTGAGCACTCGCATTGAATGTAAATGCTGGGTGGGAACCAGGGCGGGACGGGGAGTTGGGAAGGTTTTACGGTCATGCAGAGCGCGTAACTTCAGAGTCGATGGTGGTTCCGGGGTGCAGAGACAGGTGACCTCACACAGCAATGGGTATGGCTAAGAGATGGGAGAAAAGTCTAAAAGTACTGAGCTGGAATGTTAACGGGCTAGGAGACAGACTTAAACGCACTATAGTCCTACAGTTTATTAGACGGTACCAGCCGGACGTAGTACTGCTGCAAGAAACGCACCTTCTGGGAAATGCATGTCAAGCCCTCAATAGATGGGGCTATACTCTTGCAGCTCACTCCGGCTTCACCTCCGGCTCGAGGGGGGTAGGGATCCTGTTGCGTCACTCACTGCCCCTACACATAGATCGTACTGAATCTGATTCGCAGGGTCGCTTTGCAGCAATATCCGGTAGGTGGGAGGGCTACACACTTAACCTATTCTCTGTATATGTTCCGCCGAGTCTCCAAACTCAGGCCTACACGGACCTGGGCAAATTGTTACTCTCCCTCCCCGACGGTAAGTTGGTTATGGGAGGAGACTATAACGCAGTGGTATCAGGGACCCTAGACAGACGACCCCCCAGAGAACTACCTCAGGGGCAGAAATGGCTGGCAGACTTCCTTGAGGCCTTCGGGCTCACGGACGTATGGCGCCTGCTCCACCCCACAGATAGCCACTTCACATTTTTCTCTGGGCCACATCATTCATTCTCACGCCTCGACTACATCCTCACCTTGATGCAACACGACACTACCGTGCAAGAAGCAACACACCTAACACGTGGCATATCGGACCACTCGCCGGTCCTTACACACATAACATTCGGGACCAGACGTGAAGGCTGCGTAGCGCCAATAAACGCCTGGCATTTAAAGAACGAAGACACTAAGAGGCAGATATCCAAATCAATTACCCAGTACTTCGACACTAACGTTGGATCGGTGGACTCCCCTGTCACTTTGTGGGAGGCCTTTAAGACAGTAATTAGAGGGGAGGCGCTATCGGCCATCTCAGGTAAACGGAAAGAAAAACAAAAACAGGTTGCATCAGTTGAGGCAGATCTTGAAGAACTTGAGAGAGAGGCACGAGACAACGGGGCCACGGGGGTGCAACATAAACTGCAGATTAAAACAGCGGAGTATAAAAGCCTGGTTACTTAGGAAGCCCAAGCGGTAGCTAGGCACAAGATAGGTAGGCTATACGATCAGGGCGACAAAGCCGGAAAACTTATCGCGTGGCTCAATAAAAAGCAGCAGGCCAGGAAGATAGTGCCGGAAATACATACGGCATCTGAGACTGTCATTACTGAGCCCGAGAGATAGTGGAGGAATTTGCGAGACACTACAAACAGGTCTACAGTCGTGAGTCGGACCGTCCAGAGGAGGACTCGATTGACCTCCTTACGGATATCCGAATGCCTCACCTATCGGACGAGGATCGGGAAGCCCATGATAGCCCGCTTACTGATGCTGAAATCCAGCGCGCTATTGCAGAGCTTCGCCCGGGCAAAGCCCTAGGACCCAACGGCCTCCCAATAGAGCTCTACAAGCTAAAACCTGACGTCATCAGTAAACACCTTAAACTAATGTTCGAAGGGAGGCGGGACTGCTGCCACAAGACCAACGCATAGCGACCATAGTGGCGATACCTAAAGAGGGGAAACCTAAAGAATTCTGCGCCTCATACAGACCAATTTCGCTACTCAATGCGGAGCCAAAAATACTAGCAAAAACGCTCGCTAATCGGCTCCAATCGGTACTGACTACACTGGTGCACCCGGACCAATCAGGGTTTATGCCCCACTGAAACACGGCACTTAACATTCGACGTCTCAATGGGGTACTGGCGCAACGCCATAGGTTGCAGGAAGACGCGGTGGTGGTCTCACTCGACGCCACCATGGCATTCGACACCTTAGAATGGCCATACATGATCGCAGTGCTCCACAAATTGGGCTTCGGACCTCATTTTATAACCTGGATCCGTCTCCTATATACGGAACCCTTGTCACAGGTAATTGTGAACAACAAAGTGTCTGAGGTCTTCGCCTTGGAAAGAGGAACTAGGCAAGGCTGCCCCCTCTCTCCCCTTCTATTTGCGCTTTCCCTAGACCGCTAGCTGCCTGGATACGACAGGATGTTTACCTGAAGGGCATTGCCTGGACGGAAGAATGGGAAGACAAAATCTCCCTCTACGCTGACGACATCCTTCTGTACCTCTCCAAGCCGCGAAGATCGATACTGGCGGCACTTGACATCTTCACAAGCTTCGGACGTAATTCCGGCTTTCGTATCAATTGGAGCAAATCACACCTCTACGTCCTCCATGGCGACCCCCCTAGGCTTCCCGCCGCGTGCCCCATAACAGTGGCAGAGGACGGGTTCAAATACCTAGGAGTCTTCGTTACCACTGATAAGGCCCTGCTGTATGACCGAAACCTAAAACCACCACTAAGCCGGCTTCAACGGGAGGCCAAATCCTGGCAACACCTTCCATTATCACTTTTGGGCCGAGCAGCCTTATTTAAAATGATGGCATTGCCACGCTTTCTCTATGCCTTACAGAACTATCCAGGCTTAGTACCCAACACGTACTTCGCAGCAATCGAGGCGGCGCAGCGCGACCTCCTCTGGGCCGGAGCGCCTAGAATTGCACTGCGTAAACTCACACTGGGGTGGTACGACGGTGGAATAGCCCTCCCGGACGTCCGCAAATATTACTGGGCAGCCCACCTCTCGGCAATCAACCAGGGGACGTACAGTGACGGCAATGATCCCGGCTACGGGATGGACAGATGGTTGCTCCCTGGGGGGAACTATGAGGTGGCACTCTACTCCAAACCGGGCACACACCTACTCACGGGGCCTACACAACACTCTGTACAGATATGGCATATTGCACAGAAGAAACTCGGCTGGTCGAACGTCCTCACAATGGCCACACCACTTTGGGCCTCCGAAAAACTAGGTAACCTGGGGCACACTAAGGGGTTCCGGAACTGGGACCTGATTGGAATCTCCCAAATCAAAGACATCTGGGGCCCTAAAGGGATTCATACGTTCGCCCACTTACAAGACACATATGAGCTGGCACAAACCGAATTCTTTAGATACATGCAAGTGAGACACTCCCTGCAGACGAACATTCAACCAGAGACTAGATTACCACAGATCTCCCCACTCGAAGACAGATTACTCGATGGACACATGACAGAACACGCCATCTCTCTCACATATAAAAAATTAATCAATAACCCCCCTGACATGCTCCTTCCCCTAAAAGAGAAATGGGTCGCTGACAGGTTGGAGATCGATGAAGAAGAATGGACATATGCTCTTGCCTCCCCGCGGTAAGTGGCGATATCAGCCCGACTACGACTAATCCAACTGAAAATATTGCATAGAATATATATTTCATGTATGAGATTACAATTGATGGGGAGGGGTGGTGAGGGACTCTGCAAGAGGGGTTGTGGTGGAACGGGTACCTTTTTCCATATACTATGGGGTTGCCCACAGGTGCAAAGGTACTGGAGACGGGTGGTGCGGTGTATGCAGGAGGTGTGGGAGGTAGCGATTCGTCCAGAGGCCAAGAGGTGTCTCCTGAACATTTGGGAGCCTACAGACCTGTCTCCAAAGGGGAGGATGTGGGTGACGCTTGGCCAGATGGTTGCAAAAAGGAACATTGCTAGACTGTGGGGTAACCCTAACCCACCAAAGCTGTCGGACTGGCAAAGCGACATGGACTGGTGTATGCTGCAAGAAAAGACTGTGTACGTAGCAAGAGGGTGCCCTCGGAAATGGGTAGAAATATGGACGTGCTGGAATGACTTTAGGGGAAACATCTGCGAACCTCCGCACACTACACAAACTAGCTCAGAAGATATAGAATAAACTGACTTCTCTATGGCTTTGTACACTTGGAACATGCTGTACTGTCAATGTATCATTGGTGCTGCAGTAGACTCGATTGTGCTGTAACTTGATGACCGTGTTTGGGGTTTTTTCCTTTTCTCTTTCTTTTTCTGTTAGTACTTCTATAATGAATAAGACTTTAACAAGACAATACTGTTTACAGATATAACATAAAAATCGGACCTACACTAATCTGTTTTCTAACGCGAACGACATGCACACGCTTAATTACAACGCCGCCGGGCCCCCGGGTTTACGGCACAAGGGCTGTGTTACTCCAGGAACTATTGCACGACATGAAGCGATGTTGCGGCCGGCCCGAAGGGTTGTAGGCCAGAAGCTGTGTAATGTTTTACGCTACAAAAAAGGTCTTGAAAAAAAAAAAAGTGTTGTGGTGTAAATCAAAACGCCACTAAATGAGTGTGTGTCTCGTAATCAAATAGTTTCCTCTGTCGTGCCCCCATCTGGAAGAAAGAAAAGCTCAGGCGGCTGTAATTTCTTTGTACTGCGCATATCGCACAGTTGGCGTGTCAACTGGCAGACAGACCACCTGGAAAGCCTCAGGGGGCTGGATAAATTACGGCGAGGGTCGCTCTGCAACTTGACTTGTGCCCAGTCTTTATCACTGCAAGAGAGATGCAAGCCGGTTAGTCGGTTACATGAAGACTTGGTACAGCTTGGCATGTCCAGCATCTACACTACATACCTGATCAGGAAGCTGCTTCCGCATTCGTCTTAGGGAATCTCTCGCTGTACCGGCACAGTCAGCGGGACGTTTGTTACGTTGGTCTCCATTGCCACTTATATGCAGTGCGTTAGCTTGGCATTCTGGGGAAATAACCCCGGAATTGTTGCACCAAACAATTGTTTCTCTAAAAGTATGATGTTCATGTTGTGCACGTTGAAATAATAGCTTTTTTGATTTCAGAATTTTTGAGATTAGATGGTGTGCACAACCAAGTGGTGTATTAATTATTGCTTTGTTTGATCTAAACACCTTGGTCCATCAGTTAAAGATTGGTGTTAGGGATCCAAGGAGTGGGCATGTTATTCTGTGTAGGATGGTAGTTGTTGGTGAATGGGGAATGTTGTATGAATGACCTAGTATGATTGTGCGTGGAATGAATATGTGATTTTGATGTAAACAATTTTTCTTTAAATCTTTCTTATTGTGTCTTTGTCGCGGATTGTTTGAATTCTTTGTATATAAAGCATTGTTTTGACAAAAAAAGGGAAATGAAAAAATTTATGTTGTTTAAATAAACACTATTGAATAGTGAAAAAAAAAAATTAAAAAGAATGCTGGAGTCAAATGTCTTCTAATGTTCACTCATAGAGTTTGGATTACAATAATAATTACAAAAGCAACTACGCAGTGTACTTTTCTGTAAGGTCACAGGTTCATACTAGATGTTGGTCTTAGGCAAAAGTGGTCTCTGATCGCAGATTCCCTTATACACTAGTCTTTCATCCTTGCTATGCTGTTTATCCCCACAAGTTTCAGTGCTCTCATCAAACACAAAGTCAGTTGTAGGGAAAGATATTTTGCATAGGAGAAACACAGTATATGTACACAAATCATGGACAGTTCAGAGTTCACAACTGCAAAGTCGCTGCTGATGTAAGAGCACGCCTGATCAACTTTTAAAACATTGTTATTTTGCACATTCTTCTTCTGCTCCCGCGGCTGATTTTAAGAGCACGCCGGTTAAAAATTGTAAAACTGTATTTTGCACCTGGACTCCCTAAATATTTGAAGTAGCTTTTACCTGTACTCTTCCGCCCTCGTGGCCCCGTTCCACCCCGGCTTGTGCCGTTTGTTGCGGAGGGCCAGTTCGAGGAGCGCACTTCCTGCAGGCTGACACCACTTCCGCCCTGCGCTGAGTCCTTGCAGGTGAGCGGTCTAGTGCTCCCTCCCCTTACAGTATTTATGGCGTCGTGGCGTAAGCGCGGCGGACGAGCGCAGCGGGAGCGCCGACTTCGCGCCGAAGTCGCGCACAAGTCAAGCCCGTCTGCGCCCGTCCGCGGCCGACCAGGCCCAGGGCCCTGTCGTAACGCCCAAACTTATTCATACTCCTCCCACGACCTCCTGAGACTTAAATCCTCGGGGCCTATTCCGGCTCGCGCTATTAAAGCGGCTAAAGTATGTGGCATTCTTGTTCCATCTGAATTCCCGGCACTTGACCTTCCCCACGAGTCCCTCCCCACATTGCCGCCAACCTCTGTCCCTATACTTATCTATTACCTTAATACCCGTTCCCTTATCCGCCACCAGCTAGAGATCTTTCAACTGCTGCATCAGAGCTCCATTGATATCCTTCTCTTAGCAGGAACCTGGATCACTGAAGATTCTGCCCCCAACATCCTTGCTGCAATCCCTACGGGATACTATATTTTATATGCCAACCGGCCCGCTGGGAAAACGGGTGGCGGAGTGGCGGCTATCATCCGCTCCGAACATAGTTTCACCGAGCTCACGGTGACACCCATTCCAAAAACAGAAGGTTTAGTTCTAAAATTCTCCTCTGCTAAATCGTCTTTTATTTGCATTACCGTATATAGACCTCCTGAACATATGCCTCTCTTCCCCTAACTTTTCAGCGATTTTATCGCTCAACTTGCGATCAATCACACTAACATCCTAGTGATTGGCGACTTCAATTATTGGCCATCTGATGCCCACAAAAGCCAATCCTCCGTGGAATTCTCAGATCTTTTAAATAGCATGAACTTCTTTCAACACGTTCACACCCCTACCCATCACAAAGGCCATATTCTGGACCAAGTCTGGACATCCAACCTTGACATCTCATCTCTTGCTGTCCTCCCCTGCTCCTGGTCCGATCATCACTTTATTTATTTCCAATTACACCTGCACACTTTGTGTCCCCCTCCCTGTGTTAAAAATCTCATGACTCGAAACTGGAAAACAGCTAATCTGTCTGAATTCCATGATTTACTGGCCTCTACTGCACCCATGACATCGACCTCGCTAGAGGATCAGGCTGACCTTCTTGATGAATGGCTGCGTCAGGCCAGCAATAAAGTTGCCCCTTTCAAAAAGATCAAAGCTAAGCGCCCTCATGACGCACAACGTTGGTTCACGGACCAACTCAAAGCGGACAAACTTGCCTTGCGGCAAGCAGAACGCCGTTGGCGCCGCAATTATGACCCACAGCTTAAACTGGTTTACATTGACTCCTTAAAATCTTATAAACACCTGATTTTGACTGCTATGACGGCCTATTTTTCTCAAAAAATACTGGACTCCAACAATAAAACTAAGGACATATTTTCAATTGTCAATGAACTCTCCTTGCCTGACAGAGTCACCCCCCAACCCCAACCTACTCAAACCTTGTGCGATTCGCTAAATTCTTACTTCATCGACAAAATTTCAACCATAAAAAACAATATCCCAACCCCCGCGTCCCCCACCCCTCCTCCTCTTCCCCCCAAGAACACCAGTCTTCTGACGGAGTTTCCTCCCATCTCCCTACAAGACTTTTCCTCTCTTCTTCTCAAAGTCAGCTCGGGGTCCCCAAATGACTGTTGTCCCCCGCAGATTCTGAGAGATGCCTTCCTTGCGCATCCTGGCCCCCCTTTGGCACTACTTAATAACTCTCTTGCCACCGGGGACGTCCCCCGCTCCTTCAAGCAAGCTGCCGTGTTACCTATCTTTATAAAAAAACAACGCGGACCCCACAATACTAAGCAACTACAGACCCATTTCCCTCCTTCCCTACCTAGGAAAATTTTTGGAGACCCATGTCACCCGCTGCATGAGCTCTTTTATTGAGAAATCTTCTTTCCTGGACCCTCAACAAGCAGGATTCAGACCCCTCCACTCCACCGAGGCGGTCATTGTAGCAGTCATGGACACCCTTAGGAAGGGTGCTGATAAAAACCTCTCTCAGGCCCTTGTCCTATTAGATCTCTCTGCGGCATTCGACACGGTCGATCACACCATCTTGATCGACCGTGTCCACAATGCCGGCATACAGGGAGTGGCCCTTGACTGGCTCAAATCATTTCTTAATCAGCGATTACAATCTGTTCGCCTGTCCACGTTCTCTGCACCCTACACATCCCTCACCTGTGGTGTCCCACAGGGCTCTGCACTTTCCCCCCTCCTTTTTAATTTGTATCTTCAACCCCTTCTAGTTTCCCTCCGTAAATCCCCGGTCACCATTTTCAATTACGCGGACGACCTCCAATTAATTTTTCCCATTGATTCCCTTCCTTCCTCCCGCCTTAACTTTCAGTCCATCATGCTGACCATCACAGAATGGATGTATCACAGCCAACTAAATCTGAATCCCACTAAAACTGAGCTCGTTCTGGTGGGGGGCCCTACTCACCCATGGAATTCCACCTTCTGGCCAACAACTCTGGGGACGGCACCTACTCCTGTGAGTACAGTGAAGAGTCTGGGGGTGATCATCTCGGAAGATCTTTCAATGAGACCGCAAATTAACTCTGTCACCTCAGCCTGTTTTTTCCACCTCAGGCGAATTCGCAAAATCAGTAGGTTTCTCACCAGAGAAGCCCTGACTCAAGTCATCATTGCGCTTATCACCTCCAGGCTCGACTATGCCAACATGCTGTATGCGGGGATTCCGGCTTGCCACCTCCACCGACTGCAGCTGGTGCAGAATCAGGCTGCTCGCCTGATCTTCCGCCAGCCTAAACATCAGCATGTCACTCCCCTCCTCCGTAGTTTGCATTGGCTTCCTGTCTCCAAACGCTGCACCTTCAAGCTGGCATGTTCAGTCTTCAAGGCCCTTTTGGACACAGCCCCCGCGTTCATTTCCTCGGTCTTGACTCGCCATATTCCCTCTAGAGCTCTCCGCTCAGCATCTCTCAACCTCCTTGTGGTCCCCAGATTCAAACGGAAAAAGCATGGTGGTTTGAGCTTCTCGGTTCTGGCCCCCTCTACGTGGAACTCCTTGCCACCCTCACTTCGTCTATGCCCCCACTATGACAGTTTCCGCAGACTACTTAAAACCCTGCTCTTCCAATCTGCTTACCAATAACTCCCTCGCCCTGGGTCACTGTATTTGTCAATGAGCGCCATGAAACCGCTGGTGAAAGTGCGCTATACAAGTAATTTTAACGTAACGTAACGTAAAGTGCATTTTAGAATGTTTTTCTTCAGAGGAGACAGTTTACCTACAACAAGCGAACATGCCCCCTTCCTAACACCTTACAGATTTAAATACAGACCAAACTAAAGGCTGATAAATAGTTTCAGTGGCTATGCTTTATTTTGGTGACATCCTCTCCATGTAGCTGTTCTAGGCAATAGGGATCTTTTGGAACCTGGGGGTGCTCATGTGAACAAAATTGTGTTAACTGGGAAAGTAGGAGGAAAACAAGTGTAGGACATTGCCAGTGAGCCCCAGTCAGAACTCCCAGTTGTGGATGAGGTTTGGATAGTCGAGTGCATCAAAGGCAGCTGAAGGTCCAGCAGTATCAGGAGGTAGAAGTCATCTTCATCAGAGGTAATGGGTGTCATCTACAATATGTAAGGTAGTGATCTCTGTGAAACAGCCAGATTGGTAGTCATGCAGGAGATGGTTAGCCGTAAATGAGCTATATGTTCTTGGAGTTGAGCATAGACTGCTTATTCAATGATCTTGCCAATGACGGGTAGGTGAGTGATGGGCCAGTATTTGGCAAGGTCATTAGGGTCCAATGTAGATATCTTTAAGAGTGGAAGAATCTGTCCTGTCTTGAGAACTTCTGGAAAGATGCCTTGAGTGAGGGAGACACTGGCAACTCTGAGTAGGGTTGAGACAGCATCCTTGAAGAATTCTTTAATGAAGGATGAGAGTAGGACATAGTCTTCGCAGGGAGCAGCTAAGAGAAGCGGTGGGCGTAAGAGCAAAAGTAGGATATGGGATGTCATTGCTTCTATATTTAAATTATGTTATTTGCAAGGGTCCTAATGGCATTCTCTGCCAATCCTCTGGGAGGGAAGAGGAGAGCCATATATAAGAAATATATTTGCGTTTTCACAGTGGTGTACAAAGTTCCTTGAAGCCACACCATTGGATCTAAGTGGCCACTTTGCACTCCAGCTTTTAGATGTCTCCTAAAAAATTATAAATGAAAGAAGAATGACACAAATGATCAGGAAAAAAGAATGGCATAAACCAAAAGAGATTTTTAGTTTTTTATGGGTGATTTTTTGGAGGGGGAGGGAGAAGCATGCCTGTTATGTTTTATTTAATGCTAAAAATATAAACAGGCTTCACTATCAATGAAAAAGAGTCTACCTCCTGAAAGGGAAAATCTATGTGCCTAGTTGTTACCCTTTACCACACACAACTAAAAAAAAGTACTCTCCATGCAACATGTTATGACAAACCCTGAGTCAAGCCCAACTAAAGCCTTCCAAATTCCTGCCTTCAAGGTCTGATAAATGAACTCGAGGTGAACACAGGCCTCTTCTCCTTCATCTTTTTAGAAACTCCTGAAGTGTTACTGAAAAGGTGAACCTGTAGGCCCCTATGAAAAATAGCTCACAGGGTTTCTCTTATCGATCAATCATACAGTTGACCCACTCAATAAGAAATATAATCCACTGGGACTGAAATTCATTAACTTCTTTAATCATATGTGTTATCTCATAAAATTCTGAATATGCTTGGCTCAGACTGCAATAAATTGATTTACATCACACAGAAGTCTAAACATTGGAGGCTGTATACACTTTCTAGGAGCCCAACTATACGTATCCAATCTTACAATTATTAGAAAGAATCATTCACTACCATAAAATCCTAAGCTTCTGTCTTCCCATAGCTGTATCTATAATACAGTGTTCTCGATGTGGTCTAAGGTGTACAATGCACAGCAGACAGAATGATTTGCTGCATGTCACTCACCATGGCCAATTTAGCATACTATGTTTGTGATATTTTGTTTTTCAAAATATGGTAATCCATTGAGTACATTGTGTGAATGTTATGACTGAACATACAAGGCAGTAATCAGAAGTACAAAAAGACAGCACTGCTCCACTGTCAAAATAGATGCACACGTCCCATCAAAAGAACTACATATGATCCAAGCAGAATTATGCAACCCTGGGTCTTACAACTCAGAGACTCCACATTCTCAAGCCTTCAGTGATAAAGCCTCCTAAGAGTTAATCTAAAAAATTAAACAACTAGATGACCACCTCAAGAGACAAATACTATCTTCCAAAACACAAGACCACTTCAGAGACAGATATAATTGTTCTACTATGTTGTAAAACCTGCAAGTTGCTCTCAGAAAAAGAAATTCACAATGTTTTAAGCCAAGTAAGCACTCAGATTTTCTATAGGGCACTGCTTCAACCCCCAATCTTTGAAGGTACTTTTCTGACAACCTATGCCAGGGAAATAGCTACACACCTGCAATCTTTTCAATCTGAGTTGAAGACCTCCTACATCAGACCACTTGTCAATAGAAAGAATATTGACTTGTTCATTGTAGCAAACTGCAAACCAATATCTAATGGTCCATTCCTTAATAAACCAATTGAAAGAGCATTTTTTCCCAACTCTCCAATGTCACTGAGGAAAACATCCTGTTGTCGAATCAACAGTTTGGATTCAGACAAGGCAGGGACCCAAAATCAGCTATCATAACCATATGGGACAACTTTAAAGATATTGTTGATAACAATGATGCAGCTGCACAACTACTACTGGCCTAATCAGCAACATTTGACATGGTCCACCATCATACATTACTACTTAGACAGTTGCAGCTCAGCATATGTGAAAATCTGTAAACTAAATGGCCTCTTACTTCAAAGACGACAAAGCTTGGTATGCCTGATACCTCCCACATACAGCCTGAACTGTGGTGTCACCCAGGCAGCCAGATCTGATTAAAACCTACAAGCTGACTTGCTACAATCATGCAGATGAACACAAACACCAACCTACCACCATAAGTCTCAGAGATCTTGATACCAAACTAGCCATGTTCAGAGAAGTGAGGAACCACGTAATAACCATGAACACATATCTGTCCCTGATCCCACAAAGTCAATAGGAACTCCTTGTTCACAATAAAAACACAGAAACACATTTTTCTGTACTTTTGACACCAACAAAGGCATAAACTCTCCTCACTCCGGTGATATCCATAGCAGGATACACCAACAACCTATGACTAAGGACCCCATTCTTTGATATACACAAACTACAACAAATCCAGACACCAACATCAAGACTTCTCCTCTGACTGCACCCCCAAGGAGCATTTGATGGCAGTCTTAATGGCTCTTTCTATCTACCAATAGCTAGGCAATCAATGTTCAAGGCACTTTGCCCAGATCTCATTAAATATAATGTGTATAATGTTTTCCAATACTTTGGATAGTTGCTTAGAGATGAAGGACTTTTATAAATCAAATAATTTATCATTAAAAATGGAAGTACAATATCTGGTACAATTGAATGGGAGAGAAGAAGCTTAAGAAAAACTCAGCTACATGTAAGATCCTGGGGCTGTATTACACACGTGCCCTGGGGGCGCAATGGGTGTGTACCCTTGCTTCATTTGCCCCAGGGCGCTTTGATATTACAGAAGGGTCCACAGAAGCTTGTCCAGCCCCTTCTGTAATACTGATTGTGCAGGCACACATGTAGCGCCAGCACCATCTTCAGAGGGCATTCCTACATTTGAATGGGGGCATTGCCTCATGCAAATGAGGGGATCTCTTTGCCTTTGCACCTGATGTGGGCACAAGGGCAAAGATTCAATCAGGAGGCACAGTGGCAGTGTGCCAAAAAAGGCGGTGCTCTCTCAGTGTGCCTTGTGAGGGCAGCCCTCTGGTGGGGACAAAAGGGGTACCATGGACCTCCGAGCATTTCCCGCATATGGGTGCAGTCACCCGCATGCTAGGGGACTTCTGTCCCCACTGTAAAGTGCTGGCAGAGGGCCGTCTGCACAGTGAAACACAGAGCGCCTGATTAAAGCAGCCGCTCCATATTTTTGTGAATGCACTGCTCCAAAGCACACCGAGTTCCTGACTGCTCTGAGAGCAGCACATTCATTCTAACCTGGTGCTCAGTTCATGTTTGCGCCAAGGGCACCTGTATAAAGGTGCGCCATGGCGCACACATGAGAAGTGAGCCTGAAATATAATATGGGCCTGGTGTCCTTTAGCTCAGCATGGGCATAATTAATCTGCTCCTGTGTTATAAGGTAATATGCACTATGTTGTGAGGAGGTGGAAACAATCTAGTATTCATCTTTAATTCTCATCTAAACAAGTAAGCGTAGGTATTTATGTACAGAAGTGTTTTTCACCTACCGATTTTTAGGCATTTACTTTCATTTAATTTCCTCAATCAGTACACCCACCATAGAAGCATATCATCCATTTGGTTTATGCCATTAAGGTGTTTCCAGGTCTCACTAAATGGCTGAATAGCCAGATTTCAAACAGCAAAGGACTCTGCAGCCAATATCATCGCATTTCCTTAGGGATCACAAACACATAACCTCATCCATGTCCCCATCTCAGCGAATTATAATCCAACAGTGACATGGATGTGGTTTAAAGCCCTCTCAATAGTTTATTTACACCTGTACATCCTGGGTATTCCTTCACTGACTGAAAACATGTGTCAATTTGTCCGGATACAGACCTAAGGGGCAGATGTATCAAGATACCCTTTTGCAATTCTCAAATAGCAATTTTTAAGGAATCACTATTTGAGAATTGCAAAATGGTATGTATGTAGAAATTCGCTATTTTTTTAGCGATTTCTTAAAATTCTTATTTGCGATTAGCAAATTGCTAATCGTAATTAAGGAATAATTTCACATTCATTTCTATGGGCCAGGAGGCCCATAGGAATGAATGTGAACTTATTCTCAATTTGCGATTCGCAATTTGCTAATCGCAAATTGAGAATAATTTCAAGGGTGCAGGGGTGTCTCAAGGACACCCTGCTACACCCCCCTGAAATTGACATGTGTGCACATATGGCGCACATACATGCCCTAAGGGCATGTATGAGCGTCACATGGCACCTTTACAAATTGCAAAAAGTGCATTTGTAAAAGAATTTGCAAATTACCACCAACTACAAGTTGGTGGTAATTTGCGATTTCTTAGCCTAAATTCGCAAAACTGAAATGCTTAATACATAGCATTTAGGAAATCGCAATTTGCGATTTCTTAAATGCTTGCGCAATATTAAGGAATCGCAAAATTTGCGATTCCTCAATATTGCGAGGCTCTTTGCATGATACATGCCAATTCCCGTTTTTTTTGTCGCAAACGCTGCTATTTTGCGATTCGCAGCGTTTGCAACAAAAAAAACCCTTGATACATCTGCCCCTAAGTTCCTCTTCTGCCTTGCTTCTAGACCATTTCTAAGATTAGGGAAAAGCACATCGAATGGAGCGAATTTTCAGTGTTGGCTGTATCCAAATTGAAATTCCTTCTCTCTATTTAATTAAAATCAATGATTAACAGTCAGTATAGTATGCACTATCTTAGACATACTTTCAGTTGTTTCTAATTTATATTACACCGTTCTGTCCTACTAAAGCATTGTCAGCCAGCTTTACAAAAACATCAACACGCTTATGATGAAAATGCTCAGTCTCTTTTAATTATAAGGTATAATAAATTGATGACTGCATAGTGAAGGTGGGAGTAGGGTGTAAGAAGGAAAGTGGGAAGGAGTGAGTAAGGGAATTAAAAGGGGTATTGGAAGTAGTAATTGTGGACACAAGATGCTAAGGAATAGGTAGGAAGAAAGTGTGAAGGCTAAAAGGAAGGGGCTGTGATTGAATTCAAAAGGTAAGTGAAAGAAGAAGTGTAGGCTAGTTAAATAGTGATAGGAAGGAAGGTGAGACATGCAAAGAGGTAGGAATGTAAGACGTGAGGAGAAGGGAATAGAATGCAGGAGAGAGGAAAGGGATAGAGCAGGTTTGAAAAGCTGAAAGTGAACCTATTTTCTTTTTTTTTAAAGACTTTGTATGAGATCATTATGTGATCACTAGCCCTCCGATTCACAAATTCACATGGACGGTGACCACAAAATAATATTTTCAAATCTACTAAACCCCTTTTGTAGTTCATAAAAACTTTTCCGGATTGCAAAAGAGGTTTTAGGACTCATTCAAACTCACAATTAGGAGGAGCTTGAAAAGGGTCCTCTCCTCTCTGTGATTTGCAATTAAATTTATTAATGATTTGTGACCACAATTGCATTAACAAAGCATTGAAAAGTGACCAAAACCTCAAAGAAATAAGGTGGAGGACAGTCACCTAATTGGAAATATAAAATGATAATAACTCCACCTTATTATGAGTTTATTTTTCAGAAGGCTCTGAGGGTGAGGGGCAGGGCTGTCCACAGAGCAGGGGAAAGCATGGTGAGCATTTTTTAAGTGTGCATGATGGTCTTGCTGGCTGTCTTGGACCAGCCAAACAGTCAAGTGCACTTAGCATGTTCTCCAACAGACTGGGTGGAGAATATGTACAGGCTACCAGTGCATGTCAGAGTGCTAAACCACGGCACTCAGACCAATCATGGTGACAGCCGCGTTGTGAATAGCTAAGGGAGTCTGCTTTCTGCTGGATCAAAGAGGATGGACGAGAAGCGTCGGTCGGCAGTGCAGGTAAGTGAATTTTAATTTTTTTCTTAACCCCCGTCCGATCACTACTGCCCTGTAGCAGCCGCTAGTGAGAAGATGGTAACTCATTCATTCGTTGGTTAATCTTTATTTGGTTTGAAAAAACAATAAAAGATGCAGAATAAACAGTTCATACATATTGATAAAATACAGTTAAAATACAAATAATTCCATTATTACCGCTGTGGACAAATACAGTTAATAAAATGTTTCATGTACAACAAAATACCAGCAAATCGATAAATCAAATGAAATGTGATACAAACGCTAAGCTTACGATTCAATATAATTGAAACATAGAAGGGAATATACAATCCAGGCTGAGGTAGGAAAGTGTAAGTACTAGTAAGTTACATGTAAGTTTTTAAAGCTCTCATCATAGACTCTAAATAGCAAGCAGAGGTGAAAATACTTTGAAAGTGCATATATGCAAACTTAAAGCAGCTCGTAACATGTGCAAGGGATTCATGTTGGTGACTGAGGCTCTCTGCATGGTCTCTAGACAATTCTAAAGTGCAAATGCAAAACGTTCATTTAGTTAATTAAAACAAGACATACAACATTAAAATGGCATGCCTTTCCCCCCCGTAATAAATAAACAGCAAACAAATATCTGCTAACACTAAAAACATCATATCGCTTTTTAGTATTCTTTTCGCATCAGAGAAAGACCTAATTCCCAAGTTCCGACAGATGGGTCTAATCCATTTTGCCTCGGGATGGTGTATGCTGGGCAGAAGAATGGTACATGTAAATCATTTTCTTGTACCTTGGATTGACATAACAAACAACTTTCCTCATTGTTCTCACCTATTTTCCGAACCCATTTCACTGTATTAAAATTCATTTGCAAAACACCAAAATGAAATTTCATGTCAGAGATTTTACCATCTGAGGCTGCACTTCATCCAGCTATTGCTCAAATGTCGGAATTGATTTCATAAGAAGGAACTTGTACGTTAAACTACCAATGTCTGAACTGTGGGAAACACTACTTTGTATATATGCCCAAAAAGTGGTTTTCAATATTTTTGGGGAGGTTGATGTTAGTAAAGTAGGTGCTTCCCAAAAATGGTTCAACCCAAGTTTACAAAATGAAAAGGGGGGGCTCTTGGCCCCCCCGCCCGCATGGCGGCGCGGCGACCGCCTTCACCTCCGTGCCACTCGATGGTGGGGCGTGCCCTTCTGGGCGCGCCTCACCACCGATTGGTAGGCGCCCTCCCGGACCCGGAAGTCATTGTAAGACGTCCGGGTCAGGGGGGCGGGCCGCAGAGGGGGCTGGGTGGGGGGTGTAGCCACCCCCACCGGGCCCCTTAGGAATAAAGAAGCAGGGGAGCGCCCGGGAGACCCTTTTGTTCCCTGGACGCTCCCCCACAGCGTGTCGTGCCCCGCGCTCTGGGCTTCTCGTTTTCCCTCCCACCATCCCTGGAACGGAACAGTTGATGCTGTACTTGTTTGGTTTATGTGTAATTTGCTAGATTATTGTTATCAATTTCCATGCGTAAGTGAACTTTATGTGGTTTTTGTATTTTGCTGATGATGCTTTCTCTAGGAATTTTTTCCCCTTTTAGTGAAATGTGCTGAAATATGTTTTGATGCTCCGATTGTGTTTAGGCCTTTTTTCCCTTTTGTAGCTATCCGTTGATGCGTGATGTGATTTAGCTAGAGTAGTTGTCCATTAGTATTCTTTCCCATAGGTCGTCGTATTTATGAGGTATGGGGCATGCGGTAAGGTCATGACCGGTGAGCAGCTATTTTTAAGGTCTGAGGGGGCGGGCATCATCCCATGGAGGTTCCCGCCCAGGGGGAGGGGCCATTGGCCCCTCCTAGAACTTCAGGGGCAAGGTAACTGGTGCTTCAAAGGGGCGCGGGTTGGAGTAGTCACGCTTTCCTTAGGCTGGTAGCCACCCCGCGCGCATACTTATGACGTCACCGGATGGCGCAGAGTAAGGGCCCTCCTTTAGTGGGTAAATGGAGTTCACGGCGTGGACCGGGTAATTACCAGGCCCGGCTGCGCATGCGCACATCTCTAGGTAAGGCCCAGCTAGTAGGACCTGACACCGGTTAGCGACCTTGCCATATGACCAGAAATGTAGTATACAAAAATCTAGATGAGGATGTTAGATTCGGTTAGGAAACCATCTGTATTAGAGTTTCTGTTAAGGTTAGTCTCTCAAACTTGTTGACAATATTGTATCTAATGTCCTGCTGATTTTTGTATAAATTGTTTACCATGCAATTAAAATTTTATAATTTTATATCTTAATAAATGCGGACGGGGGGTCTTGCGACCCCCCGCCTTCCAAAGATAACCATGTTTCACGTCCATGTGTCCGGGGGTTGGTGTGGGCAGTTGGAGGGGGGGGCGGCAGCCAGTCGCCGACCATGCCTTGTGTGCACATGCTTAACCCACTGGAAGCTAGAACACTGATCAAACCATAACTCATTCACAAAGGGGAAGGGGTCCCTTTTGAACAACTTCCACTTTGGGTGTTGTCTTGGCTAGTTTTGAAGGGAGTAGGGAGTGGTCCTCTTCTCACCAGTGGCTTCCCAAATTGAAAGCATTTTTTAAAGCAGTTTCAGTTCCTTAAAGGAACATGAGCACTTCTTTTTGAAAAAAAGTTTTTCATTTGGGAATGAGAGCACCACCATGGTGATCTGCTGTTTCCTGTAGGCCACCAACCCTGTAGTTGTAGCCAAGCAATGGGGCCCTCAAATGGTGACCAGCACCTCAAAAGGGCACACTATTAAGTTGTTATGTCTGCCCAACCTTGTGTTAAAAATTTGAGAGCACAGTGCAGTGGCGGCTCCTCCGCTACGGCAGAGAAGAGACTCCCCACTGCTCTTAAAGTAGTGAAACAGGGAAAAATTTTAATGATAATAACGTTATTATCATTTTATTTTTTGTTTCTGCGGAGCTGTGTTAGGGTGAGGCGGGGCTTGTGGCTCAGGAAGGAGGAGTGGTTTGTGCACACTTAAGTGTGCATGACTGCTCGGCCAGCCGTCTTTGCCCAGCCAAACATTCATGCGTACTTTGCCTATTCCTCACCAGGCTGTAATGCACAGTCTGGTGGGGAATATGCACAGGCTCCCTGTCGCCATCTGAGCACCGAACCACCGCGCTCAGACCAATCACAACACTGCATTTGTAGCGTTGTTTTGCTCAGGGGAGCCTGTGTGCCCGGCAGCTTCCTGCATCTTCTTCCGGACAGGAGTCAGGAAGAGAAGGGAAACGGAGATGGAGGAGAGGCGGCGGAGATGGAGGAGAGGAGGAAAAGGTAGGTGTTTTAAAAAATATATTTTTCACCCCCACCCGCCACCCCTGTTCCCTACCACGTTTAGTGCAGTTTTTTGAATAGCCGTTCTACAGCTTCATGAGACTAGACATTTTGCATGTGACCTATTAGCACATAGGTCATATTGCAAAATTACAGACAGATCTGAAGAAGCTGGTGCACCGTTTGAACCACAATTTCCGACCTGACTGTTAGTACATTGGGCATTTTATCCTGAACTATCAGCCTGATTCATCAACGGGCCGTTTTGCGAGCCCCTAATAGCGATTCATAGCGAATCGCTATTAAGGACTCGCAAAACGGTATTCATGTAGGAATTGCTAAATAAATAGCGATTCCTACACATTCCTTATTTGCGAGTAGCAAATTGCTAATCGCAAATAAGGAATAACTCCCCATTCATTCCTATGGGCCAAAAGGCCCATAGGAATGAATGGGGAGTATTCCTTATATGCGATTAGCAATTTGCTACTCGCAAATAAGATAGCGATTTAAAGGGTGCCAGGGGTGTCCAACGGACACCCTGTAGCACCCCTGAAATGTAATCTACATTGGAGTTGCGCACACACATGTCCAAAGGACATGTGTGTGTGTAACATGCAAAAGAAAAAAATGCACTAAAGTGCTTTAATCTATTTTTTCGCTATTTACCACGAAGTCAGACTTCGTGGTAAATAGCGGCCAAATATAGCGAAATAGCAATTTAAAATTGGTTGATGAATTGCATTTAAGGAATCTCTAATAGAGATTCCTTAAATGCAATTCCTCGCACAATAGCGAATTCTGTAATAGCGATTATTGCATTTGGGATGATGAATCCCAAATGCAATAATTGCACTCGCAAAGGGCCAGATTCTCAGAATCTGGCCCTTTGCGAGCGGATTTTCTTTTCATGAATCAGGCTGTATATTCATTAAGAAGAGCAAACTATAATTATATTAGAAATATTAGAATTAACATGTACTCGGTCATTTTTTAAAGAAATTTGACGCATGGTAGTAAACACGTTATAAATAATAGAAACCAAGGAAAATACATTGATGACAGATTATACTCTTATGGTAGAATTGATATATAAACCACTTCCTCTTAATGTGAATGATCCAAAGTAAAAAAAAACCAGATACAATCTGATTTAAATATATTCACAATATGCACAAACAACATAGGTGATTTGTCACATTTTTTGCATTCGAATGTTGCAATATATAAATGAATCCAATTATTCAAACAGGAAACTCTCATTCAGTTTGCAAGTGACATAGTGTCTAATTCGCCCAGGTGCGTTTAGTTGTAAATGTGCGTCTATGGCCGAAAATCCTTCATTTACTTTTGTGGGCATTCACAAAGTGAAATACGACCACTTCTCACCCTGGAATTGTTTGGGAAGTTACTGCAGCCAATCTCCTATTCAGGATCACCTCCACATTTCCTGCGTGTGCATGAGAATGGCTTTCTCCATTGCACAACATGTTTTCAATGCAGATAAAAAAATAAAATAAACAAATGTCCTTGTGTTGCTCTGTATGATCCTCACAAAGGGAAACGGCAGCCTTAAAAAAAACAGTCACAATAGGTATGATAGTATGACTGGAAACCTTTGTCGACGTGGTCTTCTAACTAACAGTCCGCCGTTTGTTTACATGAAATGGGCCCAGTGTTTTACCCTGTATGGACCAATTCTTTTTTTTTTCTTTTCTGAATTCTGAAATTTGTTTACCACGGCATTTGCATAACTTCGTCCCAATAGTATAAACATGTTGGTATTTTAACCCAGTGTGTTCATTGACGTGAGTGAAGTGGCTGATGTGTCAACAAGAGTTGAGTAAGTTTCACAGAAAATGCTTTGCGAATCAGGCCAGGATATTCAGGAGTGACTCAAATCTAAGGCAAAAGAACATCACCTTGCAGCAAAATCATCTGAGTGTTTTATTAGGACGGCTTCTGAAAGGAAAGCCAAGAACTGCATCATATAGTTGAGGGTGACACAGAGTTATCAGGTAACCCTATTCAGAAGCCCAAGGTATACTTATTGATGATATCCATCGTGATACTGATTGTATTGATTTTTCTACTTGCACGAAAGAGGTAGCACACCCGTCACTCAAAACTTGTGTCAGTGAGTTGTGCTACAACTCTATGGTCATCGAAGATTTTAGGAAATGCCTCCCCACTGCAGTTTATTTTTTCATTAGAACATTTCACCATAATGTAAATTAAGTGCTGCTGAAAAAGAGTTCCAAAAATCCTCTTTCCAATTGACCCCAAGTGTCTCGGATTTAGTTGACAGTTATAATATATATTCCTTAAACCCTTGATCTCCTGGGGTATTGTTCTTTAACCTCTCTTCAAGAGTTCCTTCGGTGAACAGGAAGTGATTTAATTGGGAACAGGCAGCTCCAGTGTTGCAGAAATTAAGTTGTCAGCTCTGTTGCTGCAGTTAAGTTTGCACGTGCTTTCCCTATAGGCTGGCTGAAGAAGTCTGGCATTCTACTTTAAGGACTACACATTTTTTTCGTTCTGAAATATTTTGGGCTAACTTTCTTACAGACTTGTCATCCTGTATGTCAAGAGGGGTTTGCGTGCATTTTGCAGAAATAATGTATAACGAGACCCATTCAAAAGACATAAATATAAATACAAATATATATATATACATGTATATATATATATATATATATATATATATATATATATATATATATATATATATATATATATATATATATAACTATATATCTACATGTATATATAAAGGTTATTCGATCAATAGCATGATCATTTACATCAACAAGATCACAAACAGTACAATAATTCATAACAGCATAAAAAGTCAGAATTTACAGTAAAATCGAATTTCACATCCCTTACAACAGTTATATGTATAACATTTTATAATTTCAAATGAGATCGAAAAAGGAGACTTCCAATTTTACCTCAAATCTGAGATATGACAATTTAAACTTTCTTAGCCCCAATGTTCCAGTAGCAAGACTATGGCCGGCTTGCTTACATGATCAGTTATCTTTCACACAGTATTCTTTTACCATTTTTGATCTCAACCACCAAGCATGAAGCAAGTATCTAGAAATTGTAAATACGAGCCAACTTGAAGGGTCGAACCTAAATATGCCTGAGGCATCAGAGGGGCGCGAGAAAGAAAGCAAACAACAGGCAGGAATTATTCAGGTTTTCCTAAGATTTACATAAATGGGACAAAAAAAGACGAAGTGTTCTAAAGTCTCTGGAGAAGAGTGACAAGACGGGCACAGAGATGTTACAGAGGCATTTGCCCAAGTACATTTCCTAAAAGTTAGAAGGAGAACCCCCTTACCTAAATTGAATATAAAGTGCTCGTGCCTGCGGAGGTTCAACATCATCCATAAACAAATCAAAAGCAAACCAACCCTTGACATTCAAGAAGCTGGAAGTTAAAGTGCTGAGTGCATTAACATTAGTGCTTAGTGAATCAACATGCTCCCAGTACCTTTTTTTTTTAGCAGGGGTACCATTTTTATTTATGGACTTTGGGTCCTCCCACATGAACCCCAAACCCAGTTTAATAAAACAATCCTTAACCAGGCGTCCTGAATGTTTTTGTAGTATTAGTAATTCTTCCAATGCATCCTTTAATGGGATCTGGGTACCACTGGTTCATAATCTTACCCAAAACAAAAGTACCTTAAGAATAGCATAATAGTTAATTTATTAAATCTTTATTTCGGCCATACGGCCATCAAAGATACACTACAAGAAAAAACATATACACCATAAAACATCATTAATAGTAATAAGACATACTTGTACATTATAAAATCGTTCATATCTGTAGGTTAAAACTATAAGGGTTTACATATAGGAGACTGGAGCTAACTCAATGACCGTGACTTCAGCAAACTGGTGCGAATATGCCAGACATTGGTAAGAAATTTAGCCAATGCAAACACAGTTGGACTCGAAAGATCAGTTTTTAAAATTCTATACATTGGGAGATACTCTCTGCCACCAAGGTTTCTAATAAGTGGGAGAAGCCAGTATCTCCTCGCTTTCGAGTACGTGGGGCAAAACAGAACTACATGCAAATCACTTTCCTCAGCATAAGAGCATGTTGGACACTGCTTAGGGGAGGGCGGGTTTGTCCAAGAGCTCGTAAAAGCCCGTAAGGGCAGGATGCCGTATCTCCATTGCAGAAACAGCTTCCTGGCCAGCACGGGGGACATAGCGTCCAGCACCCTTTCCATCCTGTATATATCTTTGCCTAGCATAAATACAGAGGTCAGTGATCCCTCTCGCTGATTTTCCATAGCCGAGGATAGTTTATGAGCGTGATAGGCATCGACCAAATTTCTGCGTGAGATGCTTAATGAGGCCTCAGCAGGATCGGACCAAAGATCAGGAAACCCCAGTGACGTACATAGATTCTGAATATATTTTAGCCAAGGGATCTGTAACGCTTTTGGGTGGGATATCAGCTCCCCTAGTTCAGCCCTGTAGGCTAAAAGTGCTTCACTGCTCCACAGTCTTCGCCAGAAGACTATGGGTCTCAGTCCTATTTCATCGGCTATTGGTCTCAATCCCAGATCCAACCTCAGGGGAAGGAGCGGGGTACTTGGCGGGAGTGCAGTTATCTGCCTGATAAAATTATTCTCAGTTACCGACAGACTGCGAGTTGGTGTATGTCCCCACAGTTCCGCCCCATACATTGTGGCGCCCCTGGCCTGCGCTTTGTAGATCTGGATGAGCGGACCCAGAGGCCGATAAGTCGAATTTTTCAACATCCGTGTAATGCCCCCAGTGGTCTGTACCAGTTTAAGGTTGGCCCTGGTCCGGTGTGCCCCCCACAACATGGACTCATTCAAGGTTACACCTAAGTAATCGAAGGTGGAGACTCTTTCCAACCGTGCCTCTCCCAGCAGTGGATTCGGGCGCAATTTTTTACTTGGATTCAGGACCATGAATTTTGTTTTTCCAGCATTAATTTCTAGGCCCCTATCCATACAAAAGGCCACGAAAGAATCAAGGATCCGCTGGATCCCCATTGGGGTTTTGGACAGCAGCAGGGTGTCATCTGCAAACATAATTGCAGGCACCCTGCTGCCGTTCAATTTCGGAGCATCAGTGTGTTCAATGCCATTCAAATGGGCGATTACCCCGTTGACAAAGAGGCAGAACAGTGTCGGTGCGAGCACACAGCCCTGCCTAACCCCCCTGTCAACGGGGAATCTGTCCGTCAACTCCCCCGACTTTCCACACCGCACCCTGGCATAGTTGTTGTGGTGTAACCTCTGCAAGATTATTAGAATGTCCGCAGGTACGCCCATCTCGGCCAGGACCCTCCAAAGTTTGCCTCTGGGCACCAGATCAAAGGCGGCTCTTAAATCCACAAATATTGTGTATAAGCTGCCACCATCGAAAACCACTGTCCTCCAGTAAATGATGTTCAATCGGAAGACCTGGTCCACCGTTGATACTCCCTTCCTAAATCCAGCCTGGTAAGGACTAAGGACTTCCGTTTCTTCTGCCCAGTCCTGGAGCCGATTGAGCAGTACCCTCCCAAGGAGCTTCTGGGGCACATCAATCAGACTAATTGGTCTGTAATTGGCTGGAAGCAGGGGCGAGCCCTTCTTAAATATGGGAACCACCTCCGCCCCCAGCCAAGTACTTGGGACTTCCATGCCGCATAAGACTCCATTAAACAAAACGGCTAGATATGGGGCCCACACATCTGGTTCCTGCTTAAAAAGATCTCCAGGCAGGCCGTCAAGACCTGGCGCCTTGCCCGAGGCCAAACCAGCTATTGCTGCCCTAACCTCTCCCACTGTTACTAATTCCCCCTCATATGTCCCCTGAGGACTGCAAGTATCACCCATGCTATCTCCCCCCATCGAGCTATAAAGGGTTTGAAAATGAGCCTGCCAGACCCCAGCTGCGATGTTGGGCTCAATAGCTGAAAGGAGGTTCCCGACCCCCCATTCACTATTCTCCAGAACATTCTGTGGTCTCCCATTACAAGGGATTTGTTGAGCTCCTCCCATTGGCTCTCCTCCCATTCAATTTTAGCATGGGCAAGTACTTTTTTATATGCCCGTCTGCTTTCTCTTAGCGTCTCCCCACCTGAGCCCTCCTTAATATTTCTTAGAAGTTCTTGTTTTGCTTTTTTACAGGCCGCATTATACCACATGGTTTTTGGCGCTTGCCCCCTACTTGCATTATGTGCGTTGCTATACAGGAAAGGACTCATACCCTTTATAAGATCTTCATGGGCCTGGTATAATTTACCAAGTGTTTCCGTATTGCCCCTCTCAATGTCCAGCCCTCCTACACTCTCTAGGATGGGGATTAGCCCCGCATAAAGCTTCGGGAGTTTCTCCTGGCTTGCAACTATTTTTTCCCACCTGATCCTTTTTTTGCTGTTGGCCAAAAGCAGTTCAGGTAGGTTTCCCTCACTCGCTATTATGGGTTGTTGGAGGCCAGGATGTGTGAGATCCAGTTCTAATGCGTTGTGATCACTTTCCAGCCGTTCGGTAACCCTAAAATCCCTAATGGTAGGCCAGTTGGTTATCTGTACCAGAACATAGTCCAAGCGGGATTTTCTTCCCGCTCTGTTAAAGGTTGTTCTACTAGGTACATCTGATTTAATTCGCCCATTACAGGCTCTAATTCCAAACTTTAGGGTTAGGGCTGTGATCTGCAACGCCAAGGGTGTCCAAGCCTTCGGGGGAGGAGCTTCTACCGATGGTACTGACCACCTGGCCTCTTCCTCCATCTGGAAGCCTTCTAAGAGGCCAGGCAGCGGCTCAAATTGGGAATTTAGGTCCCCCCCTACTATATAGGGTAAATCCCCGGGTATTTCAGCTAGGTAGGTTGCAAGCTCATCAATCGTAGGTGACTCCCTGGCTACTCCCACTGGCCTAGAGTAGACATTAATAAAGGCACGTTTTACTTGATTCGGCCAGGATAGTAAGACCACAAGGATATCGTCAGATGGTACCACTAAGCGTGAAGCCTCACAGCCTAGGTGGGAAGCTACCCATGTTGTTAATCCACCAGAAGGACGGCCTTTGCCCTCCCACCTGGCCGGGATAGAAAAGGACTGGTATCCCTGATGGGTATGTTCCTCCCTGGCCCAGGTCTCCTGAAACATGCACACATCCCCTGTCTCAATGTATGCAACCCAGTCTGGGGTAGACAGCTTGTTGACAATTCCAGCCACATTCCAGCAGATAAGTCTCAGACGCTCTGTATCAGGCGTCACGGGAAGGGGAATATTGGATTGAGCCGGCTCAGTTTGATCATAGTTGGTTACAACGGGTACAATTTCTGTAATGGCTCCAACTGGCTCGGGAGAATCACTAAAGCCATTTTCCGTGATCATAGTTTCCGGGGCTTTATTTGTAAACAGTCAATCAACCCCTTCCAACCCCCCCCAAACAGTTAAACCGATTATAATGGAAGAAGGGGGTATCCGGCAGTTGGTTAACTGGACGTACGGCATGTTCCCGATATCTAGGTCTCCGCTCTACCCTTGTCCAGTTGCCTTGTTCTGGCTCATGGTACATACGGGTGGGGGGGAAGAAAAAGGAGACTGGCAGGGACTGAATAGTGGAGTCCAGTGATCTATTCGTCCCTGCACAAATGTGTAGAACTGTGCCTGGGTCACGAAAGGAGACCATAATACAATCCCCCATGATTGTTTTCCTCGTCCTCCCCAGCCAAGGTACCCTTCTAACCATGGTGATCTCATTATTAAAATGAGGAGGTAAGGGCCTATTCCAGTTAAGCCACTTGATGACTTTCCTCTTGAGTGTTATAAAATTTTCTTTTTCACCGCTTTCCAGGGAAGGGGCACCCGCCAGTACTACCATAAAGCTATTGGCTTCCGGGGGCAAATCCGGTCTCCGAGTTCTAGGTGCAAACCTCCCTTCCTGAGGGGGGGGAGAGCTGACATTGGGTTGGGCTCTATGGGTTGTGCCAAGGGATGGTCCATGTGTGGCTGCTACTGCTAGCTCAGGAGGGGCAGTATTAGGGCTGCTCAATGGGGGTGGTAGTTGAATAGACATAAGTGGTGGCAAGGGAGCGACTACGGGGGAGCCCTGCATAGGGCCCACATTGGGGTTGGATGGTAGTGAACGGGGAGGGAACCTTGCAGAGGGATTTTGCCCTACCGCTTTATTCTGTTTGCTAGTCGCAGCATTCAGACTCACTAGGGTAGCTTCTAGGGTAGTAAGCCTGGTATCTAATTTTTTTAGGCTCTCGCTAATAGGCGTCAAAAGTGATTTTAGTAAAAATTCTATGCTCCCGAGAGTTACAGCAGGAGATGATATATTAGATAGGGTGTTCCCTACGTCACTGTTAGCAACGGCAGTAGATGTATTGTTACTCTTGGGGGGAGCGGCTACTTGTACCTTCGCTTTGGGCCTATCAGGGGAGTGCACTGGTTTATGATTTTTCCCAAAATCAGAGTGAGGAGTTTTGATTTTCCCCTGCCCACCCCTTGTCTTTCTTCTACGCTTGTTGGGTGGAGGGCCGTGTATCTCTGCCACCACGGACTGCTTAGGCTTGGTTTTCTTAATTTTAGCTACCGGGGATGTTAAAATAATCAGATCAACCGTTGTATTACTGTCGGTTGATGGAGGGGTAACTTCCATGGACTGATCAAAAAGTGTGGCAGAATTAGGAACAGAATCCCGTAGGAGTAAAGGAACGTCCTCTTGGTTTGATATAAGCGGTGTGCCCTGACGGGGACTTTCCTCTTGGGAGATAGGGTAGGGGATTATTTCACTAATAGGTCGATTTTTCATAGACTCGATGGAGCGACGGCGCTCGCCCCTACGCTTCTCTAGGGAGCTTTCTTTTCCCCCTTCCCCCTTCGCTGGTTTGAAGACATTATCCAGGGGCCCATTAATGCTACCCCCTGCCCTTTATGGAGTTCCTCCTTGGGCCGTTATAGACATAGCGGGGTCCTGTAGCACAGTTCGGCTGGGTTCGGGGGGTAAAGGCGAAAGAGAGTGGGCCCAGCCCGGCCTCCTTCGGCCCCGGACAGCCACAGACGGTCCCGCCCTTGTCCCGGGCTTAACCCGGGCGCTACCGCGCGCTCCCGCGCAGCGTGTAGATCTCGTTCTTATAGATGTATTAAGAGGCAGGTGGAGCTGGGCGGGGCGGTCAGGGAGAGCGGGCCAGCTGGAACGGCCTGTGCAACCCGGGACTCCTGGGAGATTGAGTCCGGGTTGCTGCTCGCAGCCCTGTCACACACTCACCGCCCAGCGAAGCACAGCCTCCGTTCACCCACTTCTGCGACGCGGGACCCGCGGAGCGGGTTCCGCTAGCTGTGGGCACAAAGGTCCAAAGTCCAAGGTCAGCGGCTGGAGTGCAGGCGTCCTTGAGAGAGTCCCGATGGAAGGTGCAATCAGGGCGGAATATGAGGCAGGTGGAGCTGGGCGGGGCGGTCAGGGAGAACGGGCCAGCTGGAACGGCCTGTGCAACCCGGGACTCCTGGGAGATTGAATCCGGGTTGCTGCTCGCAGCCCTGTCACACACTCACCGCCCAGCGAAGCACAGCCTCCGTTCACCCCCTTCTGCGACGCGGGACCCGCGGAGCGGGTTCCGCTAGCTGTGGGCACAAAGGTCCAAAGTCCAAGGTCAGCGGCTGGAGTGCAGGCGTCCTTGATAATAGTTAATGGGTTTAAGACCAAGGAGGTCAAGACTTAACGCCAATAGAGGTGTGTTCAATGGTAGGTTAAGAATCGCCCTTGAAAATTTGTTCTCAGTGAGCTCTAATTGCTTTAAGATCTCCAGGCCCCACAGCTCAGCCCCGGATAATGCTGCGCCAAGCCATTTTGCCAGATGTAATTCCAAAATTGGAGAAGTGGGACAAAAAGCAGAACCCCTTACACCCCCCCCACTATTACGCAGTCAACATGTTGAATGGTTAAAACACTCTTTTCTATTTGGGGGTCTAACTAAACTATCACTGATTCAGACTCCCAAGTAATCAAATACCTTGACCTGTTCTAGGAATTGAGACAGGGCCGGACTAGCTACCGGGCAGATTGGAAGGCTGCCGAGCTTGGGGCTGCTTTCACAGCGGTGGGGGCTGATTTCGTTCATGGAGACCTGCGTGTGCTTCGAAATAATTAAAGCAAAACGAATTTCGTTTAGCACGCGCAGGTCTCCATGAACGAAATCAGCCCCCAGCTCAGCGGCATTCCTATCTGCCCGGTAGCCAGTCCGGCCCTGAATTGAGAGCTCAACATCCCCTTGGTGGATTTATAGGGAGTAAAGGCCATGCATTTCGTTTTGGAGCAATTTATTTCTAAGCCCCTATCTTTACATACTTTTGCAAATTTGTTAAGAACATTCTGGATACCCTTTGGAATTTTTTATATAAGCAGCATGTTGTCTGAAAATAGCAAGGAGTGTACAGAGCTACCTGCTGATTTCGGAAGATCACCTCCACAATCAAACAATTCACCTATAAGCCCATTGGATCAATTTATTTCTAAGCCCCTATCTTTACATGCTTTTGCAAATTTGTTAAGAACATTCGGGATACCCATTGACATTTTTTATATAAGCAGCATGTCGTCTGAAAATAGCAAGGAGGGTACAGAGCTACCTGCTGATTTCAGAAGATCACCTCCACAATCAAACAATTCACCTATAAGCCCATTTATGTACAGGGTAAACAGGGTTGGGGTGAGAACACAGCCCTGTTGTACTCCCTTAGAGACTAGAATGTCATTGATTAGACTACCATCTGAGTTCCACCTGACTTTGGTATAATTATCCGGGTTCAGGTGAACCAGGATTTTAAGTAGGGAGTCCTAAGTCTCCAAGGGCAGTCCAGGGGTTGGTACAGTCTATAGAATTGAATGCTGTTTTAAGATCGACAAACCCAAGATATAAGTGACCCCCCTAATTGTTACTTCTTTCCATATGACCAGGAGAAATCTAAATGCCTGGTCTAAAGTGCTTGTGGAAGCCCTGAATGCTGCCTGTAGGTTGAATAATATGTTATTCTCCTCTATCCAGCTTTGTAGCCGAGTTGAAATAATTTTACTAAAAACTTTTTGAAAAACATCTATAAGGCTAATTGGCCTCTAGTTTGCTGGGTCCCCCTTGTCCCCCTTTTTTGAAGATGGAGATTATTTCTTTACCATTCCAGGTTGGAGGAATATCCCCTCCTCATATGATAGCATTAAAAACAATTTTTAACAGAGGTCCCCATGTAGTAGGCTCCGCTTTGAACAAATCGAAGTCTATCCAGCCCGGAGCTTTCCCATTCTGCAAAAAATAGCTAATAGCTGAGGCAGTTTCTTGTATAGAAAAACTAATTTCATCGGCCTGTGCTGATTCTGTACTGCAGCCATGTACTTCTAGAGTGGAGTCATCAACTTTGCCCGTGTAAAGATTCGTAAAATACTCTTCCCAGACATGGGCCTGTATATGAATGTCAGTTTCAATTTTCTGCTTAGGTGTCCCTTTTGACAAAAGGTGCCAAAATAATTGACAATCCTACAGTCTTGAGGCCCCTGCACTAATTCTCTGACTCCGAGTCACTTTTTGACTCATCCTGTGCCTTCTTGTACAGCTTTCTTCTGTTTTTAATATCTATCTGTATTTCTTTCTTAACCACCACAATTAGATCATCTCTGGCTTGCCTACAAGCCTCTTTACACCTCGGGACAGTGTAAAATTTGATCATGCTAGATTTACACTGTTTATTAAAAAAGGTTCTTAGGTTAGATGTTAAGTGCTGGAAACTAGCCATAATACCCTCATCACTAATGTTTAAATTACTCAAGACCAGAAAGATCTGGGCTACCTCAGCATAACTTTTTGGGAGGGGATTCCCATTGGCCAATATCTGGGGCCATTTACTCTTCTATTATTATTAGTAGTAACAACAGGGGCCACCATCTGTCTGGGTCAGCCATAATGAATTGGGAGACCTGATAGCGTCAATGAGAGAGCATTATGATCGATATCCTCGCGACTTAATACAATCATGACATTAACATTGTCCAAAGGTCAAGGTCTACCAAAATATAGTCAATCTTGCTTTTGGCATTCCCCCTCTCAAACGTGAAGTGTGCTTCTGGGGACTGAACGTGTCCACCCATCACAAGCTCGTACTCAGTGGGCAAGAGTGAAAGACAGTACTTGTTGCCCTACCTTGGTGCATCTCTTAATTGCTGGAATCTGGAGCTTATTGACCCCTCAGGCTTGCTCTTCATCCTACACTATTTCCTGTACATAGTCAACTGGTTTAAATGTTGTGTTAAAATCACCAGCGACTATGAGGTGGTACTCTTTCCTGGATGTATCAAGGAAGTTGGAAAGTGAGATTATCATATCAGAGGGCTTGTGGGAGCTACTAAACCAATTGTGTGTGTTGAATATTCTGAGACGAATGTTCTCTTTTAATGATATCAGCTCTACACCAAGAATCTCCTCTTACACTAGTACCAGTAGCTTGATTGTACATGCCAAAGTAGTCTTCACCCAGATCAGTAATCCAACAGCTGAACGGTAAGCTGGTGAATGCCTGGCCTCAATACTGAATGTAGTAAACCCCTTTCTATACACCTGCTCAGTCGCCCAGGTTTCCTGGAACAAACATATGTGGAATCCATCCACAAAATTACCCCATTCTGGCTCAAATAATTTTGACCTTAATCCCGCAATATTCCAAGATATGATTTCCAAGTGCTGATCATTAATTACACACTCCTGGAACTGGCATCTCATTATATAATTGATTTCTCTTTAGATCCGGATTAGGTGCAGGGTGATGTGACATGATAAATGGGCCACAGTGTAGATTTTCACTAGAGTTGTTAATGCCAGTAACTCCCTCAGACTGTATAACGGGCGATTCATCATAGGCCATTGCCAATTCAGTAATTTCGGGGTTTAGTCAGTCAGGAGTGTCCAAATCAGTAAGGTCTTGATATCTCTTTCTGGTCTCCAGATGAAAAAGCTACTGTCTCATCGTTGGTTTCTGGGCGTTATGCACGTTTTGTGGGATGATTGGGCCAGTGGGTTTGAGATGCCTATAAAAAAAAAACAAGTGGCTCAATATCAATCCTTTGACTAGGCCCCCGGTTAGATAACATCTTTCAACTTCTAAGCAATTGCCCTGCAAGAATTGGGGACCTACAGTTAATTACTACGCAGTCTTCAGTTGAAGATTTTAGTAGAGGACCAACACAGCTTATACGTTTTACAAATATATATTTATATAAAAGCATGCAACTATTTCTTGCAAGATCGAAACATCAAATATAAAAACCACAATCAAATGCTCCAGGAGATGATCTCGTTATGCCTCACACAAAACATCTTCTTATTTGGTGAGGAACTATATCGACAAAACAACGGAACCGCAATGGATTTTTCTTTTAGCCCGAACTATGCATGTCTCACAATGGGCTACTGGGAGAAAGAAATCACTTGGGCCACTGAAAAATGATCAAATGACAAACAAAATCGTCAGTTGGATAAGATTCATAGATGATTTACTCATCATTTGGGATGGATCTCCAATTGAATTTGAGAACTATTACAAAATCATCCACGAAAGTATGTCAGGGTTGAAATTCACATATGAAATAAGTAACCAACAAGTAACTTTTTTGGACACACGAATTTACATTAAGGACAATCAAATCCACACAACCCTGTACTGAAAAACAACAGCAACCAATGCGACATTGGAAGCTACGAGCTTCCACCAACCTTCACTCATCTCCAGTATCCCCTACGGGGAATTTCTCTGTATCTGAAAAATCTGTAGCGAAGAAACGGAATGGCAAAAGCACAGTGCCATAACAAAATCAAGATTTAAAAATCGAAAATACAACCCAGGCAATGTGAAAAAATGCTGGAAGAAAGCAAATGAAAAACCCAGAGAAGAATGCTTAAAACGTTCCACTAAAGAGAAGAATGGAGAACAGGAACCAATAAGATTAATCACAGATTATTCTGAAGGCAGGAATGAAATCATGCAGATTTTGAGAAAAAATGGGAAAATCTTGCACCTGGATGACACAGTGGGTAAAATAGTGGGCAACCATCCAACAATAACTTACCGGAGAGCACAAAATCTAAAGGATCATTTAATCCATAACCATTGTCAGACAAAAAAGGAAAAGGATAAGAACTGGCTAAAATCAACTGGTTTTGTGAAATGCTATGGTTGTAAAATGTGCCAAATTGCGAAACAAACAAAAGAAGTACAAATGCCGAACAACAAAAAATGGGAAATACGCCAACTGATCACATGCAAAACTGAATCCACCATTTATGGAATAGAATGTCCATGTACACTTTTGTACGTGGGAAGTACGAAATGTGAATTGAAAAAACGTATAATGGAGCATGTAAGGGCAACTACCCACAAGGATAGGGCAAATGCAGTTGCCAAACACATGGAGCAAGTACATGATGGAGATTGTCAAAAGCTAAAATTCTTTGGCATCAAGACTATCCCGAAAAAAATCAGAGGGGGTGACCGAGAAAAACTTTTAAGACAAAAGGAGTCACCCCACATCTTAAATTTCCGAACTCTGAGCCCGCATGGCCTCAATCAGTCGGAGGAGTTATATATTCACCTATGAAATACAACATCGTGAACGTTTGCAAAGAAAAAAAGAAGAAAAGAAAAGAAAAAGAGAAAAAAAGAAAAAAAGAGAGACAATGAAAATACACCTAAAGAAAAAACAGAATAGCAGTAAATAAAAACAACAAAAACAACAAAAGATAAAATGTCCAAAAAAAGCAAAAAAGGAAAAGGAAAAAAGAAGAGAAAATACACCTCCCACTTAAGGGATCATAAAAACTGAGATAATTACGTAAACCCACTAGAGGATATGAAACATTGAGATAAAATATAGACACTTAAAGTGGGACCTTGTTATAAAAAGAAATTCCTGAATTAATGAGAAAGAATGAATAATGATTTGAATTGTATGGTATATTTTCATTTCAGTCATTATACTTTTATTCGACACATGTATCATAAAAAGTACAAACATACAATACATACATGAATATAAAAACCATTTCATCATTACAAAAGATACATATGAAAATCATATAGGAATATTGACTGAAGACACCTTATTTAACAACTTTAACCTAATGATCCAGGCACATGATAAAAACTTTGCAACCCCACAAACAGTGACCATACAGGAGGTATTGGAGATGATGATACGTAGGGCTGATTTATAGTCCCTGACTCCAAGGTTCTTTAATACAGGTTTTAACCATTTGTTTCTAGCTAGAGTATATGCTTTGCAGGCAAAAAAGAAATGACCTAATGATTTTTCTGGGCAGGTACAGCCCGGGCACTTTCTGTCCTCTTCCCTCCTTCTACCCCATCTATACATAAAATTTTTGAGGGGGAGTGTACCATATCTAAATTTCAGGTAAAGGGTCCTATCCCGGGGAATCTGGATAAAGTCCAGAAACATTTCTAGCTTTGTAGTGCACTTATGGGAAAAAAAGTTCTCAGTTAGTTGCCCCCAGTTTGGGTTATGTAAAGCCTTAGCCTCTATCCAGTCCCAATAAAGTTTTTTTACCATTTGTTTGGGTGGGGGGGATTGGGAAGCCCATGCATCGCTTAAGCCCATGCTAGCTGTAAGTTGTTTTAAAACATTTAGCCACTTGATCTTACCCGTGGTATTTAGTTTTAATATCTCATCAAACACTATAGCATAACTAGCTAGTTCGGGAGTTCTCCTGAGGCGCACCCAATATAAGAGAGGACGTAGCTGGACAATGTCCCGAATGGACCTCCTACCCAAATCTGCAAATAATGGTTTCAATGGGGTAGAGGCTGGAAGCGAAACCAAATCTCTCATGAACTTATTCTCAGATAGCACGTGGGCATTGGTATTCTCAATGCCCCATATTTCTGAACCATAGACCGCTGAGGCTATTGCCTTTCCCTCATAAACTGACAGGGCGGGGGCTATTGGTCTACTCACTGAGAGGCGCTGATTCTTTAAAATAGTGCCAGAAACTCTTTTAAGATTTAAAATCATTTTACTTATATGGGGTTCCCATTTCATATTATTGTTAATTCTAACCCCGAGGTAGTCAAACTCTTCCACTACCTCAAGAGGTGATCCATTCAAAAACAAGTGTATCTTCCTATGATTTCTCTTAGCGGTCATAACCATTAGTTTCGTTTTTGTAGTGTTTATTGTAAGTCCCCTTTCCTGACAAAAACCACTAAAACGATCAAGAAGGATTTGGAGACCTTTGGGGGTTTTAGATAACAGAAGGGTGTCGTCGGCAAAGAGGAGCGATGGTGTTTTCTCCCCGGCAATAATAGGGGCATCTGCCGGTATCTCTTGTAGATGATTCACTGCTCCATTTATGAAGAGAGAAAACAAAGTGGGGGCCATCACGCACCCCTGCCGCACCCCTCTGTTGACAGGAATACTCTTTGTGAGTTGCCCCTGCGTCCCCCACCGAATCCTAGCAAAAGTACCCTTGTGTAGTTTAATAATGAATTGCAACAAATAGGATGGGAATCCCATATCCAATAAAACATCCCATAATTTGGCACGGGGTATTACATCAAATGCAGTTTTTAAGTCTATAAAGGCTAGGTAAAGACTCCCTCTGGCTATTGACACTGTTTTCCAAAAAACTGCACAAAATCTAAAAACCTGATCTATTGCTCCTACATTACTTCTAAAACCTGCCTGGAAATGGGACAAAATGTTATCTTCCATTAGCCAGCACTCAATCCGATTTATGATGACCCTGCCAACTACTTTTTGAATGGCATCAATTAAGCTAATTGGTCTGTAGTTGGCAGGATCCTCTCTCTCACCCTTTTTAAAAATAGTAACGACTTCAGCTCCTTTCCACGAATCAGGTACTTGGTGGCCGGACTGAATGAGATTCATAATATGTACAATAAAATCGGCCCAGACCATGGGGTCATGCAACAATAAGTCCCCCGGAATTCCATCCGGGCCAGGAGCCTTACCCGGAGTTATTTTATGGATAGCATCCTGGACTTCACGGGGCGTAAACAACTCATTTATAATGTCTCCATTTGGTTGGATCGAACAACCAGTATCTAATGCGGGAGAAACTGGCACAACTTCCGGGCTACCTTCACCATATAACTTGGAGAAATGGGAGTGCCATTGGCACTCAGTGATGTGATTTGGAATAGGCTCAGCACCACGCCTGTCAAGGATATTTATTAATTTCCAAAACACAGTGGCGTTTTTCCCGTGGGCTGCTTCCTTTAGTGCCTGCCAATGTTCCTCTTCCCATTCTTTTTTGGCTTTCGCAATGCTATTGCGATAGTCTTGTCTTGCAATTCTAGCAGCTAATGTGTCCTTGTTTTTTATGGCCAAGGAAATGACTTTTCTTTTTTCCCTACAGGAGACTGTATACCAAGGGTTACCCTTCCTTTGGGTGTGCTTAGTCAATTGGTGGCCCTTGTTTTTTTTTGTAAAAAACGTGCTAATCTCACCTATTAGGTTCTTATACTTGGCTGCTGTCGAGGGCCCTCGAGAATGGAGGAGAGTTGGGGTAACTGGTGATAAGTCACTCGAAGCAGCCAGAACTAGAGCTTTAATATTATCAAGTATCCCTTCATCGCACCTGACTACATTCCATTTGAGCCTGCGGTTGCAGTTGGAGGGAACTAATTCTTTGGTAATCAACTCATTAGGAACGCTGTTACCAATATTATCACCCCAAAACATACCCATACAAAGGGGATTATGGTCGCTGTCAATCCTCTGGCAGACCTTCATATCCACAAGGTTAACCCATGACCAAACATCTAAAAGGATGTAATCAATCCGTGAAGGGCAGCCTATTCGATTAAAGGTCATTGCGCCCATACGATCTGATGTAGTACGACCATTTAGGGCCCATAGGTCGTGGGCAGAGACCAGGGCATTTAGCTGAATAGCTCTAGCAGACCACTTCTTGATTGGAGCCAAAGTTAAAGATGGGATAAACTGGTTCCCTAGTTTGTTATGAGAACCCAAGAGGTCCTCCTCATCCAGGGGCTCAAAGGTACAGTTAAAATCACCCCCCACTAGTACTGAAGATTTGGGGGGGAGGGAGGATAGCCTATTATCTAGCAACTCCAGTGTGGGTGAAGATTGACCACCCGGTAGACCTCTGGCGTAAACACAAAAAAGATCCAGGACATTTGTGCCAGACTGGCTTTTAACAGTGATGTGCAGTATGTCGTTAGAGGGGATGTGATTAACGATGACAACACAATTCAAATCTATCCTTATCCAGATAAGTAAACCTCCCGATGGACGCCCCTTCCCCGGTAGAATCGCAGGAACAAAGAATGTGGAATAACCATGCTTATATTCTGGCTGAACACACCAGGTTTCTTGGAACATACAAATATGATAATCCTCTAGGAAATTATTCCAAGCAGGATTAGACAGATTTTTCTTTAAACCTGCTATGTTCCAAGACAGGATTTTGATAAGGGAGGGGGACGATGAGGGATCTTTCGAAGATGTCAAAGTATCAATGTCCCCTACCAGTATGTCTAAACTGGTACTATCTAGATTGGGTGGTACCTCCCTGTTGTTGGAAATAAGACCAATGCCCAGGAGAGTAAGCACCCCTCGCTCTTTTGGAACTTCAGGCGACTGGGATGATGGTCAGTCCACCCCTTCTAACCCACTAAAACGGTTGTGACAAGAGAATAAGGGATAGTTAAGCTGCGGACCCCACCCTTCTCCATTCAGCTGGGAATCACCCATCCAATGATGCCCTTTCCTCCTAGGGACTAAATTCCAACCTTCCTCAGCAGCCACTCCCCACTTTTGGGGGTTCTGGTAGGTAGACTTAACGCTCCCATTACTCCCTCTCCCTGGCCCTTTGTTGGCCGGCCTCAACCAACTCCATCTGACATCCTCATGGCCCTCTTGAGCATAAAAAAAGACAATGGTTTAGCTGATATCACCGACTTATTATCGCATGGAGGAAAGGAACAGATAAATTCCACCAATCGTGGGTCCTCAAACGTGATAACGACACAATCGCCCTTTATACTTTTCTTCTTCCCACCTACCCAAGGGGCCCTCTCTACCATAAGTATGTTCTTATTTAAACCAGGAGTTGGCGGGTAATTTTTATCTAGCCAATGCCATATTTTATTTTTAATTGCCCAGAAAGGCTCAGAAGTAGACGTGGGCAGTTCGGGAATGCCAGTCAAAACAACCACAAACGGACATGCATCAGGTGGTAAATTGATACTTCGTCGTGTATTGGATTTCCTAGGCTGTGGCTGGGGAATAATAGGAGCTGGAATACTAGGAACCTTTCTCTTCACAACACTGGGACATGTGGAGGTAGGGGGTTTATTGATACTCTTTATATTGTTCGACAGCAGTGGAGTATTGGGCGAGCCGGTTGAAGGTACCGAGGTAGCCCCCGTAGGTGGATTTTTAGTGATGGGCACATTGTTAGAAACAGAGGATGTTACCACTAAGGTGCGGGAAACGGGGTGAGTCAACTTGGGATCTTGAAGCGAAAGAATAGTATCAAGTTGATGTTCTATATTAGCAAGCCTAGTCTCCAAAGGCAAGAGCAATGATTTAATAAGAATAGACATGGAATTCATTAAAGAATCAAGCACGCCCTCAGAGTTAATTGAAGAATCGTTGCTGCCGCTAATATCCAAGATACTGGCCAGACTACTATCATGCGTTATGTCATCTGGAACACCCAATGATAATAAATGGGGGGTGGAGTTTAACATATCAGACTCTAGTTGATCGATAGGGGCCAGGAGAATCCCTTCCTCCACCGTCCCAACACCCGAGTTAGCCTCCCCAACATTTGGGCCCATGGCCTCTTGTGAAATTATAACAGGATTATCAGTTAAAGTGTTCGAGGTATTTAAAGCTGGCATAATAATATCAGAACCACCCACATGTAAAGGTTCATTATCACGATGAATTACTGCCACTGTTGCTACTGATTTATTTAAATGGGGATTAGCAGTAGATGGTATGCTCGTAGGGGGAGGATTAATAGGTAATGATAATAAGCACGTAGCAGGGGTTTGGTCATCAACTGACTGACTAGAAAGAGGAGCAGAATTATTTGTTCCTTGGAGCGGGGAATGAATTAAAGCAATATTGCCAAGTGATGACCTTTTCGCTTGAGCAAGATCCATCGAAACCCTCCTTTCCATAAGGGAAATTCCCTGATCAATCAGAGAATTAGTGCGCGAAATAAAGTTGTCTAGAGTGCCAATAACTTTTTTGGTTTTAGCATTACCAGCTCTCTGGCTACGAGTTTTACGAGTGGACATCGCTAGAGAGAGGGAGACTGACTAGGAATGGAAAACACAAATGCTAGCCAAAAACCCAACAGCCAAAAAACCAATAACCAGATGACACTAAAATAAATAACACAAAAGCCTAAATGTGTGTAAATTAATACCAAACAGGTAAGTGGCTGGTGAACTTATATCCCAGAGTCAATACCCATAACAAAACAAATGCAGGAAGAAATAAAGGGGCATGCCCAGGCCAGGCACTGCAGGCCACGGAGGGCCACAGAGGGCCCGCCCTTGTCCCGGGCTTCTCCCGGCGCGCTCCCGCGCGCTCCCGCGCAGCGGCACCTGAATGGTAAGTTATAGGAAGAGCGTAAGGGGGGAGGAGCCTGCAGGGAGAGCGTCTCAGCTGATGGTAATGGAGACGGGCAGGCGCTCCTGGGACTTGGAGTCCTGCGCCTACCCTCGCTCGCAGCCCTGCACCTACAACCGCCCCAAGATGGAGTTTGGGCGTTAGGTAGGTTGTCCCCCAGCAGCGTCACAAGAAACCCAGTCTGCAAGGTCCAGAACTAAGCGGGACCCGCGAAGCGGGTACCGCGAGTAGTGAAGGTAGAGGGAAGAGCAATCCGGGGTGAAAGTGCTCGCAGTCCCCAGTCCTTGGCAGGTAACAGAAGAAAAACGATCCAACGAGGCCCCAGGCACAGGGGATTTTAACAACGCTGAGGCGGGGGAGGAGCCTGCAGGGAGAGCGTCTCAGCTGATGGTAATGGAGACTGCCAGGCGCTCCTGGGACTTGGAGTCCTGCGCCTACCCTCGCTCGCAGCCCTGCACCTACAACCGCCCCAAGATGGAGTTTGGGCGTTAGGTAGGTTGTCCTCCAGCAGCGTCACAAGAAACCCAGTCTGCAAGGTCCAGAACGAAGCAGGACCCGCGAAGCGGGTACCGCGAGTAGTGAAGGTAGAGGGAAGAGCAATCCGGGGTGAAAGTGCTCGCAGTCCCCAGTCCTTGGCAGGTAACAATCACTTTGGTGATTTTATATAAAAAAACTATAATATCCACAATGCAATGCAATCAGGAAACAGGAAGTGATGCAATACACACATTTTTGAATGCTTTTAAACGGGTTGAAAAAAAGTGTAAAGTTGATCGTGAGCAAGATGCTTGTAGTATCGAAACGCGTAGAACACTCGCTTTCATGTTAAAGAGATCGCAATAAACATCCTGCCGTGGAATTTCCGAGAGAGTGCGCCCTCTTTTTCCTTTGTGAACCGAAGGAAGTGTTGGGATATGTAACGGCGTGGTTCTGCCGTAGGGAAAGCACCCATAACGAGCGCTGAATCAACCGGGAACTCTGAACCATTGTGTGGACATATATATATATATATACATATGTATATATATATATATCAACAAAAGTGCAATCTTCACCACAGCCGCTCACGCGAGTGAAAAGAAAGATCACGCAACTCCAACGTGCAGATTTGGCATAAGTTCTTTTATTCCAACAAAGCCACTAGATCCCAATATATATGGCTCAGGCTTAAATATTTTGCTTTCATTACCGCTCCATCTCCCCTAATATTTTCTTCATTCCTACTAGTCATTCCCCTATAAATTGCTCCCTGAGAACGATTTATGAATACGAAATACTACGAACACGAGTACATCTATGACAAAATATGGATTTTCAATGTATTCCGTATGAACAATAATTTAGTTATCTTCCACACATCTCTCTCATGAAATTACTCAAACGCAAATGGCAGTATATTTATTTTATGATACTTCTCATTACTGGAGTATGGTCCGCAAATAGTTCATAGATAATGTATGTTCTTTCCTTAATAAATTAAAATATCCCATCAGAAAGCAAGAGAGGCAAAATTTGACTGTTCAGCTTTGGTGGGCGCAAAATCAGGAGGTAGCACAGAAACATTGTTTCCCGCACTAAGTTAATTTATATCATTAATACACTTGGCAAATACTTTAATTAATAAATGCGACTATGTGTAATTCTTAAATAATATTACTTTTTGGTATTTTAATAATAAAATATGCTTGTAAATATCCTACAAAAGTTGTACTCAATTTAAAAATGCTCACATTTTTATCAAACTGAATATTTTAAATGATAAATAATATTTAGCAATTTTAAATAAAGTTCAGATTAGTAGAAAAATGTATGCTGTTTATAAAAAGTCATAAAAGTTTAGTATTTTTTCAAGAAACACGCATAACATTTAAGGAAGAAAACAATTGATTTAGGAGTATCAGATAAACTGACAGTGCTTGCTAAAATCTCATGCATTATCGCATTTGCCATTGCTTTCTAAAATGTCATACATGTAATTTATATATTGTACTCCAAAATAAACTTTCGTTAAGGGCCATTGTTGTTTTCTACTGCGACTAGTTACTAATAAATGTTTTTAAAAATCCTCAAGTGGTCGTATTACGGATAGTGCCCCCCTGGGCGCAAAAGGCCTGTGCGCCCGCTTTGTGTGCCCCCAGGGTGCTTTGGTATTAAAGAAGGGGCTGCAGATGCGTATGCCGCCCCTTCTACAATACAAATAAGGCTGGCGCACATGTATAACCAGCGATATCATTAGCGGGTGGGCCCTCATTTGCATGGGGGCATAGCCCCATGTAAATGAGGAAATCACTTACCTCTGCGCCCGCGCCATAATATGGATGTGGGCAAAGAGGCAAACATGTCTTTAGAAGGTGCACTGAAAATGTGCCACAAAAAGGTGGCACACTTTCAGCGTGCCTCCTAAAGGCAGCCCTCTGGTGGGGAGAAAGCGGGTCCCATGGACCCTGCAGACATCCCCTTACAGGTGGGTGCAGTCACTCACTACACCCTCAAGTGAGGGAATCTCTCTTCTCTCTTGAAAGTACAGGCAGGTGCCGCCTGCACTGTGAAACATGGAGCATCTTTGAAGCAGCCGCTCTGTATTTCACTTGAATGTCCTCTCCCCAGGGCAGCACATTTTCACAGCTACCCAGAGGGCAGTGCATTCACAATAATAGGGGACAGTTCCATGTGTGCAACCAGCGTTTAAGGTGCATTGCGGCGCAAACCGGGAAAGTGCACCCTTATGGCAATAAATGACTTTTGAAGCTGTTTTATATTATTAGCCCGGAACCTAGAAAACAGTTACATTCTGACATTGCGTAATGCCTCTATGTACTGCTTATGACATCATAGATGACATGTGACATCAGAACTAAAAGCATAAATGACACCACCACAGAAGCAACATGTTGAGGCACTTCCTCATGTGCTTAATCTGCCCGTGGAAGACAACCTTTGCTTTCTATATAGAATGGATATCTAGATTCCAACATTAATTGGTCAGCTTAATAAACGGAAATGGGGGAACTCGTGCAGTTTCACTCCGTGGAATTCAGCAGATTTGCATCAAAGCTCCACAAGATTCCACAGACGTCCACCAACAGGTGAAACATATGAATATCGCTCTTCTCACGCTGCAATTTGGTGCTGGTAGTATGAGAATTTCAGAAAAAACAGGTTGAATGGCACCATGCGTAGCGCAATAGTATACGGTCAATCGAGTTGATTTTGCTGCCGCTTGAGTAGAAAATCTGCTTATGTGGCAAATCGACTAGAGGAGTAGCCCTCTGACCTCAAACACTCACATTTGAAAATACAATCCCCGCTTTAGCTCGCCAGCCCGCATTTCTGTGCGATTGGCAGAATTTGGCAAGAACTCCATGTTACAAGAGTAAAGGGAAGTCACCAAATTCTGCCAATTTCGCAGGTGGGAAACCCCTTCTTAATAACTGCATTTAAGTCACCTGAGGCCAATTATTACATATGATTGTAACTGCAGTATCCTTTACTCACTATGCAATTTTGGAGGAAATGTAGTTGCTGTGCTCACTGTGACACTTAGGCCATACATCTTCTTTACTTGTGTATGGAACTGCAGCAACATGTATTCTCTGTATGAGCTTTATTGTGACATCTACCAGCTACCAGGGGCACTGCAGGCGTGTGCCCGTTTGAATGGCTATGAAAATTTCAATTATTAATCAGTGGACCTGCAGTCTCTGTCTATTGCTGTTTTAATAGTGCCTACGAGAGCATCTACTTGCCAATGGTGGAACTTTAGACTTTAAAAACGTCTTCCAGGTCCTACACACATTAGCTTTTCAGTAGATATGAAACATCTCCTTCCACTTAATAACTGGACGGATGCAGGGAGGATGCAGTGCATGGGGGCTTTTGGTTGCAGACCTAAACATGTCTAAAAAATTTGAGTGATTTTTTAGATTTGGGGAAGTAGTCATAGCACCTCTTAAACAGATTTTCTCAAGTAATTTGTTATTTTTATTTTTTAACCCTAATTAGTTAATCCTTTGTAGACAGTCTCAAAGTACAGATTTTTTAGTGAATTTTGGGGTTTTGTAATGACTTATTTTAGCACATATCTGAAATGTTCCTATACCCCTGAACCAGTACCCATGCCTACTATGGGGAATAAATATTATTTTCTACATAGTGTCCTGGTAGGATTATCATATCAATTAGCCACCATATAAAACTGTGAAGCCAAAGTATCCTTCCCCTGCCTCAGGATACAACCTGGGGTATCGACGGATAGGGCGGTGCCTCCTTCAACCTGAGTCAGAGCCAGGAGAGGTGAGGCTTGTTACCTCACACAGGATAGGTATGAATAATCATCCATCCTGCATAGAGATATTGTGACTGGTCACACGTAATGACACTGTGATATTTGTATGCTTTTTTGTTTTCACTGTTTTTCAAAATTGCACTTAATGCAGTAGCCATAACAACTGGGTCCTGAAGAAAGCCGGGTTCTTTTAACCCACTACGGCTCAAACTAGTAGACCATTTCTTTCGGTAGATTAATTCAAAACCGACACTGTGTTTTTTAACAAGGACACCAGTGGTCATTAATAAATGTGTTTTGGACCACTTCTGTACCTTTTTTAATTCACTCACTCCCTCACGTTTGTCATTGCACTGCATGAGTATACTTTTTGAGATACTTGTTTCTTTCCATTTTTGTTACAATACGCCTAGCCTACCAGCGTTTGGCTTGTTGCCAGTAGAGCTGAGGTGACAGCGGCACTTTTGGTTTCCCAGATGATGACACTGGCCACCAAGGGCAGGTGATGGAAATCCTAACTGACTTTTTTCTCCCCTCCTCAGGGTTTCTCCTGGCATGAAGTTGTATTTGCGCCATTATCTGGTTACTACTATTAATTGTCAGACATTCAAAATTATCTGGTTTTGATCATGCTCGTACCCTTGTTCTGTGTCTACTTGTTTTCTTCTTTCCTAGACCACCAGTTTTCTTGTGTTATTTATAAGCCAAAGTATATCCGAACATAGGGCCCGATTCCGATTTCGGAAAGCATCCCGACCGACTTGGATTTGTAATGCTTTCTGAACGACTCGACTGTGAGCCCTCCGTTCGACAGAGTACGATGCATCCCATGTGAAACACAACTGAATCCTATGGAACGCTATCATTCCGAACGAAGGCTCCGTAAACCGTATTGATGGGACCGACACTTTTGTAAACATTCAACCTGCGCATGCCGATCAAGAATCCAACTCGTATCAACAAGAGGTGAGATGATGTTGCAGGAGAATCAGTTACGGAACTGTGTCTTTCCGTGTATTAAATATCAATGGGGGGAGTCAAAAACACCCAAATAAAGCATTGGCAACTCCCAAAAAAGTTTAAAAAAATAAAACCACACCACAAATTCACCTACATAAAGGGCCAACACCATGACCATGATCCTTTGCCACAAATGACAATACTCACAAGGAGCTTCCCCCAGATATTCCTTGCTCTCTGTCTCACACACTCACACACCACACACCCAGCACAGATACCATTTCATAAAAAATACATAATCACACAACTTTGTACGGATTCAAACTCACATCCACTCTCACCATAACCCTCACACTCACACTCACCATGACCAAAAGGAAGCATCCACGTTTTACTGATAAGGAGTTGGAAGTGCTTGTAGATGAGATTGTCAGAGTCGAGCCACAGTTATTTGGTAACCTAGTCCAACAGACCTCCCTTGCCCAGAGAAATAGGATGTGGGAGCGGATAGTTAACAAGATGAATGCTCAAGCACCTTGCCTGCGCACAATGGAAGATATCAGGACCAGGTAATATGATGTGTGAAGGAGTGTCAAGAAGCTGATGGCCAGGGAACATTTCCAAAGTCAGCAGACTGGCGGTGGTCCTCCTGCACAACCTGTCCACTTCACCTCCTGGGAGGAGAAGGTGCGTGACATCCTTCCGCCGGAGGGCGTCTGCGGAATCCTAGGATCACGAGTCTGGCTAGTACACAAACCACATTCAAATAAAGATTAATCACACCCCTAGAGACAGCACTTTAAAGGATACAGTTAAACTAAAGCCAGTCCAAAAATATAAAATGTACTAGATTCTAAGAGCATGTTATGTGTATGTTATATTTTCTACAAAAATACCTCAAATTACATTGATAATGCAACAAACTATAACCATGTACATACTTCTCAAAAACTCACATATAGGCCATCTGCTCCAAACGACAAGCACCAGCATCAGACATCTTGGCCCAGTACTTTTCCATTCACTCACAGAAAAGCACAGTTACAGGTAGGCTGTTTGGGATTGCTGGGAAGGTAGGTCTGGCCATAGGCACCATGGGACTTGCAGTCACTGCAACACACCTCCCCACACACAGCCCACACAGACATACTGGGATTATGCAAGCCTCTCAGTCAGTGGAAAAGTACCAGCAAAAATAAAATAAATACATGTAAAAACCAGCAACATGGCTGACACTGCTCATTGCTGTCTGGAGCACAAGAGTAATGGGGGTTGTAGTCAAGTCAAACTACACGCACCAGTCTCAGACATCTTGAACCAGTACTTTTCCACTCACTCACCGGAAAGCACAGTCACAAGTAGGCTGTTTGGGATGGCTGGGAAGGTGGGTCTGGCCACAGGCACCATGGGACTTGTAGTCACTGCAAACACTCCTCCCCACACACAGACATACTGGGATTATGCAAACCTCTCAGTCAGTTGAAAAGTACCAGCAACATGGCTGACACTGCTGCACATTGGCTGACACTGCTGCACTGCTGTCTGGAGCACAAGGCCTGATGAGAGTTGTAGTCAAGTCAAACTACGTGCACCAGTCACAGCTCTATAGGTAGTCTCACTGTCAGGTAGACAAAGGCCCAGATGACCTGGTTCGGTAGTGTGGGAGGAGAAGTGTTTGCACTAACAACACCACCTATCAGGCTCTATCCCACACACACACCTTCACACACAGACCAATAAGGCTACCAGGAAGACTGGTATCCTGACAATGATTGAAGTGTACTTGCAGGATGTCTGACACTTGTGGATGGTGATGGAGTTGTCACCAACTCCTATCATGCCCTTGTGCTCCTCACACAACTGCCCAGTGTCAGTCATCTTGATGGTACAGTTTACATTCAGCATCAGGGATAGCAGATCCTAGTCTGCGGTCTGTGCTGGCTGGGGAGGTGTGTGTATGACAGGGCATGATGGGTGGTGAAATCAGTGCAAACACTCATCCTCACACACAGACCAACAAGACAACAAACAAATGAGCTTCCATTACAGTCAATGAGAATGGACTGGCAAGGTGTCTGGCACTGCGGACTGATGTTTTGAGTTCAAGACACTATTGGAGAGTGGACAAATCAGACACCTGTCACCAGTGTGAGACATCTCTGAAGCGTATTGCCAATCACTGTCAGGAAAGTAGACTCACAGGTAAGATATTTAGGATGTGTAGGAAGGGGTATGGAGTACGGAGCATGATGGGAGATAGAGTCATGGTAAACACTCCTCCTCACAAACAGACCACCAAGAACCATGCATACCTGATGGTGATTTGAAATCTACTGACAAAATGGCTGACACTGGGGACATCTGTCTGTACAACTACGCCCTGCTTGTCGACACATAGGTACCAGTCATCAGTGTAGGACAACTTGCAAGTACATTCACACTCACTGTCAGGGAAGCTGTTGGGTGTGAAGGTGTGTGTGAGGCAAGGTCTGATGTGACTTGTAGCCATTGAAAATACTCATCCACACACTCAGCCATGCAAGCTCCCCTGGGCATATGCTTACATCACAGTGTGGAGAAGTGTACTGGCAAGGTGGCTGACACTGCTGCACAGTGTTGATCTTGAAAACCAACTTCCATCAAGGCCCTGTGCACAAAACATTGTGGAACTGTGTCAGCCATTCTGTTAGTACACTTACATTCACTGGTTGTGCTGGCTAGGAGGAAGAGTGTCTGCCATGACTACATCTACCTTCATTCTCTGGCCTCAACACACCTTCCTATATAGCCTGAATAGTATATATGGGACTCTGCTTACCTGACAGTGAGTGGCAATGTGCTGACAAGATGTCTGACAATGGTGCATGGGGTTTTGTGCACAACTCCTTTTCTGTGATTTAGATTTACATTTACCACCATGCACCAGTGTCCGCAGCCTTGTCAGAACACTTACCATCACTGCCAGTTAGCCAAAGTCACAGAGGACTTAGCTGAGCTGCTGGGAGGAGGAGATTTTTAAAATACTACTAATCACATCAGGCAGTGGACAACATACACCTTTATCAACATTACTAACTGACCGATATGAACTAAGCATACATACAGCGATTTCTATTTTACTAGCAGGATGCATGACACTGGGTTTTGGTGTCTGATTATAAAACAAATACCAACATTGACTTGTGCTCAAAACACCAGGCACCAGTGTCAGCCAGCTAAGGAAAGCATATTTCCATGGGTATTGCATTTGCATGCAAAAAAGAGTGTGCATAGTACATGGCCCGATGAGGTGTCTGTCCATTGTAAACACTCATCTGCAGATACAGCCATATAAGACAACTAAAAACCATGATTACCTGAGTGGACATACAAATATGAAATGGCAGAGACTGTGGCATGTTGTGTGGTGCACAAGGCCATGAGGCAAGTTGTCTCCTAGTCAGAAACCAGTTCCCAGTGCCAGACAGCCGGTCATGACATTCGGACACACTGTGAGCTAAGCTCATGTTCTGTTTGCCTGTGACGCTTGGCAAGAAGGTGTATGTAGGAGTGGCACTGATTGGACTTGGAAGAACAGGAAACACTTCTACACACACAGCACAACCACTTCATTGTGGGCTATGTCTATCTTTCAGTGAGTTCATGTGTATTTACAAAATGGCAGACACAGGGGAATGTTGTCTGAACCTATCACAACTGCCACATTTGTCTGTGTGCCACAAAGACCAGCAAACATAGACAAATATCTTTCACATACCCTCACAAACATTGACTGAACAACACTCTTCTATCTGACATGGTGGGGCTGGGTGGGAGGAGGGATGTGAGTCTCACAAATATAGAACAAGCATTCAAACATCAGTTTTTCACAGTTCTGTGCAACAAAATGGCAGAAAGGTGAGTTTGTGAAGTAATTTGACCATGGAGTCAATGTACAAAGTACATGATCTGTGTAGACACAAAGTTAAACTGTCACACAATTTTCATACTCACAGCCATTCACATGTGCCGAATTAGATGAAAACAAGAAACACCTAAATCACTCCATTCCCACACCTATCATGCTATGTTAACAGAATGTGAGTGTGTAGGCAGACACACCGATGTGACTGCTAAACACATGTACTAAGACCAGTACACAGGCACAAAAAGAGTACACACAAAGGGAGATAAAGTGTATGTATCTCATTGTGTAACCAAATATGTGAAACACACCTGTGTCATTCATAGGGTGTCAATAACCTGTCAATGTCTTCCGACATGTAATGCGAATTAAAGCCAACAGACCCATTAATGCACATAACTGCACATGTCCATCAATTGCCCTCTTGTTTTAAAAATATAGTCATCACAAAACATAGGTCTGCTTCATGGATGAACAAGTAAAATCTATTTAGAGTTACTTATCATGAGCTATGTCAGCCTATGTAATGTGTCTGATTGGAGGGGCAGTGGACATTCACATCAGTCATTGTGTCATAGCTGTATCTACAGGTCCAGCTGAGGACACCACTGGAACCATCCAGGACAGCCAGGGCCAGTCTCTGATGACCAAGAGCCCTCTGGCATTGATGACTCTCAATGTTCTTCTGGTGATGATGATGACAGACAGGGCCCTTCTGGCATGGGTCACCCCACAGCACCAGTGGCAATAACACACTGATCCTCTGCAACCACTCCTGCTTCTCCTGCCAACACGCAGCTGACCCCTACCCACATTGACACAACATCCCAGGAGACCACCAATAGCACAGCAACATGGAGCACTCTTGAGTTACCCAACAACACAAATGACAATGATGAAGTAGGCTCTGTGTTGACAGTGCCAGCACCAACTGTTCCTGCTTGGGTGGGTACGGGTGGTGGGAGGTGTTGTGGGGATCGGCAACATCATGCAGCCGGTGCCGATGATGTGGAGATTCAAAACCTCTCCAGAATCCTCGAAGCATAGGAGAATTCACAAGGAGAGATGGGCCAGGTCATAGAGAGCCTCAGGACTATTCAACAGCAGCAGGTTGCCCAAAATGAAAAGCTGGACAGGAGTATGTCAAAAATGGATAAACAGACTGAGTTGTACAGGGACATTGCCACCTCACTCCGCAAGATTGCCATCAACATCTCCCCACCTCCCTGTGGTCCTACCACATCCACTGCAACAACATCTGCAACAGCCACAGGGAGGGATGTGGACTCTGGCAGAGAGACGCCTGCATTGCAGCTGCCTGCATCTGAGGGTCCCCCAGAAAAACGTGGAGTCGGTCGTCCAAAGAAGAAACGATGAGAGACAGATGTCTAAGCATTACACCCAGGAAATGACTACCTGATCCTGATATCCTCCATTGTGTGCCAACCATTCACTTTGTTGACTATCACTGAACTCTCCCACATTGGCTGGAGGGTTTAAGTTGGACTATGGACTCACATAACTGTGCTTCTACTTTAGAATACCTCATCTACAAACACCACCAACTACATTCTGCACTCATATAAGTTTGTTTGGTTTGTTGATGATACCACCATGAGCCCTGATATCTTCACATTATGCACTAAAATAAATCACTCTGCACCCAAAAAACTGGTAATGTCATTACTTTGAAAAACGAATGTACTAACTGTAATGATGTTGAAAAAGGCAAAGAAGCAAGTGTGCACAACATTTGTAACACATCACTTTGAAGGTGTACATTAATGTCTTGTGAGTATATGTATATTGTCACAAGATGATAAATGGGCACAACCAGGTCATGGCACAACACACAGGACATGTTACAGATGCATTGCAAGTATATTGCCTAAAATGCTACCACCATATTCAAACACAATAAAGACACTTTTTGTTAGCAAAACAGTGCATCATGGAGAATCTTTAGTTAAAAAAATAAAATACATTGGATGTGTGAAAACACACAAGGCACAAATCATTGTGTATCATAGGTTTATTTCCCTGACACAACCTGGTGCATTAAACCCAATTTCAATGGACATAACACAGTAAGGAAAATGTGTAAAGTGAAGAAAAATGTCCATCAGTCCAAAAGGAATAGCATGCCATGGATTTACAAACAAGTACAATGTTGGAGTAGGTCACATCATCAGGTGTTTTGTGAGGTCACAAATTGCATGCTTGACATAGCCATGCACCCTGGTAAGGAGAAACATAGAACAGAGTTAGGCACACAGGACTAAGCCTCTTCAATGTTGACAAGAATGTCAGCTGAAGCACAAGATTGGCAGTGTGTACTTTATCTTTGATTCACAGAAACACTGTACATCACAATTTTTCCATCTCACAAACACGTACCATACAACTAACATAATGGCAATTTTTATACACTCACAAACATACATACACATTGTGTACCAGCAACACAACAACGAACACTTGGGGGTACTCCCCTACTTTCATTGCATACCTACACTCATGTGAAGAAGTTGTTGATTAGCTGTTGCCGCAAATCCACGCCATCATCATCATGATCATCCCCACTGTCGTCAAATCCCAGTCCAGGATCCTCACTCACTGGCGGATGCTGGTCTCCATCGTTCTGTATAAGTGGAATTTCCCTCCGTATATCCAGGTTGTGGAGCATGCAGCAAGCAGTGATAATGTTGCTCACCTTCAATGGTGCATATTGTAGGGCTCCTCCCGTCCGATCGAGACAGTGGGCCCGATTCACAGAATGAACTTAAGTCTAAATCCTAAACTTACTAGTATTTAGTATTCACAGAATGCACTTACTACTTTTGGGATTCACAGAGTGAACTTACTACTTTCGGGATTCACAGAATAAACTTACTACTTTCGGTATTCACAGAATAGATTTAAGACTACTAACTCTAAATCCGAAATCGGGGAGTAAATTCCGGCCTGGAGGCGGAGCTTACGGCCCGGAGGCGAAGCTTCCGGCCCGGAGGCGGAGCTTCCGGCTCAGAGGTGGGGATTTTTGCCAAGCTGAAATCTCCGACTCCGGGCCGTAAGCTCCGCCTCCGGGCCGTAAGCTCCGCCCCCGGGCCGTAAGCTCTGCCCCCGGGCCGGAATTTACTCCCCGATTTCGGACTTAGAGTTAGTAGTCTTAAATCTATTCTGTGCATACCGAAAGTAGTAAGTTTATTCTGTGAATCCCGAAAGTAGTAAGTTCACTCTGTGAATCCCAAAAGTAGTAAGTGCATTCTGTGAATACCAAATAGTAGTAAGTTTAGGATTTAGTCTTAAGTTCATTCTGTGAATCGGGCCCAGTGGAATCTTGTCTTCAGGAGGCTGAAAGTACGCTCAATGGCTCGTCGGCTTCTACCATGTGCCTCATTATACTGCATTTCGGCAGAGGTGACTGGGTTACGTAGTGGCGTCAGTAACCAAGGTTGGTTGGGGTACCCAGAATCTCCTACATTGAAAATAGAAAATGTAATTCTGTAGTTGGTTGACAGAGCATTATCAGATATACAATCTACACACAGCACCCATATGTCACATCACCTACCAAAAAGTCAAGCACGGTCATATTGTGCCTATGACATTAAAAGGGGGATGGCACTGTTCCTAAGGACGTAAGCGTCATGTGCAGATCCCGGAAAACGTGCACATACGTGGGAGATGGACATGTCTGCCAAACAAACCACCTGGAAATTAATTGAGTAATGTTAGTGGTTACGATACACTACCTCATGAGCCTGTGGTGGCACCAATGCAACGTGGGTGCCATCAATGGAGCCAATTATATGGGGTAACTGTCCTAATGAATAAAATGCCCCCTTGATGTCCTCAAATTTTCTATGTGTTGGAAACTTTATGCATTGGCACAGATAACGCAGCAATGTCCCCAAAATATCTTGCAGAACACGGCTGAACATGGTTTGTGACATCCCACCAGATGTTGCCACTGTGTATTGAAATGTACCAGTGGCAAAGAAATGTAAAGCTGCCATAACCTTCACTTTGTCCATCAGTGCAGTTGGATATGTCAGACCAGGTTGTAGACGAGGTGACAACTGCGCAGTCATGTCTTCAATGATTGGCCTTAGGAATTGGTACTTCCTATTGGTGTCACGTTCTTCCACGGTTGCCAGGTCTGGAAGCCTGTGGACTGCAGGTTGTCTGCGATACCTATGTGTAGAGTATAAACAAAATTGGTGTCAAGTCACAATGTACCAAGTAACATGCTTAGAGACAAAGAGAACATGAAATGTGAACACAACTGAACCTACAGTTCCTTCAAAAACATAATTTAATTTTGAAGAAATTCCCTTATATATATATATTCCAGCATCAGTACCATACACAGACATGTTCTCAGGGTATGGTGACACAGCAATTATAGTGGTGTAATGTAAAAGCCACTAGTGTTTGACATCATTAATGTCTGAAAACAGCACATATTCCAAGGATCAAGAGTTAAAATATGTCACTTTAAGGTTTTATTTTTTTTACATGTCCAACAGGTAGAGAGTATAGGAACATGTAATCCAAGAGATGTGTAACACCTGATATACACATCATTTCAAATACACAGTCATGGGGCACAGAGATATACTAGCAATTCACACTGCACAAACCAGATGAAGATGCATAATGATTTCACTGTCCACTCAGACAATGGTAAAATCCTTAGCCATTACTTACACAACCGACATCTGCAGTCTGAAATGACAACAATTGCACAATGGGTCATACAGTACACAAATGCACTGACAAGGCAAGAATGCACATGTACATCCACACAAAAATGATATGCACTGTGAACAATACTATGCGGATAACTGGATTTCTCACCTAACATGCTTGTATTTGCCCATAAAACAGTGTGTCATGTGCCCCTCAAGGTTAGCTCATCATGGGAGTGCATCTTATACATTGAAAGGTCATTTTTATAAGTTAGAAAGTGCATCCACACTTGTAATGGACAAAAAATACAACAATCACAGCACTGTGTGCTCTGCCAACTGATTATTCAAAGCATGCGGTAGCCGCATCCAGAACGCTTCGGTCACAGCCATTGGTTGTCATGGTGAAAGACACAGGTGAGTAGTCAGTCAGTCAAGTTGGCTTTATTTCGATATAAAACATATCTTAAAAAGCAGTACATACACATGATATAAAATTTGACAAGATAAAAAGCAATTCATAAAAACAGTCAAACGAGATACAATACATAAAACAACAATGAATGTCTAAAAAAGTTTTCAATTTTTGATAAAACAGGATTAAACAATGTAACTAAGCCTTCTTGACCTAATCCGCCAAGCTGAGTATTCAAAGGACGCGTTCTCAGCATCCAAAACTATTCGGTCACAGCCATTGGTTGTCATGGTGAAAGACTCGGGTGAGTATTCAAAGGACGCATTCTCCGCATCTGAAACGATTTGGTCACAGGCATTAGTTGTCATGGTGAAAGACGAGGGGGATTATTCAAAGGACGCGTTCTCCGCATCCGAAACGATTCGGTCACAGCCATTGGCTGTTTGTTTGTATGGTGAGCGACGCATGTTTGGACTCTTGTCTTCAGCGCATGGAAAACAACCCTGTTACCTCCTATGACCAATGCATCTATTTCAAAAGAGATCACATGATCACAGTGTTTGAACGTTGCGGTATGCATGTTGTTTGCTAGCAAAGTTATGCATTGGTCCGATTCATATAATGCGACCAATGCGAACCTATCACTTTTGATGCATGTATGTGAGACCGCCTCTGCTGTTTAGATATGTCTGTCTGTTCCCTAAACACTTCACTTGCCTGAACTAACTGCTTCATTCCTGCACCTCCCCATCTCTCTGCTGCTGTAACAACATCCTCTAGTAGCCACAATGTGAAGGACACACCCAGGGCGCCAGCTTTCACTGAGGAGGAGACCCAGGCCCTGCTGGACACACTCCTACCACTACACAGCCAGATGTATGGCAAACCAGAGGAGCAGGTGAGTGAGATTAACAGATTGCGTGAATTCATACCTTTGAATTCCTCGTTCTCGTAGCCGTGTACCGTCTCCTTTTCCCGAGCGTGCACAGCTTGGTTTTGGAACTGGTGCTTTTAATCCCGGTCATTGCTTCATTAAGCGTCCGCTGACGTCATCATCAGCCGACGTGCTCCTCACTTTTTTTTGGAGCACTGTTTGAATTAACTTTATTGAACGGCAATGTACTAGATAACAACAAATCGAATTATAGAAAGGGAATATACCGATCCATATTCATTCGGCAAATCCGATGTGTGCTGCAAGAAATTCGACTAAAACAATGTGTGCTTAAAGAAAAGGACATGGATACGAAATATCCGAACATTTACCAGTATTTAGATATGTCTAATAAACATTACGGGGAAAGCTCTAAAACTAATCAACAGGACATCAATTTTTGGAGCGATTAGGCAAGAATGTTCGTCCTTCTATAACGCGGCAGGGGAGAACAACATTCTCACCAAAGGATGCAAAATAGAAGCTGGAAGCACTTAAGCAAACTGCTGAGGAACCATCTGGGGGACTTCATCTCACATCATTAGAACAAGGGGTGCGGTCTCCATCTTCGAATTTAAAATCAAAGATCAAATGTATAAAATACATTTTAACGCTAAGTGGATTAGAAACAATGATATTTAGCCACATATTATAAGAATTCGGAGGCGGTTGTCCATTCTTAGTTACAAGTTAAAGATTTCGGACAGTTTATTCAGTCTGTGCTCTTGGACATGTGTGATAATTGTGCATTACTTGCAATAGGAATCTCTATCAGAGATATTCCTTTATGCTTTTTTCAAATATAACTGGGTGTAGGGAACTGATTTTGCCAGGCACACTGCTGTAGAAGTGTGTGTACTGGGTCAAACATGTCACAACTGTCCCAAATGGACCAGAGATTAGATTGTACACCTGACTGATGCACATGATGCCACATGCGTTACCCTTAGTTATTTGTTAAAACATGGACATGAGCTATGTATATTAGTGTATGATACAGACACATGACGCATGTGAACTAAGGGACTATCACATGTCATCCTTACAGGTCAACTCCCATGAGAACGCAGAATTTGGCTGACCATCGCCAAGAAGTTGCGTGACATGGAGTTCACATATTATCATATTCGTCATTGCCGCGAGAGGTTGCAGGACCTTCGTGGCTGGGCCAAGGAGATTGCTGAGGTCCAACTGGACCGGTCACAACCGGGCACGTGAGGCTGCCGATGAAGATTGACCCCACACATGCTATGCATCATAGCAGTGGTCTTCCCTGACCTGGATGGGCAGTTGAAGGCCCAACAGCAGCAAGGTAATGACCCATTCATCAGGGAGATGTTAGTGAGTTATGTTCAGGGATTGTAACAGTGTTGAAATGCACATGTGTGCTTTCTAATTTTCACAAGACGTTTGTGTGAGTTTCAGAATGAATCCATAGCTTTACAAGTGTCTGCACATTCACTGATGTGTGATCCTGTCCTTAGAGTGGTCTGAACAAATCATTGAAGTATGCTGTGATAGGTGATTCCAATTGTGCCCATCACATGCTAAACAATTTGTAAAAATGATTTGTCTATGTAGAGACATAGATTGGTTCATCTTGGTCCGTGTGCAAAGGTCTTTTTCACTGATGTGCTGCTAATTGTAATTGCATGTATCCCATTGAACAGTCACAGCTAGGGTAACTCGGGTCACATGTCACAATGTCCTTCCCATGACGTTGTGTCAAAAAATACAGACAACATTCGGAAAACTGAGTCCATGTGTAGGAGTATGTGATGGTGAAATCACAAGCCATTCATTGTCAAACACAGTTTGTCACTGATTGCAACATGTCCAGATATTTGAGGTATGATGTGAAGTACACATCTGTTAACATGTGTGTTTATGGTCTTGAATACTCAAACATGATGGTTTGGTAAACAAGGTTTTTTTGGCATCACTGTCTGATTCTGAGATGTAAAATGTGCACCAAATGAAATTTTGTTAACCACAAGGTACATAAGACGTGAGCAATCTCAGCAGTAGAAGGTTTGCATACTTTGCAATCAAAGGGATGGACAGTCAGACTTTGTCCATAGAAAGGTGGACTTGTTCAGTGTAGCCAAGATTGTTCAACCATGTTGACTGTACCCATCCTGAAAATGGGTTCAGTCACAAGAATCCATGCAGTCATTGCACCCAGGTATGCCAGTGGAATGGTGTTCCTCCTGAGGCATTGTGAAGCTGAAGTTTTTACAAGTGGTCATTTGTAGAATATTAATTACATCTATGAAACTTTATTTGTTTTCAGTCTTCAAATCTATATGATTCTGCTACATGACACCGTGCATAGATGACACAGGACAGTGTGCTACATGCCTGTTGGACCAGCTATGAGTACTGCCTTGGTGTCTGCAGGATGACACGCATATGTGTCTACTGACATTGGCTATGCAAAGCTACTGTAAACGTTATCAATCACTATGAACTATGTGACACGACTCATGCAGCGAGTACTCATTGAGCATTTTTGACAAGGTAGACATGTGAGCAGTGACATATGAGCCAATGGTTCAACATTGACTAAGGATGTCAAGATGTGTACCATGTCTCAATGAAATCTGAGATTCATATGCCCATTGTGAAGGCTCTACTCACATGCAGAAGAGGAGACAATAATGTCAGTACACAAGTCCATCATGAGCACAAGACAAAACATTCCCTGCTCATACTCCATTAGTCAATCTTCTTGTTCTGTACTTTGATGCTGGTACACGCAATGTTGCTGATCACATCATGTGTGATTGAGCAATGGGAAAGTGTCAGGGTGACCATTACCATATCTGTTAATGCAGCTTATAGCACAACTCAATGTGATGTCTGATATCTATTAACATCTGTGATGTTAACCATGTGTCAACTAGGTATGGATGACTCATGTAAATCTTTTTCTTACTTGGTCACAGCATCATCAGCAGACACAGGGGGAGAGATTGCCACGGATGTTGTAGGAGCAGAACGTCAAGCTGGATCCAGTGAAGAGTCACCAGAGGGGGGACCTAGTGACGAAGAGGGTGAGTGGAGTCTCACTGGCAGCAGATCTGCAACACCATCTGCAGCTTCAGAATCAGATCACAGCTCCGGTGAGGACTCCCATGTGGTGGTGGGGGACACAGAGACTGCATCTACAACATCAGAGTCCACCTTCACCACCACTACCATCTCTACCCTCACTACTGCTTCCAGTTCCACTGTCTGTGGTCGCTCCCATGTTAGTGGCAAACTATCATTTGGGCAAGGCATTTCAACCCTTGCACCTGTCTCCCCTGCTGTCCTCAGTGTAGAGACCAATGACCTCCTGAGGCAGATCTCTGTGGGGCAGATATCAATGCTGAGTGTCCTCCATGCACACACAACTATTTTGACAGACATGTCATGTTATTGTACATGTAGGGCATTCACTCAAACATGTCTGTACTACAGAGAGATAAAATCAGGCTATGGCCTCAACACTGATGGCAGTACTATCTCTCCTCAAGCAGTACCTCCCCACTCCTACCTCTTCCTCTTCCACCGTCCCAACTACCCTCCCAGATCCAAGCACATGCAAACACACACAGTCACACACTGCAACATCCACATGCTGCACGCAAGCACACAGACCAAATTCATAAGCCACACCCATGCACACTCATGCTACAGACAGCACACTCACACTAAAGGAAGTGACAACACCCGACACACTTGCATCCAGTGACACTCTGCATACCTCACAACCCTCTGCCTCCATAACCCCTACCCTTTCCTCTCCTGTAACCCCCTTAGCCCAGGCTCCCCATCTAGTTCCCAATTAATTATTCCCTCCACAAACATGCACCCCCTCCTAAGAAGAGGAAGTACTTATGGGATGTCATGCCTGTAGCATCAGCTAGGCCCCCCTCCAAGGAACAGAAGGCATCAACTCCACGTAGAAAATCTCTCCAGTCCCAATCCAAAGCATCCACTCCTACACCCCATAGATCCCCAGACACACCCAGTACATCAAAATTGGCTAATACACCACCCAAAAAGACACCCCCTCCCCATTTCAGACTCACCCCTCAAAAAATGTAAGAACCCTAAATTAGTTAAGGCCACACCATCCCCAGCTCCAACTGCCCATCCCACTACAGCTGCACCCCCTCACAATCACAGTCCCACACCCCGCCATCAGACCCTATCACTGCAGTGGACCCTGGCACCCCTCCTGCTCCCATCCTTGCCAAAACACACACCAGTCCCCAATAGTGTGTCCCCTTTGGTGCCTGGTATGCCCCCTAGATGCCCCTCTCAGGGGAGGTGTCCCCTTGCAGGAATTGTGTTGGCAAGAATATATGGGCCTGATGTTCAAAGGTCACATGGACACTGACCAGTGATGGACTGGCCAATGGCCTTTTGATATTAATACATTATACTTTTATGCTGAATAAGCAATTTTTATTTTTAATTCAAAACATTGGTGTCCAACAACGTATTTCTGAGTTGACTGCATGACAAGTGGAATTGTTTGTTTAGCTGTACAATGATGTTAGTGTGGCATGTTTTGCCTATGTTATATGTAGTGTGTGCACTTTGACCGAAGGTATTTTAAAATGTGGGGTCTGCATTTCATGTTTGTCATTGGCAACTTAAGTTTTGGATCAGAGGGTGAAATTAAGTTACAAACCTTCACTTTTTTTAGCACACTTATACATAGGTAATGCTTTCAGTTGTCTACATATTTTAAGTGTCTCAATGTGCAACAGTGTGGGCGCAGCATGCTGAATATGCTTGTGATGTGCATATAGGCACCAGGTGTATCTATTCAGCTGAATAGATATTGCTGTTGACTGCATGGCTGTGACTTAGCACATATCCATGTACACAAATTGGTTCAATAGAATTGTATGTGACTTTAAGGTGGGGAATCAAAGTCTGTGTCTTATGCAGACTTGTAGAATAGTGGCAAGGTCAACCTTGCTTGATGTGTGATGCCACTGTGGTCAAACAATCCAAACCACCACAAAATTGTCAATACTGATATCCTTCACCAGATTATTTCAACAATCACACGCGACACTCATAATGATTGAAACACAATTAATTTGGACTGGTTTATTTCTTTGAAAATTCAATTTATCCTTTTTTCTTTTTAAAAAGTATACTTAATTATCAATTATACAATATTATCTTGACCAAACATTTAGTGGACCAAACAAAAACAATATATAAAACTACACAGTAACAAAGACATTATATACAATACAAAATTCACTATGTACATCTACTTTCAATGTGCTCAAGTTCCCTCAACAAAGAAGAAGAAAAAAAAAGGAAGGATTGGAAAAAAAACAAAAAAAAGTTTGAAAGGATCATACAATTCTGAAGGAATGGACACTATCCCAGAGAGTGTTGGCTAAACAGTACGGTTTTCAGGGTAAAAGATCACAACTTGATCAATAATACAATATTTATAAGCCTGACACCACTTATTTATTGATACTTTTTTGGACACAACAAGGTCTACTTGTTTCAAACCCAAAAGTTGTTTTGGGGTTAACCTCAGGACCAGGAAACATGAGCTGCAATCAAACAAACAAAAGTGCATGCGTTATAAAATTATACTATCCAGACACTCTTCATACACCCCTCTTTCAACACAAAAATTCTCTACCTTAGTCATACTGTATCATGGCACCCATGATGCTGCACAGCTGATTCTATTTTGTAGGCAACCACTGAAAGCAAAAAGACAAACCAACAAACTATAATTAATATACAGGCCTATTCTCATGGTAATTTATACTACATACCAGAAGTTGTCACTCGGTTCATTTACCTTGATAAAATCTAGTAACAGGCCAATTAGAGAAGGCAGCGGACGCAGCGAGTTTTTTGTAACTGCACTGAAACCAAAGGGAGGCAGATTTAACAGAATGACCTATGAGTGTAATGGCACATCAACCACCATGACTTAGTTAATCACGAAAATTAATAAAAAAACATTATTCTTTCGCTAAGTTGCATAACCATGCCCAGATAACAACACGGGGAAGCTCTTATCAAATCAAGTTGAAACCTGTGGTTGCTATTACGCGACCGAGGGACTGCATACCTGAATACGTTGGTCTGTGAACGCTATCGGCTGTCTCAATCCATTTCAGTTCGATTCGCAGAGATATTACTACGAGCGAGAAAAAGACTGTGTTACCAGAAGGATAAGAATAGTCTACGGGGAGGCAGATTGCGGGTGTGCTGTGTGAATTCATACCTTTGAATTCCTCGTTCTCGTAGCCGCGTACCGTCTCCTTCTCTCGAGCTTGCATGGCTTGGTTTTGGAACTGGCGCTTTTAATCCCGGTCATTGCTTCATGAAGCATCTGCTGACCTCATTGTCAGTCGACGTGCTCCTCACTTGTTTTTTGGAGTAATGTTTGTATGAACTTTATTGAACGGCAAAGTACCAGATAACAACAAATCGAATTATAGAAAGGGAATATATCAATCCATATTCATTCGGCAAATCCGATGTGTGCTGCAAGAAATTCGACAAAAACTATGTGTGCTTTAAGAAAAGGACATAGATACTAAATATCTGAACATTTAACAGGATTTAGATATTTCTAATAAACATTACAAGGAAAGCTCTAAAACATATCAACGAAACATCAATTATTGTAGCGATTAGGCAAGAATGTTTGTCATTCTATAACGCAGCAGGGGAGAACTACATTCTCACCAAAGGATGCAAAATAGAAGCTGGAAGCATTTAAGCGAACTGCTGAGGAACCGTCTGAGAGACTTCATCTCACACCATTAGAACAAGGGGAGTTGCTTCAATTCCTTACCGGTAATTGCATTACTCTGAGTCCTACTCCCTCGCTTCCCTTACTTACAAAATTGAGGCATCCCTGCCTCACCAGACACCCGTACCCACGTGATTTGTCACGTGGGGACTATATATAGCCCCCAGCCCCCTCATACCTCCTGTAATACCACATAGATCGAAACCATACCAAATGGTTGGCCTGGACCATCAGGGAGGGATGGAAGTAAGGGAAGCGAGGGAGTAGGACTCAGAGTAATGCAATTACTGGTAAGTAATTGAAGCATTACCTCATCGTCCCTCCCTTGCTTCCCTTTCTTACAAAATTGAGATGTACAAAGCCAAACAGGACAACCAAAGAAGGTATGCAAAAAAATCCACGAGGCAACCAATGAAGAAGCCTGTAAAAACAGAAATCCAATCACAAAAACAGAAAAACGAATAAAAATCGACCTCAAACGAGGCCCCTACCGTAAAGGAGCATCGGAAACAGCCAGCCGAGAAGCCACAGCACATCTGCCAGACGCCGTCTCCCATTCCGGTCCCCCGAACCGGAACTACAGCCCCAGCCACGAAGGGCCGGTGACTCCGTCACCCGGAACCCGACCGCCCAGCCGCCGAGAAGTGCACCGCAACTCCAGAAATGCGGTGGGGAAGGCTCGCGCACACCAGGCCGGCGTTGCCAGACCCAGCAGGCAACAGCAAGAGAGGGAGAAGCCCTCCAACCTCGAAGAAAAGACCGCAGCTCCGCAGAACGGCCAGTGTGTGGGACGCGCGTCTCACAATGGTGAGACAAAAAAGAACAGGAGGTATGAGGGGGCTGGGGGCTATATATAGTCCCCACGTGACAAATCACGTGGGTACGGGTGTCTGGTGAGGCAGGGATGCCTCAATTTTGTAAGTAAGGGAAGCGAGGGAGGGACGATGAGGTAATGTGTCCATCTTTGAATGCAAAATCAAAAATCAAATGTATAAAATACATTTTAGTGCTAAGTGGATTAGAAATGACGGAATTTGGCCACATAATATAAGAATTCGGAGGCAGTTGTCCGTTCTTAGTTACAAGTTATAGATTTCGGACAGTTCGTGCTGTCCGTCCTCAGCAGTATTATATTTCACAATCAACATTGCTTCTCTTTGTAACAGTATCCTTTCGATATCCCCTCTTCAAGGGTTCATCTCTATTTTCGACAAAATGGTCCATTTTAGATCATTCATATCATGATTTTGTGACACCCAATGGTGCACCAAAGGTGCATTTGCAACTGTTCTTCTGATTCTGGACATATTTTGGGTTATTCTCTGTTGTGCCTCTTGGTTAGTTTTACCGATGTAAAGTTTGGGGCATGGACATAGTATTCCATAAACAACATTCTTACTTTTACAGTTTGTGAACTGATTGTGCTTCCACTTTATCCCTTTAAACTCAAAAAAGGCACCTTCAACAGTGTTTGAACAATAGGAGCAGGTTCCACATTTGTGATATCCTGTAATCGATGGAAGGTTCAGTTGTTGTCTCAACTTATTTTTGTTTAGTGGCTTCTGTGCCGCTGCACGTACAATCAAGTTACCCACACTCATCCTTTTTTAGGGCAAACAATGGCTTGCTCCATGAAGTGTGTATCTTTTGGACTAGATGCCAGTTTTGATTAATCATCTTTTATAGGAAGTTAGTTTGAGAGCAGAATCTTGTGATACAGACTATCCGGTCGGTTGATTCTTTTTTCTTTTTTTCTAATATTACTTCCCTTGGTGTCCACCATGCACGTTTCAATGCCTGTTTCAAAGTTTTTTAGGGTAACCCCGTGCCTTGAGTTTGTCAATAAGGTTGTCAGCATGAAACATACATTCATCCTTGATTGAACAATTCCATTTTATCCTTAAGAATTGACCCACAGGAAGGTTATCACGCAAGCTGCGTGGGTGGTGACTCGTATAGTGCAGAGCTTTGTTTCTGTCAGTAGGTTTCACATGCAAGGAGGTCATTAGCGTCCCATGCGAGCTGTACACTTCAACGTGCAAAAATGTTATGGTATTGGCACTTGAATGTAAACTGAATTTGATGTCCAGTGTACGCTGATTTAGCCAGTTGTGAAATGATGTCAATTCGGATAAGGTTCCATTCCAAATTAGAAATATATATCGTCGATGTAGCGGACATACGTTGTTATCTGAGTCCAATACGGATTATGATTATAGATGAATCGTTCTTCAAATTGTGCCATAAACAGCACTGCAAATTCCGTCACAAAGGGACAGCCCATGACTGCCCACTTGATTTGCAGGTAGAAGTCATTTTCAAATTTGTAGTTCTTTTTTAATGCAAATCTTGCTAATTCCATTATGAATTCGCTTGGGACTCTTACTGGTTGAGGCCTTTTTTCAAGAAAAATTTCGATGGCACTTAATCTATCCTCCTGCGTTATTTGTGTGTATAAGGACACCACTTCCAAGGTCACCAATAATTGATTTTCTGGAACAAATTCCAATGTTTGAATTGTATTTAAGAAATCTGTAGTGTCCTGTAAGTGAGACGATACTTCGGCTAGGAAAGGTTTTAAAAAAAGATCAACATATTTGGAAATCGGCTCAGGTATCGAGGTGCATCCAGCCACAATTTGACGTCCTGGAGGTTGTGTCTCATTTTTGTGGATTTTTGGGAGTATGTATAACACAGGAACTTTCGATTATTTTCTATTTAAAAAACAAACTCCTCACTTCCAATAATCCCAAGATCCAGTGCTTTGCAAAGATTTTCAGAAACAAGCGTTCATGGTTATGAGCACATCTTGTGCATTCTCTGAGCACATGGTGAGTGTAAGCTGAGCTGTGTACATTACAGTGGGTAGTTGCCACCCCCCATATTGACTGGACATGGCTGTGGGTTGTTGCCACCCCATATTGACTAGACATTACAGTGGGTTGTTGCCACCCCCCGTATTGACTGGACATTACAGTGTGTAGTTGCCACCCCCTCATATTGACTGGACATTGCTGTTGCTAGTTGCCACCCTCTCATATTTACTGGCATTGCTGTGGTTAGTTGGCAACTAACCACCCTCCATTTTGGTTTAAATTGAACTTTAGTCACAATTTGTATTGATCTGACTGCGATTTCCTTCATACTTTCAGAGCACCCGGCCGGGTACCCTGTGAGTATTTTTACTTTACTACACACATGGTGCCACTGTTCTTCACCTTAGGCAGCACAGTCCTTGCTTCAGCTATATTGACACACCGTGCAGTTTAATCTCCATTACGCAGTTTTGCAACATGGCCACACACTGATGGTACTCTCCCATCTTTCTCAGGTGTCCCAATATTTTCAGGTCCGGAAGAGACCCTACATCATAAACTGGGTCGAAACGCCATTGACAGTTAATAGAGGTGAACCATTGCCCAGCAATTATGATTGTATAACGTGCTGTTCAAACATTTGGCACATTTTCAGATCGTAGCCTAATGTTGTACAGTGAAACCTTGCACATATGTCACACAATATGCCACAACTAGATGAGGTTCCTACTGTTCTTTTCACTGGGACACCTCTCACTATTGCTTGTTTGTTTAGAAATTATATTTTTTCAAAACATTTTGTATGTGATGTTTACTATTGCTACCTATTATATAAACTATTGCACAAATTGACTACATCCTCAGTGTGTATGGTTAGCTTTCTTTCTGACATCAACTTAACCCGATACATTGCCATTGTGCATATTCCTTATTAGAAATGAATACCTTTATTTTTTCCACAGGAGCCACTGTTTCCTCATTAGAAAGAAATATTTCTGCAGAATGCTGTCAGTCAGACTTTGCTCAGGTTTATCCTGTGTTGGTTTTGCTTTAATTTGTTGAGATTATCTTTTATTACATGCTGCCAAACCCCATTCAGTCGTCAGATCCCACTCAGGGGGCCATAGGTCAGACAGGCGCTATTGGGCCTACCCCATTGTGGTTCCAGTTTGCCACTGGTATCCTGCTGTCCACCCTACTAAAGCTCTAAAGCTGCACCAAGTAATCTCTTTATGATCTTGACTTTCTGGGTATGAAGGGTGAGCAGTTAAAAGCTTCTCAGGGAAGTAGTTTGGGGTGCAAGAGTTCAGAACTCAAAAATCAACCAACAGACACAATACTTGCATTGTCCACCAAAGGACTTATCTTGGTCAAAAGAGAGTAATTTATCATAAAACACAATATAATACAACATGATTCGGTCAGGCTCAGATGCAGTTCCAATTATGAATCCCATTAAACATCCCCCACACTATGACAATTCTAGAAGATGGTATAATGTCTGTAGCTCTTAGATCAGATGGGGCACAGGTGGAATTCAAAAGATCTCCACTCACGGAGTTTGCAATTGAAGTCAAGAATGTGTACCATATTAAAGGGAAGCATATCGCTGCAATAGTAATATCATAAATAATGTGGACTTTAATAACGCAGGTAAGAATATAATTTGTTTATGTTTTTCTAGTTTTTTGGTTATTAATATCATGGGTTAATATATCACCATATACAGTATGTTTGAAGGTCCTAATTTCTGCCATACATCCCAGTGGTCATAAAGAGCAATAGTAATATCAGTTGTGTAATTATAATTGGTTAATGCTGTATTTTGTTTAAATTATTTTTTAAATTATTTTTTGTATTTTTTAAATTATTTTCAATTTTTAGTATTGGGATGTGTAGGTTATAGGAGATTAGACTGGCGAGATTTGTTAATTGTGTTTTAAAAATGATGCGGTTTGTGGTGGTTTTTCAAAATTTGAATCAATCAATCAGTCATCCTTTGTATTGCACGGGATTATCACCCCAGGGGTATTCAGGCACTGGGGGATGGTGAGAGTTAGTGGAAGAGCTAGGTCTCGAGTAACTTCCTGAAGTCGGTGAGTGAGGGGGAGGTACAGAGGTGGATTGGAGGGTTATTCCAGGATTTGGTGGCGAGGTAGGAAAACAAATGGCGTCTACTGTGTCCCTGTCGCATGCAATATACATGTGCGAGGGTGAGGATGTCAGATTGGAGTTGTCTGGTTGGCTGGTAGAAAGTCAAGCGGTAGTTGATGTAGGAGGGTCCTGCATGATGTAATTTGATATTTTTGGTATATTGTGTCATTTTTGTAAAATGTTTTAGGAATCCATTGTATTGTTTTTTAGGGAATTGGTAACAAATATTTACTATTGCTTGTTCTTTAAAAAATTTAATTTCATATTTAAATAGATTTGTTTTAGATTTTATAAATATTAATTGCACTTTTTCACTTAATTTATATTTTTTAAATGTAAATATTTATATTTGTTAAATTCATTTGTTATAAAATGTCATAGATTATTATTTTAAAATGTGTGTATATTGTTTTTATTTTGATTTGATATATATCTTTTCAAAGGTAATATTTGAACTTTAATAAAATAAAATTGATCTTAAGTAATTCAAATATTAAGTTATTGCTATTTTTTTATTTTACATGCAAAATAAATTTTGTATGTGTATTAGTATTTTAATTTTGTTTATTTTACATTTAGTAAAGTTAGATTTTTTACAATTTTTATGTATGTTTTGAAGTTGTTCATTTAATACTTTGTTTTCATTTTATTTATTTATTAAATGGTTGTACTTGTACTTAGTTTATAGATTGTTTTTACAATTTCATTGCATTTATTCTTTTGTTTATTTAAATTTTTTGTTTATATATATATATTTTTTTTGTATTAAATTGCAAATATTTTGGTTATTGTTTCTAAGATTATATTATTTTTAATATATGGTTTACATCATAATAAGCATATTGAATCAAACTTTCTTAAAGTTCCACGCTTTCTCTAATATGTCTTAGAATTAAGTGGGGAATAGTAAGTCTATTCCCCTCAAAATCCCCTGCTTACCCCAATGTTCCTTAGATAGGAGTGGAAATAGTAAACCCATTCCCCTTAAAACCCAACGCGTTCCACTATGTGCCTTAGATTGGAGTTGTATTAGTAAAGCTATTCCCCTCAAAATCCAACGTATTCCACACTATGCCTTAGATTGCAGTGGGAATAGTTAACTCCCCCCACCACCCAAGTCCAACACTTTTCCCAGTGTGCTTAGATTGAAGTGGGATTAATGCGTCTTTTCCTTCAAAACCCAATGCTTTACCCATTGGGGTTTAGATTGGAGTTAGAATAGATTTGTTATGTGATTCATATTTTGATGATTTTTTTTTGTATTACATTATTTTTTACTATTCAATTGTGTTGGATAATTTAATATTTGTATTCTCAATTTATTATTGTATACTAAAAAATGCAAATAAAATGAGTAAGCATAAAATGTTATTTGGTTTTAGGTTTAATAGAGTTGTTTTTGGTGTTTTCTTATAATTTTGCTTACAGTAGGGTTCTTGTTATAGAGTCCAGATATGGTTGGCCTTCTTTGTTGGAATTTTTTTTTATATAGATTGTAGCATGCTGTGCATTTCTTTAGTTTGCTTTGAGACTTTGGGTTTTAGTTGAGTTGATGATTGTTTCATTCTTAGTTCTTGGTAGCCTTCTTTTTATTAAATTTCTAAAAATTGCCATAGTGTGGAGTGGCTTCATCCTAGAGCCCCTAGGAAGTAGTTGTGCCACCCTTCCACTGTGATGTTGGCTTTTGACTGATATGCCATGGTACTTTCATAACTGTTCTACCATGTTATATGATACTTACGTTGTTGTCTATGTCCAGAACAGTGCAGACTGTTAACCCAAATATTTTCAAGTAATCCACTAGTGAAGTTCATTTTTTTCATATGTTGAAAGATGAGTCTTCCCGTAGATTGTACTGTTTTGCTGTTTCGGTTTCAGGGATGTATGCTACAGCAATAAGCTCTGTAATTGTATTGGCAAGTTCAACATTTGTAGATTTCTCGATACTTAGGCTCTGATTTAGAAAAGCAACTTACCCTTTTGAGTAAGTTTATACTTTTGAGTAAGCTTACTTATTTTAGGTTTTCACAAACTGCGCTTTTTAAGTAATTTATATTTTTTTAGTAACTTACACTTTTGAAGTAAGTCTGTCACTAGACACAGCCAACCACTGGTACTTCAACACCATCCCATAGAAAATAATGCTGGTAGGGACTTACTCTAAAAGTGTAAGTTGCTACAAAACTAACGTTTGTGAATATCAAAAAATAGTAAACTTACTCAAACTTGTAAGTTACTACAAATGTGAAGTTGTGTTTTACACTTTAAAGTAAGCTTTGTAATACTACAATATATACTGCAAAGTGCAGTTTGTGAATTAGGTCATATTTGCTGATTTTTTCAGCAGTCTCCAGCTACTTTGATTAAAGTGGTAGTAACAGCCTTGAATTACTGCATTTGGATATATTTTGTGATGTGTACAAATCATTGCTTACTAAATTAATAATTATTTTTTGAGGATTGCAATTGTTGATTTTGGAAGACTATGACAGCTATAACCAGTTTACCTCAATTCTTGCAGTACATATCTTCATTCAGTCTCTGTTATACATGGATGATTATGCTCACAAACAATTAACTTTTTTTAGTTGCCCTCCATTAAGTAGCATTGGACTTATATTTCGCACATTTCCGCTGTCATCCTTCATTGTTTTTACTTACTTTGTGGTAGCTCGATCCCATGAGGTTTGGTAAATATTTACGATTATGAGATATTGTGTGTGTAACTCAGTTAGAAAAGTTGGGCCTGATTTTCAAAGGTAAACTTAGGACCTGATTTAGAAGTCAGCGGAAAGATGCTCCATCACAAACAAGATTTTGTTTCTTTAAAGTTTAGACCTGATGAAGTTAACAAAAATAAAACTGCTAAACTCAATCACGAAAGAATATTCAAAATTTTAAGATCTATCATTGGATTGTTCTTTGATTTTGTACATGTGCTTGAGGCTGTATAATTGTTCACTCAATCTTTTGGTTGAACTGGGGAAGTTGGGGGATTCTTCCACCCTGTGTTTAGAGCACCACAGCACATGACTTTGCTTTACCATATCTAGTGTATTTCGGTTGAATGAGCGCTACAGTCCTATCAGTCACCCTTCTTTAGTATCCACAAAGTAAATTAGGTTATTCACACAAGGCTAAAGTAGTGTAGTGCAGCATGAAGGAAGTGGCAAGTTTCAGGTCACTCAGGTCACTAATGATCACCTCTCAGCCTTCCATACCAAATGAAGAGTCGGTCAGACAGTAGAGAATACAAACCAATAACTGTTTATTCAGAATACACTCAGAGCGGAGCCCAGTCTGCCCAGTCGCTAGGAGTGCTGCAGAAGAGTTGTCACTCCAGATCACTTGGGGCAAGCCGAAATCAGGAAAGAAATCCTTCAGGAGTAGCTTTGCAGTCGTAATGGCTGTATTATCTTTAGTGGGAAAGGTTTCAACCCATTTACTGAATGCACATTCAACCACCAAAACATACTTAAGATTATTGCATCTTTCTAATTCAATGTAGTCCATTTGAAGGACTTCAAAATGGAAAGTAGGTGGTGCAAAGTTACTGGGTGGTGTAGGGGTACCCTTCCCAGGATTATGCATTATGCATACCATGCAGTACTTTACTAAGTGTGCAGCTGTCTAATAGATGTTATCATTCTGCCATACAGGGTCTAACAAATTACAAATGCCTTTTGCACTAATATGAGCTGGACCGTGGCCCATAGTAACCACAGGAAGAATATATGCATTTGGTAACATCCATCTCTGTTTTTCTGATTCATCAATCCAACATCCTTCCTCATTCAATTGTGCTGTACTTTCTTGCCACACTGATAATTCTTCTATTGTGGCTTCACTTTGTATCTCCTTTACACTTCAAGGGTATCTTCAAACGTGACTCCTCAGAAACCCACCTAGCAGGACCTGCTGCAAACATCCTTTTCATCTTTGTCCGGGCCGTTTCCTGATCAGCAAAAGTATTTCCCCTACCAACATCATCGGTAAACTTCCTGTGGGCACTACACTTAACTATGGCCAATTTCTTGGGGAGCGTCAAAGGAGACAAAAGCCTCCATATAAGATCTCCATGTTGGATTTTTGTGCCATGGGAAGTGAGGAACCCTCTCTCAATCCAGAGTCGCCCAAAAATATGCGCGACTCCAAAGGCATACTGGCTGTCAGTATAGATATTGACAACAAGCCCCTCACTCAATTCACAAGCTCGAATAAAAGCAGCTAACTCAGAAGCTTGAGCCGACTAATAGGGGACCCGTGATGTCTCTACCACTGTGCACAGTGTGATAATAGTGTAGGCTGCAGTCGTGGTGCCATCTAGTAACTTAAAACAAGAGCCATCGACATATAGTTTCCCTTGCGGGTCAGATAAGGTAACATCAGTCAAGACTACACATCCTTTCATCTCTTCTTCGGTTTGGAAAATGCAGTCATGTTTATCAACTTCTTTACTCTCAGTAGGGAGGGGTAGTAACGTGACGACCGGGCAAAGCGAGTATCTCAGCTCGGGGCTTATCACCTGGTTTTCTTTCCTGATCCCATCCCTTAATCTGCTCACAGGTACCACCCAACTCCGCAACCAGATCTTGAGTATGAACCTGTCTCCAAATATCAACCGGAACAAGAAGACCAAAGAACAATTCAATATCAGCAAGAGTCATGACAGTAGAAAAGGCAGCTTTGGTCAACTCTTTGTAATAAGCAGTGGGATTTTTCCTCGGATCAGGCAAATGAGTCTTAAGGGATAGAACCTCACTTCTTTTCCAATATGTATGAACCCATTGTTCCTGAAAACGGCCCCTACAGCCTTTCTAGTAACATTACCATGCTGGTCTCTGATCGCAGGTATTTCTGGATGATATATACAATGGACCACCCTCATCGGAAACTGAGATAGCTGCTTAGTGCTGTTGTCATACAACCTACCCCTATAGCAATTAAAGTTGTAAGGCTTCCAAAAACCTGACGTGGCTCCAAATCACTAACATGCACACAATCTCTAACATAAAATAACATTTGAGGCGCTTCTGTCCCAAAGTGTTGCTGCCAAAGACTAATCAACGTAGCGGACATGTGCTTAAAGGCATGTTGCTGTATAAAGGTTCAAAATCTCCTGTAACTTCCCAGACATCCTCCACACTATAGATTACATTACAAGCCCACTGCACAGCCTGATTACCTATTACTTGTTTTTCTTCATCCCCCAGCCCAGACTACACTAAAGGGCCCATGCGCTCTTTAAATTGAATCCAATCTCTATCCTCAAATCCTTCTTTGGTGGATCTCAAGACTCAAAGACGCCAGGGGATGAAAAACCATGGAAAGAGAAGCAACAGAAGTGACAGGTACAATTATCGCTGGTGCTTGTACTGAAGGGGAGAGAACAGAGGATACAGGAGTCAAGACAGTAGGTGTACTAATAGTCACAATTGCCAAGGATGGTGAAGACAATGAAGGAGCGGTGGTGCCCTGGCCAAAGCTGTCAAAACAACAGCTGTAGATATGGGAACAGTTGCAGCAGATGCAACAGGCTGCTGCAACTGAAAGGGAACAGCAGGGTATATCCTCTGTGGGGCAAATGGAGGCAGGGGTTGAGTGTCTAGCAATTCCTCCACAAAAGTATCTGTTTCCTCTTGGGCCAATTTTTTTTATCAATATGCAACCTAAACCTCCTATCTTCACATTCAACTCCTGCCTCTTGCTTTTCTCTATCATATGCTACAGCTTTCTGAGTAAGTGCTTGCACCTTCACCTTCCGTGCATCTCTTTCCATCTTCAATCGTCTCTGTTTAGCTACTTTCTGCCATATTCTAAGGGAATCAAACATAGACTGTCTACTTCGTCTTTCAAATAACTGTTCCTGTAAAAACCCAATCTTTTGTTCATCAAAAGTGCCCATCAATGGCACCTGTAACTCAGCATTGTCCCTCATATATTTGTTCCATAATGTACTAAACATAATAGGGCCAAGACCATGCTTCACATACATATCAAAATTCGGGGTGCCTTCTGTAGGCGCTGGCTGAGCTTCTTCCAATTGAGCATCTGCAGAACAACAATGACAACAGGAAAACAAAAACGTACTAAGACCAGGCATTTTCAAAAAGAAAACAAATTTGTTATTTTTGCCTCAGAACGTACCACACTCAAACCACACTGGTACCATATCCACAAAATACCAAAAAAAACTCACCTGATATGAGTAGCACAAACAAGCCAATTCTCTACTGCTGACTCCTCAGACTAAACAGATCCAAGGGTTTCGCCGTTCAGGACTCCAGTCGGGATGATCACTGGGCGAGGCACCGTCCGGCAGGACGGAAGGGGCTGCTGCGAGCAATCAATACTCCTTCTGCAGGGATCCAAGAACCGCCAGTCTGACCCGACGATGGCCTCCACTGCCCCAACATCTGCGGAAGGGGATGGATTAATTACCCGAATGAGTCCCTGTTCAGGCGCCAACTGAAGGAAGTGACCTTTTTTGGGTCACTAATGACCACCTCTCAGCCTTCCATATCAAATGAAGAGTCAGTCAGACAGTAGAGAATACAAACCAATAACTGTTTATTCAGAATACACTCAGAGCAGAGCCCAGTCTTCACAGTCTCTAGGAGTGCTGCAGAGGGACTGAAATCGGCAAACATAAATATACATTATGTACATTTCATAACTGGGCTAGAACATGCCCATAGTGGAATTTTCCAGGCAGGTTCTGCAAAGCAATAGAATACAAGAGAAAAACAATCTCAGCGCTCCTATCTTACACAAAGTTACGAAGTCCAAGGTTGCTCCAGTCGGGCCCATCACCAGACAAGTGGCAGAAGGCATTTATCTAGTGAGAAAGGGATGCGCTAAAAGAACAGTGTAGCAAAACCCAACCTTGGAGAAATAAAACCTAGCAGAGGCATTTTCTCAGAAATAGCTAAGGATTAGATTCAATCATGATTCAAAATGGAGCCTAAATAGAAAATGGTGCAGCAAATGCTAACTTACATAGGGCAATGAGCAAACATGAACATTTCTATTCGAACAAGCAGATGATGGGTTTGAGGTGCACAATTTATTTTAAGATTTCCTTTATTATTTGTATTAAAAGTTTTTACTAATTTATATATTAGAATTGTAATGGAATTGTGAACAAATATATATTTTAATGATATTATTATTACATGTATTGGTATTTTTTATATTGTTAAGGAAAATAGTATTATTTGGGTCTATTCAATGTGACCTCCCCCTCCCCCAAATATATGCATTTTTGCCAGGCGATTGTTAGGGTGCAGTTACAATAATAAATCTGACCCTCTCTCAATGTATATACTTTCTTCAATGTGTGTTAGGATAGAGATAGAATAGTAAACCTGACACTCCCTCACTCAATGTATGAACTTTCATCAATGATTGTTAGACTTGAGATAGAATACTTACTATAAATCACAATGTATGCATGTTCATCAATGTTTGCTGCACAGTTTTCTCATCAATAATTTCACAGCAAATGCTGCAATGTGATATTGTCAATGATTTCATTGAAGTTGTCATGAGTGCTGTGATATGTGGGGTAATTAGAAGTGCATGGTGAGGGCATGAGTTATAGTTACCTTAGGGCATGAGTTATAGTTACTTGAGAAAGCTCTAACTGCTGAGTTTCTATGGTTTTGTGTGTGTAAAATCTATACCTAACTATAGCGTCTCTGTAGCGTCTCTGTAACCTTTGCTTTTGTAGTGAATTTATAAGGTGTTTTAAATTCTATTTCCGAACTATGAAGTCCCTGTTACCTTTGCTTTTTTTCAGTGAATTTCTACAGCTTTTTAATCCTATTTCCTAACTATAAAGTCTCTGTAACTTTTGTTTTTTTTATGAATTTCTAGTAATATTTAATTAACATACATTAATCTAACTGCCGCCATGCACAACCATTGCCCGTACATGCCGGGGGTTGGTCACTGGGTCTAGCTTGTGGCCAACCCTCGCATACAGCCACAATCATGCCACGCACAGTCTTTGGCCATGCACAGCGGGGGTTAGCTACAGGGCTTGGCCTGTGGTCTAGCACTGCAACCAACCCCCATGCAACCCCCCTCCCTGGGCTAATTTCTACTCTGGGACCCCATCTGCAGGAGTCCAGCAAATTTTGTGGGGAAGGGAGACACATGCCCACTCCCCTGGGCTGGTATTGGCCCCCCCGGACCCTATTCCCTGGCTCTCTGTGTATTTTGTTTAGGGGAGGGGGCACACAACCCCCCTCCCTGGCCTGAATTTGGCCAAGGGACTGCAGTGAAGACAGAGCCCTGCTTGCACACATTGCTATGTTAGCATAAGCTTATTAGAATTGTAAACGCCATTTTGCCACTTTGCAGCTTTTGCATACAACACTACATGTACCTGTTGTTGTAAGTTAAACTGCTTGAATTTTCCTCTCATGAGAACGGCTTGTTTTGCACATCCCTAGACTTACATTATGGTCTCAGTCTGTACACTGCGTACAGAAGCCTTCATGGTCACCATAACAATGTGTGCTGTTATTCGGTAACCCTGGGAGTAGTTCGCTTAGTAGCGCTACGTGTAGCTACGCGAAGTGCACTTCGCACTACGCGAGCTACGGGAACTGCGTAGTGCACTGTGCAAAATGCTATTTGCACTGAGGGAGGGTGGGTCACAAGGCGCTATAGGACCTGTTTCCATTATCATTATGACATGATTTCCCTCTTTGTGTTTTATGGAATTATAACAATGCTGATCGTATTAGTTTTAATCATATGCCTGCTTATGTTCGCAAAAATACTGCATCTTAGAGCACGTCGTTAGAATAAACATTTTTAACTTTTCCGTGTCTCTAATTACTCACGTTGTGGACTGGTATGAGAATAAAAACGAAAGAGTATTCTTGATTCCCACCATTCCTGAGAGTACCCTGAGTCGCATGTTCTGGGTTGTCTAATTATTGATAGCTTCGCTATAGGACGGAGAGCTAATGAGACACTGATGCTAGTCGGTTAGGGGTTCTGGGTACTGAGGTGAGTTTGTGGTACACCACAATTCACTGATGTCCTGGGTCTCTGTGCACAGTTCTGTGTATGAGCAGAATCCCCACAACATGGCGCACCTAACGTTTGGTCTGATGTTTGAGACTCTCGAGTAGTGCTTATAACAGAGCACGACACTGTCACTCCTTTTTCCGGTTGACAGTAGTGATGGATTAACCTACCTATATGGAAAGGTTATAGGTTCATTCAAGCTTGATATTTTAAAAAGGTTCGTACTTGGAATTACTACTCATTAGTGCTACATTTCATTAGATTGTTTTTTTCCATACTGTGTCCTTATGGCTGACGTTGACATTGCTCAGCATAGCTGAGTGCCATTCCACAATCACTTAAATCAGTATGGGGTGTCTGCTGAAGAAATGGCAGTCGTCTTTGTGGTTAGTGCAGAAGCGGCTTACCCATTTGAGCTTTTCTACTCTTGGGTTACGTTTCCGGTTGTGAATGTGGATGATGATACATACCATAAATGCACGCCTACAGCGGTATTTGAGGACTATGTGCCATATTAGACACAGGAAGTTCCGCTCTCTGCTTGGCAGCATCGAGTTTAGTTTAATGGTACCCTCCCCCACACCGTTTCTACAGTTCGGTTAAGTCCCTTGTCTATTCCAGGGGCAACTTGGCCAGTCTTGGCCAGGTTCACATCTCATCCACATTATCTAACGGTCCCTATAGCAGAGTTACGAATACTGTATGCCTGAGTTGTTGCAGTATATAGGACTTAAGTGCAACACGTTTTCCGCAACATCCAGGTGGGGGCACCTGGTGCTGCGATGCCACCAGTTGGATCAGCCGGGATAAAAAGGTGTCCCATCATGGTTAATTTGGTAATGGGCAAGCAGCCCCAAGATAAAGACGATATGCCTTTTTGGCTTGCCGAGAAATTTGACCAACTGGAAGCAGTATTTCCTAATACGACTCCCGTTGAGAAACACAGGATTCTGACCAGTAGTTTGCAGAAAGACTTAGTACCAGAGGTAACAGATTGTGAGACCTGGGGTAAAGTATTTGCGGGATTCTATGCTAAGTGCTTCAGCACGCCATCTTTGACTGTCCTGCCCTCCGTGATCAAGCGTGTTCAGGATCAACACGTTCCGGAGGTGGCTGTTGAATTGGGAATGAGACATGTTCAAGTGTTTGACGTAGTTTCCGATCTCATCCTTGCTAATGTCAAGGGGGATGTGGTAAACTTTCAAGTGTCTAATGCTTTGCGGAATCTCCCTGATGCGGCTAAACCCCGGCAGTTATCGAAAATCATTGCGGAGGCTTATAAGACCATTGGCCGCAACAGTTTGGGTGTTATACTTTTTGCTAAAACAGCAGCACAACCGCAAGCTCAGGCGGCTAAGTCTAATAAAGACGACCGTCCAGCTTTTCCACAACAAAATTGGAAAAGTAAAAAACAGGGGAAGCAACAACAGAAACAAGGGTCGCGTCCTGCATCAGCAATACTTGTGTCTACTAAGCGCACATATGACTTGCGTGACCGCGTGAGTATTACGTCACCTGATCAATTTCAGGTTCCTGATCAACGTTCTCCTCGAAACATCGGTCTCACAAACCGGTGGAGGAGAATGCGGCAGGGGTTGGGGTGCCCCACAAGGACGTAAGCAGCCCCGCCAGATGGATGGTAAAGGCAATCAGGATGACTTTCAACGTCAACGCCCTCAGTTTCAGAAAAAGAAGGTCGCTGCTTTAACCAGGGAGGTATGCCACGGATAGTGAGAACACAGCTTCGGAACCTGGCATGGGCGCTGACGCTGCTAGACACCGCAGCGGAGGTTACAGTAGTGCATCAAACACTGCATCTGTATCCAAAGGTGACAGCAACTGACACGTTCAACACTGTAGAAACAGCTGACACTAGAGTGGCTCCCACTGACAGACTATATGTGACCTGTTCTCAGGACACCCCCGCGCCGCACGGCCACCAGCTGTTGTGTGTGCAACTCGCCCCGCTGCTGCCCGCAGCCTCGCTGAGCCTGCCTCACCGACCCGCCCCCCGCCGTATTTGCGTGTACTGTTTGTTTTTAATTTGTTTCCTTTTTGTTTCCCTGCATCTTGTTAATACTATTATTGTTTCCCATTTGCTGTAATTGTTTCTTGATATTGCCTGTGCCGTTTTCCTGTCTCTCTGCCCCCTGTGCCTGTCCGCCCCGCTCCCCGCTTCCCGCCGCCGTGCCAGCGGCCACACCCCCTTTTCCTTCTGTGCCCTCCCCGCTCCCGCCTCCCAGCTGCTCCTCCCTCCCTCCCACTTCGCCATAAATGGCGACCGCGCGGACGCGCAGCGGGCGTGCCGATTGTGCACCGAAGGCGCACCAAAGGTAAGCCCGTCTGCGCCCGTCCGCGCCTGCACCGCGCCCAGCGCCAGGACCTCTGGCCCCCACCGACGCAAGCCGACCCGACAGACCTACGATGCCGCCGCCCTCAACGCACTCAATGCTGGCCGGCACCCCGCCTGCTGCTGGGCTGCCCCGAAACGCTTCCACGGACCCTTCACCTGCACAACCTGCAAGTTCACCTGCCTCCGAACATGCACCGCGCCCGCCAAGCCAAACCCCAGCAGCGACCTCAAGTGCATCCTGCTCAACACCCGCTCCGTCCACAGACACGCCGTCGAACTCTGGAACCTGCTCGACACAACATCACCAGACATCGCGTTCCTCACTGAAACATGGATGAACGCCTCCTCAGCCCCCGACATCGACATCGCCATCCCGAATGAATACAAGATCATCAGGAGGGACCGCGTCAACCAGACTGGGGGATGCATCGCCATCGTCCACAAGAACACCATCCGCATCACGACCGACGCCGACAACACCTACACCGCTGCCGAACACCTCCACTTCCAGATTCACACCGACCCAAAGACGACCCTCTGAGGCCCCCACATCTACAGACCCCCGGGACCACGCACACAATTCAGCGAAGACATCACGGACTTCACCAGCCCGCACGCCCTCCCCTCCGCCGACTACATCCTCCTAGGGGACCTCAACTTCCACCTGGAGAACAACAAGGACCGCAACACCGTCACCCTGCTGGACAACCTCGCCAACCTCGGACTCAAGCAACTGGTCAACACCCCCACCCACTACGCCGGCCACACGCTTGACCCCATCTTCTCAGCCAGCAAGCACATCGCCTTCAGCCACTCCACCGGACTTCACTGGACCGACCACAGCTGCGTCCACTTCAGCTTCAGAAAAACTACTACCCACCACCACCCACAACAGGTTCCTCACAGAAGCTGGAGCAAGATCAGCGCCGACCAGCTCACCACCTCCCTCAACCAGAACCCACCTGCCAGCACACCGGACCCCAACGAAGCAGCCCGCAACTTCACGCAGTGGCTGACCGCCTGCGCCGACGACCTCGCACCACTGAAGAACCCTCCCAGCAAACCAAGAAGCATGAAGGCCCCCTGGTTCACCGACGAACTCAAGGTCTCCAAGAAGACCTGCCGCACCCTCGAGAAAGCCTGGCTCCTCGACCGGACCACTGACAACATGACCGCCCTCAAACACGCAACCTGCAAGCACCACCAGCTCATCCGCACCACCAAGAAGAAATCACTGAAGGATCGACTGGACAACAACGCCCACGACAGCAAGGAAGTCTTCAGCATCGTCAAGGAGTTCTCCAACCCCAGCACCGGCAACAACGACATCACCCCGTCACAAGATCTCTGCGACTCCCTCGCCTCATTCTTCCACCGCAAGATTGCCGACATCCACAACAGCTTCGGCGCACCTTCCTCGCACCCAACCGTCGAACCATCGCACCCCACCGCCACCCTCCACACCTGGACCGCAGTGACCACCGAAGACACAGCCCGCACGATGAACACCATCCACTCCGGATCTCCGACTGACCCCTGCCCCCACCACGTCTTCAACAAGGCCGACTCCACCATCGCACCCCAACTCCGAGACGTCATCAACACCTCCTTCGACACCGCCACCTTCCCGGAGAGCTGGAAGCATGCCGAGCTCAGCGCCCTACTGAAGAAACCAACAGCGGACCCCACCGACCTCAAAAACTTCCGCCACATCTCGCTCCTCCCTTTTCCTGCCAAAGTCATCGAGAAGATCGCCAACAGACAGCTTGCCGCCTTCCTCGAGACAAATGGATCCCTCGACCCCTCGCAGTCCGGCTTCAGAGCCAACCACAGCACCGAGACCGCCTTCATCGCAGCCACCGACGACATCCGAGCCCTTCTCGACAACGGGGAAACAGCGGCACTCATCCTCCTGGACCTCTCCGCTGCGTTCGACACTGTCTGCCACCGCACCCTAGTCCAACGCCTCAACAACACCGGCATCCAAGAGAAGGCACTGAAGTGGATCATCTCGTTCCTCGCTGGAAGAACACAGAGAGTCCGCCTCCCCCCGTTTCGTTCCGAGGCCACCGAAGTCATCTGCGGCGTCCCGCAAGGATCATCACTCAGCCCCACCCTCTTCAACGTCTTCATGAGACCTCTCGCAGCCATCGCACGCCAACACAACCTCAACATCATCTCCTACGCCGACGACACCCATCTGATCCTCTCCCTCACCAGAGACCCCGACACCGCCAGAACCAGCCTCCACAAAGGGATGAAAAACGTCGCCGAGTGGATGAAGAACAGCCGCTTGAAACTGAACTCAGACAAGACGGAAGTCCTCATCCTTGGACCATCACCCTCCGCCTGGGATGACTCCTGGTGGCCCCCAGCCCTGGGCATCGCCCCCAAGCCGACAGACCACGCACGCAACCTGGGCTTCATCCTGGACTCCTCCCTCTCGATGACCAGACAAGTCAACGCCGTCTCCTCTTCATGCTTTCACACTCTCCGCATGCTCCGCAAGATCTTCCGATGGATCCCGATCGAAACCAGGAAGACGGTCACCCAGGCCCTCGTCACCAGCCGGCTGGACTACGGAAACACCCTCTACGCCAGAACCACAGCCAAGCTACAGAAAAGACTACAACGCATCCAGAACGCCTCCGCCCGACTCATCCTGGACATCCCTCGACGCAGCCACATCTCCGGCCACCTGAGGAACCTGCACTGGCTCCCCGTCAGCAAGAGGATCAGGTTCGGGCTCCTCACCCACGCACACAAGTCTCTCCACGACCTGGGCCCCAAGTACCTCAACGACCGCCTGACCTTCCACACGCCCACCCGCCAGCTACGGTCCGCTAGCCTCGCCCTCGCCGCCGTACCACGCATCCGAAGAGCCACCGCCGGAGGCAGATCCTTCTCCTACCTGGCGGCCAAGACATGGAACTCCCTCCCCATCCACCTTCGGCTTACCGAGGACCACCTCGCCTTCAGGAGACAACTCAAGACCTTGCTGTTCGAGCAGTAGCGGCCCCCTTCCCCCAAGCGCCTTGAGACCCTTCCGGGTGAGTAGCGCGCTATACAAGTGTTATGATTGATTGATTGATTGATTGATTGATGAAATAGTCCTTTTAATTGAAGGTGACATACAGCGTAAAATAAAAGGGATTTTTGGGGAGAATCTGACCTCAACATATGACATTTTGTTAGCGGAGGCAGACTGGCCCCCAACCTTTTGTTCTGGCTGCTCCGAGAGGGGAGGAGGTAATCCTCCCTAGTTTTGCACATACTGTGCCAAAAGAGCAGGAGCTGAATTTTGCAGAAGAGTGGGCTAAGGTGCTTGCACGAGCTTTGTACCGTACTCAATGTGTATGGGACAAACTTTTGTCCAGACATGAGATTACATGGCGGTCTATGCCACAGCCTCAACCCCAATATCCCATGCAGTGTGAAGCGAAAGCTCCAGTTGCAGAAATCCTTGAACAGTTGGAATATCAAGGTGTGATTGAAACATGTGTGTCCCCGATGAATAATCCTCTTTTTACTGTGACCAAGCCTGATGGGTTGTACAGCCTAGTTTTGGCTAATCGGCATTTGAACTTTCATTGTCGGACCTGCGCGGTACAGAATACTCACAGTTCTACCCTCGTGGATAGTCCCGTGAGAAAACGGTTTAAGACCACACTTGACATATCCAATGTTTTCTTTTAGCCTTAACCTGTCCTCTATTAGTTGTCAATGGACAGCTTTTACTTCCGGCAGCAAATAAGTTGGAACCTTTGCCTTGTTCTGTTGCCAAATCTAATTCAGCTGTATAGCTCATTCATGGATTAATAACATTGCCCTTTCCCTTGCTTAAATTCAGTTCATGTATGAAAATCTCCATTAAGTTTGGTCTCTGCCTTTTACCTATAGATGCCTGAGGGAGGGTAAAGACGTTTATTTAAAAGGTGAAGAGTGCACTTCAACACCTGATAACTCACTGGTTTGCAAGAACATACAATTGCACGGCTCGTGTAACACGCAAGCTCCAAATTTAGCCTGATTTTAAAGAGTAATCCAGTTCCCGCAATAACACCAACTTTCACGTTGCTAGCTAACGGTAGCTATTTACTTTTAAATAATGAAGATTGCTGCGGCATGCTGGCAGGGATTCCGTACATTGTGACGGTCTCCCAACATGTAGTATGCTGTAAAAATGTGCTCTTCCCGCCCCAGCATGGGAAGCTCGATGTGTCCATCTGGCCTTCCATTTCGACCTTGAAAGGAGAGTTCAACAAGATGAGTCGAATAAGTGCTCTATTGTCCCAGAAAGAATTTGCCCTTACTTCTTCCCTTGAAACATTTGTCCTTCACGTGGCAAACACCCGCACCGAGGTGCATGTGCTTTTAAAAACTGATCTCCCCCTGCATTTCGGCGCATGATTCACACTATATTCAATGCCTCACCCACCACTGGCTTGGCACATTTTTTTAAAGTAGTAAGCTCTGGCCTTGTGACTTTATTCCAAACTAAGAGGTCCATTAGAATGGCGGACGGACAAAGTCCGTCCGCCATCCTGTCGGGGGCCGGTACCGTCCGCCACAAGGGCGGAGGAACTGTGCCCCCATATTTGCGGCGGACGGTGCTTGTGTCTCTTATTAGGAGCTGGGGGAGGAGCCAAGGCCCCCGTGTATCCAGCATTGCTCCCACCTGCAGGGAGCAGCTAAAAATCCTCCTCCCAGTGGGCAAGATTCAGATCTGTTTACCTGCCTGCATCACTGCAAGCAGTGAAACAGGTCTGAAGTATGCTCCCTGTAGACAGGAGTTTTTTTAAGCCTGCCAGGTGGAAGTAGGATTTGTGTTAGCTTTGAAACTGTTCCCGCGAAGTGAGGGCAAACAAAGGTTTCACTACCTGTGCCACTGCCGGCAGGAAAATTACTATATCCTAGGGTTGGACACCCTGGGACATAGAAGGAGCTGGCCCCTGTGGAATTGTGTCCCCAGGGCCAGTCTCTCTCTACACACTCTGCCATGCACTCTTGCCATCTTAGAGAGAGGTTTGAAGGGAGAGGTCAGTCCCTCACCTCATCCTACTATGCACATCAGTCATCTGAGATAGAGGTCTGACAGGAGAGGTCTGTTATTCTCCACACACCCGTCACCTAAGAGAGGTGTCAGCAGACCGCTAGTATCGCTCCACATACACTACCACGCACACCCATTATATGAGAGAGAGGTCTGTAAGGAGAGTTTACTCCATTCACACACCATAGGAAGGCCTATGAGATGTTTGAGTGGTGATATTGCTATTTTTGGAGGGAAAGAATGAGGTGAGTGTTAGAAACGGTGTGTGGAGATGAGCGTGTTACTAAATAAACTGTTATAGAAGCACAGTTCATGGTATGTTATGATTTATTTTTAGAAATTTGAAAATAGACTGGTTAAAAGAGTGCAATTGTTCAGGAAAAATGAATTCAAAGTTACTGGTGCACTAGCTATAAATATGTGATTGTAGGTGAAAAATGCAGACAATATAGTGAACTATCACTGTTATAATTATTGATCAGTTTGTAACTTTTATGTTTTGTCTTATTTAGGAGGAAAATGGAAAGTGCCTCTGAAGAAATAATTATATGCTTACACAAGCAGGAAAAAAGAGCCTTGTTAACATAAGTGAGATAATTGTGCTTTTAGGCAACAACCACCTTTTCTGACACCGTGTATTCAGGGTGGAAGGATGTGGAAGCACCTGAACAGTTGTGCAGGTCGGCAGCATGAGCTAATTCTACACACACTAGGCTTGGTGAACTATCCTTTATAGATATGCAACTTTGAGACTTTCTTGCCTCCTAGCCAGCTATCATCTACCACGAAACGGAAGACTCTTTGGTAAGGTAGGGTGGCTAAATGACTGGAAAAAGTGCTAAGTAAATCAAAATCCAGTACTCAAATAAACCAAAAAGGGGGAAGACATTAGCACCTGCTGATGAGCGTCAGAGAAAAATGTTGCATATTATATACTTGTTTTGTTTAATAGGGTAGGCAGACAAAATATCGAAATTAAAATATCGATATACAATAATATCGATGTTTTAATATCGATGGTATAGTATATCGATGTGCCATAATATCGACAGACAGAATATCGAGATTAAGGTATGTATGTTAGTAATATCGAAATTTTGTTGTTTAGTGTTATGTATTTTATTTTGTTGTTTATATGTTTGCTAAATATGTTTAGAAATGTATGTTTGAAAATTAGTAATTTTGTTAACATTTTGCGTTTTAGTATTAGAGCGGGTTGTGGGTTTATAGGGGAATAGGGTGGGAAGTAATTTAATAAGAATTAATTAATTAATATATGTTTGTAAATATTTTTAATTAATTGGTAATTAATTAATAGTAATTAGTTAATTAATTAATTTATGTTTGTAAATATTTTTAAATAATAATTAATTGGTAATTAATTAATATTAATTAGTTAATTAATTAATATAATTTTGTACATATTTTTAATTAATAATTAATTTGTAATTAATTTATATTAATTAGTTAATTAATTAATATAATTTTGTACATATTTTTTAATTAATAATTAATTGGTAATTAATTAATATTAATTAGTTAATTACATTAATTAGAGTAATTTTTTTATATATATAATTTTTTTTATTGTTAATTAATTATTTGGGAAAAATTAATATTAATTAGTAAATTAAATTAATTATAGCTAATGTGCTAATATATTTACTTTATTGTTATTGTTAATTAATAATTAATTGGTAATTAAATAATGTTAATTAATTTTGGGTAAAGGAGTATTTTTAGGGTTCAGGGTCAGTTTTCAGTTTTTGGGTAAAGGGGTATTTTTTGGGTTCAGGGTCAGTTTTCAGTTTTGGGGTAAAGGGGTATTTTTAGGGTTCAGGGTCAGTTTTCAGTTTTTGGGTAAAGGGGTATTTTTAGGGTTCAGGGTCAGTTTTCAGTTTTTGGGGAAAGGGGTATTTTTAGGGTTCAGGGTCAGTTTTCAGTTTTTGGGTAAAAGGGTATTTTTAGGGTTCAGGGTCAGTTTTCAGTTCTTGGGTAAAGGGGTATTTTTAGGGTTCAGGGTCAGTTTTCAGTTTTTGGGTAAAGGGGTATTTTTAGGGTTCAGGGTCAGTTTTGGGTTTTTGGGGTACAGGGGTATTTTTAGAGTTCAGGGTCAGTTTTGGGTTTTTGGGGTACAGGGGTATTTTTAGGGTTCAGGGTCAGTTTTGGGTTTTTGGGGTACAGGCGTACAGGGTAAAAATAAAATAAATTTAAATTTATTTTAAATTAATTAAATGAAATTAAAAAAAATAAAATTACATTAAATTATTAAGTTTTTAATTTATTTTAAATGTATATGTATTACTTTTAATGTTTTAATTATGTTTTAATGTTTTTATTTAATATTTGTTACATTATATGTATTTTTAAATTATTTTTACATTATTATTAATACATTTAAAAAACGATATTTTTAATTTCGATATTTTTGTACTACGATATTATTTTTTCGATATTTTTGTACTTACCATTATGTAGATATAATTTCGATATTTTTGATTTCGATATTTTTGTGTCGATATTTTTGTATGTAGATATTCTGTCTGTCGATATTATGTCAGACATTCGTTTAATAGTTGTTCATATAGTTTGTTAATATAGCCATTGTAGTTTTATATTGTTGTTAAATTGTTTTGTTGTAATAAAAAAAGTTTAAAGTTATTTTTGATTTCTTTCTTAAACACTTATTACCATTTTAATGTTATTATAGTATTGCAATAGTAGCTAAGACTGGCAGTTCTCAACAGAGAGGAAACTCCATTTTATACTCTACAATGGACATTCATCACTATGAACAAACGTATGTGCAGAGAGAGCACTCTCGATCCAGAGCCTACTTTGTCACATGTGTTATGCTGGGGAGGTATCTCAGCTGATAAGGCAGTGTGTTTCCATATCACAGTCTCTATATTTGCATACTAGACAGACTTCTAAGCATAGAGGTAATTTCATTCCCACACCTTACTTGTATAGCTGTCTTTTTGGGGAGAGCAGTTACCTGAGAGGTAAGCCTCATTTCAACTCTAATTTATGCACCCATCATACAAAACACAGCTCGTAGAAGAGCAAGTCTCTCCGCACACTACTATGCACACATATCATTAAAGAGATATGGGTCAGAAAACAGGGCATATCATCCCTACAGCTTACCATGCATACCTGTCAGCATGGGAAGAGGTATGAGCAAAGAGATACATTTTTCTTAGACCCTACTACAGACACCTCTCACTCTGATAAAATGTGTTGGCAGACAGATCTCTCCCACCACTACATATCACTAATGTATATAGTTATTTTCCTGTGGAGAGGTCTCAGTTGAGGTTACAGTACTTGTTATACTTACTATTGAATAGTAAGGTCTTCCATGTGAGGTGTGTACCTTCCCCACCCTACTATGCATACTGCTGAGCCTGAGGAATGGTATGAGGGTAGGCAGTGTCTATTTACATCCTATCCTACACACTGGTTAGCTTTATGGAAGGTATCAGAAGAGCAGATAGACTCTACCAATACTCAACTGTGCATAGACTGAGGAGAAGTGTCAGTGAGATTGCAGTGTCTCTTTATACCCTACTATGCACTGTTGTCATATTGTGAAAAGGTCTCATTGGAGAGTATACTTTCTCCCCATACCCTAATTATGGGGACTATTAGGCATAAGTACTGTAATAAAGTAAAGTATAAAAAGTTCCTCTAAAAACAGTTTACAATCTCATGAAACTCTCGCAGGGTTGCCAAAAAAGTAGTGGGGTATAGAAAATCTTGATGCAAGGTGTTACAGGAGAGACTGTTTCTCCCCACACCCTACTATAGGATCGTGCAGCCCTGGGTAGAGGTATTACTGATGATATCAGATGACATCACTAATGACATCACTGATAACGTCATCCAAGCTTCTTTTGTACACTTTTCCCTATTAACGGGTATACGATTACAGCTATGAGAGTATGTGCAAAATAGTTCAAAAGAATATGAAGCGTCTTTAATCATATATAAAACCCCCATAGGTATAACAAGCTTGTGTTATTTGCAACATTGACACTATACCATACACTTCAAGGGTAGCCAAGTTTATGTCGAATATGAACCACCGATAAAATGGTAAGCCATAGTGCACATGGTGTTCCATCTGTATATAACTGTTCAGGGAAATGACAAGAGTTGCAGAGAGCCGTGGGCCTTGGGGAGTGTTTAAGGACAGTCATAGTGCAATGCAGGAATTGAAGAGAACTGAAGAGAATCTGCCATGTGCTCTTAAGCTGCGCAGCCATCTGGCAATAAGTGTGCTCTTCTATTATAGTTATCAATCATTTGTTTCACGAGATACAGAATGTATTTGTTTAATGTTGGCCTTCTGTTCTCCTTGCTCCATCCTTGCTGTTTTGTGGAAAAGTATTCAGCAGCAAGGATAATTGGTAACAGAAACACAACACACCATGGCTTTATGCTTTTTAGCGGATAATTGAATAGGACTAGGGGATATGTAGTATGTAGGTTTTCTTGCAGCCTTTCTCAGCTTTCATCTGCTCTAGAGAGACTCTGGGGATCTTACAATAGTATGAGTGATATCTGATCGCCAACTCTAGAGGCACACGGGGGTTTCTTCAGTGGTCTGAGCTTGTGCCGCCTACTCTAGAGGTACACCCGGGGTTCCTAAAGCCAGTCTCAGCTTTCAAGTGGTCTAGACGAGGCACATGGGTAGTATTGCAGCCCTCAGAGTTCCCACATGCTACTGTCAGGCACATGGGAGTTCCTGCTGCTGCCTGAGCTTTCACCTGCTCTATAGGCACACCGCAGGAGGCTTCCTCCAGCCTGTATACTCTCATGTTTAACTGCATGATATCTGCCCAGAGCCTGGATGCCCAGCAAGGGACATCCCTCAGTAAGATCTTGTTATGAGAATACAACAGGCCGGATATTGGCCCCCTCTACATCTGGATGGAGGCCTTTCAGGGCACTCAACTCCTGGGGTAAGACAAGCTGACGGCCTGCTACTCTCCTGCCCAGGTAGCTGATGCCATGAGGATGCCATGAGCTGGTGTACTTAGCTGAGGTATAGGACGTAGGCTCTGGATAAGTGAATCCAAAGGATTGGGGATGTCTTCATTGGGGCTCTCTTGGCCATGCTTGAGGGTGTTAAGCAGTGTGCCCCAGTGCAATGTTCTGTTCAGAGTCCATTCTGGGTGACTGGCAGAACTATGCATCCATTCATCCATTCTCACGGCCTACAAAATGGTATCCGGGCACAACCTGCTTCTGAACATTCAACGTGAGCACTGGTCTAGGATCCTAGATGTCGCCCTATTGGGACTGTGAAGGCAGCACTAGACAACCCCCACAAGACACCTAAAGAAGCAGGAATGCGTAATGGCTTCACCTGCCCAACTATCCTGATTGGTGCAATGTCGTGAGCCGCAATGTACGCGGTTATGTGCAGTGTGCAGAGTTCTGTCTGATGCAGTGTAAAATGTAGTGCAGTATGCAGAGTTATGCTTGGTGCAGTAACAGTCATAAGGTGCACAGTTTTCAGCCATGTCTTTGAAGGCTGAAGTAGCTCGGGCGCAAACAGATCTGGCGGCCCAAAACATCAGCACGGCTCGTAGCGGCTGTAGAACATCCTGCAGAGTGAGCAGTTGGAATAACCTGGGCCAAAAGATAACATGTCAGGCCATTCACCTGGAGAACTATATTATAATATTAATTACATATAAAAAACAACAAATAATATATAATATAAAATAATAAATACATTTAAAAATAAAAAATTTTAAAACTAGAAAATATTTACAAACAAATTAAATTATTAAATGTATTTATTGTATTTCCTACAGGAGAACACCACACCAAAAACAAAACACTTCAACATTTCTAATTAATTCCCCCCCAAAATTAACATAATTAATATTCAATAAAAAAATATTATTATTAAATAAACGAATAAACATTCATTAACCCCTTCGACGCTGATGACGAGCTGGGCTCGTCATGAGGTAGCCTCCTCGCACGCTCATGACGAGCCCAGCTCGTCACGTAAAGTGCGCTTTTAAAAAAGTCAGCGTACGAGCGGAATTCCTCCCGCACGCATGCGGTTAACTACACACACTTTGACACTATGATAGATATCTAAAATAAAAAGAAACATAATAAAATGTATTTATAAATTAAAAACTTATACTATTGACATATAATAATAAAGTAATTAGAATGTATATAATACCCACCCTTTACCCTTTAAAAGTAAAAACAACAGACACAAAATGAAACAATTACCCAAAATACATATCAAATAATTAACATTAATTAACTATATATTAATTAATTAAATACAAATTACTTCCCACCCTTTACTCCTATGAACACCAAAACACACACCTAAAAGTAATTACCAAATTACCATAATTACTTACCAATTAATTAATTAATTAAAATAAATTAACATCCAATTATTAATTCATCAATTACAAATAAATAACTACCCACCCTTAACACCTATAAACACCACAACACATTCCTAAAATTAATGATACAATTACCATAAATATTACCAATTATTTAAATTAAATGTATTAGCAGCCAATTATTAATTCATCAATTAAAAATAAATTCCTTCCCACTCTTAACACATAAAAACACCACTACACACACCTAAAATTAATTACACAATTACCATAATTATTTACCAATTAATTCATTTTAATTAAATTAATTAACAACCAATTAATAATTAATTAATAATAAATTAGTTTACACCTTTAACACTATAACATCTTAATTAAACAAATATTAAAAACATAAAAAATATTTAATACATTTAATATAATTAAATTACTTCCCACCCTATTCCCCTAAAAATCCACAACCTGCTACGGAACTAAAAACGCAAAATTCTAATAATTTTTATTAACTGCTACAATTGTAACACATATATTAAAAATATAAACAATTTTTATACAAAAAAAACATACAGCACACACATATAAAATATATACTAAAATACATAACATTAATAAGCAAACAATATTTTTGACAACTATATTTTTTCAAATAATATTAAACACTTCGATATTTTAAACATCAATAATACTTACTTAAAAACAATATTCTTGACTACAAGAATCTGTATTTTTGCAACTCGATATTTTTGAATCGATATTCTGTCTCTGCACCGTTCAAATAACATTTGAGCAATGGAAGTACTTACACTCAGAGAAGTTTATAACAACATAGAAAATCCATATTCATTTAGTTCTTGTGAGATAGAATTACCCATTCCCTTTGAGAGCTTCAGATAACACTTCCCAGGTTTCCCCTTGTCAGGATATTACGTCATATGCTTTTGTTATGTGACTGTTGTTCCATTTTTGAATTCTCATTTTCTTTTTTTTTAAAGTTCGCAAATTGTGTCTTGTACTTCCGCCCGATAGTGTGGGGTTCTTATGTCGAGATTATTCACAAGTCTTGAAGTTTTTATTTTGTAGAATTGTAGGGAGTGAGTTTTTGAAAAGAAAAAAGAATAGTACACTAACTTAGTTTTCTCTTCTTTAGCTTTGTCCTTCCTTTATTGTAGGTTATGCCCTCCCAAGGCTGGGATGACGAACAGGCCGGTTCCTAGACGGCGGCAGCCGTGGAGAGGATTCACCACCGCTGCTCAATGGTATGTCTTTTCTGGAATGCGGGGACCGGAGAAGTTGCTCAAGGATGTCAGCGGGACAGCAGATGTCACAGGGCCAGGGGAGGAAGCTTGGATTGAGCAGAAGAAGTTATGATGATCCAGGAGAGTGTGAAGGAGGAGGAGTATACTCCTTTCAAGAAATAAAGCCAAGCGTCCAACTGGGGTTTGACTATTTATAGGTAGACAGTTCTTTCTAGAAAGGCACCTGTTTATTCATTTTCAATGGTCCTGGAAAGTCCCTGACTGCAAGCACATGAGATAATTACCAACAGGTGTATAATTAGTGGCAGTAAATCACTCTGGAAAGTTCCTGTATTGGTGGCAGTGAATAACTCTGGAAAGTACCTGACTGGAAAGTACCTGACTGCAGGCATATGAATAATTATCAATCACATGAATAATTTCAGCAATTGAAGAAAATCTGTGAAGCACAGCTTGTACAAACATATGGAATAAAAACATGAGAACTTTTAGTCAAACCTAGGGATAATTATAAGCACATGGAAAACTGCAAACAAGAAGTTAATCTAAAGGTTTGCTATAGGCAATGTTGATACTACATAAGCAAAGATACTGAACTTAAGGTGTGTGAGACTACATGATTTATAAATTGATGGGCTGTTGAACATAAGATACATGCTTGGGCGCAGGAAGGGGGAGGGAGGGCTCTTAAATTTTATGCTGTTGGTTGGGAGTAGGTGCCGACAGAACTCCACAGAATAGCACAGAGTTTTCATTCAACTCCGCAGAATTCCGCGGAGTAGAACTCCCTAAACGTTGCCCACCCCTAACCTTGATGCCTAGGAATACGATTGATTCTCCACCAAACAAAGAGGCACTTACTTCTGTAAAGGCAGATCATCCAAGTGTGCTTTCTCTGCAGTTCTAACTTGCACAATTATCTGATGAAGCCGCTCGTGGAAGAATCACATTGGCAAAGTTACAAACACACAAGGTCACTGGAGACATTTCCTCAGCATCCTTTATGCAGCTGTAGTGAAAGAGATGCACTATACATTTACTCAATGAGGTAACATTTACTAATTAGCAAGTAGAAAGTATTCCACTTGGGTAGAGGTGTTGCACATAAGGGTGGCCTCCTCTTGAATAAATAAGGGCAGGATTGATTCCGGTACAATGCTCATTTCACAGAAATGAACCCTCAATAGGAAGCACTTACTGATATACACAAAGCAGGTGCCCAAGTTGAAGCTCCACTTCTACAAAATATTAATCATCCTAACTTTGTGTGCATGGCCAAAGCAAACTAAGTGTGTTTTCTCTGCTTTACCACCTTTAAAAGTTTTGTGTAATCTGTGATGGAGGTGTTTGCATGCTTGCTTTTTTCAAGTGTGATATCTCACGTAGTATCTGTGATGAGGGGGTTCTTTCTTGTCATCTACTGCTGAGAACAGAATCCAGGGTTCTCCCTTTTAAATGCCCTAAGTAATGTCTAAATTCCATAGCACTATTCACATACCCACTCACACACAGGCACTCAGACACTCGCTCACAGATCCACACAGCCACTCCCACTCTCACTCACACAACCATAGCACCACTCAAAGACCCAGTCACTGACCCACACAGGCACTCACACACCCACTCACAGACCCTCACAGGCACTCATATACCATCTAATACACACAGTCATAGACCCACTCTTGCACTCATAGACCCACTCACAGACCTACTCAGAATCTCACAACCCCACTAACTAACCCACACAGAGACTCACACACCCACTCACAGACCCAAACAGGCAATCACACACCAACTCTCAAAGGTTACAGGTTACAGTTGGAAAATACAATTTAAAAAAACCTTAGAAGTTCAGTAAAAATCCAAAGGTTACAGGGACGGTATAGGTAGGAAACAGAACATATAAAAACCTTAGAAATTAACTGAAAAAAACCAAAGGTTACAGAGACATTATAGTTAGGCTGACATTTCACTCATAAAAAAACAGTGAAATTCAGAAGTTATAGTTACTTGAACTAACTGTAACTTACGCCCCTGCAATGCACTACTTATGACCTCACATATTACATCACTGATAACATGGTCAGTGACATCACTGATGATGTCAAACTCAGAAGCTCTCACACGCCCACTCATACCCCTGTACAACCTCTCATACACCCACTCACACAACCACTCACATACCCGTTCATAGACCCATACAATTACTCAGGGCCAGATTCACAGAATGAACTTAAGACTAAATCCTAAACTTACTACTATTTGGTATTCACAGAATGCACTTACTACTTTCGGGATTCACAGAGTGAACTTACTACTTTCGGGATTCACAGAATAAACGTACTACTTTCGGTATTCACAGAATAGATTTAAGACTACTAACTCTAAGTCCGAAATCGGGGAGTAAATTCCGGCCCGGAGGCGGAGCTTCCGGCTTGAAGGCGGAGCTTGCGGCCCGGAGGCGGAGCTTGCGGTCCGGAGGCGGAGCTTCCGGCCCGGAGGCGAAGCTTGCGGCCCGGAGTTGGAGATTTCAGCATGGCAAAAATCCCCACCTCCGAGCCGGAAGGTCCGCCTCCAAGCCGCAAGCTCCGCCTCCGGGCCGGAAGCTCCGCCTCCGGGCCGCAAGCTCCGCCCCCAAGCCGGAAGCTCCGCCTCCGGGCCGGAATTTACTCCCCGATTTCGGACTTAGAGTTAGTAGTCTTAAATCTATTCTGTGAATACCGAAAGTAGTAAGTTTATTCTGTGAATCCCGAAAGTAGTAACTTCACTCTGTGAATCCCGAAAGTAGTAAGTGCATTCTGTGAATACCAAATAGTAGTAAGTTTAGGATTTAGTCTTAAGTTCATTCTGTGAATCGGGCCCTTAGACAATAACTCAATCATCCATAGATCCACTCAGAATCCCACTCACTTATACAGGTACTCATGCACCACTCGCTTACCCATAAAGCTACTCGTTCAACTGGTCACTTACCCATACAGCCACTCACAGAGTCACACACTCACTCAAACAGCTACTCACACACCTACTTATTCACCTATATTTCCACTTATACAGCCACTCACTCACCCATACAACCTTTCAACATTTCCACTCACTTGCCCAAACAAACACTCACGCACCCACACAACCACTTACATACCCATTATCACATCCATACAAGCACTCACACATCCGCTCACTCGCCCATACATCCATTCACACACTTACTTTACAATACAGCCACATATTAACTCACTTAACCAAACAACCATTCACTCAGCCGTACAGCTACTTACACAGACAGCCACTCACTCATACAGCAATTCTTGTGGTCTGAAGATGGGACTATGGTAACTCACTGTACCTAGGGGCTCCAAAATATGTAGTCAACAGGCTTCAGGTGGTTCAAAATGCGGCATCCAGGATGCTACTGAAGATACCCAAGCAGGTGTCCACGAAAGCTTCATTATTCAAATTTCACTGGCTCCCTATCCCTACGAGAATTATGTTCAAGGCATTATACATGGTCCACAAAGCTATGCATGCCATAGGCCCAGCCATGCTACAGTCACTCATCCATTCACCCGTTTGGTCCCAAAACTTTGGAACTCAATGACATATGAAGTGCGACTTCTAAAGGACCTACATAGCCTCAGGAAGAAACTTGAAACCTGGCCCTTTCCATGATCTCCCCTCCACACTGATCCGCTATCCTTTCTGCAGTGCTGGGAAGCCCTTGGCCAGCTATGTACTTTACAAATCACATAAATAAATAAATTCAGACACCCACTCACTCAACCATACAATCACTTACACACCCGTTAACCCACCCATACAACCAGCCACTCACTCATCCATACAGCCACTGACACACCCTTTAATGTCACCATCATAGTCACTCACATAGCCACTCACTCATCCGTACAGCCACTTGCACAGCCAGTCACTCACTCATACAGCCATTCATACATCCACTCACTAAACCATACAATCACTTACATACCTGCTCACCCACCGGAGCAGCCACTCACACAGCCACTCACTCATCTACACAACCACTGACACAACCACTCACTTCACCAACATAGTCACTCACACAGCCATTTACTCTCCCACACAGCTACACACACACCTACTTACACGCTCATACAGCCACACACACACACACACTCTCACATACCAATACCAGCACCCAGGCACCCACTCACACATAGATACTGCCACTCACATAATATATGTTAGAAATAGTATCACTCATTAGTCATTAGTAGTATAGCATGTATACTATAATCACTTATATAGTACCTTGGTAGTCAAATGAAGTCAAATAAAACTATTCAATTGCTTTTTTAGACAATCATAAAAGCACATAAAAACACAGTTCATTAAACAATAAAGCCATACTTTTATTTAGTACCTTGACATATATGTTTAACGTTCATTTGAGATGCCATCAGTGATGTCATGAGTGATGTCACCGACCATGACCATGTCATAAGTAATGTAATATGTGAGTTCATAAGCAGTGCATTGCGGGGGCTTAAGTCATAGTTAGCTTAGGTTACTATACTACTGAATTGCATTGGTTTTGTATGAGTGAAATGTGAGCCTAACTATAACATCCATGTAACCATTGGATTTTTTGTGAATATATATATATCACTGAAAAAAACAAAGGTTACAGGGACATCACTGATGACATCATCCACATAACCACTCATAAACCCGTTCATACCCCTATACAACCTCATATACACCCACTCCCCCACAACCACTCACAAACCCACTCACAGACTCATACAAGTACTCACATACCCACTCATTGACTCATAGACCCACTCACACATCTACTCATTCATATGGAACCACATGTAGGTAATTTGTGTTTTGCGATTCTCAAATTGCGATTATTTGGGAATCGCAATTAGAGAATCGCAAAACACAATGTAGGTAGGATTAGCAACATTTTTTGCGAATCCTACTTATTCCTTATTTGCGAATCGCAAATTGAGATTCGCAAATAAGGAATACCTTCTCATTCATTCCTATGGGCTAGAAGGCCCATAGGAATGAATGGGAAGACATTCTCAATTTGCGATTCTCAATTAGAGAATCGCAAAATGAGAATGCAATTTCAGGGTTATAAGGGTGTAAATAGGACACCCTTTTGCACCCCTGAAATTAACATGTGTGCACATGTGGCCCACATACGTGCCCTAAGGGCATGTATGTGACCCACATGGCACTTTTGAAAAATGCCAAAAAACGTGCATTTTTCAAAGAAATCGCAAAATACCACCAACCTGAAGTTGGTGGTATTTTGCGATTCCTTAAGCCTTAAATGCAATAGCAAAATAAGGAATCACAAATTTTGCGATTCCTTATTTTGCATGTGGGTTTTTGTGTGCTACATAGCACACTGCCCTAATTGCGATCACAAATGCTGAAACTGCGAATTTCAGCATTTGTGAGCGCAATTAGGCTTCCTACATATGGCCCATAGTCACTTACATAACCACTAACTCACCCATACAGTCACTCATGCACCCACACATTCACAAATACAGCCACTCACACATCTAGGCATACAGACACTAACACGCCCACTCATGCACCTATACAGCTACTCACTCACTGATTAGTTACTCACATACCCATTCAGTTACTCATATAGATACTAACACATATACTCACTCAACTAAACAGTCACTGATACAAGCACACACTCACCCATACAGCCAATCTCACATTCACTCACTCACCCATACAGTCACTCACACACATACACACTCATCCTTATACTACTTATGTACCCACACAGTTACACACACAGTCACTCACTCACCCACACATTCTCTCACATAGCCGCTCACCTACTCATACAATCCCTCAAACACCCCTAAAGCCACCCAGACACCTACTAACACACAGATAAACACCGTCACACAGCCACTCACATTATATGTCTTACAAATAATATCACTCTTTAAGATAGTAGTGCACAAACTATACTTATTTACGTTCTGTAGTATCTTAGTATATATCTTTAACACTCAGAGACCTTTAGAAAACACTCACACTCACTGGATGATGTCATCATTAGGCCTGGGTGGAGTTCACAGGGTTCCACTATGCGGAACTCAGCGAAGTGACCAAAAAACTCTGCCATGCTACGCAGAGTTCTGCTGCTGAGTGCGTTAGGTCACGCCGTTCTGGTTGATTTTTTGCGTTGGGTGTTTGTCCCATGCTGGAAAATCAACATGCATGTCACCATGAACAGCACAAAAAGGCGATGCTTCTTTCTGCCAATTGAGTTGATGTTCTACAGAAGGTTTCTCAACACATGTGGTAGCGACCATTCGTGTATGCCTACGTTGTGAGAGAGTGCAAGATTGCCTCAGTGGGTGTGTGACTGGGTATGTATGTCTTTGAGTGGGTACGGGTCTTCCTGCATAGGCGTCTCACTGGGTGTATGAGTGGATGCATCACTGTCTGAGAGTCTCTTACTGTTTGAGTAGATGTCTAAGTGGATACATGAGTGACTGAGTGGGTCAGTGACTGGGTGCATGAGGTTGTGAATAGATTTGAAACTTACGAAAGTACTATAACATGCAAAGTGAAGCTTGCAGTTAGAGCGCACAGACAGGATATGCACTAGTAGCCATCACCCATGTTTGTAGGACTATTTCTGTACATGGTTGAGAAGGTTGTCACAGTACTTGTCTAGATATCCCAGAGAGTTTAGAAGTACACCTCTATCTATGCAATGAGACGTGTAAGTAAATGTTCTGGTATGTAACTGCCTGCTATAATACCTCTATGGCTATGGCTGCCTAAATGTGTATGCATATGGCTGTACAAATATTTTGGTGCCTGTTTTACACAATAGAGAGCTACGTAGTTGTTACTACAACTGCAATTGAGTCTGATGCATGCATAAACAGTTTCTGGTGAGTGACTGTTTCTGTAGATGGCTCTGTAACTGAAAGAGAGGCTCTATGCTGTTTTGAACATCTATGTCAATTGTTTTAGGGATGGCATACTCTATGCAGTACTTATCACAGAGACCTGCAAGTGCACAAGAAGCGTTTTAAAATCAAAAGAACACCTGTCAATGTCTTAAGTGCAAAACAACATTCTTTATGGCATACCTACTGTATATCTTAGAAGTGTGTTATATGTACTAAGATGTGGGTTTGATATTTCAGAAAGACATATAACATGCCAACTTAAGCTTGCAGTGAGTGTGCACAGACAGGGTTTGCACTAATAGCCATCATCCACGTTTGAAGGACTATTTCTGTCCATTGTGAACAAGGTTGTGTCAGTACTTGTCTACATATCTGAGAGTGTGTAGGAGTACGTCTCTATCAGTGTCATGAGATTTTTAAGTAAATGTGCTGGTATGTAACTGCCTGCTATAATACCTCTATGGCTGTTTAAATGTGTATGTAAGTGGCTGCAAGAATACTTCAGTACCTGTGTTAGGCAGTAGATAGCTATGTAGCCGTCATTGCAACTACCTTTTGTTTTGAGTCTGCTGCATGCATAAATAGTTTCTGGTAAGTGACTGAATGTATAAGGGCTTCTGTACCTTTCTCTGTAACTGAAAGACAGGCTCTGTGCCTTTGTTAAGATTTATGAAAGTTGTTTTAGGGATGACATGCTCTATTTAGTTCGTGGCATAGAGGCCTACAAGTGCCCAAGTAACTTGTTCAACTCAAAAGGACATCTCTCAATCTCTTAAGCACAAAGCATCATCCCTTATTGCATATCTTCAGCATATCTTAAAAGTGTAATATGTGTACTAAAACTTGGGTTTGATACTTGAGAAAGACCTATAACATGCTAAGAGAAGGTTAGGGTAAGAATACACAGACAGGGTCTGCACTAGTAGCCATCACTCACAAATTATTTCTCTGCATGGTTCAGAAAGTTGTGTTAGTACTTTCCTACATATGTAAATGAGTGCAGCAGTACACCTGTATGAGTCCCATAAGATGTTTAAGTAAATGTGCCAGTGGGCGGCTGTGTTTTTAGTAGCTTGATGGCTGTCTACATGTGTATGTAAGTGTCTGCACAAATACTTCAGTGCCTCTATAAGGGAATAGAGAGCTATTAACACATGATTGTAACTACCTTTAAGTCTGCTGCGAGAATATGTACTTTCTAGTAAGTGGGTGAATGTATATGTGCTTCTGTAGCTGTCTGATTATGTTGCAGAGAGGGTCTATGCTTTTATTAACATGTATATCAGTTGTATTAGGAGTGCATACTCTTTGTAGTACGTTGCATAGGGGCCTACAAGTGCTCAAGTAACTTATTCAACTCCAAAGGATATCTGTCAATCTCTTAAACACAAAACAGCATCCTTTATGATACAGGTACAGCATATCTTAGAAGTGTGTTATGTACACTAAAACGTGGGTTTGACACTTCAGAAACACCTATAACATGCCAATTCAAGTTTGCAGTGACTGTGCACAGAAAGGGTCTGTACTAGTAGCCATCACCCTTTTTGAAATACTATTTCTCTCCATGGTTGAGAAGATTGTGTCAGTACTTGCCTACATATCTGAGAGAGTATGGAAGTACACCTCTATCAGTGCCATGAGATGTGTAAGTAAATGTTCTAGTATGTAACTGTCTGCTATAATACCTCTATTGCTGTCTAAATTTGTATATAAGTGGCTGCAGAAATACTTCAGTGCCTGTGCTATTCAATACAGACCTATTTAGGTGTGACTGCAGCTACATCTGAGACTGCATGTACTAATATTTTCTGGTGGGTGATTGGATTTATACATGCTTCTGTGGCTGCCTCAATAGCTGAAACAGAGGATTTATGTTTTTTTGAACATGTATTTCAATTGCCTTAGGGATGGCATACTCTATGTAGTACTTGGCATAGGGGTATGCAAGTACACAAGTAACTTAGGGCCCCATTACGATCCGCCCGCCACCGTAACGGTATGCGGGACCACCCACCATGGATGCGGCGGTCCTGCTGTGCCTAGTGGGATGCGAACGCCAGTCTGGAGGTTGTATCCCGCATATTGAACATTGTGGTGGGAAATGCTTCAAGCAGCACCCGCCACAATGTTCAATATGCATGTTGTGCATTGGCATGCACAATGTGGCAGGCAACGCGGGGTGCCTGCCACCTTGTTTATGCCAATTTAGGGGGTACCATAGGTACCCCCCCAAGTGCAACCCCCCACATCCCCCGGGGCCCTAATGGGCCCCCGAAGCAATCTCCTCCAGTCTTTCCATTGCGGCATCGCTTCCATGGAAAGGCCTTCCTACTTGCCCATGCTAATATGGATGGCGGTGCCTGCAAGGCATCGCCACCATATTAGCTCCCTTTTCCACCCGGTCGGCAATCCGACTGATGGAAAAGCGGCAGGCGGTCTTTCCGTCCGCAGCTGGGCCCCTCGCCATGCTAATATGGCGGGGGTCCAACAGGAGCATTTGGCAGGCGGATTACCACCGCCCACAATACTAGTGACCCCCTTAGTGAACTGAAAAGAAATCTCATATTTTAAACACAAACCAGAGTGCTTAATAGCACACCTACAGCCATCACTTACATGTGACTTGTGCATACTGATACTTGGATTTAAGACTTGATAAACAGCCTTAACATGGCAAATCAAGCTACAAGTGAAAGTGAACACACAGGACCTGTACTACCAAGTCTCATCCATGTTTGAAAGAGTGTTTCTCTACATGAACGAGAAGGTTGCATCAGTACTTGCCAACATATCTGAGAAATTGTAGGAGTACACCAGTAGCAATGCGATGAGACGTTTAAGTAAATGTGTTGGTATGTGACTATCTACTTTAGTATCCCTATGACTCGCTAAATATCTATGTAAGTGGCTATACACAAACAACTCAGAGCCTGTGTCCTCCTTTTCATTCTAGAGCACTAACCATAATTTCTATGATAAAATTAAACCCCTCATTTTGTTCCTTTCTAAACTTAAATGTTTTAAGTTTTACCAGTTTGAATCAATCATGATGGCTTCAGATGTGACATACTTTTGTTGTAAGTATGACTGTTAGTGATCTAGTTGTTTTTTAGAACACTTCAGGCTGCAGTAGAACATACAGGAATCAACTGACAGGCTGCTCCTGTTGGTATTACATGTTTTACTGAGAATGTCAGACTTCATTCTCATATGGCTTAGAAATTATTGAGCCTGGGCCCACTTACACATTTACACTTAATCGATAATCTTTTTGTGCAACATGAGAGGTAAGGGGAAATACTTTATTTTCAATCTTCAAATGCACAGTAACCAATTAAGTTACACAATAACTCAGCCCAACACAAAGTCTCTAGTTAGTGATCTTATTCCAAATTCAGACTCAGAAACAGATGAATATAAAACAGTCTAAGCATTATCCTATAGAACTACAAAGCAAACAGCAGTAAGCCAAATCTTCTGAAATGATTTACCCTATAGAATAAAAAGATAACAACTAACTCAATTATTGCTACGTATGCATAAGGAAACACAATTTTGTGTTAGATTGCATTAATTTGTCATCGAAAAGTAGCAGAGATCTTCTTTCTGTCCCTACAATATCCTTAAGTGACAACCCTAAACTAAAGCATATATTTAAGGTAAATTTAAAATAGAAAGGTATCAGCTTGTCAACTATCCCTCACTACACTGCATCATAACATCAGTTACATCCAAAGGACATCCCACAGACAATACTTAGTACATTTCCATTCTACCAGCATACATTGGCTTCTTTTCACCACCTTTCCTTTCTCATAAATCGCTGCTTCAGTTGTCCTTGGTCTCGTCTCCATCCCATGAGAATTCTCCTCCCATCTTTGTTATCGCATTTCCTTTGTACCAGTTGCCACTTCACACACCTCACTATCTACTAAGAACAAAGACCCTTTTATACAAAATACATGCAACATTTCTACTGCACGAATAAAATACAAATTCAAAATGTTAAACTGAAACATGAGCGTGAATCCAAATATATCTCAGGGCCACAAGTTAAGCTAAGTTAACATGTGTATGGGTTACATTATTCGCACTTCCATACACACAAATGAATCTAATTGTTCAACATATACTTTAGTAATTAATACAGTAATAACATGATTATTCCTTAGTAAACATCTCATTGTACCAATTATCCGTGAACATATTAGCAAACATTTCTTGATAGATATTAATATGTAAGCATCTCAACTCTATCAGTTATATCTTCAAACACGCTTTTGTTTAATTAGTTTGTGAGGACATTTAAATATGCAAAACCCCCAAAAGCATTTTCAACATTAGTCACACAGAATATATGTGAGTGTGGACTACACAGGAATATAATGCACTCCTAACACATCTCTCGGAGTGGAGTCATTTTTACACTACTCCAATCCCCCCTCTGATGGCGAATGGGGCCATGACATTATCTGCAGATCTTATCAGATAATCTATTCAGGTGGACTAACCTAAACCTTTGTCATTGCAATTCTTTTTCATTTGAACTACTCCAAACGCTTCATATCATGATAATATGCATCCTGCTACTTTTCCAACTCTATATCTCCTATTTTCTGAGCCACACTCTTCTTCACCTTGTATCTCTGGTACTCTTTCACAATTCCCCCTAGGACAAATACACAAAGGCCAATTATTAACACAGGCTTCAAGATAGAACCAACTATACCACTTCACAAATTCACAAACCATTTACCTATTGTACTAAATCCATTTCCAACTGAATGCTAAACACATTCAGCTTCCAAACCAATCAAATCCTTCTGGACATAAGTAATGTTCTTTATTTACTTTTGCAAGTCTTTGCTGTTGTTTAGAATGTAAGTGCAACACTGTTGGATCTTTAACACTCGATAGACTCCACCTTCCTTTACAAGCAAACTGTCTCAAGCAAGCCTATTGTGCAAAGCTATAGCTCTAATGGCAACCATCTCAGTATACACTAACAAATTAAGTCCAGCAGTATTTAATGATAACCTATCAACTACTGTGGACAACTTTATAGTCTTGATATCATTCAGTATCACCCCTATATTTGGTATGATACCACCAAAAATATCTTCAGCAATCTCTCAATCCACGTTTATGTCTTGACTTCTCGATAATCAAAATCTTCCGAATGATAAATCTTCGGGAACTCTGCATCTAAATAACATGTACCATGCCAGTAACTAGGCTATTTAAAATAAGCATTATTTCCGCAAACAAATTATACTCCAGGAATTACTGGGTCTGTTCCATCCACAAACAACTTCCATGTCCCTTGAACCTCAAAGGTGTGATCACATTCACTCTTCCCTACAAATATGGAACTCTAGTCACTCTTGCCGTAGTATACACATACTCTCCTCATATATTGTAAATCCAGTGAGAATGCTCCAGTATTGTCTGCTGTATGATGTTCCCTCTCCTTTGGTGACCAGTATCTATCAATGTAGTTGAATCAAAATGTCTACCAGCAATTTCAGGAGTTTTGGCATTTGAATGTCTATTCAAGTGCTTAAGAAATGGCACTTCTGAAAGAACTCGATCATAATTTGAAAAATACTACTTAAAAATGACCCTTTCCATAAAGTATACTAAGAAGCAAACTGCAGCTAATGCCATATGTCAAGGGAAGATGGTGGTAGGTAATGCCTTCAGCTACTGAAGCAGGTAATTGCATACAAACATAGCAACCCTTCCCTTTCATAGTATCTGCATACTCATAACACAATCTAGCATAAGCGTTAACTATAAAATCTCCTCTAGACAAGTCTGTATGTAAATGCTGTTGTCCTAATGAAACTAAATCTCCATCTGTTTTTGGCAAGACTTTCTTCTCAGGTGTACGTATCTCCTCTACACTATCAGCAGGACTCAAACATAACAATACAATTATCACTATTATAACCTAAAACTATAGGCATTAGCAAAGCACCTATTATGTATCTATGCTTACAATTAGAATTACTAGTGTCCATATTAATTTAGATTCCGACCAAGTTGGGTAGAGAAATAGCAGCTACAAAGTTCTTCTCTGTTGATCCCCACCTGTCCACATAACAAAACAGTCTCAGTTCAGATGACTCTTGAGTAGCTGCGCTGTGCGGTTTGGACTCTGCCCCTGGACAAAACATCTGGGCCTGAAGTCCTCCCTGTCTGCTTTTATCAGCTCTTTTTGCCTCAATTACAGGATGACCTACTGTGGTAATTTAACTCTTTCATACAAGACACGGGCCTCACACCTATGATGGCTGCTGCGAAAATCTCTCTTATACCCAAATCTGACAAGGACCCAGCCTATTGTCCTCCTATCGCCCTATAGCCCTTCTCAACATAGATACCAAGCTTTTCACCAGAATATTGGCCTCTAGACTGGAAACCCACCTCCCGGGCCTTATTAATCTAGATCAGGTAGGCTCCATCCACCACAGACAGGGAACGGAACAACATCTGCCACGTAGCACATTCAGTGGAAAAATCGATCCTTTATGATATCCCAGCAGGTCTTCACTCGCTCCATGCGGAGAAGGCCTTTTATAGGGTGAATTGGTTCTTCCTTCGGGTGTTGTTAGGCAAAATAGGACTTGGCCAAGTATGATTTCCGAGATAATGGCCTCATACGTAGCACCCACGGCCACTGTCCATGTTAATGGGCAAACTACGAGACCTGTAACAATTCTTCGGGGCACTTGTCAGGGGTTCCCACTGTCACTCCTATTTGCATCAGACATAACAAGGCTTCAATACTACTAAGGGCATTGCACTCCTTGGTTTACGTTGTAGCTACTCAATCTTACACCCACTTTGAGAAGCTTGTCGGAGCCTACGATGGCTCAATAGGCCATATACCTAACACTTACCATTCGCTTCAACACACTACATTGGTACGCACTCAGACCTACCAGTCTACATGGCACTTCACCACCCAGGAAGACATTACGCCCAAACAATGGGAGCACTGTGGAGGGACATTCTTAAAACCAACTGTAGTCTCTCTCTCCAGGAAATGGCACATAAATTGATGTTCCACTGGTATTATATGCCAGCTCATCTCTCCACCATTTACCCAGGTACCTACTCTCTCTATTGCTGTTGTTAAGAGGCTGTCAGAGATTTTGACATATCTGATGGTCCTGCAGCGAAATCACCTGGTATTGGAAGGAGATCCTGGGCCATATTAAGGCCATTGAGGGATTCCCAATTCCTTCCTCCTATCCTTCCTCCTATCTCATGGTATCTGATCTCCAGCCTTAGCAGTAATGACCAATGTGGGCGAGAATCTCATTAGCTACCTGCTTTTAGGAGCACAACAACTCATAACACTTGCGTGGAAGCAGACAAACCCCATCCAAGGCACAATGTTTTACCTGCATGTTGCACATCTTGACAATGGAACAGATCTCACACCGCTTAACTAAGACCGAGGCTAAGTTCCAGTACATTTGGCGGCCCTTCATCCACTAAAAAACCCTTATAGAGATCACCTGCTTTAACCCATCAAAGCTTAGAATGCTCCCGCTCTCTGATTGACACTGCTCTTAACACCTCGCCTGAGCATAATGACCACTATCACTCCAATGGGAGAACAGCACTCTCGCCGCTATGCTGTGATACTGCTCCTACACATGTCCCTGCCCCGGAAGATTTTGACCTGTAGTTGATGTGTTTGTTTCTGTTCCTTAGTTTTTGTTAATTTTGTCATGTACTGCAACATAATGTGCTTTTCAGCATTATATATTGGGCATGTCTGACATCGCTTTTTAACCGCCTAGTCTTATTAGTGGATGTACATGTGGCCGCTAAGTTGTTTCAAACAGGACTGCATGTTACTCATGCTTGTACTTGCTTGCTCTGCCATGTACATGCTCTACAATAAACAGAATCTGAGCAACAAACAAAAGATGTTGAAGAATATACTTTAGCCACCCTAGATTTTAAAGTGACATTTATCTGTTCCATGATACCTGAAGCCTGTGGCCGATAAATGCAATGCAGGCTCTGCTCCACCTGTAATGTTGCACACAACAATCCTAAGATCTCATTATTAAAATGATACCCTAAGTCTGACATCTTTTAGTAGGACAAGTCTCTACCCAACAAGAAAATATGCACACCATCACCAGAATGCATCTCAATCCATTACACACAGGCATCATGACAAAGTCCAGCAACATCCCGTTAAAAGGGCCTCTAGACCTCCCAATATGGCTCAAAGTAACAGCAGTTCTCTTTCCCGTATTCATTTGCTGACAGGTCACACATCTATGGCACAATACTTCAGCCATCACCCAGAATTTTGGAATAAACCATGTTTGTTTGAACGACCTCACCATTGCATCCTTTCCCACATGGGTTGGCCAATGATTATGTCTCACCATCTGATACAACAGAGTGGGTAATGCTGGTCCTCCATCCCCTGAAACCCAAATGTCATCATCTCTTTTCACACATCCTGCTCTGATCCACCCCGATTGCTCTTCCTCGGACACCTCCTTTTGCAATCTCTTCACCTTATCCCAAACCTCAGCAATGGCCATCAAAAGGTTGACATTGATCTCAACTGTCTTTTCGTTTATGTATTCCTTGTTGAAAGTGCAACCATTCAGCGCACAGTATCGCACAACTGTGTGGAAGTACTGGTTCCCAACTCTCACTAAAACGTTTCCTTTACATTGGCAGGACACTTTATAATGGCAATTTCTTGAGGCACCAGTAAAACTTCCAATAGTTTCCTCGCAGCTTCTCTATTGCATATTGGTGACCCCGAGGAGGTCATGAAGCCTCCTTGAGACCATAACTGTACAAAGCCATGCACCACACCAAACCCATATTGGCTATCAGTGAATATCATCACTTTCAGATGGTCTGGCAGATAGCATACTCGTGTTAGGCAACCAATTCACCCATTTGAGCAGAGAATACTCCTTGGAGTCAAGCAGCTTCTCCCACTCCTGAAACAGTGCAGACAGCATAGGCAGTCCTCAGGTTTCCCTCATGATCTTTTAAACATGAGCCATCCACAAACAGGATTTGTTCAGACTTAGGTAATGGCTCGTCAGTAATGTCAGGACAGGGTTTGGTGCATAGTTCAGTGACAACGAGACAGTCATGTTCTTCTTCATTTCTATCCCCCCTCACAATCAGGCAATGGTAAAAGGGTGGCAGGATTGAGTACAGACTATTGTTTCATGGTAATGACTTCAGCAGCCAAAATCACTTGCTCGAACCAGGTAAACCTGCTGTTAGTACCGTGTTGGGTATGTATCTTAGTTAACAGCAATTCCACAGAGTGCAGAACATAAACAGTTAAGGGGTGACCCATCACAATGCCTTCGCATTTCTCTGTGCTGACACCTGTGCAGCAACGGACTTGAGACATCCGGGCAATGCAGATGTTAACACTGAGAGAGCAGCTCTCCCTTTCATGGGAAGAGAGCAAAAACGCTTCGTTGTAATTCGGCATTCACAGCACAGGAGCACGACAGAGACTTTTAACTCCAGGAATGCATTCAAACAATCATTGTCCCCATGCACCGGATCAGACACATCTTTGTGTGTCTACCTCTGCAGAGGTTTGGCCACTAGGGAAAAGCTGGTTATCCATTGGCAACAGTAGCCAACCATTCCCAGAAACATTTTGACTTCCTTTTGTGCGCCAGGTGGATTCATTTGCATGATGACCAAGATTCATTCTTGTGACATCTTTCTCAATGTGAAGTTCCAAATATAGAACTGCAACTTTCTATGGGACACTTTATGTCCATTCTCAGCCAAATGGTTCAACAGGGCAATGGCATTGCTTCTTCAAGCGACCAGAGTACTTGATGCAACTAGAAGTTAATCGACATACTGCACCAAGACTGAATTACAGGGCATAATCAGAGACTCAAGACAGTTCTTCAGAACCTGGTTAAAGATGGACGTAATCTTCATAACCCCTTGAGAAATACAACAACATATTAAAATATGATCTCCCAGCCAAAGCATAAATACAAATTTACTGTTTTTGTGCAAGGGGATAAAAAAAAAACCTCCTTGTAAAGATCGATAACACTGAACCATTCAGCCTTACATGGAATCTGAAACAATATCACAGATGGATTCAGTATCACAGGACAACAAGAAACTACTTCACTGTTGATTTTGCGAACATCTTGCAGAATACTTTACTTATCGCTAAGTTTCTGTAAACCCATAATGGGAGAGTTGCATGGACTCACCAGGATCTGAATCAAAATCCCCTGCTAAATCATGGACTCAATCACAGGAGTTATTCCAGCTACTGTCTGAGGCGTCAGGTTATATTGTGGTGTTCTTGGGTATTCAGCATTGGGCTTGATTTGTATACGGACTGGTTCAACTCCTTTAATAAGACCAATGTCCTTTCCTGAAACATCTCAGACCACAGCTGCCACCATGTCTCTGAGATACAACGGTAAATCTTCCACCGTCGGCAAAGGAAACAATGAAACATTCACATTTTGGTTTGCTAATTCAGATGCAATTAATTAATCATTGGTCTGTAGCACACTGACCTTTGGTGTACAGTATATGGTGTAATTTAACTTGCACAATAGGTCACGTCCCAAGAGACATACATGCCTTGATTCACACACCACCAACAGATGATTAACCTCAAATGTTCATATCTTCATAGACACCTCGTCTGTCAGGGGATTTGACATCCTCTTATTTGCAGCTCCTACAACTTGTATTAGTTTTCCCAATAGGGGTAGACTTGGAACCTCTGCTGTTCTCACAGTAGAGCAGGTAGCAGCAGTGTCAATCAAGAAGGTGACATTGTAGCCATCTACATCAGCATCAAGGTATGGTCCACTCTGGTCTATCTCTAAGACTGTGCCAACTGTACAGTCTTCCTCCCCCCTCAGGCGCTGTCATAAGGACGGGCCTGCCCCATAGTCATTGTAAGCCTCAAACATAGGCTATTGTTGGAATGGAGCATTATTCTGGGGTACATTATGCACAGCCTGCTGTGGCACCAGATGCTGTGGCACTTGCATCATAGGACCTTCAAACCCTCCTGTATTCTGAGATCTTAGTCTGTGTGCACTTTGCATTTTTACTTCGATACCCTGTGAATTATTGAATCCCCCACTTTGATCTTGATTTGCAGGATTAAGACGACATTCATGCTGCCAATACCCCACCTTATAACAGCAGTGGCATGGGCTGGTCTTCTTCAAAGTAGCAATGCAACTCCAGTCTTTGGGTCTATTAGAACACCCATACCTCTTCTTTGTCCCTGTAACCCTCCACCTTGTTGAATTTGAACTCCTGTTTGGTATGACAGTGACACTGGGATGACATTCCCTACATATGGCTAAACATGACCTCCTCTCTGAGAAGCCTTCATCTGCACCACCATCAGCTTTTCAGTCATCCTCTTGTGTCTCATCTCAATCTCGTGACGCAGAATTTGAATTTCGTTGACAGGCTTATTCTGCCAGCAAATCAGCTGCTGGATCATCATGCTAATCTCAGATTGCAAAACAGTTACAACTCTACACACAAACTGACCCACATGCTTGGGTTCAAGCATATCCATTCCACTGTACTGTTTGAAAGCCTGCAACAACCTTTCATAATGTGCATGAATTGTCTCTTTAGGTTCTTGAGTTGTCCTATCAATCTTAACCCAATCGATATCCTGTGGGGCTACCTTGTCTTTAGCCATGTAATCACAGGGTCATATTTCTTCATCACTACAGGAGACGAACCATGCATCTCTGGGTTTCTTTCTGGTTCACCCTCAAGCCATTCTCTGGCTATTTTGCATGCAGACCACAAATCACTAGGAACCACAATTTCAAACAACATGTTTAAGTCAACCTACAAAACCCTCAAACTTTTCACAAAGCGATCAACCTGTTTATACCATACTGCAGGCTTCTCTCTCAGCCTCGGGAAGTAATTTATAAATGAAGCAAGATTACCTCTACTCCAAGGTATATGTACATAACCCTCACTAGGCACTTATCATAGCGGATAAGCCCCAACTCCTGTAACTTTTTCTCATAATGGAGGTGGTTCTCCTGCTGCTCTCTTAGGACCCTTTTTCCTGGACCATTTGTCTTCCCACGTATCTAAGGTACTCCAAACTTGAATGTCTGCAATTAACTCTCAAATTTGAGTTTTCAGTCCAGATGTTCTCAAATCCTCAATATCCCGGTCACTAAAAAGTAAACCTATAGCTCTTCTGTAAGGACTTCGTTCATACAAGATCAACATCCCATTTTTTAGCTAATTCATATAATTTCACATGAGCTTGTCTTGCTCTCCTGGTAACATCTTTGACCACAGACACCAGTTCTATTAATTGATAGGTATTAAGGTAATTTAAATCCAAGTCCCCACTTATCATTTCATCCAATTCTGATTTTTTATTTGCCCACATCGATCAGATCTACCTTTACAGCTTATTTGATGGTTCCCTGACTCGGTTCAGTGCTCTGACTCTCAGTAATGTTGTAACATTATTTCAACTACATTTCTAAATCCAAGACATCCAATATATGGTGACTCTCAGGTATCTTCTGTGTGGTAGCAGTTTCTCAAGGTATACATTACATACTCTGGGGAGTATTTCCCATACAGGTGAATCCATACCTGCCAATCCAGGAAAGGACCTTATGAGTCCCACCCAGTCTGGACTACAGAAGGATCCACAGACGATGCGCAAGGGTTACTCACATTCATCGGAGTTAATGGAACAAACCTTGCCTGATAACTCTCTCTTCTTTCCTGGGGTGTTCACCTTTCTATAACTACAGGTGTTCTCTGAACTTCATTTCCAGCTGAGTTTGAATCATAGATGGGGACAATGGGACCAATAGTGACCGGTAACACAAAAGCATCTGGAATCTTTGAGACAGAACTAGGGTTGAAATGTCCTGACGCTTCGGGCACACATTCTCATGTCCTCCCTCACCCTAGTTTTGACATTTCCTGTTGATATAACCCCCAAGACACCAGGGACTTTGGAGCTAAAGCGTTTCTAATATTACTGGTGGTATCTTGACACTCGACAAGGAGAGGAGAGGACGCATAGGTGGAGCAGCGGAGAACACGCCAATTTGAACTTTGGACCGAAGGGGTCCGCGATCCTTTACCCTCCTATGGCGCCATGAGTTTCATTATCTAGGGCTGTACAATACCAAGGCCACCTTTCAGTGGAGCATATTCACCTTCTGCCCACACAGTGGACACCCTCCAACCCTTGTTTAGGTAGGGTGGAGCCCGCCCCTAGTCACACATAGGTCCTGATGAATGCCGCGGACCCCCATGGGCCACTTGGCAGAAACATGTTGACCTTTCAATTTCGGTGGGGGGACATTTAATACCCCAAGACAACGACCACGTTTTTAGTATACCATATAGGCACCAGTAACATTAAAAAGAAAATAACGCCTTTAATGGATTTTTAACTCACTTTTTCCTTTTTCTTTTGGGCCCCCACTGTCGTCAGGTGCATGCCCGCCCTCCATCAAACCGAGTTTTTGGAGGGCGAGGACTGGTCAATGATGAAGCATGACACCAGGTGGTGTGTGAGACCAGTCTTACACTTTTTGTAAGATGCCATCACTTACTAACACTTTCACATAGCCTCCCTATATATATATTTTTTTTTTCCTGCTGGGAGCAGCTCTCTTGTGGTTCAACAGTTGTGTTGGAGGCCGCTTGCTCCTAGAACCCCGTGCCTCCTGTTCCCTTATACCTAGACATTTTCTGGGTTCCTGTGGTTATATGGTATCTGGACTTCCCCACTTCCAGGGTCCGTCTGGATGTATGAAGGTGGATGTTCTGCCAACATTCCATCCAACAAACTAGCACTAGCATCGATATCCCTATCTTCTTGCCCTTCTCCCTTTCTGTCTTTTCCGCTCCTCATTTTCTCTCTCTCTTCCCATCACCTCTGCCAGTCACCAATGCAGGGTACAATCTCGCTCCCTCCATCATGTCTACTCTCATCTCTTTTGTTATCCATCCATCTCACATCTGAACTCATTACTTTTGTCATTTTACATTTATATGGGTCTCTCTTTTTCACATTGGCAGCCTGTTCCCACGCATTGAGCACTTCAAACTGTTTGGGTCTAGGTAATGACTTCATTGCAAACAACATTCCCCTCAAATTATCAATTATTCTCAAATTGAATGTACCATAGCATGGAAATGTCAATGCACCTTCTTTCTTAGTGATCTTGTGCCAATTTTAAGATAAAGAACAGTTTGTCCTACATTTGTTGCCATATAATGAGCTGGCGTTTCCTCTGGTGGAGCCTCTTTGCCCATCCTAGTAGAAATACCCACATATCCTCGAACCATATCTCTGGTCACTCTAAAACATCTGATTTTCCGTCTTTCCTTAGAAACGTATAATTCAACTTCAAATTCAAAATATCTTCAAATTCCACAATGGTATGCCCATTAACAACAATACAATGCCAATCCCAGCATGGCGTTACACCAACCAACCTAATCCCGTGCAGCACACTCTGACGTCAATCTCGCTCCTTGCAACAGCTCACCCTCCTTCACAATTTCTTTGCCCATGTACGTTTTCTCAAACAACAATTGTCTGCTTTACAAAAAGAATCGATAGAATTCAATCACCCAAACAGCACACGCATTCGCAATTGAAACCTCAACCAGCGGGAAATAACCTGAATCAGTTTAGTTTTCCTTCTGTGCAAAAAGGTCCACCACACTATTTACAATTATCCCATTCACACAAAGTTAATTATCTCAATTGAGCCATAGACAATGTCTCACGACAAACCCCACATATTCCAGAAGACAAATAAAACACGGTGTCTTCTGCACCTTTCTATATATCCCGGGATCTTAGGCCATGACTGACTTGATAACAACTTCAACAACAACTTATCACCACGTTCACATGACTCTCACAACATCTCCACCAGGCATCACACAACCAATTTTTCACCACAATCTAAAAATAGTCTGAAGTACACAACTCTATTGATATTCACTTCTTTGCTGTTGTTTTCACCACACGCTACCGGAACTCCATTAATTCTCCAATCCTCAATCTTAGGTTGTTGACTAAGGACAATGTGGTTGGGATCTACGCTATTCTAGATTCAGTTCTAAATTTGCATTACTTCGGGTGCACAACCATTCTCTATAGCTACCAACAGATGGAGCCTGGGCTCACTTACCCACTAACACTTAAACAACAATCTTTTTGTGCGACATGAAAGGTAAGGGGAAATACTTTTGTTTCCATCTCCAAATACAGTGTAGCCAATTTGGTTACACAATAACTCAGTTCAACATAAAGTCTCTAATCAGTAAGTTTATTCCAAATTCAGACTCAGAAACAGATGAATATAAATGTGTCTAAGCATTATTAATTAGAAATACAATGCAAACAACAATAACCCAAATCTGAGGCCCAAAGCCCAGGCTCCATCCATCACCAACATACCCTTTCTCAACCACTCTGCAAACGCGCTTCCTGGTGCACCGCTGGTTGGTGATGAAATCCCCTTTGGTGCTGAAGGTCCTTGGAGGACAGGAGCCCCAGCTGTTACCTCCAGTAAGTTCCACACCTTGGGATTGCTGCGAGCTCATCTGAGTCTCCACCCCTCTTCTCCTCCACTCTGCAAACGCCCCTCCTAGTGCACTTCTGGTCAGGAGATTAAGTCCCATTGGATTCTGAGGGTCCTTAGGGGCTAACAACTCCTTCTGTTACCTCCAAGAAATCCAACACAACGGGATTGCTGAGATCTCATCCGAGGCCCCAGTTCCTGTCTCCACAACTCTGCAAACATGCCTCCTGGTGCACTACTGGTTGGGTAATGAAGTCCCCTTAGATACTGAGGGTACTTGGGGGGCCAGGAACCCTTCCTGTTTCCTCCAGTAAGTCCCACACATCTCGATAGCTGAGAGTTTGTCAGAGGCCCTGCCCCTTTTCTCTACCCCTCAGCAAACACACCTCCTGGCACACTACTTTTTGTGGGATGAAGTCCCCTTGGAAGCTTAGGGTCCTTGGGGCCAAAAACCTTTCCTGTTCCCTCCAGTAAGTCCCACCCAGCGGGATTGCTGAGAGCTTGTCGGAGGTCCTGCCCCCTTTCTCCACTACGTAGGAACTAGAACTAAAAAAAAACATAGAGATCCACTAGTGTTGGATTTGCTACTGAACTCTCCAGTCCATGAAACATTACCTGGCATTGGTAGATGAAGTGGAAAGGGATCTGGTATTGGTGCAGCAGGTAAGGCGAAGCTTAACAGGTCAGCTGGGTGCCGGTTTTGCCGCTGGCCCATTTACTCAATGGAACTTGTGCAGCCATTGGTAGACAGGGGGAGAGGCTAGCTTCTTTGGTCCACTAGTGGTAGTTTTGCTTCCAGACATTTCAATCAATGGAGCTTGCCCTGGTGTTGATGCAGGCTGTGTGGAGGTAGGTCTCTTCACCATTACTGATTTCTCCAACAGTTCCTTCAGTCTATATAGCCTGCCTTTGCTTTGGCGGACCCACCTAAGGCAGTTGCCCTGGTGGACTAGGTTGGTGGGAGGTGGGTGGATGCACCGATAGAGCTTTTTCAACTAGCCACTTCCATCAATGAATCTTGCTCTGATATTGGTGGTGAAGGGTAGAGAAGAGCTTGGTGGATTTTCTAGTCGCAATTTCTGCTGGGCCCTTTAGTCTGTGTAACTTGTTCTGACATTGGTGGACTGGGGTGGGGGATATTAGATTTATCAGTGACAGTTTTCAGTCGATGGAGCTTGCCCAGGTGTTGAAGGACAAGGGTGTGAGGAGAATGGCAGATCTGGTGGTGGTGATTGCTTTATCATTGGTGGACTGTCTGGGGTGGATCTAGGCAGATCTGCCAATGCCAATTACACCTCTGCGCCCCTCAACCTGTGCAGCTTGCTCTGGCATTGGTGCACAGAGAGGGAGGGAGCTTGGTGGATTCACCAGTGGCAGTCTGTGGATCTTACCCTTGTGCCAGGCAAGTCATTCTTACCTTAGTGTTGGGGAGCGAGGTGAGAGCATGGCTGATCTGTTGATGGCAGTTTTGCCACCAGGCCCTTCAGTCAATTGAGCTTGCCCTAGCATTGGTGGACGAGGTTGAGGTGCAGCTTATCAGATCACCGGTGGTCATTTTGGTGGTGGGCCCTTCCGTCTGTGGAACTTGACCTGGTATTGGTTGAGCAGGACCAGGGTGGGAAGAGCTTGGTGGATTTGCTGGTGCCGGTTTAACCACTGGGTCCTTCAATCCATGGAACTTGCCCTGATCTTGGTAGACTGTGATTAACGGGTGCTTGACAGATCTGGCAGTGGCTGTTGCCGTGGTGCCCGGTGGACCAGGATGAAGGGAACTTGGCAGATCCACAAGTGGTGTGTTTGGCATCAGGCCCTTAAGTTAGTTAAGCTTCCACTGGCGTTGGAAGAGCAAGGTGAGGTAGGGAGCTTGGCAAATTCACTGATGGTAGCTTCACTGAGGGACCCCTCAGTCTGTGGAACTTGCCTTAGCATTGTAGGACCAGGGGTGAGGGAAGCTTGGTGAATTCACTGGTGATAGTTTCTCTTGCATTGATGGATCAGAGTATGTGGGAGTTTTGCAGATCTGCTGATAGTGCTTTGCATGCCCAGCCCTTCACATCATTGAACTTGCTCTGGCAGTTGTGGACTGGGGTGTGGAGGAGCTCCGCTTATTCTCCAGTGGTAGGTTTGTCAGTCAATGGAGCTTTCCCTAGCATTGGGGGACTGGAGTGAAGGGCACTTAGCAGATTCTCTGGTGGTGGTTGCCCTGCCATTTGTGTACCAGGGTAGGGGGAGCTTGGCAGATCCACCAGTGGCAGTTTTGCTACTGGGTCCTTCAGTCCATTTAGCTTTCTCTGGCACTGGTGGACTGGCGTGGGAGGGAGCATGCTCCTCTACTGGTGGCTGTTTCATCACCAGTCCATTTACTCCATGGACTTTTCCCTGCTTTTGGTGAACCAGGGTGGGAGGAGCTTGGTGGATTCACTGGTGACAGTTGCTCTAGTGTTTTTGGATGGGGTGATGCTCAGCAGATGGTGTTTTTTCCACTGTGCCCTACAGAACATGGCACTTGCCCTGGCATTGGCGGCTCAGAGTGTGTGAGAGGTTAGTGGATTCCCAAGTGGCAGTTTTACAGCTCAGTCCTTTAGTCAATTCTGGCTTTACTGTACCAGTTGGCAGAAGCTTGCAGGTAATTTGTGACTATATCCAGTGCCTCTCTACCAGTGGCCCTCACTGAAACTCTTGGGGGGTTGACGAATAATCTGCAAAAATATACTTATTTTTGTAAATCTGAAATTTTACAAGCAGGGTTATTTTAGGACCCTCCCCCCACACATGGGCCAGCGGTTTAGGGTGTGTTCACCCTGTCACCTTCTGTGAACGGTTCCCTGAATCCGGTAATGGTGGCAAAAAAATATTCTTGTGTTGCGGCCAGCCATTCAGATCCTTTGTGATCTACAGATCTGTATTTGCTGATGGGATAAAAATCTCCCTCAGCCAATACGTTTTCTTTATTATTTTTTCAAACTGTAGTTCGTGGAGGGTCCAAGGATACTAAACTGCCACTATAGCTCTATCTTTTGCTAAGGATGAACTCTTTCATGCCCAGCCTGAGACTCTCTTTAAATGCTAATTTCTCAAAAAGTAGTTAACAGATTTACACTAAACTAGCAAAAGAAAAATCCTTGAGAAAATTTCTAACTTTGTGCAATGTTTGGTGTAATTCCATTCAGGAGTTTTTAGGTTTTGCCTTAGCCATGCGTACGAAGTACGCATGCGCTAGCAAAACCTCTTGATTTCTATCTGGGGTGATGACCCGCCTCTGCCTATCATTGGCTAGCTCCATAAATGGAGGCTAGCCATTGGGAGGCAGAGGCTGTCAATCGCGCTTTCTCTCGAAAACGCGATTCGGGGGCGTTTCTGGTGCTTTTTTTAAGCCCCGCCCCTTTGTCCCGGGCCGCGCTGCGATTGGCTGCCGGCCCGGGACACCCCCGTGACGTCATTCCCGGGCCGCGCTGTGATTGGCTGCCGGCCCGGGACACCCCGTGACGTCAGCCAATCACAGCACGGCCCGGGACCTGACTTGTTTCATTTCCTATTGAATTGTCTGCCTTAGTCTCACCACGTCCCAGCAAAAATACACACTAACGCAAGGCTAAAGCTTAAAGCTATTTCACCTCTTCTGAGGCCGACAACGAATGATACAGTCAAGGGTACACGTCAGGAAATACAAACCGAAACCGCACATCAGAGACCTGACTTTTATGGGTGTGTTTGTGAAGCTTCTCGCGCGTTTTACATTTTTAGCAGCAACCAATAGACTGCAGGCTTTCAGCCAATCCGAACAGGCACGTTTTATGAGGCTTGTGAATGCGCAAGTCTTCATGGCTAGTGTTTCTTTCTTGAGATTGCTTGGCGAGAGAGCCCCCTCCAATGCGACCGATGCTAGTCTGCTGCCTCCGGCGTCCCCGTCTCGCCTTCTCCGCACCCAACCAGCAGCCCCTGCAGTGGGACTCGCTCCTGAAGCTACCACTCGTATATCCCAGTAGCCTCTCCCTGGGAAGCCTTGCCTGCCTGGCCGGGGTCAGGGCTGCGCACTTTTCCTGGGCCTTCGGGCTCACAGTGTGCTAGGGATCGAGGGTACAGGTGCACCGGCAGCCACGCTTCAGACCCCTGGCCTCTCTGACGCGTGCCCTACTCGCTGACAGCTGGTCATGGTTATACTGAACTTTAGGACATTGCGCTGATTGTTCTCTCTATATATTTCATTAATTGTGTTCCTCATTGCTTTCCATTTCAAATTTTGTTTAACCGTTAATAAGATACCGCATCTCTTTCCCGACAGAAAGACTGCCTTTCCGCCCGCCTCTTCCCAGGTAAGTTTACTGAACCTGTACCAAAAGAAAGGTGTTTTTTATGAAACTGGTTAACGTTTAATATTCAGTACGGGAAGGGCTCTTCGCATCCTTTTAAATTCTGAAGAGAAGTTGCAAACATCTTTCAGACCGAGAGGGGGAAACCATGCCACGGCGGTTTTGGGAAAGAAAACGAATTATTTGTCGGATATACACTTTGCCTGAATTGGTGGCTCCAACTTGCAAATGACTTCCTTCTCTGGCAGATCAATACTTGGTGGAATATGTTTTAAATATTTACACATTCATAGTGAGTGTACGTCGTTTTGAGTTATATAGTGGCTGTGAGCTGGCATCAAGCCAGCGTTATTTATAGGGACTGCATTTTTTTGCTTTGCCGGGTAAAGAATACTTTTTTTACTTCTTGTGTAAGGTGTCGGGCAGCGTTCGTTCCAACCTGCAGCACATTTAACACCCAGAAGGGAATCATTTGAAGGTAGGTTTCGTGGTATTCTTGGACAGTAGAACGGCTGCGGCCCGGGCAGAACTATATTTACGGCTCCGGCCACTAGTGCTATTTCTGTACTTTTTAGAGCGTGCATAAAACCCCAAAGCACGTTTAGTGCAATCTTCAGCATCCCTGCATGTCAATAGTAGACTGCTCAAGTTCAATTCTTTACAGATCGGTCTTTTTACTCGTTTATTTTTGGTGCTCTACTTTTTAAGTTATCTTATAAACTGGAACAAATAATTATCCCGCCCACTATCAATGGGGAAATATTGTTCGCATCCAAGTGTACTTACATTTTTTTTATATGTACAGTGTAATGCATACTCTCTTTTTTGTTATTTTAAGTTTTTTGAGAGGGATACCAGCATGAAAAGTTCAGTAAGCAAAGTAGGTACACGCACGCCTCACCTATATCTATCAATGCGCTGTGCTGAGGTGGTTACATGAATCCCACTAACTATTATTCTATCGCTGATTTATACCACTGTTCCTCGTGTTAATGATAAGCACCCTCCTGACAATTTCAAATGTACTTCTTTAGTACGGTGAGTTGTTTTTGGCTTGCTTCTTCTTTAACACCTTTGGTCGAATACTAGCCATATTTGGTAGTTTGCCCCACGTTACTACTAGCTTCTTGTTTTCATGAATTTTTGATGACCTCGGTCGTTTCGGACTTTGATTTACATGGGGTACCCATTCACGGCTATTTTTCAGTGTTTGGACTACTTTTTGGTGATGATCACGTTACAACAATTGTAATTTATATCAAACAGTTGGCATGAATCCTTTTACTGCCACTTAAATACTACTCACAGACCTATCAGTACCGCTGAGAAGTTTAAATACCGCCGGCAGCGCTCTTTGCGTGACGCTGCCCCTCAGAGCTGGCGGCTATTCAATGAACCCTATTCTCTCTGCATTGAAGATTTCACACACCTTTACAGCCCTGGTGTTCGCCGAAAGGCTGCGCAGCGCTGCAGGGCTCTGTGTGGGTGGGTGAGGCGGGGCTCGCAGTGTGTGTGGGGGCTCTGTGTGGGTGTGTGGGGGCTCTGTGTGGGTGTGTGGGGGGGGCTCTGTGTGGGTGTGTGGGGGGGGCTCTGTGTAGGTGTGTGGGGGGCTCTGTGTGGGTATGTGTGGGAGGCTCTGTGTGGGTGTGTGTGGGGAGCCTCTGTGTGTGTGTTTAGGTGGGGCTCTGTGTGGAGGGGCTCTCTGTGGGTGTGTGGGTGGCATTTGCGAGAGATTAAGCCAAGCCATTGTAAATAACAATGCCATTTATTTATCTGTTTTCAAAACCAACACATAAATAAAATGTTGTCATTTACAATGCCAATAGCTTTAACTTTTGCAAAGGCGAAACCGTTGCATTGTAAATGCTTGTTTCTTCATTGTTGAGCAGTCGTGCCTATGGAAATTAAAATGGTAAATTGCAGATTTGCAACCCCCACTTTTTCTTGACAGATTAGATAAAAACATTTAATGAACCAGTCAAAATAGATGAACCTTCTTTCAAACATTTTGTTCAGATTCGCCAAATGGCGCCACAGTTATTAAGAAAATAAAATATGTCTTTCCTATGGAAACATGATCCTAACCATAACTACAGTGGTGCTGTCACTACCAGTGTAATATACATAGTTAATGTAAAAATTCAAATAATTTAATGTATTTAAAATGTCCTAAGTGTTGTCATTTCAAGTCCCTACTTCGATTATCTATTGGGGTGAGTTGCAGTATGTTAGCCATGACAGCCTTAGGGTGGTCTTCCCCCCAACTCTATCTCCTCCGCTTTTCTGACCTTTTTTCTGCTGGCGTTAGGACTCTGTGCACTTTAACACTGCTCTCCAGTGCTAAAGTGCTTGTGCTCTTTCCCCTAAACATGGTAATATTGGTTCACCCCAATTGGCTTATTTAATTTACTTATAAGTCTCTAATAAAGTGCACTGCATGCACCCAGGGCCTATAAATTAAATCTTACAAGTTGGCCTCCAACACTTATTGTGCCAAACACTTAAGTAGCCCTCTACCCACGGCTCAGGGCTGCCATTGTAGAGCCTGTGTGTGCAGTTTACACTGCCATTTCGACCTGGCAAGATAAACCTCTTGCAAGCCCCAAATCTTCACTTTTTGTACGTATAAGTCAACACTACTGTATGCCCTGGACAACCTTGATAGCAGGGTGGCATATATTTAAACATAAGGACATGTACCTTTAAGTATTACATGCCCTGGTAGTGAAAAACTTTAAAATTCATTTTTTAATACTGCCCGGCCTTTCTCTCCCATAAGCTAACATTGGGATTACCTTATTACATGTTTTAAGTGTAAATTCCATTTGTGAAGAGACTTTTGGTGTCTTTGGAATCACAATTTAAAATCACGACTTATGGCGAAGTTGGATTTTAATTGGCAATCCTGAAAATAGCACTTTTAGAAAGTTGGTATTTTCTTACTTAAGCCATTTGGTGCCTGACACCTGTCTCTGATACTCTTCTGGGGAGAGTGACAGCTGGGCTTTGTGTATTCGCTCTAGACAGCCACACACAATGGGAGCTTAGGTGTGACTTGATGGTCCATCCTGGCAGGATGGGAGGAAGGAGCAGCACCCAGCCTCACTTACACCTGAATAGGTTGTGTCCTGTACCCACATAAAGGGGTGCATACCCCCCTGTGCACTTCAACAACCTGTCTTTCAAGTCTCCCCCACTTCAAATGCACCACTAGGTATAAGTACTGAAGACTCTGCCAGGAAGAAGGACTGCTGTGCTGTTGGAGGACTTCCACTCTGCTGGACAGCTGCCTTGCTGGACTCCTGCCTTGTTGGACTCCTGCCTTGTTTAACTGCCCAGCTGTCAGCTGTTGCCCTGCCTGGTTGAGAAGGATTGGACCTACATCACTTGTACCCAGAGTGTCTCCAAGAGTTAGCTGTCGGACCTCCTGATCTGCAGTCTCAGCCACATAAAAGGCTTCCAACTGATATGCTTCTGCACCTAGACTCTGCCATCTATGAGTCTGCCCAGCTAAGTGGTGCCACTTCAGTCCTGGACCCCTGGAAGTGGGCCTAAGGTGCTTGCTTCAGCAAAACCCACGCACCCTTTGTCAAACTGGTGTATCTCTATTGTTGCGTGGATCAGAACCAGTGATCACCCCTGTTGTGCGGATCACATCCAATGCATCACTCCTGTTGTGGGGATCAGAACTTGTGCATTGCTCCTGTTGCATGGACCAGAATTGGTGCATTGCCTCTACTGCGTGGATTGGTCCTCGCGCCTCTCCTTCGGAACCACCACTGCACAAAGTCTCCGCAACTCCGTTGACAGCACCCTCAATGATGATGCCTAATCTCCACATTGCAGCTCCTCACTTATCAGAGCTGCTGCATCACCGCTGTTGCATGGATCAGAAATGACTCATCCTCACCACTGCATGGATCGAAATAGATGTATTGCTTCATCTGCACCTCACAACTTCGATGTTGACGCACCAAGGATCAAGGTGCTTTTGTTCAGCAGGCCTCACTGAATCCCTGTAACCAGCCTGTACTCCATCAATGTCTGCCTGAACTTTTCAATTTGTCCCGGTCCAGCAAGACCAGATATCCCAAGTTAGCAGGTGTTGCTTATAAGTGCTATTTTACAGTTTATTTTCTAGTAATTAATATCTCAAGTTCTACTTATTGGATCTTTGTCACTTTGGTTTTTGTTTTATTTATTAAATTAAGTTCTATTTTTCTAACCTGACTGTCAAATCTATTTGTGTTTTCACTGTTTTACAAGTGTTGCATAAATAATTTACATATTACCTCTGAGTTAAGCCTGACTGCTCTGTGCCAAGCTACCAGGTGCTGAGCACAGGTTAATTTAGGGTTTGCCTGCTTCTTACCTTGACTGGAATTGTGGTTGCTGCTTGACTAGGGCTTGTACCCCAGTCAACCAACCTACAACCCAGTTCCTGTGGGGGCCATGGGTGGTGCTAAACTTACTCCAAGGCTTGACTGGCATACATTTACTACTGTTTTGTGAGCTTTGGGGCTCTAGTATGTACAGAAGTGTAGCTTGTGAATAGCAATGGTTTTATTCTTTTTAAAGGTAGATGTGTGCATGTCCCTCACTAAACCCCTCCTTAAATCCGTCTTTAATTGTAATCCTCCCTAAACCACTCCCATATATTAGCAAGTATTCCCTATTTTCCAGCAAATATTCCTTTTCCATTACAAATTGACGTGTAAATTGTAGAATTACATATACAGTGAATTCCATTACTTTGGACGATATCTCTGCATAGTAATGACAGGAGATGAAGAGGTGGAGTACTCTACATATAGGCTTCGGAATAGTATTTGATAGTACGTGAGTGGTTCTGCTGTAAGTACTATGTAACGCAATACAGTTTGTGAATAGGCCCCTCAGTCTTTATAAGGACGTATTTTAGAATTTGTATGTGTCTTCTTATGTTATGTTATTCGAGATTTATTAAGCGCACAGGCACCCAGAGGTTTCATGGCGCTAGTGGTGAGAAGGATGGTAAACAATAACCTAACCGTGCGCTTGCTTGAATAACCAGGTTTTCAGTGCGCCCCTGAATTCCGTCAGCTTAGTACAACTCCGGAGTGACAAGGGAAAAGAGTTCCAGATCCTTGGGGCCAAATAAGTGAAACGGCATCCGCCAAGACGTTTCTTTTTAAAGGAGGGCAAGGTGAGGAGGGACAGGTGGGCAGAGCGAAGATTACGAGTTGGTTCATGTTTGTTTATGAGGTGGTTAATAAACTTAGGACTTTTTCCATGGAGAGCCTTAAAGGCCAAGCAGCCTGCTTTAAAAGTTACCCGTTGGGCTATAGGTAGCCAGTGAAGAGTGGCCAGCAGTGGTTTTGCCGAGCTCCTGCCGTTGCTTTTGAAGATTAGTCTGGCCGCCTGATTTTGCACGATTTGTAAGCGTTTAGACAGAGTCAGGGGGAGGCCTAAATAAATGGAATTGGAAAAATCTAAGCGGGAGAGGACCCAGGCAATTACCACCTGAATGAGAGCGGAGTGCGTAAGCAGATGAGCGATTTTCTTAATCTTCCGTAACTGGAAGAAACTAGATGAGATCACCGTTCCCACCTGACCTTTCAGTGAGAGATCGGAGTTGAGAGTAATCCCGAGGCTTTTCACCGAAAGAGAGGGAGACGGAGGAGATCCCATTGATAACGGCCAGAAGTGAGGGCCCCAGCTGGTTGCGCTTTTACCCGGGAGTACCAGCTCGGTCTTTCCAGGGTTGAGTTTTAGGTGGTTCATCTCCATCCACCCTTGAATGTGCAGCATGGTGGCCTGAAATTCCTCGACGGAGTCTGTTGAGTTGAGTAGAAATATAAGCTGCAAATCGTCCGCATAATTATATATTGTAACCTTCCTGTTGTTTAAAGAGTGCAATAGGGGTTTGAGGTATAGATTAAACAGGAGGGGGGACAATGATGAGCCCTGCGGAACGCCGCAGGTGGTGAGAAGTATGGGCGCCATGAAGTTCTCAAGCTTAACTGCCTGGAATCGGTCATTCAGAAAAGACTTGACGCAGCCGAGGGCTACGCCTCGTAAGCCGGCTTGTTCGACACGGCGTAATAAGATGGTATGATCCACCATGTCGAACGCTGCCGACAGGTCCAGGAGCACCAAGGCCTGGTGTATGCCCTTATCGGCATTAGATCTTATTGTGTCCAGGACAGCGAGGATCACCGCCTCGGTAGAATGCGCCTGGCGATAGCCGGCTTGGTTGGGCTCCAGGTAGTCTGATGTCTCTATAAAATTAGAGATACAACTGGTCACATGGGCTTCAAGAATCTTTGCACCAAAAAGGAGGAGGGAAATGGGCCGGCAGTTCGATAGATTAAATGAGTCGGCACCTGTTTTTTTAATTAATGGGACCAAAGTAGCGTTTTTAAACGAGTTGGGAACTATACCCTGCAATAGGGACTCATTCAGGAGGGGGAGTATTCCTCGGGGGAGTGTAGAATAAACTTCCTGTAGTACCTGCGGAGGACAGGGGTCGTTGGGAGACCCGGACTTTACGCGAATCATTAACTCCGCGAACCTGGATTGGTCTATGGGATTGATAGCCTCAAGTTCGTAGGGGTTGCTGCAGATATCCACTCTGTCCGCCGTTGTAGAGCTGATCTGAATACTTTCTTTTATAATGGCGATCTTATCCTTAAAAAAGTCATTAAGCTGATTGCACATCATTTGAGTGGGGGGTTGAGAGGTGGAGGTTCTGACATCATTACATAGGTCATTACATAGGTCATTTACGACCCTAAAGATTTTTTCGGAGAAAAAAGCTGCCTTAGCAGATAGGATGGAGTTCTTATACTTCCTACGGGCAGATATATATGATGATCTATCTTCATCAGAGTACCCGTATCTCCATTTTCTCTCCAATTGGTGCAATTCTAGTTGTTTTTTTAGGTCTGCATTAAACCATCTATGTGCATCCATGCGGCGAGCACGTGAGAACTTAGTTAGTGGAACGTGCTTGTTGCAGGCAGCAAGAAGCCATTCCGTGAGATCTTTATCCAAAATGTTAATGTCAGGGGAAGATGCTGGGATAGAGTTAGCCAAGGTGGACAGAAAGTCTTGGTAGTTCAATGAACTCCATTTCCTTACTAGCCCCCCCGCGGGAGCGGGGGCCTTTAAATGGCCGGAAAAGGTGATGGAGAATTGCAGTAGGTGGTGATCAGACCATATGCAAGGCATTGTCGTCGGGGTGGATAATGGGACATTGTGTGACCAAATCTGGTCCAAGATATGTCCCTTTTCATGGGTGGGGGTCAGGACTGATTGAGAGAAGTTCATATGGGAGAGAAGCTCAAAAAGTTCTGTGGCCTGGGGTCCCGCTTCCGGATAATTGTACCAGTAATTCAAGTCCCCAATCAACATAACCTTATCATAATTAACGACTAGGCTAGCCATTTGCTCAGTCAAAAATACTGGGAATGTAGGCATAGTTTTAGGTGGGCGATAGATCAATACCAGCACCATAGTTCCCATGTCTGTGTCAGATTTAATTACAAGGTTTTCAGTGTCTGGTAGGTCCAAGGAAGGTAAGGTGGTGAACGTGTGATCTTTATGGATAATGGCAGCGACGCCACCCCCAGGTTTTCCTGGTTCTCTGTTTGCTAACAATATGTAATAGTCTGCCGGTAGAGCTGTGAGGATATCCGGTAGGGAGTCCACAGTGAGCCAGGTTTCAGAGACGAATAGCATGTCTGGTCTATCCGAGTTGAGCAATAAGAAGATGTCTAATTGATGTTTTACCAGCGATCTGGTGTTAAGATATAAGCAGCGAAGTGTCAAGGCATTAGGACTTGGAGTAGAACTAGTGGGGTTAGAACCTTGAGGTGTGGTAAAAGAAGTCTCCTGCATTAGATGGAGAGGATAGATGTTATTATCCTTTAGGCAGGCATGAATGACAGGATCAAGGTAGGGGGTGCCAGAGTGTTGCAGAGAACGGAGTTCACGGGAGGTATAGCTATAATTTTCTCCATTCTGCCTAGTCCCTAGGCCCGGCCAGGTTTCGGACGGGCGCAGACGGGCTTGCCATAGGCGCGCCCTCTGCGCTCGTCCGCTGCGCGTCCTTGAAAGGCACATGATTATAAGGGGAAAGGGGGGCGTGGCCTACCGATAGTGGGCGTAGCTTGGGCATGGCCCAGGGAGATGGCCGGTACAAAGAAATGAGCCCCGCATCAGCGTTGAAATCCGCTGCACGGGGAAGCCCAGAAGGTGTCCTGTCACCGGATCAAAGTACAGGGGAAATGGTGAGTTTAAAACACAAAGTATCACAATAACAGGTTAAAAGCAGTGGCAGCGATTCTCCCGGCTTTCCGCCTCAGGAGTGTAGGTAATCTCTGAGCCCGCTCGCAATCAGCGCGACTTATATACGTCAGAGTAAGGGGCGTGGCCTAGCGATAGTGGGCGTGGCTTGGGCGTGGCCCAGGGAGATGCGGCAAAAAAATATGAGCCCCGCGTCAGCGCTGAAATCCGCTGCACGGGGAAGCCCAGAAGGTGTCCTGTCACCGGATCAAAGTGCAGGGGAAATGGTGAGTTTAAAACACAAAGTATCACAATAACAGGTTAAAAGCAGTGGCAGCGATTCTCCCGGCTTTCCGCCTCAGGAGTGTAGGTAATCTCTGAGCGCGTTCGCAATCAGCGCGACTTATATACGTCAGAGTAAGGGGCGTGGCCTAGCGATAGTGGGCGTGGCTTGGGCGTGGCCCAGGGAGATGGCGGCAAAAAGAAATGAGCCCCGCGTCAGCGCTGAAATCCGCTGCACGGGGAAGCCCAGAAGGTGTCCTGTCACCGGATCAAAGTGCAGGGGAAATGGTGAGTTTAAAACACAAAGTATCACAATAACAGGTTAAAAGCAGTGGCAGCGATTCTCCCGGCCTTCCACCTCAGGAGTGTAGGTCATCTCTCTGAATATGCCTCTGAATATTTTTTATTTACTCAAGCCATTTGGTTGTAGTTATTACCCATTTCCCTACCACTTCTGGGTGCACATTTGAACCAAAAAAAGATAGGTAGAGACCTCGAGCACTTCCCAGTATTTAATTTAGTACTACTGCAGTATTACTTCACATACTCTAACATACGTTTGCGATTTAGCTTTAATTCTTTGATGCTTCGCCGTAGACTTTTTTTCAGAAACCTAAGCAAGCTTCTCAACCAATTAATGAGTTTTAGGAGCGCCCCCCCCCCCCTCCCCACCCCCCGTGACGCGCCTTGTCTACTGATTGTAGAATATTAGGAATGAACAAAGTCGAAAACATGTCTTTATCGTTCGCGTCCAGTCTTTCACTAACTTACTCTTCACATATGGTTTACACTCCCTTTCTCTCTTCCCCTTGCACTGTCGTTTCTGTCTCTTTTATCTTTTTTACCTCCACATGTCTCCCTTGCTCCCTCTCTCTTTTATTGCCTCGGCTAATTCTATCCCCTTTCCTCTCAGTCTCTAGTTTTCTCTCCCCTCCTTCTCTCTCTCTTCCTGTCGCCCTCTGTCTATCACTGCCTCTGCACGCCTCTCTCTCTCTCGCTCTCTCTCTCACTATCTGCTCCCTCTAAACCAGGGCAAAGCTGTCTAATGAGGAATGGCTTAGCCGACATGAATATAATTGAAGTCATGACATGTTTATTGAAATTAGTGACTATTAAAAATATGAACTGCGTCGCAGGGCACTCTTGGCAGAGAAAATCAGATTAAACTGTGCAGAACGGGCTCAGAGAAAAAGGCTTCGGTGTTTGAAAGAAGACAGGAACATGTAATCAGTTTGCTTTACAGCTGAGCCATAGCGGGTTTATATAAATAGTCATAGTACTAAAACTAAACCCAGCACTTCAGCCCTAAGCAATAACTGCCTAGATGTTTATTCTACATGCTCTTTGGTGATGAAAATGTAAAGACTTGTAGCACGCTCCTACAGGCTGCCTGAAACTTTTCTCTACTAACTGTTGCAATAGTTTTTCATGCATGGAATATGTACATATTTGGACATATCATACACGATTATTTTAGCAGCATTTGTGTCACCTATGCTGCCTTTTGACAAGTGATCTACCTGACATGGTTTGGTGTCACACACAGAGTGGTAGACTCTCTTGAGTGGTGGGGATATCCCCAAGTGGTTCTCCTGAGATGAGTGGCTGCCCACCCATGACCAGGCCATGACGCTAGTAAGATTTAGTGGCGGCTGATCATTTGTCATGGGGTGGAGGCCGCTTTTATTCATAACCCACTGCAGATTGTCTAGCCTTTTTCCATGCTGAATCCATATAGCATGTTATGATTGGGGCCACTGATTTCCCCTTTATTGTAAGTGGTGTGCGTGAGCATGGGTGGGGATGTGAGAGGTGAGATACCCTCAGTGGTGTAGCTAGACCTTTGGCCGCCTGTGGTGGTCCCTGTGTTTGCCGCTCACCGACAACTGCAGGTAAGCAAGAGCGGGGGGAGGCCGCCGACCCCAAAACTCATGTCGCCCGACGCCTACCCTTGCTATGCCACTGGATACTCTTGGGGAGAGTCCCCCTGGATGCATCTATCCTCTTAGGTTGAACAGATGATGTATCCATACCCCCGGCAGACTATCTTGAGGACCGCTGAGAATCAATAACTCTCAGTTATTTTTAGGCTTTAGGTAGAAAGGTGGGGGCAACGGCTGAAGGGAGAGGGGCTCTCTGAACCGGATGGGCTGCAAAGACCAGCTTTAGGTGCCTGCACTGCAGTTCAGATGTGGCGAATGGTGCTCTCTCCACTCCTCCCTGCCTGTGCTCCACTGTGATGATCTTCTGATTTCCCCCTCTCAATATAATTTATTGTAAAGCATGTGTCTGGGTTTGATTTTACATCATTGGAAAGGAGCAAGATGGATAATTTGTACTGAATTGACCGGGGCCAATAAAGATCCAGCAAGTCAACCTGTGCATGGACAGGAGCAACACCTGAACAATGGCAAAAGCCAATGGAGTGGCCCCTTCTGCACATAGTACACATAGAAGTGGGCTACCTGTCTGTCCACTGCATCCTGCTCACGCTTCTGTTGGGAGACAAGACCCAGGCAACCTGATTGAACAGATGTGGATTCCAGCCCACTCCCTGGGAGTGACAGCTCCAATGTGGCTAATTGTCATGGAACTGTTGCTTCCTGATGACGAAAATGCATTTTGACAAGAGAAGCCTACTTTGAAAGTTTGGGGCCAAACTAGAATCTAAGGGCCTGATTCACAGAGGTAAACTTACACATATGCGTAAGTTTACTCTTTTTCGGTATTCACAAAACTGCAGTTTTATAGTAACTTTACGACTGCAGAGACACTGCAGTCAGGGCGTTGAACTCTGCACAACAAAAGAATGGACAAGCCTATCTTTTTAAATGTGGAGTTCTCTGCCCTGACAGCAGAGTCTCCACAGTCATAAAGTTACTATTACATTGCTGTTTTGTCAATACCAAAAAACAGTACACTTACACAAATGTGTAGGGTTACCTTGTGAATCAGGCCATAAGTAGTCAACTGTTTAGAGCTCAATTGCCACTGTAATGATTTGGCTATGATCTGACCGCTTTGGCTGATCCAGTGTTGATGGTCTCCCTGCATTACCTACAGAGCGCTCCAGAATACTGGCCCCATTTTTGTGAGGCGCCTGTTCTACTGGTACATTCCAAAAAGGCGTCTACGCTCTGAAGGAGCTAAGCTGCTAGCAACTCCGCGTCTTTAAGGCCACATGGGTGGCAGTAGCTTTAGGGCAGCTGCCTCCAAACTCTGAAACAAACTCCCTTTTGCCATCAGATCCCTTCCAACTCTACTCGCACTCAGGAAGGCCTAGAAAACATGGCTATTTGATAGATAGTCATCTTCATCTTTACAGAAACTAGCATAGTCCACGGGCCAGCGCCAAGACACCCCCGAGTAATCGTGTGCTTAACAAATTTATTAACATAACATACTTCATGGAGCTCTGTATCCCTCTGTAGAGGATGCGTAGGACCATGCTCAAAATCACTGGCCCTCTCCCTTGGAGAGGAATAGAAAGTTGTAACTCTGCTTTATGGGTGTCAGGGTTTCGCTCTGCTTGTTTCATACTTCATTTTTTATCATAAAAGTAGTGCATCATTGCCAGTTGTTCACTACTGGTAAAATAGAAAATAACCTGACCTTCTCTGCGAGCAAGGGTCAAGCAGCAGACCGAGACAGTGATGCTCTCTGGTGGTTGGTGCAGGTGCATGGGTGTGCCATGGTCAGCCATCGGGCATATTTTCTAGGTTTGCAAAGTCATATTCCTGACCTTAAGTGTCTGGCATGCCTAGGTGTCACTCCATTTCTAATGCATTTCAGCCCACTGGTGAAGGTAGTCCTAGGTACTTTAGGCTTCAACCCTGAGTGCCTGGGGGTGAATGTTCACCATCTCTCATATCATCATATGCTATGCTGGGGTTAGGAGCCTCACTGGCCTCACCTCACCCTATGATGAGTTGGGAGAGGGTGGGTGAAACAGCAAGAGGCTAAAAGCCCAAGCCAATGCAGTGGACCAGCACCGTGCATGTACAGCGCAGCTCGAGCTTTTAGTTTCCTGTGTCAATGAGCGCATAAGCATGTGTGTGTATGTGTGAGCATGTGTATGAGGAAAAGTAAGTGAGTGAGCTTGATTGATGGAGGAGGGAGTGAGAATAAGTGAGACCAAGTGACAGTGACTGTAAGCATGAGTAAGAATGAGTGAGTTACTGATAGGGAGAATAAGTCAGACTGAGTAGGAATGAGAGAGAGAGACTGTGAAAGTGAGCAGAATATGAGTAAGTGCCAGTCAGTTTAAATGAGTGCGAGAGTGAATGACTGAGTGTGAGGGAGATTGAAGGAGTGTAAGTCAGAATATGGCTGAGTTTGAGAGAGAATCAGTGTGAAATCTTGAGTGAATGTAAGTGACTATAAATGAGTGACTGTGTGTATAAGTGTGTTACATTTGTGAGTCTGACACTGACATTGGAATCATAAAGGTAATTCTTGGCTCACGGAGGAACTCATGGCGAAGTGCTGGAACTGGCTTACTAAGTTAAATATTATAATAAGGTGCACCCCTTGCACAATACTGGATCTGGTGTACTAAAGGTAATTTTTGTCATCTTTGACACAAGTGGCAAAATGCTGGTGCTAGCATACTGGAGGTAATATGTGGTGTTACGGACCACCACCATGGCATGCGTGTAGGGCAGGTAACTATAACAAAATGCTGACCTTAATATTTGTGATACGTTTTGACAGTAGATGGTATATGGATGGTATAAATGAAAAAACTCTGGCACTGGCATATTGTATGCAGTTGTGAAACATTTTGAAACAAATAGGGTTAGCTACAGGGTAGCATCAGTCTTCCTTGGCTTTGCACACCATGAAGGTTCTTAAATATTAACTGATCACATCTTAAAAGCCTATCGGGCACATGCATCATTGGTTTTTGCATTCGCAAACGGTGCGAATCGGTAAAATCGGCCGTTTGCGAATGCAAAAACCAATGTGTGGGATGCATCAAACTTGTTTGCACAATTCGCATTTTTTAGCATTTCTAAAAAATGCGAATGCATTTAAGGAATCGCATTTGTGCGATTCCTTAAATGGAATGCATCACTTTTTAAAAAATTGCGAAAATGGAAATTGGAAGTGCAAATTAACACGAGGTTGACCCTCGTGTTAATTTGCGAAAATTTTGAAAAAAACAAAAAAATGAATTTTTTTAACTTGCATGTTACAGACACACATGTCCTTAGGACATGTGTGTGTGAAACATCCACTTAAAAATACATTTCAGGGGTGCAGGGGGGGTCCTTTGGACCCCCCCTGCACCCATGGAATGCATCAACATTATGCGAATCCTAATTTGCAAATTCCCAATTCCCATTGATTCCTATGGCCCTTTTGGCCCATAGGAATCAATAGGAAATGCGAATTAGCAAATTAGAATTCGCATAATATTAGCGAATCGGTAAAAAATGCGAATTTTACCGAATCGCTAATATTATTAGAAAAAATTCATGCATCCCGTTTTGCGAATTCCAAATTGCGATTCGCAATTTTTCGCAATTTGGAATTTGCAAACGGCCGGGATGATGCATGTGGCCGTATGGCTTTTGAACAAATGTATGACAAACATTTATTCTAAAATCCATTTAAATTCTGTTTTATCAAACGTTTCTTGGAGATAATAACCTCATGATCCCTTTTAGAAGAAGTTGGACTCACTTGCTTCACTGGCCCATTGCAATTTGGGGCAAGTGTTACTTTTCACCACTTTCTAGATCGCCAGCCACCACTAGGAAAGAAATGGGCCTTATGTTCAAAGCTATTTGTGGTCGCAACGGCTCCGATTCACAAGACTGGAGACTTTAGGAGTGCTAAAGAGCTTTTGGGTATGTTCATAACTCAAATTGTGATTCGGTAACTTGTTATTTAATCACAAAATAGGTTTGCGATTACATGCTGAATGGCAAATTGAAAGGGGCATGTTTAGGGCGTCCCTTCCAATTTGTGTTTTCTTATGGCATGTTCCAAAGGTTTGAGACCGCAATTATAGTCACAAGTCATTGATAGGTTACCAACAACTCAAAGGAGGTGATAATTCATTTGCACATAAGAAGGGGTGCCTTCGAAATCCCTTCTTCTTTGTGAATGTTGTATGTTGTAAAATCATTTAAAAAATAAAAACTTGCTTTCTTTAAAAGCAATTACAGACAGGGTGGTCTGCTGACCTCTGCAGGCTATCATCACTGTTATGGCAGTGATTCATAATTGGTAGAAATTTAAAATCTACTTAATGCATATTAATGAGGAAGGTCAAAATTGCAACACCAGCGAAGTGGAATTGTGCGAACCAACATATCTGAACATATGTTGGCTCGCAAAAAAACAATGCATTTAGTAACAGTCAGTGTGCAAATGCGGCCACTTTTACTGTATCCTTTTCATCAGCATAACAAATACATGGTGAATATCAAAATACAAATAACCCTACTACAAAATAAACAAACCTACACTTAATATGTCTAATTATACCAAATTAAACATAAAACAAATAACTACAACTCCCCAAAAATGATTCAAAACCATTTTGACATGATTCAAACTATTTAAAAAAATTTACCCACCCACAGCCATACAGGGCTGTTATTATCATTTGAATCAAAGCATATGGTTACGCCTTCAACAATCTGCACTACGAGCCTTATTATGAGTTTGCCGTTCCGTGGACCGCCATACCAGGGATTGCGGCCTGACCATGGAGATGTTGGAGATCCGAATGCCATAATACGAGTTGGGCGGCTTGCCTGTGTGAAGACCGCGGAGGAATTGCCAAGACCACCAGCAGACCGCTGAACACCGGGTTCGCGGTTGGGGAAAGGCAGCCGCCATAGAGCAGTACAGGGGAGCTGCACAGCCATCCATATTGCAAGTTACCTTTTCTACGAGCTGACCATGGTGGTCTGACCACCTGCTTCAAGATGGCTTGAAGTATTTGGGGTGCGTACTCACCCCTTCCTTGTTCTTCCCGGCAGAGTCCGACATGGATCCCTTTCATCAGGCCCCCCCTTCACAACATGATCTTCACCCCGAGGATTACAACTTTTTTAGTGATGATCTACAGGTGAGTCCTTTTTGTACCATATACCGTTGCCAGGACTGTCCACATATGGGCCCGACCCCGGCAATGGGTATCTAGTATTTTTCCACATGTATCATGCGTATGTGTGCATCTGACACTTATGCAGTCGAAATGCACACACAGGCATTGATATATTTTGAAAAAGTACTCACCACCGCTGCAAGAACTCCGCATCCACACCACTGGTACTGTGGTCAACTCATAATACAGCAGTCCACAGAGCGTCAGTGCTGTGGGCTACTTGCGGGCGCAGACTCCGTTCTCGGGCGGTCGGACCACCAAACCCGTAATCAGGCCCTAAGTGTAGAATCTTCTATAAACAGCAATTTTGCAATTGAAAAAAAAGATGATAGCACTACCTTAAATCCTTGTCACAGAGGCAGCCAACCACTACAAGGTACTAATAGAAAGCCTTCCCTGTTTACAAAAACAATGAGGGCAAACTAAGCCCTAAGGGATTATTTTGAAGACACTGAGTTGGCAAACAGCATCACTCTCGATACATACGCCAAACCAAATTCCAGATACCATGGTGGAATGGCTATGACAGCACCTTTGCACAGGAAGCCAATCAAACAACGCAGTGGAAGAATGGCACAGTGCCTTCCAATCCACACTAGGCAAAACCCAAACAGCACTCTATAAATTTATAGAAGCATTACAAAAAGAGAAAAGCTACCAACAACTATGAAGGGAGTAATCTGTTAGACAGATTCCCCTCTAAACTAAGCAAATACATCTAAAGAATGTAGAGCATGATACAATGTAAAGTCTAAATCTTCATAAATAACAAAAGACTAGATTACTTAGAATAAATAGCTAAAAGCCTATTATAAAATAAATATTAACATACCAAAGTCCTAAACAATTGTCGCAAAATGTAAAACAAGATAACAAACCATTTTGATTATAAACAATAAATATAACAGTTTATTACATCAGTCAAAAAAATAAATATAATTCCAATATTGATGGAGACTGAGATAATAAAATATCATATACATTATTTAAATAAGAAATGCAAAGATCACCAACCAAGAAACGAAAAACAAGCACAATCATCACATAAATTAATTACAACACACAAATCACACAATTCCAAATAACATTCGCATAATATTGACAGCAACAATATAATATTACATTTCCCACCCACTAGAAATGAAATAAGCTAACTAAGGCCCCCATCATGATGGTGGTTGGATAAGCATCCGACCACCATCGTTGCGGGATGGAGACCGTCTGACATGTAGTCGGCGGCTCCACCCACCATATTACGATCTGATCATCTTCATGCCTTTGCGAAAACTGCGGCTAGTGCTTGCGTCCGACCAACACCGCTGTGGACTGGAATCGCCCGACCATAGGTTGGTGGTTACGACAGCAGAATTTGGATGCAAGCACCTCAGGACGGTTGGAAACATCCAGTTTTCAATGGCAGCTTGTGCAGCTGGCGGAAGAGTCCCGCAGCACAACCTGCTATTGAAAAATGGATGTCTGTAAACATCCATGCACCATGTACCATGCACCACATGTGCCTCCTTTGCCACATTCCAGAGGCCCATGGGGGACATGGGCTGTGCTTGGGTCCTGCAAACTACCTTTCTGTCTGCCTTTAAATGGCAGTAGGACCGCAGTGTAAAGGCTGAGAGAAAGGGGCATCCAAATCTGTACCGCAGTGCCTCCGCAGGCACCACCCCCATTGTAGGGATTATGCCCTGACCGCCGCCCGATAGGCTACTTGAGGCTACTTGAGCCTGTTGGAGGCAGTGGTCTTTCCCCCACCCAACTCGCTCTGACTGCCGGAATTGTAATTCGACACTGGATGTCAGGCGTACGCTGTCCGCCCGGCAACAGAATGAGGCCCTTACTGTTCTGTAGCTGCAGATCTTGCTCTTATCCGCATAGTCAAAAATAGGAATCCACCAAGAATGGTAAATAGACATCCCTGTGAAGAAATCCAAAGTATCTAGGAACCATTAAAAAAAAAAATGTTTAAAAAAACACTTCAGGAAACCAGGAAAAAAAGGAAATCAATGTAAAAAGCATTGGTTTCTTATAAATCAAAATTGATTTCCTTAAAACAACAGGACACACACAATATCTATAGGAATTGTTCTTAGACAAAAACCGGTAAGGTACAAAAACTCACCTACAAAACAAACTACATTCCCCAAATTACTTATCCGTATGTATATATATATATATATATATATATATATATATATATATATATATATATATATATATATATATATGTATGTATATTAACATTTACATAAGGTTAACTACATTTTTTTAAATAATTTTTATTTAAAAGATGCATTATATTTAAATACTATAGCATGTACCATATTTCCCACTTTTATTTTCCATTTTGTAACAGTTTTTAAAAATGCATGACATTGTTGTGTAGACATGTTTTCAAAATTATTTTAACATGTTTTTTCATCGTATAATAAATATTTGTTCATATTTTGTACTTTAAAATTGTATAACAACATTCTTTGACGTGTTTTACATGTTTAATAATGTTTTACATTTTTTCTTACACTTAGTCAATAATTGTGCACATTACTTCCCATTCATTTCTATGGGGATAAAGGGCCTGATTATGAGTGCAGCGGTCTTCTGACTTTCGCACTTGTGGTGGCGCAGCAATGGCAGTCCACCATCTGCCAGATTATGACTTTCGAAGTTGTATTGGCGGTGGACTGCCGCCTGCGCCAGGGAACAGTCGTTCCCTGTCGGTGGCTGAGCTGCGCTGCGCCACAATGTAACATGCTCAGCAGGACTGGCACAGTCACGCTGATCATATTATGAGTTCCTGCACCACCAGCCATTTTATGGGGGGAGCCAGATCATGAAAATTCTGCTGGTGCAGGAACAAAGTCCTCCTGCCATGGAGATGCATTCAGGGGGGCACACCACGTGCCCCACTGTATGGTTGCACACCCAGTTCCAGTATAGCATGGATGACACCATCAATGCCACGCAGATTTTACTAGTGTATGAAAAGGTGTATGTGATTGTCACGTGAATGATGTCATCAGTGATGTCATCAGTGATGTCATCATTGATGTCATTTGAGATGTAATCAGTGATGTCACTGACCATGTCATGAATGATGTAATATGTGACATCATCAGCAGTGGATTGCGGGTACGCGAAATATAGTTAGTACAACTAACTATATAGGAGCAATTTCAATGTTTTAAAAAAAATGCTAATTCCTAACTATATAAGGCCTGAATCCTATGGTTTTTTCAGTGAATTTCAAAGGTTTTTTATATGCTAATTCCTAACTATAAAAGGCCTGAAACCCATGGTTTTTTCACTGAATTTGCATCTGATTCATATATAAACAAATTACCCAAAATAATATCTGATCACAACCCTTTAGTATTACTAATTACTTATGATACTAACCCCGATCAAAAGAATTCTTGGTCCTTTGATAGGAAATTATTAGCTAACATTGAATACATCAATCACATTAAAGCTTGGACCGAAGAATTTTTCAATATAAATCGCTATAGTGCATCAAGAAATATTGTTTGGGACACTTATAAATCTGCACTAAGGGGGGAGACAATCAGCTTTCAAAATAAAAATAAAAAAATAATTAGAAAAGAATATGATCAAAAAATTGCAGCCCTAGCTAAAGCTGAGGAAGAACACACAGTCAAAATTACGCAGAAACAAGACGCCAGACATTTGATGTTACAGGTAGCGGTGCTGAAAGCCGAATTAAACACTACACTTAGTCACAAAGCTGCCCAAACATATCAAACACATAGGAAACATGTTTATGAAAGCGGGGAGAAAGTGGGTAGACAACTCGCACTTACCACACGCCAGAAAAATGCTAAGAATAATATTACTTCAATTGTAGATAATGGACAGACTTTCACCCACGTGATAGATATTAAACACCAATTTCAAAGGTATTATCAAAATTTATATTCAGAAGAAACTCCACCTATTGAAAAGGATATAACAGATTATCTGGATAACTTTTCCACTAACATCGAGGGTATGAAATTATTAGATGATGTTACCAAGGTAGAACTTGAAAAAGAAATCACATTAGCAGAGGTCAGTGCTGCTTTATTATTAATATCGTCTGGTAAAGCAGCAGGCCCTGATAAACTACCGATCGACTTATTTAAGGCCCTTAGCCATCAACTTTGGCCTATTCTACATGACTTATTCCTCGGGATTCAATATAATGGTGTTCCACCATCTTCTTGGGATGAGGCCACTATGGTCGTTTTTCCAAAAAAGGGAAAACCCCCTGAACAGCTAACTTCGTATCGTCCCATATCTTTGATAAATTCGGACTCCAAATTGTATTCAAAAGTGTTGGCGCTCAGACTCAGCAGGGTCGTCGAGAGTCTTGTCTCCCCGTGGCAGCATGGCTTTATACCGGGCAAAGGTACCACAGAGCATACCCGTAGGGCTATCGCCTTGTTTGATGCCGTGACTGCCGCGGGGGGTCAGATGTCGATGATCCTGCTTGATGCTGAGAAAGCCTTTGACCGTGTTTCATGGGGCTTTCTCTGGGAAGTTATGAAACACAACAATTTCGGCCCCAAATTTATCCAATCTATTAAATCTATGTATTTTCGCCCCAAAGCAAGAATTCTAGTAGCTGGGTCATTATCCGGATATATTAACATCTCTAGGGGCACTAGGCAGGGGTGTCCCTGCTCACCCCTGCTCTTTGCTCTATATATTAACCCCCTTATTTTGAAATTATTAGAAAACCGCATTATTAAACCTATTATTAATCATCACTTTGAAACAAAAGTGTTGGCTTATGCCGATGATATTGCGGTTATTACACCTAATCCGATGGAGGCTATTTGTGAAATAGAGAAAGCGACAACTGAATTTGGACGCTGTTCTGGATATTCCCTTAATAAAGGAAAGACGATTATTTTATGCACTAATAATACGATCTGTCCGGATCAGCGAAGGGCTGAAAAAGCCATATATTTGGTAGTTGTTCTTATCACAAATATAAAGTTATTACCAAAAATTAATTTTGATCCACTAGTAGCTAAGATCAAGAATGATTTTGAAAGGATTAAAAGCCTTCAACTCTCCATCATAGGAAGAGCTAACTACGTCAAAATGAACACGTTGCCCAGGTGCCTCTATTTATTCCGAGCGATCCCGTTAGCCATTGATCAAGGAACGCTAATGCTTATTAACTCATTGATATCGAAATTTATATGGCAAAATGGGAAGACTCGGAGATCACTTGCACTTTTATCACTACCGATCGATAGAGGAGGTCTTACTGTACCTAATATAATCCTATATCACTGGGCTGCATTTTTAAAACAACTCACTCCTATGATTAATGGTTATAGCCTACAAAATACAGAAGTCTCGGAAGAAATACCTTCAATATATGAGCTCCTTTTAGGTCATCAAGCTAAGGGCTTACTCCTACGCAGGACCGAGGCAAGAAATTATAAAGATTATAAGGGAGAAGTAATGGCTAGTGCATGGAAAATTTGGAACAAAGTGGCCAAACATATGCAGATTGGGAAGCTCAACCGATATACGCCTCTTTGGTATTCTAACCCCTTTCTTGGCTACAACCTCGCTTTAGTTGCAAAAAATGGGATAAATTAGGAATTAGAACAATTGCTGACTTTTTAGTAAAAGATTTCGGTACTACCTTTTTTGATTTGAAAGCTAAATATAACTTGCCAATTTGCGCAGATATTGGCTATATCAAAAGCCAAAGAATCCTTAATTTCTCTTCATAAAATAGAAATTTTAGATGCAATACCTAGAATAAATACTAGGATTGGAACTTTATATAATATTCTTTTGAGTAAACAAAAAGATGACCTAGATAAAATCGAACATAAATGGTCTACGCAATTAAATAATCCCAATGTAGATATCGTTAGAGTACTGGAGATGAGCCAGAAGCTTCTTATGGCCAGTAATCTTAAAGCACAATTGTATAAAACTATATTTGATCTCTATTTTACTCCCGCAAAATTATTTTCCTGGGGTAAACGAGAGAACGATTTATGTCCCAGATGCTCCCAAGGACCAGCGACTCTTATTCATATGTTTTATAGCTGCCCTGAATTAAAGCTGATTAAATTTTTTTTTTTATCCTTTTGGGAAGAAATATTCAGCCATAAAATACCAGAATCAGAAACTTTATTTTTATTTGGTCATGATTATTCTTTAAATTTAACTAAATCTGAAGAAAGATTAATCTTCATTGGTACAGCAGTATTAAGGATAATTCTGTCCGCTCGTTGGAAAGAAGTAGATCCACCTAGTTTTCAGATGTGGCTAGCGCGCTTCCTAGCGGTCTATAGATTTGAAACCGCCATATTTGAAACAAGAGGAATCACGTCCAGGGCCCGCGGGGAGGCTCTTTGGTCTCCGATTGCCAAGTGGAAAACGGGAGTTATTTCTAGTGGTATTGGCTGATTCAAAACCTATATAAGGCTATTATTGTATTAACTGCTTAAATTTTTCTATTTGCCTATATTACCTCCTGTATGATGTATCATGCTATGTTATCTGCTGCTCTCTCCGTTTTTCATTTATGTAAAATGTCTCTTGCTTTTCCTGGTAAAAAATAAATAAAAATAAAAAATAAAAAAAAGAATTTGCAAGGTTTTTTAAATGGTAATTCCTAACTATATAAGGACTGAAACCTATGGTTTTTTCAGTGAATTTGCAAGGTTTTTTAAATGCTAATTCCTAACTATATCAGGCGTGAAACCTATGTTTTTTTCAACAAATTTCAAAGGTTTTCTAAATGCTAATTCTATTAGCGATAACATTTAAATATGTTAATATCCTTGTGGGACCACCTGAGCAGCCCTAGGAGGTGAGGGTGTTTCTACCCTGCCCCCTTTTTGCATTCTACACGTTTGTTTTTCTGCTTCTTTTGTGCCTCGGTCTACCGAGCACAAGATGACTGCCCAAACTTCCTGGTTTGGAGTGTTCACAGCCAATCAATGCAGTCCATGGTCGGAAAGGTCTGCGCGCACTCCTGATTGGCTGGCAGTCGTCTGTCAACATTCCAAACTGTCCAAACGTAGAAGTGTTGGCCACCATCTTGTTTCTCAGGAGAACTGAGGCACAAGAGAGCCCAAAACAAGAGTGGAAAATGCCGGGTACGCTTTTTCTAAACTTTTTTTTTTCTGGCCCTTGGGGTTCTTCCGGGACCCCCTGAGAAGGGCTATATGTCCTATGGAAAATTGCATGGGGAAAACACGTTTTGGGACCCCCTTTTTCACTGTTTTCCCCTGTGGTACGCTCAGGGTACGCGTACGGGTCAACGCACATGTACGCGTACGGGTAAACGCACATGTACGTGTACATGTAAACGCAACCTGAGCGTACTCCGCGAATTAAAATAAATAAAAATAATAGCTTTTTTGCCCTTCGGGGTCCTCCTAGGCCCCCCTGAGAAAACCTAGGGGGTCAGGGGGTCTCTACCCTGCCCCCTTTCAAAGTTTTCCCCTTTTGTATTTCACCTCTTGTGTCTTGGTTCTACCGAGACACAAGATGGAGGACTCTCCGGACCATTTGGAATATTCACAGACACCCAAGAGCCAATCAGCTTTCCGCTCGCGCACTTCCGTGGCGCGCCGCGTGAGCTTACCGGTACGCGTACCCAAAGCGCTCGAAGCGAGCATATAGATATATATATTTTTTTTAAGTTAATTTTCATAAAAACCACTGGAGCGATTTTCACCAGTAGGTAATGTTACGAAATGTAACATTATACAATAAATAAACTGAAAAAATAATTAAAATGTGTTATATGTCTTTATTCTATAAAACATGTAATTAACAATAATAGTGCCTACAAACATTCAAATTACTATTTTCATTAGATTTCTAAACACAAGCAATATTAATAAAATAACACAAACTATTTCTAATACATTGAAATACAATATAAATAAAGGATTGCTGACTAAAATTATAAAATTCAATTATCTCACTGCTCATAATAAATTTTTTCAAAAAGTGTTAGACACTAAAAGAGTGACATTTAATACTCCCACTCCAATCTAACCATATTTGGGGAAGATGTTGGACACTTGGAGTACATGGATTAATTTGGATTAATTTGAATGGCAAAGAAATGGCAAAAGTCATTGAACATGTGACATTCAGCTGTGCCCCTGGATTTGGAGTGTAGTTTCGCTCCAACCCGAATGTTGTTTATTCTCAGGGATTAAAGGGCAGATTACATAATCCAGTGAGCACACATACAGATTCAAAATGGAAAGATTTGTTTAAAAGGAGTAAAAGCGCCAAAAGTGGTGTGCACGGCACTCTTCGACAGCATCAAAAGACTGCCCTACTTGCAAGTAGCACCCAAGAAATATCACAAATAATTGACTTTAATGGCCATGTGAACGCCCGTGAGAAGCACATCCAAGATATAGAAGAAAGTTTTGCATGTATTGTTTGGTTTCATTGAGATTTTGGACACTATTATCGTCGTCATGCTTATAATACTGTATATGTTGTAATGCATACGGTAAAACATACAATGAAGGATCAAGATGAATGTAGACATCAGTGTTCTGGTGCAAAAGATAACATCAACAGAGGGGGCGGGGCATAGTTCTGGATTATCCGGGGAACCACGAATATAATTGGGATATAATAAATTGGACTAATAAGAAGGGGATTGAACACCATCATTGGGTTTGATAACTTATGAAGAGATGCATTATGAGGATGTAGGCAGTAGTGATTACATAAGTGTTAATCGAGTGGTAACGAGAGGTGAAGCTCAAGAGGCCGAGCAACTCCAGAGTAGTTAAATCAGATGGAAATGATGGCACGTATTAAAATGCTGCCATTTAGCGGGAATCGAGGTGAAGAGTTAGAGTACGGAATGAAGTTGCAAAGGTATGAGATTGAGAGGAGGCTACTTGGGGTGAGACCAGTGGGAATGGGAAGGGGGAGGAAGTAGTAGAATAAGGGTGAAGTAGTGGGGATGTTATGCAAGGTGAAGGAAGGTTTAAAATGCGGGGTAAAGAGGGTGGTTTGAGGATTTTTCATGTTGAATCACGGTAGGATTGTAGTTCCGGGTTTAGAGGGAAAGCGCTATACATGGGTCGATTCGATATACAGCACAGTTTTTGGCATGTCAAGCACAGTGATTTGAAGCTAAATTTTAACAGCTACATCCTTTTATTTTGTAGTTAACCCCTGAGGAAGGACTTCTTTTAAGCACGAAAGGCATTGGGTAACATAATCACTAGCAATTGAGGATGTTTTAAGTCTTTTGGTGTGCCTGGAAAAAGGCATGGATTTGCATATCCACGGCATGAGAAGCTTTTAAATAAAACTTAAATTCAAATCACGTGTGGAAAAATCAAAATAAAATGGAATGAAATTAAAAGTCTTGCAGTACATGGATTAATTTGGATTAATTTGCATGGCAAAGAAATGGAAAAAGTCATTGAACATGTGAGCTTCAGCTGTGCCCCTGAATTTTGAGTGTAGTTTCGCTCCAACCCAAATGTTGGACACTAAAGTAGTGACATAGAGGGGCCTATTACGATGTCGGGTGTACTTATGTCCGCCCGACACATTCTCAGAAATGTGGATTGACTGACCTTCGGTTGGTGGTCCCGACCACCTCATCATGATGTGACCGAACACTGTTCTGTTGCATATTCCCATGTAGTGTGTTTATCTAGGTACCTGAATCGATATTCCTATTCTTTGCCCTTGTGTGGTTATATATCAATAATATCCCTACAACGGCATAGAATGAAGTCTGTTCTTCTACAGACGCCTGTGCCCTTGACGTCATCAAAAGAAACTTATGATCTCCAGGTTGCAAGGACAACGACAGAGATACATGCATTATTATCAACAAATTGCCCCTTACATTTCGCAGAAATGCTAAACCAAATCTTAAACATTTCAGATACGAATGGTATCCTGAGTGTATTTAAGACAATTTTTTCGGGACTGTTGACACCTTTCAAAGCAGTCCTGGGCATCTTTCCTAATTTTGTCCATTCAGTCTTTGGCGGCCTTCCACTCCTGTTGGGACTCGTAGCAGGCATTTCATTTTTGATACTCCTGCTTCGTTATGGCAAGCCATGTCACAGACAAAACTCCAGCAACAATGGAAGAAACGATCCTAGCTATCGGGACCGCATAACTTAAGTCCTTGGATTAGCCCGGCTAAGAGATCTGAATATGACCTGGTTTCTTTCATTCAGACCCATCTGGCAGAATTGTATCTTACCTGTGCTAAGATGTATGCTATGCGGAGAAGAATGCGTGTTGGGCGTCTGTCTTACACTACAATCAGAAGTACCATTGGATACAGATACTTTGCTAAGTCCTGTAACGGCTCATGCATCGTGTTGTCCCCAGCGGTTACCCATCCTGATGACGGCATTCGTTGAGACTTCACCACTGCGATTAAAGGGTAGTGAAGCGCAAGATGAGAGCAGCATCAACCAGGTACGACCTTCTGTGAGCAATGCTGATCAATACATCGATGATAGCAATCATTCTCACGACTGCACAGTTGCGGCATTTTCCAACCTGGTCAAACTTTCACCTGAAGCGGTAAACTGCTTTTTTGAAAGTCTGTCTGGAATGATGTTCTCCCCTGAACAAAAAGAATAACTTTTAAGCAAACGAGCATTCAGCGTTCCCTGAACTCTGAATTTGGCCTTCAGCTTTGAAAAACAAAAGCTTCTGAAAATATTTGGAACTGTTTTGGCTTCTTCCCCTGAAAAACGAAAAAATATATCCCCGATTCCAAAATATTTACTTTTTTTGGCACTCATCCTCTGCTTAAAGTAGAACTATTCTTAGAGAACAGAGCTTCTATTTTTAGGAACTCTAGAGACAATATATTACCTCAGCCTCTGGCATATTTACAAATAACTGTATTTATATGTGATGAAATGGTCTTGCACTTTTCTTTTCTGTATTAAGAGCCATTTCATGTGTAATTTTCCCAAAATCATTCCGCTGATATATATGCATCCTATTTTATGAATGATTACTCTGCTTGAAATACTGTACCTATACTCATTTTTCGTGTATTTCGCATATGCCATTTCAGATGCAAAAAATTTATTTTGGGGTGGATCGGTATACACATGCACCGTTAGATATGTTTACTATGCTTAGTTTAGTAATTATGGACATGAATTCGTGGAGTGGGTGTAGTGTGTTTATCTAGGTACCTGAATCGATATTCCTATTCTTTTCCCTTGTGTGGTTATAAATCAATAATATCCCTACAACGGCATAGAAATCCTTTTCATAATTCAGTCATAGCGCATGCTGTCACATTAAGCAAGCCTTTCCTCCAGCCCCCTAGAAAGCACACCGAGTTCTCTAAACAAAACCAAGCCTCCAGCAACCTGGGAAATCCCCCTTGCTATTGTTTTTATTTCGTCCTAGAACTCCTGTAAAGCACTGCAAGAACGGCCAGTTCTTAGTGGCATCTTTATTGACGTCTTATGTCCAACCTTACGTCAAACCCGGCACCTTTCAGGTATAAATATACCAACGCTGCCTTAAGCAAACACACGGTGGTGATGAATCTGGAGCAGCTACTACTTGCCCCAGAGCCCAGCTGATGCGAGAGCCCACAGACGCTGCCCCTCCCTTTTGACGCGCTGAGAAAGACGCTGTCTTTTCTCTTGCCGAGAAATCCAGCCTCCGGCGTTTCCAGCTTACCCTTGCGGGTGACTGGGATACCGAGTCCTGAGAGAGAGATACCAGCCCTCCTGCCTTCTACCACCCAGGTACTGAACTGACTAAACCCTTACAGAGAATTCTTGAGTCAGATCCTTCTCAAAACAAACTTAACTTAAACTGCTACTTACTTACTCCTTCCCACGTATTAGGCTTAGGTCAGGTACACCGGGGTAGGCGTAGTTAGAAGCACCAGTTGAGTATGATTAGTCAATGTATATATGTATGTATCTATTTTATCCATTTTAAAGTATCATATGGCTAAGAAACCATATCAATGCTTTTACAGTATTATTTCATAATCCTGCTTTTACTGTATGCACTTTACTTAACTATAAGTATTGCAATTGTAGCAATTCATTTCTCTTGTATGAGGAAAGAGACTGCTCAATAAATAACACCGTTTATTGAAAACGCCCGTCTCTCTTTTTCTTTGCAATCTGGTGAAACTAAGTACGCACCTTTGACTGAGTGAAATAGCTGTCTTTTGTTTTCACACGACTCTAGAGATATACTCTTAATCAGGCAGAGCAAAGTTGTCATGTTTTATGGTTGTCAAAAACTAAATCCCTTCTTGTCTATCCAGGGAGGTTAAACTCCTCCTCGCTTATTCGAGAAAGTTTCTAGTGAACTCTGAGCTAGCTGGCAAAAAACTTAAGTCTAATATAGTCAGTAGAGACCTAGTTAACCTTAGTCCTACGTCTACACTACTGAAGATATTATTCCAATGCGCAGAGCCTATTGGGACTATAGGAACTACACTACATGGCGCCCAACGTTTGGTAAGGCGATAAATCTAACGCAAGACGTTAGAGTAACTCAGTCGTGCTCTTTCACACAGACCCTTTTTTCCCGTAAATACTCCAAAGACGTCTGGAGTGGGTAAAGGTAAAAATCCGCCGGAACTTAGTAGGACGAGATTTCTATGTATAGTTTTTGGTTTATTCAACGTTGAAGGATACAGTGTTCCAAAATATTGTGACCTAATCTTTGTTTCCTTGAAAACCTGATCTGCAAACAAAAAACTTCCTGTCAGTAAAATGTCAGACGGTGAAGAAGAAAGGGAGGCAGCTAGAATAGCAGCTCAACTCCTAGCGGATGACACAAGTCTCCTGCAGACTGACCCGGATGCAATACTCATCCCGGTCAACATAAGAAAAACTATAACTATTAAACCTATAGAAAATGGACTAACATCGAGAGGTGGTACAGTCATATTCGTAATTGAGGCACATGAATATCGGCAGACAGAGGTATTCTATTCATGGATAAACTTTCCAGCAGCAAACGCTGTCACATGTGAGTTCCACTATTACAAAATAGAGGAACCTCCGGAAGAGTACACTCCTTTCGAGGAGGTGGAAATTTCATTAAAATACCAAGAGCACCTGCTCTGGTTTAAAGGCGCCCTAAAACATAATGATCACATCACCAGGCTCGGTCCACTAGGTAGACCAGGAGCAACGTGGCCGGTTCTAGCCAGCTACACACCACAACCTGACATTGATAAAATGTCTAGCGAAAAACTCTTAGTTAAAATAAAAGATTTAACAAAGGCATATAGAGAGTTGGTTCAATTGGCAACGGAGGATATAACTTTCCTCCAGAAATTGAAGAAAAAAGATATAGCAGAACAACCATTTGAACTTGCCAGAATCATAGAAAAATCCTATGAAGAGCTAGGAAGAGATAGTTTGGGTGGAAAACCAGTAAAACCCCAACTAACTGAAAATCCTGAAAAGATATTTATTAAAAATAATCTAAACACTCCAAAAAAGAGCTGGGATGGAAATAAACAATCCACTCCCAAAGAAAAAAGATTCCAGTCCAGAGGAAGGTCTCCTCGGCGGAGAGAAAGATCTCCGGATCAAGGACACAAGTCTCCCCAGATGGAGCCCTCTGAGAAAAGATACAACCTTAGAAATAGGGATAATTTGAAGAAACCTGATAGATATCAAGATTTTGATACACGTCCCTCTCGATCTTTTCAGACTTCCTCGCAGAAATCGGAAAGAAGAGGACGGTCAGAACACAGGGAAGAGCACGTCAAGTCCAAAGACAAGGAACCTGCTCATCAAAGTAAAAAATTACAATTTCCAAAAAAGAAGGTAGCAGTATTAAAATAATCAAACATGCCGAGGATCCTGAGGACACAACTGAAAAACGGAGAGTGGGCTCAGACAATGCTAGACAGCGCAGCAGAAGTGAGCATAGCTCGCAAGATCCTGATGAATCATCTGGAGACAGTGGACACGAATGAATACATTCAGGTGGAAACTGCAGATACCAGAGTTAGCAAACCTCATAAAATATACGAAATAACATTACGTATAGAGGGAGATAAGACTAGGAAAATAAGGGGTCTATTTTGGGATAACCTCTCCAAAGGCTATGACATCCTTTTAGCTGAAAAAGACTCGCCACCGGAGTTTGTCAGAGAGTGCCCTCATGGCGAAGAAATGATTATGCCTGCCTTCTCAAATCACATTCCAATTCATAAAAAATATACACTTGCAAGAAAGTGGGCAGTAGCCCAAGCACCTGCATTGTATAAAAACCATGTGGGATGGGATGAGGACTCTCCTCCTCATAAAATCCAGTTAAAATGTTAACCAACTGCACAGAGGCAGTACCCAATTAAGCAAGAAGCTAAAAAACAGGTCAGGGAGATCTTAGATCAACTTGAATACCAAGGGGTGATTGAAACTTGCACCTCACAAATGAACAATCCTTTGTTTCCTGTCTCCAAGCCAGACGATTCATATCGTCTAGTTTTGGACTACAGACATCTAAACTCATGTTGCAAACCTTTGCAGTACAAAACTCACATAGTACAGCACTAATGAAGAATGCATATCCAGGACCTTGATAGTCAGACTTCAGTGGTAGAAGAAAAATGCTTTGATATCAAAGATCGTTTGGCTATTTTACAGGACTTAAATGAAACAAGAAAAGACCTGAGCAACATAAAGTTGAAACAACAGCCAACAGCCACTGAAGAGAAACCACCTGTCCCAGCAAGGCCTGTCTGGATTCCAAAGATTGGGGATCTGGTCAGAGAGAAAATCGCGGTAAGAAGGAATTTGGGCCTTCTTACAGAAAAGCAGTACCTGTCTTAGCTGTCAACGGAACAAGATCAGTTGTACTACCGCCCCTTCCTGGTAAAAAGGAGAACCGAGTTGTATCCATCGACCTGGTTAAACCACAATCATGTGGCCAATAATAAGTAGTAGGCCAAGTGGACTCCCAAGAAATAGCAGAACACCAAAGTTTGCTACAAATCAAGAGGTTCAAACTGAGAGACTAATCACATTTGATAAACCTACAGTGAATCAACGAGGACTATGCAACAAAGCCATGGAACTTATGCCTCTTAAAACCCAAATTGCAACAATTCGTCAAGAAACACCTGTCTACAACGATGTAGCCACAGACTATGCTAATGAAACAAAGAAAAATCCAGGAGCAATTCCAACAATTGACAGAACTGCATCAGGCTACTTCATCAATTTCGATGACTTTTCTGAGGATCCGAGCAAACCTGAGGAACAGCCAACAACAACAAAAACTTTTAAAGACAAAACTAAAGAACTCTTTCATCAACTACAAGAAACCTATCTGATTTCCCCATGGACTCAATTTTGGGTGGTGCTAGGTGTACTTTTCCTCCTGCTTTGGCTCATCATGGTGCTATGCTTGGGACACTTCATTGAGGGAAAATATATTACAATGGACACAGCAAGCCAGAATATCAACCCGGTCCTAAAGCCACACAAGTCTTCACACATCGAGAAAAGAGAACTTTCTTCAGTAAACTTCACAGCCAATCCGATACCCGGTGGGGTAGCATGGGACAAAACAGATTGCGAAATATATGGCCCGGTCGAGCTCTTGAACTATCCTCATCAATTTAAGGTTTCATTAAGTGACTTTGTAAAACTGAGTACATTCTCTGATGATTGGGACTTTGAAAGTATTAATGATATGATGTCAGACTTAGTTATGTCAGCAAAATTTACAGAACATGATTATTTACAGGGTTCATCAAATTATGAACAGATGTACTGCTACAACCATTTTGCAAACCATTATTTGCATAAATCTGCTCAACCTAGAAATGTTTTAAATTATAATCAATGGGAACATTGTGCAACTCCACCAAAAGGTAGTTCAAAAACATTTTATGAGAAATTCCCATACTTCTCAGGGTTTAACACAAGTGAAGCAGAAACGTTTTATTTCAAACTGTTAAATAAGACAGGAATGAAAGCCATGCTGACAAATACAAAATTAATCTATTCAGAAACATTTTTTGAAAAAATGAATACATTTGGTTTTGATTTTTGGAAAAATAACATTGAAACAAAAACCATCTGGGGTACCAAAGATTGGCAAGTCCAAGGTATAGAATCATTATTCAGAGCCTGCATGATCCCAGAACAAATTATATTTTTGAATGACACAATTCAACAAACAACCTGTCTTGGCCTAGCCAAAATTAAAGATTTATACAAACCGTCTATTCCAAAGCCAACACCTGACAGTAATAGCACTACAGATGTTGAGATAGACATATCCCATATTTTAAACCAAAACAGAACACATCCTGATTGGAAGAAATGGTTGATCTGGCCCACAGACACAAACAACTGTCAAGATAGATTCCTGAACAAAATACAGGGGTTCAAATTGACCAGGCCAGACCCTAGATACTCGCAGAGACAACATCCAGGGATAGTTACAACATACAGTGTAGGAAAACGCTGCCTTGAATGGCTACAGACATCCACACTGGCAGAAATTAAGCAACACTTAACTTTACTTAAAGAAGGTGCTGACTTGCGTGATTTCATTATGGGACCACGCAAACAGCGTCAAAAACGTTTCATAGCGGCCTCTATATATGCAGCTTATAACGAGGCTTGGAAAGAAACTCAAATTGAAACAGCAGAGAAATTACGGGAAATTGACCGTATTAATTTGGAAAAATCACTTTCTGTTGTGGACAATGGGTTAATGACTCTGTCTTCCAGAATATATTCACTGGACAGTATTGTATCATCTGCGATCGATATAATAGAGCAGGACTTACTAATGTTACAACATGGTCAGTCCCAATTGCGTTCTATTGTACAGCTTGGCTGGACGTTACAAAATCTGCGTTCAGGCTACGTGCCTTGGCGTTTAATCAACACAACGTCACTGTTCTCTATCTTTAACCTTACTGATGTACAAATCAGCTTGGCACAAAAAGGAGCAGAATATACGATTCTGAGCATTGAAAAACTTGAGAGATTACCATTGACAATGTCAGAATGACCTGTCATCGAATGGATAATACACGGAATCATAACTATTCCGATAACAACTTTCCAATTTCGATACTGCCAAAGTATATACAGGCAGGCCAGTATGAAAGGTTGGGTAAAGGATACATTAAGTCATCATGGAAATTACCTTACACACACACATCTTATAGTGAAAAAGGACAGAATGTATTTCTTAGTGGTGATAATTGTGAAAAATCACTAAGTGGTATACTTCTGTGTCAGGGTATAAATCTACATGGGGCCTGTGAGGGAACTTCAAATAACCTTTCATGTCACCAGCTTGGCACACCTGCAACTCGAATAGAACCATTCTTTAGACGGCTTTCGAACGGGAGCTACATTCTTATTGTGGACCACAGATGTTGTGGCTTGATGCCAGGAAAAGCTTATTTTGTAAGTGTTTCGTCCATGGTCACTTGATGTATGCAAGTATTGTATCCAAACGACACTCCAGACAGGGAGGGAAAAATTTGGCCCAGTTCGAAAATCTCTTCTATTCGAATTGATACTTTAAGCAGAATGAAGTGTGTTCTTCTACAGACGCCTGTGCCCTTGACGTCATCAAAAGAAACGTATGATCTCCAGGTTGCAAGGACAACGACAGAGATACATGCATTATTATCAACAAATTGCCCCTTACATTTCGCAGAAATGCTAAACCAAATCTTAAACATTTCAGATACGAATGGTGTCCCGAGTGTATTTAAGACAATTTTTTCGGGACTGTTGACACCTTTCAAAGAAGTCCTGGGCATCTTTCCTAATTTTGTCCATTCGGTCTTTGGCGGCCTTCCACTCCTGTTGGGACTCGTAGCAGGCATTTTATTTTTGATACTCCTGCTTCATTATGGCAAGCCATGTCACAGACAAAACTCCAGCAACAATGGAAGAAACGATCCTAGCTATACGCTATCGGGACCGCATAACTAAAGTCCTTGGATTAGCCCGGCTAAGAGATCTGAATATGACCTGGTTTCTTTCATTCAGACCCATCTGGCAGAATTGTATCTTACCTGTGCTAAGATGTATGCTATGCGGAGAAGAATGCGTGTTGGACGTCTGTCTTACACTACAATCAGAAGTACCATTGGATACAGATACTTTGCTAAGTCCTGTAACGGCTCATGCATCGTGTTGTCCCCAGCGGTTACCCATCCTGATGACGGCATTCGTTGAGACTTCACCACTGCGATTAAAGGGTAGTGAAGCGCAAGATGAGAGCAGCATCAACCAGGTATGACCTTCTGTGAGCAATGCTGATCAATACGTCGATGATAGCAATCATTCTCACGACTGCACAGTTGCGGCATTTTCCAACCTGGTCAAACTTTCACCTGAAGCGGTAAACTGCTTTTTTGAAAGTCTGTCTGGAATGATGTTCTCCCCTGAACAAAAAGAATAACTTTTAAGCAAACGAGCACTCAGCGTTCCCTGAACTCTGAATTTGGCCTTCAGCTTTGAAAAACAAAAGCTTCTGAAAATATTTGGAACTGTTTTGGCTTCTTCCCCTGAAAAACGAAAAAATATATCCCCGATTCCAAAATATTTACTTTCTTTGGCACTCATCCTCTGCTTAAAGTAGAACTATTCTTAGAGAACAGAGCTTCTATTTTTAGGAACTCTAGAGACAATATATTACCTCAGCCTCTAGCATATTTACAAATAACTGTATTTATATGTGATGAAATGGTCTCGCACTTTTCTTTTCTGTATTAAGAGCCATTTCATGTGTAATTTTCGCAAAATCATTCCGCTGATATATAAGCATCCTATTTTATAAATGATTACTCTGCTTGAAATACTGTACCTATACTCATTTTCCGTGTATTTCGCATATGCCATTTCAGATGCAAAAAATGTATTTTGGGGTGGATCGGTATACACATGCACCGTTAGATATGTTTACTATTGCTTAGTTTAGTAATTATGGACATGAATTCGTGGAGTGGGTGTAGTGTGTTTATCTAGGTACCTGAATCGATATTCCTATTCTTTGCCCTTGTGTGGTTATAAATCAATAATATCCCTACAACTGCATAGAAACCCTTTTCATAATTCAGTCATAGCGCATGCTGTCACATTAAGCAAGCCTATTCCTCCAGCCCCCTAGAAAGCACACCGAGTTCTCTAAACAAAACCAAGCCTCCAGCAACCTGGGAAATCCCCCTTGCTATTGTTTTGATTTCGTCCTAGAACTCCTGTAAAGCACTGTAAGAACGGCCAGTTCTTAGTGACATCTTTATTGACGTCTTATGTCCAACCTTACGTCAAACCCGGCAACTTTCAGGTATAAATATACCAACGCTGCCTTAAGCAAACACACGGTGGTGATGAATCTGGAGCAGCTACTACTTGCCCGAGAGCCCAGCTGATGCGAGAGCCCACGGACGCTGCCCCTCCCTTTTGACGCGCTGAGAAAGACGCTGTCTTTTCTCTTGCCGAGAAATCCAGCCTCCGACGTTTCCAGCTTACCCTTGCGGGTGACTGGGATACCGAGTCCTGAGAGAGAGATACCAGCCCTCCTGCCTTCTAATACCCAGGTACTGAACTGACTAAACCCTTACAGAGAATTCTTGAGTCAGATCCTTGGCAAAACAAACTTAACTTAAACTGCTACTTACTTACTCCTTCCCACGTATTAGGCTTAGGTCAGGTACACCGGGGTAGGCGTAGTTAGAAGCACCAGTTGAGTACGATTAGTCAATGTATATATGTATGTATCTATTTTATCCATTTTAAAGTATCATATGGCTAAGAAACCATATCAATGCTTTTACAGTATTATTTTATAATCCTGCTTTTACTGTATGCACTTTACTTAACTATAAGTATTGCAATTGTAGCAATTCTTTTCTCTTGTATGAGGAAAGAGACTGCTCAATAAATAACACCTTTTATTGAAAACGCCTGTCTCTCTTTTTCTCTGCAATCTGGTGAAACTAAGTACGCACCTTTGACTGAGTGAAATAGCTGTCTTTTGTTTTCACACGACTCTAGAGATATACTCTTAATCAGGGAGAGCAAAGTTGTCATGTTTTATGGTTGTCAGAAACTAAATCCCTTCTTGTCTATCCAGGGAGGTTAAACTCCTCCTCGCTTATTCGAGAAAGTTTCTAGTGAACTCTGAGCTAGCTGGCAAAAAACTTAAGTCTAATATAGTCAGTAGAGACCTAGTTAACCTCAGTCCTACGTCTACACTACTGAAGATATTATTCCAATGCGCAGAGCCTATTGGGACTATAGGAACTACACTACACCCATTCCTCTATGGGAGCTCGTATTATGGCCATGAACTGGCCGTAACACAAGCTACCATAGAGATGGGAGTCTGTGTTCATCCCTGCACCATGGTGCCTGCCACACGTTGCAGTGATGAACATGGGGGCACCCTCAGCCCGAACTGGAGGCCAGAGAGGCCCATACTCGCTCCCTGCCAGGCTTTTCATGTCAGAAAGCCAGACATGGAAAGCTTGCTGGAGATGAGTGTCATAATCCCAAGGGTGGAAAGGCTGCCCTTTGGGACTACGGGCTGACCTCTGACTGGCCGACTGTCTCCTTGAGCCCATTGGAATCCAGCCGGAATTACCGGCCAGTTTAATTTCCGAACACCAGCATTGTAATGTGGCGGTTGTAATCGGCCCCTTAGTATTTCTACTCCCTAAACATATTGTGGGGGAAGGTGTTGAACAGTAAAGAGGTAGCATTTACTTTTCTCAATCTAACATAACTATATTGGGGAAAGGTGTTAGACACATAAGGTCCAATTATGATGTTGGTCGGACCACAACCGTTCAATCACCGGTTGTGGTCTGCCTGACGCTGCCCCTTTTGTCCACCTGCCGCTTTCCTCTGCTGTTTCGGACGGGCTCAAGGAGCCATAATGAGGGCAGAGCCAGATTATGATGAACTTTCCCACAGCCTTTCTATGTAAGCCTTCCCAACATGGAAAGGCTGTTGGAAAGTGACTTTGGAGGCGCCGAGTAGGGCCCCGTTCCCCACTGGGCCTCCCCCATGGGACCTGGGAGGCAACTATGGTGCCCCCCTGAACATTTCCGCACCATGTGGCAGGCACCGCATGGTGCCTGCCACAGGCACCATGTTTACAGACATCCATTTTTCAATAACAGGTTGTGCAGCGGGCCTCTTCTGCCAGTCGCACAATCTGTCATTGAAAACTGGATGTTTCCAACTGCCCATAAGGTGCTTGCATCCAAATTCTGCTGTTGTAACCATCGACCTATGGTCAGGCGGTTTCAGTCCACAATGGTGTTGGTGAGATGACATTTACTCTTGCACACGAGGAAAGCCGTTGCACATCTGTTCATCAATTTTCTCTTATTTAGCATTATTATTCCTTTATATGCGTGCAGTCTGGGACCGTGCCTTTCCTCATTTGTATTAGTTTTTATTTGTTTGTGTCATATGATGGTTGTTTAGATTTTAAGACAAATTGGTGGTGTTTATATTTTGAAATCAAAATGTATTTCGTTTTATTTGGAAGCACAAATGTGTTCCGATGTGAAGGATTATGGGATCTGTAGGAGTTGAGATTAGGAAGGAGGAACAGGGTTGGGATGCAAGGGTGAACGGATTGATGGTTTCTGATTGAGTAATCTTAGGGCGAATGAAATGTACGTCACATGTAGAAGCGGCTTATATAGCGCATATAGCAACGTTAGGATTGTTTGAGCACTCGGTAAAAAAGAGAACACAGAGTAGATGCAAGCAACGTCCTTAAACAGGTCAATTAGAATCCAGTAAACCGTGAAGGCGTTCTGCTTGAGGGCAGAGGAACAGAATATAGTCATTTGATTGTAGTTGGACAGTCGGGAAGAGGGTTTTATTGATTTTACACTGGGGCTGTTGAGTGTTTATTTTGTAACGCGGGCACAATTTTGGCAGGTTTAACAACGAGGTTGGAGAGGGGGAGGTTACCGCGTTGAGTAAACTTTTGACAGAATTAGAAGGGTTTTGAGGGTTAGTGATTTCCTTAGTTATTTAAAAGGGAAATTTAAGTAGATTATGATTACAGTATGTAAATCTGAACTAACAGCATGGAGCAGAAATGTGAAAGAGTAACATGGGCTTTATTTTATTTAAACAGCTTCCCCTGCTGAAGTGCAAGAAAAGATGCCCAGAAATGCATTGGGAGTATGATATGTGCTGCAATTCATGAATTAAATGTCCTGACATGAAGTAGGAAGAGGCCTGGATTGGCACAACTATTTTACGTGAAGCATAAGGATATTTGTTCAGTTTTATCGTGTATGAATAAAGTCAAGTTGGATTACATGCGAATATCTCAGAATAAAATGAATTAAAAGTCGAAAACTTTGCAACTTATTTTTCTGAAGCTGTGAGAATGGGTATGCAGCATAGTCATGCTGCATTTTGCTGACATTTACTCTTCCCTTTCCAGTCTAACCATGTTGGGGGAAGGTGTTGGGCACTAAATGGGTGACATTTACTATTCTCACTTCAATCTAACCATATTGGGGCAAGGAGTTGGACACTAAATGGGGGACATTAACTATTCCCACTCCAGTCTAACCATATTGGGGGAAGGTGTTAGACGCTAAAGCGGTGACTTTTACTATTCCCAATCCAGTTTAACCAAATTGGTGGAAGTTGTTGGACACTAACTGGGTGACATTAACTATTCCCACTCCAGTCTAACCATATTGGCGGAAGGTGTTGAACGCTAAAGGGGTGACATTTAATTTTCCCACTCCAATCTAACCATATTGGGGTAAGGTATTGGACACTAAAGGGGTGACATTTACTATTCCAATTCCAGTCCAACCATATTGGGGGAAGGTGCTGGACAGTAAATGGTTTAAATGTAATATTCCCTTTCCAGTCTAACCATATTTGGTGAATAAAATAAAGATTATTTTTTTTAAAAAGCGAATATACAATTTCCTTTATTTAAATATTGTTATTTTTTCATTTAGTTTCATTGTACACTTTTTTATATTTAAAAAAATTGTTGGTTTAAACTTCTTTTCATTATTATTATTACCATTATCATTATTATTTGATTTACTAATACATGCATAAGTATTAAAAACATTAAAATAAAATACAATTAAAATACTTTTATATATATCATAAAGTATTTCCCACAAAATGGTAAAATTTGGAAATTACTATATAAAAATATTTTGCATGTATTTTTTTTACAAAATCTTTTTTAATATTTTTATTTTGTGAAATATTTTAATAAATTATTATTTTGTTAAATAAAAAAAGATTTTTTACTCACCTGCTTTGCTGCGGCTGGAATTCCCCCGCCGTGCGGGAGAATTCCATGCATGCGTGGTTCAGACGGCCACCGGCCATCCTCCGCACACGCCCACCGTCACATCAGACGACCAGAGGCCGTCCGATGCACATAAGTGGTTAATACATTTAATATTTATTTCAATTAATATTAACTTAAAATGTATTAAAAACATTAACATTACAAAATACATTTGAAAACTGTAAAATATTAATTTGCATACCATTAAAATTATCACCATAAAGTTTACTTTAAAGTCTACACTTTTCAAAAATCTTAGCACTCTTATCCCCTAAAAACCCAATATCCTGCTACTAATAAAAATTATAAAACCGTTATGTATATACATCAATGCAATGTACAATACAAATTTCAACAATTTAATAACTAATAAATTATCTTACTAAAAGCACAAATACAAAAATTAACAAACATGTGCAATCAAGCACGCTCCATTAAATGACATACTAATTAACACGTACAAATGATATTAAATGCAACAATATTTTCTACAGCAATATTTTTTACAATATTAAAAACAACACTCAAAACAATATTTTTGCCTTCAAAATTCCTGTCAACGATATTTCTGCTAGCCCGATATTCTTCGCACAATATTTTTTGTATCACAGTATAATTTTCCAATCTTTTGTTCAAATACTACTTAACTACAAGGGTATGGGAAATTCATTGATTTTGCACTATATCTGGTTATTGTGGTTGCAAAGACAAAGGCAATAATTATAACCCAAATTACTTAGCTGCCCTTGAGTCACACGAGCCTCTCAGAACTGGCACGACTTAGATATTTAGCTATAATAAATATTACGTGAATCATGTGTAAAATTGTTTTTGATCAGGCACTGAAGCTCAGTCTCATTGCACATTTGTATGCGGAGGGAAGCAGCATGACTCACAGTAAAAGAGTCCCACATTCAACTCCATGTGGAACCAAATGTACAAGCATACTTTTTCCGCCATTGTGATGCCTGTTGTTGTCAGTTCATTCTTGCATAGTTCAGAGGGATGCAAGACTATTTTAAAGGGACCTGATTATAACAGGTCTTCTGAATCTGACATCCTACCCGAAATAGATAAAAGCAAACATAGGTTTAATCTAAGAATAATGTATAACAATGGTGCAGCACAGTTAATGTAAGTGTTTAGCTTCAGGGCAGTTTTCACACCCATAGCCCATTGTTGATCAGATAATTTCGAGGCAGGTAATAGCTATTGTTGTAATCCTGATATATAGTTAGAAGGTTTGTTAGCAACCTGGGAGCTACTTCCCTTTGCTTGATGTGCTGCTGTGGACCCTGAAATATGATTAGCACTTCCTGCAACCCATTAATCTCTGGTCATTAAGTAAATATTTTGCCTTAATGCTTCACTTTTGAGGAGAGGATGTGGAATAGCGACCAGAGCTGCTGACTTGGAAGCTGGGGATTTGGGTTTGTTTCTCGGCATCGGCGCAACATCCTGTGATTCTGGGCAAATCACTTAATCTCCCTGTACCCTTGGACAGCACCTGGATGCCCTCACAGGTGATAAGCTGCACTATATACATCTACAAACTTTAACTCCTCTGAAGCATCCTGCCAGCCTAGGTAATTTCCAATAAACACACCACACAGGGAGAGTAATTTTACACATATTTATTCTGCTGCGTGTAAGTCAGAACTCAACATTGTAAATCTGCCTGCAACTCATCTCTCCAGCGCTTACCTCACAGGCCTACGATGTATAGTGGAAGCTAAAAGAGTTCTAGCATTTGTATATTTACAAGATACTACATCCTCCACAATTTTATGCTAACAAATCATGAGAAACTCTTTTGGCCCAGCACACCAGCTCCTTGGACTTTCCTAGTGACACTGTTATTGTCTCAAGTTCCCAGCACTACTTTGGGGGCGATTACGATGTTGTTAGAAAACTGTCCCGAACGAATCAGTTCCGGAATAGTTTCCAACCGAATCGGGTCCTGTGAGCCCAGACGACCGATTATAATGCTTCCCAACATCGCTCGGTCAGACTAGCATTGAATTCAATGGGAGCTTGTGTTCAGAACACGAACACAGGCTCCCGTTGAAAAAAGGCGTGGTTGGAGAAAACCGTTCACCCTGTGGCGGGCACCACATGGTGCCTGCCACATTGTGCATGGTTGGGAAGAGGGGTCCTTTGGGTAATCTCCGGATGAAGGGGAGTCCGCAACGGTCACACAAAAGGCGGATTCAGGTAGCCGTTTCGTCTCGGGTAAAGGGAATCAGAACAGCTGTACAAATCGGTCATTGTAATCGCTCATCCAGAAACTTTGTCCATAGAGCTGTACGATTCAGCTCTGAAAGACTCGGGCTGTCAGGATGCCTTGCGGAACCAATTCGGACTGCTCAAACTGTTTCCGGGCATCGTAATTGGTTGTTGGGAAATCTGTTCGATTTGGTAGGAAACAAGGCTTCCAAATCGGATTCTTCAATACCGAATCCAATCCGGAGACTTTCCTAACCACATCGTAATCAGCCCCTTTGTCTTTCACTTAAATGGCCTGTAGTGACTTTATCGCAAATGGAGATCTGGACTTTCTATTAGTGCTCCATTTCTTCGCTAAAACATGATCACTTCTTTGAGGACTCATCTATTAGTTGTTTCTTTGGCTTCTTTCATACATTTTTCATGCTTCCAAGACTTTGGGTGCACAGAAAAATGGTTTCAGGTGGGCCCAGTAATAGCCTCAAAATTAGGGAGTTGCTCAACACATTCTTGGCATAGAGATGTGAGTTAGATCAATATTATGCAGGCCAGTTTCCTCTTCCTCATAGTATCTTAACTACCTTTGTCAGGGTACATTTGAAACACCTATTCTCACCATTATCTTACAACTACTGGAGTATTGTTCAGTGATGTGTTATGCCCATAGATTTGAAGCATTGCTGGACATCTAGGTTCTAAAATAGAGGACCATGCCAGTATTCATCTCTTTGAGCTCACCATAAGTCATGAATATCTTTACTGCCTTGTTTGTTGACAGCATTTGCTAAGGAGGTGGCCAGCAAATACACTTTTAGTTATTGGTTGCAGTCACCATCAAGATATGTTGACCATTAGGGTCATTGCAGAAATCCTTGCTCAAAGTCCCAGGATATCTTGCATAGACATTCTGAGATGAAGAGCGACTAGGGCTGACTTCCACTTTGTCAAGATCATAGAGCTATACGTTCATGGGATATTTCTGAAGTGCTGAAAGTGAAAACAACAAGAGCCTTTTGGTTGTTTTCATAGTATTCTTTGGCACAGGTGCATATATCGGCCCCTTCACCATTGATCACCACAAGAAAGGCACCCTTGAAAGTGTAGAATGTCCTCTCCCTAGTTGATCCCTGCTTGGGGATCACTTCAGGTAGGTAATCTCTAAGCAGGGTTCCACACACTAGTCATATAGCCATGACGGATGGTTTCTGGGGGGGGGGGGGGGGGGTCAGCCCCCAGACATGACCAAATGCCCCCAAAGATAACTGCAGTCTCCCTCAGCGTCTGGGGAGGGCGAGTATGGGGTTTTCCCCACATATGCCCTCCAGTGAGCAGAAAGCCTCTAGAAGCAGAGGTTTATTTTAAAGAGGGAGGTGTGTTCTGGCCCACTCTTAAAGGCCACAGCAATGTTTGTGCTCCCCCTGGGGGGCAGGTTAGTGGTTTACCTCCATAGTGCTCTCCTGGGAGACGGCAGAAAGCCCACCAGACACCAGAGCTTTTTATATTCATACTAACCCTGGGCGGAGTTGGTGGAGTTGCACTACGCGGAGCTACGCAAAGTGCAAAAAAATCTGTTGCACTACGTGGAGCTCCGCAAGCGGCAGAGTACAGTACAAAAATGCCGTTCGTGGTCATTGCACAGTGCTGGATGCTTGTCCCCTCTGTGAAATTATTGCGAACAGAACCATGCACAGCGCAAGCTTATCTTTTCTTCCACTCGAGTAGATTTTTACTGGAGCAGCAGCTTTCTCAGCACGAACGGGCAGTTTCTCAATGCGAGTGGTCACGAGCATACGCGACCACTGGCAATGAGAAACCTGACTCCCCCGCATTGAGAAATCTCGCTGGGAGGTTTATTTTCCATGCTTGCGTTTGCCAACTTGATGTTGGCAATCGTGAACGAGGATAAATCTCACCGGGAGGTGGATTTTCCTCGCTCGCGCTCGCCAACTTGACATTAGTGAACACAAGCGATGAAAAAAACTCCCCTCCACTGCACGAAGCTGAGTTTTTCAGAACTCCGCGAGCTCCACGTAATGCAGAGTGCAGGAAACTCTGCAAACTCTGCGAGCGGACCGGAGCGGAGTTCACCACCGCCCAGGGTTATGGTTAATTCATACACAAAAAGGGTGTGGGGGTTGGTAGGTATAGGCATCACACCTTACCATCCACCCTAGAGACCCCAGCAGTCTTTCTGTTCACATGTGAGACAGATATATGCGAAGGGGGCAGACCCCCCACTAGATGCCAGGGTTGTTTTTATATATATATAAAAAGGCATTGAAGCTGGCATGTCCAGGTATTGGGCCTAACGCCCCATCTCTAAAGGCTCCAAAAGTCATGTTCCCCTTCTGGGAAGAAAGCTCACTGGACACCAGGGCTTTATATTTATCAAAAATTAATGGGGTGGTTGTTCCATTCATACATTGGGTCTTACTCCGTTGGCCTAAATTCCCCATGGCTTCAGGGGCTGATTGAGATGTTGTCCCAAAGTTGCACTTCCTGGTGAGCATTTACCCCCAAACTGCATTCTGAGGCCGGGGGAGGGGTGGGGGCAAAAAGCTCACTAGATATCAAGGTTGTTTTTATGTCCATTGGAAAAGGGGTGAGGTTGGCCCATCTAGGCATCAGGCAGTACACACCATGCCTAAAGTCACATAAATGTCTTTCTGCTCTCCTAGGAGTTGTTTGGGGATTTTACCTCAAATCTAGCCTCCCGGAGTGGGCAGAAAGAACACTTGAGGCCAAAATCAGATGTAAAACAAAATGGGTTATCGCCTGATGTGTCTTGGCATGAGGCCATACACTCACCCATAAAGTACCATTAGTCTTTCTGCCTCCTGGAGAGCATATTAGGGTTTTTTACTTCCAGTCTGTTCCACTGGCGGAGAGAGGGATAGAAAACCCACTGGGTACATGAAACAGCATTTTAAAACAAGCATTGGCGTAGCCAATAGGTCACGCCTTTGGGACCTTATAAGTGTTTAGCCATGCAATGGTTGATGTTGTTGCACCAAAGATATTGTGCTGCATAACTAAATACTTATAAGGTCCCAAAAGCGAGACCTATTGGCTATGCCAATGCTTCCCTGAAAGAAGTTGGGCCCCACTGAAATAAGCTGAACTCATCTCGGGGTAGGCTTCAGACACTGGGACACTTTCAGCAGTGCCTGCATGTTGTCTGCTGTGTTCCGAGCATCAGCGTGCTGGCTAGGGGGGGTTGTAATTTTAAACCCAGCTAGGCTCAAAACAAAGGCCGAAGATAAGGGGCAATTAGGGCTCCTTTTGTTCAAGTATCCTGGCTGGGAATTATCTGAAGCCTCACACCAAAATACTATAGAGGGAAACAAAGTCACACAGCTCATCACTACTTCACTGGCACTTAAGAGAGACATGCTTTTGACTTTGTTCAGTTCCTATATATAAGAGATATGCATGCACTGGAAGAATGTCAGATGTGTTTGTCTGTACTAGTATTTACATAAATAACAATTTAATACCACTTTTTTGTTTTGTTCTTTTATAGCACTGCTCACTCCAATGAAGGGTGTCACAGAACTTTACATCACACATACACATTATACATTGACAATATATCATTTGTGTGTAAATCAATGTACAGATTGTGTTACATAAGACAATGAGGGTTCAAGGTGTAGGAGTCAGGTCCTTCATAGCTCATGGTGCTATATTGGAAGGATTACAATTTATGAACTGCAAGTAACAAAAGGATCTTTGTGTTAAAAGAAGTAACCCATATACCTAGCTACCTACCTACCTACCTATATTAAATACAAATCTGTCATTTGCATGTTACATGGTGTGCTTAGCAGGAGACCCATTAATCCTCAAAGCTACTTTAATTTAAAATTAGAACTAAACAAGACTCCGCTTTCACCAGCAAATGTGTTAACCTCCAGAGTTAGCTGGTGCCCTAACCACATCAAATACTTTAAAATGTAGAACTTGCAACATATTAAGAAGAAAAGATTTACTGCGATCTTTCTCCTTGCTGCCAATTTCTTTGTGGAAGAGTTCGTTAAACAAAAAGTATAAATTGAGGTCCAAACTTTGTGTCAGGGCTGCGTCATGTTTTTGCTCACAACGCAGATGCAAAATCACAGTTGCTAAATCTTGCAATGCACTCAAATATACTCATGATAGAACTGCTAAACACATGTCTGTTAAGATCTGATATCACTTCTTGTGATGCCATGCATGATCTCACGCCCCGTGATGTCATGCGCTATGATGTCACTTGCATATGCTTAGATTAATTAGCCCCCACTTTTTTTATGATTTGTACTCTGATTGTAGTATTAAACTAAAGCTTAGTTCAACTTCTTCTGTGAAAAAAAACACTACTACAAATATCAGATTGTGTTGTGGTGCCAGATCCACGCCCTGGACTGGAACACAGTGTCCTGGGTGACATGGAGTTAATCTGGTGTTCAAGCCTAACCTTTTCAGGGCTACCTACTGTGCTGCCACTTCTAGTTTCATTATTCTGTTTTTGGTGGGGGAGAGAGTGATTTCACTATTCTGTTTACTGTCGGGGAAGAAAGTGGGAAGAAGGGCAAAAAATATTCAGGAGATACATTGAAATAATCTTAAATTGCTCTTGCCAGTTAGCACAGTCCAGTTATTTTCTTTGCAGTCAAGTACTAATTTGTGTGTGTTTTCTATATAAAAAGCAGGATTATAAATGAAATAGTAAGGCAGTCACTGGAACGGAGGCAGCTACATCGCACTTGGCATTGGACAATTTGAGATCTCCTAAACAATGCTTATCTGATGCGCGAATTGAATGTCGATGAAGTTCAAACTTCAAATTCTAGTTTTTTTTTTAAAAATCTGGAGGCGGAGGGCAGGCTAACCTGAGCAAATAAAGACGTGGTGTGACCAGTTGGCAGCGGCTTTATCCTTTCACAGTTTCAAGCAGGGGAGATCATCGTTTATTCATGAAAGCAGCGCCTCCCGGGGTGGTGGTGGGAAACAGGAAGTAAACATTCCTTAGGGGGCGCAAGGTCACCACGAAGTCAGAGTACTTCACCCAGCCCGGCACGTCAAGAGTCAAACATTTGCTAGCATTCGCGCCAAGAATTTTCAATTCTATTGAGGACACAGAGGCGAGGATTATGCTTCTCTATTCTTTACTGCAAAATCACAGCAGCCAATAAAAACATACAATTAGTTTAAATGAACTATATTGCCCATGATGCTTGCTCACAAGCCACACCTCCACAGCCCATAAGAGCCGTCTGTACAGTCCCATAATCCTCTTTCTTTGCAGGGAACAAAAGTCCAAGTATCAACATGAACAAGTCCATAACCTCCTCCAACGTGGAAGAATAACCATGAATCCTTTAAGCATAAACTCTTGCGAGCATCCATCTTCTAGTCAGACTTCTTATCTGATCCTGAAACAAAGGAAATGAAAATCCGTAACCACTGTGTAACAAGACATGTCATAACATCATTCATGGGCGGGTAATCTTTAATACAAATAATAAAGCCGGGTGGGATAATCCTCGCCTCCGTGTCCTTAATAGAATTGAAAATTCTTGATGCGAATGCTAGCAATTTTTTTATTCTATTACAGGACCGGAGGCTTCAGATTATGCTAGTTTAACGCTTTCCAAATACCACAGATGTAATATCTCCCACCGGCTTGTAATAAAACATTTTGAAGGTCGATTCTGAAGACCAATCAGCACAACGCATGATATCCTGAATGCTTGAACCCAACATGTATGACTTAGAGGCCATAGCGCCCCTGACAGAGTGTGCTCCAAATCTTTGGAGATCAATACCAGCCTCTTGCATGATATATCTAAGTCATCTGGCAATGGTGGAAGCCCTCACTAGTTTATACGGTTTCTGTAAAGCAATTAACAGTTGAGAACAACCCTGAGGTCTCAATGAACTTGTACATTCCTCATACACCTTTAAACATTGCACTACACATAATTTCTCATTCTCTGGAAAAGCATTGTAATCAATATATCGAGAAAGTGTCTTGGTATGTCCTGTAATAGTAAAAGAAACTCCCTCTGGAGTAAATACTCTACCTGTAACATCGAGAGCTCTTACGTCCGAGAAACGTCTGCATGCTAACAGACATAACAACATAGCTAGCTTGGCAGATAACTGCTTCTTAGAGAGGAGATTGTTAGCAGGCCAATGATTGAACAAGGAAATGACCAAAGAAACATCCCACAACCCTGTATACTTGGGTTTAGGTGGATTAGCAATCCGAATGCCTTTAAGAAGCTTGCATACAACCGGGTGCATGCCAACTGGTTTTCCGTCAACCAGTTCGTGACCCGCTGAAATGGCTGATCTAAAGTTATTGACCGAGCGATAAGCAAGTCCCTCTGAAGCTTTATCCGAGAGAAAATGTAACACTTGGGATAGCTCGGCCCCCACGGGATCCAAGTGCCGTTCCAAGCACCAACCCACCCAGTTTTTCCAGGCCGAGGAATAACGTTTTCATGTGGAAGGGGCCCAGGCCTGTTTGATGAACTCAGAAACTTCTGGCATGTTCCACTGTTGCCGGAAAGCCTCCATGCCATCAGCGTGAGGCGGCCATCCAGAATCAGTGGATGACGTTCCTGATGAGGGCCCAGAAGCAACGATGTCGACTCGGGAAGCAACCTGGGAAGGTAGCAACTCCACTGTAGCAACAGTGGGAACCAAGGCTGAGATGTCCACCATGGTGTTACTAGGACTAACTCCGCCCGTTAACTGATTACCTGTGTCATCACTCTGGGGATTAGAAGGAATGGGGGAAAAGCGTACTGAGTCGCATCCTGACCAATCCTGAAGGAAAGCATCTGTCGCCAGTGCCATTGGGTCCGGCCTCCAACTGAAGAACTGCAGGAGCTGACACATCAGCCGGGAGGCGAGCAGATCTATCTGAAAATGCCCCCAAATGCTCTGTATCCACTGAAATACCTTGGGAAGCAACTTCCAGTCGCTGAAATCCCGGAGGTGCCTCGAATTCCAGTCCGCCACTTGATTGGACTGACCCGGGATGTATTCTGCAATCACCGAAATCTGATGACTGAGGCAATAATGCCAAAAATCTTTGGCTATCTCGACAAGAAGGGATGACCTCGTGCCTCCCAATTTGTTGATGTACCTCACCACGGACACATTGTCCATGCGGAGGAGGATGGAACAAGATGTATGCTTCGGGGATAGTGTCCAAATTGCAAAGGAACCCGCAAGGAGTTCCAGACAATTGATGCGCAGGGACAACTCCTGCGTGGACCATCTTCCGCCAGTAGAGATATTTCTGCAGCGCGCTCCCCAGTCCCAGCGGCTGGCGTCGGACTCGATAACCACCTCTGGTTGAGAACCAAAATTCGCCCTGCCATTCCACGCATCCACGTGGCCTAGCCACCACTGAAGCTCAGTCCTACTTCCTGAGTTAATGGGATGGAGTCCGTGTAGGAAAAGCCCTTCTGGAGGTGTTGGATCTTTAGACGTTGTAAGGCCCTGTAATGAAGGGGACCTGGGAAGATGGCCTGAATCGAGGAGACCAAAATTCCCACCAACCTGGTTATGGCTCTGAGCGAAACCATCTATTTGCTCAGTAATGACAATATCTCCTTGAGATTTTTCAACTTTGTCTTGAGAAGGCATAGCTGTGCTGTCAGCGATTGTCGTACATTGCAGATGTTGTAGAAGGATGTCTGGACTCGTAGGTGTGCTATGACCGGCTTCATCACTTTGGTGAAACACCATGGAGCCGATGAGAGCCCGAAAGGAAGGGCCAAAAATTCGTACCACTGATCTTTCCACCGGAACTGAAGGAATCGACGGTGAGGAGGGAAAATAGGAATGGAGAGATAGGCGTCCTTGAGATCTAACCGGACAAGCCAATCTCCTTCCTGCAACAAGTCTGCTAGAAGATGGATCCCTTCCATCTTGAAATGGTTGTAGGTAAGAAACTGATTGAAATTTCTCAGGTTCAGGACTAATCTGTTTCCACCTCCCTTCTTCTGCACTAGAAATATGTTGCTGCAAAAACTGTGAGGGCCCTCGTTGCAAGGGGCTATCGCGAGTTTTTGCAGCAAGCTTGCGATTTTTTTGTTTATAAAACTGCGCTCTTGTAGAGAAAAATGGAGTCGCGCGGGGGGCACTAGCTGAACGGTAGGAGAATAGAACTCTAAGTTAAAACCCATGACTGATTGCAACACCCACGCATCCTGAGTCAGTTTCTGCCAATTCGGAAGAAAGTACTGTGTGCAACCCCCCAAAGGAAGATGAGAGTGATCCACTACACTCATCTGGAGATTGTTGGGCTTTAAAGCCTGCTCTATTGCTGCCGCTCGGGAATCTTCCTCGATTGAACTTGCGACGAGAGGGGTAGAAAGTTCCTCCACGAGTGGAGTCCCAGTCCCCTCTGCCGCGTCCAAAATCACCTTATTGGGAGCCTTGATTAAAATTGCGGCCTGACGAGCGGCCCCAGCCTCGTCCGGCCCTGTTAAAAACACCCTGGTGGAACACTTTTTTGATACCTCTTTGGGCCTTGTCGAGGGACGTAAAGGTTCCAACATATTGGGAGACGTCCTTTACGAATCGCTCTCCAAAAAGATGTCCTTCGGCCAAGGGCCCGGGTTCCGCCTCCGCCAGTTCAGTAAGATTACTGTTCATTCTCATTAGGAGCGATTTTCGCCTCTCTGCTGAGATCGCGCAATTAGCGTTTCTCAATAGGCAAATAGCCCGTTGGGTCCAACCCGCGAGGATGTCAACTGGAGCAGCTTTCTCTTTTGCCACAAGGGCCATCTCCAAAATTTTAGCCAAGGGACCAACCACGTCCAGTAACTTATCTTGGCATACGCGCCAAGCGCGGTCTAGGCCTCTTTTGGGATCTTTCGAAAAAAAAATCAGGAACGTAAGGAGGGTCGCATCAATTTCCGGCGTCTCCGCCACCTTATCTGGGATGTCCGGTCGTAGACATTCTGACCGAAGCCGGCTGCACACCTCCCTCGAGAAACCCTTACGGAGATTCACGTGCAGATAGTACGAGGCTTCCGGAGGCGGAGTCCAGTCCAATGACCGTGAATGCATGATATCGGTTGAATCAAACGTGAATGGAGTATTCGGGGGCTCCGAACCTGACGGGGTAGATGTTATTGCCCTTTTTGGCGGAGGAGGCTGCTCCTCAGAAGTATCGGTGTCAGTGTTAGTGCCAGAAGAGGTGGTATCAGTGTCCACGTGCACCTTCTGCTTGCTCTTTGCCTTGGTGCCAGCATAAGAATGTTCACCTGCTGCGCTTTTTGGCAATGTCGCTAGTGCTTGTGAATGTCGCCAGTTGCGCCCTGCATCCTTATCACCAGAAGAAGCCGAAACTTCAGGTCTCCCTTTCTGAACTTCCTTGCCGTAACCATTGCGTTTTGAGAAATTCTCAAGCTGCCTCTTGATTGGTCGTAATGCAGCTGCCAATGCCTGGTGAACGGTTTGAGGAACCGTGTTTTCTATGGCTTTATTAACTGATGATTGGACGGAAGCGTCCAAAGCCTCTACAAGGTGGTCCTCCATGACAGTCTCAGACTGCCCTTCATAAGCATCCTCCTCATCCTCATTAGGGTATCTCACCCAATCTTCCATGGCTCAAAGAGGGGCAAGGTAAGTACTGCACTTACTGAGTAAATATACAGAGTCCACTTAATAGGAGGAGTACGGGGCTCAACCCAGAAGCACACAAGGAATTATGAAAGCACTTACTACTGATAAACCCCCTCAGCAAAGCTGTAGTCAGTCAGTCAGTGACCTGTGCCAATCACAAAGAATTATCCCAGGAGCGTGTGCGCACTCCCTATGGCACCAATCTATAAGCCAAAGGTGATATCAATAAATATAATCCAATCCGAGTGAAAAATGCGTGTAGAAATGCCCTTGTTTTCCGCGCCAAACTACAGAGCCCAAGACGCGCCCAAAAACTGCCCAAAGGCAGCCCAATTGCACCTGCTTGAGGCGTGTACATCGGCCTAGAGCCACTCTGCAAGTACGGCGTAACACGGGCGATCAGGGAAGCTCAGGCGCCGGCGCCAAGGAGCGCACCAAAACGGGAACAAACGCTGAGAGAAAACTGGCTCTGTGGAACTCGGAGGTAGCGGCCAGAGACCGAGTCCGAAACGGAGCTGAGCGCGAGCCGTGCACGCTGCAACACCCAGCACAGAACACAGCGGTACAGGGATCAAGCGCGAGTCAAGCGCACGCAGTCAACACGGAGCCCTGAGGCAAATCCCGACAGAAAATCCCCGCAAATCGGAACAGGCAGCCAAATCACTGAAACATATCAGAACCAATGAAATCTATACAGTCAAAACAGATACACAATACCAGAATCAATTGCCACATCAACCATAGGACAGAAGGTAAGGTGCACTTGACTTTTGCTGTGAGCAGCAAAGAAATAGGATTATGGGACTGTACAGACGGCTCTTATGGGCTGTGGAGGTGTGGCTTATGAGCAAGAATCATGGGCAATGTAGTTCATTTAAACTAATTGTATGTTTTTATTGGCTGCTGTGATTTTGCAGTAACGAATAGAGAAGCATAATCTGAAGCCTCCGGTCCTGTAATAGAATCTATGGCGTGCTTCAGGAGATGGTTACTTAAATGTGCACACCGCCTCAGTCTGTGCTCTGAGACTCTTCTCGCAGTCCCTGAAACAAACATTCTGCTGTGGGAGACAGCCTTCGGTGATTGAAGTTTTAAAGGTGATAATATGTCCCTTTTCAAGCACAGAGTTCTCTCGTGTGAGTTGTGATACTTACCTAGTACGGGCTTTCCAGCTCAACCCGGTTTGACTTCTGGTTCTTGTAGTTCCCTCATCCATCATAACTGAAGAACTACAGTTTTTAAATGTAGGATGTTTTCGCATCTGACATATCGTATGGACATTTCAGGTACTTGGCACATCCTACAATTTGTTGCGAACAAGGTCTAAAGCAGCATCTTGCTGTCATTAACATTGAAAAGGGACTAATCGGCAACTCAAGAGTAACTCACAAAGGTGTAGGCGGTCCTTAAGTGCAACGATCATTTTGAAAGAAGAGCATCTTCACTTGTGCTCACCAGTTCAGTTCTGCTGAGAAGGTGGACGGCTCACGCTGCTGTTTTAAAGCACTTGTACTTGTGCTAGCTTGCCCCTAGCGGGAGCGGGAGCGTGCAGCCATGCTAACTGATTGTCGGCGCGCCGCTGCTCACTCCCGCAAGGTGGATGCCACCACAAGCACGAGTGTGCTTGAAAAGGAGATGACCGATTTCTAAAGGTTATCTTCTAGGGCAGCGCATGCACGCTGCCTAGGCGAGACCTAAAAAAGGGGGTGGTAGCTGGTCATCCTGGCATCTGGAAACATCCTCTACCCCTAAAGCACCTACAGCCTTTCTGTCCCTCTGGTGCACAAAGTCTAATTACTGCAGCCATCCCAATGGAAAGTAATGCAATTTAATGTCAGCCTGCCATTAATGCGCCTGGTTTGGTAAAACTCTCCCTAATGATGTCTGCAAAAACAATTCTTAGGGGAAAATTCCCTCTAAACTCTTACTATGGACAGACAATGTGCTCGGTCAGGCAAATTCATGGTTTCATTTTATGCCCCACAATTTTAAGATTTCACCAGCTGTCACTGATCATCAAAGGCAATATGAGGATGTCACAGATGGCGCTAATGTACTGTCAGCTTGCCATTACTGGTCTGCAGCCATATCAATATGGGTGTACTTGGTCCCAGTTTGCCCTGAATGGCTATTAAAAATAAAAAGACAGTATCACAAACATATGCTAATTTAAAGAGCTAGTTCCTACACTGGAGACATAATGGGCCATATGTATCAAGGTACACATTTGCGATTCCGAAATAGCGATTTTTTAGAGATCGATATTTCAGAATCGCAAATTGGGATGTATGTAAAAATTCGTAATTTTTTTGCGAATTCTTAGTATTCCTTAATTGCGATTAGCAAATTGCGAATCACAATTAAGGAATACTTTCCCATTCATTTCTATGGGCCAGAAGGCCCATAGGAATGAATGGGAAGTTGTTCTCAATTTGCGATTCGCAATTTGAGAATCGAAAATTGAGAATCATTTCAAGGGTGCAGGGGTGTCCAAAGGACACCCTGTTGCACCCCTGAAATAAGCATGGGTGCACATGTGGCGCAGATACATGCCATAAGGGCATGTATGTGCGTCACATGGCATTTTGAAAAATGCAAAAATTGGCATTTTTCAAGGAAGTCGCAAATTACCACTAACTTGAATTAGCATTTTTTTGCTTCATACATTGCATTTAAGGAATCACAAAATTTGCGATTCCTTAAATGCAATTGCAAAATAAGGAATCTCAAATTTTGTGATTCCTTGTTTTGCACCAGATTTCCCTTAATACATACCATTTGGCAAATTCACATTCGCAATCGCCGAAATTCGCAATTTTGCTTGATACATATGGCCCATAATTACATACACCTGTAGAACATCTGTTCACCCACAAATCCATATTAATCTATAGGTGGCAGCTTGCCCATTGTGTCAGGCAATTAAGGCCCTTTTTAAGAAGGATGAATTGCCATTACTGGTCTGCAGCCATATCAATATGGGTGTACTTGGTCCCAGTTTGCCCTGAATGGCTATTAAAAATAAAAAGACAGTATCACAAACATATGCTAATTTAAAGAGCTAGTTCCTACACTGGAGACATAATGGGCCATATGTATCAAGGTACACATTTGCGATTCCGAAATAGCGATTTTTTAGAGATCGATATTTCAGAATCGCAAATTGGGATGTATGTAAAAATTCGTAATTTTTTTGCGAATTCTTAGTATTCCTTAATTGCGATTAGCAAATTGCGAATCACAATTAAGGAATACTTTCCCATTCATTTCTATGGGCCAGAAGGCCCATAGGAATGAATGGGAAGTTGTTCTCAATTTGCGATTCGCAATTTGAGAATCGAAAATTGAGAATCATTTCAAGGGTGCAGGGGTGTCCAAAGGACACCCTGTTGCACCCCTGAAATAAGCATGGGTGCACATGTGGCGCAGATACATGCCATAAGGGCATGTATGTGCGTCACATGGCATTTTGAAAAATGCAAAAATTGGCATTTTTCAAGGAAGTCGCAAATTACCACTAACTTGAATTAGCATTTTTTTGCTTCATACATTGCATTTAAGGAATCACAAAATTTGCGATTCCTTAAATGCAATTGCAAAATAAGGAATCTCAAATTTTGTGATTCCTTGTTTTGCACCAGATTTCCCTTAATACATACCATTTGGCAAATTCACATTCGCAATCGCCGAAATTCGCAATTTTGCTTGATACATATGGCCCATAATTACATACACCTGTAGAACATCTGTTCACCCACAAATCCATATTAATCTATAGGTGGCAGCTTGCCCATTGTGTCAGGCAATTAAGGCCCTTTTTAAGAAGGATGAATTGCCATTACTGGTCTGCAGCCATATCAATATGGGTGTACTTGGTCCCAGTTTGCCCTGAATGGCTATTAAAAATAAAAAGACAGTATCACAAACATATGCTAATTTAAAGAGCTAGTTCCTACACTGGAGACATAATGGGCCATATGTATCAAGGTACACATTTGCGATTCCGAAATAGCGATTTTTTAGAGATCGATATTTCAGAATCGCAAATTGGGATGTATGTAAAAATTCGTAATTTTTTTGCGAATTCTTAGTATTCCTTAATTGCGATTAGCAAATTGCGAATCACAATTAAGGAATACTTTCCCATTCATTTCTATGGGCCAGAAGGCCCATAGGAATGAATGGGAAGTTGTTCTCAATTTGCGATTCGCAATTTGAGAATCGCAAATTGAGAATCATTTCAAGGGTGCAGGGGTGTCCAAAGGACACCCTGTTGCACCCCTGAAATAAGCATGGGTGCACATGTGGCGCAGATACATGCCATAAGGGCATGTATGTGCGTCACATGGCATTTTGAAAAATGCAAAAATTGGCATTTTTCAAGGAAGTCGCAAATTACCACTAACTTGAATTAGCATTTTTTTGCTTCATACATTGCATTTAAGGAATCACAAAATTTGCGATTCCTTAAATGCAATTGCAAAATAAGGAATCTCAAATTTTGTGATTCCTTGTTTTGCACCAGATTTCCCTTAATACATACCATTTGGCAAATTCACATTCGCAATCGCCGAAATTCGCAATTTTGCTTGATACATATGGCCCATAATTACATACACCTGTAGAACATCTGTTCACCCACAAATCCATATTAATCTATAGGTGGCAGCTTGCCCATTGTGTCAGGCAATTAAGGCCCTTTTTAAGAAGGATGAATTCCATCCATCGTTTGTAAGGGATCCTGGGGCCCACCCTGGGTTGGCAAACTTAATAAATGTTACTATCAAGGTGGTACATGTTTAGCAATCCCTCAATACCTTTCTGCACGTGCACAGGCTTCAGTAAAGTAGGACACGCCATAGCCAAAGGGACGGCCATATTTACATTGGGCAGTGACTCATGCACATGAGGCAACATCCACCTGTCAATGTCAATGTGTGTATGTGCGAACTATATGATCAGTAACTAGTAGTATGGAGACTCTCCAAATGTCTCAACTGATTTTAAAATACTTTTCTAATATGCGTAAAGGAAATCTGGCTGAGTGACTCGGGCAAATGTAGAAACACGTGGGATGTGGTCCTTGGAGATGAGTCAATCCAGGAAGAATTGGTGCGACAGGATATATTATGAAGTAATCTTTATCCAGGAGAATCGCACTTCGCCTCAAACTATTACGGCAACAGAACTTCCAGATATAGAGTAAGAAATCCCAAGGTGTCTCGAGCACGTAGAAGAAACCCGTGGATGATTTATTGAGAGTTTTGAAACATAAAAATACTTTAACAGCAACGCATTTCAACACTAGGTTATTTCTTTCACTAATGGTACTAGAAGTAGAGGAACATCTGTTATTATTAGCTTCAATTAGTGATGCCGTGACATATTAGGATTTGATTTGTGGAATAGTAGAACTCAGTTTTGATTTCAATAACCGGAATAACGATAAAAGTCACATTAATAACGTACATTGTCCTCAGAAACATTCATTGCAGATATACTAAATACCTGACTGGATTTTCCTGTTGGGTGGTTGCTGAGCACTATTTGCTAATATAAACACTTATTTTATTCTTAACCGCAATTTCCTTGTCAAATGTTATTCCACTCTCACACAGTGTCTATATAACGGGTTTAAGATATGTATACCCACTTTGTGAATTTTAGGACTTTGGCCCTCTATGTTGTAAAAAGGGCTGAATAACAAATGTGTCTTGCAGCATATGTGAGAATAACTTATGAAAAACTCATAAAGATTGTAGGTAGTTCCTACAAATGATGCACAATACCACAAACACCCAAGTGAAGCAAGTAGTGGTCGCATGAATAAAAGCAGAAATTATGCAATTTTCACAATTCAAATGGGGCCTTATTACGAGTACGACAGTCCTTGGGATTGCTGTACTTGTAGTGAGTCCGACCTCCGCCACCCATGTGTGTCTGCCTGTCACATTTGGAGTATGGTGGTCGACCGCCGTGAGACTGCCGGCCCCAATAGGCTGGTGGTGCCAATGCCAGCACTGCCAATCATATTACAACCTACATATCTACCACCCTTTTCATGGCAGTGAGCCAGCCATGAAAAAGGTGGCAGACCGCCGGAGGCCCCCCCGCCGGATCTGGGCCTGGGGGTGCATGCGGGGGGCACATGACGGGCTTGGTAGTCCTCCTGTCGGTGCAGAGGTGGCGGACCAACAGGACGTTTGCCAAACTCATAATAAGGTCCACAGCTCCATGGATGAGTCAATGGTGATGTTTTGAGGGGAGTGTCAGATAAGTCATCAGTAAAATGCAGTGAAAACATGGTGACATCACAAAGAATACTCCAGGCTATATGTGTCAAAAATCTTCATAGAAGCTAGATCTTGTCTGTTTTAAGGACGAAAACTCTAATCCACCCAAATGTGGCATGCTTAATTGTAGGGCTCCTCCTCACACTAACAAACATCAGGCTACACTATCAGTGTGTGCTACGACCTTCGTGGAGGGGACATCTTGAGGTTAAAGGATGCAATGGGGTCTCTATGAATGTTGTGGGAGTATTTTGTTGACTAGGCACATGCAGACAGGAAATAAAATTGAGTTAATTTGTTTAAAAGTACGGGTTAATTAGACTTGGCAGGGGATGTCAACATGTTTCTGCCTTATTCTATACCCTGCAACAAGTTAATAGGGGTGTGAATTAAAAAATTAATGACTGAAATAATTATATCACAGCTAGACTCTGGTTGAAGGGCCTGCCCCATGGCACCCAACCCTGCAGTGGGCAGCCAATACCTCACCACGCTGCACACAGCTCAGTAGGCAGTTGGTTGAGGAACCAAGACGCTGTGGGCATTGAATCCTCCATGAGAGTTCAATCTGCATTTCTTTTGCTTTTTTCACTTTATTTGGGTACTACAGTTGAAAGAAATAAGATTCTATTTTTGGGAAGTAACTACTGACCTCAAAGAATAATTCACAGGTCTTGTCAGGGCTACCCCTCAAAATCACTAAATTAACCTGAACTCAACCTCATGGTTGCCAGGTGTTAGTATCAGTTGATGGCATTCAGCAGTTGCCAGTCTCAGATTTTCCAGACAAACACTGTGTTGTTCCCAACGAAGATAGTCTGGCAGATGGGGGAAGTAGGATATAAGGAGGGCAAAAGGTTATGGGGTGTTAGCAGTATGGGTTTCTTAATTAGGGCTCTGCGGCTCCACTCACCTTCAACTGCTTTGCAACCTCCGTTATAATTTTTATGGGTAACTCGGGCTGAGAGTACAAATACACTACCTAATAAAGAATGCAAGACTGCCTTACACTCTCATGTGGTGAAGGTTAGTGCAATCAGGCGCTTCCCGAGGCCTTAGCATCTAATAGAAATGACGTAATGACATTGGGCTTACCATTGTTGCAGCCCTTCACTTTTGCTTTAGTTGGTGCTATAGTTGAGCATGGCTGAGGCGCATCTGATTGAGGCTGTCTCGGGCACTGTAGGAAGAAGCCTTGCGTGAGGCTTCACGTTACTTATACCAGAAGTCTCCTCGCTGGGTTGGTGTGCTTCTGGGGGAGGACTACAGTAGGCTGTGCGTGTGATGTTTGTGAAGAAACCGAAAATGCACGTGCAACTGAGTACAAACTATGAATCCTTTTGCAGGGCATGCTTGGAGGAAGCATTGCTTGAAGGACTTGTTAGCTGCAAGGTGAAAAACACAGAGTGCTGCCCTCGTAGCTGCCACCGATGACATCAGGACCCTGCTAGACAATGGAGAGACCACGAGACCCACTCAGATACACACACACACACCCACTCAGACACACATGCACCCACTCACAGACCTTCTAAGAGGTTCATGCACCTAGTCACAAACCCACTCAGACAGTTATGTACCCACTCACAAATCCACTCTCACACCCACTCACAGACCCACACACCCACTCATAGACCTATTCAGAGACTCACACACCCACTCACAGACCAACTCAGATACTCATGCACTGAGTCACAGACCTACGTGGAGACTGATGCACCCACTAAGAAACCCACTCAGACACTCACACACCCACTCTCTGACCCACTCAGAGGCTTACTCACCCACACACAGATCCACTCACAGACTCACACACCCACTCACACACCCACTCAGACACTCATGCACCCACTCACAGGCTTATTCACCCACTCACAGACACACACCCACTCACAGACCCACTCAGACACACACACCCACTCAGACACACATGCACCCACTCACAGACCTTGTAAGAGGCTCATGCACCTAGTCACAAACCCACTCAGACAGTGATGTACCCACTCACAAACCCACTCAGACTCACACACCCACTCACAGACCGATTCAGACTCATGCACTCATTCACATACTCACTCAGATACTCATGCACTGAGTCACAGACCTACACAGACTGATGCACCCACTCACAGACCCACTCAGACACTCACACACCCACTCTGTGACCCACTCAGAGGCTTATTCACCCACTCACAGATCCACTTCCAGACTCACACATCCACTCACAGACCCACTCAGACACTCACACACCCACTGAGACACACACGCACCCACTCACAGACCCTCTAAGGGGCTCATGAGCCTAGTCACAAACCCACTCAGACAGTTATGTACCCACTCACAAACCCACTCTCACACCCACTCACAGACTCACACATCCACTCACAGACCCCATTGGGAGACTCATGCACCCACTCACAGACCCACTAAGATACTCATGCACTGAGTCACAGACCTACACAGAGACTGATGTACCCACTCACATACCCACTCAGACACTCACACACCCATTCACTGACCCACTCAGAGGCTTACTCATCTACTCACAGACTCTCACGCCCACTCACAGACCCATTCAGACACTCACACACCCACTCAGACACACATGCACCCACTCACAGACCTTCTAAGGGGCTCATGCACTTAGTCACAGACCCATTCAGACACTGATGTACCCACTCACAGATCCACTCTCACACCCAGTCACAGACCCACTCACGGACTCACACACCCACTCACAGACCCACTCACAGACTCATGCACCCACTCCTGACCCACTCAGAGACTCACTCAGAGACTCACACCCCTACTCACAGACCCACTCAGAAACTCACACACCCACTGGAAAACCCACTCATGCAATCACACACCCACTCTTAGACCCACTCAGGCATTCATGCAGTCACTCACAATCCCACTCAGTCATGCACCCATTCAGAGACCTGCTCAGACACTCATGTACCCACTCACAGACCAACTCAGATACCCATGCACCCAGTCACATACCCACTCAGATACTCATGCACCCACTGAGAGACCCACACAGACACTGATCCACCCACTCACATACCATTCTCACATACTCATGCACTCAATAGTCCCACTCAGACATTCATGCACCCACTCACAGACCCACTCACACACCCACTCACACACACACTCACTCAGAGACACATGCATCCACTCACAGACCCACTCATGCACCCACTCGCAGACTCACACACCCGCTCACAGACTCATGCACCCACTCCGAGAACCACTCAGAGACTCATACACACACTCATAGACCCACTCAGACACTCACACACCCAATCACATACCCACTCTGGTACTCATGCATCCACTGACAGACCTACACTGCCACTTATACACCCACACACAGACCCACTCAGCCAGAGATGCACCCACTCACAGACACAATCATAAACTCATGTATCTACTCACAAACCCACGAGACAGTCACACACCTTCCTACCGACCCACTCACAGACTGATGCAGCAACTTACAGACACACTCAGACACTCAGGCACCCACTCACAGACCCACTCAAACACTAATGCACCCACTCATAGACTCAGTCAGACAGTAATGCATCCAGATACAGACCTCATTAGACACTCATGCTTCTCATAAAGTCATTGCCACATGCACGGAGTCAGTTTGCTGTTGTGTATTGAACGTGAATTGGCACTTTTAGTTTGCGAATCTGCGATGGATTAATTACTCGAAACAAAAAACCCAGATTTTAATTGAAAATGATCCAGTGTTTGGGAAAAGGGTGTCTCTCAGAATAGACTTTGTGTTGATTGTGTGTGGATGAAAACTACACGTAAAACATGGTGCAGCCTTTCAAGATGTAAAGGAATATCGTGTTGCCATTGTCTGAGAAATAAGCTCAGTCACTTTTATAAATAGTCTCCAAGTCAAAGCATATATTGCTTTTGTAGCTGGTGACCTTGTTATGGTCTCTGAGGAACGCAGAAACAGTTTTTTTTAACAGGCAGCGATCTTGATAAACATATACATTGCAAGGTGAGACCTGGCAAATATATGGATTAAGACATTTCATATGTGTGGACTTTCACCAGACATAAAACAATTCAATGATTATAAGGGGACGTGGTTCTTTTGGTTGTTATATATTAATATGCATGATTGTTTATGGTGCCTTATTTCGCATTATCAGACTTCAACAATATGATAATTCATAGAGTCGGATGGTTCAGAACATAGTATGATATAGGGGTGGGAGGAATTTGCGTAATTGCTTTACGCAAATCTCCGCCAAACGGTAAAAAATCTCTGCGAACACGCAGAAATTCCACGGACACGCAGAATTGCTTGTTCGCAATGCTTTTTTCCTGTTCGCAATTGCTGTTTGCATGCTTGAGGGGAAATATCTCGCGAACACGCATTTTGAGAACGCGAACAAGCAAAAAATTCCGCAAAGTCGTGAAATGCAGAATTTTGGGCAATTTTGCGTTCTCCGCGGAATGCAAAATTACCCAAATTCCGCAAATTCCATGAGCAGAACGGAATTTACCGCCCAGGCCTAGTATGATAGTACAATAACTGTTCAACACCGAAGGGTTCAAAGGATTCGACACCTGACTGAGGGTTTATTCTTTCACTCGACCTCCTTCCCTGTGGTTGAAGCATGCAATAGGCCTGGGTGTAGGACTACGCTACGCTCGCGTAGTTTATGTAGTTTGTGCAACTGCACGCTAAGCGAATTGCATGGGCATTGTTTGCTTGCTCGCGGTCCTCAACGTCAAGTTGGTGACAGCGAGCAAGCAAAATAACATCCTGGCGAGACTTTTTCCTCGTTCGTGATCAGCAACATCAAGTTGCCCATCGCGAGCATGGAAAATAAACCTCCCGGCGAGATTCTCAACGCGGGGAGGTCAGGTTTCTCATTGCGAATGGTCGTGCATGCTCGCGACCGCTCGCGATGAGAAACTACCAGTCCGCGTTGAGAAAGCTGCCGCTGGAGTACAAATCTACTCGAGCGTCAGAAAATGACCGCTTGCACTGTGCAAGACGCGGTTTGCACTGATTGCACAGTGCGGACAAGCATTCCCTCACTGTTCAAGGATGAAGCTTCATACAGTACATCTTTTATGGTGTGTAAGTATGAAAATGGAGAACTGTAAAAAAGGGAAAATACAATGTTTTATAATATTGTGATATACTGACTCACTCACCCCACTTACACACCCAGTCAGTCACTAGTACAGCCACTGATACATCCACTCACACATCGATACAGCCAGTCACACACACAGCCACTCGCCTATACCGTCAGTGACACACCCACTCACCCACCCACACAGACACTTACACAGGCAATCACATGCCCATTCAGCCACTGACACACCCAAACACACATTCATACAGCTAGTCACGTACCCACTCAATCACCAATACAGGTACATATGTACCCACTCACACACCACTCATAAACTCACTCACACTGAACTCCCTCAGCCTCTCACTCGTTCACACAGAGTATCACACAGCCACTCACTCACCTATATACCATTTATATACCAATCACTTACCCATATACCACTCATGCATCTACTCACTCAATCACACATACAGCCACTAACAAACCCACTCACTCACCCATGGAGCCACTCACATACTCAGTCAAACAACCATATAGACACTCACACAGTCACTCATACACCAACACACACATTTAGTTTCTTGGAGAAAACTGTTGAAACATTGTGCTTCTTAACCAAACACACAAAACCTGTACCTAGAACTGAAGGAGAACTATCCCTTGTGGGTGTTGATGGTTGTAACTAGAGTAGGGATAGACTGCTCCTCCATGCTCAATATTTGCTTGCACTATACACAAAACCATCCAACACATGCAAACTCCGGAACAGTGGCTGGAGGATCTGAAGCAAGTGCAGGAGCTGATGAGGTGAATGGTTGTGCACCATTTCCAGCAGATGCCGCTTGCTCGCTGGTCTCTCTTTCTGCTCATCTGAGCCAGGTGGAGTGCATCGTTCGGAGGTGCTTCATCATAGATAAAGTTCCACAAGAGTACTTTCTTCAGACCCACTAGAGAGAATCTTATTGCAAATCGTGCAGGTCACTTTCCTCGCATTCACTTTTTTTCTCCTGTTGGTTTGGAGTAAAAGGTCCACACAATGCTCTCTTTCTTTTGTTTCACAGGCTCATCTTCCTGAGAAGAATTGCCACGGACCTCTGGAGTGTCAGGGGGGGCAGATGCCATCTTTCTCACCCAAAAATACAGAGTAAACGCAGAAAAAAAAACCATAATTCTTACAGAGAATACAAAGGTGTCAAAAAAGAAAGACACCCCAAATAGATAGATAAAAGAGGTGGGAATTTCCAGTATTAATAATAGAAAGCTGGTAAACCTATCAAATCAATTTGTTTCTGTATCACATGGGATTTGCTACATTGTCACGTTCCCATCGTGGTGATGCTGAAACACTGCAAAATATATTATTAACAACCTTTAAAATATTTTTTGGGGTAGTTTTACTACTTTCTTAGTAAACGTCTGACCTTAAACAAAACATTTAAAATGTCTATACATGTGTTTTACTACTGACAAAATTATGCCGGAGTCGCGTCCTCCTGCAACTCAGGAATTGCGTGCTAGCACTGGTTGCAACAGCATCGGAACTTCGGAAAATGCATTAAAACAACCTTTAGAATGTTTTTCCTCTACCATTATGCTACATTTATTAGCAAACTACTTACTTAGATATCTAATTCAGTACTTCCAAAATCTCACTGGAGTTGCGACTCCCTCACGACAGTTCACAATGGGTCTGTGACTCACAAATTAAAAAATATATATATATTAATAATTTAAGCAATATATTATGCTAGACACTTGTCTTCACCCTGATACATCTTAGAAACTCATTAAATACACCAAAGGTTACTGGGATGTTATAGTTACAAAGTAGAATTTAAAAAACTGGGGAAAGTTAGCTATTAAGATAAAAAAAACTTAGAAATTCACAGAAAAAAACAAGGGTTATGGGGATTATAGCTAGTAAATAACATTAACACACCTTTGATATTCACTGAAAAAACAAGGGTTGCAGGGATGTTATAGTTAGGAAATAGAGTTGAAAAAACTTTAAAACAAAGGTTAGAGGGACATTATATTTAGGAAAAATAATTAAAAAAAATGTGAAATTCAATGAATAAAACAAAGGTGACAGGGACGTTATAGTTAGGATCAGATTTCACTCATACAACACCATAGAAATTCAGCAGTTATAGTTACCTGAGGTAATTATGCCCCCGCAATGTACTGTTTATGAACTCACATATTACATCACTCTTGACATGGCCAATGACATCCCTGATGACCTCAAATGGTATCACTGATGACATCATCTAAACACTACTCATACCCATATACAACCTCTCATACCCTCACTCACACAAACACTCACATACCCATACAGGCCCATGCAAGTACTCACACAACCACTCACTCATCCATAGAGCCATTCACATACCCAGTCACCCAAACAACCTCTCTTTAATAATAATTAAATTCACAAAATATTTTTAACACCGAGAAAGGCTGCATGCCAATACATGTCTGTTTGGTTGAATAAAGGAGCCAGTGGAACATTGCCTGTGAGTGCTTATTTCCTACTTGATTGTCGGAATGCGAGCTTTAAGATATATTTATATATATATATATATATATATATATATATATATATATATATATATACATACATACACATACTCAGTATTGCTGAAATAAGCACAGTTAAAGGGATTTTATAGTTAGGTGAAAATGACAGTTAAAACATAATGGGGCATATTACCAAGAATAAGCAAAAATTATCGCTAAGCTTGGTTAGAGGCAATAATTTTATCGCTGTGCTTTGCCTATTCTTATCGCTTAGAAACCTTGTAATTATCAAGGTTTATCTCCTAAGCGATAAAAATCGCCCGAAATGCATGAATATCGCTGTAAAGTCAGCGATATTCATGCATTACCGAGCTAATGCTCTTAGCCATGTTATCCACCTACCATTGGATAACATGGCTAAGAACTGCTCTGGGCAGGCGTTAGCTTTTGGAGATAATCGCGCTTAGCGCGATTATTTCCAAAAGTAGATAATAGGAGGTAGTGATGTTAGCGACTGTTTCCAGTCGCTAACATCTTGGCACGCCCACTTTGCATGTCATTAGCGATAAATATCGCTGACATGCAAAGTGGGCCCCAAGATGATCGCTATTTCCTACTAGCTGTCGCTAACTGGTGTTAGCGACAGCTAGGTAATATGACGATAAAATTCTCGCTGCTTTAGTGGGAAAAATTCCTGCTAAAGCGGCAATAAGGCCCTTTGTAATATGTCCCAATGTTTTAAACTAACATGATCACTGGAATTTACCAGTTATAGTTATCTCAATTAATTTCATCTCGTGCCCTAAAGTAACTAAGACTTGCACCCCTGCCATGCAGTGTTTTGCCATCGATGATGCCTTTTCAGATGTTACTGTGATGTTTTTTAAATAATAGAAACTGTAATAAGTGATATGATATGCAAGTTAATCAGTAGTGCATGGTGAGGATGAATTTCTCTGGTGGTTTGATGTAAAATAAGAAATTATGTCAATTTCTAACTATAGCATCAGTTTAATTAATGTTTTTTCAGTGACTTTCTATGGTTTGTTTTAACGTAAAGTAAGATGTAAATCACTTTTCAACCCCCCACATGCTCCCAACTCCCCCATCCTGCACCCAACCCCGTGTGGGCATGCAACCCCCATACGTGTCCAACCACACAATCACTAACAGCGTGTATAAATATATAATATAAAAGCTATGCCTATTGGCTTTATCAGGAGGTGAGCACATCAATATATATAAAGCATACCTATTGACTTTTTCAAAAAGTTACCAATAATATTAATAAACATATATTTTATACATTTATGTATTGTTTTGTTTAATAATACTTAAGCGGTACAAAAGGGGGTGGTCCTCGGAAGCTTGTTTCCGGTCCAGGGAAGGCATGGCTTGGCAGTTCGGGCTGGACTGTTCCCATGAGGCACAGGGTCAGACTGATTTGCATATAGCCATGTCTGAACTGGGGTGGCAGAGTGGTCTAAAGAACGGTGATGGATCAAACCCAGATCTTTTGACTGGGTGTGAGTGTTTGATTGGTTCAGATGCTCCGTCCATCACCACCCCCTTTTGTACCGCTTTGGCCACCATAAGTGTGGCAGGGTATGCTCAGACGTGAGTCCCTTGCTCACTTTGCCACTGGATTCAAGCAAGCCGGGCTGAAGACGTCAGGAATGCCAGAAACCGGTCCTCGGAAGCTTGTTTCCGGTCCAGGGAAGGCATGGCTTGGCAGTTCGGGCTGGACTGTTCCCATGAGGCACAGGGTCAGACTGATTTGCATATAGCCATGTCTGAACTGGGGTGGCAGAGTGGGCTAAAGAACGGTGATGGATCAAACCCAGATCTTTTGACTGGGTGTGAGTGTTTGATTGATTCAGATGCTCTGTCCATCACCACGCCCTTTTTTACCACCACCCCCTTTTGTAATAATACTTAAGGTCACAGAATATTTTTTATAAAGCATTTTTTGGTCTCGCCTGCGTTGCAGCGCATGCGCTGCTCCACCTTGGCGAGATCTATTGTCGTTGGTTTTGTGTCAGGCTTCTTTGGAAGCTGGGTTGGTGTCCGCCCTGTCTCCCTTTGGCCCGCCGACTCGCCTAGTGTTGCAGCGCATTCGCGCTGTATCTCTTCACATTGCGTCCGTTTATCCATGCATGTTGAAGACTGAAAGCGCTGTACTGCGCATGCCTGCCGATAGGAAGTGAAGGATTGGGCATGCGCGACTTGTTGCTCTGTGTAACTCTAGCCTGCTGATAGGAAGTGAAGGATTGGGCATGCGTGACTTGTTGCTCTGTGTAACTTGTACTGAAGGCGCTTTCTGGTAGCAGGCTGTAACATCTCATACCGCTTTTACTTTGCCGGAGCGCGGCGCTTTGGTTTGTGTTTCTGGCTTCTAAATGCGAGTTACTACTTTACCATGACGCATTTACTATCCATATGGGAGTTCTTACGTTTTTAGCCCACTTTTGCATTAGCAAACCGTAGTGTCTCCATGGCGCATTTAGTTTTACGAACCTCGGAGTTTCATTTTCTCCCTGCATTTTCCCAAACTTTGACAGCGCACGGTCATGGGAAGTACTGACATGCTCAAAGGGAGAGGAGACATGCTTGGTGTTTGTGAAACACTGACGCGCTTTGGGGCCGAGACTCCATTCTTTCTGCCACAGGGCATGCCAGTGCCATGGAGACACAGACGCACACTGAGGCAGGTGGCACTGAAATGTACGCGGAGACAGAGGGACAGTGACCGGCAATGGCATAAGGAAGCACCAATACGCTCACTGGAGAAGGGAGACCCTTAATTATACTTTCACAGGGAGACACTGGAACAGGACTAACAGGGCAAGGGGCCAGGAGAAAAGCGTGCACAGCGGCAGGAAGACACTGATGCACACTAAGACAGGAGATACTGAAACGCACACTGGGACACAACACTGTGATAGGACAAGCTGCCAATGCAATGGTGCAGATAGTGGCACTGCAGTGTGATCAGGCAATATTAACATGCACACTGGTACACAAGACTAGGCCAGCATACAGGAATAGAGACACTACTGGCAGCACACTGTGGCAGGGATTATGACAGCGTACTGTGTCATGCACACTGAGAAAGGACACACACTGAGAAAGGACGCGCTGACAGTACTCTGGCAAAGACACGATCATGTGCACTGGGACAGGAGTATCTCTGTAGAGGTTACACATTTCACTGATCACACGTTTGCAAGACTCAATTCCCATACAGAGTCTTCTGGATTTCCAGCATGCAGTGGACTACAACCTGCATCTCAGTATTACTCAGCTGCCTGCTGGGAAATGCAGGGCTATAAATAATTGCTTAAGCAGAAAGGCTCACCATCATCCCCATGCTAAGATACAGAAGAAGCCATTAGCCCCTTGCACACAAACATAAAAAAAATATATATTTACGAAGTAATCTCAAGATCTCCATGTCGGCACGTGTTTAAACACTTAGACAAAAAACTAGTTTTGCTCGACCTGCATTCAGGTGCCTGATATTTGATCGTTCTCACCCTACGTCAAATGAAGCACACCAAGCATCAGCATCGCTTTCCAATACATTTGTCTTTTGGAAATGCTAATATCTTTGGCTTCATAAGTTCTGTACTTGGAAAAAAATGGGAAGCCATTCTTTTACCATGTGTTTAACCTTAATCAGAAACGCAGTTGTGTAGCTCTTTCTAGAATCAGAAATGCAGACTTGAGAAGTCGGAAAAATGTGACAGGCACCAAGATCAAAACAAGCATTTGCAATGCAATAGGTCTCGCATTTGTTAAAGTTAGAGTGGTTGCTGTTGAAAATGTTTTTTACTTTGTTTTTTTATTTGCAGTGGAGTTCTCATATTTGCATAGCACTATTGCTAATGGTATAAAAAACTAAAGTAAAAAACATTGTCATTTTCCTCACCAACAGCTCTAACTTTAACAAATGCGAGGCCTATTGCAATGCAAATGCTTGTTCTAAGACAAGCATGAACATGGGGTCTCTGCACTTTAGCTGGAGAGTATACAACTCCAGCTCAGAGTACTTTAAAAAGAAAGGTAAGCTGTCCTGAGGTCATGTGTTCAATCACCCAGGAGACTTACTGTGTTTTTTAATGTTCCTTGGGGGCTGCTGTTCTCACTGCAGTCCTCCACAATATAAGAACATTCTTGGTGGTGTCCCGGCATCTACTAGGGGTATTAAATTATACTTAAAAAGCCCTTTCGGGGCATTATGTGGCACTCCTTGCCTAGGACCAGGGAATCATAAATGAGCGGCTCCTGATTCTTGTTTTTGTTCACTTTATTTAAGAATAGGAGCATCAAGAGCACAGTATTTTTCAACCTCCTTGGTATTCTAATTTCCCATGGTGAGCATGGTGTTGCCAGACTCATGAGCAATGCATTTTACTTTAATTTCAGTACATTTTTATTGATTTTTACATATACGTACACAACCATATAAGACATATTACATACACTTTAAATGTATAACTCGTTCCAGGGTTTCTGCCCTGCTCATTTGGGTTGTGTATCTCTACTTTACAGATGTATAAATGCTAGGCTGATCCCCTTATCCAACTGTCCCCTTATAGGGTGGGGGGGAGGTGTGAAGTGGAAAGGAAAGAGGAAAGGAGAAAGTGAGAAGAAAAAGATACAAGAAGTTCATAACTCTTGTTTTTGTCACAGCTCCAACTAAGGGGGCATGCAGTACTCAGGCTGTTGCCTGAGGGTTATACTTGTTTATGGCGGGTCATATGAGTCCAGGAATTTGTCCAGGGACTCCCATATGCCCCTGTGCGGTTGCCTCCAGGGTGAGTGTTGGAGGGTGATTATGTCCGTCCCCCTTAGGTATGTGACCCAGTTGAGCCAGCCCTTGAACGTTGCCTTAGTGGTGTCCTTCCATTTGGCTAGGATTGTTTTTTCTGCAGCTGTGATTAGTAGGTCTACTAGGTCTCTGTCTTGTCTTGAGTCTATCTCAGTGGTTAGGAATGCAATTGCTAGGGAGGCAAATTCTGGTTTGATTGTACAACCTAGTGTTTTATTTATGAAGTCGAAGACTTTAGCCCAGAATTTTTTGACCTTGACGCAGTGGTAAAGTAGGTGGGCAAGGTCGCCTTTCTCTTTGTCACAGTTCCAGCATAGGTCGTTTTCCCTGGATCAAAATGAGAGTCAACTATTAGAAAAAATAAAGGGACTCCTGGAAGCATGGTCGCCCAGATACATAACATGGTGGGGGAGGATAGAGACAATAAAAATGATGATTACACCAATGGTCAACTTAGTCAATATGCTTCCCCTAATACTGACAGATGACTTCCACAAAAAGTTAGACAAGATGATCAACACATTCCAGTGGAGAGAAAAGAGAGCGAGGATAAGCCTGAAGAAACTGAGGTTAAATAAAAAGCTGGGGGGGTTGAACCTCGCGGACTTCAGAACGTTCCAAACTTCCTTCCTGGCATTGCATTTTACAACAAGTATATCTCAGAGTTGCTGTATGGCTTCTAACAGGCTCAAAATGAATATTCCTGCGCGTTCAGGAGTACCAGAGAATATTACGAAGCCCCTTTTGACCATAATTGCTCAAAGTTGTGTACCACTCCAAATCCAGATTGCCTGCAGATGTAAATTGTCATACTCAATTCATAGGCTAAACAACATGCTATTGTCAGGGCAATTAACTCCGCAGCTTGTACTGAAATTACGTCAGACACATATGATGCTTCAACAATTTCAGAAATGGAACAGACTGTATCTGCTGCTCTCAGTATTCCTTGATGAACACAACATTAATTGGTGGTAATTTCCCCTGCACCTTATTTTAACCTGTACATTTACTGAAACCTGATTAGTAATTTTTGTATTGCTTATCCCGACAACTTGGAATTCTTTTCCCAAGAAGGGTAGGTTTGGGACCTTTATGGAATACATTTCTGAGTGTGTAACATCAGTGTCAGGTAAATATGATACAGGTTGTCCATTCACATCACCATATATAGCTGGGCCACTCTGATCTACCTCTAGGACTCTTACCACCCCTCTGAATCTGTTTACTCTGTGCAATCATCAACTTCTTGACCTTTTTCGGCTTGGTATCAAAACAGTCACACAATTTTATGGCATACTTGAGTTTCTCATCAATGCTCTTGGCCTGCTAGCGGTGACTTTTGATGAGGGCGGCTGGGACATCAATTTTCCCTCAACACAAATATAACACCTACAAAGTACTCCCTAGGTTGTACTTTACCCCAGTACACATTCATGTTATGACGGGGGCTTCTGACCTTTGCTGGACGGATTGTGGGGAGTGGGGCACATATTTCCAAATGTGGTGGCAGTGTACTCTGGTAAAGTGATTCTGGAGTGAGGTGATCCAACAGATCTGCCTGATTTGCTCAATAATGTTGCCACTGGACATATTGGTGCTTCTGTTGGGTGGGAAAGGGTAAAACTCGGTCTACCCCTACATGACACCTAGAGAGACGTTACTTACCTTCTTTCTTTTGGCAGCCACTTCACAATAGCACACGTTTGGAAGAGTTTATGCTACGGAACACCTGACTGCTCTAATTAATGATAGGATGTTTAAGTTTGAAAGGATTAGGCTACTGTTTTAAACTTATGTCAAAAGGGACAGGACCCGATTGACTCCTGCAGCCATCAAGCCAGATGTCCCTCAGTGTGCTTGCCTATGAGGCCTTTCATTTTTAGTTGGCACATCAGATGAAGAGGATGATGAAGTTTGCTGATTGGCGCTTGATAATATGCATATACGTATAAAATATGCTGATACATATGTTTGTGAACATTGTGCCTCATTTTTGAGCCATTATCCATTGTATTCATTAATGCTGCACCACACTTGTCACAATTCAATGATGTAATCACCCTGGATTCCCTTACAAAAAGCCCAAAATAAAGTGTTAAAAAATACTCTTGATCAGGCAGCACATTACACTCAGTTAGATATGTGAGCTAAATTCCAGATGCAAACCCAAAACAAAAGCTGATGAGAATCCTCTAATGCCCTCTCCTGCCAGTTCTTCTTCTCAGGGGAGAGGAGTTGGCCTAACGGCTAGGGCGTTCGACCTCGGACCTGGGGACCTGGGTTCGAGTCTCTGTAACAACGCAAAAAAAAATAATCACTTAATCTCCCCGTGCCTAACAAAAAAATGAATGTGTGTCCTCAAGTAACGTAACTGGTGCTATGTAAAGCGCTCTGATACCTGATTCAGTTTGGGTCTAGTTCACGCTATATAAAACTCTAAAATAAATAAACGGAATTTATTACACTATGAATCTGCCTAATCAATCAATAAGTAGAATTGTAGAGTGCTTCTTGGCACCCACGAGGGTATCCAGGCTTTGCAGTTGATTGCAGTTGATTAGCCAAATAGCCAGGTCTTCGGGACTTTTCGGGACTTTTGGAACTCTGGAAGAGTTTGGGAGGTCCGTAGATGAAACGGTAGCTTGTTCCTTGGCTTTCTTCTAGGAAGCAGAAGAAGCAACCTCCACATCTGCTACGTCGGATGTGGGGGGTGAGAGTTAGAGAAAGGAATGCAGAGAGGAGGTGTCTGATGGGTTGATGGAAGTAAAGTTGGTTGTTCAAGTAGGCGGGACCGCAGTTGTGTAGGACTTTGTATGAATGGGTCAGGAGCTTGAACTGGCATCTTTTCTGTACAGGGAGCCAGTGGAGTTTTCTGAGGTAGGGAGTGGTGTGGGTTTATCTGGGGAGAGCCAGGACGAGGCTGCTGCGGCTTTCTGTATGGCCTGTTGTCATCAGAAGAGGTGAGCTGTGATCAGTCGTAGACAGTATTGCTGTAGTCCAGGCAGCTGGAGATGAGGGCCTGAGTGATGTTGCGTCTTGAACTTTGGGGTAGCCATTTGAATATCTTACGAAACATACCGAGGATGAAGAAGCAGGAGGAGGACACCGGGTTGACCTGAGTTGTCATAGTTAGCTTGTTGTCCAGAAAGTTGCCTAGGATCCTAGCATGGTCAATGGGGATAGGAGCGGGTCTGAGTTCTGAGGACCACCAGAATGCATCCCATGGAGAACATTTGTTTCCAAAAATCAGCACCTCTGGCTTGTCCATGTTGAGCTTTAGGTAGTTGACCTTCATCCACTTGGCGACGACTGTCATGCAGTTGTGGAAGTTGGTCTTGGTGTTGGTTGCATCTTCGGAGAGGGAGAGGATGAGTTGAGTGTTGTCGGCATATGATAGGATGTTGAGTCTATGGTTTTTACCGATGCTGGCCAGAGATGTCATATAAGTGTTGAAGAGGGTGGGAGGCTGACCAAGGATCCCTGGTGCACTCCAAAGATGATTTCCTTAGGCTTGGAGGTAAAGGTGGACTTTTTGCATTCTTCCTGAGGGGAAAGAGGCGATTCATCTCAGAGTAGATCCTAGGATCAATCAACCACTCAATCAGGATTTATAAAGCACGGCTAATCACCCAATAGGGTATCCAGGCGCTTGCAGGTCTGGAGGTGAGTGGGTAGGCTGTTCCAGGTCTTTGCTGCGATGTGGGAGAAGGGGCATCCTACACTTCTGCTTCAGTAGATGCAGGGAGTATTGGCAAATTAAAGGGAGGCAGAATGTACTCTTCTTGACAGGCGGTAGTTAATATATAAGGTCCTTGGTTGTGTAGAGCCTTGTGTGTGGGGGTCAGCAGCTTGAATTGATATCTCAGTACCGAGAGCCAGTGGAGTTGTCTGAGGTGAGGTGTGATGTGGGTTCATTGGGGAAGGCAGCGGATTAGTCTGCCTGCGGCATTTTGTATGGTCTGAAGTCTCCATGGGAAGTATGCGGCTACTCCTACTTAAAGGGCATTACTGTAGTCTAGTTGGCTGGTGATAAAGGTCTGTGTCACAGTGTATCTTGTGTGTAGGGGTAGCCACTTGAATATCTCCTGTAGAACGCGTAGAATGAGGAGGCAGGCAGAGGAGATGGCATTGATCTGTGATTTTATGGTGAGCTTGTTGCCAATGATGATTCTGAGGTTTCTGGCTTGGTCAGATGGAGTGGGTGAGGGTTCTAGGTCTGATAGCCACCAGGAGTCTTTCCATGTGATGTTGCTGTTGCCACAGATCGTTGCTTTCAAATTGCCTGTGTTCAGCTGCAGGCAGTTGTCCTTCATCCAGTTGATGATGTTTGTCATGCATCTGTGGAAGCTGGTTATGGTGGTGGTGGGGTCGGCAGTGAGTGAGAGGATGAGTCTGGTGTCACTGCATAGGAAATTATGTTTAGACCATGGGATCGGACGATGTCAACCAGCGGATCATATATGAGTTGAGGAGCATAGGGCTGAGGGATGAGCCCTGGAGGGCAACACAAGTGATTTACTTGAATTAAGATGTGAAAGGTGGGAGGTGGATCCTCTGGGTACTTCCGGTGAGGAAAGAGGTGATCCATCTAAGCGCTTCCCCTTGGATACCAAGTCTTTAGATCAGGGTGTGGTGGTATAAGGTGATGAAGACTGCTAAGAGGTCGAGAAGGATCAAAGCTGCTGTTTCTCCTCGGTTGAGGAGGGTTCGGGTGTTGGTGGCTGCAATCAGGGCGGCTTTGGTGCTGTGATTGTTGCAGGAGCCGGATTGGGAGGCATTGAGTATTTGGTTCTGCTCCAAGTGTGTCATGAGTTGATGATCTTTTCCAGTACCTCCACCATGAATGGTAGCAGGGAGTTTGACCGGTAGTTTTTGAGTTCACTGGGGTCGGTGGAGGGTTTTTTGAGTGGTGGTCTGACTTTGGTGTGTTTCCAGGCATCAGGAAAAGTTGCAGTGGTGATAGAAGTGTTGAGTAGAGTGGTGAGTTCCTGGCCGATCCTTTGGTTTCCAAGGTTGAAGATGTGTTGTGGGCATGTGTCTGCGGGAGCTCCTGAGTGGATGGATTCGTGGAGGGCAAGTAGGGCTTGGATGTGTTGGTAACCACAAGGAGGACTGTCTAGGTGTTGTGGTTGCTGCAGAATCTGGATTGGGAGGAGTTGAGTAGGAGGGTCCTTTCCAGATGTGAGGAGAGTTGTTGGTTGATGGCTTTTTCTAATACTTTGTCTGGCAACAGGAGCAGGGAGATCAGACGATATTTGTTGAGTCCGGTGGGGTCCAACAATGGGTTCTTTAGAAGGGTGCTGACTTCTGCATGTTTCCAGTCCTCAGGGAAGTTGGCCATGGCAATTGAAGTGATGAACAAGGTGGTGAGTTTGTGGCTGATTCTGGCTTCACATAGGTTGAAGATGTGGTGAGGGCATGGGTCATTTCGGGCCCCTGATTGGACTGAGTTCATGATAAGGACAGTGTCCTGTGGAGCGAGGTGGCTCCATTTGGTTAGTCTGATGTCTGTGGTGGTAGCGGGGCCATTGTGTTGCTTGAAGAAGTCAGTGGCCTTGGGCTGGTGTTTGCCATTTCTGTAGATGATGGTGATCTTGTTGTGGAAGAAGTTAGCAAGGTTGTTGCAGAGTTCCTGAGAGGGGGTAATGTTGTTTGTTGCTGCTGAGGGGTGAAGAATTCTTTGACAATGTTGAAGAGTTCTGCGCTGTTATTGGAGCTTGATTCGATGTGTGAGGCTAAGGCAGTATCTTCGATTCGTTCAACTGTCTGTGGTAGAGGTTGAGTGCTGCCTTGAAGGCGGTCTTGTCGGTCATGTTCTTGCTGGTGTGGCATCTCCTTTTGAATTGTTTACACTGTTTAGCGGGTCAGAGGTCTTCATTACACAAGCTAGTCTGCTTTGTGGACCTTCTTTTGGTGTCGTTGCCCATGAGAGCAACGCTGTTGGTGCACTTGGTTATCCAATTGTTGAAGTTGCTGATGTTCTGGTCTGGGTTTTTGGAGGAGATGGGGTGGGTAGTGTTGAGGGCATTGATCCATGTGTCCTTCAAGACTTTGTTCCGGCTGCAGTGGGGAGTGTTGGGCAATCTGAGAGTGGAAGTGTGTGAGCTTAAGATGTTGCAGTGGACGATGGAGTGGTAAGTCTGGGTAACTTCCATGGTGTGGCTATACCTGATGTGGTCTCTGGAGGTGAAGATGGGGTCAGTGTGCATGCGGTCGTGGACGGTTGGTTGAGTCCGATGTCGTTCAAGGTGTTGAGGAGATTGGTAGTGTTGATGTGATTGTGGTCTTCGAGATGGAGGTTGAGGTAGCAGAGGAAAACTTAGTTGTTGGAGTCTATGGCGAGGGGAGCAATGAAGCTGGCGATTAAGTTGCAGAAGGCTGGTAGAGGTCCTAGAGGACAGTAGGCAAGAGTGTCCCTGATGGTGATTTTGCTGTCTGTTTTGAGTTGGAAGTTGAAGTGTTCCTTGGCTTAGGTGATGTTGTCATTTGTGATGGTGCATTGGATGGATTCCTTGTGTATGTTCATAATCCCTCTGCCACACTTGATGTGGTTCCGGTGGTTGATCTTGTATCCTTCAGGTATTGTAGTGGTGATGTCAGGCATGGAAGTGGGGTTGAGCCAGGTCTCAGTGAGGAAGAGGACATCAGGTGTGAGGGTGGAGATGAGGTCCCAAATCTCCAAAGCAGCATTTTCAATCAAGAAGAAAGGATTGACTTAAAAAGGGATTTGAGATCAGTAAATCGGAAAACCCATGAAAGTTTATTAAGATTTAAAGCACAATACAGAAAATAGAAAAATGCGAATGCAGCAGCAATCTCATTAAATCAATCAAGATACATAGAAATCACTTGCAATAAAGGGTGACAGTTACAAGAAAAAATGTAATAATGAGCGACAATCAGTTACCTAGATTAAGGGGTCCATTTATTATTTGGAGGACAGATTTATATCCATTGGCATGATGGAGGACTCACTGTCTGGAAGGCTGAGACTACTCCGCCAGCCAAATTAGGAAATGGCTGTCAAGCTGCTGGTCATTCCTAAATCTTTGGTACGAACCGGCGTCAAGGCGGTTACTTTCAACTCTGTTTAAAGTGTAGTGCATGGCTCTGTGAGCATGACAAAGATTTCCATAAAAAAAGTGGAATTTTATTTATGAATATAAAAACCAAAATGCTCCCCTTGCCATGTGAGCTATCTCCCATAGCGCTAAGAGAATTTAGCAGTTTTCACTGTCCCTCACTGCCAGGGTTTTCCTGGCAGTGATGGGCAATCAAACGTGACCTCTAAGTATGCCAATCTAAATTAGGTGGCCAGAATTAGAGGTCAACCTCGGATGGCCCTTACTTCTTCAGGCCATCAGAGGGATTCACTCACGGCCTAGATAGAGTACCCTCCACCGTGATTAAACCAATGGTCCTCCTGCATTTAATTCAGGCAGGCAGACCACATCTTGGTGATATGGATTCTCCGTTGCCATTATGACAGATTATCCTTACCACCAAGATATAAACAAGCAGGCCCTAAGCCTCAAATGGGCAGCACATCACCATAATCTTTTGCAGCATCCCTTGTGGCTCAGGAAAGAGTCTGGCTTACCCCCCAATTCAAGGGTTTTCAGAACAATTATTAGCATAGAAAATGATGTGAACTGCAAAGTTAGCATGTTGTGAGCATTAATATAGCAAATCACATTTTGCTATTCTAAAACATCACATAACCCTACCATCTTAGCACTAACCCTCGACATGAATATTGATTTGCCCCTTCTGACCTAATGTTATCTAGAGTTGTCAGAACAACTGAAAACAATCATGAATTGATGCAATACAGTGAGCTTGCAAGAAAGAGCCTTGGAAAGTAGCAAATGGATTATTTCAGCAAGTCCTTAGAGAACAATATGTCATACAAATAAACAGTGCACATAGTGCAACATGTGGTGTCAAGCATGAAATATTAACAGGCAATGAATATCATGATATGGTAGCCATTTTAACAAAGATGGAGGTGAGGCTGCCCTTACCGAGTCCAAGTTTAGTCTAAGCCAGAAAACACACCAAAGGTATCACAATGATTTAGTTTCAATTGCAACAGCTCTATGTTAATACATGTATGATTTCAAATTTAGAACAACTAATATAATGCACATATATAGTTCAAATGTGGAAAACAACCAATTACTAGTCAGTATGCTAAATCCCTGCCATTTCTATGACATTATGACCCGGTACTGGGGAATAACACGCAGGTAGAAAAACTGCTTGCTCAGCTCTTCTCTCCTCACCGGATCATTTTGACAGCTATTATTTCGGGGCTTAAACCACTGTGTCCAACGCGTGATCGGCCACCGTGTAAACTAACAAAAATTAATACATTACAAACATACCATTCTCTATTTACTTTACCTATTTTTCTCAGATGCTTTGTGAATCTCTAAGTAAATTACAAATCTTCACCACCACTAAGTGAAGCAAGAAATAGGTTTTGAAAGTTTATTTTCTTTAGAATTACCAGCAAATGCATGAAGCACCAGCAATGTTAGTTCAGCATTATTTCACCCAGTGATTAACGATCAGAGACTAAACGGCTTGTCTGTAATCTGTATTCCCCTGAGAGAAGTTGTGAAAACAAAGTCGGGCCATGTTGGCTTTAGAGGAGTCCGATTCGATCACAGCGGGCTCAGCCACTCCTAATTTACGTTTCCTGCTCGCAGCCTTTGCCAAGATCTTTGTGAAAACCATTCCGTCCAATGGGACATCTTTGTAATCCAACGCCAGCTGAGAAAGAAATGTGACTTTCAGTCGAGTCGAAGGTCACTTATCAAAAACATTGCAATGCCACTCGGACACATCCTTTGAAGTAGAGAGGCCCTGAGGAAACCTGAACGCATAGAAATCTTGAATGCAACCATCGTGCATCTTATGCACCCCAGGAATCAGGATAACGTTGAAAATCTGATATTGTCGAATGCATTTAATGTAAAATGTTTTTGGGGGATTTTCCCACAAAAATGTCAACCATTAATGTTGATTAGAAGCTATTGTTCTTGCAGGGTTGTACCACCTAGACAGATGAGTAACAGCAGAACAAATGCATAATACGATAATATTGTTAATAACATATTCAAGTCCCTTCGTTTGAAAATCACTCTTTATCTATGAAAATTCATCTCATGGGGAGGGGTTCTGGAAAAAGAGGACTAAGACTAATCAAGCTATTGGGCTAAAAAGCATACTGTATTACTAAACCATTACAATTCTATGTCAGGACCGGAGGCTTCTGATTATGCTTCTCAATCTTAACTGAAGCTCACAGCAGCCAATGAAAATGCTTGCTTTTCATTCAATATAAAACGTTAAACTACATATCCCATCATGTCTCATACATAGACACGCCCCCCTAGTCCATAAGAGGCCTCAGCCTGCCGCCATCTTCCTCTTTCTTTGCTGCTCACAGAGCTAAGTGCAGCTTCGTTTACTCCCTCTGATGTTATTTTCGCTAATATGTGCAGGATTACTGTATAATTATTGCGTTATTGAGCGCTGTTTTATGTTATGTTATGCCTTTAAGGGTTTTTCCTGCTTACAGGGAGTAGCGGTGTGTTTTGCGGGCCGCCTCGGCGCCCGTTGTTCTGATTTGTAGAATTTCCTCATTGGTGGCAGAGAGCGCGCCTCCGTGGCGCGTGGGTAGCAAAGCGGTCGCTGACCGGAGGCAGACGGGCACCTTTTATTACCTTTGAGCCTTTATGTTTTGGTCCCGACTTTCCCTCGACGATCGCGCGTCTAGCGCATGCGCAGCTGGCTTCCCTAATCGCCGCTGACGCTAGTACAGGCCGGGTGGCTCTCGGCCGCGACGGGCGCCCCAATAACGCGCTGAATTGGGCTGCCTTTTGGTAGAATTCGGTCGCGTTTGGGCTGCACGTCGCGGCGCGACCCGCAAAATTAGTTACATTCACGCTTGTGCATCGGAGAAGTTAGGAAGGGTCCCTCTGCCTCGGATATCGCCTGGTGAGGTGGTAAAATACAGGAAAAGGCCTTTTCGAGTGTGCACACGCTCAAGGAATTGTGGTGGCCTGGGTCCCTGGCCCATTTTGACTACAGCTTTGCTGAGGGGGTTGAAGGTGTATAATCAAGTGTGCTGTGTGGGCTGACCCCCCCCCCTGACCCTCCTTGTACCCGACCCTGAGGGTCTGCATATAGTGTGATTAACTCCAAGATTATCAGGATGTCAGAAGACCAGTATAATGAGGGGTACAATGACGAGGAGGACGTGGAGACTAGGCAGACGGCTGCCTTGGAGGACAACCTGGTTAGCACCTTGGACGCATCGGTCCAGTCCTCAGTTAGCAGGGCGATGGAGACGACGGTCCCACAGACGGTGCAGCAGGCACTCGCTTCGGCCCTTCGTCCCATAAGACGACAACTAGAAGGTTTCGCCAAAAGACATGGCTTCATTAAACCTCAAAAGAAGAAAGGCGAGGCTACTGCCTCGGGTCATCATTCAGGTGACACTGCCACTTGGCCTCACTCGCAGGCCTTAGCTACCCTACCGGATATGGCGGACTGCTCGTACACAGGGGGCAAAGCCACGGCTAAACGTAAGGTCCATGATACCGACACGGACACGGACACTGCTACCCACACGGATACTGATACAGACACCTCGGAGGATCACAACCCTCCAAAGAAGGCTAAATCGGCGCAGCCCAAAAGCCTGGCGCCTGCTCATACACCCTTCACCTTTGTCCCGACGGAGATAGAACACCCCAGGTCACAGGACTGGGTGCCGCCTATGGCTGTGACTGCCTATATTCATGAGAACCTGCGTAAGGGTTTCCCCAGGGAAGTGCGAAATCGTTTGCGATCTGAGTGCCCTAGGCCCGACATCCCGAATCAGGTGGCGGAAACGCCGGAAATTGACCCCAACCTTCTCACCTTTCTCAAGAAGTTTACTAAGGATCCTAAGAGAGACTTGGATAGGGCTTGGAAAGGGTGTCAGGACAAGATGCTGGACGCCATCGGGCCCTTGGCTAAGATCTTAGAGATGGCATTTGTGGCCAAAGAGACCTCTGTCGTCATGAATCCGGACGTGTTGGCCGGATGGGCCCAAAGACCCATCTGTTTTTTGGGCAACGCTAATTGTGCCGTCTCGGCGGAGAGGAGAAAGTCGTTGCTCATGAAGATGGATTCCAATCTAACAGAGCTCGCAGACGCAGAGCCGGGACCCCTTGCAGAAGGCCTTCTGTTTGGTGACAAGTTCGTCAAGGACGTCTCCAAGTACGTTGGTACCTTTACGGCGCTGGACAAAGCCCAGTCGGGCATCAAGCGCGCTTTGAACCAGGGTGTTTTTCACAGGGCCGGACGAGGCGGGGGTCGCTCGTCAGGCCGAGGAGGTCCTCCAGGCTCCCATAGAGGCGACTTCGAAAGGGGCAGAAACGACTTTGACTCTACCCGTGGAGGAACCTTCTACCCCTCCCGTAAGAGGTTCGGCAAGAACAGATACCAGTCCGGTACTGGCAGGGGGAACTTCAAATACCAGCAAAGCTCAGGTGAGACTTTCAGATATTTACCTTCTTCCTCTGGGGGGTCGGACTCAGCACTGCCTAGGGCGGTGGAAAGAACTTACGCAGGACGCCTGGGTCTTGCAGTCGGTGCAGAGTTTTCACTTGGAGTTTTACTCACGTCCTGTTCAGTCGGACATACCCCCAACTCTCCATTTTTCCCAACTAGAGACCAGTTTTATAGACGAAGAAATTGCGATCTTGCTGCAGAAACACGCGATAGCTCCGAGTCCTCAAGGCCCTCGCGGTTTCTGCAGCAATATCTTTGTTATTCAGAAAAAAGGGGGCGGAAACAGACTGGTGTTGAATCTCAGGGACTTCAATCAGTTTCTGACGTACAATCACTTCAAGATGGAAGGCATCCATCTCTTAACAGATCTTCTGCAGGTGGGAGATTGGAGTGTCCGGCTGGGCCTGAAGGACGCTTATCTCTCTATTCCGATTTTTCCCCCGCATCGCAGGTTCCTGCAGTTCAGGTGGAGAAACCAATCGTTCGAATATTTGGTTCTGCCGTTCTGGCTCTCCTCGGCTCCTTGGTGCTTCACCAAGGTGATGAAGCCGGTAGTGGCGTATTTCCGGGAGAGGGGTATTCGCCTCATCATATACCTGGACGATATACTGATAGTGGACCAGTGCCAGCAGACTCTGTTGCGGCACCTCCAGCTGACCACGACTATTTTGCAAGATCTGGGTTTTGTAATAAACTCCAAGAAGTCAGTCGTGGTTCCCTCCCAGGTTATAGATTTCCTAGGGTTCACAGTGGACTCTGTGATGGCTCAGTTGTGCCTTCCGAAGGACAAGCTGAAGGATCTAAAGAGGGAGATCAGGAAGCTGCTAATCAGCCAATCTGTCTCCCTCAGAGCTCTGGCAAGGATGGTGGGTATTCTGGCATCTTCGGTTCAGGCGATTTTTCCGGGCCCGCTGCATTACAGGGCTCTGCAACAACTGAAGATCAGACATCTTCAGAAGGGTCTCTCGTATTCAGACTGCATTCCCCTCACACAGGAGGTGAGGACAGAATTGCAATGGTGGTTGGGACACGTCGACGCTTGGAACGGCCGAGCGATCTTCGGTTGTCTTCCGGAAATAACGATAGAATCCGACGCCAGCCGTTGGGGCTGGGGCGTGCGTTGTGGCGACATCTCCACAGGAGGGAGATGGTCCCCAGAAGAACTTTCCCTTCATATCAACTGTCTGGAGCTGCTTGCGGGGTCGTTCGCGGTGAGAACGTTGTCCCCGAAGCAGACATCATGTTGTATCCTCATGCGTCTGGACAATATTTCGGCAGTGAGATACATCAACAAGTTGGGAGGCACGAGGTCGTCCATGCTTGTGCAGATAGCCAAAGACTTTTGGCATTACTGCCTTCGCAACCAGATATTGGTCATTGCGGAATATCTCCCGGGCCAGTCCAATCAGGTAGCGGATTGGAACTCGAGGTACCTCAGGGACTTCAGCGACTGGAAGTTGCTCCCGAGGATGTTCAGGTGGCTAGAGGAGATTTGGGGTCCGTTCGAGACGGATCTATTCGCGTCGAGGCTGACGTTCCAAATCCCTCGCTTCTTCAGTTGGAGGCCGGATCCGTTGGCTCAAGCGACGGACGCTTTTCTCCAGGACTGGTCACGGGGGGTGCAGTATGCTTTTCCCCCCTTCTTGCTGATCCCCAGAGCGATGTCGCAGGTGATCAAGCAGAATGCAGAGGTGGTCATGGTGACGCCTTGGTGGACGTCGCAATCTTGGTTCCCCAAGCTGATGCAGTGGAGCTGCGACCTACCCAGACTCCTCCCGGAGTCGATGACGTTGTTGCTGGGCCCTCATCAGGAGAGGCACCCTCTGGTAGCGGAGGGCAGACTTCGGCTGATGGCCTGGAGGCTTTCAGGCAACAGTGGCAAGTGCCAGGGATTTCAAGCAAGGCTGCAGATTTCATCAAGCAGGCCTGGGCACCTTCCACGAGGAAGCGTTACTCCTCGGCCTGGAAAGGTTGGGTGGATTGGTGCGTGGAACGACATCTGGATCCCGTGGGGGCCGGACTACCCCATGTGCTGAATTTCCTGACGGATAAAGCATCGCAGGGTTTGGCCTATAGGTCGGTCAACAACTTCAGATCTGTCATTTCAGCTGGCCATGCCCAGCTGGAAGGGCGTCCGATTGGTATGCACCCGGTAGTTTGCAAATTGTTGAAAGGCATTCGGGTGGAAAATCCTCCTAAACCGAAATATTCCGGTTTGTGGGACGTTACTCGGGTTTTGGACCTTTTTGACAGTTGACCAGCGAACTCGCTTCTTTCCCGGAAGCAGTTGTCGGCCAAACTGGCCATGTTACTTTGCCTCTCGGCTTGCAGGAGGTCATCGGATGTAAGCGCGCTGGACATAACAGGTAGAGTATTTACTCCAGAAGGAGTTTCTTTTCAGATTGTTAGGCGCACTAAGACACTATCTACACATGTTTCTTATAATGCATTCCAGGAGAATGAAAAGTTGTGTGTTGTGCAATGTCTAAAGACTTATGAGGAATGTACTGCGGCTCTTAGGCCTCAGGGCTGTTCGCAGCTCTTGATCGCCTTGCAAAAGCCTTTTAAAGCGGTGGCTGCGGCCACCATTGCCAGATGGCTTTGCTATGTGATGGAGGAAGCAGGCATTGATATCACCATTTTTGGTGCGCATTCTGTCAGGGGTGCCATGGCATCGAAGTCGTTCATGTTGGGTTCCAGCATTCATGATATCATGCTTTGTGCAGATTGGTCGTCAGAATCGACCTTCAAAACATTTTATTATAAGCCGGTGGGGGATATTGCCTCGGTAGTATTTAATAAGCGTTAAACTAGCATAATCAGAAGCCTCCGGTCCTGACATAGAATCACAAATTTGCTAGCATTCGCGACAAGAATTTGCAATTCTATTAAGGACACGGAGGCGAGGATTATCCCACCCGGCATGTATATATGTATATAATGCTTGCCCACCCAATGGTTATGGTGGTTACGGTCTCATATCCTTTCTTTCAGGTTCTGATAAAAAGAGCGACTGAGGCTCAAAGAATGCCAGGATATTTCGCCTGAAGATGTTGTTCTTCGCGTTGGAAGAGTTGAGAAGTTATTCCAAGTTTTCGTTGGAGCTGTTCGCCGAAAGAAAGAGGAAGATGGCGGCAGGCTGAGGCCTCTTATGGACTAGGGGGGCGTGTCTATGTTTGAGACATGATGGGATATGTAGTTTAACGTTTTATATTGAATGAAAAGCAAGCATTTTCATTGGCTGCTGTGAGCTTCAGTAAAGATTGAGAAGCATAATCCTCGCCTCCGTGTCCTTAATAGAATTGCAAATTCTTGTTGCGAATGCTAGCAAATTTGTGACTCTTCGTGTGTACAGCCGACTCACAATCTTACGACAAAAGCATCAAGATCTTGGATTTTTTCACATTTCAACCAGACTACAGGAATTATGCTACAGGGGAAGATCAAATTATGCATTAGTGTTGAAATATTATGCACCAAAATGCGGCAGCTGTTTTTATAGTACTTCACCATTTTGTCATATTTAGGTCGCAGTCTACCACACAGCGCGGCTGTCTCAATTTGCTAAAGAAAGCAATCTGCCCGTTGCTTGCTATTGGTTTTGTGGTTTGTAACTCACACTTTCTTGCTTACCATTTGCTGGATTTATTTGCTTTAGGCTGTCAAGGTTCAATTCATCCCTCCCCTTGTCTAAACTGCATTTACGGTATTCTTCCACAAACTCATTTTCTGTAAACAGGACTATAAATCTTGTTCTCATCACATTTGCTGTGCATTCAAAGAGCGAGGTCAAATCTCAAATGTCAGGTGCTGTCTTCTGAGGGCGCCTGGTACTTTTCTTTCTCTGAACAAAAGTGTGAGGATTTATGTGACAATCTTGCTGGACATTGGGGGCAGGTAAATAAGAGTTTTTTTCTAGCACACAACAGGGAAACAACCTTTACAACGCAACTTTTACAACGCACTACCATTACAATGAAACTTTTACAACGCAACATCCATTACATCGCATGGCATTACAACGCAACCATTACAACGCATGACACTACAACGCATACCACTACAACGCATGTCATTACAACGCATAACATTACAACGCACAACATTACAACGCATAGTACCCTTATACTTTCCAACACTTACCCTACTGTTGCACCCCCTGGAGTTAGAATAGTAATTTTTACCCCTACACTATCCAACACTTACCCTACTGTTGCACCCCCCTGGAGTTAGAATAGTAATTTTTACCCCTACACTATCCAACACTTACCCTACTGTTGCACCCCCCCTGGAGTTAGAATAGTAATTTTTACCCCTACACTATCTAATACTTACCATACATGCAATGTAATGTTATGCGTTGTAATGGTATGTGTTGTAAAGGTAGTATGCGTTGTAATGGAATGCGTTGTAAAGGTAGTTTTTAAAACTTCGTTGTAATGTCATGCGTTGTAATGGAATGCGTTGTAATGGATGTTGCTTTGTAAAAAATGTGTTGTAAAGGTATGTGTTGTAAAAGTATGAGTTATAACGTCATACATCCCACACAACAACATGTAAATGAACTGTGTAAGTATTTCAGAATCTATCAGAAATAGCAAGTCTTTTGTTATTTCTGAAGTGTACTGGAATCAAACCCTTTAATATGATCAGAACAAATTATTACACTAAGGTGATGCAATTTTCACAGATTTTGGTCTGTGTACTGTATAGCTTTATTAGTAAACGTGTATGTACTGGTCATTTCATTGAAAACGTGCTGTCTTTAGTGGCAGTGAGCTATCACACCATGCATACTCCACTCTGGTAAACAGACATAATATCGACTACTGCTGTCTTTAGTGGCAGTGAGCTATCACACCATGCATACTCCACTCTGGTAAACAGACATAATATCGACTACAAAATATCGAATGGACATAATATCGAGTTCAAAATATAGGCTGGACAAAATATCGAATGGACAGAATATAGACATCAAAAATATCGTTTTGAAGGTAAGTAATGTAATATCGGGTGTTAAAAATATAGAAAGTTAAAATATCTAAGTATATAATATAGGTTATTAAAATTATCGAATTTTTAATAATATCGATTTTTTTAGTGTTTGTTATGTTATTATATGTGTGAAAAGTGTGTATTTATGTTAGAATTAATTTTAATTAATGAATTTTGTTTTTTTAATTTTTGCGTAATTTAATTCTGTAGCGGGTTGTGGCTTTATAGGGGAATAGGGTGGGAAGTAATTTAATTATAATTAATTAAATATGTAAATTTATTCATTGGTATTCATTTTTAATTAATTGTTAATTAATTTATATTTGGTAATTATTTAAATTTTAATTGGCAATTAATTTTAATTAATTGATTAATTGCTAATTGTGTTAATTTTACTAATTTATTTTTTGTAGCTGGTTGTGGGTTTATAGGGGGATTGGGTGGAAAGTAATTTATTTATAATTAATTAAATATGTAAAAATATTTATTGCTATTTTTTTAGAATTAATTGTTAATTAATTTTTTATGGGTAATTAATTAAATTTTAATTGCCAATTAATTAATTTTAATTGATTAATTGCTAATTATATTAATTTTACTAATTTATTTTTTGTAGCGGGTTGTGAGTTTATAGGGGAATAGGGTAGGACGTAATTTATTAATAATTAAATAAATAATTCAATTTTAATTGTTTTTAATTTGAATTAATTGTTAATGAATTTAAATTTTTTTTTTTTTTTTTGTCCTCATTAGCCACATAGTCGATCCAGGAGTGCTCCAACCATGAGACCCAATCTCCACTGTGACACCTGAAGACCAATGAATGGTCTCCGAGTACCCAGATAGGCAGACAAGATATCTCAGGCAATGAAGAACCCTGTACGGACAATCTCCATTCAGGCCACTTATTGGCAAGTAGTCCGACGGCGGAATGGCTTGGGGTGCCTCCCTTTGGACAAGGAGATTTAGACCTAATCATTGGACCCGGGAAAAAAAAAAAACCCGGGTTGACTAATTGTACCTTCTCCATTCAATCAGGAAGTCCCAGAATTTCATAGATCGAGGGCTACATATTCTGGTTAGATCTACTTTCGACGTTGCGTGTAATGAAGACAGACACTCTGCATGTGTTGGAGAGTTCGTGCTGACCCAGTTCTTACAGATTTCTCTTCTTGCTAGTAGAATAGCATAATATAAGAATTCTCTTTCTAATCCCTTGATGTCCTCGTTTAGGCCGAAGATGATTAAAGACCATGTCAATGGGATAGGAATTCTGAGGATAGATTCGAGTGATATCTTAATTTCTTGCCAGTAGGTAGCGATATTCGGGCACTGTGAGACGGCATCCCGACAAACCCAACCAGTACTCCGCCCTTTTCCGAACTTACCTCCTTCACCGCCCCCGGGCCTGTCTCCCCGGTCTCTTTCTACCACCATACGGACTCGACCTGAGACGCCAGCAACCCGCCAGAGAGTCACTCGCTTCTTTTCCCCACAGGGACCAACCAGAACAACGGGCCAGAGCGCCTCAAATATCGCGGACTCCGGAAACCCCGCCCCTTTGGCAGCGACAGCACCGGATAAAAAGGAGAACCCGGAAATGCAAGCCGTCGGAGATTTGTGGCAGAAACCTCGGACTGGTGGACGCGAAGGAGAAGAGGAAGGTGACGGAGAGCAGTCGGCTGAAGCAGACGTGTGGACCGAAGAGTGGTGGAGTCCACAGGAGGTGGCTGTAGAGCGGCCGTAACTCACCTGGAGAGTTACGGCGGACCGCGTGAGTGCCCTTAACCTCAGTTATTCTACTCACTAGGAGTCCCCTGTATAGTCCTTGTAAATTCCCCTTCTCTTTAGAAATTCACGTCCCCTGCACTGTAATATAATTGTAAAGCACTGCACTGTTTTGTAATCCCCTTTTCTTTCACCTCCCGACCAAGCACCCTTTTCTTCCTCCAGCCCCGTATCCCTTCCTCCCGGGCCCTTCCTTTCCTCACTGACTCCGTTTTCCGATCCTTCCTCACACACACGGGTGACGGTGGAGATAGCTGTGATCCTACAACTAGGATAGGACTAACGGTCCCTTTTGTTTCTCTTTTGCTCCCTGCCCTCCGTGGATCCTCCCCATCGCCGGACCCTCCGTTGGACCCGCCGAAGACCAAAAGCAGCAACATCGACCCGGAGTGGATCCAGCCCCGGACTTCCTCTTGTTTTCCTTGTGTTCTACCTCTGTGACATTGCCAATAAAACCCCTACTATAGCACACTACATACGGCCTCCTCGCTTGCTTTTCCGGCCCGCTGTACACCCACCCTCACATTTGGTGTCAGAAGTGGGATCAGCCGGTAGCATGGAGGCCGTAGTGAAGAAGATGGCGGAGTCCCAAGAACAGTTTGCCAAGTTGATGGAGCAGTTCCTAAAGACAGCCGAAGACGACAGGGGCCAACTACACGACGTCCTAAAGGGTCAAGGGACCGTCCATGGAGAGGCCATGGAGAAGTTAACAACGGCCCTTGGTCAGCAGAGACCCCTAGCCTCCCTCCCTTCCGTTGTGCTACAGAAGTACGTCCCGGGGGAAGACCCGGACTACTTCTTTACTAACTTTGAACGTCTCGCCCAAGCCGCCAATTGGCCCGCGGACCGTTGGGGGCAATACTTGGGTCCCCTTCTCACTGGCGACCTGCAAGCCGCATACCAGCAGGCCAACATACAGGGCACCACCCCGTATGCAGACATCAAAAGGTGCGTGTTGGAACGACTTGGGATCGACGACGATACCTATAGATTGAAGCTACGCCAGGCCAAAGAGAGGCCCCAAGAGAACCCACGGGCCCTCTCTTTTCGAATCAAAGATCTTGCAAACCGTTGGCTCCGGCCAGAAAACTCAACCAAAGACGAGATACTTGAGAAAGTATATTTGGAACAGTTCCTGAACTCATTGCATCCTGCCACACAGCGGTGGGTGAGACAGCATTCCCGACTCACCCTGGAAACCGCCATTGAGATTGCTTCTGCCTTCAGCCGGGCACAGGAACTCCAGCGGGGCAAGGACGAACCTCCGCACCGGTCCTTGAACGCCGGTACCTCACGGCCTCTCCGACCCCTTCTACAGCGACGACCAGACCCAGCTCCTCTGTTGCCCCCCCCGGTTCTGTTCCGTCCCCCTAATCCAGGACCCCAGTGCTTTGCCTGTGGTGGGTACGGTCACATCGCCCGGATGTGCCCGCAAAAGGAAGAGCCTATGGAGGTCGGGCTCGTAAGGAACTATCTATGCAACCCTCCGGGCACCACACCCCCGGCTTTCCATTATCCTGTCTCTATCAATGGCCAAAGAGTTATGGCCCTTGCCGATAGTGGCTGCCGGCAGAGCGTCCTGAGGCCTCAAGATCTGGCTCACCCAGTCGTTCCTACGGGGACGGTTGCCATTCAGTGCGTCCACGGGGACACCAAACAATACCCCACGACCCGGGTGCATGTCCAGCACCGGCATGACCCCGGGACCTCCCTCACCATTGGTATGGTTCCCGCTCTCCCCGAACCGGCCATTCTGGGGAGCGACTATCCGGGACTGCCTACGCTTCTCCAGGACACCTCAGCCTCCTTATCCCAGTGGTGGAAGGACGCCCCATATCCAGACCAGAACCACCCCACAACGATTCCAAAAACCCCCAAAACCAGAAGCCAGAAGAGAAAAGAGAAGAAGGAATACGTCAGCGCGTTCCCCGCTTTCTCTGACGACCATCCGTGGCAAACGGATAGGGAATTCCGAGCGGCCCAGCAGGAGGATTCCCTTCTTCAAGAGGCGTGGGGAAGGGCCCTCGATCAAGAAGACCCTTTGCAAGTAGGTCCCTACTTCTTTAAGAAAAACGGGTTACTATATAGAAAAGGAGGGCCCCAACAGAACGCCCAGTTGCTTGTCCCAGGTCCCTTCCAGGACAAAGTCCTCTTTCTTGCCCACAGCCACCTTCTGGGAGGTCATTTCGGCGACGAAAAGACCAGTCAGACCATTTTAGAGAAATTCTTTTGGCCCGGGGTGTACCAGAGGATCAAGAACTATTGTCAGGAATGCATTATATGCCAGAAAAACAGCCGATATAGACCACCCAGAGTGCCATTGCGACCCCTCCCTCTCATAGATGTCCCCTTTAGCCGAATAGGGATGGATATCATAGGTCCCCTCTTGCCCTCCCGTAGCGGGTGTCGCTATGCCCTGGTCATAGTGGACTACGCCACCCGCTTTCCTGAAGCCATACCCCTGAGACAACCCACTACCCAAACGATAGCCAAAGCCCTGATCTCCCTGTTTTCCCGGGTAGGGTTTCCCCGGGAAATCCTGACCGATCAGGGCACACCTTTCGTTTCGGCCTTGATGAAGCAAGTGTGCGCCGAATTGGGGATAAAACAAATTCGTACTTCGGCGTATCATCCGCAGACGGACGGATTGGTGGAGCGATACAACGCCACCCTCAAACAGACCCTCAAGAAACTCCTGGGCCTGGAAGCTAAAAGGTGGGAGGACCTACTGCCCTTAGCCCTCTTCGCCATCCGCTGCAAACCACAGAGCAGCACAGGCTACTCACCGTATGAGCTGCTGTATGGGCGTCCTCCGCGTACCCTGCTAGACATGGCACAAGAGGCCTGGGAGGCCGAACCGGATCGCACTCGTCCGCTCCCGGAATACCTTGAGAACCTGAAGACTCACCTCTCCATGATGCGGGATATAGTGAGACAGAATCTCGAGAAAGCTCAAGATAACCAAAAGAAGCAGTATGATAAAGGTACCAGGCCCCGTGAATTCGCCGTCAACGACTTGGTGCTCCTCATGATGCCCTCATCGGACCAGAAGCTCCTGGGACAGTGGCAAGGGCCTTACACCATCCTCAGAAGGGTGACCCCTGTTACCTATGAGGTAGAGATAGACTCCACCCGTGGAACCTCCCAGATATATCATGTAAACCTGCTAAAAAAGTGGGAAGGACCCCGTCCCGTCCTGCACGGAAACCCCGCTCACCAATGTCTCTCTTTTGACTCATGTATTGATCCGGACCTGACGTCGATACAAACCCGGGAAATACGGGAATGTCTGGCATCCCTGAAGACGGTCTTTTCCTCCTCTCCTGGCCGAACCAACATCACAGAGCATGCCATAGAAACAACGCCAGGAAAAATAGTCCGCTTAAGGCCCTATAGACTTCCCGAGGCACGCCGAGAGGTCATACGACAAGAGATAGCCGACATGCAGAAAATGGGAATCATAGAACCCTCAGTGAGCGACTGGAATTCCCCAATAGTCCTTGTCCCCAAACCAGATGGATCGGTCCGTTTTTGTATAGACTTTCGGGAGGTCAACAAGGTCTCTACCTTTGACAGCTACCCCTTACCCCGGGTCGATGAAATGATCGAACGGATAGGCAAAGCAAAGTACATATCGACCCTGGATCTATGCAAAGGGTATTGGCAAATACCCCTCAGGGAACAAGATAAAAAGAAGACCGCCTTTTCCACCCCTGAGGGGTTATACCAGTTTTTGGTTATGCCCTTTGGTCTACACGGTGCCCCCGCCACCTTTCAGCGCGCTATGAACTGCGTTTTGAGACCCCACGCACAATACGCTGGCGCATATTTGGATGACATCATCATCTTCAGTGACAGCTGGCCCCAACACTTGACACATCTGTTTGACGTCGTCACCTCCCTGGGGGCCTTTGGGTTTGCCATTAACCCCGCCAAAACAACCCTGGCGGCGAAAACGGTTAAGTACCTGGGGTACCTTCTGGGAGATGGCTTAATCCGACCCCAAGAAAGCAAAACAGCAGCTATCCGATCCCTTCCCTTCCCTCACACCAAAAAGGATCTTCGAGCCTTCCTAGGTCTCCTGGGTTATTATCGACGGTTTGTGCCAAACTTTTCCCAGAGAGCAGCAGCCCTGACGGATCTGCTGACGAAATCAAACCGATCCGAGGAGAAACTACGGAACCCCTCTCCCGAAGCCTGGCAAGCCTTTGCTGATTTGAAAGAAGCCCTGACATCCAGCCCTATCTTAACACCCCCCGACTACTCCCGGCCTTTTATCCTACAAACGGATGCCTCCGATCATGGGTTAGGGGCTGTGTTATCCCAGAAGGATTCCCAAGGTAACGAAAGGCCTATTCTGTATGTCAGCCGCAAGTTGTTTCCCCGTGAAAAGCATTACGCAGTGGTGGAGAAGGAAGCCCTGGCCATCAAGTGGGCGGTTGACCATCTCCGCTATTATCTGGAGGGCAGAGACTTCGTCCTCTACACGGACCACGCCCCTCTGGAGTGGATGGCCCGGAACAAAGGTCAGAACGACAGAGTCCTCAGATGGTTTCTCTCCCTGCAGCCCTTCCGCTTCACTACCAAACATCGAAAGGGATCCGAACAGGGAAATGCTGATTTCCTTTCGCGATACCCTGCGTCTTCCCCCCCTACAGGAAGGACAGCTAGGGAAAGGGGATGTGAGACGGCATCCCGACAAACCCAACCAGTACTCCGCCCTTTTCCGAACTTACCTCCTTCACCGCCCCCGGGCCTGTCTCCCCGGTCTCTTTCTACCACCATACGGACTCGACCTGAGACGCCAGCAACCCGCCAGAGAGTCACTCGCTTCTTTTCCCCACAGGGACCAACCAGAACAACGGGCCAGAGCGCCTCAAATATCGCGGACTCCGGAAACCCCGCCCCTTTGGCAGCGACAGCACCGGATAAAAAGGAGAACCCGGAAATGCAAGCCGTCGGAGATTTGTGGCAGAAACCTCGGACTGGTGGACGCGAAGGAGAAGAGGAAGGTGACGGAGAGCAGTCGGCTGAAGCAGACGTGTGGACCGAAGAGTGGTGGAGTCCACAGGAGGTGGCTGTAGAGCGGCCGTAACTCACCTGGAGAGTTACGGCGGACCGCGTGAGTGCCCTTAACCTCAGTTATTCTACTCACTAGGAGTCCCCTGTATAGTCCTTGTAAATTCCCCTTCTCTTTAGAAATTCACGTCCCCTGCACTGTAATATAATTGTAAAGCACTGCACTGTTTTGTAATCCCCTTTTCTTTCACCTCCCGACCAAGCACCCTTTTCTTCCTCCAGCCCCGTATCCCTTCCTCCCGGGCCCTTCCTTTCCTCACTGACTCCGTTTTCCGATCCTTCCTCACACACACGGGTGACGGTGGAGATAGCTGTGATCCTACAACTAGGATAGGACTAACGGTCCCTTTTGTTTCTCTTTTGCTCCCTGCCCTCCGTGGATCCTCCCCATCGCCGGACCCTCCGTTGGACCCGCCGAAGACCAAAAGCAGCAACATCGACCCGGAGTGGATCCAGCCCCGGACTTCCTCTTGTTTTCCTTGTGTTCTACCTCTGTGACATTGCCAATAAAACCCCTACTATAGCACACTACATACGGCCTCCTCGCTTGCTTTTCCGGCCGCTGTACACCCACCCTCACAGGCACTCACAAAACATATGTAAATCTGAGGCTGCTGGGAGAGAGCATTTACTACAACATTTCCCGGGTTGGAATTTTGAGAGTCTCTTCGGGGAGTAGTAGGCCCGATGTAGAGTGAAGAAATGATTACGCCTCAGCCACGCTGGCTTGATGATCTTGTAAAGGAGGGTAAAAGATTCCTCCCATATGTCTTCTACCTGGGGTTCTCCCTCTCCTCCCCACAGTTTTATCGGAAGATTGAGGTCGCTCTCTCCATCCTCTATGATATTCCAATATTAGAGTGCGACTTCCTTCCTTCCCACGGGTTTCTCCACTAAGTTGTTTTCTAAGAGGCTGTATTCGCCCATTATTGCTTTTTTCTTCTGTTGAGTTCGAAGCCAGCTGGCGAGTTGTATATATACTAGCCAGGAGATTGGTGGTGTTACTCTGAGCTTGAATGTTTCCCATTTCATAAGGGATCCTTCTACCACTAATTCCCCCCACTGTATTATACCAGCGTCCAGTAGGGCCATTTTAACTGTATTAGAGTGTTGTGATGAAAGCCCGGGTAGTTCCCAAATGGGTGCGTAATTAGAAAGATACCCTATCCCAGCCTTGGATTTGATCTGAGTCCATTCTCTTATGGTGCCCAGTAGTGTCTTTAGTCTGACTTTTTTAAAGAATTTCTGGTGGCCGAACTTGAATAGAAAGCCATTCAGTGGAAGATCGGAGCCCAATAACATTGCCTTAAACATATTGCCATTTGCATTGTCCAAGGGGATCTTAAGTAGCATTCTGGAGTGAGTCAGATGGAAAGCCCAAGCGTAGCATTCCAAATCTGGCAAGGCAAGCCCCCCCTTTTCCCTTTTTCTTCTGTATTTCTTCCAGGCCAATCTGCTGGACTTATAGCCCCAAATAAATGAATTATTATTTTGTTGGCATTTTGAAAGTTGTTTTGTTTCAAAAGTTAGTGGGATGGTATTAAAAATGAAAGTATATTTGGGGAGAATACTCATTTTAACCAAGCTGGTTCTCCCGAAGATGGTAAGCGTGCGAAAGGACCAGGATTTCATCCGGGTTTTGGATTCACGGGAAATCCGGTCAAGGTTGTTTTGAGCCAGGTGATCCAAGTCTTTGGTTATTGTTATTCCCAAGTATCTCATTGAGGATTTTACCGGGAGTTGGAGATTAGTGATATTCCAAGCCATTATTTCCGTCTTCCCGGCATTTATTTCATATCCGGAGAATTTCCCAAATTTTTTCCCTCCGAATAATTTTTTCCCAATTTTTTTCCAATTTTTTTTCCCCTAGTGTTTTATTTCTTCCCCCCCTTTTTTTTTTTTTTTAAGCTTATTCGTGGTTCTGACTCTTATATATTTTCTTTTGTTGTTTGCTAGCTACTACTAAGTATCAATGGGGCTTTTCGAATTCACTAATGGAAACTAATAGCTCATCCGCTTCGAAGGGAGACTTGATATTGTACATTTTGTTATTGTACATTATCCTTAAGAAGGCGGGAAATCGCATCTGTACGGTAGCTCCCAGTCCTCTAAACTTCTCCATCCGCTGGCCTAATTCCCATTGCCTATCCAATGTTGTCTTTGATAGGTCAGATCTTACTTCAAAAGGGAAGTCTGAAGTTTTCAGGGTCTTGATTTTAAGTGCTAAGTTCAGTATTTTTTCTTTTAATGAATATGTTAGGAAGTTTACCAGGATCTTCCTAGGTTTGGCTCTGCTTGGGTTGAGGCGGAAGGGGTCACGATGTACCCTCTGTATATCGGACTCCAATTCAGACACAGATTCTTCCAAATTGAGGGAGTCTTTGAGTATAGTTGCAACAAAGGTCTTTATCTCCCCTCCCTCTTTCCCCTCCGGGATTTTTAGCAGCCTCAGGTTGTTCCTTCTTGAAAAATTTTCAAGGGACTCTACCCTTTCTTTAACATCCTCACCCTCTCTTCGTAGAGTCTGGAATTTAGTTTCAGCATGCTCCAGTTTTGCTTTGAGCTCACCGACAGTATCCTCTAGGCTCCCAGTTCTCAAAAAGAGCCCATCTACTGGTCTCCAGGTTCTCACACATTGATCGGATCTCTGACTGATTTTGTCTCGATTCCTCAAAACATTTTTTTGACTCCTCAAAGCCATTCCTAATCTCCTTCCTCATACTAAGGAGTATAAGTTGGAGGGTGTCATCGCCATCAGTTTCTTCATTCCCCGCAGCACATAGGTCTGGGTCCCTGGCCGCCCCTTCTATCTCGACTAGGTTAGCAGCTTGATGGTCAACAGGGGGCATCGTGTTTGTAACCTGTTCTGCTGGATCTCCCATCTTTACGCCCTCAGCCTGCACCTCTGTCCCTGCTGCCTCCACTGCTATTTCCCCAAAGTTACTAAGTGCAAGTGTAGAGTCAAAAACTTCAGCTGGGGTAAGTGCGTTTTGCGTATTGTTCAGTCTTTGAGGCTCTTTATTTATGTTAAGAACCTGAGGCAAGACCTTTAAATAAGACTTCAATGAGGGTGTAATCCGGGAGGTTTTATTCGTTTTGGAGTTGCCCTTATTATGACTCTCCTTATGGGGTAGTTCCTTCGGGCCAGTGTATAGTAGCTGCTGCCTCTTGGCCCGCCTCGGCGGCCTTTGAGCCAGAGGTTGTGTTGATTCAAACACAGCTTCCGTCTCTGACTCTGTGACAGTTTGTTCCCCTGAGCTTCTTTCGGGTTTTTGTGCCAGTCCTGTATCCCTAAGTCCCGTAGAAGTTCCTAATTATTTGTCTTTGTTACTCCCTTTCCCTTTCCCCCTCGCCTTCCGTTTCCCCAGGGTTCCAGCTGTCTTTGTACCTGAAATCTCTACCAGAGGAAATGATTCACTGTTTACCTGGGCGGGAGCTACATAAAGGAGAACTTGCAGGTTTCCCTTGAAGCTAAACAATTTCGATGTAAGGGCTGGGTTTTGCGAAGAGCTACAATTTTGTTTATCTATGGAGCCAGAGTTTAAAGTAGGTTGTATTTCTCACTTCAGCAAGCTCCCTCCCTGCTGACCCCCCTTACCGCACCATGTGTTTGCTGCCAGCGAGGTTACTTTCCTCGAAGAAATGCTGTGTGCCGCAGCCCTTCGACTTTTTCGCAGCTCCACGGCTGCGTCTCTCCAGCGGTAGGGCGCAGGGAGGAGAGCCCGCCCCCAACACATCGGCAGCTCTGACCTTGGCCACAGCGCTCTGGCGTTCTGCTATGTGCCGGCGTCTCTGGGCCGTTGATCTCGAAGCTGCTCGGCTCGGTCTCTGCTCTGCTACCGATCCGTCTAGCCGCACAGGTCTGATTCGGATTCCGGATCCTTCTCTTGCTGTCTCCTACCAGCTGCCGAAAGTCAGCACAAAAAGGTACTCTGCGACCGATACACCTAGAGAGTCAGCCGGGGCATCTCGACTGGAGGCTCCGTCAGGGACGAGCGCACCGCATTAGCAAGCGGCCGCCATGTTCTCCAATTACTCTCAATCATTAATTTTTAATTGTTAATTAAATAATTGTTAATTTGTAATTAATTTGAATAGGTATCTAATAGTAAAACTTATTTGTAATTCATTTTTTATAGATATTGATTGATACTGTTTTTAAATAATATAAGAAGTATTTACTTTCCCTACTGATGCACTCTCTGGAGTGGGAATAGTAAATTTTACCCCTACACTATCCAACGCTTTCCCTACTGTTGCACCCACTGGAGTGGGAATATTAATTTTTACCTCTACGCTATCCAACGCTTTCCCTACTGTTGCACTCTTTGGAGTGGGAATAGTAATTTTTACCCCTACGCTATCCAACGCTTTCCCTACTGTTGCACTCTATGGAGTGGGATTAGTAATTTTTACCCCTTCGCTATCCAACTCTTTCCCTACTGTTGCACTCTTTGGAGTGGGAATAGTAATTTTTACCCCTACGCTATCCAACGCTTTCCCTACTGTTGCACCCACTGGAGTGGGAACAGTAATTTTTACCCCTATGCTATCCAACGCTTTCCCTACTGTTGCACTCTTTGGAGTTGGAATAGTAATTTTTACCCCAACGCTATCCAACGCTTTCTCTACTGTTGCACTCACTGGAGTGGGAATAGTAATTTTTACCCCTACGCTATCCAATGCTTTCCCTACTGTTGCACTCTCTGGAGTGGGAATAGTAATTTTTACCCCTACGCTATCCAACGCTTTCCCTACTGTTGCACCCAATGGAGTGGGAATAGTAATTTTTACCTCTACGCTATCCAACGCTTTCCCTACTGTTGCACTCTTTGGAGTGGGAATAGTAATTTTTACCCCTACGCTATCCAATGCTTTCCCTACTGTTGCACCCATTGGAGTGGGAATAGTAATTTTTACCCCTACGCTATCCAACGCTTTCCCTACTGTTGCACCCAATGGAGTGGGAATAGTAATTTTTACCTCTACGCTATCCAACGCTTTCCCTACTGTTGCACTCTTTGGAGTGGGAATAGTCATTTTTACCCCTACGCTATCCAATGCTTTCCCTACTGTTGCACCCATTGGAGTGGGAATATTAATTTTTACCCCTACGCTATCCAACGCTTTCCCTACTGTTGCACTCTCTGGAGTAGGAATAGTAATTTTTACACTTCCGCTATCCTACGGTAATAATATTGGATATTATTTAATTATATTATGTCACTATAAATATATGTTTTAACAAATATGATTGTAAAAATATTTTTTATAACTTTCATTAATTATTTAATTATTATAAGGTAATTTAAGTATTTTTAAGTATATTTTAGTAATACATTTTTTATATTAATTTAATTTAACATTGTTTTTAATAAAGTCTATATTTTTATAAACTATATTTTTGTAAACGATATTTTTTACTCAATATTTTTGTACTTACATGTTTGTAGATACAAAGTCGATATTCTGTCTGTCGATATTTTGTCGCCGATATTTTTGATAGTCGATATTATGTCCCTCGATATTATGTCAGTGATCCCTCCAATCTATGCCACTCCACTCTTCTCTGCACCACTCCACTTTACACCACTACACTGTAATCTGCACAACTGCATTCTGCTCCACGCTTCACCACTGAACACCATACCCCTGTACTCTACTCTGCATCCCTCCACTTTCCACTGCTCAACACCCCTGAACTCTGCACCACTCTACACTATGCAACTGCACTCTATGCCAGTTTACGCTACGCCTCTTTATTCTACCCTTTACCAGTCTACTTTATGCCAATGCACTCTTTGCCACTCTACTCTACGCCACTGCAATTTTCAAAACTGCAGCCTACACCACTCAAGTCTAGGCCACACCATTCTACTTTGCACAACTCCACTCTACGCCACTGTACTCTATTCCAATTTGCAACACTTCACTCTATGCCAATACATTCTACGTCAGTGCACTTTACTCCGTAACACTCAACTCTATGCCACTGCAGTCTACACCAATCCACTGTATGCCACTCTAATCTACTCTGCACCACTGCACTCTATGCCACTGCACTCCTCACAACGTTACTGTACGCCATTACACTCTATGCCACTCTACATAATTGCACTCTACCCTGCACCACTCCACTCTATTCCTCTTCACTCTACTCTAAAACAATCTACTCTATGCCACTGCTCTCTATGCCACTCTACTCCACTCTGTGCCACTCCACTCAATGCCAATGCCCTTTATGCCACTTTAGTCTTAACCCCTTCGCTGCGGGGGTTATTTTCCCGCTGTGCTGGGAGGGAGGGGGTCGCGCACAGCGCCCGCATACTCATGACGAGCTGAGCTCGTCATGAGGCACAGCGCTCCTGTGCTCATGACGAGCTCAGCTCGTCACAGGTGCATTATCTGCCGTGGAACGCTTAGCACAGCAGAGGGATTATCCCCGCATGTGAGCGTTCCACGGCTCATGACGAGATGAGCTCGCCATGAGCACCGGAGCGCCGTGGCTCATGACGAGCTCAGCTCGTCATGAGCATGGAAGAGGTTAAACACTGCACCCTGCATCACTGCACTCTACACAACTGCACCCTATGTGACTGCATTCTATGGCACTGCACTATAATATGCATCACTGAAAGCTACAACACTGCTCTCTAAGCTGCTCTACTCCAATATACACCACTGCTCTCTGACACCTTACTCTGGAACACTGCACTCTCCGCCACTGAACTCTAAGCCACTCTCCTCTACACTACACCCCTCTACGCTACTCCAGTCTACGCCACTGCACCCTACGCCATGGCACTCTGCAGCACTGCAGTCTACAGCACTATACTTTACACCACTCTGTGCTACTCTACTCTGCACCACTCTATGCCACTGCACCTTATGCCACTCAATTCTACTCTGTCCCACTGCTTTCTGCATCACTCAGCTCTACACCACTGCACTCTATGCCTCTGCACTCTGCATCACTGTACTCTGCATCACTGCACTTCCCTCCTATGCATTCTGCACCACTCTACTCTATGCCGCTGCATTCTACACCCCTTTACTCTACGCCATTACACTCTATGCAAACCTATGCAACTGAACTCTGCCCTGTACCACTAAATTCTATGCCACTCCACTTTACTCCACTCTACGCCACTGCACTCTACACAAGTGCACTCTGTCACTTCACCCTACGCCACTGAACTATACTCTGTATCACAGTACTCTACACCACTGCATTCTATGCCAATCGATTACTCTGTGCACTGCCCTCTGCATCACTCAACTCTACACCACTGCACTCTATGCCACTGCACTCTGTGTCACTGCACTCTGTGCTTCTGCACTCTGCCCCACTCTACTCTGAGCCACGCTACCCTTCTATGCACTACTCTAATCTATGCCACTGTGTTCTACAATGCTGCATTGTATGCTGCTGATTTCAATGCTACTGCATTCAATGCCACTGCACGGTATGCCACTATACTCTGCAACACTCCACGCCAATGCACTAATCTTCAGTTCTCTATTTTATGTCACTTCTCTTTACATCACTCTATTCGACTCCACACCATGCCACTCCAATATAGGACACTGTCTGCCACTCCAGTCTGCAACAATATACTCCATTCTTCGCCATTCCACTCTACGACACTCCATGCCACTCTCCTCTATTCAACTAACGTTTAGCCATGCTGAACAGCAGCTACACTAGTGTATAACATGTTTTTCTAGAAGTCAGAAAGCATCCTAAAACTTTAGAACCTCAAAAGCTCACCAACAGATCCACCCTTGGCAGTTCAACAGCCTTCTGTTTGGTGTTGAATGGTTCAACAAAGAGCAGTGAGAGGGAATTAAAAAAAGCAAACAGGGGCGGCATGATAAACATGTAAGCATTCAGGGCACAGTTCACCATTTCATGTAATCGCATTTTGCATACCGCATACATTTAATTCGAAACTGCTCCGGGTTAGTACATGAGCTGTAAGTAACACAGCTCTGCAACATACAGAAGCAACCTCTGCTCATTGTTTCCAAGCTGTTGTGTTATGTTAATTTAAAATGTAATCTTATTAGGTGCTAAGCTACCCAAGGGTTTCCCGGCGCCGCCTGTAGCACAGATAAAAGAGAAGAAAGAGTACGAGGAATCTACATATTGAACAACCAGGTTTTTAAGCACTTGCGATAATTCTCATAGATGGTTTCGGTCCGAAGTGCCATCGGAAAGGAGTTCCCCAAAGAGGGGCCAAGACATGGCCACATTTGGACAAATTTAAAGTTAAATGCATGTATGTGCAACCACATACAAATAGACGCACTGCAGTGAGCAACCACCTTCATGATGTCTCCCAAGGACTCTTGGAGACCTGTGTTACGTTTCCTCAATGCTGCTGCCTTCGTGACCCCTAATACTAACAGTATTAAAGGCAGTGTTTAGGGTACCACATATCAAGTCATTGATAGGAGCTACTTTTTCTGACATTACTTCTGTTTGGCATCCAAGATGGAGGTATGAGTAAGGCATGTGCCAAGTAGTCACCCCAAACATGTAGGGCCAGATTTTGCAAATAAACCATGCAACGCAGCAAGTGACCTAGCTGTGCTGCGTTGCATGAAGGGTAGAAAAGAGAACAACTCTCTCTCTGCACTGGCGCACTTTACGCTGCCATGTGACAAGGGGGGTCTCCCTTGAGGTCAGCATAGTTTTTGTGCAGGAAGGGCTTCCTTACTGCGCAAAAAACTATGCTGAAAGGGATGTTCCTCTTTGTATATGGGCTGCAAAATGCAGCACACAAAAAATAGGCTAAAACAAGGAGAAATTAAAATATTTCTCCTTGTTGCGTCAGCCTCAGGGAGGTGCAGGATTTTACAAGTGTTTATAGATATGAATTTGCATCAAAATACTTGAGTGGATGCACATGAACGCCCATGCACTACCCATGGAACCCCTCCTTGATGCAAAATAACACAAAGCAGTGGATTGCACTGTGCTGCATTTCTTTAGGTTACAATCCACCACAAATTGTGATTTACATTGGATTGTAACTTCCAACCCAACACTTTGTGTCCGGTCTGCATTAAAAAGTAACACAAACCTGACACAAAGCATTTGTAAATCTGGGCCACAGGGTGCATTATATGATTGATCCACAGAGATGGGTAGGAGTGCAAATAGAAGCTTTAGATATTAGAGGTTACTAAACAGGGACAATTTCAGAAATTTCGACAATCTAAGATGGGCATACCTAAACACAAAAATTCAGGAACAAGATGAGACACAAATTTTTGATTACATTACATTTCTGGATTATTCTCAAGGGCATCAAGTGGAACGATCCATTATAATAATTAGATGAGATAGTATATAGAATATCAGTGAATGTTTGTGTACAGCAGAAAGCAACACAAAAGGCTTTTGACTTCTCTCATGGTAATCTGATGCCTTAACAGCGTTGTCTTTCCGTTTTTCAAAGGTTATGGTTTTGCCATATGTTAACCCATGTAATGTGAACATTGATCAGTGGAAGTTGCACTACACTAAAGGAGGGTGGCCTATGCAATGGAAGGCCCCAGCCTGTCAAATGTGTCATAGTCAAATGGATCTGTGATTGATGCTTAACTCTCCCATTAGATTTTTTTTTAATTTCAAATATTTTTATTGAATTTAAATAAAGAGAAATAACCACAAATGACAAAATTGGCATAATACAAGAGAGAGATATTTGTGTCAAATTTGTAAACTAACATTGCATAAAATTTGTGATGTATCAATAATTAGAGTTCCAAAACCTGTATATACCAAAGATATAAAGAAACAGAAAAAGAAAAAAGCCCTTGAAAAAACAAAAGAAAAGAAAGAAAAAAGAGAAAAGAAAGAAAACAGAAAGAAGTAGAAGGAAAATAGATAATAAACAACAAGAGGAAACCTGTATTAAGGGACTAGTAGCATTAATATACATCTATTGGGAAATTTACTATAAGCACAAAAATGCCTGAACAAACCATCAAATATTGCAGAAATAATATTACAGAGAAAACAAACAGTCTAATAATTCACAGGGGTTTGTGTGTATTGAAGTAAATGTCCAAGGAATTCCATAGTGGTCTAGACGATTGTTTCCATGGAGAGCTGTGTAGCGCAATATTGTCTGCACCCCTAAGATGAATAACCCAGTTCATCCATCCTTTATATGAAGTTTTGTGTGTTTCCTTCCAATTATTAAGTATCATCTTCACTGCTGACGTAAGTAAAAAATCCAAAAGTGCTTTGTCCATATCATTACATGAATCAACCACTAAAAAACCAATAGTTAGTACAGAAAACTCTCTTTTCAACTCACATTCTAATATTTTAGAAAGAAAGACAAAAACCTTGTCCCAAAAGGACAACACGGTCTTACAATGGAAAATAAGATGAGCTAAGTCCCCAGTTTCCTCTTTACAGTTCCAGCACAATGGGTCATCGTGGATACGAAGAGAGTGTAGTCGAGTGGGGGTCTAAAATGCCTTATATAGCAGCCAATATTTAGTTTAGAAAAGTACAGGGGATACTTTATTACCGGTTATCGAATTCCACCCTTGTGGCCATAAAGAGTCGGCTATCCGGTCAGTAGAGAGAGAATTCCAATAAGCAATAATATCATCATTGAGTTTGGAAGTTTTAGGGAGGAGAAGTTTGTAGATATGTGAGACTTGATGGCTGGGTTGATTAATCAGTGTCACAAACGTTGGTAAGGATGGAAGCACATTATGAAATTTGGCTTTAGTTATTGCCCCTCTTACCTTTATAAAATTATAAAATTCTATGTTATCTAATTTGTAACTGGTTGAAAGGTCTGCAAATGTTACAGGATACGAAGAGTGTTCCAACTGATAGGGGAAGAAAATACCCAGATCGATCCAATCAACAAAGTTTAAGCTTTTCCCTTTGTATACCACTCTACGATTAAGCCATAAAGATTCCATCTTAGATCCCCTAATACTTGCATCTAACTTCTTATCTATTAGCAGAAGTGCCAATTTTGTGTTTTTGCTGATAGATTTTGATCTACTTGGATAGAGTTGGTTGGAGGTAAGCAATGCCAGCGGATTGAGATTATCAAGGATGGATTTCTCTACATCTAACCACACTGGATTATAGTGGACAGGGGGTGAGATCCAATTAGAACCTTGTTTTGAGGAAACGCTGATTGATATAACATTACCATTTTTATATAAGATTCTCCCAGATTAAAGACATGCATGCATTGTTCTAGAAAGGCCCAAGAGACCATATCAAAGGCCTTCTCCGCATCCAATGTAATAGCAATAGCTGGATTTAGTTTAAATGCATTTTCTAAAACATGACATAGCAAACGATTATTATCGTTAGACATGCGACCTTTAAGGAAACCTACTTGTGAATTATTTATTAAAAGTGTCAGGACAATGTTAAGTCTTGTGGCTAGAATTTTTGAATATATTTTACAATCAACATTGATGAGGGATATTGGTCTATAGTTCTTGGGGAGCAGAGGATCTTTCCCTTCTTTAGGTATGACCACTATGTTGGCTTCTGTCATAGAATCCATGGTGCGCCCTTCATTAGCTACATTATTAAAAACTCTCAGCAAAGTAATTTGTAGTTGGTCTGAAAAAGTTTTATAGAAGGTGGCTGTAAAACCTTCTGGGCCTGGAGCTTTATTATCTTTCAAAGTTTTTATCAAGTTCGTAACCTTCGCAACACTGATTGGTTTTCCTAGTGCTAGTTTATCTGTGTCAGGTAATTGGGGCAATCTGAGGCTATTCAAGTATTGGGTAAATTTTTCTAGGTTAAGATCCTGTCCCTTTTTATATAAATTCTCGTAAAAGGATTAAAAAAAATAATCTTTTTATTGACATTTAAAACAACATAAAAGGCATTAGGTGACGTGTAATCAAGCATAACAATTGTGCATACTTTTCCATGTCAAACATATTATCTAGGATTTTACACTGGGTCAGGTGACTCCAACGGCACATTATGCGGAGGAGTACATATATCCCCCTATAGGAATTCCATGCACCCCAGACTTTACCCCACTTCCGGGGTCGACCCCTAGCCACAAACACAGATCTCTCTCTGTACATGCACCTATCAAGATCTTCCATCCATTTCCCTATCTGTGGCACCTGGTTAGCTCCCCATAATTGTGCGATGTTACGCTTGGCTATCATGCATGTCAGTGTCACCCAGTGTTTCCCGTGTATGTTTAGGTCGGTCGGCTCCCATATATTAAGGATACATCGTCGGGCCTCTATCGGCACTTCCACCCCATCACCTCACGTATCTTGCCATGTATTCGGACCCAGTAGTCCTGTATTTCGGTGTAATGCCATAGAATATGTATAAAAGTACCCGTCTCCCTACAACCTGTACGACACCTCCCATCATTCACCAAGCCCATCCTTACTAGCCGGGGACCCGTTACATATGAGCGGCGTAGGATCTTGAATTGAACTAGCCTTAGTCTCATTTGGACCGCTACCACCCTGGGGGAAGACACTGCCTCTCTCCAATCCTCATCTTCCAGCACAAAGCCATCCTCGCTCCATTGACCTCTAATTTGAACCAGCGGGTCCTCTATATGGTTAATCAGCTCTTTGTAAATTAGAGAGATAGTCTTAATAGGGAGGTGACCGTCCAACACTCGATCCTCCAATGGGAAGCCTCCGGAAGCTCGGTCCCCAGGGGAATCTTTGCCACCAAGGCATGCCTAATCTGCAAATATCGAAATCTTTCGCTCTCCCGTAACTGGTGTCTGTCCTGCAGCGCTTCAAACGTGAGAATTCCATCCTTTCCCCACATATCTTTGACCTGAGAGATCCTGACTAGATCCCATCTATCAAAGCCCTTCGATTTCCACAGACTACCGAGGTCCTCTGAACTCCATAGCGGGGTGGCAAGCGTGATCTTATCATCCCATTTAAGGTGCCGATTAGCTGAGTGCCATACTTGAACTACATGTGCTGCCGGTCCTACCAAGAGGGGCCCTTTCTTTCTAGCATACGGGGCCCTTGTATAATCTCCGCCGGGTAACTGACCCCTGTCCATCGCATACCCAGGATCTCCTGGAGATCCGTAGATCACATGGTTAATCACCGCTAGCTGGGAGGCCCAATAATACTTCCGGAGGGCCAGCAGTCCGATCCCTCCATCATACCAGGGCAGGGTGAGTTTGTTGAGTGCGATTCGCGGTCTGCCTTCCCAAAGGAGTTGCCTCTGGAGAAACTCTGTTTCTCTGAATACGAGGGAGTCACTGGGTCCATTGCATTTTGGAGAACATAAAAAAAGCGGGGGAGCGCCATCATCTTGACCAATACCGCGTGACCCAATAGGGAAAGTGGCAACGCCCTCCACCTTGCTACATCTCTACGGAGTCTGTCAAGTGGTGGCCCAAGATTATTATCAAATCGCAGCCGTGAGTCCTTAGTTACATAAATGTCTAAGTATCGAAATCCCACTGACTCCATCTGTAATGGACAGGAATCTGGGACAATCGGAGGTTTTCCGCTAAGAACAAACAGCACTGATTTCCCCCAATTAATGGCAAAGCCTGAATATCTACCAAATATGGCCACTACATCAAGAAAACCGATCAAGGACTCCCTGGGGGACGTAAGATAGAGCAAAACATCATCCGCATAGAGGGAGATTTTATCCTCCCACTCGGAGGCCTATCTCAATCCACGAATCGTCCTATCCCATCGAACCCATGCCACGAGAGGCTCAAGTGCCAATGCGACCAGCAGCAGGGAAAGGGGGCATCCCTGCCTCGTGCCCCTTCCCAAAAGGAAATCATCTATGGTTGTTCACCACCACTCTGGCAAGAGGGCCCGAATACAAAAGGCGGACCCATTCGATGAATTCTTGCCCCATACCCATCTTGCCCAAAACCGCATATAGATAGGGCCATTCCACTCTATCAAACGGCATAGTTGCGTCCAACGAGAGCAAGACCGCTGGTTCATGTATCTGTGCCGCTCCAGCTATAATTCCATGCAATCTCTGAATGTTAAGGGCTGTGTTGCGAAGGGGCATAAAGCCCGATTGATGCGGATGTACGATGGTGGTAATCACCTTGACCAGCCTCGTTGCTAACAATTTTGCCAGTATCTTCGGCTCGGCATTCAAAAGTGAGATCGTCCGATAGGAAGAGCACCGTCCTTGTATGTAACGACTATGTTTGCAACTCATTGATCATATGGGAGTCGGCCTTCCTCCCTACTTCCTTCAAACATCTCTCGGAGAAACGGCGCTAGTCTGTTGGCATTTAAGTTATAAAGTTCTGTGGGGATCCCGTTAGGTCATGTGGCCTTCCCGGAATGCACCACTCTAATAGCCTGGGCAACCTCAACATTAGTGAAAGGAGAGTCCAGGTACTTCCTGTCATCCTCCGAGAGCGCGGGCATTTGTATGTGTCGCATCATGGCCTCGTTATCAGCCTCCATGTATTTATCCGCGGCAGTGTACACCAAACCTTAATATGTCGCGAACTCTTCCGCTATCTGCTGCGATTCCGTAATACTACCCGAACTCTCTGTCTGCAATTCTGGCACCATCTGGACCCCCACTCTCCCTTCTCCAAACACGCGATCAACTTCCCCGCCCTATCTCCATGTTCATACACCCTACTCTGAGTGTCCGCATGCTGTTCCCCGGCCCTCCCACGTGCCAGGCTCCTATATTCATCTCTTAGGAGACACAGTCGGTGTTTCTCCTCCGGGGTACTATCTCCCGACTCCTCCCCTTCCAGTGTTGCCAACTCTGTCTCGATTCTGTTCGCCTCTGCGTGGCCCTCCTCTTCTTTCTGGCGATTAGCGATAGTACCTCTCCTCGGATCACAGTCTTATATGCCTCCCACAGGGAACTACCTGACTCCACAGTTCCTACATTAGTTTGAAAATACTGATCTGTGATCTGCACGATTTCTTTTTTGGTGGCTGGGTCTCTTAAATGCCATGCACTTATGGAAGCTATCCGACCCACGTCTCTCTGACCCACCTCTACTCTAAGCCAGAGAGGTGAATGATCAGATATCCCTCTGCCCTGATGCCTCACCTCCCGAATCTCCACCAGCTGCAACGTCGGCACCAGGATATGGTCTAGCCTTGATAAGGAATGATGGGCGGCTGAGGCGTGAGTGTAGCACCTTTCCCCTGGATGACGCTGGGGCCACCCATCTGCGAATCCCATGGTTTCCATGAAATCTGATAGCCACCTTCGCGACAGTGGGGGGGTTCTAGCTGGATGTCTCTCCAGTTTGCCGTCCACCACTGAATTGAAGTCCCCTCCCACTATCAACAACCCCATGGGTATTGTCAAAAAGATTCTGCACATGTCTCGAAAGGTGTCCACCTGAAGGGCCGGGGGGACATATATTGACAAGAAGGTAACAGTTCTTCCCTCCCACAGCCCCGAAACGCCAATGTATCTGCCTCTAGTATCCTCCCAAGTGGCCTGCATAGTCAACGGGAAGAAATTCCTGACCAATATCCCTACCCCTCTAGATCCTGTGGTGAAACCGGCATGTGCAACCAGTTTGTACCCACCCTTATGCAGCGCCATACAACGGTTACCAACCAGGTGGGTCTCTTGCAGCAACACAACATCTGGGGAGTGTCTCCTGGTCAACTGAAAGACCATCCCCCTCTTTATCTTGTCCCCAGCCCATTCACATTCCAGCTGAGCGTGGCTATCCCCAGCCCTGACTTACTAGAAGACATGGAATTGGTACATCATTTCCTCGACACCCAATGCCAAAAATAACCCAAAATAAAAACCAAACTTCAATCCTGCTATGCATTGTAAATTCAAAATTACTGAAAAATCCCGCAGTCTCCCGCCTCCCCAACTCCTGCCCCACCTCCCCCCACCCTGCACCCCTGCCTAAAGCTTGCGCTCATCCCCACCCAGTAGTGTGCCTGTCGCCCCAACCTACTCTACAACTAACTAAACGTAGAAATGGAGGAGGGCCTAGGAACAACCCTCGCTTCTCCCCCCCCCATGCTGCCCGGATATAATCAATTCCCCAAAATGATCACTTTGGATTAGCAGCATCAGAGAAGCAGTGCCCCCCAGCCCTCCCCGTGTCACACTCACGATACATTAGTCCCGTTTCGGACCCGTGCCCCATTACTATTGTTCGTGCACCTCCTCTCGGGATTGACCCTCAGTTTCTGTCGCATATGCGCTGTCCAACCAGTCCGCCGCCACTTCAGGATTGTCGAAAAACCAAGATTTCCCATTATGCTCCACTCTGAGGCGGGACGGGAACATCATTCCATATCTCATTCCCTAATCCCGTAGTCACTGTTTTACCGCTAGAAAGCTCTGCCTCTGTTTTTGCACCGCTTTTGTGAAGTCCGGAAAAAAGGAGAGGGTCGCATTTTCAATTCGCAGTGGAGGCCCCACTCGGGCCGCCTGAAGTATGGCATCTCTCTCACGGAAGTTGAGGACCCTATCAATCATAGGTCGGGGGGTGCCCCGGGTCTGGCCCGGCCGCCGTGGACCCTATGAGCTCTCTCAACTGTGAAGAAGTTACTGAGGCCCTTCGGTTGTAGATGTTTAAGTACCAAATCCTCAATAAACAGGTCAGGCGTCTGTCCCTCCAACTTTTCGGGCACTCCCAGGATTCGAACATTATTCCGCCTTGCCCTTCCTTCAAACTCATCCAGTTTAAGATCCGCAAGAGTCCTCGAGGCCTTAAGATCACGTACCTCCTGCTGCAGTTGATTGACGTCATCAATGAGGCTGGTCGCTTTAACCTCCAGCGACTTTACTTTCGCACCAGTCTTCGTGAGATCCGGTCTAATCAGCCCCGTCTCTATGGTAACAGTGTCAAGCTTGGTATCCAGGGCTTACATTTTCTGGCCCAGGGAAGTCTTGACTCCCGTTATAGCTGCCATAAGATCTTTGAGAATTGGCTCAGTCACTGCCAGTGCGTCATCCTCACACCCCCCTTGCACCCTTTTGGCCTCCACTGGGGAACCCTTCGGGAAGGTGTAACGTTCTAGTCTATTAGACCGGACGTTTCTAGACCCTTTAGTGTTCCGGGACAAAGTTTTGTCTGGGTCCGTTTTAGTCGCCATTTTACACCTTGATTACCACCAACGCCCCAGCTCCAGACGATCTCGTGCAGCGTGCCCTTTACCTCGAGCCCTCCGGGGGCAGACCCGCCAAGACTCCACCTGGCAGTCCACTGTCAGTGTGTCCCCTCTGGACCCGGCCGCTACCTCGCCGACAGAAGCCCTGTTCAATCTTCCGGGAACCCACCACCACACAGTCAAGAGTTACCGACTGTTGTGGGCCAGCAAGTAGGCACTACGCGACCACTGAGTACACTACTCCTATGGGCCCTCCAAACTATCTACGCCTTGGCCGGTCCCAGTCCCCCTGCTGTGGTTTCTGGGTATACTGAGGGTTATTTAGGTGCCCCTCGATGTGTCCTGGGTCACTCTTGCTGCTCCCAGGTCCTCCCAGGATCACAGGTCCTGTTGTCACATGCCCCCTCAGTGAGGGGGGCGCCTCCCAGGGCCCCCAGTACAAATGGGTGCCACAACGCAAATCTCTGCCACTCCTGCAGGAATCCCCGACTTCAGGAGTGTCCCATGTATGTGTTCTCCAGTTTGTAGTGCTTCGGGCCCTGGGACAGTCATTCGGGGGGAAGCCTCCAGCTTCCCCTACTAGAATCTTTGGCTACACCAAGGTGAAATGATTGGCCCCAACCACGGGCCTCCCCTGCATCGGGGTCAGGCACCCCGTGTTCAGCCGGCCGGTCCAATACCCGGCTCCCATGGGTGCGACCGCGCAGCCCGCAGCGCTTGGCTCCCGCTGGGCCGCACAATGTTTATTTGGCCGATGTTCGGGCGGGGCCGGGTCCACAGCGCCCTCCGGCCTCGCTGTTGTTGCACTCCTAGACGGATCGCCTACTACTCGAGGCCCCGGTCTGAGCGCCAGACAAGGCCCCAGCCTTTCAGATGACGCCTCTCCGTCACCGAGCCTTGGAGGAGGGCCGTTCCTTCACCGGAGGACACCACTTCCCTTTGCATACACGGGGGTAGGGCTGGGGGACCAGGATCATGACAGGATGTGGCAGCGGGCGAGAGGGATCGGCGGAGCGGACCGTCTAAGCGGCTATCTTAGTCCCCGGCTCGGCTCCTCCCCTCGTAGAAGGATTTAAAAGTGTTCAGATTATCTTTCTGTTTTGTATGTGTACGACCACTGATATCCTTGATGGACAAAATAACATTCTGGTTCTGTTTGTGCTTTAGATATGAGGTGAGTAATTTGCCCGCCTTATTGGCTTCATAAAGATTAAGAGCTTTAAATTTGTTTACCCATGCACCCACCCGTTCGCTTAGAATTTTATTGTATTCATATTACTTTTGCGTTAGTGACGTGAGGTTAGAATTATCTTTTAAAGAAATGGCATGAGAGAACGCCAAGGATTTGATTTCAAGTTCTAATCTACCTAATTTGATATTAATCTTTTTATTTCTTTTTGTTTTAATTTCAATAATTATTCCCCTAACAGTAGATTTCAAAGCATCCCATAGGGTATTAACATTAGTCTCAGTAGTGTCATTATGCATGAGATATTCTATAATTGCTTCCTCAATTTTCTTGTTGTCCTCAGGGTCTGATAAGACATCATTATTGAAACGCCACCTTTTTGGTGAAGGTTCATTATGACTGCCCGCCAGTTTAACACTAATGCATGAATGATCCGATACTAGCTTAGGGAATATATCTGAGTGTTCAATTAAATGCGTGACTGAGCCTGAAATAAGAACGTAATCAATTCTGGTATACGAATTGTGTGGAGCAGAATAAAAAGTATAGCCTCTGGAATCCGGGTGTTGAAGGCGCCAGGCATCTTTGAGATTAAACTTAGAGCATATAGTGTGAACTATGGCATGCGATCTGTTGGGGTGGTATGTGCAGTTGGATTGTCTGTCTATTATTGGATCTAGCGGAATGTTAAAGTCTCCACCAACTATGATAAGGTCCTCCTGAGGAAGATCCTCTATAGTTTTTGATATGCCTTCCCAAAAGTCTGGATCATCTCTGTGTTGGGGCCATATATATTCACCACATGTATGAGATGTTCTCCTTTCCTTAGGTGGGTAACCAAAAATCTACCATCACTGTCATGAGTTTGTGATCCTAGCGAAATATTAGCTGTTTTAGCTATCAGGTTTTCACCCTGTTCCTTTTATGATCCACCAGTGAGCAAGTAATTTGTGCAATCCAATTATGCTTAATGAAAGTAGCATCCTCCTTAGATAATTTTGTTTCTCGTAATAAAATAATGTCACCTTTGGTTTTAACTAAACAATCAAATATTTTTCGGTGTTTATCTGGGTTATTAAGCCCTTTAACATTTAATGATATGATATTGATCTCTTCTGCTAAATTTCATTTTTCATTTTCATTTATAATCTTTATTTCGGCCCAATCGAGCCATAAAAGATACATAAAAACAAATGTTACAAAGATAATTTATACTCTTACAGGTAGCACAGAAGGCATTAGGAAATCGTAACATTAAAAATCTAATTTAAATAGGCTAAAAAGGCATCTGGTTAAGAACACATGGAATCATACATTTAAAGCAATTTGTAATAATTTCCTATAACAAAAGTACTTTTAAAATCTAAAATATATGGACATAATAGCAGCAACAATTTGTAAGCGATTACAACACACTTCAATCACTGGTTTCAGTATAGATTTAAGTACTTACATCACAAATTTCATTATAAATCCAAACCCACTTTTTTGCGCAAAAAGCTTTTTGCCAATAAAAATCTACTGACACCAAAAACTATCACCTGTCTGGTGTCGGTCTTAAGGATCCTTTCCACTTCCTTATAGGAGCGCACACCCAAAATTTGACAAACAGGTGTGATCCATCTTTTCCTATGTACCTCATAAAAAGGGCAGAAAAACAGGATATGAGCTTCATCTTCTTTTGTGTGACTCCTGTATAAAGTGCATAAATCACAGGTCTTTTCGTTACACAAACTTGTCCACCTAGCAACAGTCTGATTTGTTTTCAAGGTACCATACCTTAGCTTCATAAACAAAGTTTTAGCCAAAGGCGGTTGAACCTCATCTAAAAACTGTATCTTTAAATACAAGGAAGCTATTTGTCAAGGTTCCACCTGTTTGATCATTGGAGATACTACTATAAATATATGCCCAAAATGCAGTTTTAAGTAATTTTTTCGAGTCTTGGGTCAATATTGACAGTTCCTCCCAAAACTGTGTCAGGCCAATTCTTTTTAACCATGTGCGCACGTGTTTTAGCCAAACGTTTGTAGTGTTACAATCTATTCTCATTTTTTCCTGAAGACCATTTTTATAATCGTCTAACTCTGGTGTACACCAGAGTCTCACCCACAAGGATAACGGTCGCAGGATGGCATAATGGTCAGTGCGCTTCATATTTAGGTCTAGCATTACAGGTAATAAGGGAGTACTAGTTGGCAGTCTCAAGAGAGCCCTAAAAACTTGTTTTCACTTGTTGCGAAAACATTCTTACACATGGCCCACCATATTTCTGCCCCATATAATGCCGCAGACTGGGCCTTAAACTGAAAAACCTCTAGTGCCGGAGATACTGCCTTGCTAACACTCTCTCCATGTTTTTTTCACAATAGGCAATATATTCTGTTTTAGTAACATTTTACTTTTTTCTAATTGGGTTTTCCACATTAGCTTAGATCCAATGAAACTCCCAGGTATGTAAAATTCTGTACAGCTTCTATTTTTTCGTTATTTAGCATTAAGTTACCCCTAAAAGTTTTATGGGGATTTATGGCCATGTATTTGGTCTTATTAGTATTAATTTCAAGGCCCTTCCTATTGCAATATAGTTGGAATAAGTTTAAGAGAGATTGCAGTCCTCTAGGGGGTTGAAATATCAATATGGTGTCATCTGCGAATAAAAGGGCAGAAACCCTTTGTCCATTCAATTTCGGGATATCATTATTACAACCCTCCAGGTAAGATGGAATGTCATTAACAAACAGTGAAAAAAATGTGGGGGCCAGCACGCATCCTTGGCGTACTCCCCTCTTGATTAGTATAGCTTGAGTTAATTCACCGTTTGGGCCCCATCTCACTCTGGTATAGTTATTTTCATGCAGCCTTATAATCTGGTGCAGAATACAATCAGGGAGCCCTAAGGAATGCAGGGACTCCCATAATATTTCACGGGGTATGAGATCAAAGGCTGCCCTATGATCCACGAATGCCACATACAAGTGTCCCTTCCTTAAACTAACGTATTTCCAACAAAGGCAACAGAATCTGAAAACCTGGTCTACAGTACTTATTCTCGATCTAAAACCCGCTTGAAACATCGTGAGAATAGAATTTCATCAATCCATATATTCATACGAGCTAAAATATGCCTTGCATAAATTTTTTGTAAAATATCCATTAAACTAATGGGACGATAATTCCCTGGGTTACTCCTATCGCCCTTCTTAAAAATTAGTACGATTTCCGCCCCTCTCCAGCTATCCAGCAAATCCTCACCTGCCGTTAAAGTATTACATAAGTAATTGATATAAGGTGCCCACACATTAATTTCATGCTTGTAGAGATCACCCGGAACCTTGTCAAATCCGGGTGCTTTTCCATTTTTAACTGCATTAATAGCTGCCACTGTTTCTTCCAATTTGGAACGCTGTCAATTAACAAAGGTGTATCCTTATCCAAAACCCCAATATTGTCAGGTGCCCTATATAATTGGGTGAAATGTTCAACCCAAGTCAATTCGTCGAGAAAAATATCTTTAACCACTCCTCCTGTACGGTTCCCCTTTGCCACCAGTCTCCAGAACCCCACTTGGTCCTTATTCTTGGCTGCCATGAACAAATCTGTCCAACTTCCCTCGTCCCAGTTTGACCTTGCCTTCTCTTGTACTTTCTTATAGTCTCTTCTAGCCTTCTTGATCTCAGTAGAGTCCTTCATTTTAATTGCTTTTAATAATCTGGCCTTGCCATTTCGGCAATCCTTGTAATACCAAGGTTTCTTATTTGCCATGTTTTTTATATTTTTAGTTACTTTTCTTGGCATTCTTGTTACCAGTGATACTAATGATTCAAACAACCCATTGTGTAAATTTACAAAGGCATTCCCTTCAAATGGTGTGCTCAAATGCCTAGCAATTGTTTCCGACAGTAAGCTATAGATTTCTGCTAACACCTCGCCATGTTCTAACATATGGGCCCATTTTAATGAACGACGATTGTTAGTAGCTATTACAATATCATTACTTACATTGGCTGAGTCAACTACTTCGTTATTGTCCATGATTGTATTAGACAATAAACTACTGGAAACTAACAATTCGAGCGGATAATGATCGCTCTCTATCCTAGGTAAGATCTCTAGGTATTGTACATGAGTCCAGATATCAAGGGAGGCCATGACAAAGTCAATTTTGCTTTGGCAATTATTCCTATTAAAAGTGGGGACTTTTAGTGAGTCTGATGGTAATCTTCCATTGCATGCCCTCAGTCCATGGGTAGCTGTTAACCTCATGATTTGGACAGCTAGCGCAGTGCAAGGGACCGGATTGGTGTTGTTAACCATGGGGATGTTTTTGGCACTATCTTCGTCCTCAAAAATATCGCCAAGCCCTATGATAGGCTCGAAATTACAATTCAGATTGCCACCTAGTAGTATGCTTGGTCTCTCATTCAAACAATTTAAGAATGAGTCCAGCATTTCAATTATCGGTGACTCTTTGGATAGGGGGCCTGGTCTGTTATACACATTGAATAGGTATAGCACCCTTCCTTCCTTTGTGTTTATCCGTATCCCGAGTATATCTAGTGAGTTAATATTTAATACTGTTATTCTAATCTCAAGGGTTACTTTCACCCATATTACAAGCCCCCCCGAGGGTGTACCTCTAGTAGATGGAACTGCATCCACATTGAATGTTTTGTACCCCACTCTATGTGGGATTTTTAACGCCCAGGTTTCCTGTAAAAGACAAATATCGCTCGTTTCGATGTACTCGTTCCATTCCGGGTCACTAGTATTTTTCCTGAGCCCCGCTATATTCCATGAAATAAGCTTTATTCCTGGGATATTATTACCACACATAACTATGGGGGATTCATCTGGCAGAATATTGGTGAGACTCCAATTATTGTCTATCAGAGCTACTTAGTCACCCACGTTCAATACCGTTTTTCCAGTAGCCAGCCCATTCGCATCCATATATATCTAACAGTCCGTTAACACTTTGGTCTGTGATACAATTTCTAAGCCCACCTTTGCCCCCTAATTTCTATTGATGTCGATGAGATCTCTATTCCATCCACCAAACCCATTGACGAGTTCAGTCAATCAACTGCTTCCAGGAATGAAAGTTCCTGGAACCTATTCAAGGTTTGGTAGGGGAAAGGAATTGTCACATTGGCGGGATACTTCTTCTTCATCCGGTCTATAGAAGAACCCCAAGGGGAGGGCATGGATGTTAGTTTTCTGTGTCGGAATCTCCTCCTGTACTCTTAGGAGATTGCGAACTGTGTGGGGACGCCTGAAGTTTACAACTATACAATCGTCTTTCCTATGGTACCCCATCCATCCCACCCTACATACCATTATAATTTCATTCATTTTATATGGCCTAAATGTTTTATGCTTTTGAAGTCAGTCTACCACCTTGTTTCTTAGGTTTGCCCATGTTTCAATTTGGTCCTTCCTTAAGGCCGGAATGCCAGTTAATATTAAAACATATGGACATACAGCTGGAGGTAGATGTAGTATATCATGGTTAGGGATCAAATGAGTTTTGTTTGCAGTAGGTATTAGTCCCCTAGTCTTACTGGTTTCAGCGTGGCCTATTCTTTTAGCAACGTGTTCTACCCTTCTGTCATTTGGGCAAATGATCTTAAGTTGGGATTCGTCTTTTCTTCTGGGGTAGGATCTTCCCTCCACCATACCAGTGTTAGTCATAGGGTCTGATCTACATTGGATGATTGTAATTCCATCGGGGCTCACATCCTTGCCTTTATCAATACAATCCCTATACTCTGAGAGTAGTTTAGCCCCTTCTTCGGTATTAACTCTCCCTTTCTCAATCATGATATCAAGTCTATGTATAGCCTGATTAATTTCAACAATTTTATCATCTAGTTCCTTCAATTTAACACCCAGAAAATAATTTATTCGAGACTGGATAGAGTCTAAAGTGGTCTTAAAGATATCTGCAACAGTATCTTCTACGGTCTCAACCATTCTATCAATTTGGTTGGAATGCATGTAACTATCAAATTCAGTTTGTGTTCCAAAGGATTTACATGGTGCCCCCATACGTTCTTGAATATAACCAGAGGGGGGAGAGAGAGAGCAAGTGGATTCAGTCTCCCTTGGCAATATGATTAAACAAAGTAGAATCCACTCAGAAGGTGGCAGTGGTCCCTAAAGTGATGGGGAACACACAGTGTTGTTTAAATGCCCCTCACACACCAACAGGCCCCTTGGTGTCATACTTCATCATCGGGGCCTTCGCATCCCTCTACGGGATGCGGCGTGCTACGACTGACGGCTACGTAGGAGCACTTAGTAGTGAACTATGTGAGGGTGTGTGTTTTAGGGAGAGAATGTGAGTGAGGTGAGGTGAAAAAAGTGAGTTAAAAAATACCTGGCACGTAGGAAAACAATTATTTATTATGTCCTCGGCTGGTATTATTAAAAAGGTGCAGAGTGAGGTTGATAATATACGTACTAGGGTATATCAACCACTTCAAAGTGTCAACATGTTTCGGAGCGCAGGGACTCCTTCTTCAGGACGAGGATATGCACGTTATCCTCACCTTACTCACATGAAATGTTAAAGTGTTACATACAAAAATAAATGTGTAATGTACCTAACAGTGTTTATGTATAGGTAAGTTCAGTTGGGCCCAATTGGCGTTGTAGAGAACCTGTGGAAAAAAGACATAATAAACATAATAGTCGGATGTCCAGGAACTTAGGGAAGAAAATACTTTCCTAGTCAAATGAGGGTAAATGACAGAACCAAAAAAGGGGTTCTGAGACCCTGTAAAAAAGACATTTAAAAGGACATACAGACAAAAACACAGACATACATCTAAATTGTTGTCTCCCTGGTATGGATAAAGAGAGAGAGAGTGATTAAATGAAGGCTTACTTATTTTTCAAAGTCTGATAACCTCATGAGCCTATGCGTGGTATTGGGGGGATCCTCCCTCACTGCCAAGTAAAGCAACCTAAAGGATATTCAAGGGTAGGTTTTAGGTCGTTTATAGGAGAGATCAGCAGAAAGTACAAGGTAACAGATGCACAAAGCGCATCCTAATTCGTGTGACCCCACTCACGGTTACTGCATGGTTTATTCGCCTGCCTTCCCCTCAACGCTGCTCCGGTGAAGTGAGAGGTTGGATTAGCGATTTTCTATTTATACTCTTGGCTCGGTAATTAGTGGAGGAAGATTGGTTAATAATCCTCGGAAGTATGCCCAAATTCGGCAATAGTTACCCCACCGGATCCGGTGTTGCGCGATCGGCGGGGTGTGGTGCTGTAAGGGTCTGCGCCTGCGTAAGGAAGTAGCGTAGGTAGAGCTGCGCATGCGTGAACTGAAATCATCACGCGCATGCGCTTAGGTTTGATACTAGGATGGCGCGCATGGGCAGTACTGAGAGGCGATAGCTTTTACCGACTCTGGATCCAAAAATGATAACAATTAATAATCGAGCACTAGTTAATGCGAGTGTGAAGGAGAGGGGAAAAGCGCATAGGATAAATATAGCGCTAATACTATGAGAAGTGTATTATGGCTAACAGGAAAAGACCGGATCCCATCAATGTAAAAGGGAGAGGTAAACAATAAAGTTATGCCAAGTCTTATTTGGTGTGTTCAGTAAATAAACCACACCGTAAACACCTATTATCAGATGGCATTCAGATGATCAGCGTAATTGGCTCTAAACATATTGGAATATTGGCAGAGTTTCTGGTTAACAGAAAAAGAAACAGGATTTCAGTAATGTCTTAGGGAGATATGTAAACAGTAAGGTTATGCCAAGTTTCATTGGGTGTGCCCTGTTCATTCATCACACCATGTATACAGATCATAAGATGGTATTTAGGTGTTCAGCATAGATGGCTCCACGGAATTGAGTCATTGAGCCCTGAGGTGTCGGTCCCGAGGCGGAACACCCACCGTTGCTCTTTTTCCAATAGCCCTGTCTCTGCGGGTAGCTGCTCGATCACTGTCCACTGTAACTCATTGGCACAATGCTGATGTTCCAGGAAGTGGGCTGACATTTTCGTGGTTGACTTCTTGCATCTAATGTTGCTTTTGTGCTCATTAATCCTTATCTTAACTTGTCTCGTTGTCATTCCCACATACTCCTTTTTGCAGGGACATGTGATTAAGTACACTACATTCTTGCTGTTGCAGTTAGTAAATGTACGTTGTTCCCAGCTAGTACCATTAGTAAAGGTAAGAGTCCGGCTCTTCCTGGTGAGATGACAGCTGTTACAATTGCCACACGGGTGGTGGCCCTGTATCCCTTGTAGTCTTGTTTGTTCCACTCTGTGTGGAGGAGGTCTTGTATGGACGAGCATGTCTTTTAGATTCCTACCACGTCTGTGGGCAAACAGTGGTTTCTCAAGGGACAGTGTGCCACTTGTGAGTATACGCCAATGTCTGTTGACCAGTTTGGCCACTTGGTTGGTTACTGGGCTATACGTGGTGACACATACTGTTCTACTCATTTGGTCATCTTTCTTGGGTCTGTCTTCCAAGAGAGCTTCGCGATTATTGTTCCTGGCTCTCTTCATAGCCTTACGGATCACAGGGTTGGGGTATTTTCTTTGTCTCAGTTTGGTGCAGAGATCCTTAGCCTGACTTTTATATTTTGCCAGGTCACTGCAGTTCCGGCGTAGGCGGAGGAACTGCCCGTATGGTAGATTCTCCCTCAGGTGACGAGGATGGAAACTGTCAAACCTGAGGAGGCAGTTCCTGGCCGTGGGTTTAAAATGGGTCTCGGTTTTGAGGAAGCCTGCTTCATGATAGATACTGAGATCTAAAAAAAACATAGTGCTGTTTGACATTTGGTGAGTGAATTTAAGGAAAGTGTTCTGGTTGTTAAGCCATTGCATGAACTCAGAGATTGAACTTTCATCCCCCTCCCAGATCACCAGAATATCGTCAATATATCGTCGCCATGTATTGATCCTCCCCCTAAAGGGGTTACTGGGGTGAAGGATCTTGGAAGATTCCAGGTGATGGACGTAAAGTCCCGCCAGACTAGGGGCAAATGTGCTCCCCATGCTGGTTCCATGGCGTTGCCTAAACAGGGTACCTTCGTATTCAAAAAAGTTTTTCGTGAGAGCTAGCGAGATACACTCCATGACTACACCACGAGGGGTTTGGTATTTCCAATGGGTGGAGTGGAGTACTTCCTCGATGATCAGAAGTGTCTCATCATGTGGGAGGCTCGTGTAGGGGCTCTCCACATCAAGGCTCAGAAGCATTTGTGAGTCAGGATTGAAAGGATGGTTCTGTAATAGTTGCAGCACCGCTTTTGTATCTACTGGCTCTGTGTGCCCTTTGTATAACACCCCTGATCATCCAGATTCCCCAGTTTTTTTAGTATTCCGTTTTCCTTGTGTGGTGTTTTTTTGATTTTTTTTAATTGTCACTGGGCCCCCCTGTCTTAGCCCTCGGAGTCTTGTTGCTATAGATGGTGATAATTGCTCTCTCTCGCCAGGCTGTAGATTGACAATGGGGGTGCCGTTTACTGGAATACTATCTAATATAGGGGACGTCGATGTGGTGCGGTTATTCAATGACATTTGCAACAGGACTGGTGAATTTGGCTGGGCAGATTCCTGCTATGTCGGGAGTTTAGATGGATCTAGTGATAATCTTCGTTCCGCAAGAGCAATTTCGTGGGATATAATGGATTTGGCTCTTAAAATAAAATTGTCCAGGGTTCCCGCTATACATTTTTGCTTACTCATGATGGCATGTTAAGTTAGAACCCCCCCCCCGTTACCTAAAGCAAAAACTGAAAATATTTTTCAAATATATACTAACGGGAAAAATTCACTATACCCAATTAAAAACCAACTGTACAACACTTAAGTGAATCGTTTCAGTAACAGTCCCTCAGTTACACTAGTTTTGATAACTCAGCAAGGAAATGTACCCCCTCCATTCTTTATCACCTATAGTACTTCGTTATGTGGTCAATTAGCTGTATAACCAAAGCCGTAGGGCCAATTCCATAAGCACTTGTATAGTTCGCCCTGGCACTCCTAAATAAATCAAATACAAATCAAGAGTTGAAGTAATTGGGAGCAAGTTCAAACAAATGCTAAAACATATACATCATACTCTATGAACATCTATAGTTGGATATGGATGCGTTATCCAAGGGGGCTGGCCCAGCCCAGCCTCCTTCGGCCTGGGACGGCCGCAGACAGCCCCACCCTTGTCCTGGGCTTCTACCAGCGCGCTCCCACGTGCGAACCGTGCAGCAGATGCCACAAGACGTTTTTATGGCGGCTGTGGGCGGTAGTGGGCGGGCAGCAGAACAAAGGGCTCCTGGGACTGATAGTCCAAGTCTGTCGGGAACTCCTCTCCCCCAGTAAGCGCAGCACCAACAGCAAAGGGACTTCAAGCCGCAAGAAGTTTTTATGGCGGCTGTGGGCGATAGTGGGCGGGCAGCAGAACAAAGGGCTCCTGGGACTGATAGTCCAAGTCCGTCGGGAACTCCTCTCCCCCGGTAAGCGCAGCACCAACAGCAAAGGGACTTCAAGCCGCGAGATGTTTTTATGGCGGCTGTGGGCGGTAGTGGGCGGGCAGCAGAACAAATGGCTCCTGGGACTGATAGTCCAAGTCCGTCGGGAACTCCTCTCCCCCGGTAAGCGCAGCACCAACAGCAAAGGGACTTCAAGCAGCGAAGCAGCACCCGCACAGCGGGTGCCGCACAAAGTTTTTATGACGGCTGTGGGCGGTAGTGGGCGGGCAGCAGAACAAAGGGCTCCTGGGACTGATATTCCAAGTCTATCGGGAACTCCTCTCCCCGGTAAGCGCAGCACCAACAGCAAAGGGACTTCAAGCAGCGAAGCGGCACCCGCTCCCCTTGCTCACTTTGCCACTGGATTCAAGCAAGCCAGGCTGAAGACGGCTGAAATGCCAGAAACCGGTCCTCGGAAGCTTGTTTCCGGTCCAGGGAAGGCATGGCTTGGCAGTTCGGGCTGGACTGTTCCCATGAGGCACAGGGTCAGACTGATTTGCATATGGCCATGTCTGAACTGGGGTGGCAGAGTGGGCTAAAGAACGGTGATGGATTAAGCCCAGTGTTTGATTGGTTCAGATGCTCCGTCCATCACCAACCCCTTTTGTACCACTTAGTTCGCCATAAGTTGGCAGGGTATGCGCAGACATGAGTCCCTTGCTCACTTTGCCACTGGATTCAAGCAAGCCGGGCTGAAGATGGCTGAAATGCCAGAAACCGGTCCTCGGAAGCTTGGTTCCGGTCCAGGGAAGGCATGGCTTGGCAGTTTGGGCTGGACTGTTCCCATAAGGCACAGGGTCAGACTGATTTGCATATGGCATGTCTGAACTGGGGTGGCAGAGTGGGCTAATGAACGGTGATGGATTAAACCCGAATCTGTTGACTGGGTGTGAGTGTTTGATTGGTTCAGATGCTCCGTCCATCACCACCCCCTTTTGTATCGGAAGAAGTTTATGGCGGCTGTGGGTGGTAGTGGGCGGGCAGCAGAACAAAGGGCTCCTGGGACTGATAGTCCAAGTCCAACGGGAACTCCTCTCCCCCGGTAAGCGCAGCACCAACAGCAAAGAGACTTCAAGCAGCTAAGCGGCACCCTAGGTTGCATAACCTAGGTTGTGCCATCATACATACAATGGGAGAAGTGCCCCTTTCTGGGGCCCTCAGTACTGGCCTATTGAGCTCGGAACACCTCCCTCTCCTGCTGGATGTGTAAAGAGCCTCGGAGTCTTGATTGATTCCGGGCTCACTCTCAAGGCACAAGTGAGCGCAGTAACATCTTCCTGCATGTTCCAGCTCTACAGGATACGGAAAGTCGCTCACCTTCTATCGCCTGAAGCCTTGCTGCAAGTCCTAATAGCCCTGGTGATGTCCCGGTTGGACTTTTCTAATTCTATCTACTACGGTCTCCCTAAATCTCAGCTGTCTAGGCTACAGATCGTTCAAAATCAGGCTGCTCGACTTGTCTTCAAAATCCCTAAATGGCAGTCGGCCAAACCCCTACTACGCCACCTTCACTGGCTACCAGTGAACGAAAGAATCACTTTCAAGGTCCACTGCCTGGTCTTCAAAGCCCTCACAGGTCCCGCCCCTGCTTTTCTTAAATCTCTAATCACCTCTTACTGCCCTTCTCGCACTCTGAGGTCCACCCACCTCCAGCTCCTCGTCGTCCCCCGCTTCAAACTCTCTAGATCGGGTGGCCGCAGCTTCTCTTGTCTAGCCCCCAAGCTGTGGAACTCCCTCCCTCTCTCACTCAAGTCATCTTGCTCCCTTCTTTCTTTCAGGAAATCCCTAAAAACACTACTCTTCCCCCACTAAATTTTTTACTTCTCTTTCCTCCTCTTTTCTTTATCCGATTAGCGCCAGGAAACCCATGGTGACAGTGCGCTCAAGAAATTTGTTATAACATAACATAACATATAACAATGGAGAACTGCGTGAACTAAACACATGATAAAATTGAAGACAGATGGTACTATGTCTCAAGTACACGTTAGATGCATCACAATCAGTTACATTGTCTAGCTTCAATATAAATACATCAAAAACAATCATGAACGAAGTAACACATAAATACTCTTGTTTAAGCAAAGCAAAATATTTCCAAAAGACCTCTTGTGTAGTAGAGTCATGGTGATCCCTCATCAATAACAATAAATACAAAACAGAAGACAGAAGAAAAGGAAAAAAAAAACAGTGGGGAATCCCAAAATAACACATCACACCCAATGAAATTCCACAACTCATGGGGTTCCCCTCCCAACCTCCCTACACCCTCCGTCCTCCCCCTGTCCCTGCATACCTCGAATGTAGGAGGTGCGACAGCAGGTGTGTCGAACTGTCGAACGGAGCGTTTCATCATTCTACCTGATATAAGTTTCCAGAGAACATCTTCTAGAGCAAACGGATTATATGATATAAATAAGCAATATCATGAGACAAATATTCTCAACCTTCTTAAACCTATTTGAAAACAGTGAACAAAGGAAAACGGCCACTCCCTATATTAAGAAGAGTTATCAGTGTAATTGGAACCCAGCTTCAAAACTCTTAATTTTCACTTGGTATGAGAAAGAGTGATCAGTAATTTGAAACAATTAGTGTAATCACCCATAAAGTGCCACCAAGGATCAAAACATATACACAATAATAAGTAGAGACATGTATACATCACGACTTTCTCTTATTAGAAGAGGACTGGGAAGAATCCATGTCTTGAGTGGATGGGCCTTCTAGAAAGTTTGATAAGTCCGTAGGGTCCGAGAAGTAGTGCTGACGGCCATTAACCATGATTCGGAATTTAGTCGGCCCTACAAAAGAAAACTGAATACCTTTGTCTCTTAGCTTATCTCATAGGATGAGGAAGCCCCTTCTAGAATCCACAGTAGGTTTAGAGTATCCTGCGTGAAAATTATTTTGTGGCCATTCCAAATAATCTGTTGACTCCTGCGGGCATAATTGAGGATAGCTACAGTGTATTGAAATCTCAGTGATCTACAGATGATAGGGCGGGTTGTTTGCCTTGAAGTAGATTGAAAAGTTGGAGTTTTATGCTCCCGGTCAAGTTCTAAAGGGTTTGAAAATTTCAAGCCAGTGAACTGGGGTATCCAGTCTTCAAGAAAAGCTATACATGATCCCGCATCATGCTCCGAGTATTCCGGAATACCTAGAATTCTAATGTTGCCCCTCTTGTTTCTGTCTTCAAGTTCGGCGGATTGTTTTTTAAGGTTGGTTGTCAGATCCCTAAGTGACTTCAGCTCTTTGCAGGTCTTGAATGAAACCTCCTCCACATCACTAAATCTTTGTTCTGCTGACACAATTTTTGAGTTAACTGTACTCATGACTGCTCGGATAGCTGTTAGCTTTACCTGCTTTGCATCTGTATTCTGGTGGATTTAGCAAGATCATGAACGTCTGCTAATTCTTTTAGAATCAATCCATTGTACTATTAATGTCTGCTTTGGCCTTAATGGGAGAATCAGATGGTGCAGGGTCACCCTTGTTTCTTTTGAACTGAATTTTAGATTCTTTTACTGCCATTGTAGCGTACTTGCTAGGATGAATTGTAGATTACACTTGCCCTTACACTCAATGGTAATAATGGAAGAGGCGTTATACTTAAGCAGAGCACTAATTTATTTACCAGGACCATAACGCAACTTGACCACAGTTATTGAACACACGTAAATGTCTAGAGCAAAAACAGATGATAGGACCAAAGCATTTGACTGATGAAATGTGCTGGCAGAGCAGTGGTGAAAAGTATATAATATTAACTGATATTTGCATTATATTGAAGAATCACCAACCAATTGCTGTGGTAAATGAACTGATGAAATAATGAGCAGAAATGGCATTCCAAAGCAACTCACCCTGTAGAGCAGAAGATGGAAGCCTGAAGAGGGAATAACAAGCCTCTATCCTGCAAGGCTAAATCAGGACAACACTCTACACAAACCTTAATTGCTGATCATCTTCTGCACACATATGAAGCCTTAAACTTTGGTTAACGCTGCACTTGAGTTTGTGGCCACTAGCTATGAAGTCGCTGGTTGTAAACAATAACCGGGAGTCAAAGGGATGAGCCCTCATCGTAGTAGTGACATCGGTACGCCTCTGCCCACAACCTCCCCCAACCAAATGATACACAGACAAGCACGTTGGGATGAAGAAGTTGCAGGTTTATTTGTAGTACAAATAACAGAATGGGTTAACTGACAGGGACCCCCTAAAACCCCACAACCCCTTGTTGCAGGGCGCCTGAAGTTGAGCCAAAGAAGCGGACACCGGCCGCCATAGCCTGATGTGGTATTTGGGAGGAAATCCTCCCACCGGCAGACATAACGTCCACCCACCCCACCCTCCGGGCAAGGGAGAGTCAACTCACACCTTCTCCATCCAGGCGGGGTGTTATCGGCAAGCCCCCGGTTGCTCAGGCTTACAACCGCCCTAAGGACTAACGGGGTGCCGTCGAAAGCAAGTCCCCAAGAAGGGCCCCTTGGATTATGTATTACTCAGCACGGTGCGATTCGCACTGGGGCTTCAGGTCCTGTTCCTGCGCCTGTCCTGTGTGGGGATCGCCTTGTAACTCCTCCACAGCCCTGGGCGTGGCACCCGCTGCGCCCAGAGCCCCCACTACCTAGCCCTTAGCCCTCCTCTATCTGCATCCGGCTGTTTCTAACACTTCGCCTAGGTCTAATAGGAAAATTGCCATGCCTACTTTAGACAAATGTACCCCGTCTGATTCCCAGCAGCCAATAGATTTAGCGTGAAGCAAGCCGTGCCTGATGAAACCCACCCCTCGCAGTACACTGAGCTTGCGCATCGCTGCGTTTACGCGCCTACGTGTGACCTCTAGCGCCTCCTGCTATGTTGCCCCATGCCAGATAGGTCTTGGAGTTATTTCAGACCATATTATGTTGCATTTTCCCAGTTCGCCGCTCATTATGCTCAAGTCTTTCCTCATTGCGTCTAACAGTCGCCTCTTGCCTAATGTTACCAGGTCGTTTCCCCCTAGGTGCACCACTAAGATGTTTGGCGTTCGCCTATTTTCTTTACATAACCTACGCAGCGTCGCTAAAAGTGACGCCCAATGCATCCCGGGGAAGCCGAACCAAGATATATTAGTGTTGGTGAAGCCGTGCTTCCAGGTGTTAGCATTCACCCATCTCGCCAGTCTGGTGACATAAGAGTGCCCCAACACCCATACCTCTGTTCCTGCAATGAAACACAATAGGTTGCAAGATTATAGTTTATTAAAACACTTCAAAGCACTGCAACGTAATACAACCACCAGGATGTGGCAACTCAAATTTGTAACACACATTGTATCTTACACTGCCACCTAAGCATGGCCTACATATTTATTCCTCTTTTATTTACACGTTGTCCACCCTAGTTCTGCTAACGGGGCGTATTACACTCAATGGTCTCACATATCTTTTGTAGCAGTTGGAATCCCACCGACCTACTTTCCTAATCGCCTCTGCTGGGAGACCTTCCCTGAAGGCGGTGGTGGCCGCACCTATCCTGAAAGAGTGGGAGCTGAACTTGGCCCCATTCGCTGTGTAGCCTGCTAAGAATAGGCACCCTTGCATCACATGGTCCACCTGATACTTTGTGACCGGGGAGCCGCCTGGATGTATCAGTAGCAGCCCTTCCGTGTGTGGCCGGCGAGGCAGGAAGGCAGCCAGCAAGGCCACCGGGCAGTAGCTGTCGTTGCCCAGGCGCTGTAATGAAATGCTCCTACCCTTGCATGCCTGGTCTGTTTTTGAGGATTGTAAGAAAATCTCTGATTCCGTTGTCAATCGAACGTCCTTCATCAACAGCGCCTTAGAGTTCATCTCTTTTTTGGAGCGGGCTACCAATTCACCTATCCTAAATGCTCCAAAAAATGCTAGGCTGAATGTCACAGCGAAGAGGGCTGCTTCGTAAGCAGAGTGGGTGACCGATGGAAGAGCGTCTAGCATGTTCTTTAATGTCTCGTAGTCTATGGGGGCCCTTTGGTCGGTTTGTTTGGGCATCACTCTTGCCCATACTTTGAGTGCCGTCCTGGTTGTGAATAATGTGGTGGGGTCCTTCTGACCTAGCAGCCGGGCATGGTGCCCGATAGCCGACAGATGACCGGTTATCCACGAGTGGCTCTTCCCCTCATCTTTTGCCCAAACCATGAATGCCTGCACACTCTCAACCTGTCTTGCGGCTTCCTCCTCCCAAGGTCCCATTATTTCGCAAAATGTCTTTACACAAGTCTGATATCTTCTCATGGTCCGGGGTGCCAGGGACATCTCGCCTAGTTCTCTAATGCGCTGCGCCACCGCAGCAGGTGCCAGAGCTGAGCCGGGAAAGGTGTCATCTCTTCCCTCGCTCTCGGCCAGGCATCTCGAAACCGCTGCCAATGAAAACGTGAAAGTGCGTCAGCAGTCGTATTCTGGATTCCTGGGATGTGCCTAGCCCTGCATTCCATGTTATTGTACAGGCATACTTTGACAAGTTCCCTAAGTAAGCATAGCACAAGTGCGCAAGAGGCCGACTGTGTGTTGATGGCCTGGACCACCGCCATGTTGTCGGACCACAGGACCACCCTCTTTGCAGTTAACATGGAAGGCCAGAGGTGGAAGGCCACTACAATTGGGAAGAGTTCCAATACCGTTATGTTGGCAGTTATCTTTTTCTTTCTCCATGCATTTGGCCACTCCGCTGCGCACCACTTTCTGTCGAGGATCGCGCCGAAACCATCCCTGCCTGATGCGTCAGTAAACAACGTCAGCTCCTGGCTGCTGGACCAGGGGTCCCTCCAAATCACAGAGCCATTAAACTGTTCAAGGAAATCCCCCCACAGCTTCAGGTCTTCTTTGACCCCCAAACTCAGCCTCACTTGATGGTGTCTGCGCTTTATCTTTGCTGCTGTCCTGGCTAACCTGCGCGCAAAAGCTCTACCTGCTGGAATCACTTTTGTGGCGAAGCTTAGTCTTCCATGAAGGCTTTGTATATCATCCAGTGACACCTTATCTTGACCCAGTACCGTTTTGATCTGAGCTGCCAGTTCGGTGACTTTGTCTGCTGGAAGCCTGGCCTCCCCAGCTTCCGTGTCAATTTCTACGCCTAGGAAAACTAAAACCTGCGCTGGGCCCACCGTCTTTCCCGGAGCTAATGGCACTCCCAGGTGTTTTGTTATTTTTTGAAATTTCGCCAGCGCCTCCGCGCATTCTGGTGTTTCTGCTCTACCTACAAAGAGGAAGTCATCCAAATAATGCGTCACACTTTTAACCCCTTCCACCTCCTGTAGCACCCATTGTAGGAAGGTGCTGAAAGCCTCAAAGAATGCGCACGAGATGGAGCAACCCATGGGCATGCACTTGTCATAGTAATAATCATTGCCCAGCCTAAAACCCAGCAAGTTTTGGCTGCTGGGATGCACTGGCAGGAGGCGGAAAGCTGACTCAATGTCAGCTTTCGCCAGCCAGGCCCCCTTACCCGCTCTGCGTACGAGGTCCAGTGCCACATCGAATGAACAGTAAGAGACTGAGCACACCCCTTCCTCTAAGTTGTGATTGACCGATTCTCCTTTGGGATAGGACAAGTGGTGTATCAGCCTGAATGCCCCGGGCTCTTTTTTGGGTACTATCCCTAGGGGGGATACAATGAAGTTTTCGAGCGGTGGCTGTGAAAATGGGCCAGCAACCCTCCCCAGCTCCAGTTCCTTAACAACCTTTGCTCTTACCACCTCCGAGTTGTCCCTAGCTGATTTCAAGTTCTCAGCGTCACGTGCCACAGGCACCCCTATGTATGGAATGACAAAACCTTATGTAAACCCTCCCAAGAGCAGTCTCCCATCCAATCTATTGGGATATTTATGCAGCAAACTAGTTAGTCTGTCCAGTTTTATCGGTGATGGCCCTTTCACTGCGCCGAACCTTGACCCTGGCTGACTGGGGGGGCAGTACCCATGCCGTGTGGCGGTGGTGATGTGTTGTTAGGCAGCGTTAAAGGAGGGGTGTAAAAGGCGGGGCGTGGGGGGAGGGAGGGACTGACGAGCTCGTGTTATCTATTCTGCCAGGACCCGCCCCTCCCCCCTTGCTGACCACCTTGTTTATGTCCTTTGGGTGTCCTGCAGGTACCTGCCTGGTGCTGCTCTCCACAGTTGCTGCACGTGTGTGTAAACTTGCAGGATCTCCTCCAATGGCAGTGTCCGCTGTTAAACGATCTGCATGACCCTGCCGGAGACTTCCCGCCACCCCTTCTTTGACCCCTCCCCCTTTGGCCCCACCAAAAGGGCGGATTTTTTTGCTCTGCCTGAACTGTTGTGCTGCTCTTATCACTTGCCACTACCTGTGCATCCTGACTTTTTTTGTTTGTTGTCACGCCCTGGAGCGCCCTGGACCCCCTATGGTCCATCCACAGCTGAACTTCCTTGTGGTCCCACCGCATGTTAGGTGATCTGGACATTTTCTTCCGGAATTCCCTGTCGTAATCCAACCAACCTAAACCTCCCCACTTGTTCGCCTCATTGTGTATTAATCTCCCATATTGTACTAAAGCCGGTCCCTGGTCCCCAAACTTTTCCATGATAACAGAGGACAATATTGCAAATGCTTCCAGCCACGTGTCAATGGACTTTTCTGGCCAGGGCTGAAATTTAACTTTTTTTCGTCTTCTGTTAGGCCTGCCCTACGTACATCTGCACCTTGCTGACCTAACATAAGTAAAGAGAAAATATCGATAAACTCCTGTTTCCATATCAATTCCTTAGCTGCAAGCGGCACCTCCCAGGACAAGGAAGACCGGCCTGACAACAAAGGTGCGTCCTACACCACCTCCTCCTCATTGCTTGGCAGCGCTGGGGGAGCGGCTGGTGTTGCGGCAGGCGGCATTGCTGTGTTCGACGGAGGCGTGGGCACCGCAAGAGGAGGGGGCACAGAGGGCGATGGCACTGGTGCCGGTAGGGCTGGCTGTGCTTGGATGACAGGTGACATGTGAGGCAGTGATGCTGCCGGCAAGTTGGACAAGTCAGTGCCCTCCTGCTCCCCAAAGGGCACTCCAGATGGGCCAGGCGTTGAAGGACCATTCCCCCACACATTAGAAGGGCCTACCCCCCATTAGCGCCGGACGCCACACTTTCTCTCATCTCCTTCATAAACACTTCCATTGTGGACAAGATCTTACCAAGATCGCTTCTAGTGGCGTATTCTGCTGGTGGATGCCTGTTGTCCGGCAAGTTTGATGGACCAGGCACCTCAAGTGCTACAACAGGCAAGTTTGCAGGACCAGGTGACTCATGTATTACTGCGACCGTCGTATTTGCACCGCCCTTCTTTTTTGGCGGCGGCGGGAATTCTTTGTTCGTAGGAACCTTCACCCTTTTCGACGCTCACCTGCATCATCATCATCGAATGCTATAATGTCCTTGTTAATGCGTGGGGTCGCCGTGCTGCCCTTAAGCAAATCAGTGGCCCATGCGACGCCATTTGTTTCCACTAGTTGTAAGCAGATCGCTGCGTGAGCCGCTTGTGCATCCGAAACCAACCCTGATCCTGCTCCAGTTGTTCTCCGCTCTGACATCTTGTGTGGCCTCACTCCCTGCAAGAAAAATTGCAATGACCAACTGAGCGAATCCCCGTGAATCTGTAGACCCCGACTCATTCTAACTGCTGGCGTTCCATGTTCATTCTCATACTTACTTTGACCTAAATGGCCTCCGTTATAATTTGGACCTTCCTAATCGAATATGGTGTGGCGACGTCTGCTTAGCGGTGCGCTCCTGTATTGATTAAAATCAACATTGTTTACGTTTTGTCCCCACCCAGTGTCCCGTAAACTACACAGGGCTCTGGGGAGACCAGACCGTGAACACCGGCCTCCCGGTCCTGTCGGGGACCCTACTTTTCGTAGTTCGGCGCCCCCCCCCCCCCCCCCCCACCCCTTCTCCTCCTTATCTATGCCTTGAGTGGTGGAGCCGGGCTCTCGCTGCTTTAGTGGGTAGTCAATCTTGGTTTCCCTGAAAAGGGGGACACGCATTACATACGTAGCAAGGCGACGCAACATAGCTCAATGAATAGCGATAACGCTTATTTTTGGCACTTAACCAGTTGCACAGTTGAACATTGACCTTGTCAGTTTGAGCCAGTTTACCCAGGGCGTGCTCCTGTGGAGTGTAAGTGTATCTAGATACCCCTATAGTCTTCCCAAAAGGAGCGCTGACCCAAATCCATGAACTAATTTGAGCATGTGAACGGGGTACCCCTATAGTCTTCCCAAAAGGAGCGCTGACTCAAATCTAGTGCACCTGCTCGTGCAACAGCACGACATCTGGGATAACTTCGCACGTTCTGCCCTATACCACGCCGTGTTCCTTACCGACAACGTTTGTGCTGCGTGTGAGAGCAAATTTGACAAAAGGAGAACGGGGTACCCCTATAGTCTTCCCAAAAGGAGCGCTGACTCAATTCTAGTGCACCTGCTCGTGCAACAGCACGACATCTGGGATAACTTCGCACGTTCCGCCTTATACCACGCCGTGTTCCTTACCGACAACGTTTGTGCTGCGTGTGAGAGCGCCCCGGCCCTGTGTGTGTCGCGGCTGAGTGAGCCGACGCCACGCACGCGTTAGGCACTGCTGGGCTTGTGACCCAAGGTTGTGACGGCCTACGCTGAGTCCATGCACGTGCCTGCACACAAGCCATAACCCCGGGACAAATAGTAATCCGCTCGTGTCCATGATAACATCCCACGTTATGCCCTATACCTCACCGCGTTGCCATTCCTGCCTTCATTTTGCTGAGTGCGATGGAGCCCACCCCAGGCCGCCTGTGTGCTGTGTCTGAATTGTTCGCACCGCCCATAAATTTGCCCAAAGCGTGGTCACTCACAGCGTGTTGTTCATACCTGGGTTACTGGCATCTAAACCACTCTTGCTCGTAGCGCCGTTCGCACCGCTCAATTAAATGTGATCAAGCTAATTTAACATTGCCCAAAGCGTGGTCACTCACTAGCGTGTTGCTCCTACCCGTGTTACTGCTTGTAATCAGCTCTTGCCCGTAGCGCGGTTCGCACCGCCCTATAAAATTGATCCAGCTAACTTAAATTTGCTCAAAGCGTTGTCACTCACTAGCTCCCAAACCTGCCTGTACCGGCGTAACAAAGGGGGCGCCTGCCTGCCGAATTGCCTGTCAACCGGAGGCTCAATTTAACTACGGAAATGATTGCAACCAATGTGTGCCTGCCGGCTCCATATAACCCGGAAAGGATTGCGAGGCTCAATATAACTCGGAATTGATTGCTACCCATGTGCGCCTGCCGTCTGCCTAAGAACCGGAAATGATTGCTAACCAGGGGCGCCTGCATGAAATCCGTTATCCGGATGCTCAATACAAAGCCCGGACTACTCCCCGTGACCCGGATGCTCAATACAAAGCCCGGACTACTCAAGAAATGCCTGAACCTGAAGCAATCATTTAAAACATCCCGCTCCTTCTATCTCGAGATGTTGCTGCGCAGCATATAGCCTCCCGCCCCTTCGGCCTCAGAGCCTAGGATGCCTGTAAGCGTGTCCTGCATGCATGAGGTATGTTGGACCACAACCCGCGCTCGCCGCGGGCCTTTCGATCCGGAACAAATGCCGGTGGCGTGTCCTGCGTACCTAAAGTATGGTGAGGCACAGCACGCGCTCACCCGGGCATTGCGAGCGCCAACGAATCGAGGGGCTAGATGCGCCTCTTACAAACCCCTAGCACACAATGGACCGCCCGCCAACATCGCGGCTGGCCCCACCTATTTCGTCCCGGCTCGTGCTTTATCCACAGTCCCCTGAACCGTGAATGAATCATTTGCAGCCCGAACAACAATTGCACTTGGCTCGCTGTTTAATGCCGCCGTGTGGCTGTATGCCGGCCGGAATCTTACAGCCTAAACCCCACCCCCGCACCGGCTGTCCGTCGACATCCTTGGTGCCCCAGCCCGCACTCAGACCACGCACAACATAAATCATCGCTCGACAGTAATCCGGATCTCGAGACTCCCGCGTGGCATGGCCACGGGGCCCTGTCAACTCGGGCTGCACCCAAGGACGGGGCCCTGGAGGAGGCCTTTTGATCCTCTTACCTCGATCTGAGCTGGAAAGCGCGGGCCTCGCGTCCGTCGAAGGGGGATTGGGGTGAGAGAGGGGGGGGCTGAGGGGGCCTAAAGGACCTAGGCTGGCGAGGAGCAGCCTGTCCGACCGTCTAGTGAGTTGGGCAGCAGCAAAGAGGGCACAAGGAGGGAGGGGCACACCTATATCTTGTCCCAAGGGGGGACGGCCTTCTCCTCAGTTGGCCCGCCCACCTCCCTCCCCTGAACTGGGCGATCGGCTCCCCACGCCCTACTACGGGGTCTGCCCTCCTATGGGGTCCCCTGCAGGGACCGCGTGCATCCTGCAATCACTCAGCAATGAACCAACGTGTACTTTGATTTCCCCTGGCAGCCATCGCAACGTCAGGCAACGATCAGCTGGTGGGCGGCATAGCTGCAGGGCTTGTCACTCTCTCAAAAAGATTCCCACAATTGACCACATCATTCTCAGTAACCAAGACAGATCCTCGTTTGGTGAGACCGCATAATATATCCCTCGTAATGCTAAAATAGCAATCTCCGCACACAGTCAATCACAGCCGCCATCTTGAGGCTAGGTTACAACAAAGAAACAGTCAACAGGAAACGTAAAAACTTGGCTAAAGTTCACAAAATACATAATCTGCTGCCTGATATAGAAACCGCTGCTCAGCTGGTCTTGAAAAGTCCCAGAGTGCAGAACACACTGGATCCGCCATTTTGAGCCAACGGGACTCTGACCTTATCAAAGTTGCTGATGGTGATTATATAGTCAAACACAGACTATTTCTTAGGGTGACAGTATTCACAGGAGCAGCACTCCTTCAGGGATTGGAGCTGGGTTCAGCGAAGCCCCACCGTTTCCCTTTTCTCCGGAATAACTTCAAATCCCCTCCGTACACGAAAGAGGGACGGAGTCAAGCAGCCATCGGCTCTGCCAGCAAAGCCACACACCCCCTCCCATTTGATTTTTTAGCAGCTGGATGCCTTCCTTCGGTGACAGAGGCAACAACCAAACTCGTTCATACATAGCAAGCATTAGCAAAGCCCGTAGGTTTGGCATGTATCACAGAAAAAAGGAAGGGAAAAAGTGGTGGCTGTATGCTTGCAATAAAAACTTTCAAAGTAAAAACAAACAATATATATAACCATCAGATGTAACTTTAATAGAACATAATGTATGCTTCCTAGCAAGCAGAAGTACTTAGAAAAGATATATAAACCATTTTAGCTTTAATGGACATCAAATGAAAATGTGATTCTTATTGATGCAAAGAGAAGGTGCATTTGGCTTTGAGATTCTGTAATCTAAGACAACATTTAAACACACAAGGTTGACTGAAAACATAAAGAACACGATAAAGAATATAAATAAAAAAATACTGCCAGAGTAAAGCATAGGCCCTTCAGCCCAGGCACTCAAGTGGGTTTCTTTTTAGGCAGATGTGCACATGTGAGCGGGCAAAATGCTGTCACCAATGGTGCAAGAATGCAAATGTCTGAAGTGGTCTGATCCACTTAGTATGCCCCAGGCTGTATGCTGTGGTGGGCAAAAGCAAAATGTGAATGAAAGATGGACAGGCCAATGGGTGTGGAGGGCAGGCCCAAAGCACATATATTTCTGTTTAAATGTATGTTTTTTGTTCATGAATTTTTCATGAAGCTTTCTCTAGGCCAGAATTAGAAAAAAGAGGTAATATCTACCTGTGCTGGATATCTGCTCACACAGAACTTGAACTTGTTAAGAGGAAAATAGAGAGATGGAGAGAAGAGGAAAACATTGACCCCAAGTGCAAATATCCTGCATCAGTGATGCATTTGTATCTGTTCTTACTTGTGTAGTATTGAATTTTATTTGGGTATTAAAATACTTTTCTATAGCAAAGTAAATCACTAGTTGGATAAGCCATTATTGCACTCCTGGGTAATTATTGAGTTCTGAGCGTGAAGCATCCCCACACTAACACCCTGAGAAGCTGCTTGTCATCACACCACCACTGAGAGTCAAGAACTCAAGGGGTTTAGCTGGTCCAGGTTCCGAAACCATAGCAAGACATCTCTGGAACATCAGAAACAAATTATCCTAGCCCTCACAACTGAGGACCTGTAGTCCCTGCTTGCACAGTGGCCCTCAAGAATAGAGTTTTACAGACTCTTTGAGGTTGAAAGTGCAAAAGTGCTCTCGTTCCCAGACTTCAAGTCAGCAGTGAGAGTTAGAAGACTTATGGGAAGCTGACAGTGGTAAGCAGATGAAGTGGAGTGCAGGTCCTCAGAATTGCAGACAAAGCACCAGACCAACAAGTTCATAAAGGGTCACAAAGGAACACATGATCAAGGAAAGCAGTCGGCAGTGGGTATAGCTTCCAGCTTTAGCTCATTATTCTGCTGAGTTAACTTCATGGGCACCAGGGCTCTGGGATTGAATTTGAACTCACCTACCTCCACGCAAATGAAATAAATATGCCATTGCTCATGGTCAGAATACAATGATCTAACTTTTCTGGGCTTCCACAATTGCTGGCTGTTCATACAGTTCCTCATTTGCTGTGGCCACCGTGTAATTTTGACTGGTGATTTATGTATGCATAAATGTGACCTTGCCATGTACATTGGAGAGGGCCTGGAAGAGGGACCAAGTTATATGGCTACTTCCTTCCTTCACCCCCTTAGCCCTTCAAACCAATAGTAAGAAATCAGGGTTAGGTCTGGTTTTGTTCTAGTTGCGCAAGCTATGACATGTTTCAGTCTAGTGTTGGCGATGAGTCTCAGTTAGGAGTTATTTATATACAGGTTCTGGAGAAATATGGCACCTTTCATGCTATTTTGATGTTCATTACAACCATGGATTTAGCCATGTGGGCCATAACACCCTCCAAATAGACTGGTAAAGAGCCACAGTGGAACTACAGTTAAGTGCTTTTTTTCACTGTTGCAATGTTCTATTTATAAGAATACACATTCTTCAACTGGAATGTCAGGGGTATGTAGTGCATCTTCAAAAGACTCAATATAAATGATTACCTGAAAAGGTACTTTATTAATTTTGCCTAATTGCAGGAAGCACATCTCACCACAAATGAATGCGGACGTCTGAAAATGCAGGTAGGAGGGAACAACTGTGGTGTTCGGCCTTCAGGAAGTGTGTGCTGCTGTGGATCTGGCTACGATGTTCTTTTGAAGTTAAAAAAAAAACGTGCAGACACAGACAGGAGATGTGTGTTTGCTTGAGGAAACAGTGAATGGGGACACTTTACTTATAATAGGTGTTTTGGCACCAAACACAATACAATCTGTACTCCTGGATCACTTCTCACCCTATCTCACTGCCACACCGCACTTACCTGACCAGAGGACGTCAGTATTGCAATGAACACACAGATGGACAGATCCCTCTCACCACTCTAGGGGGGCCCATTTGGGAGGTAAGCAAAGAGATTGACAAACTGGTAGAGGGTTTGTGCTTGACAGACATCTGCAGGTCCACTCACCCCCTAAGTAGGAAATAATCATATTCTCCATTTTACATGATCTACTCTATAGTACTGACATGTTTCTGAGTTTGCAAGTGAGTGACTCCCTGGGATGCAGCTTTAAGGGGTACTGTTAGGATGATATATCATTTCATTCAGAAAAATGTAGGCTTAGCTGGAAGTACAATGGTGGAGTGGGATGTATTTAAAAAGTACATGGGGGCATCTGCTTTGTACTGTACAGTGCACTGAATTCTCTTGAGGAGGAGCTGAAGTCTTTTAAAACAACACCCCTGTGGAGGGTGCTGTCGACACAGATGAAAGTTAAATATGCAGAACTATTAAATTGAGTCCTTTCATCTGTTTGGAATGTCACTGGGAAATATATTTGGAAGTGTGTAAAGCATTGATATTGATTTCTCAAATTGTATGGTTGAGACAGTGCAGTCTCTGATTGTAGCATTACAGAGCAACAGCAGATATAATCTATGCACAGATGGATATGAACAACATATTTGCTGATTATTATGATTTATAGTACTCAGTCTCAGTTGCTCTTGACACCTCTCCCTCCTGGACAGCTATGTCCATGATTTTGACTTAAATACTCCAACACCCCAACAGAGTGCACAATTGGACAACTCACACATCAGCTGAATTTAATCTGGCACTATCATGACGGACCTTGGCTAAAACACCAAGTGGCAACTGCTTATTAAACTGAATGACAACATTTTATAGCAATTTTCAGGAACAGCTACCACAGTGCTTACTTAATATTTACTTGGCTGCTTAGGGCAAAAGTGCTTTTTCCACAACCACCACTACTCAACACTACTCAGGAAGCAATTATTAGGGTTCTGCTGAAGCAGGACCTTGAACTACTTGACTGTTCTTTCTATTGCCCCAGTCCATGCTCAGCGTAGATTGCAAGCTTATAGGAAACGTATTGGTCATACAGCTTCTCCTGGTTTTGTCAAGCCTGGTACATCCAGACCAGTGCGGGTTTATGGCAGGCAGGAGTACCTGCCAAAATGTTTTCATGTTCTTGATGGCATGTTTGAGACCTCCTAAAATGCGGCGGGAGCATCCTTTGATATAGCAAACGCTTTTAACATGATCAGCTTGAAATTTATTTTCTATGACTCCTGGCAAATAGATTTGGCATGGAGATTTTTGATTCAATATGACTGCGGCATTCAGATCCCACAGTGGGATCAAAATGGACAGCATTATTTCAGACTACTGGTCTGTAAGGCAGAACATCCTTCAGGATTGTCCTATATCCTCATTGTTGTTGGCATAACTCATGGTATAAACATTGAGAGGGATGCACATGCCTTCTCCATAATGGGGATGATGTCTTCCTCTATGGACACAACTCTAAAAGTGACCTGATGCCAATGAAGCACCACTTGACGGATTTCAGTGCCGTTTTTGGTCTTTTTGCGAACAGAAACAAATCCTGTCCATTCTGCCTTTATCAGCACAGTACACAAAAGATTGGCAACTTAGATAGCCTTCGATCGACGGTGGAAATCATCACACTTTAAGTACTCTTGGTGCACAATTATTGGCTAAAGCAGACCTCATGGCCAATAATGTTGTTGATGCTTATACAGCAACCCATTCCTTGATGTCTTTTTTGGAAGTGCCTCCTCTTAGTCTAATAAGATGTTCCTACTCTAACTATTGTGGGAAACAACCCTAACAATGCGGGCATCACATCACGATGCCATTAGAACGTGGCCGTTACAACGGCCACGTTGTTGCCACGCAATGCCATTACTATGCCACTACTATGCAAGTTGTTACATCAACTTGCAGTAGATGGCGTGCTAACATTAGAAATAGTATAGTTTAGTATTCCAACACCTTCCCTACTGTTACGTAGGCTGGAGTTGGAATAGTAAATTTTAAATTTCCAATATCAGCGTTCCATCTACTGCAAGTCGATGTAATGACTTGCATAGTAATGGCATCGCGTGGTAACAACGCGGTCATTGTAACAACCGCATTGTAATGGCATGCAGAGTAATGGCTCGCGTTGTAACGAGTCATATTCAACTATTGTACAACGTTGTTACTATCCTGGCACTGCCTAAATGACATTTGTTCCCAGATTGTATTGCCCTACTGTTTGATCTGTATAGTGGGCTTCCTTTCACTTGCCCATACTCCCCACATCTCTAAACAGAAGTGCAGGATGCTCCTTCTCCCACATTGCAGCAAAGACCTGGAACAACCTTGGCTTGGACCTCCTGACCATCACCTCACTTTCAGAATTCCGAATGGCCCTAAAGACCTGGCAGTTCGAATAAATCTCAGGGATCTGCAAGTGCATAGATACCATGTCAGGTGACTAGTTGTGCTTTAGAAATCCTGATTGATTGATTGATTGGGATGGGCAGGCATAAAGTTTCCCCTCGCAAAGTATACCTAGCAATATTGGCATAAATGCACCTGTTTTTAAACCTTATTATATTGCAGTGCAGTTTCAATGGATAGTGAGCTAGCTGCAGCCAAAGAGTGAAACAGAAGAACTATGTATGATGAAGCATTGGGCACAAACACAATAGCAGAGATATTGTTTTAAAAAAGAGAAGCTTGTCCTTCCTATTTCGTCTTGTACAAGGTGGCTAAATATTGTTGGACCGGATACCACAAAAGATGCGACCTAAGTGCAGTTTATGGTCCTGAGCTGATATGTAATTTCAGTGTGCAATGAAAATTTTGCACACGTTTATCTTAGTTGTGCAAAATCATTTTTGAACCGGGCCAATAAATTCCAAGAAAGGCTATACATTTAGGGACAGATTTATTAAGAAAAGTGGCATCTGTAGAGATGCGTCACTTTCCTTGCGCCACCCTGAAAAACCCTTGCGCCACCATGGATGAGCCGTATTTACAATACGTGCAAAATGGTGCACGGATTGACAGATCCGTCAGAAATTCTGGCGCATCTGTTGGTGCAAAAGTCACGCATTGCTGGAGTCGTGTCGCAAGCACGAAGCAACTTCAGCAATACATGTTCAGGTCTATCCTCATTGTGTTGCATCACTCCTTACACCTGATTCAAGCAGGCATAAGGTTTTGATGCAGTGGCGTCCTAGAAGTGGGTCAATGAGGCTTTCTTGCGTGGGCACGCCCACCCTGCATACATTATACCTGGCAAAGGTATAATGTGGTGCAGGGCTTTACAACTTGATGCATCTCCATAGATGCGTCAGGTTGTAAATGGACCCCATTTTTACGCTGCCACTGCGTCACAAACAATTGACGCAACAGTGGTGCAAAAATGACGCAAGGGGCTTGTAAATTTGCCACTTAGATCTTTTGAATGCCAAATCTGGCAGGCCTTTTTCTACCTTATGCCATTTATGTTAGTAATAGCTCATGTAAGTTTGGATATATTTTATTCCTTTCTTGATAAGCCAAGCCACACAACCCCCCTGAAATTGTGATAACAAATCTAATGAAACTATGTCCAGGTTTAATCTTGTTGACGATTCCTCGGTCAGCAGCAGACAAATGTGTCTATTCTGAATCTCCAATTCTGGCAGGGCGTATGAAGGTATTGCTTTTCTAGCACAAACTGTGGCGTACATTTTGTATCTATTTAATCTATTTCTAATTTTAAAATCATGCTCCTTCTGAAAACCTCCATGGGAACCTTTGCGAAACTGAACCAGCAGCTGCAGTGAGACATTTGTTTCCAGCATGCCCCAATTTCCCTTACCAAAGATACTACAACGTGACATTGACACGTCCCATTGAAACACTTAGGCGCAGAGGAAGTCGAGGTAAGCGACGAAATATGAAATGTAGGCGTTTCTCAATTTTCAGCCAGTTCATGTATGAAATTAAATCACAAAACTGTAAAAGTAATTATCTTATGCACTTTAAATAACTTTCCGTGAACTTTCTGCTGGAAACAAATTTATTTTTGCCTTTCTTATTCTATTGGCTGATACTACCTTTATGCTCTATGTGCATTTATTTCACGAGCAGCACTGAGATCTCTCTCTATTGTTTTATTCTGTCAAATCATGTTTACAATATTTTGCTGGTCAACGTTAAGAAAAACGATTCAATTCACATTTGCATAGGAGATCTGTCTATTGTAAAGGGATTTACCTTTCTCCACCCTAGTTCCATAACAATGTAAATGTACTGCATTCAATGTGTGTTGTTTTACATGAATGCCACTAAAGCACTGTAAACAAGAGACAAAATATTAGGAAATATGTTTATATTATAATACATAATATTAAAAACCTTCCAATTTAAGAGGAAAATCTATATCTTCCTAAGAGCCCACCAGCTCAATTTCCTCAGCAACAAGCCCCTCCACCTTTTGCCCCTCACAAACAGTCTCTGTCAGGCTGAACAAAGCTCAGCCTGACAGACACGGTTCATTTTCAGGTCAGGAAGCCAGGAGCCAGACATGCGCTAAATGCACAGGCTCCTGGCTGCCTGAGCTGAACTTTGTGGGCTGAGGAAGTCCCAGCTCCTGTGGGTGTGACGTGCTCAGCAAAGGTCCCTGAGGCCCGCCCCTCAGTGACAAGGGGTAGCATCACTGATTGCCTTGCACCTGGGCGCTTCAGTTTTAAGACCTGAAGCGACCAGGGTTGAGTGTCAAACAGTGACACTTCATCACAGAGTGGGGTGGGTCAGCAATCTCACTAACCCCATCCCATTCTGTGATGAATTTGAGACTGCTGCCTTCCCTCATTGGCTGACCTTAGGTCAACCAATGAGGGAAGGCAGCAGTCCCAAACCTCCCTGAACCTCTGAAGCAGAGCTGGCTGCAGGTAAATGTGTGTTTTCTTTTACATTAATGTTTGGTGCGTGCGTGCATGTATGTATGAATGTTTGGTAATGAGTGTTGTGAGTGGATGTGTTTGTGTGTGTGTGCGTACATGTGAGTGTTATGTGTATGTGTATGTGTACGTGTCCTGTCCGCTCCCTCCCTCCAAAACTTAATGCCCGCCACTGCCATACAGTGAAGAAAATTCAGCCAGTCGATTCTATTCCTTTTTTAGAATTTCCTCCAGAAATTGGAAGATTTGTGGTGAAACTCTAAAGAGGTGCTAGGTCTGTTTTGAAACCATTGTGTTTATTTTTATTTATTTTTGTTCCATTGATTTTTTAGGGTATCTTATTAACAAACTCTATCGATTTTTGAAACTCTGCTGTCCAGAAGGCATCCCATCTGTTCAATTTAATGCATTTATCTTATAATGCAGCTTTCTCAAAATGTTTTTTGCAGTTGTAGAGTAGAGCTACAACAGTTCTACATACTTACACACAAAATGAAATTCCGAAACCTGCAGGGTGGAAATTTTCAACTCCAACTTGCCTATGTTTTCTAAGGGGAGTAGAGCATACATGTAAATTTGCCATTTACTAGCAAATGCGGGAGGGACCGGGTGAGGGGATGGAAAATGGGTAAAAATTATTACAAAATAGGAGGGATTTAAGTGGGGTAAGAGTTGGTTTAGGGAGAGACATGCTAATACAAGCACCCATCCAAAAAAGAGTAATACCATTGGTATTTACAAACTACACTTCTAAAGGTACTGTAGACCAAACGGTCACAAAACAGTCATAAATCTATTTCAGCCCAGCCTTGGAATAAGAATAGCATGACACATGAGCACTTACAAGCACTGCAGCACACTTCCATAGAACAAAAATGGAGTCAGAGACTCAACATAACGTTCCCTAGGAAATGTTAAAAAAACAAATGATTTAGACATTTAAAAACATATTAAAAATATAGTTTTTAGTTTAAAAAAGTTATATTACATATACAGTTAAATATTTAGAAAAAAATTAAAACTTTTTAGAAAAATTTAAAATTACTTCAAGATAATTAAAAGCAATTTTTACTTATATTTACAAAATATTAATTAATTATTAAAATGCTAATGATGGTAGCCTTTTACTGTTGTTCAGAAATATTTATCAATTAAAGTAATATATTTGATTATTAACTCATGCAATGAACATTTAATTACATGATTTAATGTGCTGTAATATTTTATTTTATTAGTTTTAAGTTAATAATTATTTTAAGTTAACTTCCATTTTTATTTTATATTAAAAGTTTATAATTTTCCTTAAAAATTAATGTTTATTATCTTTCCTTATACATTACCGTCCGGAGATCTCCAATACTACTGGTGGAGATCGTCATCTCTAAGTGAAAAGTTACATGTAGTAACTTTACAGTCATAAATTCAGTCTGACATGTATCCACTCCCTGATTAGGGGGAGGTGAAGAAAAAAAAGTCTACAGTTAGATTTAAATCTACACTCAGAAATGGTGAATAAGAAAAACTAATATCTTTACACATAGATGTATGATTTATTAGATACATAAGTAAATCTACCTGTGTAAATTTACCCTGTTGACTAGGGGCCAGTGCATGCTCATTCTAGTGAAGGAAATAATGCTGAATCTGTTTTGTGCATAATAGTTCATCATGTTTCAAATTCCCGAAATGCCAGGTTGAGGCACTACGGTTGAAATATCCAATTTCTCATACATTTTGTCATTCATCCTTAATGATGTCATTTTTGATCACTGCTTTAAATAAGTCTTTAACAATGCCAATGTGTATTTCGCTCAAGGGCACATCCACTCAGAGCTTTATCTAGGCTCACTCTATTGCTAATAATTCTTCAGTAAATTACAAGATTTCACTGATAATTTAACAGTAAACAGTAGATTATTTCTTCCAATGTACTAAAAATGCAGTTCATATGCAGTGAACTGCAATGTTTACTATTCAAAGTTAATTTCTCTGGCCATAATGGATCTGATAAAGCAACGCAGATAATCCTTGTGTATGAGGTTACATAATAAGATAAGTAACACTGGGAAATTGTAAGTCTAAAAACAAGGACAGAAAAATTATTTGAAGCAAGACAGTGAACACAATGTTAATGTCAAATACAACACGCAATCAGTGATAAAATAGTGGTTACAAGTGAAAATACAACCCACACCCTCTCAAAGATACATATTAGTGTGCGTAACAGAGTAGATTAATATTTGGGGTGGGTGGTTGTCCACTCCAAAGAAAAATAAAACTATCCTGTCAGTGTAAACCCCAAAATTAACCGGAGCTCAATACCCTGATAGCTGAGACACAGGGCAGACAGGCCTAACTTAGGGTAATATGAAAAGTAGTTATGCAGGACCAAAAAATGTAATAAAGCCAGCACACCAAACACAAAAAAATCCAAACTGAGTTAGTAAATTGTTGCATATTTTTATAAACCAAATGACAGCAAAACAAGAAAAGTCTGATGTGGGAACCGGAGATACGAGTTTTTAAAGTTTTAAATGGAAATAGCTCCAAAAAAGGTGTTAAGCATCAATGATAATTTGTGGTCACAGTAGATCATGACCTAGGCATACTTTGATGACAACTGTGATGGATCCCAAGATCGAAAACACAAAGAGGAACTGTCTGGTCAAAGATTTTACCTTCGGACTTAGTTTGCAAAATGTGTGTCATAATATCTCAGTGAGAAAAGTCACCATGCCATATCAGAGAATGTTGTACTGAAATTGGATACATGTTGAACGAGGTCTAGCTAAAGCTGTTGATTTTGGTGGGAAAAACTCAGAGAGAGAAGCTCCAAGTGGGGCAAATCTGTTTCATCTGCCCTGCTGGGTTGCATCTCCAGCAGACCTGCTCACTCGGCGAGTAGGTCCTGGCCCTCCTGTGGCTGGATGTCAGAGTATCAAAACTTTGCAGTGGTAAGCCCTGTTTCAACTTGCCGTGACAATGTTGCCACACAAGAGGTCAGCCAACTGACCCTTGGAGTCCACTTCTTTGACATTATACAAGCGGGGGCAGGTCCAGTCCTTCAGAGCACGTCTCAGGTTATAGCAAGCAGGGTTCAGTCCACTTTTGATCCTCCACAGGTCCTGAAATTGTTCTGAAGAGGGTGCATTAGGGTGCCACATTTATTGTTAGCACTAGCTAGTGGGTGAGGGTGACTCCTGTTTCCTACCTAACCAAGGGGGTAAAAGTTCCCAGGGGCATCCTACCCACTTTTCCAGCAGTTCCTATTTCCCGTACAGCAAACTGCACCTATTTCTAAAATCCAAAGTGGGAAAATGAGCCTGTGTGCCTACCTAGAGCTGTGCCCAGGACAAACTTCCTTTGTGGTCACTGAAAACTGGTTCTGGGGGTAGGTTCCTTCCCACTGTGGTTGGAGCCAGCCTGGCTGAGGGAATAATGGTTTCCTTTCCCCAGGTCTCACCTTACATTTACGTGTGAAAGGACAATCCCTTAGGAAGTTATTGAAGCTCCTGTGTCCACTGTGCAAAGGTTTCCCTACATGGGAAAAACACCTCCGAACACACAGTTCATTGGTTCTGCTCTGTGGACAGTTCTCATATCTTATTATGGTTAGTCCCTATGTAAATTAGCATACTGGAAGTTGAGGCAGGTAAGAGGTAACTTTCTAAAACTTACATTTCCTAAACATTAATTAATTAATTAAAAATATGCTTTTACCAATAAATTGGATTTTAAATACATATTAAAAAGAGTGTTACATTAACTTTTGCATACATTTCCAGTAAAAACATACAAATTAAAGAGTATAAATCTGTACTTTGACATTTTCTAGGATTCAGGTACAGTCCCACAGTGAAAACAGCTTTTGGGGACTAGTCTGTGGAGTAAAATGCCAACATGTCCGATTATAATACTTTCAAATATCAGCAACAAGGCGTACTTGTGAATGATTTATTAATATTTAAAACCAGAGTTTTTCTCCTGTCAAAAAGGATTATTTTGACAGTTTATCACAGCAGGTTTTTAGGCGGCTGCATTCAGGCTACCCATGATAGGCAAAAATCATGTTTCACAGTCCCACTCTATGGATTGCACAATAGCTGCTGCAGTCTGCAGATGCCATTTAACTACTAGGCCATGGATACATTTCTACACGGTATACTAAGCATTTTTAGGCACAATAAACATGTCAGTTAGAGATAAACCAATGTAGCCACTTGCAAAGATATAACACAGTCACTATACTCCTGTTTAGCAGGGGTAAAAGTGCACAGTGTTCTAAAACAGCAAAATACGGTACAGAAAAGGCAGATTTGCTGCAGTGTATTGCTCATCTTTGAACTAAATCAGGACATTGACCCAAATTAGGGCCTCATTACGATGCCGGTTGTGCGAGAATCAGACCAGAATCATAGCAGAAACAGGACCGCCCGACAAGCAGTTGGCGGTACCGCAGTATTTATTGGGTTGCGACTTCCTTCACGGCGGTTGGAAAGTGTGTTTTTCCTAATGCGGCATATGCTGCAGTCAGTAGGAAAAAAAATAAACTTTTTTAACATCCATGCACTGTGTGCCACACAATGCATGGTTGTTTAGGGGGGCACCACAGGTGCACCCCAAGGCCCATAGTGGAGGGCCATGGGGGACACGGTTCTTGCTAAGGGCCCCACAAGACCCTTTCTGCCAGCCTTTTCCTGTTAGAACAATCAACATGAAAAGGCTGTCGGAAAGGTGTATCGTAATCCCTATGGCCGTGCCTGACCAGGCACCACCTCCATTTTAGGGATTACATTCCACCCGATGGGCTCCTTGAGCCTGTCAGAGGCAGAGCATATTCCCCCCGCAGGCATTGGTCTGTATCCTAATACGGCAGTTGGGCAGTTGCCTCCAATGTCGGGTGGACTGCCACCTACAAGCTGTCGGATGGCTTTCCGTCCGACATCGTAATGAGACCCTTAATAACAAACCACTGAAATCAAGACTGCAGCAGACCTCAAATTAGCATTTTAATCTCAATATGCTCACTGTTTTACATTCCAGTCATGTATTTCCTTATTTAGTAGCACATGAACACCATCCATCTGTCACCCACCAGATTAATACCAAAGTGACTGGTGTACTGTGCTGCAATACACCTTACTACTAGGTTGTCCTAAAGCAATCATAATTATGCCATTCTTCCATGTAGGCTGGTGTTCGATTCTATTACCATATCTGGAAATCACCAAAAATGGCCCTTCCATTCCAACCTTCCAAATTGCCTAACCACCACCTGTCCTTTTCGAAAAGAGCTATTTTCAATACCATGATCATAACTCACAGGGTCATGTATCAGTCATCTTCAGAGCTTTGTGGCTAAAAATGTAAATAATATATTTCTGGTCGAACTCTTCTTTAACGTGACCAAAGATTTCTCCGTGTCCCTAAATTTAAACTTATTGATGAGGGAGACTGTGTGTTTTCCACCTCTTTCACTAAATTCTGGTAGCCAATCCAAACAAATGTTAACAGCTTAAATTTCGAAAGTTTTAAATCATAAACTTTTACTTCCTAACCCTATTTTCTTTCATCATAATGTGGTTCATCTCACTAAGTATTATGTTTGCTAGTTGAAAGTGCCAAGTTGTGTCAGTAATTTTGCAATACAACAAATACATTTCACGTAATAGAACGGAACAAGAGACATATACCAGAGGCATGCTAAATGACAACAGTTAACAAGCTGCAGAATACAGCCCACTTAGGTGTAGGCTTTTGGTGCTCTCTTTAATATTTAGGAATCATAAATGAAAATATCGTACTGCAGGTTAGATTTGTGAGACAGTGTTCAATGTACAATTTAAAATAACCCTCAATACAAGTTGATGTGACTTGAAGAGTGCAGGTCAAACAAGGTGCATTGTGTAAAACATATCATACCATGAGCCATTAGAAAACCATACACAACATACATGAGAGAATTCCTGTTCCCACAGATGAAAGACCAAAAACGTAATGGAGGCCATCCTATCCCAAATCATGACATTCATACCTACGAGCGAGTCATAATTTTGCTTTCTGAGATAGAGGGACCTAGAGAGTAAAGAGTGGGACCTGAAAGATACCTGGGCACAGATGCAACACATCATGTGGAACCCTGCTCCTGCTTCCACCATCATCCACCAAACGAGCAAAACAACATGCAGCTGCCAGGGTGCCACCCAACGTCACAACAGTTGTCTTTGGTCATGGACCTGGTGAGCTATGAGCCATGAGTGCTGAACAGGATGTGTGATTGAAAGAGAGTATTGTCAAAACAGAAGTTGAATGGGGCTCATTCAAATAGAGAAACCTCCTCTATATATTAGCAGAATTCCCATTCAAATTTACCACATGATTTGATTTCAACATCATTTTTAAAAAAAGCACAGGACAAACTTGGCTTCTGTAAAAAATACATTAGGCAATTTTATATGCAGTAAAAAGTGACATGAGTGAGTATAATGCAGACTACGCAGTGCTCAAATTGTGAATATATTTACACCACATAAAAAAAAGACATTGTACAATTCCCAATGGTTGTATGAATTACACAAAACAGAGAAAGTCAGAATAGCTCAAGTGAATTCACAGTCCCTTCATATTAATTGCAAATGCTAATCAAATGGGAGGGTTTGTCGTCATTTCGACCCTGTACCACTTAAAGGGTCTCTTCAGGACGTATTCATCCGACTACCACACCACCTTAGTAGGCAATGTAGGCACTTGTTACAGATTCATCAGTGAATCTCCAAGCAATGGCTCAATATTTCCACATATTATTTGAAACCTGCATCCACATTACTGGTTCTCAAGTCCCAGCATTTAATGTTGATCGGCCAGTGTTATCTCGTAATATCGAATGTTATTCATGAGCGAGAGAGATCTCTGCTCCTTGTTGCACCATGGCCCCTGTTCTGCAGCCTGGGAAGATAGGGGTGGCAGTTTTGTTTTGAGAATTCGTATTGACCACAGTCCTGTGGGCATACTTTGTTTTCCGTATTAAGTGCATATTGATTGTAAAGCGAGGGAACCAAATCCCTCCATAAAGAAACTCTGGGGCATTTTCTCAAGGAATTATTGCCGAGTTGTCAGCACATTATCGCAGCCAAAGTGGCGATAAATGAATCACTCCATTTGCAAGCTGGTACTAAGAGCCCATATCACCAGTTTACCTGTGATAGCAGCCACAAAAAATATCGCCCCAGATGACACCAGCAACTAACGCTAATGAGATGTAGAGTAGGCGTTTCTATGCCAAAAGCAGCGAACACACCACTCTGCAACATTCTCAACCACCAGCAAGATCTGCGATAAGAACTCAAAACAGGCGATAAGGTGCATTAGCAGCAGGAAATTAACACCTGCTCTGACCTGGTGCAAAGCCGGACGGTAGCCTGCACCACAAAGGGGAGCCCAGCCCAGAGCCACACCAGAAGAACAACAGATGCCATGGAGCCAATGAACATGCAGCTCGGAGCCCCAACAGGTCCACTACACCCACCGCCACCCCCCCAAATCCCACCCCTGGATCAACACTGAGGTAGCGCAGATAAAGACAGCGACTCTCAGAAAATGCACCAACCTCACAGACCCAACACCAGAGAATGTCTTTGCTCACTATAGGCTCAAAAGGACAACCATCCTCCATATCCTAAACATCATGGCCCACAGTCTGACGGTACCAACACAGCGGACAACCAACATCACACCGCAGACAAAGTTGCTGCCCGTGCGGCACGTGTTGGCCCCCTGGTACCCTCCAACCAACAACTGCCTGAGTGGGAGGAGTGACACAGCCAGCCCAATCCAAGTCCCTCACAACGGTCATGGATGACACCATTAGCATGGGACCCCCACTATCTATACGTCCCCCACACTGCACAGGAACAGCCGGAGACCAAGCAAGGCGTCGATGCCACAGCTGGCTTCTCGCACGTGTCATGGGGCAATTGACTGCACACATGTCCTACTTGTGCCCCCTCGCAACACTGCACACAATAACCGCAACACAAAGCGGACGTATTCCAGCAATGTGTAGCCAATAGCGGACCACCGGGTACTCTCCACCAATGTCGTCCCCAACTACCCAGGCATTGTGTATGATTCCTACATCTACCAACAGGCCACACCAAGTGGCCCTTCCAGGATGGCACCTATGGAAATGCACTGCTTGTTGGAAAGAACCAACTGTACACACCACCCACCCCAAGTCCACAATCATGCAACTCACAACTCCAGGAATGCCCACTTTCCAAACTCACATACAACATGCCAAACAAAATGCCCACCCACCAGACACAACAGCACAACTTACTGTGGGAACCTGGGGCAGCCATGTACATGAGCCATTAATGACATGGCACAGCACCCACACACTAGCAGATTGTGGAGAGAGGTGGGAACCAGGCATGTGCGAAGGAGGCAAGTGACCCATGAATGAGACTGCACACAATGCCAAGTGTGGCGTTGATGTGCTGGACAGACTGCAGTATGCAGACCAGACACATATCCATGTCGACATATACTGCTGGTGTTTGGAGTGTACTGGACAGTGGACACAACCAGGTCACCCCAGCCAGTGGGGAAGCTTTTGGAAATGTAGCTTGTTACGTCCCCCCATAAGCGTGAGCGGAGTGGGCTGGCCCGGTCTATGCCAGGCCAGTGTAGGGGTGTGAATAAAAGGCACGTAACTCTGGGCGTAGTTCTTTTCCGGAATGCCCAATGTCTCTGCCGTGGCAGCCACTCTCACCCTGCCACGAGGCCAACGCCATGTGCGGCGGGACCTGCGATCCTGTTCACCTGCTGCACCCCCCTGCTGCTGTTCCCCGGACCCGTCCTGCCCACCCCTGCGCATCCAGGGCCTCACAGCTCACCTGCCAACACCGGCGTGTGTCAAAGTGGGCTCACCATGTCAGGGTGCAAGCTCCAAGCCTGAGGGCTGCAACCTTGCAGCCTCCTCAGACCATCACGGCCGCTGCAACATAGACTCGCAATACTCCTTTCTCGTTTATGTACGCTACCGGCAGACACAGCGGACAAGTAGGTCACACATTTGGAGCTGAGTCTTGATTACACTATGGCCGAGAACATTATTTATGGCTGAGTTTATGTCACTATACTCCCTTCGATTAGTGGTGCCACCAAGTCTGTGCATAGCATTACAACCACATGTGTCTGTGGGCCCACGTGGACAACTGCCCTCGGGCCACACTGCGCTCGAGTAGGTCACACATTTGGAACTGAGTCTTGATTGCACAATGGCCGAGGACACATTACATGGCAGAGTTTAAATCACTATGGGGATGATTCACAGAACTAACTTAAGACAAAATCCTAAACTTACTACTTTCGGTATTCACAGAAGTTAGGATTTTGTCTTAAGTTTGTCTTAAGACAAACTTAAGACAGACTTAAGACAAAATCCTAACTTAAGTCTGTCTTAAGTCTGTCTTAAGACAAACTTAAGACAAAAAACTAACTTCTGTGAATACCAAAAGTAGTAAGTTTAGGATTTTGTCTTAAGTTAGTCTGTGAATCGGGCCCTATACTCCCATCGATGTGGTGCCACCAAATTTGTGGATAGCATTCCAGCCACACGTGTATGTGGTCCCTGGCAGACCACTGGCTTGGGCTGACACTGCAGACCAGTAGGTCACACATTTGGCACTGAGTCTTGATTTTCCAATAGCCGAGGTCATGTCAATACATGCAAGGAAAGGCGTAAGAGGAAGACGCGTTTAAGTCCGGAGAACAAAAGGATCATCATTACGGAGGTGATCGAACACTACAAACAACTGCCCTGGTGTCACTAACTCTGTGCATCACAAGCCAACAACACATGGCTGTCAAGTAGGTCACACAAATGGGACTGAGTCTTGATTTGGCAATTGCCGAGTTCACATCAGTGTACCGACATCATTGAAGACTGCATCCCCTCAGATCCCCTGTGCAGAGCCCCTGTGCCACTGTCTGTTTCCTGACAGTGGCACTCTCTAGTTGAAGTTTGGTGGCATCTGGGTCTATGGATTGGGGGTTGTTTTCATCCTCATGCAGCTGATCCCGACTTGGTGGCAGTAACAAGACAGTAGCCTTCCACTCCTCCATTTGCCGCTTCCGGATAGCTACAGCCCCCTGCATCATGCCACTGATGCCGCCGGATAGCTACAGCCACCTTCCACTGTCCAACGCAACCCTCCGCCACATTCACCTCGTACATCGATGAGGACCTGCTTAGCTTGTGTGGTCCATCTCACTGCACCGCAAGTCACCGTCTCATGGCGGTGTGCCTGTGCCGGCCGCAGTGCATCTGGGGCCACTAACTCTGTGCAGCTCAAGTCGGGGACCCTGTCTTCTGAGATATTGGATGGCCTCTGAGAGGATGGCCTCTGGGTCATTGACGCCATGTGGATGTGGCCCTGCACTGTCCGCTGCTTCCGGCCTCAACTGTGGTACACCAGGGCTCACACATCAAATCGAGTCCTGACTGGACCGGACGTCACATCACCACAGGAGGCACACGCCACGACCGCCAAGACCATCTCCAACCACCAACTGCCAGAGTCGAAACAGTGGTCCTAACAGACTAACGGAGTTGCTCACACCTGTAGTGGATGCCATCATCTGCCTGAGACCCTGCTCAGCACTCCAGGTGCCACTAGCTCAGTGCATTCACAACCCATGGACCATTACTGATTGAGTTTTGTGCTGTAGAGAGGTTACGCAGCAATGTCATCTTAGTGAGCGTGGGAGACCTGGGATGATGATGAGGGAGATGATGCAGGTGCCACACACCGTACTGCAGCTGCATCAGGTATATACCAAAGGAACACAATCCTAGACAATTCGTTCACATGAGCACGCTCTGCTCTGGTGCCCCAAACTCAGGGCATTGCAAATAACGGACACTTATGTTTGCATATTGGATGACCTCCGTACTTGCTCTGGCTACCACCATGATGCTTCGCAGTTGTTTATGTAATGCTGCTGTTTTTTGTTTCCTTTTTAATGGTGTTCACTGTCCAAGTTGTTGCCAGCACCAACCACGCCATGCGGGCTGGCTTACACTCACACCCCACACCCATCCAGCCCAGGCGTCACTGGACATGTGACCCGGGCACTAAAGGGGCCGGGCGCACGTGCCTGTAGCCAGTTCCACAAACTACCTAAGTGTGTCTGTGTGGTCATAATGTATGCATGAGGGCCCCGGGCTCTACAACATTACATTGTGCTGTGTGCAGCGGACGCAACCATGTCACCGCAGGCAGCGGGTGTGACCTTAGACATTTAGCTTTGTTGTCACCCACTCAATGCGTAAGGTGTTTGGACTGGGCCGTCGTACGCAGGTCCAGCGTGTGTGTATGATATTAGCGTGGCTCTGTGCGTTGTTCAGTACAGGAAATTTTCAAACACGTGTCTCTGTCGCCGTGTGGGTATCCTTTGTGGGGTGTAGGTGGTCCCTGATGGAAATTAGACACCCACGTATGTGTCCTATTTTGGCTTCCATGAGCTCTGATGCCACCTGCACCTGTTCGGTCACCTCCTTTTGGCATTCTGACACCTGGCATTGGAATGACATGTGTGCCTCGGTGAGTTGTTGTGAGCCAGGCGTGGTGGTGGGTGCTTCCTGTTGTGTGGTCTGTGCAGGGGCTGGGCTCTTATCTATGTAGCTTGGCTGCCCTGCTCCTGGGAGTGGGTTGGCTAGGATATCCATGAGCTGTTGTGGGGCGTCGGTGTCGGAGGTGTGGTGGTCTGCTCCAGCATCACTGTTGAGTTGTCTGGTCTGCTCTGCTGGATGTGTTGTGTGTCCCTCTGCAATGTGATGAGGAGATGCATGTTGACATTGTGTTGACATGTATGTTGGTGCATTGTTTTTGTTTATATGCAGACTGAATGACAATGTACATTGTGACTGTTTGTGAGGTTCTGGATTTTGATGTGGGACAGTGGACATTTGGACTACATGATGGATGTGAGGTTGTACGTGTACATTTCCATCTCACAGTTTCTTGCTATGTTAGATGTAGTTGGCCTGTTTCTGCGCATAGGCAGAGCCAGTTGTGTTCTCTGTTCTGCATTGTTGGGGTTGCACATTGTACCACATTGACGTCAATGTGGATGTGCTGTTTTTGCTATGTGTGTGTGCTGCAGTGTGCAGCGGGTATCAGGGACATTATCCAGGGTAATTGTGGGTGTGCAGTGTACTACACATAATTGCGCATGAGTGCCATTGTGCCCATCTCCCCTGTCCCCCCAGTCCCTGGTCGATCCTCACCCTGTTGTGTTTGTGTCAGGTCCTATCGGGCTGTTTCCGGACTCCCAACTCCTTGCATGGTTTCCACACTGTTGACTGTGGCCTCCATTTCCTCCAGCTCCTCCTGTGGCGCAGGACTCCCAGCTCCTGTAGCCGTTGCTGCCTTCCTGTTGGCAGCGGGTGTGTCCTCGGTTTGGTTTTCACATTATGCCAGCGCCTCTTGGCCTCCTCCATTGGCCTCTTCGACACTCCAACAGCATTCACGGTAGTCCCATTGTGGGTCAGTTGATAGTAGTGTTCTGTCACCTCTGTGACGCTGGTCTGGTTTGACTACGGACTGCACCCTGTCTTCCTCTCCCTCTTCTCCTTGGCCTTCCCTGACCCCATTGTTCCTTGCTGGTGGTCTGTGGGGCTTGTGGGGTTCGCGTTGGCCTCTGCGCCCGGTCCGGATGCATCCATGTTGCTACACACTTTGGATTGTTTTTTGTGTGTTCTTTGTGTTGTTTTTATAGTGCATTTTCCCGCCAGATGCGTGGGATTTGCAGGCCTGACGCTGGTTTTCGCTGCTTTTTGTATCGCGATTGGGCTCATCGCATCTTTTTTGCGTTCGTGTTTCACATTTTTGCGGCGTTACATTGACTTTATCGTGGACATTTGATGCACTGTCGGGGGCCTATTGCATGGTGCCTCCGTGTTGTGAATACTTAGCTAACATAGTGGTACAAAAGGGGGTGGTGATGGACGGAGCATCTAAACCAATCAAACACTCACACCCAGTCAACAAATTTGGGTTTAATCCATCACCGTTCTTTAGCCCACTCTGCCACCCCAGTTCAGACATGGCCCAATGCAAATCAGTCTGACCCTGTGCCTCATGGGAACAGTCCAGCCCGAACTGCCAAGCCATGCCTTCCCTGGACCGTAAACAAGCTTCCTAGGACTGGTTAAAACATGCTGTACCATTATCCCCTACAACATTGTATCCCACTCCTAAGAACAAAAATAGTTTTTACAAAATAAATGTTTTTATAAATTCAAAAAATAGAAAAAAATAAAAGAATTTAAACCAACACCCCACAAATAAATACCCACATTCCAATATAAATTACCCATAAATGAAAACACTTCCCATAGTTACCAATTCTTAACTAGATATGTATCTAGATATTTAGTAAATGCATGCATGATAAAGAGAAGGGTGAAAAAGGTTAATGTGCTGTACAGGAACCACATAGTAAACACAGCATTGTGAAGGTGACATACCAAGATCTAACCTTGGAATGTCACTTGAGAGACCTTAATAGAGCAACACAAATATTAATGGGATCATGTTTGGAAAAGTTGGTGGAATAGAAAACTTTCCATTTTAGAAGATCCCTTAGAAAGATTGATTGCCTGTTCTTCTTTTTTCTGCAGATTGAGCATTCAAGTCAAAAGTTGTCTGTGTTTCATAGTCTCCTTTGTCCACTCAAAATATCCACTTAGTTGGAAAGCAATTTGGGTCACAATATCTGAAGGTTTTTGTTAAATACTGACCACTTTAAGGGTGCTTCTAGCTTTGATTGGCTCCCGAACCAGATGGCTCATGATTGGAATAATATGATGATACATCTAATTTTCATAGAACAGGGTAGCTGCAGCATGTAGTACTGCTTTCATGGAAGTAAGATCTTTTTAGCTATTTCCAATTGCCAGATAATTACCATAGTCAAATCTTGTTAGGACTCGATTGGACCACTTGTTTGCAATCATAATCCTTGGAGGGGTAGGAGGAAGTTATTACCCTGCAAAAGTCTAATTTTGAGAGTGCCTTCTTTTGCAAAGCCATAGTATGGATGTTGTAAAACACAAAGCAAGGGGCAACATATCTGATGTGATCAGTAATGGAAGGGTGGCAGTCTATAATGTTTAGACTATTAAGACACAATTGTACCAGGGTATACCTATTCAGGGTGGGAGAGCAGTGCAAATACCATTTTTGCCAGAGTTAATCAAAAGTAGTCATTGGTCATCCCAGGCTTGATTTTTTTTCCCCAAAATCTGTGAAGATTGGGTAATATCCTTTGGGGAGGTTAAATTTAGGTACAACGAAGAAGTGGTAACAGATATTAGACTTTGCTAGCAGGAAGTTAAGGGGATCCATCAACAGATGAAGAATCTTTCAATTGAACGCTTTCAACACAACATTAGTAGAAACTATCTTTCCAGCTTCTTTTGCCGATTTGATTTTAAATTTCTTGTCCGATATCATTGTGTGTCTCACCTCAAGATCCACTAAAAGTTGAACCTTCTTATTTATATTTGTTACACTATGGCTCCTTTATTTCGTTCTCTTCTACGGTTTTCAAGATGTACTCAAAGTAATCTTCATTCTTCTGTTCTTGCATCCACTTTAATTCCAGTTTTATGGGAATACTATTGCATACTGATGCATAATGCCCTAGCATCTTGCACTGTGCATGTTGCTCTGTGTATAGGACATTTATTGTCATTTCACATTTCACATACCCTGTGAGATTATTATTCTTGGACTTTCTTGGGCCAAATGTTCCATTTTTTAAGCACCAACATTAACACCCCCTTTAATTTATTTTTGTCTTTTGTTTCTACCAAGTGAAGGTCCTCAATCCATTTCTTGTCATTGAAACATTACAAACATTTGTCAGCAATCTCTTCACTCTTGGAAATGAAATGAATAGTGCCTCCAGGAGGATGAGGTGGTTTCTTGCTCAAATTGTTTTTCTTTTATCATTTTGTTAGAGGTGTGAACCATCAACTGATCTGTTTCATATGTGTCTTGTGTGCCTGTACATTTTAAGTTTATTAATAGTCCTCTCAAAGTGCCCACCCATTTATCATTCTCTCCTTGACATGTCAAGAAAAATTTACATTATTCAAGTATAATATTTATTTTGGGCCCAAACTGTATTTCAAGTGGCTTTAGACTTTGAGTGTATAATCCACTATTGCTTACACTGTCATATTGTTTAGGTTCTGGAAGGTTGGGAAATATGCTGAGACCTTTTACTGGAAAATGCAGTGACACAGCTTGTTTGTGATAATAGGAAAACTGTAAAAGCTTGATTAATAAAAACATATTTCATATACACTCCAGGGCCTATTATGATGGGGGTCGGAAAGCCTCCGACCCTTGTTCGGAAGCTTTCTGACCCCCACCGTCTGTTTCAATTCTGACAAGCTGATTATGTATCAGCCGGTTGGAATTGAAACTGGTCGGTCATTCCGGCTGGCTTTCAATGGGCCTTGGGAATACGATGCACGGTTTCTGGCATGGTTTCCATGTCGGCTTGTCTGACATCGAAACCATATTGGAAAGAGTGTTTGGGGCTCCTCAGCAGGGCCCCTTGTGTTTGCAGCCTTTGGTTGGGGGATGCCCCCTGTTGATCCCTGCACCCCCATAGCAGGTACCTTGAGGTGCCTGCCACGGGGGTGCAGGGATGAACAACACCTCCTATTTCCATAAGGGAGCATGTATTACTGCCAGTTTACAACCTTAATGCATGCTCTCATAGGGAAATGTGCGAACAGTATTCAGACGCATCCAAATGAGGCGGGCAGGACCGCCCACTGGAGGTAGGTCGGTCCTATTTACAAGACGGTGTCGGGCAGACTCATGTCCGCCTCTACATCGTAATCGCTGCTTCCATCTACACATTATTCTCATGGCATTTACACTTCTTCTATAAAAGATAGATAGGTGGAGATGCCACTTGCAAAATATTTCCATTGTAGATAACAGCAAGAATAAGTGAGTACCTGCTCAATACATTATAGCATACATAACTTAAATTACCTAACAAAATAAAATTGTCCTGAATGTCGAATAAGGCTGAATTTTACAGTTTAAAGCACAATTATTAAACTGAAATAGGTGACGTAGTCACAGATCTTTTATTTTTCTGTACAATAAAAATAATAGATCATAAAGAGACAAAAACAAATACACGTGATCATGGATGCTTTTTGCTGGTTTTCGAAGTGTCTTAATCATGTTTCCCATGCTCCTTTAATGATGTAGAGGTTTGGTGATTCCGCCTTCTACTGATGATGTTACATTCATGTTCAATAGGTGTGTGCAAACAGGGTCCAATGACTTGTATCACATCTCAAGTTTGCTTATTTATCAGATGAGTGAAATGCAAACTATTGCAGCTGCACAAAGGCCTATGGGTTGCGGGACCATTGTGTTTGAAGATAACAGAGACTTGCAGTCCCCAAAATGTATCTTATTTGTGGAAATCTATTCTGCAGCTCTGTAGATATCTGCCCAGTGGAGCAGCTGGTCTGGTCTGTGGCAGTCCTAAGGTTTCCTTGTCTTCAAAAACCACAGGTCGCAGAAAGTGAGCCTGATGGACGATTTTAACTCATAGCCATTGAAATAATTTAAAGTTTTTCCCTTCAAAAATGCAGTTTTTAGTCCGAAAAACCAACTCTCCAAGGAGATATCAGCTCCCCACTGTTTAATTTGACCCAGTGATCTCCGGTGCTCGTGACCAGCACTTAATTGTAAACATCAGCACTTAAAACAATCTGCCACATGGTGGCACTGTTTGTTTAATTTATAGATAAGCTTGACATCAGTTATTTATTAATTTGATAATCATTAAAATGACTAATTCCTCCCACCCAAGCCACTCTTATAGCTTTGGGGGCCTGGAATAGAATGAACAGTCACCCTTGTAAAAGTGTGAGAGTTAGTGTTTGTGTTGGTACTGTCATTGAAAGTGCTAGTGCGGGCGATGAGTGGTGCAAACTCCAGTGGCCTCCTGATGAGGGCCTAGCACAATTTTCTTTTTTACAATGTAAGCATTGCAGCTCACCTCCATAATGAGCCCTAAGATCTACTAATTTGAAAGTGTACTGCAACACATCATATGTACCTTTCATCTTCTACATTACATTGATGCAGTGTTTACACAAATCAATCTTAGTTCGAGAGAAGCACTAACTTTATGCAAGCTTTGGCCTAGGACATGATCTCTGCTCTCAGTAGAACAAAATGTATGCAATGCCTGTCCTTATCCTAAATCATGAAGTCGGCTCTGACAAGGTGAGTTGAAGCCAGTGGTGGCTCCTCTGCAACGGTGGAGGAGTGTTGCCCCACTGGCTCAGAGCTAGCAAATGTATAATAAAACGATGATGCATTTACCAGCTCTGAGCCAGTGATGTTGGGAGTAAGCATGGTCGTAAAATCCGTTACGCTCGCGGATTTTTCGTATTTTCGGAGAATCCGCAATCCGCGAACTCTCGCGGATGTGGCGAGAATACGCAAATCCGCGCGAAGCGGATTTTTTGCTTGTGTTCGCACTGCTCGCGGTCCGCGGCGCGGGCAGCAACAATCTCGCACTCGCGAAAGTACAAAAATTACAAGGGGAGGGGTAAAGGAAGTGGCCCAGTCTCCAACTTCCTGTTCCTGTCCAGCAAGCTCCTCCCATAGGGGTGGGGTGAAGGAAGTGCCCCAGTCTCCAACTTCCTGTTCCTGTCCAGCAAGCTCCTCCCATTGCTTAGTCCATTTCCTGGCCACTTTGATTTCGATCTTGACTGGGAAGGATTACTTTTTGTGGTTGCTGCTGGATATTTGGATTTGAGGCCTTTTGGATTACTTTTGGATTCGAAATTTGATTTCACAAAGAAGTAAGTTGATGTTGTTTGTTTGTGGTGATTTTTGTGTGTGTTGCTTTTTTTTCGACTTTTTTGGGGGGAAAATCTGCAAGTTCGCGAGCTGAGGATGTTTTTGCTTGTGTTCGCACTGCTCGTGTCCCGCGCAGCAACAATCTCGCACTCGCGAAATTGTAAAAATTACAATTCTGCACATGAATTGAAAACCACCAGGCTTAGTTATGGGTGCATGCATGATACAACTGTTTTGTTGAATTTTTTTTTTAACATGATTCTGGCCAGGGCATGGATGGCATTGGATTGTGGTGATTTTTGTGTGTTTTACGACTTTTTGGGGTGGTGTTGGGGGCTTGCTATGTGGGTGGGGGCCATATTATTGCCTGGTCCCGTGTGGGTGGGGGTCTAGGGGCCATTTTTAAGCCAGTTTGTGTGCTTTGTGCCATAGGCCTGCACCCAGTGTCCTCTGATGTCATCCATTATGCCCAGGGGGCCCAGAATTGGTCTGTTCGCGGATTTTGCTGGTTTTTCGCCACGTTCGCGCCGTGAAGCAACAATCTCGCACTCGCGAAATTGTAAAAATTGCAATTTTGCACCGGAAAACCACCAGCAGGCAGCATAAGCCTTCTGAAACTTGATGGATGGCATTGGATTGTGGTGATTTGATTTGTGTTGTGTTTTTTGACTTTTTGGAGTAGGGGTTGGGGGCTGGCTATGTTGGTGGTGGCCATTTTGAGGCATGGTCCTGGCCATGTGGATGGGGGTCAAGCGGCCATTTTGAAGGCAGGCAGTGAGCTTTGAGACATAGGCCTGCACCCATTGTGCCTTGCTTTCACCCATTGTGCCCAGGCGGAGTCAGGGGTACATGAAAGTACAACCCTCTCTGTGTGTGCTCTCTTGGATCAATGTTAAATTCCTGTTTCCCAAAAATTTAGCAAATCCTAATTTTGAAATTTCCATATTGTGTGGTGTGCACGTGTGTATTCATAAATGCCTACTTGCAAACTGTTTATTGAAGCGCTACATATGCAACATATATTTACTGATGTTCCTCTGTCTTCGTTTGCTTTTAGGTGCACAAAACTCCGCATGATCGTTGAGCATCAGTGCCAGGAAGAAGTCCTGCTGCGGCCTGTTGTTCCGACATCTGAAGAAGATGGCTCCAAAAAGAGGTGCCCGTAGGTCCTCTTGCAAGAAAGATGTCTCTACTAAGGAGAAGAAGAAGCAAGTGGCACCACTTACCAAGGAGACTGGTGGCTCAACCAATAAATTTTTTGGGGAAAAACAACAAAAAAAACAAAGGCCCACCATGAGTGCTGCACAGGTAGCCTGTTTAGTTGTTGAATCATCAACGACCAGTGATGTTGGTTCATCGCAAGAAAGTAGCAGCACACCATCAACACAGGTTGTAACTCATCTCACAAGTACTATTCAACAACCAAAGCCGCAACAACAACTGCATGGGCTACTAGTACAAGCAGAAGTACATGCGCAAGGAGCTGTCCGAGAAGGAGCTGTCCGAGAAGGAGCTGTCCGAGAAGGAGCTGGCTGTGAAGGAGCTGGCGGTGAAGGAGCTGGCCGAGAAGGAGCTGGCCGAGAAGGAGAAGGCCGAGAAGGAGAAGGCCGAGAAGGAGAAGGCCGAGAAGGAGAAGGAGAAGGCCGAGAAGGAGAAGGCCGAGAAGGAGAAGGCCGAGAAGGAGAAGGCCGAGAAGGAGAAGGCCAAGAAGGAGAAGGCCGAGAAGGAGAAGGCCGAGAAGGAGAAGGCCGAGAAGGAGAAGACCGAGAAGGAGAGGTCCATGGAGACTTGCAAGTAGAGGTCAGTGAAGATGCCCATGTAGCGGCGCATGGAGCGGTGCAAGTGCCCACAATGGTTGTTCTTCCAGAAGTAGGGGCACAGGAGGAAATTGACTTTGGAGCCGGGGAATCATGTCAGGAAGACGAAGCCACTCCTCCTGATGATTCATTTTCTCCCAGCTCCCCAGCAAGGAAAAGATCAAGGAGGGTGTGTAGAAGTTCCTCTTCAAGCCCCGCTCCATCAGATGATGATCTGGATCTAGATTGGCAACCATCTCCGACGTCTGAGAGGGAGGCACACCATGAGCTGCGAAAGGTATCAAATGTTAAAAGGAAGGGCCCCGGAAAGCTCATACTTATGGATCCGAACGTCGGACTTGATGAAGTGGTGCATTCTGATGTTGTTGAACAGGATGACAGCAATGACCTAGTCATCACACAAGTCAGTCCAGCCACACCGGCCATGCAGCAGACAGACATTTATACCCTATCCCGACGTCATGCTGAGCGTGACCCTGGCGACGTGCCACTGGTAGCACCAACAACGCAGTCAAGTAGTACAACAAGTTCAACAAAACCTACAGCTCCCATATTTTCTCCCCAGAGGGGGACTCCATCCAGCTCGACTCCCTCAAGTAAGGTTGCTGCAATAATTGCACAACCCAGTAGATGTCTGCAAGGCTCATCCACCACTGCTTCATCTGGCATTGGCAGCAGTATCACCTCGTGCGGCAAAACCAGAAGTTTCCAGTCCCCAGTTTGGAACTTTTTTAGTGTCCATGAAAAGTATGATAACATAGCCGTTTGTTGCATTTGTAAGACTAGAGTTAGCCGTGGTAAGACTGGTACCAACTATGGAACCGGAGCCAGATAGGTCATCTTGAAAGAAAGCACGCAGTCGAATGGTTTCCGCACCTAGCAAACGTCAAGGGAAAGCGATCCCAAAGGGCAAGTGGCCAAAATATACCCATACTAGGTGTTTCATCGGAAGATGACGGGGAGGTAGAAGAAGCGTCAGACATGTGTCCGGTTGCACCCAGTACCCCTGGCAGCACCACACCCTCCGGAACACATAGGAGGCACACTGAGAGTCTGGGAGACACACCAATGCGGAAAATGTCAAAACTGATCAGAAGTGGGTCGAAGAAGGCATCAGCATCATCCCGTAAATTTGTCCAGCACACCATTTCAGCCATGTTCTCCTCAGATGTGCAATTTCAACACAACCACCCAACTGTACGCCTGTATAACACTAAGCTGGCTAAAATACTAGCGGTGGACCTTCTCCCTTTTTTCGTTTGTCGAAGGTGTGGGTTTCCTTGAACTCGTGGCAACATTGGCCCCTAAATGGAAGTTTCCTAGCCGGTTCTATTTTGCCAGGGTTGCTGTTCCAGCACTACATAAAGAGGTGCTTGAGTTGGTGGGGGCAGCTTTGCAGAAGAGTGCTGTTCACACTATACACCTGACAACAGACATGTGGACCAGTTGCCAAGCCCTTGATTACATGTGCATCACTGCACACTGGGTCTCTTTTTCAGGGGTTATAAAACAGATAAATGCAGGTGGTGACTTGGTCGAGATTTTTAAGGGTGCTCGTAAACATGCAACATTAGCCATGTTTGGCATGGAGAAAAGTCATACTGCAGTCAACATTTTGGCTGACTTTAACAAAAAGGTCTCGCAATGGCTGCCCCCAAGAAATTGCAAGGTTGGTTATGTTTCTACAGATAATGGCAGCAATGTAGTTAGGGCCATGGAGGACGGTTTCTATTTCAGAGTGCCGTGTTTGGCGCACTGTATCAACCTTGTTGTGCAAAATGTTTTGAAAAAAGAACTTGCAGTCGACAAAACACTGACCATCTGCAGAAGAATATGCACACATTTCAACCATTCTTTTAAGGCCCGGAAGGAGCTGAGGCGCAAGCAAAATGAACGTAGAATGCCAGTGAAAGCACTTATCCAGGAGGTGGCAACACGTTGGAACTCAACCTTCTACATGCTTGAGCGTCTGCATGAGCTGTTTCCAGTAGTCAATGAGTATTTCTACAACCTGGGTGGTGATACGACAGAAATGATGCTAGCGGTGGAGCAATGGCAGCTAGTTAAAAGCCTGACAGACATGCTTCGTCCTTTTGAGGTCTTCACGCGTGACGTCAGCAGGGAGGACTGTTCTTTGAGCAAAGCTATCCCATTGTTGCTGAATCTCGAGCACCAAGTCAAGGTGGTGTCTTCACAATTAAAGGACGTTGGAAAGAACGAAGCACATGAGTTGGCGCAGAGATTATTACAACGCCTAGTTAGCAATGAACGGCTTGTAAAAATCAAGAAACAACAGCACTACATTTGTGCTACTATTCTGGATCCACGTTACAAAAAGCCATTGTTTGGCAAAGTAATAATTCCTTTTGAAACATCGGATGTTACAGAGTACAAAGGTTGGCTAGCTCAGTCAGCCATTCGTTTTGAAAGAGAGCGGAAGGAAACTGTAGGAGAAGACAGTACTACTAGTGAATCAGCAGGCCATCAGGCGTCCCAAAAAAAGCACTTCTGCATCTGTGCCTGTGGCAGAAGTGAGTGTCTTTTCCTCTGAGCCGTTAACCACACCAGCAACCGTATCATCTGCACCAGGCCCAGGCGATATGTCTGAAGCGGGTTGGCTAACTCAGCTAGGGTTTCCTTGTCCTAGAAAGGACACAGAAGTGCAAAGTACAGGAATCCGGGAGGACATTCTTTCAATGGTGCAGGCCTATCTGGATGACTCAACAGAGGTCAATATTACTGAGGACCCATTGGCGTATTGGCATGGGAAAAGAAAAATATGGCGAGAGCTCACCAACCTGGCTATCAATTACTTGTCTTGCCCACTCGCAAGCGTGTCCTCAGAACGTGTTTTTAGTTCTGCTGGTGGCATTGTGACTTCCAAAAGGTCCCGCCTCTTGCCCGCAAATGTGGAGCGGCTCACCTTGATAAAGATGAACCAGCACTTCATACCACCAGATTACAGAGTACGAGAATCCACGCAGGAAGAAGAGGACACCGACCTACCTGAGGAAAGTTCTCCTCAGTTACCAGAAGTAACCCCGACTGATGATTTAGCAGAGTATGAGGACGAGTTCTGCTTCCCTGACAGCGAGTTCTGAAAATGAGTCAATCATTCATTAATTGTAAATTTAGTCCTCCTTATTCACTTTTATTCCTGTGTGTCTGTCTTTCTTTAGCAAGTGCTTCATCACATTCCCAACAAAACTGTAATCAACCAATAAAACAACAAGCCCATCAACAGAACTGTCTTGATTTTGATGCCGCAGCATTCCTCAGGTTCACAACAGTTAGTTGACAAGAACTCAGTCCTGGTCGTCTATCCTGAGTCCTCCTCCTCCAGACTCACCCTATCCATTACCCATAATGCTGATGCCTGGATTCTGCACAATGAAGAAACTTACGTTGACGAGTCCCCTAACGCCTTAGGACACTGTGAATTCCAGGTGGAGCCAGCCCTCAAACACAAATTACAGGTAAGGTAAGCGTTTGGATGGGAGGTAGTATAATGGAGTATTCGGAGAGGCGAGAGAGTGACAGTGGTACTAGCAGTAAAGTCCTAGGGCTCTTGAATTAACAAACTCTGTGACAGGCATTTACTTTGGAAAACATTTGGCCTATTACACGTGAACGTTTAGGCGTTATTATTGCTCGCTTGCCTGTCTCAGGGGTGCTGTCTGTGGGGCTTCTAGGTTTTTGGGTTGTGTGAGCACCGCTGCCACATTTCTAATGTTGATTGCTTTTGTTTTGCAGAAAATCCACGCCGGGAAACTCCAGTTGGGGCCCTGCTGCAGAACGCCTTAGGACACTGTGAATTCCAGGTGGAGCCAGCCCTCAAACACAAATTACAGGTAAGATAAGCGTTTGGATGGGAGGTAGTATAATGGAGTATTCGGAGAGGCGAGAGAGTGACAGTGGTACTAGCAGTAAAGTCCTAGGGCTCTTGAATTAACAAACTCTGTGACAGGCATTTACTTTGGAAAACATTTGGCCTATTACACGTGAACCAACACGATGACAGTGTTCAGTAAAACGAACTTACTGCAAAACCACCACCCACCAGGCTCAAAAGTAGTAAAAAACAGGTATGCTCAGATAAAGTTTGAAAAAGTATATTTATATCCCTAACAAAATAATCTCCCGCAAGACCCTCCCTAACCCCAACAAATAAATAGTCCATCAAAAGTCCCCAAAAACCCCAACTCCCAATTCCCACCCCCCAAAAGTCTCTAAAAAAGGGGCAAGGGACACTCTACGGATGCAGGTTGTTCACTTTGGCCTCCAGGGCATCATGCCTTAGGGCCAGGGCATCGTACTCCTCTCGGAGCATGGCGTGATCTAAGCGGAGGCCCTCCATCACCTTTTTGTACTCTTCCCATTTCTTGACCTCCGCCTCCAGGTTGGACACTCTGCGGAGTGCACGGCGCAAGCGAGCCTTTACAGTACTGTGAGGAGGTGCAGCCTTTGTTGCTCGGCGGTGGCATCTTCCAGCACGGCTCTGGTTGGCTGGAGCACTGCGCTTACCGGCAGAACGTGGGGTCACGGAGGAGGATGCAGAAGATGTAACATTTGATGCACTTGAGTGCGTGTCGTCCCCCTCCATTTCCACCAGCCGGCGATATTGCGCAACAGTGGCATACAGCCTCCGTTGCCGGGCCAGTACAGCCAGCATACTCCTGCTCGGTTTTGCAGTTGTAGTATTACCAACTATATGAAGAAAGAAAGACATAATCTGTAACGAATGCTCTTTAAAAATATGATTAACACAAAATGATTCAGCATGAAGTTGTGTCACAGTACAACTAGCAACTAGCCAGCGCAGTACAAATCTATTCAGGCCAGTATCATGGGCGTCTGCATGGAGGGGCAAGGTGATGCGCTTATGGTTTGGTGCTCTTTCATATGAAAGAGATCTGGCAGAAGTGAGTGACTTTTCCTCTGAGCCGTTAACCACACCAGCAACCGTATCATCTGCACCAGGCCCAGGCGATATGTCTGTTTCCCTCTCTCTCTCGCTCTCTCTCTCTGTCTCCCTCTTTCTGTCTCCCTGTGTCTCCCTCTACCTCGCTGTCTCTCTCTCTCTGTCTCCCTCCCTCACCCTCCCTCTGGCTCCCTCCCTCTCTCTCTCTCTCCTTCTGTCTTCCTCTCTCTCTGCCTCTATCTGTCTGTCGGTCCCAGCCTGCTGTAATTACCATATTGTAATTTGTCACTGGGCCAGCACTGGATACACATCATATGCTATCTAAGAGTCAGATAGTACCATGATCCAGCTTACCTGTACTCGCCACCACCACTGCCTGCTTCCTCACAGTCTGATTGTCCTCTGGCGCCGCATCCTCCACAGAGTAGTCCTCAGACTCGGAGTCGATCACGATCACGTCCGAGCTGGCCCCGCCACCAGATGTTCCACCTAAAAAATATATTTAAGACTGTTAGATTACACCACTCACTAGTATTTGGTTTAGGAATGAAGAAATTTGAAAACAACAGAAAAAATAATTGACTGTCTACTCTAGTCTAAAGTAAAAATGTCCCTCCTTCCAGGGAAGGCTGTTGTCTTGCTGCTTTTTTTGTCACAATTGATGAATGCTTGCTTAATTTTAACACACATCATTTTTCTCTGAACAGACAGACGCTGGACTTCTACGGACAAGAGCAACATCAACTAAACCAGGTGAAAGCTCGGCTCGACCACAAGAAATGTGTTCCATTACTCATCAACTCAGCACCAAGCACTTTTCCTTTTCCAGCTAACTTTATTTTAATATATGTGTTTACTTTTACTTTTAATAAAGCTTTTAAACTTGAATAGACTCTGTGGTTTTTGGTCCTCCAGACTAGAGTGACTGAGCGAAAGGTTTTGTAATTTTTGCAAGGAGGAGTCCGTGCCGCTGACACTACCAGGTTTATACAGTGTGCCAAACACACCACTCTGAAATATTATGACTCTGGTCTTTGGTGTCCATAGTTTGGTTTGTGGAGAATTGTCCCTGCAACAGTAGTATTATTGATTTTGCTCCTATCTAAACACTGTTTCGAAAAAATTAAATTAGGAACGCTTGGACAACAATAGGTCCTCTATATTTAAATGAAAACTTACTGGGGCCAGCAAAGGAGCACTCGCCGCCCTGGCCTGCATCCTCCTCCTTTGGAGCCACTGCATCCACTGTTTCTGTCCGCTTGCCCCTGGGCGGACCTGACGTACAACATGAAAGAAAGAACAGAAAAAATTGATGATTGCTGCTTGTCGATGTCCTTGTCAACCAAATCAAACATTTAGAAAGAACAAGAACCAACTATTTCAGCCAAAAAGAGGGCTACAAAGGAAGGAATGCACCTGAGCCTCTACTCTAGGGGCAGATTTACAAGCCCCTTGCAGCTCTTTTGCTCCGTTCTTGCGTCACTTTTGTGACGCAGCGCCACAACAAGAGAGGCGCCATGGTGTGGCGTATATTAACAACGTGACGCATATGGGAGATGCATCCCATTCTAAAGCCCTGCGCCATAAGGGAGCGTTCCAGCGCAAGGGAGGGCGTTCCTGCGCAGGAACGCATGCTAAAAGTGGCTATGGGGAATAGATACAATTTCAATCAGTCATTTAGGACAATGATGCGTCACTGAAACCCTGCGCCTGCATGAAGCAGACTTACGGCTTGACGCAGCATTGCTGGAGCTGCGCCATCGTTGCAACGCAACTCCATTAATGAGACGCCTTTACGGCACCGATGCGTAACGCTTCGGTGACGTTTTGGCACCATGGCGTGCCGCATTGAAAATACGGCGCACCATGGGTGGTGCTGGCGTGCCTCACACTTTGCAGGGATGCGCAGGTAATTGCTAATCTGACACTTAGGGGCATACTTACGAGTTCTGAGCTGGACACCTCCAGATGTGCACCAGAACAAATGCGTAACGCAAAACTAACCTTGCGTCACGGCAGATGCGCCGCAATTACAATGCGGCAAACCCTTGCGCAAGGGTAGGCAGATGCGTGACGCATCTCGTGACGAAAGAGGGGTGCATCTCTAGAGTCACGTCGCAGGCGCAATGCAACTCTAGCAATGCTCAGGGCTGCCCAATACTCAACATACCGCATCAGTCCTTACGCCTGCTTCAAGCAAGCAGGCATAAAGAATTGACGTAGCAGCGTCGCGGAAGTGCCTGCGTTAAATCTTGTAGATTTCACGCAGGCACTTTTGCGAGGCGCACATCTGCCTGACCGCCACCCCCCCCCTCCCCCTTCCCCTGCATGGGAACGCTCCCATTGTGGCGCAGGCCCAGGTCTTAACGTGGCGCATCTCCCTAGATGCACTCGCAGGCTCGCAGGGATATGCCACGTTTACGTCGCTGTGCGTCAGGTAAGGCAGTGTAAACGTGGCACAAGGGGCTTGTAAATCTGCCCCTTTGTGTCTAGCATTACGCAGTTCTGTAAAGTACACTCATACATTACTCAGCCCAAATAAATGAACACAAAATAGAAAACAAATAAGCAGTGGCACCGCCACAGAGAAGGAGAGCAGTGCACCTGAAATGCACAGAAGATTTTGAAATATTAATTTACCTCTCCTATCAATGTAATCAGCAGCATTATTGCTCTTTGTAAAAAAGTTAAAGCAAACATTTGCAATATTATATAACACACAGAGCAGGAGAAAAAACAGAGTAGTGACGAGTGATGAAAAAATTGCTACTACTACTCACCAAGCCCGGGGACCTCCACTCCCAGCAGGTCGAGCAGGTCGTGCTCCCGGTCCAGGATATCGGTCCAGTGGTGGGTCACCTGATTATAGGTGCGCTGGACCCCCGTGATGTTAAAAAGGGCCCGGCACACCTGCCCCCACCGCTTCCGTCGCTCCTGGCTGTTGGTGTAACCGGCAGCGATCCTGCCGCCTGCCGCGATGGTCCTGGGGAGACGGCGCTGCACATAATAAACCAGTGAGCCCACCTCCTCAGGGCTGAAGATCTCCCGGGGCACCACCATTTCCGCCCTCAAGCGGCCACACGGGAGCCGGGCACGGGCTGCGGTGCCCGTCTTGGGCAGCTTGACAGCAGTCTTCACCATGTTCTGGGCAGGTAAGGAGATAAAATGAAAAAGAATAAGAGTAGAGAGGAAGGAAATAAAAGTTTAAAAAAGTAGTTGAAAAGTAAACAAAAGTAGACTAAAACACAAAAATATAGACCTAGAAAACAAGAGGGATAGAAAAAAAGTTTAATAGATCAAAAAATAAATAAAACAAGCAAAGGATGGCAGAGATATACAGAGGATAGAAACACCATGCCCAGACACATAGGAATGAATGAAAAACAAGATGGCCGCCCGAACACGTGCGTGTAAGTAAGTTCGCACGCGATTTCTCTCGCGAACTCGTGCGAACTTGTATTCGCAAGGCGCTCATCGCGCGAGATTACACATAGCGGGCGGAAACGGAAATACGTCACGCAAACAAAATGGCGGCGCCCGTACTCAACCTTGGGGTAACTCGCACGAGTTCGCGGCTTACACGATCGATTTCGCACGACGCCGCGCCTCGCGAATAGGGCGAAATTACCAAAAAACGAGTTTTGCAAAAGCAAAACCAACGAGCAGGTGCAAAAGTTCGAGCTTATCATTTGTAACCATTTACCTGTAGTGCTTCCTGAAGGGGCCCTCCAGAATCCGGTTGCCTACTTGCAACTATTGTGTGACCCTGCTCTGACAGTCACAGAATAGTTACAAGTATGCCATTGCATCCTGTTAAAAAAAATTACAATGCAACAAAAAGGAAAGGGAGCAGACAAGCAGGTGCCAGCCTTCATTAATGTCAGTTGAGGCAGGGCAGGTGTTGCGGTTTGCATAACTTAAAGCACTTAGCAGGTGTGCTTTGCTTTGCCTCAATAATGTACACTCACTGGTCAATCAGAGGGTGTTGTGATGACACCGAGGGTGGCATGGGTGTGCCAGCCAGAGGGTGGCATGGGTGAACCAGAGTGCCAGTGTTGACAGAGGATGGCAGTGCTTTGCTTTGCCCCAATAATGTACACTGGTGAACCAGAGGGTGCTGTGATGACACAGAGGGTGACATGGGTGAGCCAGAGGGTGGCATGGGTGACCAAAGAGAGTGCCAGTGGTGACAGAGGGTGGCAGTGATGAAGAAAGCCTTGCAAACAGGCTGGGCACGTAGAAACAACAAGTTCGCAAAACTGGCGACCCGACAAGTAAGTTCGCAATTTGCGAAATTGTACAAAACCCTTGCGAACTTGCAGAAACCCGTGCGAACACACCCCCCCAAAAAAATACGCAAATCCGCGAGAATTTGCGGAATTTGCGGATTTTCGCAATCCGCAAATACGCACATCCGCAAATTCGCGGATTGCGAATCCGCAAAATCCGCCCATGCTTAGTTGGGAGGGGCAGGGCTTAAGCATGGGAGTGTGGAGGAGAAGTGCTACCAGCACTCTACTCTCTAAGTGCGCATGTGTTTTGGACGGCCGTCTCAGGCAGACCAAACCACATATACGCACTTAGGTGTTCTCCAGCCCAGCTGCATTGAGCAGCCAGGCTGGAGAAACCCCACAGACTCCCTGGTCTGAACAGGGCGTCTTTGCTCAGACCAATCCCTGCACTGCTCTGCAGCATGGGGATTGGACAGGGAGTCTGTCCCAGGGGCTGCTGGGATCAGCAGGCAGGAAGAGGAGAGACGGCGCGACGAGACGAAAAACTGGAGGTGGCTGGGGGCAAAAGGTAGGTTTTATTTCTTTTTTAATATGGTATACCCCCTGCGTGACGCCTCCCACATGGCCCTACCCACCCCACCACCCTTTCTTTCTGGCGGCTGTCACTGGTTGAAGCCACATCTTGACTGAAGGGCAGTCTGGAAAAGATGCCAATTCCCCAGAAGCATCTTGTGGTGCGTGCAGACATACTGGAATCAAGAAAACTTTAAGCATCATTGGAAGTCAATTACCTTGGGGCTGAAGATGCTCTTATGCTTGATTGCTTCCTTCCAAAATATCACAGTCTTTGAATTGCTTGTTGATTGGGCACAAAGAGCCAGTGGATATAAAAACTAGTCCTATGTGCTGAATTTTGAGTTCAAATGTTTATTTCAGCAAAGCTCTGAGCACTTGAAGACACATTAGGGCTAAACCGGGACAGGAATCTTGGCTAACCACATAAAGAGGCAGAAAGACCTGATATTGCTTGCTCCAAAGAGTGGAGAAGATTGTCCTGTGAGCAGCAAACCTGATCAAATTATTTAGGAAGCTGCAAGGGCACATATGCTATATTCACTGACATGAGGACTCGGTTATTAAAGAAAAGGAGCCTGCTCAAGACTAATGCACTGCTCCCACATGAGTGATGTAATATGTGAGGTCATAAGCAGTGTATTATGGGGGCATAACTTATAGTTAGCTCAGCTTAATATATAGGCTGAATTTCACTGGTTTTGTATGAGTCAAATGTCAGACTAACTATAGTGTCCCTCTAACCTTTTTTATTTTTTTAGTGAATTTCTAAGGTTTTTAATGCTAATTTGTAACTAAAACATCCCTGAAACCTGCATTTTTTTCCGTGAATTTCTAAGGTTTTTTAAAAGCTAATTTCTAACTATAACGTCCCTGAAACCTGTATTTCATTCAGTGAATTTTGAAGGTTTTTTAACTATCAGTCACGTTCGTAGAGCGGTAGAGAAAGGGGTCTGGGCCTCCAACCAGCTCTTAGGAATTCCGATGTCTACGACTTATAGGAGCTACCAGGAGGGCTTCTTGGCCCCCAAGGTCCCTCTGGAGTAAAGAGGTCTTCTTCCCCCGACCAGTAGTGTGCATGAGGTGTGTGTGCAGAGTAGTGGACAAAGGGGGCGTGGCCTCCAAAGACCTCTTATTAATCCCACTGTGTGGGACTTACTGGAGGTAACAGGAGGGGTAGTTAGCCCCCAATGGCATCCTTGGGGGCCAACTACCCCTCCTATTATCTCCAGTAAGACCCAAACAGCAGGATTGATGAGTTCTGAAAACAGTGTTACAGCAAACAAATGATGGACGGAATGCTGACAATGCAAACATTCTCCCCAGTCAAAAGAGCTAGGTTAAATCCATCGTTCTTTTGCCCACTACGCCACCCCAGTTTGGACCCAGCCATATGTAAATCAGTCTTGACCCTGTGACTCCTGGGAACAGTCCAGACCGAACTGCCAGGCCAGGTCATCCCTGGACCGGAAACAAGCATCCTGGGACCGGTTTCAGGGTATGTCACCCTTCTTCAGCCAGGCTAGCTTGAATCCAGTGGCACAGTGTGTAGGAAGGTAGATCCCTGACTATGGTTGCCCCCAACTTTTTGCCTGGTGTTTTGCTGGTTTTCTGACTTAGTTGACCTGGGGCCCTGCCATTCAGGACCCCAGGCCCACTGCTCTCTCTGTAAAATGGATTCCATGTACCCTAGGTACATACCTAATTGGATACTGAGCCACCTTATCAGCCCCTGTACAGTGTACCTTAGGTACCCAGGGCATAGGTGCACCCAGGGCCTACCAGGGGCTGAAGCATGTATTGTGCCACCCCTGGCTGGCCATCCAAGACTGACACAACTGGCTGCTTGACAGCTGGGGCAAGGTGGTGTAATCACCCTTTGCTTTAGATATAGTATTCCTATATCTAACCCTAAAATGGACACATATATTCCTATCAGTCACTCCTATGGCAGGCCTTAACAATCCTGAAGGCAGAGTGCTTGGAATAATGTGAAATAGTGCTCTGGCATGAGCTGAGCCTGTTTGCAGCTTGCGGAACCAAGTCCTGATAGCTGTCCCATGATAACGCTATACCATATACTCTTAAGTGCATTATGTACCTCGCGGTCAAATGCTAACTTTGGTATAACATTATCAAAACATGTCGTGTAAGGTGTCATACGCTTTGGAATACTACCCCCTCGCCAGTTCTGGCGACGGGGGTAGCATTCCACCCCTCTAGAGGGAGAAGACATGTTGGTAACCTGTAACCCCGGTTAAAGTCGAACATAGCCTCAGCTCCACAAGATAGATGCTGCCACCGAGACACAAGTCTGCCCTCCTGCTGCTGGGAGTCCTCCCAGAGCAGGAGGCAAGGACAAAGGGTTTCCTGCCAGGGGCGGTGCCAGCACCGTCCCAGACAGGGTTTTGTGTATCCCAGGTAGGCAGGGCTATAGAGGAAGGTGACTGCAAGTGGCACCCCGGTGCTCACTGTGCATATGCCGGCTAGAACCAGTTCCAGGGGCACACCAGCCCCTGAGCTGGGGAAAGCCCGGCATGGGAGAGGGGTGTAACCACCCCCCTTCCTAGTCCCACCCATAGGGCAGGACGTAGTCGCGTGCCAGCCCCCTTTTGCAGGATAAAGGCAGGAGCAGGCCCTCTTCCAAATTAGATCATCTTTGAATCCTGAAACTACTTTCCACGAAAGGAACTCAAGACTTCTTCTCAAGATTTCTCCCTTGTGACTAAGGAGTAGTCACCCTGCAGCAGCAGGCACCATCCAAGCATCGCGGTTTGCTGTAAGTCTCTCCTCCGGATCCAGACTGCCCCAGCACGATGAGAACCGGCTTCCCTGGCACCTCTGACCTCAACCTACATCATCAGCCCAGCTGTGATCCGTGGGTGCGACGAGACCTCGAGGGACCGGCCATCTTCAAAACTGCACGACGCTTGCCCAGCACGACTTCTGAGGAATCCTCACGTGAGTGCTTTGGGGCCCGAGAAGCCCCGACCCTGAGCAGCTCCAGCACCGAAGTCCAGCCCCCTTGCATCCACGAGATCTGCGTGGGGCCCTTCTGCTCTTTGCTGCTCACCGCGTTGTCCAGGTCACTTGCCCGTTGGCTAGTGGCCCGCCTGACGACGAACTTCGACGACAACACCGCTGGTCTGGTTGCTCCAGACTGGCCCTTGCTCCCCTCCAACAGAGGAGCACCCCGGACCCTCCTGGTCCACTCCAGACGCCATTTTAAGTCCACCGCGTGGGCTTGCATTTGCCAAGACTTGTTGCCCCAATCCTGGGTCCAGCGACGTCGACAGCAGAAACCTTTGTGGTACAGCTCGCACCTCCATCCTGGTCGCCGACAACGCCTCCTGGTCCGAGAGACTGCAGAGCCCAGCAGCGCCCACTCACCTGGTCGAGGTGACTTCGCCCGGTGCCATCCTGGTGCCTACTTAATCACTGGCTAGTGATTCAGAACTTGGTCCCCTCTGCTTACAGGTCTTCTTCTTCCCTGACCCAGGCTTGGATCTCCACGAACTTCTTCACTGGCCGCCTGCCAGCAACTTCTTTCTTCAGGCTCCTGGCTCGTCAACTAGGGTTTCCGACGCAACTTGAACCCTATGCAGCCGCAGCCCCTGGGCTAGGTAAACCGAGTACTCCGGTGCTCCAGCATAGTCCAACACTCCAAGTGTTCGGATCCACTCTTGTTTTCGACCCACCTAGTCGGGTTCGCCCGAGAACAGTAACTTTGTGATTGCTAGCATTCCTAGACTTGTTCCCGCATTACGCGTGAGAGTTCCTACTCTGCACACGGCGTCCCTAGGCCTCCTACTCCTAATCTAAGGGTTCAGCATCGTAGGCCTAGCGTTTCAACAGTCTAGAAAAGTATTACTTACCTGCTAGTAACTTCGCATTCCACTTGTATAGTATATGGTTTTTCGTGCCCCTCGGGCATTTGTGTAAATTGTGCGACTTTAAGTATTTCTTCAAGAGTTTTGTTGTGTGCTTAGCTCCCTGTCTCATAAAGAGCCAGGGTAGTCTTCTTATAAATAAATATACAGTTTATTTTCATAACAACTTGTGTGGTGTCCTTTCACTTGGTGTTCAAGGGGTAATGTGATGGTAAAACAGCTGGCTTAACACGCCCTCTAGAGTTTAGCCTAAAGACTGCACGTGTCCATGCTACTAGGATAGCTGGTCTATCAGGTTGACTTGCAACCAAACATCAATAAGGGTTGTTTGGACTGATACATAGTGATCACTAGAAAAGTGAGCACTGCATATCAGGCCAACTTCTCACACAGTGTGCAAAGGACCCACGTCTGGGCATACCCATCCCACTTAGGGCGAAAAGTGTTACAGCAAACAAATGATGGATGGAATGCTGACAATGCAAACAATCTCCCCCAGTCAAAAGATCTGGGTTAAATCCATCTTTCTTTTGCCCACTACGCCCCCCAGTATGGACCCAGCCATATGCAAATCAGTCTTGACCCTGTGCCTCATGAGGACAGTCCAGACCGAACTGCCAGGCCAGGTCATCCCTGGACCGGAAACAAGAATCCTGGGAGCGGTTTCAGGGTATGTCACCCTTCTTCAGCCAGGCTAGCTTGAATCCAGTGGCACAGTGATCAAGGGACCCACATATGGGCATACCCATCCCACTTAGGGCAAAAAGTGTTACAGCAAACAAATGATGGACGGAATGCTGACAATGCAAACATTCTCCCCCAGTCATAAGATCTGGTTTAAATACATTGTTCTTTTGCCCACTATGCCACCCTAGTTTGGACCCAGCCATATGCAAATCAGTCTCGACCCTGTGCCTCATGGGAACAGTCCAGACCGAACTGCCAGGACAGGTACTCCCTGGACCGGAAACAAGCATCCTGGGACTGGTTTCTGGGTATGTCACCCTTCTTCAGCCAGGCTTACGTGAATCCAGTGGCACAGTGAGCAAGGGACCCACGTCTGGGCATACCCATCCCACTTAGGGTGAAAAGTTTTACAGCAAACCAATGATGGACGAAATGCTGACAATGCAAACATTTTCCCTCAGTCAAACGATCTGGGTTAAATCCATTGTTCTTTTGAAACTTATGCCACCCCAGTTAACTATAGTTAACCAGCTAACTATAATGGATGTATTTCTCTGGTTTTGTACGAGTGAAATGTCAGACTAACTATAATGTCCCTGTAACCTTTGTTTTCTTAGTGAATTTCTAAGGTTTTTAATGCTAATTTGTAACTATAACGTCCCTGAAACCTGTGTTTTCTTCAGTGAATTTCTAAGGTTTTTTAAAAGCTAATTTCCAACTATTACGTCCCTGAAACCTGTATTTTTTTCAGTTAATTTCTAAGGTTTTTTAACTAGCAGTCATGTTTGCAGAGTGGTGGAGAAAGGGGTCTGGGTCTCCGACCAGAGGGTCCAGAGGGTGCTGTGATGACACAGAGGGTGACATGGGTGAGCCAGAGGGTGGCATGGGTGACCAAAGAGAGTGCCAGTGGTGACAGAGGGTGGCAGTGATGAAGAAAGCCTTGCAAACATGCTGGGCACGTAGAAACAACAAGTTCGCAAAACTGGCGACCCGACAAGTAAGTTCGCAATTTGCGAAATTGTACAAAACCCTTGCGAACTTGCAGAAACCCGTGCGAACACACCCCCCCAAAAAAATACGCAAATCCGCGAGAATTTGCGGAATTTGCGGATTTTCGCAATCCGCAAATACGCACATCCGCAAATTCGCGGATTGCGAATCCGCAAAATCCGCCCATGCTTAGTTGGGAGGGGCAGGGCTTAAGCATGGGAGTGTGGAGGAGAAGTGCTACCAGCACTCTACTCTCTAAGTGCGCATGTGTTTTGGACGGCCGTCTCAGGCAGACCAAACCACATATACGCACTTAGGTGTTCTCCAGCCCAGCTGCATTGAGCAGCCAGGCTGGAGAAACCCCACAGACTCCCTGGTCTGAACAGGGCGTCTTTGCTCAGACCAATCCCTGCACTGCTCTGCAGCATGGGGATTGGACAGGGAGTCTGTCCCAGGGGCTGCTGGGATCAGCAGGCAGGAAGAGGAGAGACGGCGCGACGAGACGAAAAACTGGAGGTGGCTGGGGGCAAAAGGTAGGTTTTATTTCTTTTTTAATATGGTATACCCCCTGCGTGACGCCTCCCACATGGCCCTACCCACCCCACCACCCTTTCTTTCTGGCGGCTGTCACTGGTTGAAGCCACATCTTGACTGAAGGGCAGTCTGGAAAAGATGCCAATTCCCCAGAAGCATCTTGTGGTGCGTGCAGACATACTGGAATTGTTAGACCTGGCATCTTTGGCGTGGTTTCCCCTATCTTTTTGCCTCTACCTCCTGTATTTTTGATGCTGTGCTGGATTTCGTTTTTGCTGGTTTAGATGCTTTGGACACTCTGCCACTGCTGACCAGTGCCAGAGTGTAAGTGCTCCCTGTGTAAATTGTTATTCTGATTGAATATACATGTTTGGCATATTTGTATCACCATGAAGTCCCTAGTAAAGTGCACTGGGTGTGCCAGGGCTGGTGATGACAAATGCTACTAGTGGGCCTGCAGCACTGATTGTGCCACCTACATGAGTAGCTCTAAAACGGTGTCTCAGGCCTGCCACTGCAGTGCCTATGGGCAGTTTAGAACTGCCATGTCCTCCTGGTCAGTGTCCCCACTGACCAGGCCTAACCCTTCCCTTTTTGTGCACATCAGTCACCCCTATGGAAGGCCCAAGGTACCCCCCTGGGCAGGGTGCAGTGTATGTAAAAGGTAGAGCATGTACTGGTGCAGGTAACATGTTCTGGTAGTGAATTACAGCCATTTTCGTTTTTCACTATTGTAAGGCTATCTTGCTCCATAGATTAACATGGGGGATGCTGGCTACAGTGGTTAACAGCATTTCTTCCCATAGGAACAAGATAGGACATAAGTATCTAGTATCCCTGAACTCAGAATTTAATAACACATCTTTTAGGAAAGGTTGTTTTTAGATCCTGTGTTTGAGAACAGCACTTTTAGAAAGTTGCTGTTCTCTTGTCTGAACCTTCTGTGTGCCTGGGCCTGTTTGTGTATTGACTGTCTGGTTTGTGAGTGACAGGGGCTGGGGAACTCCCCGGCAGGATGGATGAGTCAGCACTAGGCTGAATGACTTGAGTGGTGGGAGGAGTTAGCACCTGGGCTGAATAGGGCTGTGCCTGCCTTCCACAATGCTGGCTCCACCCCCCTGCTGGGCGGCTGAGGACCCTGCCCCTCACTCTGAAAGGAAAGATGCAGCCACCAAAACAAAGTGCTCAGGATCCACCCAGAACTGGTTCAGACCGGGCACCGGGCCCACATGCACCAAGAGAACAAAGACTTTAGGGGTATAAGTACAGGACCCCTGACAACAGAAAATTAGATCATCCTGGAAATCAAGAAGGAACCTCTGCCAAGGAGAAAGCTGACTCTGAAGAAGGAAGATTGTCTTGCTGTTGCTCTGCTAGACTGACCTGCTGTTGCTTTGCTGCCAAGGAGAGGGGAAGGACTTTGCTGTGAGCTGTGTCCCCTGTCTTGAAAGGAATCTCCAAGGGCCTGAGAAGAGCTGGCTCCCTGTTTTGAAGTCCCAGGAACAAAAGGACTTCACCCCCAGCTTCCCTGAACTCTGCTGAGAGAGTTCTGTCCCTCCTAGAGTGCTTGATCCAGTTGTGGGGCCTCTGGAGGTTGGACCTGTGCTGGGAAGCTTGAGACTAAAGCTTGAAAGACTTTTGAAATTGAAAAGTGTCGCATCGCTCGCTTGCGGAGCGCATCCCCGACAGTGCGAGAAGTTTCCCGCCGCTACGGAGGTCGAGATCGTCGCAGCGCCTGACGCCGCTGCCAGAGACGTCGCATCCTCCGTTTGCGGGACGCACCAGACCGGTGCGGGAGAATCGAACATCGCTGCGAGTATCGCCGCAGAGCCTGTCGTCGCTGGGTGAGAACGCCGCACCGCTTGCTTGCGGACCGCATCACGTCGCTGCGAGTGTCGTCACAGAATCATCGCATCGAGGAGCTGCGAGAGAAAGGATCACCGCTGGACCGCGCATCGTCGCCCCGGAGATCGTCGCAGCACCTACGAGATCGTCGCATCGTGCCTTTGCGAGAACAGACTTCCTACGGAACCTACGCACCGGAATCCATACAAGTGGCCTTCCTCCCCATACAGACCGGATTCGTCGCAACACGCCCGCTGCTGCAGCGGGGCTGTCGCATCGCCTCCCCAGGGTCTCAGGAGCAACGCATCGCTTGTTTTCCACCGCACCAGCTTCTGCTTTTGGAACTTTGTTGCAACTAAAGGTACTGTGAGTAAACGTGACGCAACTGTGAACTTTTCACGCAACTGTGGTTTATTTTTACCGCAACTTGAAGAACTTTAACGCAACCTTAAGAACTCTTTGAAACCATATTCTTGAACCGTGTATGATTGGATTTTTATCGTTTTGGGTCTTGTGTAGTTTTAGAATAAATATCTTTATTTTTCTAAACTGTTGTGGAATCAGTTTGTGGTGTTTTCACTGTGTTACTGTGAGTGTTGGTACAAATACTTTACGCATTGCCTCTGATTAGCCTAGACTGCTCAGGCCAAGCTACCTAGAGGGCGAGCAGGGGTTATCTCAGAGAGTTATCTCCTTGTCCTGACTAGAAGCAAGGGTCCCTATTTGGACAGTGGTACCTACCTCTGCCAACTAGAGACCCCCAGATCTAACATTGGTGGCAGCGGTGGGATTTGAACTTGTATTTGTACTTGACCCACAGTAATTGGTGTACATCACTAGTGAGTGCAGACCACTACGCCACCGCATACTACTGGTTTTTGGTTTTGATTTTTCTATTTTTGAGTAAACTCTTCAACACATCATGTCTGTGCATGGGAAGGCACCCAGTAAAGAGGCAGAAGTAGAGATGGAGTTTGCCATTGGAGATTTGTATTCATACAAAGTTGAGCAACTTAGGAAATTCTGCCTTGAGTTTGAGTGCCCCATAAAAAGCGCCTACAGAAAGGAGGAGCTGCAGAAAATCTTGATGGCCCATTGGGAGGCACAAGAGGGAGAAGATGATGTGGATGTAGAAAATGGTTTTCAAATCAAAGATCTGCCAGTGGGCAGAGTAGGCTCAGGAGCTGGCAGCAACCACTCCGGTAGGGGCCTCACCCCAGAAGAGTTACAAGAAAATCAGAGAGTAAGAGAATACGAATTGGAAGTCATGAAAATGAGAATGCAAATGAAGCAATTTGAAATGGATAAAGAGAGAGAAAAGGCGGCGGAGGAGAGCAAAAGTGCCCGCGCCTTAGAAGAGAAGAAATTGCTTTTGGCTCATGAGTTGAGCATGAGAGAACTGGATCTTAAAGCCAAGGAGGTGGATGCCAGTTCTAATGGTGGCAGCGCGCAGCCAGTGCATGGGGGTAAAGTATATATTCCCAAGGACCTGGTACAGAATTACCATAGGGGTGAGGATATTTATGCCTGGTTCACTTCGTATGAAATTGCATTGAAGATGAATGGTGTGCCTGATCAGCATTGGGGGGCGGGCCTGTGGAAACATTTTGAGGCATCTGGGAGGAGTGCTCTAGAGCCCTTAGAATTAGCAGGTGCCATGACCTACCCCAATATGAAGGAGGCCTTATGTCTCAGGTATGGCCTTACCCCAGAGCAGTACAGACTGCAGTTTAGGAACTCCAAGAAGAAAGAGTCTGAGACTTGGATGGAGTGTGTGAATTTGTACTCGCGTGCACTGGAAGGTTGGATGAAGGGCAGTAAAGTAACTGATTTTAAGGGGTTGTTGCATTTAATCAGTTGGGAGCACTTGAGTAGTCTTTGTGTTCCAGAGCTGCGCCAGCATCTTTTAGACAGCAAGCTGACAGACCCCATTGAGCTTGCTAAGGAGGCGGACCGCTGGACCAGTACCAGGGTCCACAGAGGAATTGTGGGTACCACAGCCAAAGGTGGGCAGGGTCCCCAGCAGAAGAGTGGGGGGGACAAGGGTAACCAAAAGGAGTTCTCAGAAGGGCCCCAAAATAGTTCCCAGGGAAAGGAATCCCAAACCCCCAAACCTAAGCAGCCATGGCCCTCTAAGGGCAGGCGGGACAATAAAGACAACAGGGGCCCACCTACCTGCTATCACTGCAATGAGGTGGGCCACATAGCTCCAAAATGTCCCAAGAAGAAGCAAGCACCCACTGGTGCCCCCACCCCAGCGTTAGCTAGTGTAGCTTTGGGAGGGGATTTGGTTTCTAGTGATTGGGGGGAGTTAGCGGTTATGACCCTTGTCTCTCTAGGAGACCAGGAGATGGTCCAGGAAACCTTACTGCCCTCTAACACTAAGAAATATGGGCAGAAGGTGACCATCAATGGGAGGGAGGTTGAGGCTTTGAGAGACACAGGAGCCAGCGTGACATCCGTAAGGTGTCAGTGGGTGTCTGAAGAGCAAATCATCCCTGGTGTACTCCGCCCTGTAGTGGCAGCTGACAGTTCAGTGCGCCTCTGCAAGCTGGCGAAAGTTCCCTTTGCATGGGGAGGAGTCTCTGGTCTTTTGGAGGTAGTTGTCAGTGATGCCTTGCCTGTAGACTGTCTGTTAGGTAACGACCTGGAGAGTTCTCCATGGAAGGATGTAGAACACAGAACTCACTTGGAGATGTTGGGTCTGCCTGCGTGGATCTGTGTGACCACGCGTGCTATGGCAGCCAGTAAGGGTGATTCAGCAGAACTGGAGCCTGAAACAGTGGCCCAGAGACCTGCCAGGAGAGGAAGAGGCCGAGGGCGCGGGAAACCAGCCCCAGCCGTTCCCACGGTCCAGGAAGGAGCAGAACCTGAGGGGGATGCAATGGAACCTACAGGGGAACAGGTAGCCGAACTGGGAGAATTGCCTGAGCTGACCCATTGGCAGCAAGAAGGTGGTCCCTCCAGGGAGGAATTCTGCCAGGCGCAGAAAGAATGCCCTTCCCTCGAGGGTCTGCGGCAACAGGCTGTAGACCAGGCAGCAGGTGGAGCAGCCAGAGATCACTTTATCTACTGGGAAGATGACTTGTTGTATAGTGAGCCTAAGTTTGCTGAGCCCGGTGCAGCCCGTGTGCTGGTGGTACCCGAGCGCTTCAGAAACTTCCTAATGGGTCTGGCTCATGACGTGCCTCTTGCAGGACATCTGGGGCAAGACAAGACCCTAAACCGGCTTGTCACCCACTTTCACTGGCCCCAGATGAGAAAGCACGTTGGTTCCTTTTGCAGATCTTGCCAAACCTGTCAAGCCAGTGGCAAGACTGGAATGAAGCTGAAGGCCCCCCTTCAGCCCTTCCCAGTGGTGAGCACCCCTTTCGAGCGGGTGGGCATAGACATCGTAGGGCCCCTGGATCCCAAGACAGCCTTAGGCAACAGGTTCATCCTGGTCTTGGTGGACCATGCCACTCGGTACCCGGAAGCAGTCCCTCTCCGGACAATCACAGCACCCGTGGTGGGCCGTGCATTGATGGGGATCTTTTCCCGTGTGGGGTTCCCCAGAGAGGTGGTCTCCGACCGGGGTACCAACTTCATCTCTAGGTATATGAAGTCTCTGTGGGAGGAGTGTGGGGTAACTTATAAGTTCACCACTCCTTACCACCCGCAAGGAAATGGGTTAGTTGAAAGGTTCAACCGGACCCTGAAAGGTATGATTATGGGCCTAGCGGAGCCCATGAGACGTAAGTGGGACGTCTTGTTACCATGCCTGTTGTTTGCCTACAGGGAGGTGCCTCAGAAGTCCTTAGGGTTCAGTCCCTTCGAACTCCTGTATGGCCACCCTGTTAGAGGACCTCTCTCACTGGTGAAGGAGGGTTGGGAAAAGTCCCGTGGGAAAACCCCCCAGGATGTGTTCAGCTATGTGCTGGCCATCCGCAACCAGACACAACGCTTCAGGAAGCTCGCTCAGGCGAACCTGGAAGCAAGCCAGGAAGAAATGAAGAGATGGTATGACCAGAATACCACTCTGGTCGAATTTCAACCTGGGCAGGAAGTGTGGGTGATGGCACCAGTGGAGCCTTGTGCGCTCCAAGACAAGTGGACTGGGCCATATGAGGTGGTGGAAAGGAAGAGCGAGGTAACCTACCTGGTTGACATGAAGACTCCCAGGCAGCCCCTGAGAGTCTTGCACGTGAACCGCCTCAAACCCCACTTTAAGAGGTCTGAAGTAACCATGCTCCTGGCGACAGATGCAGGAATGGAAGAGGATAGTGATCCTCTCCCTGACCTCCTGGCAGTTAAGGAGCAAGATGGGTCAGTGGATGGTGTGGTCCTCTCGCCCACCCTGACCCCAGAACAGCAGAGTGACTGTCGCCAAGTGTTGGGTCAGTTCTCCTCCCTGTTCTCCCTGACCCCAGGAGTCACAAACTGGTGCGTCCATGATGTGGACACTGGAGATAGTCTGCCTGTGAAACAGAAATTTTACAGGGTAGCTGACAAGGTCAGGGCCAGCATCAAGGAAGAGGTTTCCAAGATGTTGGCGCTAGGGGTGATTGAGCCCTCCAGCAGCCCCTGGGCTAGCCCAGTGGTCTTGGTCCCCAAGAAAGCTGCTACCCCCGGTGGCCCCACAGAACTCCGGTTTTGCGTGGACTACCGTGGGCTCAATGCGGTCACGAAGACTGACGCACACCCCATCCCCAGAGCTGATGAGCTCGTGGATCGGTTAGGAGCTGCCCGCTACCTCAGTACATTTGATTTGACTTCGGGGTACTGGCAGATTGCCTTAACTGATGGGGCCAAAGAGAGGTCTGCATTTTCAACGCCAGAGGGGCACTTCCAGTTCCGTGTCATGCCCTTTGGGTTGAAGAATGCCCCTGCCACATTCCAGAGGCTGGTTAACCAGGTACTGACCGGGCTGGAGGAATTCAGCGCCGCATACCTGGATGACATTGCTGTGTTCAGCTCCACGTGGGAGGAACATCTGCAACACCTCTGCGAAGTGTTGAAGGCTCTGCAAAGGGCAGGCCTCACTATCAAGGCCAGCAAGTGCCAGATAGGGCAGGGATCTGTGGTGTATTTGGGACACCAGGTGGGGAGCGGCCAGGTGGCGCCCCTACAGGCCAAGATTGATACCATTCTGGCTTGGGAGCCCCCCAAGACCCAGACAGAGGTGAGAGCCTTTTTAGGACTCACCGGGTATTACAGGCGTTTTGTCAAGGGCTACGGCACCATTGTCGCCCCTTTGACAGAACTCACTTCCAAGAAGTTGCCCAAAAGAGTTGACTGGACTGACGCCTGCCAAACTGCTTTTGAAACCCTGAAAACTGCTATGTGCACAGCGCCGGTGCTCAAGGCACCTGACTTTTCTCGTGAGTTCATAGTTCAGACAGACGCTTCAGAGCATGGTGTGGGAGCAGTACTCTCACAGATCACTGAGGAGGGAGGAGACCAGCCGGTAGCCTTCATTAGCAGGAGACTACTCCCCAGGGAACAGAGGTGGAGTGCGATTGAGAGAGAAGCATTTGCTGTGGTCTGGGCTCTGAAAAAGTTGAGGCCCTACCTGTTTGGGACTCACTTCCGTGTTCAGACCGACCACAGGCCCCTCAGATGGTTAATGCACATGAGGGGTGAGAACCCAAAGCTGTTGAGGTGGTCCATCTCCCTACAGGGAATGGACTTTACGGTGGAACACCGCCCTGGTACGGAACACGCCAACGCTGATGGTCTGTCCAGGTTTTTCCGCCTTAGTGAAGAGAACTCCCAAGAGGGTGGGTAGTTCTCCCCATTTTCAGCTGGAGGGGACACGTGTTAGACCTGGCATCTTTGGCGTGGTTTCCCCTATCTTTTTGCCTCTACCTCCTGTATTTTTGATGCTGTGCTGGATTTCGTTTTTGCTGGTTTAGATGCTTTGGACACTCTGCCACTGCTGACCAGTGCCAGAGTGTAAGTGCTCCCTGTGTAAATTGTTATTCTGATTGAATATACATGTTTGGCATATTTGTATCACCATGAAGTCCCTAGTAAAGTGCACTGGGTGTGCCAGGGCTGGTGATGACAAATGCTACTAGTGGGCCTGCAGCACTGATTGTGCCACCTACATGAGTAGCTCTAAAACGGTGTCTCAGGCCTGCCACTGCAGTGCCTATGGGCAGTTTAGAACTGCCATGTCCTCCTGGTCAGTGTCCCCACTGACCAGGCCTAACCCTTCCCTTTTTGTGCACATCAGTCACCCCTATGGAAGGCCCAAGGTACCCCCCTGGGCAGGGTGCAGTGTATGTAAAAGGTAGAGCATGTACTGGTGCAGGTAACATGTTCTGGTAGTGAATTACAGCCATTTTCGTTTTTCACTATTGTAAGGCTATCTTGCTCCATAGATTAACATGGGGGATGCTGGCTACAGTGGTTAACAGCATTTCTTCCCATAGGAACAAGATAGGACATAAGTATCTAGTATCCCTGAACTCAGAATTTAATAACACATCTTTTAGGAAAGGTTGTTTTTAGATCCTGTGTTTGAGAACAGCACTTTTAGAAAGTTGCTGTTCTCTTGTCTGAACCTTCTGTGTGCCTGGGCCTGTTTGTGTATTGACTGTCTGGTTTGTGAGTGACAGGGGCTGGGGAACTCCCCGGCAGGATGGATGAGTCAGCACTAGGCTGAATGACTTGAGTGGTGGGAGGAGTTAGCACCTGGGCTGAATAGGGCTGTGCCTGCCTTCCACAATGCTGGCTCCACCCCCCTGCTGGGCGGCTGAGGACCCTGCCCCTCACTCTGAAAGGAAAGATGCAGCCACCAAAACAAAGTGCTCAGGATCCACCCAGAACTGGTTCAGACCGGGCACCGGGCCCACATGCACCAAGAGAACAAAGACTTTAGGGGTATAAGTACAGGACCCCTGACAACAGAAAATTAGATCATCCTGGAAATCAAGAAGGAACCTCTGCCAAGGAGAAAGCTGACTCTGAAGAAGGAAGATTGTCTTGCTGTTGCTCTGCTAGACTGACCTGCTGTTGCTTTGCTGCCAAGGAGAGGGGAAGGACTTTGCTGTGAGCTGTGTCCCCTGTCTTGAAAGGAATCTCCAAGGGCCTGAGAAGAGCTGGCTCCCTGTTTTGAAGTCCCAGGAACAAAAGGACTTCACCCCCAGCTTCCCTGAACTCTGCTGAGAGAGTTCTGTCCCTCCTAGAGTGCTTGATCCAGTTGTGGGGCCTCTGGAGGTTGGACCTGTGCTGGGAAGCTTGAGACTAAAGCTTGAAAGACTTTTGAAATTGAAAAGTGTCGCATCGCTCGCTTGCGGAGCGCATCCCCGACAGTGCGAGAAGTTTCCCGCCGCTACGGAGGTCGAGATCGTCGCAGCGCCTGACGCCGCTGCCAGAGACGTCGCATCCTCCGTTTGCGGGACGCACCAGACCGGTGCGGGAGAATCGAACATCGCTGCGAGTATCGCCGCAGAGCCTGTCGTCGCTGGGTGAGAACGCCGCACCGCTTGCTTGCGGACCGCATCACGTCGCTGCGAGTGTCGTCACAGAATCATCGCATCGAGGAGCTGCGAGAGAAAGGATCACCGCTGGACCGCGCATCGTCGCCCCGGAGATCGTCGCAGCACCTACGAGATCGTCGCATCGTGCCTTTGCGAGAACAGACTTCCTACGGAACCTACGCACCGGAATCCATACAAGTGGCCTTCCTCCCCATACAGACCGGATTCGTCGCAACACGCCCGCTGCTGCAGCGGGGCTGTCGCATCGCCTCCCCAGGGTCTCAGGAGCAACGCATCGCTTGTTTTCCACCGCACCAGCTTCTGCTTTTGGAACTTTGTTGCAACTAAAGGTACTGTGAGTAAACGTGACGCAACTGTGAACTTTTCACGCAACTGTGGTTTATTTTTACCGCAACTTGAAGAACTTTAACGCAACCTTAAGAACTCTTTGAAACCATATTCTTGAACCGTGTATGATTGGATTTTTATCGTTTTGGGTCTTGTGTAGTTTTAGAATAAATATCTTTATTTTTCTAAACTGTTGTGGAATCAGTTTGTGGTGTTTTCACTGTGTTACTGTGAGTGTTGGTACAAATACTTTACGCATTGCCTCTGATTAGCCTAGACTGCTCAGGCCAAGCTACCTAGAGGGCGAGCAGGGGTTATCTCAGAGAGTTATCTCCTTGTCCTGACTAGAAGCAAGGGTCCCTATTTGGACAGTGGTACCTACCTCTGCCAACTAGAGACCCCCAGATCTAACAGGAATCAAGAAAACTTTAAGCATCATTGGAAGTCAATTACCTTGGGGCTGAAGATGCTCTTATGCTTGATTGCTTCCTTCCAAAATATCACAGTCTTTGAATTGCTTGTTGATTGGGCACAAAGAGCCAGTGGATATAAAAACTAGTCCTATGTGCTGAATTTTGAGTTCAAATGTTTATTTCAGCAAAGCTCTGAGCACTTGAAGACACATTAGGGCTAAACCGGGACAGGAATCTTGGCTAACCACATAAAGAGGCAGAAAGACCTGATATTGCTTGCTCCAAAGAGTGGAGAAGATTGTCCTGTGAGCAGCAAACCTGATCAAATTATTTAGGAAGCTGCAAGGGCACATATGCTATATTCACTGACATGAGGACTCGGTTATTAAAGAAAAGGAGCCTGCTCAAGACTAATGCACTGCTCCCACATGAGTGATGTAATATGTGAGGTCATAAGCAGTGTATTATGGGGGCATAACTTATAGTTAGCTCAGCTTAATATATAGGCTGAATTTCACTGGTTTTGTATGAGTCAAATGTCAGACTAACTATAGTGTCCCTCTAACCTTTTTTATTTTTTTAGTGAATTTCTAAGGTTTTTAATGCTAATTTGTAACTAAAACATCCCTGAAACCTGCATTTTTTTCCGTGAATTTCTAAGGTTTTTTAAAAGCTAATTTCTAACTATAACGTCCCTGAAACCTGTATTTCATTCAGTGAATTTTGAAGGTTTTTTAACTATCAGTCACGTTCGTAGAGCGGTAGAGAAAGGGGTCTGGGCCTCCAACCAGCTCTTAGGAATTCCGATGTCTACGACTTATAGGAGCTACCAGGAGGGCTTCTTGGCCCCCAAGGTCCCTCTGGAGTAAAGAGGTCTTCTTCCCCCGACCAGTAGTGTGCATGAGGTGTGTGTGCAGAGTAGTGGACAAAGGGGGCGTGGCCTCCAAAGACCTCTTATTAATCCCACTGTGTGGGACTTACTGGAGGTAACAGGAGGGGTAGTTAGCCCCCAATGGCATCCTTGGGGGCCAACTACCCCTCCTATTATCTCCAGTAAGACCCAAACAGCAGGATTGATGAGTTCTGAAAACAGTGTTACAGCAAACAAATGATGGACGGAATGCTGACAATGCAAACATTCTCCCCAGTCAAAAGAGCTAGGTTAAATCCATCGTTCTTTTGCCCACTACGCCACCCCAGTTTGGACCCAGCCATATGTAAATCAGTCTTGACCCTGTGACTCCTGGGAACAGTCCAGACCGAACTGCCAGGCCAGGTCATCCCTGGACCGGAAACAAGCATCCTGGGACCGGTTTCAGGGTATGTCACCCTTCTTCAGCCAGGCTAGCTTGAATCCAGTGGCACAGTGTGTAGGAAGGTAGATCCCTGACTATGGTTGCCCCCAACTTTTTGCCTGGTGTTTTGCTGGTTTTCTGACTTAGTTGACCTGGGGCCCTGCCATTCAGGACCCCAGGCCCACTGCTCTCTCTGTAAAATGGATTCCATGTACCCTAGGTACATACCTAATTGGATACTGAGCCACCTTATCAGCCCCTGTACAGTGTACCTTAGGTACCCAGGGCATAGGTGCACCCAGGGCCTACCAGGGGCTGAAGCATGTATTGTGCCACCCCTGGCTGGCCATCCAAGACTGACACAACTGGCTGCTTGACAGCTGGGGCAAGGTGGTGTAATCACCCTTTGCTTTAGATATAGTATTCCTATATCTAACCCTAAAATGGACACATATATTCCTATCAGTCACTCCTATGGCAGGCCTTAACAATCCTGAAGGCAGAGTGCTTGGAATAATGTGAAATAGTGCTCTGGCATGAGCTGAGCCTGTTTGCAGCTTGCGGAACCAAGTCCTGATAGCTGTTCCATGATAACGCTATACCATATACTCTTAAGTGCATTATGTACCTCGCGGTCAAATGCTAACTTTGGTATAACATTATCAAAACATGTCGTGTAAGGTGTCATACGCTTTGGAATACTACCCCCTCGCCAGTTCTGGCGACGGGGGTAGCATTCCACCCCTCTAGAGGGAGAAGACATGTTGGTAACCTGTAACCCCGGTTAAAGTCGAACATAGCCTCAGCTCCACAAGATGGATGCTGCCACCGAGACACAAGTCTGCCCTCCTGCTGCTGGGAGTCCTCCCAGAGCAGGAGGCAAGGACAAAGGGTTTCCTGCCAGGGGCGGTGCCAGCACCGTCCCAGACAGGGTTTTGTGTATCCCAGGTAGGCAGGGCTATAGAGGAAGGTGACTGCAAGTGGCACCCCGGTGCTCACTGTGCATATGCCGGCTAGAACCAGTTCCAGGGGCACACCAGCCCCTGAGCTGGGGAAAGCCCGGCATGGGAGAGGGGTGTAACCACCCCCCTTCCTAGTCCCACCCATAGGGCAGGACGTAGTCGCGTGCCAGCCCCCTTTTGCAGGATAAAGGCAGGAGCAGGCCCTCTTCCAAATTAGATCATCTTTGAATCCTGAAACTACTTTCCACGAAAGGAACTCAAGACTTCTTCTCAAGATTTCTCCCTTGTGACTAAGGAGTAGTCACCCTGCAGCAGCAGGCACCATCCAAGCATCGCGGTTTGCTGTAAGTCTCTCCTCCGGATCCAGACTGCCCCAGCACGATGAGAACCGGCTTCCCTGGCACCTCTGACCTCAACCTACATCATCAGCCCAGCTGTGATCCGTGGGTGCGACGAGACCTCGAGGGACCGGCCATCTTCAAAACTGCACGACGCTTGCCCAGCACGACTTCTGAGGAATCCTCACGTGAGTGCTTTGGGGCCCGAGAAGCCCCGACCCTGAGCAGCTCCAGCACCGAAGTCCAGCCCCCTTGCATCCACGAGATCTGCGTGGGGCCCTTCTGCTCTTTGCTGCTCACCGCGTTGTCCAGGTCACTTGCCCGTTGGCTAGTGGCCCGCCTGACGACGAACTTCGACGACAACACCGCTGGTCTGGTTGCTCCAGACTGGCCCTTGCTCCCCTCCAACAGAGGAGCACCCCGGACCCTCCTGGTCCACTCCAGACGCCATTTTAAGTCCACCGCGTGGGCTTGCATTTGCCAAGACTTGTTGCCCCAATCCTGGGTCCAGCGACGTCGACAGCAGAAACCTTTGTGGGACAGCTCGCACCTCCATCCTGGTCGCCGACAACGCCTCCTGGTCCGAGAGACTGCAGAGCCCAGCAGCGCCCACTCACCTGGTTGAGGTGACTTCGCCCGGTGCCATCCTGGTGCCTACTTAATCACTGGCTAGTGATTCAGAACTTGGTCCCCTCTGCTTACAGGTCTTCTTCTTCCCTGACCCAGGCTTGGATCTCCACGAACTTCTTCACTGGCCGCCTGCCAGCAACTTCTTTCTTCAGGCTCCTGGCTCGTCAACGAGGGTTTCCGACGCAACTTGAACCCTATGCAGCCGCAGCCCCTGGGCTAGGTAAACCGAGTACTCCGGTGCTCCAGCATAGTCCAACACTCCAAGTGTTCGGATCCACTCTTGTTTTCGACCCACCTAGTCGGGTTCGCCCGAGAACAGTAACTTTGTGATTGCTAGCATTCCTAGACTTGTTCCCGCATTACGCGTGAGAGTTCCTACTCTGCACACGGCGTCCCTAGGCCTCCTACTCCTAATCTAAGGGTTCAGCATCGTAGGCCTAGCGTTTCAACAGTCTAGAAAAGTATTACTTACCTGCTAGTAACTTCGCATTCCACTTGTATAGTATATGGTTTTTCGTGCCCCTCGGGCATTTGTGTAAATTGTGCGACTTTAAGTATTTCTTCAAGAGTTTTGTTGTGTGCTTAGCTCCCTGTCTCATAAAGAGCCAGGGTAGTCTTCTTATAAATAAATATACAGTTTATTTTCATAACAACTTGTGTGGTGTCCTTTCACTTGGTGTTCAAGGGGTAATGTGATGGTAAAACAGCTGGCTTAACACGCCCTCTAGAGTTTAGCCTAAAGACTGCACGTGTCCATGCTACTAGGATAGCTGGTCTATCAGGTTGACTTGCAACCAAACATCAATAAGGGTTGTTTGGACTGATACATAGTGATCACTAGAAAAGTGAGCACTGCATATCAGGCCAACTTCTCACACAGTGTGCAAAGGACCCACGTCTGGGCATACCCATCCCACTTAGGGCGAAAAGTGTTACAGCAAACAAATGATGGATGGAATGCTGACAATGCAAACAATCTCCCCCAGTCAAAAGATCTGGGTTAAATCCATCTTTCTTTTGCCCACTACGCCCCCCAGTATGGACCCAGCCATATGCAAATCAGTCTTGACCCTGTGCCTCATGAGGACAGTCCAGACCGAACTGCCAGGCCAGGTCATCCCTGGACCGGAAACAAGAATCCTGGGAGCGGTTTCAGGGTATGTCACCCTTCTTCAGCCAGGCTAGCTTGAATCCAGTGGCACAGTGATCAAGGGACCCACATATGGGCATACCCATCCCACTTAGGGCAAAAAGTGTTACAGCAAACAAATGATGGACGGAATGCTGACAATGCAAACATTCTCCCCCAGTCATAAGATCTGGTTTAAATACATTGTTCTTTTGCCCACTATGCCACCCTAGTTTGGACCCAGCCATATGCAAATCAGTCTCGACCCTGTGCCTCATGGGAACAGTCCAGACCGAACTGCCAGGACAGGTACTCCCTGGACCGGAAACAAGCATCCTGGGACTGGTTTCTGGGTATGTCACCCTTCTTCAGCCAGGCTTACGTGAATCCAGTGGCACAGTGAGCAAGGGACCCACGTCTGGGCATACCCATCCCACTTAGGGTGAAAAGTTTTACAGCAAACCAATGATGGACGAAATGCTGACAATGCAAACATTTTCCCTCAGTCAAACGATCTGGGTTAAATCCATTGTTCTTTTGAAAATTATGCCACCCCAGTTAACTATAGTTAACCAGCTAACTATAATGGATGTATTTCTCTGGTTTTGTACGAGTGAAATGTCAGACTAACTATAATGTCCCTGTAACCTTTGTTTTCTTAGTGAATTTCTAAGGTTTTTAATGCTAATTTGTAACTATAACGTCCCTGAAACCTGTGTTTTCTTCAGTGAATTTCTAAGGTTTTTTAAAAGCTAATTTCCAACTATTACGTCCCTGAAACCTGTATTTTTTTCAGTTAATTTCTAAGGTTTTTTAACTAGCAGTCATGTTTGCAGAGTGGTGGAGAAAGGGGTCTGGGTCTCCGACCAGCTCTTAGGAATTCCGATGTGTACGACTTATAGGAGGTACCAGGAGGGCTTCTTGGCCCCCAAGGCCCCTCTGGAGTAAAGTGGACTTCATACCCGACCAGTAGTGAACCATGAGGTGCGTGTGCAGAGTAGTGGACAAAGGGGGCGTGGCCTCCAAAGACCTCTTATCAATCTCACTGTGTGGGACTAACTGGAGGTAACAGGAGGGGTAGTTGGCCCCCAATGACATCCTTATGGAATTGCTGAGAGTTGGTTGCAGGCCATGCCCCCTTTCTTCACCACTCTGCAAACGCTCCTCCTGGTGCGCTCTTGGTTGGGGCATGAAGTCCCCTTGCCTCTTGAGAGCAATTTCAATGCTCTCGCTTATATGAAGCGGAGTAGAGTTTGCTATGGGATGGCGGGAGCACTGCTCCCACCATGCCACAGCGAACTGCAATGTCACGTGGGTGGGTACCCCTTGACATTGCTGGAGACAGCCCTGGGGAGTGGCGGTCCCCATGGCCATTTATAGCTCCATGCGGGGGCTCGGCCCCCCCTGACAATATTTAAGGCCTGGGGGTTGTGACGGTCCCTGGGGCTCAGTGGGGGAGCTGGAACTCCCGCACATCTTTTGAATTTAGCCCCAGGGAGGTGGCAGTCCCTGGGGCTGCGGGGCAGCGGCGTGACCCACCTGCATTTAATATACATAGCCCCGGGGAAGTGGCGGTCCCTGGGGTTGCGTGGGAGGCAGAAGCCCCCCACATGTTTTTTAAAATATAGCCCTAAGGAGGCGGCAGTCCCTTGGGCCGCGGGGGGCCTTGTAGCAACCCTGCTTTGAATAGATAAGCACCAGGGAGGTGGCAGTCGCTGGGGGCCTAATTAAACGAAGCATGGGAGCCCACGCTCCATTTTTTAAAAGCTTTCCGGCAGTATTCACAGATCCAATGCTTTTTTGGGCACTGGGGGTTCAGGGGGTTTCTACCATGCCCCGTTTTCTTAATTTTTTACATTTTTTTTACCTTTTTCCTTGTGACTTGGTTCGATACCGTAATGTAAAGTGTCTGACTGAGTTAGGTGAGTGCGTACATGCGTGTGTGACAGTGACCGGTGAATGTGTACATATATATATATATATATATATATATATATATATATATATATATATATATATATATATATATCTTCATGTGATTTATTTTATTGTGTTTTATCCATGAAGGGTGATTTTTTATAAAAATGTTTTTTTAGTATAATGAAATGTGTATTTTACCTAAATTATTCTACACAATTAATGTTATTATTTTAATCTCTTTTTAAATAAGTTAAAGTCCTATTTATGGCAGTATGTTGCACATTGGATTTGCGAAATTGCACTAATGGAAATACGTTTTCAAAGTATGTTGTTTATGTCTATGTAAATACAATATCACGTGTGGTTACACTTGCACTTTAAAAACAGCATGGAGCGGCGTTGTGTAATATATATCTATATATATTTGCCACCAAAGTAAACCCGTTACGGAGGGCACACTTTTCACAACTGGTGCGAGTGTCAGGGACGGGCGTTCCCTGTGATTAATTGTTCACCAACTAAAATTATACTCGTACTCCACCAGGGTGATTTTCTAAAGCAGGTTTATGGTTAACAATAAACCTGCTTTAGAAAATCACCCTGGTGGAGTGCGAGTATAATTTAAATTGGTGGACAAAAAAAAAATAAAAATAAATAAATATATATATATATATATATATATATATATATATATATATATATATATGTATGCCAATGTGGCCAGAGGTTCGTGGCAGCACCACCCTACCTGTACATAAACGTGTGTTGCAGTATTTAAGGGCCATTAAAAACAGTGATAAAACCTATCCTGTGGCACGTCATTTCGAAAATTACCACCAAAAAAACACAGAAGGACTGGTGTATTTTGTGATAGATGCAGTAAAACTCAATATGAGAGGTGGGAACCGAGAAAAGCATTTGAGAAGATTAGAATCTTCATACATAATCAAATTGAATAGCAGAATCCCGGAAGGTTTGAAAATGGAGGAAAATTTGCATACTCACTTGTAAATCTATATATGACTATTGAATTTCTCTCTCTTTCTGAACGTTTTTAACCATTTCACGAATTTATTTTGTTTAATTATTAATTTTTGTGCACTTTAGTTGAGCACTTGCAGGTTCTGAAGACACACCCTTTATGAATGCAATGTTTTCCGTGTTTATTGTTGGCCCACTTAGGCTCAATAGGTTAAGATTACGAGAAAGAATCATTTTAATTGATAATTCATGCAATGAAGTGCATGTAGAGTTGTTCTTTTGTAAATCTGCCACTAGGCATTAATGTGTCTATACTCTGGGCACTTGACAACAGCCCCAATTTCAATTTGAGTTTTAAATTTAAAATTCAAATGGTGAACACGAATTTTTGAAATTGTGAAATCATCAACCATCAAGTGTTTTTGGATGTGTAAACGCGTGCAAAATGTACAATTTACTGAAACATTGTGTTTTCTAATTGGGAACTACTAGTCTGTTTTCTGATACACTGCAACAGTAGTTTTGCACATGTGACATGCCAATTGTAGCATTAAAAACTGGCTGAGAACTTTATTGCAAACAGTTGGTGAACAAGCCTGCAGGACAGGCGAAACGCATTCCAGCAGCTGACAATTAAATGTATATTTTCAGCAAGACATGGCGTTGTCATCCTTTACTTTGGTAATGGTAATCCTGTGAAATATATATATATATATATATATGTATATATATATATATATATATATATATACATATATACATATATATATATATATATATATGTTCAGTAGCGGTCGGCAGTAGGTGTTTCTGTAGGGTGGTGACGTGGGCAGGGGGAGGGGCAAGGTGGGGGGTAGTAATTGGTGATGCAGTGCTCGCAACGAAATTTGTTTTTTTTATTTAAATGTTTACTTACCTGTAAAACTCCGTAATCCATACATTACTATCCCCCACCCTGCCCCTCCCCCTGCCCACGTCACCGCCCTACAGAAACACCTACTGCCGACCGCTACTGAACATATATATATATATATATATATATATATATATATATATATATATATATATTCACTGAAAAAAACCATAGCTTTTAGGGAAAGTTATAGTTAGTTGGACATTTCACTCGTACATAACCATTGAAATTCCCCTGTTATAGTCAGTTCAGCTAACTATAACTCACGCGCCCGCAAGGCACTGCTGATGACGTCACATATTACATCACTCATGACATGGTCAGTGACCTCACTCATGACATCACTCATGACATCTCAAATGACATCACTGATGACATCATCCTTGTGATAGAGTGGCAGACCTCCTCTCAGCCTAATATAACTTTGATACACACACTCAAAAATACAAACTAACACTTTCAAAACAATGCACATACCAATACCTCTTATAACACACCTATTCAGTGATTCCAAGATCTAGAGACAGATCCACTCATTCACTAACAGTCCTATACAGTCACTCATACATGTATTCACTCATCATATGTACTCAATCACCTATACATCCTGTTACACACCACCACTCATCTATATAGTTACTCACACACATACTCACACATGCAAAGTATCAAACATCCATTTACTTGCATATACATTTATACACACACTACCACACTTACTTCTACAGAAAATTTACACATACTTACTCTCTTAAACAATCACTTATAGAAACACCTACTTATTTCTACAGAAACTCTTCCAATCTCTTCCCAATTCCAATTCCCCAACTTAAAACACGCTGCAGGGCGTGTTTGCACACGTCACCTCAGGCCCCGTCCCCTCCCTTCACCACTGTGTAAACACGCCCTGTGGCGGTTCTAAGTTGGGAGATTAAGTCCCCTTGAATACTGAGAGTCCCTAGGGTCCACCTAGCCCACTAGTTACCTCCAGTAAGCGCCAAAGAGCTGCATTGCAGAGAGGTGTAAAAAGGGGCATGGCCTAGACCACCTCTCTACAACGCAGCACAGCGGCGCTTACTGGAAGCACCGGGTGGGCTAGTTGGTCCCCCGGAGCCCTCAGGATTGAAGGGGAATTATTTCCCCAACTTAAAACGCGCCACAGGCCGTGTTTGCACACGTTAACTCAGGCCCCGTCCCCTCCCTTCAAGCACGCTCTGTGGCCGTTTTAGGTTGGGAGATTAAGTCCCCTTGAATCCTGAGGGTCCCTAGGGTCCAACTAGCCCACTAGGTACCTCCAGTAAGGGCCACAGAGCTTCATTGCAGAGAGGTGTAAAAAGGGACACAGCCTTGTCCACCTCTCTGCAATGCAGTGCAGTGGCACTTACTGGTGGGCTAGTTGACCCCCAGGGGCCCTCAGGATTAAAGGGGAATTATTTCCCCAACTTAAAACGCGCCACAGGGCGAGTTTGCACACGTCACCCCAGGCCCCGTCCCCTCCCTTCCCCACTGTGTAAACAGACCCTGTGGCCGTTTTAAGTTGGAAGATTAAGTCCCCTTGAATCCTGAGGGTCCCTAGGGTCAAACTAGCCCACTAGGTACCTCCAGTAAGCGCCGTTGAAGAGAGGTATAAAAAGGGGCACGGCCTGCCCCACCTCTCTGCAATGCAGCGCAGTGTCACTTACTGGAAGCACCTGGTGGGCTAGTTGGCCCCTAGGGACCCTCAGGATTCAAGGGGAATTAATTCCCCAACTTAAAACACTCCACAGGGGGTGTTTGCACATGTCACCTCAGGCCCCGCCCCCTCCCTTCACCACTGTGTAAACACGTCTGTGGCGGTTCTAAGTTGGGAGATTAAGTCCCCTTGAATCCTAAGGGTCCCTAGGGTCAAACTAGCCCACTAGTTACCTCCAGTAAGCGCCATGTGTTGTAAAAAGGGGCATGGCCTCTGAACACCTGTCTGCAACGCAGCACCCTGGCATACTAGAGAAACCCGGTGGGCTAGTTGGTCCTCAGGGACCCTCAGTATTGAAAGAGAATTAATTCCCCAACTTGCAACTCGCCACGGGGTGCGTGTGCACAATGGTGAAGGAAGGGGCGGAGCCTGAGGTGACATGTAACGGACCCCCCATTTTAAATATTTAGTGTCCCCAGGGTATACAGCCTTTACAACGAAACTTTTACAACAAACTACCATTACAACGCAACTTTTACAACGCAAACCATTACAACGCATAGCGCTGGGGGGCGCTCTAGGATAGGGAATAGGTTTAATGTACTATCCAACACCTTCTCTACTATCCACGGGGACTGGAGTTGGAATAGTAAATTAAACTATTCACTATCCAGCGCCCAAAAGCATTATGCGTTGTAATGGTATGCGTTGTAAAACTTGCGATGTAAAGGTAGGCGTTGTAAAAGTATGCGTTGTAACGTCATACATCCTCCCCACGTTCAAATTTAAAGCCCCGGGGGTGGCGGTCCCCGGGGCTGTGGGGGGCCATGAGACCCCCACAAATATGTAAATAAAGACCCGGGGTGGCGGTCCCTGGGGCTTGGGGGGGCCTTTGAGTCCCCCCACCCATTTCTTTTTGTAGCCCCGAGGGGTGGCGGTCCCCGGGGCTGGGGGGCCCCTCTGGGCGCACCCATTACATTAAATATATTGCCCATGGGACTTGGTCTCCCCAGGGGCTAAATACTATCAAAGCCAGCGCTTCGGTTTTTTTCCGGCAGGATCCGCACACCATGCGCGGATTGTTCCGATTTAAAAATAAAAAATTCGGGGGGCCCTGGGGGTCCTTGTGGGACCCCCAAAGCAGGCCTAGGGGGTCAGGGTCTTTCTACCCTGCCCCCTCTTTGCATTTTGCACCTTAGTTTTACTGATTTCTTGTGCCTCCGTTCTACCGAGGCACAAGATGCTGCCAACACTTCCTGGGTGTTATCAGCCAATCAGCATGCAGTTTGTGATCGGAAGGGTGCGCGGAGGGTGCGCGGATTCTCCGCGGCCATAGCTATCACTATCTTTATTCCTTAATTTCTCAAAAACTACTGAAGGGATTTACACCATTTTTAAAAAAGGTCGCTTTCTGAGCCAAGCAGTACCTTTTTGCCAAATTTGGTGTAATTCCGTTCTGCAGTTTTTGCTATAACAGTGTCTAAAGTTTCCTATGGGAAAATAATTTTTTCACCACTATTTTTTGAATTTCTCAGGAACTACTGAACGGATTAACACCATTTAATGAAAGGGCACTTTCTGAACCAAGGGCTACTTTTTTACAAAATTTGGTGTAATTTCGTTCAGCAGTTCGAGCTGTAGACATGTCTAAAATTTCCTCCGGGAAATAACATGGGGTAAACACGTTTTGTGACCCCCCTTTTTTCTCGGCCCCCACTTAACGAATCACCCCCAAACTTTCAGGATAGGAGCGGACCGGAGCGCCGCACGAGTTTTGAAAAAATAGAATGTTGCGGATTTCCTATGGAAAATAGGTCCCAACTATAACTGCCTACCGGCGACTACCAGTAGGTAATATATATATATATATATATATATTCACTGAAAAAAAACATATGTTTAAGATGTCATCAGTGATGTCATGAGTGATGTCACTGACCATGTCATGAGTGATGTAGTATGTGATGTCATCAGCAGTGCATTGCGGGGGCACGAGTTATAGTTAATTAAACTAACTATAACGGGGGATTTCAATGGTTTTGTATGAGTGAAATGTCCAGCTAACTATAACATGTGTGAAAACTATAGTTTTTCAGTGAATTTCTAAGGTTTTTTAAATGCTAATTTTTAACCATAACGTTTGTGAAACCTATGGTTTTTTCAGTGAATTTCTAAGGTTTTTTAAATGCTAATTTTGAACTATAACGTGTGTGAAACCTATGGTTTTTTCAGTGAATTTCTAAGGTTTTTTAAATGCTAATTCCTAACTATAACGTGTGTGAAACCTATGGTTTTTTCAGTGAATTGGTAAGGTTTTTTAAATGCTAATTTTTAACTATAACGTGGCTGAAACCTATGTTTTTTTCAGTGAATTTCAAAGGTTTTGTAAATGATAATTTTTAAATGTATTAATTTTTATATTTTTTTATACTAATTTACTACATTGTTTTAAAGTGTTTATTCTTAGATATTTTATTTTTTAAATTACATTACATATTTTTTATATAAATTGAAAAAAAATGTTTTTAAAAATAATGAAATTGTAATATTATTTTTTTATTTAATATTTTTTTAATTTATATATATTTTATATAGCAGGCAATGATATCCTACGGAAGGAAATTCAAGTTACTGGTAAGTACAGTTAAATTTACTTTTAAGGAATAGTAGTGAGCTGAAAGATGCAGCACTGAGGTATCTCCTGATAACAGGTGAGTAAATTGGAATTCGTAGTTCGACTGATTTTTGAGGAATTTTTTTAGGTTCCAAAACTCCACACTTAGAAGAATTTCCAAGTGAAACCAGTCAATGTTAGCCTATGGAAGGAAATTCAAGTTACTGTAACTACGATTAGAATTACTTTTCATGCTCAGTAGTGGGCTGAAAGATGCAGCACTGAGGTCTCTCCTGATAACAGGTGAGTAATTCGGAATTCGTAGTTAGTTCGACTGATTTTTGAGGAATTTTTTAAAGTTCCAAAACTGCATACTTTGAAAAAGTTCCAAGTGAAATCAGTCAATGTTAGCCTATAGAAGGAAATTCAAGTTACTGTAACTACGATTAGAATTTGTTTTCAGGATCAGTAGTGGGCTGAAAGATGCAGCACTGATGTCTCTCCTGATAACAGGTGAGTAAATCGGAATTCGTAGTTCGGCTGATTTTTGAGGAATTTTTTAAAGTTCCAAAACTCCACACTTTGAAGAATTTCCAAGTGAAACTAGGCAATGTTAGCCTATGGAAGGAAATTCAAGTTACTGTAAGTATGGTTAGAACTACTTTTCAGGATCAGTAGTGGGCTGAAAGATGCAGCACTGAGGTCTCTCCTGATAACAGGTGAGTAAATCGAAATTCGTAGTTCTGCTGATTTTTGAGGAATTTTTTAAAGTTCCAAAACTCCACACTTAGAAAAATTTCCAAGTGAAACTAGCCAATGTTAGCCTAGAAAGGAAATTCAAGTTACTGTAACTACGATTAGAATTACTTTTCATGATCAGGAGTGGACTGAAAGATGCAGCACTGAGGTCTCTCCTGATAACAGGTGAGTAAATCGGAATTCGTAGTTCGGCTGATTTTAGAGGAATATTTGTACGTTTCAAAAATAGACAGAAACTTTTCTGATGAAAACCACACAATAGATTCCTATGGAAGGAAATACAAGTTACTGGTAAGTACGCTTAGATTTACTTTTCAGGGTCCGTACTGGGCTCAAAGATGCAGCACTGACGTCTCTTGTGATGACAGGTGAGTACATCGGAATTCGTAGTTCCGCTGATTTTAGAGGAATATTGTGCTCAATAGTGAAGGAAGGGGGTGGGGCCTGAGGTGACATGTGTGCAAACACCCCCTGTGGGGAATTAATTCCTCTTCAATTCTGAGGTCCCCTGTGAGCCAACTAGCCCACCAGGTACCTCCAGTATGCGCAAGGGAGTTGTGTTGCAGAGAGGTGTTCAGAGGGCACCGCCCCTTTTTACAACACGCTGCAAAGCAGCTCCGTGGCGCTTAATGGAGGTACCTGTTTGACTAGTTGGCCCCTATGGAACCTCTGGATTGAAGAGGAATTAATTCCTCAACTTAAAATGCGCCACAGGGCATGTTTGCACACATATCACCTCAAGCCTCGCCCCCTATCTTCACTACTGTGCAAACGCGCCCCGTAGCGCGTTCTAAGTTGGGGGATCAAGTCTCCTTGCATATTGGGATCCCTGGAGGCCAACTAGCCCACCAGGAACCTCCAGCATGTGCCAGGGGGCTGCGTTGCAGAGAGTTGTAAAAAGGGGCATGGCCTCATTACACCTCTCTGCAACGCAGCCCCCTGGTGCGTTTGCAGAGGGAGAACTAATTCTCCTGGCATATTGGGGGTCCCTGGGAGCCAACTACCCACCAGGAACCTCCAGTATGCGCCAGGGTGCTGTGTTGCAGAGAGGTGTAAAGAGGGGCGTGGCCTCTTTACACGTCTCTTCAAGGCAGCCCCCTAACCCCCTGCACGTAATCTGGGATTTTTTAAAAATAAAGAGAATTTTTTTGGGCCTTGTGGGTCCTTGTGGGACCCCCTGAGCAGGCCTAGGGGGTCAGGAACCTCCAGTATGCGCCAGGGGGCTGCCTTGCAGAGAGGTGTAAAAAGGGGCGTGGCCTCTTTACACGTCTCTGCAAGGCAGCCAACTGGTGCGTTTGCAGAGGGGGAACTAACTCCCCTTGAATACTGGGGTCCCTGGGGGCCAACTAGCCCACCAGGAACTTCCAGTATGCGCCAGGGGGCTGCATTGCAGAGAGGTGTAATGAGGCCACGCCCCTTTTTACAACACTCTGCAAAGCAGCTCCGTGGCCTTACTGGAGGTATCTGGTAAGCTAGTTGGCCCCCAGGGACCCCCAGTATTCAAGGGAAATTACTTCCCCCTCTGCAAACGCAGCAGGGGGTGCGTTTGCAGAGTGGTGCAGGCAGGGGGCAGGGCTTGGGGTGACAGATTGCACCACTCTGCAACACAGCCCCCTGGCGCATTTGCAGAGGGGGAACTAATTCCCCTTGAATACTGGGGGTCCCTGGAGGCCAACTAGCCCACCAGGAACCTCCAGTATGCGCCAGGGTGCTGTGTTGCAGAGAGGTGTAAAAAGGGGCGTGGCCTCTTTACACATCTCTGCAAGGCAGCCCCCTAGCGCATACTGGAGGTTCCTGGTGGGCTACTTGGCCAGGGAGCTGCATTGCAGAGAGGTGTAATGAGGCCACACCCCTTTTTACACCTCTCTGCAACCCAGCCCCCTGGCGCGTTTACAGAGGGGGAACTAATTCCCTTTGCATATTGGGGTTCCCTGGGGGCCAACTAGCCCACCAGGAACCTCCAGAATGCGCCAAAGAGCTGCATTGCAAGAGGTGTAATGAGGCCACGCCCCTTTTTACAACACTCTGCAAAGCAGCTCTGTGGTTCTTACTGGAGGTACCTGGTGAGCTAGTTGGCCCCTAGGTACCCCCAGTATTCAAGGGAAATTACTTCCCCCTCTGCAAACGCGCCACGGGGCGCGTTTGCAGAGTGGTCCAGGGAGGGGGAAGGGCTTGAGGTGACAGATTGCACCACTCTGCAAACGAGCCCCCTGGCGCATTTGCAGAGGGGGAACTAATTCCCCTTGAATACTGAGGGTCCCTGGAGGCCAACTAGACCACCAGGAACCTCCAGTATGCACCAGGGTGCTGCGTTGCACAGAGGTGTAATGAGGCCCGCCCCTTTTTACACCTTTCTGCAACGCAGCCCCCTGACGCGTTTACAGAGGGGGAACTAATTCCCATTGCATATTAGCGGCCAACTAGCCCATCAGGAACCTCCAGTATGCGCCAGGGAGCTGCACTGCAGAGAGGTGTTGTGAGGCCACGCCCCTTTTTACACTTCTCTGCAATGCAGCCCCCTGGCGCATTTACAGAGGGGATACTAATTCCCCTTGCATATTGGGGGTCCCTGGGGGCCAACGAGCCCACCAGGAACCTCCAGTATGCGCCATGGGGCTGCGTTGTAGAGAGGTGTAAAAAGGGGCGTGGCCTATTTACACGTCTCTGCAAGGCAGCCCCCTGGCGCATACTGGAGGTTGTTGGTGGGCTACTTGGCCCCCAGGGACCCCCAGTATTCAAGGGGAATTAGTTCCGCCTCTGCAAACACACCAAGGGAAGCATTTGCAGAGTGGTGCCTTAATTGTTTTGGAGGGATCGGCAGTGTACGCGTACCCCGCGATTTTTGGGCCTTGGGGGTTCTTGTGGGACCCCCTGAGCAGGCCTAGGGGTCAGGGTGTTTCTACCCTGCCCCCTTTTCTTTGTTTTTACCTTTGTTTCCCTGTTTTCTTGTGACTCGGTTCTACCGAGGCACAAGATGGCTGCCAACACTTCCTGGTTTCGAGTGTTGACAGACAGTTGACAGCCAATCAGCATGCAGCTCGTGCTCGGGAAGGTACGCGTACTATACTCCGTCTCTAGATATCGCTATGATTTTACTTTTGATTTTCTCAGGAACTACTGAACGGATTTACACCATTTAACAAAAAGCACAATCTGCGAAACGAAATGCCAAATTTGGTGTAATTCCGTTCAGCCGTTCGGGCTGTAGCCCTGGCTAAAGGTCCCTATGGAAAATTGCATGGGGGAAAACACATTTTGGGACCCCCTTTTTTCTCGGCCCCCACTTGAGGAATCACCCCCAAACTTTCAGATAAGGAGCTGAGCGGAGCAGGCCATTTTCTTGGAGAAATTCGCAAAGATTCGTCCACCGGCGCCAAAGTTATTCCAAATAGAATGTTGCGGATTTCCTATGGAAACTAGGTTTTAACTATAACTACCTACCGGCAATCGCCAGTAGGTAATATATATATATATATATATATATATATATATATATATATATATATATATATATATACATACAATTTGTGTGTGTATATATATATATATATATATATATATATATATATATATATATATATATATATATATACACACACAAATTGTATGTGTGTATTCAAAACAGGCATGTTATCAATATTGTCTATTTTATATTACTATATAATTATGTAAAGAAAAGAAGCCCTTTCTTTAAACATTCTAGAAATTGAACTTCAATTCCATGACCTTTTGGATTATTTGCAGGAAATGGCTAATGGGTCCCCTTTGTAGGAAAGTAAATTCATTAGAGACGATTTAAATTGCATAGTGAATTACATACATTTCAATTGTGACAAGTTCAGGCATTTTGAATCACTGCATGCAATAATCAACTAGGCTATTCACATGCTATTTGATAGATTTTCATAACATAACATGGTGTTATGCTCAGTGTTTTTAGCAGGCCTGCACATTTCTTACAAGCACATAAATCATTCAGCCCTGTGGAGAAATATTGTTCCATGTTACAGGCTCGGGCTCTGGAGTTTTGCAATATTTTGTTGATATTCGATCAGACCTGCGTGCAAAATCCCATTCATTCTGAAATGTCTACTGCAAATGCAACGTTTGACCCCATTTCCTCTTAAACCTCGTTTCTGGGAGAGCGCTCTCTGACTTCTCAAACCACCAAGGGGATGTTCAGGCCCTCTCATTGTTTACGATGGCTCAGTGCGTGAAATGTGACCTCCAATGTGATTTATTTTCCCATGTAACATTGTGCTTCCCACTGGATCTTTGGCAGTCCTGTACCTCTGTATGACTTATTTTCATTATTTTATAAGTGTATGGTTTATAGCAAATAACCAATGTATGATTTTTCCAGTAAGAGTTAATACTTCACCAGGTTTGCGGTCTTACGCCATTCGATAGGACAATGAATCATAAATTAAATCAAATCGATTACTCAATTACTTTCAGATACAACACACTTTAAGTAAGTGTAGGAAGTGGGTCAAATTTCTCCCCATTGCTAGCTTTTCACTCTTTACTAATTTCTTCCGCAATAAAAGTGTTAAAAGTGTTAAGTAAAAACACATACGTGGTATTTTAAAGCATAATGAGACGAGAGGGATCCTAGAGTGTCCAACTCTGGTTCAGCCATCTATGTCGAAAGAGGGATTTTTACATTTCATGACCAATTAGCATGATGGAATTCCATTTTGTGCAACAGTTTCAGTCATTTGCTGGGGATAAAGGGGAGAAGAAAAAATTTGCTCGAGACCTAAACATTATTTGTGCATCATTCTGTGTATCATAAGAACTAAACAACGATTGTGTAAAATGTAATTATGTAAATGGACAAAATAAAATGTAATAATATATTTAATATGAACATTTTGGTCTTTTTCAACGTTGCATGAATGATAATAATAAAAAAAAGTATTGCAAGAATTTTAACAGTTCACATAGTCTCTTTCCTTTCAAAGTCTTGCACTCGACAATCCGGATGCAATTCCTTCTTTTCTTTTAGGGCTGTTGTTTTCCGTCCTCATATTTCAGAGTTAATGTCACATATTGTTTCCCCAAACGAAAGGATAAACTCCTTATCACGTGTGACACTGAATATTATATGTTAAACAATATCAGAAATAAACATTGCAAAAACACATTTTGAAAAAATTAAGAAACCCTACTACAGTGTGTTGTAATTTAAAGACAGCAGTCGTAGTATATTTTTTGTATGAGGCTAGAGAAAACTTGCAGTTAAAATAAGAAAAAAAATATATGCATTCGTGATCAGTCACAAATAAACGTGATGTTAATTTAGTATTTTTTTATGGAACAAATAAAATCAGTATTTTAAATCAATATCGTTTTAAAAGGTTTGCAATTTGTTTTTCTAAAGAAAATAATAATGTACATTTTCTTAATGTTACATATTTGTCTGAAACAAACTTTTTGCCCTCCAACCTTCAACCATTTCGGGCACTCAATTCATTGTGAATAAACATGCATTTCACTTGCTACTTTTCTTTTGACTTAGTTTACAAGTTCTGAGAGATTAATATATCTTTTTACATGTGGAAAAAAATGCAAATAATACCCTGTAACACAAGATATAAAACATTATAATTCAAATAAAATAAACACTGTCTCGGCCACTTTCTCAAAAAGCAGCTAAGAAAACACCATCACAATTGTGCTCACTGCGTGCACGGCTTTTCCTCTGGAAGAAGGCAAAAGCGATTTGAAAAATTGCCCCAATAAAGTGATTAATTTGTATTTAAAAAAAGAACAAAGTAACGTCACATTTTACAGTTGCTCAAAATACCTCTTTGTCAACAACAGTAATTACTGACACGGATGCATGCCGCATAGAAACAGGTCAGAAAATATACTTTTGCACTGGCTCCTCAGAAAACAAAATAGTCCATGCATTTAATTTGGGACCTTTCGTTAATATTACATTTTAACCAGATGCTAGCTTGTATTTCCCACTTGTGCTGTATTTACAAAAGATGTCAAACAAAGAAATATAAACCAAATCGACATTTCTATTATATTTACATGGTCAGTGGCTGCTCATAATTATTTTAGAAAGATCCATGCAGACAACATTATTTTCCTTTTTCAGTATTTGCACAGCACAGTTGATGCAAAGCCTTCTTCGCCTCCCCTTGTAAACCATCTTCCGGTATTTGTGGGACGGTAATTTAAATTCTTAGCTGAATGCTGTGGCTAGGTGTTTTCTTGATGAGGTGTCTTTAAAAAGTGTTCTAAAATGAATGAATATGGTAGCAACGGACTATCCCAGGGCAACTTAGCAATGTTGATGATTTTGTAATGGAAACATTGGACAATGCTTACCACAGAGAGATGATGACTGTATTTTCAGGAAACGTTCCTTGAATTGCCAAAGTGTGGGCAATCTATAAATTATTCACTCAATTTTCATCGTGTGAATGAAATTCTGCCAACAAAAAAGAAATAGAGAAAAATAGGTGTGAATCACAGAGAAAAGACTAGGTACAGTGTGTCGAAAAAAAGTATATCAACATTTAAATGGAGTTGACCGGCTAAGTCCTTTTCAACTGAATGGTGTGACTTCTGAAGAGGTCTTGGTTAATTAACGAGCATAGCTGCTGTCTGCTCTTGCAGAAAGCCATAGAGGCGAAAGAAACCTTCAATGTCCTTTAAAGAAACATTTGCCAATCTATTGTCTGAGCTTCAATATCCAGTGTCAGTTTTGAACTATTAGAACTGTGTCTTTTACATTAATAATTACTTAAACAAACAGCACATTCAAAATCTCTAGCAACATAACATTTTTAATTCTAATAACAAATATTCAGTCTTCATTTTGGCATACATTTTGCAACAATACATTTCTACATACATCTATTGCTAGAACCTCACACAAAATATATGTAAGGGAGGGCTTTGTTGGGTTTGGACTGGACAAACACATTCATGTTACTCAAAGTCCATAATTTTAGAGGCACTCTGTTCTGCCTTTCATGGCTAATAAAAGTGAGCAAAAGATGAGAGGGAATGAGGCGAGAGAGCGAAAGCACAACAGATGATCCTTATTCTTGGATACTGCCCTTTTCCCTGCTCCGAACAACTGCGACCAACAGCGTGGAGACCCTAATTACAGCCTATTAGAAATAATGAGATTTGCATTAAAAAAGCTGAGGTTTTGCTTGGATGAAAGATGAACTTCAACACAAGGGAAGGTTAATGCAAACATATCTTGCCTGTGAATGTGAGAGACTCACCAATGGGCGGCTCATTACCAGAGGCTGACCGGCGGGCAAAACATGTCATCGGTTCAGAGAATTTTTCCCAGGACTGTTTGCTGCAAAACTTACAAAAGATAAGGAGACGCTTGTAAAAACCAGTAAACTAATGAGGGTTGAGAGGTGTTTGAAATATTCCGATGACCTTGCAAATGGGATGCCTATTAAGGTATCTGCATTGGGGCCCGTCATTGGTCTGGTGGTTCGTTGCAAAGCTTTGCCGAGGCGTAGTCAACAGTCCGTGAAGGTGTCTCCATTCGTTCTGACATGGCAAGGGCATTTTCAAATGGAATTCAAAATCGAAACCAACATGCATATCCAATTTTTGTTTGCGGGCATGTTTGCGAAACAGCATAGGCGAGACAGTCAACTTCGATTACTTCTTCAAAATGAATTCTCCGCTTCCCACATGACCATCTGCATGACTGCGCTGGTGATGAGCCAAAAGCAAATTAAGGTTTCAAAAGTTTGAGGATGGATTTTGTTTTCCCCTGGACAAGTGCTGCAGTTAATATCTCCTAATGTCGTAAAGTTGTATAAAAAACGCAACTCTTAATGTCAGCGTGGGATAAAAGTGATCCAAAGCAGAAAGTTGAAAATGGAAAAACAAGGATACCAGATTTTTGGCATTCAGTCACTATGAAATTTATGTCAATGGGGAGCGATAAGCAGAGTGTAGTTCACAAGTGTCTGTGAATATGTATTTTAAGTTGTGTGTTATAGGTCGTTTACTGGACCAACATACCCGGAAGTGTTGGTATGGTATTGAGTAGAAGATCAATATATCAATCATGTACAATGTAACAGTTCAAATGTGCATGCTACCAATGTTGTTTAAGTAAAATGTTTAATCAGAAGTATGCATCTAACTTCATATTGTTTCAAACATTAGCCTTTCCTACATGTCTTTACAAACTTATACTGATGAAGGTGCAATGAAGATGTGGCTCGAAACAATACTATATTGAGGACAGTAATTTGAACCGTCACTCATTTCGGTGTGGGAGAGAATGCCGTTGTCAGAATATCTCCTTTCTTACATATTGTTTGTAAAGCTCTTACACCTTTGAAATACATCATAGAAAATCTACACCCACCCAGACAATATTTTGTTAAACAATATTTAGGACAGAATATTTATGATAGTGTTGAGTTTTTACGGGGTTATGCCCAAGTAAAAACCACCCGACCTGGGCCGTCAATACAGTATGTTTAACTAATTGGTCAGGGTAGTTTATAATATATACACATAAGGATTAACAAAACAGACGGGAAACTAAAAGAGTTCACTACTCAAAAGTATTTCCAAATGCAAAATGTGGCAATGTTTGATTCACAAAAATAATAGCAGCATTAAATGCGATTTAAAATGAAGGCATTAATAAGTCAGAGTTTGTTGGCTTCAAAACAAAAACTGTTTTCAGTGCTCTTGTGAAATAGGGAAGGAAGAGGATGGGGAAAGTGGCAGTGAATTGGTTGGTGAGGGACAGGGTAAAGGTGTTTGTGACATATATATAATACACAATATGTACAAAAAATCCTTTCCGGCCTTTCAAAGGTAACTATGTTCCCATTTATACATTGCTCATATGTATTTATAATTGTAAATAGTTCTGTCAGATGAGCATGTAGGTGTTCAGATAAGAAAGTCTACGTTTCGACCCCAGTAGGTTGGAGGGTGATTAAAGTCCTCACGTCGGGGTCTTCATCAGGACAGATGAGCACTTGGGTAAGGAGGGACGGATAGTGTTCAGTCCTTAATGGGCTTGCACAGGGCTCCCGGAAATTTTTAACAAGCGGGGGATCAATCTCCCGGTATTTGTGGAATCAATCCCAATTTCTGCTCCTACGTGTAGCTCGGCTGTTCTTATCTGAACACCTACATGCTCATCTGACAGAACTACTTACAATTGAAAATACATATGAGCAATGTATAAATGGGAACATAGTGACCTTTGAAAGGCCGGATAGGATTTTTTGTACATATTGTGTATTATATCTATGTCACAAACACCTTTACCTTGTCCCCCACCAACCAATTCACTGCCACTTTCCCCATCCTCTTCCTTCCCTAATTCACAAGAGCACTGAAAACTGTTTTTGTTTTGAAGCCAACAAACTCCGACTTATTAATGCCTTGATTTTGAATCGCATTTAATGCTGCTATTATTTTTGTAAATTAAGCATTGCCACATTTTGCATTTGGAAAGACTTTTGAGTAGTGAACTGTTTTATTTTCCCACCTGTTTTGTTAATCCTTATGTGTATATATTCTAAACTACCCTGACCAATTAGTTAAACATACAGAATATTTATGATAGGCAGTATTTCTGTAGACCACATTTTGACACACTACCCTCCCGACCAGACCCACTTCTTCTATATGCGGATGATGCAATTTTAATTTCACAAACAGCAATTGGCTCCTAAAACTTTTAAATCATTTTAACAGCTTTATCACAAACCTAAGTTTAACTATAAATCATCAAAAATCATTTATTTTAACTTGTAGCCCAAAAAACACTGAAACTAAATCCATTTTTATTGGCTAGACTTTGATCACTAAAGTTTTATATGTCAATTATTTAGGTATCCTGTTTGAAGCAAATTTGTCATGCAGTGGCATTACTAACCTGAGAGGACTGTGTAAGTCTGTCTTTAGATTCACAAATAAACTGGGGCACAGGCCAATTAAAGAGATGGTCCAGATATATAAATCTGAGAGTGGAACATATGGAGCTGGAGTGTGGGGTCATGAAGGGCCAGCTAGAATGCAAACCTTTGAAAACAAGTTCCTCTGCCAGTGGCCATACCTAAATCGACCCCAAGCTTTATCTCCCACAGTGAATTGGGTATGGGCTATTTGGAAGATAAAGTTAAAATGGCCCCCCTCTTACACTGGGTTAATATTTGGTGTACCCCACAAGCAGGTTTTTCAAGAGACGTTATAAGCGACTGTCTGAAGTTGGACAATAGATACTCTATCCCTTGATTGGCACATGTCAGGAAAAACTTTAAAGATTTGGGCCTGACCAATCTTTTTGAATTTCCAGATAGCATTGGTCCTCTAACCAAGCCCAAAATTAATAACAAATTTCCTATGATAAATGAACAGATTAGAATCGCAAAATCAAGCCATTTAAATTCAGTTCTCAACTATTTGCAAATGTCCACAACACATGGGATAGAGCAGTATCTAATCTGGGTAGAAAAGCCAGAACACCGGTTTTACCTCACGAGGTTCAGGTTACATTCAATTCATTATTTGGTTGCTTTCCCTAACTCTGGCTCCTGGTTTGAATCTCTACCAGGATGCCCATGTAATAACTCCTTGCCTCAAACGACAATGCCCTTTATGCTTTTTTGCACTCTATATAGCAGCTTGAGAAGACGATTTTTACTACCACTTTAAAGCACAGGAACTTTATATCGCACCAAGAGAGGCTGATCTTTTTAAAATGCTTAAACACTCCCACAACTTGTTTCCCTGTCCTTAATTATATATTGTCTGCTATAAAATTAAGGAGGAGGTATGCTTCTTAAGAATATTTCTTTTTTAGTCCTGCTGAGATTGTTAACAGTATTTAAATGAATGTTAAACACCATGGGTGCTCATAAAGCAATTTCATATTATTTGCAAAATATATATATAAATTATATTCCATGGTGCTTTTAAATTGGTGCTAATTGATGTGTGATGTGTTCTCAGTAATCTCTGATTGTGAAAAACTACATGATATATAATGTATTTTTTAAATTTGTTCATTGTTATGACCAAATACAGACTATTGAACTGACATTCTACCATCAATTGTTGTTCATTTTTCATTAAACCAAACAAGAGATTATAAAACATTAAGAAATGAAAGGACACAACTGCTGGCCACATTAATTTTCTTTTTTTTAGAAATACACCAAAATTGGATTATAATTCTTAAATGTGCTCACTTTTGAATGCGTTGTCTTCTTTTGTACTTCGAAAATCTAATCTACGTATACATTTGTTAGATTAAGTCATTTTACCACCAGAAAACTGAGATTTAGAGACAGTTCCTATTCAGACAAAGCTTTTGAAATGAGAAATTATATATAAAAAATGACGTAAATCAATCAAATTAAATATTGTACAATGTTTCACTGGGGGCAGGGACCATTAGATTATGAGGGCTAACCTTAAATCCTTTATCATTGGTAATGTTGTGCATTTTTTTTTGTTAAGGAATTTTGTTATCAAAGTAAGGCCACTGAGGCAGCATTTGCTACTCATACTTATTTTGGGTCTAATTGTGGTGCACACAGTAGGAAAATATTCAAGCACTCATTGTCCACAGAACTCAGATCAAGATATGAGTAATATGAACATGGAGACATTCAATGTGATATGTGAATATGAGTAGCAAAGGTTATCTGAAAAAGGTTATTGGAATCCATAGCAATTACCTGAAATAATTAGCATTCACAAAATTGACTAAAATTAGTAGTAAAGGAATCAAACTTGACGGACTTGGGGTCTTCAAAACATGATATATTGTATTTGGTTTGTTACTTCCGTGGATCTAACATACTTACTTTTCACTCAGGTTTCTTACGCTCTAAAGCCTAGTTTTCCTATTTATAAGGATTAAGGTGAAATCAATTGATAATATACCAGCAAGTAGACAGACTTTACCAGTTTGCAGGATCCATATTTCTCAAGGTGAGGATTTGCTTTATTGAGACCAGAGCAGAGTTGCTTTCTCTAATCAAATCTACATTTAATCTTCAGTAATGTGTTGGCAAGCAGGCATTAGAAAAGCAGGCACACCTTGTAAGTGGGTAGGGACGATACACTCGGATCCGGGAAACCTGCGAAAATGCCCAATATTTAATGAAGAAATTTCTGATGGTCCCGTAAATTACATTCATTGAACTCGGAGGACAGAAAACGAGAGACGCCACACTTAATATATCATACTACTTCTGATATTATCCCGGTGATCCAGATGGGAATACTATTAAAAGCTGCACGTTAGAGGAAAGACTGAAAAGTTAGATCAACAATAAAAGGAATTGAAGGAAGGAATACATTCCCTTATCTTGTGTTCAGATTGATAAATTTTGGTGCAAAAAGACGCAAGGTGTATGTTTCACAGCTCAATCAACCGTAGAGCCCTGAAGAAGTCACAGTGGTGACGAAACGCGTTGGCTGCTAGCAATATCTTGAACACCATGCTTATCTTTGAATAAAAAGCCCTACTACATATCTGTCAAGATCTGGACTTCACTTCTTCTTGGAAAGCGCTAAAGTTTTATATGTGTTAACATTATTGCATTACTGAGCAAAAAGTACAATGTATATATAATCTCCCTTGTGCGGGTCCTTTTGCTATTACACCTTGTAAGTGTCCTTAGCTGAAGAAGTAAATACCCATATCTTGCGCAGAGCATGTAGAATTGGATGATTCTCGTAAAATTAAACTCCATGGACGTCTAGACTACAGACTGGTAGGCTTTCCTAAAAAATACCATATCAATCTAGGATGTGAGTTGAACAAAAGAGAGATATAATTATAACACAAGTATTCTCAAACATATAAACTGGGTATAATATGCAACCCCAGGGCACACAGCTGTTGAAGAGAAATTGAGAAGCAAAATTGTTATATGCATTCCTCAAATATGTTTTTGAGTAAATACAACTAAAAAGGTTGGACAATAAGGTTGAACTGGTGCAGAATTCTGCCGTGAATGCGGGAGCGACATGCAAGGGACCTATAATGAAGTATGCCACTAACCGTGGGTGAGGGTTCCACTTCCACAAATAACTTTATTTCTCTGATGGATGGACCACTTCCATAGCCAGTTCTTTCCCCCTTCTATCCGGTTATGCCATTGTGGTATGTATTATGTATGAACCTGTCTTCTTATCCCATCTCGTTAGGTTGCGTTTTTTGAACATATACTTGCATACTTGACAACACACATACTGCGAGTTGAAGAGTTTATTTGTGCCGGTGGCTATAGTTGGTGGGAACTGGCATTTATTCTTCGGGACGGGACTTATTTGACAAAGAGGAAGAGAAAGAGAAACAAAAAAAGAAAGGAAGAATTGAGGAGGAAGAGAATGGTAGTAAAACAGTGACATAGGGAGAAAGCAGGAATGAAAATAAAACTGCAAGAGTGAGATAAGGAGACAAGATGTGTAGTGTGCTAGTAGAAGGAGATGTGAGATGGAATCAAGACTAGGCAACCTTGTATTCCTAAACGCCAGCATTTGGAAGCAACAATGGGGCACTCTTAGGACATTTAATTTTACTTCTGTGCTCAGTTCATTAACAAATGAAGCCCTGATGGTGACGAATTAACACATTCATTTCACGGAGATCTTACGATGCTGCTTATGTCATGTTTGCTACTCTTTATTTGTCTGGCATAGATTCGGTTTGCTATTGTTGCAGTTGAAATACCCTTTCTACTTTAACAGAATTCGCTACTTATTTTTGTTTAAACTCATGTGGCTGTTATAAGCTCTGTCCTGCACACTAAAGAAAGATACTCCTCTCCCCGAAAAAAATGAATTAGGTGAAGTTAAAAAACAATTCGACCCAGAAGAAACAGGGAAGGGTTGCAGACCCAACCTTCAAATTCAGTCCTGAAAAGCATTATTCTGTGTGGTGGTGCAGGCTTCCCTCACAACGAACCCAGTAATTGTGTTTTTCCAGAATTGATTTTCGCCTCATTTTACCAATTGTTTAATCACAGTTGCGTTGCTGCAATAGACGGTCGCAAGTACAAAACAAATCATCAGTCATTCGTCGATTAGTGGCCTAGATCCGGGAAGAGGTATTCACGCGGACGTGCAGAAAAGCCACGAGTGAAGACAGAAACCAAACGGTAAAAAACATAGTAAATGCCGTGATTATTAGCAGTGCGGACCACAAAAGAGCACAAGGACACCCACAATGTTGTTTAGGATCTTCCTTCATTGATATTGCCACAACAACTGATATTTACCCGCACACATCATTTCCCCTTTTCTTTTGTATCATTTCTTTTACATTTATATTATATATATATATATATATATATATATATATATATATATATATATATATATATAAACATATATTCATTATTATATGTATATATTTTTATATATATATATATATATATATATATATATATATATATATATATATATATATATTCATTATTATATGTATATATTTATTTCTACATGTATGTTTTACACAGAGCAGACAAAACATAATGGGTGCCAGCAAGCTTTACAAAAGGCAGTGTACTCACATATGAACAACTTAAGTTAACACATTTCGATTGTGCCAGTTCCAGGAGGTAGGAGACTGTGGCAAATTATATACATAATGTACAGGGAAATTGGAAATAGCTCTTGGATATGTACAATATGTTTTTTAAAATATACAGAAAAGTTACATTTTGGAAATAGATATTAAGTTCTTAGCTGTATAAATACAGTATTCATCGCACTCACCCATTACGAGCCGTACCTGAAAGCAGCTGAGGAATAACAAGGAGTAGTGACACTCGAACTGTGTTACTCTGTTATATAAGGCATTGTAAACACATGTAGTATTTATACAAGGTGCCAGTATTGACTGCACTTTATTTGTAAGATGTATTCTCATTCAACCAGTACGACTTACAATAGTTTTTTATGTGGCAACGCCAATTCACCAAAATGCCAGGGGTAGCCGAAGTGAGAACTCACACCCTTTAACCTAATGGCTACAAAGAAAGTGACATCATATGACCAAATATCCCAATTTGTTCGCGAAAGTGGTGTCACTCGACTTTACCCTGATGACTTCACATCAATTGACACTGTTTACGTTTGATCATAACTGCATGATTAATATAATATATCACTGACAAAAGTCTATTTTTGATACCACCTTTATTTGGGTGCTGCCGTAATTGTTGAAACTGGGGCATAATACATACCCAAATAGTATCAATGGAAGGGTCACCAGGATCTCCCTTAAAACATTTTGACAAAACATGGGGTCAAATTCTGCATTTTAAAGAACAATGTTCACATAAATGTTCTTTGAAGTCAAAGGCTCTGAAAGGACGCTTCTTAAAATAGTCAAGTCTTGTCATTAGTGTGTCAAGCCAATATAACCTGATGTTTCCCATACATTTAATTTAATTTAATTTAGTTTCTTGTAAAGCGCTAACAATCATCCAGGGTAGGATATCACGGCGCTATGATTGCTAATGTGCTTGTGACCCCATTTGTTTCAAAATGTGCTATGGCTGCCCTGATAAGTCAAAATTAGCTACATTGTGCCTGTGCCGGTGCCAGCATTTGTCTTGTGTACCACTCATATGCCATGGATGCCCCTTATAAAAAATATGAAATATGTTATGCCTTTACCATAATTTTTTTATAAATGCTGCATATATTTATTATAAGTGAATCTTATAACAAATACCATCTAGTATGTCAGGGCCAGTTGTCTAGCCTTATGACAAGTAGTACCTTCAATGTGCTACAAATATTTTGAAAAAGGTACCCCATGCTAAGAATTTCCTCAAGTGTGCTAGCACCAACCTTTTCTATGGGTGCCCCATATGCCAAGATGTGTCTCTAGTATGCTAGTACTATTATTTTACCATAGTTACCCATTATGAACAAATAACCTCCAGTATGCCAGTACCAGTATTTTGTTATTGGTGCCTTTAATGCTAAGAACTTCCTCCAGTATGCCAGTGCCAATATTTTGGGGGAACATCCTTTACAACGCGGATGTTACCCCGCGCTACCATTACGACGCGTCTCTTACAACGCAAGTCGTAACCACGACTTGCGCTGGATGGCACTCAAGGACATGGAATAGTTAATTTACTATTCCAACACCTTCCCTACTATCCACGGGGACTGGTGTTGGAATAGTAAATTAAACTATTCCTAAGTCCGCACCCTACAGCGCAAGTCGTGGTAACGACTTGCGTTGTAAAACACGCGTTGTAACGGTACGCGTGGTAATAGCCCGCGTCGTACCGTCATACATCCATATTTTGCTATGGTTGCCTCTGTAAGCCAAGAATTACCTCCAGTATACTAGGGCCAAAGGCAGACTTACAAGCCTAATACCACATTTTTACTCATGCAAGCTTACATTCATTCACTCACTCACGCTCATTCATTCATTTGCCTTCACAAGCACTCATGTATTCTCATTCACTCTCACTTTCACTCAATCTTACTCTGATTAACTCATACTTTCTCACTCACTCGCACTCAGTCTCAATTTTACCCCTCAATCTAACTCCCTCTCACTTCTTCTGACAGGTTCTTACTCGTTCATTTGTATGCATTCTCCCTTGCATTCACTCTTATTCTCACCCACTCATACTTTCTCACTCGCTCACCTTCATTTGCACTCACTCTTACTGTAACTCTTTGACATTATTCCCACTTATCCTTGCTTACACATTCTCACTCAGTTACACTCACTCTCACTCTTTTTTACTCACAGTTATTCTCACTTGCTCTCTCTAACACCCCCTCACTCTCATTCCTAATTATTCATTCTCCCTCAACAATTCTTAATAACTTACAGTGACATTTACTCTTTCTCACTCTGACTCACTCATACTCACTAACACACAGCGTCACTTATTGTCGCTCACACCCCGTCACTGACTTTCACTGACTTTCACTTGCACATGCTCACACATAGAAACACATTTACACATAAACATGCTGTCACACTCACCCACAGCACGCACACAACATACATTTAAAAGTAATTTTTTACTTACTTTAGCTGCCAGTGAAGGTCTTGTTCCAGGGCCTTGTGCTCCATTTCTGTTATACTTATAGTGAATAATAGGATATTATTCACTATTAGTTTAATCGGTAACAGACATAAGTATGAGCTGTCCCTGTGAAGTTGGCACTGATTTCGCCAGCTCTGAGACCAGGGGTTGCAAAAAAGTGGCAGGGGTCACAAAGGGCAAGCCACAGTTCACAGTTGTGACCCCTGGCAACTCCTAAATGATATCCACGTGGAATGATAGAAATCACGTATTGGCACAGCCAGTAGGTCTCGCCTTTGAGAACTATTGACATTAGCCATGCTTTTTCTTCATGCTGTAGGGTATCCTTATCAATGTTCTAAAGCCCGAAGTAAAGATCTTTTTTTTTAGGTGCACGCGCCTGTTTAATATTGTAAGCACCTGCACGTGTGTTGAAAGTATGCAGATGCCCAGTAGCGGCCCATGGTGGGAATGCTGCCGGGCGCTGATGTGGGGTTGGGTTGGGGCCGGGGGGGGGGGTGGGGGTGATAGTAAGCTACGGAATATGGCCGCACAGAGGTAAGTACACAAACAAATAAACAAATCGCCAAATGGGATGCAGCGCGTGCAACTACATTTTTTAATTTATTTGTTTGTGTACTTATCTCTTGGTGGCCGTATTCCAGAGTTTACTACCCCCCCCCACCCTGCCCCTCCCCCACCCCACGTCAGCGCCCAGCAGCACTCCCACCACGGGCCGCTACTCATGATCCCTAAAAGATGATGCATCTCATCATAGCATTTTTTGTTTTATGTTTAATAGGTGTTCGGCAGGGGGTGTAATTGAAGCAACGTGGAGGAAGGGGGAGAGAAGCACACAGTCGAGAAACAGCAATGTTGAGGGGTTCAGGGAAAAGCACATAGATGATCGAGAGCTACATAGAGGAATCGGGGAGCACAGAAGCATTTGCTCGAGAGAACAACATGGAGAAGAGCAGGGAAGGCACAGAGCCACAATAACGCACAAAAGCAGCATTGGGGGGCCAGGCACGGGCACAGAAGCACTAGAACAAAACCGAAAAGGAGGTAAGTGGGGCAACACAGATGCACACAAGAGAGAAAGAGCAACATGAATGTGGGTGGGGCACAGAAGCACATGGGTGAAAAAGAGCAGCACAGAGTGGAAAAGAAAAGTCCATGAGGGAGACAGCTGCAACACACATGCAGTCTCATGTAGTCCTTGATCACCAAGAAAAATGTAGTGCTCCAAAAGTGAGCAGTGGAAGCAGACAAGTACTTCGGCATTACTCCAGGGGCGGCACAAACAAAAAAGGGAAGGAAAGTCCACGTAAGGCAACCAATAAGAAGCAAGCAAATGATAGTACAGTAAAGCCAAACAATGGTAAGCAGACAAAGTATCTTGCAGCAGACAGCGTGTGCACTATGTGATAGAATTCGACATAGTTCGAGAGTTTTCTAGCACCAGTACTTGTGTTTACCGGATTCACACTAACCCAATGGTAAGGACAGCAAACCATTCTTTTGTTAACAGTCAATAGTAGCACCCAAAGAAAATGCACTTATTGCCTTCCAAGGCTTAAAAAATATCTAACTTTCTTCTGTCACCAAAATGTATACCAAATCAACTTATCAGCTACCTATGTTGAATACTACTTCACCCTACTGAGTGTGCAACAAGAGCAAACAGGAGGTCAAAAATATCTAAAAGGTGGTGCTGCAATAAGGAAGATTTGCAAACAAATAGCCGGGGGTCTTCAAAGACTCACTAAAGTGCTATCGAACAGTCCTCCTAAAATAGTACAAGAAGAACTAACTCATTGTGCTAAAAAACACAAACCATAATAACTTTCACAGCATAGAGGGCCGCTCTCCAAAACACACTGCTCTCTTGCTAAAAATAGAGACTGGCTGACATAGATAAAATCATAATGGGAAAATGGGCAAGATCTGCCAAAGTGTGACCCGGACAAAGCAAGTACTGAGGTACACTTCATTCTCTACTGCCATGCTAGCAAAGACATACTGGACTCATACTTCACCACATTCTGTAAGATACAAATTCATCATTTAAGGTAATCTACCAAGATCAGCACACAGAGTACCAAATATGACTATAGATGTCACAAAAAGAGACACAGTGCGTAATTCATGAACTTTCACATAGACTGGAAACTGAAACAATCTCTATCAGAGAGGATGCAATTTTTGTTGAATTTTACACGCCTACTTTGGCAATATTTGTCTGGCCTGTCATTCTAATAAATTACATTGCATTGTGTTACAGTACTGACCTTTTAACAAAAACAGCCCCTTTCTCTTTGCTTTTATCTCCCTTACACTCATTCTCTCTTTCTCCCTATGCCGCACTCTTTCTCTTATTCTGCCTCAATGACTCTTTTCTCCCACTGGTCACTAACAGTTATTAAAAATTCACAAAGGTTTACAAGAGTACTCCTGAAAGTTGGGCATACCGAAATGCCTAGCATTAAAGCAAATTCACTTCAATTTGATTTAAATTCTGCACCACTTTCCCTTCTTCCCCACTAACTAGAGGTGATTCCCTTCTCATTCTAAATCATTAACAGGATTTTCTCTTGTCCTTTACAGGAGTAACTCTCATTTTTGTCCCTTCGAATGGGTCTGACTTGTGACTAACCACACCAACATGGAACTGGAATGAAACACTATGGACCTAATCAAAACTGTCATGCATCAATGTCAATCCATGACAATGATCTACATAGACTATGAGAGTCCACAACAATGACAGAAAGAGCTACCACATATGCTCATATGTCACAAGTTAGTTTGTGTTACAACCCAAACATAACCACAAGTTAGTGAACATACAACAAAACCCTAAAATTGGCATGGTTGAAGGCCATCAGTGGTGTGTTGTGGTATGCATGTAAACACAGTCAGAGGATCTGGAACTTCTGTTAATTTGCATTCCAATTTCTGCATCTACCTCTAAAACATCTAACGTTTGCTGTGTTACAAGAGGTAATCTTCAACATCTGTCGCACATAAAAATAAAGGACTCGACATGCATGAAATGACTAATATACCTACGAAACATACTTCCAAGACATGGCGAACATTACAAACAAGTAAACCTTCTAATAAGTCAATAACAGCAATAGAAAAATGAGACAGAAAAAGAAGGTGCACTCTAAGAAAAATCAGTGTCAGGAGTTGCTTTTTTGTATAAATTCTTCTTTATTTTGAATTTCTTTCAAACATCATAGGCACAGCCAACGCGTTTCGTTCCACTCTTTGCCTTTTGGAACTTCGTCAGGGCAATAAATAATAAACTTGAGACTTCAAAGAAGTAAAGTTCGAAGTGCCACACAGTTCCACATATTACGCTGTGCAGGCCGGACGTGCGTTCTCATAAATAAGGATAGCGTATATCAGCCTGTAGGTCTTGGAGTAATCTTGTGTTTCACGCAGAGAGATTAAGAACCCGTTTTCAAATTGTACACGCCGAGGGTCTGGGAGCCGATACCCTATCATAGGTTCGGCACGTTGTACTTTAAGTTTCTGGTACTGCTCACAAGCACTTGGTCTGTGATTTCATTCCGGGGAACCTCGACATTTGGAATACGAATAGAGGCTGGTACAATTTGAAAACGGGTTCTTAATCTCTCTGCGTGAAACACAAGATTACTCCAAGACAGTTGGATCCTGTATTTTTTCCATTGCAACTTGTGCTGCCGGTCGCAGCACAAGACACAATGTAAAAAATGCGGAGTTTAAACATCACTGCACGGTGACGCAGGCACCATGCGGTGTCTGCCACATGGTTCAAGGATGTTTAGAGGGGCACCACAGGTGCCCCCCGGACCCCATTGTGAAGGGCCATGGGGTTATGGGGGCCCTGGTAGGGGCTCCCAAAATCACTTTCAGTCTGCCTTTTCATGGCGAGCGTACTGCCATGAAAGGGTCAACGGAAAGTGAAGTTGAAATCCCGACAACAGAGCCGAGTCAGGCTCTGCTGCCATTTGTGGATTACGTTTCTGATCTTGAACCCATTGGAAGCAGAGATGTATTCCACTGTGGGTTTTCCTCCGACCACCAATATCGTAATACGGCAGTTAGACGGAAACCTCTCATGTCGGGCGGTAATCCTCCGACGAGCTGTCGGATGGCTTTCTGCCCGACATCATAAGGAGGCCCATTGTCTGTAGTAAGATTGTCTATTTACTTTTTCAAGTTCTAAAATGGCCAATGAAATGACTTACAAAGAAAATGTGAATCAGATATGTTATATTAGTAGAAGAATGAGAGACAGTGTCTCTTGTGTTTAAAATATCTGAGCAGAATAACATACCTCTTCTGTGCACTTTTTATGTAATGTACTAATAAAGGCTTAAGTGTGTATACATATAATAATAGTCATTTAAAAAGCACACATCGCAAACTGAATTGTTTTTGGCATCTACTAATACGTTTTAATTACCACACATTTCAGTAGTACTCATTTCATCAATCTTCAGAGAAGGAAATACTAAGTTAGACTTGTGTGAAATTAAATGAATGCGTTGCCAATTGTGTGCAGATATTTTCAGCATGTACATAACCCACTGAGCTATTTTACCAGCATTAGAAATTGTGTCCTTCAGGTTAAAAACATTAACCTACTGTTAAATGTAACTTGTGTATAAACCTGTGATATGAGGTTTACACACTTTACTCTGCAGCAGGTGCTTTAACCCGAGAACCTAATTTATGATAATTTAAGTCTCAATCTCAAGTATATTTGTATAGCACAACTTTCACAAAATGAATTACTTGGTGCTGAAAGAGAAACGTGTGGAGTGGGTGAGTTATTGATTGAACACAAAGTTGTTAGGCTTTTTTTCTAAACAGCATAATAGGAGACTGACTGTGTGGGGCTACGGACGGACGAGGAGTTTTAGGAAATTGGTTATTGGACATTAGGCTCCTCGATAACTTATGCCAGCAAAATCTTTGGGCCTGGAAATCCAGTGATTTCGATTAGAATGCGTTATGCACTATGGTTATGACCTTCTAGATAACTTGGGCATGAACTGGGAATTAAAGCAGAGCTCTTCCAACTCCTGATGGTCAGTCAACTTTATTCAGGTCACAAAAGAGGCACAGAGCTAAATTCAGGACCAGCTCAGTTGTAACTGGGATATCGATTTATTAGGTGCTGCCAGAAAGATGGAATTGTATAATCTATTCTTGAGTGGATAAGTGCATTAACTACTGGTATTCTAAGATCGGTTGCTAGAAAATGAAGTATCGGTGTATCGCTTTAAGGCAGTAGAAGCATGACTTTGAAATATTGTCCACTTGAGCCTCTATACCAAGATTGGAGCTAATGTGTACCCCAAGTTATGAACAGATTTCACAGGGGCGGGGAGAGGCCTATGTATGCGGTGTAACAAATGTAGAACATAGAGATTTTAGAAGTGAACGGAAGCTCTGTTTCAGATAGGTGATAGTTTTCCAGCATCCACAGCAGTTAACTGCTAGGCTGTTTGCCAGAAGAGAGGTGAAAGTATGTGGGTCTGTGCCTTGGTTGGGAGGTTTTCTGTAGATACATGGGTGTCAACTGTGCACATCAAAACTTTGCTCCAAGATGGTGGAGCACATGTGCCAAGAGGCGGATTTCGATGTTAAAGAGCAGCAGGGATGGAACAGAGATCTTGGGAACACTGAGGCCAGCGTCATTAGAAGATAAAAATAGGAATGCAACTGTATCTTTTGTTTCCTGTTTGTTAGAAACAATCCCTAACCAAGAGAAAGCAAGACCTTAACGCCTATGTCAGACAGTGTAGTCAGTGAGATTGTGTGATCTATGGTGTTGAATGCTGCAGAGAGACCCAGGAGAACAAGAGCCCCTGGACCTCTGGAGCCCACCATCCTCTGAAGATCATCCAGAAGCGAGACAACAAACAACTCTGCACTGCGACCTCGACAGAAACCTGTTTATTGACCGTCAAGAAGAGCATTCAACTTCACATACTGCTGTAATTGAAGGAAAACTATTATCTCAACTATTTTTGACAAAAGACTGCAGAGAGATGGGCCATAAGATGCCTATTATGGTCAATTTCAGTGAAAGTTTTTTCAGCAGTGGCCACACAATTGCTTCTTTCTAATTTGATGAAACGACTGGTGGAAAGAGATTGATGGCATACAGCTGGTGGAAAGAAACTGAACAAAATAAACCCAACTTCTGCACTCAGAAACTGTGCCAATTGATGAAAATATTTGGCAGGGCAGATGTCTAATGGGGAGCCCTAAGGGCGTCTGCAGAATCAAGGTGATAAGATCCGACTCAAAAATAGGAAGGAACTTGTCCTGCATAGGTGTGACTCATTCTGGATTAATTAAGAAGATTTCGCTGTGTTTTATCTTGCCCAAGCAGTGTGGGCAGCTGGTGAGTTCAGCTTTGATCTTTGCTCTAATTTTAATCATTTTGTTGGTAAGAAAAAACAAGAGTTGTTCGCTTAAGATGGATGAAAGAGTCACAACCCGACTACAAATAGCGGGTTGGTGGGTGGGCATTAATGATTTTAAAACAGGTCCTTTTGTTAGAGTATGTGTAATTGTCAAAACTGTGACCTCAATATTAGACACAGATCTCAGATGCATGTGCATTAACCACTTGAGCTGTCTTAATATTACTTGTTGAATCTACAAACAGATCTGCAATAAGTACCTTGATCCCTTAAACTGCTTTAAAGGTTGGCTTGTCTGTGATAAAATGATGCACAACAGGTTTACCATGGCATTTTGCCTCTATAATTTTCTTCAATTGTAGAGTTTGGTAATATAACGCCCATGCAAACCTAGGCTGTCTGCCACTGACGCTGCCCCCACCATCCCCCCCCCCCTTCCCAGTCCCCCCCGCACCATCCTTCCTGGCTACACCGTCTTTCTGTCACATTATAAATATGTGCTTTTCTCTAAGCATTTTTTTTAAATTATTTCTAGGCCCCGCAAGACGCATATGTAGATTAAGAGAGAACCCCGGTTTTTCCAAACTGAACCTGCATTTAGAAGTCTAAACGTCGACTTTAAATTAATTCTGAAGTAGCTACTGCGTCTAAAATATGTTTTTTGCATTTGTACGTAAGATGCGCCCATTTTTTCAGAAGAATATCCAGTCTGATTCTGGTACATAAAACATACCAGCCACATCACAAAAGACTAGTGCCCCTTTAAAGAGCCGCGGGGTTTACACTAACAGGGCCACGTGCTCATGCGTAAAAGGGGTTCAGCATTGTTAGCTGGGAGTGTGACAGCAGCTTTAACAATGGCGCCGCCAGTCCGGATAGGGATGATTGCTTCTTGTTAAGAAGGAATCACAGCGTGAAGACAACGCTGTTGTTTTAACCCTAACAGGATTTGTCATGAAAAGTTACTGGATTCCGACTTCCCTTCATTCCCCTCAGTCACCCTTAACCAGCTCTCCGGGTCAGGCTTTGTCTGAAAGAGTCGAACAACTGCCTGGCTGCTCCTCGCAGTCGTTGTTTTCTTAAGGAGGAGGATTATGAGGGTAGGTGGGCCCAGTGGTTCATTCGCCAGCGCCTGCAGATGGACAGACAGCAGAGGTCGCCCCGGAGGAGTCACGTGATTTAGCAAGAGGCCCAGCAGCCGCCAGCAATTCTTCAAACGCCACTAACTGCCTGTCACTTTCTGTCCGTGAACTTAAATGCTAACGTGCATGCATGCACGTTTGTTTGCAAATCAAACTTGTATTCATGTTTTACATCAAAATCTGACATGAGGATGTGATTTATTTTCGCACAAGTTTCGCCATTTTTTTAGTACTAACTTTTTTTGTGTCTTTTGTTTTATTAAGTTATTTCTTTTCGGGTTAGATGTATCAAGATACCCTTTTGCGATTCTCAAATCGCTATTTGAGAATTGCAAAATGGTATGTATGTAGGAATTCGCTATTTTTTAGCGATTTCTCAAAATTCCTTAATTGCGATTAGCAAATTGCTAATTGCAATTAAGGAATAATTTCCCATTCATTTCTATGAGCCAGGAGGCCCATAGGAATGAATATGAAATTATTCTCAATTTGCGATTCTCAATTTGCTAATCGCAAATTGAGAATAATTTCAAGGGTGCAGGGGTGTCTCAAGGACACCCTGCTGCACCGTTGAAATCGACATCTGTGCGCATATGCCGCACATACATGCCCTAGCGTCACATGGCACCTTTACAAAATGCAAAAAGTGCATTTGTGAAAGAATTCGCCAATTACCACCCACTACAAGTTGGTGGTAATTTGCGATTTCTTAGTCAAAAATCCCAAAACTGAAATGCTTAATACATTTCATTTAAGAAATCGCAATTTGCGATTTCTTAAATGCTTACGCAATATTAAGGAAAAGCAAAGTTTGCGATTCCTTAATATTGTGAGGCTTTTTGCATGATACATCTCATTTCCCTTGTCGCAAACGCTGCTATATTGCGAATCGCAGCGTTTGCGACAAGAAAAAAGCTTGATACATCTACCCCTTCGTTTTTTAAGCACATTAATAGAGCTTTTTCCTGTGAGTAGATTTCTGTTACGCCAGGGTTAGGGGTTAGGACTAAGACATGCGATTTCTTGAGTAGGCAAGTCTTACTCTTGAAAGTTAATTAGAGAAAATACTTAGTGAATCAAGCTAGGGTATTCAAGCACAACTCACAGTCAAGACAGACGTAAGACTCGACTACTCGGCTTCATTAGCTTTGCCAGTGCTTTTGGGCGATAATGTTCAGCTTTGCCGTAAAAAAAAATGCAGATTGTTGTTGTATTGCAAAGGCTTAACAGAACCATAAAAATAAAGTCATTCTATGCATAATGAACCCATTTTGTTTTTTTGTTTAATGTACCATTAAATACAGATGACACATCTTGGAGCAGTAAATGGAGAGAAACATAAAAACTGCACCAAAGCATATTTGTTTTTTATCTAGGAGGGGCCTGGAAGCAAATTGCAGCAGCTAGGCCCACCAACAATATATATACCTATAGATAGAAAGGTAGGTAGGTAGGAAGGTAGACAGATACATAGATAGATATATATTTATATTATTTTTTAGAAAAGAATAAGATGGCGGAGGAAGAATGGAGAATGTAGTAATTCCTGATGAGAGACAGATCAGCTGGGGGTGTGAGAGCACAGCGACAGTGGAGCTTGACAACAGAAGAACATAAACAAGCATTAGCAAAGCGAATTGGTCTCACCTAAGCAAGAGCTATTGGCTTTGCAAATGTGTTTTACCATGTTGTACACCAGCTGGGCTGCAGTGAAGCAAGTCGCATAGAGGAGAGTGGTGTGGTGTGTGTCGTAGAGTGGAATGGCGAAGAGTGGAATAGAATGTCATAGAGTGGAGTAGCATAAAGTGTGATGTATTGGAGTAGCATAGAGTGGAGTCGCGTAGAGTGGTGTACAATAAAGTAAGGCTGGGCAGAGCCCGCAGAGTTTCACTCCGTGGAATTTCGCGGAGATGCTTAGAAACTCCGCTAAATTTCACAGAGTTCCGCGAGCAGGCGGAGTTGAGCTGGTATCCCTGCCTATCCCATAATGAACATCATCACCAACCACAAAAACAGTCTACACTACACCTGTCCTCACATAAATGATACTACTGCAACAGAAAGGCATACATCCTACACTTAAACATGCATTACTCAGCAGCAGAGGTGTGGAGAAGTGTGGCTCACTGGTTAGAGGAGGCAGACCTGGAAGCAGAGGTCAGCCCGGGACCAGGGTTCAATTCCCGGCTCGGCGGGGTCTTGAGTCCTAAAATGTCAATGGACTCGACAATTCTCGCTCCGGTGCCTACTCGATTCACGGGTTCACACTCTGCAACTCTGGGCAATAGCTTGCTTAGTCTCCACAACGGCCCCTCGTGGCGGGATGCCTGGCTTTCACCTTGCGGATACCCTACCGGGGTTATCTCACAGGGGAATACCAGGACGGGTTCCCTAAGCAAGCGCTTAGAAACCGCTTGGTGATTTTGCGCTATATAAATTCCTGTACATTTACATTTACAGAGACTAGTGTGAGATAAAATCAAACTAAAGCTTACCATACATGTCGCAGGACTAGCCAGGTGAAAAATTGGAAAGGCAGGAAGGTAGAATGCAGGGGAGACTAAGGTCTCTCTGCAGCAGAAGGAAATGTGCTGACTCCTGAGGAAAACAAAGGTACAACACTTTATCCCGCACGGGTTTCTCTGACTGGGTGCCACTGCCTACTGCTTTTCTTGCACGTTCTCACTCACTACGCCGCAAAGCAATATCGGTCCAAAGTCTAGTCTATGCTGAAAGACTAGACTGCTAACTGCGGCGGCCATCTTGGTTTGCTCATGCCACTCTGTGTGTTACTAGTATTTCCTGTTATGACTGACTGGTTTCTGATTCTAATGGAATCCATTTAAGAGTTATTCACCCTTCACCGTTCCAAGATGGCAGATGCGTTTCCAGCGTCAAAGGGAGCGGCTGATGTAGTATCCCGTTGCACTGCTAGGGAGTTTACGCTGCCAGCCCACCTTCGCTGTTCACGGGCTGGCTGGCATGGTTTTCCTAACCGTGAGCCGGGAGTTCCCCTGCAGTTAGTGGTTGACTTTTCAGCATATGGCTGTGAAGCTGTTTAGTCCTATGCGATGGCCCTGACAGTGTGGGCGAGGGACCTGTTCACTGGAAAATTTGACTGGCGTACTGTCTGCGATGGGACCCCGGTGCCAACTACTTCTTCTCAGGGATGAAGAAAAGGACAATGCTTAAGATTACTTCAAATGTCAGGAAGACAGTCAACAATCAAAGAAAAAACAAAACTCGGTTTGCACTGGTGAACTCCGCTATGCAGTGGTTTGCAGAGTGTTAGCTGAACTCCTCACTCCAAGCGGAGGGCGGAGTGGCTCAAACTCTGCCGGCGGAGCCGAGTTTGCCGCTCACCTATACAATAGAGTTGACTAGTGTAGAGTCTATTGGGAAATATAGTGGCATAGAGTGCAGTGGGGAAGAGTGCAGTGGCATAGGATTCAGTGGTGTACATTGTAGTGTCGTAGAATGCAGTTGCGTAGATTAGAGCATTGCATAGAAGTGTGCAGTGGTGTAGAGTGGAATGGTTTAGACGAGAGAGGCATAGAGTAGAGTCGCCTAGAGTGCAGTGGTGCAGAATAGAGTAGGGTGGCATAGAGTGCAGTGGCATAGAGTGGTGCAGAGTAGAGTGGAGTAGAGTGGTGCAGAGTAGAATATAGTGCCATAGATTGTAGTGGAATGGCATAGAGTTTTGTGGCATAGCATACAGTGATGAAGAGAAGAGTGGAATAGAGTGTACTGGCATAGAGTGCAGTAGTGCAGAGTAGAATGGCATAGAGTTCAGTGGTGGGGAGTGCAGTGTTACAGAGTAGAGTGTCGCATAGCTCAGTGGTGTGGAGTGGTGTAGAGTGCTTTGGCATAGAGTGCAGTGGCATCGAGTAGAGTGCTGTAGAGAGCAGAGGTGCAGAGTAGAGTACAATTGTGCAGAATGCAGTAACAGAGTGCAGTTGTGTAGAGTGCTTTGGCATAGAGTGCAGTGGCGTAGAGTGCAGTGCTCTAAAGTAGAGTTGCATACAGTGTTCTGGCATAGAGTGGAGTGGCGCAGAGTAGAGTAGAGTGGTGTTGAGTAAAGTGGCAGAGAGTGTAGTGGCATAGAGTAGATTGTTTCAGAGTAGAGTGGAGTGGTGCAGGGCAGATTGCAGTGATGTAAAGTGTAGTGGTGTAGAGTGCAGTGGTGCGGATTAGAGTGGCAAACAGTGGATGGGTGTAGAATGCAGGGGCGAAGAGTTGTGTAGAGTGCATTGGCGTAGAGGGTATAGAGTCAAAATATCGAGTTTTTTATTTCGACTAGACAGAATATCGAGTTAAAAATATAGAATAGACATAATATCGACCAGACAGAATATAGACTACCAAAATATCAACTAGAACATTTTAATATCGAATAGAATAGCAATAATATTGATTCCAAAATATAGAATGGACATAATATCGACTAGACAGAATATAGACAACAAAAATATCGAAATTAAGATAAGTTAATATTAATTTTTAATTTTTGTGTAATATAATTCTGTAGCGGGTTGTGGGTTTATAGTGGAATAGTGTGGGAAGTAATTTAATTATAATTAATTAAATATGTTATTTTATTTATTGGTATTTATTTAAAATGAATTGTTAATTAATTATTAATTGGTAATTAATTAAAATATAATTGATAATTAATTTTAATTGATTATTCGATAAATATTGATCAATTTAGTAATTAATTTTCTATAGCGGGTTGTGGGTTTATAGGGGAATAGGGTGGGAAGTAATTTAATTATAATTACTTAAATATGTTAATTTATTTATTGGTATTTATTTAGAATTAATTGTTAATTAACTATTAATTGGTAATTAATTAAAATAAAATTGGTAATTAATTTTAATTGATTAATTGATAAATATGTTAATTTTAATAATTTATTTTCTGTAGCGGGTTGCGGGTTTATAGGGGAACAGCTTGGAAAGTAATTTAATAGTAAGTAATTACATTTTTTAAATATTTTATTTTGTGTCTAATTTTTAAATATTTTTAAATTGTAAAATATTTTTGGTTAATTGGTAAATAATTAGTATTAGTAGGTTATTTTTATTATTAATTAATTTTTATTTTTATTTTTTATTGATTAATTAATATATTTTATACAATTGTAAAATAATTTAATTAATTTGTAATTGGTATTAATATTTATGTTATTTATAGTTATATATGAAGTATTTACTTTCCCTACTATTGCACTCACTGGAGTGGGAATAGGAATTTTTACCCCTACGCTATCCAACGCTTTCCCTACTGTTGCACTCTCTGGAGTGGGAATAGTAATTTTTACCCCTACGCTATCCAACGCTATCCCTACTGTTGCACTCTCTGGAGTGGGAATAGTAATTTTTACCCTCCCATTATCCAACGCTTTCCCTACTGTTGCACTCTCTGGAGTTGGAATAGTAATTTGTACACCTACGCTATCCAACGTTTTCCCTACTGTTGCACTCATTGGAGTGGGAATAGTAATTTTTACCCCTATGCAACCAACGCTTTCCTTACTGTTGCACTCACTGGAGTGGGAATAGTAATTTTTACCCCTACCCTATCCAACGCTTTCCCTACTGTTGCACTCTCTGGAGTGGGATTAGTAGTTTTTACCCCTACGCTATCCAACGCTATCCCTACTGTTGCACTCTCTGGAGTGGGAATAGTAATTTTTACCCTCCCATTATCCAACGCTTTCCCTACTGTTGCACTCTCTGGAGTTGGAATAGTAATTTGTACACCTACGCTATCCAACGTTTTCCCTACTGTTGCACTCATTGGAGTGGGAATAGTAATTTTTACCCCTATGCAACCAACGCTTTCCTTACTGTTGCACTCACTGGAGTGGGAATAGTAATTTTTACCCCTACCCTATCCAACGCTTTCCCTACTGTTGCACTCTCTGGAGTGGGATTAGTAGTTTTTACCCCTATGCTATCCAACACTTTACCCACTGTTGCACTCTCTGGAGTGGGAATAGCAATCTTTACCCTCCCACTATCCAACTGTTTCCATACTGTTGCACTCTCTGGAGTGGGAATAGTAATTTTTACCTCTACACTATCCAACGCTTTCCCTACTGTTGCGCTCTCTGGAGTGGGAATAGTAATTTTTACCCCTACGCTATCCAACGATTTCCCTACTGTTGCGCTCTTTGGAGTGGGAATAGTGATTTTTACCCTCCCACTATCCAACACTTTCTCTACTGTTGCACTCTTTGGAGTTGGAATAGTAATTTTTACCCCTACGCTTTCCAACGCTTTCCCTACTGTTGCACTCACTGGAGTGGGAATAGTAATTTTTACCCCTACGCTATCCAACGTTTTCCCTATTGTTGCACTCTCTGGAGTGGGAATAGTAATTTTACCCCTACGCAATCCAACGCTTTCCCTACTGTTACACTGTCTGGAGTGGGAATAGTAATTTTTACCCTCCCACTATCCAACGTTTTCCCTACTGTTGCACTCTCTGGAGTGGGAATAGTAATTTTTACCCCAACGCTATCCGACGCTTTCCCTATTGTAGCTCTCTCTGGAGTGGGAATAGTAATTTTTACCCTCCCACTATCCAACGCTTTCCCTACTGTTGCACTCACTGGAGTGGGAATAGTAATTTTTACCCCAACGCCATCCAACGCTTTCCCTACTGTTGCACTCACTGGAGTGGGAATAGTAATATTTACCCCTATGCTATCCAATGCTTTCCCTACTATTGCACTCTTTGGAGTGGGAATAGTAATTTTTACCCCTACGCTATTCAACGTTTTCCCTACTGTTGCGCTCTCTGGAGTTGAAATAGTAATTTTTACCTCTACGCTATCCAATGTTTTCCCTACTGTTGCACTTACTGGAGTGGTTGTATTAAATTTAACCCTCTCACTATCCTATGGTAAAAATATTGTATATGTTTTGTTAATAATATGTGTATATATATATATATATATATATATATATATATATCCAAAACACCGTTCACCAGCCACCGCTCCTCGTTGTTGCGGGTGCGTCCTCTGCGCGCGGTGACACGCGCCAATTAATTCCACAACTCTTGTCTCTAAATCCACAAGAAACGTTTCCAAAAGAGTGCACTCTTGAGCCATATACGATTTTTGAAGCGAAAGATAAAATTTATTCAGCTGTTTTACAGCAAAAATTGACAGACGTGTTTCAGCATTGCCGCCTTCGTCAGTGTCAATGTGCACTTTACTCAACAGTGTTTAAATAAAAAAAGGGAAAGTATTCATTTCATAGACCTAGAAAGTGTCCGTGCAAATCATAAAAAACATAAAGGGACTTATTTTTCGTCGGCCATCTTGGAATGGTGTTTTCAAGTTATATATACAACAATCATATTCCACCATATTTCACCAGTATTTACATGTAATTAATTCTCAATGCACATTACGATTAGCAATTAAACTTTCAACATTCTAATTTCATCATTGCTATGTGCTAAGCGTTGCATTTTCATTCAATCATTAATCATAATCAAATTCTATGACAATGAAGTTTTCTTATTCATATTTTGTGGCCGGTACCTCACAATTGAGCCTTGAATGGGCTTATCACTTAAGTGCAGCTGCATTGATAATGTTTCAAAAACGAACAGACTCTACAGTGTGAAATTCGGCATGCAATTCGACTTTCCAATACGTTTCAATGTGTAGTTTTACAGAAAGCGTTTTTTTAAAAATGTCTCCAAAAAACCAAACATAATCTGCAGAATTTAGCCTATATGAAGGAGAAACATGATAGCAACAGCAGCCTCCTAAAAGTTTTCTGTTTAGATCAGATTATCAAGTCAGAAAGAGGGGGTGACAATGTAAGAAAACTCCGCACACTTGAGTCCAGGTACATCATCAAATTACAAACAAAGATACCTATGGGACTCAATAATGAGGAAGAAATGTGGATTCATGTAGGCTAAATTCTGCAATGATGAAATTAGAATGTTGAAAGTTTAATTGCTAATCGTAATGTGCATTGAGAATTAATTACATGTAAATACTGGTGAAATATGATGGAATATGATTGTTGTATATATAACTTGAAAACACCATTCCAAGATGGACGACGTAAAATAAGTCCGTTTATGTTTTTTATGATTTGCACGGACACTTTCTAGGTCTATGAAATGAATACTTTCCCTTTTTTTTAATTTAAACACTGTTGAGTAAAGTGCACATTGACACTGACGAAGGCGGCAACGCTGAAACGCGTCTGTCAATTTTTGCTGTAAAACGGCTGAATAAATTTTATCTTTCGCTTCGAAAATCATATATGGCTCAAGAGTGCACTCTTTTGGAAACGTTTCTTGTGGATTTAGAGACGAGAGTTGTGGAATATATATATATATATATATATATATGTATTAAATTTTCTTATTTTTTCATTTTAAAGTTACATTAATTATTTATTAATTTTACATTTATTCAATTATTTTAAGTATGTTTAAATTAATTATATTTATCATTATATTAGTTTTAAATACATTTTAAGACAATTAAAAAATTCGATATTTTGACAGTCTATATTTTTTACAATCGATATTTTGGAGTCGATATTTTTGTACTTACCTGTTTGTAGATAGGCAGTCGATATTCTGCCATTCTATATTTTTACCTCAATATTTTGGTAGGTCGAAATTTTGTCTGTCGATATTCTGTCAGTGATTCGGGGTAGAGTGTACTGGCACAGAGTGCAGTGGTATAAAGTGCAGAGTTACAGAGTGGCGTAAATAGGTGCAGAGTGGAGTTGCGCAGAGTACAGAGTAGTGGCCTAGACTGAGGAGGTTTGGAGTGCAGTGGTGAAGAGTGCAATGGTGTACAGGAGAGTGGCGTAGAGTGTATTGGCATAGAGTTGAATGGTGCAGAGTAGAGTAGAGATGAGTGATGTGGTGTAGACTGCAGTGGTGTAGAGTGGAGTGGTGCAGAGGGCAGTAGAATGCAAAAGCGCAGAGTGCAGTTGTGTAGAGTGGTGCAGTGTAGAGTGCTGTGGAGTGGAGTGTAGCAGTGTAATGGAGTGGAGTAAACATGGCATGGTAGCACTCTGCCATTACAGACACATTTTCAATTGAAATGACCATTACACTTGTTCAGACATACAGTTTTACTAATAAAACTATACAGCGCACAAACAATAATGTTTAGAAATGACATTTATTTATTTATTTATTTGCTGGTTTATATAGCGCTTGAATCCACTCCACATGGAGTATCTCTGTGCTTTTGGAACCGGTAAACAGCAGGCGTGGAATGGAGGTGAAGTTAGATATCATTTTTAAACAGGATGGTTTTTAGAAGTTTTCGAAATGTAAGATGTTCTTTACATTGTCTCAGTGACAGAGGGAGTTTGTTCCACAGCTTGGGACCAGTAATAGATAGGGCTTTACCTCCATGTCTGGACTTTTTAGCGCGGGGGACCACCAGAAGGAGGTCTTTACTCGATCTGAGGGAACGTAATGGCACGTAGGGAACAAATTTCTGTTCGAGATAAACGGGCCCCTGTCCGTTCAAACACTTATGGATCAAGCAGCATATTTTAAATTTGGCTCTTTGTCGAATTGAGAGCCAATGCAGCTGTTCAAGGAGGGGCTTGGAAGCAGTTCTCGGGGGGGGGCATTCAGAACAAGGCGAGCTGCCGTGTTCTGAATGACTTGTAGCTTAGCCAGCACTCCTTCGTTTGCAGAAAGCAGCAAGCCATAACAGTAGTCGATCCGACTAAGGATCAGTGCTTGGACGAGGGTTTTCTTAACCGAGTCAGGTAGTAAAGGGAAAACTTTGCGAAGCAGACTGATGCTACTTAGTGTATTCATTTGTTTTGATCATATTAAAGTGTTTGTTTCCAACACACTTCAGAATTAACAAAAATGTGCTTCATTTGTACTTTCCTAATTCTGAAATACTTGTACAGTTCATTTAAATGTTGTTGTGTGCTACCCCGTGTATTCAGCAAAATTGTCACATAAACCTCCCACTTTGAAGACAGAGAAAGATAAGTAAACACCAAGCTCTCTTGGAAGACAGAGCCTGACATTTGACCTCTGTTTTTGAATGCACAGCAAATGTGACAAGATAAGAACAATATTTACAACCTGTTCACAGAAAGGAGCACTCATGCTGGACAGCATAAAAGCAAACAAAGCCAGCAAATCGAAAGCCAAAATATGTGAGTTACAAACCACGAACCAATAATAATCAACAGGCAGAATGTATTTCCAGGGAAGCATTCTGAATTTCCTCAAGATGCCATTCAAACCTGACAGCTATGATGTCTGGTAGGCTTCAACCGAAAAAGGGAAAACTCGACAGGAAGGGGCATAGGAAAGAAGTCATGAGCCAGGGAGGGTGGAGTCAACACAGTGAGTTTGGTGGAGCTGTGCTTTAGTCAAGAAAAATAACAAGGTGATGGATGGAATGCTTGAATTAATCACAGTCATTTTCAATTGCTCTGCCCAAGGAATTACCAGTGACTGAGATTCATTCAAGCATTCCGTCCATCTTTTTTTTTGTTTTTGCTTTTGACTAAAATCTAGCTCCACCACATACACTGTGTTGCTTCCACCTTACCCGGCTCATCACTTGCTCCCCTCACCCTCCATGTCCATCACTTTTTTGAATACTTTAGTGTGTCACCTAAATGGGATTGGATATGTATGCCAGGATGTGGGTCTCATGCATACTGTTCACTGGAACCAAGTTATACCTGGCTGATAAGCCTTAACTAATGCGTAACCAGTCCTGAGTCGCTTGTGTTCTGGTTCAGAGAGGACCTGACCCAGAATCTCCCGCTGGACTCTTCCCATTGGAGCACTGTCATGACTAATTTGCATATGGCTGGGTCCAAACTGAAGTAGCATGATGTGCAAATAAACGATGGAGTGGGATGCGACCAGTGGCTGAGATTATTTCAAGAAGTCCATCCATCACTTTTTTCTATGTTTTCATTATGAAGTAACACACAAGGGAAATAGAAAGAATGCACATGCACTCACACAGAGTGTGAATGTTAGCAATGGAAGGGTACAAGACATCCAGTCAAAAGGATGGTAATGAAACTATGCTTCAGTGGAAGGGGTAACACAAAAATTAGAAAGACAATTATTGAATAAGAATCAAGCAAATGAGGCATAACATGGGAAATTTGCTGCATACAACACCAAACACCACAGCACAAAATCCTACATATCATGATAATTAGCAGCCCCCCCCCCTCACCCCCCCGGAAAATGTGACCTACCAAAATGTAGTTTATTGTGCCCGATAATTACCATGTGTGTTGAATTATTTGGAATTCTGATCCCTGAATAAACATTATTTTATAGCCCACTAGTGATCAGAGGCCTTAACTAGAAGAACTCTAATTGGGTGTGAAAAATCATTGGGACATATATGAAAAGTCATGAATTTATGGCTTTGACAATGCCCACCTCCAGTTCCTCATCTGAGAGCACCCATTTTAATTCTCCCCTTAACATAACACTGGTCGATTTTTCCTTTTAGAAATCTGCAGTCATATATGTCTGTAGATTGTGAGTCTCTAAATCATGTATGACTTGTGGCATCAAGTGGCATTTTTTGCGTAAATTTGAACTTAGGTGCATAAAAATGTTGGGAATTGGATGTCTTCGAAACAAGTACAACCAACATGGTGGCATATAGTATGAACCTGGCAGACCTGCTCCTCGTCACAACCTTAGCAAACTCTTGCCAGTAGGACTTGTTTTGTTGTAAAGGAATAGCACATAAATCATTGAGCAATGCTAAGGTGGCTGACTAAGATATGATCATATCTTCAAAGAAATGATCATCATGTGATGATATCCATAAACATTGCCAAGAAATGTCTTGTTGCCAAATTCAAGACATGGGGCTGATTCAAAAAGCTATGAATAGGTGTGACTTACTGTTTATGTAGTGTTAGCTTACTTCAGGAATTTAAAAGTAAGTCAGCAGTACTACAACCGTATGTCACAACACATTTTTTTAAATCAGACCCATAGTTCTATACATGGTACATGCCATGTATCATACCAGCCCCACAACTCTCAAAGCGAGTGTAGTGAGCAAGACAGGAAGGGATTCTCCCCTAAGCAAATTTTTGAAAAATAGAGATCAAATTGTGCATTTTGCAGCACGTTGCGTTTAATGAACAATCCCAGCAATTCATTATCTTATATAGTCTTTAGGGCATTGCTTACTAGGCCAAAGGTGTGTGTCTCTGTGCTTGTCCACATAAACCATACAAATGTCACTTTCACACATAATTAGGCTGAAGATATAGAAATGTCACACTTAAGGAACCTGAAAACTTCGCAACTAAAATAATAAGCTAACTGGAATCTAGGCAGCTCTGAAGCATAATTGATACAGTTTATTATCCATTTTTTACTCACCCATCTCTTTACTTCTCTTCTGAGGCCCTCCAATTACTTGCTTTGCTGTGCTTCTATGTTCCAAACTCGCCCACCTTCGCCTGGCCCTCTCCAACAATACCTTGCATCATTGCTAGCAAAAAGACCTCTAATTGACTCTTCTTATTAGCGAAATGACCCTCAGAAATAATACATGACTACCTACATCAGGGTGAGACTGATGATGGGTTGGAGGCTGGTTTCAGCCCCCTAAGGTTAGCCTACCACTATTCCAGGGTGGCTGAAACCGTTCCTAACCCCATCACCTGACCCAGCCCGCTATGAAGTAAGACATCACATGTTGTAGCTAAGGATCATTGCTCTTATTTCCAGTGCTTTGGGTCCTGTCCTCCTCTCCTCCTCTCCCAAGAGTCCGCCTTTGCTGTAATTTGGCAGGTCTCCCCCTTCTGCGTTCAAGCTCTCTAAAGCAAGTATCAAAGCTCAGGTGCAGATACCCCTTTAAAGTTTCTCCACACACCTGTATCAAGCAGTCCCTGTGTTAAGTTCTCACCACAGTGGAGTTTTTTTCAGTCATCCTCGGGTGACTAGTGAGGATATACAGCATAAAGCATACAGGACCTTATCAACCCAGGGAGGAGATGTGCAGGCTTGAGGTCCTTCCCAAGTTCAGGCAGAGGCCACAGCAGATAACATCGGAGACACCTGCCCTGAATCCTTGCAGACGTGTGTGGAGCCCGTGATAACACAGGCTTCCGGCTGTCAATTTACCCACTTCTGGGCTTGCGTGATGTACGGTTTTGGGCCATGGGGGCCAGAGGTTACAATGGCACATTCTCCCTTGGGTGAAGTGTCAGGTGCAACGCAATCTGCCTTGAGCACAGTTTTTCAAAGCAGCGACACATTTCTCTCAGGCACAGTTGTTCAATGAAATGTCAGAGTCCTCTCAAGCGCAACTCTTTGATGGAGCAGCACAGTCCCCCTGGGCTCAGTTCTTCAATATGGTGGCACAGTTCTCTCAGGCACAGAGGGCCCAATTCACAGAACTAACTTAAGACAAAATCCTAAACTTACTACCATTTTGGTATTCATAGAGGGCACTTACTCATTTTGGTATTCACAGAAGTTAGGAGTCCTAACTTTAGGACTCCTAAATGCCTACTGTGAATACCGAAAGTCTTAAAGTTAAGATTTTTCGTACTCCTAAACTGAGAAAATTCCTAACTTTAATACTTTTGGTATTCACAGAAGGCATTTAGGAGTCCTAAAGTTAGGAGTCCTAACTTTACTACTCCTAAACTGAGAAAAATCCTAACTTTAAGACTTTCGGTATTCACAGAAGGCATTTAGGAGTCCGAAAGTTAGGACTCCTAACTTCTGTGAATACAGAAATTAATAAGTGCCTTCTGTGAATACCAAAATGGTAGTAAGTTTAGGATTTTGTCTTAAGTTAGTTCTGTGAATCAGGCCCAGACTCTTGTTGTGGCTCCTGACTGAAACTGTTTGAACTGAGAGACTGCACCCATGCTCCTCAAGGCACACAAATTGCGCTTCTCAGTCTTCCTGTTCTCATTAACCTAGCAATAAAGGGGTCAGCTGCTTCTGGCTCTTCTTGGACAATCAGGCCTCATGCAGGGATGGCAGGCTCCTTCCCACTCTAATTAGGCAGTGTAGCTTCTAGGTGCTTCAGGCCAGACAAACAGCCTATTCCTTCCAGGTATACCTTCATGTGATGTCCCCTCACCTCTGGGAAGCTTGCCATTAGGCAAACACCAGCTCAGGTTCCACAGCAGTCCTCGGAGTAACTTTACATGAGTGGGTCTCCACTCTAGTGACACAAATAAAAAAGTATTGTTACAACTATAGACAGGGCCACTGGAATTATTCGACTGTGTGGTGATTTTCGCATATTTGTATGTTTTCCGCATTTGCTAAAAAATCCATCATCAGCCATATAATTTTCAAATTAAAAAAAAAAGTGGTTCTAGCACAAACGGTTAGAAAGTCACAAAAAATACAGCAACACGGAAGACCCTTTGCAAAGCTGAGCTGGAAACATTTCTGTTCGTTATCGCTATATTTGGATATTAAACTCATACTAATGAGTTGCAACCACTGCCCTGACAGTGTTACATAGTTTATAAATTACAAAATAATCAAGTAATACTGTTACAAAACGTGCTGCATTATGCCACAGTTTTGGCCCTCCTGCCTCATAATTCCAATGGTCCTGGCTATAGATTTACAAAACACTGTTTGTTACCACCAATTCACTACATACTAAACTCATAGCAGGGACAGCAGTCCACTGTCAGTAAACAAGGACACGCTTGGTGCACCCTAGTAGGTTACAGGACAGTTCGAGAACCTCACTCATTTAAAGGACTGGCCTAGGTCTCTGTGCACAAACTAGAATAGTGTGAGACTAGGGCCCAAAAAAAACACCTAGCTATTTGATATTCACAATCAGGCAGTCAATGCAGGGGATCATGACCGTACACCTCAGCATTCCCTGGCACAAACACATCAGCGAACATCTACGAAGACTCCACTGGCTCCCCATGGAGAAAAGAGTCACCTTCAAAATCCTCACTCATGCCTACAAATGCCTACACAACAGACCGAAAAACCTCAACGACAGAATCAACTTCCACGTACCCAAAAGAAACCTCCGATCTTCCAACCTCGCTCTGGCCGACACCTTGCGCATCCACAGAGCCAGATCAGGCAGAAGATCCTTCTCTCCCATTGCAGCCAAGACCTGTAACGAACTACTGGCAGACATCAGATGCGCCCCTTACCTGAACACCTTCAGGAAGACTCTCAAGACCTGGCTCTTAGGCTAACAGATTTGCGCTCCCCCAGCGCCTTGAGACCCTCAGCGGTGAGTAGCACGCTTACAATTCCCCTGATTGATCGATTGATGTACACCAGGCAGAGGTCTGTCCTGTCCCAACAGCTGCATTATCGTTCCATTTTTAAGGATAGTTTGTAATATTTACTGTGCTGCACATAGAGTGAGGAAGCCACTAGAATCCCAATTGGATCTAACTTCAGACTGTTTTTGAAATGCATGCCCTATTGCTATCTATACACATCACTGTGTACACTAATTCAGCATTGTTGTATGTTAGGCTTGGACAAAGTTCTGAAACATTTACCATGGAATATTCACAGTTGAACCTCTCACATTTTAGATGACAAATGAATATTAGCAGGTATACTGTAGGTCCAAAAATATTTGGAGGGGGCAATTAAATCATCAAATGTGTGCACATCAAGGATTTCTTCACACATTTTCACCCTGAGAGGAAAGGGAAAACTCAAATAGGGAGAAACATTATCTCTCTCTCAGATTTCGGCAGCTCCATTCACCTCTTCCTACTGCTGCCAGCCAACACCAATGTACCATGTGTAGTAGCAGGTCTCTTTTTTCACTGCAGGAGTTAGTGCTGTTGTGCCATCAATGATGCTATTGACATTGTAGTAAATGTAAGTGGCTGGGTCCAAACTGGCGTGGCGTGATGTACAACAAAACAATGGATTAGACCCAGATCTGTGAGTGAGTGGATGTTTAATTCATTCAGCATTATGTTCATCATCTGTTCTTCTTACTTTTGTTGCCCTAAGTGCGCCAGTTATGCTCAGACATGGGTCCACTGCTCACTATGCCACCGGATTCAAGCTAACCTGGCTAATGAGGGGTGAGACCCGGTTCTGGTCCAGAGAGGACCTGGCCTGGCAGGTCAGGCTGGACTGCTCCCATGGGGAGCAGAGTCAAGACTGATTTGCATATGGCAGGGTCCAAACTGGAATTGCATTGCGAGCAAAAACACGATGAATTTAACCCAGATCTATGACTGGAGTTGAATATTTGATTCGTTCAGCATTCCGTCCATCATCTGCTCTTTTTTCATTTGAAAGTCAATCATTTTTAGGCAGTGGCCTAAATGTATTGCAGACCAGCAGGATATCACAGGTTAGAATCTTCGTAAATTACAGATTTTGTTATCATAATAATTCACACAATGATAGCCCAAGCAAAATGTATCAAATATGAATTTTCTGTTGTCCAGCAATATAATTGCCTTGCTATGACTCAATATGAGGGACAGCATACAATGAATGATTGCATTTCAGAGTGTTCTCTAATTTTACTAAACTTCCTCCAGTACCATTTTGTCAAATCATCATGAGAGGGTGACTTTGCAGTCCTGCTTGTGCTTGACATTGGCGTTAACTCCACAATACGTGTCTTATTGCAGCTGGTGGTTGTTGTTTTACATATTATCCCCTGGGGAGATTGGTTTGCAAAAAAATCCTGGCAGTGCTTGAAGTGGGATATTAAAACAGGAACTGCTGTAATCGGGTTTTTTTCTGACACAACAAGCTCTGAAATCCCAGGACTCGGGAGTCTTGGGACCACACTTTGAAGGAACTGTGCTTTTGACATAGTGCCTATCCCACATTTACCCACAAATCGCATGCTGACGCACAGCACGTATCCCTGCTCTAACCAAAATCATTTAATGTATGCTGGGCAAATAATCAAGAGTTAATGTAATATTCCATGTCAGATGACATAGTCTTGCCGCTGCACTCAAGAGATGCAAAGAAAATAATCTGCACATTGTCCATCAAATCCCTTAGCACCTAAAACTCGCACGTGGTCTACAAATGGTTGTTTCTTCTAGAAAGATTTTCCTTAAGTGGCCCCACATACAAAACCAAGGCCAATTACCCGAGCAATCACCTCCAACCAAAACAAGCTCTTCAGAGTAACTCCAGTTTCTATTAATCCACAGTGAAAGCACATTCTCGAACAGTCCAGTGGAAAATGGTACCTACCAGCGGCGGCTCCTCAGCTTAGGCGGAGGAGCGTCGCCCCTCAGCTTTTCAGCAGTGCAAAAAAGGAAAAATAAAATGATAATAACACGATCCTATTATAATTTAATTTTCTCTGCTTAGGGCAGTTTTGCAGGGAGGAGCTAGCTCTGCTCAGAGAGCAGGGGGAGAAGTGGTTAGGGCACTTTCTAAGTACACATGACTGTTTGACCGGCCGTCTTAGGCCAAACAGTCATGAACACTTTGCATGTTACAGTCGTGAACACTTTGCATGTTCTCCACCAGGCTGTAATACAACCTGGGTGGAGAACATGCTCAGGATCATAGTCCCCGTCTGAGTTCCGAACCACGGTGCTCAGACCAATCACAACGTTGCTGTCATGGTGAAAGCAGTTTTGTGATTGGCTCAGGGGAGCCTGTGTGCTTCCTGCCACGATTCCGAGACTCGTCGGGAAGAGAAGTGAAAGAGAGACACAGTCGTGAAGAGGTAAGTGTATTTGTTTTTTTCACACCCCCCGCCACCCCTGTCCATTGACTGGGTGTGAGTGTTTGATTGGTTCAGATGCTCCGTCCATCACCACCTCCTTTTGTACTGCTTGGTTCGCCATAAGTTGGCAGAGTATGCTCAGACGTGAGTCCCTTGCTCACTTTGCCACTGGATTCAAGCAAGCCTGGCTGAAGACGGCTGAAATGCCAGAAACCGGTCCTAGGAAGCTTGTTTCCAGTCCAGGGAAGGCATGGCTTGGCAGTTCGGGCTGGACTGTTCCCATGAGGCACAGGGTCAGACTGATTTGCATATGGCCATGTCTGAACTGGGGTGGCAGACTGGGCTAAAGAACTGTGATGGATTAAACCCATATCTGTTGACTGGGTGTAAGTGTTTGCTTGGTTCAGATGCTCCGTCCATCACCACCCCCTTTTGTACCCCTTTGTTCGCCATAAGTTGGCAGGGTATACTCAGACGTGAGTCCCTTGCTCACTTTGCCACTGGATTCAAGCAAGCCTGGCTGAAGACAGCTGAAATGCCAGATACCGGTCCAAGGAAGCTTGTTTCCGGTCCAGGGAAGGCATGGCTTGGCAGTTCGGGCTTGACTGTTCCCATGAGGCACAGGGTCAGACTGATTTGCATATGGCCATGCCTGAACTGGGGTGGCAGAGTGGGCTAAAGAACAGTGATGGATTAAACCCAGATCTGTTGACTGGGTGTGAGTGTTTGATTGGTTCAGATGCTCCGTCCATCACCACCCCCTTTTGTACCCCTGTCTATGCCAGCTGCCACTGCTACCAACGTATCTAACTCATTCATAGCAGAGCAGTCTGTATTAGACATGGGACCATGGTCACATAGCTCTTTGATAAAGCAACCAATATCCGAATCAGATCCAGTGCTAAACCAGACCTCTAATGTTCTTCACCATTATAACCAACACAAAGACAGAAAACTACCAGTTGCACAATGCTCCTCCACGTTATCAGATGCTATGTTTCCATCTCTAAAACCTAGTATACGTTTTCAAAACAATGAAACCCCAAAGGTGTACTTGACAACTCATAAACCTGCCATAACCATACACATCTTTTGAACATTGCCTGTTTCAAATCTACTTCCCACAGACAAAATAATTAAAAAGTCAATAGCCACTCTGCTCTACAACTATATCCTGCAGTACAAACACAAATCCTCTAATGAGCATGGAAAAACAAACTCTCCCAAAATGCGAGCCTATGATCATCCTTCTCGTTCAGAAGTTTGTAGGGTCGTTGGCCACAATGTCTTCCTTTAGATTCTGACCTCAAATATATACAACTCTTAATATGAAAAGACCTGTCAAGTGTCATGTGGGGATGCACTCAACTAACAGGCATATCCAGTTTGAGAACAGCACATTTATAGACTGCTCTTCAAATTGTCAATAGACTAGCTAACTGAACTAAGTGAATACCATAGTGATCGCTATCCCACCTAGGTACAACATCCCTAAACAAAACAGAACTTCTAAAACTGGAGGTGGGGTCATGATCATATGTCACTCCTAGCTTCAGATACATCAGACTGAATTTAATATATACATATTAAAATTTAATTCACTACTATGCCCACTATCATATATCGGACTTGGCCCCAAAAAGAATGCTGAGTGGCAAACTCACTTAGTTGTTCACTACTTTAACCCTCAAATACTGATGGAATGCATATTCTTTAATCCCAAATGTCTGGTGTAATCATCATAAAACCCACGCCACTGGTCGTATGGAGCTTTTTTAGTTGATGTAGAGAGAAATCCAGGAGCAACCATTGATATACACTTCCATAACAGTGAAGATCAACAACAATCCACAGGAAATAACAAAGACAGTGGTGGTGAGTTTAAAGTGATTAATTAACAAATTTAGACAGACTTGAAATCATTACATTAAATATTCTGAATTTAAGTATCACCATTACAAAGTCAAATGGTCAAAAGCTGATATTTCAGCATGAGATAGAATAATTCTTTAATAATAACTACAGTGTTTGGCTGAGTGGCAATTGGATTTGAGGACTTTCTCGTGGTAACCTATGTGGAGGACAACAGCTGCTGCCAGTGGCTGCAATCCCATTCTCTATTAACTGGTGCTGACTTGGAATCCTGCAGGAAGGGATGTGGACTGTGAGTGGGACACAGGAAGCACGGCTTAAATCTGACACAACTGTGGGCTGCCAGACCGCTTGGAGGATGTGCACCCGGAACAATTTTTGATAAACTAGTTCAAATATTGGATCCTGAATACAAAACTGTCCTTAAGTTGGTCTTGGAAAGGGCCCATCATCATCTGAGTGCTTAACTATGTGGACAGAGATACCATCTTGAGGGAAGCACAGCGCCTTTCAGACATCCGGTGCTCAGACACCAAAGTCATAATATTCCCAGAGGAATTCCACGAAGGTACAACCCATCCACAAATCCTTCCTAGAAGTATAAAAGAAATTGAGAACCATGGGCATAAAGTATATGCTAATATACCCCGCCAAACTGAAAGTACTGTATCATGGGAAATCACTGTAGAAGAAAATAAACTGCTGCCAAAACAAACAATGGAACCAATGATGTCCCAAGGGGGGTGAACTAGGGAGATCAGTTCATACAAGGGAGTGGAGCTCCATCTGCCCAGTCGCTAGGAGTGCTGCAGAGGGAACTGAAAGCAACAAGCATACATATACATTATGTACATTTCATAATCGGGCAAAACACACCCTGAGTGGAATTGTCCAAGCAGGTGCAGATAAACAGCGAAATACCGAAAAAATGGTTTCAGCGCTCATATCTTTACACAAGGTAACATAGTCTAAGGTCATTCCATCCGGAGCCCGCCACCAGACACGGGGGAGAGGGCTTCTACCTAATGAGAAAGCTATGTGCTAACGTGAACAGTGTGCTTATTAATAAAACAAAACCCAAGTGGAGAAACGAAACCCAGAGAGGAGCATTCCTCGGAATTGAACTAGATCAGTTTCGAACAGCCTAAAATGGCACCTACATAGGAAATGGCGCAGCGAATGCTAACTTACATGAAACACTATATAAGCACGAACGTTTTCTATTCTAACAGACCCTCCTTTTAGCATGAGCTAAATCATTTTTAACGACAAACAAAATTACAAACAGGAATAAGAAAATGTATGAATAAGCACCTAGGAGCATTCCATATTTTCTACATCAGAAAGTGAAATGGTAAGGAGGGAGGAATTCTCAAAAATTCCTTCATCGATATTCATCAGATCCTCAATATCCTTCTGAATCATTACATCGGCATTTGTAGCATGAATTAATATCTTCTTTTTGGGTGTAAGGATAGTAGTACAATAAGAACAACTAAAGGGAAGGCACTGAACAGGAAAACAGCAAAGCACCAATACCACAATAAGATAAATCACTTTTTCAAGAATTCAGGCCCAACTGCCCAATAGAGACCAAGTCCAATTCCCGATTTACATTCCTTTGACAATTTCAAGAATATCTCAAATGTGTTTGGTAATATTCTTTTCCAAATTCTTGATCCCGACTACAACATGGTCGCCCACTACCCCGCATACACCACCACTTTTAGCTAAAATAAAATCAACTGCATATCTGGTCTGTTCCGAGTATATGCGCATGCTTGCCAATTGAGTGGTGATGTCACGCAAAACTGCTACTGTAGTATTAGATAAATTTGCAGCTTACATCAAAAGTATTCTCTAGCTTTCTCACCCGTGGCCATGGAAGTGCAGCCGAACTTGAAAATAGAAGAAAGGATATAACCAAAGGTGATCCTATTACTATAATTATTGACCTCTATATCGGTCACTCCCTCACAGAGTTCTTTTGTCAGAGTCCTTTTAACCCATCTTATGTCAGGCTTAGCGTATTTACAAGGTACACCTACGGGCAACACCATACCAGGAGCTTCTCCATCTGTACCATTGTGAACATTAGAATACGTCCCATTAGACAAAAAGAAAAACCCGGGGTGTGCATAAATCGGCCCCTCATAATCCACTGCTGCATACCAGGAATTTATTCCGAAAGTACTGGGGTCACAAGCATTCACCAAAGGAATATTATTTTTGTTAATCACTATTCCTGAACAATTTATATACAACTAAGTGTCAGTACTATTCACAATGGGGCAACAGGCAGGGTAATAACCAGCCTCTCAGATAACTATCAGAATCAGAAAATGCTTTATTCGACTTTAGACAACACTGTGTAAACACATCTCCTCCAACAATACGCAATTTTGAAATTGGAATCTATCCAGTTATACTTTTCCTTTTCCTCACAATACTTTTCAGAAATCCAGTCATAATACCTATGCAATACATATTTTCCAATAATTGTAAATATATAAAGACCGGGTGACATTGCCGCCAGTTTTCCTTCTTAAAAAATGGCATAATCCATCTTGCTCTTTCCATAGAATAAAATTTACAAAAAATGGTCACATGCATTGTTGTTTGTACGGATATATTATCACATGGACAATGACAAAGGTCTCTGGACCAATCGTTTATAACTGGAAATTTAGCCAAACGATGGACACTATCAAACCTAAACCTAGTGAGGACAAATCTGTCATACCCACCAGTGCACCACACAAGGTAGGGTTGAATACAATGGGTGACCAGAGTCATTTGATGCTGGATCACTGCACATTTATTAATTTCCACCGCAATTCTAAGGGTCTCAAGATGTGTCAGACATAATGCTTTAAACTCTTTCCTTGGTATGGAACACGTGGTTTCTGGGGTAATATAAAAAGCAGGTCTGCTCAAATCACTTAAAAATGTTCTTACATAGTTCAACCAAGGGATTTTTATTGCATGATCCAATTTCATAGAGTCCTTAATAATTTCTCGATTCAACCCTGTACTATTTATTTATTTATTTATTTTTTAAACTTATATGGCGCAAACAGCTACCCAAAAAGGGTTTCCCGGCGCCTAAGAACACAACATCAAGGATGTAATAATATAGCAGAGGTCGTTCAAGGTTACTCATCGAACAACCAGGTCTTTATCTCTTTACGGAACCTGGAGAGACTTCCCTCCTTTCGTATGTGAAGTGGTAATGAGTTCCAGATGGTGGGACCATGATGGGCAAAGGATCTTCCTCCCATCCTGGAAAGCTTGAATCTAGGTACACAGAACTTTCCAGCTGATTGAGACCGTAGGTTTCTTGTTGGGATATAGGGATGAACTAGTGTCTGAAAGTATCTAGGAGCGGTACCTGCTTTGATTTTAAACATGTAGTTTAAGGCCTTAAATCTAATACGGTTTTCCACCCTCAACCAGTGCAGTTCACGCAAGTGGGGGGACATGCTGGTGTTTTTAGGTATATGGCAAAGGAGTCGGGCAGCCGTATTTTGTACCAGCTGCAATCTTTTTATAACTGCCTTGTTTGCCCCCAGATACAAGATGTTCCCGTAGTCAAGCCGAGATGTAATTAAGGCATTGACTACTGTTTTTTGCATGGGGATAGGCAGCATCCACAGGATCTTCTTGAGCCATTTTATGATGGTGAAGCAGAGACCCACTACTTTGCTAGCCTGTTGCTTCATGGACAGTGTATTGTCCAGAATTACTCCCAAATTTCTTGCATGAGGCACTGGTGTTGGAAGATCACCCATCTGGGCAGGCCAGTGTGATGTACTCCAGAGCTCTGGCTGTTTGCCCAGGAGGATAATCTCCGTCTTGTCTCCATTTAATTTCAACTGGTTAGTTGTCATCCAGTTGAAGATGTTTAGGAGACCATCTTTAAGAGAGGACGAAGATGATGATTGGGCTTCAGACAATGAAAAAACAATTTGTGAGTGAGTCGTCTGCATACGTCATAAAGGTGAGTCCCGCTTTTTCCACTAGATCTGCTAAGGGTCTAGGATAAAGATTGAAAAAGAGCGGGCTGAGGATGGAGCCCTGTGGTACTCCATGAGGGGAGTTGAAATGTCCAGAGCATGCAGCGGCAGATGCTATTTGGTATGTACGTTGGCTCAGGAATGATCTAATCCATTGCAGGGCAATTCCACAGATTCCATTTTTTTCAAGCGTGGTGAGTAGCCTTTTATGCGACACAGTATCAAAGGCTGCGCTTAGGTCGAGTAGAATAAGCGCAACCGTATGACCGTGGTCAAGGAGTTTCCTGATGGTTTCAGAGACTCCCAATAGGGCAGTCTCTGTGGAGAACCCTGCTCGGAATCCTGACTGGGTAGGGTGGAGAAGGGCGTTTTCATCTGAAAAAAGAGTAAGGTCTGAGTGTACATGTCTTTCCAGACATTTGGAAAAAGCTGGGAGGAGTGAGATGGGCCTATAGTTGGCCAATTGTTCCGGGTCTGCTGTAGGTTTTTTCAACAGTGGGGTCACTATGGCATGTTTCCATAGGGTAGGAACTGTGGCCAACTCTAGAGATGAATTTAAAGTGTCTGCAATAATTTCAAGGGTGGGCGTGTCCAATAATTGTATTATATTGATGGGAATGGGATCCTGTGGAGAGCCAGATCTAATCGACTTCATGAGGGAGATAAGAGTATCGATTGTAATGGGCGGCCAGTTTTGTAGGGTTTGATTTATGGTCGGAGTATACTCCCATTTGTCCATTGAAGTGGTGTCACGATTGTTCTTATCTATCTCAATGATTAATTTATCGATTTTATCAGAGAAGAATTGGGCTAGGTCCTGACAGTGCTTCTCATTTAAGGGGCGTGATGGAGCTGTAGTCTGCGCACCCGCAAGGTCTTTGACCGTGTTAAACAAAGTTTTAGCTTTTTTTACGGCTCCCGTGATGGTTTTGGCTACATACGCGGCACGTGCTTTTTACATGCGGTATGGTAGAGGTTTCTGGCTGCATGGTACCTAGTTTTTTTGTCAGGGTCAAAGTCTTTGCGCCATGCTCTTTCAAGAGCCTTATATCTGTTTTTTTGCTCTTTAAGTGAGTCATTAAACCATGGGGCGGGGGGGCGATGTATATTGCCCTTGAAATTGGGAGTTGGTAGACAGGACTCAGCCGCATTGGTAAGCCATAGTTGGGTGGCAGTCGCAATGCTTTCCATGGTTTGGTTCTTTTTGGGCGGGTTCGTACTGAGTTCCATGTTAAGTTTAAAGATATCTAGGGATTTCCAATTTCTCCTTAGTGAGGCCGGTAACATATTATGGTCAGTGGAAGTAATAAGTGGTTTGAGAGTAAATTTAATTAAAAAATGATCAGACCAGCACACAGGAGTGGTATCCTTCCAGATAAGTTGTGGGAGGTTCGACAGTAGTGGGTCCGGTAAATGCCCTGCCTTATGGGTAGGTCCTGAATTTAGGAGATGGATATTTAGTGCTGTAAGATCTTCTAACAGATTGGTACAAGTCGTATTTGATTTGTCTTCTAGATGAAGATTTAAGTCTCCAATAATAGAGAAGTTTTTTGACGCCAAAAGAAAAGGGGTGATGTAATTGGCCAGTTCAATAGTCCATTTAGTGCCGTTTCCGGGAGGCCGGTACATAAGAATGCCAGAAAATGTGAAGTTGGGATTCAGACAGATTTTAAAAAATGCTGCTTCACACTCCGGGATTGCTAGTGGCTCGAGCGTGCATGTATATTTTTTGTTATATGCAATAGCAATTCCACCCCCCGTTTTGCGAGTTCTGTCCATCCTAACAATCGCATAATTGGGGGGAAGGGCCGTAGCAACGTCAGGGCCAGAGCCTGCATGCAACCAGGTTTCTGTGAGAAATAATGCGCTAGGTTTATCATCCACTAATAGGTCAAAAATGTCTAACCTGTGCATGGGCAGGGAACGACAGTTTATACTGTAAAACAAACACATTTCGTCAGTAGGAGAGGGCTGTTTGAGAAACTTACTATGCCTAGTTCTGCGAGGGAGATAAGGTTGGAAGGATGTGATAGTGCAACTGCAATGAGGGCAGATGGCTGTCCCCGTGTACGGGATGTCAAGTAGAGTACAGTTGTCATTTAGTATAGGGCGCAGAGCCTTAATCTGGTCAGGGGACAGTACCTGTATAGGCCTGGCTTTGGAGGCATAGCCCTCTGCCCCGTGCCCCGTCCTGGCCCGGATGGGCACAGACGGGCTGGTCTTAGGCGTGTCTTTGGCGCGGGGTCCTGCCAGTGCTTCTCATTTAAGGGGCGTGATGGAGCTGTAGTCTGCGCACCCGCAAGGTCTTTGACCGTGTTAAACAAAGTTTTAGCTTTTTGTACGGCTCCCGTGATGGTTTTGGCTACATACGCGGCACGTGCTTTTTTACATGCGGTATGGTAGAGGTTTCTGGCTGCATGGTACCTAGTTTTTTTGTCAGGGTCAAAGTCTTTGCGCCATGCTCTTTCAAGAGCCTTACATCTGTTTTTTTGCTCTTTAAGTGAGTCATTAAACCATGGGGCGGGGGGGCGATGTATATTGCCCTTGGAATTGGGAGTTGGTAGACAGGACTCAGCCGCATTGGTAAGCCATAGTTGGGTGGCAGTCGCAATGCTTTCCATGGTTTGGTTCTTTTTGGGCGGGTTCGTACTGAGTTCCATGTTAAGTTTAAAGATATCTAGGGATTTCCAATTTCTCCTTAGTGAGGCCGGTAACATATTATGGTCAGTGGAAGTAATAAGTGGTTTGAGAGTAAATTTAAATAAAAAATGATCAGACCAGCACACAGGAGTGGTATCCTTCCAGATAAGTTGTGGGAGGTTCGACACTAGTGGGTCCTGTAAATGCCCTGCCTTATGGGTATGTCCTGAATTTAGGAGATGGATATTTAGTGCTGTAAGATCTTCTAACAGATTGGTACAAGTCGTATTTGATTTGTCTTCTAGATGAAGATTTAAGTCTCCAATAATAGAGAAGTCAGTAGGAGAGGGCTGTTTGAGAAACTTACTATGCCTAGTTCTGCGAGGGGGATAAGGTTGGAAGGATGTGATAGTGCAACTGCAATGAGGGCAGATGGCTGTCCCCGTGTACGGGATGTCAAGTAGAGTACAGTTGTCATTTAGTATAGGGCGCAGAGCCTTAATCTGGTCAGGGGACAGTACCTGTATAGGTCTGGCTTTGGAGGCATAGCCCTCTGCCCCGTGCCCCGTCCTGGCCCGGATGGGCACAGACGGGCTGGTCTTAGGCGTGTCTTTGGCGCGGGGTCGGCGCGGGTGCTGCGCGTCACCATCGTCAGAGTTTTGTAGGGTCCGTGCTAGCGATCAGCACGGCCTTCCACACTCTAGACCAATCACTGCCCGGCCCCGGGAAGAACCCGGAAGAAGGTAGCGCCCTGCACCCTCCACAACAAACAAGCCTAACGCTTACGGTGGACCGGGGTAGCAGGGGCGGCAAGGATCGCCACCGAGAGGTTTGTAGAGTGCAATCAAATTTCAAAGAGCAATAAAGTTTTTTTTAAAAAGCAAAGTACAAATTCACATACAGTTTTTAAAAGGTCGCTTAGTCGCGCTTCGTGCAATTATTAAATCAATCTACAAATAAGCGCTTTCAGCATCCAGGTCGCGCTATAAGCAGTCAATGAATGCGTGTGTCTTCAGAGAGAGCGCTTGATTCAGTGGGGCTTTGTAGGGTCAGTGCTAGCGATCAGCACGGCCTCACACACTCTAGACCAATCACTGCCCGGCCCCGGGAAGAACCCGGAAGAAGGTAGTGCCCTGCACCCTCCACAACAAACAAGCCTAACGCTTGCGGTGGACCGGGGTAGCAGGGGCGGCAAGGATCGCCACCGAGAGGTTTGTAGAGTGCAATCAAATTTAAAAGAGCAATGAAGTTTTTTTAAAAACAAAGTACAAATTCACATACAGTTTTTAAAAGGTCGCTTAGTCGCGCTTCGTGCAATTATTAAATCAATCTACACATAAGCGCTTTCAGCATCCAGGCCGCGCTATAAGCAGTCAATGAATGCGTGTGTCTTCAGAGAGAGCGCTTGATTCAGTGGGGCTTTGTAGGGTCCGTGCTAGCGATCAGCACGGCCTCCCACACTCTAGACCAATCACTGCCCGGCCCCGGGAAGAACCCGGAAGAAGGTAGCGCCCTGCACCCTCCACAACAAACAAGCCTAACGCTTGCGGTGGACCAGGGTAGCAGGGGCAGCAAGGATCGCCACCGAGAGGTTTGTAGAGGGCAATCAAATTTAAAAGAGCAATAAAGTTTTTTTTAAAAAGCTAAGTACAAATTCACATACAGTTTTTAAGAGGTCGCTTAGTCGCGCTTCGTGCAATTATTAAATCAATCTACACATAAGCGCTTTCAGCATCCAGGTCGCGCTATAAGCAGTCAATGAATGCGTGTGTCTTCAGAGAGAGCGCTTGATTCAGTGGGGCTTTGTAGGGTCAGTGCTAGCGATCAGCACGGCCTCCCACACTCTAGATCAATCACTGCCCGGCCCCTACTAGGGGAAGTCCAGACTCTATGCCAGAGCAAAATAGGTTGTATCCTAATTACATCAGAAATGTGAGGAATCCCCAATTCACTGTGGCAATTGTATACAGATGAGCTCCGAGGAACAGCTAAAATAAACCTTAAAAAAGCATTTTCCATTCACTAAATCTGGGAAGCATCATAAAAACCCCAAACTCCTGCCCCATATATTGCAATGCTTATGCATTTGGCGTGATAAATTTTAAGAAGGATCCCCGGGGGCATTTTACCCATTTTATTTTTGAAAGTTCATCACTGCCGCGGTTTACCTCTTAAAAAGAAGGGTCCTACTCTTGACCACAGGTCCCCAGGATCCAGAATCCTCAAATAAAACGCCAAGATAATAGAACATTTTAGTTGAATCTATCCTCCCATTCCCGGCTGGCATACTTCTGCATTTGTTTTTCCCCTTCCCACATGACATTACGAACGTTTTCTCTACATTAAGTTTATGGCTCCAATTATCCATAAAATCAATGTAAGTGTTAAGGGCTCTCTGTAGGCCAAGCTGGGTTCTAGTCATTAAAACAGCATCGTCCGTGTAGAGAAGGGAGACAATCGGCTTGTTGTTGATTTGTGGGGGATCTCTCGCCCTGGTCTCTAGTTCCTCTTCCAGGGCATCAGTGTATAGAGTGAAAAGGAATGGCGCCAGGATGCATCCTTGTCTGGCGCCCCTCTCCACGCGGAATGTCCTCGTACATTCCCCCTTTAGTTGATACTTCACCTTAGCTGTGGCCCCCGCATATAATTGCACCAGGGCGGGGTCAACATTTAAATCCTCTAGGATTTTCCACAATCTAGTATGGGTAACGCAATTGAAGGCGGCAGTAAGGTCGACAAACGCCACATAAAACTTCCCAGCCTTAGATTGGGTATACTTCCCCATTAAAATACAGAAATTTAAGATCTGCTCATTTGTGCCCAGCCCCTGCCTAAAACTATATTGAACCAGACTTAAAATATTGTTGTCTTTTGCCCACGTTTGAAGCCTATTCAAAACTACCCTTTCTGCTATTTTCATGAGCGACTCTAAAAGGGATATGGGTCGATAGCAAGCCGGATTTTCACGATCACTTTTTTAAAGATCGGGATTATCACGGGCTCTGACCAGGATTTAATAAAACCCTTTGCACAGCATGCTTTTAAACCCCTAGTTAACAGGGGGGACCATAAATCTGTCGTGCAATTATATAAATCTAACAGTACCCCATTGCCTTACCTCCTTTACTTGCATTAATAGCCGCTAAGACTTCATCAAGAGTAATGCAGATGTCAATAGGCAAGAAATCAGCAGAATCTCCAGGTAGTTGTGAATCAGGACCTATATTTGTGTCCCCGTTCTCCTTATTACTATACACGTTAAAGAAAAAAATCAATCCACGATTTCTCATCAATAGCGACCTCTATCTTTGGTCCCTCATTGTTAGAAACAAACAAAGCCTTTACTGCCTGCTAAAAAGAGGTACAATCCTTATGCAGGGATGCTTCATAGAGGTTGGCCCATGCATGCTCTTTAATTTCTTTCTTACGATTTTTCCTAGCGAGGTTATATGCCTTCCTACAAGTTCTAATTTCCTCTTGATCTCTCTCTGTTCTATGAAGTGCAGCCTTTAAAGATGAATAGGTTTTGGTGCAGATAACTATCAATTCCTTGTAATGCCAACCCACCAATGTGACATTCTGTTTTTCTATATGAAAATGATCGCAATAGGCATTGTTATCACAACCTGGATAACCCATTCCCAATGGCTTTCTATGGTATAGACATGACCCGGGATAACCAAAACAACATACTCCTTTCATTTCTGTGAACTGGGGTGGGCGAGTGTAAGTATAGTTTACAAGTGACAAGGGATATACAGTCCACCAACTAGTGTCAGATTCAGTTGGATAACAAGCAGTCCCTTCTCCGAAGAACCTCTTATGTGTCTCTAAGAATACATTGCTCGGGGCTGTTCTTTTGCTCCTTTTCAGGGAGAGAACCTTACCCTTGCTGTGTAAGGGTACACGTTGGTTATGTTCCAAAACCTATGACACTCCACACAATACTATTATCAACAAAACCAAAAGAACAACACATATTATTTTTTTGCGACCATATCACATTGTGCTGTGCAACAAGAACCATTGGCTGCTCTTCTTCAGCAACCTTTCTACCAAAGAGATGCATAATGAATTGCAAGAGAGGGCGAAAATCCGAAGGAAATATACAAGTTCCCAGGGTACGTCAGAGTCTCACTGGTACAGGCTTCTATTGTCCATCAATAAGTTGGCTCTCTTGAGCACCGGTGGTGGAGCTTGCTGAGTCCTAAGTTCTTTTAATCTATCCCACATCGATTCAGATGGTATACCTTCAAGGGATACTTCAGTTCTCTCTAACGAATTGTTTGAACTATAAGAACAAAGTAAGTACAAAATTCTCCACTAATTTCTGTTAATGCTGTTGGTACTGTAACTCAGTACTAGCTATCTTGGCAATCCATCCCTAATCTTTTTCCTCCTTGGGCTCTGTATCCCTCAGCCGAGGACGCAAATTGTAGCCAGTAGCCCCAGGCACCGTGTGATCAACAAACAAAGGCCCCGCCTGGTCTGCACGCGCGCATCCGAGATGGCCGCGTGAGCACAGGGCTCCCGAGGACCCTCGCTGCCTCCCGCATTTATCCTGGATAATATCCTGATTTGATGGAAGGTCATTGAAGACACAACCCGGCTGATGTACTAGCAGGTTTTTGGGTCGGAATCGGACGCAGGGTCCCCGGGTTCTGCCGTCTTGAAATTTGTGGCCTTCTCCATGGAACAGCCTGGACCTTGAGTTGTAGCAGTGCCCAGGTCGTAATTTAACAACAACGGCTTAAGGGGATCAGACCACAGCCTGACTTCACTTTCGGTTTCGTTTCTCCAGCGCACTGTCTCCTATCTGCGGTGTGTCTGTTGATCGGACGGGCTCCGATGCCAGCTCCTTGAGCTTCGAGCTAGCGACTGTTTGGCTGTGGACTCAAATTGGCCCAACTTCGCCTCCTGTATTCTTGTATGTGAATTTTAAGGAGCCATTTGGACCAGATCCCAAGCCTCCCTCCGGGGCACCCGGCTCGCCATGACGGGCAAGCCAGAGGGTGAAAAACGGAAAGTCAAGACCACTATCCGTGAAGGTTCAACCCAGACGAATGCCATGGATCACTACACACTTTCTAAAGGATCCCCTGGTGGTGCACCTAAGGCCCGGGAGGAGGCTGTCGATGATCCTGCTGTATTGGCGGAATTAACGCTACAGGGTGTGATGGGCGCCATTGCTGGTATTCAGACTTCTATTGGCCAACAGTATGAAGCCCTGGCTCTGAAGTTGGACACGGTGGCTATTGATGTCAACCTCATTCGAACTGATTTGGCCAAGACGAACGAGAAAGTGAAGTCATTGGACCTAAAGACATCCAGCCTTACAACGGATATGTCCGACTTGCAAACAGAAGTGCGCAACTTTAGATCTGCTAATGACTTTTTTGCTCGTCGCTTGGAGTATTTTGAAGGCCATGCACGGCGCAACAACGTGCGTATTATTGGGGTCCCGGAAGATTCTAGTTCACTTGCCACTGATCTTCGAGTGGAGGACCTCATTCTTATGGGGTTATGTTCGTTATATAACGCCACTGGGAAGAGACATTTCTCACTCTTTTTGGAAGTTTTTAAAGCAAAAGTTCCAGCTACTCTCCTATATGGAATTGAATTAGTAGAGCTGAAACATTGGGGATTCCTTCAAAAAATGGAAGGAAGGGTACTTCGGAAAATTACATCGCTTAGTAATGCATGTTCTACTTCTTCATGTAGATTAGAATTCGGACTTCGAAGTTGTTGGACACAGGGACTGGTGGCCCTGGTAAGATGGGTAGCCTGCTTGGCTAGAGGAAAACCTGGTACCCTAAGAGAACTTATTAAAAAGGAGCTACTGGGCAATCTTAATGACTTTTCCTCTCTATTAAAAATTTTTAGGAAAGCAGTAGCCCTGTTAGAGTTGGATGAGAGTACCTTATTTTTACTCACTCCCTCAGAACTTAAAGCCACATTAAAAAGTGCATCGTGGGAGCTATGTTATAAGCTGGATACCCTTGCCCAACCTAGATTATATGACAGGGAACCTCTCCTAAAAACATACACCCCCAAGCTGGCCCAACAATATCTGATCTGGAATATTCCCCATGGAGTTCGTAGACTATGGTACCTCCTACGTCATGATCTGCTTCCTCTTAATTCACTCTTAGCAAAGTGGTATGGGGGTTCCCCAATATGTAACTTTTGTAATGACGCTGTACAAGATCGTAACCACGTCTTGTTTATTTGTCCTGCTTTACGCTCCTTGCGATTTAAGTGGATTAAACCTATTTGTTTACAATTGGGAATTGCAAATGCTAAATTGTTTTTACATGCACTTTACTGCCCTCCAAATGAACTGTTTTGTTGTAGAATTTTTAAATTTTTTAAAGGGTTCTTAAGTATTTATTGATGTTGCTGGGATGTTGCCGAGGTTCACTTCAAGAGTTGATAACTGTAGTATTTTTGTTTTTCCGTTTCTTATGTAGTATGTTTACATATTTTTTTTCTTGTTCGTATTGTATAATGGTGTGTTTAACTTTATGTGGCCCTCATTGAGAGCCAAAACATAATAAAAAACTTTGTAACTTTGTGGAGGACCTCATTCTTAATCATCTTGCACCCAAGGGCCTGAGCAAATTCTTTGCCATCGAACGTGCGCACAGAGTGCCAGGGGGACAGGCGAAACCCGGTTCCCCCCGTCCGATTATTGCACGGATCTTCAACTTCAGAGATCGCGACGCCATTCTGCAGGCGGCACGGTAAAGCGGCCCTACGCAGTTCGAGAACGTTGCTGTGAACTTTTATCCAGACTTCTCTCAATCGGTCCAGAAACAACGAATGGGATTTCAAGGGGTGAATCGGCGACTAAGAGACATGGAATTAAAATACGCCATGTTATTCCCGGCCCGACTGCGTGTTGAATATGACAATCGAACATTCTTCTTTGTCAGGCCTGAGGAAGCGAGTGATTGGTTGGACACTTTGCCGGCTCGCCGTACTGGTCAGGAACAGGCTGGTGGTCCTGAGGGGGGACTGATGGACAAAGAATGATTATGGTGCCTGTGTCCGGAACATTATTCAACGTGTCCAGCTGAGGCTCACTGACTTCCTTGATCATTCCATTTGTATCCTGGGAGGTAGCGGGGATGGCGGGACCCCTTTCCTCCTCTGGGGGTTTTCTTTGTGTAGATTAGTTCTTTGTTTGTAATTGTTAGGGCGACGGGCACACTGCAAATTGGGGTGGGTTTTGAGTCGGTGCAGGGGTGCAGGGTGGGGGGGAGTTGTGTTGGGAACCTTGGGGGGAGGGAGGGCCATGTTTTGGGATTGTCTGTTTTTTCTTTTTCAAGGCAAGGTACTTTCATTATCTTTGACATGGGTGTGATGCTCGTTTTGCGACGGGAGTTTATTGTGGATCTGGATGGGGGGTAGAGGGTTGAGAGTATTATGCTGGAATGTGAATGGGTTGGGTGATCGGATAAAGAGAGGGGTGGTCATGCAGCTGTTGCGGCGCCTTTCGCCTGATGTCGTTTTGCTACAAGAGACACACTTGATAGGAAATACTTGTCACGCTCTTAATAGACGGGGTTATCGTCTTGCTGCCCATTCTGGATTTACATCTAGTTCTAGAGGAGTGGGTATTTTGCTTAGGGTTTCCCTCCCCCTCGAGGTTGACGATGTGATCCTTGATGCCAGGGGTCGATATGTTACACTTGTTGGGCGGTGGGAGGGAAAACCAATTTTGTTGGTGTCGGTGTATGTCCCTCCGGGCTTACAATCCACGACATTTACGGACCTGGGGCGGATGGTTCTGGGTCTCCCGGAGGGTGTTTTGATACTGGGTGGTGATTTTAACTCCGTCATTTCTGGCAGAATAGACCGCTATCCGCCCGAGATCTCCCTGCTGCGCAATCCTGGTTGGGTGACTTCCTGGAAACATTGGGACTTATAGATTGTTGGAGACTATTGCATCCAGAACAAACACAGTTTACTTTCCATTCGGGAGCTCATGGTAGTCTTTCTAGATTGGATTATATCCGGATACCGGCTGCCCTGTCTCCTTCGATTGGAGAGATTAGACACTTGGCCGGGGTATATCAGACCATTCCCCTATTTGGTTTCATTTTAATCTTAGCATCGGCGCCGAAGGGAGGGTGGCCCCGATTAACCCCTGGTATCTTCTTAATCCTAAAACTCGCACTGAATTGATTAAATCATTTGATCAGTATTTTACTGAGAATGCTGGTTCTGTATCCTCGCCTGTTTCGTTATGGGAAACTTTTAAGACTGTGATCAGGGGACAGGCATTGTCTTTGGTGGGGTGTGCTAAGAAATGTAAGAATGAGGCAATTGTTCAGCTCGAGACTGAAATCACAGACCTGGAGACTGCATTGGAACGAGAGGTGTCTCGAGAAGCATTACATGTCCTCCGCCTTAAAAATTTAGAATAGAAAACTTTGGTTACTGATGCGGCAAAGATGATGAGTAGGGAACAGCAGGAACGGCTATATGATGTGAGTGATAAAGCAGGAAAATTGATTGCCTGGCTGGACAGAAGGGAGAGAGCTAGTCGAGTGGTTCCGGTGATTGAGACATGTGGTGGTGTGCGTGTAACGAACCCTGTTGAAATTGTTGAATGCTTTGCTGATTACTTTCGAGAGGTCTATACCTCAGTATCCGACAGGCCCGTGGAGGATTCGCAGTTGTTGCTTCGAGATATAGCACTTCCATGTTTGTCGGAATCGGATCGGGACTGTTTGGATGCCACGCCCTCGGTGGATGAGGTGGCTCTCGCGCTGCGCTCCATTCGTTCCGGCAAGGCTCTGGGTCCCAATGGCCTTCCTGTTGAATTGTATAAATTACGCCCTGATACTCTAGCTCCCTATCTTCGTGATATGTTTTTGGCTGCGCGAGACGGTGGTTCCCTCCCCAGAGATCAGCGTCTTGCTACCATTGTGGTGATTCATAAGGAGGGTAAACCACGGGATCGCTGCTCGTCTTATAGACCCATTTCACTCTTAAATGCGGAGCCTAAGATCCTCGCCAAACTGCTAGCTAATCGTCTGTATATGGTTATTAGCGACCTGATTCATCCGGATCAATCGGGTTTTATCCCGCACCGTAACACAGCATTAAATTTGCGACGTTTGCATGGTGTTCTCGCGAGGGCCCCGACACTGCGCGAACCGGCCATCTTGGCGTCCTTGGACACCACGATGGCCTTTGATACAATCGAATGGTCTTATCTCTGGGCGGCACTGGCCAAATTTGGAATCGGCGCTGGTTTTATTGGTTGGGTCAAACTCCTGTATGAAACGCCACTGGCACAGGTGGTGGTTAATGGCCGTGTCTCCGTGCCTTTTACTCTTGGGAGGGGCACGCGGCAGGGTTGTCCGCTGTCCCCGCTCCTCTTTGCTTTGGCGTTGGAGCCGCTCGCCGCTTGGCAACGGTGGGAACCTTCGATGAAGGGTATACGCTGGACGCCGGAATTTGAAGAACGCATTTCCTTATACGCGGATGATATTTTGTTGTACCTTACATCTCCCCAAAAATCGCTCAACGTATTGTTTGACGTACTTAACTCCTTCGGGAAGAACTCGGGCCTTATCATTAATTGGTCGAAATCCTACATTTATGTACTTGCGGGTGATGCCCCTCGTTTGCAGCGGGGCTGTCCCATCCAGTTGTCGCAGTCTGGCTTTAAGTACTTGGGTGTGTTTATCTCGTTGGATCTGGCGGTTCGCTATGAACGCAATTTACTCCCCCTACTCCAAAGGGTGTGCTCCGATGTAGCGCGTTGGCGTAAATTACCGTTATCTCCCCTAGGGCGTGCGGCCCTTTTTAAAATGACGTCCTTACCGCGGTTCCTATACGCACTTCAGAATAGTTTTGATGTCATCCCGTCGAAATATTTCCGGGAAGTAGAATCGTTGCAGAGGCAATTAATATGGGACGGACGTTCACGCATCGCTCTTCCAAAATTGACACTTCCCTGGTATGATGGCGGTAAAGCACTCCCGGATATTCGTAGGTATTATTGGGCCTCCCACCTTGCTGCCATCAACCAGGGGATGTATGGCCCGGCGTTGAATCCAGCATTTGAAATGGATAAGTGGCTGCTCCGGGTGGGGATTACTACAGGACGCTTTATTCAGGACCCTCGTGTTCACAACTCTCGGGACCTACCGCTATAGCCGTGCGGGTATGGCATAGAGCGACGGCGGCTATGGGCTGGAGTGATAAACTAACTGGTGCAACTCCGCTCTATGCCTCTGCGAAGTTGGGTGGCCTATGGAGGACGAAGGGATTTGATAAATGGGACACGATCGGTATTAGTAAAGTGCATGATCTCTGGGTTAATGGAGAGGTGAAGACCTTCTCGGCTCTGCAAGTAGAGTATAAGCTGAGTGACAGGGAAAAATTTTGTTATGTCCAGGTACACCATGCTCTGAACTCTGTGTTGCCAGTGGGTAGTGTTATTCCGGATTCCTTCCCCCTTGAAGATTGTATACTAGACGGTTACGTGCCAGACAGTACTATCTCGTTGTTCTATAAGAAAATGATCAATGACCGATCGAGTCTGCTTGATCGCCTTCGTGAAGCTTGGATTGCTGATGGTATTGAACTGGATGATGAGGACTGGCAGTCCGCGATCTCCTCTCCCAGGGAGGTGGCGATTCCGGCCCGCCTCCGTCTGGTCCAACTCAAGATCCTCCACAGAATCTATGTCACCGGTCCCCGTCTGATCCATATGGGCTACTCCACGGACGGCATGTGTAGGCGTCGATGTGGTCTCCTTGGCACCTATCTCCATATCATATGGGAATGCCCTGAGGTGGTGCGATTTTGGAAAAGTATACATGAGGTGATGGATGAAGTAACGGGTGTTGTGATGATGCCGGAAGCCCGACAATGTTTATTGAATGTGTGGGGTCCGAATGATTATGACGTGTCGCAGCTTCCATGGGTGACTCTTGCCAATATGGTTGCGAAGAGGGATATTGCGCAGTTGTGGGGGTCCCCGAGGCCTCCTACAGTGACTGCTTGGAAAGAGAGTTTGGACTGGTGCATGTTCAGAGAGAAGACAGTGTATATGGCAAGAGGCAGACCCAAAAAATGGGGGAAGATTTGGAACCAGTGGAACTTATGCCGTGGAGATATCTGTACGCCCCCACTCACTGCGATTCCTAGTCCTTCCCAGTCACCCTGACCTACATTCCTTCTAGCTGTGGCATATTGTGCTGTTCATATGCAATTCTACCTTGGGCACCCTCCCCTCATCTGTATTCAAAAAGTCTTTTCTCCTGTTGTCATATATCTCCCGTCCTCCTTGAGAGCAGGCCCAATGGCTGTATTATTGCTGTATTGCCTTGATTGTTTGTTTGATGTGTTGTTTCTCTTGTTTTATATAATAAAAAGTTACAAAAAACAAAAAAACAAACAAAGGCCCTTGGATCGCTTGGATTTCTGGGGGAACAGCCTCATTCAGTACATCCTCATTTTCCTTATCCGTCTGCACCCAGACCAACCTGGCGTCACTGCAAGGAACAAACCTGGGCACCTATTCACACTCAGTCACCCACGCCTTTCTTGACCCACTGGTCATATGGCAATGGCAAAGGAATCCTCAGACAGTGGGTGGCATGCACCCAGTTCTTTCAACCAGCAACTTTATAGCTATCCGTGTCACCAACATAACCTGCCCAGGACCCTTGTAGCACGGCTCCAAACTTTTCTTCTGCTGGAAATTCCTGATCAGCAAAAAGTCCCCATGCTGAATATCATGGCCGGGTCCCTCTGGTGCAGAAGGTAGGGACTCTTGCACCTGTTGGTGAAAAGAACGAAAACTTTCTGTTAACTGGGCAAGGTATTCAAGCGACACCGGAAATTCAATATCCGAATACCTACAAGGACATGGGACGCCCCAGACACTTGTTGGGCATCTGAACACGACCTCATAAGGTGGCAATCCTGGCCTAGAATGAGCTGTTGTTCTTGTTGACAGTAGAGCTAATGGTAGAGCATCTGGCCATTTCAAACCTGTTGTTTCCTGAATTTTTGCCAATTTTAATTTGAGAGTACCATTGTACTTCTCAACCAAACTGCTGACTGTGGATGATTGGCAGCATGAAATGTCTGCTTTACATATAAATCTTCACAGATCAATGTAATCACTTTCCCAATAAAATGACTTCCGTTGTCGCTCCAGATAACTCGGGCCAAGCCAAAACGAGGAAAGAACTCCTTAAGGAGTACCTTCACAGCCGTAATGGCTGAATTATCTTTAATGAGGTACGCCTCAACCCATTTACTGAATGCACATACAACCACCAAAATATACTTAAGATTATTGCATCTCTCTAACTCAATATAGTCCATTTGGAGGACTTCTAAGGAAAAGTAGGTGGTGCAAAATTACAGGGTGGTGTAGGGGTACCCTTCCCTGTATTATGTATCATACAGACCATGCAATGTTTCAACAAATGTGCAGCTGTCTTAGAGAGGTTATCATTATCCCATACAGGGGCTAACAATTTACAAATACCTTTTGCACTAATATGAGCTGGACCATGTACCATGGTAATCACGGACAGAACATATTCATCGGGCAACATCCCTTTCTGTTGCCCCGATTTATCAATCAAACACCCTTCCTCATTCAACTGTGCTGTGCTCTCCTGCCATTTCACCAATTCCTCTATTGTGGCTTCACTTTGTATCTCTTTTACACTCTGAAGGGTATTTTCAAGCATAGCAACCCCAGCAACCCACCTAGCTGGACCTGCAATGAATATACATTTCATTTTACTTCAGGCGTTTCCTTAGCTACCTGGTCAGCAAAAACATTTCCTCTACCCATAGCATCTGTAATCTTTCTATGGGCACTGCACTTAATTATTGCCAATTTTTTGGGAAGCGTTAAGGCAAAAAAAAGCCACAATATAAGGTGCCCATGCTGAATCTTGGGAGGCAAGAAACCCTCTCTCTGGCCAAAGCCACCCAAAATTATGCACGACCCCAAATGTGTACTGGCTGTCAGTTTAAATATTGACAACCAACCCTTCACTCAATTTGCAAGCTTGAAGAAGGGCAGCAAGCTCAAAAGCTTGAGCTGACTGTTAAAGGACCCATGATGTCTCTCCCACCGTATGCAATGTAGTGATAGCATAAGCCGCAGTGGTGGTGCCATCTACTAATTTGAAACAAGAGCCATCGACATATAGTTCCCCTTGAGAGTCATAAAAGGGAACATCAGTCAGGTCTACCCATCCTTTCATCTCTTCTTCTGTCCCGAAGATGCAATCATGTTTATCAACTGCATCATTCACAGAAGGGAGGGCTAGTAACATGGCTGGATTCAGAGTAGCTCTGTCGAGGCCCGGAAGAATCCAGGTCTGCAGGGTTCTCAACCTGAGTCCCTAAGGTTTCTTAGTAACTGTACTCGTTTGTACCAAATTAAATACCAACATTTATCAGCACACTCTTATACAATTGAACTATGTAAGAAAAAATAGTAGCAATATTTGCAAGCACCTGTCCTGGGGCTAAATCAGACATGTGCTGATGAACGTGCTGCTGTAGGTAGGGCTCAGACTCATGCACAGCTTGCCAAATGTCCTCAGTCTCATAAACCGGATAACTATCCCACTTCATAACCTGTCTCGCTAACACATCCTTTTCATACTCACCCACTCCAGAGCGCACCAACGGACCAAGTCGTTCTCTGAAGTTCACACAATCCCTGTCCTCAAACCCTCGTACTGGTGTTCCAGCACCCAAAAATACCAGAGGATGAATAACCATAGGAGGAGAAACAACAGAAGTTGTAGGTTCAACCGTAGTCAACGCTTGCACCAGAGGAGAAGAGATAGAGGACACAGGCGTTGAAACAGTGGCTGTACTAGAAGTCAAAGTCATCAAAGATGTCGAGGACAAGGAATGAGCAGGGAGTGCCGTAGCCTAAGCTGCGGAAACAACAGCTGTAGACACGCGAACAACCAAAGCAGATGAAACAGGCTGCTGTGACTGTTAAGGAACAGTGAATATATCCTTTGCAGAGCATAAGGAGGCGGGGGCTGAGTATCTAACAACTCTTCTACAACAGTATCATTTTCCTCTTTGGCCGAATAAGACTTGTCAATATTATACTGAAATCTCCGATCTTTACATTCTATTACTGACTCCAATTTGTCTTATCATATGCCACAGATTTCTGTGTCAATGTTTGCATTTTTCCTTTCTTTGTGTCCCTTTACATCTTTAACCACCTCTGTCTAGCTTCCTCTGCTAAGTTCGGAGAGAATCAAGCATCGACTGTCTACTTTGTCTCTTAGATAACTGTCCCTGTAAAAACCACATCTTTTGTTCATCAAAGGTGCCCATCAAAGGCCACTGCAACTCGGCATTGTCCCTTGTATATTTGTGCCATGATGTACTAAACATAGTAGGGCCAAAGCTATGTTTCACATACATATCAAAATTAGGGCTGCCCTCTGGAGGCGCAGGTTGAGCTTCTTCCAATCGAGCATCTGTAGAACAACAACGACAACACAAATTCCAAAGTTTGCTTAGGCCAGGCATTGTGAAGGAAAAAAAAAATAGTTAGTTTTACCTGCCAAAGTATTTTACGAATACTTTTCAGCAAGACAGTCCTTAGACCGTACCAAACTCAAACCAAAATTGTACCATATCTACAAAGAAACAAAACAAGCTCATCTGATATTAGTGGCACAAACAAACCAGTTCTCCACTGCCGACTCTTCAGACCAAACGCTCAGATCCAAGGGTTTCGCTGTTCAGGACTTCAGTTGGGATGACCACTGGGCGAGGCACTGTCTGGTGTGACAGAAGGAGCATCTGCGAGTATCAGAAACTCATTGTGCAGGGATCCCTGAGCCGTCTGTCTGACAGGACGATGTCCTCGGCTTCCCCCATCTGCAGAAAGGGGAGGAGTCCCTGTTCGGGCACCAACTGAAGGTAGTTACCCGTTTAGGGTCACCCGGGTCACTAATGACCACCTCTCAGCCTTCCGTGCCAAATGAAAAGTCGGTCAGATAGTAGAGAATACAAACCAATACCTGTTTATTCATATACACTCAGAGCAGAGCTCCATCTCCCCAGTCGCTAGGAGTGCTGCAGAGGAACTGAAAGCAACAAGCATAAAATTACATTACGTAGATTTTGTAACCGGGCAAAAATATACCCACAATGGAATCTTTCAAGCAGGCTCAGCTAAACAGCGAAATACAGAAAAAATGGTTTCAGCACTCATATCTTTACACAAAGTAAGAGTCCAAGGTCGTTCCATCCGGAGCCCACCACCAGACAAGGGGGAGAGGAACTCTATCTAATGAGAAATCTATGTGCTAATTTGAACAGTGTGCTTATTACTAAACCAAAACCCAAATAGAAAATGGCACAGAGAATGCTAACTTAAATGAAACACTATATAAGCATGAACGTTTTCTATTTTAACACTGGTGCACCCTTCTTGCCCACTATGGGTTTAACTAAGTGTGACATCTAGGGTTCGCTTGAGTTCCAGAGTACATAGCTCCTTCCCCCCCCATGGTCACATTAGGTTACCCCAGATATTTTGCCATTGAATGTCATTCTCACAGGTCCCCTATTTGGGAGGACATGGACGGCGATATCGGTGTATATCCCCCCTACCCTACAAACATCTACCATGTCTGAACTGACAAACCTTTTAGCGTCAGTTCCAGAAGGGGCTTTTATAGGGGAGTGACTTCAATGACATTATGCATTCACATCTTGATACAAGGAGTGGGGTAGGGCAGGGGCGGCATTCATTCCTGGCATCATGGGCTGAATCCCTCAGGCCTAGTGACATTTGGAGAACAAATACATACACTATTCTCACTCCCACAAATCTTATTTGAGCAGTGATCATCTGTTTCTCCCCTCTGTTAACACCCAAGGAGCATCTGGGGACAGAAGCCACCCTTGGGTCCTGTCTGACCACTCTCCCATAGAGATTACACTGGGAAAAGTGATGCGTAGGCCTGGCTCCAACTGAAACCTTCAGGTTGGATGGTTGAAGGATGTCAGGTTGCAAGATTTCATATGGGGGGTAGCCTTCTATTACAAGGTTAATTCAACTCCAGATGTCTCACCATCAGTACTATGGAAGTTCATGAAATCGGTCCTCAGAAGGCAAATAATAGTATATATAAAGGGTAGGATGGAGGAGAATGAGAAAGAGATTACCGCCCTAGGAGAGCAGATCGGGGAACTGGAATGCTGCCTTCTCCAGAAAACCAACTTAGCGGCAACACATAGCAGGGAGGCGGTCAGGATTTAACTAAAACAGAAACTAATTGGAAGGGCTAGAGCAGTAGTCTAGGAGTCCCAGAACAAGCTGTGCAGACTTGGAGATAACATTTTCTAGTTCTCCCACTCCTTTCACTTTTTCCTTGACCAAAGTTGCTCATCTACTGCTCTGTGGTGGTCCCCCACTCTAGTTTTGTCTCCTCTTCCTGAAGCTCTTCTACACCACTTTGAGAGATTTCTGGAACTTGGTTGGCTGGGAATCTCAGGTGCTCAATGCTCTTCCCTGGTCTTTCCAGTCGATCAAGCACAGAAAGCTGCAAACTTGCTTCACTCGTCATCACTTCTTCGAGCGGTCACTTTGTTCTTTGGATGTCGTAGACATGTATCCAGCTTAGCCTTCTCATTTCATGAGAGTGTTAGTGATCAGGATCCCCTGGCAAGATCCTTTCCACCTTGGTTCTAAGCACGATTTCCAAACATTTGTTTTCACTAGAAACCAGTCACCAGGCCTAAGGTCATGTATTGCTCTTAATGCAGAATGTGAAGGAAAGGGCCACTTGGATTACTTACAACCACCTGCTATGCCTTCCCAAGAATGAAGAGTTGGTCAGACAGTAGAGAATACAAAACATACATTTATTGGCAATAAGCTGCAGAGGAGTCCAATCTGACCTGCAGCCTAAGATGTCTGCCTAGGGACTGGCCCCCCAACAGTCTACAACACCTAATGAATCCTCCCCAGAGCCTCCAACCACGCCCACAGTGGAAAGTTACCGGCCTGGGCCGAACATGAACAAAGAGGGCACAGACGGATGAGCTACCATCTGCCAGATGGGTACATGCTTATCGGCAACTCAAGGTTACCGCGCTGAGCCTCAGAGCCTCCTAACATGGGAGCAGAACTACACACTCGAATAGGTATGGGAGGGCATAATGGCCTATTCATTAGTAAGTCAAGAAACAGCCTTGCACAGAAGAGAAAATAACGAAATAGAGTGTTCTGCTGAGACAAGCAATACGAGTAATGAGGTCTAGTTCAGGCAAAGTCTAAGCAGCCTAATAGGGATTACGAAATAAAAAATGGAGTCACACTCACTAACTGAAGCCTGCACATTATGGGGATAACTCAATGGGTTGCATAACGTGAATACCAATGACGTCTATTTAGCCACACACTGATAACCTAATATAGCATGAAACAAGTGCATTGCAGGAATGGGATTTTCAAACCTCACAGACCCTCCTTTTAGCATGGGTGGCTACATGCTTTATTGAGGCTATCCAGTTGGGTCTTTACAATGCTAAGGGAGAGAAAGCAAATGCATAGTTACTCATCTGACAATGGAGAAGAAAGTAACACACCTAGTATTAAAATCCATTTAGTACTCAAAAATGCCCTCATTTATGAGCATCATATCCTGGAAATCTTGCATCATCATAGTAGAGACCGTGTTATCACGTACTGATAATCTAGGGGTAGGTGTGAGCTTGCTCACATAATAGGTGCAACATGGTGGAAGGCAATTTATAAATAGGCAACATGTAAAGATGACACCTGCGATGGCTACTAGGACAAGTAATATTTTCGAACCCCATGATGTCACAAGACCCCAGAGTCACCCTGTGAAAGACCATGAACCCTTATCCTGATGGATATCTGAAGCAAGCCTGTGTAATTTCTGTATTGCAGAGTATACAGTAGGGGCACCATCAGGAATGTACACACTGCAGCTGCTGCCGATGACGCAGCAGGCTCTACCCCTATCAGCCAGAATGATGCCTAAAACCATCCAATTTTGAGGAGCAAAGAGCCTTGTAGCCTGAAGCTCAACTGTAATATTCGTCAGTATACCTGCAGTAGTATTATTAAGGCCCTCAATTACTTCGGGCAAGGCGACGAATATTATAACTATTGAGCATTGGACCCCTGAATGGCAGAATACCCTTCAATATGTCAGTAAATTGCTGTAGGGAAGTATCTGTCTGATCAATAGCGTCTGGATTAACAACTCTCTTAACTCGAACCATATGGAGATCCCTACGCTGTAGTCTATGATCCTTGTGATAATTAAACGGTGCAATGTAAACGGGGGTAGGAGGAAAGAGACATAACACCAGCCAGACCATCCCCTGGAAGCCATGTATAAGCCTGTTTCCCACAGATGAAGTATACATTCAGAGGTGTAAGCAAAGGTGGGCTACTAGTAGTGTAGTTACAACTGCTCTGTTCTACAGGAACGTTTCCTGAGCCTTCAACACAGAAATTAGCTGTTGTATTGATCTCAGTGACGGGCATGGTTTTGTCTTCAGAGAGATTTTGTTCCCGGAAACATTTGAAGTATTCAGTAACATTAAATCCTTGGAAATCTAGCCTCTCATTTTGTAACCAAGTGACATTCTCATTAGCTTCAAAAAGGTTCATTCAAGCTTCTGTATGCAGGGTACCCTCCTTGCACTCTGCCCCAGGTGTAGATCACTGATGTACCACTATACACTCCAGCACTGCTTCGTAATCAGACTGTACCATTTTCATAGCGTCAGCAGGATAGTGCATGTATATCATAGAAAGCAATTGGAACCAGGCCTCACAGCTACCTATATATGACAGGGGCAATGACACCAGCAGATAATTCTTGTGCATAATGGACGGGAGTAACCCACACACCCAACAATTGGTGGCATTAGTGGTACTGTGTACCTGATGAAGCATTTGCAGAAAAGCATTCTCGGTATAAGTCTGTCTATGTCTCTCTTTATGCGAGGCCAGTGTAACAAATAGGTGTTCAGGTGGAACCGGGGTAGTTCCTATCCGAGTGTGCACAGGATGCTGTTCTACTAAATGCCAGACCACCCCAACTAGTGTTAGCGTTACTATGAGGATGACTACAACGACTACTAACCTACTCCCAGTAGACCAACTATACCACATAGTTCCATTCTGCTGTAATGGAGGGGCCACCAGGGGCTGTTCCTCCTCCATGACTGAGTACAAGCAAAGAAACCTTAGGAATTGGAACCACTAAAATACAACCGACTAGAGGGGCCCAAGTCACCCAGCGTCCATTTGGAGCCTTGCTGGCAGGCTCCTATTGTTCCTCAACAACGGTGCTATGAAGCACTCCCACTGGGAAGCTGTGCAATCACAGCCCTTGCTGAAAAATAAATCCTCTTCTTTCAGGATAGGGCACCCACCCTCCTGGGTAAGTACCCTCAATGATCCTGCCCAGTGTTCATGGCAGTGCACCAGTATAGCTCACCCTAATCTAATACAGGCACCTTAGGCACAGGACCTATGCCTTAATCTCAAGTCCTTCCCTAACTCCTGGACTGTCCTGTTGGTGCACCGTCCATCTTTCGGGCTGCAGGTTGTACCTGGTGACTCCAGGCACTGTCTCATCAACAAAAAGGGATGAAACTCAGGGTCAGATGGGCATTGAGACTCAGATTCTGGTGTATTGGAAATGCGGTTAACCGGAGCGGCCCTAATCTCCGGTGGGACTACCTCCAACAAGGCTGCGTCACTTTCTTCGTCTGTCTGCGCCCACCTCAATTGGGCATCAGAGAAAGGAACAAAGTGTGGCACCCGCTCTCCTTCCTGGTCAGCAATACCTTTGAGGGCCCATCAATCATACAGAAGTGGGAGAGGTATTGGTTTGACGTGGGTCGCATGCACTCAATTCTTTCGGCCTTCAACCTTGACAGCTGTGCGGGTGGCGAGCAGGACAAGGAGGGGCCCCTTCCACCTCGGCTCCAAGTAGGTCCTCCATTGAAAGTTCTTTACAATCATAAAATCCCGGGCTGTATCGTATGCCTGGGCCCCTCTGGTACTGGTAGCAGTGTAGCGTGAATCTGTTGGTAGATAGAACAGAGATCTTTAGTTAACTCGTACAAATAGTCTACAAGCAGGGGGTACTCTATCTCGGAGAAGCGCTTGGGTCTTGGGATGCCCCAGCCATTAGCACGGCTAATGGCTGGGGCATCCAAAGACCACCTCATATGGGGACAACACTGTTCCAGAATGCGCTGTCACTCTGGTAGATAACAAAGCCAAGGGTATCGCATCTGGTCATCGCAGTCCTGTGCTTTCATGGATCTTCGCTAACTTCAGTTTGACAGTACCATTGTACTTCTCAACCAGGCCTGCTGACTGGGGGTGGTTCGTTGCATGAAACTTCTGCTTAATATGCAAGCCTTTGCACACCAATTCAATGACTTTTGAATTGAAGTGACTTACGTTGTCACTCCAAATCACATGTGGCAAACCATAACGCGGGAAGAACTCTTTTAAGAGTGCCTTCGCCGTTGCCATAGCTGTATTCCCTTTAGTGGGGCAAGCCTCAATCCATTTACTGAATGCACAAATCACTACTAGCACATACTTCAAATTGTTAACTCATTCCATTTCGATGAAATCCATCTGGAGAACCTCAAAAGGGAAGTAAGGTGGTGCAAAGTTACCTGTGGGTATAGCAGTACCTTTCACAGAATTATGCTTCAAACAAATGATACAGTGCTTCACTAGGTGTGTGGCTGCCTTAGAGATATTATTGTTCTGCCATACTGGGTCCAGTAGCTTGCATATTCCTTTGCCACTAATATGCGCTGGGCCGTGGACCATGGTAACAACAGGGAGCTCATACGAATTGGGCAGCAACCATCTCTGTTTCCCAGATAAATCAGTCCAGCACCCATCTCCGTCCAAACGCCCTGTACTCTCCTCCCATATTGCCAGTTCATCTACGGTCTCCTCACTCTGTATTTCCTTGACATTTTCTAATGTGTCCTCAAACATTCCAATGTCTGACACCCACCTAGCAGGACCTGCCACAAACATCTTTTTCATCTTTGATCGAGCTGTCTCCTTAGCTGTCTGATCTGAAAATGCATTTTCCCTCCCAACATCATCTTTGATGGCTTTATGAGCGCTATATTTTATTATTGCTAACTTATCGGGAAGTATCAATGCAGACAGCAATTTATGTATCATTGGGCCGTTCTGTATTGGAATTCAATGCGAAGTCAAGAACCCTCTCTCCACCTAGATTTGCCCAAAATTGTGGGCCGCCCCAAAGGTGTACTGGCTTTCAGTGTAGACAATAACAGCCAGTCCCTTACTCAACTCACAAGCCCTATGGAGGGCAACTAACTCTACTCCTTGAGCTGATTGGTATCGGATACGCGATGTCTCAACTACAGTGTGTAACGCTGTGATTGCATAGGCTGCAGTGGTAGTGCCATCTGGTAGCTTGAAACAAGAGCCATCGACATATAGTTTCCCTTGGGGGTCAGATAATGGAACATCAGTCAGGTCTACCCGTCCTTCCGTTTCTTCCTCAGTCCGAAATAAACAATCATGGACATCATTGTCCTTTTCTACCGAAGGAAGGGATAGTAACGTGGCTGGGTTCAGAGTAGCACATCGTTTGATGGTAATGTGCAGAGCAAACAAGGTTAATTCATATACAGTCAGACGCCACTAGTAAGGTGCTGCATCTTTGCCTTATTCAAAAACGTATCCACAGCATGAGGTACCATTACTGTGAGATCAGTATCAAGGATGAGCCCTACTGATTGTCTTATAGAAACTGTCATTGCCGTAGCAGCTCTCAGGCAGCTTGGGAGAGCTCTGATGACGTTATCAAGTATAGCAGAGAAATATTCGCAGGGTCTCTGCTTACCACTGAAACCCTGTTTTAGAACAGAAAGCGCACAACCATCCGCCTCATGTACGTAGGGCACAAAAGGCTTCTACTAATCAGGAGTACCAAGCACAGGAGCAGAGCGCAGACTTTAATTGGTCAAGAGCTTGCTGGCATGCAGATGTCCAAGGCAGGGGTTCATGCACATCTTTAGTGGTCAAGTAAAGAAGGGGTTTCGTTAGTAGGGAATAATTAGGCATCCAGTGCCGACAATAGGAAGTTATCTTAATGAACCTGCGTACTTCACGTTGGGTCTTAGGAACAGGCATATTAGTAACAGCAGCAATGCGTTCAGGTGTTAGTCTGCGACCATCCTTCAACAGTAGGTGACCTAAATAGGTGACCTTCTGTCGACAATATTCAAATTTCGAAAGTGGCAACTCATGTCCATGGTATGCGAAATGCAACAATAATTTAACTGTGGCTTCTTTGCAACCATTCTCAGTGTCCGAAGCAACAGGGAGTGCATAAACGTACTGCAACGGCACATTACCAGGAGGAAGCTCCAAAGAATCCAATTGAGCTTTCCCAGCTTGGCTATAAATACTTGGACTTTCTGTATAACCTTGTGGAGCATGGCAAAATCTAAAGCTCTGACCAGCTATTGCAAATCCAAACAAATATCTGCTATCTGTATGGATTGGTATGCTGAAGAAAGCATTCTTTAAATTGATCACTGAAAATAATTTTCCTGACGGGGAATCATTGTCAAGATCGTGTTAATGTCTGGGACCACTGGGAACTGGGGAACCACTATTTTGTTTACCTCTGAAAGGTCCATTACAAAACTGTAAACATCAGGATGGGCATCAGAAGAGTCCAAGTGTGTCTTTTTAAGATTAGGAAGAATAGGGCTATTAAACACATTCGCCACTGTCTCTTCAAACACACCAGACTTAATCAAATCCTGAATTATTTGTAATAAGGCCTTTTCTCCTGCCTGCGAGATCTTGTACTGGGGAATGCGTGGCAATTTGGTGTTGCCCCTTATCTGGATGAAGACCGGTGGTATCTGGAGCAACCCCACATCTGTGTCCCCTGCAGCTCACAATGTGCGTGGTACGTTCTTGAACTCTGCGGGGAGGGGAGCATCTTTTGCGAAGCATTGCTTTGCACGGACTACCTGTGGTCCAATAGTCAGGTATACACCATCAGGAGAACAAAATATTGTCACATGTAACCTTTTTAACAAATCCAATTCCAACAAATTCTCCCCACAATTGGACATCAATAAAAATGGTGAATCAACCGTGAAGGGGCCAATAGTCAAAGCAAGAGGTTTGAAAATAGGACTAACAACTGGCATGCCTGAAAAGCCTACTGACACATTATTTTGGCCAGACAGAGCTGCCCCCGAGACCAGTGAATGGGAAACAGAGCTATTCATAGCCCCTGTATCAACTAAAAATGTCTTGGTCGTAACCTGCAAATCCGCCTTAACATTGTGTCCGTGCTGATCTACAGCCACAGGAACTGGTCCCTCACACTGTCCCTGGCTGTCCTAGCTATGGGACAACCCCATCACCTCATCCATGTCACAGTCATAATGATAGTATTGTCGGCCTGTGATTTGACCACAATCTCAGTATGTCGAGCTGAAGTAGAAACTCCAACATGGTTCCCCTGCTGCAAAGTCTGCAGCTCTGGAAGTAACACCACATTCTCTCCCCTATGCATAACATATAATCAAGTGGTCAACTGGATAAAAAACCCATAAAGATAACAAATAATTTAAAAGTGCTTTGTCGCTATTTAAGAACTCAGAAAATATGTCCTCATTTTAGTTTTTTAGAGCACTAACCATCATTTCTATACAAATAATACCCTCTCATTTCTATAATTTCTAAAGGAAATGCTTTAGGTATTACATCAAGATGACGTCAGGCGTGCCACACTTTTGTAATAAATATAGATTGTTAGCAATCTAGTTGTTCATTAGGATACTGTTGGGAGGCAGAGGTCAGGGGAACGGACTCGGAAAGTTGAAGGCAGGTAGGAGGGTGCAGAGGTAATAATTTGACCACACTGGGCAGGCTGGAAGGTCAGTGACAGCACAACATGGAGGGCAGTGGAAAGGGGGGCATGGGCAACATCCAACAATGCAATACAGGCAAGAGAGGCTGTGGCAATATAATCGGCCATTGAGGGCAGAAGGAAGAGGCAGTGGTAGTACAACCATACATGCCAACAGAGACGATTCAGGCAGGAAACACCCAATGTTTTTGAGCCCAAAAGGGATTTATTTTATCTGTCTCATGTCTACAATCTCCTCTTTTTCTATGCATGTCAATGGAAAAATCAATTCCCCATTTTTTTTCTTCAAAATCTCCCTTTTACCAGGTTCAAAATGTTAGCAAGTATAGTACATTGGGTCATGGAAGGCAGGAGGAATTGGGGTAGGGACATGGACTCGGATAACAGAGGACAGGAGGGACATGGATAGGTGCACCTAACTGACCTTACAGGGCAGGCATCAGGGTTTGCAGCAGCACAATACACAACACAGGGCATGCGGGATGGCAGTACAGCACAATAAACCATGGAAAGCAATAGGGAGGGGACTGGAACATGCACCGGGATAGAAGAGAACAGAGGGGAAAGAGGCATTGGCAGCAAGCTGACCATACTGGACAGACAGGAGAGAAAGCTGCGGCATAACGGACCATAAGGGGCAAGAGGGAGGGATTAGGGGCATGACAATGGAAAAAACAAGCCAGAAGGGAGGAAATAGGGTTCTGCGCATAAAAAGGGAGGGCAGGGGGCAAGGGGGCAAGGCAGGAGCAGCAAGCTGACCATGGAGGTGAAGCAGGTTGGGCACTAGAAGCAGAACACACCATGGAGGGCAACAGTGAGACTACAATGGCATACCCAAAGACCATGAAGGGAAGGTGAGAGGTGATCAGGGGCAGCTAGCAGACAACACAGGGAAGGTAGAAGGGGCAGTGGCAGCACAGAAGACCATACATGACAAACAAGAGGGTTAGTGGCAGTACAATTTGGCCTTGATAGGCAAGAAGGAGGGTCCTGGGGCATGCACAAAGGATCATGAAGGTTACAAGAGAGGGGTAGGATCTGGTCACAGACAAGAGAGTTCAGGGGAAGGAGCCTCACAACAGACCAAGTGGGGCAGGCAGGAGGAGCAGTTGCAGCACAACAGACCAGGGAGGGCAGGAGGATGTGGCAGAAAAATGGACCATGGAAGACAGGAGGAAGGAGATAGGGGCATGGAATTTGGACAAGCAGGGTGGAGGTGGCAGGGAGAGGTTACAGTCATCTGACAATGCTAGCAGGTGGGAGGCGAGTGGCAGTTCAAGAGAAAATTCAGAGTAGATAGGAGGGGCAGCTCTATGGAACATGGTGGCCAAAAAGGACGGATCAGGGTGCATGCACACAGACATCAGAGGGCAGGGGAAAGGAGAGATGGGGCAGTAAGCTAAGCACAGAGGTTAAGCAGGAGAGCAATTATGGGCAGGAGTGCCCTGGGACATCATGCTAAATGGAGGGCAGTGACAGCATATCAGACCGTGCATGACAGGAGGGAGGTGGCTAGTGCATGGATTCAGACAATAGACGATGGTAGAAAGTGGATGGTGCAGCAAGCTAACTGTTCAGAGAAGGTGAGAAGGCCAGTGAAAGAACAACGGCCACACAGGGTTGTAAGGAGGGAGCAGGGGCATGGCTTTGGACAATGGATGGCAAGGAAGAGGGGAGGCAGGAGCAGCAAGCTTGGGTGGAGGGCAGCACAATGCCAGGCCAGGCCCTGCTTCCAACCCCCACCATCCATTGTGATAGGCACCTAAAAAACAAAGATTACAGGGACGTTATAGTTAAACTTAGATTTCACTCGTACAAAACCACTGAAATTTAGCAGTTATAGTTACCTGAGCTAACTATAATTTACACCACACGAATGCACTGCTCATGACCTCAGACATTACATCATTCATGACATTGACAGTGACATCACTCAAGACATTGCTCATGACATCTCAAATGAGCTGTGAATGGAATGGAACTATAATCACTAGAACTTTATTTTGGGATAGTGTGTGTATATTAACACCCTTTTTCATTTATTTTCTTTTGTGTAAGAACCTCTGTAATATGCAACGTTAATGTAGTAGTCCATTGTTTAAGTTAATGCTTACAATCGCAAGTATATTTAATATGATCAAGTCATGTTGACGAACATACAGGTATGGCGGTCACGGGGCAAGATATGCTGAAATTACATTGTGTGCATAATAACAATTGTTGTCTTTTCTTTATGGTATGAATTCCTAAATTTTCACATCCAGGCCAATATGGCAGCCAGCTTTTCGGTAAATGTAATATGTAGTCCGTTGTTAATGTTGGCAACTGAAGCCTTTTCTACATTTAAATAAGGAAGCTACAATGATGTCTTGTATCGTGATCAAGGTTCGGACAAGCCGAAATGCATGGATCACGCCCTTTCTAGATTAAATACTTCTAAACTACAACCTGAGTGCTGATTCCTTCCTTGTAAGAGTGAGAGGAGATTGAATATTTATATATATATATATATATATATATATATATATATATATATATATATATATATATAAATATATATATATATATATATATATATATATGTATATATATATATATATATATATATATATATATATGAACCACCGCTCCAAAGGATACCGCAGGTCGCAGCACCCTCACGGAGAAAAACGGACAACAACCTTGGGTAGCGTAAACAGTGTCTCTTTATTTTCTTTTCTTTATAAAGTGCAGCAGAAGTGCCATAGACCGGACGCGTTTCGGCGACCCTGTCGCCTTGTTCACCGGAATTAACGAGTATTTGCCATTACACACCAAACAAGTTTAAAAAATGGCAATTCACCAATCATAGCACTTGATTCTGTACCACGTGACCACATTGTCCAATTTAGTAAACATGATAGACAGACTGTTTCCAAACACGGTGTTTTAGATCTAAATGCCTGAAACTAATGGCCATTGATTCTAACAGTTCAAATACAGTTTTGTATACGCCAAAGTTTCAGTTCTCATTGAGAAACCACCTGATTCTGACCTTTGTATATCTCAATAATATTATACCAATATACAATTTTTATCAGTACAAATACTTTATAAGATTGTCATAGACATCACGTGTTCTCAGAACTATGTACATATATACTAACAAACAGTCCATCTGAATAATCTAAAAAGATGCATATGTATTTTCACTGGTTAAAAAATCAGAAAAAGTGCTAAAGTGTCCATAAAGTGCAAAGTGTAAAGTGCATATCTTCTATGTGCAAAATACAATAGATTCCCCAGCCGGGGAATCTAATACAGGAAAGAACTATGTATATATATATATATATATATATATATAATATATATATATATATATATATATATATATATATATATATATATATATATACCTCTCTTGATCTTTTTCTGCCCCTCTCTTGCCTCTTTCTGCACTTCTCATGCCTCTTTTTGCACTTCTCTAGCCTCCTTCTGCACTCATCTTGCCATTTTCTACACCTCTCTTGCCCTTTCTGCACGTCTCTTGCCTCTTTCTGTACCTCTCTTGCCTCTTTCTGCACTTCTCTTGCTTATTTCTGCAGATCACTCTCTTCTTTCTGCACTTCTCTTGCCTCTTTCTGCACCTCTCTTGCCTCTTTCTGCACTTATCTTGCTTTTTTCTGTAGCTCACTTTCATCTTTCTCCACCTATCTTGCCTTTCTCTGTACCTCTCCTGCCTCTTTCTGTACCTCTCTTGCTCTTTCTGCATCTCTCTTGCCTCTTTCTGCAGCTCACTCTTTTTTCGCACCTCTCTTGCTTCTTTCTGCACCTCTCTTTCCTTTTTCTGCAGCTCACTCTCTTCTTTCAGTACCTCTCTTGCCTCTTTATGCACCTCTCTTACCTCTTTCTGCACTTCTCTTCCCAAATTCTGCAGCTCACTCTCTTCTATCAGCACCTATCTTGACTTTATGTACCTCTCTTGCCTTTTTCAGCACCTCTCTTGCCTCTTTCTGCATCTCTATTGCCTCTTTCGGCACCTCTCTTGCCTCTTTCGGCATTTCTCTTGCCTCTTTCTGCAGCTCACTCTTTTTTTGCACTTCTCTTGCTTCTTTCTGCACCTATCTTCCCTTTTTCTGCAGCTCACTCTCTTCTTCCTGCACCTCTCTTGCCTCTATCTATACCTCTCTTGCCTCTTTGGGCACCTCTCTTGCCTCTTTCTACATCTCTCTTTCCTCTTTCTGCAGCTCACTCTCTTTTTTCAGCACCTCTCTTGCCTCTTTATGCACCTCTATTGCCTGTTTCGGTGCCTCTATTACCTTTTTCTGCACCTCTCTTGCCTCTTTCTGCAACTTTCTTGCCTCTATCTGCACCTCTCTTGGCTTTCTATTCCACTCTTGCCTCTTTCTGCACCTCTTTTGCATCTTTCTGCACCTCACTTGCCTCTTTCTGCACCTCTCTTCCCTTTTTCTGCAGCTCACTCTCTTCTTTCAGCACCTCTCTTGCCTCTTTATGCACCTCTCTTGCCTGTTTCTGTGCCTCTATTACCCTTTTCTGCACCTCTCTTGCCTCTTTCTGCAACTTTCTTGCCTCTATCTGCACCTCTCTTGGCTTTCTATTCCACTCTTGCCTCTTTCTGCACCTCTTTTGAATCTTTCTGCACCTCACTTGCCTCTTTCTGTACCTCTCTTGCTTTTTGCTGCACCTCTCTTACCTTTTTCTGCACTTCTATTCCCTAATTCTGCAGCTCACTCTCTTCTATCGGCACCTCTCTTGACTTTCTGTACCTCTCTTGCCTCTTTCTGCACATATCTTGTCTCTTTCTGCACCTCTGTTGCCTCTTTCTGTACCTCTCTTGCCTCTTTCGGCACCTCTCTTGACTCTTTATGCACCTCTCTTGCCTCTTTCTGCATCTCTCTTGCCTCTTTCTGTAGCTCACTAATTTTTTTGCACCACCCTTGCCTCTTTCTGCACCTCACTTCCCTTTTTCTGCAGCTCACTCTTCTTCCTGCACCTCTCTTGCCTCTTTATGCACCTCTCTTGCCTGTTTCAGTGCCTTTCTTGCCCTTTTCTGTACCTCTCTTGCCTCTTTCTGAACCGCTCTTGCCTCTTTCTGCTTCTACCCTCTTCTTTCTGCACCGTTCTTACCTCTTTCTGCACTTCTCTTCCCTAATTCTGCAGCTCACTCTCTTCTATCAGCACCTCCCTTGACTTTCTGTACCTCTCTTGCCTCTTTCTTCATATCTCTTGTCTCTTTCTGCATCTCTGTTGCCTCTTTCTGTACCTCTCTTGCCTCTTTCAGCACCTCTCTTGCCTCTTTCTGTACCTCTCTTGACTCTTTCTGCATCTCTCTTGCCTCTTTCTGCAGCTCGCTCTTCTTCCTGCACCTCTCTTGCCTCTGTCTATATCTCTCCTGCCTCTTTCTGCATCTCACCCTCTTCTTTCTGTACCCCCCTTGCCTCTTTCTGTACCCCTCTTGCCTCTTTCTGCACATCTCTTGCCTCTTTCTGAACCTCTCTTGCCTCTTTCTGCATCTCACCCTCTTCTTTCTGCACCTCTCTTACCTCTTTCTGCACTTCTCTTCCCTAATTCAGCAGCTCAATCTCTTCTATCAGTACCTCTCTTGACTTTCTGTACCTCTCTTGCCTCTTTTGGTACCTCTCTTGCCTCTTTCAGCACCTCTCTTGCCTCTTTCTGCATCTATCTTGCCTCTTTCTGCACCTCACTCTTTTTTTGCACCTCTCTTGCCTCTATCTGCACCTCTCTTCCCTTTTTCTGCAGCTCACTCTCTTCTTCCTGCACCTCTCTTGCCTCTGTCTATACCTCTCTTGCCTCTTTGGACACCTCTCTTGCCTCTGTCTATACATCTCTTGCCTCTTTGGGCACCTCTCTTGCCTCTTTCTGCACCTCTCTTGCCTCTTTCTACATCTCTCTTGCCTCTTTCTGCAGCTCACTCTCCTTTTTGCACCTCTATTGCCTCTTTCTGCACCTCTCTTCCCTTATTCTGCAGCTCACTCTTTTCTTTTTGTACCTCTCTTGCCTCTTTATGCACCTCTCTTGCCTCTATCTATACCTCTCTTGGCTTTCTATCCCACTCTTGCCTCTTTTTGCACCTCTCTTGCCTCTTTCTGTACCTTACTCTCTTCTTTCTGTACCTCTCTTCCATCTTTCTGCACCTCACTTGCCTCTTTCTGTAGCGCACTCATTTTTTTGCACCTCTCTTACCTCTTTCTGCACCTCTCTTCCCTTTTTCTGCAGCTCACTCTTCTTCCTGCACCTCTCTTGGTCTCTTTATGCACCTCTCTTGCCTTTTTCTGCACCTCTCTTGCCTCTGTCTGAACCTCTCTTGCCTCTTTCTGCATATCGCCCTCTTTTTTCTACACCTCTCTTACCTCTTTCTGCACTTCTCTTTCCTAATTCTGGAGCTCACTCTCTTCTATCAGCACCTCTCGTGACTTTCTGTACCTCTCTTGCCTCTTTCTGCATATCTCTTGTCTCTTTCTGCATCTCTGTTGCCTCTTTCGGCACCTCTCTTGCATCTTTCTGCACCTCTCTTGCCTCTTTCTGCACCTCTTTTGCATCTTTCTGCACCTCACTTGCCTCTTTCTGCACCTCTCTTGCCTCTTTCTGCACTTATCTTGCTTTTTTCTGTAGCTCACTTTCATCTTTCTCCACCTATCTTGCCTTTCTCTGTACCTCTCCTGCCTCTTTCTGCACCTCTCTTGTTCTTTCTGCATCTCTCTTGCCTCTTTCTGCAGCTCACTCTTTTTTTGCACTTCTCTTGCTTCTTTCTGCACCTATCTTCCCTTTTTCTGCAGCTCACTCTCTTCTTCTTGCACCTCTCTTGCCTCTATCTATACCTCTCTTGCCTCTTTGGGCACCTCTCTTGCCTCTTTCTACATCTCTCTTTCCTCTTTCTGTAGCTCACTCCCCTTTTTGCACCTCTCTTGTCTCTTTCTGCACCTCTCTTCCCTTTTTCTGCAGCTCACTCTCTTTTTTCAGCACCTCTCTTGCCTCTTTATGCACCTCTATTGCCTGTTTCTGTGCCTCTATTACCTTTTTCTGCAACTCTCTTGCCTCTTTCTGCAACTTTCTTGCCTCTATCTGCACCTCTCTTGGCTTTCTATTCCACTCTTGCCTCTTTCTGCACCTCTTTTGCATCTTTCTGCACCTCACTTGCCTCTTTCTGCACCTCTCTTCCCTTTTTCTGCAGCTCACTCTCTTCTTTCAGCACCTCTCTTGCCTCTTTATGCACCTCTCTTGCCTGTTTCTGTGCCTCTATTACCTTTTTCTGCACCTCTCTTGCCTCTTTCTGTACCTCTCTTGGCTCTTTCGGCACCTCTCTTGACTCTTTATGCACCTCTCTTGCCTCTTTCTGCATCTCTTGCCTCTTTCTGTAGCTCACTCATTTTTTTGCACCACCCTTGCCTCTTTCTGCACCTCACTTCCCTTTTTCTGCAGCTCACTCTTCTTCCTGCACCTCTCTTGCCTCTTTATGCACCTCTCTTGCCTGTTTCAGTGCCTTTCTTGCCTTTTTCTGTACCTCTCTTGCCTCTTTCTGAACCGCTCTTGCCTCTTTCTGCTTCTACCCTCTTCTTTCTGCACCGCTCTTACCTCTTTCTGCACTTCTCTTCCCTAATTCTGCAGCTCACTCTCTTCTATCAGCACCTCCCTTGACTTTCTGTACCTCTCTTGCCTCTTTCTTCATATCTCTTGTCTCTTTCTGCATCTCTGTTGCCTCTTTCTGTACCTCTCTTGCCTCTTTCAGCACCTCTCTTGCCTCTTTCTGTACCTCTCTTGACTCTTTCTGCATCTCTCTTGCCTCTTTCTGCAGCTCGCTCTTCTTCCTGCACCTCTCTTGCCTCTGTCTATATCTCTCCTGCCTCTTTCTGCATCTCACCCTCTTCTTTCTGTACCCCCCTTGCCTCTTTCTGTACCCCTCTTGCCTCTTTCTGCACATCTCTTGCCTCTTTCTGAACCTCTCTTGCCTCTTTCTGCATCTCACCCTCTTCTTTCTGCACCTCTCTTACCTCTTTCTGCACTTCTCTTCCCTAATTCAGCAGCTCAATCTCTTCTATCAGTACCTCTCTTGACTTTCTGTACCTCTCTTGCCTCTTTTGGTACCTCTCTTGCCTCTTTCAGCACCTCTCTTGCCTCTTTCTGCATCTATCTTGCCTCTTTCTGCACCTCACTCTTTTTTTGCACCTCTCTTGCCTCTATCTGCACCTCTCTTCCCTTTTTCTGCAGCTCACTCTCTTCTTCCTGCACCTCTCTTGCCTCTGTCTATACATCTCTTGCCTCTTTGGGCACCTCTCTTGCCTCTTTCTGCACCTCTCTTGCCTCTTTCTACATCTCTCTTGCCTCTTTCTGCAGCTCACTCTCCTTTTTGCACCTCTATTGCCTCTTTCTGCACCTCTCTTCCCTTATTCTGCAGCTCACTCTTTTCTTTTTGTACCTCTCTTGCCTCTTTATGCACCTCTCTTGCCTCTATCTATACCTCTCTTGGCTTTCTATTCCACTCTTGCCTCTTTTTGCACCTCTCTTGCCTCTTTCTGTACCTTACTCTCTTCTTTCTGTACCTCTCTTCCATCTTTCTGCACCTCACTTGCCTCTTTCTGTAGCGCACTCATTTTTTTGCACCTCTCTTACCTCTTTCTGCACCTCTCTTCCCTTTTTCTGCAGCTCACTCTTCTTCCTGCACCTCTCTTGGTCTCTTTATGCACCTCTCTTGCCTTTTTCTGCACCTCTCTTGCCTCTGTCTGAACCTCTCTTGCCTCTTTCTGCATATCGCCCTCTTTTTTCTACACCTCTCTTACCTCTTTCTGCACTTCTCTTTCCTAATTCTGGAGCTCACTCTCTTCTATCAGCACCTCTCGTGACTTTCTGTACCTCTCTTGCCTCTTTCTGCATATCTCTTGTCTCTTTCTGCATCTCTGTTGCCTCTTTCGGCACCTCTCTTGCATCTTTCTGCACCTCTCTTGCCTCTTTCTGCACCTCTTTTGCATCTTTCTGCACCTCACTTGCCTCTTTCTGCACCTCTCTTGCCTCTTTCTGCACTTATCTTGCTTTTTTCTGTAGCTCACTTTCATCTTTCTCCACCTATCTTGCCTTTCTCTGTACCTCTCCTGCCTCTTTCTGCACCTCTCTTGCTCTTTCTGCATCTCTCTTGCCTCTTTCTGCAGCTCACTCTTTTTTTGCACTTCTCTTGCTTCTTTCTGCACCTATCTTCCCTTTTTCTGCAGCTCACTCTCTTCTTCCTGCACCTCTCTTGCCTCTATCTATACCTCTCTTGCCTCTTTGGGCACCTCTCTTGCCTCTTTCTACATCTCTCTTTCCTCTTTCTGTAGCTCACTCTCCTTTTTGCACCTCTCTTGTCTCTTTCTGCACCTCTCTTCCCTTTTTCTGCAGCTCACTCTCTTTTTTCAGCACCTCTCTTGCCTCTTTATGCACCTCTATTGCCTGTTTCTGTGCCTCTATTACCTTTTTCTGCAACTCTCTTGCCTCTTTCTGCAACTTTCTTGCCTCTATCTGCACCTCTCTTGGCTTTCTATTCCACTCTTGCCTCTTTCTGCACCTCTTTTGCATCTTTCTGCACCTCACTTGCCTCTTTCTGCACCTCTCTTCCCTTTTTCTGCAGCTCACTCTCTTCTTTCAGCACCTCTCTTGCCTCTTTATGCACCTCTCTTGCCTGTTTCTGTGCCTCTATTACCTTTTTCTGCACCTCTCTTGCCTCTTTCTGTACCTCTCTTGCCTCTTTCGGCACCTCTCTTGACTCTTTATGCACCTCTCTTGCCTCTTTCTGCATCTCTCTTGCCTCTTTCTGTAGCTCACTCATTTTTTTGCACCACCCTTGCCTCTTTCTGCACCTCACTTCCCTTTTTCTGCAGCTCACTCTTCTTCCTGCACCTCTCTTGCCTCTTTATGCACCTCTCTTGCCTGTTTCAGTGCCTTTCTTGCCTTTTTCTGTACCTCTCTTGCCTCTTTCTGAACCGCTCTTGCCTCTTTCTGCTTCTACCCTCTTCTTTCTGCACCGCTCTTACCTCTTTCTGCACTTCTCTTCCCTAATTCTGCAGCTCACTCTCTTCTATCAGCACCTCCCTTGACTTTCTGTACCTCTCTTGCCTCTTTCTTCATATCTCTTGTCTCTTTCTGCATCTCTGTTGCCTCTTTCTGTACCTCTCTTGCCTCTTTCAGCACCTCTCTTGCCTCTTTCTGTACCTCTCTTGACTCTTTCTGCATCTCTCTTGCCTCTTTCTGCAGCTCGCTCTTCTTCCTGCACCTCTCTTGCCTCTGTCTATATCTCTCCTGCCTCTTTCTGCATCTCACCCTCTTCTTTCTGTACCCCCCTTGCCTCTTTCTGTACCCCTCTTGCCTCTTTCTGCGCATCTCTTGCCTCTTTCTGAACCTCTCTTGCCTCTTTCTGCATCTCACCCTCTTCTTTCTGCACCTCTCTTACCTCTTTCTGCACTTCTCTTCCCTAATTCAGCAGCTCAATCTCTTCTATCAGTACCTCTCTTGACTTTCTGTACCTCTCTTGCCTCTTTTGGTACCTCTCTTGCCTCTTTCAGCACCTCTCTTGCCTCTTTCTGCATCTATCTTGCCTCTTTCTGCACCTCACTCTTTTTTTGCACCTCTCTTGCCTCTATCTGCACCTCTCTTCCCTTTTTCTGCAGCTCACTCTCTTCTTCCTGCACCTCTCTTGCCTCTGTCTATACCTCTCTTGCCTCTTTGGGCACCTCTCTTGCCTCTTTCTGCACCTCTCTTGCCTCTTTCTACATCTCTCTTGCCTCTTTCTGCAGCTCACTCTCCTTTTTGCACCTCTATTGCCTCTTTCTGCACCTCTCTTCCCTTTTTCTGCAGCTCACTCTTTTCTTTCTGTACCTCTCTTGCCTCTTTATGCACCTCTCTTGCCTCTATCTATACCTCTCTTGGCTTTCTATTCCACTCTTGCCTCTTTTTGCACCTCTCTTGCCTCTTTCTGTACCTTACTCTCTTCTTTCTGTACCTCTCTTCCATCTTTCTGCACCTCACTTGCCTCTTTCTGTAGCGCACTCATTTTTTTGCACCTCTCTTACCTCTTTCTGCACCTCTCTTCCCTTTTTCTGCAGCTCACTCTTCTTCCTGCACCTCTCTTGGTCTCTTTATGCACCTCTCTTGCCTTTTTCTGCACCTCTCTTGCCTCTGTCTGAACCTCTCTTGCCTCTTTCTGCATCTCGCCCTCTTCTTTCTACACCTCTCTTACCTCTTTCTGCACTTCTCTTTCCTAATTCTGGAGCTCACTCTCTTCTATCAGCACCTCTCGTGACTTTCTGTACCTCTCTTGCCTCTTTCTGCATATCTCTTGTCTCTTTCTGCATCTCTGTTGCCTCTTTCGGCACCTCTCTTGCATCTTTCTGCACCTCTCTTGCCTCTTTCTGCACCTCTTTTGCATCTTTCTGCACCTCACTTGCCTCTTTCTGCACCTCTCTTGCCTCTTTCTGCACTTATCTTGCTTTTTTCTGTAGCTCACTTTCATCTTTCTCCACCTATCTTGCCTTTCTCTGTACCTCTCCTGCCTCTTTCTGCACCTCTCTTGCTCTTTCTGCATCTCTCTTGCCTCTTTCTGCAGCTCACTCTTTTTTTGCACTTCTCTTGCTTCTTTCTGCACCTATCTTCCCTTCTTCTGCAGCTCACTCTCTTCTTCCTGCACCTCTCTTGCCTCTATCTATACCTCTCTTGCCTCTTTGGGCACCTCTCTTGCCTCTTTCTACATCTCTCTTTCCTCTTTCTGTAGCTCACTCTCCTTTTTGCACCTCTCTTGTCTCTTTCTGCACCTCTCTTCCCTTTTTCTGCAGCTCACTCTCTTTTTTCAGCACCTCTCTTGCCTCTTTATGCACCTCTATTGCCTGTTTCTGTGCCTCTATTACCTTTTTCTGCAACTCTCTTGCCTCTTTCTGCAACTTTCTTGCCTCTATCTGCACCTCTCTTGGCTTTCTATTCCACTCTTGCCTCTTTCTGCACCTCTTTTGCATCTTTCTGCACCTCACTTGCCTCTTTCTGCACCTCTCTTCCCTTTTTCTGCAGCTCACTCTCTTCTTTCAGCACCTCTCTTGCCTCTTTATGCACCTCTCTTGCCTGTTTCTGTGCCTCTATTACCTTTTTCTGCACCTCTCTTGCCTCTTTCTGCAACTTTCTTGCCTCTATCTGCACCTCTCTTGGCTTTCTATTCCACTCTTGCCTCTTTCTGCACCTCTTTTGCATCTTTCTGCACCTCACTTGCCTCTTTCTGTACCTCTCTTGCTTTTTGCTGCACCTCTCTTACCTTTTTCTGCACTTCTATTCCCTAATTCTGCAGCTCACTCTCTTCTATCGGCACCTCTCTTGACTTTCTGTACCTCTCTTGCCTCTTTCTGCACATATCTTGTCTCTTTCTGCACCTCTGTTGCCTCTTTCTGTACCTCTCTTGCCTCTTTCAGCACCTCTCTTGACTCTTTATGCACCTCTCTTGCCTCTTTCTGCATCTCTCTTGCCTCTTTCTGTAGCTCACTAAGTTTTTTTGCACCACCCTTGCCTCTTTCTGCACCTCACTTCCCTTTTTCTGCAGCTCACTCTTCTTCCTGCACCTCTCTTGCCTCTTTATGCACCTCTCTTGCATGTTTCAGTGCCTTTCTTGCCTTTTTCTGTACCTCTCTTGCCTCTTTCTGAACCGCTCTTGCCTCTTTCTGCTTCTCACCCTCTTCTTTCTGCACCGCTCTTACCTCTTTCTGCACTTCTCTTCCCTAATTCTGAAGCTCACTCTCAAATCAAATCAAATCAAAAAAAGCTTTATTCGATTTTCAAGAAATCATAAAAGCATACAAATAAAATTTATACAAACAATATAAAGGAATATTCATATTGACAAAGTTTCAGAGAAAATTTCTTCCAGGAGTCATAAAACACGGAAATAGAATCTCTACATAAAGAATATATAAAATATTAATGAAATATTAATGAAATACATGATTTCAAAAATAGATAATACATTTCTCCAAGGGTGAGAGTCTAATTCAGTACTAAAGCGCAAGACATCATTTTGCCCTGGTCTGTTTACGCGGCCCATAACAGTTTAACTCATAGTATTTCTAAATTTCACCACTGCCATTAAAAAACGAGAGACAACAAAGATAACATTCACATCTTCTAGGTGCAATAATTTTGAAAATGCAAGTTTACATGTTCTTATTCCTAACCGTTTAAGTAAGGGTAAAAGGAATAATTTCCTCGGGCTAATATACAGTTTACAGAAGAACATAATATGTATGTTACTCTGTATAGAGTGGTCATCACATGGGCATATTAGCTTCGATGAGGCCCAGTCGTTCTGTTTTGGCAAAGTGACCAAACGAAAGAAGATCCCTAGGCGCAGCCTAGTTAAGAGGAAACGAGCATAGGTTGCATTTTCAATCCCTAGATACAGTTGCAAACCTTCCGTTGGGGTAATTTGCTGATAGGTTAGGATATTATCATTGTGTTTCTTAGTGTCCCATCGTACGCTCTCTAAGTGTGTGAATAATAATTTTTTAAGGGCAGATCTAGTCAGGGTTTGTGTAGACTCTGGTTCGTCATAAAATTCCGGATGTCCAATATTAGAAAACATCGTTTGAACATATCGCAACCATTTGACTTTTGATACCCCATCCAAGGCCATACAGTCTTTAATGAGGTTTCTATTCAATTTGCAATGTTCTGTGGTCCAGATCTTATGCCAGAGCAAACAGGGTGATATTTTTATGGTATCGCTGAGGTATTTGACACCGACCTCAATGTGGGTCATAAATGTCGACGTAGTTTTTGGCACACCTAATAGGTAACAAATAAAGGTGTTCTCACGTGTTTGAATTGAGGACACATTCTCGACACCCCATATACCTGCGCCATATGTGGCTGTAGCTATACACTTTGCCTGGTAAATCTGCAACATTTCTCTAGTGGGTTTACCCCCGATTTTTGCAGCAAAGGTTCTTAGAGCGCCTATAGCGCGAGCAAAGGCAAGATTCCTGGCTGACACTGCATGTTTCCACCTACCCCACCTATCAAACACAATGCCCAAATAGCAAAAAGAGTCTGTAACTGCAATCCTTTGCTGGTCTAAGTATATTGTACATGCTGGTCTATTTTTCTTTTGGGAGCAGGGCATGGAGAAAGTTTTGGATATGTTCACCTTTAAATTTCTTTTACCCATAAAAGATGAAAATTCATTTACAGCCTTCTGCAGACCTACTTTGGTTCTAGACATGATGGCCGCGTCATCGGCGTATAAAAGAATGGGTATGGGCCTTCCATTTACAGTAGGGAAATCGCTTGACAGAGTTGTTAGACTGTCGGCGATAGAGTTTATATACAATGTGAAAAGCAAGGGGGCAAGTATGCAGCCCTGCCTAACCCCTCTGTTTATGGGAAATTTCTGTGAACATTGCCCCTGGGTCCCGAACCTGACTCTGGCCCCTGCCTCTCTGTATAATTCTTTGATGAATGTGAGGATGATATGGTCCACCCCAATGTCTTCCAGTGTCGACCAAAGCAACGCATGGTCCACGCAATCAAATGCGGAGCTGAGGTCGACAAAGGTGACAAAGAGGTGCCCTTCTTTGGCCTGCGTATATTTAGAGACCAAAAGGGACAGGTTTAAGCATTGCTCCAATGTCCCCAGGCCCTTTCGGAACCCGTATTGGCACTCCGAAATAACCCTCTTCTCCTCTTCCCAGTGTTGGATCCTCTTAAGGACTATCCTTCCAGCTATTTTCATAAGGCCGTCCAATAAAGATATTGGACGATAGCAAGCAGGATCGTCCCTATTCCCCTTTTTAAAAATGGGTACTACGATCGCATCCGACCAGGTGGGGATGAAGCCACACTTATTTCCCATGTTTAATACATTGGTTAACAGGGGGACCCAAAAGTCTGGTTCTGATTTATAGACATCCACTGGTGTTAGATCCGGGCCTGGGGCTTTGCCTGATGGGCTTTCTCTGAGGGCATCTTCCACTTCTAATATAGTAAATACTAATTCAATGGGATAAGGAGATACTGGGGAGGCATTGGGTTTGTCATCCTGATTTATACTATCTATGAGGGAGATCCCCTTAGAAGGTTTCAAGGGATTACCCTGTGTCTTATTTGAATAAAGGTTGCCATAGTGTTCTACCCAGAGCTCAGCCGTTATCGCCACCTCTATGGAATTATCCCTGTCTTTTGAATTATACACGGATCTAATGACTTTCCAGAAAGCATTACTATCCTTAGACCTGGCTGCCTCCCCCAAAGATTCCCATGCCTCTTGCTTCAAAGTCGCCCGCCGTTGATTAATTGCCAGCTTGTAGTCACGTCTCGCTTGGCGAATTTGTACCCTATCTTTCGGGTCAGCAGACAAAGCTTTCTTTAGGTTTTTCAGCGTGGAAGTACATCCAGAGTCAAACCACCCTCGGGTCTGGGTCCCCTTGGGTTTGCAGTTTCTTGTCAGAGCATTCTTTATGTGGCGCTGAATGTTAGAGAAAGCAGCCATAAGGCTCTCTGCGTCCATGTCTTCCTGTAAGCAGGTAGATATGTCCATAGGACAAGCGGATATAAGATTACGGAGGAAGGATGCAGGATCCATTTTCTCCCACTTAATTACATACCCATTGGTTTTAGCTAGAGAAATCTCAATGTGGTGTGAGGGCCCACTGGATTCCTTTTCCTTGGTATCCATCAGATTAACCCCAAAAGTAATTGGATAGTGGTCAGTCATAGGGTCTTCCCCCGTTTCCCAGAAGGTTACAAAGTCTGGGTTGGTTGATGATATAAGGGCAAAGTCAATTGTGGATCCGCAGCCTCTGCCATTAAACGTAGGGGCAAAGGGGACCGGGGGGGAGCATACTTGATTAATAAAATTGAGATCAAAGGTAAAAATAACGTTATTAAGAAGGGACCCCACAGTGGAGTGGGAGAAGTGTAGGGGACCGTCCTCTCCTACATCTGATAGGCCGCACAAACCTAACTCAGATGACGGACAGACGGTGCAATTAAAGTCGCCCACCCACAATATTATGTGTTCCCCAGAGGCTTGATCTCTCATTTTATGGATGTGGTGGATCATGATATTCAAAGTTGATTCCACTTCGTTAGGCGGCAGGTTGTTGTAAAAATTCACAAGGATTACCTTTTGCGAATTACCCCATTTAAATGATGTGATTTGAAAGTATTGGTTAGATATGAATTTGCAAAGTTTGACATCCCCTATATTCGAAATATATGTGCACAGGCCCCCCTTATTGCGCCCCTGAACTGATGGCGCCGCTGGTGAATGGAGGGTTCGGTAACCTAGCATATGTACTTCCTCTATAAGCCATGACTCTTGTAGGCATATAATACCATGCTTCTGCACAATTTCTAGCCAAGGTTTATGGGTGATCTTACTAGCTAGGCCTGCTATATTCCAGGAAATGAGAGAGTGCATGGGTTTTCCAGTTTCCTTTGAATGTAGCTTTTGCCCACTGGTCCCCCTTGTACCTTTCAGGTCTCTCAAATGCATAGGATCTGCCTGTGTAATAACCTGAGCGGGGAGAGCATGCTCTTTAAATGATTTTAAGTCCGTCCCCTTGGTGCAAGAGACGTCGGGTGGGGGGTTTAGTTTTTCATTCCGAGTAGTCTCTGTTAGGGGATCTAGGACGTTGGTTTGAAGAGCAGCAACCCTGGTTCCCAGTCAATCCACCTGGTCGAGACAGTCAAACCTATTCCTCGTGGGCGCTCCTTCCCACCAGTTATTGGTTGGTTGCCAACCATCCCCATATCCTTTCCCTCTACGGTTGTGGACTAATGTCCATGTCCCAAATGGATCAATGGTCTGTTTTGGGGGGTAGAAAAAGGTTAAGGGTCTGGTGACGATGGAGTGGTCAGTTTCCTGGTTTTCCCATCTAGTGATATGTTGGGCTGTGTGGGGGTCTGCAAATGAAACCACTATGCAGTCTCCAGGGATAGACTTATTGGTACGACCCACCCATGGTACTCTCCTGGCCATTAAAACCCCTGTCCTACCGGGGTTAGGAGGCCGCCTATTTGTATTGAGCCAGTGAATCACCTTATTCTTTAGGGACCATTGGGTCTCCACAGAATGCGGGTCAAGTGGTGGTACACCAGCCAAGATGGCCACATAGGGGCCCGCTTCAGGAGGGAGATCAATATATCCCCCCCGGAAATTCTGACGACCATAGTGCTGGTTGGCTATGTGGTCAGTAGAGGGGACAGAGGTCTTGGTGGACTTAAAGGCAGCATTAGTGGTGGATTTAGGTGAAGTCTGGTTTACTGGGCATTTTGGCATTGGTATAGGGAGCCTTGGTATTATTGCAGGAGGAACATTTAGCTTAGACCGTGGTTTGGGTATTGGATTTGGTTTTGATAGTGGTAAAGGTAGGGGCAGGACCGGAGGTATTATTTGCAGGGGGGGGGGACTCGCATTGGGTAGAGGGGCCGGAAGAATTCCATCGTCCTCAACCTGGTTAATACCCTCGGTGATGTTAGGATAAGTTGATTCCAGATGTTTTAGGGTGAGGGTAGCCAGGGAGACTAGAGTCTTATCCATATCGAGTAAATTATTCTCGATACGCGAAAGTCTCAGTTCTAGAGGTGACAATAGTTGTTTTAATGTGGCCCAAACTTTTTTAAGGAAATCTTCGTCATCACCCCCCTTACTATTGCCCTTTCCGGTCTCAGTTTGTACGCTCTCCATTTGGCTCTCGCTATGTGTGGGGGAAAGCCCATGGGTGGGGACAGGGAGCACATCTAGTGCAATGTGCGCCTCGGCCCCCCCAGTTGGGTTATTATCCTGATTGGGCACTTGTGTGGTGTCCCCCACGATTGGTAGTGTTCGCCTTTTATTGAAAAACTGGAGCCTTGCACTTTTAGCTTTTTTACGGGCATAGGCAGTTCTTTTACGAGCATAGGCAGATCTAGTGCTATTTTTCTTTTGTGAAGTTGGACCGGCAAAATTTTTAACATGGCCAAAACAGTTGGCAAGATTAAGAGTGTCCGGGGGGTTACTCGCCATTCCTGCTCCAGGCCCACTGTCAGTTCCAGTGGGGGCTGTTCCCTCAAAGATTTTAGGAGATATAATGACCGGGGTGGGTATTGGCTCTAGCGGGAGAGGGGCCGGTAGGGGAACAGGATGAATATCAGCATGTATTAACAATGAGTGAGGGCAAGGCGGATGTTGTGGGGATACAGCTGACGCGATTTTCCCTAAGGAAGATTTTTTAGAATTTGCAAAGGTCTGAGAAAGCCTACGTGCGGCATCAAGCTCAAGTGACACCCTGGTCTGCAATTTGGTAATCTCATTATCAATTGCTAAATTTGTCTTTACAAGGAAATCATCTAATGTCCCGCTAGGCTTGCTGAGCCCCATAGCAGTTTTACTGCGACTCCCCCGGGTATTCATTATGTGTTTAAGTGTCAATCCCGGCAATGTACTTACTACTACAGTGGGGGACTAGTCAGGGCGCACGGTCCAGGGGGAGTGGGCCAGTCCAGTCCTCGGCCGTCCTCGAACGGCCTCAAACGGCCCAGTCTTTGCCCTGTCTTCGCCCGTGCTGCGTCCCGCGCTGCGGGAGGAGGTGCTTGTAATAAAGGGGGCGTGGGGGGCGGGCCAGCGGGGAGAGCGGACCGGAAGCTCTTCCGTGGTCTTGCAGGGACTTCTGGGAAATGAAGTCCCCGCACACTCGCAGCCCCGCTGAAGCCTCGCACCCCCAGCCGCCTTACCGCCTGGATAGGAGCCCCGCAGTCTCTGTGATCCCAGCCCCGGCGATGCGGCACCCGCGAAGCGGGTGCGGCGAGGCGTGGGTGCGCCGCTGCTGCTGCTCGAGGAACTGATGTGGGAAATAAATAGGAGGCTGATAAAAGGAGGGAAACCACTATGCCTCTCGGAGATTGCCGCTAGTTGAAGTGAGTGAAAGAAACACACGCTGGAGGCCCAGGACGCCTCTTAAGGAATCTCGTGGATGAGGGCGGGGGCGGGGGGCGGGCCAGCGGGGAGAGCGGACCGGAAGCTCTTCCGTGGTCTTGCAGGGACTTCTGGGAAATGAAGTCCCCGCACACTCGCAGCCCCGCTGAAGCCTCGCACCCCCCAGCCGCCTTACCGCCTGGATAGGAGCCCCGCAGTCTCTGTGATCCCAGCCCCGGCGATGCGGCACCCGCGAAGCGGGTGCGGCGAGGCGTGGGTGCGCCGCTGCTGCTGCTCGAGGAACTGATGTGGGAAATAAATAGGAGGCTGATAAAAGGAGGGAAACCACTATGCCTCTCGGAGATTGCCGCTAGTTGAAGTGAGTGAAAGAAACACACGCTGGAGGCCCAGGACGCCTCTTAAGGAATCTCGTGGATGAGGGCGGGGGCGGGGGGCGGGCCAGCGGGGAGAGCGGACCGGAAGCTCTTCCGTGGTCTTGCAGGGACTTCTGGGAAATGAAGTCCCCGCACACTCGCAGCCCCGCTGAAGCCTCGCACCCCCAGCCGCCTTACCGCCTGGATAGGAGCCCCGCAGTCTCTGTGATCCCAGCCCCGGCGATGCGGCACCCGCGAAGCGGGTGCGGCGAGGCGTGGGTGCGCCGCTGCTGCTGCTCGAGGAACTGATGTGGGAAATAAATAGGAGGCTGATAAAAGGAGGGAAACCACTATGCCTCTCGGAGATTGCCGCTAGTTGAAGTGAGTGAAAGAAACACACGCTGGAGGCCCAGGACGCCTCTTAAGGAATCTCGTGGATGAGGGCGGGGGCGGGGGGCGGGCCAGCGGGGAGAGCGGACCGGAAGCTCTTCCGTGGTCTTGCAGGGACTTCTGGGAAATGAAGTCCCCGCACACTCGCAGCCCCGCTGAAGCCTCGCACCCCCAGCCGCCTTACCGCCTGGATAGGAGCCCCGCAGTCTCTGTGATCCCAGCCCCGGCGATGCGGCACCCGCGAAGCGGGTGCGGCGAGGCGTGGGTGCGCCGCTGCTGCTGCTCGAGGAACTGATGTGGGAAATAAATAGGAGGCTGATAAAAGGAGGGAAACCACTATGCCTCTCGGAGATTGCCGCTAGTTGAAGTGATCAGCACCTCTCGTGACTTTCTGTACCTCTCTTGCCTCTTTCTGCATATCTCTTGTCTCTTTCTGCATCTTTCTGTACTTCTCTTGCTTCTTTCTACACCTTTCTTCCTGTTTCTGTACCTATCCTGCCTCTTTCTGTACCTTTCTTCCTCTTTCTGCACCTCACTTGCTTCTTACTGTACCTCTTACCTGTTTCTGCACCCCTCTTGCCTCTTTCTGCACAACTCTTGCGTCTTCCTGAACCTCTCCTGCCTCTTTCTGCATCTCACCCTCTTCTTTCTGTACCTCTCTTGCTTCTTTCCACACCCCTATTGCCTCTTTCTGAACCTCTCTTGCCTCTTTCTGCATCTCACCCTCTTCTTTCTGCATCTCTCTTGCCTCTTTATGCACTTCTCTTCCCTCTTTCTGCAGCTCACTCTCTTCTATCAGCACCTCCCTTGACTTTCTGCACATCTCTTGTCTCTTTCTGCACCTCTGTTGCCTCTGCCTATACCTCTCTTGCCTCTTTCTGTACCTCACTTGCCTCTTTCTGTGCTTTTCTTGCCTCTTTCTGCACCTCTCTTGCCTCTTTCTGCAGCTCACTCTCTTCTTTCTGCACCTCTATTGCCTCTTTCAGCATCTCTCTTGTCTCTTTCTGCACCTCTCTTGCCTCTTTCTGCTCTTCTCTTACCTCTTTCTGCACCTCACTTGCCTCTTTCTGTGCTTTCCTGTCTGTTTCTGCACCTCTCTCACCTCTTTCTGCACCTCTTATCTCTTTCTGCACTTCTCTTGCCTCTTTCTGCACTTCTCTTGCCTTTATCTGCACCCCTCCTGCTTCATTCTGCACCTCTCTTGCCTCTTTCAGCACCTGACTTGCCTCTTTATGCACCTCTCTTGCCTGTTTCTGCACCTCTATTGTCTTTTTCTACACATCTCTTGCCTCTTTCTGCACCTCTCTTGCCTCTATCTGTACCTCTCTTGGCTTTCTATTCCACTCTTGCCTCTTTTTGCACCTCTCTTGTCTCTTTCTGCACTTGTCTGTCCTCTATCTGTACTTCTCTTGCCTCTTTATAAACCTCCCTTGCCTCTTTCTGCACCTTACTCACATCTTTCTGTACCTCTCTTGCATCTTTCTGCACCTCTCTTCCCTCTTTCTGCAGCTCATTCTCATCTTTCTGTACCTCTCTTGCTTTTTTCTGCACATCTCGCCTCTTTCTGTACCTCTCTTGCCTCTTTCTGCACTTCTCTTGCTTCTTTCTGCACCTTTTCCTGTTTCTGCACCCATCCAGTCTCTCTCTGTACCTTTCTTCCTATTTCTGTACCTCTCTTGCCTCTTTCTGCACCTCTCTTGCCTCCTTCTGTTCTTCTCTTGCCTCTTTCTGCAACTCACTTGCCTCTTTCTGCACCTTTCTTCCTCTTTCTGTACCACTCTTGCATCTTTCTACACCTCTTACCTCTTTCTGCACCCCTTTTTCCTCTTTCTGCACGTCTTTTGCATCTTTCTGTACTTCTCTTGCTTCTTTCTACACCTTTCTTCCTGTTTCTGTACCTATCCTGCCTCTTTCTGTACCTTTCTTCCTCTTTCTGCACCTCACTTGCTTCTTACTGTACCTCTTACCTGTTTCTGCACCCCTCTTGCCTCTTTCTGCACGACTCTTGCGTCTTCCTGAACCTCTCCTGCCTCTTTCTGCATCTCACCCTCTTCTTTCTGCACCCCTATTGCCTCTTTCTGAACCTCTCTTGCCTCTTTCTGCATCTCACCCTCTTCTTTCTGCATCTCTCTTGCCTCTTTATGCACTTCTCTTCCCTCTTTCTGCAGCTCACTCTCTTCTATCAGCACCTCCCTTGACTTTCTGCACATCTCTTGTCTCTTTCTGCACCTCTGTTGCCTCTGCCTATACCTCTCTTGCCTCTTTCTGTACCTCACTTGCCTCTTACTGTGCTTTTCCTGCCTCTTTCTGCACCTCTCTTGCCTCTTTCTGCAGCTCACTCTCTTCTTTCTGCACCTCTATTGCCTCTTTCAGCATCTCTCTTGTCTCTTTCTGCACCTCTCTTGCCTTTTTCTGCTCTTCTCTTACCTCTTTCTGCACCTCACTTGCCTCTTTTTGTGCTTTCTTTTCTGTCTGTTTCTGCACCTCTCTCACCTCTTTCTGCACCTCTTATCTCTTTCTGCACTTCTCTTGCCTCTTTCTGCACTTCTCTTGCATTTATCTGCACCTCTCCTGCTTCATTCTGCACCTCTCTTGCCTCTTTCTGTACCTCTCTTGCCTCTATCTGTACCTTTCTTGGCTTTCTATTCCACTCTTGCCTCTTTTTGCACCTCTCTTGTCTCTTTCTGTACCTTACTCTCTTCTTTCTGTACCTCTCTTCCATCTTTCTGCACCTCACTTGCCTCTTTCTGTAGCGCACTCATTTTTTTGCACCTCTCTTACCTCTTTCTGCACCTCTCTTCCCTTTTTCTGCAGCTCACTCTTCTTCCTGCACCTCTCTTGCCTCTTTATGCACCTCTCTTGCCTTTTTCTACACATCTCTTGCCTCTTTCTGAACCTCTCTTGCCTCTTTCTTCATCTCACCCTCTTCTTTCTACACCTCTCTTACCTCTTTCTGCACTTCTCTTTCCTAATTCTGCAGCTCACTCTCTTCTATCAGCACCTCTCGTGACTTTCTGTACCTCTCTTGCCTCTTTCTGCATATCTCTTGTCTCTTTCTGCATCTCTGTTGCCTCTTTCGGCACCTCTCTTGCCTCTTTCTGCACCTCTCTTGCCTCTTTCTGCATCTCTCTAGCCTCTTTCTGCAGCTCACTCTTTTTTGCACCTCGTTTGCTTCTTTCTGCACCTCTCTTCCCTTTTTCTGCAGCTCACTGTTCTTCCTGTACCTCTCTTGCCTCTGTCTATACCTCTCTTGCCTCTTTCGGCACCTCTCTTGCCTCTTTCTGCACCTCTCTTGCCTCTTTCTGCATCTCTCTTGCCTCTTTCTGCAGCTCACTCTCCTTTTTGCACCTCTCTTGCCTCTTTTTGCTCCTCTCTTCCATTTGTCTGCAGCTCACTCTCTTCTTTCTGAACCTCTCTTACCTCTTTATGCACCTCTCTTGCCTGTTTCTGCACCTCTATTGTCTTTTTCTACACCTCTCTTGCCTCTTTCTGCACCTTTCTTGCCTCTTTCTGCACCTCTCTTGCCTCTATCTGTACCTTTCTTGGCTTTCTATTCCACTCTTGCCTCTTTTTGCACCTCTCTTGTCTCTTTCTGCACTTGTCTGCCCTCTATCTGTACTTCTCTTGCCTCTTTATAAACCTCCCTTGCCTCTTTCTGCACCTTACTCACATCTTTCTGTACCTCTCTTGCATCTTTCTGCACCTCACTTGCCTCTTTCTGCACTTCTCTTCCCTCTTTCTGCAGCTCATTCTCATCTTTCTGTACCTCTCTTGCTTTTTTCTGCACCTCTCGCCTCTTTCTGTACCTCTCTTGCCTCTTTCTGCACTTCTCTTGCTTCTTTCTGCACCTTTTCCTGTTTCTGCACCCATCCAGTCTCTCTCTGTACCTTTCTTCCTATTTCTGTACCTCTCTTGCCTCTTTCTGCACCTCTCTTGCCTCCTTCTGTTCTTCTCTTGCATCTTTCTGCAACTCACTTGCCTCTTTCTGCACCTTTCTTCCTCTTTCTGTACCACTCTTGCATCTTTCTACACCTCTTACCTCTTTCTGCACCCCTTTTTCTTCTTTCTGCACGTCTTTTGCATCTTTCTGTACTTCTCTTGCTTCTTTCTACACCTTTCTTCCTGTTTCTGTACCTATCCTGCCTCTTTCTGTACCTTTCTTCCTCTTTCTGCACCTCACTTGCTTCTTACTGTACCTCTTACCTGTTTCTGCACCCCTCTTGCCTCTTTCTGCACGACTCTTGCGTCTTCCTGAACCTCTCCTGCCTCTTTCTGCATCTAGCCCTCTTCTTTCTGTACCTCTCTTGCTTCTTTCCACACCCCTATTGCCTCTTTCTGAACCTCTCTTGCCTCTTTCTGCATCTCACCCTCTTCTTTCTGCATCTCTCTTGCCTCTTTATGCACTTATCTTCCCTCTTTCTGCAGCTCACTCTCTTCTATAAGCACCTCCCTTGACTTTCTGCACATCTCTTGTCTCTTTCTGCACCTCTGTTGCCTCTGCCTATACCTCTCTTGCCTCTTTCTGTACCTCACTTGCCTCTTTCTGTGCTTTTCTTGCCTCTTTCTGCACCTCTCTTGCCTCTTTCTGCAGCTCACTCTCTTCTTTCTGCACCTCTATTGCCTCTTTCAGCATCTCTCTTGTCTCTTTCTGCACCTCTCTTGCCTCTTTCTGCTCTTCTCTTACCTCTTCCTGCACCTCACTTGCCTCTTTCTGTGCTTTCCTGTCTGTTTCTGCACCTCTCTCACCTCTTTCTGCACCTCTTATCTCTTTCTGCACATCTCTTGCCTCTTTCTGCACTTCTCTTGCCTTTATCTGCACCTCTCCTGCTTCATTCTGCACCTCTCTTGCCTCTTTCAGCACCTGACTTGCCTATTTCTGCACCTCTCTTGCCTCTTTATGCACCTCTCATGCCTGTTTCTGCACCTCTATTGTCTTTTTCTACACATCTCTTGCCTCTTTCTGCACCTCTCTTGCCTCTATCTGTACCTCTCTTGGCTTTCTATTCCACTCTTGCCTCTTTTTGCACCTCTCTTGTCTCTTTCTGCACTTGTCTGCCCTCTATCTGTTCTTCTCTTGCCTCTTTCTGCAACTCACTTGCCTCTTTCTGCACCTTTCTTCCTCTTCCTGTACCACTCTTGCATCTTTCTATACCGCTTACCTCTTTCGGCACCCCTTTTTCTTCTTTCTGCACGTCTTTTGCATCTTTCTGTACTTCTCTTGCTTCTTTCTACACCTTTCTTCCTGTTTCTGTACCTATCCTGCCTCTTTCTGTACCTTTCTTCCTCTTTCTGCACCTCACTTGCTTCTTACTGTACCTCTTACCTGTTTCTGCACCCCTCTTGCCTCTGTCTGCACGACTCTTGCGTCTTCCTGAACCTCTCCTGCCTCTTTCTGCATCTCACCCTCTTCTTTCTGTACCTCTCTTGCTTCTTTCCACACCCCTATTGCTTCTTTCTGAACCTCTCTTGCCTCTTTCTGCATCTCACCCTCTTCTTTCTGCATCTCTCTTGCCTCTTTATGCACTTCTCTTCCCTCTTTCTGCAGCTCACTCTCTTCTATCAGCACCTCCCTTGACTTTCTGCACTACTCTTGTCTCTTTCTGCACCTCTGTTGCCTCTGCCTATACCTCTCTTGCCTCTTTCTGTACCTCACTTGCCTCTTTCTGTGCTTTTCTTGCCTCTTTCTGCACCTCTCTTGCCTCTTTCTGCAGCTCACTCTCTTCTTTCTGCACCTCTATTGCCTCTTTCAGCATCTCTCTTGTCTCTTTCTGCACCTCTCTTGCCTCTTTCTACTCTTCTCTTACCTCTTTCTGCACCTCACTTGCCTCTTTCTGTGCTTTCCTGTCTGTTTCTGCACCTCTCTCACCTCTTTCTGCACCTCTTATCTCTTTCTGCACTTCTCTTGCCTCTTTCTGCACTTCTCTTGCCTTTATCTGCACCTCTCCTGCTTCATTCTGACCTCTCTTGCCTCTTTCAGCACCTGACTTGCCTCTTTATGCACCTCTCTTGCCTGTTTCTGCACCTCTATTGTCTTTTTCTACACATCTCTTGCCTCTTTCTGCACCTCTCTTGCCTCTATCTGTACCTCTCTTGGCTTTCTATTCCACTCTTGCCTCTTTTTGCACCTCTCTTGTCTCTTTCTGCACTTGTCTGCCCTCTATCTGTACTTCTCTTGCCTCTTTATAAACCTCCCTTGCCTCTTTCTGCACCTTACTCACATCTTTCTGTACCTCTCTTGCATCTTTCTGCACCTCACTTGCCTCTTTATGCACTTCTCTTCCCTCTTTCTGCAGCTCATTCTCATCTTTCTGTTCCTCTCTTGCTTTTTTCTGCACCTCTCGCCTCTTTCTGTACCTCTCTTGCCTCTTTCTGCACTTCTCTTGCTTCTTTCTGCACCTTTTCCTGTTTCTGCACCCATCCAGTTTCTCTCTGTACCTTTCTTCCTATTTCTGTACCTCTCTTGCCTCTTTCTGCACCTCTCTTGCCTCCTTCTGTTCTTCTCTTGCCTCTTTCTGCAACTCACTTGCCTCTTTCTGCACCTTTCTTCCTCTTTCTGTACCACTCTTGCATCTTTCTACACCTCTTACCTCTTTCTGCACCCCTTTTTCCTCTTTCTGCACGTCTTTTGCATCTTTCTGTACTTCTCTTGCTTCTTTCTACACCTTTCTTCCTGTTTCTGTACCTATCCTGCCTCTTTCTGTACCTTTCTTCCTCTTTCTGCACCTCACTTGCTTCTTACTGTACCTCTTACCTGTTTCTGCACCCCTCTTGCCTCTTTCTGCATGACTCTTGCGTCTTCCTGAACCTCTCCTGCCTCTTTCTGCATCTCACCCTCTTCTTTCTGTACCTCTCTTGCTTCTTTCTGCACCCCTATTGCCTCTTTCTGAACCTCTCTTGCCTCTTTCTGCATCTCACCCTCTTCTTTCTGCACTTCTCTTGCCTCTTTATGCACTTCTCTTCCCTCTTTCTGCAGCTCACTCTCTTCTATCAGCACCTCCCTTGACTTTCTGCACATCTCTTGTCTCTTTCTGCACCTCTGTTGCCTCTGCCAATACCTCTCTTGCCTCTTTCTGTACCTCACTTGCCTCTTTCTGTGCTTTTCTTGCCTCTTTCTGCACCTCTCTTGCCTCTTTCTGCAGCTCACTCTCTTCTTTCTGCACCTCTATTGCCTCTTTCAGCATCTCTCTTGTCTCTTTCTGCACCTCTCTTGCCTCTTTCTGCTCTTCTCTTACCTCTTTCTGCACCTCACTTGCCTCTTTCTGTGCTTTCTTTTCTGTCTGTTTCTGCACCTCTCTCACCTCTTTCTGCACCTCTTATCTCTTTCTGCACTTCTCTTGCCTCTTTCTGCACTTCTCTTGCCTTTATCTGCACCTCTCCTGCTTCATTCTGCACCTCTCTTGCCTCTTTCTGTACCTCTCTTGCCTCTATCTGTACCTTTCTTGGCTTTCTATTCCACTCTTGCCTCTTTTTGCACCTCTCTTGTCTCTTTCTGTACCTTACTCTCTTCTTTCTGTACCTCTCTTCTATCTTTCTGCACCTCACTTGCCTCTTTCTGTAGCGCACTCATTTTTTTGCACCTCTCTTACCTCTTTCTGCACCTCTCTTCCCTTTTTCTGCAGCTCACTCTTCTTCCTGCACCTCTCTTGCCTCTTTATGCACCTCTCTTGCCTTTTTCTACACATCTCTTGCCTCTTTCTGAACCTCTCTTGCCTCTTTCTGCATCTCACCCTCTTCTTTCTACACCTCTCTTACCTCTTTCTGCACTTCTCTTTCCTAATTCTGCAGCTCACTCTCTTCTATCAGCACCTCTCGTGACTTTCTGTACCTCTCTTGCCTCTTTCTGCATATCTCTTGTCTCTTTCTGCATCTCTGTTGCCTCTTTCGGCACCTCTCTTGCCTCTTTCTGTACCTCTCTTGCCTCTTTCTGCATCTCTCTTGCCTCTTTCTGCAGCTCACTCTTTTTTGCACCTCGTTTGCTTCTTTCTGCACCTCTCTTCCCTTTTTCTGCAGCTCACTGTTCTTCCTGTACCTCTCTTGCCTCTGTCTATACCTCTCTTGCCTCTTTCGGCACCTCTCTTGCCTCTTTCTGCACCTCTCTTGCCTCTTTCTGCATCTCTCTTGCCTCTTTCTGCAGCTCACTCTCCTTTTTGCACCTCTCTTGCCTCTTTTTGCTCCTCTCTTCCATCTGTCTGCAGCTCACTCTCTTCTTTCTGTACCTCTCTTACCTCTTTATGCACCTCTCTTGCCTGTTTCTGCACCTCTATTGTCTTTTTCTACACCTCTCTTGCCTCTTTCTGCACCTTTCTTGCCTCTTTCTGCACCTCTCTTGCCTCTATCTGTACCTTTCTTGGCTTTCTATTCCACTCTTGCCTCTTTTTGCACCTCTCTTGTCTCTTTCTGCACTTGTCTGCCCTCTATCTGTACTTCTCTTGCCTCTTTATAAACCTCCCTTGCCTCTTTCTGCACCTTACTCACATCTTTCTGTACCTCTCTTGCATCTTTCTGCACCTCACTTGCCTCTTTCTGCACTTCTCTTCCCTCTTTCTGCAGCTCATTCTCATCTTTCTGTTCCTCTCTTGCTTTTTTCTGCACCTCTCGCCTCTTTCTCTACCTCTCTTGCCTCTTTCTGCACTTCTCTTGCTTCTTTCTGCACCTTTTCCTGTTTCTGCACCCATCCAGTCTCTCTCTGTACCTTTCTTCCTATTTCTGTACCTCTCTTGCCTCTTTCTGCACCTCTCTTGCCTCCTTCTGTTCTTCTCTTGCCTCTTTCTGCAACTCACTTGCCTCTTTCTGCACCTTTCTTCCTCTTTCTGTACCACTCTTGCATCTTTCTACACCTCTTACCTCTTTCTGCACCCCTTTTTCCTCTTTCTGCACGTCTTTTGCATCTTTCTGTACTTCTCTTGCTTCTTTCTACACCTTTCTTCCTGTTTCTGTACCTATCCTGCCTCTTTTTGTACCTTTCTTCCTCTTTCTGCACCTCACTTGCTTCTTACTGTACCTCTTACCTGTTTCTGCACCCCTCTTGCCTCTTTCTGCACGTCTCTTGCGTCTTCCTGAACCTCTCCTGCCTCTTTCTGCATCTCACCCTCTTCTTTCTGTACCTCTCTTGCTTCTTTCTGCACCCCTATTGCCTCTTTCTGAACCTCTTTTGCCTCTTTCTGCATCTCACCCTCTTCTTTCTGCATCTCTCTTGCCTCTTTATGCACTTCTCTTCCCTCTTTCTGCAGCTCACTCTCTTCTATCAGCACCTCCCTTGACTTTCTGCACATCTCTTGTCTCTTTCTGCACCTCTGTTGCCTCTGCCTATACCTCTCTTGCCTCTTTCTGTACCTCACTTGCCTCTTTCTGTGCTTTTCTTGCCTCTTTCTGCACCTCTCTTGCCTCTTTCTGCAGCTCACTCTCTTCTTTCTGCACCTCTATTGCCTCTTTCAGCATCTCTCTTGTCTCTTTCTGCACCTCTCTTGCCTCTTTCTGCTCTTCTCTTACCTCTTTCTGCACCTCACTTGCCTCTTTCTGTGCTTTCTTTTCTGTCTGTTTCTGCACCTCTCTCACCTCTTTCTGCACCTCTTATCTCTTTCTGCACTTCTCTTGCCTCTTTCTGCACTTCTCTTGCCTTTATCTGCACCTCTCCTGCTTCATTCTGCACCTCTCTTGCCTCTTTCTGTACCTCTCTTGCCTCTATCTGTACCTTTCTTGGCTTTCTATTCCACTCTTGCCTCTTTTTGCACCTCTCTTGTCTCTTTCTGTACCTTACTCTCTTCTTTCTGTACCTCTCTTCTATCTTTCTGCACCTCACTTGCCTCTTTCTGAAGCGCACTCATTTTTTTGCACCTCTCTTACCTCTTTCTGCACCTCTCTTCCCTTTTTCTGCAGCTCACTCTTCTTCCTGCACCTCTCTTGCCTCTTTATGCACCTCTCTTGCCTTTTTCTACACATCTCTTGCCTCTTTCTGAACCTCTCTTGCCTCTTTCTGCATCTCACCCTCTTCTTTCTACACCTCTCTTACCTCTTTCTGCACTTCTCTTTCCTAATTCTGCAGCTCACTCTCTTCTATCAGCACCTCTCGTGACTTTCTGTACCTCTCTTGCCTCTTTCTGCATATCTCTTGTCTCTTTCTGCATCTCTGTTGCCTCTTTCGGCACCTCTCTTGCCTCTTTCTGCACCTCTCTTGCCTCTTTCTGCATCTCTCTTGCCTCTTTCTGCAGCTCACTCTTTTTTGCACCTCGTTTGCTTCTTTCTGCACCTCTCTTCCCTTTTTCTGCAGCTCACTGTTCTTCCTGTACCTCTCTTGCCTCTGTCTATACCTCTCTTGCCTCTTTCGGCACCTCTCTTGCCTCTTTCTGCACCTCTCTTGCCTCTTTCTGCATCTCTCTTGCCTCTTTCTGCAGCTCACTCTCCTTTTTGCACCTCTCTTGCCTCTTTTTGCTCCTCTCTTCCATTTGTCTGCAGCTCACTCTCTTCTTTCTGTACCTCTCTTACCTCTTTATGCACCTCTCTTGCCTGTTTCTGCACCTCTATTGTCTTTTTCTACACCTCTCTTGCCTCTTTCTGCACCTTTCTTGCCTCTTTCTGCACCTCTCTTGCCTCTATCTGTACCTTTCTTGGCTTTCTATTCCACTCTTGCCTCTTTTTGCACCTCTCTTGTCTCTTTCTGCACTTGTCTGCCCTCTATCTGTACTTCTCTTGCCTCTTTATAAACCTCCCTTGCCTCTTTCTGCACCTTACTCACATCTTTCTGTACCTCTCTTGCATCTTTCTGCACCTCACTTGCCTCTTTCTGCACTTCTCTTCCCTCTTTCTGCAGCTCATTCTCATCTTTCTGTACCTCTCTTGCTTTTTTCTGCACCTCTCGCCTCTTTCTCTACCTCTCTTGCCTCTTTCTGCACTTCTCTTGCTTCTTTCTGCACCTTTTACTGTTTCTGCACCCATCCAGTCTCTCTCTGTACCTTTCTTCCTATTTCTGTACCTCTCTTGCCTCTTTCTGCACCTCTCTTGCCTCCTTCTGTTCTTCTCTTGCCTCTTTCTGCAACTCACTTGCCTCTTTCTGCACCTTTCTTCCTCTTTCTGTACCACTCTTGCATCTTTCTACACCTCTTACCTCTTTCTGCACCCCTTTTTCTTCTTTCTGCACGTCTTTTGCATCTTTCTGTACTTCTCTTGCTTCTTTCTACACCTTTCTTCCTGTTTCTGTACCTATCCTGCCTCTTTCTGTACCTTTCTTCCTCTTTCTGCACCTCACTTGCTTCTTACTGTACCTCTTACCTGTTTCTGCACCCCTCTTGCCTCTTTCTGCACGACTCTTGCGTCTTCCTGAACCTCTCCTGCCTCTTTCTGCATCTCACCCTCTTCTTTCTGTACCTCTCTTGCTTCTTTCCACACCCCTATTGCCTCTTTCTGAACCTCTCTTGCCTCTTTCTGCATCTCACCCTCTTCTTTCTGCATCTCTCTTGCCTCTTTATGCACTTATCTTCCCTCTTTCTGAAGCTCACTCTCTTCTATCAGCACCTCCCTTGACTTTCTGCACATCTCTTGTCTCTTTCTGCACCTCTGTTGCCTCTGCCTATACCTCTCTTGCCTCTTTCTGTACCTCACTTGCCTCTTTCTGTGCTTTTCTTGCCTCTTTCTGCACCTCTCTTGCCTCTTTCTGCAGCTCACTCTCTTCTTTCTGCACCTCTATTGCCTCTTTCAGCATCTCTCTTGTCTCTTTCTGCACCTCTCTTGCCTCTTTCTGCTCTTCTCTTACCTCTTTCTGCACCTCACTTGCCTCTTTCTGTGCTTTCCTGTCTGTTTCTGCACCTCTCTCACCTCTTTCTGCACCTCTTATCTCTTTCTGCACATCTCTTGCCTCTTTCTGCACTTCTCTTGCCTTTATCTGCACCTCTCCTGCTTCATTCTGCACCTCTCTTGCCTCTTTCAGCACCTGACTTGCCTATTTCTGCACCTCTCTTGCCTCTTTATGCACCTCTCATGCCTGTTTCTGCACCTCTATTGTCTTTTTCTACACATCTCTTGCCTCTTTCTGCACCTCTCTTGCCTCTATCTGTACCTCTCTTGGCTTTCTATTCCACTCTTGCCTCTTTTTGCACCTCTCTTGTCTCTTTCTGCACTTGTCTGCCCTCTATCTGTACTTCTCTTGCCTCTTTATAAACCTCCCTTGCCTCTTTCTGCACCTTACTCACATCCTTCTGTACCTCTCTTGCATCTTTCTGCACCTCACTTGCCTCTTTCTGCACTTCTCTTCCCTCTTTATGCAGCTCATTCTCATCTTTCTGTACCTCTTTTGCTTTTTTCTGCACCTCTCGCCTCTTTCTGTACCTCTCTTGCCTCTTTCTGCACTTCTCTTGCTTCTTTCTGCACCTTTTCCTGTTTCTGCACCCATCCAGTCTCTCTCTGTACCTTTCTTCCTATTTCTGTACCTCTCTTGCCTCTTTCTGCACCTCTCTTGCCTCCTTCTGTTCTTATCTTGCCTCTTTCTGCAACTCACTTGCCTCTTTCTGTACCTTTCTTCCTCTTTCTGTACCACTCTTGCATCTTTCTACACCTCTTACCTCTTTCTGCACCCCTTTTTCCTCTTTCTGCACGTCTTTTGCATCTTTCTGTACTTCTCTTGCTTCTTTCTACACCTTTCTTCCTGTTTCTGTACCTATCCTGCCTCTTTCTGTACCTTTCTTCCTCTTTCTGCACCTCACTTGCTTCTTACTGTACCTCTTACCTGTTTCTGCACCCCTCTTGCCTCTTTCTGCACGACTCTTGCGTCTTCCTGAACCTCTCCTGCCTCTTTCTGCATCTCACCCTCTTTTTTCTGTACCTCTCTTGCTTCTTTCTGCACCCCTATTGCCTCTTTCTGAACCTCTCTTGCCTCTTTCTGCATCTCACCCTCTTCTTTCTGCATCTCTCTTGCCTCCTTATGCACTTCTCTTCCCTCTTTCTGCAGCTCACTCTCTTCTATCAGCACCTCCCTTGACTTTCTGCACATCTCTTGTCTCTTTCTGCACCTCTGTTGCCTCTGCCTATACCTCTCTTGCCTCTTTCTGTACCTCACTTGCCTCTTTCTGTGCTTTTCTTGCCTCTTTCTGCACCTCTCTTGCCTCTTTCTGCAGATCACTCTCTTCTTTCTGCACCTCTATTGCCTCTTTCAGCATATCTCTTGTCTCTTTCTGCACCTCTCTTGCCTCTTTCTGCTCTTCTCTTACCTCTTTCTGTACCTCACTTGCGTCTTTCTGTGCTTTCCTGTCTGTTTCTGCACCTCTCTCACCTCTTTCTGCACCTCTTATCTCTTTCTGCACATCTCTTGCCTCTTTCTGCACTTCTCTTGCCTTTATCTGCACCTCTCCTGCTTCATTCTGCAACTCTCTTGCCTCTTTCAGCACCTGACTTGCCTCTTTCTGCACCTCTCTTGCCTCTTTATGCACCTCTCTTGCCTGTTTCTGCACCTCTATTGTCTTTTTCTACACATCTCTTTCCTCTTTCTGCACCTCTCTTGCCTCTATCTGTACCTCTCTTGGCTTTCTATTCCACTCTTGCCTCTTTTTGCACCTCTCTTGTCTCTTTCTGCACTTGTCTGCCCTCTATCTGTACTTCTCTTGCCTCTTTATAAACCTCCCTTGCCTCTTTCTGCACCTTACTCACATCCTTCTGTACCTCTCTTGCATCTTTCTGCACCTCACTTGCCTCTTTCTGCACTTCTCTTCCCTCTTTCTGCAGCTCATTCTCATCTTTCTGTACCTCTCTTGCTTTTTTCTGCATCTCTCGCCTCTTTCTGTACCTCTCTTGCCTCTTTCTGCACTTCTCTTGCTTCTTTCTGCACCTTTTCCTGTTTCTGCACCCATCCAGTCTCTCTCTGTACCTTTCTTCCTATTTCTGTACCTCTCTTGCCTCTTTCTGCACCTCTCTTGCCTCCTTCTGTTCTTCTCTTGCCTCTTTCTGCAACTCACTTGCCTCTTTCTGTACCTTTCTTCCTCTTTCTGTACCACTCTTGCATCTTTCAACACCTCTTACCTCTTTCTGCACCCCTTTTTCCTCTTTTTGCACGTCTGTTGCCTCTGCCTATACCTCTCTTGCCTCTTTCTGTACCTCACTTGCCTCTTTCTGTACCTCACTTGCCTCTTTCTGTGCTTTTCTTGCCTCTTTCTGCACCTCTCTTGCCTCTTTCTGCAGCTCACTCTCTTCTTTCTACACCTCTATTGCCTCTTTCAGCATCTCTCTTGTCTCTTTCTGCACCTCTCTTGCCTCTTTCTGCTCTTCTCTTACCTCTTTCTGCACCTCACTTGCCTCTTTCTGTGCTTTCCTGTCTGTTTCTGCACCTCTCTCACCTCTTTCTGCACCTCTTATCTCTTTCTGCACTTCTCTTGCCTCTTTCTGCACTTCTCTTGCCTTTATCTGCACCTCTCCTGCTTCATTCTGCACCTCTCTTGCCTCTTTCAGCACCTGACTTGCCTCTTTCTGCACCTCTCTTGCCTCTTGATGCACCTCTCTTGCCTGTTTCTGCACCTCTATTATCTTTTTCTACACATCTCTTGCCTCTTTCTGCACCTCTCTTGCCTCTATCTGTACCTCTCTTGGCTTTCTATTCCACTCTTGCCTCTTTTTGCACCTCTCTTGTCTCTTTCTGCACTTGTCTGCCCTCTATCTGTACTTCTCTTGCCTCTTTATAAACCTCCCTTGCCTCTTTCTGCACCTTACTCACATCTTTCTGTACCTCTCTTGCATCTTTCTGCACCTCACTTGCCTCTTTCTGCACTTCTCTTCCCTCTTTCTGCAGCTCATTCTCATCTTTCTGTACCTCTCTTGCTTTTTTCTGTACCTCTCGCCTCTTTCTGTACCTCTCTTGTCTCCTTCTGTTCTTCTCTTGCCTCTTTCTGCAACTCACTTGCCTCTTTCTGCACCTTTCTTCCTCTTTCTGTACCACTCTTGCATCTTTCTACACCTCTTACCTCTTTCTGCACCCCTTTTGCCTCTTTCTGCACGTCTTTTGCATCTTTCTGTACTTCTCTTGCTTCTTTCTACACCTTTCTTCCTGTTTCTGTACCTATCCTGCCTCTTTCTGTACCTTTCTTCCTCTTTCTGCACCTCACTTGCTTCTTACTGTACCTCTTACCTGTTTCTGCACCCCTCTTGCCTCTTTCTGCACGACTCTTGCGTCTTCCTGAACCTCTCCTGCCTCTTTCTGCATCTCACCCTCTTCTTTCTGTACCTCTCTTGCTTCTTTCTGCACCCCTATTGCCTCTTTCTGAACCTCTCTTGCCTCTTTCTGCATCTCACCCTCTTCTTTCTGCATCTCTCTTGCCTCTTTATGCACTTCTCTTCCCTCTTTCTGCAGATCACTCTCTTCTATCAGCACCTCCCTTGACTTTCTGCACATCTCTTGTCTCTTTCTGCACCTCTGTTGCCTTTGTCTATATCTCTCTTGCCTCTTTCTGCACCTTTCTTCCTCTTTCTGCACCACTCTTGCCTCTTTCCGCACATCTCTTGCCACTTTCTGAACCTCTCTTGCCTCTTTCTTCACTTCTCTTCCCTCTGTCTTCAGCTCACTCTCTTCTATCAGCACCTCTCTTGTCTCGTTATACACATCTCTTGCCTTTTGCACCCCTCTTGCCTCTTTCTGCACATCTGTTGCCTCTTTCTGTACCTCTCTTGCCTCTTTCTGTATCTCTCTTGCCTATTTGTGCACCTCTCTTGCCTCTTTCTGTACCTCTCTTGCCTCTTTCTGCACATCCCTTGTTTCTTTCTGTAGCTCACTATTCTTTCTGCACCTCTCTTGCCTCTTTCTTCACCTTTCTCGCCTCTATGTACACCTCTCTTGGCTTTCTACTCCACTCTTGCCTCTTTTTGCACCTCTCTTGCCTCTTTCTGCCATTCACTTGCCTCTTTCTGTACTTCTCTTGCCTCTTTATGCACCCCTCTTGCCTCTTTCTGCACCTTACTCTCTTCTTTCTGTACCTCTCTTGCTTCTTTCTGCACCTCTCTTGCTTCTTTCTGTGCTTCTCTTGCTTCTTTCCGCACCTTTCTTCCCTTTTCTGCATCTTTCTTGCCTCTTTCTGCACCTTACTTCTTATATATATGAAGAAGAGGCGGCCAGCCTCGAAACGCGTCGGGCGCATGTGAAATAATGAGGAGAAAATGTGAGTTTCAGGTCCTGAGAGGCATGCAGGCTGGATGGCCAGAAGCGCTGCGAGTGCCTGTTGAAAAGCGCAGGTGCGCATTTGCTCAAACAAAATATATATATATATATATATATATATATATATATATATATATATTCAATGTTCGTCCACGTTCAAGGCCACCGGGCCTATATATAAGCATCTTTATTCGAGTCACAGAATTATCAAAGAAGTTAAAACAAAACATCATTTTTATTAAAAAGATATAAAAAACAACTGTCCGTCTACATTCCAATTGGAAAGCAGTTTCTGAAGTGCAAATTATAATTTTAGCAGCATATACATCAATTTTTTTTTCTAAAGTGCATATTGCCTAACATTACAGTATCTAGGGTGAAATTTTATAGTTTTAGCAGCCTATACATAAAAATGTGCGTTGCACAGTACCTGGAATCACTTCTTAGTTACAACAATTTGAAGTTTAAAATTTGAAATTACAATTAATATTCCATATCAAACATAAGTATTAGTTTTACGAGTCATTCATCGCATCTTAATTGCATAAAGTGTAAATGCCTAATACAGGTTTATCATTAATAGTAGATTATAAGAATCGACTACGGAGATATTTTATGCCATGATGTACGAATACTAATATGGGAAATAACAATCCCTATATGAAACCGTAACATCGAGGTTTAACATATTTCATTACTTTTAAAACTTTAAACCTCGCTTTAGTCTAATAAAGTAGCTGCCAGTAAGAATCTGCTCGTTCCATATACAACCAACCTAGAAGTATCTGTCTTTAGGATATGCAACATTTCAATATATTTCCTAATGCACAGGTTCCTACCCAAAGGTTTTATCAATTCTTTCCTTGGGGTTTCATATAGCGAACAGAAAAATAATACAATATTTTCTTCTCTTCCTGGAGAACACTGGGTGCATATGGAGTAATTTTCCTCACCATCCTTTTTCCCCCACCTAGATGTGTAAATGTCTTAATTTGCAGTGTGCCGTATCTAACTTTTAGATACAGTACTTTGGCGAGTAGGAGCTCAATCTCGTCCAAAAAAGGTTCAAATAATGGGCTTATTTTAAAACTCCAAAACTGGTTTATAAGCGAGCCATAATTAAAATTTAATGTGACGCTCTGCTCAATAAAATTCCAGAAGATGGTTTTACATTCCTGTTTGGATTCAGGGGTAAGCAAGTCTGGGTGTTCCCAAAACCTGCTCAAGCCCAAATCCAAGAACCATCTACAGATATGGATCAACCATGGGAATGTAACAAAAGCATCAAGAGTAATCAATTCCCTTAATGCTTGTCTATATATTTGCAGTTCCTCCGTGGTCCATATCCTAATCCAGTACGAAAGGGACATCCAGATAGCCCTGTGCTCAATCCGCTTGGTACCCAAATCACAGGTGTATTTTGCGGTAGGGCAGTAAACCTCCTCATGATTTTATTTCCCCCTACAGTTAGAGGTGAGAGGGCCTCCCTCCCCATAACTCCGAGCAATATAGTGCAACTGCTTGGGCCCTAAATTTATAGACTTGCAGGGCAGGAGTAAAAGCCTTGGACGTGGTAGAAAAAAGTTTTTGGGTAATTGGAGCTGCGTTTTGTATAAGAGTCAATTTGGATTTCGTAATCTGGGGATTCCATGAAAGTTTGGAATCAATAGTTATCCCAAGATATACAAAATTTGAAAGTCGCTCCAGAGTTACTCCATTTAACTGCAATCTGTTTTTAAAACATTTTAAGGGGTCTGATGGTCATATAGTTAGTTTTTAGCGGGTTTATTTCCAGCCCCTTTTGCTTGCAATACTCATCCAATGTGTTTAGGAGGTTTTGGAGACCCTTAGATGTTTGAGATAACAGGATGGTATCATCGGCAAAAGTTAATGCACAGATGTGTTCACCTCCCAGTTTCGGGGGGTTGTGATTCGCATTTTTGAGGGCCTCTATCATATCATTGACGTGTAAGAGAAATAGGGTTGGCGCCCGGACACAGCCCTGGCACACACTCATTTTTACTGGTATCTCTTCCGTCAATTCTCCCCCTTTCCCCCATCGCACTTTCGCATATGTATTCTTGTGGAGCCTAACTAGCTGCATTACAATGTTACTCAGGACCCATTGCTGAAGTGGATTGGCCCATAGTAGGTCTCTAGGAATGGAATCAAATGCGGCCTTCAAATCTATAAAGGCCACATATAGATGTCCATGTCTTAATCCTGTATATTTCCATGATATAATTATTAGCCTAAAGACCTGATCTATGGTGCTTATTCTCTTCCTGAAGCCAGCTTGACATGAGGAAAGCACGTTATTATCTGTAATACACTCATTTAGCCTAGCTAAGATCTGTAGACCTTTTGTAATATGTCTAACAGGCTAATGGGTCTGTAATTAGCGGGATCGCCTCTAGAGCCTTTCTTATAGATCGGGATGATATCCGCTCCTTTCCATGAGTCAGGAATGGGCTGGCCACTAGTAATACCATTGCAGAGAAGGTTGATATAAGGGGCCCACACATCTGTCTCTTGGTTAAATAGATCACCTGGGATCTTATCAGGGCCAGGTGCTTTAGATGATTTTATGGCAGCTATTGCCTTTATTGTATCTTCCATACTAAATTGGAGAGGAGTAGTTTGGTTGGATAACAGAAGTGTATCAATGCTAGCTGGAGGGGCTTCAATTGATTGGGCCGGGAAGGCATTTAGGTGGGCAAAGTGGTTGTACCAGGACTTAGGATCTAGATTATAATCTTGAGCTGGGACATTCGCCTTGGTGCCATTCAAATTTGCAATAATCTTCCAAAACAGGAACTGGTCACCACTCTTAGTAGCTGTTAGCAATTCTTCCCAGCTATCATCTTCCCACCTTTACGTGCAACTTTCTGAACTTTGGTATATGGGTCCCTCAATTGCCTGATCAGATCTATATTTTTAGTTTTCAGTGCCTTAACTAAGTTTTTCTTGGCAAAAGCACATTCAGTGTCGAACCGTAAGTTAGACTGTCCAGACTTGGTATTATGTTTAGTGTTCCCAGACACTGGTTTAGTTAGATGGGGCTTTATACTCTCCATCAGCATCTGGTGGGTCTGAGTTATAGTTAGACTACTAGAACGCTCTTCTATGAAATGTGAGACTAAGTCAGCAAAGATATTGTAAACATGTATAAGTGGTTCAATCTTATCCAGGAAAGACGGACATTTAAATGCCCTCCTATTATTGGAAACCTCAGGCTAAATAACCTCTAGATCCCTGCCTATTTGAGGTGGAGAATGCAGCAGGAAACCTTTCCCTACAAGGTCTAGACACAAAGGGAAATGATCACTTTCTCTTCTGCTGGTATCCACCATAAAATCTTGGATGAGGTCCTAATGACGGATACTTATCATAATATAATCTATACAAGAAGATGATAGCCCTCTTGAAAAGGTGTTTGAGCATTTGGGGTCTAAGGGGGTTCTACCATTACACGATCTGTAGCACTATTTCTGGACCTCTCTTGCCTCTTACTGCACCTGTCTTGCCTCTTTCTGCACCTCACTTGCCTCTTTCTGTGCCTTTCTTCCTCTTTCTGCTCCTCACTTGCTTTTTCTGCACTTTTCTTGCTACTTTCTGCACTTCTCTTTCTCTTTCTGCACATGTCTTACCTATCTAGGTGTAGTTAGAAATTAGCATTTAAAAAACCTTAGAAATTCACTGAAAAACCCACAGGTTTCAGGGATGTTACAGTTAGAAATGAGCATTTAAAAAACCTTAGACATTCACTGAAAAAAACACAGGATTCAGGGATGTTATAGTTAGAAATTAGCATTTAAAAAACCTTTCAAATTCACTGAAAAAAACACAGGTTTCAGGGATGTTATAGTTAGAAATGAACATTTCAAAAGCCTTAGAAATTCACAGAAAAATATCACAGGTTTCAGGGACATTATAGATAGAAATTAGCATTTAAAAAACCTTAGAAATTCACTGAAAAGACCATAGGTTTCAGGGACGTTATAGTTAGAAATTTGCATTTAAAAAACCTTTAAAATTCACTGAAAAAAACATAAATACAAAGAAAAAAAAAGAAATTAGCATTTAAAAAACCTTTGAAATTCACTGAAAAAAACATACGTTTTCAGGGACGTTATAGTTAGAAATTAGCCTTAAAAAACATAGAAAATCACTGAAAAATACATAGGAAATTCGCCTGTTATAGTTAGTTGAGCTAACTGTAACTCGCGCCCCGCAATGCACTGCTGATGATGCCACATATTACATCATTCATGAATGGTCAGTGACATCACTGATGACATCACTGATGACATCTCAAATGACATCCCTAATGACATCATCCAGTGACTGTGTTTTTCTTTAAAGTTTAAACATTTAATATATATATGCCAAGATGTATTGAAGAATGAGTGGGTGTATAAGTGTCTGAAAGGAGGATTAAGTAGGTGCGGGACTGTTTAAGTGAGTGACTACACGTGTCTTACTGAATGCATGGGATAGTGACTAAACTGTGTGAATGTCTGTATTAGTCTGTCAGTTGGTGTGTAAGCGTCTGCATGGGTTGGTGAGTAGCTACCTGAGTGTCCATATGGGTAATTGATTGGTTGTCTGAGAATCTGTATGGGTGCCTGAGTGGCTCTGTGGGCGGGTGGGGGGGTGTGACTCTGTGCATAGAGGTGTGAGTAGGGGATTCACTGGGTGTATAGGTTCAAGAGTGCATCTGTGAAGGGCTGTATGGGTGGGTGAGTGAGTGTATGGGTTATGGTGGTGAGTGAATGGATGTCTAAGGGGTACATGTGTAAGTAACTACATATGTGAAAGGCAGTATATGTGAGTGTTGGAGCATATAAATGACTGTATGTGAGACTGAGTGATTGTAGGAATGGCTGTATGGATGAGTGTGTGTTTATATCTGTATGAATAAGTGAATTGGTGTGTGTATAACTGTATAGGTGAGTAAATGGGAGTGTGATTGATTCTTTGCATGACTGACTAGGTGTGTGAGTAACAATGGGTGAGTGGTGGTGTGTGAGAGTCTGTATAGGTGTATGAGTGCATATGACTTCAACTTAAAACAAGCCACGGGCATGTTTACACAGAGATGAAGGGAGGGGTCAGGCCTTAGGTGACGTGTGCAAACACGCCATGTGGAGCGTTTTAAGTTGGAGAATTAATTCCTCTTCAATCCTGAGGGCCCCTGGGGGCCAACTAGCCCACCAGGTACCTCCAGTAAGCACCACAGGTCTGCGTTGCAGAGAGGTGGCACAGGCCATGCCCCTTTTTAGACCTCTCTGCAACGCAGCTCTGTGGCACTTACTGGAGGTCTGTGGTGGGCTAGTTGGACCGCAGGGACCCTCAGGATTCAAGGGGACTTAATCCCCTAACTTACAATGGGCTAGGGGGTGCCTTTGCAGAGTGGTGGAGAAAGGGGGCATGGCCTTTGTCTACCTCTCACCAATCCCACTGCATGGGGCTTACTGGACAGAAAATGTAGGCTAGTTGGCCCCCAATTAATTCCGCAACTTACAACTCACCAGGGGGCGTGTTTGCTGAGTACAGCAGGAGGGGGCGGGGCCTAGCAGAGGTAGGGCTATTTTTTTTAAAGAAATGGGGTTGTGTGGCCCTTCTCCTCTTTCCTTTTTTAGGGCCCTGGGAACCCCATCCCCCAGGGCCTTGCCCCCCTTTTTAAAAAAAAAAATGTAAACGGGAAGGGGGCCGCGTGGCCCCCCTAGCGAGGCTAATTTCAGCCTCGGGGACCCCATCCCCCGGGGCATGGCCATAATTTTCTTTTATTATTATTTTAATTTTAAACTAGGAGGGGTGCTGCATGGCCCCCCTCCTGAGGTCTCTATTATTAGACCCGGGGATCCCATCCCCGGGGCTGTGCCTCTTTTTTTTTTTGGGGATGGAGGGGGGCCCCCTTCCTAGGCCACTTCTGGTTCCAGGTACCCCATCCTCCAGGGCATGGCCTCTTCATTGGGGACCGTGGGGGAGTCCCAATGCCCCCATGGTCCCTGCCAGCTCCCAGGCTCCAGGAGGGGGGTTGTGCGGCTCTCCTCCAACCATTGGCAGAGCCGCGGGGAGGTGGTGATCCCCAGGGCTCAGGGGTTCATCACGGACCCCCAAATTTGAATACTAGTGCTCCGGTGAGGTGGCGGTCCCTGGGGCGTGTGGGGTGCTCAAGAGATACACACAGGTGTAGTTATTTTTTTAAAAGCACCAGGGGTGGCGGTCCCTGGGCCAGCGGGGGGCCATGTGCCCCCGCAAAATAAACAATAAAAGCCCCGGGGGTGGTGGTCCCCAGGGCTTGGGGGGCCTTGGAGATCCTCCACCCATTAAAAAAGAAGCCCTGGGGGTGGCAGTCCCTGGGGCAGTGTGGGGGGATTTGGGCCTCCCCCACACATTGTTTTCACTGCCCCTGGCCCACCCGGGGGCCTCAATCCAGCGAAGCGCGGGAGGCCGCACTTCGTTTTTTACATTTTCTCAGCCGGATTCATGCACCCAGCACAAATTCAGCTGATTTTATTTTTTCTAAAATGCTTTTTTAAGCCCTGGGGGTCCTTGTGGGACCCCCTGAGCAGTCTTAGGGGGTCAGGGTGATTCTACCCTGCCCCCTTTTCTTGTTTTTTGTGTTTGTTTTTCTGTTTTCTTGTGCCTCGGTTACCGAGGCACTGGACGGCTGCCAACACTTCTTGGTTTGGAGTGTTGACAGCCAATTAGAATAAAGCTCGTGGATCGGGAAGGTCCGCGGATCCTCCGTGCCTCTAAATATCAAAACTTTAATTTTTTTATTTTCTCAGCAACTGCTGTGTCTAAAGTTTCCTATGGAAAATGCATTTTTCGACCTCTTTTTTTTTTATTCCTCAGGAACTACTGAATGGATTCACACCATTTAACATAAAGAGTTCTTTCTGAAACAAGGCTACGTTTTTGCCAAATTTGGTGTAAATCCATTTAGCAGTTCGGGCTGTAGCCTTGTCTAAAGTTTCCTAAGGGAATTAACATGGAAAAAACACGTTTTGGGACCCCCCTTTTTTTTTGCCCCTGATTGCCGAATCACCCCGAAATTTTCAAGATAGGAGCTGATCGGAGCACCTCAGGAGTTTTGAAAATGTTGCCAAAGTTATTGGGAAAAGAAAAAATGCTTTTTGAATAGAAACAAGGTCCTAACTATAACAACCTACTGGCAACCGCCAGTAGGTAATAAAAATACACATATATATATATATATATATATATATATATATATATATATATATATATACGGCTCTAGACTCCATTTCGCCGCGCAAATGAAGGGACTGCACACTTCAAGGTATTCGGTTAGATTTATATATATTTTATATATATATATAAATAGAACAGTGGGCTTCCTCCCGAAAAGAACGAAGCAGAACCCGGAGGGGAGCATGAAGGGTAGACTTTATTGTTCTAAAAGCAGTAGCGGCGGCGGCAAATGCATTTCGGCAAGGACTGCCTTCTTCAGTGCCCTGCACCAAATGTGAGTCTAAAAGTGTTCGTAATCTCCTGCTGCCTGTAGTTGACTGGCGCAGGTCCGCCCCTCCCCTCAGTCGATACTGTGCACCTGTGAAAGTTCAAGGGTAAATCCCGGACTTCAACTCCCAGGATGCCAAATGATGAGAGCGCCCTGGGCCTGTGTAATGGGGAAGACGTGGGATGGAGTATCCACGGCGGCACTAAGACAAACCAACCGCTTTCCAAACAGCGAGTCTGCTCTTCGGTCGCCTCACTACGCCGCAGCCCCTAGAGTCAACGGGTCCGTGTAGCAGGGACATGGTGCCCAAACAGAGGTAGGATTCCTCAACTGCTGAGGGCCCCCTGAAGCAGGGACGGGTGCTGGATATTCCCTCCAGGGAACGTGTGTGATGCCGTGAAGCGATGCCAGCAAAATCCAGACCCAAGCGCGGCGGGGGTTCTTGTAATGTGCCACTGGCAAGGCACATAATATGGGGCTTCCTCCCGAAAAGAACGAAGCAGAACCCGGAGGGGAACATGAAGGGTAGACTTTATTGTTCTAAAAGCAGTAGCGGTGGCGGCAAATGCATTTCGGCAAGGACTGCCTTCTTCAGTGCCCTGCACCAAATGTGAGTCTAAAAAGGTTCGTAATCTCCTGCTGCCTGTAGTTGACTGGCGCAGGTCCGCCCCTCCCCTCAGTCGATGCTGTGCACCTGTGAAAGTTCAAGGGTAAATCCCAAACTTCAACTCCCAGGATGCCAAATGATGAGAGCGCCCTGGGCCGGTGTAATGGGGAAGACGTGGCATGGAGTATCCACGGCGGCACTAAGACAAACCAACCGCTTTCCAAACAGCGAGTCCGCCCTTCGGTCCCCTCACTCCGCCGCAGCCCCTAGAGTCAACGGGTCCGTGTAGCAGGGACCTGGTGCCCAAACAGAGGTAGGATTCCTCAACTGCTGAGGGCCCCCTGAAGCAGGGACGGGTGCTGGCTATTCCCTCCAGGGAACGTGTGTGATGCCGTGAAGCGATGCCAGCAAAATCCAGACCCAAGCGCGGCGGGGGTTCTTGTAATGTGCCACTGGCAAGGCACATAATATGGAACAGTGGGCTTCCTCCCGAAAAGAACGAAGCAGAACCCGGAGGGGAACATGAAGGGTAGACTTTATTGTTCTAAAAGCAGAAGCGGTGGCGGCAAATGCATTTCGGCAAGGACTGCCTTCTTCAGTGCCCTGCACCAAATGTGAGTCAAAAAATGTTCGTAATCTCCTGCTGCCTGTAGTTGACTGGCGCAGGTCTGCCCCTGCCCTCAGTCGATGCTGTGCACCTGTGAAAGTTCAAGGGTAAATCCCGGACTTCAACTCCCAGGATGCCAAATGATGAGAGCGCCCTGGGCCGGTGTAATGGGGAAGACGTGGGATGGAGTATCCACGGCGGCACTAAGACAAACCAACCGCTTTCCAAACAGCGAGTCCGCCCTTCGGTCCCCTCACTCCGCCGCAGCCCCTAGAGTCAACGGGTCCGTGTAGCAGGGACATGGTGCCCAAACAGAGGTAGGATTCCTCAACTGCTGAGGGCCCCCTGAAGCAGGGACGGGTGCTGGATATTCCCTCCAGGGAATGTGTGTGATGCCGTGAAGCGATGCCAGCAAAATCCAGATCCAAACGCGGCTGGGGTTCTTGTAATGTGCCACTGGCAAGGCACATAATATGGAACAGTGGGCTTCCTCCCGAAAAGAACGAAGCAGAACCCGGAGGGGAACATGAAGGGTAGACTTTATTGTTCTAAAAGCAGAAGCGGTGGCGGCAAATGCATTTCGGCAAGGACTGCCTTCTTCAGTGCCCTGCACCAAATGTGAGTCAAAAAATGTTCGTAATCTCCTGCTGCCTGTAGTTGACTGGCGCAGGTCTGCCCCTGCCCTCAGTCGATGCTGTGCACCTGTGAAAGTTCAAGGGTAAATCCCGGACTTCAACTCCCAGGATGCCAAATGATGAGAGCGCCCTGGGCCGGTGTAATGGGGAAGACGTGGGATGGAGTATCCACGGCGGCACTAAGACAAACCAACCGCTTTCCAAACAGCGAGTCCGCCCTTCGGTCCCCTCACTCCGCCGCAGCCCCTAGAGTCAATGGGTCCGTGTAGCAGGGACATGGTGCCCAAACAGAGGTAGGATTCCTCAACTGCTGAGGGCCCCCTGAAGCAGGGACGGGTGCTGGATATTCCCTCCAGGGAACGTGTGTGATGCCGTGAAGCGATGCCAGCAAAATCCAGATCCAAACGCGGCGGGGGTTCTTGTAATGTGCCACTGGCAAGGCACATAATATGGAACAGTGGGCTTCCTCCCGAAAAAGAACGAAGCAGAACCCGGAGGGGAACATGAAGGGTAGACTTTATTGTTCTAAAAGCAGTAGCGGTGGCGGCAAATGCATTTCGGCAAGGAATGCCTTCTTCAGTGCCCTGCACCAAATGTGAGTCTAAAAATGTTCGTAATCTCCTGCTGCCTGTAGTTGACTGGCGCAGGTCCGCCCCTCCCCTCAGTCGATGCTGTGCACCTGTGAAAGTTCAAGGGTAAATCCCGGACTTCAACCCCCAGGATGCCAAATGATGAGAGTGCCCTGGGCTGGTGTAATGGGGAAGACGTGGGATGGAGTATCCACGGCGGCACTAAGACAAACCAACCGCTTTCCAAACAGCGAGTCCGCCCTTCGGTCCCCTCACTCCGCCGCAGCCCCTAGAGTCAACGGGTCCGTGTAGCAGGGACATGGTGCCCAAACAGAGGTAGGATTCCTCAACTGCTGAGGGCCCCCTGAAGCAGGGACGGGTGCTGGATATTCCCTCCAGGGAACGTGTGTGATGCCGTGAAGCGATGCCAGCAAAATCCAGACCCAAGCGCGGCGGGGGTTCTTGTAATGTGCCACTGGCAAGGCACATAATATGGAACAGTGGGCTTCCTCCCGAAAAGAACGAAGCAGAACCCGGAGTTGAACATGAAGGGTAGACTTTATTGTTCTAAAAGCAGTAGCGGTGGCGGCAACTGCATTTCGGCAAGGACTGCCTTCTTCAGTGCCCTGCACCAAATGTGAGTCTAAAAATGTTCGTAATCTCCTGCTGCCTGTAGTTGACTGGCGCAGGTCCGCCCCTCTTCTCAGTCAATGCTGTGCACCTGTGAAAGTTCAAGGGTAAATCCCGGACTTCAACTCCCAGGATGCCAAATGATGAGAGCGCCCTGGGCCGGTGTAATGGGGAAGACGTGGGATGGAGTATCCACGGCGGCACTAAGACAAACCAACCACTTTCCAAACAGCGAGTCCGCCCTTCGGTCCCCTCACTCCGCCGCAGCCCCTAGAGTGAACGGGTCCGTGTAGCAGGGACATGGTGCCCAAACAGAGGTAGGATTCCTCAACTGCTGAGGGCCCCCTGAAGCAGGGACGGGTGCTGGATATTCCCTCCAGGGAACGTGTGTGATGCCGTGAAGCGATGCCAGCAAAATCCAGACCCAAGCGCGGCGGGGGTTCTTGTAATGTGCCACTGGCAAGGCACATAATATGGAACAGTGGGCTTCCTCCCGAAAAGAACGAAGCAGAACCCGGAGGGGAACATGAAGGGTAGACTTTATTGTTCTAAAAGCAGTAGCGGTGGCGGCAAATGCATTTTGGCAAGGACTGCCTTCTTCAGTGCCCTGCACCAAATGTGAGTCTAAAAATGTTTGTAATCTCCTGCTGCCTGTAGTTGACTGGCGCAGGTCCGCCCCTCCCCTCAGTCGATGCTGTGCACCTGTGAAAGTTCAAGGGTAAATCCCGGACTTCAACTCCCAGGATGCCAAATGATGAGAGCGCCCTGGGCCGGTGTAATGGGGAAGACGTGGGATGGAGTATCCACGGCGGCACTAAGACAAACCAACCGCTTTCCAAACAGCGAGTCTGCCCTTCGGTCCCCTCACTCCGCCGCAGCCCCTAGAGTCAACGGGTCCGTGTAGCAGGGACATGGTGCCCAAACAGAGGTAGGATTCCTCAACTGCTGAGGGCCCCCTGAAGCAAGGACGGGTGCTGGATATTCCCTCCAGGGAACGTGTGTGATGCCGTGAAGCGATGCCAGCAAAATCCAGACCCAAGCGCGGCGGGGGTTCTTGTAATGTGCCACTGGCAAGGCACAGAATATGGAACAGTGGGCTTCCTCCCAAAAAGAACGAAGCAGAACCCGGAGGGGAACATGAAGGGTAGACTTTATTGTTCTAAAAGCAGTAGCGGTGGCGGTAAATGCATTTCGTCAAGGACTGCCTTCTTCAGTGCCCTGCACCAAATGTGAGTCTAAAAATGTTCGTAATCTCCTGCTGCCTGTAGTTGACTGGCGCAGGTCCGCCCCTCCTCTCAGTCAATGCTGTGCACCTGTGAAAGTTCAAGGGTAAATCCCGGACTTCAACTCCCAGGATGCCAAATGATGAGAGCGCCCTGGGCCGGTGTAATGGGGAAGACGTGGGATGGAGTATCCACGGCGGCACTAAGACAAACCAACCGCTTTCCAAACAGCGAGTCCGCCCTTCGGTCCCCTCACTCCGCCGCAGCCCCTAGAGTCAACGGGTCCGTGTAGCAGGGACATGGTGCCCAAACAGAGGTAGGATTCCTCAACTGCTGAGGGCCCCCTGAAGCAGGGACGGGTGCTGGATATTCCCTCCAGGGAACGTGTGTGATGCCGTGAAGCGATGCCAGCAAAATCCAGACCCAAGTGCGGCGGGGGTTCTTGTAATGTGCCACTGGCAAGGCACATAATATGGAACAGTGGGCTTCCTCCCGAAAAGAACGAAGCAGAACCCGGAGGGGAACATGAAGGGTAGACTTTATTGTTCTAAAAGCAGTAGCGGTGGCGGCAAATGCATTTCTGCCAGGACTGCCTTCTTCAGTGCCCTGCACCAAATGTGAGTGTAAAAATGTTCGTAATCTCCTGCTGCCTGTAGTTTACTGGCGCAGGTCCGCCCCTCCCCTCAGGCGATGCTGTGCACCTGTGAAAGTTCAAGGGTAAATCCGGGACTTCAACTCCCAGGATGCCAAATGATGAGAGCGCCCTGGGCCGGTGTAATGGGGAAGACGTGGGATGGAGTATCCACGGGGGCACTAAGACAAACCAACCGCTTTCCAAACAGCGAGTCCGCCCTTCGGTCCCCTCACTCCGCCGCAGCCCCTAGAGTCAACGGGTCCGTGTAGCAGGGACATGGTGCCCAAACAGAGGTAGGATTCCTCAACTGCTGAGGGCCCCCTGAAGCAGGGACGGGTGCTGGATATTCCCTCCAGGGAACATGTGTGATGCCGTGAAGCGATGCCAGCAAAATCCAGACCCAAGCGCGGCGGGGGTTCTTGTAATGTGCCACTGGCAAGGCACATAATATGGAACAGTGGGCTTTCTCCCGAAAAGAACGAAGCAGAACCCGGAGGGGAACATGAAGGGTAGACTTTATTGTTCTAAAAGCAGTAGCGGTGGCGGCAAATGCATTTTGGCAAGGACTGCCTTCTTCAGTGCCCTGCACCAAATGTGAGTCTAAAAATGTTCGTAATCTCCTGCTGCCTGTAGTTGACTGGCGCAGGTCCGCCCCTCCCCTCAGTCGATGCTGTGCACCTGTGAAAGTTCAAGGGTAAATCCCGGACTTCAACTCCCAGGATGCCAAATTATGAGAGCGCCCTGGGCCGGTGTAATGGGGAAGACGTGGGATGGAGTATCCACGGCGGCACTAAGACAAACCAACCGCTTTCCAAACAGCGAGTCTGCCCTTCGGTCCCCTCACTCCGCCGCAGCCCCTAGAGTCAACGGGTCCGTGTAGCAGGGACATGGTGCCCAAACAGAGGTAGGATTCCTCAACTGCTGAGGGCCCACTGAAGCAAGGACGGGTGCTGGATATTCCCTCCAGGGAACGTGTGTGATGCCGTGAAGCGATGCCAGCAAAATCCAGACCCAAGCGAGGCGGGGGTTCTTGTAATGTGCCACTGGCAAGGCACAGAATATGGAACAGTGGGCTTCCTCCCAAAAAGAACGAAGCAGAACCCGGAGGGGAACATGAAGGGTAGACTTTATTGTTCTAAAAGCAGTAGCGGTGGCGGTAAATGCATTTCGTCAAGGACTGCCTTCTTCAGTGCCCTGCACCAAATGTGAGTCTAAAAATTTTCGTAATCTCCTGCTGCCTGTAGTTGACTGGCGCAGGTCCGCCCCTCCTCTCAGTCAATGCTGTGCACCTGTGAAAGTTCAAGGGTAAATCCCGGACTTCAACTCCCAGGATGCCAAATGATGAGAGCGCCCTGGGCCGGTGTAATGGGGAAGACGTGGGATGGAGTATCCACGGCGGCACTAAGACAAACCAACCGCTTTCCAAACAGCGAGTCCGCTCTTCGGTCCCCTCACTCCGCCGCAGCCCCTAGAGTCAACGGGTCCGTGTAGCAGGGACATGGTGCCCAAACAGAGGTAGGATTCCTCAACTGCTGAGGGCCCCCTGAAGCAGGGACGGGTGCTGGATATTCCCTCCAGGGAACGTGTGTGATGCCGTGAAGCGATGCCCGCAAAATCCAGACCCAAGCGCGGCGGGGGTTCTTGTAATGTGCCACTGGCAAGGCACATAATATGGAACAGTGGGCTTCCTCCCGAAAAGAACGAAGCAGAACCCGGAGGGGAACATGAAGGGTAGACTTTATTGTTCTAAAAGCAGTAGCGGTGGCGGCAAATGCATTTCGGCAAGGACTGCCTTCTTCAGTGCCCTGCACCAAATGTGAGTGTAAAAATGTTCGTAATCTCCTGCTGCCTGTAGTTGACTGGCGCAGGTCCGCCCCTCCCCTCAGTCGATGCTGTGCACCTGTGAAAGTTCAAGGGTAAATCCGGGACTTCAACTCCCAGGATGCCAAATGATGAGAGCGCCCTGGGCCGGTGTAATATATATAAATATATATATATATATATATATATATATATATATAGAGAGAGAGAGAGAGAGAGAGAGAGAGAGAGAGAGAAAAAAATTGCAGATTAAGTTGTTTAAACATCAACAAAACTTCTCCAAGTAATGATAAAGCCTGCCCTCGAAGACCGGACAATTCATTTATTTGAAGCAGAACGAAAGTAATCCATCTTTTAATATGACAGGCAGCATAAAATGCTATTATTCAACACTACTGAAAGTAGGCGCATTTCGGTTAAGCCACCAGCCTTTCTCAATATTGGTAATTATACTCTTGATTGCCTCATTCATAGTTCTGTGACATTAGATATGAAGAAAATACTTCTATCCAAACATTTGCAGTTTTAGTACTCCTAAAATAGGTGATTTTGACACAATACTTTCACTGCTCAATATACAAGTAGTCAAAATCAAATAAATTCATAATTACAAAAGTTTTATATTTGCAAAAAAGAATGGCTATTATAAGTGTCCAAGTGCTTCCCTTAAAAACATATCTACTTGCCATGATACCACAGTTTCCAGAATTTTATCACATAATGTTTTTAATTGTTTTTAAATACCTGGCTTCGTAGAAGGTGCATTGCAGGTGTGTAATTGTATCCAAGAGTCTTGTGCTAAACAGCCGTTCAGAAAATGACAAAGTCCAAGCCCCTACTGCTCAGCCAACGCCATACGCAGTGCCCTGCTCCTGACATCGGCATGATTAAGAGCGAAAAAGAACTTTTCACAGGGAAAGGTCCACGCCAAGAGAGTCCAACGACTCTCAGCGATGCACGCTCTTTCCTTCTTTAGCTCCAGCTTCATCTCTGTTTCCATATCTGGGGGCATGCTTGCATTTGAATGCAGACAAAAGTTGTGATATAACTGGGCTTGCAACCAGGTCACAGGTGGTGCAGAATAAAGGGCTATGGCTAGCGCTGTTTAAACATCAACAAAACTTCTCCAAGTGATGAGGAAGCATTCAATTGAAGGCTGGACAAATCATTTATTTGAGGCAGCATGAAAGTAATCCTTCTAGTGAAAGGTAGCACACAATACCTTTCTTCAACACTATTGAAATGACACCCTTTTTGGCTGACATATATATATAATATGAATTTGAATATATATTCACTGAAAAAATCAAAGGTTACAGGACTTATAGTTAGGAATTAGAAGTTCAAAAAAACTTTGAAATTCACTGAAAAAAACAAAGGTTGCAGGGCTGTTATAGTGGGGCTTAGATTTCACTCGTACAAAACCATAGAAATTCAGCAGTTATTGTTACCCGAGCTAACTATCACTTAAGCCCACGCAATTCTAATGACCTCCCATATTACATCATGCATTACATGGTCAGTGATATCACTGATGACATCTCAAATTACATCACTGATGATATCATCAAGTGAGTGTGTTTTGTAAACTTAAAGATAGATACTAAGCAACTGCATTAGTGAAATTGCTATTCTTTGTCCTCTACTAATGAGTGATACTATTTGTAACATATGTCATCTGAGTAACTATGTGACTATCTATATCAGTGTGTGAGTGGGTGTCTGAGTGTCTGTATGGATCTGACAGTGGCTATGCGAGTGGCTACATAGGTCTGTGAATGCATTTTTGAGTGGTTTTCTGGGTGAATGAGTGGCTACGTAAGTGGATGTGTGAGTGAGTGTGTGAGTGGTTGTATGGGTGTGCGATTGGGTATGTGAGTGGTTATTTGGATCTGTCAGTGGTTCTGTGACTGATTGTGTGGGTGTGTGAGTGGTTGTATCATTGGTTGCATGGGTCTATAAGTGAGTGTATGAGTGGATGTATGGGTATGTGACTGGGTGTGTGAGTGGTTATATGGATCTGTGAGTGGGAATGTGAGTGGTTGTGTGGGGGTGTGCGCAGTTGAATGGGTGTGTGAGTGGTTGTGAGGGTATGTGAGTGGTTCTGTGCATGATGTCATCAGGGATGTCACTTAAAATGTCTTCAGGGATGTCATTTGAAATGTCATGAGTGATTTCATCAGTAGTATCACTGACCAAACTTGAGTCCTGTGCTCTCCATACCACTGGAGTCAAGCGGACCTGGCTGATGACGGCTGATAGCCAGAAACCGGTCCTAGGATGCTTGATTACGATCCAGGGAAGACATGGCTTGGCAGTTCGGGCTGGACTATTCCCATGAGGCACAGGGTCAAGGCTGATTTGCATATGGCCATGTCTGAACTGGGGTGGTGTGGAGTGCAAAAAAATGATGGATTTAGGCCCAGATCTCTGTACTGGGGTGAATGTATGACATTGTTCTGCATTCTGTCCATCAACTGTTGTTTTTGCATTTGTCACCCCGAGTGGGATGGGTATGCTCAGACTTGAGTCCCGTGCTCTCCACACCACTGGAGTCAAGCTATCCTGGCTGAGGATGACTGATAGCCAGAAACCGGTCCTAGGATGCTTGATTCCGGTCCAGGGAAGACATGGCTTGGCAGTTCGGGCTGGACTGTTCCCATGAGGCACAGGGTCAAGGCTGATTTGCATATGGCCATGTCTGAACTGGGGCGGTGTGGAGTGCAAATAAATGATGGATTTAGGCCCAGATCTCTGTACTGGGGTGAATGTATGACATTGTTCTGCATTCTGTCCATCAACTGTTGTTTTTGCATTTGTCACCCCGAGTGGGATGGGTATGCTCAGACTTGAGTCCCGTGCTCTCCACACCACTGGAGTCAAGCTATCCTGGCTGAGGATGGCTGATAGCCAGAAACCGGTCCTAGGATGCTTGATTCCGGTCCAAGGAAGACATGGCTTGGCAGTTCGGGCTGGACTGTTCCCATGAGGCACAGGGTCAAGGCTGATTTGCATATGGCCATGTCTGAACTGTGGTGGTGTGGAGTTAAAAAAAACCGATGGATTTAGGCCCAGATCTCTGTACTGGGGTGAGTGTATGACATTGTTCTGCATTTTGTCCATCAACTGTTGTTTTTGCAAGTATCACTGACCATGTCATGACTGATGTAAAATGTGAGGTCTTAAGCAGTGCATTGTGTAAGTTATAGTAATTTCAGGTAACTATAGCTGCTGACTTTCACTGGTTTTGTGCTTGTAAAATCTCAGACTAACTACTACAACCATGTAACCTTTATTTTTTTTCAGTGAATTTCTAAGGTTTATTTAATTCTATTTCCTAACTATATTGTCCCTGTAACCTTTGCTTCTTTTAGTGAATTTTGAAGGTTTTTTAAAATATTATTTCCTAACTGTAACCTGTAAAGATGGGTGTTTGCAGAGTGGTGGAGAAAGTGCTGGGGCCACTGACGAGCACTCAGCAATCGCGCTGTGTGGGAACTTATGGTGGTCACAGGAGGGGGTTTTGGCCTCCAAGGACCCTGAGCAGCAAAGGGGACTTCATCCCCCAACCAGTAGTGTGCCAGAAGGCCTGTTTGCAAAGTGGTGGAGAAAGGTGGTGGGCCTCCAATGAGTTCTCAGTTAGGCATGTCATTGTATTTCTCTTGGAGGATAAAGCCCCTGGGAGGTGGTGGTCCCTGGGGATCTTGAGAGCTTTCAGAGGGGGTCCACAAAGCCCCTTCATCTTTTAAATTAAATTCATGGCCCTAGCGAGGTGGTGGCCACCAGGGCCCTAAATTGCAACGGACGGGGGTCCACGCGGCCCAACTCCAAACTCTTTTATAAAGCCCTGGGCCATCTCCGATAATTTTTTTTTTTTTTAACTAGAGGCCCTCCAGTGGAAGTTGTCGGAGGCCCTACCCTCTTTCTAAACTACTCTGCAAAGGGACCTCCTGGCGCAGAACTTGTTGGGGGATAAAATCCCTTTGCCTGGTGAGGGTACTTGGGGGCTAAAAACCCCTCCTGTTACCTCCAGTAAGTCCCACACAGTGAGATTGCGGAGAGAGGTGATGCAAGGCCCCACCCCCTTTCTCCACTATTATGCAATGAACCTCCTCGTGCACTACGTTTTGGGGGATGAAGTCCCCTTAGATGCTGAGGGTGATTTGGGGCCAACAGCTCCTCCTGTTAACTCCTGTGAGTCCCACAGTGGGAACGCTGAGAGCTTGTGGGAGACCCGCCCCTTTCAGCACATACTCTACAAACGTATCTCCTGGAGCACTACTGGTTGGGAGATGAAGTCTCCTTGGTTCCTGAGGATACTTGAGGGCCAACAACACCTCCTGTTACCTCTAGTAAGTACCACACAATAGGATTGCTGAAAGGTCATCTGAGGCCCGCCCCCTTCTGCACCTCTCCGAAAACATGCCACCTAGTGCACTACTGATTGGAGTAGCTCTAAGGAAAAATGAGTAGTTGTGTACTTGTATGGGTCTGTGAATTGGTATGTGAATGGTTGTGTGGGTTTGTGAATGGGTGTATGAGAGGTTGTATGGGGGTGTGAATGGGTCTGTGAGTGCTTATGTAGATGATGTTATTAGTGATGTCATTTGAGATGTCATCAGTCATGTCACTGACCATGTCATGAGTGATGTAATATGTGGGGTTATAAGTATTGCATTGTGGGGGCGTAAGTTATAGTTAGCGCAGGTAATTATAACTGCTGAATTTCAAAGATTTTGTACAAGTGAAATCTGAGCATCACTATAACATCCCTGTTACCTTTGTATTTTCTGTGAATGTTTATGGTTTTTATAATTCTATTTCCTAACTATAACATCCCTCTAACCTTTGAATTTTTCAATGGAAATATATATTATATATAAAACTTCTGGAAGAATGGTTTAAAATGACTATATCCAGATGGACAGAACATTACTGACAATACCACCTAATTACTGCAAATCTCAAGAGCTCTCAGGACTGCATTTAATCCACATTACAAATGGAATCTTCACTCATGATTCTTTTTTAAAAATTTAGCAAAATCATCTGTGCAGCCACTTGCAACCACTGAGCAAACCATCTACTACACGAGGAAGGTGAAGGCTGAAATGTTGTAGTGGAAATATATGTTTTGTCCTTTGGTGAATCCATCTGTTTGAGTCACTTGTTTCTTGGATATATATATATAGACTAATAGGCCATATTGATTGAGATGAGAATAATCGGATTCATCCGACAATAACACAGTATGGGCGCTGTAGCAACATAGGCAGTCTTGGATTTATCCAATGAGAATCTTAAAATGAATTGTATTTATTATTTTATAAATATTATGACATTTAAGCACTTTACATGTTTTTAGATGTTCTTTTAAATGTGTGTAGATATATCAAGTGTGTCATAAGATATTATTCTGCCTACCTGGTTTAGTACTACAAAATAATTTTTGTGGTAACTCTAGTCTGTTGTTCATGCCCATTACCATGTGACCTATGATGTCAGAAATTGGGAGTGGTAGTATTCACTTTAAATAGTAGATGGTGTTTTTTCCACTTTGACACGTGAACAAGGGCTTACGGGCTTGAAACGCGTTGTGTTGGGTCACTCGTAATAAACAAGATTTTTGCCCACATGAAAATCTCGGAGGTCTGTGTCTCTTTCCTCGCCTAATCCGCCGTGGGTGGAATCAGGAAGTGGTTCTAGTTTCCAGGGGATATATATATATATATATATATATATATATTTCTCCACAACTTGTCCTGTCGCAGGGGGAACTCTTATTAGCTGGTGCCACCTCGAGACCAGGGCAGTATCTCGTGAAATATTAGCCACAATATTCTCAAAGAATGACGATGGCACTCCACCCAGTAGCTTTTCAAAGATTTTATTCCGAACTGTGGTCGCCAGAAATGTATTCGGAGACAGCAGAGTCCAAACAGCAGGGGTGCCCAAGAGTTAAATGAATAGTCCTGCCCGACGCGTTTCGTGCTAAAAAAGCACTTCCTCATGGGCTGAGGGCGTCTGCATGAGTGGTGATCACAGCTGCGGCTTCAATTCAAAGAACATCACCTCACCCAGGTGGGCATGGCCACCACCGTGGCCTTCTGGTTATTGCAGTGCCTCATGTATTACCTCAGTGGGTTGCTGTGTACACACTTGATCTTTGCAAAAAGTTTAAATCCCAAGTGGGTTGTGGTATACACCCAGCGCCGTCAGTCCAGCTTTATGATATCTTCGGAAAAGCATCACCTGTCCCTATTGCTGCAGCGTCGAGTGGCGTTGTAGCAGGGCTGAACCGAAGAACAGCAGGGCTCCTCTCACGGCTCAGGCCGCACCATAAATATCCCAACGAGCAGTTGCCTGGATCAAGGGAGCCCACACTGGTGAGTAATAAAGTGAAAATGCTAAATATAAAAAATCCAAAACTGACTGTGATAAAGAGGATGTAAGGAGTGTCGCTACTTAGCCGGTCCCATATTTTGGTTGTGTGTTTTCTGAGTGATCGTGTCTTCTTGAGAAGCATGCATGTGAGTGGGTAATGACGTGTGGGTTTACTGTGGTGTGTAGTGTAGGGTGAGAGTGTTGGAAGCATTGTTGGTGCTTGTGTGGTGTGTGTGTTGGGAGGGGTGTTGAAGGCATTTTTAGTATTTGCGGAGGGTGGGGGTTGATGGCTGCAGGAGAACCGGCAATGGGTTCATGCATATCATACATAGTTTCAAAAAGCACAAACGATAGTCATTGGTCATATAAGGCCAGGACCTAGTAGGATTTGAGGCTGACCACGATGGAACACGGGTCAGATACAGCAGCTAGGTTTGCCACAGTCAGAGATATTACCTTCTGAATTAGTCTTTTTAGTACACATCCTTCACAGGAGTACACTTCTGAACCCCCTCTCCCCCCTGGACGTCAGGGATGGTACTTAGAGGATCTCAGAGTATCCAGCAGAGACCCACAACATGGTTCAATCCAGGTCCAGTTGAAACCGATCAGCCGGGCAGTTGCAGAAATGGCCTCTTGCAGCTTATTTCCCAGTAGCTTGAACAGGAGGTCACCCTTATGACCTTTGGAATCCACTTCTTTATCCTGGGTACAAGAGGGAGTAGGTCCAGTCCTTCAGTGCTCCCATCAGGTCAGAAACAGCAGGTTCAGCCCTCTTCTGGCCTTCCACAGGTACAAAAGGTTTTCTGAAGTGGGTGCTTGTAGGTGTCACATGTATGCCTGACATTAGCTAGTGGGTGGGAATGACTCATGGGCACAACCTAATCAATGGGGTAAAGGTTTCCGGGGTGCACCCCACCCACTTTGGGCATTTTCAAGATGCTGAAAGTCTTCAGCCACACTAAATTAGGGCTCTGTGGGCTTGTGTGTGTGTCGAGAGTGTAATGTGGTAATCCAAGTTTCCCTCCTTTCTAACACTACAATTCAGTTTGATGTACCCACAATAAACCCAGATACAGACATCTGGTAGGACAAAAATGCAGAGTCCTTCAGCAACCAGCCAGTAGGTTCACAGAGTTGTCTTGCCATCCTGTTCTCTCCCCTTTCAAGAGTGCCCAAAGGGTTATTTGTAAAACCAGAGACAAAAGTTTGGAAGGACAAAGCAGACTTCTTCAGGCACCAGATAGTGGATCCACAATAATTGTCGTGGTATCCTGTTCTTTCCCCTTTCAAGTGTGCCCATGTGTTTTATGTGGACCCAGCAGACCTGTTAAGCATGTTTTTATACTGTAGTGTCAAAAGAGCTGCTCGTAGACACCACACTGCATATTCTATGGTGTTCAGACAAGTCATCTTTGCCCATTCAGGTCAGTCTGTTGTTAGCTCCTTGGAGGCATTTCACACCTATTGAAGGCTAATCAGCGGCTGGGACCTGCAGAGGCTTATTTTAATTGAGCCTTTGACAGTTAAGGGAGGTAAATGGTAGCTTTTTAAAGTTACTTTTCCTTACTTTTTATCACCAACCTGCCTTCGCCAATACATTGGATTTTTAATACCTATTAAACACAGTAGTTCAGTTATTCGTTTACTTTAACAAGCAGCAAAGAAACATCCAGGTGCTTTGCATAGTAGAAGAGCCAGCACCCTACTGTCAGAAAAGACACCGAATAGAATATTAAAACTATATCACTAATCATTGAATAAGCTGCAGCAATGTTGTTGCATTATAAGGGGAAACACCTCATTTAAGATAACTACTTAATCACATTCATGTAGCTGCCATCTTAGATGAGTGGATTGAAATCTCTACATCCACAAAGATGGGAATTACAGTTTTTTAAGGTCCTACCTGTTTGAGGACTACTTTTGATACCCATGACCAAGGAAAATGCAGTGGTAACATTTTTAAAAACCCTCGAAAAGTCAGTTGTTGGTCCAAAACATGATGAACATCTCATCTAGTCAATGCATGAAAAGGGCTTGTGAAAAGAAGCTAATAGTTACTCAGGCTGACCAAAGCCCGTCTGTATTGTACAGTGTAAGTTGTGTGTTATGCTGCCATGAGATCAGGAGACTGGTGATGTGTCTTTGAAATATCTTTATCCATATCTAAGGCCACTCACTATTCAAAATTGAATATATCCTGGAAATGTCCGCATACATATCCATATTGCAATGGCCTTGTAGGATTTCAAATGGAATGTGGTATGGAAACTTTTGCATCACATCCAATGCACCTGGAGTTTCCTTATGAAATGAGTTATGAAAATGTTGGCACCTATAATCAAAGTCAACAACTGGTTCATATACCTATATCTATGTGTATCTAACATCTACCTATGTCTACCTACAACAATTCTTTCCACTGTATATATGTGTTTATAGAGTATCACCAGTGCCTAATTTGAGCCAGTGGTTTACGGGGCTCAGCACTGGCACTTAATTATCAACACTGGTACTTAATTATCAACTCTTGTACTTATGACACTCCATCACATGGTGGCAATGTCTGTCTAATTTTGAAATGAGCACAAAAACAGTTGTTTTCTAATGGGAAACAGTCGGAACAACGCGGGCAAAGCCACACGTGTCCCAACAACGCAAGCGCTACCACACTTGCCTTAACCATGCATATGTTTTAACCATGGATATGTGTGGTTAAGGCAGTGCATGGTCTAGTTGCCGAAATGGGTGGAAGTAGGAAGGATTGGGAGAGGATGCGGTGAGGTAAGTGGGACTGGGGCTAGGTTTTGGGGGGTGGGGGTAGTTTGTAAGGGTTGGGGTAGTTTCCAGGGCTGGGGGGTTGGGTTGTTTTTAGGGTAGGGGGGCAGGAAAGTTTTTAGGGCTTGGGTCGGGGTTGTTTTTAGGGTTTGGGGGGGTTGTGGTAGTGGCTTAGGGTGAGGTCAGGAAAGTTTTTAGGGCTCGGGTCGGGGTTGTTTTAGGGCTTTGGGGAGACAGGGAAGTTTTTAGGGCTCTGGAGGGAGCGGGTTGGTTTTGAGGAGGGAGGCGTGTAGTTTTGAGACTCAGGTTTGGGACTGGGGATATTTTAAGACTCAGAGCAGGTGGCATGGATCAGGGTATTTTTTAGGGCTTGGGGGCAGGTAAGTCTTTAGTGCTCGGGGAAGGGTTTGGTTTTAGGTCTCAGGGTGGGGGGTTGGAAGGCTGTTAAGGCACAGAGAGGGGGGTCGGGATCAGGGCATTTACACTTATCTGAAAAGTCATAACCACACATAGATCTTTGCCATACATGCCTTAACAATGCATATGGCTTGTAAAGGAATGCGTGGTAAAGGCCTATGCATGGGTAAGATTTGCATAGTTCAGACTGCTTTGAAACGGCATGCATGGTAATCGCATGAGTGGTTCCATCACACAAACTTTTATAATTGAATATACAATAACAATTACCAATACCTTGCACTCAAGCCATTTTTATAGCTTTGGGTGGCCTGGAATATTCTGAATTGTCACACTTGTAGAAGTGTGATGGTTGGTATTAGTGTTCATACTGTCATTGGCAGCGCTGGCAGGAGGAAGGTGTGGTGCAAGCTACACTGGGCTCCTGAGAAAGGCCCTGGCACTTCATTTAGCATATTAAGCACTGGGTATCACTCAGTCAAGCAGCTCATTTTAGGATTTTAGGATTCCTTTTAATTGCCACTCAGTACAGAAATATAAATACGGCCTATAAATTTTGCACAGGGTAAACATAGAGGAATAACATTTTGGAAATTAAATGCATGCAAAATAAATTCAATGCAGAGCAGTTCAGTTTGCATTACGAAAAGTAAGTGGCCTTGCGAAGATAAAGGGTCTCATTTTGAGCTTAGTGAAGCAGAAGCCCTGATGTTATTAAGCAGGCCACCAACCAACCTCTAGCAATGAGATGTTATTATAAAGGAAAACTTTACTAAAGAACCTTAAACTTTATGATAATTATTGTGGTATGAGAATATCGTTGTCAAAATATTGTGTGACATAAACATTATGTCCTCAATATTGTCAACAAAAATATCATCCCATCAGAGTCGATAATACAAAACCTAACACAATGGGATTGTAAGATATACATAGGATGCAAGGGTATTATCAAACAGTATTTCTGAATATGATATTCTAACATACAGCTGTGGTTGATGATCTAATGTGTCAGGTGTGAGCGAGTGGCATAAGTATGAGTAGGCCAAGATGCCAATTGTACATTGGGGAATATCTCAACTTTCCCACTAAGTTAACAAGTGGAAAAATTAACTTCTCTTCCACATTTTATACCTCCCCTCTTCCACTTAGAAATGAATGGTTCGTGTACAGATCTTCTTCCCAACCCCAGCAAATAACAAATAACAACAACAAGCACAACTAAACCAACTCTGCAAAAAAACAGAACTTCCTTCTTCTCAAACCCCACCACACTGAATTTCTCCTTTTTTTAAACCTCTCTTAATAGCAGATTTGGCCCAAGTACCTTGATTCTCTAAAATGAAAAGGGCATGTACCCACTCCAACCTCAGCTTCATACATATTTTTTAAAAAAGCTGTCCCATTATTCCTCCTGATCATCTAGACATGACCATCCACCGACGAAAGATTTGTTTACAGTAATGTCCTATTACTTACCGGTAATCTTCATTACTCCGGGTCCCGTAGTCCTCGACACCTTCATACTTACAAGTGGAGATGCCCATCTCCCGACAGAAAAAAAACCAAGAGGAATGCTGGGACACTAATACTGCCCCTCCCCCCGGGAGTATATAAGCAGTACTCACCCAGCAGCCCTCCTGTACATAACAAGCCCAGACAGGAAGGCCGGCCGCCCGGGAGGGAGGGAGGGGCGTATGAAGGTGTCGAGGACTACGGGACACGGAGTAATGAAGATTACCGGTAAGTAATAGGACAGTACCCCCAGGTGCCTCCGTCCTCGACACCTTCATACTTACAAGTGGAGAATACCAAAGCAGAAAAACGGCCTTCCGCACGCACAAGCACACCCAGGAAACCACAACAAAAGCAGCCACCCAAGGGAGCACCGAGAAGGAGGAAAGGAAGACCGCAGGAAACAGCCGGCCCGCAACCCAGAACAGGACAGCAGGGACAAGGACCGGAGACAAAGAAAAAAGGGGCAGGGCTCCAAAGAAAGGAGGCCGTCAACCCGAGAAACCGGCAACCGGGACCCGGACCAGGACACCAAGACCAGCCAAAACAACCCACCGGAGAAGACCGCCAAGGCCAGAACCAGCAGGAAGGCACACACGGCCAGGCAGACCCACCAGGAAGACGAGACAACCCGGAAGAAAGCCAAAGAAAGAAAAGGCCAACAGAGCGTAGGCACAATCACCCAGCCCAAAAAGGAAGGAGAAGCACAGGCCAGAAACATGGCCAAACACTCAAAAAGAAAGGACTTGAGCCCAACAGACCTGAGGAGGAAAGCCGGCCGAGGAGGCCCAGGAAGCAACAAGCACCCAGGAGCCGAACAGGACAGAGAATCCGACCCAAAAGACAGGGACGGGGAAGAACCCCAGAACCCAGCGGAAAGCCCACCAAACAAGGAGAGGCCAACAAGACCGGAAACCGGCAACAAAGAAAACTCAACCAGGGTGGGAACAGAGAAACAGACCACAAGCCCAGAAAACCCCAACCCCAAAGGGAAGGAACACAAGGCAGGAGGGGAGCACAGAGCAACCGGGAAACCCCAGCAGCCGCCCAACGAGGCACAGAGGGCAGCATAGAGAAGGCGCCCAAATGAAAAAGAGGCCAACAAACTCCAACAGAACCGGGAAGCCAGGACCAGAGCCAAGCAACCCGACCACGCAGGAGGAACAGCAGGCCCAAGCAAACCCAGAAGCCAAGCAGCAGGAAACCACAGACAACCCGCAGCCAGGAGGGAGGGACCCGCAGAGGCACGAGCACCACAGAACAGCACCCCAACCAGGGAGGGAGGGGCACCCAAACACACCAAACCGGGAACAAAGCCCGGGAAAGCAAGGGAGGAAGGAGCGAGCCAGGACCACAGAACCAGGAAAGAAACCGGAAACGGCCATCAACAAACCCCCAGAGCAGGCCAAAAAGGGACAGCACAGCCCGAAAACCCAGGAGGCACAGCCCGAGGCCACACACAACCAGAAAAAAGCCGGCAGAACCGGAGCCACAGAACCCCACACAGGCCCACAACACCGGGAAAACAAGCCCGGGAAGAGAACCAACAGCAGGAGAAGGACCAGAAGGAACCACCAGGGAGCGGCCCCAATGCAGAACATCCTGCCAGGACCCGAAGGGGGACCAGCAAGGAAGCAGAGTCCAAAGAAGAGCCCCACAAGCAGGAGCGGCACGCCCCAGCCAAAAATAACCCGCCAGGCACCCATCAAGGGAACCAGACGAGACCAGAACAACCCAGGGAGCAAACACCCCTGAGAGCAGAAGGACCAAGAAGCCAACAACACCCAGCAGCCCCAGGAGGCCAGGCAGGCACGAACCCGGCCCGACCAGGCACCACCACCGAGCAGACAGCGTAGCACGGGGACAGCACACCACTCCGGAGAACAGGAGGCACGACAGGACACGGCCACAGCCAGGAGGCCCCAGCCAGGAACAAACCAGACAGGCACCACGGCAGAAACAGGAGGGGTGGCCAGGAAACCCCAGAAGCAAGCCAAAGGCAAGAACGGGGAGAGCCAGAGCAGAAGCATCCAGGCCAAGCAACAGAAGGACCCGGGACAACACCCGAAGCCCCAGGCCAAAGCAAAGGGAAGCCCACAGCACCAGGAAGACCCAGACGAACGCCCAACCAGGCACCGACCAGGCCAGACCCAGCAAACCTGCAAGGAACAGAAGAGAACAGGAGCAGGCAGGGGGGAACAGAACAGAACAGCCGCACCCCAGGCAGCACAAGCCACCCAAGCGCAGGGAGAGGGGACAGAGCACGTCAGAGAGCCCCTCGGAGGACACCGGCAAGCAACCAAGGACCGGAACCAGGTGCAGCCCAAACGCCGACCAACCCCACAGAAGCCAGGAAGCAGAGGCAAGGAACCAGGGCACACAACCGGAGCAAGGCCACCACAGCCAGCCCGCAGCGGAGAGAAGGCCACCCACGGCCAGGAGCAAGCAAAAAGGCTGCACCAGCGAAAAGGAACCAGCCCCCACAGAGGCGAGAGGAACCCATGCCAACCGCGGAGGAAAACCCCCCCACGCCCGAGCGGCCAAGAGCAGGGGCACCACCTGAAGAAGGGAACCAAAGCGAGAAGCCCCCGCAACACGTCTGTCCCCAGAGAACAGACAAGAGCCGGGGTGGGCAAGCGGCAAGGCAGCAGGCCAGGAACGGACACGTGACCCCGCAGACCAAAAGAGGAGCACAGGAACCACAGCGCTCAACCGACCAGACACCCACGCACCGCGGCAGGCGGGGGGGGGGCAACAGAGAACACCAGTGCGACTGAGCACCAGAAGGACACAGAAGTACCCGCCACTGAGCACACACAGGAAGCAAGCAGCGCGGGCACCGGTGGCAGCAGCAGGACAACCCAAAAAAGAGTGGACGAAGCACAGCGCCGAACTCAGGCACCCCAAGCAGGAGGCCCCGGCACAAACCACGGCACCCCCAGAAGACCAAGATGCCCGAATACGGCACAGCCCGAAGGACAGCCAGCCACCACCTCCAGGACCAGCCAACGAGACTCACAGAAGAAGAAAGGGGGCGAAACAGCCAGAACGGGGGCCAACAGCAACAAGGCCCCCACCGACACAGGAAAAAAAAAAAAAAAAGAAAGGCAGCCCAGGGACGCCAACCCCTTGAAACCCAACCGGACGAGCGCAGAAAGGCCAGGGCCAAAGGACGAGACACACAAGGACTCCCAGAAGAAAGCCGCGTGGGCCCCAGCCACGTGCGTGTCCATCAGAAACCATCACCGAAACCCCCACCAACACTGCAACCATGCCCAGGAAGGAGCCGGGGGTCCGCCCGTAGGGCGGAGGGCACGAAGGGCAACTTGGAGCTGAATAACAGAAGAGGAAAGTCACGCAACACAATGGCAACCACACAAACGAACAGAGAAGGAAGAAAACGGACACAAGAACCACGGAGCCACCAGGTCCCGGTCCCGTAATAGCACATCCAAGCCAGCGCTTTACAGGGATCCCCGAACGAACCCGAGTGCCGGAAACAACAGACGACAACACCACCGAGGAAACCATACAGCTGTCACGACAGCAACGGAGCCAGAAGCCCCGGGCCCCCAAACCCGCAGCCCCAGCAAGAACGGGACATGACACCCCAAGAGTCCACGGACCCCAACAGCCAGGCGAGCCAAAAACAGAGGGCAAGACTGAGCCCCAGGACAGGCCAGAGGACTCCCAGCCAAAGGCAGGGGAGTCGCCGGAACCCGTAGCACCACCCGCAGAAGGGCAGCGCCGTCCCCGCACCGAGGAAGCCCGGGAACAGGGAGGGGGAGCAGAGGCACAGAGCCGGGCCGGTGCCAGGACACAGAATACAGTACGAGCTGCCAGCTGACCCGAACACCACCACAGAGCAGCAGCGCCCGCTCAAGTGATGCACGAGAAAAACACCCTGCCAGCCGGATCACCCCGGCACAAACCCCAGCGCAGGAAGGAACAGGACGACAGCACGGGAAAAGGAAAAAGATCCCGAAATCGGGACTCAGCCGGAGCGGGGGCCAACCCCAGGAACAAGGCCCCCACTCGACCACCACCCAGGAAACCGTACAGCTGTCACGACAGCAATGGAGCCAGAAGCCCCGGCCCCCAAACCCGCAGCCCCAGCAAGAACGGGACATGACACCCCAAGAGTCCACGGACCCCAACACCCAGGCGAGCCAAAAACAGAGGGCAAGCCTGAGTCCCAGGACAGGCCAGAGGACTCCCAGTCAAGGCAGGGGAGTCGCCGGAACCCGTAGCACCACCCGCAGAAGGGCAGCGCCGTCCCCGACCGAGGAAGCCCGGGAACAGGGAGGGGGAGCAGAGGCACAGAGCCAGGCCGGTGCCAGGACACAGAATACAGCACGAGCTGCCAGCGGACCCGAACACCACCACAGAGCAGCAGCGCCCGCTCAAGTGATGTACGAGAGAAACACCCTGCCAGCCGGATCACCCCGGCACAAACCCCAGTGCAGGAAGGAACAGGATGACAGCACGGGAAAAGGAAAAAGATCCCGAAATCGGGAATCAGCCGCAGCGGGGGCCAACCCCAGGAACAAGGCCCCCACTCGACCCGCATCCCAGAAGCCAGCACGGAGTACAAAGCGTCCTCAGCATGCAACACAACCACCATGCATCGAACAATTCCAGGCAGGAGAACAGAGGTTAGAGGGGAAGCAGCACTGTGGCAGAGCGCATTCCACGCATGTACGAGGCCCCGGGTCCACCCCCGGCATCTCCAGGTGTCTCTGTCCAGTGCCTCGGCCGTTTTCCAGAAGGCACCTATGAAAACGAGGAAGGAAGGCAACAGCAAACAAAAAGGCACCAGGGGGGCAAACACACCAAGGGCGCCCGGCAGGAAAGGAAAAGAACCCGAAAATGGGACTTACCCGGAGCAGGGGCCAACCCCAGGAACAAAGCCCCCACACCACCGTCTGCCCGGAATCCAACAGGAGCCCATTCAGCGAGGCACGGCTCCCCGGCCAGGCTCGGGAAGCCGAGCCCGTGATCTGGAAGCAACCGGGAACTCCAGCACCAGCCACAAAGGGCCGGTAGGTGCATGCAGCACACAGCAAAGCCGGGAACTTCCTCAATTCAAACACCGGCTCCAAACAGAGACTGACTCCAAGCAAGCTCGGCAGGCCAGGAGGCAGTCCAGGGAACCCCTTGCCCACACAGCCAGGCAGCAGGGCGGGGGGAGAAGATAAGCACCGCCACTCAAACCCAGCAGGAGCAGCACCAGCACACCAAACAGCCTGTCGACAGTCAGAAAAAAGAACAGGAGGGCTGCTGGGTGAGTACTGCTTATGTACTCCCGGGGGTAGGGGCAGTATTAGTGTCCCAGCATTCCTCTTGGTTTTTTTTTCTGTCGGGAGATGGGCATCTCCACTTGTAAGTATGAAGGTGTCGAGGACGGAGGGACCTGGGGGTAATGCACTACTAGCTGGAGCTTCTCAATCATTGCTGTCCCCACTCAAAGGCGCACTTCACTTGCCAGCTTGGTTAGTCCACACTGGAAGTGAATTTGAACACATTTTCTGGCTTGCTCAAGATATTTGGCTGTCAAAAAGATCAAAGAAGTCAAATTTGTCTTCATTTTAAAATATCCAAATTCGGAACCTCTAGTGGTCAGCGACAATATTTCTCTTGTGGCCCCTTCCTCGTGAAGCTCTCGTCCTCTAGACTTGAAACCTTTAACAATAATCATCACCTTCAGAAACATATAAAGACCCAACTTTTTAAAACAACACCTACTGTAGCGCCTTGCAACGAACAAAAGATTGATATAAAATGGCATGTCCTTAATGGTCATTTCTTTAGTCAACTATTACATACCTGCAAACTTAAACATACATTCCACTGTGTGAGATGAAGGTGGGGCCTTGCAAGGGGCAGGGCCTCGTGCATAGAGCTACTTAAGAAGCACTCTACCCCTCACCAGGCAACTCACCCTTTCCCACAATTAAAACAACAAAAAAGGTGTTGCTGAGGCTGTCCTCGATATCCTGAGGTGTTTTCATACCTCTTAATGAACATTGACTGCTTACAGCCACCACAAAAAAACAGGTAAGCCACTTTATGCAGTGATTTTCAGCTTTTCTTTCCTGTAACTGTGTGGCTTCAGTTCCCTCGCCTGGGGGTACCTGTGTGAAGGGAGTCGAAATCATGTGACCTTCTGAGTTGGTACGTCTGTTATTATGTTAGGCTGTCATTTCCCAAATCTAGATATAACCGTGTTACTCTAGAATGTTTCATTGTATAGTGCTCAATACCAATGAAGTCCAGGTGAGTAATATAAATGTTTAAAATAAATAAAAAAATAACTAAATCTTTGTTGCTCTGTAGCTTTTCATTTGTGCTTTGAAATTTACATTGGGCGCAGTGTGCAAGCGTGGTGCTTTGACCATGGGTAATAGAGTAAACGAGGAAGGAACCTGTGCTGCTCTCCTCAGTCCTCAAGGTGTCCTCCATTCATCTATGTCGCATTTTTGTCTCTTTCCCTGCTGTTAACCTCATTTTCTGGTGGCCATTTTTTTAATGAGGGGCAGTAAATAGGACTGGATAGAACTAAAAGGCAGTTTTTGGGTTTCGCCTGCCGAAGGCTGCGCTCTGCGCAGCTTTTCGGCGCAGGTGAAATCCTATGTTGACAATAAGGAGTTCGGGAACGTCCCCCGGCTCTCATTGGCTAGCTCCATAAATGGAGGCTAGCCATTGGGTGCCGGATCTGTCCGTCAAGGCCGGACCAGATTCGGGGGCGTTCCCGAGATTTTTTCCCTGGGCGGAGTTACGTTTTTTCCCGTTCCCTCCCCTTTCCCGCCGTCCGTGTCCTCTCCCGCCCCCCTCCCGCCGTCCGTGTTCTCTCCCGCCCCCCTCCCGTCGTCCGTGTTCTCTCCCGCCCCCTCCCGTCGTCCGTGTTCTCTCCCGCCCCCCTCCCGTCGTCCGTGTTCTCTCCCGCCCCCCTCCCGTCGTCCGTGTTCTCTCCCTCCCGCACAATTTTCGGTTCGCTGACAGCTGCCTGTCCTTTGACGTCACCCTGTCTGCACGTGCCCCTTCATTAGCAGGCGGGGAGCCCCCGCTCTCGCGTGCAGCCTCTCTGCCCCCCTCCTGCGACGGCAGAGCTTCTGCAAACAGCTGCCCAGATCCGAGCAGGTTAGTGGGGACCAGTGATCCCTCCCCTCCCCCCGCCGACTCCCACACAGATGCCTCGGATAGCGCTGCGTCCCCAGCACCTCCTGCCCCTCTACTGAGGGACAGGAGGGGGAGGGGCGGACATTTGCAGAGCTGGGGAAGAAGGTGGAGTGAGGGGGGGCAGAATGTGAAAATGGTGGAGTGAGGGAGGGCAGAATGTGGAAATGGTGGAGTGAGGGAGGGTAGAATGTGTAGATGGTGAAGTGAGGCAGGGTAGAATTGATTGTGGGGATGATGGAGTGGGAGGAACCGCGGAGCACAAATGGGAAGACGGCGGGGGGAGGGTCGCCTGCAGAAGCGGATGAAGGCTGGAAGTGGAGCTCGCTGAGTGGGGCTTTCTGGGGAGGGAAGTGTGTGGAGATGCTGTAGTGAGGGCGCCTCCCGCCTGCCCTGATGGAGAGTGGGATGCTGATGAGGCGAGTCAACGTGAAGATGGAGCAGTGGGGGTGCTGGGGGCGGGGACAGAATGTTGAGCGGGTGACGGGAGGGGTCATCTGGTGAAGGTTGCAGAGAGGGCATAAGCCCCCATCAAAACATTCCGATTTTCAGTGAACATTTCGGAGCTGGGCCTGTGGAAGGAGCCCCGGGCTGTGGCCGAGAGAGCGGCCGGCCCCTTGCTTCGGAGATTTTCGATCTCAATGCCATTATATTCACCTGAGCTCTCGCTCGCCTCTATGAATGCCTTGCGTCTTTTCCCATTTTAACACTTCTAGCTTTTTCCTTAAGGTTAAATCGGCTATTTGCAGAGTCCCCTCCCGAGTCCAGGCCCCTCTGTACACCGTACAGGCGTACACGGGCGCTGTGCCCGTGAGCTATCTATAGCTGCCTCCCGGGCCTGCTTTGCGAGGGTATTATGTGCGTGCCCCACCCCTCGGGGATGAACCAACAGCTTGGGGGTGATGGGGGCTCTTGACAAAGGACAATTTTCACCGCCCGCGCCCCTCCTCTGCCGCCAGGCCCCTCTCGCCGGGCAGCCTCCTTTTATAGTCAGCCGGAGTTGCTCCTGCGGCTGGTCCGCCCCCAGAAGCCAAGGTCTGGAGGTATATAGGGGTGCAGCGACGTCTCCTGCTGTCCTGCTCACCTCTGTGCTCTCTGCTCCTCCTCTTCTCCGTTCATCTCGGTATTTCTGCTCCTCCTTTTGTGCACGCATTTTCATCCCCCGCTACTCCTCTACTTTCATGGCTCATCATTGACACCAGGGCAACTTGTTCCTCCTTTTTTCCATTATCCTAATTACTTTTTGCTCCTCCTTTTCTCCACTCGTAGTGGTACTTTCCGCTTCTTCTTTGCCCTCATCGCGCCATTGTCCTCCATTTACCCCAAGACTATAATCTACTTTTCATTATTCACCCTGGTGTGCTACGTCCCCGTTTTTGTCTGCTCGTCTTTTTCTTCAGCTGTTTGTATTCACTGCGCCTCATTCCCCCCACTTGCCTGGCTTCTCTGCGCTTCTTTTCAACGCACCTCACTACTGTGCTCCTCATTTTCTCTGCTGATTTGAAAACGCTACTTCTTTTCTCCTGCAGGGGGTAGTTCCTACAGACTCCAGGCCCCATCATGCCCCCCAAGAAGATTGAACCCAAGAAGGACGCCAAGGCGGCTCCTGCCGCAGCACCTGCGCCCGCCGCCTCCGAGCCCCCGAAGGAGCCTGCATTTGACCCTAAAAATATTACTGTGAGTAGCTCATGTACATTGAATTGCAGTATTATTCTAGCCCGCTGTTTCCAAGAGGATCAATCTTTCCCATTTAGGGTCTCATGACGTCAGCTTTAAACGCTGCGTTAACACTATAATTGCCGACAATGTCAAGTGTTGTAATTACCAGTTGCAGCAGTTCTGTGCTAATATAAGGTTTGAATATCGAAATGGGGGAATAACTGCGGGGGATCTGAGGTCGCAGATTATTCCCCATTCTGAACAGTTTGCTCTAGATGAATGCTGCTTGCTTTTTATTGCTGAAATGCTCTGGGTGTGTGTGTGTGTGTGGCTGGCTCTGGGTGTGTGTGGCTGGCTCTGGGTGTGTGTGGCTGGCTCTGGTTGTGTGTGGCTGGCTCTGGGTGTGTGTGGCTGGCTCTGGGTGTGTGTGGCTGGCTCTGGGTGTGTGTGGCTGGCTCTAGGTGTGTGTGGCTGGCTTTGGGTGTGTGGCTGGCTTTGGGTGTGTGTGTGTGGCTCTGGGTGTGTGTGGTAGTAACTGCTGTCTGCTGAGCTCGTCCGTAGGGTACAATAGGTCTCACATTTGCGAGAGATTAAGCTAATGGCAATGTAAATGACAATGCCATTTATTTATCTGTTTTCAAAACCAAATAAATACAAATTTTGTCATTTACAATGCCAATAGCTCTAACTTTTCCAAAGGCGAAACCATTGCATTGTAAATGCTTGTTTAGGGGGTCATTACGATGACGGTGACACTGCCACCAACAGGCTGGGGTGAATGTGTGACATTGATCCACATTCTGTCCATCATTGTTGTGTTTGCAGTTACCGCTCTAAGTGTACTGGGGATGCTCAGACGTGAGTCCCAGGCACTCCACATCACTGGAATCAAGCTAGCCGGGCTGAAGAGAGGTGTTACCTCGAAACCGGGCCGGTCCTCGGATGCTTGTTTCCGTTCTGGGACGGACATGGCTTTTGTAGTTCGGACTGGACTGTTCCCATGGGGCACAGGGTCAGCGCTGATTTGCATATCGCCATTGTCTAACCCAGGGTGGTGTGGAGTGGAAAAACGATGGATTTGGGCCCAGATCTTTGGACTGGGGTGAATGTGTGACATTGATCCACATTCTGTCCATCATTGTTGTGTTTGCAGTTACCGCTCTAAGTGTACTGGGGATGCTCAGACGTGAGTCCCAGGCACTCCACATCACTGGAATCAAGCTAGCCGGGCTGAAGAGAGGTGTTACCTCGAAACCGGGCCGGTCCTCGGATGCTTGTTTCCGTTCTGGGACAGACATGGCTTTTGTCGTTCGGACTGGACTGTTCCCATGGGGCACAGGGTCAGCGCTGATTTGCATATCGCCATTGTCTAACCCAGGGTGGTGTGGAGTGGAAAAACGATGGATTTGGGCCCAGATCTTTGGACTGGGGTGAATGTGTGACATTGATCCACATTCTGTCCATCATTGTTGTGTTTGCAGTTGGCGGTTTCACCGCCATCGGAAGGCCATTCCCTGCCCGCCCCATTACGGTAGCTGGATGTTCCTTACCGCCACGCATGGGCTCCTTGAGACTGCCGGTGCAGTGGTGGGCCTCCCAATACCTGCACTGGTGGTGGTGTCTACAAGGCACTGCCATAGGCATTAGGATGTCCCTCCCTTCCAACCTTCCCATGTTGTTCAACCGCCATGAAAAGGCTGACGGGGATGGACACTGGGGGCGCGTAGGGGGCCCCTCTTTCCCCAGCACATTTCCCCATATCCCTGCACCATGTGGCAGGCACTGATGGTGCCTGTCATGTAGTGCAGGGATATGTAAAATGGCCCGTTTTCGCATTGCGGCGGGTGCTGCAGCCAGCCGCACCCACCTTAATGTAAAATATGGGCAATGCGACCGCTGTGGTCGCGGTTGCATTGTAATTGGTCCTGCGGGACTGCTGTCTTGTAGGCGGCCTGTCCCAGTCCCCAATATGATGAGTCCGTCCGCTATCGAAATGACCCCATTAATTCTATGTACTCTGGCACAGAGGCCTCCCACTGTACCCCACAGCACCTCATATGTAGAAACAAGGCATATTTGGCACAGATTCTATTCTGCTGTAACTCTGAACAGCCTGCCCCTGTAATACGCAGGAGTTTTAGTAACGCACAGGCACATTTTGTACAACTCACATTGCAGTTCATGTAACAAAGCATGACTTTCTATAGTTACTTGGAGTTTATGTTATTTTTGTGAGCATGCCCGGCCACCTTCTTCATTGCAAAAGTTGTATCGTAAATTGGCCTGCCTCAGTGTCGTTGCTGCCCGAGAACTTCAGTCCGGTCGGTATTATATTTTGATTTTAAAAAAATGCAATTATTACCTTCATTTTGCCAAGCGTATTGTGAAACTCTCAGTTTTTCATTTAAATCGGCTCGTTTAGAATAGGGTAAGCTCAAAGGAATGTTTGGTTGGCTAAACCACAAGACCCCGATCCCACATCCGCAGAAGTATGACTTCTCAAATGGAGCCTAATTGTTAAAATAACAAATTGCATATCACGACTGCAAATAGCTTCATTTGTCCTGGGCAATGACGGACAACAGTCATTTCCAAAATCAAGAGCCAAATCCACCGATATAATCTCGGTGAACTGGGGAATTGTGTAAAATCAGAAAACAGAACGACGTGAATGAGCAAATGGACATTAGCCACGGAAAGCTATAACTGTGTAAAGACACTCCTGGGAGGTTTGGCGCAACAGAGGTAAAAAATAAAAAAAAACAGAGAGGAAACAAAAACACGTCCTTAATCACGCTATTCAGATTGCGTGCAATTACTTGCTTTTGTTATTTGCTGAACGCATTGAACCCCTGAAGAGAGGGCTCTTAAGAACACTATTTTTACATCTTCCAAAAACAGATTTGCTCAAACGCGTGCCAACAATTCTTACACACAGTGGGACAGATTAATGAAAAAATGCCCCTACAAGTGTGTGTGTTTCTTTTGGCTGCAGATTCCGGGTCAGAAACAGGGCCTGCGGTCGGAGGGAAGGGAAAGCCGCGAGAATCCTCGTGTGCTCTCACTTTTTGGCAGACTGGGCCCTACAGATCGGTACATTGGTTCCCATGAGCCACGCGGTGATGATCTCAACAGGATCCCTTTCTCTATCTGGCCAATGGAGTGCCGCCATATGGAGAAGCCCTAAGGGACCCATGAATGTAAATGCCCTTAATTACATTCTTGTTTTAACTTATTACCTTTTTAAGCATAACTTGGGGATAGAAATGTAATTCAGTACTACATTGTGTGAGTCCATACTGAAAACCGTAAGAAAGAGGAGAATACACTGTTGCCAGTCGATATTTCTTCCTTCTTCTAGCTTTGTGTATGTTTCTTAGGCCAGCTTGCGCCAAGCCGGAATGTGAAAAAGGAATCTCCGTTTGTAAATAAGGGATGTGCTTGATATGTGCCTACCGCACCACAAATACACATTTCCACCACTGCAAATATAGGTGACTGTTTATTGAATGCAGTGTTTTTTGCAGATGTACAATTTTGGAATAGCACAACCTGAGCTAAAATATTAAATCCAGCCATGCTTTCTATTCAAAGAAACATTCAGTGGATTGTAAAAAAAGATAATTAATATAGTGCTTACTACCACTGATGAGGCATTGAAGCCCTTTCTTGCGAGTAGCAGGCTAGGCTACACCAGAACCCAAGGTTAGAGGTCAATAGGTAGTAGATTAGTAATATGTGCCTCCTTATCATTGTAGGATTAACTGAGCTCAGTTTGTGCTCTTGACTTGAGATCACATACATTTACTCCAGACATTTTGAATAGTGATGGATAAAATGACAAGATTAGTGGACTTTGTGACATGCAAAGTACACTTGACAGCCTAGAAATCAAATGCAAATGTGGCAGTTTTTCCATTTTCGTAAGTGTAGGATTAAGGACAAGAAAGGGAGTGCAAAATGCAGTCTGCTCCTCCATACTTTTTTTTTTAATGATAATCATTTACTCTTACCTGATTCGACATTTGTAGTTATGTATTTAAGGATTTACTCTGCCGAACAAATTATGTAAACCACTAGCCATTTCATAGCAGAAGCCGGGTAGAGGAGCTTGAGTAACACACTCCCACTGGACATTTATTTCAATCATCACCATCACCCAAACAAAACCTTTCTCTACAGGGTCACACTTGAACAGAAAATATGCCCGGCCTCCAAGATAAAAGTGGTACCCCAAAGTGAACGAGATAGGTGAAAAGGTGGCCCACGCTTGCAATTCGGGGTAGTTTTGAACTTGTAAAGAGAGGCTGTATAGATTATTTTGCAATGTATGGGAAACTACTGGCATTTGGGCTTGCTGCAGGCAGTTTTTGTGGTAATAACAGGGAAGTCAACAGTAAAAACCGACCCACAGACCATAAAACAGGCCCATAAACTGCCAAAACACCAATCTAACACTTGCCTGTCAGACCAGCCCTTCTGGCACTGCCAGTTTGTCCTATTGGCCGGTCCAAACCTGATTTTCACCCAGGGTTCTCTATACAAGCACCAAGTTATCACCTGAGCAGTAATGTGATATGAGATTTCGTAGCTGTTGTGACTGAAGTTCTTCCCGTACCCTACAATGATTGCTTTTGGAACCTCAAAGGAGTGTAGAAGTAGCACTCCCCATGACCCGTCCATCATGGTAGCAAGCTAATGTATTATCATATTAACATTGCACATCCATGAAAGTCAAGGGCCAAAAATACGGCCCCAGGATTGTTACCTGTCGCTCGGCAAAAAAAGTGAAATGCTGCAAAGCAGAGCAGCAATAAGCCAATAACCAGGTGGACAAGCAGGGATTTATCATGGAAAGGCACATTTAAATACTCTGAAGGTGTCAACAGCTGAACTGACTTAAAGAATGTGGGGCAAACATTCCACTGTGCGGATACGTTCATTATATTGAACCTGAAGGACAAAGTGCGGCAGAGTAAAAGCAAACAAAAAAGAAAGGATACCATTTGATCTGTTCACATCTAATGCAATAACTATAGGCTAGTTAGAAGGATGTGCAGAGAAGAATGGTCTTCTATTCTTTAGGGTGTAAGAAATGCAGCTTTGTCACTGGGAAAATTGCAGGAATGACATACGTGCCAAGTAGGGTGGTTGAATACATAACAGCCCTGATTGGTAGCAGCAGAGTAGGCACAATGTGAATGCTCCAGGGGGATAACAGCCTTTACCTCGCATGCCTTTACTACACATATGCCTTTACCACGCATGGCAAGTATATTTAAGGCAAGTATATATCTATATATTTTTATCACTGTAAAGAACAAAGGTTACAGGAACACAATAGTTAGGCTCAGATTTCACACATACAAAACCATAGAAATTCAGCAGTTATAGATACCTGAGCTAACTATAACTTGCACCACCGCAATGCACTGCTTATGACCTCAAATATATACCATCAAGCATGGTCAGTGACATCTCAAATGTTGTTACTGATGATATCATCCACAGAACTACTCCCACTCCCACCCACACCCCCAAACAAACTCATACACACACTCACACAACTACTCCATACCCATTCAGAGCCTTACAGCCACCCACATACCCACTCAATCACCCCTGCAGCCCCTCACACAACCACTCACTCATACAGTCACTTCCACATCCACTCACTCACCCATGCAGCCACTCTCACAAACACTCACTCAACATACAGCCTCTCACACAACCACTTACTCACCCATACAGCAACTCATAGAACCACTCACTCAGACACTGATACAGCCACTCACTCAACCTTCCATCACTTCTACAGCCACTCACAGACCCACACAACCACTTACATACCGATGTAGATATCACTCTACAATACAGCCACTCACACACCCACTCACTTATTCATACAAACAGCTACTCACTCACCTTACTGTCAGTTACACAGTCACTCACCTAAACAGCCACTCACAACCAAACAGCCACTGAACAGCAATTTACTCACCCATACAGCCACTCACTCACTTTTACAGCCAATCATATAGCTAGTCACTCACCCATACAGCCACTCACACACCTACATACTCACTGATACAGAGAGTCACGCAGCCACTCAGAAGACATATATTATAAATACTGTGAGCAAATACTAGAATAGCAATAATAGTCATGTAACTTACGCAGTAGCTTAGCATATCTGTTTACATTTCGAAAACATTTATGAAACTCTAACATTCACTGGAAGGCTTCATCAGTGATGTCATCAGTAATGTCATTTGAGATGTCATCAGTGATGTCACTGGCCATGTCATGACTGATGTAATATGTGAGGTCTTAAGCAGTGCATTGCTTGGGCGGAGATATAATTCGCTCAGGTAACTATTCCTGCTGAATTTCTATGGTTTTGTATGTGTGAAATCTGAGCCTAACTATTCAGTACATTTCTAAGGTTTTTAATTTTATTTCCTAACTATAATGTACCTGTATCCTTTGTTTTTTCAGTGAGTAAGTAAGTTTATTGCTTGATTAATTAAAATCTTAGCAGTACACACATCAGTATAAAATGTATAAAAGGATACATATATGTGACATCATTTCATATTGTCTTAAAAAAACAACGTGATGGATATGCATTAAAATCGACCCATTTTCTGGTTAAAATTACATACAGTTTGTTTGTGATGGAGGTATAAAATTTAAGGAAGACGTAAGGGTAAGACCCCATCTGGAGGTGACGCCAGTGTCCGTAGTTCTAATAGTCTATTGTGTGGTCATGGATGACTGCCTCAGGGTCGGAACGTAGTGGGAGTCAAAGAGAGTTGCCGGATAAAAGAGCTTGGGTGCGCGCAACTGTGCTCAGGCTGCGGCGAGAAGCTTTATTTGGGCAGTTTTCATGTAGCTGACGAAGCTGCAGGTTAGTTTAACGTTGGCCCCGCTGAAGCACGCCTTCACTGCCTGTCTGCACATCCAGATATGCATTTCATTTATATGCGGTTTTAGCAGTTCTCTCCTCTCCCGGTCTAGGGACTTACATATGCATAGGAGATGCAGCATATCTTCTTTAGTTTCGCCGCATAGTCTGCATTGTGTGGATATGAATATACGTTTCCAGGGGGGCAAATGTGGTTTGACAGGAAGGATGCCCATCCTCAGGGCCAAGAAGCCTTCTTTTAAAGGCCCTGAGAAGCTGGTACCGAGATACGGTTGTGGTGAGCATTTTGAATAGCTTTGTATCACGAACCAGCTATGGGCCCTCTTATTTAGACATTCTTTATCATTTGCGGTGGAGACGAACTTTGTTGACTTATTCACTAGGTCTTTTACGTTCTTGAATGGGAGTCCTGACTCCCATATATTCTCCAGGGCTAACAAGCTGATCCCTGATTGGAGGTAGTCTTTGGCCGGTGAGGCATGTTTCCTTGATATTTCCTTCCATAGGAATGAGTTCAGCGAGCCCGCCTCTGCACTCTTTATTTTATACCAGCTCTTTACATACGCGGCCTTCCTGCTTATTCTCTGGTTTACTTTTCCAAATTCGAGGCGTAGTTGGGCTGGGGAGGTGTATTTAGGAAGCTTGAAGATTATTCTTAAAGCTTTAGCGACCGTTTTATTGAGGGTTTCTTCATCCAACCCTCGCAAGGCCTCACTGCCGTATGTGAGCGTGGGCAGCAGCTTTGCGCGAAGCACTTCAAGCAGCGGGAGCAGGTTTGGTCCTGCTATTTTGCTTTTAAGATTTTTCAGGGTGATTGCTAAGATGGTTCCTCGTCTCTGAATCACCTCTTTTTGTTGGTCATATGTCCCATTCTTATCAAAGATAATTCCTAGATATTTATAGTCGTGGACGACTTCAAGTTCTCTCTCGCCCAGCTGCCATTTCAGTCGCTTTTTTGGGTTGCGCTGGTTTAGCACCATTATTTTTGACTTTTCTAAGTTGATTTCTAACCCATTTTTTAAGGCGTGGTTGTTCGTGGTATGGAGCAGGTGTTGTAAGCCAACTGGGGTTTGGCTGATTAAAATCAGGTCGTCGGCGTACAGTAAATTTGAGAGAGGGAGGCCTCCCAGGTTTGGTGCATGATGGTTACAATTATCTAGGTCAGTTGAGAGATCAGCCACGAAGAGGTTAAATAAAGTGGGAGCCAAAACGCAGCCCTGCTTTAAGCCTCTGGAGGGTGCGATCCGCCTGGATACGATTGTACCACTCCCCAGTTTTATTTGGACCCATGTATCGGAATGTAGTAGGATGAGTTGATTCAGAAGGGCAGGAGGAATTTCCCATCGTACTAGCTTTGATCATAGCTTTCCTCGATCTATGCTGTCAAAGGCAGCTTTGTAATCGATGAAACAGACAAATAATGGTTTTCTTGCTGCTTTTGTCGAATCGGCTAAAAGGGAAAAAGCCAGGATGTTTGTGGTGGTCCCAGGTTTTCCTGGAAGCCTGTTTGGTTAATTGGAATTAAGGCCTTTTCCCTTGCCCATTCCCGGAGGTCGGCTAGAATAAGTCCCGCGTAGTACTTGGCCTCGATGTCAATGAGGGCGATGAGCCTGTAATTTTGTGGATCACTTTTACAGCTTTTTTTTATAGATAGGCGAGAGAATTGAGCCTTTCCAGGATTCTGGGATTGTTCCTGTTGTAGTAATGTTGCCAAAGAGCTTTAGTAATGAGCCAGACCAGTACTTTTGATCTTGTTTATATAACAATGGAGGCAAGCCGTTTGGCCCGGGGGCACCCTCTTGGTGGCTGTGCTGTATTCTGTCCTCGACCGTTTTTAGGGAGGAACTGGGTGGTAGATTATTCCTATAAGGGGTGGGCCGAGATAGATCAGCATAGAACTCAGCTGGTTTTTGCAAGTTGCTTTGGGAGCCTACGTTAAAGTAGTGTTGCAGATAGGTTGTCCAAACTTCCTCGGTTATGTAGGAGTTGATCATGGGTGCCGATGGATTTTCGATGCTTTTGACCCTTTGCCAGAATCTGGCACTGTTATTCATTTTGGCATCATGGAGTAGTTTAGCCCAGAGTGATTCTTTGTATTCATTTTTTGCGCGCCAGATGATTTTCTTTTTCCTTGTTCGAAGTTTTCTTAGTGCATCTATGGTGCTGACAGTTGCGGTGTTTTGGCGAATAGAGCGGATTGCTCTGTTTATGTCGCCCCTTAGGTGTCTTAATTCGGCATGGTCACTTGATGACAAGTGGGTGCAGTGGCTTGTTCCTGCCCAGATGCTTTGTTCTGGCTGAGGCCCTTTTTGTACTGGTTGGGTGACAGCAGGTGGGGCGGGTTGGCCCATAGCTTTGGTAAAAATTTCCCATGCGTGGACGGTGCTTCCTTCGGTGAGTTTGATTTCTTCCCACGTTGTTTTTGCAGCAGCTGCTAGCTTTTCTGGGTCGCGTATTTTACAACGGATTCTCCTATGTTGGTATCTCGTGGTCTGACAGGGTTCTGAAGTTGCGTATGTTGTGGCAGTGCCCTGGATACCTAGAGTGAGTTCTTGGGGCTGATGGTCACTGTAATCGGACACCCCAATCCTAAAATCTTTTACTAAGTCCAGAAGTGGGAGGGCGACGAAGGTATAGTCGATTGCGGTGTTGACCGCGTTTCTGTGGAAAGTTGGGGCTTGAGGTCTTCCCCTGGCATGCGGCCGTTTAGTGCTACCATTGAGAGACTTTCCAGTTCTCTGTGCAGATCTTTCGAGATTTTTGTTGGTTTGCCCCACTTGTGGTTGTCCTGGGAGATGATCCCCCATGCTCGATGTTTATCGTCGTCTAGGTTGCAGTCTCCTGTTACCTCCCCAAGGAACATGTTGAAGTCTCCTGTTTGGATATAGTTCGAGCTTTCGTCCTCCGTTATTAACCGGGTAAGTTCAAGTATCAACTGCTTTGCACCAGTCCTCTTGCCCTGGGGGTGGATATAAGTGTTTACCAGAGTTATGTGTTGTTGGTTACTTTGGCCTCGCATTTCGAATTGGATTGCCATTATTTCAAGGGATGTAATGTTTTTGGTCGTGTATTCTTTCCCTGCGGTTATGGCTGCAATCGAGGCGTAGACGGTTAGGCCTCCTTTGCGGTGGCCATAGTTCGATTGTCGAGCTGCAGGGAGGTGGTAGGTCTTGTAGCCTTGGAGATGTGAGGGGTCCTCCAGCCAAGTTTCCCGTAGGAGAACTAGATCAAAATTTTGAAAGTATAACAGTAGTGAGGGGTCATTGATTTTTGTCCCGAGTCCATTGATGTTCCAAGAGCAGAGTTTTAGGTTTCTTTCCTTGTTTCCCTGTTCAGGTTTCGGTCATGGATTATCAGTTCTGAAATTTATTGTTTTGGATATCCAAGACCATTCGGTTGAGGGATGGGTTTCCTCTAGCCTCCTACCCCTCCTAGCTGTGAGGCTTGGACCATTGGGGCCTGTGACCGAGGTGCTGCGGGCCCCCTTGAGAAATGTGTTGCTTTGATTTCGTTCGGTCGAACTACTTAATGGTCTCTTATTGGTGCAAAGTTGGTATTGGAACAGCGGGGTCGGGTACCCGACTGGTCGATGCTGATACACTCGAATCCCCCATGCTTCTAGTTGTGCGTCTTCACTGAGAATTCTTTCTACTAGCTCCGAACTTGCCCATTCGGTCTTGGTGACCTCTTGGTCCGAGAGATGCTTGAAGGTTTCAAATTCTACAGACAGCAGGTCGTGGGCTTTAATCCCGGCCAAGCTTCTGATTGCTTTTAGAATTCGGAGGATGTTACCACGATTTAAGATGTCCCTTCTGCCTTTGGACTTGTATTCTGGGACAAACAGAATTATTTGTGAGGTTGGTTGTTGACCTTGGTTAGCTAGGTTGCTGCTGCCTATGGGCTTGTAGCCTAGTTCTTCAGTCTGGACATTCGTTTGGATTTTTTCTGTTTTATTTTCGATTCCGTGAGTTCGCTCCCTGTTATGAGGGTGACCATCTATATCGGTGTTGGTGGTTCGGTTTACTTCAGTTATTTCTACTGAATTTAGTTGCGCAGTTGTGTATTGATGTTGAGTAGTATCACATACTGGTGGGGTTCTATTCCTGTTTGTGTCGTCACTTCCGATTGTGCTAGACATTTTGCTGCAAGTCGCTTTATCCTGAGGATTTATTAGGTTTTGATTGAGGTCCTTGGGGGCATTGACTCTGACTCGTGCTTGGCTTCCTGATGTCTGAGTGGTGATTGGGCCTTGATCTGGCTGTTGATTTTTTGGCGTGCTAGATTCTTCTATCGCCTGCGGAAGGGCATTCTGGGTGTTTGGTACAATCTGAAAGTATGATTTGATGGGTGAGTTCTTGTATCTCCCTTTCCTCCTTTGTTTCCTTCGCTGCTTGGAGGATTGTCCTTTGTTCTGCTCAGCTTTGCCTTCTAAAGTTGTAGCTTCATGCGTAGTTGGGTGGCTGATGTTTGCTGCAGCTGATTCCGGATACTTTACCTCAACATTCCTTGGGGATTTTAAAGGGAACGAGTTGGTTACTGTATGGGAGGTTTTCGTTCCGGTTTCCGGATGTTGGCCAGCCTCGTAGGGGATTTGGACCATCGGGTGTGATGCCTCTTCCTTTGGTCTTTCCCCTTGACCTTTACCGAGGCTGAGTGAGTTACGGGTGCTAGGTGGATTGAGATCTTGAGTGACTGAATCTTGCGCCCCTTCATGTATCCTTGTTTCGGAGACGGTTTGGCTATTGGCTACTAGTCCTCTAATGCTGATGTTCGCGCTATCAAGCTCGGGCTTCATACTAGAGCCAATGGTTTTCAGGTCGGTGAGGAGGTCACTCATCACTGTGGGTAACGTGGCAATTTTTTCCACGATTAGATGGCAGGTGCAGCTTGGTGGAAGGATAGTTGCATCCCGTTGGGCCCTTTCAATAAAGTTATTCATGTCTGAAAGCTTGCTGTCAATGCTGGTAACGTGTAGCGCAAGGCAGTTGAGAATGTTAAGCTGGATATCCATTTTGTCTGAGTGATATTCCAGAGCTTTAGTGGAGAGTTGTATGGTGTTTAGAAGTGAAGCCCATATTCCTGATTCGCTCGTCGGAGTGTTTGCGTCGGCCTTTTTTGAGGGACTTCCCAATCCTTGTGGGGCCACTTCCTTCTTTTCCTCAGATGTATAGGTGGTGACAAGATTTTCCCATTCTTCCTTTGTGAGGGAAGCAAGATGGGTGCTTCCGGCAATTATGTCGTGCTGGTCGCCCTCTATGTTTGTCGTTGTAGGGAGGTGCTTAAGTAGGGGTACTTCGGGGTGAGGTTCCTCTGTAGTGGACTTTGAGAGTTTGTAATTTGAGCTGTTTCGAATGGGTAAGTGATTCTCTGTAGACGGTGTAAAGGCAGTGTCTTTCTTATGGTCTTTACGCTCCTGTTCGTAATTATGTTTGTTGGATTTGTTGGGTTCTTGGTTGCATCCGGCAGAGTTGGAGAGATAGGATTTCAATGGTTGTAGAGAAATTGACTCTCTGGCTTCCGTTGTGTTAGTTTTGTCTTCAGATGGGGGGTCGGGTGACCTGTAAAATGAAACACTTCTGACACTGCAGGAGAAGAAACAGGAAATCCCATAGCTCGGGGGGGGCTTTTATGCTGGCGATGAAGTACTAAGATTTTAGGCTCTAAAGGCAGTCCAGATGGATCTGCTGGTAATTCCATTTCGTTTACTTGGTTAGACTGGGGAGCTGGTAGAGCGGGTAAAGCTAGTAGAGCTGATGAACGCGTAGTTTCGTCGCCTGGCAGGGCCTCTTCTGGGGCGCCCTCTGTTGTTTTTTCAAAGTTAGTTATGGGGGTGTGGTGAATGTCAATGTTTCCGTTGCGCCTTTTAAGGACTCTATGTTTGATTTGGTCGGTGTTTTAAAGTAGTTGTTTCTTCTCTTCCCTAGTTCAGTTGATACGGTGTACATGCCGGTGTCTGTTTCGAGTGTCGCCGATGAGGCCGAAAGGTAACCGGATGCCCCTTCTGGTAGCTTAGGGTGCAATGGGGAGGGGAGATTCAATTGGTTACGGGTGTTGAGGTGGAGTAGCGCACCTGCGTCTTTAATAAAGGAAAATTTTGAATAAATTTTAGGTTGAAGTAATTTTTTCCCCTGGGGCGCAGATTTCTTCCAGATAGTCTCTTTTCCTACCTCGTTTGGATCTTGAACTAAGTCTACTAGCAGGATATCTGGCGTTCCTGAGTTGGCGGCGGTGGCCGCGCTGGATGCGTTCTCCCGTCCAGTCGAGGTGGTCGGGGTGGCCGGAGTGGTCAGGGTTTGTGTGTTATATTCCAACGGCTCGTTTGGAACCTTAGGGTTCCTTGTTTTTCCTTTTCTGGTATTGCTAGTGGAAGTTGTGACTCGCCTCACCTTACCAGACCTCATTGTCGGCTTGGCGCCCTGTGCGGTGGAGTTGGTGGGTCAGGTTAGGAAAATTGGCGGGTCTCGGGTGATTCATCCTTTGCGTCCTTTACTTCCTTTGCTGGCTTTCCCCGGATGGCTTCCTGGGTGTTGAAGGGTATTTCAACTTTGCGCCTCCTCCCAGTTGGCAATGGATTGGGGATTTTTAGCAGTGATACTGATTGCAGTTCCGACAATTTTACTTCTCCCTCTCTTACGCTGGTTCAGCCTAATTCAGCCTGTTACGGCCTGGGCGTTTCTGGCGGCGCCTCAACGCTTCTCTCGTTGCCTCGACTCCCCCTCAGTGCTTCCCGCCTTGCCACGGAACTGCTCGGTACAGGGCCGTGATTCGGCGTGGAAGGTTCGTGATCGCCCGTCACTTCGCGCAGCTCATGGCTCTCCCCCCGCGGTTTTCCCATGCTACTTCTCCTTCTCCGTCACCCTCGCGGCAGAGGGGCAGAAGGGAAGGAAGGGGGGGGACTTTGTGTGGTTAATAGTGCGGAGAGAGCTGCGTGCGCGGCTCCTCTGCGACGCCGGTCTGTCTGAGCCTCAAACTCGGTCTGGCTCTGCTCTGCTCAACAACTCAGAGGATAAGGTGTTCAGTACTGGGCAATATGGGGGACTACTGCAGTGGGTGTGCTCATCTGAAGATTTGAGCTCTCAGTCTTAAAAGTTGTGTCAGTTATGTTGGTTGGGCGGCAAGGGAGCAGGAGTGAGAGAGGGAGGCGGAGAAAAAAGTTTCTGGCTCACCTCTCAATTCCGTAGCCTCCCCTCTTGTGTCTGTGAGGCTTTGTAGTTTGTAATTTTGTTGTTTTTGTAGCTTGATGGCCCCTTGTGGCTCCTTGTGCCCCTGTGCCCCTGGAGCTGAACGGCACAGAAAATGAGAGGGAGTAAAATGCAGATAGAGCGATAATCCTTTAGTCCGATCCTGGTGCTTGCTTGTCCTTGCTTGTCTTGCAGCCCTAGGGTGTTCCGCTCCTTCTTTGTTGGGGACTTGCTGCTTGCTGCTCCTGCTGCTGCTGCAGCTACTCCCTCTCTGTATCTCTGGTGTTTCTCTGCCCACTGTCACTGCTCCCTGCAGTGGGTTTGCCACGGGGCTACCAACACCACCACGGCAGAAGCAGCAGGGCAGGTCAGCAGCAACAGCAACAGGTAGTCGGGCAGCTCTGCCACTGTGTGCGTTAGGTGCGTTAGATGACTGTAGAGGGCTGTGAGGAGGCTGTATGAGGCTGGGGGGGCCCAGGGGACATGAGATTGCTGGATTTTTCCAGGCCCCCAGACCCCACTGGTCCCAGCTGCTCCGCCGACCTCGCCTCGGTTTTTCTACCGATTTTCGCGGCTCCGTTTTTCGCTCCCGTTTTTCGGGACTCTCCCGCGGCTTCCCGCGCCTCTGCCGATTTTCCCAGGTGGAGGGGAGGGGGCAGGGGTGAGGTTGCAGGGCTCACCGTGTTGCCTTTCTCGGCGTCTCTTGGTGCAGTAGCTGGCTGTCTGGCTCTGCAGGCAGGCTCCGCTCCTCTCTGCTGTCTGGCACTGCTCTGGTCTACGGCAAGATTGCAAGCCCGGACTGGATTCCGAATTTTCTCTGTGTTTTTTCAGTGAATTCAGTGAATGGTAAAGCCCCTACTCCCTTAACAAAATATTTATGTCTCCCCTAAGAAAGGCATATGAAGCTCTGAGGCAGGGAGGTGTGTATTGTTAACTAGGGCTTGAGTTTTTTTATGACCTAACAGCAAAACTTTTAAATTGTCATTTTGTTGTAGAAAAGTTATGAGCCCCATTTATTAATACAGAGTTATCATCTGACCACTAAACCCGGCTAACTTCTGAATGGGACTACTAAAATGGTATCAAACTAATCATGGCATGAAACATGCTAGATTAGGATAGCACGCTCCTAACATCGAAGGAAGGGTTCAGACATCTTGAGAAGGGATAGAATAGTGCACTCTGGGATTGGCTTAAATAAAATCAACGGAGGAAATCAGGGAGGCCGTGGATAGGGGCGGAAATGCCATCTTAATACTCCTGGACCTATCCGTGGCCTCTGACACAGTCCACCATAAGGTCCTGTTGTATTGGCTCTCTGACATTGGTGTGAAAGACTTAGCAATGAAACGGCTTCATTCCGTTCTGTCTGACAGGTCGCAGACAGTAGACCTAGATGGCAACACCTCTGAACCCTTCTCGCTTCCCTGTGGGGTGCCACAGGGCTCGGCAATGAGCCCCATGCTCTTTAATATCTATGTGGCCCCCCTGGCCAGTGTCATCTGGTCGTTTGGTTTCCAGCTCACCTCCTACGCTGATGACACACAAATAGTGCTATCGCTGACGTAGGGAGTGGAAAACGAAGCGGGGGATAGGTTCCATAACTGTATGAGCTCCTTTTCCACCAGGATGTCATCCAACTGTTTAAAGCTCAACTCAGCTAAAACGGAGGTGTTATAATTTGGCAATAATCCCTGGGTCTGGACACTGGATTGGTGGCTGGAAGATCTGGGATTCTGCCCAATACCCTCATTCGCCGCCCGCTCCCGCCACCCAGCTGCTCCTCCCTCCCGGCTCCTTACTTAAGGGGACCGTAGGGGACCACAGAGTTTGACCGCTCAGCCCTCCACAGGGCTTGGTCGCCCCACTCACTGCTGCCGCTCCTGCCTGCCTTTGCCGCCTCCTGCCTGCAGATTCCTTCGCTCGCTGCCCACTGCTCCTGGGAATTTCCCGCTGCTCCTGGGAATTTCCCGCTGCCCGCTGCTTCTTGGAATTTCTCGCCGCTGCCTCCCTGCGGCCCCGCCCCCCTGTGATTCCATTCGCCGCCCCGCTCCCGCCACCCAGCTGCTCCTCCCTCCCGGCTCCTTACTTATGACGCCCCCAGAGCGACCGCGCAGCGGACGCGCGCAGCGGGAGCGCCGATTGAGCGCCGAAGGTGCGCCAAAGGTAAGCCCGTCTGCGCCCGTCCGCGCCTGGCCCGCACCCAGCGCCAGGACCCCTGGCCCTCCCCGCCGAGGCAAGACGACCCGACTGACCTACGACGCCGCCACTCTCAACGCACTCAATGCCGGCCGGACCCACGCCTGCTGCCGAGCCACCCCGAGACGCACCCACGGACCCTTCACCTGCTGCACCTGCAAGTTCACCTGCCTCCGAACCTGCCCCGCACCCGCCAAGACAAACACCAGCAGCAACCACCTCAAGTGCATCCTGATCAACACCCGCTCCGTCCTCAGACACGCCGTGGAACTCTGGAACCTCCTCGACGCTACATCACCGGACGTCGCCTTCCTCACTGAAACCTGGATGAACGCCTCCTCTGCACCCGACATCGCCATCGCCATCCCGGACGGGTACAAGATCATCAGGAGGGACCGCATCAACCAGACCGGAGGTGGCATCGCCATCGTCCACAGGAACACCATCCGCATCACGACCGACGCCAACGACTCCTTCGCCGCAGCCGAACATCTCCACTTCCAGATTCACACCGACCCTAAGACGACCCTCAGAGGCACCCTCGTCTACAGACCCCCGGGACCACGCACACAATTCAGCGAAGACATCACAGACTTCATCAGCCCGCACGCCCTCCCCTCCACTGACTACATCCTCCTCGGGGACCTCAACTTCCACCTGGAGAACAACAAGGACCGCAACACCACCGCCCTGCTGGAAAACCTCGCCAACCTCGGACTCAAGCAACTGGTCAACACCCCCACCCACTACGCCGGCCACACGCTTGATCCCGTCTTCTCTTCCAGCAAGTACATCACCTTCAGCCACGCCACCGGACTCCACTGGACCGACCACAGCTGCGTCCACTTCAGCTTCAAAAGATCGATGACCCACCACCACCCGCAACAGGTACCTCACAGGAATTGGAGCAAGATCACCGCAGACCAGCTCACCACCTCCCTCAGCCAGAGCCCACCCGCCAACACAACGGACCCAAACGAAGCAGCCCGCAACTTCACACAGTGGCTGACCGCCTGCGCCGACGACCTCGCGCCACTAAAGAACCCTCCCAGCAGACCCAGAAGCAAGAAGGCATCCTGGTTCACCGACGACCTCAAGGACTCCAAGAAGATCTGCCGCACCCTCGAGAAAGCCTGGCTCCTCGACCGGACCACCGACAACATGACCGCCCTCAAACACGCTACCCGCAAGCACCACCAGCTCATCCGCACCACCAAGAAGAAATCCCTGAAGGAACGACTGGACAACAACGCCCACGACAGCAAAGAGCTCTTCACTATCGTCAAGGAGTTCTCCAACCCCAGCACCGGCACCAACGACATCACTCCGTCACAAGACCTCTGCGACTCCCTCGCCTCGTTCTTCCACCGCAAGATCGCCGACATCCACAACAGCTTTGGCGCCCCACCCACGCACCCAACCGTCGAACCAACGCCCCCCACCGCCACCCTTCGCACCTGGACCACGGTGACCACCGAAGACACAGCCCGCACGATGAACACCATCCACTCTGGATCACCCACCGACCCCTGCCCACACCATGTCTTCAACAAGGCCGACACCACCATCGCACCCCAACTCCGGAACATCATCAACGCCTCCTTCAACACCGCCACCTTCCCAGAGAGCTGGAAGCACGCCGAGATCAGCGCCCTCCTGAAGAAACCTACAGCGGACCCCACCGATCTCAAAAACTTCCGCCCCATCTCGCTCCTCCCTTTTCCTGCTAAAGTCATCGAGAAGATCGTCAACAGACAGCTGACCGCCTTCCTCGAGACGAACGGATCCCTCGACCCCTCGCAGTCCGGCTTCAGAGCCAACCACAGCACCGAGACCGCCCTCATCGCAGCCACCGACGACATCCGGACCCTGCTCGACAAGGGGGAAACAGTGGCCCTCATCCTCCTGGACCTCTCCGCTGCGTTCGACACGGTCTGCCACCGCACCCTAGTCCAGCGCCTCAGCAACATTGGTATCCAAGAGAAGGCACTGGAGTGGATCATCTCGTTGCTCGCCGGAAGAACACAAAGAGTCCGCCTCCCCCCGTTTCGCTCCGAGGCCACCGAAGTCATCTGCGGCGTCCCGCAAGGATCTTCACTCAGCCCCACCCTCTTCAACATCTACATGAAACCTCTCGCAGCCATCGCACGCCAGCACAACCTCAACATCATCTCTTACGCCGACGACACCCAGCTGATCCTCTCCCTCACCAGAGACCCCGACACCACCAGAACCTGCCTACACGAAGGGATGAAAGACGTCGCCGAGTGGATGAAGGACAGCCGCCTGAAACTGAACTCGGACAAGACGGAAGCCCTCATCCTGGGATCTTCGCCCTCCGCCTGGGACGACTCCTGGTGGCCCCCAGCCCTGGGCACCGCACCTAAGCCAACCGACCACGCACGCAACCTGGGCTTCATCCTGGACCCCTCCCTCTCGATGACCAGACAAGTCAACGCCGTCTCCTCATCGTGCTTCAACACCCTGCGTATGCTTCGCAAGATCTTCCGCTGGATCCCGACCGAGACCAGGAAGACTGTCACCCAGGCACTCGTCACCAGCCGACTGGACTACGGAAACGCCCTCTACGCCGGAACCACAGCCAAGCTACAGAAAAGACTCCAGCGCATCCAGAACGCCTCCGCCCGACTCATCCTGGATGTCCCCCGACGCAGCCACATCTCCAGCCACCTGAGGAACCTGCACTGGCTCCCCGTCGACAAGAGGATCACGTTCCGGCTCCTCACCCACGCACACAAGTCTCTCCACGACCTGGGCCCCAAGTACCTCAACGACCGCCTGACCTTCTACACGCCCACCCACCAGCTACGGTCCACCAGCCTCGCCCTCGCAGCCGCACCACGCATCCGAAGAGCCACCGCCGGAGGAAGATCCTTCTCTTACCTGGCTGCCAAGACTTGAAACTCCCTCCCTATCCACCTTCGGCTGACCCAGGACCATCTCGCCTTCAGGAAACAACTCAAGAACTGGCTGTTCGAGCAGTAGCATACCCCTCCCACCAAGCGCCTTGAGACCCTCCCGGGTGAGTAGTGCGCTATACAAATGGCATGATTGATTGATTGATTGATTGATAGGAAAGCCAAGAATTTGGGAGTCATGGTGAATAACAAACTCACCGTGGGGACCAAGTGAATCAGGTGACTTCAGCCTGTTTCATGGTCCTCAGAATAATTGAAACTTCTTCCTGTCGGTCAGCAACCTAAGGACGGTAGTCACTGCCCTTATTATGTCCCGCCTGGACTATTGCAACGGTCTCTATCTTAATGTACAGAAACAACAAATGTACAAGTTGCAATTGGTCCAGAATGGGGAGCGAGAAAGCTGTCGGGAACCTCCAGGTTTTCCTCGGTCAGTGGAGGGCTGAAGAAATTACATTGGTTCCCAGTCCCACTCAGATCACGCTTTAAGACACTGTGTGTCGTCTTTAAGGAGGCTAATGGGATTGGCTCGGAGTTTTTCAAAAATAGACTTACAATGTATGTCCCAAGCAGAACTCTGTGCTCCTCTGGTTCCAAATTAGTCCAAACCTCCACTTTTAAGAAAACCAATTGGGGAGGCAGAAGTTTTTTCTATTGTGCTTCTAAGGCATGAAATGAACTCCCGTTCCAGCTTAGAAATGCCTCCGACCTCATCTCTTTTCGCAAGGGTTTAAAAACATGTTTTTCTCTCACTAAAACACCTCGATGCTTCCCAGATTACCAGTACTCAGCGCCAGGACACCTCAGGGTAGCAGTGCACTTTATAAGTACAAATACCATAACATAACATAACATTGCTTGAAGCCTCATATAGCTGGAAGTCATCACAGGGTGGGGGGATCCTGGTAGACCATTGGCTAGTGATCGCCTCACACCTCCTCCCCTCCAGTGCACTCTCTGAGCATAAATATGGTACCACTGGCACCCTGATCCTCAGATAAGTACACAACTAGAGAAAGGACCAAAAATGGACTGACCTGCTGACCCCTGCACTCCATTAACCGCAGAGCATCCTCCATCTCATGTATCCTCAGCAGCAGAACCACTCCATTGAAGTCTACGGCAGTCATGTTGAAAGTTCTGAACTGGACTGGAGAATGCTTTGTTGGCCTGGTAACTGTTGAAATACTCCTTAGTGTCCCCCTGATCTTCATCATACCAGATCTAGTCACCCCAGTATGGCTGGATTAGCCGAACACCATTCTTACAAACTTCTCAAAAGTTTCCAAACTTTATGATTACCAATGCTTTTTGCGGTTGAATTGAGTTTTATGCTTTCTTTAAAAATCTATATATCCGGAATGCCCCAGTAGAGTTTGCTCATCCTGGTCACTAAAAAATCATAAAAATATAAGCCATGTTTATAGATTGGTGTTGGATTCTTTCATATTGTGTCACTTTTGTTTGTTGCGTCTAAATGATTTACACAAGTTCCTTTGTCTGAACCTTGCTGCTCAAAGCCACAGCTACCTAGGGTTAAGCTAAATGTATTGCAAATGAGCCTGACTGTATCCAAAACTGTTTTTGTGAGTTTATTGCATGGTAAGGCCTGACAACTATGCCAAGTAATACATCCAAAACATCACAAAGAGTCATCATTACAAAGTCATCTTGCAAGTGGATACTTTCAGGGGTGTCAAGAAATCTTGGCTGTCCAGAATATATGAAGGTAATGCAGTGACAATGGGCATAACAATTAATCAGGATACCTGGACGTGTTTTCTAATAAACTCTCCCAGGAAGATACAATAGATCTTCTGAGCGGGTTCTGGGCGTTCTGTGTGTAGTTTGAGAAGAAGGTAGCTGATTGGTATCCTAGGACGCTCACAATATTTTTTTTTTTAATTCATCCCTCTCAATAGAGCCCCTCTCCATTCTCTCACATTATCAAAATACTCATTATTGGAATTAGCAATCTCTCCTTTTTCATCACTTTCACATAACACTCTTTCAAAGTTAGATGATCATGACCTTCTTTCACGTACTTGTCCCTCAATAGGATCACTACATTCCCCCCTTTGTCAGACTGTCTAATCACAATATTTTCATCATTCTCTAATCCTTTTATATCTTTTCTCTGTGCAAAAGAGAGATTATTATCCTGCCATTACTTACTTTTTCTTTCAGTGAGCTTCTTGAAATCTTATGTGACTACATCATCAAATGTGTTAATGGCATCTGGGGGAAGTGTAGGTGAAAAAATGGTCTTAGCCTTAGGTCCACTTTAACAACTTCTGTCAACTTCTACCCCCATGTCAGGCAAATCATCTGTCACTGTTGTCCCCACTACCAGAATATAATTGTGCTAGGGGAAACAAAAGGTCAACATCACAGATGTTAAGATTGTTAATTGCTTTCTTTTGGTGCCTCAGAGATTGATAAGGCCCTTGATGCTATACCATTTATGCAACTTCAATTTCCTAGTGCATCTATGTAGATCAATATGGCATTGGGCATACTTATATATGGTGGTGGGACAAACAGATAAACCACATTTAAGGACCTCCTATTCAACATCACTCAAAGGTTTATGTAATACATTTACCACATTTTCTGTTTTCCTCCTATTTGTTCTGGCTTCTTCCTCCCTTGTTGTTACTCCCATCCCACACTGTTTTATCCTTTTTAGTCATCTTGTTGTGCTTTGCAACACTTCTACTTTTATTTCGTCCTTTTCCTCCTCTCTCCCTTCCCCTGTGCTTGTTCCAATGCCATTGCTGCTTTTCTTGGTTTATCAGTTGAACTTCCTCTTAAAAAGGAATGCTCCCATTCATGTGCAGGTCTGAAAGTCTTGTACTGTCTTCCTTTGAGGTGAAACTATATTCACTGATGGATGCTTTCTCTTGTTCCACAATGTTTTGAAAAAGAAAGAAAAGGAGAAAGAAAAAGGAAGTGAAGCCAACAACTGGTTTCCTTTATAAAGAGACACAAATAGTAAATCCCACTTGTGCACAAGTCAACCAAACACCCCTCATGAGAAATAATAAGTGTAATTCTCAACATTAAAATTGAGAAGCTTGCTAACCACTCCAACTTTATTCTGGGCTGCAAACCTTCCAAATTAAAATTGGTTCCTATTATACCAAACCTAATGCTGAATTGCCAACATGTTTTGTTGCTACTTGTATCGCAACTTCATCAGGGCTTACAGGGGTTCGTCCTTTCACTCATTCACTGTGTTTTTCAATTCAACACCTGTAGTGGTAGACAATGACACGTGAATAACATTAAAATTAGCCAGCTGTACAAAGCGGGCATGATGATAGCAAAAAGCTCTAGTGGCACTTGGATCATTTAGAACATAATTACCTGGAGGTTGCGAAGTTGCAACATACCCACACACCTCCTTTCAGGGTCATCCGTGTCAGCTGATCACGTGTCCCTGCGAAACCCACGTACTTCTGGGATTCTATAAGGGTATATAAAAAATATATATAAAACGTATATTGAAACCAAATGTATGTATTACACCCTCGGAATCATGCGTTTTTCTAAAAACATCAACTGAGATCCTCTCCTCCGAATTCTTAGTTAGTTTGCCCAGTTCTCTTCATCAATTATCAACACACCAATCATAATCATGGCGCCACACACAGAACCATACTGAACCGCGTGCAAGTATCACCGTTAACAGTGGTGAGCGCCCATGCATATCCTCGCCTCAAAGAAATGCCCCATTTTCAATTAACGTTTAACGCCCGATATTGTGATCCTTACCACTGCCGCGTTTAGGAGCTCGGACTCCAAACGTCGCTTTCTACTTAGATTTAAACACCTCCTTTCATGCCGCCCTCCAATCGCGTCCCACACTCCTCGGGACTCAGGGGTAGGAGTTTTTTTTTGTATAATTGCAACGGCCATCTTGGCATGTAGTCTTGCCTAGTTACGTTGAATGCCTCTATTATATGGTAGTTGGTCTATTTACCCGCAGAATGCCCCACCCTTTTGAAGGGGCACCTATTGCTGGCTAATTGATGTGCACGTTGAGCTCGGAGCCACTCGAGGACCTTCACAATACAATCGCGTTCTACCCTGCACAAAACTCGGTGGGTAGTGTGTAATCACCGCGGTCCTCTTGGCATATAGTCTTGCCTAATTCCGTGTCATGTTTTATGTTGTGTTGTGTTGGGTCTATTTACTCGCAAAGGGGCCCAACTTTTAAAGAAATAATGCGGACACCTATTTCTGTATAATTAGTATTCACATGAAGACACGCCCTCCTGATACTTCCCAGGTCTCATTACCTCATTTTGTATGCCAAAATTACAAGGAATAGCGGTCACACCAAAAATTGTGAAATTCCAAACTCGCCATCGCCACATTGCGATCTCATGAAAAAATGGCGATTTAAATAAAGTTCACAACTTTCAAAACATACCATTGTCATGCCCTCTATTACCGCATTCCAATTTCAGCAGCGATAATAACATGTCGTGCGGCATGGATCCTGAAAAGTTCATCACCCGCCATATCTCCTAAATATTCTCACAGCACAAGATATTAATCCAGTGGGAGGGGCGGTGTAAACCATAAGGCAGGAGTTGAGAAATGCAGTGCCCGCTCTGGTTGCCCTGCAATCGAACATGCCCCCAATGTCGAATGTACATACCCATGGTCACTCACTGAATCTACTTAATGTACTCAGGTCCCCTTTGGGACAGTATCTACTGATCTTATTCCATTCGATAAAGTCGCTTAGACCCTCCTTATGAAGGACTGAACTATTTAAGGTCCAGCGGTGCCAGGGAACAACACCTAAAACCTTCGTGGGATACCTGTTTTGGCGCACTAAAGACAGAGACACGGGAGACTTCCTTCGGCGTCAAAGATCAGCGTTTATTACTGCAAGGATGCAAAAGTCATGAGAAGTACAACAGAGTGTAGGTTCCAAGAGTCTGCTTCCAATTGCATTTGTGGGTCGCTCTCTTTTATACAAGATCTTGTCATTGCACAATATGTAAGCAAAAGGTTACAGCTCAGTTCCCACAGTAAAATTCAAAAGGATCGCTTTCATGTATTCAGAACCCCGGAACATAATTACATTAACATCACCAATTCCAACTGTAAAAGCACATCTTCCCACCATTAGGTACATTCCACTTGGGTTGTAAATAAGCAAGAGAAAGAGACAAGAACAGCTGCAGGGAAGTCAGACAACAAGGAGGAGAGAGTGTGAGGATAATATTGGATTCGTAATCGTAGCTTAAAAGGGCTTGATCCCAGCACGTGCGAGGCTGAAACAATAGACCGGCACGGCAGAATCACCTTCGAGCGGAGGCAACTGCTTTAGCAGTGTCCTCCCCCTACTCATAAAAGACGCGTGAAAAGGCATATGCTTCTTCCGTGGGGCTTGGGAACAAAAGGTCACGATGCGGACAGTTGCCTGTTCGCTGACTACGTGAGGGCAAGAAACAAAATGGATGCCGTATCTAAAATGGAACCCGAGGGTTCATTGGAAAAACCTGTAAATGAGACGAACTCTTCTGAGTAGCATGGCGATACCGCGTACACTTACTAAACTCGTCATTTACGGTTCATAGATACCACACTCGTCCATATTCGGCGATACCCAAAACGTCGTAACGATTTTCACGGAACCTCAGACGCTCCTTTTGCCCTCATGTAGGCAAGGACTAGTCGAAGTCGGAGTCAATCTCGATTCTCATCAGATCATTCAGATGTTGTTGGAACATAATTCTATCCATCAATGCCTCTTTGGTAACAGATGGCCTTCTTATACACGTTGTAGAACAAAGGCCACATAAGGCAGGACCACACCTTACACAAAGACAACACGTGAACAGAAACGTCACAACAACCCCTATAACCATGAGAATCTTCCAACCCCAAGTCGACATTAGATCCCAAAACCATCCTAGAAGCGTCCAATCTCCCTCGTCCACGTGTATGGACTCCGAGATTTTGTGCAACTTGGAGATGGCTTGATAAACCGTTGGGGCGTTATCCGGTATGAATATGCAGCAGCTCGAATGGATGACCTTGCACACACCACCTCTGTCTGCTAGAACAATGTCTAGAACCATACGGTTCTGTAACGTCATAAGCCTATCCGCTTGAAGCTCTGCTGTCAGATTACCAAGGGCGCTTGCAGTTATGTTAGCGGTTGACTCTACTACACGAGTTAACTGTCTCAGATTTCTGCTATTGACCATAGGGCCCCAAAACGGTAGGAAACCCTTGAAGAAATCTCCTGCTTCTTGACCAGAAGTATCCTCTTTACTGATGACGCCTCTCACAACTCTGATTTTGTGATAGTCGGCAGCAACAGTGAAAGTCGGGGGCAAGAGATTTGCAATATAGCAGGTACCTGAGAAGTCATGAGGTAACCACGTATATGCTCGGTCATAACATACAAAATAGGTACCCTTGGCAGTCAGAAAGACAGAAGAAGAGAGCATCGGTAGAACGTAAGTATCCACACAAGCACTCTTCCCAAGCTGGGCTCTTGGATTTCGGCCACGACCTTGCAGACAAAAGTGGCCTAGGTGAGGTACAATCCAGATTGGAGATGAGCTTTTAAGCTGTCTATCACCCACTGATATACTATACTCAGCCTCACTAAGGTACTTATAGGCCTGCACTTCCTCCTCTGGGATGAGCGAAGCATAAAAAATGTCTCTATCTAGATCAGCAATCGCTGTCGCCAGAGACTTATGGTACGGGCCAGGACCAAAGCTTGCTGAGCGTGGCTCTCGATGGGGGTAGGAATCTAGTGCACTACGGAACATGATTTGGAATGCCCGAGCAGACCCTCGGGGGCTGTACGGAAGAACCAAATATGGGATACCCCTGTCCATGGTATGTGGCATTAGCCCACACACCCAACAATTTGTAGTATTTACCACCAACTGATGCTGATGCAAAAGTTGCACAAAGGAATTGTTTCTAAATTCAGCACGTCTGACTTGCTCATGTTGGGGCAGTAGGTGAAAAGAATGTGGAGAAACAGTAGAGACGAAATTTAGATCATGAGAAGGAGAGGTAGGTAAGGCAGAAGGCAGTAATGATTGAAAGCCAAAATATACTCCACCCACCAGCAGCATAGAAACAGTTAGGAACAACATGAAAACCTGTAATAAAAAACATTTTGTTCGAAATGTGCTGTACAATTTAGATCTTTTCCTCTAGCTTCGACAGCTTGGAGAACTCCATCCTCTAACAACCGTCCGCAACGTTCTTGACGCACTTCGTTCTGAGTAGCGATTATCAATTCCCAGGAGTTCCCAGAAATCGACAAAAGAAATTGACCTAATGTCAATAACTGCTAAAACAGAAAGAAGTACCCAGATGGCAGGTTTTAATCAGTTAAGTAATCAATTTTATATACGTCTCCTAGCTGTTCTGGAAAAGAAATACATACATAATAAAATGTCCACAATGGTCAAGGCAAAATGTGAGGGGGTATTTTGAAATCAAAATAATAGAAAAATGTATTCATCTTTATTGCGTGTACGAAGAAAGTATCGGTTTCTTCCGGGTCGAGTCTGGTCTTCAAACAGTGGATTGGATGGCGAAAGAGTGTTCGATTGTTCAGGCAATTGTTCAGTACTTGAATTCTCCAATGATGAAGGAAAGGAAATTGTTTGAGAGGAATCAACAGGGGTGTCAGATAAAACTGAAGTGTTCCCTATGGGCTGAGCTTCGCTAAATGGGACAAAGCGCTGGGGAACGTCAGTTTCAGACGAGGAAAAACCTTTACGTATCCATGTGTCTGCCGGCAGAGGAAGCGGAACCTTCTTGGTGTGGGTGGCATGCACCCAGTGTTTCCGTCCCTCCAGTCGAACCGCCGTCCTCGTTGCTAGTAGCACCTGGAAGGGTCCCACAAATCTCGGCTCAAGATGGCGTTTTCGTCCGAAATTACGGGTGAGGACCCAGTCCCCTGGTTGGAGCCGATGACCGGGACCCTCTGTTTGTGACGCCAGAGCCTCAAAGACCTGTTGATGGATCAAACTCAATTTAGCAGTCAGATCATATAGATAATCAATCAACATTGGATATTCAAGTCTGTTAAACTCTTTAGGTCTCGGAACCCCCCAAATGTTCGCAGGGCGGCCGAACACAATCTCATAAGGGCTAAGCCCTACTCGAGAGTGTACAGTAGCCCTGGTCGATAAGAGAGCTAGAGGCAAAGCGTCGGGCCATGATAAACCAGTCGTTGCCTGGATTTTAGCAAGCTTCAATTTCAGGGTGCCATTATATCCTTCCACCAAACCTGCTGACTGAGGATGATTAGCACTATGACATTTTTGGGATATTCCTAAACCACGACACACACTCTTCATCACACTTCCCACAAACTCACTTCCGTTGTCCGACCATACAATCCGAGGCATGCCGTACCTGGGGAAATACTCTTTGAGCAGAATTTTAGCTGTGGATAGGGCAGTATTATCCTTAAGAGGGTAAGCCTCAATCCATCTGGAGAATGCGCATACTACGACCAAAACATACTTCAAATTGTTGCATCTCTCCATATGGATGAAGTCCAATTGGATAACTTCGAAAGGACATGTAGGAGGGGCAAAATGACCAGGTGGAGTGGGGGTGCCCTTACCGGGATTATGCATCAAACATACCATGCAATTCTTAACCACTCTCTCTGCACATTTAGTAATCCCATCATTCTTCCATACAGGAGACAATAACTTGCATATGCCCTTCGAGCTAATATGTGCTGTGCCATGGGCCATTGTAACAACAGCAAGCACATATGCATCCGGTAACATCCATCTCTGTTTCTCTGACAAGTCAACCCAACATCCATTCTCGTCTAACTTTCCCGTGCTTTCTTTCCACTTACTCTTTTCCATTTCAGTGGCCTCATTCTGTATTTCCTTCACACTTTCAACCGTGTCCTCACACATGCTAGTCTCTGCTGGCCATCTTACTGAATTCGCAACGTACATTCGATTTGTCAGATCTCTAGCTGTCTCTTTAGCAGTTTCGTCTGCAAACGCATTACCATGACCAACATCATCTGTCACTTTTCGATGCGCACTACATTTAATTATGGCCACCTGCTTAGGCAATGTAAGTGCATCTAAAAGGTCATTCACAAGCTGTCCATGTTGAATCTTCGTACCATGCGACGTAAAAATTCCTCTTTCTTTCCACAATCGCCCAAAACTATGCGCCACACCAAAAGCATACTGACTGTCTGTAAACACATTCACCCGTTTTCCTCTAGACAACACACAAGCTCTCGTCAAGGCAATCAACTCAGCTGCCTGAGCCGAATTCTGACTCAATCTCGCAGTTTCCACAACCGTACTCAACGTCACTACAGCATACGCAGTCGTCACATCACCATTCGGTAACTTAAAACAGGAACCATCAATATACAAAGTACCATCGGGATCTACGAATGGAGTATCTTTTAGGTCAATACGACCCTTCGTTTCTTCTTCAGTTCTCAGATAACAGTCATGTGGTGCTACATCACTTGACTCCGTGTTGATCGGCAATAATGTTGCTGGATTCAACACATTACACCGCTTTATCCGTATGTGACTAGCCAGTAACGTCAGCTCATACCCAGACAACCTTGCGCTCGTCAAATGTTGAGTTTTCGTTCGGTTCAAAAGAGTGTCAACTGCATGCGGAACCATCACCGTAAGCATATTATCCATGACCAGACCTGCGGACTATCGAATGGACGCCGCAGCTGCCGCTGTTGCTCTTAAACAACTCGGCAAAGCTCTAGCTACTGGGTCTAAGGTCGAAGAAAAATATGCGCATGGGCGCTGTTTGTCACCAAATTGTTGCGTCAGGACACTCAACGCACAACCATCCCTCTCGTGAACGTACAGTGTAAATGGCTTACTGTAATCAGGAGTACCTAACACAGGAGCCGAACACAACGCATCACGTAATTCAGAAAAACCTTTTTGACACTCTTCAGTCCATGGCAAAGGAGTCGGAACATCCTTGCAAGTGAGAGCTAACAATGGTTTCGCCAATAGTGAAAACTTTGGGATCCATTGTCTGCAGTATGACGTGATACCTAGAAAGGCACGTACATCTCTCTGAGTTTTTGGCACAGTCATTCGGGTAATCGCTGCAATTCTCTCTGGGGTCAACCTTCTCCCTTCTTTTGACAATAAGTGACCTAAGTAGGTTACTTCTTGGCAACAATATTGCAGCTTGGAAGGTGACACCTTGTGATGTAAGTCACATAAATGCCGCAACAACGATACTGTAGCAGTTCTACAAATATCTTCGGTATCAGCAGCTACCAACAGGTCGTCAACGTACTGAATCAAGGCTGCGCCTGCCGGTAATACAAATGAATCAAGTTGACTTTTAAGGGCTTGACTGTAGATCGACGGACTCTCACAATAGCCCTGTGGTGCACGTTTCAGTCTAAAACTGCGACCACCTAATGAGAATCCGAATAGGTCTCTGCTTTCCTCAGCAATCGGGATACTAAAGAAAGCATTCTTTAGGTCGATCACCGTGAACCAGGAGGCAGACGCTGGGATCAGGGTCAACAAAGTCGTGATATCAGGGACCACGGGGAACTGTGGAATCACGATTTTATTTACTTCTCTCAAATCGATTATGAAACGGTACACAGGAGGTTTAGATGGATCAGTTCGTTTTAAAATGGGTAACACAGGACTATTACACACATTTCCCCGAGTTTCTTCAACGACGTCCTTTTCGATCAGATCGTGTACAATCGTTAATAGCGCCCGTTCTCCCTCAATGGAGATACGATACTGAGGTATACGTGGCAATCGCACATTTGGTTTCAGCTTGATCATATAAGGTGGGATGTCCAAGAGACCCACGTCATTGGGACCTGTGGCCCATAGAGACGCAGGAAGGGAGCTCAATTCCGGTGGGAATTTATCGATCAACAAGTACATGGGAGAGATTACTCTCCGACCTAATGTAAGCTCCACTCCTTCAGGAGAGCAATACAATGTCGCATATAACCGTTTTAACAAATCCAAGCCCAGAAGATTCTCACCACAACCAGTAGATAAAATCAATGGAGCCTCCAGCTCACGAGGGCCAATTGTAAGGGGTAAAGGGCTAGAGACAGGATTGCTAACAGGGGCGCCAGAGAATCCGACGGAAACATTTGTTAAGCCGGACAAAGGTGCGCCAGGGAGTTTCGAATGCATGATGGAACTTTTCGTCGCACCAGTGTCTAACAGAAAAGGCTCAACTACGCCAGATGTAGCAACTGCGACGTAAGGCCCACTCTGATCAACCGGAACTGATACTACTCCCTCTCTCTGTCGGTGGCTGTCCTAGTAACGATCGTTTACAACAGTCTCATGTTCAACGTAATAGTCGTCCGCATAATACTGCGTTGATTTATCGGACCTTACATTTCGCTGGTCAAAACAATTATTCGCGTCCGAGGACGTATTAGGGCGCTCAGTCTGATTTTGAAAGGTACCGCGGCCTCTACCTTGAGATGCTTGTTGAGGACCCCCACGACCCCCTCGTGCCGACACACCATTAAGGCGGTCACGCAAAGCGGGACAATCATATTTTATATGTCCCTCTCTTCTACAATATGCACACTGGTTATACCCAAGCATAGATCTGAAGTCAGAGGAGTCAGGACGTGACTGTATTCTGGAGGATTGCGATTGTGGTCTATATTGCTGTTGCGAATCATTTTGATTTGACCGTGGAGGATACGCTTGCTGCAACAAAACCTTCGTTTTGAGCTCCTTTGTTTTCTTATCTACACGATCACTTTCTTCTTTTTCCCTATTCTCATAATATTGAGCCGTTGCTAATATCTGTGCAGTGGTTGAAACAGCCCATGCACTTTCTGAATTCTTCAATTTGTTGCATAGTTCAGGTAACAAATTTAACACGAACTTATCAACGAATAACCGCTGACCTCCCTCAGTGCTCATATCCTGACCACTATGGTCGACAAATGCTTCCTTGAACCTAGTAAAGAATTCAGAGACACTCTCGCCCTTCTTCTGCTTACAAGCTGCTAATTTATCCCAGTTTACCCTCATCGCCGGCATAAGCGTTTTCATGAACGTAATTATTCTCTGGGGTAGATCCGTAATTAACTGCTCAGGCTTAGCCCACCAACTTGTCGGCCATCAGCCGCTATTATTGCAGCCCAATCACCGCCTAACTCATTCGCATGATTTTCCTGACGAATTTTCGCCCAAACCGGCTGTGGTACAACATTACCGAACAGCATGTCGATGTCGGCGAGGTTCATAATAGTAGCATCTACCAATTGAGACAACTCCTTATAGTAACCCGCCGGATTCTTGCGTGGATCAGGCAAGGACTGTTTGACCTGCAATACTTCTGATCGCTTCCATGGGAGGTGTATCCAAACTCTCTGGAAATGTGGAGGAACCACAGGATTAGCATTAGGATCACCTGGCATGTATACTGACCGGGAGCCGCTTTCCAAGCTTCTAAGTCGTCATCATTAAATGACACACGAGAAGGCACTGTGGATCTAAAGGATAACAATCGCTCTAAGGCACGTCGTACATCGCCACCTACAATCATACCGTTCGAAAATTGACTCTGAAGTTCAATCATATCGGCCGGTACGTTATCTAAATTGTCATTATACCATTGTTCCCTCAAAAAGTTACGCATTTCTTCGAACACGAATCTCTGTGTAGGCTCATTAAACTGAGAAAACGTCTCGAAAACCATGCATGGAGGGTAGTTGGCAGGATGTCTTATCCACCTATGTGCCATTGTCACTAACGTCTCTTTCTCCCTTCCACTAGGGATCTGACTCCGTCTTTGGGGAGTTTCAGAAGTATCGGATGGAAATAACTGACCAGAAAGCGGTGAATAAAGGGTAGCAACAGTGTTAGGGATACGATTACGAACAGAAGGAGAAAGAAGAACAGGAGCCACAACGTTTGGAGTGAAGGCAGACACAGCAGAAGCAGGCAAGATAGTCGGGGTGGCAGGGACAAGAGGCTGAGAAGGTACAGGCAAAGGAGCAGTAGGAATAGAGACAGGTGGTGGGACAAAAGTAGGACCAACAACGGACTGACCCGCAGCCGCCGGAACAACAGGAGGGACAACAGGAGGAACAACAGGCGGAACTACAGGAGGAACTACAGGGGCTGCAGCACCCTGTGCATAAGGAGGTGGCGATTTCATCAAATACGCTAACAAGGGATCCTCCTTTAAATCCTCTTCTTTCTTATCCTGACTAGTTGGTAAAACTGGATAACATTTGTCTATCCTCATATGATGTAATCTAGTAGAAACTTCTATTTCTTTTTCTTCTTTATCTCGCTGACATTGTTGTACAACTTGCATTATTGGAACGATACCTTCTCTTCGATTCTTTTTAAACTGTTTGATTTCTTTCTGCTTGGCCTCTTTACGCCACAACCGAAAGGAATCAAACATAGCTGGCCTAGCTTTCTTTTTAAACAATTTAGCTTCAAGATTATCTAAAATCGCAAGTTCAAAACTTCCGTGCGGTGGCCAACTAAGGACGCCATCTTTTTTCGTGTAACGGACCCAATATTTATTATATATAATAGGGCCCACACCATGTCGACTATAGAGCTCATATATCGGAGTTCCAACTGGAGGTATCGGACACGAGTCCTCCAACCGGGAATCCTTGTTGCAACATTTAAAGAAACCAAGAAAACCACTATGGCTAGGCATCGTGCACACTAACCTAGTATCAAACTTCAAGGGTTACTGAATCTTCGTGAAAGACAAAACCCTCGGTTTTTGGCAATTGCAACTGTCAAATAACAACTAAGAACCAACAACTAAGAACCACAAATGCAATGGAACCATGCAAACAACAAAGCTTCAACAAGCTGAAACAACAACTAAGGACTGGGAGCGACCCACAAATACTTAACTGAGAGCTTCAATGGCGTCACCAGGAAGGCCCGTCTATCGTCTTGCTGTACGAAAGGTCTACGCCAGGCGTCGAAAACAGGTCGACAGTCAGGGCATCGGTCCGTCGCAGCCGTCAGGAGGCGGGAATCTTCGCGGGAAAAATCTTCGGACCACTTATTTCGACAACAGGATCGATGAAGCGGGGTGCACCTTTTCCTCGGAGATTTCACACGAAGTTCCTCACAATCGTCAGGCTTTGGACCGGTACCGCCGATGTCGCCCCACGTTGGGCGCCAAACTGAAGGACTGAACTATTTAAGGTCCAGCGGTGCCAGGGAACAACACCTAAAACCTTCGTGGGATACCTGTTTTGGCGCACTAAAGACAGAGACACGGGAGACTTCCTTCGGCGTCAAAGATCAGCGTTTATTACTGCAAGGATGCAAAAGTCATGAGAAGTACAACAGAGTGTAGGTTCCAAGAGTCTGCTTCCAATTGCATTTGTGGGTCGCTCTCTTTTATACAAGATCTTGTCATTGCACAATATGTAAGCAAAAGGTTACAGCTCAGTTCCCACAGTAAAATTCAAAAGGATCGCTTTCATGTATTCAGAACCCCGGAACATAATTACATTAACATCACCAGTTCCAACTGTAAAAGCACATCTTCCCACCATTAGGTACATTCCACTTGGGTTGTAAATAAGCAAGAGAAAGAGACAAGAACAGCTGCAGGGAAGTCAGACAACAAGGAGGAGAGAGTGTGAGGATAATATTGGATTCGTAATCGTAGCTTAAAAGGGCTTGATCCCAGCACGTGCGAGGCTGAAACAATAGACCGGCACGGCAGAATCACCTTCGAGCGGAGGCAACTGCTTTAGCAGTGTCCTCCCCCTACTCATAAAAGACGCGTGAAAAGGCATATGCTTCTTCCGTGGGGCTTGGGAACAAAAGGTCACGATGCGGACAGTTGCCTGTTCGCTGACTACGTGAGGGCAAGAAACAAAATGGATGCCGTATCTAAAATGGAACCCGAGGGTTCATTGGAAAAACCTGTAAATGAGACGAACTCTTCTGAGTAGCATGGCGATACCGCGTACACTTACTAAACTCGTCATTTACGGTTCATAGATACCACACTCGTCCATATTCGGCGATGCCCAAAACGTCGTAACGATTTTCACGGAACCTCACTTATCTGCTTTCTCTGAATAAATCCCCCTAGCCTCCTTTCTAGCCAATATGTTCTCAATGTTTTGCGATTCACCCAGCACCCTCTCCAACACTACCCATCTGAGATCCCTTGGTTCATGTCTTTTCTCATTAAAGTGCTGTACAAGGCGTGTGGAAAGTTTTATGGCTTTAATTGTACTCAGGTGCTCCTGAATGTGTACCTTCACCTTTTGTGATGTTAACCCAATGTAGTGAAGACTGCAGCTGCAAGTCAGTCTATAAATCACATGTGATGTATTACAGTTGCTAAATCTTTTGAGGTACCAAATCCTGCCATCATTTAGGGTTACCTCCTTTGTAGCCTGGGTCAAAGTACAAACCGAGCAGCTGCCACACGCATAGTGGCCACCTGGGAGGGAGCTCGCCACTGGGATAGTAAGATTGTGAGTATGGACCAGCTTGTCCTTTAGATTAGGGGCTCTTTTAAAAGCATAACGCGGGGTGGCATTTTATCTGGAGATGTATTCAGTATGGACCAATGCTTCCTTACAATTTGTCTTGTCTGAGTAGATAAGGGATCAAACGTCGTGACCACTGGTATGCAACCTTGCTTCTCTTTTGCATTCCTTTCCAGTAATGCCTCTCAGGGGGTATTGAGAGCTCTCTTCCGAGCTCTCTTTACTATCTTCATGGGATACTCCCTCAATGTCAGTTTGTTCACCAATTCCTCAGATTGTTCCATAAAGGTTTCAGTATCGGAACAATTGCGCCGGTAGCGTAAAAACTGGCCCACAGGGAGATTATCCCTTAGAGCTCGAGGATGGAACGACCGGTAATGGAGGAGAGAGTTCCTGTCTGTTACTTTATGATGTACACTCGTGGCCAATCTCCGTCCTTCTGCTGTGATGTCCACATCCAGATACACGGCAGAGGTGTTACTAATTGACCATGTAAACCGGAGGCAGTCATCAACCTGATTGAGCCATGTCAAGAAGCTTAACAGACAGTCCTCTGTAACTGTCCAGATACAGAGGACATCATCAATATATCTCCTCCACAGGGAGATATTTTCCTTGTAGGGATTGGCAGAATGGTAGACCACATTCACCTCGAACTGGCCCACATAAATGCAGGCCAGACTCGGGGCAAATGTGGCCCCCATAGATGTCCCAGACACCTGTAAATACAGCTGGTTCTTATACTCAAAAACGTTTTTTGTCAGTGCCAGCTCTATACATTGCAAGGCAAAGGAGGGGGAGTATCATAAAACCATTCTAGCTTCCCCAGAGCCTGCACTGCTGCCACCAGCGTGACGTCCTGGGGGATGCTGGTGTAGAGTGATTCGATATCAATGGTCACCAGGAACTGGGACTCGGGATCAAACTCAACATATTTCAGAATATTCAAGAAGTCAGTCGTATCTTGTACATACGATTTTTGGGTGATGACTGCCTCCCTCAGAAACAAATCTGCGAATTGAGAGAGGGGTTCTAACACCGATTGGATGCCCGAAACTATGGGGCGTCCTGGCGGTGGGCGCTGGGGTTTGTGGATTTTGGGCAAGATGTAAAATGCCGGTATCCGTGATTTTTTGTTGACAATAAAATCAGCCTCTTTAGGTGTAATCCACTTCTTTTCTACAGCGTCCGCCACCATTCTCATGATCACATCCAAAAGCTCAGGCGTGGGATCTCTCATGAGGGGATGATAATTAGTGTGGATCCCCAACAGTCTCAGTACTTCTACCTCATAATCACATGTGTTGAGAACAACAACTGCTCCGCCCTTGTCAGCCTGTTTCATTGTGACCAGTGAATGCAAAAGAGAAGCAAGGTTGCATACCAGTGGTCACGACTTTTGATCCCTTATCTACTCAGACAAGACAAATTGTAAGGAAACATTGGTCCATACTGAATACATCCTCAGATAAAATGCCACCCCCGCATTTTGCTTTTAAAAGAGCCCCTATCTAAAGGACAAGCTGGTCCATACTCGCAATCTCACTATCCCAGTGGCGAGCTCCCTCCCAGGTGGCCACTATCCATGTGCCAGCTGCTCGGTTTGTACTTTGACCCACGCTAAAAAGGAGGTAACCCTAAATAATGGGAGGATTTGGTACCTCAAAAGATTTAGCAACTGTAATACATCACATGTGATTTATAGACTGACTTGCAGCTGTGGTCTTCACTACATTGGGTTAACATCACGAAAGGTGAAGGTATGCATTCAGGAGCACCTGAGTACAATTAAAGCCCAAAAACTTTCCACACGCCTTGTACAGCACTTTAATGAGAAAAGACATGAACCAAGGGATCTCAGATGGGTGGTGTTGGAGAGGGTGCTGGGTGAGTCGCACAGCATTGAGAACATATTGGCTAGAAAGGAGGCCAGATGGATTTATTCAGAGAAAGCAGATAAGGAGGGTCTAAACGACTTTATCGAATGGAATAAGATCAGTAGATACTGACCCCGAAGGGGATCTGAGTACATTAAGTAGATTCAGTGAGTGACCATGAGTATGTACATTCGACATTGGGGGCATGTTCAATTGCAGGGCAACCAGAGCGGGCACTGCATTTCTCAACTCCTGCCTTATGGTTTACACCACCCCTTCCACTGGATTAATATCTTGTGCTGTGAGAATATTTTGGAGATATGGCGGGTGATGAACTGTGAGGATCCATGCCGCACGACATATTATTATCGCCGCTGAAATTGGAATGCGGTAATAGAGGGCATGACAATGGTATGTTTTGAAAGTTGTGAACTGTATTTAAGCCGCCATTTTTTCATGAGATCGCAATGTTGCGATGGCGAGTTTGGAATTTCACAATTTTTGGTGTGACCGCTATTCCTTGTAATTTTGGCATACAAAATGAGGTAATGAGACCTTGGAAAGTATCAGGAGGGTGTGTCTTCATATGAATACTAATTATACAGCAATAGGTGCCCACATTGTTTCTTTAAAAGTTGGGCCCCTTTGCGAGTAAATAGACCCAACACAACACAACATAAAACATGACACGGAATTAGGCAAGACTATATGCCAAGATGACCGCGGTGATTACACACTACCCACGGAGTTTTGTGCAGGGTAGAACGCGATTGTATTGTGAAGGTTCTCGAGTGGCTCCGAGCTCCACGTGCACACCAATTAGCCAGCAATAGGTGCCCCTTCAAAAGGGTGGGGCATTCTGTGGGTAAATAGACCAACTACCATATAAGAGGCATTCAACGTAACTAGGCAAGACTACATGCCAAGATGGCCGTTGCGATTACACAAAAAACCTCTCCTACCCCTGAGTCCCGAGGAGTGTGGGACGCGATTGGAGGGCTGCATGAAAGGAGGTGTTTAATTCTAATTAGAACGCGACGTTTGGAGTCGGAGCTCCTAAACGCCGGTGGGACGCGGCAGCGGTAAGGGTCACAAAATCGGGCGGTAAACGTTAATTGAACACGGGGCATTTCTTTGATATGCGTGGGCGCTCACTGCTGTTAACGGTGATACTTGCACGCGGTTCAGTATGGTTCCGTGTGTGGCGCCATGATTATGATTGGTGTGTTTTCGATAATTGATGAAGAGAACTGGGCAAACTAACTAAGAAATCGGAGGAGAGGATCCCAGTTGATGTTTTTAGAAAAACGCATGATTCCGAGGGTGTAATACATACACTTGGTTTCAATATACGTTTTATATATATTTTTTATTTACCTTATAGTATCCCAGAAGTACGGTGGGTTTCGCAGGGACACGTGATCAGCTGACATGGAGGACCCTGAAAGGAGGTGTGTGGGTATGTTGTAACTTCGCAACCTCCAGGTAATTATGTTCTAAATGATCCAAGTGCCACTAGAGCTTTTTGCTATCATCATGCCCGCTTTGTACAGCTGGCTAATTTTAATGTTATTCACGTGTCATTGTCTACCACTACAGGTGTTGAATTGAAAAACACAGTGAATGAGTGAAAGGACGAACCCCTGTAAGCCCTGATGAAGTTGCGATACAAGTTAGCAACGAAACATGTTGGCAATTCAGCATTAGGTTTGGTATAATAGGAACCAATTTTAATTTGGAAGGTTTGCAGCCCAGAATAAAGTTGGAGTGGCAAGCAAGCTTCTCAATTTTAATGTTGAGAATTACACTTATTATTTCTCACAAGGGGTGTTTGGTTGACTTGTGCACGAGTGGGAGTTACTATTTGTGTCTCTTTATAAAGGAAACCAGTTGTTGGTTTCACCTCCTTTTTCTTTCTCCTTTTCTCTCTTTTTCACGATTGAGAGAGAGTTACCAATGATGATAAGTGGGTAAACTGGTAATTGCCAGCCAGTAACCCCTTGTGGCGGTTCTTCCTTGAGGTGCTCTCTCTCTTTCCTCACATTTTTCAAAGCATGAAAGGTGGGGATTATAGATGGTAGTGGACATGTTGGTTATTTGTTTATAAATGTGACACTGTGACCTATATGAATAAATTACATGTATAATAAGAAGGGAATGAAAGAATATTGAATACCCTGATGTGTCATGTCTGAAAGGAAACTAGTGTCTTCAAGGTGGGGCCCCGTGTTATTTATAATGGTTTGAGTTGGGGGCGGCCTCTTCCTTTCTTCCCCCTTGGCTCCAAGTAGATTGAAGTGGCCACAATGATTTGTGCCTGATCCATCACATTCTGTATCACTCCTGCATCTTTTTTGATTCTGTCATATCTTTTGTTGAAAGTTAAATTTCTTCATGTTTCAGAATCCTTTTGATCTCTGATGAACTTTTTTGTTTTTGTATTTGTTTATCTTCCTCCCATTTCTTTACTCAGTCATTAAACTCTTCCAGGAATTGATAAACATTCTCTTTTTTATCTAGTCCTCTTGTCTGGTTAAGTTTTCCAGTTTTTTGTAACTTTTGCTTGATAGTTTTATCAATTCCTCTGTTCGCAGCTAAAGCCACTGCCCTGAAAATAATGCTTCAGCCACTGATCTCCTTTTTGCATCTCTTTTAGATGTCATTGCCTTTGTTGTTTACTCCACGTATAAACAGCTGATGGTTTAAGTACTCACAGTCATTTCTACGCACACTCGATTTAAAGAAACTCCAAAGTTAAATGCTCAAATTTTCATCTAATGTGTACTAGGGAGCAGGTTGCTTGGACATATGAGCCCTACAATCATCATCTCTTAAGTCCTTATAAGCCCTCCAGCACTCAAGGCAGTGGTGCACTAGTGTGAGTGCCCTATACTATATCAAATTACATTTTCATTATGAAAAGACAGTGCGCTCTCCACAGAATCACTGCAACACCTTTATTACTTCAACATCTATACAACATCAACTGCACCCAACATGTTTCAGCAAAACTGCTTTGATCATGGGTGAGTGACGCCTCACCAGTACACCCATATATACAAAAGTGTCATTGACTTAGACAAAAGTTAACAAACTACATATTGTGTAGGGACTGTGGAGGCCATCTTGTTACCATATCTGAGAATTTCATATCACAGTAACAATGACTATAGAAACTGGGCATTTACCTAAATTAGGTTGGCACAACTAATATTCAAAGTAAATTCTCAAAACAGTGGCAATTCATGTTAAAATAAATAAAATTTCCCATGTTTAAACATAAATTGTGATAGGACAGCTTACATCATTAATTCATTTGTGTCCAATGCATAACATTCCAAAAATACTATGTGACCATAAACCAAACCCAAAGGGGCCCATTGATAATGATTATGTAATAGATTATGCTCATCAAACCCCACATAAAAATATTTTCACAATTCGTACATAATGCAGCTCAATACATACCCCGGACTATCCACGACTCCTTACATAGTGCACATATTCATACATAGCCACTGTTCATGCATAGTAAATAATCTAAGAAATCAAACAGTTAACACAGAATTATTAACACGTACCACCCTAAACAATACCATCCAAGTGGGCATAACAGAACAAAATAAAAATGTTAGCTTGAGAACGTTCAACACCCTTCTGGTTCCGAGCGCTCCAACAATCCTGTGCAAAAAATATAAAACTTTGTTTAAAACCACTCCAGAAGCACTGCATATATACTGTACAAATTTGACTAAGGGACGCAAAATGTAAAATATACAGTATCTACATATCTGAATCCTATCAGAATCTCCTATGTATCTGTTACTAACCTAGATGTATGGTGAATTCTTCATCTTTATTCAACCCATTTGGGCCTTCATATCTAATTCAATAATGTACCTTAAGTCTACCTGTCTTAAGGGCAACACCCTATTACCCCTCTTTTTGTCTGTGGTACACTGTCAATAGCAAATTCCCAGCTGGAATATGACATGGAGATCCTTAACCTTAAGCAGCGGGTAGTGGGCCCCACTCATTCTGCTGGCCATACACTGGACCTACTTTTTACTAACATCGAATCTACCAACATAAGAGAGGTCCAGCCCCTATCCTGGTCGGACCACTCCCTTATATCCTTTTCACTTGACCTTCCCGGTAAACCTCTGAAATCTAAGATAGTCCCTCAGATTTCCAAGCGAGCCTGGAGGCTAATCAATGAATCCAATTTTGAGAAACATTTTCAAGAGGTTAATGTTAAACTACCGGAGGATTCCTCTGTCTGTAATGATGTTACCTTACTAGATGCTGGAATTTTGCAAACACTAAATAAACTAGCCCCGATGTGGGAATCCAGGAAAAAAACTATAACAGAGAAATGGTATACCCCTCATCTAAAAAATCTTAAAAAGGGATGTCAAAAATGTGAACATCTTTGGAGACAGTCCAAGGACAGTGAAGCGAGACTAAACTATGTCCTTAAACGGAAGCGGTATATTCTTGCCATCAAAAATGCTAAGAAGGATTATTTCACTCAGCGCATCCAAGAAAATAGTAACTCAGCTAAAGAACTGTTCAAAATAGTGAAGGAGCTTAGTAAACCGTCTAGTATTTCTCAAGCACTCACCCCCTCGGTTGAGGCTTGTGACCGTATTAGCACCTTCTTTGCTGAGAAAATCAAGAAAATGTACTCTACTTTCACCCCCGAACATACTCAAAGTAATACAGATAACTCGTCCAAGACTGTGACCTTATCGGAAGTATTAACAGCTTTGCCAGACTTGGGAAATGCACCCCGCTTAACTGGTTTCGAACCACTTTCTGTGGATGAGGTCCTAGCATCCTTGAACACAGTTAAATCTGGCTCCCCTTCGGACCCTTGCCCCAACTTTGTGTTTTCAAGAATTGCGCCTATGCTCTGCCCTTTGATCACACAACTTTTCAATAAATCATTAAGTACTGCCATCTTCCCTGATGCCTGGAAGCATGCCTCTGTGACCCCCCTTTTGAAGAAAGCTGGATCCGACATTCTCAATCCAGAGAACTATAGACCCATCTCCCAGCTTCCTTACCTCTCCAAAGTTCTGGAGAAATTGGTCAATGTACAACTGACTAGGTACCTAGGAACTAACCTCCTCCTGGATCCTTCCCAGACGGGCTTTAGAGCCAATAACAGCACCGAGGCAACGTTGCTGGCAGTGTCGGACAGTATCAGATCCTCCACCGATCAAGGTGGAGCGGTGGCGCTGATACTGCTTGACCTGTCAGCAGCATTTGACACGGTATCCCACAATTGTCTGTTGAATATACTTCGGAGCAAGGGAGTCCAATCTACGGCACTGAACTGGTTGCACTCTTTCCTGAGCAACCGCACTCAGGCAGTACACATGGGACAGTTCCATTCAGGGCCTAATTCCATCGGCTGCGGGGTCCCCCATGGTGCCTCATTGAGCCCCACTCTTTTCAATGTCTACATGTCATCTCTCGCCGACATTGGAAGGAAGTGGGGCATTGGCATCTGCTCTTATGCGGATGACACACAGCTGATGGTGGCCCTGGATGAGAGGCCTGATATAACCAAAACCAAGTTACATGACTGCCTCTCTGAAATGGCCCAGTGGATGCATGCGCACTGCCTAAAGTTGAATGCAGGTAAATCTGAGATTCTTCTGTTTGGTGGTGCCAAACGGGTGTGGGACGCTACGTGGTGGCCACCCTCATTGGGTTTGGCCCCCACTCCAAAACAACATGCCAGGAATCTGGGAATCATCATGGATGATGTCCTGTCCATGAAGGATCATGTGTGATCCCTCTGTGGCAAGGGCTTCGCAATCTTAAAACTCCTCGCTAGGATATTCCCCATGATACCCCTGGATACCCCTGGACTGCAGACGCTCAGTCACACAGGCCCTATTGGTTAGTCGCCTAGACTATGGCAATGCGCTGTTTGTAGGGATGAATGAATACTTGTTCTCTCGCTTACAGGTTCTGCAAAATCTGGCGGCCAAACTCATTTGCAACAAAGGCAAGCTAGACTCGGCATCAGAATGTTTAAAGAGACTTCATTGGCTCCCGATGCATCAGTGGGCGGCCTTTAAATTGCTTAGCCATGCCCATAGTGCTCTACATAGGACTGGTCCCACTATTCTTCAAGGGAAGATCGAATTTTATGTCCCTACCAGGAACCTACGTACAGGTCAATCGGCTTTGGTTAGGACCAAACGTATCTACAAAGTTAGAACAGGTGGTCGTTCCTTTTCCTACCTGGCAGCAAAAAGGTGGAATGAGCTCCCTACTGACCTGAGACATACTACAAATTATCTCCAGTTTCGGAAAAAGTTGAAAACCCACCTCTTCCCCAATTTAAAAAAAAAAAGAAAATAACTTTCTCAGCATCTGCCTTCAGTAGTCCCTGTTTGGTATAAGCGCCGTGATATCCCTTGGGATGAGTGTTGCGCTCTACAAAAACCACAAATAAATAAATAAATAAAAGTATCTAAGAAGATAACGTCATAGTAAATATATTTTTTAACTAATGCCAGTTGACCTTACTAATTTGGTTGCTTTTTTTGGGATAATTAAAATGGTTTCCTGAAAAGTATTATTTATATTGAATGTCTGTTATCATTTTGTGCCAGTTGTTAAATATGCACCCTAAATGTTTTGCACTTTCTCGAATGTGGTTAGGTTTGAAGTGGGAGTAGTAAATCAGACTCCCCGAAAGTCTAACACTTTTCCAATGTGTAAAAGTTTGGCGTGGGTATAGTAACCTTGATCCCCCAAAACTCCAACACTTACCCCAATGTTGTTAATTTTTGAATGGGAATGGTAAAGCATTCCCCCCAAACCCCCAGAGGCCAGCACTTTCCCAAATGTAGATATGTTTGGAGTGGAAATAGTAAATCTGAATTCCCTCCCATCCAGCCAAACATGTTTCCCAATGTAGTTAAGTTCAAAGTGGAATAGTCTGACTCCTCCAAAGTCCAAAACTATGCCCAATATGGTATAGTTAGAAGTGGCAATAGTAAATTTGAGCCCTTCCAAAATCAAACACTTTCACCAATGTGATTAATTTAGTTTGGAGTGAGAATAGTAAATCTGCCGCCCCCTCCCAAGTCCTATATTTTTACCAGTGTGGTTCAGTATGGATTGGGACCGGTTAAGTTAACCCTGCAAATCCCAGTTGTTTCCCCAATGTGTTTATGTTTGGAGTGGGAGTAGTACATTTTAAATTCTCAAAGTCTTACACTTTCCTAATGTAGTTTAATTTAGAGTGGCAATAGTGAGTATTCTTTCCCCTAAAGTGCAACACTTTCCACAATGTGGTTAAGTTTGGCATGGGACTAGTTAATATGAACCCCTTCAGAGTACAACACTTTCCCAATGTGGTTATGTTTGGGGTGGGAATAGTAAATCTGACCCCCTCCAACATCCAACTCTTTCCCTATGTGGTAAGGTTTGGAGTGGGAATAGTAATGTTGAACCACATCAAAGACCAACATTTTCCCCAATGTTATTAGGTTTGGAGTTGCAATAGTAAGTTTGACACCCCAAATCTAACACTTTTCTTAATGTGGTTTAGTTTGACTGGGAATCGTAAAGTTGACCTCCCCAAACTTCCACTCTGTTCCCCACTGTGTTTAGGTTTGGAGTAGGAGTAATAAATTAGACTCTTCCCAAAGTACAACACTTTCTATAGTGTGGCTTTTTTGTTCGGTATAGCAAATGTGATATTAATAAACTCACATAAAACATTTGTTACAGTAACTTAGAATATAAATTGTTGGTTTATTGATGCAGTTTTTTGCAAAGTGTCATTTTTCACATGGTATTGTTATACACATTTTCGAAACATATCTTTTAATACATATCATTTTTACAGAGTATTACTTGAAAATAAATACAACCATTTTTAGTAATATGTTTGTATTTACTTTCTAATTGTGTTGATTATTCTTTGTCTACCTTACCTAAGTTTGTCCCCAAAATCTAATGTTGTTTGCTACAGTGATGTTTTCCATAGGCTAACCCACCAGGACCCTCTATAAAATGTCAGCTGTGCATCCTCTTTTCATTCTAAAAAATGATTATGACTCTTTTATTTCCAAGATAGGAAAAACCAATTCAAAGCACTGAAAACCCTGAAATAAACAGTACCCCACAACCCCATCTCTATTGCAAGAAGAAGAATTTCTCCTTTAAACTGTGGATACAGGCAAGTCAAGAAGCAAACAAAAAAGATCCGTGCTTCCAACTCTTGGAATGTCATATATTCCTCAAGCTTTCATCCAATGGCATTAAATAACTCATAAATGCATCATCCTCAATAGGGGGAAACAATTCTTTAGAAGAGGATTTGATACACTGCTTCTGAAGCACCAGCTGCCAGCCCTAAGATCCGGGACCGCTTTAATTCAATGTATATTCTGTAAAGGGAACTAGTAAGATTACTTCTGCATTATATAAAGTATGAAGAACTATGTAATGGCCACCAATCAAGCTTTGGAAAATCTGTCAGTGGTAGAGAAAACACACCAGTCAACATTAGAGGGTCGTCTTTATTAAATTTGATGAGTTCCACAGAGAGTGCTAATTATCGCTACACAAAGTGTGTTGCCATACACCATGATAACTTCCGTTCAATATAGTGAAAAAAAGTTATGGATGTTTTCCTATACATGATCCAGTCTTACCTCATGTAATGTAATGTAATGTAAGGTGGATTTGTAGAGCGCTGCTTGTTACTCGTGAGGGTATCCAGGCACTGTGAGGGTATCCTCGTGAAACATTTACTATAGCCTCTTCAACACTATGGGATAGGTCAGATCCTTAAGTGAAGGCCTTGAATGACATTTGACAAAGCCCATTCCTCCTACTTATGCTTTCACATGTAAACATTCCCCAAGTGGCCCAAGTAGTCTTACAAGTATCCCTGCAATATCTACATAGATAGAGTCAGGCAGATATCACAAATTTACTTTTGGTGAGCTAGAGTTTAATCTGCCTTAATGTGGCGAAATTTGAGATTGGTGATTTGAACTGTGCCAAGGACATAGGGACCACATCAGTGGAAATAGTCTGCTAAAGCAAGCATTTAAAAGATGACTGAGCCACATACTAAACTTCGTGACAGAGGCAGCATTCTGCCTTTTGACCATAGGGACCTACACAACCTTGGATCAATAGCATATAATAAAGATTTCATTCAAGATCACTTCCCCCCACACTCCACTCACCATCGCTTTTAACTCCATTCAACATTTCCTTTTCACTTCCCTTACAAACAGAATTACAGTGCTTCCCAGGCCAGTCTTGCTTCTCTAGTAAATCCTTTTTAGATAGTTTCAGTTCTACAAAGGCTAGACTGGCTTCAAAGAGTTCAGAGTCAGTTAGTATTGCCCTGACCAGCCCTGACTAAGTCTCATATTATCTGCATAAGCTAATGTTCAAAGTGTGCTGGACCATAAAAGGGACAGGCTGTCCTGTTTTAAGATTTAAACTGGGCTCTTATCTTGTTAATTCTGTGACTACAAATGTTTTTAGTCTGCTGTTGTTTTTTATTTTATTTATTTAAGGTTTTATAGAGCGCTAATGTGACTTGTTAGGGTATTAGAGCGCTTTACAGGGATTAACATCTTACATACAGGTTAGGTCAAGGCAAAATACAAGGAGTGGGGTACGGGAATTGAACACAATAGGACAAAAGTTATAATAATCAGTGCAGTACCAAAATCAGCGAGCGACATGTCAGCGATAAACAGGGAAAACTAGCAATTGTATACTAGGGGATATAATGATAGTAAAAGGCAGAGAGAACCGGCAAAACATTTGAAGGGGTAAGAATTGGTACACAGAGAAGGCCAAGCAGTACAGAAGCTTATGCACAGAAATAGAAGCCATGATAAAATGCAGTATGCGCAACAAGGGAGAGTTATATGAGGAATTTGCTCATTAGGAAGGTTTTAGCTTCCTTTTTGAAGATTACCAGAGAAGGTATTCTTCTGATGGAGGATGGTAGCGAGTTCCAGATTTGGTATTCTTCTGATGGAGGATGGTAGCGAGTTCCAGATTTTTGGTGCAGCCCCAGAGAACGCTCGGTTATATGTTTTTTCCTTGAGAAGGTGGGGGGGGCTGGAGACCGGGAGTTTCTGAATTTCCCAGATACCACAATTTTCTGGGCGAGGTATGCCAGGGAGTTTGTGTAAGGGGCTTTGTGTGTGATGCAGGCCAGGCTGAGCTGAATTCTGGCCTCAAGACGAAGCCAGTACAAGGCCTTCAGATGTGGTGAAATGTGGTAAAAAAAAATTTAACCAGATAAGATTCCAGCTGCTGAGTTGATTCAATCTTTTAGAGGGGTTGTGGAAGTCTTTGGCAGGCCAGATAGGGTAGAGCAGCCATATTCAATTCTGGAGATAACTAACGCCTGAACTGCAGTTTTTAGGGCGGCAGTTTCAATGAAGGGTTTTAGTTTTCTCAAGTAGCTCAGACGGAACCTGGCCGTTTTGGCCATCAAGTTGATGTGTTCACGCATATTCAGGTTGCTGTTCAAGGTTATACCGAGAGATTTGGCAGAATTACATTTTTATTTAAATTAGGCATTTCAGTGATCTTGCATAAACACTTCAGGAGTGTTGTGCTGTTTAATACAATTCTTGACCATTATAATTGTGACATGCTTTGTTATACTTTTGTTTTTGTGTCACTCGAAGTGTCACACATAAGGTAACTAAATGTCACGCCTAATCATGTTGAGAACATGGAAATGTCACAAAATGTTAGTGGTAATAGATAGGGGAGGGACACAGGGGTTAGGTGCAAAAAGAGGCAAAGGAGATGTGAGCAGAGAGGAGTAAGAGGAAATTAGTCAGGGCTGGTTGGTGGGGTTAGAGAGGTGTGTCCCCCACCCGCACGGTAAGGCAAATGCATTTATTTGGTTGCAGTAGCCCTTGAGGCAGTGGCAAAGTGGATGAATGGAGATGCCTTGGTATGAGGGATCCGATGGGATCACAACTGGAGGAATATAATACCACTCGTGGATGACATGCTCTGTATTGACTGATCCAGATAACTCCCTCCCTAGAATTCTGGATCTACTCAACATCGTTGGGAGATTTGCAGGCATTCAATTAAATTGGCATAAAACAGTGTTGTTACTAATTAGCCCCTGGAAGGTGTTTGAGGAGTTGGAGGTCCCATTAGAAACGTTGTACACATGATTTAGGTATTTAGGAATTTACATTACGACAGATCCACAGGAATGTCATAGATGTAACTTAGAGAGGATACTTTAAGAATACAAGACACAGGTGGCGCATTGCAGAAAGCTGCCACTCTCCCTTATGGGCAGAGCATTGCTGTAAAAGATGAGTATGCTCCCAAAACTGTTATACATTCTCCAAAATAAACTTTAAGGAATACCAGATACATTCTTTCAAGCAGTGAACCTCACCACAAGACTGCTTTTGTGGGACAAATTGTGTCTCGGATCGCCCTTTAAATATTTATTAGGAGACCCTACAAAGGAGGGATCACTTATTCCCCATTCCTAAATACTATTACTGGGCGGGCCAGTTCTTGGTGGCTAGGAATGGGCTTACACCTCTCAGACAGAGCCAGCCCTGATGGTGGACAGAAAGGTAATAGGAAAAAGGGCTTTCCTCTGTAGGTTACAAGACAGAAGTCCTAATCCTGGGCTACCCTCACTGACAGCGATGGCGCCGAAAATATGGTATGCAGCTACGAATTCAACAGGATGGGAGGCGAGATTAACACTGGAAACACCATTGTAAGAATCTGACATTCTGGCACAAATGCACACCGCCAGTAGGATTTGTTCCACCTGTCCATGGAGAGAGATGTATGGCAAGAGGGTAAGATAATATCCTTTGTGGAACTCTAAAGATGGAATCAGATGGCAGATGGACAATTCTTGAGATATTTGCTAGTGGGGTACTGAGTGAGTACGCAGAGTTATTCAAGGCTATATAGGAGATGAGACATCATTTGAATATAGAATATAGATTACTGGCATCATCGCTGTACAATCATGCAAAACAACATCGAAAAGAATCATAACTAATTGCCAATCCCATTAGGCATCTTTAAGGTTAGATGTTAACAGGACTTGGAGTCCTAAAGGATGCAGATTGGGCTGAGGGTTGTTGATATCCCAGAGAGGTGGCCAATAGAGAAGGGTTCCGACTCCTTCAATTTAAAATCATATACAATGCGTATTAGATGAGAACAAGGTTATTGAAGATGAGTTAAACAAGGGATGACAGATGTCTGAGGAAATGTGGCACAAGGGGAACATTAGTATATAATTTATAGGGCTGTCCCCACCTGTGGACATTCTGGACAAACGTTGAACATCCTACGTCAGCGGTGGTGAATACACAGATTCCCCCTATGGCCAACTATGGTACTACCGGGGATATGGGGAGAAGTAACACTACTGAAATATGACTTGCTGTTTTACAATAAAGCCCTGGCGGTGGCTAAACAAAATATAGCACGTCCTTGCGGAGCGAAAACGTACTAGCAATGGCAGTTGGATTGATACATGAATGAATTAAACACTTATAAAGCACACTGCTACTCACGAGGAGCATCATGGCGCTGTAAGTTATGAATTGATAAACCAGCAAAGCTAACTAGATGTGAGAGTGGCAGAAGGCATCGGGCCAAAAAAAGCTAGGTCTTTAGCTGGTTTTTGAAGAGAGTTTCAGATTCTATGAATCGAAAAGGACTGCGCAGTTGGTTCCATGCATTAGTTCCCCTTACTGAAAAAGATTTTCCACATAGTGTTTTAATTCTGAACGATATCATCAAGAGAGATGGAATGCACACCAATTTTTAAAAAAAATCATTTGTAAACTTAACGATTGAATGTTTGTTGCTGTATGCGTGCAACGAGGAGATGGCTTGCCCTGTGCCATCAGAATTAGACATAATTCGAGAAGGGGACATATTTATGTCCCTCCCTCGTGCACAGCTCTGTGTAGCTTAGTAGCGTCGTCCTTTACGTATACATTTGGTCCAATTCTTTTCACTTTAATTAATCAGCTAAATTCAACGTATTAGTCTTTAGTTCTTGGTGGTTGACATCCATTTGCAGAGTTAATCGCTTATTTTCAAAGTTTCATATATTTACACTGTGCCCAACCGGACCTCTGGAATAAATATGATAGATGCAAGGCTCGTCACAGGCAGCGTTTTATTCATTTAAAAACCCCAATGCATTTCGGGCTGCTGTGAGCCCTTCTTCGGGGGTCACTGCCGTGTGTATTAACAAACTCCCAACGATGGGAGTTTGTTAATACACACGGCAGTGACCCCCGAAGAAGGGCTCACAGCAGCCCGAAATGCATTGGGGTTTTTAAATGAATAAAACGCTGCCTGTGACGAGCCTTGCATCTATCATATTTATTCCAGAGGTCCGGTTGGGCACAGTGTAAATATATGAAACTTTGAAAATAAGCGATTAACTCTGCAAATGGATGTCAACCACCAAGAACTAAAGACTAATACGTTGAATTTAGCTGATTAATTAAAGTGAAAAGAATTGGACCAAATGTATACGTAAAGGACGACGCTACTAAGCTACACAGAGCTGTGCACGAGGGAGGGACATAAATATGTCCCCTTCTCGAATTATGTTTAATTCTGAACGAGTCAAGATGAACAGGTGTTTGCAGCTGAGGCCATAGTCTATCAAGTAAGGGGCTACCCCCGAAGTTCGACAAGATATGGGTCAGATTTGCAGGAGGAGGTCTGAGGTGGCTACAGGAAAGGTAGGGCTGCAGGTCATGTGAGTGGCTATCTGTGGTGGGAGGGAGGGAAGCCATCGGGGAGAGTCTGGGGATGCTAAGGTGTTCCTGCTCACCCGGCTGGAATGACGAATGTACATTCAATTGGTTATTGGTTACTGTGCTTATACCGGATGTCTCACCTGCAACCAAAAATTGCCCGACAAAACAATGCTGGATAATTGTCCCATGTAAGTTGGTTGTTGAAACTGTTGAAAACCAATAAAAAGATTTACAAAAAAATCATAACTATGGGGAAGAGACATGTAATTCAAATGTATGTAGTAAGCTTACACTTGGTGAATATCGAAAGTAGCAAACTTACTACAAAGTAAAATATGCTCAAAAATGCAAATTATTTTTGCGAATCTGGCCTTTGGTAGCTATGTTGAGGGTGCATTTCCGGTGTACACATTAGATGGTGTTAATTCCAACTACGCACATATTGCAGATGTTCCATCAAAGATCCCCCCTCTCCAGAAATTGGCACACTCCAAGCAGAGGGCAGACACCTTGCGGCTGTGGAGGGCCTGCAATATTCCATGTATAGTTCATAAACGGAAAAAGCTTGATAGGAAGGCTGGCAGGTGGCGCTTTTAAGACATTGGAAATATAATGTTATTCTTCCTGTTTGTTGGTAAGTTGCTCGAACGAAAAAATTACCAAGACGCTTGCCACCCAACTACTATTATTATGGAATGGAACCAGGCACCTCCGTCAAACACCTCCATCAAAAGTTTACAATAAAATGAAAAATCGACGAAAAACAGGAATCACAATCTAATAAGAGGAAAGCACTATGAATTTATTTGACGAACACGTTATGAACATTTTAAACAGAACTCTGGGGGCTTGTTTCAAAATGCTTACAGATGTGAAAACAACAGCGGCTTGGAGGCAAAGCACTGAAAAATGGGTTTAAAGGCCTTGATTAATGGCCTTGTTGGACCTTCCAGTATTCAGTCGAATTTAGTTTTTTGGAACTGCCATTCCACTATTACAAAATACAAAATTTCATATTGTATTTAAACAGTGCCAGTACTAAAAAAAAATAGTGCTTAAAATTATTGGACTGCTAGAGAATACAGTGTGCCAGCATTCCCCTGCACGAGATTAAGTCCATATATACGCTTGTGGCTGAAATAGATACAATTTATATGTGTCCAGTTTGAGGCAGTAAGAGTAGGCAGAAAATATGATGCAGCTTTTAAATGTTTTACACTATATCCCAGTAAACATGATGGTAATTGTGGGGCGTGCGGGTGATCACACAGGCGAGGCCAATAGGTCGGATTTTAGTAAGAATTGTGTAATGATGCAGGCACACACTAAGGATGACTCAGTAGCCAGGCTCCGTTAATTGCTTATTTATTAATGTATTAATATCGCTCCCAAAGAGCGCCGAGCCTCTGCTCCGGCGCCAACTAACTCTCCTCCGTTTCGCGCTCTTCGCGCTCCGCCACGCCCCCTGCATGCGCAGCCAATCCTGGCCGCCGCACGTCACGTCCGCCGACGTGCCGTGCGTCAACTAGACCGTCTCTACATATCTCCCTTTTTTTCCACACAAACATTACAACTTACAGTCCATCGCTCAAATCATAGTCTCTGAACCTCGTGGGCCTCACCACCGCTCTGCCACTCCGTGTCTGCCTTACTGGGGGGGTGTGGTTCTCTTCTTCGCCGTGTCTGTTCCTGTCATCACCATTCTCATCAGCTCTTATCTCCTGCTCGCTGTTCTTTGCTTCTCCTTGTCGTTGCTCTCCTTCTCTCAGTGCGATCTCGTTCTCCTGATGTTCCTGTTTCTCACTCTCACTCTCTTCTGGTTCTCCGCCTGCTCTTCCATAGTCCCAAACTAGGATCTTATTACATCTGGCCATGCGGTCTTGTGACCATATGTTACCGTCACTCAGTCTAGCCGCTCTGCCCTTAATTTCCTTCACCTGCATGGGCTTGCTGTATTTGCTCTCTCCTTTTCTTTGCAGGGTGGGCAGCTTTACTCTCACCCATTCTCCTTCTTTAAGTTCTGTGTCTCGCACGTTCCTCCGTGCATCGTAATGTCTTGTGTATACTGCCTTGGCTTTCTCTATGTTGGCCCGCACCACTGCAGGGGACCATTCACTTACTATCGTCTTTTCCTTCCATACCCGGTTGTCCTGAGTGAATGGTTCCCGGCCACGCAGCAGCTGGAAGGGGCTATATCCCGTACTTGTGGGAGTGATCCTATATGCCCATAACATGTGCCATATGTCCTTCTCCCAATCTTTGTTGTCCGAGATGGCTGCTTGGATCGACCCCATCACCACACTGTTGAAGCGTTCTACTTGGCCGTTTCCAGCTGGGTGGTAAATTGATGTATGCTTCGCCTGGATGCCGTTCCTTTTCATGAAGTTGTCCCACTTTTCCGATCGGAACTGTGGCCCATTATCACTGAGGATGGACTTGGGTATGCCCTCCCTCACAAAAGTGTCTGCCAGGAACTTCACTATTGTTTCCGTGTCCATGGCTTCCTCTATCTTGACTTTTGGCCATTTCGAGAATTTGTCGACAAGGACACACACGTACTTTTGGACCCCTTGGGTGTCTAGGATTGGGCCTAAGATGTCAACTGACAGCTCTTCCCAGGGGTTCCTTGGCGTTTCAAATGTACCCAATGCTGGGCGCAGGGGTTTGAGTGTCTTGTCTGCGCCTTGGCACCTCACACATTCTCTTACATGCCGTTCTGCTCTTATGTCCATTCCCGGCCACCAATAGTTCTGCTTGGACCGCAGTTTGAGCTTTCCAATGCCCAGGTGTCCTTCATGCAGCATATCCAACAGTCTGGGTATGATGCTCGTTGGAGGGATGACTTTCTCTCCTCTATATACAAATGTTCCTTGATTGTCCAGGGAGAGTTCCTCCCTCACTTCAAAGTATGGATTAAGTTCTCTCCGGACCCGTCTCTTATCCGGCCAACCTTGGGTAATGTATGTTTTCACCTCTTCTAACGTTTGATCCTCTTCATACGCTTGTGTCCACTCTTGAAGGCTGATGACCTTTTCGTGATCCTCCATTAGTGCCACCCATTCCTCTGTGCCGGACTTGTCTTCCTCGCCTGGTTCCATGGCTGCCGCTCGGCTCAGGTAGTCTGCGACCTTGTTTTTGCTGCCTGGTATGTGTTCCACATCATACCTAAACTCTAGGAGTTTTAGCGACATTTTTGATATCCGGGGCGTTGCCTCTGCATGGCCACTCGATGTCAGCACTCTCAGTAGCGGTTTGTGGTCGGTCCGCAATTGAAATCTGGTGCCCCACAGGAATTGTCGGAAGCGCGTGGTGGCCCACACCACCGCCAGCATCTCCTTCTCTATCACACTGTATTTTTTTTCTGTTTCACTCAGTGTGCGTGAGGCAAACCTGATCGTTTCCAACTGTCCTTGCCCTCGGTCTTGCATGAGGACAGCACCCAATCCCTTGTCGCTGGCGTCGGTGGTTAGGACAGTTTTGCATTGAGGGTCGAATCCTTGTAGCGGTATGGCCCCAGCCACTTCCTTCTTGATGATCTCAAATTCCCGTTGTGTGTGCTCTGACCACTTGAATTCCGTATTCTCTTTGGTGAGCTGCCTCATGTGATGGGTCTTTGAGGCGAAGTGCTGTACGAATTTTCCGTAGTACTCTGCCATTCCCAGGAATGACCTGACCTCTTCCTTGGTGGCGGGGGACGGTGCTTCACAGATCGCTCTGACATTTTCTGCTTTAGGGGTTACACCTTGCACTCCTATCTCGTGCCCCAGATAGGTCACCGAGTTCATCCCTATTCGGCATTTGGACCATTCAGCCGTGAGTCCTTTGTCTTCTAAGATCTTCAACACTTTCCCCAGCTTCATATCGTGGTCTGGGATGTCTCTCCCCATCACCAAGATGTCATCCTGGAAGTATTGGACGTCGGTGAGGTCTTTGAATAGTTGGTGCATCATCTTCTGGAACACCGCCGCTGCTGAAGCTAAGCCGAATGGCATCCGGCGGAACTGATAGCACCCAAACGGGATGATAAAGGATGTTAGTCTGCGGCTGTCTGGGTGGAGGGCAATTTGGTGGTACGCGGAGGTCAAGTCTATGGTTGAGTACCACTTAATCCCCCTGGTGCTGGCCAGCATCTCCTCTATTCTGGGCAAGGGGAACCTTTCCACCACAATGTTCTTATTCAGTTCTCTCAGGTCGACGCACAATCGGACCTTTCCGTTGGGCTTCTTGACCACTACCAAGGGCGCCAGCCACTCTGCGCACGTGATGGGTTCTATAATCCCCTTCTTCTCCAAGTCTTGGAGTTCTTCCCTTACAGCATCTCTTACCGCCAACGGGATATTCCTTGCTTTGTGGGCCACAGGGACGGCATCCTCCTTAAGAATGATTTTGTGGGCGAATTTCTCCAGCTTCCCAACGGTGCCTCCGAACACTTTGGGGTATTCGCTCCTCCATTTGTCCAGACTTGGCTCTGTTTCCTGGTCCGTCAGGAGTATTTGCTCCTTGCCTCCCGGATCTAGCTTGATGCCCAGGTCGCCTTGATCTAGCCATCCTAGGACCGACGGGCCCCTCTCCGACACGTAGAGCTTACATCGTGCCGACCGACCTCGAAATTCGAAGGTCAGGGGTCTGAACCCCGCCATAGGAATGCGGTCCCCGTTGTACGTGACTGGGCGGATGTCTAGTCTCTCCAGCTCCGGGCCGAGGCGCGGTGCAAATTTCTCCTCCCACACTGCTCTCTGGATGATGGTGAAGGGTGATCCTGTGTCTGCCACCACGTTGATCTTGACACCACCTATGGCCATTTCCAAAACTGGTTTCATCGTACGTTTTCCTTCCCTGTCCAGGGCTTTACCCTCTGTACTCAGGACCTGGTCCTCGATGTAAATCACTGTGACTTCTTCTGCTTCCGAATCGTCTTCCGGATCATCATTGCTTTGATCTGCGCACTTCACCATGCTCTTGGAGGCCTTCTTCCTGCAAACCTTCTCGTAGTGGCCAATTATTCCGCAGTACGCGCATTTGGCGCGGAATGCGGGGCACTTCCGATCATGTGCTTCATGCGACCAGTTCCCGCACCTGTAGCATGGCTTTCTGTTGCTCCCTGCTTGTTTCCCTGACGTGCTCGCATTGCTTTGCCACTTGTTGGGCCCTCTTTCCGATGGTTTCCTGTTCTGATACTCTCTTCGAGGCCCTTCATTATCTACCTTGTTCACCATCGTGCTGGACGCTATGTCTTTCTTCGTCACTTCTGCGCACCGACGAGCTAGCTCCGCTCTTTTTACGATGACTAACACCTCTTTCAGTGTGGTGTCTCCACTCGCCCATAGCTTGTCCTGCACCGTCGTGCACGTGGTGTGCATCACCACCTGGTCCTTGATGAACTCATACTCCCAGTTGGCGTATTTGCACGTGGCTGCCAGTCGTTTCAGTGCTGCCACGTACTCCTCCACTGTTTCTCCTTGCTTCTGCTTCCTCTGTTGGAAATTGAACCTGTCCACTGACACGCACACTGCCGGTCTGAAATGTTCATTGAGGTCATCGAGCGCCTGCGCGTACACATCATCGTCTGTGGTTGTTCTCTGTTTCGGAACTAAGCTCTTGTATATCCGGAGACCTTCCGGGCCTAGGTTCGGTAGCAAGATACGCTTCTTCCTCTGGGGTTTGAACTCTTCTTCGTTCTCATCTTCCAGGACACCTATGAAATTATCTATGTACTCTCTCCAGTCCTCCCATTTCATGAGGGGTTCCCCTGGCCGGGGTAAGAATTGTACCGGCGCCGTCGCGTAACCTGCTTGCGCGCTCATCTTCTCTCTCTTTACTGCGGGTAGTGTTCTTCCTTGGCTGCGGGGACTCCCTGGTGTGTCGTCCTGTTCTTCTGCGCTTGCTGGGGTTCGGGGACTGTCTGTGTCGGCCCCCTCAGCTCCCTGTGAGCTCTCCAGCGCGTGTTCCCTGGGTCTGCTATTCGCTGCGTGGGTCGGTGCCCTTTATCCTGCCTTATTTCTTGGTTCCTGGGGCCTGTCCCCCTCTTTCATTCCTCTGCGCCACCCCCTCCGGTGTGCCGGGCTCTGCCACGCTCTTTGGGGTATCTGTTATCCTGCACCAGGTGTTCCTGCTCATCCGTCCCTTGTGTGGTGGTCCTGGAGCCTCTGGTGCTTGCTTGTCACCTTGGGGTCGAGTCGGTGGTCCTGCCTTGCTGTGGGGTCTTCAATCCCACCCTCGTCGCCACTGTAATGATGCAGGCACACACTAAGGATGACTCAGTAGCCAGGCTCCGTTAATTGCTTATTTATTAATGTATTAATATCGCTCCCAAAGAGCGCCGAGCCTCTGCTCCGGCGCCAACTAACTCTCCTCCGTTTCGCGCTCTTCGCGCTCCGCCACGCCCCCTACATGCGCAGCCAATCCTGGCCGCCGCACGTCACGTCCGCCGACGTGCCGTGCGTCAACTAGACCGTCTCTACAAATTGTTTGGTAATATTTAGATGGCTTTTGTATTGCCCCAACTGTTCTATCCCATAATGATGCAAAATAATGGGTTTCAACAACATAGAAGCTAGGAGTAAGGCCTCTTACCTGAGCACACTGAATTAGCAGAGTTACGCTGTACCCTAATGGAAGAGTGTTATTAAAATGAGTCAGAAGATGAAGTTACACTTAAAAGACACACACAGCAAAATATTACAAACTTTTGACCAAGGGTCAGTATTTTTATTGGATCATTAAGAAAGACTTTGTGCGTGCACGTCTAAGTGAACAAAAAAGCTGTAAACCCAGGGACATCTTCTCATGGGAGCAAAGTAAAGGAAATGCATAGCACAGAGGTGATTAATGTGCCTTTATGACAGATTAAGGCATCCAAACAGCAGCATGTACTAAACGAAAAAGCTATATTCAGCAATTAAAATATTTTTGAATCAGCAAGGTAAATTACATCTAAAAGAACACCCCTGCTCTATTCTAACAAAAGGACTACTTCATCCACTATGATCAAAACCCAATAGGGGCGAAAGTGGGGCAATGTAAGAATCCACGCAATGCCATAATGTTGAGAAAAAGCCCATCTGAGCAATGTATCCCACAAAAAAGCACATGAAAGCCAGTGCCAGGACGGGACTGACCCACAGTTCATGCACTCAGCAGTTAATTTTATTTAGGGGGTAGGGCGAATTAACTACATGTGGTCTTCCAGACATCTAAATCTGTCTGTAGCCTGAGCTAACAAGCATGTGCAATGCAATAGGTATCGCATTTAGGAGAGTATGAGCTATTGGCATTGTAAATGACAATGTCTTTTATTTATGTGTTGTTTTTAACCCTTCGGTGCTGATGACGGATCCCGGTCATCATCAGTTACGGTGGGCGTGTGTTGATGACGGCCGGGAGCCGTCATGACCACGCCCGCGATCGGAATGTGCCGCACAGGCGCAGAATTCCAGCCACGGCGGAGGGGTTACAACAGATAAATAATAGGCATTTTTATTTACAATATCAATAGCTTAAACTCTTGCAAATGTGAGACCTTTTGCATTACAAATGTGTGCTTTAAAAATAAAAAAAACATTAGGAGAGAGATTGTCCTGTCTGCAACAGCAGGTAGGACAAAGCTATTTGAGGAACTAGTACTCAGAGGCTGTAATTAAAGCCCACAGAGCAACAACACACCTAACAGGGGGTGTCGCCATGGGGAGTTACAAAATTAAACAAGGCAGTACTAAGGACGAACTACTAAGCCTTTTGGCCAATGAACAGCCACAGTTTACAGTGAACAATGACACAAGCAAATGAAAAATGTGGGCAGAGAGTGGGCAGAGCTTCAAGTCCCTACCTCAATACAGCATGCCTCGCAGAGCAGCGCATGCGCTCCCCAGGATCGACCTAAAAAAAAGGGGAATTTAGGCTGTCTTGAGCAGCTTTTGCCTTATGAATTTTAATATGTTTTCCCCGCAACACTTTTTCAGCATCACCACACTAATGGCTACACAATGGTAACTACTAAATTGCCTTAAGCAGCCCATCCATTCCACAACTCTTGACAGCAGCCATTCACCACACTCCTGGATACTCTTAGGTACATGGTTTCTACAGGTTAGCTCCTAGCCACCTCTTCCAGCATCAGCCTTCCTTTTGATAATGTTATGATTATCCACTGGGAAAAATTCTAAGAGCACCCACTGTGAGTCTATGATCTCAAATACAAGCTGTGTGAAAGATGAGATCCTAAGTATGTAATCATTACCCATGTGACCACATCTTGAGCAGCTTACAATGCATTCAGATATAATGTGGTGCTTCTTGACGGATCTCAGAAAGCTATGATGTATAACTTAGAACTGGGTATGTTTAAAACATCTATATTTTATATCTGCACATTCTCACCCCTTCCTCGTTTGAAACTTCCCACCAGAGATCCGTGTATCAGCATTCTTTGCATGCAATGTTAATCAATTAGAGCGTTATAAAAGTGACAGCCCATATTACGTGCACTAGCCTAAATTGAAATACTGATGACGTTAACAAAATTATTTCAACACTAAAATTGTTCTGGGATATGCCTTTGTGTTTTAATCATGTCTTTTGAGATTAAAAATGCTGATTTGGTTTGATTAAATTTGAGGAGGTATACATTGATAATAGGGTACATTTGGTTACTCATTCATTTGGGGGTTTTAAAATCTTTCATCGCCTCCTAGATCTAAAAATAATTCTTCAGGATAAATAAAAGTTTTCAGCTGCTTACCTTCAGCTCTTCAGCATTTGCAGCCAGATGTACGACCCTTACATTTTGCGAGCTGCAAATTGTGTCGCTTTGAGACTCGTAAAATGCAGTGTACAACAGTGTCACAGACACTGTTAGCAATTCCCAATGGGGTCACACATTGCATGCCTCGTCAATATTCATGAGGAAAGCGCAGTTTGCGACCCCATTGGTAATGGCTAGCACTCCCAGGGATGGTGTCCTGCTGGGTTCAGCAGATCACCATATTTGGGACTGCTTTTTAAATAAAGTAGTTTTTTTTAAAATTTAGCCCGTTTTCCTTAAAGGAAAACGGGATGCATTTAAAAAAGAAATATGAAACTTTTCAGTTTCATTTTTTAAGGGCAAGCAGTGGTCCCTGGGACCACTTCCTGCTCTTAAAAAATATTTTCTAACACACTCACAAAGGGGAAGGGGTCCCCTGGGGACCCCTTCCCGTTTGCGAGTGGTTTACCACCTACCTGAAGCAGGTGGTAAACTGCGAGTGTTTTGCAGCTGCAAATGCGGATGTAAAACAATAGTACTTGGCAGTGAGTCTCGTTATTAGGAAGGGATGCCCCTTCCTAATAGCGAGAGTTGCAAAGGCTATTTTGCGAGTCAATGATTCACAAAATAGCGTTTGTACATGCCATTACCTTTTTTGCGGTCGCAAATGAGCTGTTCTCCTGTTTGCGAGCGCAAAAAAGAGTCGTACATATGCCCCTTTATTCTGGAACCCAAGATCAATTGGTGACCACACTCTCAAGCTTATCTAGTTTGCCAACTTAATTGTGCCAGTAAAAACAATGAGACCATGTTAGACCTTGTAGGCTTAGGATGGACTGCCACCAAACAAATTGCCTTCCTCATCCATTTTGCTGATCTTGTTTTGCTGGCCCTAGGAATCTGTGTGTGATACCACTGCTAACCAGTGCAAAAGTGCGTTCGCTTACTCCTTAAACATTGTAACACTTACTTATCCTCAATTGGCATATTTCATTTACTCATAAGTCCCTCGTAAAATGGTACAATATGTACCCATGGCCTAATCATCAAATACTACTAGTGGGACTGCAGCACTTTGTTTTGAGTCTACATAGGGCCCAGGCACAAACACTTCTATTTTACATGTTCACGATTAAAGTTGTCATCTTTACAAACAATGACTTTCAACACACATTTGCTTGCATGCCTGCACGAAGCAGTGTCCTCAGAAATGGTTTGCTTACAGTTTCACTTCTTAGTGGGCACATTATCATCCCCTAGAACATTCTGTATAAGGTCTAGGTACATTGCGCAAAATGTCGTCGTTGTCTGTTCGGCAACAACTTTGGAAGGGTAGAATCAACAAAGACGGCTGGACCAGAGCTCAGGCTCAGAACGAACGGGTCCAGTTTAATATATAAACTGCACTGAGCCTTTGTTTAGACAGAAGAGCATTTTGATGGATTGTGGAGGTCACCCCATGCCTGAATTCCATCCCAGCTGACTCCTGTCACTATCCTGAAAAGGACGGCAGCCTGTTCTATGACTGGCTACCAGATGACAAACACCTGCAGGTAAAAGTGGGAATTAGACCACTCTGAGGGATTCTGTCAGACCCCCACACCCTATACTTTATAGGATAGGCAGCGCTAGGTAGGAATACAATTATTTGTATTCAAATAATCAACACAAATGAACAATGGTTGAATTGTTCATCTTTTTTAACATTCTTGTAATTCTGGTTACGAGGTTCTGCTTTCAGGTCAACATATTCTAATGATATGTATGGACTGGGTACCCACATAGTTTTCACGCTTACATTGCCCAAACGCACAGTCTTACTGAAATAGTACGAACCGTACAACAGAGCCTCACCAACATTGAAGGTCAGGTACTTTTGTAATGGGTCTGCGGAGTAGGTTTCTTTTGTGTGCCCAAAGACCCTACTCACCATTTAACTGGAGACATCTGTGGTGTTAGGGAAAATCCTCCTCAGCTAAATTGGGAACCCCACTTTAGTCAGTCAGTTGTTCAAGCTTGAACATTTCAAAGGATTACCCCACTATATAGTTACCTTCTCTGAATTTCACATATTTAAATGGCTAATCCAGTACTGGTGGTCATACCACTAAACTGCAGACATGTAGCAACACAGATGTTACAACAACATGGGCTCCCTCAAGCAGGAGGGGATGTTAACTTAATGATAGAGGCCAATGATGCGTATAGAACAGAGGTATTCTATTTATGGGTATTAGCAGATGCTACTCAAGGACATTTTCACAGATGCACTGTAGAGTCAGTACCAAACAATGACAGACCATATGAAGATTTAGAAATTACACTTATTTTTCAGGAACACACAAACTGGTTTCAAGGTGCCATGCCACACCAATTGGTCCCCTCAGCAATGAGGGGGCAAAATCGCCAGTCTTAACTGGTTACACACCATATCTACATATAGCAACAATCGTATCAGCTGAGCTGCATACACTTTACACATGTCTAGCTAGGTTATACAGGAGTATGACACAGTTTGTTGTGTGAACCACAACAGCAAACCCAGAGAGGACTGCTCAAGCTCCACAACATCATTTAGCAATGACAGCAATTAGTCCAGTTACTATTAATTCAATTACAGTAAAGTTTCCCACCAGACAGGAGGACATTTCTTTCTGGAATGCCCAAAAACAAATCAGCTTGAAGCAGCATTTCCCCATACAGGACCTCAAGATAAACGTAAAATTCTCACAATGTGCCTACTTTTTTGGGATGGTTCCCACGGTAGAGGAATGTGCCACCTAGGGTACACTTTTTGCCACAATCTATACCATTAAGCATGGTACACCATCCATAGCTGTTTTACCAGATGTGCTCAAACAGATCCAAAATGAATATAGGGCAGACCCTGCCCTGGACTTCGGGATGAAACTTATTGGCAATTATGCCATATTATCCTCAATTATTTCAAATAATACTAAAGGGGAAACAGCAGCTTTGGCAGTACACCTACGTCTCTCACAAATTTTGTTAGCGAATCAGGGGGGAGAAGTACTAAAAAGTATTGCTGAAATCTATACATCCATAGGTCGAGATCATTTGGGAGCCAGACCTAATAAACCACAACCTAGGGATTATTCTGAAAAGGATACATCGAAACAAACACCAGAATCTCCTAAAATACACTGGGATAATAAGAAAAATAAAGAAAAGACTAAACCACGGGGTGGATCTCTGCCACAGGAATCCTCTGAAAAGTGCTAAAGCCTGTGCAACCATGAAACAATAAACAGCCTGATAGGTATCAGGATACTGATACACATCCTTCTCGTTCCTTTCATGAGTCATCCAAAAAAATGCTTGGAGAGAGGAGGTCAATCAGAACGCAGTTCAGAGGAGTATATGAAACTGAAGAATGACTCACAGCGGATGTACGTTGTTACAACGCATGTTGTAACAATGCATGCCTTTACCATGCAAGTCTTACAACCCAAGTCGATACAACGACTTGCGTTGGAGGGCGTGGATTTAGAAATCTTATAATTTTATATTCCAACACCAGTCTCCGTAACAGTAGGGAAGGTGTTGGAATATAAAATTGCAAGATTCCTTATCCCACAGCGCCATCCAGCGCAAGTCGTTGTAACAACTTGCGTTGTAATAGCTGCGGGGTAAAGGCACTGCGGTGTAAAAACCGCGTTGTAAACGATGTTCCCCCTCACAGCATTCGTCTGACTTCATAATAAAAAAGGAAGTACCGCTTCCACAACAAAAACCTCAATTTAAAAAGGAGAAAGTGGATGGGATTTCACTTAAACATGTCACACATATTGAGGATTCTGCTTCTGAACGGGGAGTGGGTTTTGACTGTACTACAGACAGCATTGCAAAAGTCACATTAGATCATCAGAGTCTTCAAGAGTTTCTGGTGGCAAGAACAACTACTGGGTTTGTTCAGGTGGAAACACCAGATTAGAGAGTTAGTGTTCCAGGCAGATGATTTGATTTGCAACTCCAAATGGAAGGTGATATAACTCGCACCATTAATGTTCTCCTATTGGAGAACATAACATTTGGCTATGACAGTCTCTTGGCTGAAAAGGATTGACCACCAAAGTTTGTTCAAAATGTGCCACAAGGAAAAAAGGTGATATTACCAGCCTTCTCCGCCCGTGTTCCAGAATCAGTTAAATATTCATATGGCAAGGAGTGGGCCCTTGCACAATATCCAGCATTATACCATAATCACATGGGCTGGGATGAAGATTCACCTTACCATATAGTTCCCATATGGTCCAGCCCACAAGTGCAACCACAATACCCCATTAAATATGAAGCCAAAGGACAGGATAGAGAAATTTTAACACAACTAGAATATCAAGCTGCAATCAAAACTTGCACCTCACCAATGAACAATCCTTTGTTCCCGGTAGCGAAACTAGATCATTTATAAAGCTAGTCTTAGACTATAGACAATCAAATTCTCACGCTTGCACATTTACAGTACAAAATATACACAGCGCAGCACAAATGAACAACATAGTACGCAAAAAGTACAAACAACATTAGACATTTCAAATGGCTTTTCTGCCAAGTAATAGTGCCCGAAGCCAGTATTTGTCAGCATTTAATGCCCTCAAGCCATAAAAACAATTTTGTTGAATGCCACAAGGGTATAAGAATAGCCCTGAACCTATGTTGACGACATATAGCTAATGGAAGATGACAGAAACACATCTAGCCAGAGTAGATTACATTATTGTAGAAATTGCACAAATAGGCTACAAATTCAACTTTAAGAAATCCAGGATGGCCTTTCCTAGTGTCCTGTTCTTGGGACACAAGCTATCCAATAAAAGCAAGGGTTTAGCACCACATTTCCTAGGGAAATGTATTGTATTGTATTGTATTGCGTTTTTGTAGAGCGCGTAGCTACCCGGAGGCATCCCAGCGCTAAGATAGAGTTACACTCAGAGAGGGGTAGAGGAATAGAACGGAAGTCATTTGGGGAAGAGGTGAGTTTTCAGTGTCTTTCGGAAAAGAAGGTGGCCGGATTCTGCCCGAAGTTTCGGTGGGAGAGAGTTCCAGTGTGAAGCCGCCTTGACCGAGAAGCGACGGCCTCCAGTGCGTGTCTTCTTGAATCTGGGCACAGTGGCCAGATGTCCATTGTCTGAGCGCAGAGGTCTATTGGGTTTATAGGGAGTGACTAGGCTTCTCAGAATTGGAGGTCCTTTACCTTGCATGATTTTATGGGAGATACAAAGGGATTTAAAAAGGATTCTCTCTCGCACGGGGAGCCAATGGAGAGCCTTGAGAGCAGGTTTAGCAGACGACCTGAGGGGGGTACCCATTAAGAGTCTGGCAGCGGTATTTTGGGTTTGTTGTAGCTTGTTGATTGTAGCTTCAGGGGCTACCAAGAAGATAGCATTACTGTAGTCTAGTCTAGAAAGGACTAGACCTTGTATCAGTAATCTCCTAGAGTGAAATGGAAGGAGGGGAAGGACTTTGCGGGCAGACTGGAGTAAACCGAAGCAAGCGCCTGCTGTCTTTATAGCTTGTGTCTTGAATGAAAGGTCCTGGTCGAGCCAGACCCCTAAGCTTTTGATTTCTTTTTTTGGGGTAGGTGGATCCCCAAGACAGGCCGGCCAGATGGAAGAAGGCATCGGGCCGATTTGTGGCCCAACATCATGATGTCTGTTTTCGACCCGTTTAGTTTGAGTGAGGAGTCACACATCCAGGCATGGATCTTTGTCAGACACTGGGAGAAATTGCCAGGACAATGGTCGAGCTGGGAGAGTGAGACGACCAGTTGGGTGTCGTCAGCGTAGCTTACTATTTTAATCCCGAAAGGGGCGACCACATCCTCCAGGGGGGCCATGTACACATTAAACAGTGTGGGGCTCAAAGATGAGCCCTGCGGCACCCCAGACTGGAGGGGTATTGGGGCAGATCGTGAATTGCCCTCCCAAACTTTAAAGGTGCGGTTGGAAAGACAGGATGTTAGCCAGGTCAGGACAGACCCTCGTATTCCTGCTTCGGCCAGGCGCTGGATCAGGATACGGTGATTCACCGTATCAAAGGCCGCACTGAGGTCCAGGAGGATCACTGCCACTGATCCTCCTGCATCCTGAATGCGCCTAGCCTCCTCGATGATGGAGAGGAGGGCGGTGTCAGTACCCTGGCCTAGGCGGAATCCGGTTTGAGATTTACGCAACCTGTCATTGTCCTCCAGAAAGTGGGAAAGTTGGTGATTCACCACTTTTTCTGTGATCTTGCTGAGTCCAGGGAGAAGGGAGATGGGTCTGAAGTTAGCAAGCTCCCGGGGGTCGAGATGGGGTTTCTTAAGGAGAGCTTTAACAATGGCTCTTTTCCAGCTAGGTGGTACAATGCCCTGGGAGAGGGAAAGGTTGATGAGTTCAGTAGCCGGGGTGACGATGGAAGCAGCTATCTGTTTCAAGAAGCGCATCGGGACTGGGTCGCTGGGGGAGCCACTTTTGATGGTGGATAGGGTTTTTAGAAAAACCTCCTCGGAGACGGGGTTGAATGCGGTAAGCTGGGGGTCCGTGTCCAGGGGAAGATTCTCCTTAAAGTCAGGGCTCTCCGGGTGGGGTAGGGTGGATAGGATATTATTAATTTTCTGATCTAAGTACGTAGCTAATTTGTTGCACTTGGACCCTAACTGGTCCTGGGGCGGCGGAGGGTCAGGAACCTCAAGGAGTTCTTTAACTATTTTATAAGTTTCTCTCGTGGAATTAGAGGCGTTTTTGATCCTGTCATCGTAGAATGTTATTTTAGCATTTCTGAGGGCGATTTTGTACCCTCTGATCGCTTTGCGGTAGGAGTCTTTGCTGGCAATGTCCCAGACTCTTCTCCAAACACGCTCCAGCTTCTTACATCCTTTCCTGAGTATTCTGAGATCGGGAGTGAACCAGGGAACAGAACCAGCTCTAATCTGCTTTTTTTGTAGTTTTTTTTTAGGAAGGACAACATCCAATGAGTAATTGAGCCAGTTTTTAAAGTTGGAGTCGGCAGCGATGGGGTCCGTAGCATGGGGAGGGGGGGAGCGTTTAAGAGTGGTGATCCACTTCTCCACTGAGAGTTTGGACCAAGTCCTGTCATGGGTGGGGGTGCTGAGCGTTTGTACGCTTTTGATCTCCACCTGCAAGGTGAAAGTCAGGAGAAAATGATCTGTCCAGGGGAGGGGCAACGGGGAGCCAGTCTGAAATGACCTAATATTGGAAAATAACGGGTCAAGGAGGTGTCCTTTGTCATGAGTAGCTCCTGAATTCATAAGGTTGATCTGATAAGATGACAGGTCGAGGAGCAAGTCATTGGCAGCTGTATCTGAAGGATCGTTGAAATGGAGGTTCAGGTCGCCCAGGATAGTGAAATTGGGCGCTGAAGAGGCAAGGACCGTGACTGTTTCCAGGAGAGAGCTGGTAAAGTGACCAAGATTCCCAGGGGGGCGGTATATTAGAAGACCTGATAAGGACGAGGTGGGAGAAAGCTGAAAGTGAAAGTGGCAGTTTTCGTAGTCCGAGATGCCACCGTCCGACATCCTTCCGTTAAGGTTGTTTTTATACACTATGGCCAGACCGCCTCCTTTACCAGATGGTCTCATGTGTGAGTGAATAAGATAGCCTGGTGGAAGAGCGCGGACTATGTCGGCCTCAGAGTTGGCCGAAAGCCATGTTTCTGTAAGAAACAGAATGTCCAAGTTATGGTCCTGTATCAGAAAGTTGACCTCCAAAGAGTGTTTCGGGAGAGACCTACAATTGAGTAGAGCCATACGTAGATCTGTGATGGCATGTTGGGTGAGACGCGATCGAGATGGATCAGGGTTACAAAGAACGCAGCGCGTATACGTGTGTTCATTCTTGAGCACGTAGTGACAATGTCTGTTCCCACGGGGTCTCAGGGAAAGGAGCTCACCTCGGGTGTAGGAGATGGGGTTGTTGATCAAAACGTGCACTCTTACAACCACCCAACACAATAAAATGCTACAATCACTTTTGGACTTTCTAAATGTTGGTAAAACATACATACCAGATTATGCACAACAGGTAAAACCATGTAATTAATTAATCTGTACCAGACTTTTCAAACACACATTGAACACCAGAATACACAAAAATATTTCTTTCAGTGCAAGCTGACCTGCTATCTCCAAAACACTTACACGGGTGATAACATTAAAAACCTGGTTATTTGCATAATCGCAGGTACCTTAGACAACACATATGACACTGTACAACTTGCATATAGGTTGCAGTTCTATTCCTAAGCAGAAATGCTTTTTACACCAACAGAAAAAATACTGATGGCAGCAGTGCTTAATTTGTGCCGGTGCTTTCCGGTGCTTAGCACAGGCACTTATTTATCAGGGCCGGGTCTACACGCATCTGCTGCACGTCACATATTGCATCGATATATTTACCTAACTACCGGACTCGGCGCAGAGTGTCACCCCAGGTGAAGAGTGTTGCGGCTGTGAGACTGAGCCTGAGTAAAGAGGAGATTCTAATGATATGTTGATGGCGGAAGTGTTGCCGGTGGGCGGGACACTGATTGGGCTTGATTTTGGTTCTGCGGGGGTAGGCGCTGTGCGGCAGAAGGCAGCACGCGCAGTTTCTTTTTGGATTTCCAGGCCGCATCCCATGAGTCATCATTCAGGTCAGCCTGACGACGTTGAACGGTTGAGGGCAGGCAGCAGCCACACCACCACTAATCAGTTAATAAAGGGAGTGGAGTGTCCCGGCCCACCACGAGTAACGGTAAGGAAGTACTACGAAGTAGCAATAGCCATGCCATCACCAAACTAACACTGCCTTTTTTGGGAGCGGGTGGCGTGACGATCACTGTGGTGGTAGTTTCGGCAGTGGCTCCACAAGATTCGATGCTGATGATGTACTGCCTGGCCTAGTAGCCGCTGCCAGCCGCGCATATATCACAATAGGACACGTCTAGCCCCTGCCCTTGAAGTATCCTTCCCTGCTTCAGAGTGGCTAAATCCATGCGCAGGCTGCCAAAACACGGGCTCGTCTCTTTGCTCTTGTTGACTTGAATACCCACTATCGGGGATGGCACTGTGAGTGTACACTTATTTTATATATTATTATGACAGGCGAACAGGGCTCGGCCAGGATTAATTTAAAAAGGCCCTGCCCGGCCCCTGCCTTTGAAGTACCGGCCCCTGCTCAGAGTGACTTAATCAGTGCAGGCTGCCAAAAAAAGGGCTAGTGGCACATTGTCTATGTTTGCTGCCTTTACATTTGAATGTATTCTGGCACCTAGGATATCAATCCAACAAAAGATATTACTAGATTGTCCTTGAAGTAAGTCTTTTTGAGTTGAGAAAGCTGGTGGGTGGGAAAGGGGGGGTCAAGCCTTTAATCCGTTCAAATCTTCTGTCAGTGCTAAATTTGAGCCTAAATTGGGCGGCTGTGAGGTGGGGATAAAAGCGGACTCGATATGCATGAGGTTTTTTGCTTTCCCAAACCACTCGTAAGACGGGACGCCAGATTATCAGCAATTGATACGGATTCAGTATACGCAATGCAGGAAGCTAGATTGAATTGAAACGTGTGATTGTGTATGTGGGAATTATTAACTTTCAGTGGAATGATTAGTGTGAGTTAAATTGTTTAACAATACATTAGTGTCGGCACATATTGAGCATTTTTTTGTGTTCCGATCATCGGCAGGATGATGTTTTAAGGCTCACAATCTTGATTGTATCTGGTGGAGTCACGATGTAATGGGGCATGTGTTGTACACGTTTGGCTCATTATGAAGTAAATAAGCCTCATTGCTTTATAGTCAAACATGAGGGACAGGTACACATGATTGTGGCTATAAAAGGTAGCCTGGTTTTGTTTTATAATGCACCAATTAAAAAACAAAACTAATCCCCAGTGTGGTATTATATAACATGGTTGTCAGCAAAGTACTTACACATTTCCCTATTTTGTATGAAAAGACATCTGTCCCGGGACTGTTAATTCCAACCGTTGAAATGCTAAATGTGAGCCTGTGGTAGGCATGGGGAGTTTACGTGATTTGCCCTGAATCACAGGATGTTGAGCCGAAGCCAAGATTTGAACCTGATTACCCAGCTCTGGCCTTTATGCCACTTCCTCTCCCCAATTTCATGCTTAGTAGTTGGTTCGGTTTTAGGCCGTGCTACCAGGAGAAATTGGCTGGTGAAAGCTGCCTCCTGATGAGAGCCCCGGCACTTATTTTATTTTACAAATTAACCACTGGACGGCAGCTGCAGTGAAAGAAAGATCATTGAGTCAGGGGAAATGCATAATTGTAGTAACGCCCATTCAGGCTTAGAGGCTGTCACAAAGGCCAGTATTCTGAATGCAAAAACGTGACTTCCGAGATGGATACAGTGGGCCAACTCACTAACTGCCACAGACGTAGACTATGTCTTTGACTCTATATTATAAACACAAACATGCCTACAAAATGAACAAAAATACCCTCGGCCCAGTGAAATTATACCTCTAGATCAGTACCACTTTACAGTTTGTACTGATTGTTCTGCCCAGCCAGCATTTGGAACAAAACATCAATACTCCGCCGCTTGTGCAACGGTAAGGGGTAAAATGAGGGATGGGGTATTCCAACCTCTAAAAACATTTTTGCAGTCACTAGGTGATTGCACTGCACAGCTGACTGAACTGAAAGCTCTAAATCTGGCACTTAAGAATACGGATCAAGAATTCCTTACACTTATAGTGTGTGATTCATATTATTGTTCCAGTCTGACAAAGAGTACTTGCACTATTGAAGCCACAATGTATTCAGAGACTCAAAAGGATAAACTATCAGACACAAGTTGTTTTAGTGAAAGGTGGCAAATTCTAGAACCGGTTTGCCATGTGCTCATGTTATCCCCACGTTGAGCCATCAATGTGTAGGAATACAAGTTGCAGGGAATTCATTGGCTAATGAAGCTGCAAAGGCAGCAGTACAAACTGCTGTTGTAACTGCGGTGACTTGTTCCAACACAAGGATAGAAGGAGACATAATGATGACAGTCCCAGCTTCTTGCTGAGGCACCCCATTACCAAAATCCTATCCATCAAAATATTCCTACCAGCTAAGTGCGCAAAGCATTAAATTTGCTTGTCTTCTCAATGTGGGGGATAGAGTAATTCCAAAGTAGACAGCAGCCCAGAATTAATTATGGCTGCACATGAAGGTCTAGCATTTGCTCACAAATGGGTGGCAGGTAGAGTTTAACTTTTGCAGCTACACTACTGGTGCCAGGTCTATATAAACAGACTAACTGCCTGATTCAGATCTTGGCGTTGTGACGGGATATACCCCATGCAGGAAATCCCATTACAAGCTTTAACCAACACTGAGGTTTCTGCTCCCCAGATGGGGATAACTGAGACTGAAGTCTTGCTATTTCCAGTTACATCTACAAACTCCATACAAACACCATATGCAAATTCACAGGTTTCAACACCAGATGCCAATAAAGTTGTTTATTATGATCCACCATTAGAGTTAACCACCAGTTCTACACCACCACATGAGACCCCTGTTTTGCATATACTGAATCAGGCTATTCTATCAATATTGATGATTTATCCTCAGATTCGTCAGACCCACCACCGCATGGAACTTGGGCATTTATAATTTGGCTAAAAAATATATATTTTATTCCACCTTGCATTTACAGTTCATTGCTTTTCCTCTACATTTGGATTGATTTTGTGACAGAATTCTTTGTGCTTCAGAATGTACACTATGTACGAGAACACTCTGCACTAACTGGTATCCTCAGTATTGAAGCCTTATTCTTCATCACACAAAGTGAAAAGATACCTGTCCCTTGAGAACATTTCAGTAGTTCCAGTACTTGATAGAATTGTTTGGAATAAGGTACCATATGATATTTTTTGACCTAGAAAAACTTTATAGTTGCTGTATGTATTTAAAATACACCTGAATTACATCATTACTCCCGGCAGCATCTCTGATAATTGGAACATACATGCAGTCAGGTCTATGCTTGATGGGTAGAACATTATACTGTATTTGAACATGAAGACATGTGTAGTGGAACATCTAATTATGATGAATTGTTCACACCATTACTTACACAGAGCTAGTATTCCATGTGCTGTATTTAATTACACACAATGGGAACATTGCCCTACACCACCTTCGGGTAGCTCCAAAATATTCGCACAGAAGTTTGCATATTTTTCTAGTAATAACCCCATTGACCCAGAGTCCTATTATTATAAACTTCTACCTTCCCCGGCAAAGAAAAATATGCTAACCAACACAAAACGACTTTATTTCCCCGTCGTTAATACAAGGGTACAACTTTTGGAAAGACAATATTGATTTAAAATCTTCATGGGGAACTAAAGATTTGCAAGTTCAAGCCAATGAAGCTTTGTTTAGAGTGTGTCTTATACGAAGATAAATTATTTTTCTGAACAAAACTGTGCATCAAAAATCCTGCCTCGACCTGGCGACATTGAAAGATATTAATACTCCAAACATTCTCACATTTGCACTTTTTCAAAAATTGGCAACAATTCACAAATTATACAGAGGAAAAGCTCAACAACATGCTCATGAATGGTGCTTACAAATCTTCATATTCCAGACTAGAGGGATGGGTAGTGTGGCCATTCGATATTAGTGGTTGTCATGCACATTTTTTGAACAACACAAAGGGGTTTACAATAAAAAAAACAGACCTACGATACACACAGACACACCACTCTGGAGTAGCAACAACATTAGTGGCCAGATGTAAGACCTGTTTTTGCATGCGTAAACGGGTCTACGACCCGATTGTGCATGCAAAAATCTACAGGGCCATGTATAAACTCTATTTAGCGAGTCCCAATTTATTTGCGACTCACTAAATAGGAGTTTGAGACTTGCAATTAGAAATGGCCATTCCAGGGGTGTCCCTTCCTAAGTGGGGAGAGGAGCTGGCCTAACAGCTAAGGCGCTCGACCTCGGACCTGGGCATCTGGGTTCGAGTCTCGGTAACGACGCCAGAAGCCTCCTGTGATTCTGGGCAAATCACTTAATCTCCCCGTGCCTAAAAATGGAAGTGTGTCTCCTCATGTAAAAAACTTAACTTGTGCCAGCTATGTAAAGCGCTCTGATACCTGATTCGGTTCGGGTCTAGTTCACGCTATATAAAAAAAAAAAAAAAAAAAAAACTCTACAAGTGTAACTCGCTACTCTATGTAAGAATATTTTGAGACCGCAATTCCGGTCGAAAAATACTCGCAATTTGCCACCCTTTTGAAGAGGGTGGTAAGGCATTCGCAAATGAGAAGCGTTCCCAATGGGACCCCTTCCCCTGTGCAAATACAGGGGGAAATTTTTTTTAGGGGCAGGCAGTGGTCCCAGGGACCACTACCTGACCTTAAAAAATTAAACAAAATAAATATAATTGTTTTTAAATGCATCCAGTTTTCCTTTATTTAAAAACAGTCCCAGACATGAAGGTCGCTGAGCCCAGCAGGCCACCATACCTGGGAGGGTCAGCCATTCCCAATGGGGTCGAAAATTGTGAGTGCCTCATTAATATGCATGAAGCATGCAATTTGCGATCCCATTGGGAATCACAATCAGTGTGGGAGACACTGTTGTACATACCAATTTGCGACTCGCAAATTGCGAGTCGCTATTGCGACGCAATTTGCGAGTCGCAAATAGTTTGGTTGTACATCTGGTCCATAGTAAGGGAAAATGATGCCTTGAATGGTTAAAAAAATGCATATTAGATGAGGTGAAAGAACACTTGTCTCTCCTTTCTGATGCCAATGATTTATACAGTTTTTTGTTAGGTTCATGAAAGCCTTATCAAAAACAATTGTATTATGCTGTATGCAATGAGTTGTGGAAGGTGTCACAACAGGAAGCTGCTGAGCTAATACGTGAAGTTGACAGAGTGAATTTAGAAAAAGGCTCTGGTGGTAATTGACAATGTTATGACTACTTAATCCCCTTGAATTTATTATCTGAGTAGCATTGTCTCATCAGCTATCGATATCATACAAAGTGACATGTCCCTTTTACAACATGGAAAAAGTCAGCTTAGATCCATCATGCAATTGAGCTGGTTTTTACAGACTCTGTGCAATGGTTGTAAGCCCTGGAAATATTTGAACACTACTGATTTATTTCTGCCATACAATTTAACACAGGAACTGAAAATTAAGGCAAAGAAGGACACAATGCTAAATATATAACATCTAGAGAAATTACAGTTCACTGTGACAAAAACACTGAACAGATTGGATAATTCATGGGTTTATATCTCTCCCAATTTCAACATTCCATTTTATGAACTGCTTACAACACTACCAAGTAGGCAGATATGAAGTGTTTGGGAAGAGATTTGTACACAAGACATGGGTCATACCTTTCAAAAACAGGTGTAGAAATGACAAGACCGAGGTATTTCATAGCGGCACAGTCTGTGAGAACACCTTTAACTATTCTTTAGGTTGCAGTGAAGTTACACTTCATGGGACATGTAATGCGTGGAAGGCAAACATCGTTTGTTAACTGAAGGATTCCCGAGCTGCTGTAATTTGTCCAGCTCTCAGATTACTTTCAAATGTGAGTTATTTGATGTTGAATGACGTGGGGTGAGTCTGGGAGTATTCTATGCGGTGACGGGTTCCAGGGTTTCCAGGGTTGTGACCTGTTGTACAAAAGTGGTTTTTCCACGAGCCCGTACAGTTAGCGACGTGACAATCTGGCCTTCAGTTTCTATTTTAAATGTGAACTTTGATAATCTGATCAGACTGAAAGCCTTGTTGCTACAAAAGAAAGTTTCTTAAACAACTACAAGGGAGATGTTTGATCTTCAAGTTGCAAGGTCTTCTGAAATCCATTTGTTACTAAGCAGTAAACTACCACAACATTTTGAAGAACGGTGGACCACATTTTAATGCCTCAAATACTGTGGGAGTAGTGCACTGTTTTAAAGGTATTGGTTCTGGGTTTGTTAGCACTTTCCAGACTGTCTTTGAAGTGGTTCCATCTTTCAAACACTCCTTGGTTAACAGTATTTTTGGAGGCATAACACCAGTCCTGTTTCCAATTGTCGGGATCTTGGTTCTATTTTTTTCTTCACCGCAATGGATGTTCTGCTACACGGCCAAATGGGAATAGCACTTCAACATGTGCTACGATGTTGTGAATGAATAAATGATGCAGCATTTGGTGCACCGTTACTTCAGGAACTAGATGAGAACTGGTCCTTGTCCTTTTGGCCTATATGTTCACATTGTGTACAGCCCGTGTTCAGCTGTCTGCAATGCACTTTTGCGTGTGCCCTGGACATATATTTTTGAATGCAATTGATCTAATCCACAGATATAGAACTACTATGGGTCCATTAAGAATCCACCTAAAAAAGGTGATCTGCGGGATTGCCATTGCTCCAAAATGAATATTATGAGCATTCCTTGGATGCCGCACCTCCTGGCTTTTTGGATACTAGTTTGTTCTCTGCGGATGCCCTACTGGCTGTCACACCTTCAGTGGCTGCTGATTGGATACAACCATGTTTGTTCTTTGGAACTTGTTACTGATGTGCCAATGGAAACATCATCTGCGGAAGCTGGAAACAATATTATTTTGTCTAGCTCAGAACATTTAAACATCTATGTACTTTCGAGAATAATTCTCTATTTCATTTGGCAACTTTTTATATAGAAAATTGCTTTTTATATGCAGCTATTAATTGTGCATTTTTAAACTGACTTTTAAACACAATTCGGCTTTGTTTTGTTTTATTATTAAAGAACAAATTATTTTAAAGATTTTTTTAGGCTTCATGACCAATTTATATTTTTAGACTTAATATGAAGCTTTTTAGTCACCTAACAGACAAACAGTGGGTGTCGTAAGGTTACCTAGGCCCCAGGCATAACCACTTCCATTTTACATATTTACGTTTAAAGCTGACATAATTTTAAATGATGCCTTTTAACAAACATTTGCTTGCGTGCCCGCAGGAGATAGTGTACTCACAAAAGGCTTGCTTACAGTTACGCTACATAGTAGGCACATTATCGTCCCTTTGGACTTTCTGTACAAGGTCTAGGTACAATGCGCAAAATGTTGTTGTTGGTAAACATTCTGGAAGAGTAGAATAAATAAAGACGGCTGGATCAGAGCTCAGGCACAGAACAAATGGGTCAAGTTTAACATATTAACTGCACCAAGCCCCTGTTTAGACCTACGAGCATTTCGGTGGGTTGTCAAGGTAGTCCCATGCCTAAATTCTTGTAAAGCTGAATCCCACCACTTTCCTGAGAAGAACAGAGACCTGTTCTACACCATGAATGGCTGATGATGATGCACACTCACAGGTAAATGGGGATTAAAACCACTCTAAGGTATTCTGGCAGACCCTCACACCCTATGCTTTAAAGGATAGGCAGCGCTAGGTAGAAGTGCAATTATATGTGTTCATATAATCAATGAGAATGCAGAATGGTTGAATTGCTCAACTGCTTTTCCATTCTTGGAATGCTAGCTATAATGTTATGTTTCTTTTTATTAATCATTTCAGCGCACACATTTTACACAAGAGTCCAATTGCTTCAATATATCTTTGAAATGCTAATTCACATACTTCTTGTATCACCCATTGGGCATATGTGAGTTAACAGCAAAAGAGTAAATCTGTTTCCACGATTTCTTTGGTGAATCAGGGTTTGCAAGTTCTGAGGTTGCAGACACCATCCAGTACCTTATAAGGTTTAGAGGTCCAGATGGCATACCGTGGGCTAGCCAGAAACCAGGTCAACATATTCTGATTGTATGTGCCTCCCACATAGTTTTGACGCTTATGTTGCCCAAACGCACCTACTCAAGTAGTCCTTTAATCATGTCTCAGGCCTATCATTGCAGCTTGTTTGTGCAGTTTCAAACTGCCATCTTGACCAGGCAAAATATACCTTTTATGCCAGGCCCAAACTTTCCTTTTTAATACATATAAGTCATCCCTAGAGTAGGCGCTGGACAGCCCGGAGGGCCGTGTAGAGTATATTTAAAAAGTAGGACATGTAATTTTAAGTTTTACCTGTCCTGGTAGTAAAAAACTCTCAAATTTGCTTTTCACTGCATACCTCATGTAGTTCTTTTTGAGTTAGGGCAGGGAAAGCAGGAAACCTGTGCACTTTAAAGGGAAACCTCTAGAAACTTCACCCACTTCAAAGGAAGCAGCTGGTATAAATATAGGACCTCAGACACCAACACTCCAGGGCGCTTATGGACCTGTGGAGACTCTGCCAGGAAGAAGAACTGATGTTCTGCTGGAAGGACTGCCACTCTGCTGGACTGCTGCTCTGAAGGACTGCTGCCCTTCTGTGCTGACCTGCTGCCTCCTGCCTTCTTGCCTGGGTGAGAAGGACTGGACCTGCAACTGTCGATCCCAAGACCCAAGAGCGACTTCAAGGGATAGTTGGCTGGACCTCTGACTAGAGCCTCTGGGACAGAAGGCTTCAACATCCTTGAACCTAGCAACTGAACTCTGCCATCTGTGAGTCCTACCCTGCCAAGGGGTACCACCCCTGTCCTGGACCCTTGGATTTGGCCCTGAACGTTCTCTGCCAGCCCATTGTGTATCCAGCAGAACACACACATCTCCTCTGCTGTGTGGTGCTACCCCGAGCAGAACCAATGTATCACATTTTCTGGGAGGATACTACCAGCACAAAAACTCTGCATTGACCTTGCAGCCCGCATCTGAACCACTGCAGTGTGATGCCTACCTGAAGCAGGCCCTCACATCGCACATATCCCATCAACAGCAGCCTCGACAATGATGCATGTTCTCGCAACTCAGCATTGCAGCTCGTTGGCTCCAAGGCACATTCTAGACCTTGGCCTTCGCACCTCAAGCCCTCATCGACACAATCCACAACGATGACAGAGAACCTTGCATTGGAGCTTTGCAAGTACTCGGAATCAACGCATTGCCTCAACTGCGTGCCGCAATTTCGGCGCGGGATCTCGCAAAGCTCCACAACCAGGATTTATGGTACTCTTGTTCAGCGAGCCTAACTGGGTCCCTGTAGTCGGCCCGCACCATTGCGGTTGGCTTGAACTTGTGACTTAATCCCAGTCTAGCACGACCAGATATTCACAGTTGCCACTTTGTACTTTTTGACACTATTTTTACCTGACTATTGGAAATTTCAAATCTCTGGTTCTACTGATTAGATTTTTGTCATTTTGGTCTTGATTTATTTCTTAAATGTTGCAAAATTTTCTAAATTGGTGTGGAATTTTATTTGTGTGGTGGTTTTACATTTTTACTGTTAAAAGTTGCATAAATAATTTACACATTGCATCTAAGTTAAGCCTGACTGCTCTGTACCAAGCTACCCGAAGGTTGAGCAAAGATAAATTTAAGGTTTGCTCACCTGCCAATTTCTTATACTGGTAATCAGAGGTGAGGATTTAGACTTGTTTTTTTGCAGTACCATGCAATAAATTTGTGTTATACCCCCATCCCATGTAAATAATTTGAACCCATTTCGAGTTTTAAATCCTCTCTATTTTTCTGATTGACTGTTTCTCCTTATTTACTAAATTCTGGTTTCCTATTTCTTTGTCTCATACCATGGAAGCTTGTTTCCTTCCCAGTATAAGAATTGGCTTGATAGTTTGGTTTGCCCTGTCCCCATCATGCACTGGGACAGGAACAGACTAATTTGCATATAGCCAGGTTCTGAGCTGGGATGGTGCAGTGAGCTAAAAAACGGTGATGGATTAAAACCATGATCTATTGACTTGGTAAGAGTATTCTGCATCGTTCAGAAACTCTGTCCATCACCACCCCCCTTTTCCAAAAGAGGCTAAATGTTAATACCCTCAGCAGGGCTGAGCTGCAGAAACTGCAATGAGAGGGGCTACATGCGGGAAGAAGGACAGAAAGCTAAACCTTCAGATAGCCCTCTGTGCCTATGAGGAAGTCACTAGGATGCAATCCCAGTCCAAGGGCTCCGAGGATTAGGATTATCTATTTGGAGGATCCTGATGAGGGGAAACTAGATTTGGGAATGGAGGATAACCTGGCTGTGTGCCCTGAGCAGGATCTCTCAGAGGAGGGAGGTCCTCTACTCATGAAGAGAGAGTCCAGTGTGAAGGCAGGAAGCAGGGGGTCTTCAAAAGGCCTGTCCCCAGATGAAATGAAGGAAAGAAAGTCAGAAAGGAAGCTCAAGATACAATTGGTCAAAATTAGTCTAGAGGCAGAGGAGAAGAAGGCTGAGAGAGCCCTGGCAGAAAAGAAAATGCTGCTGGAGCAAGTGAAAAGCATGAAAGAACTGAATATTAAATCTGACAGAACTCAGAATCAGGCATCAATGGTAGCAGTTTACATGTAGAGTCTGAAGGTGACAAGAAGGTCTGCATAGCCAAAGACCTGGTGCCAAATTATGTGGTGCGACATGATATTGACAAAAGGCTTCCTGCATATGACGTAGCTCTGATTGTACACAAGATCTCAGAGGAGCACTGGTGTAATGGCTTGTGGAAGCATATGTGTACACTGGGGAGGGATACTCTACAAACACGGTAAATGACGAGACAAGTATGCCCCCATGAAATGTTTGGTTGTTTTCATTTTGTTGAGAGCATTCTGTAAAACTGGCATTTATGTATGGGCTTACGCCAAGGAACACAGGTTAAATACTTTGTCACAACAAGAGTGAGGCAGGTGGGTGGTTACACAGTTAGTTTATCCACACAAAGCATTTGTATGGAGACGGGTGGGGTAACATATGATTACGACACAGTTGGTAACATTAATGATGCATATTTGAGTTATGTATATACATTGGGAGAATTTTAAGTTAAATATCGCATTTTGAATACTATAAAAGGAATAATTTGACACAAAAGGCATTTTGGTATGCAAAAATCTGAATATTCACGGGTTCTATTGAACTTTACAGACACCCCAGACGAAGGGCTGAAAAAAGCCCGAAATGCATTGGGAACTAAGTTATGACATCAACTAGAATGAATTGTTAATTCTGCAGCGGCATTGATAAGGCCTGGATGGGCATGTTGATGTCAGATGAAAAAAGAGATGAAAAAGTCATTATGAATTAACGCTACCTTTGGAGTGAACAAATATAAAATTGGAAGAACTTGTGGAAATGATAAATAAAAACATGGTTTAAAGAAGGAGTACTCGAGAAATTGTTGTTTAATGTGAGAAAAAAATATCTAATTTCAAGGCTGTGCACTGAGTGACGCACATGTTCGTGCCTCATAACTTTGTAGTTTACCTCCGTGGTTTTGAGGACAGGTCACGACATCAGTTGCATGCCAATTCCATCCCAGAATTTTTTTTGAAAAACGATTATCAGCCGGTGTGCATTCTAACACTACGTTTATTGCCCTCATGAAAGCCATCCTTGTCGCCAAGTTTGGGCTGACCCCTGATAAATGCCGCCAGAGGTTGAGGGACAGTCACAAGTTCCCAAACCAGTCTTAGGTATATTTCTTTGATTACTCTAGTAAGGCACCGAATGCCTGGTGAGGGGCAGCAACGTTTATGATGGACTGTACAACCTGATTCTGAAGGTGGAAATACTCAATATTTGTTTTACAGAGCTACACTTGCACTGGGTGAATAGCAAGCTGACTTATCCCAGGAATCTTGCTGAGGAGGCGAACATCTGGTTCAGCACCAGGGTGTCAAAGAAGGCATCTGAGGAGGACTCCCAAAAGGGTAGTCTGTGTTCCCACCAGAAGAAGGAGGGGGGAAGATAAAAACAACAAGCATTAGCATCGCCATTAAGTCTCACCTTTGGGACCTTATAAGTGTTTAGCCATGCAGCACACTATCCTGGGTGCTGTGCATCCAGGGATTGAAGAGCAGCCGCGGCCGGTAGTGGGAATACCGGCCGGGCGGTGATGTGGGGAGGGGGAGGGGCAGGGTGCGGGGTAGTAATGTATGGAATCCGGTCTTTAACAGGTAAGTAAACATAACAATAAATAAAACAAATTTCGTTGCGTGCACTGCATCGCATTTGGTAATGCAGTGCGTGCAACAAAATTAGTTTTTGGAATTTTTATGTTTACTTACCTGTTAAGGTCCGGATTCCATACATTACTACCCCCCACCCTGCCCCTCCCCCTCCTCACGTCACCGCCCGGCCGGACTCCCACTACCAGCCGCGGCTGTTGAAGAGCTATACAATTACTATACACTGGATCATGCAGTGTGATTCAGGAATACATGCTTGCCCCAGGAAACATTTATGGACACATTCCAAGGCTTTCCAATGCAAAGACAGAAAGATAAGTGCCTCGATGCAAGTCAACAGCACTGCATCACTAAAGTATGAACAGGCTATGATAAAAAGCAGGGACGTTCTTTCCAATGACGGATGTGTCACATCCCTCCTCCCCCAGGCATCAATTCACCAGGCACCCTCCTCCAGAGTTTTCCATTGAAAACTTTGCTTACATCATCTGTTTACCAGCAAGCCCCCATCCTGTGTCTCAGCCCCCTGGGTATAGGACCACTGGATACAGCAACAACAACAAAATGCTTCCATTTATCAGGTAGATGTAAAATAATGAATAAACGGGTGAAGGCAGCATCACTTAATCTCTGCACACATTAAAATAAGAAAATTAACGTGGCATTGTGTAATTAACTGTTTCTTTTGTAAAGTTCTCCAATACCCTCGGGTTAGTCAAGTTCAGGCTCTATAACAATGGCCCCAAAAATTAATCTAACCAGCACTCACGTAAAGCGTTCCAACACCTTGGGTCACTCGAGTTCACATTTTATAATAAAAAAATGTCTCACAGTACCTAGGGAGCTGCCATGAATGTGCTTTGAAATTGGAGCTCTCAAAGGAGGAGAGTGGCAGGAAGCAGTAGCGGGGTGGGTATGCAGCGACGTGGGAGGGAAAAATGCTGCTCCCATTTGTCAGGTAGAGTATAAATAATTAATAAAGAGGGTGACGTCAGCATCGCCTACTCTCTGCGCGCCTAAAAAAAAAAAACGGATTTCGTGTCATGTAATGGCACTTTTGTATTGTAAATCGCTTACATACCAGTTGAGTTTGCGCTCTATATAAATGCCCCCAAAAATGTATCTGACATTGTGTAATGTAACTAGTGCTCATGTAAAGCGCTCTGACACTTTTGGGTCACTTGAGTTCATAGTATATAAACAAGCATCAGAGAAAATCAACGGGAGTTGCCCAAGCCCTGCCCTTAACTGTGCTGCAAGGTTGGACTGCTGAAGGTCCAGTGACCTAGGCACGCTAAAGCATCAAGCAGTGAAGCAGGATAGGTTTGGGGGAAATCCTTGCACTTTGAAGTCATGGAAGATTAAGAGGCAATTTCAGAAATAGAGAGATTAAGTGACGGGCACTGAAGCGGAACCACTAAAGACAGGCAAAAAGTAACATGAGCAGGAATCAAAGGAAAAAATAGTCCGCCAAATGGGCACAGAAGCGTAATGTTAACAGTAATTGGGCTGTGCTCTGTGGAAGGAAACCAAGCACAAAAAGGAGAGAGAAAGAGGAAGGATTAACCACTAGCAAGCAATCATTTTTGAAGAGCAGTCGAAGGGACTAATAAAAAGGCAACAGGTGGGCTGTAAGCCCACAGAGTGTATACAGCTTGTCTCAAAGAGACAGTGCATGCACTGCCTAGGCTTGACCTAAAAGGAAGTCCATACAAGGCCCCAACATAGTTTACAGGGTAAAGGGTCCAGTCCCAACCTGGCCACCAAAAGAAAGGGTTTGTGGACAAAAATACCTCTAGAGATCACCTGATCTACTGGGATAACAACCTCATTTACAGACAGCCTAAGGCACCTGTGAATGGGGCAGTGTGTGTGCTAATGGTCCCCCAATGATACAGGACCTTCCTACTGGGTCTGGCTCATGAGATACCCCCTTTTATTAGTCCTGGATCAGGACAGCCTCAGATGCTTTCTGTAAGACTTGTCTCATCTGCCAAGTATGTGGGAAGATGGAAAAAAAGAAGCTGAAGGCTCCACTGACTCCTATGTCTGTCAGCGGCACCCCCTTTAAGATGGTGAGGAGTGATATTGTTGGGCCCTTGGACCCCAAAACTGTCTTGGGTAACAGGATTATCCTGGGGTTGGTGGACCATGCCACATGATACCCAGAGGCCATCCCTCTGATGACCATACCTGCACCTGCTGTGGTTAGGGCCTTGATGGAGGTTTTTACCTGAGTGGGTTTCTGCAAGGAAGTGGTGTCAGATAGGGGCATCAACTTCGCGTCCACACCCTTGAAGTCCATGTAGAAGGAATATGGGGTAACCTGCAGGTTCTCCACACCTTACCACCCCCTGACTAATGGACTTGTTAAGGGGTTTCACAAGAGCCTTAAGGGCATGATAATGGACCTTACCAGAGCCCATCAGGCAGAAGTGGGATGTCTCCTTACCCTGCCTACTCTTTGCATACAAGGAAGTAACGCAGAAAAGAGTAGGGTTCAGCCCATTTGAATTCCTCTATCGTCACCCTGTAAGAGAGCCTCTCAGCTTGGTGAAGGACGGGTGGGAGCAAGCTCCCAAGAAACCCACTCAGGACGTGGTTAGCTACATGCTAGCCATCCATAACCAAATGCAGAAGTTCTGGAAGAAGGCTTCCAAGAACTTAGAAGCTATCCAGCAGGTGATGAGGTAAAGGAATGATCAGCAGGGCACTCTGGTTGAGTTTCCGCCTGGCCAGAAGGCATGGGTGATGGAGCCAGTTGAGCCCAGGGCCCTCGAAGATTGTTGGACAGGGCCCTATGAAGCGATTAAGTGGAAGGCGGAGGACACCTCCCTGGTGGACCGACAGACCCCCAGAAGCCCCCTACGTGTCCTGCTCCTCAATTGCCTGAAGCCCCACTATGAAAATTCTGAGGTCAGTGTGTGATGGACAGTCGAGTAGGGGAGGAAAGTAAACCTCTCCCTCAACTCATGCCATGCAAAGAGAAAGCAGGGTCAGTGGAGGGTGTCAACCTCTCTTCTACTCTGATTCCAAAGCAGCTGTCACAAGCTTTTGGGGCAGTTTGCCTCTCAGTTCTCCCGCACCCCTTGGTCTTACACACTTGTGTACCTATGATATTGACACTGATGACAGTCTCCCTTTCAAAAATAAAATCTAAAGACTGTAAGAAAAGGTGAAGGCCAGCATCAAGGAAGAGGTTTCCCTTCAGTTAGGAGTGATTGAGCATTTCAGTAGTGCCTGGTCCAGTCTAGTGGTGCTGGTTCCAAAGACTGCAAGTGAGGAGAGCCGCAAACAAGTTGATAGTTGGGGGCGAGTCATCCTCATTTTACTGGATCTCCCTGCAGCATTTGATACTGTCAACCACCAAGTAATACTACGCAGGCTGGAGAGTCTAGGAGTGGGGGGATGGCCTTGGCCCTACTTACCTCATTTCTAACTGACAGGGAATAGAGGTTGTGTTGGGGTAACCTGACTTCTGAGGCATTTTGCCTCCCATGTGGAGTCCTGCAGGTGTCAGCCCTATCACTGACCCTGTTTAACATTTACGTGACTCCGCTGGCTTTCCTGTGATTCGTACGCCGATCATACACAGATAGTGATATCTATATCTACAGTGGCGATAAGGATCCATGATTGTATGGAACACATCATTAAATGGATGCATTATAACTTCCTTAAACTGAACGCCGAAAAAACAGAGGTTGTGGAATTCAGAAAAGGCCCTTCCATTTAGAGTCTCTCATGGTGGACAGCAAATGCCGGGCGTTGCCCAGTATCCACTAGGAAGGCAAGAAACCGAGGTATTCTGTTCGATGATCAACTAAACTTTTCTGAACCATGTAATTCCCTGACCTCCTCATGCTTCTACCTCATAAATATTTTGCGTAAGGTCCTTCCCTTCATTTCTCAAGGCCTTGGCAAAACAGTGGTAGTACCACTGATCCTCTCCAGAATTGACTAGTGTATTATGCTATTCCTAGGCAGTGACAAAGGTCAAATGTTGAAACTTCAAGCCTTGCAGAATGCGGTGGCTCTGTTGCTTCTGGACACCCCCAAATACCATCCCATCTCTAACAGTCTTAGGGCGCTCCATTGGCTCCCGGTCCAGAAGCGCATCGAATTCAAAGCACCTTGCTTGGTACACAAGGCACTGTATGGAGGAGGGTCCCTGGACCTTCAGCAACTATTTTGCTGGCATATCCCGCGTTGTGAACTCAGGTCAGCCAATAAAGGACTAGTTCAGGTCCCAAAAATCCATAGAGCTAGAAGGGGGGGACCCTCTCCTACGGGGAAGCCAAAGATTGGAACTCAATGCCTATCTCTATCAGGCTACAACTTAACAGAGTTGTATTTAGGAGAATGATCAAAACCTAGTTATTTCTAACCACATCAACCTAATTCTGTCCACCATATACCAGTCACCACTCTCATTACAGCTCAGCACCAAGACGCCTTGGCAATATTTGCGCTTTATAAATGTATCACTCACTCTCTATAGGAAGTTTATCAGGGGGCATGGCACCATTGTTGCCTCCTTGACTGTTGACTGAGCTGACTTCGAAGAAGCTGCCAAGAAAATGGGAAAAGGGCTATGGACAGTGGCCTGTCAGAAAGCCTTGGACTCCCTCAAACATTGCATGTGTACAGCCCCTGTACTCAAGGCCCCTGACTTTTCCAAGGAATTTATTGTGCATACTGATCTTTCCCAAATGCGGGGGACCTAGATATTTGTGTATTGTGTAAAACCACCAAGAAGTTAAAGGAATAACCCATGGAGTCCATCACTTCTGCAGCATGGATTGGTAATCACCATGCTTCTCCCACAGCTGGGGTTCTAGTGCTCTTTGTGACAGATAATCTTCAGGATTATTGAGGTGTGCCAAACCCATTAATCAAGTTGGATAGGCTAAGAACTTGGTTGCATGTAACAGGGAAACAATAGACTACTGCTTTCTTACATAATCACATCACATGTGGATCTTTCATTTAATCTATTCAATTCACAATGGAAAAGAGATCAAACATCATTAATATTGCATGCCTATTGGCAATAGAGCCAAGGGGTTTGCAGTCTCAGTTACATGAAAATGTTCGCATTCAATTAGAAACCCATTAAAAATAGTATTTGGCCTATAGATTCAATAACTTTCCAGATATGAAAGAGATTTTACCAAAGATGTTGTTGGCACAGTATAACTTGTGTTTATAAAACATAACCAGATAATATTGCAGTCTTGTTATCACATATTTCAACAAATTAATTTTGATTCAAACGTAGTCATATTTTGAACATTTAACAAAATCTATGATATGTGCTGGGACTGTAGAATAGGTAGGCTCTTGCTAAAATATATCACTAACATATGTTAATGCTAATCAGTTTTGTACTGTGTTGTCAAAAGAAAGAATCTAGGGCCATATATATCATTCCAAATTACGATTGCAAATGCCGAAATTTGCAGAATTTTGGCGTTTGCGACCGCAATTTGGCTCAGTGCTATGTATGAAAGCAAAACTGCTTCGCAAAATAAGGAATCGTGAAATTTGCGATTCCTTATTTTGCAAATACATTTAAGGAATCGCAAATTGCTATTCCTTAAATGCAATGTAAGAAGCACAGAAAAAGTTCAATTTGGCCTTAAGTAACATCAAATTAACTTCAACTTCAAGTTGGTGGTAATTTGCTTTTTCTTTGAAAAATTCACTTTTTTGCATTTTTCAAAATGCTATGTGGTGCACATACATGCCCTTAGGGCACGTATGTGTGCCACATGTGCACACATGTACATTTCAGGGGTGCAACAGGGTGTCCTTTTGACACCCTGGCACCCTTGAAATTGCATTCTCAATTTGCGATTCTCTAATTGAGAATTTCTTCCCATTCATTCTTCTGGGCAATTAAGGAATATGAAGGATTCGCAAACTTACTTGCGAATCCTACATACACAGCGTTTTGCGATTCTCAAATAGCGATTCTCTAATAATCGCTATTTGAAAATCGCAAAACCAAAGTTTCATACATATGGCCCCTAGTCTTATAACGACAAACTTATATTCTTTTTTTTTTTTTTTTTTTTTTTAAAAACCTTTATTTGAGCAAGCAAGAAGGTACAAGGATGGGCCTACAACCACACGGGCCAGCCGCTAAAAAGGAGTAGACACATATCATATATGCCCGCAGAGGTAACAGTCAATCAACAATGCAATACTCCACATTATATACAGGACAAAAACAGGTTTTATGTATATAAAAGAACAAACATACAAAAAGGCGAGAGTGTATCACTGAAGGTCAGCCCAAGGGACGCAAGGGGGGGACAGCAACGGAAGTGCAGTAGCAAAATTCTAAGCACTAAGGAGTTCGGAGGGGGGGGGGGAGGGGCGCAGAGATCAGGAAGAAGGGGGGGGGGGAGCCGGAAACACCAGCTCAGTCCCTATATGAAGATTCCGAGAACGCTAGCCTAAGGAGACAGGGTAATCTCGATAGTGTCCACAAGGGGAGGAGTACAAATGTCGCCACGGTATTCATTCCATTGACCCCACACCTTCACCCATGCCCTGGGTCTGCCCCTGGCCACATAGACAGTTTTCTCACGGAACATGGACCAATCCATGTTATCCTCCCATTGCGAGAGGGCAGGGGGCCTGGAGGCCCCCCAGAGTTGCGCAATATCTCGCTTCGCAATCATATAGCCCAGGGTGGCCCATCTAGTCTGTGCCACCGAATAGTCAGTGGGCTCCCAAACATTCAAAAGACAGCGACGAGGTTCCGGACGCAAGGACATCCCTGTCACCACAGTCATCAGATCAAGCACAGCCACCCAATAAGCAGCCACCATCGGGCACTCCCAAAGAATATGCAGGAAAGTAGCACGCAAACCACATCCACGCTTACACAATCCATCGGAGGAAAAGCCCATCACCATCAGTCGCGGTCCCGTCACGTACACCCGATGAAGGATCTTCAATTGGACCAGACGGAGTCGAGCCGGTATAGCCACCTCCTTCGGGGAGGAGAGGGCCGATTGCCAATCCTCATCATCAAGTTCCAACCCATCTCCCACCCACTGTTCCCGAAGTCGGGCCAATAAGTCAGTCCGATTGTTAATCAACTTTTTATAGATCAGGGAGATAGTGCTATCAGGAAGATGTTCGTCAAGGATACGGTCTTCAAGGGGGGAAGAGTCAGGCGGAATCTCACCAGGATCAAATACCGAAACCAAAGCGTGCCTGACCTGTAAATAACGAAAGAATTCCCGACTACTCAGGCCGTAGTCAGCCTGGAGGGCCTGAAACGGGCGCACAGAACCCTTAGAGTACACATCCCCCACCTTAGAGATCCCAATCAAGTCCCAACGGTCAAAACCCTTGGAAGACCAAAGACCGCCCAGACGTTCTGAAGCATAAAGCGGCGTCGCCAACGTCAAGCGATCCTCCCAGCCCAGGCTCACATTCGCGGCACGCCACACCGTCAAAGCAGTCAAAGTAGGTCCCACAAGATGGCGCCCAGCGGAGCGAGAATAAAGCACTCTGTTAAAGTCACCTCCCGGAAGCTGAAGTTTATCCATCTCAAACGCCGGATTACGACCTGGCGAGAACATAGCGTGATTAATAGCGGACAGATGGGAAGCCCAGTAGTATCTCTTAACATCGGGGAGCGCCATGCCCCCATCATACCACGGGATGGAAAGTTTCGCGAGAGCAATGCGCGGTCGCCCATCCCAAATAAGTTGCCTCTGAAGGCTCTCAATCTCCCGAAAATAGGTCTTAGGGATAGGATCATAATAATTCTGGAGAGCGTAGAGAAACCGCGTTAGTGACATCATCTTAAACAGGGCCGCCTGACCCAGGGGAGACAAGGGAAGTTTGCGCCAACGGGCAACGTCCAAACGGAGCCTAAGCAACGGGGGAAGGAGATTACGATCAAAACGAAGGGACGGGTCCAAGGTAACAAAAACCCCCAAGTATTTGAAGCCATCCCGGACCACCTGAAGAGGAAGTCTACTCGGCAACGGAGGCAAGATACCAGATAAAACGTATACACAGGACTTAGACCAGTTGATGACGAGGCCTGAGTTAGCGCCAAAGGACGCAAGAACGTCAAATAAAACAGATAAAGACTTGCGAGGGGAAGTAAGATACAAGAGGATGTCGTCCGCATAAAGCGAGACGCGGTCTTCGAAGTCCGGGGCCCAACGAATCCCTTTAAGGGACGGTTCCCAACGGAGCCAGGCCGCCAACGGTTCAAGAGCGAGCGCAAACAACAGAGGGGACAAGGGGCAACCCTGACGGGTACCCCTGCCCAAGGAGAAGGGAGCCGACACTCTACCGTTCACTACAACTTGCGCCAGAGGTTCCGCGTACAACAGTCTAACCCAGCTAATAAACTCGCACCCGAATCCGAATTTCTCAAGAGTCGCCCATAAATAGGGCCACTCCACAGTGTCAAAGGCCATGGAGGCATCCAGGGACGCCAAAATGGCCGGTTCAGTCAAAAGCCCCGCCCTCGCCAGCACGCCGTGGAGGCGACGTAAATTCAGAGCAGTGTTGCGATGCGGGATAAAGCCAGACTGATCCGGATGGACCAAATCCCCGAGAACCGAAAGGAGACGGGTCGCCAAAAGTTTAGCCAATACCTTAGGTTCAACATTTAATAGGGATATGGGCCTATACGAGGAACAGAGGTCACGCGGTTTACCCTCTTTGGGAATGACGACGATTGTCGCCAGACGCTGATCATAAGGAAGTATGTTCCGCTCACGAGATTCTAGAAACATGGCGCGAAGATACGGCGCCACCTTATCGGGGCGTAACTTGTACAACTCAATAGGCAAACCGTTCGGGCCCAATGCTTTGCCCGAACGGAGCGAACGAACTGCAGTGGCTATCTCATCATTCGTAAAAGGGGAGTCCAAAGCAATACGGTCCAAGTCGGCGACACAGGGCAAAGTGATATCACGCAGAAGAAGGCGGGAGTCGGCAACATCCCTCACAGACACGGGAGCATATACCACACGGAAATATTCCGCAAAACGATCAACAATGGCAGTCGGATCAATCACATTCTCACCACTCGCAGACTGAATCACGGGCACCACACGATTAACTCTTTCTTTCTTGTCCAACCACGCTAGGAGTTTGCCCGCCTTGTCACCCACATCGTACAATCTGCCCTGTTGCTCACGAAACATCACCTTTGCAGCGTCAGTGACCAGAGATTTATATGCAAACTGTTTTAGACCCAGGGCATGGAGTTTCTCAGGTGTGACACCAGACTCCAACTCGTCCTCCAAAGCAGAGATCTCCCCCTCAAGGTCCACCACCTCCCTCCTCCCAGCCCTCCTAGCTTCAACAATCAAGGAAAGGGCCTGTCCACGAATCACAGTTTTAAAGGCTTCCCACAGGGACACAGCCGAAGAGACCGACCCCTCGTTTTCCAGGAAATATGCATCCATGGACTTGAGCAAGAGGGTACGAGTCTCAGGGGAGGAAAGATACCAAGGGTTAATGGGAGCCACTCGGCCCGCCGCCTCTACCCCAACCTCGAAACGAAGCCAGAGCGGCGAGTGATCAGAAATACCCCTTGGCAAATGTAAAATCTCACGAACCGCCGACGATTGGGCCGCGGGCATCAGGAAATAATCCAGCCGAGACAGACTGCCATGAGCCCCAGAATGGAAGGTGTATTGGAGCTGAGTAGGATGCAACAGTCGCCAGCAGTCCACAAGGCCAAAGGTATCTAGAAACCCACCCAACCACTGCTGAGCCTGCGGGGTATCTCTAGGGGGATGGCGATCGTGAAGGCCGGAAAGCACCGAATTAAAATCACCGGCCAGAAAGAGAGTACTATCAGGGAGATCTAACAAAACACGGCCCAAATCAGTAAAAGTAGAAGCCTGCAAACCCGGGGGAACATAAACATTGAAGAGAGATAGGGTGCGGCCTTCATATCTACCCACCAAGACTGTATATCTCCCACGATCATCTTGAATCACCTCATCGATCGCCAGGGGGAGGGAGGTTCGAACAAGAATACCCACACCCCTAGATCCGGAGGTAAACCCCGAGTGCGCCACAAGGCGGTAGCCCCATCTATTCATTGCATAACAAACATTACCAATCAAATGGGTTTCTTGCATGAAAACAATGTCCGGTGACAAACGTCGTATACATTTTAAGACCACACTGCGCTTAATACGATCTCCCAGGCCATTAACGTTCCAGGAAAGAAATTTCAACCCTCTACCCCCCATCCCAGCCGCCCGAGCCAAGACCCCTCGTCCATGAGCTAGACATCAGAAACAGCAGCAAACACAGGAGCAACTCGCCTTGAAAACAACACACAGAAAAGAAAAAACTTCCCAACCCCCCTCCCCCAAACTGAAGAGAAACACCCCCCACCCTGCACCCCTGCAAAAAGCTAAAGAGCCAACCCAACCTGCAGTGTGCCTGTCGCCCAAGAACCCCTATTCTACACAAAGACCCCGGAGGAGGAAAGGTCTCCGTTCCACCCTCCCCCCGACCTCAGCAAGAACAAAAATAACAAACGAAAGACAGAATAATCACAATGTAGAGGGACGCCGGCCAACACTCCTGATAATGTATTCAAAATAAGACATAAGAGCCGAACAGTTAGATCTCCACACCACCTTCGGCACCACCAGGGTGAGCGGCGGAGTCAGTCTCAGGAGGACGGTCAGGCAATGAGTCCAGCCAGTCATTAACAGCATCTGGCCGATCAAAGAAAAGGGTACGCTCATTGTATTCGACCCGAAGTCTGGTGGGAAAGAGCATGGCGTAACGTAGGCCCCGATCCCGAAGACGTTTCTTGGCACCACGAAACTCCATACGTTGTCTCTGAACCTGTTGGGAAAAGTCCGGGTTAAAGTTCACCGTAGCATTCTCAAAGGCCACCGGGCCCTTCACCCGCGAGGCCTGCAGGATAGCGTCCCGGTCTCTATAATGAAAAAGCTTCGCTACAATGGGTCTCGGCGGGGCTCCCGGCTTGACTTTGCCCCCTGGGACACGATGTGCGCGTTCCACCGTGAAAAATTTTGTAAGACCAGAAGGGGCCAGATGGTTCAAGACCAGATCCTCAACCAGGAGATCCACCGAGTGGGGTTCAGGGTTCTCCGGTACACCAACCAGGCGAACATTGCAGCGACGCGCCCTATTTTCAAAATCCTCCAGGCGACGGGTCATGAAGTCGTTCCCCCGACGGAGATTTCCGATCTCTGTCTGGAGCTCCGAGACGTCCTTCGTAAGGCTAGACGATTTAATATCCAATGATTGTACCCTCTCATTCGTCTTGCCGAGATCAGCACGAATCAGATTCACCTCAATAGCCACGGTGTCAAGTTTATGGGCCAAGGCCTCGTACTGTAGGCCGATGGATTCCCTCACACCCGAGATGGCGCCCATGATATCCTGTAAGGAGGGCTCCGCCGACTCTTCCAAAACTCGTTCGGACGCTATACTGGAACCAGGCAGGGCAGCTCCGGGGGACCCCTTAGAATGGGTATAACGGTCCATGACATTTGATTGAACTGGAGCTCCGCGCAGAGGTGTTTTCGTCTTGCGCGTCTCTCTGTCCCCTCTGCCCGCCATTTTGAAGATGCGTCACAGGACAAGCCACCAGGTTCGACGGGCCCGACACCCAAAGTACAGGATCAAAAGTACACTAAAAAGGGGGCACAACTCGGGTAGAGGTCGCCAAGCCAGCAAATAGGTCACATGAAAGCCCAACAGCCGATCTGCCTCCAAGTCTCAGCCGCAACACGACATCCACACCCGTGGCCCAAGTCGGAACAGAATCGAAACCGAAACTTAGGAAGGGGGGACCCACAAGGCCAGATCTCCTGCCGTTGTTGTTCAATTGCAGGACGGCTACAGAACCGCACCCCGTCCCGGGCGCACCTCAAGGGCGGAGCCCAAAAGTTCAGAGCACCATATCTCAGGAATACGAGATCCAAATCAATTTCCGAAAAGTGCCAGGGTGATCAGCCAAACGTCCCCCACACGAATTCTTGCAAGAAATCAGGATTCAGCCAGGATAAAATGCCGGGAGCGGCGAGGGTCCGGAGAGCGCTGTGCTCAAGCGGCCATCTCGGATGCCCGCCAAGCTCCTCCCCCAACTTATATTCTTTAATGATGTGTCTATGGCAACGATGACAGCAAAAAAGCAGGTTTTATGAAAATGGAAGAGTGATAGGTGGGCAGATTGTGGGTAATATTCAGAAAAGCATTTTGGAGTGCATAAAGTAATACTCCAATAGCACTCTTCTACACACTATAACATGCTTCGCGAATTATCCCCAAAACTTCTAATATTGGGGAAAATGTTTAATATTAGAGAATATTCATATACAGTGAGTACAACAAGTATAATCTGTGCCCTCTTTGCACTTTTATTCATAAGGAATTGGATGTTTCGGCCGATTCAAAAAGGCATGTAAAAATACGTAAAAGAGTTCTCTACATCCGGTACTGATAGATGTTTTGTGAATCGACCTTTCAGTCTTTTACAAAAGTGTTACAGCTTTCGGCTGACAAGGTATGAGCTCAAGAAGAACCTTATTCACGAAAGAAACCTCATAAAAGTATGGATGGAGGGTTGTATCTAATTCTTAACACACTTTTACATGTTTATCATTTTTCCAAACACTCCCAGAAGTGCGCCTTGAAAGCTGCGCCAGGCACAGATTTCGTAGTGTGTCAAGTGACTTTTTCTAAAGATTCCTATTTCCCACCGTGTGGAGTTCTCCCTACCAGAGAACAAACAGGGAAGCATTGCTAGAAAACAAACGGAGAAGCATGGTGCTCTATATCTATTTCTGTTATGTTCTTAAAAAAGCGTCCTTCCCCAGAGGGCACCTTGGCGCTAAGAAATTACTGACCAGAGAATAGATGGAAAAGTAATGCTACTCAGAAGAATAAGGGCAGAGAAAGGTTTTTAAAGCTTTACAATATTTCAAAATATTTGGCTCTCTGAGATTAGAGAGACCGCCAGCTCAAGAGACAGATATAAACGATAACATCCTTTACTGAATATGGCCTATAGAGAATATGAAACTGAATGGTGATTTGTTGTAATTGCTATAATTGCTGCTCAACGCGGTGTTGTTTTTGAAGTCATTGAACTTAAAAAAAAATGTTACGTTTTAATTTTTCCTAAATTGGAAACGACATAAATGTATTCCAGATATGGAGTGTGAACATTTTGTCAGTAAGCCCGGTATCTATTTTGGATTTTCTATACTTTGTGCAATATACAATTCATCTAAAATTTCAAAAAAATAAGTATTTAAATGCTCAAATATTTTTTTTGCACGTAAGCACCTTGAATCAAAAATAGCTTCACAAAGATCATAAAGTGTACCGTTTGCTGGAAGAGTAAATCTTCCTTGAGGAATACCTATTTCATTCATTTTGATTTGATTTGATTGAAGTTTAAGCATAACATTAATTTGAAGCTTATTGCTTAATTTAATTAATTTCAAATTCATTTAGGTCTATGTTATTTATGTAGGTTAATCACATTTATGTCATTGATACTAATGGTTAACATTAGGTTAGGCTTAATGCTTTCATTTCGTTTAAAGTAATTTAATGTAAAGTAGGGAGAGGACAAGCACTGGGATTAGGTTGAGGTAATTTATCCAGTTCAGTTTTAAGTGGGCCCAGGATTAGCATTAGGTAAAAACCAATATTAATTAATTATTTCCATGTAGTTTAATTCAATTACATTTATTTAATTGCACTTAATTCGGCGCATGGCTAGGGTTATGTTTATGCTCAAGTAAAGTACTAGCTATAATTGATTTGATAAACTCAATTTAATATTATTCAGTCAGTCAGTCAATATATCTTTATTCGGCAAATTAATCACCATAAAAGAATACATATGCAATATACATTTCCAATTCTCCATAAAAATTATTAAAATACGAATAAAATACGAATAAAAGAAGAGGTGCACCACAGTCACTAGTTTGCTACCAGCGGATACAGCATCAGACCGTAGGTTCCCCCGAGTGCAATTTCAGTAAACGGGAGCGCGTCATCCACGCACTACCCAAGAATTTTGCCACCCCGCAAATCATGATGGAAGATGAAGAGTCCGTAGAAAGTACACGTAATGCCAGGCTGTGGCACCTCAACCCCAGTTCCCTGCATACAGGTTTCAACCAAAATTTCCGCGCCCCTTTGTAAGCTGGGCAAGCAAAAAATAGATGGGCCACAGTCTCCTTTGGTGCTACACAACCAGGGCATGAACGCAGGGGGGCACCAGAGTTTGACCACCTCACCGTAAAATCATGCACCGGAAGCGTCCCATATCGCAGTTTTAGATATAGCGCTCGATCTAAAGGTTTGGTTATCAGGTCAAGGAAGGGCTCCAATTTTCTCACACATTTAAATAACAAAAATTGGTCCGTGAGTGAGCCCCCATCCGTAACCCTCAGCGCCTTACTCTGTACCCAGTCCCAATATAGTTTTTTGATCACTTCCTTGGGTGGCGGCGATTGTGACTCCCATGCGTCTCTTAGCCCCAGGTTAAGAGCCAGGTCTTTCAATTTATTCAACCATCCTATTTTTTTACCCGTATCCAGTAGAAGAAGATCGTCCAACCCTTCAGCATATTTTGCAAGCTCCTCAGTTCTTCTTAAACGAGTCCAAAAGAGCAGCGGGCGTAACCTTACCAAGTCCTTTAGTGCTCTTCTGCCCAGATCTAGTCTCAGGGGGATCAGTGGGGTGGAAGTAGGAAGAGCCACCACCTTCCTTAGAAAATTGTTTTCCGCTGTCGATAGCTCTGAAACATTTTCAAACCCCCAGATTTCGGAGCCATATAGTGCCGCAGGGAGAATCTGACCCTCATAGATGGCCATAGCCGGGGAGACAGGTTTACTACATGATTCACGGAGCTCCCTCAAAGTCACCCCAGATACTCTTTGGTGACTGAGTAACATTTTTGCCAAATGGTCCTTCCAGGTCATGCGACTGTTTATCCGAACACCAAGATAGTCAAAAGACTCGACCAACTCCAGAGGGACACCATTGAGCAAGAAGTTATTTTTGAATCTTTTAGAGGGGGAGAGTGCCATCAATTTAGTTTTCAAGGTATTGATGGTTAAGCCTCGGATGGTACAGAAGGAGCTAAACCGGTTCAAGAGTTTTTGCAAACCCACTGGGGATTTGGAGATTAATATGGTGTCGTCGGCGAAGAGTAAAGTGGGGATTCTTTCCCCCGCCAGGGATGGGGCATCCGCCTCCTCCCCCTTCAGATGGTCCACCACTCCATTCACGAATAGGGAGAAAAGGGTCGGAGCCATAACACAGCCCTGGCGTACTCCTCTCCTCACAGGGACCCTATCTGTTAACTGTCCCTGGGATCCCCATCTGACCCTCGCGTAATTCCCCTCGTGGAGCTTTACGATTAGGTTCAGGAGTCCACTGGGAAATCCCATCTCTCCTAGGATTTCCCATAATTTTGCACGGGGGACCAGGTCGAAAGCCGTTTTGAGATCTATGAAGGGCATATATAAACTGCCTTTCTTGATGGTAACTGCCTTCCAATAGATAACAAAAAGGCGAAAGACCTGGTCCATCGTGCCTACCTTTCTTCTAAAACCCGCTTGTAGGTGGGAAAGAATACTGGCCTCCTCCATCCAATCTCCTACTCTTGAAATGATGACCCTGCCAACCACTTTCTGAATTATATCTATCAGACTGATAGGTCTGTAGTTCGCAGGGTCATCTCTTGCCCCCTTCTTGAACACGGTTACTACCTCTGCCCCCTTCCAAGAATCTGGCACCTGGTGACCTTTGGTAATCAAATTCATTATTATGGCTATTAATTTGGCCCAAGCTTGTGGCTCCGCTAACAACAGGTCTCCAGGAATCCCATCCTGCCCAGCTGCTTTCTTGGGGGTCAGATGTCTGATCGCCATCACTACCTCTGTGGTCGTAAATGGGAAGACGTCCACCCCTAGGGAATCCCCGTCACCCAAACTATCTGCCTCAGGGCTGGCTGTTTCCTTAATGCCTCCATATAGGGATGAAAAATGATCAAACCATTGCTGACTAGTTATGTGTGCAGCCAATGGTTGCGATTTCCTCTGCCTAGTTCTATTGATCAGCTCCCAAAAAAGGTTCGGGTTCCTACTACTCACAGCATTGGATAGGTCCTGCCAATGCTGTTCCTCCCACTCGCGTTTGGCCAGTGATAATGCTTTTAGATAATCCTTCCTGGCCGCTCTAACCAGCAAAGGATCCCCAGAAATCAGGGCTTTTGTCAGGATTTTTCTTTTGCCCTTACACTGATCTGTATACCAAGGTTTATTAGAAGTGGGGGGTGTAACAGTAGCCCTATTGCTTTTCCCTTTCGAGGTAAAAAATTGACCAACATGATCTATTGTGGCTTTATAAACTGAGTCAAGGGAGGGGTATGGAAGCCTGCTAAACTGGTTTTCACCGACCCAGACCTCCAAGTCAGAAGACAAGCCCTCTACCAGAGATTTAATGGCCCCTAAATCATCCTCCTTAAGTTTAGCCTTATCCCATTTCAATCTGCGATTGTTGTTATATGGGATAACCTCTTTAGATGTTTTTAAGGTGACATTCGCCCTCTTATCTTTAAGGGTACCCCACTTAAACTTACAACACAGGGAATTGTGGTCGCTATCCTGACTTGGGAGGACCTCCATGTCAATAAGGTCTGCCCAAAAACTAACATCCATTAGGATGTAGTCAATTCGGGACGGCCCAGTAAGTCTATTGAAGGTCAGTGCCCCTGCCTGATCGGATATAGTCCTGCCGTTGAGGGCTCTTAACTTGTGGTCCCTAGTCAGTGCATTGATTTGGATTGCCCTAGCTGACCATTTCCTAATGGGGGGCAGGGATAAGGTTGGGATGGACCATTTTGAATCCTCCTCTTCAATACCCAAGGGGTCATCTCCGAGGAGGGGTTCATACGTACAGTTAAAATCACCCCCCACGATGATTTTTGCTGATGTCGGGCAATTAGCTAAGGCGGAGTCCAGAGCTGTTAAAATCAAAGAAGCAGAGTCCCCAGGGGCCCCTCTAGCGTAAACATTGAAAAGGTCGAGCCTACTACCCTCCAACTTTCCTCTACAGGAGAGGTGGAGTATATCATTACACTCCAAGTTGTGGCGTGTGGCCACCCAATCCAGTTCTATTTTAATCCAGACCATGAGGCCCCCCGCTGGTCTACCCTTGCCCTTGCTTACTGCTGGCAAAAAGTGGGTGGTGTACCCCGATTTGTATAACGGTGATAGGCTCCAAGTTTCCTGAAACAGGCAAACATCAAACCTCTCAATGAACGTGTGCCACTCTGGAATTTCTAACTTCCTTTTTAGCCCCGCGATGTTCCAAGAAAGGAGGTTTATTACCCGCCGTCCTTTGGGGCCTATGGTGTATCCCTCCCCGTTCACACCCTCATAATCCACCATGGTCATGCAGCTCCCCCCCTCCGGTGCCAAGGGAATAGGGGTTGCAGGGCAACCAACCATGCTAGTCAGAGGCCTAGCTGACATAGAAGCCTCAGTAATGCTGTTGGTAATAACAGGTTGGGCTGAAAGTGGACTAACTTCCCCTGTATCTATACTACCACAGAGTCGTCGTGGGGCCTCCTCCCCGGGGAGTTCACTTATCTCCCCCCCGGGCTCTGAACTTCAATCGCAGTCTTCCAGCCCAGAGAGCTGAGAAAACCGATTGTAAGTGTCCAGCGGGGTGAAAGGTCTCAGATGATTCATCCGGGAGTCGTGGTTCATCTTGTGTCTATAAGGGACCGTAGACCAGGCAAGGTGCTGGTCAGGCACCAAGGCAAAATGTTGCCCATGCTGGGGGTAATTATTATTATACGGCAAGGTAAGAGAAGGCCTATAGGATTGAAATTTATTTGGATATTTAAAAGGGGTAGCCTCTGACCTGGGATAAAAGTATGTTAAGGCCCGAGGGATAATGCAAGTTTCCCCATTTCCTGATGGCCAGTTTAAAATATAATCAACAGCCCGAGGATCTCTAAAATTGACCACCACTACATCTCCCTCTATATTTTTAGTTCTACTCCCCAGCCAGTTAATCCGTCTAACATGGACTATATCCCCATCTATATTGGGCGCTATCGGCCTGTACGTTCTCAACCAATGAATGATTTTATTCTTAAGGTCAACATATCCCTCCTTCTTATTTTCTGCTAACTGAGGGACCCCAGTCAAGACCACCACAAAGGGCACTGCTTCTGGGGGAATCTCCACTTGTGGGACCTTTTTTTGTGGTATTCTATTATTTCTACCTTCCCCTTGGACGTTCTGATTGTTACTTGTCGGGGCCTTTAAAATTGGTTTATTTGGGGCAACACCCAATTCAATTTGTGGTGTCTTTAATTGTTTTGGAGTCGGGGGATTTTGAGAGGAAAGGTCAACTCTACCCTGGGACTGTGGAGTTTGCTTGGCCGGCTGAGCTGGGGCGGGTGGGTTTTTTTGAACTGAGGTGGGAGGGGGCCTTATTAAGGGTGTAAGATGCGCCACCCCGCTCCTCTGGGTTTTAGTCAGAGTGGCCATGCTAGTTATGGCGGCTTCCAATATGGTCAGTCTGATTTCCACCTTTTTAATTGACTCATTAATAGGTAAAAGGAGAGATCTCAACAAGAACTCCAAATTCCCTATCAATGTGGGGGGAGGTGAAGTAACAGCTGCTGTAGCTCTAGTGTTGCTATCAGGAACCACTGCCTGTATAGCTACTTCAAGTGGACTGTGAACCAATGGTGGTACTACTGCTGGTGTAAAATCCTGTTCCACTGCTGGGGTAATCTCAGTTAAAATGGGGTTTTTTGCCCCTTTACCAAACTCAGTATGCGGGGTTTTGGCTTTACCTGGTGCCACCCTATGTTTCCTCCTTTTTTTACTAGGTGGTGGGCGGTGGATCTGGGCCGCAAGTAAAAGCTTAGGTTTCTGTTTCCTGGGTTTAGATGTGACAGTGACGCGACTTGGACTAGGGGTAGGAGAAACAATTATAATGTTATCCGAAGGCAAACAGGGAGTGGATACAAAATCACGGAACAATAGGGGAACGCCTTCTTGACTAGCGTTATCCTCACTCAAGTCTACAGATCCTCCCTCCCGAGTCAAATCGAGCAGGGAACTATCAGTGAGGGGTCTATGTTTCATGCTCTCAACTGAGCGACGCCGCTCTGCCCTACGCTCTGCTAGAATAGAGTCCTTTTCACCCTCACTCTTCTTCAGAAAATAATTCTCCAATGACCCATTGCGTAATCTACCTTTTTTCCCTGGGGTTTCCTCTTCTGTCGCCATATCCGGCGTGTGGCAAGACACGGGCCACTGAACTACAGGTGTTAAGGGGCTGGCCCAGCCCGGCCTCCTTCGGCCCCGGACGGCCACAGACGGTCCCGCCCTTGTCCCGGGCTTCTCCCGGCACGCTCCCGCTCGCTCCCGTGAGGCGGTTACCCTAGGGCCTATTATGCGCTATGCAACTCTGTGATAGGCTGATAGGCGGGGGCGTGGCCAGCGGGGAGAGCAGCCCAGGTGTTACGAGTTGGGCGCGCAGGGACTCCTGGACACTGGAGTCCCTGCCAGCAAGCTCACAGCCCCGCCGACACACTTGCCTGCCCCGCACTTCCCCCAGCAAGGTTCCAACAAAGTTCCAACCACTCGGCAGCAAACCAGGAGAGTTTCTTCAAGCGCTGCGGGACCCGCGAAGCGGGTCCGGCGAGGCGCTATGCGGCTCCTTGACGACGAGCAGGACACAGCAATCCACAGTCCTCTATAGGGCAGAGGTTGGTTCCACGCACTTCCAAGAGGGTCCCAGTAAGTAGCGGGACAAGTCCGCTTTTACTCCGTTGGCGGGGGGCATGGCCAGCGGGGAGAGCAGCCCAGGTGTTACGAGTTGGGCGCGCAGGGACTCCTGGACACTGGAGTCCCTGCCAGCAAGCTCGCAGCCCCGCCGACACACTTGCCTGCCCCGCACTTCCCCCAGCAAGATTCCAACAAAGTTCCAACCACTCGGCAGCAAACCAGGAGAGTTTCTTCAAGCGCTGCGGGACCCGCGAAGCGGGTCCGGCGAGGCGCTGTGCGGCTCCTTGACGACGAGCAGGACACAGCAATCCACAGTCCTCTATAGGGCAGAGGTTGGTTCCACGCACTTCCAAGAGGGTCCCAGTAAGTAGCGGGACAAGTCCGCTTTTACTCCGTTGGCGGGGGGCGTGGCCAGTGGGGAGAGCAGCCCAGGTGTTACGAGTTGGGCGCGCAGGGACTCCTGGACACTGGAGTCCCTGCCAGCAAGCTCGCAGCCCCGCCGACACACTTGCCTGCCCCGCACTTCCCCCAGCAAAGTTCCAACAAAGTTCCAACCACTCAGCAGCAAACCAGGAGAGTTTCTTCAAGCGCTGCGGGACCCGCGAAGCGGGTCCGGCGAGGCGCTATGCGGCTCCTTGACGACGAGCAGGATACAGCAATCCACAGTCCTCTATAGGGCAGAGGTTGGTTCCACGCACTTCCAAGAGGGTCCCAGTAAGTAGCGGGACAAGTCCGCTTTTACTCCGTTGGCGGGGGGCGTGGCCAGCGGGGAGAGCAGCCCAGGTGTTACGAGTTGGGCGCGCAGGGACTCCTGGACACTGGAGTCCCTGCCAGCAAGCTCGCAGCCCCGCCGACACACTTGCCTGCCCTGCACTTCCCCCAGCAAGGTTCCAACAAAGTTCCAACCACTCGGCAGCAAACCAGGAGAGTTTCTTCAAGCGCTGCGGGACCCGCGAAGCGGGTCCGGCGAGGCGCTATGCGGCTCCTTGACGACGAGCAGGACACAGCAATCCACAGTCCTCTATAGGGCAGAGGTTGGTTCCACGCACTTCCAAGAGGTTTCATTGCATTTACTCTAAACTTGAGGCTAGTATTGAGGTTAGCCCTGTATTACTCATTTATTTCTATAAAATCTCTTTAATAATGATTTAATACAATAATTTGATTTATTTTGTAACTCTTTGTTCGGGTTTTTATCATATTCAAATACATTTCCACCCCATACATCAAGTATTCCATTGAGTTTGCTGTTCCACATATCCTTAAAGTCAGGAGTATACTTGGCTATTATAGTTCCATTGTATTATCACATTACAAGTAAATAAAAGGAGGTGAGTATAGAGAAAGGGAACAATGGGCTACATATGGAGATCGTTTACCTATTTCCATTTTATCTAGTCCCAAAACTTTCAGGTAAGTGGTGAGGTGTGGAGATGATGAAAAATGGGAGAGGAAGGACGGAGAGGAATGGAGCGGAAAAGGATTTTAGATAATCAGTAACTCGGTAACAGACTGAAGAGAATGACAATCAGTATTAGACAATAATCTTCATATGCCTAAAGTTAACTTGATTATCAATACTCATTCGACAAACTATAGACATGCAGGATTATTCATGAATCTTCCAACTTTCTACTTCTTTTTAGTATCTGCTTTCTTGTTCTCTTGTGAGGACTCAAGTTTCGTTCTACTCTTGGTTATTTCTTCACTAAGGGGCACATGCATCATTCATACATTTTGCATTTCTTAATTTGCGAAAATTACCGAATCACAAATTAAGAATTGCAAAATGCTATGCATCATTTTTTTCGGTATTTATTTGTGATTCGGTAAAAATCGAAATTTTTACCGAATCGCAAATAAATACCGAATTCCTATTGCTTTTTCGCAAATCCCATTGATTCCTATGGGCCGAAAGGCCCATAGGAGTCAATGGGAAGGCATTTACGAATTCGCAATTTGTTGATGCATTCCAAGGGTGCGGGGGGGGGGTCCAAAGGACCCCCCTGCACCCCTGAAATGTATTTGAAAGTGCATGTTTCAAACACACATGTCCTAAGGACATGTGTGTCTGTAACATGACAGTGTAAAAAATGCATTTTTTTGCATTTTTAAAGATTTTCGCAAATTAACACGAGGGTCAACCTCGTGTTAATTTGCACTTCCAATTTCAACATTTGCATTTTTTTTTAAATTGATGCATTGCATTTAAGGAATCGCACAAATGCGATTCCTTAAATGCATTCGCATTTTTAAGAAATGCAAAAAAATGCGAATTCTGAAAAAGTGTTTGATGCATCCCAAAAACGTATTTAGGAAGCGCAAACGGCCGAATTTACCGATTCGCACCGTTTGCACTTCCTAAATAGGTTGATGCATGTGCCCCATATGTCCCACAAAATAGTCCCCAAATATATTTCATGCAATTGGAGTTTGTGTTGTCTAGCTTGCATTCGATGGGTGCCTCATTCAATTCTGGAGTGTGCAAGGATTTATTAAGGGTATTCTATATTGATATCCAGTTGTCAGTAAGGCTTGAACAATGCCTAGTGGCATGAATCAAGTGCCTTTCGGTCTGTTGGCACCTCCAGCATTTTGAATCTCTTGGCATCCCAGCTGCAACTAATTTCTGGGAAACCAGTCCCAGTAATGCACAATTATATAGTGATTCAATTTTTATTGGCCTTGTCTTAGTCCAGTGTTTTAAACCTCTAGAAATTGGATCTAGAGTGGGCCTCTTCATTGTATTCATGACTGAGGCATGCTTCAGATGTTTCCACAGGCTAACACTTGTCAGGAAGAGAAAATGTGGTTGGATTCGACATCAGAGAAGGATATGATCATGCTGCAGGCCTAGTCTGGCCTTTGTGCTGGTTGTGCCTTCCTGGGGATGTGTTGCATGTAGTGGTGTTGGATCCGAGGACACTATGGTGACCACTACAAGCTCCATAACAGAGAAAATCCCACAAAAAAAGATGACAGCAAACTGGTCTTTCAGCTCCAGGTCAGGAGTGGATCAGTAGTATAAAAGAACAACAAACAATGTTTGTACACCAAGGGCCATATCACAGATAAAGCACATTTTCCGTGTTTGCGCCGAGTGCCCTGGGGACAGTGCATTCATATGAAAAATGGAGCAGCTGCTTTGAAGCTGCTCCGTGTTTCAGAGAGCAGGCGGGAACGGATGTATGACGTTACAATGCATGCTTTTACCACGCATGCTGTTACAACGCAGGTTTTACTACGCATACCATTACAACGCATAGCGCTTTGGGGTGCTGGATAGTGAATAGTTTAATTTACTATTCCAACTCCAGTCCCCGTGGACACTAGGGAAGGTGTTGGATAGTAAATGAAATCTATTCCCTATCCTAGAGCGCCCCCCAGCGCAATGCGTTGTAATGGTTTTCGTTGTAAAACCTGCGTTGTAATAGCACTGCGTGGTAAAAGTTGCGTTGTAAAGGATGTTTCCCGGCGGGAACCCGTCTGCACTTTGATGGGGGATTAGAGATCCTCTTCCAGGCGGGTGCACTGAGTGACTGCACCTGCTTTCTAGGGGCTGTCTGGGGGGTCCATGGGACCACCTTTCCACCTCCAGAAGGCTGCCATCAGAGGGTCTGCTGACAGTGTGCCACTTTTTAGGAGGCGCACTGTCAGTCCATCTCCTGACAGCTTCTTTGCCTTTTTTGCCCACGTCTATAATATGGTGCAGAGGCAAAGGGATTCCCTCATTTGCATGGTGCTACGCCCTCATGCAAATGAGGGAAAGTCCTCTGATGATAGCACTGGCACTTTCTGTGGCGCAGAGCTATTGGTATTACAGAAGGGGATGCACAAGCATCTGCGGTCCCTTCTGTAATATAAAAGTACACCGGGGGCGTGCAAACCGAGCGCCAATGCCCTTTGCGCCCCAGGGCACTTCCTTAATACGGACCCTGGCAGCTATGTTTTTGGTGGACTCTTTCCACTATTCTGATCCCAGCTCCCCCTGCTTCATTTTTTTGCGTTCTTAAGTGCCTTTTCAGTTCCCACACATGATGAATTCTACTGCTATCTGAATTCCTCTTGAAGTTTTAGATTGATTCTCTGTAATCCTACTCTCATTGGATTGCAGCTTTGGCCCGTTTTTGATGAAGTACACCTGAAGTCAAAGAGTGGTGAGTGTGTGGCTATAGTTTATTGTGCTACATTCTAGTTGACTATTACTACTTCATTGATGGGTTTATCAACATTTAGGAGTACAGAAGCTCCATACATTGACATGCTCCTCCAGTGTTGATCCACATAAGTGATTCAGTGTTTCCCCATTTACTTTCCTTCCTATCACACCTCAACTCATGTCTCTTATCATGAACTGCCTGTGATGTTTCTCCACTGGTCTTGACATTTGGAACTTAACCTAATACCAAAGGGTTAAACCTCTGCCCACCGATGACTAAATTAACAAAACCACATTTCGGCACACATCATGGAGCAGTGAAAACTGCAGTTTGAAAAATGCACTGTGATGGACAGATTCAAGTCTGGGTGATGGAAGGTTCTATTGTGACAGAAAAGTCCCTTGCATGATAATGGAAGTGTGCCAGCAGCAATGATATCAGGATCCAAGTGCTGATTTTTGATCATCGACGAATATGCATCATGCATGTGCACCATGACCTAGGCCTATCTCACAGATTGCAGTCTTGTTAGATCAGGAGGGGCGCCCAAAGCGCTACCCTTGCAGCGCTAAAGGGTTGCTGCCCTCACCAGCTATTAAGTAGCACAAGCACAGTGGTGGCAACATACCATGTTTTTGTAACAAAGATCAGAAGTGTGAACAGGGCTTTTTATCTGTGTCACTGGAGTGGTGCCTGCACGCAGACTCATGTAAAGTACAGTTGCAGTGTTTTTATCTCACCCATCGTGTATATCATGTTACCGTGTAGCACTGTACAGAACATGTGTGTTTGCCTGTGCATGAAGTGATGTATGTGTGCCTTAGTTGTTTAACTCCTCAACAGACTATATCATGTTAGCATGTAGCCCTATGCAAAACATGTGTGTTTGCAGTGTATGCAGTGATGTATGTGTGCCTGTGAATGGTACAATGCATTGAGGACTTAGGGTTCCATATTGGAAGCCTAGGTCCTTGAGAAAGCATGTGGAGGTTGAGAAGCCCCCAGACAGATGTGTGGATTGCCAAATTCATGAGAGCTGGGTCACACTGGAGGAAGGCACAGCGAGGCTCTCCTGCACACTTTAAAAGGGCTGATTGATTCTGAAAAGGTCACTAGTCAGTGGAACCTGGGCGCATCTCAGAAAGGAGAAGGGGCTGATAATTGAATTTTAAAGAGTAGAGCTGGGGATCTTTGTAACTTGTTTAGGTCATTTACCAGGGAGTCTGACATGCAGGTGTGATCCATGAGTAAATCCCATGGCTTGTGTGGAGGGGCTATCTGGGTTGCAGTTGCTCCTATAGTGACAGGCTTCTTCCTGATCAAAGGGCAGGGCAGAAAAGTGGGCAATCCTGCAACAGGTACTTCAAATCATGAGACATTTAGAGCCTGATTTAGAGTTTGGTGGACAGGTTACTACATCACAAACGTGACAGATATCCCATCCACAACATTACCAGTGCCAGTGGGTATAATGCACTTGCAATACAGTGGACGGGATATCCATCATGTTTGTGACAGAGTAACCCATCTGTCAAACTCTATATCAGGCCCTAAATTACATCTGTGTCTGGAAGTAGATTTACATAAAGGGGAGCTTGAATCTCCCAAATTGTCACCCATCAAGCAGTCAGCCGTGGCTGTACCTCGACATGGAGAAGCTCAGCAAGACTTATGCCTTGTGTAACCAGTACTGGGGATGAAGGTCTACTGGTCTCAATGCTGGGTGAAGGAACATCACCCAGAGAAATCAAGACCACCTGCCCTGGATCCTGGAGCAGCAGCATCTGCCTTCCTGTTGAGACCAGGAAAGCCTGCGAGGAGGAGGAGTGTACCTGGAGAGATGAGGTCCAGTGGGGGATCCTGGAAAGTTGATTCCTGAAGCCCTGTGTAAGATAATTGTGACTGTACCAATCGGACCATCTGCCAGTGTTCTCCCCCAATTCAGCGACCCGGTATGCCAGTGGGGGCCACCGTGAAGATGTTATTGCATCTGCTCTGATCGGGCCATCTACCTGTGTGATGATCATAGTGGGGGAACCCCATATTCCAAAGGTGGCTGATGTGAAGATATATTCACTACTGCTCTGATCGAATTGTCCATCCATGTAATAATCCTAGCCAGCGACCCCATATTCCAGAAAGGGTTGCCATGAAGATATAACTGATCAGCACATGAGATGGCCTGTGTGGTGCAGCAACAAAGTCAGCAACCTAGTAGGGCAGAGGGGGTTGCCATGATGAAATACCTGTTACCTCCCTCATCAAGCCATCCGTCTGTCTGCTGATCAAAGTTTGCAACCTCGTATGCCAGAGAGGGCCGCTGTGCAGAGATCATTTCAGCTGCACTGATCAGGTCATCTTCCCATGTGCTGATCAAAGTCAGCAACCCCCTTTACCAAAGGGGACCACCAAGAAGGTATTTGAAGCCACAGATTGGGCCATTCATCTGTGTGCTGGCCAAAGGCACTGATCCCATAAGCCAGAAGGGGCCACCGTAAAGTTATTTGCTGCCACACTAATCTGGCTGTACATCCGTTTGCATCCCAATCGTCAGCGACCCCATATACCAAAGGGGGCCACTGTGAAGAGCAAGCTATGTTGTCCTGATGCACTGTTTGCTGAGAGGAAGAGCTGTTGTTGTGTACAGCATGTGACCATGAAGAGCAGCTGGTTCTGACCCTTGTAGCCAGAGCCCCGATTGAAGCATTGGAAACTGAGTGACTGCCACTGTCCTGCGATCGGGATGACAGGAATTTACAGCATCATCTGAGGCTTTTTGACGACGACCAGCCACCTTTCCTTATAAGATGAGATACCGCTGGCAACCACTCCACTCCACTATGACTCTGGAGTGGTGAACACTCCTAGGGTCTTCCATATTGGAGAGGGTTCATGTAAGATTGATTTTTCGGGCTGGAAAGCTCAGTGGTAACTTGCTCTTCCTCATAGCTTTACAGTGCTAGAACACTTTCACTTCTAGAAAGCAATATTGGAAATAGTATAGTCATAGTGGAAATTCTAAAGCTTGTAGCAGGGCCTACCCTGAATGTTACCCTATCGTAAATGGGGAATAACCACTGCCAGTAGATAAGGAAGTGGGACTCAGCAACCTTCTCAGACAATGCAAGAGTGTCCCTTAGGAGGGCTGTGTACATTGACTCTCCTGACTCGCTCAGAAGAGGCCGCTCCCCCACGCTCCCAAGGCTCGGTGATCTGAGATACCTGAGCGCTCTGAAGCAGGTTTGCGGTATCGTAGCGCCTGCCAGCTGACTCTGACCACCGCATCTGCGCTCTGCTCGCTCTGCTGCCTCTCATTGCGCTATTTCACCCCCGCATTGCTGCCTCAGCCTGCTCTGTGCAATTTGCATATGTAGCGCTGCTTATTTCAATCTGCGCATTGTCCTGTTATCATTGTTTTATTTCCAAGTATTTCTGCTCGATTGTGCCTCTGATTGTGCCCCAGTCTCGCCCAGTTTCGCTTTCGAACTGGTGCAGCCATTTTGTTGTTTGTTGTGTTTCTCAGCCCGTAGCTCCACCCCGCTCCCGCCTCCCAGCTGACCCTCCCTCGCCCCTCCCCCTCCACTATCCACATATGACAGATGCTTCTGCGCGCAGCGGTCACGCGCAGCGGTCGCGCGCAGCGGTCGCGCCCTATGCACGCCGAAGGTGCGCCAGAGGTAAGCCCGTCTACGCCCGTCCGCGCCTGGACCGTGCCCAGCGCCAGACCCCCTGGCCCCCGCTATACCCATCCCACCCGCATTAGTTACGACGCCGCAACCCTCTCTGCACTCAACCCCGGCCGACTCTCAAACTGCTACCAAGCCGCCCCTAGACACACCCATGGACCCTTCACCTGCCACTCCTGCAAGTTCGACTGCATCAGGACCCACACCAAATCCACTAACTCAAAACAGAGCTCCGACAACAAACACCTGAAATGCATCCTGCTCAACACCCGCTCAGTCCACAGACACTCCATTGAACTGTGGAACCTACTCGACACCACATCGCCGGACATCGCCTTCCTTACAGAAACATGGATGAACGCCTCATCAGCGCCCGACATCGCCATAGCCATCCCGGACGGCTACAAGATCATTCGAAAGGACCGCATCAACCATACGGGAGGAGGCATAGCCATCGTCCATAGGAACACCATCCGCATCACAACCAGCTCTGACGTTAACCTCACTTCTGCCGAACACCTTCACTTCCAGATCCACACCGACCCCAAGACCACACTCAGAGGCACCCTCATCTACAGACCTCCAGGACCCCGCACACAATTCAGCGAAGACATCACTGACTTCATCAGCCCACATGCACTCCCCTCTGAGAACTACATACTACTGGGAGACCTCAACTTCCATCTGGAAAAGATTAACGACTACAACACCACCTCCCTTCTAGACAACCTGGCCAATCTCGGACTCAAACAACTTGTTGACACCCCCACCCACCTTGCCGGACACACGCTCGACCCAATCTTCACCTCCAGCAAACACATCTCCTTCGACCACACCACAGCTCTCCATTGGACGGACCACAGCTGCGTACACTTTAACTACAAAAAGACCACGACCCACAACCCCCCACAACCTATTCCCCGAAGAAATTGGAACAAAATCACCACCGCCCAGCTCTCCTCTTCGCTTCATCTAAACCCTCCTGCCAAATCATCAGACCCAAACCAAGCAGCCACCAACCTCACACAATGGATCACCCTCAGCGCCGACGAACTAGCACCCTTGAAAAACCATCAAATCAAGCAAGGCAACAAAAAAGCCCCCTGGTTCAACGATGACCTTAAGAAATCCAAGAAGCTATGCCGCACCCTTGAGAAATCCTGGAGAAAAAGCCCAACCAATGACAACCTAGCCATCTTCAAGAACGCAATCCGCAAACACCACCAACTGATCCGATCCACCAAGAAATCAGCACTCAAAGAACGCCCAAAACAGCAAGGAACTTTTCATCATCGTAAAAGATTTTACCAACCCTAACGCCGGCACCAATGACATCACTCCCTCCCAAGAACTCTGCGACTCATTATCCTCATTCTTCCACAACAAAATTGCCGACATACATAACATCTTTGAAAACCAATCAACTCCTCCCACCCTCGAACCAAAACCGCCCTCTATCATCCTTTGTGACTGGAACCCAATCACTACTGAAGATACCATCCGCCTGATGAACTCCATCCATTCAGGATCGTCAACCGACCCATGCCCCCACCACATCTTCAACAAAGCAGACTCCATCATCGCACCCCATCTCCGTGATGTCATCAACTGCTCCTTCAACTCCGCTACCTTCCCGGAAATCTGGAAACATGCCGAACTCAGCGCCCTTCTGAAGAAACCCACAGCGGACCCCTCTGAACTTAGGAACTACCGCCCCATCTTGCTCCTCCCATTCCCTGCCAAAGTCATCGAGAAAGCCGTCAACAATCATCTCGACGCCTTCCTTGAATGCAACAAATCCCTCGACCCCTCACAGTCCGGCTTCCGAGCCAAACACAGCACCGAAACCGCCCTCATCGCAGCTACAGAGGACATCCGAACGCTTCTGGACAACGGAGAAACAGTTGCCCTCATCCTACTTGACCACTCCGCCGCCTTTGACACTGTCTGTCATAACACCCTTATTCAACGCCTCAGCAACATCGGAATACAAGGAAAAGCCTTGGACTGGATCATCTCATTCCTCGCCGGAAGAACCCAGAGAGTCCGCCTCCCCCCATTCAAATCAAAGGCCACTGAAGTCTTCTGCGGCGTACCACAAGGATCATCACTTAGCCCCACCCTCTTCAACGTTTACATGAGTCCCCTCGCATCCATCGCGCGACAACACAACCTCAACATCATCTCCTATGCAGACGACACCCAGCTGATCCTCTCCCTCACCAAAGACCCAAACACCACCAAAACCAATCTACACGAAGGAATGAAAGAAGTAGCTGAATGGATGAAGAACAGTCGTTTAAAACTGAACTCGGACAAAACGGAAGTCCTCATCTTAGGATCATCCCCCTCTGCCTGGGACGACTCATGGTGGCCACCGGCCCTGGGTACAGCACCCACTCCTACAGATCACGCACGTAACCTGGGCTTTATCCTCGACTCCTCCCTCTCGATGGACAGGCAAGTCAATGCCGTCTCATCTTCATGCTTCAACATCCTACGCATGCTCAAAAAAATCTTCCGCTAGATCCCCACCGAAACAAGAAAGACGGTCACCCACACACTGGTCACAAGCCGACTGGATTACGGTAACACCCTTTACGCCGGAACCACAGCCAAACTACAGAAAAAACTCCAACGCATCCAAAACGCCTCCGCCAGTCTCATACTGGACATCCTCCGTCAAGCTCACATCTCCAACCACCTGAAAGACCTCCACTGGCTCCCCATCAACAAGAGAATAACGTTCCGTCTCCTCACCCACGCGCACAAGGCCCTCTACGACCTAGGACCCAAATGCCTCAACACACGATTATCCTTCTACACCCCCACCCGCCAATTACGATCATCCAACCAAGCCCTCGCCTCAATTCCGCGCATCCATAGATCCACCATGGGGGGAAGATCCTTCTCCTACTTAGCAGCCAGAACCTGGAATTCTCTCCCCACCCACCTCCGCCTTACACAGAACCACCTCTCCTTCAGAAAGCAGCTTAAAACCTGGTTATTCGATAAATAAGCACCCACCCCCCCCTCAAGAGCCTTGAGACCCTCTGGGTGAGTAGTGCGCTATATAAATCACCGAACTTGAACTTGAACTTGAACATTGACTGTGAATGTCATATTTCACTTTGTGTTTGTATATAAATATTATTTTTGTCATAAAGGTGAGTATCTGACTTGACATTCATTTATTGGGGTTGTTGAGCCTGGGTTCACTTTGCACCCACTTCCCTTATGAAGCCTTGGACTGCCCAACCCACACTACCACTGAGAGTCAAGTGCTGAAGGGTTATTGGCCCAGTTGCTCAGGACACATAGTAGGTTGGGCCCTTGGTCATCAAGAGTAAAAGGCCTCAACCACCATTATGTGGCCCAGTAGGTCCAGTTTATCCTCTGAAAGGGATTCTGACAGCACCTGACTATAAGTCGTGTGTCTCTAGATGCTTAAGCACCTTCATCATTTGATGCATAAGTGTTCCCTGTGTCATAACCTATAAACAATGCTTGGAGATAGCAAAAGAGTTGCTTCTTTTCACTTGATCCTACTACATGGGAGACATCTGATACCCACTCTGAAAGCAAAATGTTTAATGTAAAAAATCATATTTGATACAGGTAACAACCTGTCACAAGCTACCACTTTCAGAACAATTGAATAACTAGTAAACATTACTAAATACATGTATCATTTTCCTCCTGTTGTAAGTCAATTCAGTGGTAGATGTTGCTAATGCCTGGCATCACTACAGCAAGAATATCTTCCTTTTTCTCACCTCAGTTTATCCAGTTAAGCTTGTATACAGACAATTCTCTATGTCTAAATTGAATCTCTTGAAAATTCATTAGAATACTTCCTCACAGAATAACATTGCACCAGCATCCCACTAAACAGTTGCTTAGAAAACAAAAAGAAAAAGCAGTCATTTTCCAACTATTTTAAAAGGTACTAAAGAACACATAAAAACCTTTCTGGTCATTCCACCTAGGGCAATACAAGAATGTACAGATCCCTGCCTTAAAACTTCAACATTCAGATTACAATTCTGTAGTCTAAAATTCAAAACGTGCGCAATCACAACATAAAGGCTTACGGCCTGATATAGATCTCCGTGGGCGGGTTACTCTGTTGGTGATGGATATCCCATCCGCCAAAATATAAATCTCACTATATCCTATGGGATCTATATTTCGGCGGATGGGATATCCATCACCGTTGTGACGGAGTAAGCCACCCGCCAAGATCTAAATCAGGCCCACAGGGAAATACAGATCCAAGCACACGCAGAGCAAAAATAAACTCACCGCCCACTGAGAAAACTTAATTCTGACACCCACCTTAATCCAATGAAAGGTAATATCACACAAATCACCTTCTTTATAGTGCACAGCTCCTAGCTAAGTAAAGACTCTTCACTCAAACCTATCCATCTGTCTGTAGATCATCGGTTCTCTGGCATCAATCCTAAGCAGTGAGAAGCTCATAGTCTCACCCAATAAGAAGATTTCCTTGTTCACCATAATTATCTATAATAAAAGAAAAATAAATATTCAGGCAAATCAGTTCAGCCTCCAGACCTTCACCTGGAACTAAGCAAAAAGCAATCAGATGTGACCAATCCTCTTCCACTTATTTTAAAAGTCTTCCAATAGCGCTTGTCCCAAGTAGTCCCCCCACTTCCACACAGCTCTCATCCACTCCCACTCCTGTGCTTTTCATCTCACTCTTGACCCAGTCCCTCTGCTGATGATTACATACTCCACTGATTCCTTCCAATTCCCTTTTAGGTCTCTTCATCAATAGTAGGTCTGCAGTCATAGACACCTGTGATATTCATGACCTCATCCAGGATGACGGTCTCTGCCTCCTGGCCATCGAGAAGACTTGGTTCAATAGTTTCTCAGTGCCAGATATAACTAACCCCTTTCCCTAAAATACCACTGACTTAACAAAAGCAGAGGCCAGGATACGGGGGTAGTCCTGATCCCTCTCAATTCACTCTCACTCACTGAGAATTTAGGTTCATCCTATCACTCTTTAGAGTATCTTTGATCCATGGTCACACGCCCAACTGCTTGTCTATGCTATCATTTACCATACAGCCAAATAAAACTTGGAGTCCTTCCATTTAGATCTTCTTGGCTTTGCCCACCACATTCTAACCATCTGTGACCGAGCTATAATTCTTGGTGATCCAAACATCTAGGAAGATTACCCATCTGTTACTGATAGCCAAAACCAATATTGATGACATGGATTCCCTAAATTCTACTTATTTGGTCTATGTATTTGTTCTATGACCCCGCTGAAGGGGGACGCCATTGCCTTGGCCTACTCTTCTCCCTCATCCCCAAACTCCAGCTTCAAGATTACCAACTGGTCTCTTAGGCCAACAATAACCTAATCAGATTCTAGATTGTTAGTGACAAGACAAACAGTTTATGAATCGTCATTATGAAGACCATTTTATTTTATTGAGGAACCTGGATAAAATACAGCCTCATGACTTCAACCAGCTCTTCCTTGAAATTCCAAATCCTCTTCTGGAATCCCCTACTAACGTTTTGTATCATCTGCAGATCACACTAAGGTTCAGGATAATCTGGCTCTGGTCTTATCTCACAACCAATTCCCCTTGAAGTTTCGTAAATGGTATGATGATAACCTTCACAAACTGAAATGCCAAGGCAGTGTGCTGGAAAGACATTTAATTTAATTTAATTTAATTGCGGGTTTATATAGCGCTAGGAATCGACTCCCGGAGGAGTATCTCCACGCTTCGACCGCTGGGGAACCCGTCCTGGCTCACCCTGAGAGATGGTCCCTGATGGGTATCTCTAAGGTGCGACCAAGCATCCCCGGCGGTCTGGGGGGCCGTTGTGAAGATGAGGCAAGCTGATGCCCAGAGTTGCCGAGTGTGGTTTCTGACTAGAGTAGGCACCGAGGCGAGAATTATCGAGTCCGCTGACCCTGGTCCACGACCCTGCCGCGTCGGGAATCGAACCCTGGTCCAGGGCCGTTCTCTGCTTACGGGTCTGCCGCCTCTAACCAGTGAGCCACACTTCTCCACCAGTGAGCCACACTTCTCCACATTGAAATAAAAATAAACACCCCTCATATCATGGCCTGCCAGGCACACTCCAGAGGCGACAAGTCAGCTTGTACAAGAGCAAAGAGGGAGTACTTGCAAAACGACACTGAAAATTCATCAACCGCAAACAAAGGTCTGTTCAGCATCTGAAAGGACATGAGGGCCATATTTACAATGAAAGTGACTCAGTGCGTGCTGCAAACCATTTGGCTGTGCCACACTGAGTCACTTTCAAAGCACAGGAATGTGACATATTTACAACAATATGTCATATCCCTGTGCTTTCCCCTGTGCTGGTGCACAATTGGCTGCCATGCGCCGGTGACGGCACCCTGGTACCATGGTGCAAGGATGCCTGCATCGTGTGGAGATTGAATCAATTGAGGTGATTTCCTCTTTCCATGCATGCTGTAGAATGCAGCATGCATTGAAAGAGAAAAAAAACGAGGAGAAATGTTGCTCCTCGCTACGCCATCTCTGGGGTGGCGTAGCATTCTGACGCATTTCCAGGTTTACGATTTCTAGTAAATCTGGAAATGTGTCAGAATACTTGGGTGCTGCGTGGGAACACACACAGCAACACCCATGTCACACCACTTACGCGCAAAGTGTTGCCCGAGAAGGGGCGATATTTACAAGCACATGTAAAGCCACGCAGGGTGGCTTTACATGTCCTTGTAAATATCGGGCAGCAGGTTGCACAACCAGTGCGTTACGCAACGTGACATACTGGGGGCTCAAGAGGCTTGTAATTAAGCCCCATGGTGTTTTCCAGTGACTCATTTAGCATACCAACCCCCTCCACAGACCATCGTGATAAATGACTATCATACTTTATCAATAAAAAGACACACCAATGGCTTGCTTCTCCACGACCATCACTCTGATTTCCGAGTCTGGCACTCATTCTGCATCACAAGCCTGATGATCTCCTTTCTGCAGGTTAGCAGCAGACCCTGGACATGGCCTCAGCAATATGCGGATTTCTGTCAGGAAACCTACGCCTCCTCCTTCAATACCAAAAACCTCAACCTGGCATCACACCTCTACGCCTGATCTTCACCAGCTTAGAAACGTCCTAGCTCAGCGGAGTCGTCCCTCATGCAATATTCACCCAAAAGAAACTCACAGCTAAATCAAATTTCCAACTACACTTCCACTTTGTGTGGCAAATGTGCTTGAGACAGGTGTTACCCACATTCTGAGTGATTTTCAAGGTTTCAGATCTCTTCAGTGCACAGACACCATTCATCTAAATATCAGATAAGAACTACTTATCTCCTTCGGCCATGGCCAGCCATGTGCACTGACCCTGTTCTAATTCCTCCGATTTATTCAGTGCTATTGATCTCCGTTGTCATGACTTACTTCATCAATACAAAATCTCTGCCATCAAGTCAAAGGAGGCCCATTCCTGTCTAAATTAGTCACATGAGATGTCGTGTTCACCGCACCTTTCTCTCTTCCTGACCTCCTTCAAGGCAGGATGAAAACCAGAGCATGTGTAGTATAACATAACATTCACACAAGTGCTATTCACCTGATCGATTGTTATGTCTCAGGTGCCATACATGTGGCAAGGGGGTTGCTGGGGTAAACATCACTTACAACGAAACTTTTACAACGCACTACCATTACAACGCGGTCATTACAACGCAAACTATTGCAACGCATTGCGCTGGGGGGGCGCTCTAGGATAGGGAATAGGTTAATTTACTATCCAATAACCTTCCCTAGTGTCCACGGGGACTGGAGTTGGAATAGTAAATTAAACTATTCACTATCCAACACCCAAAAGCGCTATGCGTTGTAATGGTATGCGATGTAAAAACCGCGTTGTAAAGGCAAGCGTTGTAATAGCCTGCGTTGTAACGTCATACATCCGGTTGCTGGTTATTGGGCATATACACTCGAGGACAGTGATAACTGTTATGGTCCCCGTGACATAAGCGCGTTGTTATAAATGGAGGTGCTATGCATGTGGAAGGTCAATGCGGTGTCAAGTAACTCGCAAAGTGTGTCTGTGTGGCCTGTGTTGTTCTTTCTGCGGTGTGCCCAATTGCACCTTAAATGCAGCAATAAGTCATATGACATTCTCTCGGCCTGACATTTTTTGTGTTAAAGTATATCCCGCATAATAGGAAAGCATTCTATAAAAAAAAGGAATTGCTTTTTTTGCCTTGATAGTGGCAGATTATCCAATTAATATAGTGCCTTCGAACCGAAAATAGAGCGTTGGAAACAGAACCAAGCTGTTATAATGTTGCTGACCAGACCACCTACTCTGTAAGCTCTGCTGCGTAGTGTTGGACAGACGCTGACCGTTCGTTAAGAACGCACCAGATCCCTGTCGCGTGACTTCGGGAAAGCCGCAGGGCTCTTTTGTTGAACTTCATCCCCCTTTTCCTGGTTTTGTTTTTGTAGACTGCTCAAACTTGCGCCGCCATTTGTCTGCGAGTGGAGTGATTTAGTATACGTTCGTGACTTCCTCGCACGTGAAGGTTCTCCCCGGAGGGCGCGCAGTTGTACTTTTCCCTCATGCTCTTTTATGGGCAGTGTTAGTGAAAATCCGAGGATTTCAGCAGGCCCGACTCTTTCCGTGAGGCGCGGGAACAACATCTTCTCGTGATTATGCCTAAGAAATCATTTCTATGGACAGCTCACCTTTGACAATATGATGTAGTGCTTGGGATAACCCGCGCCTCATCCACTGGAGGGAAACACACACACGAGCACAGAGCTCCATCAGGGACCAGAGCAGCTGCAAAGCCTCATTTGTAAATGCTGAGCTGTGAGGTAAAGGTTAACATTTCGGAATTGAATTAAACTCTTAAAGAAGCTTTGCTCTGTTAATGTAAACAATGTTTTATGTGCTAGGTGAGGCAGACTTTTAAATGGCCTTGCCTGAAAAATGTTTACGTTAGAATAGCTATATGAAGCTGCCATTTTTTCCAACTGTGGATAAATAAACCCAGGGTTAACTACTGGTTTGTGTATTTAAAGTTGTGTTTTATAAAACTTTCTGATAACAGAGCATTGATGTTGGCAGTATTTTTATTGGCAAAGAGTGAAGGGACTGGAAACTCTAGCAACACTCTTTGCTTATAGTCAAAGCCAATTCAATTATGCGGCAATTGGGACTACATGAGGGTGCAGGTTTACATAATACGGTAAGGAAAGGCAAATTGTGTGGCATAATGTGGCACATTCTATGGAAGTATGATTTCACAACTTTGGGGCTGATGAGGATGGCGGTCGGACTTTTGTCCGACCACCATCCTATCGGAGGTCATTTGCCGGAGATCTGGACACGTTACCCACACGCCACATTGGGACCACGCAAGGTCGAGGCCCACCTGTATTTTCCTTCAGATAATTAATTATTGACTCCAAAGGCAACAACTGACATTTCTCACCATATATGGATCACACTGGAACCCTTTTATGACCTACGATGAACTGAAGTAGTAAATTTAAACAGTCCTCAGACCCTCTGCCTTTAAATGTACTCCCTGCCACTATGTTTTACAAGACAAACTGTTCTTGTTTTTCCAAACGCCTCTTGTCTCTTGTTTCTTCAAAGTATTTCATGTTCAAGCAACAAACCTATCCCCCAGGCAACACACATGACTCTTTATTAACAGCCTCACGTACCACATAGCTCTATGTAATCTGCACCTCAGACCCCTCTTGCACCACTGGTAATTCTTTTTCCTTACAAGATAGTAAACCTCTAGTCTTATTTGTAAACATTCTGCCCTGCTTCACCTCTCTGTTCATCTGCTCATGCTACTCTGGAATTGGGGAGGATGGCTCATGTACCAAGCGTTTTTCTTTTTTTTAAAAATGTATTTTTATTGCTTTTACATAGAATACAATCACAAACACTCTTACAGGGTTTGCCCAGCCTATCACTCGACGCCTGTAGCAGGGGTGCATCCTTGCTCCTTTTTTATTCATCATTTATATTAATGGTTTAGAGAAGGTGTTCCTGAGAAAACAATGTGATCCCCCTCACGTCGACATCCAGCCACTAGTAGTTCTGCTATATGCAGTTGGGATCACTGACACAACATCGACAGACAAAATATCGAGAGGACAAAATATAGAAGTAAAAATATCGACTGCAAAAATATCGACTTCCTATCTACAAACAGGTAAGTACAAAAATATCGACTCCAAAATATCGAGTGTAAAAAATATAGACTGTCAAAATATCGATTTTTTTAAATGTCTTAAAAGTACATTAAAAGTAATATAATAATACATAAAATTAATTTAAACGTATTTAAAATACTTAAATAAACGTAAAATTGAGAAATAATTAATGTAACTAAAAAATATATATATTTTAAATACATATATATATATATATATCTATATATATATATAGGTATATATATATACATATTATTTACAAAACATATACAATATTTTTCCCATAGGATAGCGAAAGGGTTAAAATCACTACTCCCACTCCAGTGAGTGCAACAGTAGGGAAAGCGTTGGATAGCGTAGGGGTAAAAATTACTATTCCCACTCCAGCGAGTGCAACAGTAGGGAAAGCGTTGGATAGCGTGGGGGTAAAAATTACTATTCCCACTCCGGCGAGTGCAACAGTAGAGAAAGCGTTGGATAGTGTAGGGGTTTAAATTACTATTCCCACTCCAGAGAGTGCAACAGTAGGGAAAGCGTTGGATAGCATAGGGGTAAATTTTAATATCCCCACTCTAGTGAAAGTAAATTAATATAAATCACATAATTATAACTTAAACAATTAATACATTTTAATTACCACTTAATAATTAATTAATTACCAATTAAAAATTAATTAACAAATTATTTAAAATAAATACCAATTAATTAATTATCATGTTTAATTAATTATATTAAATTACTTCCCACCCTGTTCCCCTATAAACCCACAACCCGCTACTTAAAATAAAATAATATTATTCACATAATTATCAATTAATCAAATAATAAAATTTAATTATCAATTAACAATTAATTAATTACCAATTAAAAATTAATTGACAATTTATTCAAAATAAATACCAATTAATTAATTAACATATTTAATTAATTATAATTAAATTACTTCCCACCCTATTCCCCTATAAACCCACAACCCGCTACAGAAAATAAATTACTAAAATTAAAATATTTAACAATTAATCAATTAAAATTAATTACCATTTACATTTTAATTAATTACCAATTAATAATTAATTAACAATTAATTCAAAATAAATACCAAATAATTAATTAACATATTTAATTAATTATAATTAAATTACTTCCCACCCTATTCCCCTATAAACCCACAACCCGCTACAGAAAATAAATTACTAAAATTAAAATATTTAACAATTAATCAATTAAAATTAATTACCAATTACATTTTAATTAATTAACAATTAATAATTCATTAACAATTAATTCAAAATAAATACCAATTAATTATAATTAAATTACTTCCCACCCTATTCCCCTATAAATCCACAACCCGCTACAGAATTATATTACACAAAAAATAAAAATTAATATTAACTTACCCAAATTCGATATTTTTGTTGTCTATATTATGTCTAGTCGATATTATGTCCATTCTATATTTTTGATTCGATATTATGTCCATTCTATTCGATATTAAAATTTTCTAGTCGATATTTTGGTAGTCTATATTATGTCTAGTCGATATTATGTCCATTCTATATTTTTTACTCGATAATATGTCTAGTCGAAATAAAAAACTCGATATTTTGACTCTACACCATGCAGATGATGCTGTTCTTATGTCAAGGACTAGGGCTCCAACTGCTTCTTGACTCCTTTTCTGACTTTATAGGTTGTTTGGGCCTCTCGGTAAAAATTGGAAATCTTTTGTCTTGGTCACTGGTGCCAAACCTGCTAAGCGAAAGCCCTTTTTTGTAACAAAATAAAGCTTTCCCAAGAACATACTTTTAATTATCTGAATATTCTCCTTGATGACAAGAGCTCCTGGGGCCCTTTCTGTTTTTCAAAAAGACTTATGTTAGCCAGATTATGAGGGTCGGTCTTGGACTTCAGTGCAAGGGTTGGCAGAAAACCAATAAAAGCTATAAGTCACGTTTATAAAGTCAAGTATTTTTTAGTTATATGTTATGACCGTGATATCTGGGAGTATCAGGACTGAAGTACCATCCAGCTGGAAGAAAATAAATTTGACAGGCGGTTGTGGGCCATCACGCAAAGCTCCTGAACATTTGTAGTTCATGTGGAACTTGGTCTTAAATAAATCTCAGAGACACTTAATGTAAGGCCACTGCTACATTGGATTTCAATTTGGCATAAGAGCGAGTCAACCCTGAATATGTTGATAATCATGGATTGTCTCTCTTTGGATAACATGAGAGGGATTTCCTGGTTGAGATATATCAAGTCCGAACTTACAGCTTTAGGTTGCCCTCGTTTATTTTTGTCTCCTGAAGGAAGTGTTAAGGCTGATTACTTGTGGGTAAAAGAGACCTCTTTATCACATCTCTCTGTAGATAGGGAACGGTTTTAAATACAGAAACCTGTTGTTCGGGTCTATTGTCAGATTAAAACTGTGCATTTTACTGACATATATCTGACTCGGGTTAATATTGTATATCATGGTCAGCTCATACCCAGGCTAAGAATGAATCTTTTTTGCCCTTATTCAGTATTGCTAAAGGTTGGGTCGCCCATGGTACCCTTGGTCCATGCGAGAATGATAAGATTTCGGCACAGACCATTACATGCCTTTTATACCTTTCCCAGGAAAACAATTTTGATACCTGAAAGGAAGCACATCACACGGGCCAATACAGGTAGGAGATGCTTTATTCCATCCAGCCACAGCGACTCCCCGGCAGCAACGGCCGAGGACAGAATCACAACCAGTGTTCCACGCAGGGAACATTCTTAAGCACAATGCCGTGACAGGCAAGAGAAAAACCCAACACACCTCCCTTTCTACATAAAGAAAACAAAAGAGAAAAAGATAGGAAGAGAAAAAATAGAAACCAAAAGAGAGATAAAAACAGAAGCAAAGAGATGAAAGACAGGGAAAAAAATCATTCCCCACCACGTAAAACCAGCATTGCTTCACCCCATCATCTAGTACTGAAATTTAGCAGGAACAGATCTGACTCTTGAAGAAGTTTCCCTCTGTGGGTAAGAGACAGAAACAGTTGAACGCACAACACCATCCACCTTAGGAGAAGCAGGGGAAACACCAACCCCTAACCGCTTGCTGACACTCTCAACCATAAAACTAGGCACAACAGAAACCATACACTTGTTCCAAACCCTTCCATCCTCCAAAACCACAACACAATCCTTCACTGCAGACACCTTTTTGGGAGAAGAAAACCGCGACTCCCCCTTACGGAGAAACCCGGGTTTCTTTATCCTTACCCAGTCACCAACCTTCACCTTGGAAGGAGACAAAACATCCGATCTAGTATTATACTTTTTCGTGACCGAAGCCCTGACATCAGCAACGCCAGCTAAACATGCGGCGTCCACAACTTTCCTTGACATCCATTCTTTGTTTAACTTGGTACCAGCAACCCTACCACACAACAAAGTAAAAGGAGCAACACCAGTTGAAGCATGCGGAGTGGTCCTCACAGCCCATAACATGTCACTAACCGCTTGACGCCAATGCAAACCATTCACCAAGGCTAGTTGAAGGTGCTCCTTGACTACACTGTTGAAACGCTCAACCAAACTGTTGCTGCGAGGACGATAGAGCGACGTGCAAATATGTTTAATACCAACCTCCTTGAAAAATGAAGTAATCTCAGCAGAAACCCACTGCGTACCATTATCTGAAACTATCTCCTCAGGAAAACCCTCCCAGGAGAAAATGTCACGTAAAAATGTAATCACCCCAGAAGAACTGATAGAATCAACAAACCTAACCTCGGGCCACTTGGTCATGTAGTCAACCAACACTAAAATAAACTTAGGAGATGAGCCAACGAGACCATAGGGTCCAGCAATGTCCAAAGCTAGCTTGGACCAAGCAACATTCTTCACAATGATAGGTTCAACAGGTAAAGGATGGGTAACCTGAGACTTATCGCTAATAATACATTCACAACATTCGCAAACAAAATGTTCAACATCCTTGTCCACACACGGCCACCAAAAATCCTGCCTCACTCTACGTTTCATGGCACGAATACCAGGATGACCTTCATGAGCGAGCCAAAGAATTTTACCACGGATCAAAAAAGGAACAACTAACAAACCACCTCTTCTCAATATACCATCCACAAGGGATAATTCATCCTTAATTCTCATGTAAGGAACAACTGCAGGAGGACAATCTTTCTCACACGGCCAAGGCTTGCAGAGAAGGTCAATAACAACCTGCATATCGGCATCTGAAGTAATCCCCTCTAATCACTCACACTCAGAAAGAGCACACCCAACAGAGTCAAACAAAGAACCACCCACACAAACCACCTCCAAATCGTCACACGCAAAACTGTCATCACAATTGGAAAGGGGTAGCCTAGATAAGCAATCAGCAACCAAATTCTTCGCCCCAGCCACATACTCAAGCTGATACTGGAATTCTTGCAAACTGAACTGCCATTTGGAGATCCGTGGGGTTGCCCTGCCACCCCCCTTAGTCGTGAACAAATCAACTAAAGGCTTGTGGTCAGTCCTCAAGATAAATCGGTTGCCCCAGAGAAAAGTCTTGAAATGCAATACCCCCCACCACATTGCTAAAGCCTCCTTTTCGATGGTAGAATATGTTCCCTCAGCACCCCTCAAATTTCTGGAGGCAAAAGCAATGGTTTCCAACCATCACTCCTTCTCTGCATGAGAACAGCCCCCAACCCCACATTACTGGCATCGGTGGAAAGAATACATAAGTCATTGATATTAAACAATTTCAGTGGGCGAGCACCAATAATTTCTTGCATAATGACATTGAAGTTGCTACTACAATCATTATCCCAAACAAACTTAGCATTCTTTTTGAGTAGGCTACGCATAGCAGCGGTTTTGGAAGAGAAGTTTGTTAACAAATTTGGAGTAATACTCCACCAGACCAAGATATGAACGTAATTGATCCTTGTTCGCAGGAATAGGAGCATTTTAAATGGCATCAATAATCTTGACCTTTGGTTCAACACTAACCATCAGATAATCTACTCCAAAAATACTTTTAAAAATTCAATAAAAACACCAACTATATTTGTATCCATTTAAAAACAGGTACACATTTTCCAAATGTAATAAATATATATATTTTTTTAACAGGAATATATATTTTAACAAAGATATTTCAAATATTTCAGCAAAGCATCATCCAAACGAGAAGAACATTTTGTTCTCAACAAAAGAAAAGGAAACAATCTTAATACATTTTTTAACCAAACAGCAACACCGCAAATTGTAAGGTAATCAACTTTAAATTGACAATAACATTCCCCTTGAATTAACAGAGTCCTCCAAACACGAACCTTTACTTCATATGACAATCAAAACCCTTTAAACCTTATTCTTATCTTTGATACCCTTAATAACACTGAAACGCTTGAAAATAGCTACATTTGGATAAAGGATGGTACCTTTGTGGGAAATATGGTGACCAATATAGTCCACCCCATCCTGAAGGAATTTGCATTTGTCCTCCCTCAAAGTTAGCCCACTGGACCTTAAGATGCTCAGAACAAGTTTAACACGCTCATCATGCTCAAGTTCGGTCTTGCCGTGGACAAGTATGTCGTCCTGGAAAAAGACAACACCAGGAATGTTTTTGAACAGGTTGTTCATCAGCCTCTGAAAAACAGCCGAGGCCGAAGCTAAACCAAACGGCATGCAGATGTAACGATAAGCTCCCTCCGGGGTTACAAAAGAGGTAAAATGCTTAGAATTTGGACACAGCTCATTCTGGTGATATGCAGATGAAATATCGAGGGAAGTGAAAAATTTAGCACCCTCGAGAGTAGCTAACATTTCGTTGATATTTGGAAGTGGTTGCCGGTCGATCCAAATGTTTGCATTGAGATCGCGCAGGTCAACACACATCCTCAAACATTTGTCGGATTTCCTCGCCAAAACTATGGGAGCGAGCCACTCGGAACCCTCAATTGGCTCGATCACTCCAGCAGCACACAAACGCTCTAATTCCTTCCTCAACTCTGCCCGTAAACTTAGAGGCACTTTGCGCACCTTGTCGGCAACAGGCATGGCATTTTCTTTTTAAATCATACAGTGTTGAAAACCCTTGAGTTTGCCTAACTCCCCGCTAAATACTTCAGGAAACATAAGCGCCCACTTGGTGTTAGATACTTGAGACACAGTAAGTGCCCTTGGTGGTGCAGAAGCTGAAGAGTAAAACTCACATAATTCACTGCGGGATATCACCATGTCCGGATGGTTGGGATCCAAAATGATGTTCAAGTCACCTTGTTCGTCCCACCTCAACAAATTGGTACCATCCTTGACTATGAATACCACACCAGTGGTATGATCGGCATGAAATTCTAGTTTGGCAGAACACTTTCCCAAAACTTCTACCCTTTTGCCATTATAAGCAAAAATCTTATTACTGGAAGGTTCCAAAAGTACACTAGACAGTTTACTAAAGTCAGCAAAATTCAACAAAGTGAACGGAGAACCAGAATCTGCTAGAAACTTGCAGACAACTCCACTCACAGCTATCAAACATGAAGGAGACTTCCTTTTTCGAAGACCAGACAAAGCAGACAGTTCAACTACTCCGGCCTCATGCGAAGAAGAAGACAGCATCAACAATTCATAACATTCCTCATCAGATTCCCCTGAAATATTCTTTACAGAGTGAATGGGCTTATTCGCAGAAGCAGCTTTGCACATACAGGAATAGTGACCTTTGTTCCCACACTTGTAGCAGGTTTGATTGAGAGCAAAACAAAATTTAGCAGAACCCAGATGTGACCTACTACCACAACGAAAACATATTAATTCATTTTGCACAAACTTGGTTCTGGAAGAAACATTAGATGGAACAGGACGGGTAACATTAGGCAAAGCACTAGCTTTAGGTTTAGAAGGAGGTTTGGAATTCAAAAGTTTAACCTCCACTGAAGAAGAGGACGTGGATGGAGAGGAAGAACTCATCTCTCCAACACAAAACTGAGAATGCTCAATAGTTTTGGCCAGAGTGAGAGCAGTCTCCAAGTCAGGATCACCAGAAGCAAGTAGTTTCTCTTGAATTTTCTTATTGGAAGTCCTTTCAATAAGCTGATCTCGTATGATCTCAACCCTAAATTCCCTATAGTTACAGTTAATGGCTAGTATGCGAAGCGCTGCTACAAAATCATCAATAGATTCACCAGGTGTTTGCGCACGTTGAAGAAACTTATGACGTTCGAGCACAACATTCCTCTTGGGAGAGAACCTTTTATCAAGGGTTTTAATCAACGAGGCATATTCATCAATTAGAAGTGAATCACCAGCATCACCACCACTAACTGTAGTGCTGACCACCTCTAGAGTCAAGGTTTTTAAAATGTTTCTGCCTTCAGTGCCAAGATTATAAATGAGCAGAGCTTTTTTCTTTTTGCCGGTAAAAGTGTCACCGTCAATAGCCTCTAAATACGCTTCAAAAGTGTCCTTCCACTGTTCCCATGGTACAGGCGGTGTGCCAGCAGTTTGCAAGAAAGGAGGAGGAGCCAAAATACGATCCATTGCGTGGGTGAGTTGCTGCCCCAGGACACACAAAAAGAATATATATCCAATAAGACTATTAACTTATGAAGATGTTCACCAGACAGTATTTGCACACAAGAAATGTGGTATAGAAACACACATTTAAAAAAAAAAACAATCAAACTGTGCACATTGCAGAATAAAGTCGTGGATTTAAAAAGCTGTGCACATCAGCGATGATAAAGAAACTCAGCACATGAAATCCAAAACTGCGTGCAAAGAATTAAAGACAACGTTGTGCACATTGAAGTAATTGCGTGCATCAACCAAATTGTGTGCATCAAACTGGGAAGACATTGCTGTGCGCATCAGCGATGAAGATGATAGGCAAAACGCATTAATTTAGGCAAGACGTGCTGTGCGCATCAGCGATGAAGGTGATAAAGCGCTAAACAGCTGTGCGCATTGGATCCGACAAAGGATTGCCAAGACGTTGCCAGGTTACCACAAAGCAATTAAAATGGCCGCACGCAACGTGGGATGTCGCGCTGACGTTGTCAGGCCGGTCAGGCAGAATCCACGTAGCAACGCGAGTGCAGATCAACGTCTCGATCACGTAAGGGGAATAAAACAAAAAGTACCTTTGCAACGCTGAGAGGAATATCCGTCAGTCGGCAGGAATAGAGGACACAACAGAAGACAGGAATTACTTCAGAGGGGGCCTCGAGCAACTGGGAAGCATTCCCAGCAAAACGTCAAATAATGAAGAGCACGAAAATGCCAGGAAAACTGGACTGCCACAGGAAGGATCGTCTTCAAGACTGGGGAGGCTGGAAGCTGGAACCAATCGTCGCCACTGAAAGGAAGCACATCACACGAGCCAAGACAGGTAGGAGATGCTTTATTCCGTCCAGCCACAGCGACTCCCCGGCAGCAACTGCCGAGGACAGAATCACAACCAGTGTTCCATGCAGGGAACATTCTTAAGCACAATGCCGTGACAGGCAAGAGAAAACCCAACACTACCTGTCCAAAAAGACACAAATTTTAACCAAGTAAGGCTGGCAATGCCTTTCCTTCTCCTTCTTGGAGATGTTTTCACCTCTGTGAATATGTTTTTTTTTAAACTGCATTGTCAAAATATGGGAGGCCTTGCCTTAATTTCATCCTCTCTTCGGTGGGATTCCTGTGGCTTTTATTTGTTGTCGTAAACTGAGTGTATTTATGGGCGATACACTCATATGTTATCTCGCTTGACTGGTTGTGTCCCAAAGTTCACTGTATCATGATTATGCATTTTATTCCTTTTTTGAAAACTTTTTTGTATATTTTGCCTGGTATGACACTTTGTACTCTCAGGCTGATAATGTGCTTGTGGATGTTTACTGTACTGTGGTTATGTACTTCAACCCTATCTTTGCACTTTAATTGTATATTTTATGATATTTGTGCGTACTGGGCTTTTTATCTGATTTTATGGATCTTTTATGGTTATATTTATTTTAACCGAATAAAGAATTTTACTACTACTAGTCTGTAATTTAAACGAAATTCTGCAAGTTTTCTGTCATGCTGGCCTTGCAAAAGTCAGCCTTGTACCCTGCTCCTCATCAAAATACCATCCAGTATCTTTGCATATTTAAGTCAGTAAAACTCTTAAATATTTGGTGTTCAACACTTTACTACACACTGCAATTTGGCTTTGCAAATTGCACTCTAGGAAGAATACTCTCACTGTGTCTCAAATGATTTCATCTTTGCCCATTGCAATGAACTCTGTTCAGCTTTCATTCATTTTGGCGTACCAAGAGCATTCAAAAACGTGCTCAGTAGAGGGAAGTGAGATGGCAATACCGGTGATCAAACAAAACAACAGTTAAAAAAGGGTCTCAGGGAATGTTTAAAGACCTTACGTGGATATATTCCCCATACACAACAAATACTACACAAACCTACCCACGGGTCTAATCAATTCTGAAAGAACAGAATCTACGTCACTAACAAGTGGAACCTTATCAATGTCCTTAATGCAATTTGGGGACCACATTACAAGGACGGATTCCCATCAGTCACCAAGGATGCCATACTTTATCATCATCTGGGTCTCCTTCTAGTGTCTCTGTAGTAACTCGTAGATGGTAGAATTAGGACCTTTTTGATAATGTCCTAAACCGACTCACGAGTAACTAGATGACCTACAGCTGTGAATGATTGTTAAACGTGATGCGGAAACACATTTTGCAGTGCGAAAAAAATGATTTCAAAAAGTGAATTAAAATTAGGCAATGGGAGAAAAACTATTTAATGGTATCTCTCAGTGCTCAAGACTAAAAACAGTGCAACAAAGACAGCTTTCAACAAATAACTGTCGTGGTGGTTAACGGGGTCGACATGTTTGAGCAAATGAGGAAAAAAATAATCCTCTTCCTTCCTCAGGACCTCTATATTATTGCTACTGCAAAGTGCATAAATAATAATAGTAATGAAACTCAGTGAACAATACAGGTTGAACCTAATACAACAATGTCACCTGGGATCCTAGGTGTACACCAAATCCTCAGCGTGTGGCATTGTGCAAATGGCCACTGTAACATAAAACAAATCATGTCATTCAAACAACTTTCCCTTATCCGTGAGGTAAATGCATATAGATAATCAAAATACTCAACATTCTTGCGCAACTTAGTATCAATTAATTATGGTACTGGTGGATCTCACCATAGTGTGCATCATTATACAATAATGAACCACTACTCCATGCTTACCCATCCAGCAGGAGGATCAAACCTCACCTCACCTGGCTGCCGCTCAGGGAGAAGAAGCACCGCTCTATAAAAAACAAAAAATAAACAGGACCTCTGTGATACAGTGCCCCGCTAACTTCGTGTTACCTTGACTCGTCTGTTTAAAAATCACATCAGCTGCACATTCACAAAGGACACTCTCTACTCATTTATGTCAGAGCAGGCTGTTGACTATAGTGTACTACAACGCATACAATTTAAAGTTTATCTACCCAATTGTTATATGTGCCTTCATGTGTCATCTTATATATGCCAAACGGAATATCCATTGCTCATATCCATCCTGGGGATATGTCAGAATCAGTTTCCTTCGAATGTACGGTGAATGTCTTGTGCAATATATACTGGAGATTACCAAAAATGTTATGTACAGGCTCTTAGATCTTGATAAGCATACTCTCCCCCTTAGTGGTATAGCTATAATCTTTACCCGGGATACCGTGTGCAAGTCTCAATTCTCAAGAGCGAATCCGGTTACACACTCTCCCCCTTAGCGGTATAACTATACTCTTAGCCCGGGATACTGTGTGAAATCTCAAAAGCAATTACAATTATGCAGTAACATCAGCTCCACCCGGCATTCTCTATACGTCAGGCAGTCTCAATTAGCCGTATAGTATGATACTCGAGCCTCTGTACATATCGCCCTCTCACAACAGCTATGAACAGCTAAAAGCAGCTAAAGGCAGCTAAAAGACACCTTGTCCTACCTATCCGTCGGTACTCCAGGCGGTCTTCTGAACCGTCTCGGGGAGGTGTTTTCCCTCGGTGACCACCAGGATTATCAGCAGTTGTGGTAGTAACTACGTCATCTCGCGGCCGATCAGGTGATCGCGCCGCAAGCGGAGGTTTTGACGATCTAACTACATCCCCCAGAGTCCTTTGCGGCTTGCGGCGCGATCACGTGATCAGCCACAAGATGATGTAGATACTACGGCTACGAATTCGAATCGTTGGACGGTTTTCTTTCCTGAATCAGAATCAGCCCCTAGGTGTAACTAGTATAAACAACAAAAGAGTGTGGCTTCTCAAAAATAGAAGAAAGAGCGAGTATGAATAATCATTCAGATTCTTTTAGAAGGCCCTCACTCACCAACCGGGTTGGTGACATGCTTCATCATCGGGCCCCACCGGGAGAGGCCGAGTGCCTCCCCGGTGTGCTGCGACGCCAGAGTTACTGCGGAGCTAGAATTTGTGGTGATAGGTCAGCAGCCCTTACCTCTCTCTCAGCTTTTATCTGCTTCCCTGACATCTCAGCACTAATCTCAACAGCCTCGATTTTAGGAATACAGTTTAGCCGCAACATGTGACTGGATTTCCTTAAATCAGACACGTCCAACAAAGGTCTTGGAGAGCTGTATCCATGCCACATTGGTAGCGTACCCACATTAGATAAATGTACAAATAAGCATTCAATTATAAATAATTTATAAGGCCAATCAATGGCGTTCAATGTAAGTTCTGGGGAGCCAAATCCAGGATAGAATTTTAGGATTGCCACATTAGTTAAAGTATAACAAACAACACTGGTTCACTGTAGACTCGTTCAAAACATATGAGGATTAAGTCCAGGGGCACGTGATCCCTGTACACCGCGCTCCAATCACTGGCGGCTATCCCTTTTGGATTTATTCAATTTTGAGCATTATATAGACTCCAGTTTCGACCCCAAGTCTATAAATTCTTCAAGGAGTTAAGAGTCATGAGTCTTTTATTCTGATACACTTCTCAGTCTTTATTCACATTGGCACTTTTTCACATATTTGAGCACTTTCTGACATAAAATTATTGTGAATTTTATTTGTGAGATTTTGTAAATGAATTGTATTAATTCTTATTTGACGTGGTTAGGTCATGAACTATTTAACCAGGTCACCAAATGTTTAAACTGCATACAATTATTTGATTTATGTATCCTCCGTGGATAGCGGCTGCATCCACCAAGTCATTAAGTGATGGTGTTTTGAATGACTCTACAGTGAACCTTTGTTGCTTGTTCTATTTCACTGCCCCTGGTTACTGGCCTAGCAGATTTGGCATACACTTGTTTTTTTCCGCATGACATAAGATAAAGTGACATTAAAGGGCTCTATAAGAAAAGAACTGACATACTCAATCATTATCGGGAAAACACTGTCAGAAATCCGGGCCCATCTGGACCTCATTCCCAGCCATACTAGCAAATCTCTGTTTGTTAAATATTATGAAACTCTGACAGTACCCATCTTTCTATTCTGTAAAGCTTATAAGTAATACATTGATAATGAGCAATCTGGACTACTGGAAGAGTTTACTTATCATACCCCTTCATTTCATATCCTCCCCTTTTTACAAGATTTTAACTGTTAAAAAGTTAAACAATGTTTTCCAGGTAGTCTGAAGCTCCCAACAAAGGAAGCTGTATGCTTTTTGCAACTAGCCATTCATACATTTATTTGCTTTTTTTAGAAATTAGGATTCAACCTACCTGCTGAAGATTGTGCCTGTCTCCTTTCCTGAAAATGTTGATCCTTTTACAATTTTTCCAGGAAATGATAGAGGTCGGAATGCAGTTTGTCATTTGCACTGTTGAAGGAGTTACGCCAACCCTCTATGGCATTGTTTGTTTTAGTACCAGCTTCTAAGCAAATTGAGTAACAGTTCCAGCATTCAATGGAAAAACGTGGTTTTCTTCTTTGACTCGACCTGCTTAGATGTCTAATCCATGTATCTTCGAAATAATTTATTAGAAGGGTACATTTTTTTTCGTTTCGTGTAAAATATTCAGATTTTACAATTGCAGTGTAGAAGTCATCCACACATTCAGGAGATACAAAACAGTTAATTTTCCAAGTTCATACTGTCATGGAATTTGCCAAACCCTGCAGTGAAACAACTGACGTTGCCAAGACCTCAACAACAGACTCAGTACCTTCTTTCAGCTCAAGATCAAGACGATCTATGACAACTTTGACAACCAAGACCTCTGCAATGCTCCAGCTCCCCACCAGCGACGCCAACCAGCAGACCCTGCTCACATGGACTCCACTCATGACAGAAGACACCTTAAAGACCATGAACAGCATGCACTCCGGAGCAGCCTCAGACCCCTGCCTAACCCCACATCTTCCACAGAGCCTCCACTGCCATCGCACCTGAACTACGCCGGTGATCAACTGGTCCCTTGAAACTGCACATTCCCTGATGACTGGAAACATGAAGAGGTCAACCCACTCCTGAAGAAACCCTCTGCAGATCCGATGGACCTCAAGAACTTCAGGCCCATCTCCCTGCTTCCTTTCACAGCCAAAGTCATTGAAAAGGCCACCAACACCCAGCTAGCAAACTTTATTGAAGCCAACAACGTCCTGGACATCTCCCAATTCAGATTCCACAGCAACCACAGCACCGAGACTGCCCTACTTGCCACCACTGACAACATCTGCTCCCTCCTCGATCAGGGCCACATGGAAGTCCTCCTCCTGGACCTCTCGGCTGCCTTTGACACGGTCTCCCACCACCCACTAGCCACCAGACTTCACGACACTGGCATCCTTGGTAAGCCCCTTGACTGGATATGCTCATTCCTCACACGCAGAGCCCAGTGAGTTAGACTACCACCCTACCTCTCGGAACCAATGGAGACCAGATGTGGAGTGCCCTAGGGATCCCCTCTCAGCCGCACCCTCTTCAACATTTACTACCATCGTCAGAAACCACAGGCTCAACATTGTCTCCTATGCTGATGACACCCAGCTAATCCTCTCCCTCACCAAAGAATCCAACATCACCAAACACAACTTCTAAGAAGGGATGAAAGCCATCTCCACCTGGATGAAGAAGAGCTGCCTGAAACTCAACTCAGAGAAAACCCCATCCCCATGGGACAACACCTGGTGGCGCCCTGCTCTCGGAAACCCACCCACTCTGACAGACCATGCATGAAACCTCTGCATAATACTAGACTCATCGCTCACAATGAACGGCCAGATCAACGCCGTATCCTCGGCCTGTTTCAACACCCTCCACATACTCAGAAAAACCTTCAGATGGATCCCATCTGAATCAAGAAAAACAATCACACACACCCTCCTCTGTACTAGACTGGACTACTGAAACACTCTCTATGCCGGAATCAACAAGAAACTACTAAGCATACTTCAGACCATTCAGAAAGTCGCAGCCAGACTGATCCTAGACATCCCCCGTCGCAACCACATTACTCAACACCTCAGAAATCTTCACTGGCTCCCCATCATAAGAAGAATAACCTTCATGCTCCTCACCCACGCTTACAAGGTCCTCGACAACATCAGAACAGCATACATAAACAACTGCCACTCCTTTCACACACCCAAGAGACACCCTTGATCTGCTGTCTTCTCTCTGGCCACCATCTCATGCATCTACAAGACCAGAATCGGGGCAATTCCTTCCCCTACCTCGCAGCTAAGGCCTGGAACCACCTCCCCATCCGGCAAATCCCTACAATGCTCCTGTTCAGGAAGGACCTCAAGACCTGGCTCTTTGGATAACCAAAGCACTCAACTAAGCCGCCCCCCTTGCCCTGCCAGCACCTTGAGTCCCTTGCAAGTGAGTAGCTGTGCTTCACCAGCCCTTGATTGATTGATTGATTGATTGATCATTTACTGCTACTCATGTAGTCCTATGCTAAGGATTATTTTTAGATCTTCTTTTCCAATATGCCTGGGAAAAATGAAGAAAACATCCTTGAATTTGGGTAGTTGGGTAAAGTTTTACAATTATATTAATCATTTGTAATTCAAAATAAATTATAACTTTTTAGGAAACTTTTTAAATTTAATAATTGGCAAAAATTCATTATAGGTTGAGGGTTGCTTGTCAGGGAGTAAAGCATAAATTAATGGGACAGTAGTGATATTAATGTTAGCATGTATTGTGTAAGGTTGGGTGAATAGGTGGGCCGTTGATTTAAAGGTACCATCCTTTATCCAAATGTAGATATTTTCAAGCGTTTCAGTGTTATTAAGGGTATCAAAGATAAGAATAAGGTTTAAAGGGTTTTGATTGTCATATGAAGTAAAGGTTCGTATTTGGAGGACTCTGTTAATTCAAGGGGAATGTTATTGTCAATTTAAAGTTGATTACCTTACAATTTGCGGTGTTGCTGTTTGGTTAAAAAATGTATTAAGATAGTTTCCTTTTCTTCTGTTGAGAACAAAATGTTCTTCTCGTTTGGATGATGCTTTGCTGAAATATTTGAAATATCTTTGTTAAAATATATATTCCTGTTAAAAAAATATATATATTTATTACATTTGGAAAAAGTGTACCTGTTTTTAAATGGATACAAATATAGTTGGTGTTTTTATTGAATTTTTAAAAGTATTTTTGGAGTAGATTATCTGATGGCTAATCGTGGATTTGATTAATGATTTAATGGCAATGTTTGGTTTAAGAAACTTTATATTTCTATTGAAATGGTGCTGAAAAAATAGAATGTTTTAAATTTGATTGTAAATCTATCCATTTAATAAATAGCCATCTCCTTCTTTAAGATTGTCTCTGAGTGGAGTTAGAATAGTAAATCTGCCCCCACAGTGTTCAGCCAATTCCCTGCATTTACCCTAATTGCAGTGAGAATAGTAAATCTGTCCCCTCACAGTCTTCCAGCACCTTCCCTGTGTTTGCCTTGACTTTAGTTAAAATAGTAAATCTGCCTACTCACAGTGTCCAGAACCTTTCCTGAGTTTGGCCTGACTGTAATCAGAACAGTAAATCAGCCACCTCACAGCTACCAGCACATCCTGTGAGTTTGCAATGGCTGAAGTTAGAATAGTAAATCTGCCTCTTCGTAACATCCAGGACCTGCCATTGTATAACAACGATTTACCTTTTAAATATATTATAAATATTTAGCTTATTTTTTGTCCAGATTTTTTTAGGTTAGGTAATTAGTAGTCTCTCAGTACAATGTGATCTAGAAAAAGTATTTTTTCCTGCATTATTGTCTGAGACACAAAATATAGTAACAAGAAATTCTTGTAATTATTGGTTTAAAATATTTATTTGGATTATGAAAGCTAATTTTTAGTTAGAAATACTCACATTGATAGGCAGAGGGCAACACAAAGGGTGGCACAGTCGTCTCCTGTCAGCAGTGCGTGTGGTCAGCTGTCAAGATTCTGCTGCACTAAGCACAAAATGGTGGACATCCACTTATATATTTTATTTTATATGGTTAATGACAGTTTCCAATAAAATAACTGTTGAGATCCTTATTTTATTCTTAATAAATGTGTGACTAAATGTCTATTTTAATTTAAAGCATATTTTGCTGTGCTGCTGACCTTCTTCCATATATATGTATGGCATCTTGGTTTGGGAAAGCGGTACAGTTTTATTATGTTTTTTTATAAAGTCATTCTAGGCTTCGCAATTTGACCTTTGCATGTCTTTATAGATAGTTTTGTACCATTTGCGTTGTTTTGCGTGGTGTTGCACTTATAATATTTAGGGTATTTGCGCTATGCAAGTAAATTTGTGTGATTATTTTAGTCTGTACAGTGCTAGGCTATTTTAAAAAAAATGTGTGGACAATTTTTCATGAATTAAAAAAAAGTTTTCTCTTAAAAACAAAAATGCGTTTTAAACGTATGTGGGGTAAAGGTATGCATGGTAAACATATGCGTGGTAAAGGCACTTTGAATGTTTTGCTATGTGTCTGTGTGTTAAAGGCATGCATGTAAAGGCATGCATGGCAAAGACCACATGGTAAAGGCATGTCTGGTAAAGGCATGCATGTAATGTCATTCATTCATATTGTACCCTTCCATTGAAATCAGGCACTATAGTGCAAGGGTGCATGCACTGGTGCAATGCAGCCTACAGTGCACCAGCTCAGGGAGAGGAGAGTCAGCGCCATATCTTAGTAGGTATGGTGCTATTTGCTCACTCCCTTTCATGCATCACAGCAACTTTGGTTACTGTAGTGCATTCCATTAAGAGTTACTAAACCTGTCCCTAGTATGTAGACATTCAGGACTTTTCCTAACGTGGTCACAAACCGTTCAGAGCAATCGCAAGCCTCCCCTAACTACCATTATATAGTTAGCAGTCAGCACCTATTCCAGGAAGTGCCTTGGACACATTGTCCTTAGCTTTCTACTTAGAGCCCGTTTAACATGTCCATGCCTGATTGATGACTTAGCAACAGTCCCAATGATTGCTTTCAAGTATTCATATAATTATATTGCACAACAGCAAATTGTAACCGCAACATAAATTGAAAAAGAGAACAGTAAATATCTGGTAAGTTTAAAATGTCACAAAAGTGAAAGCACAGGTTTCAAACCTGTAAGGCTGTCAGATGGTCAATACTAGTTACAAGATTCATATAGGAGGATATTACTATACTGTCAAGCAAGCCAGAAATGTATTGTTCAGACCGAATCAAGGAAACAGCATGTCCGCATGTGAGTTGTTAAAAAACTATCTTGTTCTCAATCACCCAATAATTCCTGAGCAAATCCTACATCAGATCTGGTCACTATTTGGAGAGCGATACAGTAAAGGGGGTGGTGATGGACAGAGTATCTGAATTAAGCAGAATACTCCTACCCAGTCAACAGATCAGGGCTTGATCCATCACCGTTTTTTAGCTCACTGCACCATCCCAGTTCAGAACCTGGCTATATGCAAATTAGTCTGTCCCTGGCCCAGTGCATCATGGGAACAGGGCAGACCAAACTACCAAGCCAATTCTTTACCAGAAAGGAAACAAGCTTCCGGGGACCGGTTTCTGGCATCACAGCCATCTTCGGCCCGGCTTGCTTGAATCCTGATGGTGCAGTGAGCAAGAGACTCACGTCTGAGCATACCCTTCCACGCTTATGGTGGACAAAACGATACAGTAAAGGGGGTGGTGATGGACAGAGTATCTGAATTAAGCAGAACACTCCTACCCAGTCAACAGATCAGGGCTTGATCCATCACTGTTTTTTAGCTCACTGCACCATCCCAGTTCAGAACCTGGCTATATGCAAATTAGTCTGTCCCTGGCCCAGTGCATCATGGGAACAGGGCAGACCAAACTACCAAGCCAATTCTTTACCAGAAAGGAAACAAGCTTCCGGGGACCGGTTTCTGGCATCACAGCCGTCTTCGGCCCGGCTTGCTTGAATCCTGATGGTGCAGTGAGCAAGGGACCCACGTCTGAGCATACCCTTCCACGCTTATGGTGGACAAAACGATACAGTAGAGGGGGTGGTGATGGACAGAGTATCTGAATTAAGCAGAACACTCCTACCCAGTCAACAGATCAGGGCTTGATCCATCACCGTTTTTTAGCTCACTGCACCATCCCAGTTCAGAACCTGGCTATATGCAAATTAGTCTGTCCCTGGCCCAGTGCATCATGGGAACAGGGTAGACCAAACTACCAAGCCAATTCTTTACCAGAAAGGAAACAAGCTTCCGGGGACCGGTTTCTGGCATCACAGCCGTCTTCGGCCCGGCTTGCTTGAATCCTGATGGTGCAGTGAGCAAGGGACTCACGTCTGAGCATACCCTTCCACGCTTATGGTGGACAAAACGATACAGTAAAGGGGGTGGTGATGGACAGAGTATCTGAATTAAGCAGAACACTCCTACCCAGTCAACAGATCAGGGCTTGATCCATCACCGTTTTTTAGCTCACTGCACCATCCCAGTTCAGAACCTGGCTATATGCAAATTAGTCTGTCCCTGGCCCAGTGCATCATGGGAACAGGGCAGACCAAACTACCAAGCCAATTCTTTACCAGAAAGGAAACAAGCTTCCGGGGACCGGTTTCTGGCATCACAGCCGTCTTCGGCCCGGCTTGCTTGAATCCTGATGGTGCAGTGAGCAAGGGACTCACGTCTGAGCATACCCTTCCACGCTTATGGTGGACAAAACGATACAGTAGAGGGGGTGGTGATGGACAGAGTATCTGAATTAAGCAGAACACTCCTACCCAGTCAACAGATCAGGGCTTGATCCATCACCGTTTTTTAGCTCACTGCACCATCCCAGTTCAGAACCTGGCTATATGCAAATTAGTCTGTCCCTGGCCCAGTGCATCATGGGAACAGGGCAGACCAAACTACCAAGCCAATTCTTTACCAGAAAGGAAACAAGCTTCCGGGGACCGGTTTCTGGCATCACAGCCGTCTTCGGCCCGGCTTGCTTGAATCCTGATGGTGCATTGAGCAAGGGACTCACGTCTGAGCATACCCTTCCACGCTTATGGTGGACAAAACGATACAGTAAAGGGGGTGGTGATGGACAGAGTATCTGAATTAAGCAGAACACTCCTACCCAGTCAACAGATCAGGGCTTGATCCATCACTGTTTTTTAGCTCACTGCACCATCCCAGTTCAGAACCTGGCTATATGCAAATTAGTCTGTCCCTGGCCCAGTGCATCATGGGAACAGGGCAGACCAAACTACCAAGCCAATTCTTTACCAGAAAGGAAACAAGCTTCCGGGGACCGGTTTCTGGCATCACAGCCGTCTTCGGCCCGGCTTGCTTGAATCCTGATGGTGCAGTGAGCAAGGGACCCACGTCTGAGCATACCCTTCCACGCTTATGGTGGACAAAACGATACAGTAGAGGGGGTGGTGATGGACAGAGTATCTGAATTAAGCAGAACACTCCTACCCAGTCAACAGATCAGGGCTTGATCCATCACCGTTTTTTAGCTCACTGCACCATCCCAGTTCAGAACCTGGCTATATGCAAATTAGTCTGTCCCTGGCCCAGTGCATCATGGGAACAGGGTAGACCAAACTACCAAGCCAATTCTTTACCAGAAAGGAAACAAGCTTCCGGGGACCGGTTTCTGGCATCACAGCCGTCTTCGGCCCGGCTTGCTTGAATCCTGATGGTGCAGTGAGCAAGGGACTCACGTCTGAGCATACCCTTCCACGCTTATGGTGGACAAAACGATACAGTAAAGGGGGTGGTGATGGACAGAGTATCTGAATTAAGCAGAACACTCCTACCCAGTCAACAGATCAGGGCTTGATCCATCACCGTTTTTTAGCTCACTGCACCATCCCAGTTCAGAACCTGGCTATATGCAAATTAGTCTGTCCCTGGCCCAGTGCATCATGGGAACAGGGCAGACCAAACTACCAAGCCAATTCTTTACCAGAAAGGAAACAAGCTTCCGGGGACCGGTTTCTGGCATCACAGCCGTCTTCGGCCCGGCTTGCTTGAATCCTGATGGTGCAGTGAGCAAGGGACTCACGTCTGAGCATACCCTTCCACGCTTATGGTGGACAAAACGATACAGTAGAGGGGGTGGTGATGGACAGAGTATCTGAATTAAGCAGAACACTCCTACCCAGTCAACAGATCAGGGCTTGATCCATCACCGTTTTTTAGCTCACTGCACCATCCCAGTTCAGAACCTGGCTATATGCAAATTAGTCTGTCCCTGGCCCAGTGCATCATGGGAACAGGGCAGACCAAACTACCAAGCCAATTCTTTACCAGAAAGGAAACAAGCTTCCGGGGACCGGTTTCTGGCATCACAGCCGTCTTCGGCCCGGCTTGCTTGAATCCTGATGGTGCATTGAGCAAGGGACTCACGTCTGAGCATACCCTTCCACGCTTATGGTGGACAAAACGATACAGTAAAGGGGGTGGTGATGGACAGAGTATCTGAATTAAGCAGAACACTCCTACCCAGTCAACAGATCAGGGCTTGATCCATCACCATTTTTTAGCTCACTGCACCATCCCAGTTCAGAACCTGGCTATATGCAAATTAGTCTGTCCCTGGCTATTTGGAGAGCCTCTTGGAATTTTGGAATTGTAAAATTAGGAAAATTCAAGACACGCTCACAGTTAACTTATGCGCTGCACCCCCTTGTCTTCATTTGTACCTATTGGGCCAATGATGGTTCTGGAATCCATACTTCCTGCTGATCATCAGCAGCAAAGTGCATTAAATACTCCAGAAAGATGCTCCTGCTAGACATCTGCAAATTATAAATGTCTCCCTCCTCAAGCTTATAGTGGCTGATCCTTGATATCTCCCTCCTCAAGCGCTTAGTTCCTGACCCCACTGACCAATAAACTAATAGCTGATCCTGAGGACCTAACAATCCATATCTGATATGTTTGTTACTTAGAAATATTGTTTGTCATGAGGTCATCAGTAATTTTATAATACACAAAATAATTGTTCCCTCGTGGATGTATTGAGCTTAAACTCCATTGGCTTGCAAGATTAAGACATCATCCAAATATTTTAATTATACAGTTATGTTTATTCTCTATATTGTCCTTTTACTAGTATGGGTAAAAACAATATTCCATATTTTAGGTACTCCAACAAAATGGAGCAGTGAAAGTGTGTAGCGACATGAGTGAATAAAAGTGTGCGGGCACTATATATACAAATCGAAAATATACAATTGCCTGATTAATGATATAACTTCCTCAACATGACTCAAGATTAGAGTTCAATGTGTGAATCATTTCAAAGAATATTAGTCCACTTGTGAAACTGCCGACATTTTTACCACCCCACAGTGATTTAAAAGGGTTATCATCAGAACAATGACGGCAGCAACCAATAGTAAGCGATCACCTGGTTCAAAAATGGTATGTCATGTCGATACCCCAATGTCAGGATACTACAAAACTGATCCACTAAGGAGATCAAGTAATAAAGGGAAAAAAGCTGATAGTTCAGTTAACACTGTCCGTAGATTGGTGTGAAGCAGCCCACATAAATTCTGGTATGGAACCCTGGCTTTGCATGGAGTAGTAACATTGGTAACTTCAGCAGTTAATGGAAGTCAGCAGTACACACAGTTACCATTGATTCAAGTTTAGGTCTGACAAGACAGGGACCAGTTAACAGAGATACCATGAGGATGTCTCTAATGGCCTAAATGGTGAAACCAAAGCTACCCAATCGCAGTACATTGAATAAATGCTAGGCTCTTGCTTGTGTTCTTTCACTAAGTATCATTTCCTCAGAACGGTGCCCCAGTTATCCATACACATTTGATGACTGCCAGATTTTGTTCAAGGTTCTTGCAGTTCAGTTAAACCCCAATAAAGCAGTGGAAGAAGACAAAACAGTTGTATCAGCAAGATCAGACTCAACGTCTGGTGGACACATGGCGGCGGACTGACGCTGGTCACGCAAGCTCCCGGACAGAGAGAGGAGAGAATGGAGTTTTATCACTAAAAACAACCTGATTTAGAAATAGCATGCAAGCGGTTTAAATATATGTGTGGATAAGACATCCATAAAACATCTATACGAATAGAGAAGGGCCATTAAAAAAAAAGGGGTTAGCCCAGCTGGTGGCGCTTATGGGCTCGGATTTGGAGTGGCGAAGTGGGATTTGGCAGCATGCAGCATGCCTTCTGTGAAAGACTCGCACAGCGTTAGCGGCTGCAGGTTTCGGGGTCGAGAGAGGTAAAGGAAGCACTGTACTCCGGTCTCTGGAAAAGAGCGAGTTTAAGATCAGCGCGGAGAACTGCGAGGGTGAAGCGGTGCAGTCCATGCGCCGAAACACGCAGGGTGAGGGGCAATTTTGCGTTGCGCCTGGAGGTAGGAGGAGGGAGAAGATCAGCGGATTGCAGGTACAAGGGTGCACGGAGGGGGGACTGAGGCTGATGGGAGAGGAGCCTCCATCACAAGTGCTAAACAGAGGAGTGTGGGAAAATCTCCCCCAATTAACCCATCAACTGAGTCAGCTATCACGGAGGACATTGAAAGTACGACTAATAATCCATCTCAACATCCAGTAAGGAGCCGCTATCAGCTTCGGTTGCTCCCAGATGATAAAAGTAAGGGAAAAGGAGGTAAGGGAGAAGGCGTTAGGGAGCACGCAGTTAAAGAAGCTGTAGTGATTTCCCCTAAAAAGAAGGTGTCGAATTAGGGAGGGAAACCAAGACATTGTGGTACAAAGGAAGTGTGTGTGCCTGTTAAACCTACACCATCCTTAAGATATTATTTTAAAATCATGGAACAGGTTGAAAGTTCACAGGCAAAGGGGAACAAGTCACAAACAGCCTCACTTCCCATGGAGAATCGATTTACTCCGCTGGCAGGACTCATACAGGGGGAAGAGGTACAAGTTGAAAACTCAAGTTTGGAGATAAACCCCAACTCTAGTCCTAATCTTTGTTCTCGCCCTGCCCCAATTTACAGTATTGTGCCATCTCAAGGAAGTAGTAAAGCGGGGGAGGTGGAGAACTCTAAGCAAAGTGATAGCAGTCTATGCGGTGATAGAGGTGAAAATTCTATGGAACGGATGTTCCTAAATTTGAGGTGGGACATTTTTACAAAATTTTAGATATCCGAGATGTATCAAAAAGGGATTTGTGACAAATGTGAGATACTAGAGGAGAAACTGGATGACCTTATGCTGCGTACTGGAATTCTGGAAGGGGAGGTTAAAGCATTTTCAGTAGTGGTTTCGGGTAACTCCAAGGAAATTGAGTTATTAAAAAAAAAAAACTGAATGCTGCAAGATGACTTTGAATGGCTGGAAACTCAATCTCGACATAACAACTTGAGATTCCTCAAAGTCCCGGAGGGGGCCGAGAAAGGAGATGTTAAGGCCTTTATATGTGGCCACCTGAGAGAGGAAGTTTTGAATCATAGGCCAGAAATTGATTGGGAGAAGGTGATTCAGAAAGCACAGAGAGATCCTTTTAAGCTGAACTCAGACTGCAAGACTCCTAGAAAGATTCTGATAAACGTTTCGACTTTCGCTGTCAAAGAGTTAGTCTTGAAATGGGCTCTGAAGGGCGGTCCCTTAAGCCACGATGGTTTCACTTAACAAATTAGATCAGACCTTGGTAAGAGGACAGCCCAGAGGCAGTGGGAACTGGGCACTAGAATGAATGAGCTATGGAGTAAGGGAGGTCAGGTCCAGTTGAATTTCCCAGCAATGCTAAAAATAATGTGACAAAACAAAATGTATAATATTAGTAATCCAAAAGAAGTGGATGTTTTCTATTACAAATGGAATGATGAGCTATAAGTTTATGTCAAAAAGGGTATGAGTTCCCTAAAGCCACCTAAACTGCTTAATTGCATGTCTATGGATAACTGTTACAGATAGGCTGATTTTTCTTTTCAATTTACTATAGGTTCTCTTGTCTGGGTAGGACAGGGGGGGTCGCAAATGGCGGATTGTATCACCCAAGGTCTAGAGAGGGGGTTTTCCGGGGGAAGCGGGGGATTGGGGGCACTGGGTGTGGGGAGCAGTGAGAGAAAAATAAAAAAATAGTCCTCATTAAACTATCTCTTGATGGGTTAGAGAAAAGATCTAAAATTACCATTAATTGGAATTAAGATTTATTGTGTAACAATGGGTACCATAGATCCTGAGTATGGATAAGTTTAAAGTAGTTAATTTCCTAACATGGAATGTTAATGAGTTGAGATCCAGGAGGAAGTGTCCCGGGTCATGGAAGCTCTTAAGAATAGTGTTGCCCAAATGTTATTACTACAAGAGACTCATCTAGAAAGAACTGCATGTAGGCAATGCTTTGACAACTTTAGATGGGTCCAGGAGGTAGTAAGCTCTGACCAGAGAGGGAGTACTAGAGGAGTTGCTATTAATATTAAGAGTAATAGCGGAATAGGATTAGTTCAATTTGAATCTGATTGTTCGGGCAGATGGTTAGTGGCAACTCTTTTAATCCAAAACAGGCCTCTGGTCTGCGTTGTATATTATGGGCCAAATAATGATAATCCAGAGGCTCTAATTAATATTCCTGTTTATTAGAGACAACAGCCTCTATTGTGTTGGGAGGAGATTTTAATTTAGTTATGAGCAGAGGGCTAGACAGGACCTCAAAAGTTAAGAATGCCAATCCACCAAGAACGTTTTCCAGATTAAAAAGTATAATGAGGGAACTTAACTTAATTGATATTTGGCGTACCAAGATGAGCGAGTATAGAGCGTTCACTTTCTACAGTAAAAAGTATAGGCATCACTCCTGTATAGATTATTTGTTGTTTGATCAAGAACTGTGTGGAGAAGTGTTGAGGTAGCTCATACTCCTGCGATACTGTCAGATCACTTTGCAGTAGTCTTGGCTTCAACGATACACCAAAATTAGTGGCAGAGAAGATGGACATAGATAGGACCATTCTATTAGATGAGGATGTGGTTTGAGATCTAAGAGAAAAATCTGAGATTTATTTTCACATCAATAATGGTTCAGCAGAAAACCAAATAGTTTGGGATGCCTATAAGGCATACTTAAGTGGGGGTTTAAGATCTATAATGGCGGGGAAAAGAAGGACGAAAAAGCAAGAAGATGAGTACAAAATCAAGAAGATTAAGGCAAAAGAAAGAGAACTACAGAGGTCTTCTTTTTTATTATTATTATTTTTTTTATTTCCACTTTTCCAGACCCATGACGTTTCAACATATACATAAATATAGTACTAAGTCCAACACAAAAATTACATATCTGGAGAGTTAGCCCGGCCAACAATACATATAAATTGATCTTGTTTTAAATCCACTGTACATAAACTATACATAGGATACTAAGAGATCTAAAGATCAGAATTAAGAATCATATTTTAGTGAGCATAAAAAAAATAAAAAAATTAAAAAAACACATTTAATCATGTAATAACTACATCCTAGCCTGTTCATACTGCAACTCTCCTCATCTATTATATAATATGTGCTACTTGATCACATCCTCAATTATTCATATAATTTAGAAAACGGTCCCATATCATGAGCCCCAATTTTCATTTTCTTGACCCCTTTGTAGAATATAAACTGAATTCCAGACTGGCGAGTCTGTACATTTTAGCCCTCCAAAACTCAAACCTTGGTGGTTCAGGGCACAGCCAGTCTCCCGCAATGCAGAGACGAGCAACAGTCATTGCCACAAATAAAAACAGTCTATGTTTATACATGATAGATCCCTTTGAGACTGTCCGCCCCATCCCTAAAATCATCAAAGCAGAATAGATACACAGTGGGTCCCCTAATATATTAGATAGAAAGCGTTCCATATCACTGAAAAACACGCTTAATTTTACACAACAAAAGAAAATATGTTCCATATCTGCATCTTCTGCCCCACAACGGAAACACTTTCCATGGTACCGATTGCCCCATTTCTTCATCCGTGCTGATGTGTAATATTAGCAAAATACAGTTTTGAAGAATTGTACTCTTAAGTTTGCTGACATCAGGACCTCTTTAGATCTGGAAATTGCCTCATCAAGAGGTATATCGATTCTCTCTCTCCTAGTATTTCTACCCATTGTAGACTTTGCTTTTCCAGGTCATCCTTCTGCCCAGAACTTAAAATCTTATACAATACACCAATCTTGCTCTGAGCCATCAAGGCTTCAATCAAAGGGCTAGTAATTAAGTTTAATTTCCGTTTTAACAAAATCACGGATTTGTAAAAATTTGAAGAACTGAGAATGCGACACGTTATAAACCTTTACTAAATCTTCAAAAGATCTAATAATCCCCCTCTGATCATACAAATCGCCCATTAACACAATGCCTTTTTGTTGCCAGGCCCTTGCCATTCTGTCATTAAATACAGATGGAAGTAGATTTTTCGCACTCATCCGAATATAAACAGAAAGCGCTCCCAAATTAATCAATTTACGCACTTTCTTCCATACTTTAATTGCTGCAGCTACGGTCTTGAACTTAGTTCTTTTAACCCCTTCCACGCTGATGACGAGCTGGGCTCGTCATGAGGTAGCCTCCTCGCACGCTGATGACGAGCCCAGCTCGTCACGTAAAGTGCGCTTTTAAAAATCTCAGCGTACGAGCTGAATTCCGCCGGCACGCATGCGGTTAAAATAACTCCAATCAATTTCCCTAAATAAGCTGCGATGAGCTTCTATTCCTAACGTTAACTGAAATATAGAGCTATTAAGTCCTAGTGTTGTTACATTGGCCTCCACACCTTCCCCTAGTAGCACAGCCATTTTTTGAAGGAAACAGACAAAATAATATAAAGTAAAATCCGGTACTCCCAAACCACCCTTTTCTCTTGATAGTGTAATAAATCTCATGGCTCTTCACGGCTTTCCAGGAGCCCATAAAAACCTAGAGCATAGAGCCTGTAGTTTTTGTAGTTGAGGTCCCGATATTTCCAATGGCATTGCTCTAAAGGGATATAATACCCTTGGTAATATATTCATTTTTTTAAATATTTGTTCGGCCAATTAGAGTGAAATGCAGTCTCCCCCATATCTCCAAGTGATCCCAAATTTGCCTCCACTACCGCCGACATTGATGCCCGTATCGCAACACCCAAATACGTTGCTTCCACTACAACTCTTGCGTCATCAACTCTCCTGATCTCGGTGCACACAAGCTGAGTTTTCATAGCATTTAGCTTATATCCGGATATACAACCAAACTCCTCAGCTAATCGTTCAATCTCAATCAATGCTGAGGCCTCGTCTTCTGATGTGACCGCGATATCGTCCGCGTATGCGAAAACTGTATGGGGGATATTACGTACAATAAACGGTTTAATAAGCCTGCTTCCAGCAAGCATTGTAATAAAAGGGTTTATATATAACGCAAAAAGAAGGGGAGAACAGGGACACCCCTGTCTTGTCCCTCTAGTAATCTGAATTATTTCAGAAGTTGAACGCATTGCAGCTATTCTGGCTATTGGTGACTCATATAAAGCTTGCAAAGCTATCAAAAACTGACGACGAAATCCGATACTCTCCATTAGTACCCATAAATATTGCCATTCGACGCGATCAAACGCTTTTTCCGCGTCTAATAGTATTAATCCTAATCTACGTTTCTCCACCTCTGTAATGTCAAATAAAGTAATTACTTTATTAGTATGTTTCACAGTCCCCCGTCCAGGTATGAACCCATGCTGATCTTGGGAGACTAGAGAGGTAATTACTTTAGAAAGACGGTTAGCTAAGATCTTGGAGTATATTTTCCCATCACAATTTAAAAGCGAAATGGGTCAGTATGAGCCAGGTAGTTCTGCATTTTTATCCTTTTTACTGAAAACTACAATTGTAGCCTTGTTCCACGTCTTTGTTGGTGCGCCAGTTTGAGCCGCCCTGAAAGTAGCCGGCATCATATCTTTTAAATCATCAAAAAAATCTTTATAAATCTCCTCAGGTATCTGGTCCGGCCCTGCTGCCTTCCCACTTGCCAATGTTTTTACAGCACTAGTTAGCTCTTCTAACGTTATCGGATCATCCAGAAGTTCTGCGACTTCGGAGTCTAATTTTCAGAGGTCACCAAAAGAAGCTGAATTTAATTCCACCATTGCCCTTTGCTCCGTATTATATAGATTGGAATAAAATGTGTGTAAAATGGTCAGAATCTCCTTTGGATCTGACCTTAGAACCCCAGTTTTATCTTTTAGCGCTTTAATGTTTCTGCTTGCTTCATTCATTCACAGTTTAAGGGCTAAGTGTCTCCCTACTGCCTCTCCATACTCATGACAAATTTTCCTATGTGCCAGGTATTTTCTCGCATTTTCACTGTCCCATATTCCCAGAATTTTGGCCTGTTTTTTAGCCACTTCATCTGCTAAAGTATCGATATTACCATGGGTAACTATTCCCTGCATCAAATTCTCCTCAGCACGTTGTAATTCCCCATAACACATCTCCATTTCTATTTTTAACTTTTTTTGACTATTCACCCCAAAACTAACAACCTCCCCCCTAAAGCAGGTTTTAAAAGTGTCCCACACTATATTAATATCTGCAGAATCCCGATTATTATCAAAAAATTCCCTTATCCACCCTGTCACATGCTCTTTGAACCTCTCATTCAGACACAATTTTCGATCAAAGGAGAATTTCCTAGTATTGCCCAACGTTCCCCACCCAGAAAGAATTAAGACAATCGGTGAGTGATCTGATGCAATGTTAGGGTAAATCTGCATTTTGGCTTTGGCTTAATACGGAATACTCCCAAAAAATAATCGAGTTCCACTTTTTTTTATGAGGATGTGAATAAAAAGTAATTCCTGGATCTGCAGAAAATAAAGTGCTCCAAACATCCACCAGACCGTAGTCTTTTAAAATGTTCGAAAGAGCCTTACAAACCTGAGGTTTCCGGCCGCTATATCCTTTTAGTCCCCTAGCAAAATCCTGGCTAGTCAAATTAATGTTCATATCCCCACATATAATTAATGGGGTAACCCAAGTTGCCAACTTCATTTGGAACTCTTCCAACACAGCGGGCTCATCTAAATTAGACCCGTATACATTACATACGGTAAAAGCCCCACACCGCCCAGTACCTTCTAATTCAACTATTGCCCACCGACCCAGATTATCCGCTAGCTTCCGCCGTACGTTAAAAATGTTTCTTTTTGCTAAGATAGCAACCCCTCGTGTCATACCCATTTGTAGAGAAGAAACTAAAACACTGAAACCCAAATCTGCTAGCAAATTGCGTTTGTTCCATGGCAGGTGAGTTTCTTGAATGCAGAGGATATCCGGTGAAACATAGCGAAGTTCAGTAGCTACTCGCATCCTTTTATTAAAATCATTTAAACCAGAGATGTTTAAAGAGCATATCCGAATGTCTCTAGCAGCCATTACCCAATTGAGATTCCCCCATAATGTTTGACAAAACTAAACACAACCATTACCCGTGCTAAAAGTTATCATGTTTCCAACTATACTCCGGACTACTTTTTAACTCTCTTACCATTTTATTGTTATATTTTTTTCTCTGACAAAGTGGAATTTTTCTCTTTTCACCCACCACCAACACCCCTCCTACCCCCCTGCCTCCCACACCCCCCAACCCCTCCTGCACCCAACCCTCCCTCCCCAATAACGAGGCTTTAGGACTCATGTCCTGCAGATGCCAGCTGGTTAATTCCTCTTATCCACCAGCAGATCCTTGTTGCACTAAATTTGCTAAATTCACTCTCATATTACAGGAGAAGCGATACAAAAACAAAAATTCATTATCAATCACTGGCCCTTCTTTCCTGTCCAGAATACACAGTTCATCCCTGGATCGGCAATTAAATAAAATAAAAAATGAAATACAGTAAACCTTAAGGAATGAGCACTCCATTCCACCTATACCAAGCCTCTGAAATTAACTGATTAGTTACATTGCAGTATAGTTAATCTTAATATTCATCGTAAAGTCCAGCCCTTATTTTACAAAGTCAACTCAAGATTCCTCATTATTGCATGTTATTACATGTTGTTCAAAAATTCCTTGGCCGGCCCTACGTTGGTGAAGAAGTACGTACGATCCTTAAAAATGATCTTCAATTTTGCTGGGTTCAGAAGATACTTTTGAGCTCCTTTAGCTTGCAGCGGAGTAATCAATTGCGGAAGCTGCCAGCGTAGGTCCATAGTGTATTTACAAAAATCCGGGGTGACAAAGAACTCAAACCCGGGACCTGGTCTCCGCTTATCTGGCCTAGCCAGTCTGTAAATATCCTTCCGGGCCAAGAAGCTGTTAAAGGAAATTAAGAGCACCCTAGGTCTGTTCGCGTTCCTGTCACCTATGTTGCTGTTGCCGGGACCCCGCATGTTAAAAGGAAAACGGTGTGCTCTTACAATTTCCCTGTCCCAGTCCCATTTGTTTTGCTCCGGGAAAGCATTTTTGAATAAATCCACAACAAACTTGCGAGAATCCTGCCCCTCTTTGCCTTCAGGCACCTGAAGGATTCTCAGATTATTGCGACGGGCCCTATTTTCAAAATCTGCAAGTTTCCACTGAGTATCCTCCTTAATCCCCTGTAAAGTCTCTGTAACCCCTTTCTGTTGATGAACCGTGTCCTCCAGACTGGAAATGCGGGCCTCCACCTCATTAAACCTAGATGCAGAATCAGCTTGAGATTTCACGATCCGACGAACCGAGCTCTGAAGCTTCCGACACAGGGTTTGAACTCTTTGGCTTTCTTCTCTAGTCTCATCTCTAAGTGACATTATGGACTCATAAATCAATGCCAAAGAGATATCACCATTTATGACTTTTGGTGGACCCTCCTGAGAATCTAAACCATCTTCATCCGTATTGGCTACAGGTTTTGTAATTATTTTGCGGACAGTGGAAGGGTTATCCTCCGTAATGTCTACCGAGTCATCCAGACAAATACTGATAGCTTGACCACCCCCTTCCAAGCTCCTATGTTGAGCATACTGAGCAACAAGATCCTCACAAGATGAGGGTAGGGATGGCTCCGACATTGAATAAAAGTCGCCTGAGTGCGCATCATTATGTATAGGTAACTCTTCACCCCCACTGCCCGTTCCTGGAACCTGACACAGTCCGTTTCCATCTGGAAGGCCCTCCTGATTTTGCTGAGATTCTTCAGTGTTTGAGGTGATATTAGAAGTAGTAGTGGTGGTGGAAGATACCGCTTTTGCCTCCTGTACAGGCCCCCCCTTTTGTTTTCTCCTTCCCCACAGCTGTTATAAATATTGCCGGTATCACTTTGTTCTTATCCCCTCCAGCTCCCTTAGAATTGGCTATATCAGGGAGACCTTTAGAGTTTTTATTTATCTGTACGGGGGGTGCTGTGGTTTTGCTCACATCAGTGGGGGTGCTGTTCTCTACTTGCTCTTCGTGAAGCCGTGGCTTCCCTCTTACACCTTTAGGCGGCATGTTGGCTCCTCTCGCTCTCTTACCCTCCGCTGGCTTCAGTCAAGCGTTTTGCACAAGCAAGCTGACCACAAATTGCTTTTCTCCAGGTGCGCCACTCCGATAGTACGCCGATAGCACGCCGCGCCGAACACAGCCGAGTGCGGCCGATTCAGCTCCGAACTCCGATCTCCGAGCTCTGGTCTCAACAACCCGGAATCTTGAAGCCCTGGACGCCGATATCACCAGCGTTGAAGTTCACAGCTCCCGAAAATCACACGACGAGCCGGGTCAGCGCCCCCAGTCACAATCCACTCGACCCGGCGACAACCACGAAACTCCTGGCGCTCGCACTCCGCGCCTCTCCTATTCAGATCACCGGCCTGCTGGTGAGTCGAGGAGCAACCAACCTACACGTCCACTCGCGTGGGTGCCATCTTGCCTCCTCTAGAAAGAGAACTACAGAGGTCTTCAATGGAAGATACAGATAGTATCCAATCTTTGAGTAAAGAGGTAGAGAGGTTACAAGTAGCATTCCAGGTGCAGATTGATATGCTAGTAAGCTCCAACATTTCGTCTGTGGAGAAAAATGTAGCTCCCTGTTAGCCTGGAAGAACAAGGCAGATAGAGCCAGGAGCACAATTCGAGAGCTAATTAGTAGGAGATCATGTGAGGTATTGCATAATAATGTTGATATATGCGGAGAGGCCTGTAGTTTCATGAGAGATTTATACAGTGAAGATATTCAACTGGGCCAAGAGGGTATAATCGAGTGGTCATGATTAACGATACTCCCACAGGTAAATAATGAACAACAGAAAGCTCTGGAAGGAGAGATCACGGACGGAGAGATAGGAGCCCAGTGTAAGAAAATGGTGACGGGCCGGATGGTCTCCCTGCTGAGGTCTTTCTTTGTATTATAGATACCATAATTCCAGTTCTAAAGGTTTTATTTAATGCAATATACATGAGTGGGGAAAAAGCCCCAGGTTCTTGGTCAGAGGCCATTGTAACCTTGATCTTAAAACCAAACAAGGACCCGCAGAGAATAGACTCATACAGACCAATCTCCTTATTAAATACAGATTACAAGATTTTTTCCGGAGTTGTAGCATCTCGGGTAGCCAAGGTAACACAACAGGTTATTCACCCTAATCAAAGAGGTTTTATACCTGGGAGACAACTCAACAAATTAACATTTCAGTTGTTAGGGGTGGTAGATATGGCTGAAGCTCGGAATTCACCCCTTGCCATAGTAGCTGTGGATGCAGCCAAAGCTTTTGACCAGGTGCATTGGGCGTATTTGTGGGAGTCCTTACGTAGTTTTGGATTTCCGCAGAATATGGTTAGGACGGTGCAAAATCTGTATCACGGTCCTAAGGCCAAGGTCTTGGTAAATGGGGAGTTGTCCGATTGGTTCGATATCTTCAGGGGTACAAGACAGGGATGTCCCCTGCACCGGCGTAGCTAGGGGGGGCGAGGGGGGTGGACCGCCCCAGGCGGCACTATTTTGGGGGCGGCAACAGTGCGACACTGGTGTGCCCCGTTGTGGTGGCCTTTTTATTGTACAGTGCTCTGACACCTTCGGGTAAAGTCCGCGCTTAAGAATGCATTAAATAAAATCCTGACATTAAGGCAGTGCAATGACACATCCATTAGTCTGGCACGGTGGGTGGGACGTCACGTCACGTCACGTCACGTCCTGCTTCCAAAGACGGGGAAGTTGGTTTTTGGAGCAGGAAGCGGCTCGCTCGGCCTGACTCTGCGGGAGCCACCTCTATTATGGTGCTTGAAGCACCTGCCTCCTGCTCACAGCTGCAAGGCCGCCGTCGTGTGCTGTCTCATTACCGAGGCGAGCTGAGCTCACATCGTGGAGTCGGTGACCGGCGGTTCCAGCAGCGGCCGCCAGGACAGTCGAGACTCTGAGGACAGACAGCCCCGGACCAAGAAAGCGGGTGGCAAACTGACTTGAAGTAAGTACCAGCCACCCGACTTTCTATTAAGACCATGCTGCTGCAGAAATACACGACTTTTAAAACGGTGCACTGCCGTCTGCAGAGGCACACGCTTTTTGGGGGATAAAATAATGACTAGAGGAATACAGAACAGAAGACTGGTGACTAGCAAGATGGGATGCACCAAAGAGGGCTCTAAATAAAAAAAAGAAAGTAAAGAAATAGGCGGCCTTCAGGGAGAGGCTGCGAGCAGAAGGAAGAGAGGGGGCACAAGAGATGATAAGTCATGGAAGAGGGAAAGAAAGCACCAGCAGCAGGAATGGAAAGCGTGAAATGGAGATCGGAATAAGACATGGGTTTGAGACAGTGGTGAGTGGAAGGTTGGTGATGTAAGAAGTTGGGAAATGAAGGATAGGGGAGAAAATGAAAAGTAAAGCAAGAGGGGCTGATTGGGGGAAAAGAAAATGACAAAAAGAATGTAAGGGGAGAGCAATGGAATGAAGAGGGAAGGAAAGGAGAGTGTAAAGGAGACAAGGGGAGTCTTCCTGGTCCGGGGGACATGATGACTGCAGACAGAAGTGTGAGAAAACGAGAGTAAGAAAGAGAGAAGGAGGCGAGAAGGGAAGGACTGAGGACGTGAGAGAGGGAAGGGCAGGGTGGAGATACAGGGAAAGAATTAGGAAAGAAGTGAGGAAAGAATGACCGTGTGAGTGGGAGGGAGACAGAAGAGGAGGCAAGAGGGGGAAGATTTGGTGGGAAATAAGCAAGGGACTGGGAAATAGAAGGAGAGAGGGGAGGAAGGGTTAAAGAAAAGGGATAGGGACCGAGAGGGTCGGAGGCTGTCCTATCATGGAGAGGGGGGCTGTGTAAATAAGGGAATCAGGCAAGAGGAATAGGGGAGGGGTAAGGGTCGAAGAGGGAAAGATGGGGTGTAAAGAAAAGTACGAAGCAAATGTAGGAATCCAGGAGGGACAGAAGGAGAAAAGATTGTGAGAGAAAGTATGTGAATAAGGGCGGGAGTAAAGGAGTGAGAATGGAAGGGGAAAATAGAGGTTAAACAATGAGGAAAGGAGGCTGCTGAAAAAGAGTGGAATGGAGAAAGGGGGAAAATATAAGGACGAAGGGAGTGAGTGAATAATGGGATGTATGAAGATGGACTAAGGAAGAAAGTGAGAAGGAATAAGGCAGAGAGACCTGACTAGAAGAATTAGATACATACTATGAGCAGACGTGTCAGTAACAGCTTTAGTGTTCCTGGTATATCATATATATACCAGTTTCTAGCAGGAGCAAGTCCCTGACCTTTCCAAAGATGGGAGTGAGGTGGGGGACCAGTGCGTGAACACATTACACCTACAATTGTTTGCATCAGTTAGTTCACAATCACATGATATTACCATGGTGAGTCGAAGCCCACTTCCGACCCAATTCTCGTAGACGTACAAAAACCTTTTCCATGTTTTGACAACACATTCTTTTTGTCTTTATTTGCACTTGACTTTTATACAGTGCAAATCTGAACCAAAGAAATGCTTAAAGTAGCACCAGTCATGTGGCACTGTTCACAATTAGTTTTTAGGCCCGGGCAGATTTGAGTAATGGAATGATTTGCAGGTCCAATGTGCTTCATGGCCGGGTGTGCGCGCTATCTACCACACATTGTGTTATGCGAAGGCCTGACGATCTGGGAAACTGTCTTAACAGCTGAAGTTGCATTACTCTGGGCAGATTAGAAAAGTCGCTGTGCAGCTACAGGTACACACAAAGAGGAAATATGTAAATAGGATGGTATTGGAGGAGCGTAAATTCAGTTTCTACTAAGTAGAACTGAAGTGTTTTTACCTACATGCTTGTTTTTATGTTACACACAACATCTAAAGTAGGTAATTTGCATGCTCTATGACGCTTCAATCAGCCCGAGTTTCTGTTGCATGTACCTTGCCACGCTTTTGAGGTGAGTGAAATATGCACATAACAACAGCTCCATCTCAGACAGGAGACACCCGATTTTGTTATGCCAAAAATTGCTTTATTGTAACTGTCTCCTGCCTTCAATGCCTCTGCTTCAATATGGGAGTGCTGGCTCACAGGCCACATCGATGTGCCTGCTGTCTCGAAACGGGTCTCTATCGGGCTGTTTTGGGCCCTGGCTCTTTTTTCCGGACTGCAGTGACCGCAAACTGCTGTCACTGCAGTCCGGAAAAAAAAAGGACCGTCTGTGCCAGGGCTCAAAACAGAGCCCGATAGAGACCCGTTTCGAGGCACCCTTTAAAGAACTGCCGGTGCTCAGACCCTTTGAGACCCGGTCCACTTAAAGCCCTGCCTGAGGCTTTCATGCACCCCCATACTCTATTGTGTCTCAGTGTTAATTGCTTAGACTAGCAATACAAGTTCAGCCTCAGGTTGTGAATAAATAACGGTCGGCACCGCACACCTTGCTGTTATCTGTGAATTCATTTTTATCAAATTGCTCAGTGTGTCTTTTTGAGATAAATTACAGTCTGCAGAGGGGTTGTGACCTCTAAGCTACGCGTGTACCCTTCCATTTCCAGTGCTTTGCAGCCGTTTAACAATCTTCTTACAGTTTCTCGTTGCTCAAATGGGTGTAATTTCAGATATTTATGTTTCCGTTATTTTTATTGCTTGATTTTCCTTGCGAAAAAAGTGTCACTCATAGTTGTTGAAATGTCACTCATAGTTACGCTGACATTATAAAAATGTCACACTTAGCAATCTGAAACCTTGGCAGCTATGCTTCCTTTATGTCCGGCCTGCTGTTGTTAGCTGTACTTCCGGTGCCAGCTGCGCCCCTCCACGTGCACAAACCATGAGCTGAACATTGCAGGCATTGCCCTGCAACTGCAGAAACGTAGACATGGCTGTCTGTTGTACAGTGGGGTGTAGGAGAACATTCCATAAAGTATAGAACTCAGCGAATGCTGGTAATTTCTAACTTTCACAGACATACATTTTTACAGATAAAACTAATATAGCGCACAACCGATGTGTGGAAATCAGGTGTCAATCAATCAAACAAACAGGATTTGCATAGCGCTACATATCACCTGTGAGGTTATCTAGGCACTGTGGGGTGGGGCCAGTGTTGCTGCTGAGGGACGTTAATCGAATAACCATGTTTTTAGGCCCTTCCTGAAATCCTGCAGGGTGGCAGTCTGTGTGTTCTCCTTTGTACTGCCGGTCACAGGTGTATTTAACTGTGTAGCCTTGGACCGTGTCATGTATGTGCATGTAACTCGCATGATCGAGGTAACTATTAGCGGCGATACTACGTGTTTCTCGGTCCTTTTTCCCAAGCACCCCTCACCTTCCTCCCCAGGACGGCAATCTGAGGGATAGCCCCGGGCGCCACAAGCTCTAGCTACGCCTCTGGTCCCCTGTCCCAGCTTCTTTTTGATTTATATATAGAGCCACTAGCCTATTTGATAAGAGCAGATACCACCATTCTTCCTTTTAGATCGAACGATTTTGAAGTCAAATTAGCATTATATGCAGATGACTTGATGTTGTATACAAGCAACCCTCAAGATGCAATCCCGAAGCTGATGATGAAGGCGGAGTCATTTGGCCAGGTCTCTGGGTATAAAGTAAATATGGGCAAAACTGAGATAATGGAATGGAATCAGGATCCACAGAGTTATGGGGTAAAAACATAAATACGATACCTCTGGAGTTTACTTACACAGAAGTAGGAGGGCATTACAAAAACAAATTGGAAAAAAGCGAGTCAGGAAGTGGCAGGGCTGATGTCAAAATGGGCGAACCTCCCTTAAAATATTTATGGCCAGGTTAACTTAATAAAAATTATTATCCTTCCAAAAATTACTTTCCTCTTTCATACTATCCAGCTAGCCTTTAAGAAAGAAAATATAGCTAAACTCCAGGGGAAAATAGGAAGCTTTATTTGGACATCAAAAGGTCCCAGGATAGCCAGGAAGAAATTGAGGAGAAGATTGGAGGTGGGGGGATTGGAACTTCCAGATTTACTTGCTTATTGTTATGCCTTTCATTTTAAAAATGTGCGTATGCTGGGAAAAAGACAGATAAGTCATCGATTGGCTTACTTTTTGAGGCTATGTTAGTGGATATTCCGCAAGGTCAACAGCACTTTCTTTTTAAATATGGAGACCCTAAGTTTTTTTAAAAAGTGCAGTTAAAGATTTTGAAGGCCGCCTTGAGTATGTGGATATGTGTGAGGAAAATATTGAGGGTTCCATATTTCTGGATCTGGGCACCAATTTGAGATTCTCCAGGGACCCCTGAATGTCTGAGGGATCAACTTAGTCAGCCCTTGAAACTAGGGGGCATTCACTATTGGGCTGATCTCAAGGAGGGCTTAAACATGATGAGCTGGGAAGCTATGAATAACCTGACTAAGGGGCCGTTAACGAGGTTCAAATATTATCAATTGAGCTCCTGGTGGGCGACACGAGATTGGGTTGAGGAAGAGGAGACAAAATTCAGTCAGGTGATGAGAACTGACCAGTGGAAAAAGAAATGTATTTTTGGTATTGAGCTTTCCTGGAAACGGATACGGAGTTTGAAACTGAAATTTCAAAACTGTGGGGTGAGGAGTTTGGTGAGAGAGATCTGAAGCAAATGTGGTGCGATTCTTATGGTATCTTATGAACAGTATTAAAAGCAGCATCACTTAAACGCAGTCATTTATTCACCACCTATAGAGTATACTGGTCACCTGCGGAGCTGTCCAAGATATCTAGTAATACATATAACTGCCCAAGATGCATGTTGATAGCGGCAGATGATGTATATTTATTCATGTTATGTCCAAAAATGTAATCTTACTGGAATTCAGTCTGTGATTTTATAGCAGTAATTATTAGGACACAGATTATAGTAAGTCCCCGCCTGGTTTTCTTGGGCTAAATTTGGAAGAAGAAGTTCAGTTCTCAGCGGTTAGCTCAAAGTTTTTGTTTTATGTAATCATGTTAGCGAGGCAGGAGATCTGAGACTATGGAAATTGAAAAGTCCTCCGTGTTTTACTGAGTCCCTTAGACATATTATATACCAGTGAGTCTTATATGGCATGTGATCCAATAAGCGAGATGAAAATCTGGGTTCCGTTGGTAAAGTGGAGAGAAAAGACAATGTGAGTCCTATGATTAAGCCAATCTTGTTGTCAGCCATGGTATCTCCCTTTTCTTTTCTGGCGGCCTCAGTGAGTTAATGAGATGGAAGTGTACACAGCAGTTTACTTGTGGGTTACTACTCTTTCTTCTCATCATAGGTCAATGGTCTGGTACCCTCATGTAAGACCCAGAGGGATCAGAGTACACCCTAACAAGAATGTTGGCAAAATGAGGACAAAAAAAATAAAAGATCAGACAACATTTTGCTGCAGTAAAAAAGCTCCAACAGTGTATTTTGCAGATAACAAAAAAGAAGCTACAAGGTAACGGACATAAATGGCAGCACCTCACTCTATAAATGCCACCTTATCAGGCCATTAGTGCACAAAAACTCCAGCACCCATCACCTAACGGTGCCTCTGTAGACAGATTAAATAAAAAAAATTGAAAAATGGAGGTGCACTGAACATAAGATAGATAGTCCAAAGTGTTTCTTTTTCTTTTGACTTTTATTACATAGATGATATAGATACAACGACAGCCAATGCATTTCGTTCCTGTATAAACAATTAACGGAACTTCTTCAGGGCTTTTTATAATAGCAATAAATTTGGAATTGAAATGTTAAGTCTTGGTTAAACTGTGAAAGTTTTCTCAGTTGGAGTCAACTGACTCTAAAGATAAGTTGATGACTATTCAAGTATAAGGTATGAAAACTTTTCATAAAGAGTCATTATTGCCATTGTTCAGCAATCAGAGAATTCTTGATTCAAAAACTAATATGGCTTATTTGCTGTCCTACTAAGATTAATTTCAACATTGGTTTCCCATCAGTGGTATAGAGCCAAATTACCACATTTATATACCATCCAAAGAGAGATCAAGTGAGGCCATCCGACATTCAAAGCGCTTAAAAAGTGGATTGCTGACCGATTAAAACTCAATCTATCCAAACATGCTTGTGGAATAGAGCTGGTGATGATCAACCTACCTATGCTATAGGATTGAGCTTGAAAAGATTTAAATAAGGTCTTGTGACATTTCATATGTAGATTTTAATACCAAATCTCTCTTTGGATGGTATATAAAGAAAAATAAACACTTTGGACTATTTATCTTATGTTCAGTGCCCCTCCATTTTTCTAAAAAACAGTGTATTTTGCACCCTGTTTTAAGACTGGGCAAACAGGTGCATCAGATTTCCATTGTAACTCCAGGCACATTTTGAAACATGTGCTATGCAGACTTGGTAAAAAGAATTTTAATTATCAAAGGCAATCCAGAAATACATAAGTGGGACATTGATGATATTAATGATAATTAATAATAATTACATGTTTTTATACACTGCTTTATAGTATACTACTGCTGCTTTTAAGTACCGTAAACAATAGGCGTTACTATAACTCAATGCAATGAAACTCATTTGTTTTACCTTAGAGGGCTAAAATACTGAGCCATCCTTTTCCAGATTCATGCTAACATGCACATCACCACATGGCTTGCAGCAAACATTCAACTCACAGTGCAGTTCTTAACTTTCAAACCAACAGTACCAGGAGGAACACCCACATTTGTCTGCATTGGTTTAACCATCACACCTCTATGGATAACAGACATCTGACCAAATGGTCAAATTCGGCTCTGATTTAAGCACTACTAGCCTTCTTTTACTATCTAGTGAGATTTGGGGCAGTTTCAATAGCACCAAACAAGTTTTGGTGGCCATTTCAGACACATCTTATGCACATACAGAGACACTTGATAATGGATATAATGTAGGTGAGGTAATGGTGACTTGTGAAATATTAGAATGGCAACACAAAATAAGGTACCCCTTTCTTGAAATTTCTCTTCTAGTTTTGAACAAAGTGGATAAAGGTGTTACAGGTTCGGACACTTCCCTCTCACTATTATCTACTGGCAGACATCAATAAAGCAAAAGGTTTCACTTTTGAATTGTCCAGGAATACAGAAGCATACAATTGATGGGTAATCATCCACAAAGAGCAATATACCATGGACAGCCATTTTTGCGAATTCCATGAAGCCTAGAGCAACACATGCACACAAACAAACAAATCTTCAGGCACTGATTTACACAAACTAAAATCCTATGTAGTGGTATAAAGCAGGGGCACTATGAGCATTAGTGGAACACATGATGATTGTTATCAAATTACACAAATTGAGGAGCAATAAGGCAGCACAGATTGATATGCATCAGATAATACAAGGTTTTGTGCAGCAGGGGAACACAAGTGAGAAACTTCAGGGGACAATAGGATGCTGTGTCTCAGGGGAGCACTGAGTGATGTGCCTTTTGGAAGGACTGGATAACGTACCTCATGTGAGTACTGTGTGATACGCATCAGGTGAGCAGTGTATGTTATTCTTAAGGGAACATAGTTTAAGGTCACAAGAATAGATGTATTATGGGAACACAAGTTGCCCCAAATCACAAGTGATACTTTCCAACAGCTCTGTGTTTTTTTAATGGTTAGTATCTTTCATAATGCAATTCAGTTTTTTTTGTCTGTATCTATGATGCAAACACAAAACGTTAAGTCCCAGCGTGCACAATTCTACTGGCTAAAATACAGACCTGTCATAGTATTAAATGTAAATACGTATTTGTAAAGCGTGAACGAGTCAACTTTACGGCTCTTAAGGCGCTGGGGGCCATTGTGGAAATTAAGTTAGCTATTGCCCAGAGTCACATGGTGCTGGGCTGAGCTGCCGCCGAAGCTGGGGATTTAACAGTGAACCATGTGCTCCGAAGTCAGCTGCCCTAGCTTCTGCCCCACACCTCTCCATGCTTGTCAGCCTACAGCATGGAAGGATGGATAGAAATAAGAATATATATATACATTTCATTTTTATGAGAATGTAATGTTTTTGTATTTCCTAATGCATACATTTTCTCTTTCTGAACATTTGACCTGTTCTATTGCCTTAAGTTATATCTGCAATTTCTTTGTGTAATTTTCTGAACAAAAAGTATCACTTCACTAAAACTGTCAAGTGTTTTAATTTAGCATCATTCCACACACAAAGGACCATGTGAAAATAATGATCAATGAAGAAAGAAAATGCTGTTGAAAGAGTAGAGTGAGGAAGCAAAAATATGTTCCTGGCAATCCTAGACTAGAACCTTGAGGATAGAAATTGGCGTACAACTCTGTTTGTGGACACTTTGCCAACAAAGTTTCTGTCTCCCGGAAGTAAGGTGAAATATACTTACATCCCCATTGAAAACAGCATATCGTGATTTCTGACAGCATTGGCCACCCTTTGGCTTATGTCTTACTCTTTGGTCAATTTAATGGCCCTTTGTCTTTGTGTTTGTGGCAGGTGTTCCTCCGGGGCCCTTATGGAGCATCTCCTCAGCTTGGGCTTGTTTGGGCCAGCAACCCTTGTGTGTTTAACCACTGTCATAGCCTTCCTTGAAACTCACTCCATAGCACTCTCTCTCTCTCTCTCTCTCTCTCTTGGAGTGTACTTCATTGAATTAGTTCAATTGTATTGCTGATTGATACAAACTCTCTTTGGTTCCTTAACATCACCTACACTGATTTTTGTGATATCACTTTTCCTGGGAGACCCCAGAGTCAGATATTTCTGGTGTCTACTAACTTCCTTGGGTCAGTCTGCCTACCTTTGATTGCAATGTCAGAGCTCCACGGTGGGCACAACAGATCCCTGTATGCCTGTGGTCTATTGATTCCTTGTACTATTCCAACCACAACTTTGAGCATATTCTACACAGCATGTACAATGGCTAACTGCATAATGCCCATCCCTTGTTGCTTCTTGTTGGACTTCAGAACCTTATACTATTGGAGGTTGCATAATGAACTCTAAATTAGAGCCATTTGAACATATACTATGGCTTGTTGCATTGTGTCCATTTCCACAGTTTGTTCCCTGCGACTCCTCGAATTACTTTCCAGAACATACTTTGTGGCTGTTTGCATGCTGCATATTACAGTGGGTATCTACTCTGCCACTTACATGTGACTCCTCACAAAAAATATGACTGATTGTATAATCTACTTGTTTCCTGTCCCTATGTACACTCCATAGAACAAAATAGTAGGAAATTGTGTTACTGGTTGAGGGGGAAGAAACTCTACTCAAGCGGCAACCATAATCTTTATCAGTGTGAGACACAAGCAAACCCCAATTTAACTTGTCCTCAACCTTCTGGTAGCTTGGCATAAAAGGAGTCAGCAAAGTGTAAAGCATTTATGCAGCACTGTAAACAATAATAAAGTGTGAACACAACACAAGAAAAATCCCACACTAATTGGGAAAAGTAGAGTAAAATGTAATAAATAATTTGAGACCAAAGTGACAGAAATCCAATCAGTGGAACCGGAGATATGCATTTCAAAGTCACAAGTAACAATAGAGCCTAGAAGCACAAAGCTCCAACTGTGTGTATTGGTTGCGCCAGACTGGGACAAAGTCACAAGTTCGGGCCAACCAAGATTGAGTGTGAGCTGGATGCAGGGACCAAGTTAGGTGCAGAGAAGAAAGTACATTAAATCCCGGTTTGCAGAGCGTTGCGAGATCCATCATCGAGGATGCTGAAGGACTGCAATGCAGAGTCTTGCATCATCATCTAGGATGCCATCAACGAGGGTCTTGCAATGCAAAGTCCTACATAGAAGATGTGTTGTGCACAGGAGGATCTGAGGAGACTGGAAGCTGCAATGCAAAGTCTGGTATAGGGGATGCACCCCACTGCAGTGGGTCCAAAGCTTAGCTGTGAAATGTGGTTCTGTTCACAGGTCCACAGTTGGGCTGGCTGAGACACCATCAGGCCCACTTCCAAGGGTCCAGGTTTGGGTGGCACAATTTGGGGGTTGGACTACAGCAGATAAAGTCCAGGTGCAGGGTTCAAGGTGGTTGCATCCTTTTTTGTCCCTGAGGTGCTGATCAGGAGGCCAGCCAACTAGCCCTTTGAGTCACTCTGGTGGTCCTGAGTTCATAATGCAGGTCCAATCTTTATCACTCAGATAGCAGGACAGCAGAGTAGCAGTCCCTCTTGCAAAGTAGCACAGCAGTCTGCCTGACTATTTCACAGGTCCAGTGGTGTGCTGAACGTTGGATCTGAGGGTCCATTATTTAGACCCGTGCCCCTTTTGAAGTTTCTAGAGGCTTCCATCCCCAGAGGTGCTTCAAATTTCCGGCCTCTTTATCCTGGCCCCAGCTTGTCTGAGGTCTCAAAAGACAAGTGCCAAACCCTTTGTGAATGTGCTCGGGCAGAGCCTTTGTGGTGTGCAAATGTGGTAGGTGACAGCTCCTCCCCCTCATCTAGTCAGAAATGGCCCAACCTGCCAACACCTATTCCCTCTCTGTCTAGTAGCAAATCACAAAGACCAACTTCCAGCTACATCTAGTCAAGTGATGCAGGATACAATGCCAACTTTCTAAAGGTGGCATTTTATTGTGACTTAATATCCGACTTTACCCTTAACAAGGGTTTTAAAATACAATTCTTTAGACACCAAACTCAACATTCCTTCCTGCTCCCAACTGAAAGTTATCACTTACTAAATGTAATAAGTTAACCCAACATTTTTCTATGTGAGAGCTGGCCTTGCAGTAGTGACAAACGAATTATGGAGTTTATCACTTCTAATACATGTAAAACTTAAAAGTAAATGCCCAACATTTTAAATGCACTGCTCCCTGCTTGGTTGGCTCTTTAGGGCCTGTCGTAGGGGTAACTCTTATGTATTAAAAAGGAAGGTTTGGGCCTGGCTAAATATTTATTTTGCCATGTTGAAATGGCATTTTAAAACGGTGCACAAAGGCTGCAATAGCAGGTGAGCCATGCTTAAACAACTACTAAAATAAATTGGTAGTTCATCAGAAATATGAGAAGATATGGGCGCCTTGACTCATTTTGCAGGGAACATGTCCTGATGGCAACTATAAATGTAGCAGAGAGGTACAAACATAGTCGTAGTGGGAACGCTAATTCTGAAAACAACATTGGATTATGTACCACTGTATGGTTTGTGTTGACTACTGAGCATTCAAATGTAAGGCCTTTTAGGCCACTTGAGTTTCTGTATGTTTTATATCTGTATAAAAACCCAATAAAGCTTGGTTAGAAAAGGCTACTTAAGTGTGTGGCACAATCAGTGCTACTAGCTCAGTAGTATCATTTCATTTACAGGCCCTGTGTACATGTGGTATCACTTTACTAGGGGCTTACAAGTAAATTAAATGTGGGCCAATTTGGTGTAGCCAACTCTACAAGATTTAAAAGAGAGAGCACAGCACTGGTTAGCAGTGGTAAAGTGTGCAGAGTCTTAAAAACGGCAAAAATGATCAGCAGAAACAGGAGGGTGAAAGGCAAAAAAGTGTGGGAAAACCACACCAAGGAGGTCAGACTCAACAAAGATCTATGGCTATTTGTTAATAACCATTTCTATGAGTTGCTCCCTAAATCGCCTGAGCAGACTTTTAAGGCATATACTATTGCTTCTCTGTTCCCCCTTGGTTTACACATCAGGCCATATAGCATGGCTGGTTGTGTTTTTCCAATTCCTATGGGGTGCTCTATTGCTTACTCATGTGCGGACTCCAGAGCACAGAATACGCTGATGCAAGATTACATTTCCCATGGATACAATTTTTCACGTTTTTGTACTCCATATTCAAAGTGGGTTAAACGGTATGATACAGACCACTCCAAGGATGGTAGGTGTCTGCTTGTACAGCTGCATCTACTCTCGCTGTATTCTTCACACATGCATAGTCGCACCTGCATGCCTGCTAAACAACTGCTGAATGACTTTCACCAACATTTCAACTTCAAGTTTACACACTATGCAACAGGCTCTTGAACAGACTGACCTATTTTAGAGAATAAAGGGACATATTATCAAGAAAGGACGTTACATTATCGCCGCTTTTATCGGCAGGAAACTGCTGATAAAGCGGCGATAATGGCCTTGATAATATGCTCTATGAATTCCAATCGAAGCCCATGTTAGATGTGAAGACATCTAACATGGGCTTCGATTGGAATTCCTTAGATCATATTATCAAGCCCATTATCGACGCTTTATCGGCAGTTTCCTGCCGATAAAAGCAGTGATAATGTATCGCCCGTCCTTGATAATATGCCCTACAATTCTTGCACGGGTCTTATCGCTGGTAAAATATAGAGGCACTTGTTTCGTACTGCATCATCAGATATCCTCCGCTGCAAACGTGCTTAGCTTGTATTTTAACAAGGAATTAAAATAGATATCCATTTAACATGATCATTTATTGTTTCCTATAGGAATCCACTCAGAATAAACATAGGTGCATAGAAAAAAACTTGCAAACCACAAGGCTGAAAACAATACTGATGTCCTCATTCTTAACAACGTCTTGAAAAAAATGACATTTTCTCAAATTTCATCCACTGTGCCCTCCCAACCTTGAGCTATTTCAAGCAGTTTGTGGTTCCGGTGGGACTTAACTGAACTTGTCTTGAGCTGGACCAGCACATGCAAATGTTTTATAGAGTCGTTACCTCTAAGTCATCCTTCGCTTTTTTTCTGGCATTAGGAAACTGTGAAGTTTAGTGTTCACAGATGTTCATGAGTGTGTAGGTCTTGCTTCGGACATGGAGCTGCTCCAGACGGTCTGTGAGCGGCAGCAGGAAGCCAGGAGCCCCACTTGTTGCAGACTTTCATAATTTTAAGTTTAAAATGTTTCGATCGCATAGCTGCCCCAAGTGAGAACAAGAAACCTCTCCAACCATGATTGTATGTGGTCCTACGATATTAGATGAGTAGAATATTATCACATTTATATTCAGGGGCAGATCAACCGCAATCAACTTTCTGGGAATTACACAAAAGCATATTCAAAGAGGACCTGTTTCCCAAAGGTAACTTACACTTTTGAGTAATTTATACTTTTGAGTACGTTTTCTGTTTTTTGTCTATTCACAAAATTCGAGAGTAAATTTATATCAAACGCGTAACTTACATTTTTCCACCAAACTGAAGGCCCTGGAGGGCAATACACTTCTGAGTACTTTAAATGTTTATGTGCAAAAACGATATTTTGGCAGTTAACAAAATCCCATGTGTAAGTTGCATTCGAATTTTGTGAATAGTCAAGAAGACTAAACTTACTCAAGTGGAAATTTCTCAAAAATGAAAGTTACTTTTGTAAATCAGGCCCACGGAATTTTCGATCTATGCATCATGGTTTAAGCTACAGTCTGTGTACATTAAACGCTTTCAGAGATTCACAGATAAATATTTCAGCACCTGGAAAACAATTAGATTTTCCAGCCTGCTCCTTGACCAGTGTGCATGCTGTAATGTATTGCAATTCACAGAAATATCCACAATGGAAATGTGCAAAATGTTTTATTTTGTTTTTCTCCAAAAGAAAAAACATTTTCCCAAACGAGAAAGCTCTTTCCCTACCAATGCGTGAAATAAGGGCGTAGACTTTCCTTACCCACCGTAGAAAGCCACTTTAGGCCTCAGAGCTTGGGGCACAGGAACTATTCTATGAATCATCATGTTACTCATGGTGTCCAGGAAAAGAAAAGTTAGCAATGTCCTTAAAACACAAGGAGAAAACTCCCTGCATTTCAGCAGCATTTGTCTTTTGCTTTTCAGCACAAAAAAAATCCACGCTTTCTTTCTGGAAAACAAAAGAAAATGCGGAGCGGGTAAAAAAAACACTTGACAGCAATCTCAGCATTTGAGGGTGAGGAAAGTGCATCTGCCAAAGTGGTTGATGCACTTTTGCACAGAGATCCCACCAGGGAAGCTGGATCTCAAGACATGTTGGGTGGTTCTCTGCATTGGGAGTGCAGGCGAGGGCCTCTAATGACCTGACCAGCTGGCTAATGAAGCAATATCCCCTTGTATTCCTGCTCTCTGAAATACCTGCTACTTCATGGCTTTCTTCAGAAGTAATACAGCATAGTTTCCAGCATACTGGAACGTTATGAACGTAGTCATGATTTGGTGAATTAGGATCATTATATTTGCGGCCAAAAACTGTTTTTTGCACGTCTGTGACACTAGCATCTATGAATTGGCCCAAAGAAATGATGTGAACATGTCTTGATCTAGATGTGTTTTTTAAACCTGAAAGTGCTACAGTATATTTATTTAAGGTACTTTTCCCTAAAGAGAAGGTACTGAAATGGCCGGGTCCATAAGTTCTGGATCTATTCTAGAATCACAAGCCAATCGTTCTTTTTAGCAGCACGTAAGCGTAGAGGGGAGAAAATTGTTATTACTGTCAATCATTGTTACAGGAAATTCTCTCTGTACACATAGTCACCACAGACAACTACGTAAGGTTAGTTAATTTATTACAAAGCCAAAAATAACTGGACATAAAGACACCTCAAGGTGACAGTGTAGAAAATCATCGGAATCACCATAAAGCCAAACCTGCCCATCCAGTTTAAAGGGTGTAACTTATATAAAACAATTAGCTCAAGAAGCAGAATACAGAGGATCAGAAAGCAGGAGTCCAAATTTCCCTGCATTGAGAGTTGATGAATATAAAACATTAATCTATCCCTACGCTAACTCTAAAATGGCATCCCTACTTAAGCATCTTCAGACAGAAAAGTTAAAAGGTGCCAGTCTGTGGGGTTTTCCTGAGAAGTCTCTCCACAATAATGGATCATGTAGCATGAAGCTACCCAGACGGAGCTTTCTCTAAGATGCTCTTTCTCCATAGGCAGAGAAGAAGTGGGGCACTTTCCCTGATCTTTCCCAAGAGTCTTTGCGGGTCACGCCATCTGCTCTGAATACGATCTCAAAGATAGTTTTTCGTGGGTTAACGGTGTTCTTGATTTGCAACAAGCTGACCTTGATTCCCAGCCCTTCTCCAGTGTGAAACACAACAGCTTTCCTTGATCGACTTGAGTTTATAATGTAACTCCTTCTCTTCATGCCTGACTAATAAAACAAAGACATTATTCTAGTTAACAAGGACACTTCTTCCACCTGCAACACAAACCGTGAGAAAGAACAAATTCGACAACACACATGAAATTCAGCTAATAATTCTAAAGCGAGAGTTTCCAGGGAAATGTATTTCAGGCCTACAAGATTCAGTTAACATAAGAGCATGGCATGTCAACTTTATGAGATTGCATACAGAATATAAGACACATTCAGTTAATATTTCTACCTACATATAAACAACAAAATGAATAAACACATTTAATAAATGAATAATTATCAGTTGCACAATCCAAACTCTTCACAATAATGTTTTCTGCTAGTGACATTTACTTTCAACGTTAATTCTCCAGCTTACTATTTAATGGCCGAAACGCATCACGCTTCATGTTATGACATTTCGAAATGTTAACACTTCAATTTAATACAACAAAGGATTATATGTGGGTGTGCTCTACATGTGTGATTATTATTCACCCCTACAAATAAACTTCGAATTCCGCTACATCAGTACCAAGCTTCGAATATCTACAACAAAAATATTACTTTTGACTAGCAGCCCAACTTTATGAAAAAAAGTCGCTTAAAAGGTGTAGATCATACAACTAAAATAGATTTCCTAGACTATTCCACTGTGGTTACATATTATGGTTCTAGGTGTTTTAATGGTGACTAGTTTCAGTTCTGTACTTGGTTGGTTCTATGTTCATGTATTTTTGGTAACAAGCCTCACATTGGTGCTTCATTACGTGTAGGTATTTGTAGTGAAACTTTGGTTTTAGTGCTGGTTGTTTGAGGGTTTGTGGTGACTAGACACGTATCTGTACTGATGCAGTTTTTGTTTTGAGGAGATACATGCCTGTGTGTAGGGTCACATCGACCAAGCTCATATTTGTATTTGTTTTTGTATAGGTTTATGGTGATCACACATCATACTCTAATATATCATTTCTGAAGTAGCCTGAATGAAATCTTTTTATGCAAATCTTTGATTCCCTTTTTAATGCAATGTGAACAGGTACAGGTCTATGCATAGTTTTGTGCTGTTTTAAGATCTCCTAGGTCAATAATAAAGTTAGTTTATTATAGCTCATAAATTACCTGGATTTGAGCTTTTAAGTGTGAATCAAAGTTTAGCCAATGCCCCTCTTGTCCGACATTTTCACGCTCTGTCATAACGCCTGAGGTCATAGATAGAGGCTTATTACGATGTTGGTCGGGGTTTCCTCTGACTGATACCATGGCAGAAACAGGACCGACCAACCTCCGGTCGGCGGTTCCAACCACCAATTACGATGCTACCACACATGGTGCTGTTGCACTATCCCATTTCTCTATGTGAGCTTGTGTCATGGCCGTAAACCACCTTTAATACAAGCTCCCATAGAGAAATGGGACATTGTGTTAATCCCTGCATCCTGTGGCAGTCACCTCAAGGTGCCTACCACAAGGTGCAAAGTTTAACAGAGGGGCACCTATTGGCTCCACCATAGGCCTCAAGGGAAAGGGGGCCTTCTAGGGGCCCCAAAAACAGGCTTACTGACACGCTTTCTATGTCGGAAAGCCCAAAATGGGAAACCTGCCGGAAACCGTGCATCGTAATCCAGACGGCGTAAAAAGCCATCCATATGGATTACTATCCTGTTCCTACCGGCGGACGTGTTCCTTGAGCCCTTTGGAAGTTAGCCAGAATGACCAGCCTGATTCAATTCCGACCAGTTGTATTGTAATCAGCTGGCCAGAATAGAAACCAACGATGTCGGTCATAAAGCCTCTGACCTAATGTCGGAGGCTTTAGGGCTGGCATCGTATTAGGCCCCTTACAATTTAGCAGACAGAGTACTCCATCACAAATGTGAGGGATATTTCTTCCATTGTAGCGTAAGTGCATTATATCCTACGGCACTTATAAGAAGGTGGACGTGAAATCTATCACGTTTTTCTTGGAGGAACCCACCACCAAACTCTAAATCAGGTCATTACTTTTCATCTGGTACTGTGTTGTTTTATCTGTGTCTTCTTCCCATTACAGAGGTATTCTCCTTTTATTTGAACTCTCTACTCTCCATATTTTATCTTCTCCCATTCCTTTGAAAGTATTTTCTCTATGTTCATATTTCTAAATTGCTCTTCATCTCATATCAACACCTTTTTCCATTTGTATTTGCCTGTCTTCTTTTCAAATCTTACCCATTAGACAGCACATTTTTACAGTGGGCTCAGAGCCTGCACATTACTTACCAGTGGTTGGCTTTATTGGCATTCTCATTTGCTTGCTTCTTATTCGTTAGCTTGTGTGGGTTTTACTTCCTCTTCTTTTCTTTGTCACTCTACTGGAGCTTAGATGTATTACTTGTGTCCTTCGACTGCTTATTTTTTCAGGTTCTACTTTTTGTTTTTGTTATGCATGCCACAAGAGCACATGTGTGTTTCAGCTGTTTACTTCCTGCACTTCTCCTCCCCACCAAACTTGTTTTGCGATTTCTGTGCCTGTGCACTTCTCCCCAACCCCTCCATGATGCATTTACCCTTGTGTTCTTCCCCACCACCCACGTTACTTTACTTCTGTCCTTCTCCCCCAATTCCACGTGCTTTCTTCCTCAAATGCTCCAAATCTCCCTCCCTCTCTCACATCTGTTTGTCCTTTCCCCTCTCTTCACTCTGCCTGTGTTAGACCTGTCACACTTATGGTAGTCTTCCTCCAAACTTTTGGCATGCTTATGATTACGCAAAATTTAGTCTTCACCTTCCCTTCTAAATTCAGCACAGATGATCTTTTATTTGCCTGCTGAAAGTGGTTGAGGGGAGTAAACTATTCAAACTTATACTTACAATTTAGTCATGTTTAATAGACCACAGACTCCGAATTCCAGTTTATGGATTTTATTATAAGGCCAAATATAATTGAATATAAACACATCTGAGAATCAGAGAATATAGATACAGAAAAATAAATACAGAGCCAACCCTATGAATATAATTAATTAGGCATAGAAGGCATAATGTGATGAAATCCAAAATTAAAATACAACAAAGAATTGAAGCTGAGTCCAAATCCTTTTTCATTAGGAAGGAAAACATAAGTTATCTTTCCCTACACTGCTCTCTTTGAGGGTCCTGCCTATTTCCTTATATCATCTACCAAAGGTGTCAGTACGTGTTGACTTCCTAAAGCGTACTCATGTCAAATGGGTCAGATAGCTTCGTGCTATGGAGCTCGCTCTAAGATGCTCCTTCTCCTCCAAAAATGTAGAAGTCTGATCTTTCTGTCCATGCGCATCATAGAAAAAGACAATCTTCTGCCTACACTACGTCAACTAAAACTTTCCATTTACCCCTGGTTGTTTTCCACAAAAGCTGTGTTGTTCAGCTCCTGTTCTGTGGCCATGGTTCTCAGATCAGCCAGACACGAGAGGCATCCTCCCTTTTCGCCTTCCAGTCCTCTTCAAAGACATTCCGGGTATCTCCTTAAATCTAAGAATAACGAGGTCGAGTTCTTATATCTGCAGTAGGAAGAGAGCATACTGTTCTTGCTTACAAAAAGGAATCATTTAATTAATTCTTGAGCAACCAAGGAGAAAATCAACAACAACCTACACTATTGGGCCCAAAGTGCAGACAACTTAAACTACACACAGAATCATTTATGTGAATATAATGTCATTCTGCACGTTATGCATACAGGAATGATAGTGTATCTAATACATATAAAATCCTACTTAAAGGTGCATATTGGCGGCGCTAGAGAGCCCGGAGCAAGATGGACGCACTTTAGTGCTGCTCTGCTGGCCGAGACTCCAATCTGCCTATCATCCTGCATAATCAGCGTCATCCAAGGCTCCACTGCACAGATTCGCACCCCTTACCGCGTGTGGATCATTTTGATGTATTTTTTTTCTGGGAATAGCTGCCTCGTGACCATTTTCCTGTCCCTCATCTGGTTCCAGCGTGAAATGGCAGCATCGCTTTGCACTTCCTAACGGCCTGCCAATTGAGCTGCTGCTGTCCTGGTTTTGAGTGTGGCGCTTCTCCGGCTGTGAGGTGGGGTGTCCCCTGTGGTGCTGTGAGAATGTACTCGGGCTGCTCCAGTGACTGCTGCCGCTCGGTGCTGTGTGCCGCTGGAGGCTGCGGCCCTGTGGTGTGGAGGCGGGCTCCCCGCCCTGCGGCTCTGCCCCCGACTGGCCCCCGGTGTGCGGCTGCGATCTCTGGCTGAGGGCAGAGGGGCCATGAAGGAGATCGGGGGACTCTCATCTGCAGTTCTCGGCAGCTCCTGCGTGGCCTTGGCGGGTGCGCCACCCCCGCTGGCCACTCCTGCCTTCCCGTACAACACAGAGGTGAGGTGGATGTTCCCCCGGGGCCTGGTCGGTCTACTCTGCTGCCACCGGGGTAGCCGCGTGTCACCGCGCCACCCACTAATGTGAAGCTGGCCTTTTGTACTGCGCTTCACAAGTTTGCCCTCACCTCGTCTTCCTGTCTGGGGCCGGCGATTATCAGGATTCTGCTGCCGCCTGCTCGCGCTTCACTGTGCACTGAACTGAATAACTAAGACGCTGGGCCTACTCTGTGGGGTTACAGTCATTGGCGCTGAATGCACGTGTTAAATTTTGGCCTGCCTGACTCCGTGATTTTCAGCTGCAAGGTGTGTGTGGTTGCGGAGGGTGTGCCTCACGGAGCACCGATATTCCCTTACTCCTATAGTGTGTGCTCCCCTGTTGCCCGCATTGTGCTGTGGACTTTGGCCTGCCGGCGGGCTGCTGTACTTGTGACTCCGAGAGGCCCTATCTGTGGATGCCTGGCAGTGCTGTATTGCGGCTTGCATCCTGTGGTTTCTGTTGTTGGCGCCATTACACTGCTCGCAACCTTATTTAACCCCCCGGTACCCTCCTTTACAACTACGGGGTTCTGATTAGGACATTTTGAAGCTGTTGCCTGCTGGCACTAACTGACGGTACTAGTTCCTCCCGAATACGCTTGGCAGCTCTCCTGACCAGCCATGGGGCGAATGGACAAGCAACAAGGCAAGCTTAATTTTGAAGCCAAGAAAAACCCTAAATCTCACACTCCTAATGCGTCGGACACCAAAACTGATCTTGAAAAGGGCTAAGGGGCTAAGCTGGAGCGCTTGATGATGTCCATGCAGCAGAGCCCCCGCACCATTGATTCGAAAATTGATAACCTGAATCTGCGTATGGACACCATGGCGTCCAAACTGGATAAACATGGAGCACAGCTGGCCGAGGCTGAACAACGCATCTCCACCGCTGAGGATCGGGTTGAGGCAGTCAGTACTTCATGTGTGAGTATGGAAAAACTCTTGGAGGTTATTAGAGCTAAAAATGAGGACATTGAAGCCCGGTCTCGAAGGAACAATCTGCGAATCACTGGCATTTCGGAGTCGACCACCACCGGGCCTATGGAGCTATACGTGGAGACGCTACTTACCTCTCTGCTAGGGACGGAGCATTTTTCGAAAGTTCTCATTGTTGAAGGAGCTCATCGCTTCTTGGTTGCCCGGCAATCTAAGTTATCAGGGAATGAAGGTGGAGCTGTTTCCTGATTTTACAGTGGCGGTACAGCAGGCGTGCAGGGAATTCCATGCTGTGAAAAAAAAACTACAATCGCTGAACATCCAATATGCAATGCTTTACCCTGCACGCCTACGCATTCAGCATGACGGGAAGGCCAGCATCTTCTCAACACCTAAGGAGGCACTTAAATATACTCTGCAGTCGGAGAGTCGCTCACTGCGACGAGAAAAAGTGGGGGACTCTGACTCTGATGGTTGAGTGGAGGAGCCTGGTATCCTTTTGCATCGTCCACTATGCTCTTGCCATGCATGTTACTGGTTTGGCTGTCACCACATGTTAGCTTATCACACCTTCTTTGATTGATGTGCAATTTATATATATCGCTATGTCCTAATATGACTGCCTTGTTTTTCTCATTCTACATTGTCTTTGCTGATTGGATTGAACCGATTGGTGTGATCGTTGCTGGTAGCTTGAAGGCCCTCTTTGTCGTTATAATGTATGGGACCACCTTGCTGCACATGATACCTGCGTTGGATGGCCTAATCCTTTAAGTCTCGTCCCACCCTGTACTTCACGGGGTGCCAGTGGCTTCCAGCGCTTCTCTGAATGGGAAATCCCCACCAAGTTGTTCTCTCTGTTTTGGCACATTTCCATGTCTTGGTTGCATTACTTTTTGATTGGAGACCCTACTTGTATGCCTTGTCAACTATTGAATGTCTTCTGGGGTTCTTTCTTCTATGTTGCTTTTGGGGGTATCACAGCAGGTTTACGCTGCTGGAGTGGGTGGGATGGGCTGTTGGGGATCGCTATTTTATGGATTGTACATTGGCAGTACATTGTGATTACGGTATGGTAATGTTGGGGATATTTTATGGACATTATGACAGGAATCTGCATTTCATGGACGGGACATGACTGACTACAACGACAAGACGATATCTTGGCTTACTTGGAATGTAAGGGGGCTCAATAATACGAGAAAAGTGCGCCAGGTGCTTTCCTATCTTGATCATCACCATATCCAAATTCCTCTCCTACAGGAGACACATCTTACCAAGCAGGCGGTATCTACTGTTGCTACCAGATGGGCTGGGGTAAGGCTCGCTGCCTCCTACTCCTCTTATGCTCGGGGGTAATGATTCTGATTAAAAAAGGCACCCCCTTTGTACCACTCTTTCTAGAGGAGGATGATGGTGGGAGATATATAATAGTGCAGGGGACATTGTATGGTAAGTCTCTGGTGTTAGTTAATGTATATGGTCCCAACATTGACGATCCCGCCTTCTATGACAACCTATGGGGGAAAATGTATAAGCTGCCCCCTTCTACTGTTATATGTGTATGCGCTTTTAATGTGACACTGGACCCCACTATGGACAGAATGTCTACAACAGACCTGCCTCCAGAGAAGGCAGCAGCTACACCGAAGGACGGTATGCTGACACTGGGGCTTGTGGATGTCTGGCATTTGCGTCATCCTTGTTAAAGGGAGGGTACCTGTCACTCCTATGCACGTAATGCCTGGTCCCTTATACATTTCTGGTTACTGACCCGGGATGCAAATGACTGGATAGTACATATTGAACACTTGCCCAGAACACTCTCGGATCATTCCCCCGTGCATCTTCGTATGGCCCTGCCATCTCACACTCCCCCTCCTTTCCAGTGGCGTCTCCAGCCCTCCACCTTGCTAGACCTTGTATTTTGCGAGGGTGTTTGGGAGGCCAATGCTGACTTCTTGATTTGACTTTATTTGATTTATGATTTATATTAGAGCGATTGCACATGGGCGGCTTGGCGCTGAGTAGACGTTGGAGACCAGCTAGCTTCAGTAAATATTTACAAGCCTGCAGTGAACAGCCAGGTTTTTATCTCTTTTCTAAATGAGAGTAGCGAAGGGATGTTTTTGATTGTCGTTGGGAGCATATTCCATGTCCTAACTGCGTGTAGCAGAAAGCTCCTCCCTCCCTACCAGACCTGTTTAAATCTAGGCACCTGAATCTATTTTTGATGACTGGATCTGAAGGTCCTAGATGGCTCATACCATTTCAAATGATTTATCAGGAACTGACAACCCATTCCATGGAGGGCTTTGTATGTCAGACAAAAGGATTTAAATGTTACTCTTTTTCCAATTGGGAGCCAGTGGAGAGCTCTCAGTTTATGCACTATTTGTTCATACTTGGGGATGTCCAACACCAGCCTAGCTGCTGCATTTTGTAAACGTTGTAGTGTTGCCAGCTGCTTGACCTGGATCCCAGCATATAGCTCGTTTCCGTAGTCCAACCTAGACAGAGCCAGTGCAGTTACCACTGTTTTGCACGACTCCTGGGAAATGAACAGTAAAAGTTTCCTGATCATTTTCAGAATGTACCAGATGGAAGAGGCTAATTTATTGGTTGGGCCTCATATGTCAGTTTAGTGTCCAGGAGTATTCTTAGGTTTCTAACCTTATTAACTGGGGATGGACGCTGGCCCAGGCTATCAGGCTATCAGGCCACCATTCCTGGGACCAAGTTTGCATGTCTGTCCCCAGCAGCATGACTTCTCTTTTCTCCCCATTTAATTTCAGGCAATTACCCTGCATCCATTTGAAAATTTGTTCCATGCATTTCTTAAATCTGTCAGCCGTCTCTTTGACATTGTTTGTATTTGACACCACGATTTGTGTGCCGTCAGCATAAGAGACTGGGAGAAAGCCACAGTCCCTTATTATTGCCGCCCGGGGGACCACATATAGGTTAATAGAGTGGGACTTAGCGACTACCCCAGAGGGACACTGCATGGAGAGCTGAAAGATTTCGATTTTGCCTCTCCCCGCTCCCCCGTGAAAGTCATGTTTGACAGGTAGGAGGCTGTCAGAGTTTGAGCCGACTCGTGCACTCCTGCTTCACCAAGACGGCAGAAGAGAATGTCGTGGTTTACCGTATCAAAGGCCTCCAAACGATCCAATAAGATCAAGGCGGCCTTTCCTCCGGCGTCCAATAAGCTCCTTAGTTCCACCGTGGCCATCAGCAGGGCTGTTTCTGGTCCATGCCCTTCTCGGAAGCCTAATTGTGAGTGGTCTAGGACATGTCCCTCCCTAAGAAATTGGGACAACTGCCTGTTCAATAGTTTCTCCAAAACCTTAGCAGCAAAAGGTATTCTTGCGATGGGTCTATAATTGCCCGGTTCTTGTGGGTCTAGAGTGTTTTTTTTTAATAACGGCAATACTGACGTTGTTTTCCATGCCTCAGGGAAGAGGCCGGTTTTAATTATTTCAGTGAAGAGCAGTCCTAACTGCTCACTCAGTAGTTCGGGGAACAGGTGCATCACCTTAGGTGGACAAGGATCAGATGTGCCACCCGATTTCATTAGCCTAACTACCTGAAGAATCTGTTCGGTAGAAGTTGGATGAAAGTGGAATGAGTGGCCACTTATATGTTATGTTATGTTATGTTATAGGTTTTTGTACCGCGCACAGCTACCCCAGCAAAGGGGCGTCCTGGCGCCAAGGAAAGGTCAACACAACATCACTGAGCGCACCTGAATCCAGAGGAGTTAGTTAAAAAGGACAGTTTTAATAGCACGTCTAAAAAGGAGTAAGTCCTCCATAGCTCGAATTTCACTGGGAAGTGAGTTCCACAGTTTCGCCGCCACTACTCGGAATGAGCGGCCGCCCATCCTGCTTAGCAGAAAGCGAGGAACAACAGACAAATTCTGCCCCATCGACCTCAAGGAACGAGAGGGCACATAAGGGGTCAGTAAGTTCATCAAGATAGGTGGTGCCGTACCATAGGTGGTGAGAGGCAGTCATTCAGTTCCCTGTTGGGTTGTCTAAGAGTAGGATTAACTGTCCTTTTAAAGGATTCATATACCCTACCAACTTTCTCTACGAAAAATTGGCCCTGGTTATTGCAAAACTCTGAAGTAATTTCAATTAGCGCAGAGTTGTAAATTTTCGTTAATTTTTTGACTACGGGGAAGAGTTCTTTGCTCGAGTCTTTTGCATCCTCTAATTTTTGAGTGAAGTATTTACTTTTTTCTGCTATTATTAATTTCTTGTAAATGGCCAGAGAAGTTTTGTAGTTCTCTCGTGGCCCCGTCTCATAGTTCAGCCTCCATTTTTTTTCTAATTTCCTGCTGATTTGTTATTGTGTTTTTAGCGCATTTGTGAACCATGGTTGGGAAGGAATTTTCCTCCTTGATGTATTCTTTTTTTGGGGAGCTGCTACTTTTATGGCAGCGTTGATCCAGCTTGAAATTTGGTTTGTGGCTACGTTATAGTCTTTGTCAAGTTCCGGAATTGACTTTGTTAAATGGTCCTTGAGAGTAGGGGGGTTAACTTTTGACCAATTAGGGAGAAGGTGTGCTTGTGGGGTGGTGCGGCTACTGCTAATGATTTTCCTGCTTTTATAGCAAATATTATTACCTTATGGTTAGACCATGGCACTGGTACGATTTCTAGTAATCTAATATTATTGTAAAATGTGAAAATCCCATTGAGTGTGTGGCCAGGTTCGTGGGTGTTTTGCGTTACGATCTGTTCCATATCTAGATTAGATAGTGCCTCTGTCAGTGTTGATAAGCTGGTGTCAGAGCTCTTTTCCAGGTACAAGTTGAAATCACCCAGGACAGTAAAGTCTGGGTTCTTCACACTAGACTCCAAAAAAGGCTCAGCAGTTGCATTAGAGGTGTTTTGCCCTAGGCGGTCTGTAAATCAGGTGGCCCTTAAACGTATCATTGTTGGTAATGTTTATTTGAAAGTGCAGCACCTCACAATCAGGATTACCACCCTCATTTAAGCCCTTGGCCCTTAGGACATTTCGATAGATGATAGCCAGACCCCCCCAAGTTTCCCCTTCCTGTCTGCCCTGATTATTGAGTAACCTTCCGGAATTGCTAGTGCTAGGTCAATATCTGAGGCCTCGTCTGCTCACGTCTCAGTGACGAGAAGAATATCGAGATTTTGTGCTTCTATGTGTTCCCCTGTTTCGGAATTATGTTTAACTAGTGACCGTGTGTTAATTAGCCCCGCCCTGATGGTCTTTGTGAACGATCTGTTAATATGGATACCTCGGGTGTTTGGCCTCTCGCTCAGGAAGGGATTCAAGGATAGGTGACATATATACTTTAAACACAATAATGGGTCGGTTGACACAGTGGGGACACTATGGGAGGCCTTCAAGGTGACTATACGTGGGGTTCGTATTGGTCTCCAAGCGAGGGTTCTTCGATCACTCAGGGGCACTATGGCTGCACTGGAGCGTGAGTTGAAGGGGTTGGAACAGCGATATGAAAGCACACCTGACCCTTCTGAGCTTGCACTCATTAAAGAGAAAGTTGCAGAATATAACGAAGTGGCTGACCAAGAGATACGTCACATGTCTCGGAGAAGCAAGGCCAGATACTATGGGGAGGGTGGCAGACCTGGCAGAGCACTAGCTGCCCATATTATGGAACCCAGGGGCGGAGAATACATAGTTAGTTCAATCACAGTTGACAAAGTCACTCATCACGACACCTCCAATATCCTATAAGCATTCACCGATTACTATAAAGGCATGTATGCTTATCGCCCAGCTGCGGATGAAGCTGAGCTGCAGAAATATTTGGATGATATCGCGCTAATGTGGCTCTCTTGGGGGCAACAGGAATTTTTAATGCAACCTATCACCCTAGGTGAAATACAAGACGCTATTGCAGATAATCCTAATGGTAAATCAGCTGGCACTGACGGTCTGCCCGCAAAGTTTTATAAAAACTATGTCGACGTTCTTGCCCATTGCTTACTCCAAGTCTATGAGGAAGCCTACGAGACTCAAAGCCTGCCTCCAACGTTACGCGAAGCACTGGTGATCACTTCTTAAGCCTGGCAAACCATCTGACAGGTGTGACTCCTACCGACCACTGTCCTTAATTAATACTAATGTTAAAATTTTTGTTAAAGTCCTGGCGACCAGAATGCAGCTGCTTCTTCCGTTCATGGTCTTACCGGATCAGTCTGGTTTTGTGCCCACTCGTTCCACCTTCCATAATCTGAGGACGCTATTCACGGTTATGCACATCCTGGAACCTATGTTGCCAGCCAGCGGTGGCAGTGTTCCTCGATGCCTCTAAGGCCTTTGATTCTGTCTCCTGGTGCTACATGCTTGCGATTTTACATAGCATGGGGGTGCCCTTTGTCTTCACCAACTGGATAAAACTGCTTTACACGTGCCCTACAGCACGAGTGAGGGTCAATGGTGATTTATCTAAATGAATCCCTATTCATCGAGGCATGCGACAGGGCTGCCCGCCTTCCCAATTACTATTTACACTTATTCTCGAACCTCTGGCTTGTATCTTGTGGCAGCGTTATTCCCAGGCGGTACTGCGGTTCTTCCAGCGCCCTCTGGCAGTCTCCATGTATGCAGACGACATGGTGCTGTATGTGCGTGAGCCTGCCCTCCATCTGCCTGCCCTCCTATGGGAATACGTTCGCTTTAAATGGTTCTCCGGGCTAGGAATAAATTGGTCTAAATCCATGATATTGCCCCTTATGGATTGTACGTCTCCCATTGACCTAGAATTTCCCTTAGTGTGGTGCACTGATACAGTGAAGTACCTGGGTGTATGGTTGCACCGTGATCCCCAGGTGGTAGTGCGAGCCAACTATGGAACAGCCATTGCGCGCCTCTAGGAGCAAGTCACCCGCTGGATTAAGCTGCCCCTCTCCTTTGCTGACCGTATAGCGCTAATGAAAATGGTAATACTCCCCCACTTTCTGTATTTATTCTTAAATATTTTGATACATTTGCCACGTCACTTTTTTAACTCCCTTCAATCATTTTTAATTACACTGGCATGGGGGGATAAAAGCCTCACCTCGAGTGGGAAACACATACGCTCCCTTACGAGCAGGGTGGTTTTACGGCACCTGACTTCCAGTTATACTATTTGTGCACACAAGCCCACTTTGCGTACTATTGGCAACTTGAACCTGCTTACATTCCCCATGTGGCGGTCGAAGCTGGAGCAGTGCACCCCATACCACTCAAGGCCATGATTGTCAACACTCACACAGTTTTCAAAAAGGGGGAGTTTGATACAGTCCAGACCACGGTTAAAATGTGGCGGGAGTTGGGTAGGCGGGCACAGAAACTGCCACTTTATGCACCCCGTATGCCTCTACTTCATCATACAGATCTCTCGGTTACCACTGAGGTGGGTGCTCTGCGGATCCTCAGAGACATGAACCTGGTGACCATGAAGGATGTGTATCCTGTAGGCCAGTTCATTACCTCAGCATCCCTAATTGCTGAGGGCCCTATCACTGCTATGCACCTCTTCATTTACACCAGACTGAGGACGGTCATGTGTGTGCTGAACTTGCAATTTCCTGCTGAGTCGCCCACACTAGAAGCACTGCAATTTTTATACACTACTCCCTCCAGGGTGAAATTGGTCACTAGATTATATCGGATATCACAGAAGGAGGTAGCTGCCTCTGATGTAGCGGCGTTGAATAAATGGAATGCAGTTCTGCCATGCTCTTTGGCTGAGGACGAGTGGGCGGACTGTTGCCGCCTGACAGGGCACTTAACACCTAATGGAAATCTGAAAATGGTTCACTTTAAATATATACATCAGATATATTATCCACCTGCCCAATTGTACAAATATGGTCTGCGAGACTCCGCTACCTGTAGGCGCTGTGGGGCCCCTGACGCAGATTTTTACCACTTGGCGTGGGTTTGTCCCAAGGTATTCTCATATTGGGAATATGTAGTAAAGATTATACGCCTGATGGTTGAGCTTTCTTTGGATTTTACCCCTCAACTATGTCTCCTAGGTCTAGTTGCTGGTGTCAAGGCCTCCTGCAGAAGGTTTGTAGCTATTGCGTTGCTGATGGCCAAGCGGAGGGTCCTTATGTGTTGGAAGAGTAGACTGGCCCCCACTACCAATTTATGGTTGCAGGATTTAACCTACTGTCGTGATCAGCTGGTCTGTTATGCTGAAGAGCTGCCCACACCATCGAGGCCATGGGACATTTGGTCACCCCTCACAACCTACTTGCTGTCTGTGCCTACTATCTAATCTCCTGTTATTTCTGGTAATGTGATGGACATGTTTACTACATGACTATGTTGCACTGTACTCCCTTGTCCCTGTCCATTTTCCTTATATTCCGAATGAAATGCCATTTATATGATTGTATGTGTAGTCCTGACCTGCCCCCGACGGATTCTTCATCATTGTGTAATGGATAGATACCGACCTGTATGCCGTGTACTGTACTTCCTTGTGATGTTTGTTTCTTCTTGTTGAAAAATGATCAATAAAAAAAAGTGCACATTACATTTAAATGCTTATTATGTCGAATAAATGCATTTGATTAACATAATACACAGCAAACGATAAAAATACATGTGCGTGCATTTGAATCATGAGTATAACACACTCATACAATTTCGAGTGCTGTAAGTGCTCTATCAGTCCCCCCTTTTATGACAAGTGTCATAACACCAACATTCTATTCTATCATTAATGTCTCCTTGTAGAAGAGACCAACCTAAACAGAAGTTGTAGCTTGCCAACCTGTCTGAATCTTTCTAACCCTTTCAGATGCAGATAATGACTGTCCTGCAGTCGTTCTAACTGCTGGTCTCGTTTCTTCAAGGAGTTTTCATTATGACGTGCCTTTTGCCATTTGTAAGCTGTTATGGCTCTCAATAGTACAATTATACAAATGACTGCTATTAGGATAGGTTTCAAGATGTATCCCATTTTTCATTGTCCTAAACTTCCAATCTTCCCAAATCCCTTACCAATTTGTTCCGAAATCCCATCTGCAGCCAAATCATGTAAATCTTGATGTATCTCTGAAATATTACTGATATATTTTCGTATTTCCCAACTATTGTCAGGAATATACGTGCAGCACTGTTGAACTTTCAATAATTTACAGACTCCTCCAGCTTTTGCTAATAGGACATCTAAAGCAAGATGATTCTGAAGAACCATAGCCCTTATTGAGACCATCTCTTCATCAACAAGTAGCAGGATTTGAGATGTATTCACAGAGAGCTTATCCACTATCGTTGTTAGTTTTCTGATTTTCACATCATTCAAAATCAGACCTGCACTGGGTATCATAGCTCCAAATACATCTCCAATAATTTTTCCAGCACTTGCACCATGTTTCTCTCTGTGAAGCCCTTTTCCTTCTAAAAGCCATACATCATCCACATGAAATATTTTAGGAAATACCACAGCCAGGTAACATGTACCATACCAATTCTTAGGCAATTTCACATATGCATTCTTTCCACACACAACATATACATTAGGTACTATGGTCAATTTATCCAATAATACCTTTCTTATGGCATCTTCAATCAGAAATATGTGTTCACAATCACTCTCACCCACAAATATTTTTTCATAATACATTGATGGGTGTCTAATGCACAGTTTCCTCTTTGCTGAAAGGCCAAAGCTATTGGCCCAGAACTTCCTTTTGCCTTATGATCTAATTCTTCCTGTGTCCATGGGATAACCTTATGATTTGGGTCCTAATTAAAGTCTTCCTATGGCGATCTTCTATTTGATCTATGAATTTCTTTTGCGATATCAGTTAACATGCAAGTCAAATTTTGTCTATGAGCATAAGATGTATCCAAGGTAATAGTGGGTACAAAATATTTGAACATCCTTTCTACCTCTTTATAGTAATCATATTTGTTCATCTACTTAAGAACCGGGATTTCTGAGTGTACCACGTCATAATTTGAGAAATAGTACTCAAAATGGGCCTTACTATAGAACATACTCAATAACACACTACATGTGATGCCATAGGTTACAGGCAAATGGTGATATTGGATGCCCTCTTCTACTGAAGCTGGCAGTTGCATACACAAATAGCAATCATTTGCTTCCATTGTATCAACATACTCATGCAATAAGCGAGCATATGCATTCAGCGTGAAATAACCTTTTGACAAATCTACATGTAACATGCGACTAGTTTCTCTGGTCATATCCCTATCTTTGGCAAATGCACCCTCCTTTATGTCTGCTATAGATGGGTTAGATGTTGCTTGTTCTCCATTCTTTTCAGCATCGTGAGACCCAACCAAAGATGTAACAATCCCCACAGCTATGACAATAAGCACTGCAACAATAAGGGTACCAATTATGCATTTCTGCTTGCGTCCTGATTTTTCAGATTCCATTTTTAAACGCTATTGGGTTGAAACATGAATGAACTCAACAAAGTCTCTTTTCTTTGCTACTTTTGTTATTTACAATGTCTTTTTATGATCTGTTTTACATTTGAATATTGCAATTTTCTCTAAACCTATTGTCGAGATGTAGTCAGCCCTAACCCTCAGTTCTTCTTCTAATGAATGTCCCTATTTTATATCTTCTTCCAGTTGGGTCTAGGTTACCTTCTTTCTAAGGCTAATAGGATTTTCTTTTAAAGTTTAGTCTTCATCATTAATGATATTAGATCCAAGAATAGCAAGAACAAGCTGCAGCTCTGCACAAATTTCTCCCATTTCTTTTGCAGTAGGCTGTCGACCAAAGGTAGGGAAAACAACTTGGTTAAGGATCAAAAATCGCAACCCACTCAACCTTGGCGGATCAGGAACTGTCAGAGTTAGTATTCCAAAAGCATCAACTCCACTTAACTGAATATCAATTGTCAGAGTGCTCTCTCCTTGACTCACTGTGCTGGTCCTCAACCTCCCGGATCTCCCCGGTCTATGCATCAGCAGCCAGATACATCCACTCAAGAGATGCGTACTTTCGAGACAGTACTCTCTCTTTTCGGGATTGTCTTAGACCATCCGGTCTTTCTTCGGCTTCGCTTTGATCGGATTCAGATGTTTCAGGAATCGGAGTGAGATTTTTCTTAGATGCAAGCCTTATGTTCAACCTTTCTTTCTTTGTTGGCTGCTTTGCTGCTGCAGCATCTGCTCTCCTCTCTTCCTATCGATCTGATCCTTCTGCACTAGGCTGTTCACTCTGCTCTGGTTCAAAGGTCACTTCAGCAATGTCGTCTATATCAGAATCTGAATTCACCTCGGGAGCAGTTTGAGGTATTCTTTCTTGCTCAATTGCTTGTTCAGCCTCATCAAAAGTTCTTACGATCTGACCTGTTCCTTCAGGTTCTGTTGCATTCTCGATGGCACTTCTCAGAATAAGGGGAGTCGTTTCCTCAATGGGCTCAGGCACTCTACGAGTATGGGAAGCATGGATCCAGTTTGGGAGGCCTTCACACTTTACAGCTGTACTCGTGACCAAAATCACTTGGTATGGTCCTCCCAGCGAGCATCAAGGCTGCTCTTTCTCACATAATTTTGGACAAGCACCCAGTCACCAGGGTTAAGATCATGCAGCAGGTCTCTAGAGGTGGATGCAGTCGCAGCCCCGGCCTGGTTGGACAGAATTAACCACATCAGCCAGTCCCCTATAATAATCCATAACCAAATCATCAGTGATGTTTATCAATGCTGTAGCTGGCACCATAGGTAATTGCATAGCTCTTCCCATCAATATCTCGTGGGAAGAGAGCCCTGTTCTTCTAACAGGAGTGCTACGCAGACTCATCAATACCAATAGCAACGCATTTGGCCATTTAAATGAAGTAGACAAACAAACCTTTGACACTCTCATCTTGATCGTGCCATTTATTTGCTCCACAAGACCAGAAGCCTCAGGCCTGTAACTACAATGCAGACTCTGATCAATTTTCAAGGCTGTACACATCAATTTCATGATTTCATTATGGAAGTGTGTTCCTCTATCTGTTTCCACTGAGGTTGGAAATCGAAACCTTGGTATCAGTTCCCTTAAGAGCAGTTTTGCCACTGTGAGACTGTCAGATTGTCTAGTTGGATATGCCTCTACCCAATGTGAAAAGATACACACCACCACCAAAACATATCTCAGCCCATTGCACCTCGGCATCTCAATAAAATCCAATTGTATCCTATTGAAAGGACCCCCTGATCTGCCACTGTGACTCATTGCAACCACAGTTCTCTTTGCAACATTCATTTGTTGACACGTAACACACCTGTGATATACTGCTTCAGCATGCATACGAAATTGTGGGTTGAACCAAGTTTTCCTAAACACTCGCACCGTGGCGTCTCTCCCAAAATGAACTTCTCCGTGAATCTGCCTTGCCATTGGGCTCAGTAAACAATTAGGTAACACTACTCTTTCATCTGTTGACACCCAAATGCCATCTTCTCTCTTTTCGCAGCCTGCTCTAACCCAGGATGCAGCTTCCTCCTCCAAGACCTCATCTTGCAGCCGCTTTACTTCATCCAAAGAATCAGCTATGGCCAACATCATGCTGAGCTCGGTCTCTTCTGTGCTCTTTCCTACATATTCTCCATTAAAACACAAGGATGTATAGCACAAAAATGAACTACTTTGTCGGCATAGTTATTTCCTTTCGTGACAAAATCTTCTCCCTTCCCATGGGCTGTACATTTGACTACAGCTATTTCTTTAGGTTTCTGTAACTCCTCCAATAATTGTCGTACATATTCTCTATTACGGATAATGGATACTGTGGACGTTAAAAATCCCCTTTGAGACCATATCTGTCCAAAATCATGAACCACTCCAGACCCATATTGGCTGTCTGTATAGATAGTGACTCGGACTCCATCCGCAAGGATCCAAGCACGTACCAGAGCAATAATTGCAGCCACCTGAGCAGAATAGACTCTTTTCAGAGAGGCAGCTTCAACCACCCCCAAGATGGTGCACACAGCAAAAGCTGCTCTCAAACACCCTTCATTGTGTCTTTCGCATAAACCGTCGACAAAAAGGATCTAATCAGATTCAATCAGAAGTTGATTGACAATGTCAGGTCTGGGTTTGGTAGATAGCTCAGTAATATCCAGACGGTCATGCTCTTCGCAAGCCTCTCCTCCCTCTTGTGGAAGAGGTAACAGTGTAGCAGGATTTAAGGTAGTACAGCGTTTCAGAGTAACATTTTCAGAATCAAATATAACTTGCTCATACTTTGTAAGTCTGTTATTCGTTAAATACTGTGTCTTTGTTCTTTTCATTAACAGTTCTATTGAATGTGGCACATAAACAATTAGAAGATGACCCATCACTATGCTTTCACATCTTTCAATGCTGACACCTGTTGCAGCAACAGATTTGAGACATCCGGGTAATGCAGAAGCTACAGGATCTAACGTAGCTGAAAAATAAGCCACTGGTCTACGGGCACCTCCATGTGTCTGTACATGGACCACTAACGCACATCCTTCTTTCTCACAGCAGAAGAGCAAAATGCTTTATTGTAATCTGGCATTCCCAGAGCTGGAGCGCTACACAGGTTCTCTCTCAGCTCATGGAAGGCTCTCAAGCAGTCATTGCCCCACGGCACCGGATCACTAATGTCTTTTCGAGTCAACCTCAAGAGTGGCTTTGCTTGCAGAGACAAATTTGGGATCCACTGTCAACAATAGCCGACCATTCCCAAAAACATGCCGACTTCTTTCTGAGTTTTCGGAGTTCCTATTTACAGAATCGTCTGCGATCTGGTGACACCCTTTGTTTTCCCTTCTCAATCCGATGATCTAGATACTGAACTTCAGTCTGACATTACTGAAACTTGTTTGGGAACAACTTGTGCCCATTCTCTGCCAAATGATTGAGCAAAGCCCCTGCATCGATCCTGCAAGCATTCTCAGTCTCTGAAGTGACCAAAAGGTTGTCAATATACTGATCTAGGACTGAGCTCTGGGGCATCACCAGCCCTTCAAGATTCTTTTTCAAACACTGGCTAAAAATAGAGGGGCTTTCTGTATACCCTTGAGGGATCCGACACCATGTTAACAAACAGTCGTCCATCCTAAACACAAAAATATACTGGCTCTCTTCATGCAATGGTATGGAGAAAAATGCCTGACAAAGATCAATGACTGTAAACCATTCTGCCTCACATGGCATTTGAAATAATATAACAGCTGGATTCGGTACCACAGGACAACATGGGATCACGATTTCATTAACCCTGCGCACATCCTGCACCAGTCTGTACTTGCCGCTAGGCTTCTGTACTCCCAGTATAGGTGAGTTATAAGGACTTCCTCTCATCTCCTTCAGAATGCCTTGTGCAATCATGGACTCGATTACAGGTCGTATTCCAGCCACAGTTTCTGGAGTGCATTTATTCTGCAGAGTTCGTGAGAATTCAGTATTCGGTTTAATCTGTATCTTAACTGGTTCATCTCCTCAAATCAATCCTATCTCTTCTCCCGTGAAATCCCACACTTGCGGAGAAACTGAATCTCTTAAATCATATGGTAGGTCTTCTATTGTGAGAAGCACAAACAGCTCTGCACATAAGCTCATATTGGCCATTTTAAAATCAGCGTCATCATCATAGGTTTGCAACTCCACACCCTTTGGAGTGCAAGATATGGTGCAGTTAAGTTTGCACAAAAGATCTCGTCCCAGTAGACAGACTGGGCTGGGCTGGAATCACACACCACAAATTGGTGCTTGTCTCTGATCGGTCCTATTCTCACAGGTAACTCATTTGTTAACAGGTTATTCATTTTCAAATTGGTTACTCCTACCACTTGAATCGATTTTCCTGACAGGGACAAATTTGGGACCACTTCTGTCCGTACTGTGGAGCACGCAGCTCCAGTATCTAACAAAAAGGTAACATGATGTCCATTCACCTCTGCATCTACAAACGGTCCACTTTGATCCACTTCCAGAGCTGCACTCAAAGTGCTCTCTCCCTGCACCCCCCTCTGGCACTCATGAGGACCATGTAATTGATCTAATCTGTCTTGTATCTCAAAGTAAGGCATCTGATGATATACCTGATTGTAAATCCATCCAGGGGATAACCACCAGTTTGCTGGGTGCACAGCAATATTAATGTATTACATTTTCACATTCTTAACTCAATGAATCATACAATCTCAAACATGAAAATTAGACAATTTCAGTTGATCTGCTTGTTGTATTGAAATTATATCTCTTGTATAACCAAATTCAAATAGCATACAAAATAATCAATACTTTACTTGAAAACATATAGGGGCTCATTAGGATGGCGGACGGAAGAGCCACCGCGGCCCTGGAGTAGGCGGAAAAACCCTTTTCCGTGTCCGCCTGCCGCGGATACTCCGTCCGCCATATCAGGATAGGAAAACGTGTCAAATTTCCGTCCGCGACGGGAAAGCATGCACCGCCGTCGAACTACACACGACCACGCGGCGAACGGAACACATCCGGAGGCTCCGCCGTACGTTCTGACGTCTAAGACCGTCCCCCAAATCAAGATGGCGGAAAATACACATAAAACCGCTGCGGAAAAACAACCTGTCTGAACACGGCGGAATCCCCACAGCGAACATAGGTGACATAGCAGAGATACCCACCGCAAGCTGACCACCACCATGGACCCAGCGCTACACGCTTTCCCGATGCTCTTCGCGATCCACCACGTCCTAGTCATGGCCCACTATCGACGACGACGCAGGTAAGGCACAAACCATTGGCTGTCTGGAGGGGAATACCAGCAAGGGTCGTGACGTAGGGAGGGGGAGTGTCATGTTACCGAAACCACTGATGAGAAGCAAATACGAATACACATTTGTAGTACGCAAGCAGGAATGACAACGACAGACCACGAGACTTGATAGACTACCTTTATTGTACATAATAGGGGTATAATCACAGTGTATGCGTGAGCATGGGCAAAGTGGGCACCAGAGCAGCTACATCATTGGCAGTAAACGAGAGGGCAGAATGCAGTATCAGAGCATCAACAGGGCATTGTGGAGTACAGAGCAGGTACATCATTGGCAGTAAACGAGAGGGCAGAATGCAGTATCAGAACAGCAACAGGGCATTGTGGAGTACAGAGCAGATACATCATTGGCAGTAAACAAGAGGGCAGAATGCAGTATCAGAACAGCAACAGGGCATTGTGGAGTACAGAGCAGGTACATCATTGGCAGTAAACGAGAGGGCAGAATGTAGTATCAGAACAGCAACAGGGCATTGTGGAGTACAGAGCAGCTACATCATTGGCAGTAAACGAGAGGGCAGAATGCAGTATCAGAGCATCAACAGGGCATTGTGGAGTACAGAGCAGGTACATCATTGGCAGTAAACGAGAGGGCAGAATGCAGTATCAGAACAGCAACAGGGCATTGTGGAGTACAGAGCAGATACATCATTGGCAGTAAACGAGAGGGCAGAATGCAGTATCAGAACAGCAACAGGGCATTGTGGAGTACAGAGCAGGTACATCATTGGCAGTAAACGAGAGGGCAGAATGCAGTATCAGAACAGCAACAGGGCATTGTGGAGTACAGAGCAGGTACATCATTGGCAGTAAACGAGAGGGCAGAATGCAGTATCAGAGCATCAACAGGGCATTGTGGAGTACAGAGCAGCTACATCATTGGCAGTAAACGAGAGGGGCTAAGTGCATCAACAGTCCATAGCACTGAACAGGTCCATCAGAGGCAGCACATGAGAGGGGCTAAGTGCATCAACAGTCCATTGCACTGAACAGGTCCATCCGAGGCAGCACATGAGAGGGGCTAAGTGCATCAACAGTCCATTGCACTGAACAGGTTGATCAGAGGCAGCACATGAGAGGGGCTAAGTGCATCAACAGTCCATTGCACTGAACAGGTTGATCAGAGGCAGCACATGAGAGGGGCTAAGTGCATCAACAGTCCATTGCACTGAACAGGTCCATCCGAGGCAGCACATGAGAGGGGCTAAGTGCATCAACAGTCCATTGCACTGAACAGGTTGATCAGAGGCAGCACATGAGAGGGGCTACGTGCATCAACAGTCCATTGCACTGAACAGGTCCATCCGAGGCAGCACATGAGAGGGGCTAACTGCATCAACAGTCCATTGCACTGAACAGGTTGATCAGAGGCAGCACATGAGAGGGCAGAATGCAGTATCAGAGCATCAACAGGGCATTGTGGACAACAGAGCAGGTACATCAGAGTCAGCACATCAGAGGGCAGAATGCAGTATCAGAGCATCAACAGGGCATTGTGGAGTACAGAGCAGGTACATCAGAGGCAGCACAAGTACGTGTCCCAACCAACCCGTCACAGGGACCACAAGAGTGCCACGCAGTTCTCAATGGACACACCATGTGAAATAACATTTGAGTGAAGTGTACAGCACCTCACATCACAGAATCAGGGGGACTGCGTGAACTACCTGCCTCGGACACACTGGCAGCACCAGCAACAGGAGTGTGAGACACAGCCACAGCCCAAGTGACACACACATGGGCCACGGACCCAGACACACTGGCAGCACCAGCAACAGGAGTGTGAGACACAGCCACAGCCCGAGTGACACACACATGGGCCACGGACCCAGACACACTGGCAGCACCAGCAACAGGAGTGTGAGACACAGCCACAGCCCGAGTGACAGACACATGGGCCACCCACCCAGACACACTGCCAGCACCAGCAACAGGAATGTGAGACACAGCCACAGATGTAGTCACTGACACGTGACCCACTGACCCAGACAGACTGCCAGCACCAGAAACAGGAGTGTGCAACACAGCCACAGATCTTCTAACTGACACGTGAGCCATAGACCCAGATAGACTGCCAGGACCTGCAACAGGAGAGGGCACAACAGAGACTGTGCCACTACATGATGCATGACAGCCAACAACAGACACAGTGCCACCATCTGATACATGAGAGTCAACTGCACCTGCGCCACTGGGACAACTGAAATGATGAGCCACAGGGCTGTATGGGCCAGGAGGCAGGGTGGGCCTGGGAGCTGGGGATAGCTGACCTTGAGCCACATCGGGGTTGGCAGGTGTCAATGGTGTGTGTCTGCGTTTCTTAGGGATGTGTAAGTGCACCCTGGACAGGACAGGACTGCCAAGTGGTGGGGACTCTAAAGAATCACCACCCACCATAGGTTGAGCATCTGCAGCAGGGGATCGGGTTTCTGGGGACGTGCTGGAGCCTGCTTGTCGTTTGCTGTGTGCCTGCCGCCTGGACTCTGAATCATGTGTAATGGGGGATGCAACAACAGGGGACACCCTCCTCTGCTTCTGACTGGCCTGGATGGGAGTGGAGGTATGGGGGGACTCCGCCGCGGAGACATCTGTTTGGCGTTCAGTAGAAAACATCAGCCTCAGTGCAGCCAGGGGTGAAGTATGCCTGTCCTTGATTGCGCCATTGTCCATGCTAGAAGCCTTGTCCGTAGGATGTGCCTTATCCTTAGGTGGAGTGTTGTCTCTGGATGTAGCCTGTGCCCTGATCGCCGCCCTGTTCCTGCCAGCAGACTTGTCGTCTGTGGTGCACCTGTCTCCAGTAGACACCTGCTCTCTGTGTGTGTCCCTGCCCTTGGGAGATGGACCTTGCTCTGTGGTGGTCCTGCCCTTGGGAGTCTCCCTGCTCTTAGGAGGTGCCTTTGTCTTTTCACTGTCCTTGGGAGTGTCCCTTTCCTCTGCTGTGGGCCTGCCCTTGGGAGTCTCCCTGCTCTTAGGAGGTGCCTTTGTCTTTTGACTGTCCTTGGGAGTGTCCCTTTCCTCTGTTGTGGGCCTGCCCTTGGGAGTCTCCCTGCTCTTAGGAGGTGCCTTTGTCTTTTGACTGTCCTTGGGAGGGTCCCTTTCCTCTGCTGTGGGCCTGCCCTTGGGAGTCTCCCTGCTCTTAGGAGGTGCCTTTGTCTTTTCACTGTCCTTGGGAGTGTCCCTTTCCTCTGTTGTGGGCCTGCCCTTGGGAGTCTCCCTGCTCTTAGGAGGTGCCTTTGTCTTTTCACTGTCCTTGGGAGGGTCCCTTTCCTCTGCTGTGGGCCTGCCCTAGGGAGTCTCCCTGCTCTTAGGAGGTGCCTTTGTCTTTTCACTGTCCTTGGGAGTGTCCCTTTCCTCTGCTGTGGGCCTGCCCTTGGGAGTCTCCCTGCTCTTAGGAGGTGCCTTTGTCTTTTCACTGTCCTTGGGAGGGTCCCTTTCCTCTGCTGTGGGCCTGCCCTTGGGAGTCTCCCTGCTCTTAGGAGGTGCCTTTGTCTTCTGACTGGCCTTGTCCAAGGTACAGTCCATGGACATGTGAGTATCCCTTGCCTTGGGAGTACCTTTTGTGTTGAATGCCTGTGTAGCTCCTGAAGGCATGTCCCCCAACAACACTTGTGGATCCTGTGTGTGTACTCCAGTGTATCTGACGTTGTCTACGTGAACAGATTTAGCTGATCTAGGGGATGGGGTCTGTGCCCTGCGTGCCCTGACGTGCTGTCTGACGCTGCTTCTAGTGCAATAACCTGTATTTGAGTCCTGCTCAGAATAATCACTACCCCCTGAGACATCCAGTGGTGTAGATGGGGAAACAGAAGTAGCACACTGTTCATGCGACTGTACTATTGCAGACGACACACTGCTTGCCAATGACTGCACTGTCCTGTGTAGACCTGCAAGATCGCCATGCATCCCTTCCATGAATGCCACCACCTGCCCCAACTTCCTATCATGGTACTGGAAAGCATTTGTCATATTGGTCTGCCCCACACACAGCTGTCGCAGCAGATCAACGGCCTCAGCACACAGTGCATTTTGGCTCACCGTGGCAGGGGCAGCGGTGCCTGCACCGAACGCCACTCTGCTCCCCCTAATCCTCCGGCCACGAACAGTACATGGTGCAGTTGGCGGAAGTGTGGGCCCTGTGTGCTGTCTTCCGACAGAAGGTGATGATTGCCCACTCCCAGTCTGTGACAACAGTGCAGGCTCACCAAGAGTGTCCGATGAGGAGGACGATGGTGTCTCCACATGCGAGTCCTCAGGGACGGTCCTGTCCCCCTCTCCGGCGCTGGCCTCCTCTGTGTCAGTCTGCGTGTGTGCGAAGTCTGAGCCGGACTCATTTCCTCGACTAATCTCCACCGTCTGTGGCTGAGTGTCCTCTGTCATAGCTGAAATGCACATAAAAGATGTGTGAGTCATGGGCACACTGACGTACAGAAGGACCAGGATTGCCAAATTCCATAGCTGACAAAGATTTAGTAGCCCCCATCCTGCACACGGCCCACCTCTACCAGTCATCCTCACATTTCCTGCCATGGGGCCATGGACCACTAGGGGATGTGCTTCAACACTCAACTACTAAGCAAGTGGCGTGTCAACATGGCGGACCTGGATGTCAAATGACAACCACCCAATGGGACCAAAATGGCATCACAGAGATACATACGCAACACGGAACTCAATACTGTGTCTGTGCACCAATACATGCATAGCACTCACAGGTTTCCTACACAGACAGTATGCTCACCGCTAGTTTGCTGTTGATCGGCACTCAGACGTTCGGCCAGTTCAGGATGCGTCACTGCAATGATACGGTGCATGAGAGGGGTCATGGAGCGTCGGGCCAGACGGGGCGTCCTTGGAATCATGCCCAGTGTTACTTCCGCTACATTCTTGCTCAGCCTGGAAATGTCGTCCCAGCGTTTGTGGCAGTGTGTATGTCGTCTGTTGCACACCCCCAATGCCCGTACTTCCCGTGCTATGCTCCTCCACAGGTCCTTGCGAAGGTGCAGCTTGACCTACCATGATGGGAGACAAAAGGGTTTAAGTCAGTGGACAGTTGGCCTGTCACACACATAGGGGCAAGACGTAACTGTCAGCAGCCATGCACAATCAGGAACATATGTCTAGCCCACACTACACAGCTAAGATAGGAATAGGCCTGATTATTTGGCCCCCTCATGCACACCAACATGTCCCACACTGCACTTACCACCCGTCCTGGTGCGCCGTAGAGGCGTCCATAGTTGCGGAGTACACCGTCCACGAGGACATCAAGCTCCGCGGCGGTGAAGGGTCGAGACCGGATCTCTTTGCCTCTCGACATGGCAAGATCACGGAGTATGGCACTAGAGCAGCAGTCGGTGGTCAGCTCAGCAGCAGCAGCAGGTCGAGGTGATGGTCACAGGCAGCAGTCGGTGGTCAGCTCAGCAGCAGCAGCAGGTCGAGGTGATGGTCACAGGCAGCAGTCGGTGGTCAGCTCAGCAGCAGCAGCAGGTCGAGGTGATGGTCACAGGCAGCAGTCGGTGGTCAGCTCAGCAGCAGCAGCAGGTCGAGGTGATGGTCACAGGCAGCAGTCGGTGGTCAGCTCAGCAGCAGCAGCAGGTCGAGGTGATGGTCACAGGCAGCAGTCGGTGGTCAGCTCAGCAGCAGCAGTAGGTCGAGGTGATGGTCACAGGCAGCAGTCGGTGGTCAGCTCAGCAGCAGCAGCAGGTCGAGGTGATGGTCACAGGCAGCAGTCGGTGGTCAGCTCAGCAGCAGCAGCAGGTCGAGGTGAACAGGCAGCACTGGTCCCCAGGGTAGGAAGTGTCATTTTGGCCAACACACATATATAGGGCCCTCAGCACATGTCAGTGGCATACGTCGCCAGCAATTGGTCAGCCCTGGAAGCGTGTTCGTGAAATGTGCCAATGACTGGCCCTGTTGTTGCGGTGCACTGCTTCCGCTACTTGCGATTGGCCATATGCGGCCAGCGTCCCTCTTCCCATTGGCTGCATGTGCACGGACCGTCACGGGCACACATCGGCAACCGCACGTGAAAGCTTCAGGCACGGATGCTTCAGTTGCAACAATGTTCTATCACTGGCGCCACCATGGCGGTGCACGTACTCAGCGGGGGAGGTGCAGGCCTATACACCCTTTAGATGTACTCAATGGACATGCCAGTTCATGATCCCTCTTACAGTCACATTGCATCATCCACCGTACACCGGCCGGATCGGCCGGGCCACCGTGCCCGGCCATGTACACAACCACCGTGCCCGGCCATGTACACAACCGCCGTGCCCGGCCATGTACACAACCGCCGTGCCAGGCCATGTACACAACCGCCGTGCCCCGGCCCGGCCTAGGACGGCCGTGGCCGGCCATGTCCACAACCGCCGTGCCCGGCCATGTCCACAACCGTGGTTGTGTACATGGCCGGGCACGGCGGGTGTGGACATGGCCGGCCACGGCGGTTGTGTACATGGCCGGGCACGGCGGTTGTGTACATGGCCGGGCACGGCGGGTGTGTACATGGCCGGGCACGGCGGTTGTGTACATGGCCGGGCACGGCGGGTGTGTACATGGCAGGGCACGGCGGTTGTGTACATGGCCGGGCACGGCGGGTGTGTACATGGCCGGGCACAGCGGTTGTGTACATGGCCGGCCATGGCGGTTGTGTACATGGCCGGGCACGGCGGGTGTATACATGGCCGGGCACGGTGGTTGTGTACATGGCCGGGCACGGCGGTTGTGGACATGGCCGGCACGGCCGTCCTTGGCCCGGCCGCTCCGGCCGGTGTACGGTGGATGATGCAATGTGACTGTAAGAGGGGACATGAACTGGCATGTCCATTGAGTACATCTAAAGGGTGTATAGGCCTGCACCTCCCCCGCTGAGTACGTGCACCGCCATGGTGGCGCCAGTGATAGAACATTGTTGCAACTGAAGCATCCGTGCCTGAAGCTTGCACGTGCGGTTGCCGATGTGTGCCCGTGACGGTCCGTGCACATGCAGCCAATGGGAAGAGGGCCGCTGGCCGCATATGGCCTTTGGGAAGTAGCGGAAGTTGTGCACCGCCATGGCGGCGCCAATTATGTTATCTTGTCAGACGCTGCACCGTGATGTGTTGTGTGCAGTTGCGTCATGAGGGTTGTGAGCGTGATAGGGAAAGGTCATATGTCATACAATATAGCATGTGTGTCCATACTATGCCCATCGGTCGGCACACAATGGGCAACAGATGTGCATTTGGACGTGTTGACGTCGGGTGTGACCCTACAGACGTTATTACATCTTCACAACTACACAGTACATCACGGCTGTATGGCCAAATTATGCATCTGTTGTCAGTGTGTGGTTCTGGCGAGGTGACTACAGTGGTGGTGGTACACATGCATTCCGTGTATGTGTTTTGGACGTTGTGTCACCATGCATGTAATTACCGTATGCACAACATTATTGGTGTTGGCATTGGTGCTTGATGACATGGCGTGTGTATCATTATCGTTTGTGTGCATGCAGTTGCATGTGTGTCTGTGATGTGGCTACTAAACATTAGGGTGAAGACTGACGTTTTGTCAGTAAGGTTCACATGTGATGGAGTTGTACACGTATGCGTCGTTTGTAAGTTGACCTAAGTTACATCTCTCTCCCACACAGGAAGGCTCTAAATGTGCATCGGCCATACACTGTGCTGGAGGATATGGTTGACGAGGAGGTGATTAGGAAATTCCGGCTGGATCGACGTCGGTTGCTGGAGCTTGTTGCTCAATTGTCTCCTCATCTGCAGCCACGTAGGACGTATCCTGGTTCGATTACACCCACTGCAAAGGTCATGGCGGTACTACATTTCTTTGCTACTGGCACCTTTCAGTACACAGTTGGACATGCCGGGGGATGTCACAGGCCATGTTCAGCACGGTTCTTCGGGATGTCTTAACAGCTATGATGCTGTACAAGAATGACTACATACATTTCCCACGGCCGGAAGAGTTGGCAGCAGTCAAAGCTGACTTCTATGCATTGGGCCACATACCTCACGTTGTGGGTTCAATTGATGGCACACACATCGCTATCATTCCACCACGGGCACGTGAGCAAGTTTTTAGGAATCGCAAACACTTCCATTCGCTGAACGTGCAGGTGGTCTGCCTGGCAAACAACATCATCTCCCATGTGTGTGCAAGATTTCCTGGCTCCGCACATGACGCCCACATCATGCGGAGCAGCATTGTCCCACGACTTATGGCAAATCTGCGACCCGGTCAAGCGTGGCTTGTTGGTGAGTGTGCAGTGGGGACTCTTGTGATCTCTGTGTGGCATGGGGTACCCACCATATCTTGTTGTGATGTTTGTGTCTCTCATCCCCCTACATAGGCGACTCGGCGTACCCAAACCGGCCCTGGCTCCTCAGTCCCCTACGTAATCCTACAACAGCGGGTGAAATGCGGTACAATGATGCACATGGAAGGACACGGAGAGTCATCGAACGTACCTTTGGACTGCTAAAGTCTAGGTTTAGGTGCCTCGATAAGACCGGAGGGGCCCTGCCTTACTCACCAGGAAAAGTATGCAGGATCGTGATTGCCTGCTGCATGCTCCACAACCTGGCAGTACGCAATGACATTGAACTGCTCTTGGACCCTGAAGACGAAGAAGTTCCTCGGCCTCCCATCCCACCCATGTCGACTGATGAGGATAGTGGTGAGGAGGAAGGTGTGGACCAGAGGCGCCAGCTCATAGATCACTACTTCCCTTGAATGTGAGTAACTACCTCTAGTGGCGGTTGACAATGCCTCATGTATGTTTGCTGGTGTTGTGTGGATGTGGGGTTCATCAGCTGTGTGTTGTTTGTGATGGTTGCATATGTGTGTCTTCATTTCTTTGGACATACAAGTCTCCATGATGTGTGTGCTCTCATCCCATGCTTTTGTGATGATTGTAGTTTGTGTAATGTTGCTGTGCATTGTGTTGTGATGTGTGTCAATCTGTTTCCTGACGTGTGTTTGCTGTCTCTGATTTTCCCTAGGTCACTCCCGCAGCGCCATGATCATGTACGACTATGATCCCTGAACCTGTTTACGTCTGTTTCTGAAGGCAATCATGTGAATAAACATGGAGGCAAAACATCATTGTGTGTGTAAGTGAAATTTATTTACAGGTTGTGCTTTTGTGCTGGTGAATATTTACAAGTAAGTGGGGTGGAGGGAGTTGGAGTTGAAGGTAATGGCAGATGAAATGTCCGTGCTGACACCACATTGGGGGGTGTCAGGGTAGTCCAGCAGACCAGTGGGAATGATTGTCTATGTGGGACAGGATACTTAGCAGGGTGAATGTCTGGCACAGGCAGTGACATTGTCATTGGCGTCCCCTCTTGGAGCGTGTGGATGGCGCTCCAACACTGCTCTCAGCCACTTCCTGCCTCGGCCGGCCCCTCCGTCTCTGAGGTGGAACAGAGGCAGCTGGGGGGGCAGGTTGTTGATGGGCCACATCCGTCGCCAGGGGCACAGGTGGTGGTGGCGGCGGTGGAGGCGGAGGTGACGGTGGCGGTGGAGGCGGAGGTGACGGTGGCGGTGGAGGTGGAGGTGACGGTGGCGGTGGCGCTACGACAATTGGTGGAGGGGGGGGGGTTGTTCTGGCCAACCCATTCCCTCCACATCGTTGCCTGCTGGCCCATGATGTGCACCATCTGGCCAAGGAACCCAGAGATTTCGCGCAACATGTTGGTGTTGTCCACTGAGTCCTGGTGTGCACGATCAGCGTTTGCCTGGGACCGGTCGTATGACGCCTGGCACCTGGCAAGGGCTTGTAGGGACTCTGCCACTGGATGGGGTAGCTGTCCTTCCTCTGTACGACGGTGTGTGGGTCGCCTGATTGGCTGATGTCCCGTTGCCTCTCTTTGTGGCCCACTCACCCTGCTTGTGTGTGAGGCCGATGGACCAGCGTCGTGCGCTGGGTTAGGCTGGGTGGCACAGGCAGGAGTCGTGGTACTGGTGGTACTGATGGTACTGGTGGTACTGGTGGTACTGGTGGTACTGGTGTTACTGGTGGTGGTGGGGACTGTGCAGATCACAGAGACAGGTGTCGCTGGAGTCACACATGCGACGGTGGTCGGTCCCGGGAGTCCCTGTGAGCCAGATGGCCCTGGCTGTGTGCTTGGTCCCGCTCCATCCTCCGCACCGGAGCTGCCTGTGTCCTTGTCACCAGAGAGTCCTGTATGTGTGGGAGGCGAGGCTGGCGGCCGGGTACTGGTTTCCCCAGTCAGTTCACGATCACCTGAGGGACAAGATAGAGCTGGTCAGTAATGTGGACATTACATGGTCATATAGATTAGTAGACATTTCTGTTTCCTGTCGCACACACCCCACCCTCCACCACCACCACCCTCCCCGTGAACATGGGGGCCTGTTGGGAGTTGTAGTTTGGGCCTCTCACACACCCCACCCTCCACCACCACCACCCTCCCCGTGAACATGGGGGCCTGTTGGGAGTTGTAGTTTGGGCCTCTCACACACCCCACCCTCCACCACCACCACCCTCCCCGTGAACATGGGGGCCTGTTGGGAGTTGTAGTTTGGGCCTCTCACACACCCCACCCTCCACCACCACCACCCTCCCCGTGAACATGGGGGCCTGTTGGGAGTTGTAGTTTGGGCCTCTCACACACCCCACCCTCTACCACCACCACCCTCACCGTGAACATGGGGGCCTGTTGGGAGTTGTAGTTTGGGCCTCTCACACACCCCACCCTCCACCACCACCACCAACCTCCCCGTGAACATGGGGGCCTGTTGGGAGTTGTAGTTTGGGCCTCTCACACACCCCACCCTCCACCACCACCACCCTCCCCGTGAACATGGGTGCCTGTTGGGAGTTGTAGTTTGGGCCTCTCACACACCCCACCCTCCACCACCACCACCCTCCCCGTGAACATGGGGGCCTGTTGGGAGTTGTAGTTTGGGCCTCTCACACACCCCACCCTCCACCACCACCACCCTCACCGTGAACATGGGGGCCTGTTGGGAGTTGTAGTTTGGGCCTCTCACACACCCCACCCTCCACCACCACCACCCTCACCGTGAACATGGGGGCCTGTTGGGAGCCATGTACATGTTTGTGAGTTGGTGTCCAACGTGCATGGGTTGGGGCGTAGGAGATGTTTCTTCTCAGTTGTGTGAGCCTGACCATGTCGTGCTGATCGTGGTGCTTGGTTTGTACTTACCAGCCTCTTCTCCATCGTCAAGTCCGTCTAGGCTCTCTGGGTGTAGTATCACCAGCACCTTCTGCTCCCAATCGGTGTAGGGTATGGGCTCCGGGGGTGTTCCACCGCCAGTAAGAATGGCTCTTGCATTGTTTTTCGATCGGATGCCCTTCACCCTGGTCTTCAGGTCATGCCACCGCCTCTGAATTTCATGCTTCGTCCTCGGCACAGTCCCCGACGCATTCACCCGAGTGACGATCCTGTCCCACATGTGGTTCTTTTGCGCCACGGACGTCTGCTGGACTTGGGCCCCGAAGATGTGGGGCTCAACACGGATTATTTCATCTACCATTACCCTCAACTCGGTCTCCGTGAATTTAGTTTTTTTTTTGGGTGCCATGGTGTGTGGTGCTCAGTGTGTGAGTTGAGTGAGTTGGGGGTGCAGGTGTGTGGTGTGTGATGTGTAGGAATTGTGTGGTGGGTGTTTGTGTGGTGGGTGTGGTAGGGTGGTGGTTGTGTGTCTTCTATGTGAGTTAGCAGTATCTCGATTTGGGCCTCTTGCTAGCAGCAATGCTGTGATGCAAAGGATTGTGGTAGTGTGTGGGTGTCATTTTATAGTCGTGTCTCAATGGTTGTTGGCAGTCAGGTGGTAGGTGGGCGTGTTGACTAGTGTGCATTATTGGATACTTGGGACGGGTCATGGTGGCTTGTGCTTGGTGTTGGTGTATGGGGGGGGGCGTTGTCAATGTTCGTATGTTTGCTTTGGACTTGCGGTACACTTTCTAACATTTGTTTGCCGCTAGGGATGTTGTGCGTGTTGGCCTTCCGCAGTGATGCAGTGTTTATCGTTGCATACTTTCCGCCGCGGACGTGGATGGCTGTGCGTTCCGTGGTACGGGCGGATTTATCCTAATTGCGGCCACGGAGTATTCACAGGTATGGCGGTACATGTGTTATTTTCCGCGGTCATTTCCGTCCGCGGCAGTGGTTGTTCATTGGACTCCGTCCGCTGCGGACGGAGTTGGATGTGTTCCGTCCACCGCGGACGGTGTTGGTTATGATCCGTCCGCCGCGAGTTTCGTGACATGATTATCCTAATCCCAACTGCGGAATCTCCGCTGCGCAGCCGGGAGTAAAATTTCCCCGACCATGGCGGACAGTACCCATTTCCGTCCGCCATCCTAATCGACCCCTAAGTGCTTGGAACCACATTATTCTGCAAAATCAATGTCTCTAACAACACAGAAACATTTCTTTAAAAAAACAAAATTTCACGGCCATACCCAATGCATTTCGGGATCTACCAAATCCCTTCTTCAGGGGCCACTGTTGAAAATAAAGAGACAGTGATGAATGTCTAGTAAAAACACTTCATATACAAAAAACAAAAAACTGCTGAGCAGCGTCATGCATGGCCAGAGATAAGTGAAAGATGAAAAAGACCTCATATGTATCTTGCAAAAGCAATACCAAAGAAAACAGTTCTTAAAAAGAAAAAACAAATGCCTAACACCTGCACCGTGTTCATCAATACTAATTTTTGTGAGAAAATGTAATGTAATAAGCAATGATGGCTTGTTAGTTAGTGCGCAAAAATCCTGTTTAAGAGTGCATATTGACAAAACACTGAAACCTAGAGAATAGTAATAGTAGTAACCACAACTTACTCCTTAGTTTAAACTAATTGCAATTGATCTATTGTTTTGATTATTGAGTGGGAGTGTTCGGACCTTCCACATTTTTTTTTTATATACCTGATTGGTCATGGGTATTCTCAGAGGCTGAGGTATTTGCATTTGTGACTCGCAACCTCCCTCATACATGGATCTGGGTCTGGTCGCAGTCATACTTTCTGACATTTGTCCCTCTCCCTCATATTGCATTTAATTTGCTGGATTCAATCGACACTCGCGCTTCCAATGCCGAATTTTGTGACAATAGTGGCACACTGTGACACGTTTTGATTTGCCACCCAATCCGCTCCGGTGCTGACATCCGCACCCCTTCCTCTGCCCTGTCCAGGTTGAGATACTGTCTGTTGATTTATTCATCTACCACTTCCTCTTCCTCAGCCCATCGCTCCTCTAACCCCTTGAACCCAATCAGGCCTTTCGGCATTCCTCAACTGTACCATCATTAATTTCGCCTTTGTTTTCTTTTGTGCTGCCTCTACCTGTTCACTACAATATTTTGCATACCGCAAAATTTCATCCACAGATTTATTTTTCCAACAAATCAAGTGATGCTGTATCATCAACTGATATCAGTTCTCAATCCTAACACAAACTTCGAAACAAACTGTCCCATATCTCTTGGTTCAACTGTATCCAATCCACTATGTTGTTTAATGGCCACCAAGGGGAAACGTCTTTTACAACGTGGTGTTTACACCGCACCACCTTTTCCATGCAGCTATTACAACGCAAGTCGTTACTACGACTTTCGCTGAATGGCGCTGTGGGATAAGGAATCTTGTAATTTTATATTCCAACACCTTCCCTACTGTTACGGGGACTGGTGTTGGAATATAAAATTATAAAACTCCTAAATCCGCACCTCCAACGCAAGTCGTTGTAACGACTTGCTTTGTAAAATCTGCGATGTCAAGTACCGCGATCTAAAAGATCGCGTTGTACTGACATACATCCCCACCAAGAGTCTCCCATATTAGTCATGTATTGATTCCTTAGGATCTTGAGTAGTATGATCGATTTCGAGCTAATCCACAGTCTGAGGAGCTACTTAAATTGTAACCACGTAATCACTTGTTCATATTTCTTCATTACCTCGGGTGAAGGACCATGATTCACTGTATCTATAGGTGGCTCTGCAGCAGGCCAATCAACGGCAACCTTACATGCTGTCCACAAATCACCTGGAACCACTATGTCGAACAAGATATTCAAATCAATCCATAATACCTTAGAAATCTTAACAAACTGATCAATTTGTTTATACCAGTCAGCTGGTTTCTCCCTCAGTTGAGGAAAATCATTAATGAAAGCTGCTAAATCCCCCCTGCTCCATGGCACATGTACATACCCTCCGTTCTGTACTTCTCACAGAGGGTAATTTCCTGCTGCTCCCATCCCTCCACCTGGAGGCGGAGTATCGCCTATCACCTTCTTGGCACTTTTCTTTTTAGACCATCTTTCTTCCCATTTATCTAATTCTCTCCATGGTCGCATCACTATTATCAGATCTCTAATCTGTGCCTTTAATCCTGTTGTTCGCTTTTTCTCTAAATCTTGATCAGTATAATTCAATCTGCAGCTTCCCTGCATTCATTTTGTCTTAGTGAAATCCACCTCATACCTTCATGCCAACTGTACCAATGCTTCATGAGCACGCTTTCCCTTTTTAGTAACATCCTTAGCCACGAATAACAATTCACGTGGGTCATATGTTTCAATCTTGTCCAATGGCAAATTCCCTTCTATTATCTCAACTATTTCTGATTTTAGTCTGACCACATCTATCAGTGGTGCCTCAATTGCCACCTGTATGATTCTCTGATCTCTCTTACTTCCTAATTCGTCCCTGCCACAACTTTGCGCTCTCCTTGAACCTACACTCTCCTCCGGTCTCAACACTGGGCAACCTTCTCTCTCACAACTTCGACTTTTCCAATGGTTACCTTCACACAAACCCTGTGGTTGGAACAGTACTCTAGGGGATTCCTGCCTTATATTCCGCTCCCCTCTCGGTAGCATTGACTCCTTTACTGGCGGAACACACATTCTGATGTCTGACCTAGAATTTGCCAAAGCACCTGCTCGTCTTTGTTCTGACCCACTGTCCATTCTTGATGGATCAGCAGTGGCTGGCAATGGAAGACTGGCTTCCACTGGTATTTGAGCCATACCGGTTCTGCTCATTGTAAGACTCCCTCAAAATATTGTCTCTTCCCCTCCTCGTGTTTGCTGTTGACTTTCACCTGCTCTCTCCTTCGTATTATAGATCATAACCACAGGTCCAATTGTAACTGGCACCGTAAGTGAGTCTGGTAATTGCATGGTACATGCACTTTCATCTTGCTCAGTGTCTGCATATCCTGGCTCTCCAGATCCTCCTGGAACTCTTACTCCCACTGTCATTATCCCTTTTACTCCTGTTGTCTGCTCTTCTGGACCCAGTCGTCCCACTTGTAAAGCTTCTCCTGTTTGCTGCGTTCTCTCCGGCTCTGATCTGGAGTCTTAAGGTGGAGGACGTTCTGCTAGCAATCTTTCTAGAAAGCTATCATCTGTATCACTGTCTTCCTCCGGCTTGCTCTTTCTTTCAGACCCTCCTTTTAATAACCTACATGGATATTATTGTTCCCCCTCTATGGTATCTCTCTCCATCTTTACAGCTGTGCATCCCACCTGCATCCTGATATGCTTTCATTGCCTTCTTCATTCTTCCCTGTGAAGCTTCACTTCTTTTTGCCATTGCAGCTCTCATGCATGCGTCTAATGCCTCAAATTGTGATGGTCTAGGCGGAGGTTTCAGAGAAGCCGTCACTCCTCTCAGCTGATACAGCACCTCCATTCGGAAGGACCCATAATGAGGATAAGCCAATTCTCCTTCTTTCTCTGTAATTTTATGCCAATTTTGCAACCACACTATAGTATGGATTCCTATATTAGTGGCCATGTAATCTTGCCGGAGTGTCCTCTGGTGGAGCTTCTTCTCCCACCCCAGTTACCACTCCTGTGTTACCTCTACATAAATTACGCAACACCTTAAAACATCTCATTATGAAAATCAATTACTTGCAATCTAAATGTCAGTATTTGACTTCGAACGAACTTCCACCAATCCCAGCGCGGCGTTACACCAACCGACCAATCCCAGCGTGGCTTGCACTGACGTCACAACTCCATCTTTGCAGCGGCTCACCCCCCTTCACAATTTCACTTCGTACATTCGCTCACACATTCGTACTACAAGTAACTGTATACCCAAAAGTTATTAACCAAGTAACTGCTTCCTACTACAGCCACAATACCTTACAGTCACTGTTGGACCTGCGATGGGCAAGCCCAGCACAAAGGGGGTAGCTTGGCTCAAGTGTCAAGGCAGTGAAGGCTGTAGGGCTAAGCCGGCTCTGACCCAATAATAACCCCCTGCACAGTCACACCAAAAAGAAGGAGACCACACCACTGCTGTAGAAAAATACGATTCCTTTATATAAAAGTTCTCTGCTGTAAATAGGGATCAATTGGGGAAGCACATTCACATTTAATTTGTTACAGCACTCTGGGATTCAGGTTGAGAATAAATACAGTAAATAGGACTTCAGGAACACTGGTGTTACATAAATATTAGGAATAGCTCTATCAATAAATAAAATGAATATCAGGTTAATATCACCAATACATGGAATAATAAAGCCTGGTTCATTTAAATGCATAACCACATTTTCATTCTGGTATCGCTGCCACCAATTAAATAAATCAGGAAGTTTACATTTGCAAGATAAACCCACTTTGAAAAGGATAACAGTACTTGTGGAATCATGGGGAATGCATGCGGGCTTCTCTGGATTCACGGTGCACTGGGGACTCTTTTATGTTCACGCGGGGCCCATGCGCGTGTACCTAAAGACAAGGAAAGACGGTAAATATGACATTTGGCCCGCCGCTGCCACCGGGGAAGGATGTCCGCTTGTCCGTGTGGTTTACTTGAGCCTACGGCAATATCGCAGGCACCAGGGTAGCACAGTTCGAAGTCAGTAGACGAACGAACGGCTGCCAGCGGGGTCACTCAGTCTCAGCGCTCGCTCAAATCAACGCCGGTGCACAGTTCCTTGATAACGCGGCACCCCTCCAGGGGAAACGACCCACCTCACTACGGCTGCAATCGAATAGCGATTCAGTCGGGGCACAGCACTTCCTACGCCAGCATCAGGGTTATCAGGGGCTTCACGGACCTCCCTCCAACTTCCTCATACGGGGGGCTGGTCCCGCCCACGGCAACAGTTTCCCGAGTCTCTGGGAAAGGGCAGGGACGCTAATCCGGCCCAATGAAGGCCGGCCTCTCCCCAGCGCACCACCTCACCTTTGATCACTGCACAACCAGGAAGCGCGCAACGCCGGTGGGGCTCGGAGACGTCCGAGTCCCCCGCGATAGGCGCTATTCACGAAGGGGGCACTGTGGAAGGTCGCGACTCGCCTTTTCTTCACGATTTCGCCACCGGGGGGGGGAGGCACATAAACTTGGCCACAGTCTTTTGGGGCAATGAGGCACTAGCTGGGCAGGCGCTGTAGGCGTAAGGTTACTGGAACACGCCTGACTGGAACGCCAGTCAGGAATCAGGCTATTAACCCTTGCCACTCTACTGCCTGTGCTCTCAGCCACCTCAGGGGTCAGCAGGGCTGGAATCTGAATTACATCTAAAATGGCCGCCAGGGACTGGGCTTTATATAGCCAGTGCCCTGAGGTACTGGCACGAGCCAGAGGTTCTAGAACCTTCCCTGGCTGTGTCAATGGCATGGCACTTTTGAGGTGTCTTTTGGTCACTCAGAGCCACCGTACTGGGGCTCTGGAGCAGCCATTTTCTGTACCTGAAGAAAGTTATGAAATTCCTGTCAGGAAAGCGCGCCAAAACCTCAAAAGGTCAGGGTTCAAGGAGGCTCCAATGGGAGTCACTCACATGAGGGAAATATGTGTCCACCATTTTAAGGTTAAACACACACAGGTTGCCAACCTCAGTTTTCATGTCCACAGGTTTCGCCAGGCGCCTTGTACATAGGTGCCAGAAACCTTGTGAGCAACTGGGTGTCAAGGAATACCTAGCCCCATGAAACAACACACAAAAAGGTCCTGGTAGACAAATAAAAAGCGGCAAATTTTGGGCGGTTCAGGGGAACAAAAGAAATCATATTGGTGAGGTGACTCTCAGAAGCAGACGGGTCCAACAGTCACATAAACAAGTAATTGTCCGTCCGCTAAAAGATCAATAGAACACACTCACAAGAACATGGCTTGGCAGTTCGGGCTGGACTGTTCCCATGAGGCACAGGGTCAGACTGATTTGCATATAGCCATGTCTGAACTGGGGTGGCGGAGTGAGCTAAAGAACGGTGATGGATTAAACCCAGATCAGTTGACTGGGGGTGAGTGTTTGTATTGTCAACGCTCCGTCCATCACCACCTTTGGTTTTTCTTTGTTCGCCCTAAGTTGGCAGGGTATGCTCAGACGTGAGTCCCTTGCTCACTTTGCCACTGGAGTCAAGCAAGCCCGGCTGAAGACGGCTGTAATGCCAGAAACCGGTCCTGGGAAGCTTGATTCCGGTCCAGGGAAGTCATGGCTTGACAGTTCGGGCTGGACTGTTCCCAGAAGGCACAGGGTCAGACTGATTTGCATATAGCCATGTCTGAACTGGGGTGGCGGAGTGAGCTAAAGAACGGTGATGGATTAAACCCAGATTAGTTGACTGGGGGTGAGTGTTTGTATTGTCAACGCTCCGTCCATCATCACCTTTGGTTTTTCTTTGTTCGCCCTAAGTTGGCAGGGTATGCTCAGACGTGAGTCCCTTGCTCACTTTGCCACTGGAGTCAAGCAAGCCCGGCTGAAGACGGCTGTAATGCCAGAAACCGGTCCTGGGAAGCTTGATTCCGGTCCAGGGAAGACATGGCTTGGCAGTTCGGGCTGGACTGTTCCCAGAAGGCACAGGGTCAGACTGATTTGCATATAGCCATGTCTGAACTGGGGTGGCGGAGTGAGCTAAAGAACGGTGATGGATTAAACCCAGATTAGTTGACTGGGGGTGAGTGTTTGTATTGTCAACGCTCCGTCCATCATCACCTTTGGTTTTTCTTTGTTCGCCCTAAGTTGGCAGGGTATGCTCAGACGTGAGTCCCTTGCTCACTTTGCCACTGGAGTCAAGCAAGCCCGGCTGAAGACGGCTGTAATGCCAGAAACCGGTCGTGGGAAGCTTGATTCCGGTCCAGGGAAGACATGGCTAGGCAGTTCGGGCTGGACTGTTCCCAGAAGGCACAGGGTCAGACTGATTTGCATTTAGCCATGTCTGAACTGGGGTGGCGGAGTGAGCTAAATAACGGTGATGGATTAAACCCAGATCAGTTGACTGGGGGTGAGTGATTGTATTGTCAACGCTCCGTCCATCATCACCTTTGGTTTTTCTTTGTTCGCCCTAAGTTGGCAGGGTATGCTCAGACGTGAGTCCCTTGCTCACTTTGCCACTGGAGTCAAGCAAGCCCGGCTGAAGACGGCTGTAATGCCAGAAACCGGTCCTGGGAAGCTTGATTCCAGTCCAGGGAAGACATGGCTTGGCAGTTCGGGCTGGACTGTTCCCAGAAGGCACAGGGTCAGACTGATTTGCATATAGCCATGTCTGAACTGGGGTGGCGGAGTGAGCTAAAGAACGGTGATGGATTAAACCCAGATCAGTTGACTGGGGGTGAGTGTTTGTATTGTCAACGCTCCGTCCATCATCACCTTTGGTTTCACTCTTAGAGAATGGACATTTCTCTGCTCTTACTGCTCTGTGTGCCTAGTAACCTGTCTCCAGTACACGTCTGTGACGGGTGACAACTACGCTTCGTGCAATCCGTCTAGACAGCCACAAACATAGGAAGGATGGGTGTGACATGGAACTCATTTGCATTCATCTGCATTCTGATAGCTCTTCCTGGGCAGAAAGAGGGGGGCGTCTGACACACCTGAATAGGCAGTGTCCTGTTTCCCACACAAATGGCCAATCCGATGCCGGGGCTAGGAAGAAAGAAGGACCTGTGCACTCCAAGGGTCTGCTTTGAAGTCACCTTTACTTCAAATGCACAACTGTGTATACGTAGTGAGGCTCTGACCGTAGCAAGACAGGACACTACTGGACCTGTGAAGAACTCAGCCTGGAGTAAAGAGTGCTGTGCTACAAGGATTACCACTCTGCTTGACTGCTGGTCTGGTAGAATTGCTTTTCTGCTTTGCTGTGCTGGCCTGCTTCCTGCTGATCTCTGCCCAGCTGAGGACAAGGACTGGACCCATCTCACTTGAACACAGAGTGACTCCAAGGGCTTGCTTTCTTACCCTCTGTTATGAAGTCTCAGGGTCACCAAAGACTTCCTTCAAGCTTACAACAGCACCTGACTCTGATATCTGCGAGTCCTGCCCTGCCAAGTGATGCCAATCCAGTCCTGGGCCCTTAAAAGGTGACTTCTTCTTTAGAGAACCATCAAAATCGACAAAGTGATGACTTTGCACCAATCGGAACCGACGCATTGCCCTTCAATGCTGATGCTGATCAACGACATCACTTCAACGGACACAGCAGCTCGATGATGATGGATAGTGCGGCTAGACGATGATATGGTACCTGTATGGTGAATCGGTTCGTCGACACAGCCTTAATTCTCACCCTATGCAGATCGGAACTAATGCATCGAGTCTTTGACGTCGTTGCTTGCTCCATCCAAAGTACTTTTTTAGGGGGACCTGCATGAGTCCTGTAGCCGGCCTGACCATCATCGCGGTTGGCCTAAACTTTGGATTTACCCAAATCCCGCACAACCTCAAGTAACCCCTTAGCGCTATTTGCTTCTAAGCACTTCTCTGTGATTTATTCTTTAAAAATGTATAACTCCAATTCTACTTATTGGATTTTTGTCGTTTTGGTCTTGGTTTATTCATACAAATATTATCAATTTATTCCACCCTGTGTGGAGTATTTATTTAGTGTTTGCACTGTGTTCCTGTGTTACTGTGTGACTGTGTTGCACACATACTTTACAAATGGCCTCTTTAGCTCAGTCTGACTGCTCTGTGCCATGCTACCGGAGACTGAGCACAGGTTATCATTTAAGTGTATATCTAGCTTACCCTGACTAGAGGTGTGGTTCCTGCTTGTACAGGGTGCATACTCTGACAGCCAGAAACCCCATTTCTAACAGCCTGGTTTCACCTACTGCTGTTTTATGTCTATTTGAACATCTTCCTTATCTTCTCTCACATCTCGCTGAATGCTTCTTCTCCCTTCAGTGCTTACAATCGTCCTCTTATTCCTCCTATAGCTACTTTAGGCTTATGCTACCTATTCATTTTCTTGTCCTACTTTTGATTACCTCTTCTTCTCTTTATTCAACAATTACATTAATGATTCATATCTTTGCAGCTTCTCACTTCCACTCGTATATTTCAGCCCTCCCCACTCTCCATTGCTTTGCCCATTTCTTTCTTCTTCTGTCTCCATAACTAAGGTAGGTAAATATGAAATCAGATTGAAGCACAGAGTGCTGTTACAGCTACACACAACAGCACAAATAATAGGCCAGTAAAAATTAGAATAGTGTAAACCTATAACGAATTATATGCTGGTGGTAATTTTTGGAAGGAACCACAAGGTACCTTCCCTGTCCCAATGCAAATGTTAGTCAGTACGTCAGAGCACATCTTGAGTCATGACTTTTTTGTAAGTACATCACGATTACCTTTACATCAGGAGTCGCATCTTTGAAGGTAAATGCTGTTTAAATAAATTTATATACATACATATATATATGTTTCACTTAAGTAAATAATTTCCAGACAGTTATGATTTATAATTCATTTTATTTATATTTAAGGTTTAATTGTTGAAGGCTAGATGAAGACTTACATTAGGACCAAAACATCACCACACAGCATGATTTTTCTGAATCACCAGATTTAATCAAGAGGAATCAAAGTTAAAGAGCAGATTTTAAAAATGCTGTTTTTTTTGGCTGCATATGACACAAGCCATTTTCTTCAACATTTCAGTAAACACTAGCTGGAAATATATCAACCAACAGCTCATTAGGCACGTTGGACATTCCTTTGGGCTGCAGCTGAAACAGGAACAAAGGACGAGGGGGGCGTGGGTTAGCGCCCAACGAGCACGGCGGCATCTTATCGAGGCTCCGAGGGCCGGTCGGGAAACAACGCGCTACCTGCACTACTAGCGTTAAGACAACCAGAGGAATGCCACCATGAACTGATGCCCTTTATTAGGAGACCTCAAGCGCTTCTCTAATTTATAGTAAGGAAGTCTTTTTTGAGGATTTGCGATACGCAACAGAGCAGTAGCGGTCGGCAGTAGGTGTTTCTGTAAAACGAATTTCGTTGCGCACACTGCATCACCAAATGTGATGCAGTGTGCGCAACGAAATTCGTTTTATTTATTTAAATGTTTACTTACCTGTAAAACTCCGTAATCCATCCATACATTATTTCCCCCACCCTACCCCTCCCCCTGCCCACGTCACCGCCCTACAGAAACACCTACTGCCGACCGCAGTTGCAACAGAGCCGTTTTCAGTGCGACCGCCATCTTAGGTGCGCGGTCCGCGTTATGAACACCTCTCTGCCCCTTGCGAACTGAATTGACGAACTTTGCTGCATACACTTACAAGGTTTGAGACATGACATCCTATTTGCCTCCTGTGCCTTTTACTTTTGGAGACCCTGAGCGCCTCACTTAGCAACAGTGAGAAGGTGTATTCTGTTGCTTCATGCTCACTCACGATCCCATTTCTAGCGCGCCCGCCATTTTGTAAGCGTAGTTCGCGCCTCAAATGTTATCCTTTCTCCTGACAAGATGTATAGCCACATTTCTTCGTTTTATGCCTACATGAGCTAATACTTCTCTCCTCCTATTCAAGCACAGCACTCCTGGAACCATATGCCTCACTTCTCATGTCAGTGAGTCAACACTCTGTTATGTATGGTATGTAATAACCATTTAGTGGAGCCTAACTTCTTGAATGACATGCACCCCCTGACATGGTCTCATTACTTACTTAGGCATTCACCACAAGTTACCTATCTCTCATGGACTCATTAATACTCATTTTAATCACCTAACTGAATGTTAAGCAGGAGGAGCATCAAAAGCTATATACATTTGTGCAATGTAACCTAATAAAGGATTCCAGTTTGTTTATACACTCAAGAATTGACTATATCTTCGTCTCCCATAACATTTCACAATCCCTCACACATGCAGAAATTGGCCCTATTCTCCTATCAGATCACGCGCCTGTCTCAATTAAGCATGAGCGCAAAATCCGCTCCGATCGCGGATTTTGCGGATTTTCGGTAAATCCGCGATCCGCGAACTCTCGCGAATTTACCGAGAATCCGCAATCCGCGATCGGAGCGGATTTTGCGGTCAAAAGTTCAAGCCTACATCATTTACGATGGCGCCGGCAAGCTGCCAGCGCCATCCTCAAATGGTTACTTAATTAGCTTCGACAGGAAGCTCTAACAGATAAGATAAAGCAGGGGCTCGAGCGCCTGCTTTATTTTATCAGTTGGAGCTTCCTGTTGAAGCTAATTAAGTAACTTTTGCAGGATGGCGCTGGCAGCTTGCCGGCGCCATCGTAAATTATTCAAACGGTGGTGTCTTCTTGAATAAATATGAAGGGCAGGGTTCATTCGGGCACGACGGTCCTGGCACAAAAAATAAACCTCAGCAGGAAACACTGCAATCGTGAGCGTTGTGGGGGCTGGGCAGGTGTGCCTTCTTCCCAAATATACCATCGAAAATCCGCTGTGATGCTCGCCAGAGGCGTTAGCATCTTTGACTTTGATGAGCGGAATCCCCGTGCTGTTCCTGTGACCAGGGGCTTCTGTCTCTTAATCTGCTGCTCTGATCGGTCTCTGACCTTTTATACACACAAGCGGCATGCACCGTCTTCCCGCCATTTACCCACTATGATGGACATTTCACTCAAGGGACCCCTGCGCACTTCGGCGCGATTGCATAGTAACACACACTTGGTCGCTGGAACTAGTTGAAGCGCAAATGCAGTGACTCATTCATCAGCCCTAAAAACAATCGTGAGCGTTGGGAGGCTGGGCAGATGTGCCTTCTTCCCAAATATACCAGGGGCTTCTGTCTCTTAATCTGCTGCTCTGATCGGTCTCTGACCTTTTATACACACAAGCGGCATGTGCGCTCGCATGGAAGCCCCGTCCGTTTGGCCCCGCCCACACTCTCGAGGAAGCCCCGCCCCCAAATCCGCCGATCCGCATAATCCGCGGATTTTGCGGATCCACGATCCGTGAATCCGCAAATTCGTGAATCGTGGATCCGCAAAATCCGCCCATGCTTAGTCTCAATAGGCTTTGATGCATTGCCTGAAAACGACGCTCCCAGAAGATGGCGCTTCAATAATGCACTCCTCCTAGATCCAAAGTTTACTACAACCTTTACCTCCTTCTCTACTGATTACTTTGAGAGAAATCATACAGAATCCATATTTCTCTCGACTATTTGGGACGCTTTTAAAGTGTCAGCAAGGGATTTTATTATCAGTTATGTAGCAAAAAAACGTAAACTTGCACGTAAGACTACCATGGACCTCCTCTAACACATCAAGAAATTGGAACACTCGTTTTACACTTCTAAATCGGAAGAATGCTTAAAAACCCTTATAAGTGCCAAGATGAAATTTAATAAGAAGTCCACAGAGGATGCTTCACTTTACCTGTTGAAATCTAGCACACAATTCTATGGTGGTAAAAATAAAGCAGGGAAAATCTTAGCCAACTAATTAAAGATTCGCCACAATAAATTAACTATTGAATCTATTGAATCTATCTTTAATGAACATTCAGTCTCAATTCACGGACACTGAAATCTTAAATGAATTCTCTCTTTTCTATAAATCTCTATATTCATCAGAAACCCAACCTACGGACCATTCTTTGTCACAATTCTTCTCAACCATCCAAAAGTCCAAACAAACCTTGGATCTATCTCCGTTAGAGTCTTACCTTACCCAAAGTGAACTATTGGAAGCTCTCCAAAAACTTAACAGTAAAGCCCAGATGGCTTTACTGTTGAATTTTACGTCCATTTCTCTAAATTTGTAATCCCTAAATTACATTCACTTATGAATTCTTTCTATTCCTCCAATAGTTCCTCTGGTTCTTTTTCGGAAGCCCATATTTGTCTTATCCCCAAAGAAGGTAAAGACCCCAAGAATTGTAAAAATGATAGACCTATTTCGTTGGTCAATATTAACTACAACATTTTTCTAAAGCTTTAGCCAATCATCTAGATTCTTATCTATCAAATTTGCTGGGAAAAGAACAATCTGGCTTTGTCAAGGGACGTGTCATTTCAGACAACACACAACTCTTTTTTTTAATGTTTTATCCAAACCCTCACACTTTAATCACTCTCTAGCAGCAATTGCGTTTGATGCCGAAAATGCTTTTGACAGAGTTGAGTGGAAATATATTTTCTACATTCTTAAATGGTTCGGTTTCGGCCCCAACTTTATAACTCTAGTATCTCTCCTCTACTCTTACCCTCGTGCCGCAGTCTGCACCAATGGCCTAATTTCCCCTTTTTAAAATTTAGGCAGAGGTGTACGCCAAGGATGTCCTCTCTCCCCCTTCTTATTCAATCTAGCCCTCAAACCATTTTTGTCCAAATTAAGTCAAAACCCAAACATACATGGTTTTCAAACATCAAATGTTCATATCAAACTTGCAGCTTATGCTGATGACAACCTGCTCTTTTTATCTAGTCCAGAAGACTCAATTCCGGCTTTTTTAAGGGAAGTGAGGTCTTACTCCCTTATTTCTGGATACAAATTAAATAATGATAAATGTGAAATATTACCGCTAACAATACATACTTTTAGCTCAGAATTCCAAACCTCTCAATTTAAATGGAGTCCAAACCATATTGAATATCTAGGTCTATATTTCACAACCTCCATCTCAGATACCGTAGCATTATGTATGAACAAATGTATTCAAAAGATTTCAGATCTGACCTCTAAATGGCACCCCCTTTACTTATCTTGGTGGGGCCGCTTAGACACCATAAAGATGATGCTATACTATTTCGAATAACTGGGTCCCAATTGCAACCAAATTATTTAAGAAAGTTAATTCTATTTTATCCTCTTTCTTGCGGAATAAGAAAAAGCCTCGTATATGTCTCTGCTAAAGCTAACCCGCCCTAAATCCGAAGGCGGAGTTAACTTTCTGGATTTCCAGACTCATCAGAAAGCTTTCTTGTTACGCCAAGCTTCTTTTTGGCTGCTTGACTCTACGGATGATTGCCCTCTTTGGACTTAAATAGAGCGCCTTTTTCTCTTTCCTTATTGTTTTCGTGAATACATCGCTTTTTCCCGTAAACCACAATCCATCTCAACCCCCATAATAAAACACACTTCCAAACTACTTGACACACCTTCTCACATCACACACGTCACTGAGGACTCCTTTCTAAATTCTACAATTTGGCATAACAAGAACTTATTGATCAATAACAAACCTTTTTATTGGAGGACGTGGAGAAATAGAGGTTTAATATGGATCCATCAGTTATTTTCAGACTCCAACTTCTCACCCTTCGCTACACTTAGGCAGGCTTTCACTTTACCAACCTCCTTTATCCATAAATACAACATACTCAAGAATACTGTGTTAGAATCTCTACCCCACCCCCTCACTACACACAAGGGGCCTCATTTATGAAAAGTGATGCATCGCTGCGTGAAAACAGCGGTGCGTCACTTTTCACTGTGCCCTCCTTGCACCACCAATGATGCGTCATATTGACAGTATGACGCATCATTGCGCAATGAGTTAGAGATACGTCAGTATTTCTGACGTATCTGTATGGCGCAAAAGTGGCGCATTGCTGGAGTGTGTCACAAAAGTGACGCAACTCCAGAAATGTATCCTTTCACATGGGGCAAGCCCCATGTGAAAGGGCCTGCGTCAGTCTTACAAGAAATTGACGCATTTGTGTCCCAGAAGTGGCGCGGTGAAATCACATAGATTTCAGTGCGTCACTTCTCCGACCCTTTCTTGCGTCAATACGCCCCCTTGCATACATTATACCTGGCGCAGGTATAATGTGGCGCAGGTGTTTACAAAGTGACGCATCTTCCTAGATGCGTCACTCTGTAAATATGGCGCAACAAGGCGCATTTTTTACGCCACTGGTGCGTCACAAAAAGTGACGCACCAGCAGCGTAAAAGTGACGCATAGCCTCATAAATAAAGCCCAAGGCCTCTACTAACCCATAATCTTTCTCAGGACTTTGTACCTTATTATTGACCAAACCCAAAGCCTCTACTATTTATAACCGTTTGCAAAACGCTAATATTGATAGGCAGAAAACTAAAACTGAAGAGGCATGGGAACATGACTTTCATACTTGTTGGCCAATATCATTGTGGCCAGACATATGGACCAAAATCCGAAAATCCTCTAGAGCAGCAAATACCACGCAAACACTATTTTTTAGTTTATAACAGACTTTTATTAACACCAGACACATTATACAAAAGATTTTCAACTATTTTAGATACATGTTGGACATGTTCATCCCCCAATGCCGACCTTTTTCATATGCTATTCACATGTCCGCAGGTTCATAATTTCTGGAAACAAGTATGGTCTCAAATTAACTTCATTTTTAACACTACATTTTCTTTTTGTTTTTTTCACATTTTTCTAGGAAGTATTTCTTCCATTTGGGACAATGTTTTACTCAATGTTAAAATTATTTATCTATTATTAGCAATTGCCTTTCAACAAATTACCATAAATTGGAAAGACTTTACGAAAATTTCATATAAGGCTTGGTGGTTTACTGTTTGTCATAACCACAGATTAGATACTGCTTTTGCATATCCCCTCAACTGGCCATAAAACGCGCTGACTTATGGTTGCCAATCACAACATATATGGACATCAGCGCCAAGCGATATTCTCTACCCAATCCTTCTCAACAGGAAGTTCTCAAACCACCTTGATTTCCCTAATAGTTCCATAATCTTTTCTTTACGTAACTACATGGCTTTAATGTTTTATTCATTTCCCTCTTTTTCGTTTTAACTATGTATTGATAGTCCAATTATTCACATTTCTTATGTTGTATATCTGGAATGTATTGATGCATGATTAATATTGTATAACTTGCTTTGACAACTTGTTAGTCTTTCAAAAAACTATTGGAACTTAAAAAAGGAATGAAGGACGAAAAGAAAAGTGAACGATACTTGCTATATATTTGTTACTGTATATCCACAAAAATATAAAAATCATGTGTCATGAGATTGTGAATCCAAATGTACATTTTATAAATATGAATTGCAATTTCCGCGTGACTGGCAAATGTTTCTTAACATTTTTTTCAAATTGATGTTTGTACCTACACTACAATTGAGCCAATTCTTTTAAAAATGCCTCCAAGCACAAAGTATTTATAATAAATGTTATAAAAGGAAATGCAGCTGCGCAACCACTATGTGCAGCAGAGTATTGTCGCTCACTGTGGTTTGGCCATACAGTCTGGCCGCGGCCAAGCCCTGTGCCCAAATCCTGTTGTACACAGCCAAAGGTCATGAGCAGGATGGTTTGGGTTCCATTGGTGGCTTCTATCCAGGCCATGACCATATGCAAGGCCTCCAACCTCCAGTGCAAATGGTAAAAGGCTCTGTTCAAGGGAAGTTTGATTGCCCATAGCATGCTGGGAGCACAGCCTCGCTACAGCCAGGCCAGTGCAAAACCATGCTAACACTATAGTAAAAGGCCTAATGGACAATAGACTCAATATAACTTATAGGTAACCTAACTCCTTAAAATACAACCTAGTACACAGTTACTGTAGAAGAACAGACAAAAGGAAGACAGATTGGCTGACTCAGCAGAAAGTATTTTTCCGTGCAGAAATGGTAAGACTTGTAACAATAGCAAGGAAAGGACCGTATAAGAAACATAGAGAAAAAAATCAATTTGTATATCATTTGTAAAAAAACACAATACGATTTATATTTTATAAAATGTCCATGTTTGAAAGCTATATAGTGAGTACCATTCCTCCAGTTAAGGAACGGATTTTATAGCAGAAGAGAGTAAGTGAAAACAAAGACTCCTCTTATCCAGTGGTGAGGCACTACTTCAAAGAACGTGAGAGCAGAATGCATCTTGTGTCATATTTTGACATTGACCATTTCAAGATTGATGCACGTTGTGGTGATAGAACTGTTAAATTATATCACCTGGAATCAGAATATATTATCTAATTATAAACAAAAAACACGAGTGATAGTAAGTGCAGTTAACTATAACTGGTGAATTTCAGTGGTTTTCATAGTTTAAAATGTTACGTTTACACTGACGTTGTCACCTAACTATAACGTCATTTTAACCTTTGTTTTTTAATTGGATTTAGATAGATATAGATATACAGACATAAATGTGAGGATATACATATAAATATATTGCATAAAATATATGCTTATATTTTACAAAATTCGACCATGAAAAATGGGAAATATTTCATGGTTCCCTATCAAATATGGATTTCATCGTGACAATGAAGGCCACAAAACAACTCTGCAGAACTTTACAATTGTCTTGGCTACTACTAAGTAGCACAAAGGATCAGCCAATGCAGCAAGGTGTTTTTAATTTTGCAGCACATGCTGTGGGAGTAAGATTTAGCCAGAAACAACTGGGCATATTTACAAGCCACTTGCGCCACTGTGCTGCAACATAATTACAAGGACACGTAAAGCCACCCTGTGCGGCTTTTCATGTCCTTGTAAATACGGCCCCTTTCTATGCAGCACTTTGCGTGAAAGGGGTGTGCCACGGATGTTGCTGTGGGTGTACCCATGCAACACCCATGGCTTTCTATACTGGGAATGCGTCAGAATGCTATGCGGTGCAACGAGGAGAAATGTTTTAATTTCTCCTCGTTTTTTCCTCTTTATATGTGTGCTGCATTCTGCAGCACACATAGAAACCGGAAATCACCTTCTGTGATTGTTTTTGTGCAGGAAGGTGTCCCTTCCTGCACAAAAACAATCTTCCCTGAAATGCAGACACCCTTGCAACATAGTGCAAGGGTGCCTGCATTGGCACATGACAGCCAACTGTGCGCCAGCGAGGGGAAAGTGCTTTGAAAGTGACCTAGTGCTGCACAGCCAAATGGGTTGCAATGCTGCACTGAGTCACTTTCTTGTAGATAAGGTTCAACATGTTTTGTGAATGCTGCAAATATTGCAAATTAAGTGGGGTAGAGTGGGATAGTGTAGAGCTGAGTCGCATTAAGTGGAGTGGTGTACAGTGGAGTGGTGTAAAGCAGAGTGACAGAGTGCTATAGTGTACAGAGGAGTGGCATACAGTGGAGTGGTGTAAATTTTAGAGGCATAGAGTGGAGTGGCATAGACTGGAAGTGCATAAAATGGAGTTGCATACAGTGAAGTGTAGAATGGAGTACTGCAGAGTGGAGTGGCGTAGAGTGGAGTAGCATGTCGTAGAATGGAGAGGCATAGACTGGGGTGCTGTAGAGTCAAGTAGCATGTCGTGCAGTAGAATAGAGTGCGCTAGAGTGGAATACTGTAGAGTGGAGTGGAGGAGGGTGCCGTACAGTGTAGTATATGGTAACTGAAAAGTCATTCAGAATTTGACACTGCACATGAGGAAGACTTGTTTATATATAAATTCAAAAAATAATTTTAAAAAGTATTTTTGTGCTAAAATACTATTCATACTTTTTCCATGCCTCACCCAAGTTTTGCTTTCAGAGTTGATTGCCTATGACATTACCAAACACAAATGCTGTTCATTTCTCAAGTATCAAAATGTACCAAAGTATTAACAATTTAAATTGGAGCACCACATTGTAAAAGCAGATCCAATTTTGCCTAAATTCTGCATTGTGCCATAAAGTAACTATAACTTGCACCCCCGCCATGCACAGTTTTGCCATCAATTATGTAATTTCAAATGTTGCAGTGATGTTATCAGTAATGTCCTAGAACATGTCGTGAGTGATGTAATATGTTGAGAAATTAACAAAGCATGACAAGGGCTCAAGTTATAGTTAATTTAGGTCACAATGTATAGTTAAAGTAGCGTGACTAGTGAGTTGACAACATTGTGTATGGAGGTACGCAAGTTACACCAATTTGGAGTTGATGCGTAAATTATACATTTAAGGTATAACTATAACTTTAGAATTTGTAATGTTTGTGTAGTTTAAGTTTGGTTTGTATAGAAATAATAAAGAAAGTTTACAATAGTTATAACTGAGGGCCTGATTTAGATCTTGACAGTCTTACCACCGTCCTGCCACAATGGTGGTCCTAAGTCCTCCGCCAAGTCGACGCTCTTTCACTTGACATATTTAGATGCATGCATGTAGTAGCAGGCCTCAGCCAGACCCGCTAGTGCAAGGGGTTTGCCCTTCTCTGCACGAAGTCCTCAGACCAATAGAAAGAAGTTGGCACAGAAACTGGAATAGAAAACTTAACATTTATTACACCTCATGAGGTGGTGCTACGGTTCAAACAGTACCCTTCGGTATTGCAAGAAGTAGCACCACGAGCTAAGGAAGCATGGTTTATTTATGCCCGCACAGGAGTTCAAAAGAAGGCTGTACAAAGCACAAGAGCAGGTTTTATGTACATATAAGGGCATATTGAAAGGCATAATCGATGAGTGGGTGGAGTTAACAGTTCTCAGAGACTAGTAAACACATTCCTATCTGGAACTAATTGATAACAGCTGCAGACCCTATTGAGCATGCCTCGGCATGCTAAAGTGGGGGATGCTAAATATAGCCTGCCGCTGGGCAGATTTCAGGCGCAGTTAACAAGGACGTAGGACAAAGTACATGGTCGGCACGAGGCAACATGTAGCAAGTAAAATGGCCACCACGAATACAAAATGGAGTCTGCACGATGTCAAGATAACGGCCAGAACTAAGATGTCTTCCACTAATGCTCAATCTAATCGCTGTCAAATTACAACAGCCGACCCTTTTAGCATTAGCTGAAGACATACGCTCTTCTGGGATAATCTAAACATTCATCTTGTATATTTATACGCATCATGTCAGCTACTTCCTTATTTAGCATGTGTTGTACTTTTGTTTCAATATTCTTCTTGGATGGTATACAAGCAGTGATGCACATAGAACATAGCATTGGGCCACAATGGATACACATACAACAAGTGAAAATCACTGCAATTACAATACAGACAACAGTCAGTAATGTCCAAACCCAAGCAAAAACTAGAGCCCAAAACCATCCAGCAAAAGACCAGGCGCCATTCTCTGTAGCTATCTTGTACAGTTTAAGAATTGCATTATATACTGAGGGCGAATTATCAGGAATAAAAACACAACAACTACTACCGATAATTTTATATGCACCACCTCTATCGGCTAACATCACATCTAACACCATCCTAGTCTGGAGGGCTACAATTCTGGCAACTTGTAATTCTTCAGTAATGTTTCCAAGTGCTATAACAATTTGATTAGTAACAGCTTCCACAACCCTAGTTAATCGTCGCACTTTCCTGCTGTTTAATGCAGCGCCCACAAAAGGAAACAGACCCAAATTAAAATCAACATATTGCTGTAGACTAGTATCTATTTGGTCCACTTCATCAGTACTTATTGTCCTTTTGTATTGATTTATTGAAATATTCCTAAACAGCTTAAAGTCTCGAAGGTACGATGCAGTTGCCAGAAAAACAGGAGGTAACAAAAAAGATACATAACATACACCTGACCACCCAACTGGGAGTCGATGGTACCCATAACTGTCACATACTAGATATGTGTTATGCAAAGCTAGGAATGAGCTATCGTTTATTCCATCTAAATTTAAAACAGTAACACAATCACTGATTCCAAATGGGATTCGTCCAGTACTTTGTACACACAAGTCTGCTTTAGTCCTTGTAACAGTAATTACAGATTGGTTGCTTGTGGCAAAGTCTCTTGTGTGGGTGAAAACATATGGCGTAGAAATATTGTCCGGTCGGTATTCCTCCCATTCCCATATAGTTCCATTTGCTTGAGGATACCCATCTTTGTCCTGATAACACTCCTTATTCAAACGGAAAAGAAGTCTACCTACTGTAGGTTTTCTAGTTGCAAACAAAAGAGTAAACCAGGCTCAACAAGAACCATTATGCGAGAAAGGAAGTGGGATAAAAGGCGTTCCTCCTATCTTTTGATGCGCTGGAAGAATTCCACATACCCAACAATTAGTAGTATTCGTAGCATTGTGGGTGTGGTGAAGCATCTGAACAAACGTGTTATTGAGATAAGATTGTCGGTGCTTCTGCTCATGATAAGGAAGAGTAAAATGCTGATGTTCTTCTGGGACTGGAGTAGTAACCACAAAAAACTCATGAGCAGGAGTCATCATTTCAACAGACCAGGTGGTCACTGCTATAATTGTCAAAACAGCAAAAACACCTATAACACCTAAAATCTTATTATTATTATTCATCATAGCAACAAAAATCAACTTTCTCTAAAAACAAAACAAAACAAAAATAGTCGTAGGAGCTCTTCTCCCGTGGGTAGACGTTGTTTTCTTCACCGAAGATCAAGACAGGTGTCACTACACTATGCAGGGCTGATCCCCCTCCCTTGTCATATCAGCATTCCGTTTCCACTACCCAGGGCGGTTGCTCAACCTGTCTCTCTCAAAAAGCTGTAGATTCTTTCCTCGGTCTCAAGTTGTATCGCGATGCTCCAGGAATCGTCTGGTCCGGGAAGAACTCAGAAGATTCGTCAGGTGATACAGCAGGGCCTTTGTCCGTAGTCAGGATCTCTCGATGATCAGTCAGCACAGCAGGTTCCACCAGGGTCGGCAATACTTTTCGACAATGGGTACTATGCACCCAGTTTTTCTTGTTGGTGACTCGAACCGCTCTTCTCGTGGCTAGGAGCACCTGTTCTGCTCCACGCCACCTCGGCTCCAAGCTGCTTGACCTCTCGAACGCCTTAATCATCACCAGGTCACCAGGACGGAGTTCATGCCCTTCACCTGTAGATCTGTCAGGAAGTGCTTCTCAAACCTGTTGATGAATAGAAACCAAACTGTCGGTTAACTGTGCCAAATAGTCATTCATCAAGACACAAGGTACATCATACACAGAACTCAGTTTTGGAACTCCCCAAATATTCATGGGTCGTCCAAATACTACCTCATACGGAGTAAGACCCGTTCTAGAATGTGGTACTGATCTGATAGACAACAATGCCAGTGGCAACGCATCTGGCCAGGTCAAGTGTGTGGAGGCTTGGATTTTCCCTATTTTCACCTTCAGAGTAGCATTATACCTTTCCACCAATCCTGCTGATTGTGGATGGAACACTGCATGGAACTTCTGTTTAATTCCTAATCCCTTCAAGACATATGTGATAACTTCCCCAACAAAATGAGGTCCGTTATCATTCCATAGGAGTCTGCAAACACCAAACCTCGGGAAGAATTCCTTCAATAACACCTTAGCAGTAGTAATAGCAGTATTGTCCTTTGTGGGGTACGCCTCAATCCATTTACTGAAGGCACAGACCACCACTAGAACATACTTTAAGTTATTACAACGCTCAAGTTGGATGTAATCCATTTGCAAAACTTCAAAAGGTGCAATTGGTGTAGCAAAACCTCCAGCTGGAACTCGCGTTCCTTTTCCAGGATTATATTGTAAACAGATCAAGCAAGACTGTACTACTCTCTTAGCTGTGCTAGCAATTTCTGAATGCTCCCAAACTTGCGTAAGCATTTTCGTTATTGCTGAAGCTCCAACATGTGCTAGCCCATGTGCTTCCGGAAAAACAAAAGAATCAAGTTCTCTTTTTAATGCTTGACTGTAAATACTCAGACTCTCAGTATAGCCTTGAGGAATTCTACAAAATCTCTACGATCGATTATTCAAAGTGAAACCGAACAAGTATCGGCTGTCAGGATGAATAGGGATCGAAAAGAAAGCAGTCTTCAAGTCTATAACAGAAAACATGGTGGCAGTCGGGGGGACCAAAGTAAGAAGTGTTGTGATGTCAGAAACCACAGGGTACTGCGGTACAACAATCTTATTTACCTCTCTCAAGTCTATGATAAATCTGTAAACTCGAGTGTCAGTATCTCTTTACAGAATTGGAAGAATCAGGCTGTTGCAAACATTAAATGGAACTTCCTCAACAACCCCAACTTGAATGAGATCACGTACAATTCGTATGAGTGCTTTTTCACCCTCCTGCAAAATCCTATATTGAGGCAAGCGAGGTAATACAGCTCCCTCCTTGACACTAATATGTACTAGTGGGATAACCATTTGACCCACACCAGTGTCTGAGGTAGCCCACAAAGTCTTAGGAAGTGAAGCCAATGCAATATCCTTCTTAACAAGACAAACTCTTTCAGGCTCGGAATGATTGTCATTCAAAATGACACACACTCCTTCAGGAGAACATCGTATTGTGGCTCTAAAATACTTCAGCATATCAAGACCCACAATATTATCTGGTGTGTTTGGAGAAAGCAAAAACGGACATGGAGCACTAAATTTATCGACATGAAATGCAAGTGGTTGTGACAATGGGCTAAGGGAAGGTGTTCCATCGAAACCTATCGAAGTAATAGTTACGCCAGACAAGGGAGCCCCTGGAACCAATTGTTTAGACAAAGCGCTACGAGTAGCTCCTGTATCAACCAGAAACCGATCAATAGAACCCAAAACATGTGCTGTAACATAGGGACCCGTCTGATCTACTGGAACTTCAACTGATTCCTTACCCCATCCTAGGCAATCCTGTTGTAAACGTATCTAGGACCATATTTAAATATTCCCGATTTATGCCCTTATGCGGTTATATCAAATCATATCCTTATAAAGACATAAGAATCATACTCATATTAAGTCATAGCCAATGCAGTCCAAATACGGCAAGGGTACTCCCATAGACTCCTAGAAAGCACACCGTGTTCTTAAACAAACCAAGCCTCCAGCAGCCCGGGAATTCCCCCTGCTTCTGTATTGATTTGTCCTAGAACTCCTGGAGTCATGAAAGAACTGCGAGTACTTAGTGACATCTTATGTCCAACCTTACGTCAAACTTGGCAACATCCAGGTATAAATATACCAGCATCTGCCCTAGCAAAACACACGGTGGTTTGGAGCTGATCGGCTATCTACTTGCCCGAAGCCCTGCTGTAGCGAGTGCCGAAGGAAGCCGACCCTCCCATTGACGCACTGAGAGAGACGCTGTCTTTTCTCCTGCAGAGAACTCCAGCTCCAGTGTTTCCCGGTCACCCTTTCGGGTTGCTGGGAGATCGAGTCCTAAGAGAGAGATACAAGACCTCCTTCATTCTATAAACAAGGTACGGAGCTGATTAGACCCTTAGAGAATTCTTGATTCAGATTCTTGACAGAAACTATCTTAACTAAAACTGCAGCTCACTTACTCCTTCCCATGTACTAGGCTTACGTTAGGCACACCGGGGTAGGCGCATCATAGAAGCACCAGTTGAATACGTTTAGTTATGATTTTATCTATGTATATATTTTATCTATTTTAAACACCGTATGGCTCAGAAATCATACCATGCTTTTACAGTATTATTTCATAATACTCCTTTTACTGTACGCACTTTACTTTATAACAAGTATTGCAATTGTGGCAACTCACTTCTCTTGCATGAGAAAGAAGACTGTTCAATAAATAACCTATTTTATTGAAAACGCCCGTCTCTCTATTTCTCTGCGCTTCTGGTGAAACTAAGCATGCACGATTGACTGAGTAAAATAGTTATCTATTGTTTCCGCGACTCTGGAGGTATACTCCTTATCCTGGAGGGAGCAAAGTTGTCATGTTTATGCGGTGTCAGAAACTAACCCCTTCTTGTCTATTCAGGAAAGTTAACACCTTCTTGTTTACTCGAGAAAGTTTCTAGTGACCTCAGAGCTAGCTGGCATTCATAAGTCCTACGTCTAAACTATCGTTCATGTTATTCCAATGCGCAGAGCCTATTGGGAATATAGGAACTACACTACGTGGCGCCCAACGTTTGGTAAGGCGATAATTTAACGCTAGATACCAGAGTAACTCAGTCGTGCTTTTCACACAGACCCCTTTTTCCCGTAAAAACTCCAATAGACGTCTGGAGTGGGTGAAAGGTTAATATCCGCCAAAACTTAGTAGGACGAGAATCCTATGTATTAGTTTTTGGTTTAGTCAACGTTGAAGGATACAGTGTTCCAAAATATTGTGCACCTAATCTTTGTTTCCTTGAAAACTTGCTCTGCAAACTTTCTGTCAGCAAAATGTCAGACGACGACAGAGATAGAGATGCTGTGGCAGCTCAACTTTTAGCGGAGGACACAGCTCTCCAAGCAAATGACCCGGATGCTAAATTCATCCCGGCAAATATAAGGAAAACCATAACTGTAAAACTTATAGAAATCACCAAGAGGTGGTGCGGTTATATTTGTGGTAGAGGCCCATGAATATCGGCAGACAGAGGTATTCTATTCATGGATACATTTCCCGGAAGCAAATGCTGTGACACACCATTTCCACTACTACAAAATAGAGGAATCTCCAACGGAATACGTTCCTTTCGAGGACGTGGAAATTCCACTAACCTACCAAGAGCATCAGCTCTGGTTTAATGGCGCCCTAAAACATCAAAATCACATCACCAGGCTCGGTCCACTAGGTAGACCAGGAGCCACATGGCCGGTTCTAGCCAGCTACACACCACATCCTGACATTGAAGGAATGACAAACGGAGAACTTTTAGTTCAGCTAAAACAACTAATTAAAATACATAGACAATTGGTCCAATATGTCATGAGGACTTTAACAGTCCAACCAGCAATACAAATTCCACAGCACACCCCTCACCAGGGGAACACAAATAAAATTACACCACAGACTATACAATCAGTCATTGGCAAATTACCCGCAAAACGGGAACAAATTCCGTTCTTGTTAGCTCAAAAAATTACTCAGATAGAGGCAGTATTTCCTGATACTACACCTATTGAGAAACACAGAATTCTGACAATCTGTCTACCAATGGGGATCGCACCACATGTGGAGGACTGTGACACTTGGGGAACAGTCTTTGCTTCAATATACACAAAAACACATGGTGTTCCGTCTATGGAGGTTATACCAGACGTACTAAGACAGATTCAAAATGAATACGGTCCAGAGCCTGCTTTAAATCTAGGTATGAAATTACTGAAAGACTTTAAGCAAGTCTCAGCTATACTACTAGCCAATATAAAAGGAGAAGCAGCATCTGTGGCGATCCGCCAAAATTTGAAAGAAACAGATATAGCAGAACAACCTTTTGAACTTGCCAGAATAATTGAAAAATCCTATGAAGAATTAGGTAGAGATAGTTTGGGTGGGAAACCACTAAAACCACAACTAACTGAAAATCCTGAAAAACCTTTATTAAGAATAATCTCATTACTCCAAAAAGAAGTGGGAGGGTAATAAACAAACCACTCTCAGAGAAAAACAGTTCCAGTCCAGAGGAAGGTCACCCCAACAGAGAAATAGATCTCCAGAAAGGGGGGGGGGGCAGGTCTCCACAACAGGAGCCCTCTGAAAAAAGATACAACCTTAGAGATAGGGATAAATTAAGAAAACCTGACAGATATCAAGATAATGATACATGTTCCTCTCGATCTTTTCAGACTTCCTCACAGAAATTGGAAAGAAGAGGATGGTCAGAACATAAAGAAGAGCGCGTCAAGTCCAAAGACAAGCTGCTCATCAAAGTAAAAAAAATTACAATTTCCCAAAAAGAAGGTAGCCAGTATTAAAATAAAACATGCCGAGGATTCTGAGGACACAACTCAAGAACGGAGAATGGGCCCAGACAATGCTAGAAAGTGACCATAGCTCACAAGATCCTGATGAATCTTCTGGAGACAGTGGACACGAATTGAATACATTCAGGTGGAAACTGCAGACACCAGAGTTAGTGTACCCCATAAATTATATGAAATAACATTACGTATAGAGGGGGACAAAACTAGGAAAATAAGACGTCTCTTTTGGGAGAACCTATCTAAAGGCTATGATATCCTTCTAGCAGAGAAAGACTGGCCGCCAGAGTTTGTCAGGGAGTGCCCACATGGCGAAGAAATGATTATGCCTGCCTTCTCAAATCACATTCCAATTCATAAAAAAATACACATATGCTAGAAAATGGGCAGTGGCCCAAGCCCCTGCATTATACAAAAATCATGCAGGATGGGATGAGGATTCTCCTCACCATGAAATTCAGTTAAAAAATCAACCTACTGCACAGAGGCAGTATCCTGTTAAGCAAGAAGCTAAAAAACAAGTCAGGGAGATCTTAGATCAACTTGAATACCAGGGGGTGATTGAAACATGCACCTCACAAATGAACAATCTTTTGTTTCCTCTCTCCAAGCCAGACGATTCATATCGACTAGTTTTGGACTACAGACACCTAAACTCTTGTTGCAAGACATTTGCAGTACAAAACTCACACAGTGCACCACTAATGAATAACATCGTGCACAAAAAATATAAAACGACATTAGATATTTCAAATGGTTTCTTCTGTCAAAACATTGCACCAGAAAGCAGGTATTTGACCGCTTTCTCCTGTATGGGGGCAAAAGCAATTTTGTCGTCTCCCCCAGGGATTCAAGAACAGCCCAGGATTATTTTCAGCCAGGGTAACAGAATTACTACAAAAGTATGATGATGAGGCATTATCTTATGTCGATGACATCTATCTTACAGACGATGACCTAGAGACACACTTGAAAAGAGTGAACACCATTATACTTGGGTTCGCATCTGAAGGGTACAAATTCAACTTTAAAAAGTCACGAATTGCCCACCTCACTGTCCTATTTTTAGGATATGAGTTAACAAGTGAAGGCAAAAGTCTAGCAGACAACTTCTTAGAGAAGTGTGCAGTACTCCAAGCTCCAAAAACACTGAAAAACGTACAATAAATTTTAGGTTTCCTGAATTTCGGAAGAACTTACATTCTAAACTACGCAGAGAGGGTTAAACCTCTCTACGAATTAATAAAACCTGATTTCAAACCAATTAATTGGACTCAGAAACACACAAAGATTTTACGATCAATACAAACAGACATATTAACCAAATCAAAACTGCAAACGCGCGCAAACAAACGCAACCTTGTAATGCGAGTCATCCCAGGAAGATGCAGATTTACGTACCTGACCTCTAATGAGGGAGAAACGGTACCAATAGCTTATAAATCACACTTGTACACACATGCTTAAATGAAATTCCGTTCTACTGAAAAAATTCTGACTGTGGTTCAAACTCCTGTAGCAAAAGAAAGAACCCTAGCCCAAGGGAGGAGCATATCCGTTTTAACAGCAGTATCAGCCCTTGAAGCAGTAACAAGACCGAGCATTCCAAATGCTATGGCATTAGATCCAAAATAGATACAATGGGAAGATTCTCTTGCTGCAATAGACGTGATACACGCATGTGATCCCAAAACGAAAAAGCTAGAACATCTAGAATACGAACATGAATGTCCTCTGTCAATCGAAATTCTGCCTCTCGAAAGGTACACCTGTGTAATCTACACAGACGTATCTGCACAACACTACGTTGTGGATAAACAAGTTTACAATGCAGCATGCGCGATTGTTAAAGGTCGCTGGCGCATAGGTAAATTCAGACCAATGGTCACTAAAACTGAATCACTCAGAAACTGTACAGCTCAGCGAGCTGAACTACGAGCTTTAAAGATGGCGCTTGAAAATGTCGATCGCGAATTCCCGACACTAATAGTGTGCGATTCGTATTATTGCGTCCATTCTTATAATAATTTCATGCAGACCTGGATTGAAAACGGTTACAAAGATGAGACAGGTGTCACAATCAAGCATAAAAAACTATGGGAACAAGTAGTTCTTTTACAGAAAGAACTATGAAAGACTCACGTGATACATACGTAGGGTCTTCGACATGATGGAGTTCAGGTTGCAGGGAATTCATTGGCTAACAAAGCCACAACGGCAGCTGTTCAACCGGCTTCCGTAGCTACAAAAAAGCGTTCTAAAAAACAAATAGATGAGAAACCATGCTGGCGGTAAAAGCCTCATTAAAAGGAGACTATGCGGCATTACCTCTCAACTATCCACTCAACAATACATACATAATTGATGCGAACTCCGTTCCTTTTGATCGAATCCCTGCAGTGGGGGACAGAGTAATTCCAAACACGAACCGGAGGGCTTACTTGATTCAAGAAGCACACATGGGAATGGGTCTGAGGCCCCAAGAGATCTTGAAATCTCTAATAGAATTGCAATCACAATACTGGTGGCCGGGGATGAGCGTGCAAATTCATAACTTTGCAAAGGATTGTCAGGACTGAAACAGAGATCGCAGTTGTGAACCGGACCAGATACCAACCCAGACACCTCTATTAGACAGCATTAGGCTATCTACACGCAGACGTCCACACGGAAAAATGCGATCCCATAAATATTAAGACGAGATTCATTTGGATGTGGCCCCAGCGCTCGGCTGATGCCAGAACTGTTATAAAAGATTTGCGAGTCTTTATCGGCACATACGCAATTGCCGTGCAACATTCTGACCAGGGTCCTGCGTTTAGCTCTCGAGCTTACAAGGAGGCCATGGCCAGCTTGGGCATTGCATTGCGGTACTCTAGTCCATTCCATCCCGAGGGAAATGCCGTAGTGGAAAGAAAAAACCATGACATAAAGCAATCTATAACAGCGAGGGTATTAGGTTCGGGTGACAGGTGGGTCAAACATCTAATAAGTGTCCAACGTAGTCTTAAAAATCTGCCAAGTCATTCTCTGGGTGGAATCACTCCATATGAACTTTTGTTTGGTACTAGAATGATCATCAAAGATCTCGATTGTCAGACTTCAGTGGTGGAACAAAAAAGCTTTGATTTAAAAGATCGTTTGGCTGTTTTACAGGACTTAAATGAAACAAGAAGTCTGAGTAACACAAAGCTAAAGCCAACGGCCACTGAAGAAAAAACACCTGTCCCAGCAAGACCTGTCTGGATTCCAAAGATTGGGGATCTGGTCAGAGAAAATGTCGCAGTGAAGAAGGAATTTGGGCCTTCTTACAGAAAAGCAGTACCTGTCTTAGCTATCATCGGAACAAGATCAGTAGTACTACCGCCTCTTGCTTGTAAAAGGAAGAACAGAGTTGTATCAATCGACCTGGTAAAACCACAATCATGTGGCCAATAATAAGTAGTAGGCCCAGTGGACTCCCAAGAAGTAACAGAAGACCAAACCTTGCAACAATTCAAGAGGTTCAAACTGAGAGACTAATCACATTTGATAAACCTGCAGTGAATAAAAAAGGACTATGCAACAAATCCATGGAACTTGTGCCTCTTGAAACCCAAATTGCAACAGCTCGTCAAGAAACACCAATCTACAATGATGTAGCCTCTGACTATACAAATCCAAAGATTAATGAAAATCCGGAAGCAATTCCAACAATTGACAGAACTGCATCTGGCTACTTCATCAATTTCGATGACTTTTTTGAAGATCCAAGTGAACATGAAGAAAAGCCAGAAAACAAAACTTTCAAAGAAAAAACAAATGAACTCTTTCATCAACTTGGAGAAACATATCTGAATTCACCATGGATTGAATTGGGCATTGTGTTAGGTGTACTTTTCCTCCTACTCTGGTTCATTTTGGTTTTAAGCTTGGGAAGATTTATTGATGGAAAATATAGTACAATGGACACAGCAAGTCAGAACATCAACTTGGTTCTAAAGCCTCACAGATCTTCTCACATTGAAAAAAGAGAACTATCGTCAGTAAACATCACAGCCATTCCTATACCTGGCTGTGTAGCATGGGACGCTACTGATTACAATATCTATGGCCCGGTTGAACTCTTGAAATATCCACATCAGTTCAAGGTTTCATTAAGTGACTTTGTATTACCTAGTACTTTCTCTGATGATTGGGACTTTGAAAATATTAATAATATAATGTCAGATTTAGAAATGTCAGCAAAATTTACAGAACATGATTATTTAGAAGGTTCATCAAATTATGAAGAAATGTATTGCTTTAATTATTATGGGCATCACTATTTGCATAAATCTGCTAATCCTAGAAATGTTTTTAGTTATAATCAATGGGAACATTGTCCGACACCGCCAAAAGGCAGCTCGAAAACACTTTATGAGAAATTCCCATACTTCTCAGGGTTTAATACAACTGATCCAGAAACGTTTTATTTTAAAATTCTAAATAACACAGGAATGAAAAACATGTTGACAAATACTAAATTGATATATTCTACAACATTTTATGAAAAAATGTCTACATTTGGTTTTGAACTTTGGAAAAACAACATTGAGACAAAAACTGTCTGGGGTACAAAAGACTGGCAGGTACAAGGTTTAGAATCATTATTCAGAGCCTGCATGATCCCAGAACGAATAATGTTCCTGAATGATACCATTCAACAAACAACCTGTCTAGCCAAGATAAAGGACTTAAACATACTGTCTATACCAAAGCCCATACCTGATAGTAATAGCACTACAGATGTGGAGATAGACTTATCCCATATTTTACTTCACAACAGAACTAATCCTGATTGGAAAAAATGGTTGATCTGGCCCACAGACACTAATAACTGTCAAGTTAGATTCCTGAACAACAAACAGGGGTTCAAACAAAACAGGCCAGACCCAAGATATTCCCAGAGACTACATCCAGGGATTATTACAACATACAGTGTAGTAAAACTATGCCTCAAATGGCTACAGAAATCTACACTACAAGAAATTAAACAACACTTGACTTTACTTAAAGAAGGTGCTGACTTGCGAGATTTCTTATTGGGGCCTCGCAAACAGCGTCAAAAACGTTTCATATACGCTGGTATATACGCTGCTTACAACGAAGCTTGGAAAAATAACGCAAATTGAAACTGCTGAAAAAATACGAGAAATTGATCGTATTAATTTGGAAAAATCACTGTCTGCAGTGGACAATGGGTTAACGACTCTGTCCTCCAGAATTTATTCACTGGACAGCATTGTATCATCTGCTATTGATATAATTGCTAATGTTACAACATGGCCAGTCCCAATCACGTTCAATGTACAGTTAGGCTGGACGTTACAAAGTCTCCGTTCAGGCTACGTGCCATGGCGTCTAATCAACACAACGTCATTATTTTCTATCTTTAACCTTACTGATAAAAAAATCTCTTTGGCACAGAAAGGAGCAGACTATACGGTGCTGAGCATTGAAAAACTAGAAAAATTGTCATTGACAGTCTCTGAAAGACCTGTCATTGAATGGATAAAACATGGCACAATTACAATTCCGATAACGACTTTTCAGTTTCAATATTGCCAAAAGCACATACCAGCAGGCCTGTATGAAAGGTTGGGTAAAGGTTACATCAAGTCGACCTGGAATCTACCATATACACATAGATGTTACAGTGGGGGGGAAAAGAGGTATTTCTTAGTGGTAACATCTGTAAAAATTCACTGAGCGGTACACTTCTGTGTCAAGGAATTAACTTGCATGGAGCCTGCGAAGGTTCGTCAAATAACCTTTCATGCCACCTGCACGGCACCCCTGCTACACAAATAGAGCCTTTTTTCAGACAAGTTTCCAACGGCAGTTACGTTATAATAAGTGACCGCAGCTGTTGTGGCATGGTGCCAGGAAGGGCCTATCTCGTCAGTGTAACTTCCATGGTCACTTGCTGTATGCAAGTATTGTATCCAAACAGCAAACCAGACAAGGAGGCAACGATATGGCCTTCTCTGAATATCTCTTCTATTCGAATTGATACTTTAAGCAGAATGAAATCCATTTTTTTACAAACAACTGTGCCTTTAACCTCGTCTAGAGAAACGTATGATCTGCAAGTTGCAAGGACAGCGGCAGAGATACATGCATTATTATCAACAAATTGCCCCGTACATTTCGTAGAAATGTTAAGTCAAATCTTAAACATGTCTGAAACCAGTGGCATCGCACATGTATTTAAGACAGTTTTTTCGGGACTGTTAGCACCCTTTGAAGCAGTCCTGAGCATCTTCCCGAATTTCGTGCACTCTGTGTTCGGCGGCCTGCCTCCCATCTTGGGACTCATAGCAGGAATTTTATTTTTGTTCCTTCTGCTCCGATATGGCAAGTCCAGCCACAAATGAAACTCAGGCTACAATGGAAGAAACGCTCCTAGCGATGAGATACAGAGATTGGATAACTAAAGTACTCAGCTTAGTACTCGGCTTGGCTCAGCTAAGAGATCTGAATACTACCTGGTTTCTTTCATTCAGACCAATCTGTGAAGATTCTATCCTACCTGTTCTACGATGCCTGCTCTGCGGAGAAGAATGCGTGTTAGACATCTGTCTCACACTCCCATCAGCAGTACCTATGGATGTCGATACTTTGCTTGGTTCGGTAACGGCTCATGCAACATGTTTTCCCCAGCGGCTACCTATTCTGATGATGGCATTCGTTGAGACTTCACCATTACGATTAGGTGGCGGTGAGGTACGAGATGAAAGCGGCACACAGGTACAACCTTCTGTGACCATTGCTGATCTAGACACCGATGACGGCAATGCTTCTCACATATGCACTATTTCTACTTTTTCGGATATGGTCCAACTTTCACCTCCTGTTGTAGACAAATTCTTTGCCAGCCTATCTGAGTTAATGTTCTCTCCTAACAACGAGAATAACTTTTGAAAACACGAGCACACAGCGTTCCCTGAACTCTGAATTCGGCCTTCAGTTTTGATAAACAGAACCTTAAAAAAACTATTGGAACTATTTTTTTTTCCCCCTGAAAGCGAAATTCTTTTCCCGGTCCCAAAATATTTTTTTGTTTTGGCACATGATACTCTGCTTAAAGTAGAACTATTCTTAGAGAACAAGATTTCTATTTTTGCAAACTCTAGAGACACTATTTTGACTTGCCTCTAGCACATGTACAGTATTGTATAAATATGTGATGAAATGGTCTCGACCTTCTCTTCTGTATTCAGAGCCATTTCATAAATGTAAATTTAGTGATTCATTCAATCATCATTCCAATGTACAATATATGCATTATCTGAATGATATCATTACTTGAAAAAACGTACAGTGTAATACTCATTTTTTGTGTATATACCATTTCAAATGCATTTTATGTATTTTGGGGTGGGATGAAAAACACATGCATAGTTATGTTTAAAATTGCTTAGTATTTAGTAATGATGGACATTATACGTTGGGTGGGTGTTGTAAACGTATCTAGGACCCTATTTAAATATTCCCGATTTATGCCCTTATGCGGTTATATCAAATCATATCCTTATAAAGGCATAAGAATCATACCCATATTAATTCATAGCCAATGCAGTCCAAATACGACAAGGCTACTCCCATAGACTCCTAGAAAGCACAACGTGTTCTTAAACAAACCAAGCCTCCAGCAGCCCAGGAATTCCCCCCGCTTCTGTATTGATTTGTCCTAGGACTCCTGGAGTCCTGAAAGAACTGCAAGTTCTTAGTGACGTCTTATGTCCAACCTTTACGTCAAACTCGGCACCTTCCAGGTATAAATATACCAGCATCTGCCCTAGCAAAACACACAGTGGTTTGGAGCTGATCGGCTATCTACTTGCCCGACGCCCTGCTGTAGCGAGTGCCGAAGGAAGCCGACGCTCCCATTGACGCACTGAGAGAGACGCTGTCTTTTCTCCTGCCGAGAAATCCAGCTCCAGTGTTTCCCGGTCACCCTTGCGGGTTGCTGGGAGATCGAGTCCTGAGAGAGAGATACAAGACCTCCTTCATTCTTTAAACAAGGTACGGAGCTGATTAGACCCTTAGAGAATTCTTGATTCAGATTCTTGGCAGAAACTATCCTAACTAAAACTGCAGCTCACTTACTCCTTCCCATGTACTAGGCTTAGGTTAGGTACACCGGGGTAGGCGTATCTTAGAAGCACCAGTTGAGTACGTTTAGTTATGATTTTATCTATGTATATATTTTATCTATTTTAAACACCGTATGGCTCAGAAACCATACCATGCTTTTACAGTATTATTTCATAATACTCCTTTTACTGTACGCACTTTACTTTATAACAAGTATTGCAATTGTGGCAACTCACGTCTCTTGCATGAGAAAGAAGAATGTTCAATAAATAACCTATTTTATTGAAAACGCCCGTCTCTCTATTTCTCTGCGCTTCTGGTGAAACTAAGCATGCACGATTGACTGAGTAAAATAGATATCTATTGTTTCCGCGACTCTGGAGGTATACTCCTTATTCTGGAGGGAGCAAAGTTGTCATGTTTATGCGGTTGTCAGAAACTAATCCCTTCTTGTCTATTCAGGAAAGTTAACTCCTTCTTGTTTACTCAAGAAAGTTTCTAGTGACCTCTGAGCTAGCTGGCATTCATAATTAAGTCTAACATATTCAATAGAGACCTATTCGACCGAAGTCCTACGTCTAAACTATTGTTTATGTTATTCCAATGCGCATTCCCTATTGGGAATATAGGAACTACACTATATGGCGCCCAACGTTTGGTAAGGCGATAATTTAGGAACTACACTACAATCCTATGCATGAACAGAATCGTAAAGGTCAGGCTGAACATAATCAGACATTTGATACTGATTTCGTCTGCAAAAGTATTGAACCCATTCTGTGTTAGCACATTAGTATCAAATCGAGCACAATCACTCATATTACCCCTAGGCCCTGAAAAACCTGAACGATTTCTCATTTGTCGCCGCCCTCATGAACTCTACTGGGCACTCAACACTGGACATTCGGACATCCAGTGACCAAATTTCTTACAATAAGCACATTGATTGATGGACAGATTCGTACGAGTATAGGGGGGATTGAAAGATCCGCGTCTGCCTCTATCATAGCCTCTAGAGGGCGGACTGTAAACTTGGGCTAACATAACTTTCGTTTTTAAATCTTTAGATTTCTTTTCTTCATTACCTTTTGCTTCTAATTCTTGACGCTCATAATATTGAGCCATCGTCAAAACAGATGCTGGAGAAGAGTAGTCCAAGAACTTTCACTAGCTTTTAAGTGGCTAGCTATCCCTGGCACCAGATTTGTAATGTATTTATCGACAAAAAGGTGTCTACCTGTATCATCCGTCAGAGACTGGCCGCTAAAATCATGAAAAGTTTCCTCAAAACGTGTAAAGAAATCAGAAACCGATTCATCTACTTTTTGTTTACATGATGCCAAAACTGTCCAATCCATCTTTTTAGGGGGAATAACTGTTTTAAGCTTTGTTAATATTGCTGCGGGGAGATCTAATATTAACTTGTGTGCCTTTTTAGCGGGCTCCCTATCCAGATCCAATTGTTCTAAATCCTTCCATTTGGCACCAAGAGTAACCCGATCATCGATTTTACGAACAGTCCGCCACATATCTGGCGGTAAGATTAAGCCGAAAAATAAATCTATATCACATAGGGTCATGGTACAGGAATTTATAGCGCCTTCAACTTCCTCATAGAAAGCGGCTGGATTTTTACGCGGATCGGGTAATGCTGCTTTAAGCGCCATTACATCTGCTCTATTCCAAGGAGTGTACACCCAATTATAAATGAAATATCCTTTAGCATCAGCAGAATTTTTATCATCACAGTCACCCGTTCATTTAGGAGGAACATACAAGGGTGCGACTTCCCGCATAGGCCTCATATCGACTGGCATTGTCTTATCTGTTCCGAAGATAGAAGACTGCGATTCTCCAGACGGATTGGGCTGCGCAGCTGCATCTGCAAGATTTTTCTTCTCCTTCAAGTGAACCGCCTCGGTACGTAATTTAACCAACCGTCTAATCGTGTCAGCCACCTAAGGGAAAAGAAAAAGACCTTCATGCATGGTTTTACAATCAGCTGCTACATCATTAGGTTCTAGTGTTGGAGAGAATTTCCGAAACAATTCTACAACTTCTGAAGCAAATGTCTCAGTAAAATATATCTGCTCCTTCTCCGACCAATCCTTCATACTAGCTAAAAGATCGGGAGCAGAATCAGTGCCACGTAATGCTTTACGAGCAGCTTGTCTGATATCGGCCGCACGCTGAACAGACAACATGGATCGAGTATCCCGCGCTGTTTGTTGATCTACGTAAGAATCTTCATCGCCTTCGACCGGAGTGGACGGAACGGCATACGGAGGTGGAGGTCGATCTAATAATAAAAAATCATCTTGTGGTTTATTAAGGACAGGATATAGAGGTTGTCGGACAGGATATTAGCCAGATACCTGCAACCTATGTTCTTTCTCCTCTCTTTTTTTCAACTCTTTCACTTCTTTCTTCCTCAGTTCCAACGCTTTCTCATACACATTCTTTTGCTGATCTTTCTCAATCAATGCTTGCTCCGCTTCGCTTGTTGACACACTTCTTTCTCCCACATACGCACACATTCAAACATATCACGTCTAGACTTCTGCTCAAACATACATTGCTCCACATACTCAATCTTTCGCGCATTAAATGACCCATGCATTGGCCAACGTAATTCAGGATCCTTTTTAGTGTATTTGTGCCACAACGTGCTGTACATTATGGCAGAACTACCAAACTTAATGTACATATCCCTATTAGGCGTCCCCTCTGGGGGAGCCGGTTGCGATTCTTCAAGTCGGAGACTGGCACCATTACAAAAGCAACACAACTTTCGAAATGCGCTAAAAACAGGCATGCCAAAAATAATGCAAAATATGCAATATTATACACAAAGTAGCACTTAAAGTACCTTTAGTACGTTGCGCCGTTCAAATTCGACTTATTGAAGAAAAATCGTCACATTCCCTGCCTATATGGGTTTGCAACACATATATCTGCTAATTTCCAAATACAAATTAGACTAGTCATTTCCAAATACAAATATGCCACAGTAAGTGTTCCTAAAAATACCTTACCATACAAGGGCATCCAAAACCCGTAGTAGGTGCCGCAAAACGGCTCTTACCAATCATACGGTGTCCAGATTCCAACTGCCAAGTTCGACCAAACGGCCACTGCACGGCGAATCAACAGAAGAGATTTCAGTCGAAGACCGGCGCCACCTGGATGGCCAGATCGGAAAGAAGGGAAGAAACGCCTTGGGTGCCAAGACTCGGGTCTCTTCTGGCAGCGATCGCGTCCGCGGCGAGTTTCCAAACCTTCGTCACGACCAATCCTTCGGGCATCAGAGTCGCCGATGAGCCCCACGTGTCGGGCGCCAATTTGTAGTAGCAGGCCTCAGCCAGACCCGCTAGTGCAAGGGGTTCGCCCTTCTCTGCACGAAGTCCTCAGACCAATAGAAAGAAGTTGGCACAGAAACTGGAATAGAAAACGTAACATTTATTACACCTCATGAGGTGGTGCTACGGTTCAAAAAGTACCCTTCGGTATTGCGAGAAGTAGCACCACGAGCTAAGGAAGCATTGTTTATTTATACCCTAACAGGGGCTCAAAAGAAGGCTGTACAAAGCACAAGAGCAAGTTTTATGTACATATAAGGGCATATTGGAAGGCACAATCGATGAGTGGGCGGAGTGAACAGTTCTCAGAGACTAGTAAACACATTCCTTTCTGGAACTAATTGATAACAGCTGCAGACCCTACTGAGCATGCCTGGGCATGCTAAAGTGGGGGATGCTAAATATAGCCTGTCGCTGGGCAGTTTTCAGGCGCAGTTAACAAGGAGGTAGGACAAAGCACATGGTCGGCATGAGGCAACATGTAGCAAGTAAAATGGCTGCCACGAATACAAAATGGAGTCTGCACGATGTCAAGATAACGGCCAGAACTAAGATGTCTTCTGCTAATGCTCAATCTAATCGCTGTCAAATTACAACATGCAGGCTGACTCGCCATCTGCGTCAATGGAGTGTTTCCCGCCACTGCTGCGATGCGGCAGACTCCAATGCTGGCAAATAGTAATCTGCGCCATCATGGTGGCTCCTTAACAGAGGGAGTCCAACGTGGTACGCTTCCAACAATGCACCATCACTGTGGCCATTGGATGGATACAAGTATAACACACCTGTTGCCCTATTGAGTATTGGGCGCACTTCTCCTGGTTGTACCCTCGTATCTTAAAGCAGGTGTGAGGGGCACAAACAGGGAGTACACCCTATTACATGGAATGCGCTTCCCCTAGAGTAGCCGTGAACTTGCGCTGTCCTAGGGCAGAAAATTCTGGTTAAAAAAGGAGCTGCTTTGAAGCAGCTGCTCAGTGCTTCACTGTGCAGACGGCCAGCTGCCTACACTTTTAAAGGGGATTAGAGATCCACTTGTAGGCGGGTGCCATTGACCCACCTGCAAGGGGATGTTGGGTCGTCCATATGACACCCTTTCCCCCTCCAGTGGGCTGCAATTAAGAGGCAAACAGACAGTGCGCCATCTTCTAGGTGGCATATTGTCAGCATGCCCCCTGACAGATTCTTTGCCTCTGCTTCCGCTTCTATAATACAGCGCTTTCAGTATTACAGAAGGGGGACGCACAAGCATCTGTGGTCCCTTCAGTAATACCAAAGTGCCCCAGGGCGCGCAAAGTGGGCACAATCACCTGTGGCCCCCCCAGGGCACTTTGTGTAATGAGGCCAGTGATGTCCATTGGCCGAATGGAAACACCTGCATACCACACTAGAAAACATATCCCATTTCAGACTATGATCCTTTTCCCTTCTAGCTCCACCACAACACTTACTACCAGAAAGTTTGCCAGTCTAGTGAGGTTTTTTTGCTTTTCCCTGTTTCTTGTCCCTTTATCTTCTTTTATTTATTTCTTTGTGGTTAATTTATTTGGGTTCATTATTTTTTTTTGCATCATGCCAGGGTCAAAAAATCCCTGTTTTACTGCAGGAGAATTGTCAGTCATGGTGGATGAAATCATAGGAGTAGAGCCACAATTGTTTGAAGGCCAAGTCCAAAATATACCCCATCACAGTAAAGGCAAATGTGGCCCAGAATAGTCAACAAAGTGAATGCTGCAGCTAACAACCTGCGCGCACAGTAGGACATTCGGAAGAAATGTAATAACCTGTGGGGAGGGGGCGTTCTCTTGCCTCCAAACGTCATATGGAAGCCCAGAAGAGTGGTGGTGGTCCTCCCAGGTCCCCCTTACAACTCATGACCTAGGAGGAGAAGGTCTTGCAGATCCTACATCCTGAAGGCTTAAGAGGAATATCTGGTGCAGTGGAGTTTTTTAAATGACACTTTACGAATGCCCACTAAACCTCAATGTACTGTTTTTCTCAACTGAGCTCTTACCAATGTGTCCTGCACATATTTTATTTTCCTAACATGCACACATCAAAGTATCAGTATCAGATACTTTGGATAGTTTGTGTGAATGTATTGTGTTGCATCTAAGATTACAGGTGTCAATCTCCATTACCTGGCTCATAATGGTATGGTGCCTGTAAGTGTTACAACACCAAATAAACCATTAGCCACATGTGTGTCATATTGATATTGTCTGTGCCATTTCCTCTGCATATTTTCCACGGGTATGTTCCACTAACAATTTTGTAAGTGTTGGGAGTTACAATTACTACAACTACCCTGCCCTGTTTCTGTTTTGTCAAAAGAATATTACTATGTCATATTGATCATTCTCTCTTGTGGTGGTCAATCCCCATTTAATGCTCTCTTCTGAAAATGGTTTGTGTTGTTTTCTGAATGTTGTCCAGTTCTCCTCAACCAACTGAAATGATGTTGTCATGAGTTTCACAAATTCACAAAAATTATAAGGTATGTAAATTACTATGCTGAACATAAATGCTACTTGCAAAATTTGACTCTGCACTGTTCATATGACGACTAATGCCAAACATCCATACAAATTGTAGAAATGTCTGTTTTGAAGTCTGCTAGGCTTTGGAATTTTCAATTACACATTCCACCTCTCCACTGTGTTCGGCTGTTAGGTATACATGTTAATTACTTCATGAACATTTCAGCACATCCTATTACCTGCTTATTTGAAGTTGTACTGTTTTAAATTGCTAATCATTATCGTAATCTGTGCAATACCACTGAAATCTATCATCACAGTAATCGCTGCCTATTTTTGCTTCTAGTTATCTACATTGTTTGTCTCAAATGATATGAATGTACAATACACACTTCTACTAATACAAATGTACTCAGTTTCTCAACAGGTCCAACTGGCAGAGGACTTGGCAGGGAATCTGCCACTGAAGAGACACCTACTCCAGCCCATGATCAAGCCGTCAGTGAAGACAACACTCCTAGTAATCTGGATCCTAATGAGGAGGTTGGACCTTGTGGTCAGCACAGGCAGACAGCTCTAGTGAGACTCAATGGGCCCACACCGACAACTCCCACCCCAGCTTTAACACCTCAGCTACCAGAAGCCTCCACTTTCTGTGCTCCTACCACTGTGACACCAATTGTGTGCCTCCAGTTCTGGGTAATGTTGAGACCACAGCACCACCAGCTCCATTTCACCCAGGAACCAGTCCGATGGGGCACTGGGTCAAGGGCACAAAGTAGTGGGGTTAGGAGTCATGGGAAGGATAACGTGGGGGCAGCATAATGTGGCTACTGGGGTCTCTCTAACCCAGACCACCAGTGACCAAGTCTTGGAAGCTTATCCTCAGTACCAAGACATGATGGGCCAGGTGCTCACTGAGGTCCAGGACATGAAGCAGTTGCCGAGGGAGCTCAATTATCAGATGGAGGCTCACATCTCCAATATGGGTTCCCTGACTGGGGTGCCGCAGAACATTTACACCCATATGTGCAGGGCATTCCCAGCACCATCTACCCCTTTCTGTGGACCTACAACATCTGGCCCATCTACATCTGCCACAGCCTCAGGAAGGGAGGACCTGCCACCGGAAGAACCACCTGCAGCCCCTCCAGGCCCTGCAACTGTGGAACCCCCTCCCCCACAAGAGAGGACATCCATGTATTTTACCAGGAGGTGTGGATGGCAAGACCTCTATCACCACCACCAGCAAGCAACCTGACCCTAATTTCCTCCAGTGTGTGCCTACCATTCATTCTGTGGATTATTTCTGGACAAATTTCCCCTTCCGATGCCAGTTGTATTAAGGAAATTGGACTTCAAATAGTTTTGGCTCTCCAACTATGGTTCCATTCTTTATGTCTGGCTTCTTCACTCTTTTAGTTTGCTTTTTCACTTTCACACTGTTTAATTTTTTCATGATTAGTTCAATACATTTACAACTAAAAAAACTCATAGACTGGTGTTCTATACAACTCTATCAATGCATTTGTTTTCTTCCATTATAACTTGACAATGACAAAAATCAAAAGCTTGTTTAAACATAGAGAATTTGCAAGTAGGTAATGTTTATCCCAAGTTCCCAACATTGACTCTCAAAAATGTCAGACCATTCAATTACCTACTACTATGTTTATTACATTTGAGCAATAATTGTCTGTCAATATGTGCACACACATAACAATCCATAAGTGTCTCTAATACCAGTACCAGTTTTCAGATTTCAAGTCCCAGTCCTTGACAAAATGGAAGAAGGGGATATTTTCTAAATCATCTGATTGAATAGGCGAAGGATCATTGACTCGTGTCATCAGCTGGCTCACATAAGGAATCCCAAATTAATACCACCATTAGACAAAAACAGGGCAGTACTACATCTTGTAGACACAGGGTCATTCCAATCCACTGTTCCAGTATCTGGTGGAATGTCACAACCAAGTTGCAGTGGTTTGCCACAAGAAGTATGTTCTACAATGATGATACACATCAACAGCTACTTACACTTGAAATGAAGGGAGATGGCATGATTTGTCTCCACTACCACATGTGGTTTAAGCTAATGATGGCCCATATAGTGCCTTAATGGCAACAGACAACAGATTACAAGTCCAATGTATTCTTCAAATCTTCCATTCAACACAGAACAAGTTGCCTTGATACAAGATTTGTATCCCCAAAGTCTGTGTCTGTCCTTCCCATGATCAACCCATGTTCCCTTTGTACTTCGAAACAGCACCATATACCTCCAACTATCACAACTCTGAAATGTCCAAATGAAGATGACATGGTAAATGAACCTAAACCAGATCAAAACATGAAGATTACCAATAAAACATAACATGATAGACAGATTACAAAGTCAACCTTTGGAGAACACAGTATCACAAAACTATCAGAGATAAGCATTGTAACTGAAAATACTAGTCAATGTGTCAAAAGTTTGATTAAAGAACACTTTTGGTCTTATTTTCCCTGGACGTTCCCTTCCTACAAAATTACCACCACATACTTCTCTCATCATCACATCAATATTTGGTGTACTGGTGAACGTGATCACATGTAAAGATATACTAACACTAATGAGAAGATATTGTCAATGACATCTTGACGTAAGTCAAATCCTTCCTCTTCACCACTATCATCTTAATTTTGCATTTCAGGATCCTCACCCGGTGGTTCTTCATGCTCTCCATTTTCTACGATATAAGGGATATTTTGTTGCAGGGAAATGTTGTGGAGCATTCAGCAGGCCACTGCGATTTTGCAAACCTTATCAGGTGAGTAGAGGAGGGCTTCACCAGTTTTATCCAGGCAATGGAATTTTGTCTTTAGGAGCCTGAAAACCCACTACACTGACTGCAGTGTTCTTCCATGGGCATCATTGAAGTGGACTTCCTTTGGCATTGTTGGATTGCCCAGCAGTGCCACCAATCATGACCTGTTGTGACGAGCTGAATGGAAGATAAAAAAGTGCCAAGAAATGTAACACAATTGCAGATTATTCAAGTAGACATTTCCCAGCAACATTATGAAGGATTGTACTGACCAACTAGCCAGTCCCTCTCGTGTCCAAGAGCCAGGGAAATGTACTCAGATGCTAGTGGTGTGCAAATCCCGTATGCAGATAACTTGCAAATTGTTTAAATGGAAGTGTTTCAGATTCCGGTAGACCTGTTGGCTCGGTAGTGTGGAGGCTCTAAGGCAATATGTGTGCCATCAGCTCCTCCAACTACATGTGGTAGGTGGCCCATACCATAAAATTCCCCTTTCATATTGGCTAAATCCTGCTGAAGTGGAAACTGGATGAAGCTGCTGATGTGTGCCCTCATTGAAGATAGAATTTCTTGTAGCATTCTACTGCAAGTTGGTTGTGACATTCCACGAGATACTGCCACAGTATATTGGAAGGATCCTTTGGCGACAAAATGAAATACTGCCGTGAGTTTGACAATTGGTGTTATAGATGTGAGAAATCTGTTATGAGGCTGAATATCTGGCTCCAGGAGATGACATAAATCCAGTATAGTTTGCCTATTCAACCTGAACTTCTTGATTACATCCCTTTCTACCATGGAGGCAAGGTGTGGAAATGAGCGTTACACCTGAGGCTGTCATCTCTTCACTCTCCCAGGGTTTATATGTCTACATTGCAAAATACATTTGAAATTTTTACATATTTTCTTCAGCAACATATTTGGTAATAATGCTTAAGTCAAGTAGTTCTACAAAATATATATGGTCTAACTACATATTTTAATCCAACATTTGTTTTTTGTCCTTTATTCTTCACAAATTACATTTATAGAATAATATATCGCTTTCCAGCACAGTAACGCACTACATATGCATGTTTAGAATAAAAAGAATTAGTGTCCATCAAAGTTTGAATATGTAAACAAACTACTAGCCCCCATTTTGGGTGGTGGTGACGTACTTAACTGTCACAAACACACTATTTTGGACATCTAGAATTGTGGTTGTCTGAGCTCACTAATAGGACATTTGGAATCAATCGGATGGTGGAAATTCACAGCGTAGTGGGTGGTAAACTCCACAATAGACGCAACCATAGGACAACGTTGGTGAAAGTAACGCACGAAGGCCAATGGCTGTGTCCATCTATGTTGATGATTGCATACGTTGCAAACATGTTCCCTTGCCCCCTAACCCTGCTGCCATCAAGACCTCCCCCATGTTTCTGCTGTTGTCACCTCTGGGATCAACAATCCCAGGTCAAGCAGGAGTGAGGGCTACTGCCTTCTCACCAGTGGAGCTGGATTTGATGACATAGGAGGCCCTCTCTCTGCATGGCCAGCTCTATGGCTCACCAGCAGAACAGGTGAATGTCTGAAATGTATATGAGAATCTGAACAGCTTCTTTTCATTAACACAGGCTACAATGTCCCTTTGAGCTCCTGCATGAAGTGTAGTTAGTGATGTGAACTGTCATATATTTTGTTCCTTACAGAAGACAATGATTTTGGGGGTATATAAGTTCTTTCCAATGTTAAAAAACAACATTAGAATGTGTTGTGTGTTTAAAGCCTAGATTCCAATTGGTGCGTGTGGAGTGATGTATGTATGTATATGTTACGTACATGCTTGTGCTACATTAAAAACTCACATAATGGAAATTAGGAAACACATTTTTTACCTTTTACAACTGTACATAAAATCTTTCCTGTACAAACAAAATGTAAATGATATTAGGTATGTGTATGGTCCTACAGATCACTCAGCCTATATCAGGGCTCTCCAACCCGTTGTATGGAAGCTACCAGTAGCTCCAAGACCCCTTCAGAGTAGCACACAGCCTTGAGGTAATTTATTAGATGGGTATAAGGTCATTTTTGTATGTAAAAGTTAAGAGATTGCTGTGTTCATGTGAAATCATGATTATCAGGCTGCAGATAACAAGGCCTGAGAATGAGTAGTGCTTAGTCAGGATAAATCACCAGGTTGGGCTGAGTCACAGGATCAAACAACTGAAGCACTGAGGTACATCTGTCATAAAACACATGGTCAAATGTTGAGGTGCGCTTAAAAATATGCCCCTGAATGCTTTTGAATGGACAACAGTTGAAAGGGAGGTTTACCTAGCTTCTTGAGTTAACACTTCATTTCATTTTACTCCCATTTCAAAGTGTGTCATGTCAAAACTGCAGGCCCCTTACTCACAGTGAACACTATTCACTGTGCCATAAGTATATATGTTTAACCTTGATTAATTCACAATCTTTTGCACTGATCAGAAGTAGAACACATCACAGAATATGCAGGAGCCGCCTAGGCTGGATGATGTCAGAGGCCTGGATTGGTGAGTTTTAGATCATGACACAGGATGAGGATAGGCAACAGGTCACTACAAAAATGTGTATGAAGATATTACTTTTGATGGGCATATGACAATACACATGCTGTAAGCTAACTTATGAGTTGTGCTACTCATAGATGTAGAAAAGATTTTGTTACATCAATACAGACAAAAAAATATTATTTTTTTGCTGTCATTTCCTCTATCCATACAGGTCAATGTGCATCAGAGGCGGGACATATAGAAAGCAATTGCCAGGCAGTTGCAAACCTGGGGTGCAGCATTCATTGCTGCAAGAGCTGGAGGGACCTATGGTGCTGAACCCGAAAGTCAGCTGAAGTCCAGCTCTGGCATTCCTCCCAATGTGGTAGACACACGTTGCACACTGACCCCCTAATGGCCTGTATTGTTGCGGTGGCATATATGGAGCTTGATTGGCAGTTGAAGGCCCAACAGCAGCAACAAGGGGGTATGTTTTTATCAGAGTTTCACATTACATGACTAATGTTTTGTTACAGGCAGGATTTTTGACATCAACATTAAGGGTGAACCATGTCCAATGCACAAGAAGAGTTCTTGAAGGTGTATGTTTTGTACAGTGTGTATGATGATCTGTTTTGCCTATTAATTTGTTGGTAGGGATCTCACCTGATTCCTGTTCACAAGCAATGGACTGTTCTGAGCAGACACATGGCTGCCTAAACTCCACATATACATCATGTTGTTTGATGTCATGAGTGACAATTTTACCAAACAGGCCAATAGTGTTTGTTGTGTCAGGTGTGATGCTCTTTTACTATTGTGGATGATGTAATGGTAGCCCTATTACACGTGACATAGCATACTAGGCAGTGGATGTACCAAACGTCACATGGGTGTGCTGGGAATGACTAGTGACATCAATATTAATAGCCACATTTTGGAATCAAAACATATCCAAATTGTGTTTAGCTTCAGAAATACTGTTTCATACATGTTAAAAGTGACAGAATTGCAAGATATCTTACTCCTTCATAAAGATGTGTGTGTTAACCAGTCTGTTTTGACAAATAATAGTGATAGGCATACACTTTTTGTTGAATAACAGACAGGAATGTGTGAACATTGGTTACAGACTGACACATACCCTAAACCATTTATTAATGTCCTTTGTCATGTCCAGATGAGAATCCCTTCAGGAAAACTCAGAATCAAGCCAAACCCATGACTCATTAGGCAAATGTTGAAATGCATCAAGGTGTAATGTGTTGCATATTGTGATTTACATTTCAATCTTTAAAGTAAATATCAGATATGAATCGTTATATGTAATGATTACTGTGATGTTCTGCGATGTTTTGACTACAGTGAAAGGCAGCACATTTAGTGAAACAATTTCACAAAGATACAATAAAGTTCAAATAACTAGTAATTTTTAGGAGTCAATGTTAAGATGTTTTTGCTCTCTACTGAAGTGTATTTGAAATGTTTCAAGGGCTATGTATTTACTTGTGCTGTAGAAATCATTTGTCAATACACACAAATATTTTTTTCAGACTGATTTCTATAGCAAAGGTATCTACATAGTATGTGATACACTGGTAATCTACTTCAGTACAGTTTCATGCATACATTTTGACAATTGACATATACTTTAGTGACTTGAAGTAAGTGTTACCATTGCGAAATGCCCAAACAAAGGTAACCTTTTTTCAGTTTATGCTAATATGGGTACAGCCTTGCAGTATTTGTTGACACACATTGATTCATATTTAACTTATTGAAGAATGAAAAGTGTGCAGATTTTAGGTCCTAGTGAACACACTGCACAAAGGCATTTTTTATGTATATCCTTTTTGGTAACATCAGATCACTATTCTAAACAACAAAGGCCAACTGTTCAGAGGTGTGAAAGTTCCTGGAGAGACATAATGGATAAGAGACAAGATCACACATGAGATAAGAGCTATCATGGGGAATGATAACTGTGACCAAACGTTGTCTGAAAATGTTGCATACATGCTTGAGCTTAGGCTAATCTAGGACCAAAGCTTGTAAGGCTTGAAGAAGGTGAAATCTGAAAACATGGGAACAACTATTTGATCAAAGTTCATGATCAGTTCTGTTTACACAGATCCAATAACACTATTGTATATGCCATTTCAGCATCATCTGGAGCAGGTGAAGGAGAAGTTGCCAACGTAGGCGGGGAAGCAGCTGGCGACTGTGTTACCGGTGCAGACACCACCGACATGAGTGATCCACTGGCACGGAGAGTAAGGGAAGTGCAATGGAGGCCACCAGCGACTCATCTCCTTCTTTGGAGGCCTCCTCCAGCGAGCACTACCTGGTGGTGGCAGACTCTACTGCTCCAATTACACCTGCATCCTTCTCCACCACCCAGAGTACAATCTCCACCCTCCCTCTTGTGCCCCCCCAGTTGGCCACCCCTGCCCCTTTAAAAAGGGGCAGTGTCTCTTTCACTCCTGGCACCTCACCCCCTGCCCCTGTCCCCCCAGTTGCACTGAGTGAGGAAGTTATTGACCTCCTTCAGGACATCACTGCAGGCCAGAGTGCACTACTGAATGCCATCCAGGGGCATGACTGCCAAATGCAACAAATGGTAGCCTACCTGGAAGGTATTCACAGTGCCATGTAGCAACAAGTAGGGGAAAGGATGGGATCAGTTGCGATCCAGTAGGGCTGGTATTACCATTCACGGGGAAAGGAATGGAAGGTCCAGCCACAGTTGTAGCCCCAAGGGTGGAGACAGCAAAGAGGTGACTGGGCTGTTCCTAAAAGAATTAAGGGAAGAAAAAGGGGGGGAAAGTGACGGTCACTAGGGAGGGGCTGGTGCTCAAGTGGACGACCACCCCTGGGTATCCAATTTGTTGGATATAATGGCCTCTACTATCCCAAGCACACACACATTTGCATGCACCCACTCACACAGACACAAGCACCACACCCACACACAAAAACAAACACAAACAACACGGACACGCATCCAAACAGACAGATACCACCCCACTCACAGCGCAACCACAGACACTGCACCCACCACCACACACACATCCACCATCACCAGCACACACCGAGACACTGTACCCACCACACACACATCCACCACCACCAGTACACACCCAGACACAGCACCCACCACCACAGACACATTCATCACCAGAAGCACACTGCCAGCACTGCACCCACCACCAGACATATCCAACAGCACACCCCCAGACACTGCACCCTCCACCAGAGACACAGCCACCATCACAATAACAGCCCCAGACATTGCACCCACCACCACAGACACATCCATCAAGACAAGCATAGCCCCAGACACTGCACCCACCACCACCACAAGCACACCTCCAGATACCACACCCCCAGACACGGCACTCACCACCACAGCCACATTCACCACAACCATACCCAGCACCTCCACAGCAAACACCCCCACAAAACAGAAATGCCCACACTCACCTATACAAAATAAACAGAACAGAGTGGCTGGATAGGAAAAGTTTGTATCATTAGTATCGGTCACGCAGTCGAAATGTACTACGTTACCAAGGACTTCGGTACCAAAAACAAATTTATTTAATTTTTAACTGTTTTTTTAGATTCATCAAAACGCATGGGCAAACCAAAGACTGTCACGACAGTGAATACATAAATGCAATATTTACATTTGTACACACATACCAATATACATTATTTACAAAGTGAAAGAAACACAATTGAATAAAGATAGTTATAAAAGACACACCAAAGAAAAGCAATAACATTAATCAATATTCAAACATTAATTGCATTTATATACAGTGAGAAAATTCCTACAAAAAGCAAGGGTACAACCAGTCCGTGGGGATGTAAAACCAAAGGACAGGCGGGGACAGATGGAGTAGTACACCTGCCTGCCTAACAACACTGTGGTTGATATTTATAATGGGTTGCACCACTAGGGTCCCAGGTGGTGTTTACTTTCTCTTCCTAGGTGCACCCTTTTGAATAACCACAGGATGGGTATGTCGACGCGTTTCGAACCGGATTATTGACGGTTCTCTTCAGGACAGGGACTGGGAACAATGATTCTGTAACAATATACAGAGTGGGTGTCAGTGTTAGACATAATAGTTGTGTGAAAACTTTTAGTGATGACTCCACACCATGGAAAGACTTATACCTGCACGTGGCAAAGGATGTGCCTCGGTGTCGGTAAATCGCCAGGAGGGGGGTTGATTCTGTAGAAACATGCAAAATTAGAGCTTAGCACCCTAGTCCAAGTAGGAACTTTCGGGCTATACTGATACATATCACCTAATGCCATCAAGGACAAGAACTCGTACCTGTGGTTAGCCGGTTCGGATTCATAAAGGTTTAGTTGTCCGCCACGCGGTACACACACGAGAGTGGGACTGCTTACATATTGACAATGTTTCGATGCGCAAGCTGAAAATGACACACAGAAATCGGCGCGCGAGATTAGACAAATACTCCAGTGTGAGACAAAATGTGTGAGTTACGAAGCCGAGTGACAATTCCTACCTGAATGAGTAGCTTGTACAACGTGTGGCAACAGATGTCAGAAATCACTTCAGAGCTGGTCTGTAAGTGAGCCGGGACCTGCGTTACAAGAAGGCAAAGGTAATTAAACCAAGCTTTCCCATGGGGCGGAGGGTCATGGCGATGTGGCGCATAGCGCGTTTTGGCAGGGAACCTGCAATCCACTTACTTTCTCAGGAGGATTCAATCACTCGGAATATCTCGGACTGGAACACGCACAGTCTGTTAGTGTGTCTCAGCGTTTGCGTGAATATTTGAAAACTCCCTGGCCTGTTGGCTTGTGGGAGTGGCTAGTGGTCGGGGTGAGTGAAGGATCATGGTCCATGTAGTTCGGGCCATTTTTAGATGAATATTGACAGAGTTTTGTTGGGCACAGGACCTAGTGAGTACAACGTGTGATCATACCGGGGCAAAGATATTTACAATCAGATTGACTGCGTGTTGGACAGTGTATCAACAAGACATAGTGAGCCTACCAACTATTGGACAAGGTGCCAAGACAATGCAACAACAATCATAGTATGCACAACATGTACAGACTATTATGTCGAAAATAAATGAACAACCGGTTTTTTTTTTAAAAATCAGCAGCGCAACCAAGCTCAGCCGAGGAACTAAAGGTTGGATCACAGACTGGAAATTTCAGACATTTCGTTCAGGCCAGTGTTAGACGTGTCAAACTTCAGAATGAGGTACGCTTCTTTCTGCGACAAGCGCAGATCAGGGTCTCCACTGCCACTCTTGATGACCGCCAGGACTGTCCATCTGATGTCTTGACTGGAATGTTTTTTTTGCAAAAAGTGTGAAACAAGTGGGGCTGTCAGGATTTTATTGTTAATTCTTGAGCGGTGCTGAATGATGCGCTGGCGAACCTCCTGAGTGGTTTTGCCGATATACAACAAATTGCACGGACATTGGATGGCATATACATACACTCACCTATACAACACACACCAACAAAGCAAGATGCACCCAAATGTTCAAGACATACACCAGGCCCACTGACACCTGCACCCTCAACAGACACATGTACAATAGACACTTCCACTCCCTCTGTCTCCCAAGGGTATCTTGGGGCTGACTAACAGATGTTTATTGTTACCTAACTCAAAGGTAATCATTTTATCGACCTCAGAATAATGAAAGGCTGAGTGGACCTGCCAGGATTTGAACCTGTGGCCAGGATGTCATACACAGCCCTCCTACAGTAGATGCATTAGTCCACTAAGCCACCAGACCTACCCCTTCCACCCCAACCCACGCCTTCAACATCCCATACCACCTCTCAAAAGACAGGACCCACGCCTACTACCCCCAAACTACTCCTGATAAACCAAAAGTCTCCCTTCCCAAAACCAATATCACCCCCCCCAAAGCCAAGCCCCCCTCCCAAACCCAAAATCACCCCTCCCAAAGCCAAACCCCCTCCCAAACCCCAAAACACCCCTCTAAAACCCAACCCCCCCAAGTAACATCTTTGAGGTGCCTGCCCTGCCCACTGGATGCCCCTTCCTGGAGAGGTTCCTCTAGCAGTGTAATTGCAGGCAAGCTGTGTGCTACAGCACACCTGTGCACAGAAACTTTGTGGATACCATTTGGACTGGCATTTGCCTTGTTTAAAAAAGTTGAGAGACTGATCTCATTGTGAATACATCACCATATTTCTTTTCACCAAGTTTGTCCCAGCAGTAAGTTTCCTTTGCAATTGTTTGATTTCTAACAATGTTTCAGTGTAAAATGTATAGTACATATTTTTCTTTAGCATGAAGGCAGGAACCTCTACATACTATATTAAATGTCTACTATATTAAGTGCATACACTAATTCACATGGTATGTGATGGTTATTTGAAGTTAGGTGCAGCCATTCAACATAATAATGGACACTTGCACTAACAAAGAGATGATGAAACATTATTGAAGGATATTTTATTACAGGTGTGCTTGTTTCACCTTGATTACTGATAAGTATGTACACATATGGATTGTACCTTGTAATATAATGTGCACATTGAAAATGTATTCAATACATGACATGCACTACACAAGGGTAAATATTTCATGAATGATTATGTAGAGTTCTTCAAATTTGGGACTGCAATGGATTTTCCAGGTAATTTATGAGGTGAGGGTTACAGCTTGTCTACCGCAATTTCTACATGATGTTACATTGCACTTATCCCACTGATCTGTGATGCATTTGTTTTTGTTGTGACAATAATTGTAATTTATTTAAACACACCCGTATGGTGAGATTTAGATTTTTGATTTGATATCCTTTTTTGTGAAAGTGCCCTTTGTTTGGAAGGTAGCTGGCAACAAATTTATGAACACAATGAGGCCTATTACGATACGGCTGAATAAGGAAGGGTCGGAGCCTTTATGGGCGCATCGTAATGGGCCGGTCGGTTTACTATACGACCTCCTCATTACGATGAAGTCGGTTGTAAACTAAGCCTGCCGGTCATTACGGCTGACTTCTCATTGGGCTCAGAGAGCCTGCCAGCCAGTTTGATTCTGGCCTGTAATTTCAAGGGCTGGTATTTCCACCCTTGAGATAACAATGTCAGGTTTCGGTAGCCTTTCCTAGCTGGTCTTGGACATGGAAAGGCTGTTGGAACTCCCAGCTGGGCCCCTTGGGTGAATGGCCTTTGGTTGGAGGCCGAGCGGGCACCTATGGTGCCCGTCTGTTGAGCACTGCACCCCGTGGCAGGGACCTGGAGGTCCCTGTCACGGGGTGCAGGGATGAACAGCACCTCCCTTTTCTCAATGGGGGCTAGTATTACAGCTGTTTTTTGGCCATAACATGAGCTTACATTGAGAAAAGTGCAATGCGGCCGAAAAGTGTTCGGTTACATTGTAATGGGTTAGTTGGGACCGCCGACGGTGTGTCGGTCAGTCTCAGGACCGAGTCGGTCTCTGACTGACATTGAAATGAGGTCCAATGTGTTTATACAGACCTGTTACTTTAAATTTTTTAAACATCAACATTAGAGACATATGCATTGCACATTGGTAGGCTGTCGCTTGTGTGAGTGATTTAAAAATGCATGAGACCTGAGCAAATGTAAACAGCCAAGTGAAAAGGTAACAGGTAATGGATGAGGGTACCTTCGGTCCAGCAACAACGGTGTTGATTTGCATTGTAATCAACCAGCAGCAGCTGAGGCAGGACATGTAGGATTGGGTCCATGGTGGTACAGGAAGTGGGAAAGTGAGTAAAGGTGAATTTGTGCCTTAAATCCCTTCCATTCCTCCAACTCAGGTGAAGAGGTTTTGCCACCATAGTCAGGTCAGCAGGAAGTCACCTGACTGATTGGTCTGGCGAGGAAATTGGAGGTCTAGCCTCCAACAGACGCTTTTGCCTATCCAGCAGTTGATGTGGTTGAGATTTGTTGGTGGTGACGGCATGACTGTGACTGTTTTTCGTCTATAGACCCACTAACATCTAAATAGGGCTGGCAGACCGCCAAGCTGGTGGGTGAAGATACAGCTGAAAAAGTAATGGTGGGATTCGGTCTGCCGACATTTAAATCAGCCGCTAAAAGAGTTATATAGTATTTTGTATAGTTATTAGAATTTTTATTAACAAACACATATGCATGGCAACAGACAACACAGTTTACATTTTAATTTAATATTCTTAATACTAACACGAGAAAGAAAAACATATTTTTCTTTATTTGTATATTTGATAAAGTCAATATATAGTTTGCTTTACCTTTTAAAAGTATAAGTAAAAAAACATTAACTCCATTATCACATTTAATTTCATTTCAACACAATTTTTTAAACAATTCTTTTTTTACTTTTCCATTCATTCCTATGGGCAAAACTGTCCTTTTTTATTTTTACTGCATCCATTTTTTTAATTATAAGTTGCCTTTACGTTTATTTCTTTTGTTGGTGGAGATTCACGTTTGAAGTTGAATAGATGCTTCTTCAAGGGTCATATAGAAACATTTTATTTGTTTATTTAAAAAGACTAGTAAGAGTACATTTACAGTAGAGTTCCCTATAGGGGAGGTTAGTTAATTTAAATAATGTATGTTTTTGTTTGCTTTATATGTATTATGAAAGCTTTTTCCCTATTCAGGTTTCTGAAGATTGTGCTTACCGTACACCCTTTTTTCAGTTGGATATTTGTTTACTCAAAAAGTAGCAAATAGAGTTTCTAATTTTCTACTACTTAATTTTTTATTTGATTAATCTTTTTTAATAGAGCTTTGTTTTTAGGTCGGGTATTGACCAAGTATATCTTAGAGAGCAGGTCGTTTTTGGGTGCCATATTCAGCTTAAAAACCCTTCACCATTTAAATTTTTTACACTTGTCCTTTGTTTAAGGATTTGCCCCTGGAGTGTGCATTGCTTTTCCTGGAGTATTTTTGTTTATGCTTTAAACATTTATTTATAGTTTCTATTAGGGAATGTTGTTTAATATTTAGATGACTTAAAAACAGTACACCACTCTAGGTAGGAAAAATTAACAAAGTTTAAAAAGTATCGAGCTTTAATTATTTGCATTTAAGACACAAAAGTAAAGATTTGTTTTTTATTTCAGTTATACCATCGCAGCTCGTTAGAAGTGTCATTTGTCATTCCTGTGCAAGGACACTCCTAAGTATCAGTGCGCGCTACAAATCATCTATAACATAACATAACATTTGTGAAATATGTTTTCCAAGTAGTCTGTATCACTAAATGTGCCAACTTATCGAACCTTTGAAATGGGCCCCTCATTCATTTCCTTTGTGTTTTGGTGACTTTGGGTTGAAGGCTAACTACAAAAGATTGTCCCGTTCACATTTCCAGGAAACTTTGCTCCTTTTTAAAAATGTCCAGGAAATTTGCTGAAATGTTGGTGTACTTTTCTGGTAGAACTATAATATGAGTTAGGCCAACTGTCAACAGCATTGTTAGTATAAGCACCTCCCTCTAAACAAGTCAGATAGCAGCCCCACCTCTCAGTTTTAGATTTTCAAACTCTTCTGCGACTTGACCTATTTAGATGGCTGGTCCACATTCCTTCAAGTAATATACCAAAGGTGTCAATTGTTCTTCATCTTGTGAAAAATAATTGGATTGAATAATATCTGTGAAGAAACCATCGGCCTGTGCAGGACGAACAAAAGCTAGTTAATTTCAGGTTTTTTTTTATTTCAAACTGTAGCTAACAAATGGTTGCCTGCTACAAGACATTTCTTGAATTTTTTGCCAAATTGCCTGAGGAAAGTGAAAAAAAATTACTGAATTTGTGTTTCAAGGTAAATTTTATGATAATTGATATCATTGTTATTTGAAAATCAATTATTATTTTGTTTTTTTATTTTGTTTAACAAATGTTAAAAATTCTGTATACGTTTCTGACTACTTACGGCATGGTAGTAATATTTATTTTAGAGCGAATGTTGTCAATTTGGGCAAGTACATGGGATTTTGATTTAAATGTCCCATCCATCATCTAAATTCTACTATTCTCTAAGCTAACTATGCTATGGAGAGTACTAAAAATTAGAGTTATCTTTAGAGAGTTGTGATTGCCACATAGAAGGAAGGGGTAATGGTTATATGTTTCTGTGACAGGTTCAGGGATGTCTATGTCACCAGGTTGGGAATACTTGCACCTCTTTTTTGATGTATTATTCTCTTCAAATTAGGTATGGTATCTCTGGCAATGTGAATCGAGATGTTTCTTGATACAGAGACAGAGTGGTTTTGTTCTGAGGCTTGTTCAATATAGATTCCTGGAGTAACCGCTTTGCTTCTGCAATGAATAGAGAAATAGATTACACACAAGCCGGGATCTACGCCCTACTCAAGAAACCCAAGGCGGACCCTAAGGACCTCAAGAACTTCCGGCCCATCTCCCTGCTCCTGTTCCCAGTGAAAGTCATAGAGAAAATTGTCAACAGGCAACTGGCCCACTTCCTGGAGGAGAACAACACCCTGCACCCATCCCAATCCGGTTTCCGCAGCAACCACAGCACTGAAAGCGCCCTCATCGCAGCCACCGATGACATCAGGACCCTGCTGGATAACGGAGAAACCGCAGCCCTCATCCTCCTGGACCTCTCGGCCGCCTTCAACACTGTCTGCCACCACACCCTACGCATACGCCTCCATGACGCAGGGATCCATGACAAAGCCCTGGACTGGATCACATCCTTCCTCACTGACAGAATCCAGAGGGTCTGCCCCCCTCCATCCCATTCTGAAGCCACCATGATCACCTGCGGCATACCCCAAGGATCATCCCTCAGCCCAACCCTTTTCAACGTCTACATGGCACTGCTCACCAACATCATATGATCACACAACTTCGACATCGTCTCTTTCTCCAATGACACCCAGCTGATCTTCTATCTCACCAAAGACCCCGCCACCACCAAAACCAACCTCCACGAAGGAATGAAGGTTGTCGCCGCCGAATGGATGAAGAACAGCCACCTGAAACTGAACTCGGACAAGACGGAGGTCCTCATCCTCGGCTCCACCCCCTCTGCCTCAGACGACTCTTGTTGGCCGGCCAAACAGGGAGCCGCACCGACACCCACCGACCACGCACGCAACCTGGGGTTCAACCTGGACTCATTGCTCTCAATGACCGAGCAGGTCAACGCTGTCTCCTCTTACTGCTTCAACACCTTCTGCATGGTCCGCATGGTCCGCAAGATCTACAGATGGATCACCACTGAAACCAGAAGGACGGTCACCCACGCCCGTGTCAGCAGCAGACTGGACTATGGCAACACCCTCTACGCGGGAAACATGACCAAACTCCAGAAAAGACTACAACGCATACAGAACGCCTCCGCATGCCTCATCCTCGAAATTCCATGCCTCACCACATCACAGCTCACCTGAGAGACCGGCACTCGCTCCCAGTCAAAAAGAGGATCACCTTCAAGCGCCTCACCCACGCTCACAAAGCCCTCCACAACGCTGGTCCAGCATACCTCAACAAACGACTCACCTTCTACACCCCGAACCGCCAGCTCAGCTCCGCTGACCTTGCCCTCGCCAACATTCCACGCATCCACAGGATGACCACCAGTGGCAGATCATTCTCCTACCTTGCCGCCAAGACATGGAAAACCCTCCCCACCCACCTGCGACAGACTCAGGATCTGCTGACCTTCAGAAGATGTCTCAAGATCTGGCTGTTCGATTAGTAGCTGCACCTCCACCCCCCTCAGCACCTTGAGACCCTCACGGGTAATTAGTGCGCCCTACAAATGCTTGGTTGATTGATTGATTGATTGAATAAAATGCAGAACATGCCTGAGGCCAATTACTAAAACATAGGTACCTTTATCTTAAGGACAGACACACTGAACCACGGGCTCAATGGAGGTGTGTAATCTATTTCTCTATTCATTGCAGAAGCAAAGCGGTTACTCCAGGAATCTATACTGAACAAGCCTCAGAACAAAACCACTCTGTCTCTGTATCAAGAAACATCTCGATTCACATTGCCAGAGCTACCATACCTAATTTGAAGAGAATTATACATCAAAAAAGAGGTGCAAGTATTCCCAACCTGGTGACATAGACATCCCTGAACCTGTCACAGAAACATATAACCATTACCCCTTCCTTCTATGTGGCAATCACAACTCTCTAAAGATAACTCTAATTTTTAGTACTCTCCATAGCATAGTTAGTTTAGAGAATAGTATAATTTAGATGATGGATGGGACATTTAAATCAACATCCCATGTACTTGCCCAAATTAACAACATTCGCTCTAAAATAAATATTACTACCATGCCGTAAGTAGTCAGAAACGTATACAGAATTTTTAACATTTGTTAAACAAAATAAAAAAACAAAATAATAATTGATTTTCAAATAACAATGATATCAATTATCATAAAATTTACCTTGAAACACAAATTCAGTAATTTTTTTTCACTTTCCTCAGGCAATTTGGCAAATGATGAATTGCGGTCCCTAATTACGAATTCCTCCTTTAATATGTCCAGCTTGGATCCAAGAGGTTGGTTATTATGGCAGAAAAGTTCGGATTCATGCCAACTTCGTTTTCTGTGTCTGGCAACTGGCTATACACAGGTTAGGGTGGATCCCAGTTTTAAAAACACCCATTTTGTTACTCCCTATTCAGTTTGCGAATTATGTCAGAACTGGCTTAAACATCCAACTTTAGCATCAGTTAAACTTCATTTGTTCAAATTGACTGACGATGTTGATTTGAATGACTTTATTAAAGGCCTTGTGGGAGGCAGATCAAAAAGATGGATACATGCTATTTACAACGAAGTATGGAAATTGTCTCAAATTGAAGCTGCGTTTAGATTAAGAGCAATTTATCAAGCTAATTTAGAAAAAGTGCTTGCAGTTGCTGATAATAGCATTAATATTCTTTCTTCCAGGATTTACACTTTAGATAATATTGTTTCATCTGTTGTGGATATCGTACAAGATAAAGTGTCTGATTTGTTCCATGGTCAAAATCAATTGCGTTTCATAATGGAGTTTGCTTGGTCTTTACAAACTTTAAAATCTGGGAAAGTGCCTTGGGACTACATGAATACATCTTCTCTATTTTTACCGTTTAATTTGACTGATAGGCAACAGTTCATGTCCATGAAGGATGCTGCATATCCACTATTCCTTTACTATTTTCTGTTGCCGAATCTAATTCAGTTGTATGGCTCATTCATGGGTTAATAACACTGCCGTTCCCCTTGTTTAAATTCAGTTTATGTATGAAACACTATGCAATAGACAGATATGAACCATTAGGAAGCGCCTATCTCCATGAAGTTTGGTCTCTGCCATTCACATATAGGTGCCTGTGAGAGGTAAAGAAGTTTATTTAAAGGGCGAGGAGTGCACTTCCACACCTGATCACTCGCTAGTTTGCAAGAACATACAATTGCACGGCTCATGTAACACGCAAGCTCCGAATTTAACCGGCATTTTAAAAGGAAATCCAGTGCCAGCAATAACACTAACTTTCACGCTGCTAGCTAACGGTAGCTATTTACTTTTAAACATTGAAGATTGCTGCAGTATGCTGGCAGGGATTCCGTACATTGTGACCGTTTCCCAACGTGTAGTGCGCTGTAAAAATTTGCTTTTCCCGCCTCTGCGTGGGAGACTCGATGTGTCCATCTGGCCTTCCATTCCGACCTTGAAAGCAGAGTTCAAAAAGATGAGTAGAATAAGGGCTCTATTGTCCCAGAAAGAAGTCACCCTTACTTCTTCCCGTGAAACATTTGTACTTCACGTGGCTAACACCCGCAGTGAGGTGCATGCGCTTTTAAATACTGATCTCCCACTTCATTTCGGCGCTTTGATTCACACAATATTCAATGCCTCATCAACAAGTGGCTTGGCCCATTTTTTCAAAGTAGTAAGCACTGGCCTTACGACTTCATTCCAAACTATATTTGGTGTGATACCTGCATTTTTTCACTCTATTTTTTCCAGCAACTTTGGTGGGTTACCATTAATTCTCGCCTTGGCTGCTGGTGTGATACTGTTGATTTGCTTGCTCAAAAATGGCTTCACAATCTGTGTCACGAGATGGCCTGCCCCGGCTGCTCCACCTTCGCAACCGTATGCTTGAATACTAAGGGACGCTACCCCTGGTCACCTTGAGTGTTGCATATGGACAATCCTTCCGGTTCAACTACTTTTCATGCGTGCAACCTGTTTTCCATTACCTGGATTGCTCTTTTGAATGGGCTCTGGAGTACGGTCTCTGCAATACGGTGTCTCCTGACCCGGATTATGATCGATTGATGAGTCCCTTAGTAACTCATGAGTTGGACTGTTCTGCTATCGGGATTATGGCCTGTGCGGTGGCGCATGGAGTCCTACGGAATTGGGATATATGTGCGGCTGCACGTGACTTCTTGGCATGCAGTTATCTCGAAGAACATGCAAGTTGTCCTTTGATGGTGCTAGAGGCTACACCTGTCAAAGAACATGTATGTTCCTTCACTTTATCAAATTGGATGGCTGAACTATTTTTTGATGATAACAATGACTTTCTTTTGGAGGCTGTTGCGACGTGATGTGCCTATACGGTTCAGTGTGTCTGTCCTTAAGGTAAAGGTACCTATGTTTTAGTAATTGGCCTCAGGCATGTTCTGCATTTTATGCAATCAATCAATCAATCAACCAAGCATTTGTAGGGCGCACTAATTACCCGTGAGGGTCTCAAGGTGCTGAGGGGGGTGGAGGTGCAGCTACTAATCGAACAGCTAGATCTTGAGACATCTTCTGAAGGTCAGCAGATCCTGAGTCTGTCGCAGGTGGGTGGGGAGGGTTTTCCATGTCTTGGCGGCAAGGTAGGAGAATGATCTGCAGCTGGTGGTCGTCCTGTGGATGCGTGGAACGTTGGCGAGGGCAAGGTCAGCGGAGCTGAGCTGGCGGTTTGGGGTGTAGAAGGTGAGTCGTTTGTTGAGGTATGCTGGACCAGCGTTGTGGAGGGCTTTGTGAGCGTGGGTGAGGCGCTTGAAGGTGATCCTCTTTTTGACTGGGAGCGAGTGCCGGTCTCTCAGATGAGCTGTGATGTGGTGAGGCATGGAATTTCAAGGATGAGGCATGCGGAGGCGTTCTGTATGCGTTGTAGTCTTTTTTGGAGTTTGGTCATGTTTCCCGCGTAGAGGGTGTTGCCATAGTCCAGTCTGCTGCTGACGCGGGCGTGGGTGACCGTCCTTCTGGTTTCAGTGGTGATCCATCTGTAGATCTTGCGGACCATGCGGACCATGCAGAAGGTGTTGAAGCAGTAAGAGGAGACAGCGTTGACCTGCTCGGTCATTGAGAGCAATGAGTCCAGGTTGAATCCCAGGTTGCGTGCGTGGTCGGTGGGTGTCGGTGTGGCTCCCTGTTTGGCCGGCCAACAAGAGTCGTCTGAGGCAGAGGGGGTGGAGCCGAGGATGAGGACCTCCGTCTTGTCCGAGTTCAGTTTTAGGTGGCTGTTCTTTATCCATTCGGCGGCGACAACCTTCATTCCTTCGTGGAGGTTGGTTTTGGCGGTGGCGGGGTCTTTGGTGAGAGAGAAGATCAGCTGGGTGTCATTGGAGTAAGAGACGATGTTGAAGTTGTGTGATCATATGATGTTGGTGAGCAGTGCCATGTAGACGTTGAAAAGGGTTGGGCTGAGGGATGATCCTTGGGGTATGCCGCAGGTGATCATGGTGGCTTCAGAATGGGATGGAGGGGGGCAGACCCTCTGGATTCTGTCAGTGAGGAAGGATGTGATCCAGTCCAGGGCTTTGTCATGGATCCCTGCGTCATGGAGGCGTATGCGTAGGGTGTGGTGGCAGACAGTGTTGAAGGCGGCCGAGAGGTCCAGGAGGATGAGGCTGCGGTTTCTCCGTTGTCCAGCAGGGTCCTGATGTCATCGGTGGCTGCGATGAGGGCGCTTTCAGTGCTGTGGTTGCTGCGGAAACCGGATTGGGATGGGTGCAGGGTGTTGTTCTCCTCCAGGAAGTGGGCCAGTTGCCTGTTGACAATTTTCTCTATGACTTTCACTGGGAACAGGAGCAGGGAGATGGGCCGGAAGTTCTTGAGGTCCTTAGGGTCCGCCTTGGGTTTCTTGAGTAGGGCGTAGATCCCGGCTTGCTTCCAGCTTTCTAGGAAGATGGCGGTCTCGAAGGACTGTTAATGGTCTTCCAGAGTTGAGGTGCTATGATGGAGCTTGCTTTGTCGAAGATGTGATGAGGGCAGGGGTCGGTTGGTGAGCCTGAGTGGATGGTCTTCATGATTTTGGCAGTGTCGTCATCGTTGACGTGGGTCCAGGAGAGCAGGAGGTTGGTGTGGCTGGGGGGCAGTGAGTCTGTGGTGTTGATGGCTGTTGGGAGGGTCTGGGTGTTGTAAATGTCATGGATGTCTGCAATCTTGCAGTGAAAGAAGGTGGCTAGGGAGTCACATAGGTCTTGCGATGGCAGGATGTCGTTGGAGCAGGAGCTGGTGTTGGAGAGTTCCTTCACGATGTTGAAGAGCTCTTTGCTGTTGTGCGCGTTGTTGTCAATGCGTTCCTTGAAGGAGGTCTTTTTGGTGGCTCGAATGAGTTGGTGGTACTTGCGGCTAGCATTCTTGTAGGCTGCGTTGTTGTCCTGTGTCTGTTTGTGGCGCCACTTTTTTTTCGAGTCTTCGGCAAGTCTGCTTGGATTCTTGGAGGTCGGTGGTGAACCAGCTGGCCTTTCTATCCATGCGTGTTTGAGGGTTTCTTTATCGGGGTGAGGGTGTTGGTGCAGTCCTTGATCCATTGCCTGAATTTGTGGGTGGCTTTGTCGGTGGTGTCAGTTGGTGGGTCTCGGGTGAGGATGGTGGGTGAGGATGGTGATGAGCTGGTCTTTGGTGACCTTGTTCCAGCTGCAATGTGAGAACCGTTACGGGAGGTGTTGTGAGGTGAGTTTCTTGAAGGTGAAGTGGATGCAATCATGGTCGGTTCAGTGGAGTTCGGTGGTGTGGCAGAAGGTGACGTGGCTAGCGGAAAAGATGGGGTCGAGCGTGTGGCCGGCGGAGTGGGTGGGAGTTGTGACGAGCTTTTTTAGTCCGAGGTTGGCAATGTTTTCGAGCAGGGTGATGGAGTTGCTGTCGTTGGCGTTCTCGTGGTGGAAGTTCATGTCTCTGAGGAGGATGTAGTCTGTGGAAGCAAGGGCATGCGTGCTGACGATGTCAGAGATGGCGTCGCAGAACTGTGGTTGGGGTCCGGGGAGTTCTATAGTGTTGTAGGGATTCTGCTCATGCACAGAACTATGCACAGGAAACCAGGACCTCAGTGAATTGTGGTGTACCAAAAACTCACCTCAGTACCCAGAACCCCTATTCGACTAACATCAGTGTCTCATTAGCTGTCTGTCCTACAGCGAAGCTCCCAATGATTAGACAACCCAGAACATGCAACTTAGGGTACTCTCAGGAATGGTGGGAATCAAGAACACTCTTTCATTTTTATTCTCATACCAGTCCACAACGTGAGCATTCAGAGACACTGAAAAGTCTAAAATGTTTATTTTTAATGACAAGCTCTAAGATGCAGTATTTTGGCTAACATAAGCAGGCATATGATTAGAAATAAAACAATCAGCATTGTTACAATTCCATAAAACACAAAGGGAGAAAACATGTTACAATGATAGTGGAAAAAGGTCTTATAGCGCCTTGTTAACCACCCTCCCCTACTAGGAACTAGGTTTTATAATAAAAGAAGGTCTCTTAGGCTTGAATGAGGAACCCCATACCTCCAAGATCAGCAGAGGTGAATCACATCTCAGGATCAGCAAAGCTCTGTGTCTGGAAAAGGTTTTCTCTCCAAGTGCCCAAATCACGCATGCAGTGCAATATTAAACGCACTAGAATTTCAGTTGATTGCAGCTGTGTGCGTGTTGTGTCTAGAGCAGGAGCCAATCAACCTGAATCACAGCATACATTGCAATGGTGACCTTGAAGGCTTCTGCATGCAGTGTTCCGACTAAGGTCGCGATGTAAGTCTAGGGATGTGAAAAACAGACCGTTCTCATGCGAGGAAACCAAGCAGTCTAATTTACAACAACAGTTACATGTAGTGTTGCGTGCAAAAGCTGTAAAGTAGAAAAATGACATTTAAACTTCTAACAAGCCTATGCTAACATAACAATGTGTGCGTGCAGGGCCCTGTCTTCACTACACCCTCCCCTGATTGGACCACGTACTAGAAGGGAAGCAATTTTTGGAACGTTTAGTTCAAGTTTGAGTGAGACAGAATTAAGTTAAAAATTTGCAAAACTGGATAATTGGGAGTGATAGGTTCAAAGTAGTAAGGAAAAAAATAAAAAAACAAAAAGGGGCGGTATACTGCCCATCATGGAGATGGAAACAAATTGTAAAAACATTTTTCGAGTACAGTACGCGTTGAAGATGGACCAATGGCAATTTTAATCCCTTAGCGTATAGGCACATCACGTCGCAACAGCCTCCAAAAGACATTGTTATCATCAAAAAATAGTTCAGCCATCCAATTTGATAAAGTTCTTTGACAGGTGGAGCCTCTTGCACCAACAAAGGACAACTTGCATGTTCTTCGAGATAACTGCATGCCAAGAAGTCACGTGCAGCCGCACATATATCCCAATTCCGTAGGACTCCATGCGCCACCGCACAGGCCATAATCCCGATAGCAGAACAGTCCAACTCATGAGTTACTAAGGGACTCATCAATCGATCATAATCCGGGTCAGGAGACACCGTATTGCAGAGACCGTACTCCAGAGCCCATTCAAAAGAGCAATCCAGGTAATGGAAAACAGGTTGCACGCATGAAAAGTAGTTGAACCGGAAGGATTGTCCATATGCAACACTCAAGGTGACCAGGGGTAGCGTCCCTTAGTATTCAAGCATACGGTTGCGAAGGTGGAGCAGCCGGGGCAGGCCATCTCATGACACAGATTGTGAAGCCATTTTTGAGCAAGCAAATCAACAGTATCACACCAGCAGCCAAGGCGAGAATTAATGGTAACCCACCAAAGATGCTGGAAAAAATAGAGTGAAAAAATGCCGGTATCACACCAAATATAGTTTGGAATGAAGTCGTAAGGCCAGTGCTTACTACTTTGAAAAAATGGGCCAAGCCACTTGTTGATGAGGCATTGAATATTGTGTGAATCAAAGCGCCGAAATGAAGTGGGAGATCAGTATTTAAAAGCGCATGCACCTCACTGCGGGTGTTAGCCACGTGAAGGACAAATGTTTCACGGGAAGAAGTAAGGGTGACTTCTTTCTGGGACAATAGAGCCCTTATTCTACTCATCTTTTTGAACTCTGCTTTCAAGGTCGGAATGGAAGGCCAGATGGACACATCGAGTCTCCCACGCAGAGGCGGGAAAAGCACATTTTTACAGCGCACTACACGTTGGGAAACGGTCACAATGTACGGAATCCCTGCCAGCATACTGTAGCAATCTTCAATGTTTAAAAGTAAATAGCTACCGTTAGCTAGCAGCGTGAAAGTTAGTGTTATTGCTGGCACTGGATTTCCTTTTAAAATGCCGGTTAAATTCGGAGCTTGCGTGTTACATGAGCCGTGCAATTGTATGTTCTTGCAAACTAGCGAGTGATCAGGTGTGGAAGTGCACTCCTCGCCCTTTAAATAAACTTCTTTACCTCTCACAGGCACCTATATGTGAATGGCAGAGACCAAACTTCATGGAGATAGGCGCTTCCCAATGGTTCATATCTGTCTATTGCATAGTGTTTCATACATAAACTGAATTTAAACAAGGGGAACGGCAGTGTTATTAACCCATGAATGAGCCATACAACTGAATTAGATTCGGCAACAGAAAATAGTAAAGGAATAGTGGATATGCAGCATCCTTCATGGACATGAACTGTTGCCTATCAGTCAAATTAAACGGTAAAAATAGAGAAGATGTATTCATGTAGTCCCAAGGCACTTTCCCAGATTTTAAAGTTTGTAAAGACCAAGCAAACTCCATTATGAAACGCAATTGATTTTGACCATGGAACAAATCAGACACTTTATCTTGTACGATATCCACAACAGATGAAACAATATTATCTAAAGTGTAAATCCTGGAAGAAAGAATATTAATGCTATTATCAACAACTGCAAGCACTTTTTCTAAATTAGCTTGATAAATTGCTCTTAATCTAAACGCAGCTTCAATTTGAGACAATTTCCATACTTCGTTGTAAATAGCATGTATCCATCTTTTTGATCTGCCTCCAACAAGGCCTTTAATAAAGTCATTCAAATCAACATCGTCAGTCAATTTGAACAAATGAAGTTTAACTGATGCTAAAGTTGAATGTTTAAGCCAGTTCTGACATAATTCGCAAACTGAATAGGGAGTAACAAAATGGGTGTTTTTAAAACAGGGATCCACCCTAACCTGTGTATAGCCAGTTGCCAGACACAGAAAACGAAGTTGGCATGAATCCGAACTTTTCTGCCATAATAACCAACCTCTTGGATCCAAGCTGGACATATTAAAGGAGGAATTCGTAATTAGGGACCGCAATTCGTCAAGCGACCTATCGGTATGATTGTACCTTGTAGAGTATTCCCCAAATCAGGAAAGGAAGGGGTATTTAATGTTTTAAATGTTGCCAATCCGTAGCAAGTAGTTTGTGAAATAGTCAAATTAAAAAACAACATGTGGTTCAGGATGAGACATGCACGATGCAAAGCTTCAATGCCTTGCACTTGCCAGCTTTTAGAACCCCAAAAAGATTTAAGATCAATAGTATCTTTCCACAGCTCATAGCCCCTTATTGCTAATAGATCGATAAAGGACTTTAAATACAGTAATTTAGTGTGGGTGAGTCTAACTTTGGAAGAGGACTTAGCAGTCATCATAAATAAAAGGTGATTAAAATCAGTAAAATATGTAAACTTCTTTGTAAAATGTAACAAATAAAAGATGGGTCTTTGTGTTGCTGCGTCCAGATGTGGTTTATTCTTAGTAATCAAGAATTGATGTACAGGATACAAGCAAAGATGTAATTCAGTAAAGTCACAAATGAAGCCCCACCAGGAGCAGCTGCCCTGCTGCTCACCCTCAGATATAACTGACAATAGAATCAAACATACACAAAAGGAACTCTAGGTGACATCATAGATACAGGCTGAGCAGCTTAGAACAAACACTAAAAAAGGACAGAGAGGGAGGAAAAGCAGGATGTAACATATCTCCCCCTTGACAGAAATAAGAGCCAGATGAGAAGTAGAACATACAGCACATACGAATGTAACACATATCCCCCTAGACAGAATTAAGAGACAGATGAGATAACAAAGGAAAGAAGAAAAGTAGATGATAGAACATACAGCAGGATGTAACACATCTCCCCCTTGACAGACATAAGAGCCAGATGAGAAATAGAACATATAGCACATACAAATGTAACACATCTCCCCCTAGACAGAATTAAGAGCCAGTTGAGATAACGAAGGAAAGAAGAAAAGTAGATGATAGAACATACAGCATTCAAGCATCTGGTTACAAAGCTGGAGCAGCCGGGGCAGGCCATCTCGTGACGCAGATTAAGTGGAAGAGGATAAAACATCAAATGGTGAAAGTACGAAAGGCAGTACCATCACCTGAAATGAAGGAAATGGAAAATAAATAAATATGGTAAAGACCCACCACATAACAAAATCCACAAGAATGGACGTGGATGGATTCATCACAATCAAACAAAATAAACTGAACACGCCAAAAGATATAGGGCAATAAAAGGTTCAGATACAAGCATCAACAAATGAAATATGAACTCCTCCAAAATATCAGATCACCTACGTGGTTCATATCAACAAAATTGTGCAACCTGCGGCTCTTCAGAACATTAAGTAATTTGAACTCGTCTAAAACATTAGAGCACATACGTGGTTCATATCAATGAGCAACCTGTGGCTCGTACCTCCACTAATCAATTTGAACACCTCTAAGCGATTGAGCACTTACACGGCTATTCATAAAACTGAATATCTAAAAAAAAATCCAAAAATTGAGAAGCACTAAGACTCCTCACATAAAACTGAGCACAACAAGGTTCTACATAACAATGAGCACTACAGTGGCTCTCTGTATAACTGAACACCTCTAACTAAATAGAGCACTGACGTGGTTCAACAATATAAATCATGTATAAAACTGAGCATTAACAGAACTTAGCATAATACGGCTCTTTAATATTAAACCTGAACAGAATGCAACGCCTCAATAGAAGTTGAGCAAAAAAGATGGCTCTAATAAGCATAACAGCTACAAATCATCACCCAAACTGAAAGCAAATGAGCATCTCAACAAAGGTTGAGCACAAAAGTGGCCCCATAAAAGTACGCAATATTAGAATCAATCAATTCAAAACCCATTACTTGCAAATCCACACAGAAAAGAACATGAAATGGCTTACATCTATGACCTAAAACCAGAAATATAAGGATAAAGCATATAAATCAATATTGAGCATATCAGAGTACTTCAAAGAAACGTCATGACTGACCCACGCTGTAAATTAAGACTATAATAATAAGACAGGCAAATCCTTCCCACAAAATAATTGAAGAATGTTCTCAATAGTAAATTACAGTGCAAACAAAACACTGCATAACTTAACAAATATGCATAATGTAATACACAACATTTTAAACATAACAAATTAAAATAATAAAAGTAGTCACTGTAGTCTTCATTTCGGAGAGAGTTACTCCTCTGATATGTGGCACCAGGAAGACAAAAAGTAGAGTCAAACTTGAAGAAAAGTCAAGTCATAATTTTGTGCACAGCTGTGGCATAAAAGAAAGTGAATACCTCTATTGTCTGGAGAAGGGCAACACTCTGTGAGTGAATACAGGCGAAATTAACATGTTGCTAAGGTACCAGGCAACAACACATCCAAAAGTGAAATGAAGATGGCCCCTATGCAAGTTCACGCGGTGTGACCTTGCGCGATGTCGAGTGCTGGAGGTGCAGTCTTGTAGTTGCATTTCAGGAAGAAAGAAGACGTCATAGAGGAGCTCGAGCAGGACAACTTTTAGAACGCTGAAACCTCTTAAAAAATGCATTTTCTTTCCGTATGTACCAACCATCACTACGTGAGGTAAGAGCATTGTTTATTCAATATACTTTAAGCGATGCTCTTCTGTTCTTTTCTTAAATGTTGCAAAATCCACTCAAGTTTTGCTAATGAAGTTCAGCTAAGATGAGAAACTCTCTGGCTCCCCTCAGTGGTATGCAGTGAAATAGCAGATCAACCAACAGTTCACAATAAATCAAATAGATTTTTTTTCCTGCCGTCTGAGAACAGTACCTTTTAATAAGAATGAGCAAACTTGTTCTCAGATATGTAAAAGTCTGCAGAAGGTAGGTTAAAGTACCAAACACGTAAAGTAGAATGCACAGATTTTAGGTATCCACGTACCCTTTTAGACACGCATCAGTAAGATTCAAAATAGATCAAATCAAATCACCTCCTTTTGTAAAATGTGTGTAAGGCGGTGAGTCTCAATATCAATGTGTAAATTCCATGTAATCGTTTCAAAGAGCAGGTGAAAACTTAAACATCCAACATTTAGGCGTTCTTTAACATGTCCCAAACTCATGTCAACGCTCAACTTACTTCTGGCTGTCAGATGTTGTAGACACCGGTGGGGCAAACAAGGGGTTGGCATGAGGTTCAGGTAGTTTCTTGTAATTTCTTTTGCAGTATCTTTTTGATCATGCGTGGTTTATTTCCTTAAATCATGGCCAGTGTAAAATTTAACAAATAAAAGATGAGTCCTTGTGTTGCTGCGTCCAGATGTGATTTATTCTTAGTAATCAAGAATTGATGTACAGGATACAAGCAAAGATGTAATTCAGTAAAGTCACAAATGAAGCCCCACCGGGAGCAGCTGCTCAGCCTCAGATATAACTGACAATAGAATCAAACATACGCAAAAGGAACTCTAGGTGACATCAAAGATACAGGCTGAGCAGCTTAGAACAAACACTAAAGAAGGACAGAGAGGGAGAAAAGCAGGATGTAACATCCTTCAAAAGAGTTTTTGAGCTGCCTTCAACGGGAGCTGGACAATGTTCCCATTGTGTATAATTAACCATATTTCAAAAGTCTGGTCCCTCTTCATGATGTGGGACGAGGAGTGGAGTTCCATCAATTAACCTTATTGTAGATCTTTCTTTAAAATAATGTCCATTCACTAGACGGAAAAATACAACTACAAATCCAATTGACATGAATAAAAAAAGTGAAAAAAGTACCAGCCAAATGTAAGTCCAAGGGGTATAAAAAAATTTCTTTTAAACCAAACAGGAAAAATAGTAATTTTCGACGGGGTACTCAATGTTATAGAGTTAATGTCAAATGAACAATGTGACTGGCCAACTGCACTTGTCTGCACACCAGGCAACGATACATCTGTGGGATAGGTATACTCAGTATCTTCATGGGGATCACCAGCCAGTGGATTCAATAAAGGATTGGTAACTGTATGCATCTCGATGGCAATGTCAGGCCTGATGGTATTTGCCGAGGCCAAAACAGAATTTCTCAGCATTGCTGGACAAGAGCCCGCTGGAGTCATACTAAGAAGAATCCACCACTCATTGTAATTTGACATTGCCAATGGAGATATACCTGTTAACCTTACGATCAGGAAGCGGAGGTAAAATGACTATTCTTGTACCTTGCACTCCAAGCACAGGAACTGGTGCACGATATGAGGGGCCGAACTCATTCTTGTTCTCCACCTTCTCACGGTACCAGGTCACCGACTCGGGTAGCCAGCCAACTACTGGAATCTAAAGCATAGCATCAGTTGTGGAAGACAAAGTTGTGGAGTTCTTTGCAAGACTGTCTCGAGTCTCTTGTAGGTTCTGTAATGCAGCAGAATGATCATTTGCGTCAAAGGGTGTGGCTGACGCTGCCATGTCTAGACCCTCAAGGTCCGGGACAAACATTTTTATGCCAATGAGCATTTTGTATGGGGTCCGCCCACCCAGAGACCTTCTAGGGAGATTATTAAGTGCACGTTAAACGCTATAGAGATAGGCCAACCAGTTTCTGCCAGTACCTAAGACCCTAGCTGTCAAGGATTGCTTTAAGTCACGGTTCATTCGCTCCACAACTGAATTGCCCTCAGGCCTGTATTGAGACGAAAATTTGACCTGCTCCCCCAAAGACCTCATGGCTTCCTTGTATGCCTTAGAGGCGAACGCCGGACCCTGGCCCTAATGGAGGGTGCCACATGCAAAAATTCCCACAAAGACATGCAAATCCCTGATGACAGTTCGAGCATCAGCTCTGCAATGTGGCCAGACCCATAAAAAGCATGTGAACGAATCCACTGCAACTAAGATGTACTTATACGCAGTGATCTACATAAACACACCCAAGCAGTTTATCAGATATATGCAGCTGTGTTTGTGGTGGACCCACAGCAGTTGAAGGTTTAATCTGCTGGCAAATGTCACAAGTAAGGACATAATCACGCTTCTGTTTGTACAATCCACGCCACCAGTAACGCTGCTGTAAGATATAGACAGTCGCTGAAATGCCGGCATGTGCCGAGGCCATGCCCTCATGTGCGGCTGTTATCAAGGAGAGTATGCAGTCTGCGTTGGGAATCAATCTGTCACCAACGTCGGTAATTCTCACATAGGAAACTTTATCAGGACTTAAATGATAAGAGTATTTAGAAGGGAAACCTCTAGGGTAATTACCTCCCTTCTCTGTTGCAACAATGGCTGCCAAGATGTCATCATCAATCTTACTTTTTGAACGTGTAACTGATGCTACTACATATGATGCCACCGCTGTCTTTGCTGCTCCATCAGCAAGACTGTTACCAACAGCGTGTACTCCTACGCGCTGGTGACCAAGAGTATGAATTACATTCACAAGAGGAAGGCACTCTTTAAGTTCTGTGACTTGAACCCAAAGCATTTTGTGTTTGATTGTGCTACCTTTGGAATCACGATACTCACTCTGAGTCCAAAGGAATAAATTGTCGTTGAAAGACTGAACACAGTAATAAGAGTCACTTACAATTAGAGTAGTCACACGAGGATCAGCAAACTCAAGTGGAAGCACCAGAGCATGTAGCTCTGTCTGCTGGACGATACAGTCCCCTAATGTCTGCGTGTGCGCGACATCGGACTTGAATTCACCATTCACCATGGTACCCACCATGATCGCGCAGGCCGCTGAATAAGCATGCTTAGATCCCGTCACCAGTTGCACTGAACCGTCAGTGTAAATGATACAATGGTAATCCTCAAGCAGGCGCAAGGACAAAGGAGCAGGATGAACAAATTCATACTTTAAGTACTTCTGAGTCTGCAATGAGAATCAAAGATAAACGTGACATCCAGAGACGTCTAGGAGGCCGCCCATTGTATCCAACGTGGATGCAAAGCTTTTGAATTAGGTACACTGGCTTTCGTCACTGCCTCAAGGGCAGGATAAGGTGTAACAACCAACATGCGTTTCCCCTGCGACAGCGCTCTCTCTTTCAGAATCGCCATTTGCACTGCAGTCAAAACTCTTTTCAACGGTAGAAAATCGTATTTCAGCCGAAGTGTACAAGTGTGACTTGTAAGCAATAGGGACTGTGTCTCCTTCATTAAACATCATGAACATGAAACCCATTGCACTTGGCACAATTCTTATCACCAGGTTTGTGTGGTTGTCATGAGTCAGTAGGTATTTAGATTCAAGAAGATCAGACTGCAAAGATTGCAGGATAGCTGAATGTTCTGGCAGCCAGCAAGATTTGGTGAAAGTAGGTTGTATCAAGGCATATAGCAGCTTGACACGCTGGGCATAATCGGGAATGTAAGTACCCCCGAACTTCAAAAAACTCAGTAAGGATTGTAGTTTTTTCAGAGTTGTTAGAGCGCACAACTGTGCGCACTTCTCCAGGAAGTGGGGTGCTAAACCTTGACCTTCGTTGTTGAGCTCATAGCCCAGGAACAACACTGTGTACTCTGCAATATGTGAAGTTAAATTTGTAACCAAAGTCCGTAAACATAACAATGATGCAGTCAACGTGACACAGATGCGTCCATAATTCGTCATCTGTGAGATAAATTTCATCAACATACAACTACGCATCAGGGTCGATGCTCTCTAACAGAGAGACTACACATGCGGCAAAGATGCCTGTACTGTTTTTATAGCCCATGGCCAATCTTTTGAACTGTTTGTGTTATGTTATGTTATGTTATGTTATTTTTACGTGTACCGCGCACAGCTGCCCCAGCGAAGGGACGTCCTGGCGCTTTGACAAGGCAAACACAACACAACACCGAAAAAAATCAGGAAGGCCATAGGACACAGCGTGAGAGCTAAACAAATAAAATGGTCTTGATGGCCCGTTTAAACTGAAGAAGGTCATCAATAGCCCGGATATGCGGAGGAAGAGAATTCCACCAATTTGCCGCTAGCACTCGAAAAGAGCGGCCACCAGCTCTACTTAGTCTGAAGCGCGGAACCACTGCCAGATTCTGACCCAGAGATCTGAGGGTTCGCGGGGGAACATACGGTATCAGCAGATTCTCCAAAATTTGGGGAGACGTACCCTTGAGGATTTTAAACGCAAGGCAGAGGACCTTGAATTTGATCCTCTGGTGTACGGGGAGCCAATGGAGAGAGTGCAAAGATTTGGAGACCGAGCATCGCCTTGGCAGACCTATCGCCACTCTGGCTGCAGCATTTTGAACTCACTGCAGCCGGGTGAGTTCTGACTGATTAATCCCAGCCAACAGCGAGCTGGCATAATCCAGCCGAGACAGCACTGATGCTTGAACCACCAGTTGCCTGGTGGATGCATCAAAGAATTTAAGGATAGGTCTTAGTCCTCTAATGATGCCATAGCAAGAAGCCGCCACCTTCTTGGTATGACAGATGAAGCCGAGGGTCGGGTCAAGCCAAACCCCTAGATTTGTTATCTCCGATGCTGGAGAGGGGGTCACACCTAGTTCAGAAGGCCACTACTTGCCACCCCACAGTGCCGCCTGCTTGCCGACTACCATAATCTCAGTCTTCTTGGTATTTAACTGGAGACAGTTGGAATTCATCGAGTTAGCCAATGCCCGTAAACCGTCACAGAATCTGGGAGCCTCCATGTCTGAGTCCCCACTCAACGTGACCGCCAGCTGCATGTCATCTGCATATGAAACCATCGTCAAGCCCCATTGCTTGACGACCGCAGCCAGCAGTCTCACGTAAAGATTAAATAGAGTGGGACTCAACGATGAACCCTGTGGGACCCCCAGGTCTAACGGATAAGATTTAGACTTACCAGGCGGAATCGCAACCTGGAATGACCTATCAGCAAGAAAAGATCGAAGGAGGATTACTTGTCGAATATCCACGTTTTAAGTTGCTTTCTAAATGCTAGGTGGTTCTGGGTAAGGCGAAGGTAGGTGGGGAGTGAGTTCCATGTTTTAGCTGCCAGGTATGAGAAGGATCTGCCTCCCATGGTGGTCTTGTTGATGCGGGGTACAGTGGCGAGGGCTTGGCTGGAAGAACGTAGTTGGCGGGAGGGGGTGTAGAAGGACAGTCGTGAGTTGAGGCATTCTGGTCCGATGTCGTAGAGTGATTTGTGTGCGTGGGTTAACAGTCGGAAAGTGATCCTCTTATTGACGGGTAGCCAGTGGAGGTCTTTCAGGTGGCCAGAGATGTGTTCGTTACGCGGGATGTCTAATATGATCCTGGCTGAGGCGTTTTGGATTCGTTGGAGTTTCTTCTGGAGTTTAGCGGTAGTACCTGCGTAGAGGGTGTTTCCGTAGTCCAGTCGGCTCGTGACCAGAGCATGGGTGACTGTTTTTCTGGTTTCGGTGGGGATCCAGCGAAATGTTTTTTTGAGCATGCGAAGAATGTTGAAGCAGGATGAGGATACGGCGTTGACTTGTCTGTTCATTGAGAGAGAAGAGTCCAGGATAACGCCTAGGTTCCGTGCGTGGTCTGTCGGGGTGGGTGCTTTTCCAAGGGCTTCCGGCCACCAAGATTCGTCCCATGCAGAGGGGGATGTACCTAAGATGAGGACTTCTGTTTTATCTGAGTTCAGTTTCAGACGGCTTTGTTTCATCCATTCGGCAACTTCTTTCATTCCTTCGTGTAGGTTTGTTTTGGCGGTGCTGGGGTCATTGGTGAGAGAAAGGATCAGTTGAGTGTCATCCGCGTAGGAGATGATGTTGAGGTTGTGTTGGCGAGCGATGGCCGCGAGGGGGCTCATGTATACGTTGAAGAGGGTGGGCCTGAGTGAGGATCCTTGTGGTACGCCACAGATGACTTCAGTGGCTTCGGACTTGAATGGTGGAAGGCGGACTCTCTGGGTTCTTCCGGTGAGGAACGAGGTGATCCATTTGAGTGCTTTTCCTTGTATTCCGATGTTTCTGAGGCGTTGTAAAAGGGTGCTGTGGCAGACTGTGTCGAAGGCTGCAGAGAGGTCGAGGAGGATGAGGGCAACTGTGTCTCCATTGTCCAGAAGGGTTCGAATGTCGTCTGTTGCTGCGATGAGGGCGGTCTCAGTGCTGTGTTTTGCTCGGAAGCCAGATTGTGAGGAGTCGAGGGATTTGTTGGCTTCGAGGAAAGCGGCGAGTTGGTTGTTGACAGCTTTCTCGATGACTTTGGCTGGGAAAGGAAGGAGCGATATGGGGCGGTAGTTTTTGAGTTCGGTGGGGTCCGCTGTGGGTTTTTTCAGAAGGGCGGTGAGTTCAGCGTGTTTCCAGCTTTCCGGGAAGGTGGCGGAGTTGAAGGAGCAGTTGATGACGTCTCGGAGGTGCGGTGCTATGACGGAGTCTGCTTTGTTGAAGATGTGGTGAGGACATGGGTCTGTGGGGGATCCTGAGTGGATAGAGTTCATCAGGCGGATGGTGTCCTCAGTGGAGATTGGGTTCCAGTCGTTAAGAGTGTTCGAGGGGGGGGAATGTTCAGCATGAGGTTGGGTGGGTTGGTCTCCGGGTTGATTGTCGAAGCTGTTGTGGATGTCCGCAATTTTGTTGTGGAAGAATAGAGCTAGGGAGTCGCAGAGGGCTTGAGACGGGGTGATGTCGTTGGAGTTGGCCGAGGGGTTGGTGAATTCCTTGACGATGTTGAAAAGTTCCTTGCTGTTGTGGGCGTTGTTGTCTAGTCGATCCTTGAATGCTGTTTTCTTGGCCTTTCGAATTAGTTGGTGGTGTGTGCGGGTGGCGTTTTTGAAGGCGTCCTTGGTGCTAGTGGTTGGGTCTTTTTCCAGGCCTTTTCAAGGGAGCGGCAGAGTTTCTTGGACTTCTTAGGATCATCGTTGAACCATGAGGCCTTCTTGCTGCCAGGTTTGCGTTGACGTTTTTTCAGTGGTGCTAGGATGTCGGCGGTGTTGGATAACCATAGGGTGAAGTTGGCGGCGGCTTGGTCTGGGTTAGAAGAGTGGGCTGGGGTGTTTAGAAGGAGTGATGAGGAGATCTGGTCGATGGTGATTTTGTTCCAGTTTCTTTGCAGAGTTGGTTGGAGGTGGTTGGTGGGTTTCGGCTTGTTGTAGGTGAAGTGAACGCAGCTGTGGTCAGTCCAGAGGAGATCCGTGGTGTGGCTGAAGGAGACATGATTGCTGGAGGTGAAGATGGGGTCGAGTGTGTGACCTGCTATGTGGGTGGGGGAAGTGACCAGTTGTTTAAGTCCGAGGTTGGCGAGGTTGTCCAAGAGGGTGGTGGTGTTGCGGTCGTTGTTATTTTCAAGGTGAAAGTTGAGGTCTCCCAGAAGGATGTAATCTTTGGAGGGGAGCGCGTGTGGAGTGATGAAGTCCGTGATGTCTTCACTGAACTTTGCGCGGGGTCCTGGTGGTCTGTAAAGGAGGGTGCCTCTGAGTGTGGTCTTGGGGTCGATGTGGATCTGGAAGTGAAGGTGTTCAGAGTTGGCGAGGTTGACGTCAGAGCTGGTTGAGATGTGGATTGATTTTTTATGGACGATAGCGATTCCTCCTCCTGTGTGGCTGGTACGGTCCTTGTGTGTGATCTTATAGTCTTCAGGAATGGCAATGGTGATGTCTGGGGCGAAGGAAGTGTTCATCCATGTTTCTGTAAGGAAGGCGATGTCTGGAGAGATGGTGTCTAGTAGATTCCAGAGGTCAATGGCATGCCTATGGACCGAGCGGGTGTTGAGCAGGATGCATTGTAGGTGGTTGGGGTCGGGAATCTGTGGTGTGGTTGTAGCGGAGATGTTGTCGGTGCCGATGAATTTGCAGGAGTAGCAAGAGAAAGGACCATGGGTGTGTCCAGGAGCGGCTTGGACGCAGTTGGGGGCGCGGCCGGGGTTAAGGGCTAGGAGGGTGGCGGCATCGTAGGTGATGCGGGAGGGCTGGGCAGCGCGAGGGGCAGGGGGTCTGGCGCTGGGCGCGGTCCAGGCGCGGACGGGCATAGACGGGCTTACCTTTGGCGCACCTTCGGCGTGTACGTAGCGCGTGGACGCTGCGCATGGGACCATCTGACATTAATGGACAGTGGAGGGGGCGGAGCGTGGGAGGGGCAGCAGGGAGGCGGTAGTGTGGCTGAGGGGCGGGTCAGGGGAGAACAACAACAACAAAATGGAGGGTCCGAGGGAAGGCAGGCAGGGGTATCACTAACAACAAAAATGCAGCGAGTTAGCAGTAAGCGCAATTCGAGCACAAGCGCTGGTGAAATAAACACAATAAACACAATTACTGATGATAAGACAAGCCAATAGTCAAGCCAATAGCCTGAGCGAGGTCGCGCTGCGAGAGGCAGGTAATTAATAAAAGCGCTATGCGAGTGAGGCGCTAGAATATTAGGCAGCGGCAGTTTAGTGATCAGCGCTCAGAAAACGATACCAGGGAAGCACAGGAGGAGCGTGGTGGAGCGACCGTCCGGAAGCAGGTCCAGGTGGTCACAGTTAGGCTGGGAGAGAGGAAGGCTCGATGACCGTGGGTGGGAGGGGCAGCAGGGAGGCGGTAGTGTGGCTGAGGGGCGGGTCAGGGGAGAACAACAACAACAAACTGGAGGGTCCGAGGGAAGGCAGGCAGGGGTATCACTAACAACAAAAATGCAGCGAGTTAGCAGTAAGCGCAATTCGAGCACAAGCGCTGGTGAAATAAACACAATAAACACAATTACTGATGATAAGACAAGCCAATAGTCAAGCCAATAGCCTGAGCGAGGTCGCGCTGCGAGAGGCAGGTAATTAATAAAAGCGCTATGCGAGTGAGGCGCTAGAATATTAGGCAGCGGCAGTTTAGTGATCAGCGCTCAGAAAACGATACCAGGGAAGCACAGGAGGAGCGTGGTGGAGCGACCGTCCGGAAGCAGGTCCAGGTGGTCACCTTTACATAGCACCAGTTACGTTACATGAGGACACACTTTCATTTTAGGCACGGGGAGATTAAGTGATTTGCCCAGAATCACAGGAGGTTTTTTGGCGTCGTTACCGAGACTCGAACCCAGATCCCCAGGTCCGAGGTCGAGCGCCTTAGCCTTAGCCATTAGGCCAACCCCTCTCCCCAATCTATCTGGTGACTTAATACTTGCGCGGTCGCGCAAATCATATGTGCGCTCAGTAGACATAGGTATTGGTGATGCAAGAAGCGACCCTTTTTTCTTTTGCTGCTTCCCCTGTTTTCTATGTTTCCAACTCTGTTTTGGAAAATTGGGACGGTCGTCTGTATTAGACTTTGCCGTCTGAGTTTGCGCTTGAGCTGCAAATTTAGCAAAAGGCTTAACTCCCAAACTATTGCGGCCAATGGTCTTATAAGCCTCTGCAAATATTTTCGTCAACTGCTGAGTTTTTTTGGCTTTGGGGACATTGTGCAAAGCATTAGACACCTTAAAGTTCACTGCGTCTCCCTTGACTTTAGCAAGGATGAGATCGGAAACTACGTCAAACACTCCGAAAAGTCACATTCCCAATTCAACAGCCTCCTCCGGACCGTGTTGATCTTGAACACGCTTGATCACGGAGGGGAGGACAGTCATAGATGGCGTGCAGAAGCACTTGGCATAGACCGCCGCATATACTTTACCCCCAGTCTCACAAACTGTTACCTCAGGGAATAAGTCTTTCTGCAAACTAATTGTCAGAATCCTGTGTTTCTCAACAGGAGTCATATTAGGAAATACTGCTTCCAGTTGGTCAAATTTCTCGGTAAGCCAAAAAGGCATTTCGCACTTATCCTGGGGGCGCTTGCCCATTACCAAATTAACCATGACGGGACTAATCTTGATCCCGGCCGGTCCAACTGGTTGCTCCGCAGCTCCTGGTGCCCCCACCTGGATGTTGCGGTAAACCTATTGCACTAAAGCCCTATGTACCCCGACTATGGAGGCATAGAGTAATGATAACTCAGCTATAGGGACTGTTTGGTAAAGTGGATGCGGTGTGAACCCGACCAAGACTAGCCAAGTGGCCCCAGGAATAGACAAGGGACCTAACCGAACCGCAGATACGGTGTGGGGTAGGGCACTATCAAACCAAACATGATGCTGCCAAGCCGAAAGAGGAATCTCCTGTGTCCTATATGGTGCATAGGCCGCAGGCACCACCGTGGGAGCCTACTGATGGAATATAGCATCATCTGCATTAGCAGCAGGAAACATAACCCAAGTGTAGAAAAGCTCAAATGGATATGATGCATCAGCACTAACCACAAAGAGCACCGCCATACCATCAGCAGGTACCCCGTATTAGGTCAAATGACGACAGAGTGGTACTCGACTATGCTGAGCGATGTCAACGTCACCCATAAGAACACAGTACAGAAAAAATTGTAGCACAAACGGGTAGTAATTCAATATACAAACCTTTTTTTTTTTTATCTCAAGCTTGAATGAACCTATAACCTATCCATATAAGTAGGCTAATCCGTCACTGCTGTCAACTGGAAACAGGGGTGAGGGTGTTGTGTACTGTTACAAGTACTACTCGAGTGACCAAAGCGTTAGGTGCGCTATGTTGAGGGGATTCTGCTCATGCACAGAACTATGCACAGGAAACCAGGACCTCAGTGAATTGTGGTGTATCAAAAACTCACCTCAGTACCCAGAACCTCTATCTGACTAGCATCAGTGTCTCATTAGCTCTCCATCCTACAGCAAAGCACCCAATGATTAGACAACTCAGAACATGCAACTTGGGGTACTTTCAGGAATGGTGGGAATCAAGAACACTCTTTCGTTTTTATTCTCATACCAGTCCACAACGTGAGTATTCCGAGACACTGAAAAGTTTAAAATGTTTATTTTTAACGGCGTGGTCTAAGATGCAGTATTTTGGCTAACATAAGCAGGCATATGAATAGAAATAAAACAATCAGCATGGTTACAATTCCATAAAACACAAAGGGAGAAATCATGTTACAATGATAGTGGAAACAGGTTTATAGAGCCTTGCGAACCCCCTCCCTGCTAGGAACTAGGTTTTATAATAATAGAAGGTCTCTTGAATGGGGAACCTCATACCTTCAAGATCAGCAGAGGTGAATCACATCTCAGGATCAGCAAAGCTCTCTGTGTCTGAAAAAGATTTTCTCTCCAAGTGCCCAAATCATGCATGCAGTGCAATATTAAAGGCACTAGAATTTCAGTTGGTTGCTGCTGTGTGCGGGTTGTGTCTAGAGCGGGGACCGATTTCCCGAATCACAGCATACATTGTTATGGTGACCTTGAAGGCTTCTGCACGCAGGGGCAGCAGCTGCGGGACCAGAGGGAATACGCAAGCAACTATGGGCAGTACAGAGAGGGGGAACCACACTAGGCAGACAAAATAAAATAAAATAAAGGGACGAATAACGAGGAGCAAGAGAAATGACAAGAGCAAGCGGGACACTGGGAAAAATACCAGAGGTGCCTACAGAGAACCTGCGGCGCAGGGACGGGCTGCTGGCTCAAACCCTGCTCAAGTGGTGGGCTCATCTGCTGGCGTGGATGACAATCAGGCGGAGCTGCTCGGGAGAATTCAACATTGTGCATTATAAAAAAAAGTATGAATAGAGAAAAAACAATTACTTTAATTGTATTTTTAATTTTGTTAATAGAGTGTTGTACTTTCACTGTTTTGATGTGCTCTTTACTTTGTCATGTCATCCTATTTTAATGGCTTCTTTTTTTACAAAGGTGTTTTATAAATTTTTCTGGATTTTAAAGTTGTAAGTTTATACTTTTTTCACTACTATTCTTCTTAGGTGTCTTCCTTTTATTTGTTTTGTAGCACCTGAACATTAACATTTCATTAAGGTATTGGGTTGTTAGAATAAAGAAGCAAATTGTTTATTGAGTTAGTTGTTAGTGGGTTAGTTGTTTCTACACATTGGTGTACACCCTTAATATTGAAGTTGGAATATTGACTGTACTAAATATCGATGAAGGAATATTGTGAGTATAATTAGAATGAGGTAAGTAATATTGTTGTCAAGTACATTGTATTTGTGAATAGTATAATAATGGAAGTTTAAAATGTTGAAGTAGAATATATTGTTGTTTCTATTTTCGTTTATATGTTTTTTGTTTTCATTTTATAAATTCAGAGTTGTTTTAATATTTGGATAAGGATTTAAATAATTAATAATATTTTATTGTTTTATGTTTATTTTGTGCATAAAATATTGCGGTGTTTAGCATAGTGAGGTATTAGGTAGAGGATTGATTAAATTATATATTTTTTCAAATATGATTAAAATGTAATTTAGAAATAAGTAAAATTATCCTCAACAGTTAAACTTTGTTTTAAGTTTAGAATTATAAATATAGTCATCTTTTTTTTTATTTTTAATATCTGGGTGCTGGGATATATAGGTGTTTAGGCTGGGTTGTATTTTAAATAATGTTATGTTATCAATATAATTGTTTTATTGTAGTAAATTTTTTATTACAAAGTAGTAAATTAAATATATGTTGTACATTGAATTTTATTAATAAATATATGACTAGCTACTTTTGAATTTTGGGGTTTTTGATTTATAGGGATTTACGGTGGGCAGAATTTTCAAATAACATGCTTAAGTATAAAGTGCAACTGTTAAAATGTATTTTTTTATAATTGAAAACATTAAAGAATCTTTAATAAATGTTAAAAAAGTTTTTCTTTTAATTTGTCAAAAATGAATTGTTAAATTTGGTATTTTGTATTTAATATTGAAATGTATTAAAAAAAAGTATTAATTTTATTAATTCTATTCTTTAAATATTAAAGCAATTTACATTATTTAAAATTGCATCCCAAATGTTAATTTAGGTTTTACACACACACAAATATATATATTTATATATATATATTTATATATATATATATATATATATATATATATATATATATATATATATATATATATATATATATATATATATATATATATATATATATATATATAAATTACCTACTGGCGGTCGCCAGTAGGTAGTTATAGTTAGGATCGTTTTCCATAGGAAATCCGCAACATTCTATTGGGAATAACTTTGGCGCCGAATGAGGGATCCGCCTGTAATTTTCCTTACCTTTGCCTCGCTGCGCCTCGCTCCTTTCCTGAAAGTTTCGGGGGGATCCGTCAAGCGGGGGCCGAGATAAAAGGGGGTCCCAAAACGTGTTTTCCCCATGTTAATTTCCATAGGGCGGTTGGACTCACTTTTAGCCCGAACGGCTGAATGGATTTCCACCAAACTTGGGAAATTGCTATGTCTCAAGCTATATGCTCCAGTGGTTTTTACGAAAATTAACTGTGAAAAAATATATATTGGGCTACATTGGGCTATATATATGTTAGAGCCCAAATGTAGCCCAATGTAGCCCAATGTAGCCCAAAGATGGCCACCAGAGACAAAAAAAAACAAATGTAGCCCAAATATCAGCCAGATGTAGCCCAACTATAGCCCAATGACAGAATGTCCCAGAGTGTTCTAAAGAACAACTAGAGCGCTAACAGTCTTACTTATGACAAAAGTATGGCACACCTGAAGTCATCTTGATTGGAATAAAGTGTTAACACTTAAAACATTTAATTTGCAAAGGAACAAAATGAGGGGGTTCATTTTTCCATAGAAATTATGATTAGTGCTGAAGAAAGAAAAATTAGGGCACATTTTGAGTGACTTCTCAAATCCTCTTATATTTCATTAAAAAAATTCTGATATGCAGTCTCCCAAGATGGCCACCAGAGACAAAAGAGCCCAAATGTAGCCCAAATATCAGCCAGATGTAGCCCAACTATAGCCCAATGACAGAATGTCCCAGAGTGTTCTAAAGAACAACTAGAACGCTAACAGTCTTACTTATGACAAAAGTATGGCACACCTGAAGTCATCTTGATTGGAATAAAGTGGTAACACTTAATACATTTAATTTGAAAAGGAACAAAATGAGGGGTTTCATTTTGCCACAGAAATTTATATATATATATATATATATATATATATATATATATATATATATATATATATATGCGCATCTCCTTTAAAGAAAAGAGTAGAAGCCACAGTGGGGGGGTACCAAGGAGCCATTTTATTCTCATGAGTGCATCAGGCAAATGCATTTCGGCCGCGAGGCCTTCTTCGGTGCCCAGTAATGCTGAAATGAACAGGCCCCCTCTCCCTGAGTTGCTATAGTCATCCTGCTCAGTATATATATATATATCCACTGAAAAAACCATAGGTTTCACACCAGTTATAGTTAGGAATTAGCATTTAAAAAACCTATTAAATTCACTGAAAAAAACATAGGTTTCACACCAGTTATAGTTAGGTGGAAATTTTACTCGCATAAAACCATTGAAATTCCCACGTTATAGTTAGTTGGACTCACTATAACTTGCGCGTGCAATGCACTGCTGATGACGTCACATATTACATCACTCATGACATGGTCAGTGACATCACTCATGACATCACTGATGACATCTCAAATGACATCACTGATGACAACATCCTTGTGACAAAGTGGCAGACCTCCTATCAGCATAAAATAACCTTTGACACACACATTCAAAAATAGAAACTAACATTTTCTTAAAAAAGGAGAAACCAATACCATGGGAATTTCAATGGTTTTATGTGAGTAAAATTTCCACCTAACTATAACTGGTGTGAAACCTATGTTTTTTTCAGTGAATATATATATATATATTACCTACTGGCGGTCGCCAGTAGGTAGTTATAGTTAGGATTGTTTTCCATAGGGAAATCGCAACATTCTATTGGGAATAACTTTGGCGCCGGTTGAGGAACCTGCCTGAAATTTTCTTCAAATTTGCCTCACGGCTCTCGGCTCCTTCCCTGAAAGGTTGGGGGGCATTCGTCAAGCGGGGGCCGAGATAAAAGAGGGGTCCCAAAACGTGTTTTCCCCATGTTAATTTCCATAGGGCGGTTGGACTCACTTTTAGCCCGAATGGCTAGATGGTTTTCCACCAAACTTGGCAAAATTGTAGGGACTGGTAGCCCAATGTGCCTTTGCTATGTCTCAAGATATGTGCTCCAGTGGATTTTGAGTAATTTAGGTTCAAAAAAGTATATATATCTATAGCCGCGCGCCGGTACGCGCAACGGGGAGCGCTCTGGGCGCGCCACGCGACTTGCGCACGGAAAGCTGATTGGCTCTCGGGTGTCTGTCAACATTCCAAACAGTCCGGAGCGGCCGCCATCTTGTGTCTCGGTAGGATCGAGACACAAGAGGTGGCAAAAACAAAGGGGGAAATAACCAAAAGGGAGCAGGGTAGACCCCCCCTGACCGCCTAGGTTTGATGTGGGGGCTCTAAAAGTGTCCCACGGGTAAAAAAAAAAAAAAAAATTTCGATTTTCACGGGGGGAGCACCCGGTACGCGCACCGGGGAGCGTACCAGGGAGCGTACTTTGGTGAAAAATAGTGAAAATAATAGTGTAAAATAATCATTTTGAGTGATTACACATAGGGTAGCTCTGAAAAGAGCTTTTGGGTTCTGTGGCTGTTTTAGGTACCTACAAGTACATCCCACACACACGCTCACAACCCCACACCCCCACACCCACACACTCCCCAGACACACCTCACATATGCACACCTCCACCCACACCCAAACACCCCACACACCCACACCGACACCTTACACATCCACACCCACACCCACACATCCCACACACCCACACTCACACACACCTCCCCCCCCAACACACACACGCACACACAGATACCTCACAGACACGCCCCACACATCCCCCACACACAGGTCCCCTCCCCCCACACACACACACACCTTACAGACATACCCACACATCCCACACATACACACACATCCTACACACATACCCCCTACACCCACACACCCCCCACACACACCTCACACACCCACACCCCCACCTACATCCAAACACCCCACACACCCACACACACATCTTACACACCCACACCCACATATACCACACACCTACACACAACTATACACCTCACCCCCCCAGACACACACACACACACACACACACACACACCTCACAGACACACCCCACACATCCCCCACACACACCTCCCCCCCACACATGGGGAAAACTCAGTGAAACAGTAAAATAATAATTTAAAGTGCTTAGAGGTAGGGTAGCTCTGAATGGAGTTGTTGTGTTGTGTGGGTGATTTAAGTACCAACATGTAGGTACCAATGCAGAGTCTTAAATTCAATGTACACCGTTTTTTCTGTAGATATCTTGCATGTTGTTACAGAAGTTATTGTGGAATATGGAATTCATACCATAGTCTGTCAGGAAAGCAGAAACAGATCCTTTAAGTACTCCCTGAGAAGACCTAGGGGATCATGGGTAGTCTACCCTGCTCCCTTACGATGTTTTAAAATTGCACAGTATACTGTAAGTTTCACTTTATACTATAATATAAACATAATCATTTTGGTACTATTTCATGAATTACATATAAAAAAGAATAATGTCTAGAGCAATTTTTAATTAATAAATAAAAATGTATTGCTCTGGTTTTTCAAAATGTAATAACACTTCCAACATTATTTCGTCAGAAATGTACTCATTTTCAGTCCATGATTCGATTTCTTCCACACATTTAACTAATTCTTCGTCTAGGGACTGATCCATAAAGTCCAAGTCTTCCTCAGGATTGTTTTAAAGAACTATTTCGAAAGAAATATTTGCTTCTCCTTCCATTTTCTTGCTGTAAATTGTATTAAAAATAAATATATCAGTAGAGTTAGGGCAGTGTTGGGTTTAAGTTCAGACAGGTAGTTCTGATTTTGTAACAGTGAAGTTAACTTTGGGCAGTGTATGGTATCAGGCAGGAAGTAGAAATATAAAAAAGTGCCTGTGAAGAAGTGTAAGTAAATTCATAATTATAGCAGAGAAGCCTAAGTCAATCAATAAATATAACAGAGGAGCCTATCTCTATCTATAACTATAGCAGAGTGACAGTAAATAACTATCAGAAAACGTTTTTACAAATTAACTTAAAGTGCCCCTTACAAATTAACAACTTACTTTACAGAGAGGTGAAGAAGAAAAAATGCGAAAATCCTTTCAAGATGTACCTCAGGTAGTTGTAGTCAAAATGGCCGTGTTTCCCTCTCATTTTTCATTCATATTCATGTACATAACCAATCAAATGTCAGGAAAAAAAGTAGAAAATGAAAGTAACATTTTAATTGGTTGTAAATTCTAACACTTCAGATGTGTTTTTGTCATGTAATTTACCTCAGGATATTTAGACAATGCTACAGCTCAAATGGCTCAATGGAATTCCACCAAATTTGGGAAAATGGTAGAGATTATTATTATTATTATTATTATTATTATTATTCTGAGTTTTGTATAGCGCCTGGTTACCATTAGGCATCCCAGCGCTCATTGGTATGTAGTAGGGCCTATTCTATATTTGGTGAAAGTGTCTCCAGTGGTTTTTATGTAAATTAACTTTTAAATTTTTTTGGGAGCGCGTCCCGGTGCGCGCCCCGGTACGCGTACCGGTAGCGTTACAGAAGTCCTCCATCTTGTGTTTCGGAAGAATTGAGACACAAGATGGAGGACAAACAACGTTGGGAATGGGTGAAAGGGGGCACGGTAGACACTCCCTGACCCCCTAGGTTTTCTGAGGGGGGCTTAGGAGGCCCATATAGGCCCAAAAAAAACAATTTTTTTTTTTAATTTTCGCGGGGGGAGCGCCCGGTACGCGCACCGGGAAGCGTACCGCGGAGCGTACTTTGGTGAAAAACAGTGAAAAAAGTTAGAGAAAAATAATCATTTTGAGTGATCAGAGGTAGGGTAGCTCTGAAAAGAGCTTTTGGGTTCTGTGGCTGATTTAGGTACCTACAAGTAGGTTCCAATGCACAGTCTTATATTCAGGAGGAATATTCTATTCCCCTCATCTGAGAAGTGTACACCATCTCCTCTGTAGATATCTTGCATGTTGTAACGCAAGTTGTGGTTGTATATTGAACCCATTCCATAGTCTCTCATGTAAGCAAAAACAGATTTATTCACATGTTTCCGTGCTTTATCAAATTGTGGACAAAATTGGTTGGACCACTTCCATTTCTGTCTTTGGCATATATTGGAAAATACCAAGGCAGTTTGAGGAAAAAGTGCCATCAATTGTTCAAAGGTGTCCTTTAAAAGCATTTCCAGACCTACCCCAGTCAAAGTGCCTAAGTTATTTCCACCACAGTGCAGAATTATGAGGTGAGGGTGTGGCAGATGCAAAAAGGTTTTCACCAATGGTATCAATTGATGACATCTCGATCCTCTCTGGCCAATCCATTTAATGTTCACATTTGGTAAATCAAGGTTGTGAAAATTTCTGGTAGCTGCATACCTTTGAGCCCAGTGGATGTAGCTATGTCCAATAATCCAGACAGAATACATGGTAAGAGGAGGTTCTGGTGCAGTCAGATGAAGTGTGGGAATGAAATGGCAGTTGGAACAGTAGGAGTTAGCAAAAAAAACTGTGGAGTTTCAGTGCTCTTGAATCACAAGCAATGATTGGTGGATTCAGAAAGTTGAAAACTGAAAGTTAGGGTGCATGGTTCTGTTCTGTGAAAGAAGTAATTTGAATGGTTAAGAAAAAGTCATTTACAGAAACATTGCACCTCATAAGCTGGGGTATTGAGATGTCAAACATCCTTGCTGAGTTCATTTGCAACATTGTAGAATAAACTTTTAACCCCGAGAGCTCAGTGAGGAGGGAGTTGCTATGGTAACAGGTAGAAAGGGCTGAGGGGAGGGAAGGGTGTTGGTTTGAAAATAGAGAGGGAAGAGTTTTGATTGGTTACCATGAGCAATATGTGTTTAGAATTAGAGGTTTTCTGTGCCATTAATGGTTGCAGTGCCTGGAGAACATACCTTTTGCTCTGCTAAAGAAATATTGGTGTGTGTATCTGACACTGTTCTCAATCTCCCAAAGCATTTGTAAAGGTGAGTTATGATTCATTCAATATAGAAAGAGAGCTCAGATTAAGAAGCACATTGAGTTTCTTTGCTGTTGGTTTCTGTGATGCTTTTTGAAAATGCATGGTTTCAATATTTGCAAGATAGAGGATTTGTATTTTGTGAAATCGTCATGTTTCAGTAGTGAAGTTGAATGGTTGTACATAGGAGCTGTGCTCTGTATCTAAAATGTTAATTGAAAAACGATTTTAGTGCAAATCAATGAGTTTCAGTAGTGAAAATGAATGCTTGTAAATAGGATATGTGCTCTGTTCCTAAAATGTTAATTGAAAAACGATTTTAGGGCAAATCAATGGGTTTCAGTAGTGGAAATGAATGCTTGTACATAGGACCTGTGTTCTGTTCCTAAAATGGTAATTGAAAAACGATTTTAGTGCAAATCAATGGGTTTCAGTAGTGAAAATGAATGCTTGTACATAGGACATGTGCTCTGTTCCTAAAATGTTAATTGAAAAATGATTTTAGTGCAAATCAATGGCTTTTACATTTTTAAGAAGGAATAAATAGTGTGTGCATAATTACATAAAAATATTTGAATCTTTTACAAACATGTCACCTGTGTTACCTCAGATTGGGAAGTAGACTGAGTTTCTTTGCTGTTGGTTTGTGTCATTTTTTTGGGTAATGCTTGGTAGGAATGTTTGCAAGAGAGAGGAAATGTATTTTGTAAAATAGTGAGTTTTCAGTACTGAAATGGAATGCTTGTACATAGGATCTGCACTCTGTTTGTAAAATGTTATTCAAAAAACGATTTTGGGGCAAAGCAATTGGTTTTAGATTTTTGAGAAGAAATAAATAGTGTGTGCATGATTACATAAAAATATTTGAACCTTTCTCAATCATGTCACCTGTGTGACCTCAGATTAGGAAGCAGACTGAGTTTCTTTGCTGTTGGTTTGTTTCATTTTATGGCTAATGCTTGGTAGGAATGTTTGCAAGAGATAGGAAATTTATTTTGTAAAATAGAGACTTTTCAGTACTGAAATTGAATGCTTGTACATAGGACCTGCACTGTGTTTCTAAAATGTTATTGAAAAATCGATTTTGGGGCAAAGCAATTGGTTTTAGATTTTTGAGAAGGAATAAGTAGTGTGTGCATGATTACATAAAAAAATTTGAACCTTTCACAATCATGTCAGCTGTGTTACCTCAGATTAGGAAGCACACTGAGGGCCTTATTTATGAAAACAGCGATGCGTCATTTTTTACTGCGCACTCCTTGTGACACCAATGTTGCGTTATATTTAATGTATGACGCATCATGTTGCAAGGACTTACAGATAAGTCAGTATTTCTGATGTATCTGTAAGCGCAAAAGTGACGAATTGCTGGAGTGTGTCACAAAAGTGAGGCAACTCCAGCAATGCATCCTTTCACATGGGTAAAGCCCCATGTGAAAGCGTTTGCCTCAGTCTTACGCCTGCTGTGAGGCAGGCGCAATATTTTGACGTAATAGTTTCCTAAAAGTGACGCAGTGAAATCTCATAGATTTCACTGTGTCACTATTACGAGGCTTTTTGCGGGGGAGTGCCCCCTCTGTGTACATTACACCTGACAGAGGTATAATGTGAGGCAGAGGTTTAAAAAGTGACGCATCTACCTACATGCGTCACTTTTTAAATATGGCGTAACAAGGCACATGTTTTATGCCGCTGATGCGTCACAAAAAGGGACGCATCAGCAGTGCAAAACTGACGCAGGGCCTCATAAATGAGGCTCATCTTTTTTTGCACACTACTCCAGTTTAGTCTTGTCCACTGCACTCTTGGACACAGGTGTCAATTTGACTCTTTCACAATGATGTTACCTGTGTTAACTCAGTGTAGGAAGGATATTGAGTTTGTTTGCATAGAGGAATTGTATTTTGTAAAATAGTGAGGTTTCAATAGTGACATGGAATGCTTGTACATAGGACCTGTGCTGTGTTTCTTAAATGTGATGTCAAAAACGATTTTGGGGAAAATGAATGGCTTTTAGATTTTTGAGAAGGAATAAATAGTGTGTGCATGATTAAATAAATATATTTGAACCTTTCACAATAATGTCACCTGTGTTACCTCAGATTAGGAAGTAGATTGTGCAGTTGAGGTGAGGCATGTCCAGAGGTACAGCGGAGATGAGGCCTATGTTCAAGACTGTAGTGGGAGAGAGGCCTTTTCTGGGAAGCATAGGTGGTGAGGCCTGTGTCTAAGAGTGCAGTGGACTAGACTTCAACTAAGTCTTTCTTACAGAACATATGTAGATCAAAAAAAAATGTTGGACAGCATGTTGAAAAAGAGAATGAGAGAGTAAATTTGAAAAGGAAGGAGATGCCCTCAAAAAATATTACTACTGGAGCAGGAGAGAATAATATGTATAGGAATAGAAGGCAGAATCAGTTCAGAGACGTTCGTAAATGAATGTTTCGCAATAGGGTGGTTTTAAATTTGTTAAAAAACATTAGGAAAGGTAAACAGAGAGCTGCTTTTTATAAGAAAAAGAAAAGTGTACAGAAGATTGTTGATCAGGCTTTTGAAGTTAAGAATTTTTTTTAATTTTAATAATAAATAGAATTAGGACACTTAACAAGACAATTGATGTTTTCAAATCAAACAGTAGATGGAAAAGAGTAATTAATCGGACTAATTTTTGTAAAGTTTTTTCAGGAGAATGGATGCACAGTTCAAGTTGTGAGCCATTTTTTTAATGAGGAGAGTTACTTCCAGGAGAATGATTTAGTGCATGCAGTTGACACCAGTGGTCGAGCATATGAGGTGAAAGACGGTTGTCCGATTGAAAAAGAGAAACTTGTGCCTAGAGAACCAGAAGAGGTGTTAACAGATGAAACAGATGAAGTTTTAGGGAGACGTACTAAGGGTCCAGTGTACACTTGGAAATGTAGTAGTATTTGTAGTGTGCGACAGGAATCAATTGATTTGTTTTGTAATTTCTTACGTACATATAGTAAGAAAAGTCTAAAGCAGAAAATGAAGTTGTTGCAAAACTTAGATCCTTGTAGAGTGAGAGAAAACACAGGTTTGCAAGGGCATTCATTGGCTTGTCTTTCTAGAAAAGTCTGTCAGAGTGTTTTCATCATTTTAGGATGTTAGCAGTGCATCATACCAAAATGAGGAAATTAGTGAGAATGTTGTATTATGCAAAAAGTCCAGCACTTAAGCTTAAACAATTAAACAGTGCTCTTTTGCATGGAACTGAATTAGATGTGAAGAAGATTTGTGAAGAAATTGAGATTTGTTATTTTGGTGAAAAAGAGGACAGTGTAGAAATTGAGACAGAAATTCAAGGTAATGTGGAAGACAATGTACAGATTACAAGTACAGAAAAGTTTGACCAGGAAATTACCAGGTTTAAGGTGAAATCAAGTGAAAGGCCGAATTTTACTTGTGTGTGTTGTCGACGAACTCATTATAAGCATCAAACTAGATTAGTTGATTTATATGTAAAAAGTGAAAAGATAAATAATTATGAGTGGAAGGATTTTGCAACTTATTTGTGGGTGGAGAATTGTTTTGATTTGAGTTCTGATCAGCGTATTTGTAAATATTGTTATGATAAATTAAATCAAAACAGAATGCCTGCTAGAGCTGTTCATAATAGTCTGGAGTTGGTAGACATTCCTCCTGAATTGATGGATTTAAATACATAGGAGTCTATTTTGATTCAATGTGTCCATCCTTTTCAGGCTATTGTTCGCATGGAGCCTAAGATAGGGAAATTGCCTCCTTCAGATTAACAGAGAGGATTAAAGGGAAGAGTTGTTTATTTGCCTCTAGATTTTAAGAAAAATATTGATATCATTGGTGTAGAGAAAGTGGAACAGAGACCTCTGGTTATTCTAGTTAATGGGGTTCCGACAAACAGTAAGAAAATCTGGCAAGATTTAGTGGATGTTAGGAAAGTCAAAAAGGCAACATTGTATTTGGTCAAAAACAATGAGTACTACAAACATGTATGTGTTGAAGCAGAGGAACAGCTGCAGATGAAGACAGTGATTGTTCAGCTGGCCAAATTGAAAAAGTTGATGTGTCTAGAAGTGAAGAAATATATGAACATTATACTGTTCATCCTTTGCATTCCAAAGAAGTGATGGGGAATGCAATTGACTTGTTTCAAATGAAAGCAGCAAAAGGAAGTCCCATTAGTGTATGGGAAGAAAGTTTGGAAGCTCATTGTTTTCCACATTTATTTCCAACAGGTCGAGGTGGACGATATGACGATCGACCACTTCAAATTCCTGCATCTGAATATCGAACTGTAAGATTATATGCTGAAGATCCAAGGTTTCGTCAATGCATTCCTTATTTGTTTCATCTACTGTATGAAAGTGACTTGTCTGAGCTTTCTTATGCAGTAAACCATATACTGAAAAGTGGAGCACATCTGCAAAATGTTTCGGCGAGGGACTTTATGGAGAAAGTGAATCTGCAAGATAATATTTTGGAATCTCATTTAATCAATCTCATGGCATGTCAGCGTGGTACAAACGAGTATTGGTACCGTCGTCATGGGGAATTGAAATGTATGCTAAGAAACTTAGGAACTCCTACATGGTTCCTCACTCTTAGCTGTGCCGAGTATGCATGGGACGACTTACTTCAATTTCTACGAGAGGCAAATGCAAATATACAAAATATAGAATTCAAAACACCTGGAGAACTGTGTTCTTTGGATCCAGTGAATGTATGCAGATATTTTAATCATAGATTTGAAGCTATGATGTCTTTTATTACCAACAAAAAAAATCCTCCCCTTGGAGAGGTTTTGGATTTCTTTTGGAGAAAGGAGTATCAAGCGAGAGGTGCTCCTCATATACATATGTTGTTGTGGATTAAAGATGCACCCAAATTTGGAACAGATTCGAATGAGACAGTGATGACCTTTATTGAAGAGTATTCAACATGTGCTGTTCCGAAAACTACCGAAGAAAACAGTTTAAGGCAACAAGTTTTACGCTTTCAATCCCATCGTTGTGGAAAGTACTGTCGTTGAAAATCCAGAAACAAGGACAAGTTCTACACAAAATGTCGTTTCGGCTTTCCACAACCAGTGATTTCTAAAGGAAGAGTCAATAATTTGATGTCTTCTCTACGACATACTGTGACGAGGAAATCACCCAAAAATACATACAATTTAAAAAGAAACGAAGAGTCCAAGTACATCAACGACTACAACCCAGTGATTTTGTCCATGTGGAATGCTAACATGGATATTCAATTCATTGCTGACAACTCTATTGCTGTGGCTCGATATGTGACGTCTTACATCACAAAAAAAGAAAAGACAGAACTGAAGGAAATGTGGGAGGACATTTCACATGAAAAGAGTCTAAGCAAGAAATTATACAGTTACAGTCTAAAGATGTTGTCGCATCGAGAAATTGGAGCATATGAATGTTCTGATCGATTGTCATCAGCAAGTCTCTATGCCAAATCTAGAACAATCATTTGGATAAGTCTAGGTCTTGCTGCAACACAAAACCGAGTTTTGAAATCTGTACAAGAGATAGAGTATTTGGCGGAGAAAGAACCAGAAAGTACAGATATTTTGAAGACAAACATGTTGGATACATACTATCCAAATAGAAGTCCTCACCTTGAGAACGCTTGTCTCTATGAAGTTCTTCAAAGCTATATTTATAAGAGGAACATCAGAGAAGATATCAATAATGGAATATATGCTGTCATTGGATGTGAAGGATGTCTAGTGAAACAGAGAAAAGGTCATTTGATTAATCATCGAAAATTGAGTTGTGAAAATCCAGACAAAAGAGAATTTTACTATTTGGCTCTTTTGCAACTCTTTAAACCATGGCGTGCAGAAGAGGAACTACTTGGAGATTTTCTCTGTTATGAAGACTCTTTTAATGCAACGAAGGATACCATAGAATGTCCTGTTTTTCCAAATTATCTGCAAATGTTGAATGAAGAAATAGAGCAAGAAGCAACAATTGCTGCAGAGATTGCGAGACACTGTTCTCAAGACAGTCAGAGTTCTGCTTCATTGAGTCAGGATCCACTAGGAGGACCAATTATCCAAAATGAAGCTGCCACTGCCATGGATGAGGTGGAAAGAGCTATGGAGCAAGCTCAAGAGGGTGTAATTAATTTAGAAGATTTGGTGAAACAATTAAACCTTGAGCAGAAACAGATATATGACGAAGTCACAGAACAGGTTGAACATGGATTGAGTCATGGGAAGAAAGAGTGCTCATGTACATCATTTAAGCCTGTCCGACTGTACGTGAGTGGAGAAGCGGGAACTGGAAAAAGTTTTCTGATTAAAGCAATTGCAACTTATCTGCAGAAAAGGACTGAATCACCGCTGTCTTGTTTTGTTACCGCTCCAACTGGGCTGGCAGCACATAATATTACAGGGATTACTTTACATCGTTTACTGATGCTGCCAGTGGAGCATGATAACAAATTGCAATACCACAAGCTATCTGGAGATGCGTGTTCTGAAGTTTCCAGAGTCCTGAAGAAAATGAAACTTCTTATCATTGATGAAGTAAGCATGGTCTCAAATCTAATGCTTGCTTTTGTGCATTTGAGAATGCAAGAAATTCTTAGAACAGACTATGATGTCTTATTTGGAGGAAAACACATTATTGTTTTTGGAGATCTACTGCAGTTGACTCCAGTGAAAGGTCAACCAGTGTTTAAAATGGTCACGCATGAAGATACCAGGAAGTGCCTAGGAAGCATTGGAAACCTTAATATATGGTTAAATTTCAAATATGCAGAACTACTCCAAAATATGCGGCAGGCAAAGGATGAAGATTATAAAAACATTCTACAAGATGTAAGAATCGGAAAAATAAGTCAGCATGGAAAAGAAGCTTTACATGGACGATTAATTTCAAATTTGTACCCAAATGAAAACATTCTTCCAGAGAATATTTTTAAGAAAATTAACGAGAAGAAATCTGGCATATGTTTGATGCCTACTCTGAAAGAATGTTCCATGTTCAACAACAAAATGTTAAAGTTAGAAAATTAAGAGATAGTGAAACTGGAAGCTATAGATAAAATAGAGCATATGGGAGCAACAATTATTTTGTCAGAAAATTTGAAATCAACATTGGATTCATTAGAGAAGACTATATCTAAAACTGCTGGTTTTGAAAAGACTCTGAATGTGTGTTTAAATTGTCGTATCATTTTGAGAAGGAATTTAAATGTTGAAAGAGGTCTGGTAAATGGAGCAATGTTGTTGGTTTTGTGAATTACAAAAATAGAGATGGAATTGAAATTTTAAAAATTAAATTTGATGGCATTGACGAAATAGAACAAATTTGTCATTGTTCAGCTAGATTTTTGCTTGTGAAAGACTTATATGTTCGCCGAAAACAGTTTCCTGTTTGTTTGGCATATGCAGTGACAATTCATAAATCTCAAGGTTTAAGTGTAGATAGTGCTTTGGTGAACATTGGAAGTTCTGTGTTTAACGAGGGTATGGCATATGTGGCATTATCACGAGTCAGAACTTTATCAGGATTGTACTTGATTGAGTGTGATGAAACAAAGATTTGTGCTGATCTAGATTGTGTTAAAGAATACAATAGGTTAAGAAGAGAGTATGCTCCACATTTGCCTCAATATCCTGTGTTTGCAAAACGTGTGGTAGGCCGAAAAAGAAGAAATGAGAATAATTGCAGTGAGGTACTAGCAAAAAGACAAAAAGTAGATGAAACTGTAATTGTAAGGAGAAAGAAAAAGGATTCTGTTGAAGATGTTGTTGGATTTCAGTTTGAAAACAGTTCTGGTGTCAACTGCTATGCTAATGTAGTAGTTAATGTTGTTTTTTTTCTTCAAAATTTACAAGAACAGATTGTTGCAAATCGGGATCAAACATTCTGCTGTTTATTGAATTCTGTGTTTGAGAAATGTAGCAGTGATAGAGCAAAAATAGAAAGTGTTTCAGAAATTAGAAATCTTCTAGACATATGTTCTGGTCAAAATCAATTTTCACAGATAATTCAGCAGGATTGTCAGGAATTTTTAATGTATATGTTTGATGTATTGGAAGATGAAGGAGTAGATATAAAAAATCTTTTTAACCTTTCTTATTAATGGCAGCATGACTGTGATAACTGTATTTTATCAAGTAGTACTAGAATAGACACTGAAAGATTTATATATTTGAGTTTACCAGACTGCAAATCAGTGCCTTTTAATAATCTCGTTAAAGCAGCTGATCACAATATGGTGTGTACCCAATGTAAGTCTGCAATGCTGTCCACATTATTTCTACGAAGTTATGGTCACTATGTCATTTTAATGTTCCAATGATGTAGACCTGATGGAACGAAATTGACAACTTCTAATAAAAATTTTGTGGCTTCTCAATTATCAATTTCAGGAAGAACGTTTGCAACTGTAGCTATTATTTATCATGACGGTCCTTCAACAACATCAGGGCATTACACATGCTATTTAAAAAGTTGTAAAGGTTGGACCCTTTGTAATGACACTCATTTGACTTTAAAACAACATTTGCCTTTTGACTTAAAAAATTAATATCTAGTGTTTTTACAACCAAAAATTAAGTAAAGGTAATTGGCCTATGAAGACGGGAGCAGTTAATAAAGGTTAGTTTGCTGTTTAAAATTATATTCTGAGTAAAAGTGATCAAGATAATATAAAAAATTGAGTTGTCATATAGGTACTGTAAGTGGATCTCATAGTAAGTGATATCAGTATTATAGGAAATGATGAACATGAGTGAGTCAGAGATAGAATTATGAAAATTTAAATATTGTGAAAATGTTGTTTGAGTCTTTCTTTCAGAACGTCGGAAAAACGGTAATTTTAGAGTTTGTTTTAAGTAATTTGAAAATATACTGATACATCTGACACTATTTGGCCTTAAGGAATGGTGAAGGAATGAGTAAAGAGTCATGACTGAAAAAAGGAGTATTTGAAAATAATGAAAATATTTTAGATGTTCTTGGAGCTTTTCTTCTAGAAAGTTGATGAAATGGATTTTTTAGTGAACAGCAGAGTACTTGCCAACGAGAAAAGGACCTTCATGATATACTATTTGGCCTAAAGGAAAAGTAAGTGAATCAAAGATTAGTGTACATTTGTCATTTGTCAGTGTCTACGTTTTTTTTAAAAACACAATCTTTTAGATTGTGTTTTTTTTTCCCGCTGTCATATGATGAGTAATTTGAACTCACTGTTTTAAGTGAAATTCAATATATTCTGAGAACAGCAAAAATAAACTATGTAACATGTAATACAAGTTATTCTATACTTTGGATTGTGTAAATTAAATTGTATTCCCATTGTCTGACACTCACTTTCCTTTTTCTATCCTCTTTCAGCTCTTTTTACTCACTTATAATGTCTTTCTCTCACTTTCTGTAACCCCCGTTCCTTTACTCCACTTCTTTCACAACCCCTCATTCTCATTTCAACTGTCTGCATCCCCTCTCTCCCTTGCATAACTTTTCAGCTTTCAGTCTCTCTGCTTTACTTCCCTTTTCCGTATTTTCCTCCTTTGCTCTTTTAGTAATTCCTCTTTACTCACTCAGCAGTATTGTCGCACTCTATCACTATAAATCACCCACTCTCCCTCGCTTATCTTTGTTTGCTCTTTTCTTTTGACCTCTTCTCTCTATTTTTCGTTCACTACCTCTATGTCCTCAGTGCCTCACTCTCCTTGTGTTATGTTCACTTGTGTTTATCTACCTTCTATCATTTCTTTTATAACAACTTGACTGCTCCTCTCTCATCGTTCTTCATCCCATTTCTTTTAGTCTGGTTCTATTACTATCCCTCATTTCCTTTCTTTCAATGTCCTTCTCTTTACTTTCATCTCCAAATTATTTTCTCTCAGTACCACTGTTTTAGTCGTCTTCTCCTCTGTTTCCTTTTTTTGCTCCCTTACTCATTTCCTTTGCTTACTCATTGTACTCCACCTCACTCAGTTTTTCTCTTAGTGTGTCTGTCTACTAACTTCCTCACTCCATTTCCCTCAATCATTGTATATTATCCTCTTTCCCTTCATCCCTTCACTCTATGACTGTTCTTCACTTACTCTCAGTTATCTTCTATTTCTCATTCTTCTAAATGCATCCTTAATTAGACTCTTTTCCGTCTCTGTCATTATCTTTTTACTTACTACTGTTTCCTGACTTAGTTTTGCTAACTCACATTGTTTTAGTATCTTTCTTACCTACAGTTCATTTCTCTGTTCTTCTCTTCCTCTCTGTCAGTGAATCTATATGCCTTACTCTTACTAATTTGCTCTCCTTCTATTTCTTTTTCTCTCTTTTTGTCCTTCTACCTTACTTTATTTCCCTTTCTATGTCCTTCACTCTTACTTTATTTCTAAATACACTGTTATGCTTTTTAACCTCTTCATTTGTATCTTTTAATTTAAAATACATATTTTACTAATTATAACTTATTTTTTCTTCTCTCTTTCACAGATACAAAGTGTAGTAAAAAATGTAATTAAAGTTACATTTATTATATGGTAAGTGTGACTAAAATAATGTAGTTTGTCATCACCCTTTGCCTCAAGCTCACTAATATTTTCTCAACCAACCTCACTCCTGTTTCTTTGCTCTGCTTCCCTCACTTATTCTTATTCTCCATGTTTACTCCAATTTCCCTATTTCCCCTCTCGTATTCAACTTCTTTCAGTCCCTATTCTTTACTTCACTTACCCTCTGTTCCCTTCCTTTGCTTCTTCACTCATTCTGTTTTTCTTAATTATTTACCTTACTCCTACACACACACCTCATCCCCCTCCCAACACATACACACACCTCTGACATACACCCCACACACACACCACACACACACCTCATACACACACACACACCCCCACACACACTCCTCACACACACACACACACATTCCATACACACACATACATCCCACTCATATACCCCCACACACACACACCCCTCACACATATCTCACACACCCTCACCTCCACCCACACCGAAACACCCCACACACCCACACCCACAGACACACCTTACACACCCACACCCCGACCTACACCCACTGACTCCCTATAAGTCACACACACTGCATTACTTACCTTTCTTTGCTGTTTCACTCAGACCCATTCAGGCACTGTTTCCTTTACTCTCTCTGTCCTTTCTCTTTGTCACTCCCCATGTCTTATCCTAATTCAATTTTTCACCCTCTTTCACCCCTCTTTTCTTACACTCACTGCTCTTTTCTCACCCTCCCTCACCGTTGTTCATTTATCCCAGTTCCGTCACTACCCTTCATTACTTATTTTTTACTGTCCTTTCTTTTTCTTTCAACACCCACTCACATTCTCCCACTATTTCTACTTTAGTCTTCTTCGTCTCTCTTCCCTTCTTTCGCTCCCTTATTCATTTTACTTTTCTCACTTTCACCCTATTACACCTTCTCTGTTTTTTACTATGTAATAAACAATCCCTCTGTGTTTCTCCCTCTAGCTCTCTTTCTCTTAACATTACTCTCTTTGTGTTCTTCCCTCATGCTAACTCCTTCATTAATTTTTTTTCTTTTTTTTGGGTGCGCGCCCCGGTGCGCGTACCCTGAGGAAAAAAATTGACAGAGATTCTTTAAAAATATAGTTTTATTTTTATTAATTAAAGGTAGTTCTAAAAAGAACTGTTTTTTTTTCTTCTTTTTGTTGTTTTATATTTTTTTATGGTTTTTTTAACATTTTGTACTTTTTTTGGCTTTTCTGAACAATTTTATATTTTTTTGTATTTTTTATGGGGAGAAACAAAAAAAGGGAATTGAAAATGGCTCAACTGGAGCAAAAAACAAAAAACGGAAAAAATTAGGGTTTTTTGGGGCAATTGTGGTTGTCACCAGCAAGGACGATGAGCTTTACGCTCTTTTCACCATAGGAGATGAGCTTACCACAATAAATACATGTTACTCTAAAATCTTCAAATCGTTGTTGAATGCAAGGCATCGTCTCCGTTGTTTCTGGTCCCGATGGAGTGGGTTGCTTTCTTTTGGAGGTGGTCCTTGAAGACTGGGGGAGGTTTCTGGCCAGTTCCCTGATCTCTGCAGCAGCATAGTTGTTTGGATGCTTGTGGGTCATATGTCTAATCATGGTATTATTACCAAAAGAATATTTTTTGTTTGGGTTGCCCCTTGAGAGTTCCATACCACAGATTAGGCAAGTTACCTTGGCCGCATTGACTTTTTTCTTGCCCTCTGGGATTGAAAAAAACTCCCATACAATGTGTGGCCTTGGCTGGTATGGGGTATTGTCTTCAGCCAGCCATCTTCTCCTCTCCTCCTCTTCCTCTTCCTCCTCCTCCTCTTCTTGACCACCAATGTACTGTTGTGGTGGTCCTCTTGGTGGTGGTGGTGGTGGTGCAGATGCTCCAGCTGCTGCTGCTACTGTAGCCATTTTAAAGTACAAAATGATTCTCTTTGTTGTTGTCCTCAGTCAAAGGACAAAGTCAGAATAAGGAAAAAAGGTGGAGTCTTTCATCATTTGGAAAACAGAACTGTTCTTGACCAATGAAAAGTGTTATTTTCAAGTCACATGATCCGGGCTTTCATCATTTGGAAACCAAAACTGATCTGCACCAATGAAAAGTGTTATTTTTCGATCACATGACCCGACGCGCTTACGCTACGCGCCCGGGGCGCGCCCGTAGTCGCGCTCCGGGGCGCGCCCGGGGGTGCATAGCGTAAGCTCATCAGGACGTTGCGCGATCGTATGCGCTCGCTTGCTTCCGGGTGCGCTTACGCAGTGAGTCATATGACGCATCACGCGATTACGCGAAACATCACGATGTTGTTTTCGTTCGTGAGAGTAGCGGTAACGGGACGCTCCCCGGTACGCGCCCCGGGGCACGCCGTAACATTGCGCTTACCCGTGCGTTCACCGGTACACGGGCCGGGAGTGCCCCAGGGCAAAAAAACCCCCCAAAAAACCATAATTATACAATATAAAATTCGTTATAATTTTTTTTACTTTTTATACCTATAGAGATTTGCTATTAAAAAACCATTGAAATTCACTGAAAAAAACATAGGTTTCACACCAGTTATAGTTAGGAATTAGCATTTAAAAAACCTATTAAATTCACTGAAAAAACCATAGGTTTCACACCAGTTATAGTTAGCTGGAAATTTTACTCTCATAAAACCATTGAAATTCCCACGTTATAGTTAGTTGGACTCACTATAACTTGCGCGCCTGCAATGCACTGCTGATGACATCACATATTACATCACTCATAACATGGTCAGTGACATCACTCATGACATCACTGATTACACCATCCTTGTGACAGAGTGACAGACATCCTTTCACTGTAATGTAACCCTTGAAGCACATATTCAATAATAGAAACTAAAATTTTCAAAAAAATGGAGATACCCATACCAGTAACAACAACCAATTCAATAATTCCACCATCTATATACGCATTCACTTATTCACCAACAGTTCTATATAGTCACTCATACATATACTCACTCATCATATGTAGTGATACACCTACACATCCTGATACACACCGACAGTCATCTAAAAGATACTCTGACACATACTCACACATGCAAATAAACTATTGAACATCCATTTATTTGCATATACAGCTATACACACACTACCACTTTACTTCTAAGGAAACTTACACGTACTTACTCTCTCAAACAATCACTTATAGACGCACATACTAATTTAAACAGGAACTCTTAAAATCCCTCACTCTCACATATACTCACTTATATACATCAATATTCACATATACTAGATTAAAACATATAAAGTTACTGATAAAGACACTAGTGAGATAGTCATTCACTCACTAACACACACATATACACACTCATCCACCCATACAGTCCTGCACATATGCTGTCTTCAAAACACATACAAAGAGAGAGTCAGTCATTCATGCATCTATGTGCTAAGTAATACCCCCACCAAACCATACAAACACTCATAATGATACTAAGAAAAACATCTAATAACCCATATACATACACATGTACCTACTCACCAACCCATGCAGCCACTTATACAGAAAGTGAAACAATAATACATATATTTAAATATTTAAACATTACTCACTAATATTTATTTTTCAGAAAGACACACATTCACTGGATGGTGTCATCAGTGATGTCATGAGTGATGTCACTGACCATGTCATGAGTGATGTAATATGTGATGTCATCAGCAGTGCATTGCAGGCGCGCAAGTTATAGTGAGTCCAACTAACTATAACGTGGGAATTTCAATGGTTTTATGCGAGTAAAATTTCCACTATAACTGGTGTGAAACCTATGGTTTTTTCAGTGAATTAAATAGTTTTTTTAAATGCTAATTCCTAACTATAACTGGTGTGAAACCTATGTTTTTTTCAGTGAATATATATATATATATATATATATATATATATATGTATATATATATATATATATATATATATATATATATATTCACTGCAAAAACATAGGTTTCAGGGGCGTTATAGTTATTGGGACATTTCACTCGTACAAAACCATAGAAATTTCCCCGTTATAGTTAGTTCAGCTAACTATAACTCGCAAGCTTGCACGCTCGCAATGCACTAATGATGACGTCACATATTAAATCACTCATGACATGGTCAGTGACATCACTCATGACATCACTGATGACATCTCAAATGACATCACTGATGACATCACTGATGACATCAACCAGTGAATGTGTGTTTTTCAGAAAATTAATTATGTTTTATATATGTATATCTCAAGGTCTATGGAAGAATAAATGGGTATATAATAAGCCTGGGCGTAGTTCGCGAAGTATCGCTACGTGTAGCTGCGCGAAGCTACGCGAACTGCACTTTGCGAACTGGGTAGTGCGCTGTTCGCGATGATTGCACAGTGCCGGATGCTTGTCCGTACTGTAAAATCATTGAAAGCGGTATCTTGCACAGTGCGAGCTGTCTTTTACTGCTGCTTGAGTAGATTTTTACTCGAGCGGCAGGTTTCTCAACGCGGACTGGTAGTTTCTCATTGCGAGCGGTCGCAAGCATATGCGACCACTCGCAATGAGAAACCGGACATCCCCGCGTTAAGAATCTCGCCAGGAGATTTATTTTCCACGCTCGCGATCGGCAACTTGATGTTGCTGACCTCGAACGAGGAAAAAGTCTCGCCGGGATGTCAGTTTGCTTGCTCGCGGTCACCAACTTGATGTTGAGGACTGCGCACAATCAAAAAATGACTGCTGCAGTATGCTACGCTAAGCGTTTTTGCACTGTGCTATGTGCAATTCACGTAGTGCGAAGTAGCGCAAACTACGTGAGAATAGCTTGGTACTTTGCCCAGGGTTAGTATATAAGTGTCTAAATGGATGATTTGTTTTTTGTAAAATTTATTGTATGACTGATTAAGTGTATCTTAGAGAATACATGGGTTAGTGAGTAATATTTAAATATGTAAATATCTGTATCAGTCTCTCACTTTGTGTATAAGTGGCTGCATGGGTTGGTGAGTAGCTCCATGAGCATCTATATAGGTTATTAGTTGTTTTTTGAGTATCAGTATGAGTGTCTGTATGGTTCGGTGGGGGGTATTACTTAGTGCTTAGATGCATGAATGAGTGGCTCACTGTTTGTATGTGTTGAAGAAAGAATGTGTACAGGACTGTATGGGTGGATGAGTGTATGTATGGGGTGCTACTAAGTGAATGACTGTCTCAATAGTGTATTTATGAGTAACTACATATGTTTTAAACTAGTGTATGTGAGTATTGGTGTATATAAGTGAGGATATGTGAGAGTGAGAGATTGGAAGAGTTACTGTATAAATAAGTATGTGTTTCTATAAGTGATTGTTAAAGAGAGTAAGTATGTGTAGGTTTCTGTAGAAGTAAGTGTGGTGGTGTGTGTATAACTTTATATGCAAGTAAATGGATGTTTGCATGTGTGACTATGTGTGTGAGTAACTATGGATGAGTGGCGGTGTGTAACAGGATGTATAGGTGTATGAGTACATATGATGAGTGAGTACATGTATGAGTGACTGTATTGGGCTGTTGGTGAATAAGTGAATGTGTGTGTAGATCTTGGAAATTTCTGAATAGGTGTGTTTTAACTGGGATTGGTATGTCCATTGTTTTGAAAATGTTAGTTTCTATTTTTGAGTGTGTGTGTCAAAGGTTATATTAGGGTGAGAGGAGGTTTGCCACTCTATCACAAGGATGATGTCATCAGGGATGTCATTTGATATGTTATCAGTGATGTCATGAGTGATGTCACTGACCATGTCATGAGTGATGTAATATGTGACGTAATCAGCAGTGCATTGCGGGCAAGTTATAGTTAGCTGAACTATAACAGGGGAATTTCTATGGTTTTGTACGAGTGAAATATCCAACTAACTATAACGCCTCTGAATCCTATGGTTTATTCAGCGAATTTCTAAGGTGTTTTAAATGCTAATTTATAACTATAACGTGCCTGAAACCTATGGTTTTTTTCAGTGAATTTCAAAGGTTTTTTAAATGCTAATTTTGAACTATAACATGCCTGAAACCTATTATTTTTTTAAGTGAATTTCTAAGATTTTTTAAATGTTAGTTTCTAACTATGGCTACAGAGGTAGGACATGTGAAGAAAGAAGAAAAATCGCACAGAAAGAAGCAAAGGAAATGTAGAAAGAAAAAACACAAGTCCTCAAAGACGAAAAAAAGTGCAGGAAAAAGCAAGACGTGCAGAAAGAACAAACAGAGGAGCAGAAAGAGGCCTTGTTGCAAAATCATACTGTGCCCTCAACTTTTTCAGATGGGAACTGGTGGTAACTGACTCTGACTAACCAAGCCTAGAGCCAGTGCTATGGTTAAAGACACTTAGAATGCAGTGAAAACACCTACATACACTAGGGCACACTATGCGTTGGGGTACCCCTGTGATTAGCATGACCTCCTCTGTAAGGTCCTAGTACATAATAGTGCAGGGGAATTAAAACTACCTCTAAGTCAGAGGTGCAGAAATGCCCGCCCCCTCCCTTCACCACTGTGCAAACACATGTTTTAAGTTAGGGGATGAAGTCTCCTTGAATCCTGAGAGTCCCTGGGGTCCAACTCTCCCACTAAGTACCTCCAGTAAGCGCCACAGAGCTGCATTGCAGAGAGGTGTAAAAAGGGACGTGGCCTCGGCCACCTTTCTGCAACGCAGGCCTCTGGTGCTTTTTGGAGGTACCTGATGGGCTAGTTGGCACCCAGGGACCCTCAGGGTTGAAGGGGAATTTATTCCCCAACATAAAAAGTGCCACAGGGCGTCTTTGCACACATGTCACCTCAGGCCCCACCCCCTTCCTTTACCACTGTGCAAACGCACCCATGGCGTATTTTAAGTTGGGGGATTAAGTCCCCTTCAATCCTGAGGGTCCCTGGGGTCCAACTAGCCCACAAGGTACCTCCAGTGGGGCCACAGAGCTGCATTGCAGAGAGGTGTAAAAGGGGCATGGCCTGGACCACCTCTCTGCAACGCAGGCCTCTGGCACTTTTTAGAGCTACCTGATGGGCTAGTTGACCCCCAGGGGTCCTCAGGATTGAAGGGGAAATAATACACCATCTTAAAATGCGCCACAGGGAGTGTTTGCACACATGTCACCTTAGGCCCCGCCCCCTCCCTTTACCACTGTGCAAACACACCCCGTGGCGTGTTTTAAGTTGGGGGATTAAGTCCCCTTGAATCCTGAGGGTCCCTGGGGTCCAAGTAGCCCACCAGGTACCTCCAGTAAACGCCTCAGAGCTGCATTGCAGAGAGGTGTAAAAAGGGGCGTGGCCTTTGAACACCTCTCTTCAACGCAGCTCCCTGGTGCATACCTGGGGTACCTGGTGGGCTAGTTGGCCCCCAGGGACCCCCCTTATTCAAGGGGAATTACTTCCCCATCTTACAACGCGCCAGGGGGCATGTTTGCAGAGTGCTGCTGGGTGGGGGGGTCCTCCAGCACGATCCGGAGATTTTGTAAATTATCTTTTTTAAGGGGAGACTGTGTGGCCCCCCTTCCTTTTACTTTTTTTGGGCCCTGGGGACCCCATCTCCTAGGGCCTGCCCCCATTTAAAAAAAAAACAATATATATTAACAAGAAGGGCGCTGGGTGGGCCCCCTCCTGTGGCCAATTCCGGGCCCCGGGGACCCCATCCCCCGGGGCATGGCCAAATAGTTTTTTTTATTATCATGGAAGGGGGCTGCGTGGCTCCCCTCCCTGGCCAATTCTGGCCCCGGGGACCCCATCCCCGGGGCCTGGCCACCTCGTTGGTGACAGTGGGGGGGGGCCCAATTCCCCCACGGTCCCTGCCAGCTCCCTGCATCCTGCGGGAGTAGGCATTGCTTTTCCACATGGGGAGCTGCTGACATGCAGCTCCCAGTGTGGAAAAGGATTCTGGTTTGGATTTTGGAAGAGAGAGCAGGTTTCCTGCTCCCTCTTTCAAAACCCAAACCAAGTTTGCTATGACAGGGCGGGAGCAGCATGGCTCCCGCCATGCCATAGCAAACTGCAGTGTCCCGGGGGTGGGCACCCCGGGACACTGCAGGAGACAACCCTGGGGGTGGCGGTCCCCAGGGCCATCACTGGCTCCAGGAGGGGGGCCGCGCGGCCGCCCCTCCCATTACATGCAGAGCCCCGGGGAGGTGGTGGTCCCCGGGGGTTGGCTACAGACCCCCAAATTAGCATATCAGTGCCCCGGGGAGGTGGCAGTCCCGGGGCGTGTGGGGGGGCTTGAGCCCCCCCACACAGGTCATAGATGACTTCCTTATCCTAAGGCTCTAGAGATGGACAGCTACCTGGCCGAATTGTATAAAATTGAGAAAAAGGAACCAAATCTCCTCACAATGTCAAAGGTTTAACACAATTTAAAACAATTCATCTCCTCCATGTCAGGAAGAATAGTAGGCATCCTTAAAGATTCCCATAATTGGGAACGTTATAGGCCTACGCCCCTACTGAGCTCAGACCTTAACATACTGGGAAAAGTACTGGTCAATAGAAAATTGGTTCTCCTCACCTTAATACACACTGACCGGGTCAAGGTTGTATGACACCACTCCTCTGTCGCTCAGAACTTTAGCTCATACTCCATGGTAATTACGCACAACAGAAAAATAGTGACCGGGTTGAACAGGGATACCAATATCAGATATTATAGTGTATGGGCATAGGTTAAGGCTTTGACTCCAAAATCTGATGGCTTTACAGGAAACTTACAGCAGTGGTAGCCTGTAATGGTTACACCTCACACACACTTTAACATCAGCAGAGGAACAAGACCACGACAGCCCTACCAGGGCGTCATCAGTTTAAATAGAACCATCTACTCTCTGATATAGGGATTCTGGTAAATGCCAGTTTAAAGAAAGTTGTAGAGGATAATTTAAACTCATTGCTACAAAAGCTACACTGTGACATGTCCAGATGTTCAACCTTGAATCTAGCATTTTGGGGTAAGTCGCAAAGCATTAGAATGAATGTTGCATCCAGGGTGAATTACATTTTTGCTCTATTTTCTCTTACAATACCTAAAACACTGATACTAGAACTAACAAGCATGATAAAGCTACTCAAGTGGTGAGGAGCCCTGATTGAAAATGGACAAATTGTATACCAATACAAAGAGTGGAGGGCTGAGATGATCAAATTTAGAATTGTACTGGATATCTTTCCAGTTAGCCCCACTGTGTTATTTCATCAATGATACCCTTGAAAGGCCAAGATCAGTATATTTTGAGAACAAAATCATGGATCACCTAGTGAGCATCAGCATGCTATACTCCAGAGACAAAAATTATATCATTCAATCCCACTCAGTCCTACAGGCCAAATACTTGGCTTGGCGGAAGGCACGCCACCTTCTTCGAATTCACCATGCGCTATGTAGTAAAAATGGGGCATGGACTACCCAGAACTAAAAATGGGGCATGGACTACCCACTAACACACAACCTCCCCTGTGTAGGATACACCGCAGGACAATACCTGGGAACAACATTGGGGCATGGACTACCCACAAGCACACAACCTCCCCTGTGTAGGGTACTCTGCAGGACAATTCCTGGGAACCAAAATGGGGCATGGACTACCCTCATTCACCACTACCACAGAAAACTAATAGAAATGGGCATTGACTACCCATACACACACACAACCTCCCCTATGTAGGGTACACTGCAGGGAACGAACCCTGAGAACATGAATGGGGCATTGACTACCCACAAACACTACAACGACACTAAACAAGAGTACTAAATAAAATACGTTACTCTCCCTTGGAACCCAAAACTGTAACATCACCAATGCAGGGTACACCATAAGATTCGATATCACACTATGTAACAAAAATTAACATAGACTACCCACTTTAACAATCTGCCAATGGTAGTGTAACTAAAACAAGAGACTGTGCCTAAAATGCGCCCACCCACAACATGCACTGAGAAGCTAAGCATTTCGAAGAATAAATAAAAAACCAAAAGACTTTAGCTCCGCTGAGCGGCTTCTCACCCGGGTTTTCCCCGTAGTCACCACCGAGCTCCCTGTAGAGACTGCTGAATTTCGACATAAATATGTCATCCAGTTTATGAGGCAAAATCCTCTCAGTCTGTTGCTCCACACTTTCATCAAATAAACGTTGTTGGTATGTATCCACAAATAAACGTTGTTGGTACGCATCCTTAGGAAATTAAGATGATCTCCAAATATACACAGGTGTGTATATCACCGAAGAAAAATTAAACGCGCCGACTTTCAGGCGTAGACTACAAATGCGCAGAGTCAAAATGAACGAGTGAAAGTTGTTGTTATGGCAGCATAAACAAACTCAAAATGGCCGCTACGTCATGCGTAACGACGTGAGTCAAAAGCAAAGCGACGTCATAGGAGGTGCAAAAGAAGATTTCCAGGAACTACACAAGACAGACGTCACTTGAAAGACGCTGCATGAGCAGAGGTTCGTTGACTCCCTAGGACGCTCTATGCACGTCATCAATTGAACGGAGGCAGGGAAACTGTGAAGATCGCTGCTGGCCAACCGTCACTAACACACACGACGGTGAGTTAACTAACTTGTCAATGAACAGCAATGCTTCAATTCGCCAGGAAACACGGAGAACAAACACGCAGGCACAGTTACTATCCTACCTGACGTGCAAAGTCACAAACTCGTGCACATGCGACACCTCTCAGGAAACAATGAGTTTTGATTCGAGGTGCAGGGCAATGTGTAAAATTGGCTGAAGTAAACACAGAGCAGATGCCTTCCCCCAAGGTGCAGGGACAGATTAGATATTCCAGATAGAATTTCTTTGAGCTTTTCGATTGTTTCCTCACGCAGGCATATAGGAGACTGCTGCAGGATATCGATATAGGATCCAGAAACAATAGTAGTCCACTGAAAAAGTAGATAAGACCTTCTGTTACACCACGACGCTTCCTAATAGAATGAAGGCCAGATGAAATAAAACAATCACCACACCATAGGCCTTAGAGAAAAGCGTAGCTGTACACTTATCTAGACAGCAAGAAGGTGACAGGCGGCTCATGGATAACAAACGCCCAGGTGCAGGCTGTCCAAGATGAAACAGGACACTGGTGGGGTCAGCTGGGCATCACTTTTAAGCTTATGTAAATTGTCTTAAGTCCTTTTCCTTGTAGTAGTTTCCTCAATTCACACGTAGGTTCATCCTCTTCAAAACGTCGCCAAATTATAGTAAAGGAAGATGCAGAGTCCACTGTAGATGTAAGTTCCTTTATTGTAAGTTCCTTCTAAGATATGAGATACAGAAGTAAGACCCCACCAGGGGCTAGTTGTCTAGAGCTCAGCCTGAGTTAACCAACTGCCACAGTCAAGTAGCGAGAGACACTGTGAGCTAGTGGGACACCCAGGCATTCTATGATGTCACAGATGACATAGTACAGTCTATCTAGTGAAGAACATTAGAGAGGACATTTACTACACGCTACATGTAGGAGTCCCCCTTCAGAGCAATATTAAAAACCAGATAGGAAGTTGCAGACCTCTTGGGCTACATTCAAAGACAAGGGCATACACACATTAGTGTTATTACCTGCTGATTGATGGATCACTGATGACATTTGTTGAGGTCTAGATCACTTTTATTCTTGACAGGAACTATTCTTGGAAGTACTGGCAATTGACACATTGCTTCCCAACTGTCCTTTCCCCTGACCTGTGGTACTCCAGAAATCCTTAATAATACATTACTTTAAAATGTGGGGCACCTTTAAAGGCGTGATCTCCGGACTGTCTAACACCCTCATAGATAATGCCTACATACAGCTAGCCTTAAAAATTGGTGAGCGGACTAGCTGCAAATGGTGACTCAGACGACAACTGGTCTGAGCTCTTCCTAAATCATGTTAAACAGTTACAGGAAGCCAGGCTGAAGCTAGGGTATTGTAAACATATATCTAGATCGTAGAGTCTCTCTACTAGCTGGCAATGGTCAGGATTGCACCTTCTTTGCTGTGTTGGAGGTTCGAACAACCAGATATAGTCCATATAGTCTGGGAATACCCAAGATTAATGCCCTATTGGAAGACATATCAAGGGTACTGAAAAATACACCCAGGGCCACCAGGGGTTTGGTTGGATCATACATTCTCTTAGATGACCTGATTCCATATAAGGAAATTACCCCACATATGTCTCGATACTTCAGCACAGCCTCAGCAGTAGCCATAATGGGGATTTTTCAATATGAGAAAAAGGACTCAAATGCCAATGGTTGAAGGTTGATTAAGGGAAATGAAGCAGGTGGCCTCGTATATACAGTTAATATATAAACTGAGGGACAGTCTGGGCACTTTCTAAAAAATATGGGAGAGGTTCCTCTGGAGATGATAGATTTATTAGAGATTACAAATTGAACAGAAGTTTAAAGTACACAGATAAGATCTGGAATAAATACACCAGGACATGAACTCATCCTTCAGGTTGGGAACATTAAAGTCATATGGCTTCCTGATATAGAAGTTGGAATAGCAAGTTAATGTCTCTAACATAAAGTCAGAGTATTGAAGGATAATGTTTGTCAACCATATTTGTAAATTACAGTTGGGATCTTTTTTCGGGGCAGGGAGGGAGGCTATGGGGTGTGGAGGATTCATTGTATGTTGTTCTATTGTCCAGCAGCTATACCTGCAACAGAGATTTGTTTAATGGCAATCTGTTATTAATAATTGAATATCTGTAATGCAAACCCTATAAAAAAGTTGGTATCCTACAAAAAAAAGGAAAGTGGAGTGGGAATATTGAAATATTTTTTTTAATTGTTGTACTTTACCCTGTATGCATTAGGTTGGAGTGGCAATAGTAATATTTTACCTCTCAAAGTCCAATGCTGTTCCCAAAGTCCCTTGGTATATAACCCTCAAGGCCCAGCACTTTATCCAATGTGGTGCACATTAGAGTGCGAATAATACATTTATACCTCTCAAAGTCCATGAATGTGCTCAATTTGTCTTAAAGTGCAATGGTAATAGTAAATCTGTACCCCCAAAAGTCAACCACTTTACCCAGTTTGACAAAGGGCCTTATTACGAGTCCGACCGCTGTATTATGAGATGGGAGTATTGCCTTTGAAAAGACTTTTTCTGAACCGCCGACCCTGCCAGCACACCGCTGACTGCCAGGGTCACGATCGGGGAAAAGCAGCTGCCATAGGGAGGTACAGAGGAGCTACACCGCCGTCTGTATTACGAGTGGGCTTTCTGACAAGCTGACTGTGGCGATGGGACTGCCTACTTCAATTCGGCAGAAACGAAGGATTTGGGGTGCTTACTCACCCCTTTCCTGTTCTTTCCATCAGCATTCAATGTGGATCCTTTCTTCAGGTCCCCCCCTTCACAGCAGCATCGTCACCCTGAGGAGTACAACCCTGTCTGCGACGATACACAGGTAAGTCCTTTTTGTACGATATACCCATTACTAGGACTGGCTACATATGGGTAAGACACGGGCAATGGGTAGATGGTATTTTTCCACATGTATCATGCTTAGTGTGCTTTCAACACATATGCAGTCGAAATACTTACACATGCATTGATACTTTTGAAAAAGTACTCACTACCGCCGCAAGACCTCCTCAGCCACACTCATAATAAGGCCCTTAGATCAGAATAGTACATGTGTACTCCTTAGAGTCCAATCATTTTTTCCTAATCTGTGTTAGATTGCCGTGGGAATAATTAGTACCCCTCAAAGTGAAACGCTTTCCCTATTGTGGTTTACATTGGGGTGAAAATGATGCATTATGGTTACCTGATAGAGCAATATTTTGTAGATTGTCTATATAATTGTTGTTGGGGTTATACATAGTGTTAATGTTTTTTATACTTTGTAGTATATTTAACTACATTGTATTTCTACTCTACTTATGTTTAATTTTCAACACATTTGGATATCTATTAACATTTGAAAAGAGATATGTACTCATCACAGTGGTATGTCAGTTTTATTTTCAAACCGTAGTAACATCTAGATTGAATTATGCTTATAGACTTTACTTGGGCCTTCCGGCCTACCTGTTTCACCTGCTTCCGATTTTTCAGAACACAGCAGCAAGACTGATTCTGAGAGTATACTTTCGACAATCTTTCACTCCTCACCTGAAATGCTTGCACTGGTTTCCAGTTATTAAACATATTCAATTTAAAGCCGTAAATTTTGACTATAGAGCCTTCTTCCAGAAAGGTCCTTTCTACATAAGGACACGACATAACCCATACTATCAATCTAGATCCCTCATATCTAACAATCTCAGGGGGATATTCACAAGGACTTATCTCCGATCTATCCCCACATTAAGGCATCAAAAGTGGAGATCGATAAAACACCCCATTCACAACCTGGTGCACATTGCAGACATCGCCATTATTCCCGCGATAAGTGCCCCAATATGTATCCCCATGGTGGACACCAACAACTAACTCTAAGGAGATGCAGATTAGGCGTCCCCATTATTCTACAAACTTGAGGAGCGGATGTACACTTTGGGAAGCATAAGTGACATGCTACAGTGGTTCAGAACACGAGCTGAAATCCAGCAATGTCCCTTTCGTTAAAAATAGATGAACACATGTGACGATACCCCTGACGAAGGGTTCACCCTGAAATGCATTAGGTTTTTAAATAAAAATTGTGACATGTGGAAACACTTAATTCTCCTGTGTTTTATGAACATTCACCAACAACCGAAGGAATGAGTAAAATGGATTGATAAAATGAAAAAGAAAAAGGAGTTAAAATAAGAAGTTAAAAGTGGTTTAAAGCAAATGGTTTATAGTTGAATTGATTGATAGGATTCATTCATATCGGACGGCTGTGCAGCTTGATCAGGATCAGAAGTAGTCCTGACGTGTGTTTTTTTCTAAATTGCAAGCGCAATTGGGCGGAACGCCGAGAGAGGTTTGAAACAGTTGATGAAAGTAAATGGTATAAAAAGATCGAAAAGACTGGTGTGCATTGCGCCACTCCTAATGTATAGCAAATTGCAGACATCGCCAGTATTCCCTCGATAACTGCCCCAAAATGTATCTCCACGGTGGACCCCACCAACTAACTCTAATGAGATGCAGAGTAGGCATTCCCGTGCAAAAACACACAAAAAAAATGACACCACTTTCACAACGAACGGCCAAATGTGGGAAGCGCAACAAAAACAGGCGATAAGCCGCGACAGCACCAGGGATTTAACACCTGCCTTTTGCTGGTGCTAATCAGGACGACTACCCACAGCATGAAAGGGAGCCAAGCGAAGAACCACACCTGAAGACTCACAGATGCCATGGAGAAAATGAACATGCAGCACCGATACCCATGAGGGCCACAACATCCCCCACCACCAGGCCCCCGGTCCCGCCACCATGGCATGGTACACATCATGCGGGCCCGTCCGCGGCCCAGCATGTCCCACACATGACTCTGAGTCCTGACTCATCAATGGCGGAGACCACATCAGTGCACACGTCATCAACGGAGACTGCACACCCGCTCAGCTATTTCGGGGCCACTAACCCTGTGCAATGCCAGTCAGCACCACATGGTGATAGGCCCGTAAAGGACGCAAGGCCTCGGGTGCCACTTATCCTGTGCAACGCCAGTCAGCGCCACATGGTGGTAGGCTTGTGATGGCCGCAAAGCCTTGGGTGCCACTAACCCTGTGCAACGCCAGTCAGAGTCACGTAATGGTAGGCCTGTGACAGCCACAAGGACTTGGGTGCCACTGACCCTGTGCACAACAACTCATGGGGCCTTTATGTTCGAGAACTGTGGAGCGTCCGTCATCCAGTCACCAGCGGCAGAAGGAACTCTTATATTTCATCCCCTTATATTTGTGAAGTCACATGGCCTGTGACACCTGTGCTGGATGGGTGTGGTGTGTGTGCAAGCCTGAGCTCAGGGAGTGGCCGTGACATGCTGACAACTAGACCAGTAACCTGCACACCACCAGTGAGTACACCTGCGACAGGTAGCTATGTGGGCCCCCCTCGGAGCGTAAGCGGAGTGGTATGGCCTGGCCTACGCGGGACCAGCACAGGGCTTGCAAAAATGACTCAGGGGCTCTGGGCGTGGTTCAGTCCATGTCTGGACCAGGAAGTGAATAATGCTTGTGTCCCTGTTGTAGTGTCCACGGCAACCGGAACACAATAGGCAATGTAGCACACTGTGACTAGCATTCCACTAGATGAGCATCATTGACGTAAGGGAAATCACTGTCCCTACATTCATCCACACATTCATACATGAATGATTAAGGAAATGACACAGCAGTGTATTACTGGATGTTTATTGCACATCCAGTGGAGTCTTACAGCTGGAGCGGTACAGGGCCATGCCAAGCACACTACACAATATGGGCCCTTGGAGGGCCAGTCAGAGTCCATCCGGGGATGACAAGTACTGCAGAAGAGAAAGGGTACAGTCCGCAGTCTGGTCACTGTGTCATTGGTCATCAAACAGGATATGGCAGTCCATGTCACGGTCCAAGGTGAGTGCAGCGGAGTGTATCGGGGGTCAGTGGAAGGTCATGGGGCCATGTGTGGCACCAAGCAGAAACAGGCCAGGTGAACACAATCCCATCCACGTCCTTGTCATCGGATGTGTGCTCTGCCCCACCTGTGGGTGTTGCAGTACCAGCTGCGGCACTGTGTGCCACTGACACATCAGGGGCCAGAGGAGGATTGTCGGCCGCACTGTGTGAAAGTGACACATCAAGTGCCGGATTAGATATACCTGCCGCACTGTGAGGCATTGACACACCAGGGAGTGGAGATGTGGACGATGTGGGGGCAGCAGCATTCATCAGCGCCACGCCTTGTGGCAGCAATGCCATGATGAGGATCTGCAGGGCATGGTAGATCCCAGCTACATTTCGCTGATGTGCAGTGGAGGCTGCCTTCCTTTCCGCCTCCATCCGCACCATGTCCTCCATGATCCTCTGAATGTGTGCCAGCTCACGGCTTTAAATCATTGGAGCCAGTCTGAGCAGACAGGTGTTCTTCTCTCCGCGTCATGATTCCAGCGATGTCAGTTAGTCAGGGCTAGTTGGAGACCATGGAGCTCGTCGTGGATGTCCGTTAGGAACTGGAGTTGGTCCCTGATGGGACCTAGAAACCCATGAATGGATGGCGTCCAGTTTTGGTAGCCATGAGGCCAAACCCCACCCGCACCTGCTCAGCGTCTCCCTCTGGCCCTCCAGCACAGGGTGTTAGAAGGCCATGGTTTGTTCCTGGGGGTCTTGGGAGACTGCTGGGGCTGTGGGTGCCTCCTGCTGGGTGGTTTAGGTAGTGGGTGGGGTCTCCTCGATGCAGCTGGGCTGCCCTGATCCTGGAGTTGAATTGCGGATGATGTCGATGATGTGTTGGAGGGCTTGGGTGTCGATGCTGGGAGTGTCCTCCTCATCATCAGTGAGTGGCTGGGACTGCTGTTCAGATGGTGTATTACAGTGTGTCCACATGTATGTAGCCACATGATACATGTTGACATTCAGACAGTATGGCATCGTATATTGTGGGTGTGCACTGTGCTCTGCTTGATTGTGCATGTGTGCCATTGTGGCCATCTCCACCTGTCCCCCCAGTATCTGGTGGTCACTAACCCTGTTGCGAATGTGTTGTGTCCTGTCGAGCAGTGTCCATTCCTCGACTCCGGCCATAGTCCCCACACTGATGACTGCCAACACCAGCTCTTCCATGCCATCCAGCACGAGCTGTGGCGCTGGGCTCCCACCTCCAGTCTGCATTGCTGCCTTCAGGTTGGCTGTGAGTTTCTCCTTGGTCTTGCGCTTGATGTCAATCTGTAGTGTAGTTCCTATATTCCCAATAGGCTCTGCGCATTGGAATAATATAATTAGCAGTGTAGACGTAGGACTGAGGTCATCTAGATCTCTACTGACTATATTAGACTTAATTAGTTTTGCCAGCTAGCTCGGAGGTCACTAGAAACTTTCTCGAATGTTCAGGAAAGAGTTAACTCTCCTGATTTAGACAAGAAGGGATTAGTTTCTGACAACCGCATAAAACATGACAACTTTGCTCCCTCAGAATAAAGAGTGTATATCTAGAGTCGTGTGAAAACAATAGACGGTTATTTCACTCAGTCAATCGTGCATACTTAGTTTCACCAGAGTGCAGAGAAATAGAGAGACGGGCGTTTTCAATAAAAGTTGTTATTTATTGAGCAGTCTTCTTTCTCATGCAAGAGAAATGAGTTGCCACAATTGCAAAACTTATCATAAAGTAAAGTGCGTACAGTAAAAGGGGTATTATGAAATAATACTGTAAAAGCATTGACGTACTCAACTGGTGCTCCTAAGATACGCCTACCCCGGTGTACCTGACCTAAGCCTAATACGTGGGAAGGAGTAAGTAAGTTGCAGTTTAAGTTAAGTTGGTTTTTGCCAAGAATCTGAATCAAGAATTCTCTTAAGGTTTTAGTCAACTCCGTACCTTGGTAATAGAATGTAGGAGGTCTTGTATCTCTCTCTCAGGACTCGATCTCCCAGCAACCCGCAAGGGTGACTGGAAACATCGGAGCTGGAATTTTCTCGCCTGGAGAAAAAGACAGCGTCTCTCTCAGTGCGTGAAAAGGGAGGGGCGGCTTCCTTCGGCTATCGCATCAGCTGGGCTTCGGGTAAGTAGATAGCCGCTCTGCTCCAAACCACTGTGTGTTTGCTTAAGGCAACGTTGGTATATTTATACCTGGAAGTTGCCGGGTTTGACGTAAGGTGGACATAAGATGTCACTAAGAACTAACAGTTCTTTCTGGACTCCAGGAGTTCTTGTACAAATCAAAACAAAAGCAGGGGGATTTCCCGGGCTGCTGGAGGCTTGGCTTGTTTAAAGAACGCGTTGTACTTTCTAGGAGTCTATGTGAGTAGCCTTGCCGTATTTGGACCGCATGGGCTATTACCAAATATGGATATGATTCTTATGCCTGTATAAGGATATTATTTGTTATAACCATATAAGGGCAAAAATCGGGAATATCGAATTAGGGTCCTAGATAGAATCACAACACCCACTCCACGCATTAATGTCCATCATTACTAAATACTAAGCAATATTAAACATATAACGATGCATGTGTGTTTTCCAACCCACCCCAAAATACATAATTCGCATTTGAAATGGTATATGGTAAATACACGAAAAATGAGTATTGGTACTGTACGTTTTTCAAGGAGTGGTATCAGTCAGTTAAATGCATATATATATCAGCTGAATGAATTGCAAAAATTACACATGAAATGGCTCTGTATACAGAAAAGAAGGTCGAGACCATTTCATCACATATTTATTCAATACTGTACATGTGCTAGAGGCTGAGGTAAAATATTGTCTCTAGTTATCCTAAAAATAGAAGCTCCTTTCTTTAAGAATAGTTCTACTTTAAGCAGAGTACCATGTGCCAGAAAAAATGTAAATATTTTGGAAATGGAAAAAATAATTTCGCTTTCAGGGGAAAAAATAGTTCCAAATGTTTTCAGTAGTTTTGTTTATCAAAAACTGAAGGCCGAATTCAGAGTTCAGGGAACTCTGTGTGCTCGTTGTTTTAAAAGTTATTCTCGTTGACTGGAGAGAACATTATATCAGACAGTCTTGCGAAAAATTGGTCTACAACATCAGGTGAAAGTTCGACCAAGTTCGAAAATGCTGAAACAGTGCATATGTGAGAGTGATTGCTATCATCGATGTTTGGATCAGCAATGCTCACAGAAGGTTGTACCTGTTTGGTGCTGCTTTCCTCTCATAGTTCACCGCCACCTACTCTCAGTGGTGAAGTCTCAACGAATGCCGTCATCAGAATAGGTAGCTGCTGGGGACAACACGTTGCATGAGTCATTACCGGACCTAGCAAAGTATCGATATCCATTGGTACTGCTGATGGTAGTGTAAGACAGACGTCCAACACGCATTCTTCTCCGCATAGCAGACATTAAAGCACAGGTAAGATGCAAACTTGCCAGATTGGTCTGAATGAAAGAAACCAGGTTGCACTCAGATCTCTTTCCCGGGCTAATCCGAGGACTTTAGTGATTTGGTCTCGGTAGCGTATAGCTAGGATCCTCTCTTCCATTGTAGCTGGAGTTTTGTCTGTGGCTTGGCTTGCCATATCGGAGCAGAAGGATCAAAAATAAAATTCCTGCTACGAGTCCCAAAAGAAGAGGCAGGCCGCCGAAAAAGGAATGAACAAAATTTGGGAAAATGCCCAGAACTGTTTCAAAGGGTGCTAACAGTCCCGAAAAAATTGTCTTAAATACATGTGCGATGCCACTGGTATCAGACATGTTTAATAATTGCCCTAACATTTCTACGAAATGCACGGGGCAATTTGTTGATAATAGGGAATGTATCTCTGCCGCTGTCCTTGCAACTTGCAGATCATACGTCTCTTTGGACGAGTTTAAAGGCACAGTTGTCTGTAAAAGAATTGACTTCACTCTGCTTAAAGTATCAATTCATAGAAGGCCATATTGCCGCCTCCATGTATGGATTGCTGTTTGGATACGATACTTGCATACAGCAAGTGACCATGGAAGTAACGCTCACGAGATAGGCCTTTCCTGGCACCATGCCACAACAGCTGTGGTCACTTAATAGAACGTAGCTGCCGTTGGAAAGCTGTCTAAAGAATGGCTCTATCTGTGTTGCAGGAGTGCCATGCAGGTGACATGAAAGGTTATTTGAAGACCCTTCGCAGGCTCCATGCAAGTTAATACCATGACACAGAAGTGTACCGCTTAGTGATTTTTTACAATTGTTACCACTAAGGAATTCCTCCTTTTTTCCTTCACTATAACATTTGTGTGTATAAGGTAAGCTCCATGTTGACTTGATGTATCCTTTACCCAGCCTTTCATACAGGCCTGCTGGTATATATTTTTGGCAATACTTAAACTGGAAAGTTGTTATCAGAATTGTAATTGTTCCGTGTATTATCCATTCAATGACAGGTCTCTCTGACATTGTCAATGGTAATCTCTCAAGTTTTTCAATGCTCAGAATCGTATAGTCTGCTCCTTTTTGTGCCAAACTGATTTGTTTATCAGTAAGGTTAAAGATAGAGAATAATGACGTTATGTTGATTAGACGCCATGGCACGTGGCGTGAACGCAGATTTTGCAACGTCCAGCCAAGTTGTACAATAGAACGCAATTGGGACTGATCATGATGTAACATTAGCAAGTCCTGCTCTATTATATCAATAGCAGATAATACAATGCTGTCCAGTGAATATATTCTGGAGGACAGAGTCGTTAACCCATTGTCCACTAAAGAAAGTGATTTTTCCAAATTAATACGATCAATTTCTCGTATTTTTTCAGCTGTTTCAATTTGTGTTACTTTCCAAGCCTCGTTGTAAGCAGCGTATATACCGGCGTATATGAAACGTTTTTGACGCTGTATGCGTGGTCCCAATATGAAATCACGCAAGTCAGCACCGTCTTTAAGTAAAGTGAAGTGTTGCTTATTTTCAGCCAGTGTGGATTTCTGTAGCCACTAAAGGCATAGTTTCCCTACACTGTATGTTGTAACTATCCCTGGATGTTGTCTCTGGGAAAATCTTGGGTCTGGCCTGTTCTATTTTAACCCCTGTGTTTTGTTCAGGAATCTATCTTGACAGTTATTTGTGTCTGTGGGCCCGATCAACCATTTTTTCCAATCAGAATTTGTTCTGTTTTGGTGTAAAATATGGGATACGTCTATCTCAACATCTGTAGTGCCATTACTATCAGTTATTGGCTTTGGAATAGACGGTTTATTTAAGTCCTTTATCTTGGTTAAACCAAGACAGGTTGTTTGCTGAATTGTGTCATTCAAGAATATTATTTGTTCTGGGATCATGCAGGGCCTAAATAATGCTTCTAGACCTTGGACCTGCCAGTCTTTTGAACCCCAGATGGTTTTTGTTTCAATGTTATTTTTCCAAAAATTAAAACCAAATGCAAACATTTTGTCATAAAATTTTTCTGAATAAATCAATTTAGTATTTGTCAACATTGTTTTCATTCCTGTCTTATTTAACATTTTAAAATAAAACGTTTCTGGATCACTGTTGTTAAACCCTGAGAAGTATTGGAATTTCTCATAAAATGTTTTCGAGCTACCTTTTGGCGGTGTTGGACAATGTTCCCATTGGTTATAAGTAAAAACATTTCTAGGTTGAGCAGATTTATGCCAATAGTGATGACCAAAATGATTATAACAATAAAACTCTTCATAATTTGATGAACCCTGTAAATAATCATGTTCTGTGAATTTAACTGACATTACTAAATCTGACATCATATTATTAATTAAAGTCCCAATCATCAGAGAAAAGTACTTGGTGTCACAAAGTCACTTAAGGAAACCTTAAACTGGTGTGGATATTTCAAGAGCTCAATCGGGCCATAGATTTCATAATCCATTTTTGTCCCATGCTACCCCACCGGGTATTGGATTGGCTGTGATGTTCACTGATGACAGTTCTCTTTTCTCGATGTGAGAGGATCTGTGAGGCTTTAGGACCAAGTTGATGTTCTGACTTGCTGTGTCCATTTTACTATATTTTCCATCAATGAATCTACCCAAACATAAAACCATGATGTGCCAAAGCAGGAGGAAAAGTACACCTAACACAATCCAAAATTCAATCCATGGTGAAATTGTAGTGTAGTTCCTATCATCCCAATAGGCTCTGCGCATTGGAATAATACCTACAGCAGTAAAGGCCTAGACCAGACGTTAACTAGGTCTACTACTGTCGATACTAGACTTAAAGTTTTGGGTTTGCCAGCTTAGCTCAGAGTTCACTAGAAACTTTCTCGAATGTTCAAGGAGGAATTAACTTCCCTGATTAGACAAGAAGGGATTTAGTTTCTGACAACCATAGAACATGACAACTTTGCTCTCCCCTAATCAAGAGTAAATCTCGAGAGTCGTGTGAACAAAAGGCAAATTATTTTACTCAGTCAGTACGTGCATTCTTAGTCTCATCAGATTGTAGAGAAAAGGAAGAGACGGGCGTGTTCAATAAAAAGGTGTTATTTATTGATCAGTCTCTTTTCTCATACAAGAGAAATGGATCGATATTATTGCAATACTTATAGTTAAGTAAAGTGCATACACTTAAAGCAATAGTATAAAATAATACTGTAAAAACATTGATATGGTTTCTAAGCCATAAGATGTTTTAAAATGAATAAAATATATTACATACACATATATACATTTGACTAAACGTACTCAACTGGTGTTTCTAGATACGCCTACCCCGTGTACCTGACCTAAGCCTAATACGTGGGCGGGAATAGAAAGTTACAGTTTAAGTTAAGTTTGTTTTTGCCAAGTGAATAACTAAAGAATTCTCTGTGAGGGGTTATTCAGTTCTGTACCTGGAAGTTAGGATGAATGAGGAATGGTATCTCTCTCTCTCTGGTCTCGATATTCCAGGCTGCCTGCGAGGGCTGCCCAGAAACGCCGGTGCTGGATTCTCGGCAGGAGAAAGCAGCGCGTCTCTCAGCGCGTCAGGAAGGCGGGGCTGCTGCCAGCGGGGTCTGCTCTGCTCTTGGCTTCGGCAAGTATGGCTGCTCCGTCTCGTCACCACGCGTGTGTTTGCATAGGGCAAGATCGGTAATATTTATACCTTTAAGGTGCCGAGATTGACGTAAGGATGGACATAGATACGTCAATAAGGATGTCATACGACTTGCTCGTTAGCACATTCTTTTACTGAAGTTCTCGGTGAAATCAAAACAATGGCCGCAGGGTTTTGCCCAGGTTGTCATAGGTTTGATTTGTTATGAGAACTCCGTATGCCTTATCAGGGTCTGGAGGAATATCGCTTGTCTAATTAGATCGCAAGCGTTATGACCTAATCAGATAACACGTTCCTGTGCCGTAGTGTGACTGCGTCAGATAACGGTATCTGCAACATGGGGGTTTTCTGCCTCATGGGCTGACTGCTAGTTAACTTGTTGGTTTGTTGAACTAGAATAGGGTCAGGAATAGGGGGATCGATTCAGAACCTATAGGAATACATCACACCCACTCCACGCTAACTATGTACATATTTACTAATCTATGCATAGTATAACATAGTACAACATACTATAGAGTATAGTGTATACCTTACCACCCCAAAATACATAAATGCATTTTGAAATTTTTCAAATATACGGAAAAATTGCAGACATATGTATTGTATGCACTCAAGCTGTAGAAAAATGCCAAAGTAATCGCATTTGTATACATTATTGCTTAATTGGTATATGAGAATTACACATGAAATGGCTTCTTAATACAGAAAAAAAGTTCGAGACCATTCCATCACAGAATAAAATATTTGTAAACGTATCAGCGGGCAGCTAATGTCTATAAGCTATCTAAAATTTAGAAACCTTAGTTCTTTAAGAATAGTTCTTACTTTAAGCAGAAGATAGTGTCCCGAAAAATATGCAAAAATATTTGGGGCTGCTGAAAAATTGCTGTCCGTGAACTGGAGGGAAAATTGTTCATGTGACTTTATTTTTAAAGTTGAAGGCCGAATTCAGGGAACGTCGTGTGCGAGCTTGCTCAAAAGTCTCTATTTCTGTTCTGGAGAGAACATCATATCATTCAGGCTTTCGAAAAAACTGTCAACAGCTTCCTGGGAAAGTTCCACTAACTCGGAAATAGGTGTAATCATGCATTCTTGCGCATGATTGTCTCTATTGACATTCTGATTTGCATTACTGACAGAAGGTCGTACCTGTTCGATGCTGCTTTCATCTTGAACTTCACTACCCATCAATCGTAGTGGTGAAGCTTCCACGAATGCCGTCATCAGGATTGGTAGCCTTTGAGGGCAGCACAAAGCATGAACCTTGATCGGGCTCAACAATGTTTCTGCATCCATCGGCGCATCCGATTGTAGCGTCAGACAGGTGTCTAACACGCATTCTTCTCCGCATAGCAGACACCTCAATACAGGTAAAACACATCTTCGCCACATTGGTCGAAATGATAGAAACCAAGTCATGTTCAGGTCTCTAAGCCGGGAGAGTCCCAGGATTTTTGATATCCGGTCCCGGTATCCAATGGCTAGGATTGTTTCTTCTCTTGTCGCCAGAGTTTTGTCTGTGACATGGGTTGCCATAACGAAAAATAAGGACTAAGAATAGGATTCCTGCAATTAGTCCCAGGATCAGGGGAAGTCCGCCAAAAATCGAATGGACGAAATCTGGAAAAATACCCAGTATGGCTTTGAATGGTGTTAATGCCATCGAAAATACTGTCTTAAATACCTTTGAGACCCCATTGGTATCAGAAATATTTAAGATTTCATTCAGGATTTCCGCAAAATGTACGGGGGAATTAGTTGATAATAATGTATGTATCTCTGCAGTCGTCCTTGCGACTTGTAGATCATACGTTTCTTTTGATGACGAAAGCCTGGTAGGCGTCTGAAGAAGCACTGTTTTCATTCTGCTTAAAGTATCTATTCGAATAGAAGTAATTTTCAAATCGGGCCATGCCCTTGCCTCCCTGTCTGGGAAGGAGCTGGGGAACAATGAGCGTCCACAGCACTTGACCTTCGCAGTCGTAGTTACTAGATAAGGAGTCCCGGGCATAAGACTACAACATTTGCGGTCTACAATAAGAATGTAACTCCCATTATAGAGTCTTTGAAAGAATGGTTCTATTTCTGTTGCAGGTGCGCCTTGCTGGTGACATGAAAGGTTGTATGAATTCCCTTCACAGGCTCCATGCAAACTAATTCCGTTACACAGAAGTGTGCCACTTAGTGACATCGCACAATTGTTGCCACTAAGAAACACTTTCTGTCCTTTATTACTGACACATGCATGTGAATAGGGCAGGTTCCATGTTGTTTTAAGGTATCCTTTTCCCAATTTTTCGTACATGCCAGCCTGTATATATTTTTGGCAGTATTGAAACCTGAAGGTTGAGATTGGAATATTTATTATCCCATGTATTATCCATTCACTGACAGGTCGTTCTGACATTGTCACTGGTAATCTTTCGAGTTTTTCAATGCTCAAGATTGTATAATCAGCACCCTTTTGTGCCATACTGATTTGTCTATCAGTAAGGTTAAAGATTTGGAATAGTGACATTGTGTTGATTAAACGCCAAGGCACATAGCCTGAACGCAGATTTTGTAACGTCCAGCCAAGCTGTACAATAGAACGCAATTGAGACTGACCGTGTTGTAATAACAGTAAGTCCTGCGATAATATGTCGATTGCTGAAGACACAATGCTGTCCAAAGAAAAAATTCTGGAGGACAGAGTCATTAACCCATTGTCCACTACAGAAAGTGATTTTTCCAAATTAATACGGTCAATTTCCCGTATTCTCTCTGCTGTTTCAATTTGAGTAACCTTCCAGGCCTTATTGTATGCTGCATATACAGAGGCTGCTATGAAACGCTTTTGACGCTGTTTGCGTGGTCCCAAAGTGAAATCACGCAAGTCAGCACCATCAGTAAGTAAAGTTAGGTGTTGCTTAATTTCTGCCAGTGTGGAAGTTTGTAGCCACTGAAGGCATAATTTGCCCACACTGTAGGTGGTTATTATCCCTGGGTGATGTCTTTGAGGATATCTAGGGTCTGGCCTGGTCATTTTGAACCCCTGTGTTTTGTTCAGGAATCTGTCTTGACAGTTATTAGTATCTGTGGGCCAGATCAACCACTGTTTCCAATCAGGATGTGTTCTGTTTTGGTTTAATATATGGTTTACGTCTATCTCTTCATCTGTAGAAGTGTTGCTAAACATTGTTGGCTTTGGAATAGACGGTTTATTTAAATCTTTGATTTCGGCTAGGCCAAGACAGGTGGTTTGTTGAACAGTGTCATTTAAAAATATCATTTGTTCTGGGATCATGCAGGCTCTAAACAAAGCTTCTATACCCTGTACTTGCCATTCTTTTGTACCCCAAACACTTTTCAATTCAACATTTTTGTCCCAATAATAAAAACCAAAAGTATTAATTTTTTCAAAGAATGAATCTGAATATAACAATTTTGTGTTGGTTATCATGGTCTTGGTCCCTGTTTTGTTTGACAATTTAAAATAAAATGTTTCAGCATTACTTGTGTCAAAACCTGAAAAATATGAATATTTGTCGTAAACGGTTCTTGAGCTCCCTTTTGGAGGTGTTGCACAATGTTCCCATTGATTATAATTTAAAACATTTCTAGGTTGTGCAGATCTATGTAAAAAATGGTTACCATAGTGGTTATAACAGTACATACTATCATAATTTGTAGAACCCTGCAAATAATCATGTTTGGTAAATTTAGCAGACATTACTAAGTCAGACATCATATTATTAATGCTTTCGAAGTCCCAATCATCAGCAAATGAGTTTGGTTTTACAAAGTCACTCAAGGAGATCTTAATTTGGTGTGGATATTTCAGGATCTCGACCGGACCATAAATTTCATAGTCAGTGTTGTCCCATGCTACCCCACCAGGTATCGGATTGGCTGTGAAGTTGGCTGAAGAAAGTTCTCTTTTCTCGACGTGTGAAGATGTGTGTGGTTTGAGGATCAAGTTGATTTTCTGACTTGCTGTGTCCATTTTAGCATATTTTCCCTCAATGAAGCGTCCCAATGTTAGTATCATGATGAGCCAAAGTATGAGGTTAAATGCACCAAAACCCACCCAAAATTCAATCCATGGGGAAATCAGATATGTTTCTTTCAGTTGTTTCAAAAGTTCCTTAGCTTTATCTTTAAAGGTTTTTGATGATGGCTGTGTCTTTGATTCACTGAAGCCTTCAGAGGAATCATCGAAGTTTATGAAGTAGCCGGATGCAGTTCTGTCAATTGTTCCAATTGCTTCAGGATTTCTGTTACTTGCATTTTCACTTGTTACTTCATTATAGATTGGTGTGTCTCTGCTAAATGTTTTTATTTGGGTTTTCAGAGGTCTTAGTTCTATTGCATTGTTGCATAGTCCATGTTGTTCTTCTGTAGGCGTTTCGAATGTGATGAGCCTCTTTGTTAGGACCTCTGTACTGGTAGCAAACCTTGGTGTTCTGCTACTTATTGGGAGTCCACTTGGCCTACTGTTTGTTATCGGCCACATGTTGTGGTTTTACCAGGTCGATGGATACAACTCGGTTCTCCTTTTTACCAGCAAGTGGCGGTAGTACAACTGATCTTGTCCCGTTGACAGACAAGACAGGAACTGCTTTTCTGTAAGAAGGCCCAAATTCCTTCTTTACCGCGATCTTTTCCCTGACTAGATCCCCGACTTTTGGAATCCAGACAGGTCTTGCTGGGACAGGTGGTGGTTCTTCAGTGGTTGTTGGCTGTTGTTTCAACTTTATGTTGCTCAGGTCTTTTCTTGTTTTGTTTAAGTCCTGCAAAATAGCCAAACGGTCTTTGATATCAAAGCTTTTTTCTTTCACCACTGAAGTCTGACTATCAATGTCAGAGATCATCATCCTAGTTCCAAATAATAATTCGTACGCACTGAATCCCTTCAGAGAATTTCTTGGCAAGTTATTGAGACTACGTTGGACACTTATTAGATGTTTGACCCACCCAGCTCCCGAACCTAATATCCTTTCCGCTATAGATTGCTTTATGCCTTGGTTTTTTCTTTACACCATCCCGTACCCTCAGGAAAGAAGTGAGAAGATTCCCGCTGGGCTATGCTCATTTGGTCATGTTTCCCCTCAGGCTTGAGGGCTAGAGTGGAGACAATGGTCAAACGTAGCATGCTCTTAGCGTATATGCCATTTAGACTCGCAAATCTTTGTATAACAGTCCGGACGTCAGCCGAGTGCTGGTGATCTACATTATAAGTGGAACTAGCCTGTATATGTTAATCGCAACCCTTCCTTTTTACTCCTGATTTTTCCTGGAGTAAACCGACGAGGTATTAAACTGTTTCTCTCCCCACTGCGATCTCTGTTGCAGTTTGGGCAATTTTTTACAAACATGGTATGACGCAGGCTCATGCCTGGCCACCAGTACCGTGATTGTAATTCTTCCAGAGAATCTTTTAGTTTGAGGTGTCTGAGACCCTCGCCCATATGTGCGTCTGCGATTAACAAGTTTCTCCTGTCCATGTTTGGAATCACTCTATCCCCCACTCCAGGGATTCGAGCAAAAGGGACGGAGTTTGCATCGATTATGTATGTATAATTGAGTGGATAGTTGATCGGTAACGCTGAGCAGTCGCCTTTTGATGACGTTTTCACCGCCAGCATTGTTTCACCGTCAATGTATTTTAATGTACGCTTTTTTCGAACTACGGGAGCCGATTTAGTGGCTGCCGCTGTGGCTGTTTCGGCCAATGAATTCCCTGCAACGTGAACGCCATCACGCTGATGGCTCAGTGAGTGTGTCACGTGAGTCTTTGGTAGCTCTTTCTGTAAAAGAGCTATTTGTTCCCAGAGCAGTTTTTGCTTTATTGGTGCATCTGTGTCATCTTTGTAACCGTTTTGAATCCATGTCTGCAAATCCTTGTTATATGATTTGACGCAGTAATATGAATCTGACACTATAAGTGTCGGGAATTCGCGATCCGCATTATCTAGCGCCATTTTCAAAGCTAATATTTCAGTTTGTTGTTCTGAATTAGTTTCTACTGAGTGTGTCTTTGTTAATAGAGGTTTTAGTTTACTTCCGCGCCACACTTCTTTTGTAATCTCACATGTGGGGTTGTATGCTTGTTCTCCCCAAACGGAGGGTTGAGCATGTCCGTCTGTATAGATTACACAGGCGTAATGTCGTAAAGGCAGAATGTCGATTGGCAGAGGATATGTTTCTTCATATTCTAGATTTTTTAATTCTTCTAGTTCTAGAAGATTGTAAGCCAGGCTACATTTGATAATTCATATCCTACGAACAGGACTTTCAGATGGGCAATTCTGGATTTTTTAAAGTTGAATTTGTAACCCTCTGCTGCGAACCCAAGTATTATGGTGTTCACTCTCTTCAAGTGAGTCTCCAAGTCATCATCTGTTAAGTAAATGTCATCGACATAAGATAATGCTTCATCATCATATAGTTGTAGTAATTCTGTTACTCTCGCTGAGAATACCCCCGGGCTGTTCTTGTACCCCTGGGCTAACCGACAGAATTGTTTTTGAGTGCCATTTATTGAGAACGCAGTTAAATATCTGCTCTCTGGTGCTATGTTTTGACAAAAGAATCCATTAGAGATGTCTAATGTTGTTTTGTATTTTTTGCGCACTATGTTATTCATTAGTGCAGCACTGTGTGAGTTTTGCACTGCAAAAGTTTTGCAACATGTGTTAGGGTGTTGGTAATCCAAAACTAGACGATATGAATTGTCTGGTTTGGAGACCGGAAACAAAGGGTTGTTCATTTGTGAGGTGCAAGTTTCAATCACCCCCTGGTATTCTAGCTGATCTAGTATTTCATTTACCTGTTTTTTAGCTTCTTGCTTAATTGGGTACTGCCTTTGTGCAGTAGGTTGTGATTTTAACTGGATTTTGTGAGGAGGAGAGTCCTCATCCCATCCCACGTGATTTTTATATAAAGCAGGAGCTAGAGCCACTGCCCACTTTCTAGCAAGTGTGTATTTTTTATGAATTGGAATTTGATTTGAGAAGGCAGGCATAATTACTTCTTCGCCATGAGGGCACTCCCTGACAAACTCTGGTGGCCAGTCTTTTTCAGCTAGAAGGATATCATAGCCCTTGGAGAGATTATCCCAAAATAGTCCCCTTATTTTCCTAGTCTTATCCCCCTCTATACGCAATGTTATTTCGTATATTTTGTGAGGTTTGCTAACTCTGGTGTCCGCAGTTTCCACTTGAAGATATTCATTCGTGTCCACTGTCTCCAGATGATTCATAAGGACTTTGCGAGCTATGCTCACTTCTGCTGCGCTGTCTAGCATTGTCTGAGCCCACTCTCCGTTTTTCAGTTGTGTCCTCAGTATTCTCGGCATTGTTAACTACCTTGATACTGGCTACCTTCTTTTTTGGAAATTGTAATTTCTTTTTTAGTTGAGCAGGTTCCTTGTCTTTGGACTTGGTGTGCTCTTCTCTTTGTTCTGATCGTCCTCTTCTTTCCGATTTCTGCGAGGAACTCTCAATAGATTGAGAGGGACTTGTATCAATGTCTTGATATCTATCAGTCTTTTTAATATTATCCCTATTTCTAAGGTTATATCTTTTCCCAGAGGGGTCACTCTGAGGTGACCTGTGTCTTTGGTTCGGAGATTTTTCTCTTCGCCTAGGAGACCTTCCTCGGGACTGGAATTTCTTTTCTTTAGGATTGGATTGTTTGTTTCCATCCCAGTTCTTTTTTGGTGATGTAGAATTATTATTAAAAAATATTTTTTCAGGACTTTCAATTAGTTGCGGTTTTACTGGTATTCCACCTAAACTATCTCTACCTAGTTCCTCATAGGATTTTTCTATGATTCTGGCAATTTCAGCTGGTTGGTCTGCTATATCTGTCTCTTTTAACCTCTGGCGGATCGCCACGTTTGCTGCTTCACCTTTTATGTTGGCTAATAATATAGCCGAGACCTGCTTGAAGTCTTTCAGTAATTTCATACCAAGAGTTAAAGCGGGTTCAGGGCCATATTCATCTTGAATTTGTTTTAGCACATCTGGTATTACCGAAATGGATGGAACACCGTGCGTTTTTGTGTAGATGGAAGCAAAGACTGTACCCCAAGTGTCACAGTCCTCAATGTGTGGTGCGATTCCCATTGGAAGGCAGATAGTCAGAATCCTGTGCTTTTCTAGCGGGGTGGTGTCTGGAAACACCGCCTCTATTTGGGTGATTTTTTGCGCTAGCCAGAATGGTATTTGTTCCCGTTTAGCCGGTACTTTACCTAGGCAGGACTGGATGTTCTGTGGTGTAATTTTATTTGTGTTCCCCTGGTGAGGGGTCAGCTGTTGGAGTTTAATCGCTGGCTGAATTGTTGAAGTCCGCATCACATACTGGACTAATTGTCTATGTATTTTTATTAATTGTTTTAGCTGTGTTAACAGCTCTGCTGCTGGCATCTCAATGATGTCTGGATGTGGTGGGTATCCGGCTAGGACCGGCCACGTTGCTCCTGGTCTACCTAAAGGACCGAGCCTGGTGATGTGATTATTATGTTTTAGGGCGCCATCAAATAAGAGCAAATGCTCTTGAAATTTGAGTGGTACTTCCACCTCCTCGAAAGGAGTGTACTCATTAGGAGGTTCCTCTATCTTGTAATAGTGGAAGTACTTTGTTACAGCATTTTCTGCTGGAAAATGTATCCATGAATAGTATACCTCTGTCTGCCGATATTCGTGTGCCTCAATTACGAATATGACTGTGCCACCTCTAGGTGTCAGTCCATTTTCTATAAGTTTTAGGGTTATAGATCTCCTTTTGATGACCGGGATGAGTATTATATCCTGGTCTGCTGCCTGCATGGTAGCATCAGCTGCTGCGAGTTCAGTTGCTAATCTAACTGCCTCTCTTTCATCCTCATTGTCTGACATGTTACTGACAGGATGGTTATTTCTTTTGTTTGCAGATCAGGTTTCTTATGGAAACAAAGGTTAGATGCACAATATTTTGGAACTGTTTATCCTTCAACGTTGACTATACCAAGAACCATACATAGGAGTTCCCTCCTGCGAGGTCTGGCGGATATAACCTTTCACCCACTCCAGACGTCTTTGGAGTATTATGGGAAAAGGGGTCTGAGTGAGAAAGCACGACTGAGTTACTCTAAATGTCTTACGTTAGTTTTATCGCCCTTTCCAAACGCGTTGGGCGCCATGTAGTGTAGGTCCTATCATCCCAATAGGCTCTGCGCATTGGAATAATACCTACAGCAGTAAAGGCCTAGACCAGACGTTAACTAGGTCTACTACTGTCGATACTAGACTTAAAGTTTTGGGTTTGCCAGCTTAGCTCAGAGTTCACTAGAAACTTTCTCGAATGTTCAAGGAGGAATTAACTTCCCTGATTAGACAAGAAGGGATTTAGTTTCTGACAACCATAGAACATGACAACTTTGCTCTCCCCTAATCAAGAGTAAATCTCGAGAGTCGTGTGAACAAAAGGCAAATTATTTTACTCAGTCAGTACGTGCATTCTTAGTCTCATCAGATTGTAGAGAAAAGGAAGAGACGGGCGTGTTCAATAAAAAGGTGTTATTTATTGATCAGTCTCTTTTCTCATACAAGAGAAATGGATCGATATTATTGCAATACTTATAGTTAAGTAAAGTGCATACATTAAAAGCAATAGTATAAAATAATACTGTAAAAACATTGATATGGTTTCTAAGCCATAAGATGTTTTAAAATGAATAAAATATATTACATACACATATATACATTTGACTAAACGTACTCAACTGGTGTTTCTAGATACGCCTACCCCGTGTACCTGACCTAAGCCTAATACGTGGGCGGGAATAGAAAGTTACAGTTTAAGTTAAGTTTGTTTTTGCCAAGTGAATAACTAAAGAATTCTCTGTGAGGGGTTATTCAGTTCTGTACCTGGAAGTTAGGATGAATGAGGAATGGTATCTCTCTCTCTGGTCTCGATATTCCAGGCTGCCTGCGAGGGCTGCCCAGAAACGCCGGTGCTGGATTCTCGGCAGGAGAAAGCAGCGCGTCTCTCAGCGCGTCAGGAAGGCGGGGCTGCTGCCAGCGGGGTCTGCTCTGCTCTTGGCTTCGGCAAGTATGGCTGCTCCGTCTCGTCACCACGCGTGTGTTTGCATAGGGCAAGATCGGTAATATTTATACCTTTAAGGTGCCGAGATTGACGTAAGGATGGACATAGATACGTCAATAAGGATGTCATACGACTTGCTCGTTAGCACATTCTTTTACTGAAGTTCTCGGTGAAATCAAAACAATGGCCGCAGGGTTTTGCCCAGGTTGTCATAGGTTTGATTTGTTATGAGAACTCCGTATGCCTTATCAGGGGCTGGAGGAATATCGCTTGTCTAATTAGATCGCAAGCGTTATGACCTAATCAGATAACATGTTCCTGTGCCGTAGAGTGACTGCGTCAGATAACGGTATCTGCATCATGGGGGTTTTCTGCCTCATGGGCTGACTGCTAGTTAACTTGTTGGTTTGTTTAACTAGAATAGGGTCAGGAATAGGGGGATCGATTCAGAACCTATAGGAATACATCACAAAATCAGATATGTTTCTTTTAGTTGGTGAAAAAGTTACTTTGTCTTTGAAAGTTTTTGTTGCTGGCGTTTCTTCATGCTCGCTTGGATCTTCAAAAAAGTCATCGAAATTGATGAAGTAGCCAGATGCAGTTCTGTCAATTGTTGGAATTGCTTCCGGATTTTCATTTGCTTTTGGATTTTTCTTTGCTTCATTAGCATAGTCTGAGGCTACATCGTTGTAGACAGGTGTATCTTGACGAACTGTTGCAATTTGGGTTTCAAGAGGCACAAGTTCCATGGCTTTGTTGCATAGTCCTTTTTATTCACTGCAGGTTTATCAAATGTGATTAGTCTTTCAGTTTGAACCTCTTGGATTGTAGCAAGATTTGGTGTTCTGCTATTTCTTGGGAGTCCACTGGGCCTACTACTTATTATTGGCCACATGATTGTGGTTTTACCAGGTCGATGCGATACAACTCGGTTCTCCTTTTTACCAGCAAGGGGCGGTAGTACTACTGATCTTGTTCCGCTGATAGCTAAGACAGGTACTGCTTTTCTGTAAGAAGGCCCAAATTCCTTCTTCACCGCGATCTTCTCTCTGACTAGATCCCCAATCTTTGGAATCCAGACAGGTCTTGCTGGGACAGGTGGTTTTTCTTCAGTGGCTGTTGGCTTTAACTTTATATTACTCAGACTTCTTCTTGTTTCATTTAAGTCCTGTAAAACAGCCAAACGGTCTTTGATATCAAAGGCTTTTTCTTCTACCACTGAAGTGTGACTATCTAAGTCCTGAATGTGCATTCTAGTACCGAACAATAGTTCGTAGGGAGTGAAACCCTCTAGAGAATTTCTTGGCAGATTGTTAAGACTACGTTGGACACTTGTTAAATGTTTGACCCACCCATCACCCGAACCTAATACCCTCGCCGTTATAGATTGCTTTATGTCCCGGTTTTTTCTTTCCACTACCGCATTTCCCTCAGGATGGAAGGGAGAAGAGTACTGCAATGCAATGCCCATGCTGGCCATGGCCTTCTTGTAAGCCCAAGAGTTAAACGCAGGACCCTGGTCCGAATGTAGCATGCCAATTGCGTATGTGCCGATAAAGACTCGCAAATCTTTTATAACAGTTCTGGCGTCAGCCGAGCACTGGGGCCACATCTTTAAGTGAATCTAGTCTTACTAATTATGGGAACGCATTTCTCCTGCTGGATATTTGCGTATAGATAGCCTGATGCTTTCTAATAACGGCGTCCTGGCAGTGGTCTGGTCCGGTTCACGACTGCGATCTCTGTTGCAGTCTGGACAATCCTTTGCAAATTTGTAATTTTGCAGGCTCATCCCTGGCCACCAGTATTCTGATTGTAATTCTTTTAGAGATTTCACAATCTCTTGGTGCCTTAGACCCTCTCCCATGTGTGCTTCTTGAATCAAGTAAGCCCTCCTGTTTGTGTTTGGAATTACTCTGTCCCCCACTCCAGGGATTTGAGCAAAAGAACGGAGTTTCATCAATTATGTATGTATTATTGAGTGGATAGTCGAGAGGTAATGCTGCATAGTCGCCTTTTAATGAGGCTTTTACCGCCAGCATGGTTTCTCCGTCTATGTGTTTTTTAGAACGCTTTTTGTGGCTACGGAAGCCGGTTGAACCGCTTCCGCCATGGCTCTGTTAGCCAATGAATTCCCTGCAACGTGAACGCCATCACGTTGATGACTCAGTCTATGTATCACGTGAGTCTTTCGTAGTTCTTTCTGCAAAAGAACTACTTGTTCCCATAGCTTTGTATGCTTTATTGTGGCACCTGTGTCATCTTTGTAACCGTTTTTGATACATGTCTGCATGTCATTATTGAAAGACTTGACGCACTAATGCGAATCGCACACTATTAGTGTGGGGAATTCGCGATCGACATTTTCAAGCGCCATCTTTAAAGATCTTATTTCAGCTCGCTGAGCTGAGCAGTTTCTGAGTGATTCAGTTTTGGTGATTATTGGTCTGAATTTACCAAAGCGCCAGTGACCTTTAACAATCGCGCACGCTGCATTGTAGGATTTGTTATCCACATCGTAGTGTTGTGCAAATCTGTCCATGTAGATTACACATGTGTACTTTTCGAGAGGCAGAATTTCGATTGGCAGAGGATATTCTTGTTCGTATTCTAGATCTTCTAGTTTTTTCATTTTCGGGTCAAAATAGTGCTTCACGTCTTCTGCAGCAAGAGAATTTTCCCATTGTATCCATTTCGGATCTAGTGCCATAGCATTCAGATTGCGTGGGCTTGTTAATGCCTCAAGGGCTGATTCTGCTATTAAAACAGATATCCTATTTCCTTCGGCTAGGGCTCTTTCTTTTGCTACAGCAGTTTGAACAGCTATTAGAATCTTTTCAGTAGAACTGAATTTCATTTCAGCTTGTGTGTACAAGTGTGATTTGTAAGCTATTGGTACCGTTTCTCCCTCATTAGAGGTCAGGTACGTGAATCTGCATCTTCCTGGGATGACTCGGATTACAAGGTTGCGTACGTTTTCGCGTGTTTGCAATTTTGTTTTAGCTAACATGTCTGTTTGTAATTATCTTAAAATTTCTGTGTGTTTTTGAGTCCAATTGATTGGTTTGAAATCAGGTTTTATTAATTCATAGAGAGGTTTAACCCTCTCTGCATAATTTAGAATGTATGTTCATCCGAAATTCAGGAAACCTAGTATTGATTGTAAGTTCTTCAGCGTTTTTGGTGCCTGGAGTACAGCACACTTCTCTAATAAGTTGTCTACTAGGCTCTTGCCTTCACTTGATAATTCATATCCTTAAAACAGGACAGTTAGATGAGCAATTCGTGACTTCTTAAAGTTGAATTTGTACCCTTCAGCTGCGAACCCAAGTATTATGGTGTTCACTCTTTTCAAGTGTGTCTCCAGATCATCATCTGTGAGATAGATGTCATCGTCATATGATAATGCTTCATCATCATATATTTGTAGTAACTCTGTTACCCTTTCTGAGAATAATCCTGGGCTATTCTTGAATCCCTGTGGGAGTCGACAGAATTGTTTTTGTGACCCCATTATTGAGAAAGCGGTCAAATACCTGCTTTCAGGTGCAATGTTTTGACAAAAGAATCCATTAGAGATATCTAATGTCGTTTTATATTTTTTGCACACGATGTTATTCATTAGTGCTGCACTGTGTGAGTTTTGTACTGCAAATGTTTTGCAACAGGAGTTTAGGTGTCTGTAGTCCAAAACTAGATGATATGAATCATCTGGCTTGGAGACAGGAAAAAAAGGATTGTTCATTTGTGAGGTGCATGTTTCAATCACCCCCTGGTATTCAAGTTAATCTAAGATCTCCCTGACTTGCTTTTTAGCTTCTTGTTTAACTGGGTACTGCCTTTGTGCAGTGGGTTGATTTTTTAACTGGATTTTGTGGGGAGGAGAATCCTCATCCCATCCTACATGATTTTTATATAATGCAGGGGCTTGGGCTACTGCCCATTTTCTTGCAAAATTATATTTTTTATGAATTGGAATATGATTTGAGAAGGCAGGCATAATCATTTCTTTGCCATGAGGGCACTCCCTGACAAACTCTGGTGGCCAGTCTTTTTCAGCTAACAGGATATCATAGCCTTTAGATAAGTTATCCCAAAAGAGACCCCTTACTTTCCTAGTTTTGTCCCCCTCTATACGCAATGTTATCTTGTATAATTTATGGGGTTTGCTAACTCTGGTGTCTGCAGTTTCCACTTGAATGTATTCATTCGTGTCCACTGTCTCCAGAAGATTCATCAGGATCTTGCGAGCTATGGTTACTTCTGCTGCGCTGTCTAGCATTGTCTGGACCCACTCTCCGTTTTTCAGTTGTGTCCTCAGTATCCTCGGCATGTTTTATTCTAATACTTGCTACCTTCTTTTTTGGAAATTGTAATTTTTTACTTTGATGAGCAGGTTCCTTGTCTTTGGACTTGACGTGCTCTTCTTTGTGTTCTGATTGTCCTCCTCTTTCCGATTTCTGTGAGGAAGTCTGAAAAGATCGAGAGGGACGTGTATCAATATCTTGATATCTATCAGGTTTTCTCAATTTATCCCTATCTCTAAGGTTGTATCTTTTCTCAGAGGGCTCCCTCTGGGGAGATTTGCCTCCTCGTTCTGGAGATCTATCTCTCCGCTGAGGAGACCTTCCTCTGGACTGAAAACGTTTTTCTCTGGGAGTGTATTGTTTATTACCCTCCCAACTCTTTTTTGGAGTGTTCAGATCATTTTTAATAAATGTTTTTTCAGGATTTTCAGTTAGTTGGAGTTTTATTGGTTTCCCACCCAAACTATCTCTACCTAGTTCTTCATAGGATTTTTCTATGATTCTGGCAAGTTCAAAGGGTTGTTCTGCTATATCTGTTTCTTTCAATTTCTGGTGGATCGCCACAGATGCTGCTTCTCCTTTTATGTTGGCTAATATTATAGCTGAGACCTGCTTGAAGTCTTTCAGTAATTTCATACCCAGAGTTAAAGCAGGTTCTGGACCGTATTCATTTTGAATCTGTCGTAGCACATCTGGTATTATCGCCATAGACGGAACACCATGTGTTTTTGTGTATATTGAAGCAAAGACTGTGCCCCAAGTGTCACAGTCCTCCACATGTGGTGCGACCCCCATTGGAAGGCAGATAGTCAGAATTCTGTGTTTCTCATGAGGTGTAGTATCAGGAAATATTGCCTCTATCTGAGTGATTTTTGTGCTAACCAGAATGGAATTTGCGGGTATTTTGCCAATGGCTGATTGTATATTCTGTGGTGTGATTTTATTTGTGTTCCCCTGGTGAGGGGTGGTCTGTGGAATTATTATTGCTGGTTGGACTGTTGAAGTCCGCATGACATATTGGACCAATTGTCTATGTATTTTAATTAGTAGTTTTAGCTGAGCTAAAAGTTCCCGGTCTGACATTTTATCAATGTGGGATGTGGTGTGTAGCTGTCTAGAACCGGCCATGTTGCTCCTGGTCTACCTAGTGGACTGAGCCTGGTGATGTGATTTTGATGTTTTTGGGCGCCATTAAACCAGAGCAGGTGCTCTTGGTAAGTTAGTGGGATTTCAACGTCCTCGAAAGGAGCGTATTCATCCGGAGGTTCCTCTATTTTGTAATAGTGGAATTCGTGTGTCACAGCGTGTGCTGCTGGAAATTGTATCCATGAATAGAATACCTCTGTCTGCCGATATTCATGAGCCTCTACCACGAATATGACTGCACCACCTCGTGATGATACTCCATTTTCTATAAGTTTTTTAGTTATAGTTTTTCTTACATTTACCGGAATGATTATAGCATTCGGGTTATTGTCTTGGAGACTTGTGTCATCCGCTAGGAGTTGAGCTGCTAATTTAGCTTCCTCCCTTTCGTCTTCACTTTCCGTCATTTTTACTAGCAGAAAGCTTTTTGTTGCAGATCAAGTTTCAAGGAAACAAAGATTAGGTGCACAATATTTTGGAACACTGTATACTTCAACGTTGACTTAACCAAAAACTAATACATAGGAATCTCTTCCTACTAAGTTCCGGCGGATTTTAACCTTTTACCCACTCCAGACGTCTATTGGAGTTTTTATGGGAAAAGGGGTCTGTGTGAAAAAGCATGACTGAGTTACTCTAATGTCTTGCATTAGATTATTGCCTTACCAAACATTGGGCGCCATGTAGTGTAGTTCCTATATTCCCAATAGGCTCTGAGCATTAGAATAATGTAATCAGCAGTGTAGACGTAGGACTGAGGTCATCTAGATCTCTACTGACTATATTAGACTTAATTAGTTTTGCAAGCTAGCTCAGAGGTCACTAGAAACTTTCTCGAATGTTCAGGAAAGAGTTAACTCTCCTGATTTAGACAAGAAGGGATTAGTTTCTGACAACCGCATAAAACATGACAACTTTGCTCCCTCAGAATAAAGAGTGTATCTCTAGAGTCGTGTGAAAACAATAGACGGTTATTTCACTCAGTCAATCGTGCATACTTAGTTTCACCAGAGTGCAGAGAAATAGAGAGACGGGCGTTTTCAATAAAAGTTGTTATTTATTGAGCAGTCTTCTTTCTCATGCAAGAGAAATGAGTTGCCACAATTGCAAAACTTATCATAAAGTAAAGTGCGTACAGTAAAAGGAGTATTATGAAATAATACTGTAAAAGCATTGATATGGTTTCTTAGCCATATGATACTTTAAAACGGATAGAATATATACATACATAAAAACATTGACTAACGTACTCAACTGGTGCTCCTAAGATACGCCTACCCCGGTGTACCTGACCTAAGCCTAATACTTGGGAAGGAGTAAGTAAGTTGCAGTTTAAGTTAAATTGGTTTTTGCCAATAATCTGAATCAAGAATTCTCTTAAGGGTTTAGTCAACTCCGTACCTTGGTAATAGAATGTAGGAGGTCTTGTATCTCTCTCTCAGGACTCGATCTCCCAGCAACCCGCAAGGGTGACTGGAAACACCGGAGTTGGAATTATCTCGGCTGGAGAAAAAGACAGCGTCTCTCTCAGTGCGTCAAAAGGGAGGGGTGGCTTCCTTCGGCTATCACATCAGCTGGGCTTCGGGTAAGTAGATAGCCGCTCTGCTCCAAACCACTGTGTGTTTGCTTAAGGCAACGTTGGTATATTTATACCTGGAAGGTGCCGGGTTTGACGTAAGGTTGGACATAAGACGTCACTAATAACTAACAGTTCTTTCTGGACTCGAGGAGTTCTTGTACAAATCAAAACAAAAGCAGGGGGATTTCCCGGGCTGCTGGAGGCTTGGTTTGTTTAAAGAACGCGTTGTACTTTCTAGGAGTCTATGGGAGTAGCCTTGCCGTATTTGGACCGCATGGGCTATTACTAAATATGGATATGATTCTTATGCCTGTATAAGGATATTATTTGTTATAACCATATAAGGGCATAAATCGGGAATATCGAATTAGGGTCCTAGATAGAATCACAACAAATCCAGCAACTCTTGGCCTCATCCATTGGCCTCTTGTGCTCTCGGACGGCATTCACCTTGTCCACGATGTCCCACCATATCCCATTTTTGGTGCACAATGACACATTGGATGTGACGAACAGTTGTTGATGGTGTTCCATCACCTCCATGATCAGGATCCTGTTTTCCTTCGGACTGAACTTCGTCTTCCTCTGCTTCTTGTCCTTGCCCTTCCCTGTCCCCGAGGTCCCAGGCTGGTCGTTTGGGGTGCTTGTGGGGTTGTGCTTTTCCTCTGCGCCTGCTCCGGCTGCCTCCATGGTGCTTGGGTGTTGGTCAGTTTGTGTTTGAGTGTTTTTTCTACTTTTATAGTGATTTTTCCTGCCTGCCATGTGTGTATTGCAGGCCTGGCGCAGCTTAGCGTAGTTTTTCTCATCGCGCTTTGGCCCATCGCATGTTTCGCATTGAGGTTTGTGTTTTTATCTCCGTCGAGGTGGTTGTATCGTGGACATTGGCTGCAGTTTAGGCAGACTATCGCATGGTACCACCTTGTTGTGAATTCAACGTTGACACAGGGTTATTTTCCCGCTATAGGCTGCGATATGTAAAGTTGCGTTAGCATTTTTTGGTGATGTTTAGCACACGGTCTTGTGAATATACCCCTCAGATTGCTGCAAGTTCCTAAAGCTCTTAAAACCACAAGAGGGGGCAAATCTTTTTCATACCTCACATCTAAATTTTGAAACACCCTCCCGCTTGCTTTATGCTTTGCGTTCCCTGAATCCATTTTTAAAAAGAAACGAAAGGCCTTTCTTTTTAACTAGTTTCTGATTATCTGACCTCCTTTTTAGAACCTCAGGACATTCAATTCCACTTGCACCGGGATGCTTCTGCTGAAGCAGCTGTGCACTTCACTTCATTATAACAATGATGTTTTAAAAATTATTATTAGTTTATTCTTCATAAGAAATAGCATGCAATCATACTTGCACATGGTATTATTTTTTAGCACAGTTTATTTTTGTACATTTTTTAATATTGTATTCAAATTGAAAGAAACATATACATATATATTGTTAAGATATTTTTTACATATATTTATACAAGTAGTCTTTTTTTATTACTTATACATCATTGGTATCTTTTTATTTTTTTCACTAAAACATTTTTAACATGTGTGATAATTTTTATTGCATCAACGTTTTTTCCAATATGTAAACATTTTTCATTGACATAGTCTTTTCATAACGTTGTCTTATTTTTTAATATTCTCAAATAAAATATGCACACCTTTATTTAGATATTTGACATACAGTGGCTATGTTTAACTAAAAATTGCATAGTTCCCTGTAAGTGCATTAAAAAAATTATACATTCATTCTGGTTGGCTGGCCACAACATGAACACAATGTTGTGACAGCCATTACATAATGCAGGGGCATGGTCCCTGAATTCTGAAAATTATTTAAAAATGACAATCTAAGGGAGCTTCATGACTTCTCTGTCATAGCCTCCGGCCAGACCCTGTATCCAATCTGCATCGGGACTTGAACTCATCACATAGGCTTCACCAAAGCCCTACAGCCAACCCTTCTCAAGCATTAAATCTACATTGCACACAATTTTCAGCCATACGCAGGATAAGTTTGACACAGGGCATGGTCTGTCACCAGGCCCTGCTCCCCCATGCCACCCACCACATGACCACTTAACACCCTACTTGCTCAGCCGTCAGCCCCTCACAGCAAAGGTCCACTAAACGTTCTATTGTTCAATGATTTCAGTGACCAGCTCTCCGCAAGTAACCTACCCCCAGTTTCACCCATCCTGTGTGTGAATACAAGTAAAAAGTCAATGACAAACATCATAATTGATTTACTTCTGAAATATCTCATTTCTTTTGCACCTTTCAAAAGCTTACAGACAAAAGAGTCCAACCATCGATTTAAATTGTTGTATTAGGTCACTAAATTATAACTGTCGATTTCAGAAGTTTTAGGATTTTTTTTAACATAAGTTACTTTCTCCTTCTAACACTTAAATATAGCTTCACTTTAAAAGTTGTTTTTTTTCGATAAAAAAAATATATATATATGTAGATAGACACACAGGCAGGTAGATAGATAGATAGATAGATAGATAGATAGATAGATAGATAGATAGATAGAAAGATAGATAGATAGACAGATAGATACTACTGTTAATCTATGCTTTGAATTAAACTATGTGCTAGATGCAGAGAGCTTGTTTGAAATATTCAGCACTTTATTTTGACATCTCCTTTCTCTTTTTACAAAGTTACCTTACATTTATTACATTTATGGCTAATGTGATTATATTCGTGTAGAAGTCATTGTTTTATTTTGGCAAAAGAAAATGGAGAAATAGGTTGTTGATTTTACAAAAGTCCAATAAAATAAATTGAAATGATCTGGTGTAATTCAGAAATATTTTGCATTTCAATATCCATGCTTGCATTTCCTCAAGGGAACTGACGCTATCATTTCAGAGTAACGTAATCGGAAATCAATTTGTATTCATGACAATTTAATGACTCTCATTGCGATGCTATTTGAAAAACATGAGTTCTAACGATGAACTTGTAGCAAGGTTGCAATTGCAATCTTGATGCACATTATTGTTGGGTGCATTTTGTTGCATGATATAGGCACTGGGAGATACACAAATGACACACGCACCACCATTATAAAATGCAGTCTTGGGTGAAGGCCAACTTCTGAGCTTATAGCTGGCCATTCCACAAACCATCGCACAACTGACTAATCTTTTTTTCAGTGTATGTCCCTATGGGCCAGATGTAGGTCACCAAATACCGGTCGGTAACGGCCGAATTCGGCCGTTACCGACCGGTATTTGGTGATTGAGATGTAGGGGCCATTATTTTACGGAATCGGTAAATTTACCGAATCGGTAAATTTACAGATTCTGTAAAATACCGAATCGGTAATTTTACCGATTCTGTAAATCCATATGTAGGTGACACTCCTAAGAGTGGCACAGGCCCTTCAGAGTCGGTATTTTACCACCCAATCCTATTGGGTGGTAAAATACCGAGTTCAGGTGTGCATGCACACCTGTGCAATGTGACACACAGACATGCCCTTAGGGCATGTATGTGTCCCACATGTCACACATGCCTGAACTTGGGGTGCTAGAGGGTGTCAAAGTGACACCCCCTGCACCCTTGCAGGATTCGGTATTTACCGATTCGGTATAGCCCATTGATTCCTATGGGCTTTAAGGCCCATAGGAATCAATGGGCAATGGGCAATCAGTATTTACCGATTCGGTAAATACCGAATATTACCGTTCGATAATTCAAAAATAAAATTTACCTACATCTCCCTCCTTCAAATTTACCGATTCATAAATAACTAAAATACGTATACGGAATACATGTGATTTTCTTCACACAGGTAAGGAGAGTCAGTCCAGTTTGATCAGCTCATTTCTTCCCTCTGCTCTTACGACAATACCACCCAGAGTGTTGCTTTCCACATTTCCTTATGTTGCCAGTCCTTACTGTCCTTTATTGTGAGTTCGAGTGCGACGAAAACGCTTCTGTTGAAAAATGCTTACATTTATTGCAGTCTATATTCCCTTTAGGAATCTGAAAGTTCTACCACGTTAAGTTATGATAAAAGTTCATCTGATGTAAAGAGTACACTGCAAAATAGCATCATGGGGCTAGGAACAGTGAGCATATAAAAATTGTGTGGAAGATGTTCAATTACTTCATGAAACTCTTTATTTCGGTAATATACCGTAAAAGAGGTGCACTGTACCAAAATGCAATAATTATCATAATGTAAAATGAATCATCATGTTTAAAAAAATAAGAATGAGCATCAATCTCATTTATAATACAGAAAATACACAGTCTGTAAATAGTGAATGGCCCTTTCGTAATCCATAAATAACAAATAAAAAAAACAAGGATTAAAATAAGAGTAAGATAAGAATTAACAACATATTTTATAAAGTCAGTTAAGAGAAACCGCTTCAATTAGTTTCAACTACCTGTTAATTCTTATCAGCCCTACATGTAATAAATATCTATATACAGCAAATAGTTGTGTCAGTTTGGAGGATCCTATAGGCATCCTCATTCCTAGCTGTACCAAGCTTTCTACAGACAGGAATCAACCATTCTACTTGAGCCCCTCTATACGCAGGAGAAAAAATAACAAATGGGGTACATCCTCTTTCTTGTAACCACACATCAGGCATCCCTCTTACACTCTTAATCAGAAGTCCTGACCATTTCGACATAAAACCATTTGAGGGTAAGTTTCCATATTGAAGGTGAACATATAGGCCCTCATTACGATGAGGGTTGGAAAGGCTTGGACCGCAGGTCACAGGCTTTACAAGCCTCATCGCAGTTTTAGTTTTGACCGTCGTATTACAATGCAGGTGGTCGAAACTGAAACTGGGCGGTCATTCTGGTTGGATTCACAGGCTCACGGAGTCCGTCAGCCAGTTGGAGACCATCACGTACTCCCTATGGACGGCGTTTCCGCCATAGGGATTACGATGTCGGTTTTTGACAGGCTTTCCAGTTGGGAGCTGAAGGGGCACCTATGGTGACGCCCGTTAATCCCTGCAACATGTTACAGACACCTTGAGGGGCCTGCAACGTGGTGCATAGATGAACAGATTCTCCAATTTGTCTATGGGAGCTTGTGCTATGGCCGGTTTACGCCCATAGTACAAGCTCCCATAGACAAATGAGAGTATGCCACCGCACTGGTAATTGTCCTTTACCACCAAAAAAGAGATAGAAGTGCTGTGTGCGTGCATTAAGAAATTATTATATTTATAGTTTTTAAATTGAGTTTTTAGCTTCTTTGCTGTGATTTAAGTGCAACAGCCCACAGGGCCATACTAAAGGTTAGCTAGGCCTATCCCAATTAGGGAATCGTTGACAAATTTAATCCAGAGACGTTTTATCACAGACAGGTGTCTAACGATTTCCTCCAGTCCACTTCAATAGAGCAAAAGTTTGGGAATAGCCACAATGAGGTGACGTGTCTTGAAATCACAGAAGAAATTATAAGAAAAGGTGAAATAACATTGGAATGGTAAGAGTTCTCGAGAGAAAAATAGGGGCAATCGATGTAAGAATTTGTTGCAAACTTGCTCAAGAAAGCTTTTTGGGCAGAGGTATATCGGCGAAAGTATGATCCACAGGGTTTGTAGGGACCCAGCATGGAAGCTCCTGATTACAAAACCTGCCAGATTGTATTGAATTCTAGTGATTATGTTAAAATAGAAACATATTTAAGGATTCACAAATATCAAATAAATTCGATTTAGAAAGTGAGAAAATCTTCATAAAAACGGATATATTCTCTATCACAGATCAAAGAAAATCATAACTAAGGTGTTACATGGATGGATTAACAAAAAATATTAATTACAGGCCTTTCTTCAATATTCTGTAAAGATAATCCCCGGCGTAACCAATTTTCACTTTGCTTTGCAGGGAAGATGTGAAATTGAAAGAAATAAAGGAATTTATACTTTAGGTGTTACTAGTGCTTTAAATGGGTAGGTACTGTCAGGTACGGAGTACCTGTACATCTTTATTCTGAGAGAGAGAGTTCCTGCACTTCTCGGCAGAGGTGCAACACTTTTAAAATGAGATTACCAACACTTCTCTGAAGTAAGAAGATGCACTGATACATGGTAACTGCATTTTTATTTTTCCATTTCAAGCACTCGGTGTGATCATAGGAGTTTTGTGGAGGAAAGCCTGAATGAAGAAGCAGGACAAAAAACACAAATTCTTGCAAGTAGCTCGAAGCAATGGAACAGGAAACAGAGGTGGGCTTTATGTAGAATAGACAATAGTAAAGACAAATATAATGTTCTTTCTTTAATAGACATGTGAATCTCTGCTTCTCCACCCAAACACACAGAGGTAGAGAAATGGATGAGTGGTCTGTAAAGATGACAGTACGCAGCTTGTAGTGGGTGAAGTTTGTTTATTCCAGAAGATAAGTCTATCCATGAAGGGGCACTGGAGCAGCTGTCTACAAAGAGAATGCCATGATCCAGGGACCTCATGACAGTCCAAGCCTGAAGCTTACACATCTATCCATGCAGAGGCCACTGGAGAAACTGACTACAAAGAGAATGCCATGTTCCAGAGACCTCATGACATTCCAAGCATAGAGCTTACACAATACCACACGGTCCTTACTTTACAATTTCTTTTTTGGTATATTCTCATGAGGTTCCCAAATGAGGCATACATGAAATTACTTAGTAATGGAACATGAATACGGTCGTCCAGTCGGTAATGTTTGTAGACGAACTTGTTGTATGAAATTCTTAGGACAAAGTATTAATTGATGTATCATGTCCATTCTCTTTTAATAGAAAACTGTTGATTAATTTGACATCCCCTTTTGGAAGTGAATATACTCCGATCCTATTAATCACAACTGGATCCATTGATGCTCCCCTTTCTCCTGTCCAAGTTGTGAGCTATTCTGCCCGACTTCCATGGTGAATGATTTTCTCTTTTATTGGTTCAAGTTAGGCGCCCTTGTGCGCATTTGTGTTTTTAATCTGAATTTATCTTCACTGTAAATATTATACACCTTTTTATTATTATTTTTTCAGAGAAACCAGTGCTCCCCAGGGCCCTTTTGTCCTGATTAAGACCCCCCTTTAAGGTGTGACGTATACCTACCAGTATATTTGGGGTCGAAATGTCGACAGCTATTACCATCTACCAGTCGATGCAACCAGTATCTCACTCATTGATTAGTAGCATCGTTATCATGGTTTCTTTTTAAACGTTGAGCATTAATAGCTCATTTATTGTACTGGCTCAGGGCTCTGAAGCCAGCTATATTGACTGTTCAATAAGCATATATTGATATTTTTGTCACGAATTACCTACCTTGTACATGTTTCCCCCCCTACCCAATCACTATCCCTCACCCTCCCTTTCCTGGGGCACGACAACAATTTTGTTCTGAATTTGTTATAAAGTAATATGATCAAGCACATTGTAAATATAAATAACAGTGCGTTGAAATTATGAGCTTGTGATTTTTATATTGTGTGATACAAGTTTTTTTCTTTTTTCTGTGTACTTGTGATACGTTCACTGGGACCCCTTATTCTGTACCATACAGCACCCAGGTCCCGAGTGACTTTATTGGGTAAAACCCCCCTTATTTAATGAGATGAGTGACATTGGCACTCTATCCTTGATGAGCAGTACTGTAAGCTTTGTAATATTCTAGCAGTGGCGTCAACTACCTATCTAAAGTGGAGAGGCGTAAGACGGTGAGGTGTGGGGGTGTTAGGGGAATAATAATACATAAAAAAAGCTGTTCCACAGCCTCGGTGCCCCTCTCCAGCTCTCCTCCTGGCAGTCCACGGACCAATGCATAGGCTCCCCAACCAATGCAGATGCTGCATTGATAGCATGAGTATACCTTGCAAGAGAGAAGCTCCTGGATTGGCCTACCTGACTGTGCAACACAGCTGGGTTGAAGAAATATAAGTGTGCATGTCTGTTGGCCAGCCTAAGACATAAACTGACCTGCACACTTATACGTGCCCACCTCTCCTCCCACCATGACCCTGACCCACCCTGCCCAAGACTCCATAGCTCATTCAAGCTGCTCAAGCAGTGATAAATAAAATGATAAAAAATAGTTTTATTATCATTTTATTTTTCATCTGCTGGGAGTGGGGCAATGCTTCTCCACTATTACGGAGGAGCTGCACCTCTATTCTAGGGCTGATATCTGGTTTTTGCAGGACACACATATCACTGATATAAAGCCAGGGAAATTAATACCGCCATCTTGAATGTTCCAGGGCATTCTTACACTACTCAAATGGGACGCACCAAAGTGGTAGCTATCTTGGTAAAAGTGACACAACTGATACGAATAATGCAATTGAAAAGAGATAAATACTGAAATTAGACCACTGCATAGAAAGTAGTTAATAGGCTGGAGCTACCAACATTTTTCATTTTTGATCCAATTGCTAATTCTGGCGTGGGATACAATTATTTAAGGAGGAACTTGGTGAATTTTCTCCTCCATACACTATTGGAGGTGATTTTATTTTACCCCTATTTGCAATGATAGATAAAAGCTGCAAACAAAAGTATGAAAAGATTACTGAGGAATTAATGCAGAGCTATAATCATATGGATTTCAGGGAAAAATTTAGGAGAACAGCAATGGACATGCACACACATCTAACCAGGTAGGGCACCCACTTCATTGGAGCAAAGGTTGCACCTGCTCACATCAGTGTTTATGGGCATCAGGCAACAGAGACAGTTGTAAGGAAGGGCATGGAAGCTTTAGTGGACGGGGCTCGTTCACTATAGCAGAGTGACTAAGGTCATGTGTGCATGTGCATTACACCTTTCATACTTTTGGCTCTTCCAGATCAATGAAGGCAGGGTAAGTATAAAAGGATCAATAAACTGATAGAACATTGTTGAACTAACATTTCCCTATCACTGCAGTTTGCAACAACCTCTGCGGTTAACTTGCCTTTATTATATTTTCTTGGGTACCCTTTGGGTTTTACAACCTTACTTTGGAAATGTTAGTTTTCTTCTATGAACCAATACTGCTATATTGCAGAAAAAGTAGAACATTTCTTTTCAGGTTCCAGTAACTTACACTTTCTCATTTTGTAAAATACTGGACTTCCTCTTTTTCAAATGTTTATGTTGGTAGTCATCCAACAATTGTGACTGAGACCATGTCTTAAATTAGATCTTCCAGTGCTTACTTTAGGTAGTATTGTCCACTGTGTTCATCCAAAAATGGAAACAATGGTTTAGTATAGTTAGCTAAGTTGAACTGAGGGATCATGGCATGCTGGCATGTAAGTCAAGGATCAGTCTTGACCGTCTGCCAGTAATTGCGATGCGCTATGCTGCAGCCCTCAGATAAGAGGGCTTGAGAAGTACGGAACACCGATTGCTGGCAGTAAAGGTTGAAGGATACAAAATGCATAGGAAGAGTGATTTATACATTCACTTTTGAATTTCTACTTCTGCAGTCGCAGGTGGATGGATCAATTTTTTAGACATCTACTTCAACTGCTCCTTGACGGGGTACTTTGTTGGTTCTCCCCACTAATGCTTACTTTACACCTGGTCTTCCTTTCCTAACACAGTCCCTCTTTTTTACGTTTTTGGTGTCCCCTGTTTTGGTTCTTTTTGTAAGAATCTCTGCCATTCAGTGTTTCTGTTTCAGTTGCTTACCTGCAATCTCTAGCCTCCTTCAACTCCACACAGCGTCATATGGTGAAACGCTGTCAAGCCTTAAGATATGATTTTTCATCATTCAGACTCTCTTGATCTGCTCTAAGTCTTTCTGGTACCTTTGTTGTTTCTCTCCCTTTACTTTTTCCCCCGCATGCCTGCCTTCACCACTATGTACATAAAATTCCAGACCAGGGTCAAAGGGAACATTGGGGTGTGCATCAGGTTCATTGACGGGTATCACTTTATTTACCTCCTGCAAGTGTCCCAAAGCAATGTTCCCCCAAGCACCAATTGACTATTGTACATGTCCCTGACTCTAGTGCCCAGATACCACCTATCGTTCGGCATGTCTTGTTTGCGGCTGCTTTTTGACTATTGCTGTGTTTGCCAGTTTTAAAATGCTAAGCAAGCACAACCCCCCTTAAAATGAAGTCTAAAGCTAGCACAACGCCTTCCGTAAGAAGCCCAAATAGAGCCCAGCCCTCCGAAAACATCAAACGGAAGAGCATGAACATTAAAAAAAAGTATTCTCATCAGTGAAGACCTCCTCAGCACTATTTATCCAGCCACAAGTCAAATTGTACATCATCTCTTACTATTTAGCTTGTGGTCAGCTAAACAGAAGAGATTATGTACTATTTGGGCGGCTTCTGGGTAAATAGCAGAGATTATGTACTATTTGGTGGGCGGCTGGGTAAATACCAACTTCCAATTTTTAAAGAGCCACATGCCAGCACATTAATTAAATTAATTTGAATTGAATACTTAGTCATAAGGAGAGTTCGACACTGGCAATATCTACAATACAACAGTCTTCGCAAAACACTGAATAACCACTGATCAAATTTATTAAGCTTTTCTTAAAGCAATTTACAGGCATAGTGTAGTTTTGGTGGGTATAGAAGCTGTGATTATTGTCTGTTAATGTGAACCACATGTACAAAAATTACAGGAAAAGGAACCTGAATTAAAAAAAAAAACAGAAAAAGTTCAAATATGCTTGCAGTTGCACAAGTTGAGAATGCAGAATCATCCCTTATGCTTCCCTGTAAGAGGCGACATGCCTAGAATTGAACTCTCTTAGACCCCTGTTGTAAAATATATTCCCAGCGAGCCTTACGTCTGGATGGATCAGGGAACAGAATAAGACCACTGAGCTCCCCATTGTGAAGTAAAAATATGTTTCTTCTTGCATGCAACCAAAAGAAAATCAATCGGGAACTAGAAATTATTTGGGGAATTTAAAAAAAAAGCCAAATTGATGTTAACAGATCTGTGTGCATTGTAAATTACTCTTCAAATTGATATTTTTGTTATTTCTAGAGTGGTTTTGGCAGAAAAGAAACCACAGTGGATGATTACAGAGTAAGGGAAACTTGTCACGCAATATCTTCTGATCACTCCCCCCCCCTTGCTTCATTAAGTGTTCTTCTGGACCATAAACTCAGGTTGACTTGACATTTTGCAGGCTCATATGGATAGACTTGGGACTTGAAGTGAAAATACAAACCTTGGCCTAGATTTACAAAGAAATGACGCAATGCAGCTGCACTATGTTGCGTGAATGGGAGAGAGCAGAACAGCGCCATATTTAAAAAGAAGCAGTGCTCTTCTGACCTTTCCCTGTGCTAGTGCACTTTATGCTGCTATGCACAAGCGCAGACACAATGACACCGTAGTGGAAGGGTGTCTGTGTTGTGGTCAGCATAGTGCTTGTTCAGAAAAGGGCCCCATCATGCACAAAAACTATGCTGGAATGCAATTACTTTCCTATATTTCTGCTGGTTCGCTAGCCCCAGGAGGGCGCAGGATATCCCTGCAAGTCCATGCGTACAACTCTTTAAGATAGGGATTTGTGTCAAAACCCATGATTTTGAGGCACGGGAAAGCTCATGTACCACCCATGGAACGCCCTGTTGAAGCAATGTAACGCAAGGTAGCGCATTGCACTACATTAGTTTGGGTTACATTTCAATGCAGATTGTGATTTCCATTAGATTGTAAATACCGACCCACTGTTTTGTTTCGGGTCTGCGTTAAAAAGTCATGCGAATCCAAGGCAAAGTATTTGTAAATCTTGGTCCGCATGTTTAGAACATATGGCGGGCACATGAATGCGCACACATGTGCACAGACAACCAGGTGTAACAATTCCTCTTACACAAAAAGGCTTCTCTTATTTACCTGTTCCGACATATGTGCCTGTACTAGCTTAATGTCTGCATGAAGTTCCTTCTGGATAACATTTTAATGCCAATGGTTAACCCCACAAGCTGGAAAAGAGGAGTTTTTATAGAGATTATATGCACTTAGATATGTATTTATGGTAAAACTCAGAGGGCCAAATTTGCACACCTTAGTTGAACAAATGGAAATGTCAAGTCAGTTACCAATCCAGATTTGTACAATAAGGAATGACAGAATTTTACTTCTGCAAAGTGCATTTGGGGATGCAGAAAATCCAGCAGTATGAGGTAGTTTCTGCTCATATAAAGTCAGGGATCTCAAATCTTTTCATTCATAAGAACTACTTATGTTAAATTAAAACCATGTTGTGCTACTGATAATATTTGTGTGGGACACATGAGGCAAGATTGTATTAGAGGACATCCTATGCGGGATTACCAGCCATGACCAATTCAGTGCAGGTTTGCCAGCAGTAATGTAAAAAGGCTTCGTGAATTTGGAATGCCTCTTTAAGGGTAATTCATACCAGCCACAGCTGCAATGTCTTTGGCACCAAGGTAATAATATTAGTAATAAGTCCTCCAAAGCTGCATGATTTATCATTCAAATGTCAGATGTGAATATCTTTTGGAAATTATGGGTTCTGAAAATACACACATTTTCATCTCTGAAACACACTTTTCAATTTTGGTATACATGTATTACTTTAACCAAGTGAAAGCTTCCAATTTAGAAGGCTTGGCTGCACACAGGAGGGGAATCGGAAGTGAGCACCATCATTTTTAATTGGTGTATAGGGTAAATGGGTTCTTCATTTCTCAATGAAAAAGCCACAAACAGCCAGCTTTGGTAAAGCCAATAGATCGCGTTCATGAGAGCTACTGACTTTGGCAATTATTTTTAGCCCTGATGAATAGCAGGGTGGCAGCTGTGCAACATGGCTAAAAATAATTTATTAAAAGCTCCATGATGTGGCCAGCTCCAGTATGCTTTTTTTAATTAAAACATATAAATACACAGAGGAGTGGGTCAGAGATGGGGTAACAGAGGGATGCAGGGCAGGAGAGAAGGAAGCAGGTGGAGGGAGAGGATATTCAAGAGACAATGAGGGAGCATACAGACAATAAGACAATAGAGGATGGGCAAGGGGGTATAAGGAGACAAATGGACAATGCAGGATAAGAGGGAGTGGAGAGGGACTCAAGCTGACAATGATTCATGGGCAGCAAGCGGACAACAGATGGTTGGCAGGAGGGGATGAGGCAACATGCTGACAACAGGCGGTGGACGGGAGGTGATGAGCAGCAGTTTGACAAGGAGGATAGTCAAGAGGGTATTGAGCAGCAAGCTGACAGCGGAAAGGCTTACAGGACTGGGGCAGGGCACTGACAACAGAGACTGGGTCAGAGGGGAAAGTGGAGCATACAGAGAATCAAGGGTGGACAGCAGGTAGTACATGTGGAGTGTAGGAAGGGCTGTAGGGTCTTGGCAAGCAAAGGGACAATGCAGGATTGCCGGGTAGGATTTGGGGAGTAAACAAATAATGGAGTGATGGGGAAGCAAGAATGGCAAGAGCAAGGAGGAAGAAAGAACAGCAGCTGATGAAGAACATGAAAGAGGAATATGGTGAGGTACAAGTTCATGAGGTAGGCAGCAGGGAAACACACACTCTCATAGTGTGCTTAGGGGAACAACACAAGTAATGTGTTCATACTACAAGGGAGGGATAAACAGAGAAAGGGAAGCCGACAGAAGCTCAAGAAGCAAGCACAAGAGAGTTGCAGTTAAACCAAACAATGGTAATCAAATGACGGGCTCTTAACCCACTGTAAGCTAACAATATGTCTCGCAACAGAGAGACACAAAAATGGCAAATGTACTAATACAAGCTTGCATTAGATGTATGCATGAACGTTTGTTTTGCAGTGGATAATCAGCTTGCATGAGTTTAATGTATTTCAATTAAGGAAATGAACAGCTATCCTGACTATTGGCATCCTTTGTGAATCTCACCAATGCCAGAAATGTCCTCCAAACATAAGAGACGTTCCAGTGGAGAATGTTTCTAAATTGTAAAATGTTGTGCTTTGTGAATCAGGTGCAGAATTTATCCCCTATGTTAAGTTCTTATTTCAGGATTAGCAGAAAATAGAAAGATTACTGTCTGAGCAGCCATGGGTGATTTTTGTGATATCAAAAAACTTCACAACCCCAATAGAATGCACAAATCTCAGTCTGACATTTTGGCTACCTGTAAAAGCTGCAAGCCAATCAGAATATCTAAATCCCAATTGTTGAGTCAGACAAGCTCAGAAAAGGCAGGCGGTAGTCAGAAAGCTAACACAAGGAGTTGATGGACGGAGTGCTGGATGTGTCTGAACTGGGGTGGCAAAGTGAGCTAAAGAACGAAGGTGAATTCAACACAGATCTGTGACTGAAAAGTTCCAACACCCCATCCATCATCTCCTTGTGTTAGCTTTCTGACTACCGCCTGAATTTTCCAAGAAATCACAATGCTGAATCTCTGTCAGATATGTGAGCTTGAATGATGAACGATGATGGATTGAACCCAGATCTGTGACTGGGGGTGAGTGTCTGAAAGGTTTCAGTGCTCCGTCCATCATCTCCTAGTGTTTGCTTTGTTCGCCGTAAGATGGCAGGGTATGCCCAGACGTGGGTCCCTTGCTCACTTTGCACTGGATGGAAGCTAGCCTGGCTGATGAGGGCTGTTAGCCCATGATCCAGGTCCCCTATAGAAAAACTGTCTCACCAACGCTACCCAACACCATAATACTCACCATTAATCATAAATCACTCACAAGGCCCATTAACAACCGAGACAATTTTGGGCAACTGAATCATGTGACCTAATTAATCAGAACCTATTTACAAACTATTTACACTTTTATATACATCTGCAGTTTATCATCTCTTCCCATGGTTTTTATGCAAATAACATATTAGTTAAGTCACTAAGGTAAATGGATCAGCTATTGGTAACTAGATCATGAATAAACAAGACCAGCTTGTCGTTTTAAAAATCTAAATGTATTAACCTTTTTATTCAAGAAAAAGCATTCTTTTGAATCTTTATTTTATTAGCAATTAAAGCAGCATTTATTAAGGCAAAATGAATTATTGAACTGACATCTTCAAAGCAAAACAGCATGTATGAGTTAAGACAAAATAACAGTTTCCCATTCCCTAAGTCTATTTCCCTGGCTAAATCTCACTTCACCTAAAAGAAAGTCATTTAAGCCTATTATCCTTATGTGCGCCAAAGTCCATCAGCACGACACGCCCTTCTGGAATCGGAAAGCGAGAAGCGCCCTCCTGTCAAAGGAGCCAAGTTTTATACCTTTTCTGTCTAGCTAATCTCACTAAAATGTATTCTTTCTTTTGCCATCCAGAGTTCTTATTGGCTGACAGATGTCAGTCCATGTCAGCTCATCACGTTTTCAACCCAAAACCGAGCCTTTTCTTTGGCTCCATTGTCCGACTAAATACATGTCTTTAGCTTCCTCGGAAATGCAACATTCTTCAAGTAACAGACCGTTACTTCCTCAGCTTGGCAGATTTGCCGCATCCTGTCCTTGATTTTGTCACACTCAGAGCACGTCCTGCACAAAATTCATTTATCAGTATTTCTTTGACAACTGTCGATGTGGTAAAAGTTTCGACTTCAGAATACGTGCTGGGCTCCACACTGGACAGGATTCTAAACACCATCTTTAAACCGTAGGCCTTAAGCCTTTCCCTTGGTAACTAGTATTGAAACAAACACAAGACATTAATTAATTAGAGAATTGAGACCCATTCTGTTTCCCACCCCCTTTGCTAATTATCAACCCATTAATTAATGTTACCTAGCTTAATCACAAGCCACAGAATTCTCCACAAACTTATGCCACATAAAGACGTAAAGACATAACATAAGCACACAAATAAGCACATGCCATAAGTTGAACAGCCGCATTTAATACTGACAAAGACAATAGACAAGGCTAGTTTATTATTTTCGACGCACTTGCAAAATGCAACATGAAGCACATAAGTTAGTCCATCGTGTCATGTAAATGCATTTTAATCTAGGTTGGTTAATAATTCACCACAAATCAATTAATACGGTTATTTATTATGGAAGTTTAACTTTGCGAGCCAGAACAAAATATTATTCTGAAACTCGCTCCATCAACTCCCTCATCTGGTGATTTCAAAATCACCAAACTACACCCACACATTTTTGCAAATTTTTTAACCCTTGAACATGTTTTGATAATCACAGTATTAGTATTTCTAAACTCTTGATTCAGCTGTTTGTTTATAACTCTCATATTGTGCCCTACGAAACTCTTCCATTTCTATTTCCTTTTCTTGTTCCTTCCTGAGCTTATAGATTCTCTTCTTTTCCCTAAGATACTTCTTTCTCTTGTGTAACATGCAACTAATTTTTAGCAGAAATATCACAAAAACTATAACTAATAAAGGAGTCAGTATTTTGCCTAAAATTGAACTACCAATCTCTTGAAACCAGGTTTTGATTGCTGCAAATCTTTTGCTCAAGCGTTCTGAAAAAGCTTCATCTTCTAAAGGTACAATTTCTCAATGTAACTCTATAATATTCTTGATATACATCTCAATATTCTGACTCTTATCTGGAATATATGTACAGCAATGCTGGACATGTAATATTCCACAAACTCCTCCCTCTTTTGCTAACAGAATATCAAGGGCAAGACGGTTCTGCATAACCATAGATCGCATAGCAATAATTTCAGTATCCACTAGCTGGAAACCACCAGCAGTATCTGTAGACAATCTGTCAACAATTGTAGACAATTTTCTGATCTTAACTGAATTCAGGGTTATACCCACAAAAGGTATTACTGCACCAAAAATATCTCCCAAAATTTCAGAAAAACTTTCCCTTTTGTATCTACTCAGATGATTGCTAATTTCAAATTAACCTTTTGTATTTCTATCTACATGGAAAAGGTTTGGGAAAAAAAACGATATAGCAAGTGCCTGTCATGGGTACTTAATGCTTGGCTTATTGGTTTCACTCATCTGTAGTGACATAGAATTGTTTATTGAATAGTTTCTGTGGCTTTAAACATGTCTGGAGCTTTAAAATGATGATGTATAGTTTGCATGTACCAAGGCTTGTTGATTTACCAATTCATGACCGGAACTGCTGCTCGGTATGAATATGCATCAGGTTAGCACGTGAAACATGTGCCTTAGTATGCGCTAACTGAAGGGTGTTGACACGTGCAGTATCGGCATGAAAAGACTATAAAAGCTTCTCCGGCTTTCAGAGAGACACTTCGCTTCGTCCTAACCTGGCGTCTTCACAGGATTCCACGAAGTGTCTCTCAAGATTCCTGCAGCCTGCCGCTCTTGTTCCTCCTCCCTCCTGGTCTCCCGTCTTCAGTCTCCAGCCCTTCCCTGCCTCGCGTTAAGCGCTACTCACCAGAGTCTTCGTGGCTGCAGATCGGCAGTGAACACCAACGCGGGTGAGTTTCTGTCTCGAAGCCGAGGTCGGACTTCCGGTTTTCGGCATCGAACCTAAATGAGAGCGGACTCGTCCTCCAACTAAGCGGCCCCCGTTTTTTCTTCTTCCTGTGAACGTGAACAAGAGGAAAGTAAGATTTAGTTTTTTATAAACAACAAAACAACCTTTGGCAAAGACAATCGGAAAAAAGCCTTGTAACACTGGAATCTTTGATTGGAAAAAACATTTAGGGTGAAAACATAAAGACGCTTGACAAGGCTTTAAGCAATATATTTTCTGGACAAATAGAATCTATGTAACAGTGATTTTAAAACTGTTCTCTTTGAATTGTGAAGTTATGCAACAGTGACTTAAACTGTTCTCTCTTGAATTGAGAAAGATACATGGTCTAGCTATTCCTAGTGCTTAGAAAGTAAATAGATGTTTGTAGGCTGCATTTTCTAGGCTGCTCTTTCTCTTGTTTACTATAATTACAGAATTCCAGTTACTACTAGAATCTCCAAAAAGCAAGGTAGGAGAATACTGAGTTTGCATGAACATTTGCAAGTTGTACTAACTCATTACTCTGTTTGATGAATAATTGTTCCCAAGAACTTGTTTACCCTTGGTGCTCACTATTTTGTGCTTATTTTAAAGGAGAAATAGTTTGCTGAAAATTCAAACTGCCTTGCTACTACGAAGTATTGGAATGGGCTATTCTTACTTTGGTATGTTTTAGGATTGGTCAGTCAATCAATAGAAATACGCAATTGTCCAGGTGTCTTTTGAATTGTTAATTATATGTGCATTCTTGTGATTAATGTAACGCAGCTACTCAAGCAAAAGGCAGCATTGGAAGAAAGTCCAGAATACTTCCTGAGAAACAGAAAACAGTCATCTCAAGAAGAGATCCTGTGTTGTTTGTTTGTTTCTCTTCCACTTCCCCTTCCCTTTGGGAACCAATTGGTTGTGTCAAGAGTTGTCTTCCTTGTCACGCTAGTTGGTTTTAGAAGGAATTGGGACTAATCAACTTCAAGACGGAATACTTGGAATCTTGTGATTGCACGCTTAACAGAAAGCAAAGCCCTAACCTCATTCCCTCTTGAATTTGATTATTCCCATGGATCTCGCAAAAATGAATACTGTTCAGTTAGCTGAGATTGTGCGCAAAATGAATGATGAGGTACAGGAGTTACGTCTAGAAAACCAATCTCTTAGACAGGAACTAGAAAGTACCAGAGAAGGTTTTACTTCTTGGAGAGAGAAAGGGGAACCTAGGTGACCCCTTTTAACACCACCTAAATTCGGAGTTCCTTTTCAGAACCAGACTCAGACGCCAAGTTTTGGTCAAGATCAGCCAGTCCAATTTACATTAGTATCACCACAGCCAGTTCCTTTAGCTAATCCTGAACGGTTTTCTGGAGACAGTGCACACTTTAATACCTTTATGAGTCAATGTCAGTTACATTTTTTGTGCAAACCTCATATTTTCACTTCAGACACCACTAAGGTAGCTTTTATTATTTCTTATCTCGGAGGAGTAGCGGCAAATTGGGCCATGCCCTTAGTGGATAAAAATGATCCATTATTGCACAATTTAACAAATTTTAAAACAGCTATGTCCAGTTTATTTGCAAAGCATGTATTTTTACAAGCATCTGATAATGAGTTATTAAATTTGCGTCAAGGCTCAAAGGATTTACTTGCTTATGTTACTACTTTCAATCGGTTGCTGGCAGAAACCCAATGGCCTGAGGATAAAAGAGTGTCTTTGTTTTACCGTGGGCTTAGAGAGGAATTGAAAGATTCCTTGGCCCACATAGTTAATTTACCTGATGATTTTACTGAGTTTCAGGATTTAGTCATCAAGTTGGATCATAGGTTGGGTGAAAGAAAGAATGAAAGACCAAAAAATTATTTTAGAACTTTACATTTCAAATCAGATAAGAAGGTGAATGAAGACAAAAATCCACAGGTAGAGCCAATGCAAATAGGTGGAGTAAAGGGACCCTTGTCACAAGAGGAAAAGGATAGAAGAAGAAAAGCTAATTTATGTTTATATTGCGGAAAATCAGGTCATTTCACCAGAGATTGTTCAGTTAGACCGGTTAAAAAGAAAGTATTTTCCGTATATCAAAATCATACACTAGAATCGGAAAACTAAGTGTCTCGAGTGAAAGAGAGGTCGATTCCTCGAGAGAGAAAAATTTAGAGATCTCACAATACGCAACTAGTGTTATCAATCATGTACCACGACATTTCACAATACGAGTAATTTTAATTCAACAAAGGCACAGTATTCCGGTGTTAATTGACTCTGGAGCTACTGGTAACTCTTTTGATTTAGAATTTGCCAAGAAATTAAATCTAATTAAGATCCCAAAAAAAGAACCTGAGCTTGTGAGAGCTGTTGATGGCTCTGCACTATCTTCTGGTTTAATCAGGTTTCATACTTCACCTTTACTTCTAGTGTCAGATAACGGACACACAGAGCTGACTACTTTTGATCTCATAGATACACCGACCTTTGGAGTCATTCTAGGTATTCCATGGTTAGAGCTTCACAATCCTAAAATAGATTGGATTAAACGAACTGTGACCTTAGATTCTGCATACTGTAAAACACATTGTTATCAAGAAAACAGGGATCCTGGCTTTCCACTCACTTGCGCCACGATTCATTCAGAATCTATAGAACTTCCATCAGAATTTCAAGATTTCTCTGATGTGTTTGACCCAGTGAAGGCTACAAAATTACCTCCTCATAGGACCTCCGACTGCAGAATCGATTTAATCCCTGGAGCAGTCTTACCCTGCAGCCGTATATATGCCCTCACAGAACCAGAAAACCAGTACTTGCGAACTTATCTTGACGAGTTGTTGGAAATAGGCTTCATTCGTCACTCAACTTCACCTGTCTCATCTCCACTCTTTTTTGTAACAAAAAAGTCAGGAGATTTAAGGGCCTGTATCGATTATCGTGCAGTAAATAAAGCTACAATTAAAAATCGATACCCACTACCTTTGATTCCTGTACTTTTAAATCAAGTAAAAGGGTAAACTATCTACACTAAGTTAGATCTTCGCGGAGCATACCACTTGATCCACATAAAAGAAGGAAACGAGTGGAAAACCGCTTTCCGCACTAAATTAGGGCTCTTCGAATATACAGTGATGCCCTTTGGTCTCTGTAATGCGCCAGCAGCATTTCAATATTTCATTAATGAAGTGCTGCATGACCTGTTGGACATCTGTGTCATTGTATATATCGATGATATTTTGATTTTTTCTAAGACCCCTGAAGAACATGAAGGACATGTTCGATCTGTATTGCAAAAGTTGAGAGACAACTCTCTGTTTGTTAAGCTTGAAAAATGTGTTTTCAAAACCACAAAGGTAGAATTCCTCGGTTATTGGTTGTCACCTGAAGGCATTGTAATGGACCCAAAAAAGGTAGAAGCAATTTTAAATTGGCCTACCCCAACCACTGTTAAGGAAGTACAGAGAATCCTAGGATTCGCAAATTTTTATAGGAAATTTATCGCTAAATTTTCAGAAATTGTGGTTCCAATCACTCAACTTTTACAAAAAGGAAAGCAATTCCAATGGAATTCTCAGGCTGAAGAAGCTTTTAACATCTTAAAAAAAGGTTTTACCTCGGCTCCTATTTTAAAGCATCCTGACCCTGACAGACCATTTTTTGTGGAAGCTGATGCTTCACAAACTGCCGTAGGTGGAGTCCTGCTACAAAAAGATATCGACTCAAAAAATTTCCATCCAATTGCCTTTTACTCTAGAAAGCTGTTGCCAGCAGAACAGAACTATACCATTGCTGAGCGTGAGCTTCTAGCAATCAAGGCAGTTTTTCAAGAATGGAGACACCATCTCTTAGGAGCAAAACATACAATAACAATTTTCTCTGATCATAAGAATCTACAATTTTATTCCACAGTTAAAGCATTCACACCTAGACAGATGCGTTGGCTACAATTCTTTAGTGAGTTTGACTTTATAATTACGTACCGACCAGGAGTCAAACAGTTGTTATCTGACACGCTTTCTCATTTAGTTTGCGATAAAAATAAAGAATCCAATAAAGAACAGCAAAGTATAATTCCAGTAGAAAAGCTTTGTGCAGAAATTTCTCAAGCAGATTTTTTAACAATACTCAAGGACCAGACAAAGGAATTAAATCAAGAAAACTGGCTTTCGCAAAAACAGACCACAATATCGGATGGTTTGTTTTACCATAAGAATAAGTTGTTCCTTCCAACAGATAGTTTGAGAGAACAAGTGATAAAATGGAATCATGATCTGGCTATTGTTGCTCATCCTGGTGTGACAAAGACTCTGGAGTTATGCCAAAGACATTTTTGGTGGAATGGTATGAGATCTGACATTCAACAATACATTCAGGCTTGTCCTGTATGTGCTCGGCAGAAATCATCTCACTCTTCTCCTATGGGTTTGCTGCAACCAATAGAAATCCCTCCGACGTCCTGGCATACCATTAGTTTAGATTTTGTTGCAGACTTACCCGAATCATCTGGAATGACAACTATTTTAGTAGTTGTAGATTTATTATCAAAAATGGGACATTTTATTCCCTTGCCTAAACGTCCATCTGCAGAGGAATTCAGTAAAATATTTTTGGCCAATATTGTGAAACTTCATGGCTTACCACAAAAGATTATTTCTGATCGGGGTTCACAATTCCTGTCTAAATTTTGGAAACAGTTGAGTGGTCAATTGGGAATAGATTTAACATTATCTTCAGCATTCCATCCTCAAACAGATGGTCAAACAGAGAGATTAAATCAATATTTAGAACAAAGTCTATGATGTTTGACCACTACCTTATCTTCAAATTGGGTTGAGGCTCTACCATTAGCAGAATTCACATATAATAACACCAGGCATTCAGCACTCGGCTGTTCCCCATTTTACTTTCTAACTGGCCAACATCCACGAACATTACCAATATTGTTCCCAGAGAAAAATACTGACATGCCAGCAGTCTCAGCAAGATTAGCCAGTTTACGTGATTTTCAGGAGAATGTTAAGAAAACATTAACTAAACAAAAACATAAAATGAAAGTCTATGCTGATCAACATAGAATTCCAGCCCCGGTTTATAAACCTGGAGACCAAGTTTGGCTTTCAACTAAGAATATACAAATGGAGGGACCAAAAAAACGGAAACCTCGATTCATAGGTCCTTTTACCATTGAAAAAATTGTAAATCCGGTGTCTATAAAATTGACTCTTCCTCAGGATTATAAAATTCATCCAGTTTTTCATGTTTCTTTAGTAAAACCTGTTCACCCGAACACTCGTCCTGATGCACCACCCCCGCCACTTATCATAGGAGATCATGTTGAATATGAGGTCAAGAAAATTCTGGATTCAAAACGTATTAGAGGTTGTTTGTATTATTTGATCTATTGGAAAGGTTATGATTCTTCCGAAAGATCATGGGAACCAGAGAATCATGTACATGCCCCCCGTTTGATTCGCTCTTTTCATGCCCAATTTCCTAACAAACCACGACCTGTGAGAAGACCTTTGGGGGGGGGAACTGTCATGGGTACTTAATGCTTGGCTTATTGGTTTCCCTCATCTGTAGTGACATAGAATTGTTTATTGAATAGTTTCTGTGGCTTTAAACATGTCTGGAGCTTTAAAATGATAATGTATAGTTTGCATGTACCAAGGCTTGTTGATTTACCAATTCATGGCCGGAACTGCTGCTCGGTATGAATATGCATCAGGTTAGCACGTGAAACATGTGCGTTAGTATGCGCTAACTGAAGGGCGTTGACACTTGCAGTATCGGCACGAAAAGACTATAAAAGCTTCTCCGGCTTTCAGAGAGACGCTTCGCTTCGTCCTAACCTGGCGTCTTCACAGGATTCCACGAAGCGTCTCTCAAGATTCCTGTAGCCTGCTGCTCTTGTTCCTCCTCCCTCCTGGTCTCCTGTCTTCAGTCTCCAGCCCTTCCCTGCCTCGCGTTAAGCGCTACTCACCAGAGTCTTCGTGGCTGCAGATCGGCAGTGAACACCAACGCGGGTGAGTTTCTGTCTCGAAGCCGAGGTCGGACTTCCGGTTTTCGGCATCGGAACCTAAATGAGAGCGGACTCGTCCTCCAACTAAGCGGCCCCCGTTTTTTCTTCTTCCTCAAACGTGAACAAGAGGAAAGTAAGATTTAGTTTTTTATAAACAACAAAACAACCTTTGGCAAAGACAATCGGAAAAAAGCCTTGTAACACTGGAATCTTTGATTGGAAAAAACATTTAGGGTGAAAACATAAAGACGCTTGACAAGACTTTAAGCAATATATTGTCTGGACAAATAGAATCTATGTAACAGTGGTTTTAAAACTGTTCTCTTTGAATTGTGAAGTTATGCAACAGTGACTTAAACTGTTCTCCCTTGAATTGAGAAAGATACATGGTCTAGCTATTCCTAGTGCTGAGAAAGTAAATCGATGTTTGTAGGCTGCATTTTCTAGGCTGCTCTTTCTCTTGTTTACTATAATTACAGAATTCCAGTTACTACTAGAATCTCCAAAAAGCAAGGTAGGAGAATACTGAGTTTGCATGAACGTTTGCAAGTTGTACTAACTCATTTCTCTGTTTGATGAATAATTGTTCCCAAGAACTTGTTTACCCTTGGTGCTCACTATTTTGTGCTTATTTTAAAGGAGAAATAGTTTGCTGAAAATTCAAACTGCCTTGCTACTACGAAGTATTGGAATGGGCTATTCTTACTTTGGTATGTTTTAGGATTGGTCAGTCAATCAATAGAAATACGCAATTGTCCAGGTGTCTTTTGAATTGTTAATTATATGTGCATTCTTGTGATTAATGTAACGCAGCTACTCAAGCAAAAGGCAGCATTGGAAGAAAGTCCAGAATACTTCCTGAGAAACAGAAAACAGTCATCTCAAGAAGAGATCCTGTGTTGTTTGTTTGTTTCTCTTCCACTTCCCCTTCCCTTTGGGAACCAATTGGTTGTGTCAAGAGTTGTCTTCCTTGTCACGCTAGTTGGTTTTAGAAGGAATTGGGACTAATCAACTTCAAGACGGAATACTTGGAATCTTGTGATTGCACGCTTAACAGAAAGCAAAGCCCTAACCTCATTCCCTCTTGAATTTGATTATTCCCATGGATCTCGCAAAAATGAATACTGTTCAGTTAGCTGAGATTGTGCGCAAAATGAATGATGAGGTACAGGAGTTACGTCTAGAAAACCAATCTCTTAGACAGGAACTAGAAAGTACCAGAGAAGGTTTTACTTCTTGGAGAGAGAAAGGGGAACCTAGGCGACCCCTTTTAACACCACCTAAATTCGGAGTTCCTTTTCAGAACCAGACTCAGACGCCAAGTTTTGGTCAAGATCAGCCAGTCCTATTTACATTAGTATCACCACAGCCAGTTCCTTTAGCTAATCCTGAACGGTTTTCTGGAGACAGTGCACACTTTAATACCTTTATGAGTCAATGTCAGTTACATTTTTTGTGCAAACCTCATATTTTCACTTCAGACACCACTAAGGTAGCTTTTATTATTTCTTATCTCGGAGGAGTAGCGGCAAATTGGGCCATGCCCTTAGTGGATAAAAATGATCCATTATTGCACAATTTAACAAATTTTAAAACAGCTATGTCCAGTTTATTTGCAAAGCATGTATTTTTACAAGCATCTGATAATGAGTTATTAAATTTGCGTCAAGGCTCAAAGGATTTACTTGCTTATGTTACTACTTTCAATCGGTTGCTGGCAGAAACCCAATGGCCTGAGGATAAAAGAGTGTCTTTGTTTTACCGTGGGCTTAGAGAGGAATTGAAAGATTCCTTGGCCCACATAGTTAATTTACCTGATGATTTTACTGAGTTTCAGGATTTAGTCATCAAGTTGGATCATAGGTTGGGTGAAAGAAAGAATGAAAGACCAAAAAATTATTTTAGAACTTTACATTTCAAATCAGATAAGAAGGTGAATGAAGACAAAAATCCACAGGTAGAGCCAATGCAAATAGGTGGAGTAAAGGGACCCTTGTCACAAGAGGAAAAGGATAGAAGAAGAAAAGCTAATTTATGTTTATATTGCGGAAAATCAGGTCATTTCACCAGAGATTGTTCAGTTAGACCGGTTAAAAAGAAAGTATTTTCCGTATATCAAAATCATACACTAGAATCGGAAAACTAAGTGTCTCGAGTGAAAGAGAGGTCGATTCCTCGAGAGAGAAAAATTTAGAGATCTCACAATACGCAACTAGTGTTATCAATCATGTACCACGACATTTCACAATACGAGTAATTTTAATTCAACAAAGGCACAGTATTCCGGTGTTAATTGACTCTGGAGCTACTGGTAACTCTTTTGATTTAGAATTTGCCAAGAAATTAAATCTAATTAAGATCCCAAAAAAAGAACCTGAGCTTGTGAGAGCTGTTGATGGCTCTGCACTATCTTCTGGTTTAATCAGGTTTCATACTTCACCTTTACTTCTAGTGTCAGATAACGGACACACAGAGCTGACTACTTTTGATCTCATAGATACACCGACCTTTGGAGTCATTCTAGGTATTCCATGGTTAGAGCTTCACAATCCTAAAATAGATTGGGTTAAACGAACTGTGACCTTAGATTCTGCATACTGTAAAACACATTGTTATCAAGAAAACAGGGATCCTGGCTTTCCACTCACTTGCGCCACGATTCATTCAGAATCTATAGAACTTCCATCAGAATTTCAAGATTTCTCTGATGTGTTTGACCCAGTGAAGGCTACAAAATTACCTCCTCATAGGACCTCCGACTGCAGAATCGATTTAATCCCTGGAGCAGTCTTACCCTGCAGCCGTATATATGCCCTCACAGAACCAGAAAACCAGTACTTGCGAACTTATCTTGACGAGTTGTTGGAAATAGGCTTCATTCGTCACTCAACTTCACCTGTCTCATCTCCACTCTTTTTTGTAACAAAAAAGTCAGGAGATTTAAGGGCCTGTATCGATTATCGTGCAGTAAATAAAGCTACAATTAAAAATCGATACCCACTACCTTTGATTCCTGTACTTTTAAATCAAGTAAAAGGGTAAACTATCTACACTAAGTTAGATCTTCGCGGAGCATACCACTTGATCCACATAAAAGAAGGAAACGAGTGGAAAACCGCTTTCCGCACTAAATTAGGGCTCTTCGAATATACAGTGATGCCCTTTGGTCTCTGTAATGCGCCAGCAGCATTTCAATATTTCATTAATGAAGTGCTGCATGACCTGTTGGACATCTGTGTCATTGTATATATCGATGATATTTTGATTTTTTCTAAGACCCCTGAAGAACATGAAGGACATGTTCGATCTGTATTGCAAAAGTTGAGAGACAACTCTCTGTTTGTTAAGCTTGAAAAATGTGTTTTCAAAACCACAAAGGTAGAATTCCTCGGTTATTGGTTGTCACCTGAAGGCATTGTAATGGACCCAAAAAAGGTAGAAGCAATTTTAAATTGGCCTACCCCAACCACTGTTAAGGAAGTACAGAGAATCCTAGGATTTGCAAATTTTTATAGGAAATTTATCGCTAAATTTTCAGAAATTGTGGTTCCAATCACTCAACTTTTACAAAAAGGAAAGCAATTCCAATGGAATTCTCAGGCTGAAGAAGCTTTTAACATCTTAAAAAAAGGTTTTACCTCGGCTCCTATTTTAAAGCATCCTGACCCTGACAGACCATTTTTTGTGGAAGCTGATGCTTCACAAACTGCCGTAGGTGGAGTCCTGCTACAAAAAGATATCGACTCAAAAAATTTCCATCCAATTGCCTTTTACTCTAGAAAGCTGTTGCCAGCAGAACAGAACTATACCATTGCTGAGCGTGAGCTTCTAGCAATCAAGGCAGTTTTTCAAGAATGGAGACACCATCTCTTAGGAGCAAAACATACAATAACAATTTTCTCTGATCATAAGAATCTACAATTTTATTCCACAGTTAAAGCATTCACACCTAGACAGATGCGTTGGCTACAATTCTTTAGTGAGTTTGACTTTATAATTACGTACCGACCAGGAGTCAAACAGTTGTTATCTGACACGCTTTCTCATTTAGTTTGCGATAAAAATAAAGAATCCAATAAAGAACAGCAAAGTATAATTCCAGTAGAAAAGCTTTGTGCAGAAATTTCTCAAGCAGATTTTTTAACAATACTCAAGGACCAGACAAAGGAATTAAATCAAGAAAACTGGCTTTCGCAAAAACAGACCACAATATCGGATGGTTTGTTTTACCATAAGAATAAGTTGTTCCTTCCAACAGATAGTTTGAGAGAACAAGTGATAAAATGGAATCATGATCTGGCTATTGTTGCTCATCCTGGTGTGACAAAGACTCTGGAGTTATGCCAAAGACATTTTTGGTGGAATGGTATGAGATCTGACATTCAACAATACATTCAGGCTTGTCCTGTATGTGCTCGGCAGAAATCATCTCACTCTTCTCCTATGGGTTTGCTGCAACCAATAGAAATCCCTCCGACGTCCTGGCATACCATTAGTTTAGATTTTGTTGCAGACTTACCCGAATCATCTGGAATGACAACTATTTTAGTAGTTGTAGATTTATTATCAAAAATGGGACATTTTATTCCCTTGCCTAAACGTCCATCTGCAGAGGAATTCAGTAAAATATTTTTGGCCAATATTGTGAAACTTCATGGCTTACCACAAAAGATTATTTCTGATCGGGGTTCACAATTCCTGTCTAAATTTTGGAAACAGTTGAGTGGTCAATTGGGAATAGATTTAACATTATCTTCAGCATTCCATCCTCAAACAGATGGTCAAACAGAGAGATTAAATCAATATTTAGAACAAAGTCTATGATGTTTGACCACTACCTTATCTTCAAATTGGGTTGAGGCTCTACCATTAGCAGAATTCACATATAATAACACCAGGCATTCAGCACTCGGCTGTTCCCCATTTTACTTTCTAACTGGCCAACATCCACGAACATTACCAATATTGTTCCCAGAGAAAAATACTGACATGCCAGCAGTCTCAGCAAGATTAGCCAGTTTACGTGATTTTCAGGAGAATGTTAAGAAAACATTAACTAAACAAAAACATAAAATGAAAGTCTATGCTGATCAACATAGAATTCCAGCCCCGGTTTATAAACCTGGAGACCAAGTTTGGCTTTCAACTAAGAATATACAAATGGAGGGACCAAAAAAACGGAAACCTCGATTCATAGGTCCTTTTACCATTGAAAAAATTGTAAATCCGGTGTCTATAAAATTGACTCTTCCTCAGGATTATAAAATTCATCCAGTTTTTCATGTTTCTTTAGTAAAACCTGTTCACCCGAACACTCGTCCTGATGCACCACCCCCGCCACTTATCATAGGAGATCATGTTGAATATGAGGTCAAGAAAATTCTGGATTCAAAACGTATTAGAGGTTGTTTGTATTATTTGATCTATTGGAAAGGTTATGATTCTTCCGAAAGATCATGGGAACCAGAGAATCATGTACATGCCCCCCGTTTGATTCGCTCTTTTCATGCCCAATTTCCTAACAAACCACGACCTGTGAGAAGACCTTTGGGGGGGGGAACTGTCATGGGTACTTAATGCTTGGCTTATTGGTTTCCCTCATCTGTAGTGACATAGAATTGTTTATTGAATAGTTTCTGTGGCTTTAAACATGTCTGGAGCTTTAAAATGATAATGTATAGTTTGCATGTACCAAGGCTTGTTGATTTACCAATTCATGGCCGGAACTGCTGCTCGGTATGAATATGCATCAGGTTAGCATGTGAAACATGTGCGTTAGTATGCGCTAACTGAAGGGCGTTGACACTTGCAGTATCGGCACGAAAAGACTATAAAAGCTTCTCCGGCTTTCAGAGAGACGCTTCGCTTCGTCCTAACCTGGCGTCTTCACAGGATTCCACGAAGCGTCTCTCAAGATTCCTGTAGCCTGCTGCTCTTGTTCCTCCTCCCTCCTGGTCTCCTGTCTTCAGTCTCCAGCCCTTCCCTGCCTCGCGTTAAGCGCTACTCACCAGAGTCTTCGTGGCTGCAGATCGGCAGTGAACACCAACGCGGGTGAGTTTCTGTCTCGAAGCCGAGGTCGGACTTCCGGTTTTCGGCATCGGAACCTAAATGAGAGCGGACTCGTCCTCCAACTAAGCGGCCCCCGTTTTTTCTTCTTCCTCAAACGTGAACAAGAGGAAAGTAAGATTTAGTTTTTTATAAACAACAAAACAACCTTTGGCAAAGACAATCGGAAAAAAGCCTTGTAACACTGGAATCTTTGATTGGAAAAAACATTTAGGGTGAAAACATAAAGACGCTTGACAAGGCTTTAAGCAATATATTGTCTGGACAAATAGAATCTATGTAACAGTGGTTTTAAAACTGTTCTCTTTGAATTGTGAAGTTATGCAACAGTGACTTAAACTGTTCTCCCTTGAATTGAGAAAGATACATGGTCTAGCTATTCCTAGTGCTGAGAAAGTAAATCGATGTTTGTAGGCTGCATTTTCTAGGCTGCTCTTTCTCTTGTTTACTATAATTACAGAATTCCAGTTACTACTAGAATCTCCAAAAAGCAAGGTAGGAGAATACTGAGTTTGAATGAACGTTTGCAAGTTGTACTAACTCATTTCTCTGTTTGATGAATAATTGTTCCCAAGAACTTGTTTACCCTTGGTGCTCACTATTTTGTGCTTATTTTAAAGGAGAAATAGTTTGCTGAAAATTCAAACTGCCTTGCTACTACGAAGTATTGGAATGGGCTATTCTTACTTTGGTATATTTTAGGATTGGTCAGTCAATCAATAGAAATACGCAATTGTCCAGGTGTCTTTTGAATTGTTAATTATATGTGCATTCTTGTGATTAATGTAACGCAGCTACTCAAGCAAAAGGCAGCATTGGAAGAAAGTCCAGAATACTTCCTGAGAAACAGAAAACAGTCATCTCAAGAAGAGATCCTGTGTTGTTTGTTTGTTTCTCTTCCACTTCCCCTTCCCTTTGGGAACCAATTGGTTGTGTCAAGAGTTGTCTTCCTTGTCACGCTAGTTGGTTCTAGAGGGAATTGGGACTAATCAACTTCAAGACGGAATACTTGGAATCTTGTGATTGCACGCTTAACAATGCCATGCCAGTGATCTGGGAGATTATAATAGGCCTTATCTCCACACACAAAATAAATTCCAGGAAAAATTGGATCTTTACCACCTTTAAATCCCCATCCACCCAAGATTTGATAAGTATCCTCGCATTGACTTGCACCCACAAAATAATTGTCAAAAAGCGTATTGTCCCTCCTAATACAAAGCTTTCCACTAACAGGTTTATCTATGTGAATAGCAACATTTTCAGTTCTACCATTGAATTTCTCGTCCTCAATCTGCCAAAACTTAGATTTGGTTTGTTTCAGCATCTCATTCCTTTTATAAATTGCTCTTCTCTCTTCAACTAAGTTTAAGAAAGACTTTTCTTCAGCTCTCATTTTACAAGTTCAGTTGTTTCTAAAAGCATACTCATAGGTAAGTTCATTATTTCCAATGAAAAATTCCCTCATCTGTTTAGCATGTTTATGTTTATTCAAGCTTTTGTCAACCTTTAAATTTGCAAAAATCTCATCGTAGTTAGAATAATAGTACTCTAAACGACCCGTTTGATAAAACAGACTAGCTATTACGCTGCAAGTGATGCCATAAGTAAGAGGAAGTATGTTATATGTTACCCCCTCCGAAACAGAAGCAGGTAGTTTCACACAAATGTAGCAATCCTTAACATCCATCACCTTAACATATTCAGATAAAAGTCTTGAAAAAGTATTACTAGAAAAATCACCAACAGATCTATCTTGGTGGATCTCTGGTTTGTGCTCAATAACTCTGTTAGACTTATCTACAACATTATTGTTATCTTGTTTAACCACAGCTTTACTTGTCATGTTGGTCTTGTACTCTTCTTTGTCAATACCAAAGGGAAAAATGACAGCTAAAATTAACCTGACCAAAACTAGTAAAATCACACAAATAGAAGACATTTTGCAACATCTCCTTAAAATGGAACACCTTGAATTATTGTTAACATAATGCATCTTTTACTCAGAAACAAGAGCCCTACAAAAAAAATCAAAAATCTAAAATTTCTATACACACACCCCTGTTTTTAATTTTTTTTTAAAAAGTAAAACCCTACTTTCTAACAACTTTTCTTCGACCTTGCGTCTTACATCAATGTGTTTTTCCCAGCTAACACAATTTCTTCGACCTTGTGTCACCTAACACATTTTCTTCAGCCTTATGCCAAGAACAAAAACAAAATCAATCAATGTCACTGGTATCATCCAAATCTTCCTGACTACTACTATTCACCTCCACCACAGGGGGGATGATTATATATGTCCACTCAGGGGACTTGTATTTCTGGTTAGGTTCCACTACTCTCTTTGCTCTATTACTAATTACTTCTATTTTCTTTCCTGTTTGAGTTTTCTTATCAGAATCTCCTTTCTGACTCGAGATTTCATTAATCTGCTCTTTTGATCTGTTTACCAATTTGAATTTCAGACCTTCTTTTTCAATTGGAGTTGGCCAAATATCTCCTTTTCTCAATATTTTCTCCTTTGGTTCAGACTGATTACACTCTGCTCTCCAAGCTCTTTTTCTAAAATTTCTTATTTCTAAATCTTCATCACTTTCATCTGATTCAGTATCTGAGATTTCAAATCTAAATCTTGGTTCTTCTTTACTCGGCAGTTTCACTCTGTTAGGAACATCATCTTTATAGCTGGTACTTGGAATTTCGTCTTCTTCTTCTTCTTCAATCACTTCCAACTTCCCAGTTTCAGAATTTTCATTCCTGCTTTCAGAGCTTCTAGTCTGCTTTTCAATACTCTCCTGATTCTGAATTACCACTTGATCAGTCTCTTTTTCTGTTTCTTTTTCTAGAAGTTCTTCATCATGTTCAGAGTCTTGTATTACAACTTCTTCAATTTCTTCATTCAATGCCTCATTCTCATTTGAATCTTCCAGATGTCGACCTTCCTGTCGATCTTCAGTATCTGGACCTTTTTCGGGTTCTTCTTCAGAATCTGAATCAGCTGTAGTATCACCTTCGTCAGGATTTTCAGGTGGAGGTTCACGAATGGTGTGACTTGCATGAATCCACCTCTTCAACCCTTTGCACTTTACTGCATTAGTTGTAACAAGTATCACCTGTCTTGCCTTTTGCCACCTGGGTACTAGGCAGTTTCTTGTTCGATGTACTTTTGTCCTCACCCAGTTACCTGGTAACAGATCATGAGCTTGTTCCTTTTCTCTTGTTAACACTTCAGTTCCCACCTCATGGAACACAGAAGTCACGACGTCAGAAAGGTTTTTGCAATAATCTAAAATGACGCTATCATTAATACTCATGATTTTACCTACTGGTACGAAAGCTTGTCTCATGACTCTGCCCATGAGAATCTCTTGAGGGCTTAAACCTGTCTTTTTATCTGGAGTACTTCTCAGTGACATCAAAACAAGTGGTAGTGCATCTGTCCACTTCATTCCTGTAGCTAGACACATTTTGGCTAATCTAGTTTTGATTGTACCATTCACTTGCTCAACAACGCCTGATGCTTCTGGTCTGTATGCACAATGCAACTTTTGCTTAATATTCAGTGCTTCACAAACCATTTGTAACAATCTGTTTTCAAAATTTGTTCCACGCTCAGTCTCGACCGTCACTGGAAAACCGTACCTTGGTATGATTTCCCTTAAAAGCAATTTAGCCACAGTAACTGAATCATTGTGACGTGTTGGGAACGCTTCTACCCATCTTGAAAACAGACAGATAATCACTAGGACGTATCTTAATCCATTGTGGCGTGGCATGTCAATGAAATCCATTTGCAATCTGGTAAAAGGACCACCCTCCCGTCCTATGGTTCCCATGCTCACAACTGTTTTTCTGTTTGGGTTGATCTGCTGGCAGATCAAGCATCTCTGACAAAAAGATTCTGCAATTAGTCTGAACTTTGGATTGTACCATGTCTGCCTAAACAACGTAATCATAGAGTCTCTTCCAATGTGTCCTTGACCATGATACATTCTAGCCATGTCAGCAATCATGCTATCTGGCATAACTGGTCTGTCATCTTTGTACACCCAAATTTCATCTTCCTCCCTCTGTCTGCAACCTGCTTTTAACCATCTATCTTTTTCCTCATCATCTGCCTCATCTTGTAAATCTTTTACTCCTTGCCATGTCTCAACTACAGATGTTAGCATAAGTGAGTTCAAAACATGTTCATTGTTTTTCTCCCGATTGATTGACATATTATTTTTCGCACAGAACTTTGCTATCTTGTCAGCGTAAGCATTTCCCTTCGTAATATAGTCCTCGCCTCTTTTATGTGCTGTACATTTCACGACAGCAATTTTCTTTGGTAACTGAATTCCGTCAATTGCCCTTTTAATCAAATCGGCGTTCCTTATTGGATTTCCCGCAGAAGTTAAATAACCTCTTTGAGACCAGAGCTGACCATAATCATGGACTACGCCATATCCATACTGACTATCAGTCACTATGGTCATTTTTAAGTTTTGACCTCTTTCACATGCACGAATCAAAGCAATCAATTATGCTGCTTGAGCTGAACGAATTCCTTCGAGACAAGAGGCTTCAACTACATCTGCAACTGTGCAAACAGAATATGCTGCACTCAAAACACCTTCATCTGTTCTCAAACATGAACCATCAACAAAATAAACAAAATCTGATTCTGCTAATGGGACATCTTTAATGTCCTGTCTGGGTTTAGTACAATATTCTAAAACATCTAAGCACTCGTGATCAATGTCATTCTCATTTCTGATTTCTGTTACAGTACCATCAGGCAATAATGTGGAAGGATTTAAATTCACACACCTCGCAATTGAGACATTATCTGATCCCAGAATAATTTTCTCATATTTAGTTAACATGTTACTTGTCAAATGCTATGTTTTACTTCTGGTAAGGAGAATTTCAACTAAATGGGGTACATATACTTTTACAGGATATCCCATTATTATTCCTTCGCTCTGTTCAAGGCTTACACTTGTTGCAGCTACTGCTTTTAAGCAGCCTGGTAATGCTTTTGCAACAGGATCAAGAACTGCTGAGAAATAAGCTATTGGCTTTCTCAGTTTTCCATGTCTTTGAATCAAAACTGACAATGCACATCCTTCCCTTTCACTGCAATACAGCTCAAAATCCTTTTCATAATCTGGCATACCTAAAGCAGGTGCTTCACACAGACCTCTTTTTAGCTGTTCAAAAGCTTCTAGCTCAGTTTCTGTTAGAATAATCGGGTCTTTTATGTCTGCTTTTGTCAGTCTCTGCAGTGGTTTTGCAATTACTGAAAATCCACTAATCCATTGGCGACAATAACCAACCATTCCTAGAAACATTCTGACCTGTCTCTGTGTTCTTGGAGGTTACATTCCCTGAATCATTTTAATTCTCTCAGTTGTCACTTGCCTGATTCCTTTTGCAATTCCGTGACCAAGGTATTTTACTTCTTGTTTACAAAACTGTAATTTTGCAGGAGACACTTTATGTCCCTCATCTGCCAAATGATTTAAAAGAGTAATGGTATCTGTTACACAGTTATCTCGTGTTTTTGCAGCCACAAGGAGGTCATCTATGTATTGCACTAATGTCAATTTTCCAGGTAAATCTAGATTCTCCAAAGATTTCTTTAGCAATTGATTAAAAATAGATGGACTCTCTGTATACCCCTGAGGGATACAACACCATGCTAGAATACGGTCCTGGAACCTAAAAGCAAAAATTTGCTGGCTTTCTGGATGCAATGGAACAGTAAAGAATGTGTTGCAAAGGTCTATAACTGTATACCATTCTGCATCATGCGGAATCTGATAAAGAATTACCGCTGGGTTTGGAACAACTGGGCAACATGGATCAACTTTCTGATTAACCTTTCTCAGGTCTTGAACAATCCTGTAAGTTCCGTTTGGCTTTTTGATTCCCATAATCGGTGAATTACATGGGCTACTCTCAATTTCTTTTAGAACACCTTGTTTTATGAATTTTTCAATTACGGGTATAACACCTTCAATAGTCTCTGCCTTCATTTTATACTGAGGAATGTTTGGAAAATCTACTCCTTGTTTTACTGTAATTTTAACGGGATCCGCATCTTTCATCAAACCCATTTCACTTCCTGTAGGATCCCAAATTTTAGCTTTAACTGTTTCTTTTAATTCTTCAGGAAGATTGTTTTTATCAAATGCAGGAAATAATTTACTTTCCTCTGCTTCAACCATTAACATTGTTAACTTGTAAAGCCCATCTTCTTCTTGAGTTTGAAGCTCTATACCATCCGGTGAGCAATATATTTTACAATTCATCTTGCATAAAATGTCCCTCCCTAACAAGTTTACAGGACAGCTGTTACAAACTACAAATCTATGTTTGTCTTTAAATTGACCGATTTCAACTTTGACAGGTTCTGTTAAATCTGTTTTAATTTGTTGATTAGCTACACCAACTACTTGGATGGTATCCCCAGAGAGAGGCAGGTTTTCTATTTCCACTGACCTAACAGTAGAACGGGTAGCACCTGTGTCCACAAGAAAAGTGATTTCTACATCATTCACTTTACCATTAACAAATGGACCTGATTGGTCTACCTCAAGAGTGGCTCCAAGCACACACTCTTCCCCCTCTCTCAGGCACCGTCATAAGTAATCCTCAGAATCACTCCCCCATTTTCATTCAACAAATACTGTTGAGAAACATTTTGCACATTCACTTTTTGCGATCTGTTTACCTGCTCTCCTCCGCAGAATCACGTTTCTGTATTATATCTCTGCACATTTACACAATTTGGAAGTGGCGGTTGTGGAATCAGACTCTGCTGATTCACTACCTGTCGCTGTAGCTGTTGCTGTAGCTGTTGCTGCAGATTTATCTCATTCTGCATCTGCGGATTTAATGATGCATTTTTTAAATTCTGGGCGGATTTTCACATTCGCGCTTCCAGTGTCCAATTTCGCCGCAATTAAAACATGGGAGTTTTTGCTTTAACTCTTCAATATTACCCTTCAATCTAGGCTTATTACCCTTACATTTTCCTTGATTCTGATTTACATTTTTGTTTTCCAGAGTTGCTATTTGCTGTTCAGCTACCTTCACCTGTGCCCACATTGCCTTCTCCTTTAGCTTCTTTTGTTTGGCGTCTATTTTATCACTACAATATTTTGCTTTTCTCAAAATGTCGTCAACTGATAGTGATTGCCAACCAACAATGCCATTTCTAATCATTTCACCAATTTCAGGTCTTAAGCCATAAACAAACCTGTATATAAAGTGGCTCATATCCTTTTCACTTAATTTTTCATAGCCACTGTATTGTTTAAATACCAACAATAATCTTTCATAGAATGAATGTACTGATTCTTTCGGCTCCTGATTTGTTCTATCAATTTTACCTCAATCAACTTCTTTTGGGGGAATCTTATTTTTCAACCAAACAATTACCTTATCGTACAGTTTCGTAACCTCTACTGAAGGAGCACCTGTTACTTTATCTCGGAGAGGTTCTTCTTTGGGCCAATCTATATAAATTTTACACTCTGTCCAAAGATCTGACGGGACAACTATGTCAAAGAAACCATCAAGATCAATCCACAGAACTTTTGAGGCCTTAAAAAATCTGTCTACCTGTCGATACCATTCCACAGGTTTTTCTCTCAGCCGAGGAAAATCATTTGTGAACAGTAAAATGTCCTGTCTTGACCAAGGAACATGCACATAACCACCACCAGCAATTTCTCTCATTGGAAACTGACCAGCTACTTCTCCTCTTTCTCTCTTTTCTTCCTCTCTTTTCTTAGTCCATTTTACTCTCCACTTACTTAATTTACCTAATCTTTTTAGAAACACAATTAATTATTTTATGTGAATAATTCTTCCAGTGGTATTCATGCTTTCAATGTCTTTTTCAGAGAAATCCACTCTGTAACTTTTTCCCAAATGTTTCTGTCTACTCAAATCAATTTCTAATTCAGCAGCTAATTCTTCTAATTGATCATACTTTGTTTTCGTTTTCCATTGTATGCTTTTGCAAATAAACAATAATTCATCATCCTGATATTGCTTTAAATTGTCAGGTCCAATTGTGCCAATAATTAATTCTTCCAAAGCTGCTTTTAATTTTGCAACATCAAGTAATTTAATTTCTGGAGTCTTTGGTGTATGCGTTAAATCTATTTTATTTATGCTCTTTTCTGGCGAATCAGCATCAGATTCTGCACCAGTTGGTGTTCTACATAACGGACTTTGATTAAAAGTTAAATCTGGCATCATTGTTTTTTCTCTGTGAATTTCTGATAAATCTGAATAAAAATCTTCAGCCACTTTCTGAATTTCTGCATTTAATGGAATAGTTAAAGCTGAATGTCTACCTTCTCTTTGATCAAATACTGGCTGAACAGGTCCAATCGTTACTGGTACCATTACTGCTTCCATGCTTTTAGTTAACTGCTGTATTAATTCATCTTTTGATCGAAAATATTCTGAAGTATTTGGCATATCCCCACAACCTTCTGTTCTCATTACATTTCTCGGGATTTCATTTCTGCGAACTGAAGTTTCAGCATGATTTCTGTTTTCTCCAGATATACTGGAGGTTTTGCATTATTCGGGTATAATCTAGGTGATGCCTCATTAATAATTTCTCCAGGAGGTGCACTTGGAGTAGTTCCTGGAGGAACTTTCGGGGAAGAAAATGAACAAACTGGTTGATAAGGAGACTGTCTCTGTTTAGTAATATAAAATTCTTCTAAGACTGGATCTTCTAATTCACTTTCTTCAGCATTATTATTTTTCTTTCGGACATTGTTTTGAGTAGTTTCCTCACCAAATCTTGCCGGATACAGACCATCACATGCACCACGTCTCCATCGACGCATTCTATCCTCATGAGTTTCCCTATTTATGTCTAATCTGGTACCTCTTGTTATGCCTTTATTCTCTTGTTCCAATTCAAACTTCTCATCCTCCCATTCAGCTAAAGCCTCAAATTGTGTAGGTCTAGGCTTTGGTTCAAGTGTCATCATCTTGTCTCTTAAATTTTTCACAACCTTAATGTTAAAGGAACCATCATTCTTGGTATAATCCATCCAATTCTCAAACCATAGGGAAGTATGATAACCATATTCACCTTCCATATAAGCTGCAGTTGTTTTATACTTATGAAGTAACTTTCCACCTCGCGTTTCAATTTTCTTGTCAGATTTCAATTTATTTTTCAATTTCTGAAACCATGAAAGTTTCTTTTTCTGCTTAATATAATAATAATCCATGTTTTAACGATTCCGCTTACTTTAGAATAGATCGTAAATGTTTCCTGGTTGCTCCGCAAAATTAACCAATCTGTGCGCGAAACACACCAACAAGCAAATCAGGTTAAGCTACGTCACCACCTTGCTCAACCAATTGGATTACTGCTTTCAGGATGAACCAATCAGCTGTCAGCTCGTCTTAGTCACGTGAGCCAATCAGTGCGCTTGCTATCACGTATGCTAGCCAATCACAGCGCGGACCCTGTGACGTATACTGCTGCGGCAGCTTCTCGTCTCTCGCTCCTTGGGCTCACCCCTCCTTCACAAAATATTTTCACAGCGCCATTTTAACAAAATTTTTCAATGAAAATCAATTAGTAACTCCACAAAAACAAACCATTTGTCTGATTCGCTAAAATAAAGTGATAGCCTTTGCAATCACTCAAGTATTCTTTTACGTGAAATAGACGAGGCTATTTTCACAGAATATTCAGTTTCGCCAATAAAGCAAGTAGTCTTACTCTACCCTTCTAGCAGGTAATATCAAACTCGTTTCCCTCTGAATGCACATAAAGTGACAATTCAAAGTTTGACTGGTTCGAATATTACTAAATCATTTACTCACATTCAAACAGAATAGATCCCTAACCATGTATACATGAATCTTGGCAGGGCTTTAACCAACCAAAGAAAACCTCATACGCCAGTAAGATAGACGACGCTTCCTTACCCTTCACTCAAGCTTGGATAAAATCTACTACTCTTTTTACAGTGAGTTTTAAAACAGGCACCAAGTCCCTATACTCAAAGCTAGAATTTCATAGACAATCCTCACTATACCGTTTACCTTGCACACCTAGAATCCCTAAACTCGTGCTGTACGTCCACAACACTAGTGATATATGACAATACCACTATTTTGAAACAGAACAAATGCACTGTGCAACTTCACCTGTTACACTACTCTTATGCTGGCACAAAACCAGGAATTTTCACACTGCAGGAAAAAACCTTTCGACTACATATAACAACTGAACAAACTCAACATATGTTAAACATCGATCCTATGTAATTACCATGTAGTATGACAGTTACCATAGCAACCGTAACTCTGCTACCAAGGAATTGATCCAGCGCCCCTATAGAAAAACTGTGTCACCAACGCTACCCAACACCATAACCCTCACCATTAATCATAAATCACTCACAAGGCCCATTAACAACCGAGACAATTTTGGGCAACTGAGTCATGTGACCTAATTAATCAGAACCTATTTACAAACTATTTACACTTTTATATACATCTGCAGTTTATCATCTCTTACCATGGTTTTTATGCAAATAACATATCAATTAAGTCACTAAGGTAAATGGTTCAGCTATTGGTAACTAGATCATGAATAAACAAGACCAGCTTGTCGTTTCAAAAATCTAATTTTATTAACCTTTTGATTCAAGAAAAAGCATTCTTTTGAATCTTTATTTTATTAGCAATTAAGGCAGCATTTATTAAGGCAAAATGAATTATTGAACTGACATCTTCAAAGCAAAACAGCATGTATGAGTTAAGACAAAATAACAGTTTCCCTGGCTAAATCTCACTTCACCTAAAAGAAAGTCATTTAAGCCTATTATCCTTCCATGCGCCAAAGTCCATCAGCACGACACGCCCTTCTGGAATCGGAAAGCGAGAAGCGCCCTCCTGTCAAAGGGGCCAAGATTTATACCTTTTCTGACTAGCTAATCTCACTAAAATGTATTCTTTCTTTTGCCATCCAGAGTTCTTATTGGCTGACAGATCTCAGTCCATGTCAGCTCATCAGGTTTTCTTTGGCTCCATTGTCCGACTAAATACATGTCTTTAGCTTCCTCGGAAATGCAACATTCCTCAAGTAACAGACCGTTACTTCCTCAGCTTGGCAGATTTGCCGCTTCCTGTCCTTGATTTTGTCACACTCAGAGCACGTCCTGCACAAAAGTCATTCATCAGTATTTCTTTGACAACTGTCGATGTGGTAAAAGTTTCCACTTCAGAATACGTGCAGGGCTCCACACTGGACAGGATTCTAAACACCATCTTTAAACGCTAGGCCTTAAGCCTTTCCCTTGGTAACTAGTATTCAAACAAACACAAGACATTAATTAATTAGAGAATTGAGACCATTCTGTTTCCCACCCCCTTTGCTAATTATTAACCCATTAATTAATATTACCTAGCTTAAGCACAAGCCACAGAATTCTCCACAAACTTATGACACATAAAGACGTAAAGACATAACATAAGCACACAAATAAGCACATGCCATAGGTTGAACAGCCGCATTTATTACTGACAATAACAATAGACAAGGTTAGTTTATTATTTTCGACGCACTTGCAAAATGCAACATAAAGCACATAAGTTAGTCCCTCGTGTCATATAAATGCATTTTAATCTAGGTTGGTTAATAATTCACCACAAATCAATTAATACGGTTATTTATTATGGAAGTTTAACTTTGCGAGCCAGAATAAAATATTATTCTGAAAATCGCTCCATCACCCTAAACCGGTCCCAGGATACTTGTTTCCGATCCAGGAAAAACATGGCTTGGCAGTTCGGGCTGGACTCTTTCCATGAGGCACGGGGACAAGACCGATTTGCATATAGCTGTGTCTGAACTGGGGTGGCGAAGTGAGCTAAAGAACGATGATGGATGTAACTCAGATCTGTGACTGGGGGTGAGTGTCTGAAAATTTTAAGTGCTCCTTCCATCATCTCCTTGTGTTCGCTTTGCTCACCGTAAGTTGGCAGGGTATGCCCAGACGTGGGTGCCTTGCTCACTTTGCACTGGATTCAAGCTAGCCTGGCTGATGAGGGCTGTTAGCCCGAAACGGTCCCAGGATGCTTGTTTCCGGCCCAGGGAAGACATGGATTGGCAGTTTGGGCAGGACTGTTCCCGTGAGACCCAGGGTCAAGACTGATTTGCATATAGCTGTGTCTCAACTGGGGTGGCAAAGTAAGCTAAAGAACGATGGCAGATTCAACACAGATTTGTGACTGAAAAGTTCCAGCACTCCATCCATCATCTCCTTGTGTTAGCTTTCTCACTACCGCCTGCATTTTCTTAGAAATCACAATGCTGAATCGTCAGATATGTGAGCTTGAATGATGAAGGATGATGGATTGAACCCAGATCTGTGACTGGGGGTGAGTGTCTGAAAGGTTTCAGTGCTACGCCCATCATCTCCTTGTGTTTGCTTTGTTCGCCTAAGATGGCAGGGTGTGCCCAGATGTGGGACCCTTGCTCACTTTGCCCTGGATTCAAGCTAGCCTGGCTGATGAGGGCTGTTAGCCCGAAACCGATCCCAGGATGCTTGTTTCTGGTCCATGGAAGACATGGCTTGGCAGTTCGGGCTCGACTCTTTCCATGAGACACGGGGACAAGACTGATTTTCATATAGCTGTGTCTGAACTGGGGTGGCGTAGTGAGCTAAAGAACGATGATGGATGTAACCCAGATCTGTGACTGGGGGTGAGTGTCTGAAAAGTTTAAGCGATCCGTCCTTCATCTCCATGTGTTCGCTTTTCTCACTGTAAGTTGGCAGGGTATGCCAGACGTGGGTGCCTTGCTCACTTTGCCACTGGATTCAAGTTAGCTTGGCTGATGAGGGCTGTTAGCCTGAAACCGGTCCCAGGATGCTTGTTTCCGGCCCAGGGAAGACATGGATTGGCAGTTTGGGCAGGAATGTTCCCGTGAGACACAGGGTCAAGACTGATTTGCATATAGCTGTGTCTGAACTGGGATGGCCAAGTGAGCTCCCTCCATCATCTCCTTGATCTCCGTGATTTCTTAGGGGAACCAATAACAATGCTGCATTGCAGCGTTGTGATTGGCTTAGGGAACCCGGGTGCTTCCTGCGATGAAGGCAGCAGCTGTGACGTGACCACAGGTAAGTTTTCTTTCTTTTTTTAAAACCTTTCTATCCACACCCGTTCCCTATCAACCGCCACTGATTGACAGCCGGAGACATATACACACACATCCTGTTCTCTATCTAGGCTGTCTGTCAAGGGAGCTTCAATGTAAATCCCACCCTTCCAACAGAGTCTGACACTGGAGCTTTGTTTGGCTCACTAGTGCAGGCACCATAGGAAAGGAAGAAATAAAACAAACCGAAAAAGGGAAGCTTACACACAGCTTAGGACTGGTAAAGAGTGACGTCAGTTCTCGGCTTGAGGATGACCTTTACTGTCTCTCCTCTGATAATTGGGGCAACCTAGGGCAGACAGGTGAAATTAGGAATCAATTAAGGACATACAAATAGATTGGGAAGAAATGTTAATAAAGCTGGAGAAATTCACACAATTTCAGAATTTTGCATTAAGTGGAATTCTCAAAATTATTTTCAATTCCTCATTATGCAAATCACATAAGCAAACATTTCCTATCTCCTATATATTTACATCCATCTTGCAGTATGGATGCATTTAAAAAGACTAGACTACAGAAAAATGTGCATATCGACGTCTGATAGACAAGCACTTCTAACAAAATTCACAACTGAAGAACATTTCTCTACGGAGCCTAATTGTTGTAAAAAAGTTAGAGGTCTTCTGTATTTTCTAATATTTGACAATGTTAAAACCAGTATTAAAAACTTTTCCGAGGCTGCATACAATGAACAGAATAACATAAAATGTATAGTGCTTTGTGGAGTAACGTTGTCCATGGGCAATTGGGTGCAAATTTAAACCAAGTGCCCTGGATAAGAAAAGCAAATATAAAACGAATAGTGCTCAACCTCAATCTACGCAAATAAAACCTAAATTCAGTGCTGCGGAACAAGGCAACATACGGTTCCAAGGTATTGGATAGACCCAGGTCTAGATATTCCCTCACTGTAAGCACGTTGAAAGCTTTCAATATCCTACTTGTGGGAGTAAAGTCAAGAAGTAGGGATTTAACCATTTCCTTAGTATGAAGAGTTGCCATTGTGGGGTTAACATAAACATATTTAGGACCCAATTACTCAAAAGAATGTTTTGCATAAGTCAGCCAGCAAATCCTAACAGTCCCATCCAACGCTAGGCAATCTTCCAGTACCAGTATTGAAAAGGCTATTTCTGGAGAAGATCAGATTTTAGCCCACAGAAGTAATGAGGCGAGATGGACCAGATTCTCAAGATAATGTAGTTTTAATTTGTGATGGCCAATGAATGAGGCAAAGGAGGGAGGGGTGGAAAGAATACAGCTTACAAATTTCTTTTCCAGGGTCTGGAGGATTTCAACATCAACCTGTCCCCACACTCAGGGCTTTAATAGGGATGAAAAAACTGGGGGGTCTCTCAAAGGGGCATGGCTTAATAACACGTAAGCTAAAAATCTGTGCTTAGCATAGTGTGCTGCCCGACTTGTATTTTGCTGAGAATTGAGCAGTGTGAGCACACGCACATCAATGTGCCTGCTGTCATTGCAATCCGGAAAGAACAGACCGCCTGTGCCTGGGCACAAAACAGAGCCTGATAGAGACCCATTGGAAGACCCCTTTTAAAAAACTGCCGGTGCCTGGCACTGGTGAGACCTGGCCCACTTAAAGCCCTGCCCACACTCCTGCACCATAGACACCCACTGGAATACATTTCATGTTATACAGAAGGAGCTTTTCAGTTACCATTTTTGCACCCAACCTTGAAGAAAATTGGAAAATTGTTTCAATGGTACCATTAATTTGGTGTACTCCGGTCCAAAGTAAACGTGTCTAATTTGAGAGATATCAAAAGGTACGCCCAAATAGTTGAAGGTGGGACTCTGTGAATAGTGGCCCCTCCCACCACATGCATCCTAGATATCATCTTCCTGGGGGCCATAATCATCATAAAAGATTTAGTAAAATTAACTTTTAAATCCAAATAGTCCATGAAGGCGGTAAAGGATTCCAAAAGCTGCTGTAACCCATTTGGTGTTTGTCCTATGAGCAGAGAATCATCTGCATAGAGATGGGACAGCACCTGGCACGCATCTACGATAGGTACATCTTCACCGTCTTGATCAAATATATATCCAAACCACTGATATAAAAAAAGAAAGAGAAAGGGGAGCAAAATGCATACTTGCCTAACTCCTCTTCTCAATTTAATTTGATCAGTGCATTCCCCTATTTGTCCATATCGGATTTTGATTGGGTTGTTCGGGTGCAATCTCTTGAGGATGTCCTCTAAAGCTTGCTCCATCCCATAGATTCCATCAGGTTCCACAGCTTGGCACAATTTACATTATCAACAGAACAGGAGAGGTCCATGAATGCCAATTGTAAGTCACCTCCCCTGGCTTTGACATACTTCCTGACTAGATGAGACAAGTTTAAACATTGCTCCACCGTCCCCACCCTTAGGCGGAAGCCAAATTGGCCAAGTGAAACAATATTATTAGATTCAGTCCAGTTATCTAGGGATGCGAGAAGAAGCCGCCCTAAAATCTTGGAGAGGTATCCATTAAAGAAATAGGTCTATAGCAACCCGTGTTGGATTTGTCCCCCTTTTTAAAAATAAGGATACCGTCCGACTTTTTCCAGGAGGGTGGTATATGGCCCAATTGCAATAGCATGTAAAACATTTGTATTAAGAGGGATCCATAAATCTATGCAGGACTTAAATAGGTCCATTGGAACTCAAACTGGTCCCAGAATTTTATGTGACAAACTCTTTTTATCTCTGGAGAGGCTAAGTGCATCTAGGGCACTCACATTTATAGGTACACTCAAGGGCTCTCCACCGCTGCTTTCCAAAGTATATTCTTGGCCAAAACGTTTGGAGTAATAACCGACTCAGGATTCAGATGGTATTACACAATCAATATTGACTGAATTACGCGCTGAAAAAAAAGGTGATTTACAATTTCACGGAGGCGAGAGTGGTCCTTTGACCTTATTGCTGCAAATCCTCAGCATAGGGGGTATGCAAAAAGTGAGTAATTATCTCACCATTTGGAGCAGTTAGGGCACAGACCAAAGTATGACTAAAATGACAAAGCTTCAAATTAAAATCACCCGCTCATATAACCGAAATTTGGTGATTTGCTTTAGAAAGTATTTTGGAAAATAACCTGTTCAAAGCTTACCCCACCTCAGTGAACCTATTGTCAAAGCGCCAAGATGCTCCCTGGAGTGGTAGTGCGCTATATAAATGCCTATCACATCACATCACACATCACATCACATCACAATATATTATAATAACAATTTATTATCAACAAATTCCTAGAAACCCCAAAAGAAAACTGTCTTACTGACGGGGAACAATAGTGCACTTCATAGTGCTCAGGTTGCACAACTGAGCAGGATAGCCAGGGACTACATCCTGGGGCTCTGGGAATGTTGTTCTTAGTAGTCTTTCGTCTCCTAACACATACGATGGATTTGTTTTCCCTAAGTGCGAGCTTTTGTGAAAAAATCAGATGAGATACCAGCTAACCATATTTTGCCTAAAAAGAGGAATTTTATCCAAATGTCAATGTGGTTTACAAAATTTTGCAGAAATAAAATACACAATTTCACCCACTATTGTATAAGAATAACATAAAGTAAAATGATTCATCTTTCAATTAAAGACAAACTGTAATGAACCTTACCTGCAGCACACCACAAAACAATCCGCCAACAACTAGGTAAAATGGAAAAGGTTGGGTAATGAGAAAAGTAGGGGACCAAGGATGAAATCAAAATAACAAAGGTGGGGGAGTCCAATGCTGATGAACCGATCATAGTGAACGGGAGGAGCCACAGCAACCCAAATGCCATTTTCTGGAGGTGGGCCATCAATGAAAAAAATTAGAAATGAAATCATTGTCATCTATTTCTATTTTTTCCAAATACCTTTCTTTCTTTTTTTTCAATGATAAGATTCTTTAGAAAAACCATGAGTGATCTACATGAACATGAATTCAGAATTTTGTTCATTTTTTAGAAATGAAGCACTTTAATGGGTTTGACACATCATGCCAGCAGAAACTGAAAGTTGAAAGAAACCAGAAAATTGGAAATGTTGACTACTGCTGAGAGAATGGAAGAGCTGGCTATTGTCTCGTTGTTCTACAGTTCTTGCCACCTTTTGAGTCCCCCACATGTGGGGAAAAAAGTTGCAAATTTGGACTGGATTTCTTTTAGGGAATACAAGTTATGAAGACATAAGAATGAAGTGCCCCAAATATAAACAACCATTGGTAATGCCAATAGGTCTGGCTCATAAATAAAAGTGCCTCTTGTTCCGCTGATGGGTTTTAGCATTCTATAGGTTTACTAGCATTCATCTTTTTACTCATGCATGTATTCATCCATCCTCTCACTCATTCTTGCATAACGCGGTGACACAATCTCAATAAAACAAACACAAATTCAACAACACATGCACAATAAATTAAAAGTAGAAACAAAAATAAAAAATAAATGCAGCTGCTGTGTAATTACAGCAAGCAGGTACTTGTAATAACAATACTAAACAGCAGAGGGTGTCTGTATCGCAGAGGTATTGTAAATAGCCTATCATTGTTTTAAAGTTACAGCATGGCAGCCAGATTTAAAACCAATAGGCTGGCCATCTTGGAATGGTAAAACAATGATACAGTATGAACAGTAGGATACCATCTCTCCTGGTTTAGAGAAAGTGGCCTTGTGAAATGCAGCTCACTGCAGATGAAATGAGAGCCAAGTAAGTGACCAGTTAGCTCTGCCTGTAGGACTGTGGTATTGTCTAAATAAATATTCAAATAAAAATAAGAGAAACAAAGAAATGAAAGGGGAAATATAAAAGCAGACAATTAAAAACTAAAGAACTGACCAACCAGCCCTGATGCTGAAGCACACTCATTTTCAGGTCAATATATACATGTGACCAGAACGTGCCTTCATTCACAGAGCAAGCAAGCCAATGACTGATGTGAAGAAAACCAATACCCGATGCAGGACTCTGTCATGGATGTAAATGACACTCAGACAGACCAATGGCAGAATACAGCTGACCCAAAGCCCTCTATGTACCTATATGGATATCTATTTATATATATAGACGTATGTGTTATTTAATGATTTTCTTTGTCACAAGATACTGGCAAACAGCTAATAAGAGTTACTAGCAAGAACTATTACTACAAAGTACCTACCTGTAGCCTTTAATAGAGAGAAATAACTTAGCCACCCTTAAATGCCTGTTGGCTTTTTAAGGTATGTGTTTCACAAACAATACGTCAGGCCTACTGTGTTTATCATAACTTTCCATAATAAATAGATCATATCTATGGCAGTGGAAATATGTTTTTCTAGTAAATCAATCAGGCCTCTAGCTGTTTTCATTGGCTTGACACCTTAGCTAACTCCAAACTATTAAGTTGGTAATAAGTATTCTTGAAAGGTATCCCATGGTCAAATTGCAAATATGTACCAAAAACATTTGCCTAAACACCTTTTTAATCCCTACTAATGGACCCTAAAAAGAATAATTCAACTAGTTTATCCCAATGGTTGTTGGGTTGGGTCACCAACACCAAAGCCCTTGCCTATTAAGGAAATCTGCAAGTTTCCATGAAACAAAACACTTGCCTCTAGGCTTTAGCTGAGTGTAATAACAATTCATCCTGAAAAGCTTATCGCCTTTAACAAATGTTCTTCACAATAAGTAAGTAAGAGCTACTTGGTATGTTATAACATTTCCTTATAAGCCGATCACACCTAAGAAATCTGACATAATTTTTTCCAATGAACCAAACGGCCTCTAGCCTTTACCAATGGCCTGACACTATTCACAACGCAGGCCTACTGAAGTGAGCATGAATTGACAATCATGCATACAGTTGTAAAAATATACAAATATGTACAAAATTGCAATTGGCAAAATAATATGCAACACTCAATAAGGCCAATGAAGAGTCAGTAAGTGAAATTCTGCTCAGAGTGGGTAATCAACAACAAACCCCTTGGCTGTTATGGTTATCTGTGATAGCCCATGTAACTAAATATTTTTATACAGAATGAAAAATAGTGTGACAGCCATTTACTGATAGAGGCCAATTGGATTTACCATATGTTTTTCAAAATAAATAAGCCAGGTCTACTGCCTTTGTATTAAATTGTCATATGCACAAGCAATACCTATGGTATCTGTCATGACATTTCCCTGCACACCAATTAAGCATATTGCTGTTATTATTGGCATGTTGCCTTAACCAACCCACAGTATTGAGTGTAAGCTTTCCCACAAGGCAAACATCAGGCATACAGTCATAAAATTGCAAATGTGTACAACATTACTGTTGGTAAAACACAATCCTAAGTCTCATGAGAGGGCTACACAAGCACATGCCACTGCAAGTGACCACCTCACGCTCAGGGGTCAGGTCTGCCACTAATGCAAGGGCTTCTTCTCTGACGCCTACTGAGCATGAACAATGTCCAATTCTCAGCGCAGGGGAATCAAAATCTGTCCCTTTCTCCTGTCATCTCTCTCTCCTTCTCTCTCGCTCCTCACTTTCTGACCTCCCTCTCTCTCTCTCTCTCTCTCTCTCTCTCTCAATCTCTCCCTCTCTTTCTATCTTTCTCTCTCTCCTGAACTCCCCCTCTGACCCCTGCCCTTGCTGAAATTACCTGGAGAAGCTGGAGAAAGTGGCAATGGTGCCAACAGAAGTCCCCTCCATAAAAAACTAGACTCCAAAGGCACCAGCCTACCAGGGAAATGCCCGGTGGAAATAACACGGACAGTCAAGGCCTGTTGGTTCCGACACCTGAGTTGTGCTGCTCACAACCTCACTTTTCTTCCTGAATCCACTAAAGTTCAGCGGTATTAGGCTAAACGAAATCTGTGGCCCTGCCTCCTGCCCGAGATGAGTTTAGCTGCTGGACCAGCTCTGTGACTCAGACCATGAGAGTGAGTGGCATGTACAGGAGCACATAAAAATAATGGGAATTCACTGAAAAGCCAACAGCCAGCATGACTTCAAAATGATTATGCAGTAGAGATGGATGAACCAACACATTAACAGGGAGACCCAAAGCCAAGGGTCTAGATTGGCTCTGAGAGCTTTTGCACAAGTCGACAGGCCCGGACTACCCGGTTTTTCTAATGGCATTTCCCTTGTGCCTGGAGCCAGATTTTAGGGCATTGAGCTGCTGCTCAGGGGCGTAACACAGGCCGCTGCAGCCCCCACAGTGCGGGGGCCCCCAACCTCCATGGGGCTACCTCAGCACCTCACTTTGGGCGAGTAGCTCCAGATTGAGTCAGGAAGGGGCCCCTCCACGTACCCTGCAAGGGGGACCCCCTCAAGTTTCTTTATCCCACTACCGCTGCTGGCATATGTAACGCTTTCTCCAGCTATCCCATATACTTAAAGAGGCTGGTGGGGGCTTCAAGAAAGAGTGAGAAGATAAAGGGAAGAAGGGAGAGATGATACAGCGAGGAGAGGAAGGAGGAGTTGGTTTGAATGTTTTTGCCAGTGCTGTTTATTGTTCCCAGTCCAGACATACGCGTTGAAGTAGAACTATGGACAAGTCAGGCCTGTAAATCGTGCAAATAACATGTAAAAATAGAAAAACCTTCAAAGTTAAAAAAATGTTTTTACATCTTTAACATGCTAAAAGGTTTCACCGTAGTACATCAGGGTATATCAATGAATTTAAATGCATTTATTGGAACTGACATTTTTGTAAACATACATTTAGAAAAATTCATGCATCCCCACCCTGAGTACTATGCCATTAGTGAACTACTATTTCGGAAGTCAGTTGACATGTGCACCCTATATGTTGGCTAGATTCTTAATATACGTAGAACAGTATTATGATCTATTAAATTACAACACAAGGGAGGCTTTTGTTGAGTCCATATCCTGAACTGACAAATCACAAGGGTCTCGCATATGTCATAATAAGGAAAAGGATGCAGAGTGACAGAACAAATTTGCCTAACCTTAATTATTATTATTATTTTTTTATGTTTGGTCAGGTGAAAAAGCCGAGATTGAGCCTGGGTTTTCTAGTTTTAATTGTGCAATTCACCAACTACCCAGGTATCTCTTTCTCCTGTTTTACATCAAAGGTTAATATTTTGTCTTTAACTCTTGGTGCCTAAATTTAGAATGTGGTTGGCATGCAGAAGCTGCAGTAAAGTTTTGCTCACTTTGGATTGGAGGCTCCAGGAGGACCTTGAACTGAACCAGAGCCAGGCATCTGGCTGGAGCCTTTAGTAGCTCACCAACTCTATTGTGCATTGGATGAAAGTTGTATTTTAATAACACCTAAAGAGGAGACTGAAATGGGTGAATGTGTTCGAGACATGGAGATTGCCAAGGAGAGTAACTTAGAGTGTATCTTTGAGTTATCTTTCACATTAGCAGCAGGAAGTTTGACATATACCAGTACATGTGAATGAATGTAGTACGCAAAATCTGACACTTATGCAAAGAGCTTATTTGCCCTGTTTCTTAGTGCAGCAATTTCACTTTAACATACTGATTCACATCAATTAACCATAGGTCCTTAAATTTGTAATGAAGCTGTTGTTGGTTTAAACCCTATGAGCCAGATCTTTCCAAAGAAATTCATTGATGGAGGGATCTGTTGTTGCTACTTTCATTGGTTAATGCCTGATTGCTGCTGAGGCATGATGAATGCTACAGTTCTCAAGGTCCAGCGTAAATGCAAAGCAATGTGTTGTCCTTGTTAATTCAAGCTATTACTTATTTAATAAAAAAAGGTACACAGCATAGTCCAAGTATTAACATAAAACTCAGTTGTAGCTCTTTAGTTTATGTTGTAATGAGGCACCTGAGCCTTGCCATGGGCACGGTATATTTGTTCTCTTTCTCTTCTTCTGGACAATAATTGGCAGTGCTTAACAGATACAGTGGTGGCCATGTATGAATTTTGTCGTCATGCCTCATGCAGTGACCTCTCAAAGATGGCAGCATTTTTAGGAAGCTGCATTGCACAGCTCATTGAAGCCTCATTGGTATATATTTGATAAGCCATCACACTAAGCAAACTGTGCAAACAGTAATACAGGTTGCTGTTTCCTTCCAACACTATACCCAAGTGTATCGTCAGGTACTGACAAAATATGTTGGAGCAGAATTTGTGGGATTGCGGGGTCCCTGCTGCATTAAAAGGTTTTATTAATCATTTTCCATCCATCTCCGAGATGCCACTTGCTGTGATTTCAGCATGTTAAAGGCCACACAATGTCGCCTCCAGTGACATAATCGGATTAACAGCTATAGCAGTCGACCTCCAAGCTGGGGAACCAGGTTCGAGTCTCAGCAGGGACGCTCAACATCCTGTGATTCTTGGCAAATCACTTAACCTCCCGTCGCCTAACAAAATGAATGTGTCCATCTGTAACGCAACTGGTGCTCATGTAAAGCATTCTGCTACCTTGGGGTCGAGTTTGCGCTATATAAAATTAAACAAAAAAATAAAACAAAAAAACTGATATCACATCCGGTGATGTCATTGGGGGGACACAGGGCACCTCCACTTCACCTGGAATTCTGGCGAATTAATTTCCATGGTAAATGTTCAGATTTCTTGTCAATATTCTTTTCCTAGCAGGCCCACCAGTTCACTATAATCTGCATTCTAATGCGCCAAAATCACCCTCCTCCACTTATGTTTCCAGCAAAGTTTCTATCCACAAATTTGCTGTCTTGGCAAGGCACTACCTCAGCAGATCGAAAAATGAATGTGCTTCTAATGTCTAAAATGGTGGGGACATTGATACAAGCACATCCCAAGGCACCAACTCCAACAACAGCAAAAGATAGAATCCATTTGACAGGCCCAGTAGGGAACTCAGTTCTAATTTGGTCCCGCATGTGTAGCATTGCGGCGGGCGGTGCTGAAAGCACCACCCGCCGCAATGCCACAAATGAAAGTTGTGCGTTTCATTGCACAATGTGACAGGCACCATGTGGTGCTTGCCACGTTGTACACTGAAATGCAGGGGGGTACCATAGGTACCCCCCATGTGCACCCCCCACCCCCCAGAATCCCTGGGGGCTCCTACGGGCCCCATAGTTGAAGACCGCATGCCTTTCCCCCATGATGCTAATATGGATGGCAGTGCCTGCAGGGCACCGCCATCATATTCCTTGGCTTTTACGCCTGGTAGGCAATCGAGCGGATTGCCTACCGGCGGAAAAGCGGTGAATGGACTTCCCGTCCGCCATGGTAATGTGGCGGGGGGGAATTTATATGCGGGCGGTGGTTTTTGGCGGGCGGATCGCCACCGCCATACGGGCGGTGGCAATCCGCCCGCTATTTTAATGACCCCCTTAGTGTATTTTAGCTCCTTCCCAACTCCTGTCCCATTCTCTGGGGAAGGCTGCTAGGATGCCAGCCTGGCTGATGCGGGGTGATACACCAAAACTTGTCCCAGGGTGCTTCTTTCTGGTCCAGGGAGGACCTGGCTTGACAGTTTGGGCTGGACTGTTCCCATTAGGCACAGGGTAAACATTATAATAATTATTGTTGTTATTATTATTATTATTATTATTAATATTAGTACTGGATACTCATTCTGCAGATAGGTGTATGATAACTGTACAGCCTGCGTAGTTATTCATCTAGTTTTGCGGAGCTTTAACAACATACAGCAACGAAGTAAACCCCCATTTCACATGCTATTTTTGCAATAAAACCCACATTTTAAATGTAAATTTCCACACTACTTCATAGACTCCAAAGTCAACGAACCACGTTCTGAGAGCATTTTGGCCAGAAATAGGGGCATATTTACAACAAAGTGGCGAAGCGTGTCGTTAAGCCAAGAAGGCTAATGACACGCTCCGTCACTTTAGAAATGCAGGGCTGCACCATGTTTCCAAGAATATGGTGCATCCCTGCGTTTCCAAGGTCTCCATTCCTGCACATAAACAATCTTTAAATGGGGTTTTGTAACTTTTATGTGTGCTGCTTAATGCAATATAAAATTTAATTTATTTTAATGATTGTTTATGTGTGGGAAGGGAGACCTTCCTGCACATAAACAACCATTGTCATTTTCCTGTTTCCATCTGTGCTGCACTAAAAGTGACGTTGTGGTGGCGATAGGGGCTTGTAAATATGCCCAATTGCCTCTAACACCCAAAATCCCCTAGAGATTTTAAAGGTGAACCCTGATTTCATTTCTGGGAGTAGAAAGGGCCAAAAGGGAGGAATAACTGCTGGAGCAGGGTACAGTAACTCCGATTCTCACAGTAATTCCCCATATCACAATAAAATGTTATTCATGCATACCATACTTACAGATAGTTATAGTTTCAGTAATGTTGCTGTGGCAAAACGGATGCAAGATTCCTGTCAAATCTGAAATGTAGCCAAAGTGTTTATTGCATGATTTCAAATCTTCCTAGATGAAGGTTGGTTACTTTCTCCTGCCTCTGCCTTCATGCTTTCTGAGATCAATGATGGCAACTTGGCAAGGTCAGTGTCATAGGTACCAAAAGGCAAACTTGTTGTAGGAGCAGCCACCCCTTTATATAAAGTCCATGTAGTTACATCTTTGGCCTAAATGATGACTCCTCCACCTTTCCAATGCAACATTGTATCACATTCAGAAGTTAATTAATTTATCAAGTCTTGTTACAACTTTAAACATGTTTAGGCCATGCACTTCCTCATAAGAAGGATTCCCCCACGCTTGGCAAAGTCAAACCCTGACTAAAGACAAATATCTGACGTTGCCTAATTTTTTTCCAAAAAGCCAATATCCTTTGTATCTAGTTGAACTCGCACTTTTGGGGAGACAAAAACTCTTGGGTTCAAAAAGTAAAGCAAATTGTTATCAGCATAAGTTAACACGCACTTCTCTCCCTGAGTTAATAGTGGCCCCCGGATATACCAGGCCCTTAAGTGGCTTCTTCGTTGCCAACCAGGGCACCCCAGCACACTATGCTGGGGGCTGTGAGAGGAGCCACAGGGTCCTGTGCCCCCGCCAGCTATCCATATGCACCCATCCTGGGTGTAGCAGAAGCTGCATTGCTCCAGCCCAGTTGGAGCAGCTGTTTTAGCTTACCCATGCTGGGCAGAAGTAATCTAAGTTTACCTGCCTGCAAGAGTGCGGGCAGGGAAACACATGCCTGCTCCCACCCTGCCCAACGATTTTGAAAGCTGCACTCTTGTGGGCAGAGAAAAGATGCTCATGGAGTGGGCTCCCTGGAACACCATGTAAGAGCCAGCCCAGGGGGATGGGGTACCCGGGGCATTTAGAGGCTCTGGGAAGGGGGCCCTTCCCCCTTACCTATAATCAAATGTCAACCTGGGAGGATGTGGTCACTGGGGCTTTCAGAGGATCAGGGAGGGGTGTCGCATGCCCCCTTTCTCTTTTACTTTTAAATCGGCACTGGGAGATGTGATCCTTGGGGCAACAGTGAAGTTCACGGAGGGGGCCTCGCTTCCCCTCTTCTTTCATATTGAGCCAGACCCAAGGGATAGGGTCTTTGGGGCCATAATCATCCCAGGGAGATGGGCTGTGCGCCCTCCTCCTTTATTATTATATTTTGGTCTTGGGGAATGGTGTTCCTGTGGCCTTGACGAGGCTCAGGGAGGGGACCACGCCCCCATTGTTATACATAGAAGGCCCAGCTTACCATTTCTTTATATATATATATATATGTGACCAAGGCCTCTGGGTAGGCCGAAACGTTATGTCGAGGTGGGCCTTCCAAACAACTGAATAAAATTACTGCTCACCTGCACTTGGGTCTTCCTCTCTTCTTCTGCGCCGATGGAATCCGTCACTGGGCTCTGGTGAGAGAAAGCTGAGATCGTAGTTATATATATATATATATATATATATATATTACCTACTGGCGGTCGCCAGTAGGTATATATAGTTAGGATTTTTTCTCTATGGGATTTTTGAAAATTCTATGTCTAATAACTTTGGCGTTTGTGGACGGAATTGGCTGAAATGTTCAGGAAAATGGCACATTTTGTTTCTGAGCAGCCCTTGAAAATTTGGGGGGGGTTCATCAAGGGGGGGCCGAGAAAAAAGGGGGGTCCCAAAACGTGTTTTTAACATTGAGTTTTCCATAGGGCGGTTGGCCTCACTTTTAGCCCGAACGGCTGAATGGATTTGCACGAAACTTGGCAAAATTGTAGGGACTGGTAGCCCGATGTGCCTTTGCTAGGTCTCAATATATGTGCTCCAGTGGATTTTGAGAAATTAACGTTCAAAAAAAGATATATATCTGTAACAGCGGACCGGGCAGCGCTCCGGTTCGCGGACTTTACGCGTTACGGAGCTTTGTGAAGCGAAGCTGATTGGTTCTCTGGCGTCTGTGAACATTCCAAACAGTCCGTAGCAGCCGCCATCTTGTCTCTTGGTAGGATCGAGAGACAAGCAGAGGCCAAAGCGAGGGAGCAAATGACCATAAGGGGGCATAGTAGATCCTCCCTGACCCTCTAGGTTTGATGTGGAGGTTTTAAAAGGGCCCCGCGGGGCAAAAAAAATAAATAATAATAATAATCGAACGGCTGAATGGATTTGCACGAAACTTGGTAAAATATTAGGGACTGGTAGCCCGATGTGCCTTTGCTAGGTCTCAATATATGTGCTCCAGTGAATTTTGAGAAATTAACGTTCAAAAAAAGATATATATCTGTAACAGCGCTCCGCTTCGCGTAACGGAGGTTTGCGAAGCTGATTGGTTCTCCGGCGTCTGTAAACATTGCAAACAGTCCGTAGCGGCCGCCATCTTGTCTCTCGGTAGGATCGAGAGACAAGAGGAGGCCAAAGCGAAGGGGCAAATGACCATAAGGGGGCATAGTAGATCCTCCTTGACCTCTTAGGTTTGATGTGGAGGTTTTAAAAGGGCCCCGCGGGGCAAAAAAAATAATAATAATAATAATCGAACGGCTGAATGGATTTGCACGAAACTTGGCAAAATTGTAGGGACTGGTAGCTCGATGTGCCTTTGCTAGGTCTCAATATATGTGCTTCAGTGGATTTTGAGAAATTAACGTTCAAAAACAAGATATATATCTGTAACAGCGCTCCGCTTCGCGGAGATAAAATTATCTCTGTATTACCTAGCTGTTGCTAACACCAGTTAGCGACGGCTAGTAGGAGATAGCGACCATCTTGGGCCCCACTTTGCATGTGAGTGATATTTATCACTAATGACATGCAAAGTGGGCATGCCAAGATGTTAGCGACTGGAAACAGTCGCTAACATCGCTATCTCCTATTACCAACTTTTGGAAATATTCGCGATAAGCGCGAATATCTCCAAAAGCTACCACCTGCCCTGAGCAGTTCTTAGCCATGTTATCCAATGGGAGGTGGATAACATGGCTAAGAGCATTAGCTCGGTAATGCATGAATATCGCTGAGTTTTCAGCGATATTAATGCATTGCGGTCGTTTTTTATCGTATTTGCGATAAACCTTGATAATAGCAAGGTTTATCTGCGATAATTTCTGAAGATGCTTAGCGGTAAAAAATTAGTTGCTAAGCATCGTTAGGGATAAATATCGCTTAACTTTGGTAATATGCCCCAACGTCTGTTAACGTTCGATTCGAAGGAAATCAGGAAGTGTTGAAAAACATTGTCTGCGCCATCTTGCCTTTTTTCAAATGCCACACTTTTGTCGTGCACGGCAGTCATTTTAGATGCCTTGACCAGACGCACTCTCTGCACGCTGTCGATCCTTAGCATGGCTCCCCACCCTCGCAAGCATCTCCCCCAGGCAGTGGTCACCCCCGCTCTCTGTCTTATGCATGGGTAATAAACCACCCCCCATCTGCGCTGCTGTTCCCTGAGAATCACACCCTGTGCCCGCCCGACACCTCCCTTTCGCCCTATTCACTACCGCACCCTCTGACACTCCTTTTCCTCTGTGTCCGATTGTCCAGGCCGGTCCTAGGCTATCAGCTAGCCCTGCAGATGTAGTTTATGGCCCCAGCTGTAAAGAATCACCCCTCTTCAAAGGAGTTATAGTAGATCAAGGCCCACACTCGATGAGATCCGTCACAGCAGACGCGTTCCTATTATCTGAAAACCATCCTGTATTGTGATTGGGGAGGGGACCGAGCCTGAAGCGGAAGATTCCAGGGATGACTCTTTGTACATCAAAGTTTTTACAATTATGTGTCACATTAAAAATATATAGCACTCCAACAAAGTAGTAAGATTATAAAACTTTAATAACTTATAAATATATACAAGAAAACAAAAACAGTAATAACATATAAACATTTTTAGGGAAAAACAACGAAGTAGCGGTCGGCTGTGCAAATAGTCCCAACGCAGCACAACGTCCAGATTTCACTGATTTCGGAATCCGGCGTGGGGCGTCGCGGGGGGTGGGTCATCAGTAGCAAACTGTTGTGCGAATAGTTCCAAGGCAGCAGAACGATGGCACCAAGGTGATGTCCAGTAAGTTGCCGCACTGGTTTTGGTATCCTACAATGCTGCTCCGAATAACGGCGTGGGGCGCCCCGGGGGAGGCGGCGTGAACGGGCCTCTCCAGGTGGAGTCTCGTCTGTTGTAGTGGGGCGCCCCTTTACCGTTTCAGTTGCCATTCCGTCCGCTTTTGGTCCACTGTGTCAAAAGCCGCAATTCAGCTGAGTTGCGCCCACTCTTGCGGTGCAGCGATAGGCGGCTGTCACAGGACTCTCAAAATGGCGGCAGGCTGTTTCCTTTTTGGGCCTGGTCCACTGAAATGGCCCTGGGACACCTTGGAAATCGGACGCTTGTCTGCTAGGTCTTGGACCCCATTCTCGAAAGCGTCCCCTCCGCCTTGAGGATTCATCAAAAGTTTTGGGGGCCCCCGACTCCTGCAGGCTTCTGGTGGGGAGCGGCTGCCATGATTGCTCGCGGAATGACTACGACGGAGCCACGAGATGGTGGTGCTTTCATGGTGACGCCAGCTTCAGTCTGAAACATCCAGAAACAAGGTGGGGCTTTCATCGTTTGGGGAAAAAAAAAAGTTTTCATCCAATGAAAAGTGTTGTTTTTAGGTCATATGATCAAGCCTTCCATCATTAGGAAACCAAAAGTAAAATGAACCAATGAAAAGTTTTATAAACAAGTCACATGACCTGTTATGCGGCATAGGGTATAAAATGCGGAGAAAATACGTTGGCACGTGAGGCGGCGTCAGTAGCGGACCGATGTGCGAATAGGCCGAAGGCAACACAACGCGCCAAGATCCGGATGGCACCGAGGTGGTGTCCAGCAAGTTGCAGCACTGGTGTGGCCATCCTACAATGCTGAAAGTCGGCATGGGGCGCCCTGTTGGCCTGTGAGTTCGCGTCAGTAGCGGACCGATGTGCGAATAGGCCGAAGGCAGCACAACGCGCCAAGATCCGGATGGCACCGAGGTGGTGTCTAGTAAGGTGCACTGGTGTGGCCATCCTACAATGTTGAAAGTCGGCGTGGGGCGCCCCGTTGGACTGTGAGATGGCATCAGTAGCGGACCGATGTGCGAATGGGGCCAAAGGCAGCGCAACAATGTTTTCTGAATAGAAGACACCACAAGGCGCTGAGATGCCAAGATCCGGATGGCACCGAGGTGGTGTCTAGCAAGTTGTGGCACTGGTGTGGCCATCCTACAATGGTAAAAGTCGGCGTGGGGCGGCCTGTTGGCCTGTGAGATGGCGTCAGTAGCGGACCGATGTGCGAATGGGGCCAAAGGCAGCGCAACAATATTTTCTGTATGGAAGATACCACTAGGCGTTGAGATGCCAAGATCTGGATGGCACCGAGGTGATGTCTAGGAAGTTGCCGCACGGGTGTGGCCATCCTACAATGCTGAAAGTCGGTGTGGGGCGCCCCGTTGGCCTGTGAGATGGCGTCAGTAGCGGACCGATGTGTGAATAGGCCGGAACCAGCACAAGGCGCCAAGATCCGGATGGCACCGTGGTGGTTTCATAGTTGAGAGGCACTTCATCTGCAGTGGGGCGCCGAGATCCGGATGGCACCGAGGTGATGTCTAGCAAGTTGCTGTACTGGTGTGGTCATCCTACAATGCTGAAACTCGGCGTGGGGCGCCCCATTAGCCTGTGAGATGGTGTCAGTAGCGGACCGATGTGCGAATGGGGCAAAGGTAGCGCAAGAATATTTTCTGAAGAGAAGACACCAGAAGGCGCTGAGATTCGGTTACCACCGAGGTGATGTCTAGCAAGTTGCCGCACTGGTGTGGCCATCCTACAATACTGCTCCGAATAACGGCGTGGGGTGCCCGAAGGGGGGGTGGGGGGGACGGCGTGAACGGGCCTTCCTAGGTGGAGGCTCGTCTGCTGTAGTGGGGCGCCCCTTTACCGTTTCAGTTGCCATTCAGCTGAGTTTCGGCCGCTCTTGATGCTACAGCGACAGGCGGCTGCAACAGGACTCTCAAAATGGCGGCCTGTTCTTTGGATTTGGGCCTGGTCTACTAAAATGGCCCTGGGACACTTTAGAACTCGGACGCTCGATTTTTTTTTTTCCTTTCCTGTACATGCAAAAAAAGGTAAATTCCCGGTACGTTACACGCTTCATCTGCCACGATGTACTCTCCAGAGGAACCGAAAAAAAATATAGTTATGGTAACTATACCATGCATCGTCATATGGAGAGGTGGCACCAATTAATTATAGTGCTGCATAAAAGAGAGATTTGGAGGAGAACCCCCGACCTGCCAGTACATTCATCAAAGAAGTGGCACTGACAGCATCAGAGGCAAGGGAAATGGTCCCAAATATTTAGAACTTTGGAAAGATTAAAATGACATGTTTAGATTGTGGCAAATTAATTTCATGTGGACAGATGAGTGTTACTCTAATAAATACAGCATATGAACATCATCATAGTCGATGGTTGGTAGAGACATTTTGACTATATCCTGGACCTGCCCGTCCTCGCCCAAAATGGCGCCGGAATAAATGGGACTCGTAACTCCTTGTTGTGTACTGGTTGCAGAACCTTGAAATCACGAGATACGTATGCAGTTTTGAAGCATATGGCGGGCGGGGACGAGAATTGATTGAATATTTCGACATCCCTATTGATATTAAGTTCTGATGTGTTATTGATTACTGTACTATTGAAAGTTCGAATTAACGTCACCCATGGTACTTGCCCGCAAATGTATATCTAGATAATTTTATTGTAACTGGCCCTGTCGTATTTTAATTATAAAATGTACTTCCCACCGATTCCGCAACTGTTAGACACCTTAGTTCTTGCAACCTAATGGCCCGCCCGTTACGTTCTTCTACAGTGTAAATGTCTACTCATCATATACGATTACAGTTTGCTCCGTGGCCGGCCCACGTGGTTATAGGCTCGTATTTGTATAATTAAATTTTCACAATAAAGGTTTTTAAAAGAAAACATGGTAGTAGTATATACATTGGTAAAGTTTTTAATAATAGTCACTGTTTTAGAATCATTAAAAGGCAAGTGAAATAAAGCAGACCAATTACATGAAGGGTAAAAGGTATAATACGCAGGAACGCAGTAAAGATAAATGGTCAAGGGCTGTTGTGTTTTCTACTCCTGCAACATAAAGTGATCGATAAGAATCTCATATTCAGGCGTATCGGCGACTAAGACAGCAGGTCGACCCTCTTTTGCTCAACGGCTCCGTCATGGGACGAAGAAACGCTCTTTTTCTCGAAAAAAGAATATATTTTACTTGCAGGACAGTTGTACATTTTCCGGGAAAGTACATTAGCCTGGAACATTATAACATATATTTAAGAAAAAATAATGTTCGGAAGTAATAAAAAGCGTAATTTTTAGGTCATATGACCAAGCCTTTCATCATTAGAATAAGAAAAGTAAAATGAACCAATGAAAAGTTTTATTAACAAGTCACATGACTTGTTATGCTTACGTTACGCGCTGCGCGTCGCGCCCCGGATGACTTCCGGATGCGCTAAAGCGGCGCGTCATATGACGCATTACGCGACAACGCAGGTCCAGAATATAGTCAAAATGTCTCCACCAACCAGCGGTCGGAACACAACCCCTTTCAGCAGGCTAAATAGTTCTGTTAAATGACAACAGAAGGGACAGGCAACAAGAACCATCAGTCAAAGAGGGGAGGGCTAGTTCTTCTCTACCGGGTTACATTGGGGCGCTACCGGAACTGATCGAATTGGTAGTCTACAGTGTTTCTGGATGTTTCAGACTGAAGCTGGGGTTAGCATGAGAGCACCACCATTTCGTAGCTCCGTCGTGGCCATTCCGCAACCAATCATGGCAGCCGCTCTTTATCGTTATTTTGGGCGGGGTGGGTGGCGGAGCCGAGCTGTTTTGCAGCCATCATTGTGTGGAGTTCAGTTCATCTCACTAGTTTTGTATTTGTCATGAGGGGTTGTTCCTAATGTTTCTATTTTAGCGAGGTCAAAAAGAGATCCCATTAGTGGCCTACTGATTTTGCTCGATTCCTTTTCTTTTTTTTTACACGATTTTTCGTTATCTGCAAAGACTAAACAGAGTATTGCGACTCTGTGTTTGTTTGTAAATAGAGAATGAACCAAAGAGAACCAATTCTAAAACAGTAAATGCTTGGATAACAATCAATCAAATGGAGAGAGAAGCAGGCACGACGTATTACAACGATGATGTGATGTGATGTGATCAGTAATGTCAAATGAGATGTCATCAGTGATGTCATCAGTGATGTCATTTGAGATGTCATCAGTGATGTCATCAGTGATGTCATTTGAGATGTCATCAGTGATGTCACTGACCATGTCATGAATGATGTAATATGTGACATCATCAGCAGTGGATTGCGGGTGCGCGATATATAGTTAGTGCAACTAACTATATATGGAATTTCAATGGTTTTGTGTGAGTAAAATAAGGTTTTTTAAATGCTAATTCCTAACTATATATGGTCTATAACCTATGGTTTTTTCAGTGAATATATATATATATATATATATATATATATATATATATATTCCCACAGGAGACAGGCTTTAACAAAACATTTTTCTTTTAATTTATCCCTAGGGGGTGCCCCTCTGGTGCCCCACCGCAAGGAGTAAGACGGCAGGGTATCCCTCCTCTGCCCCCTTATGTATTTCTATTGAATAATCTTAGGACAGGGGACTAAGTCCCAGAATTCTGTAATGGCTGCCTGCAACTTTTTCTCTCATATTGCAGCCAGCCAATTAGAGCACTTACTCACACTGGAGCCTTACTTTTCACTGGAGCAAGTTGGCCCGAGAGAAAAAAAAACAGGCCAATCAGAAACCTCTCTTTTTTTAAAAAAATTGGGTTTGAGCCAGAGTTCCTTGAGCCCAACTGTCCGGACACACAAATATTTTTTAGCCCTAATTTCTCAAAAATTACTGATCAGATTTACCCCACATCACAAAGATCTACTTTCTGGACAAAGATCTAGCTTGCTGCAAAATTTGGTGTCATTCCGTTTCGTAGTTTTTGTAATATCACGTTTAAAAAAAAGTCAATGGAACATACATGGGGATTTTGCCTTTTGGAACCACGCTTATTCTCGGCCCCGCTCCCTTAAACTTTCCATGAAGACTCTAGGCAAAAAGAGCCTTTTTTGAAATGTTTCATAAAGATTCATCAAACAAAGTAATCATCAAACAAAAAAAAGGCATTTGCTAAAAAATATAAAAGAGGCATTTGCTTTGGCAACGCAGACCTATTACAATAGCTTGCCCATAAAGCAATATATGATTGATGTTTCTTTGACAAACGAAACATGTCAATTAATAATTTAACTAGATTTAAAAAAAGGTGGGGGTTCAAATTTAGTTTAATTTCCTTTTCAATAAATGAGGAGAAACAAACATCATAATATTTATTGTAAAGAATCATCTCTATCGTTCTGACTTGTAGCAGTATGAATTGCAGATGTATGTCCATTCATCTGAGAGTTGCCCACGGGAGTTTGGTAGGACAATGGATGTCATTGTCAAAAAAGTGACCTTATACAAAACGCAAAAGCTTGAGAAAGTAACAAAAAAGTGCATGCTGCCTCTCTGCGGGGACTCCGAGGTTAACCATGGGTAAACAGGATTCAAAGTCCTTTATCAAAAAAGAAACAGGAGGTTCAGGATATAGCCCAGGGTTTGAATATTTATGGACACAATAGCATTTCAGCTCTCAGCCTCATCTGGTCCAAAAAAAATATTGTCCCAACATTGATAGCGAGGGGAAGCTCCACTTGTACTAATAGTATTTCGTTTCATGTTATTTAAAATCATAAATGTATGTTGTGCAGAGGCGGAGGGTGCTTAGTGCATGCACGCTTGTCCAAAGCAGTATGGGAAATATGAATCAGAATTTGATTTTTAAATCAACTTCTTACTGAATGAAATGCCCCAATAAACATTGATTGCAAATTTTCAAATTTTTTAAATTTAGCAAATTGTCTGCAACTTATTTTAATTGATGCCACGTAAGAACCAAGAACCAGTCTGCTAGATTTAAGAAAAAGACCGGAATATATTCCATTGTAAAAACCAAAGATCAAGCAGGGCAAGGGATATAATATTCCCCTCGCGTTATAGAGAGGGTAAGAGTGCCTACAACTGGCTTCACAATCCTACATATATTTGTTTATACACACATACGCAGTACTTAATTTGTAATAAATAAATAAAAATGCGATGTCTAAAGCTTTTCTGAGAAGTCGGTCACGGGTGCTGCTCAATTACGCGTGTGCTGAATATCGAGGCTGCCTATTCTTGATTCCACTTCAAGCCTCTTTCAGCACTCTATACTTGCTGTCTTATTTCACTGTTAAAGATTATTTTTCAACCACGAGTTCTCATTTTTTCACTATTATCCTATTTCAGCAGGGGTGGCTCCTCTGCTAAGTCGCAAGTGGGTCGGACCACTGCTTTAACCCCTTCCCTGCGGCGGCTATTCCGCCGCAGTGCTAAGGGGGCGGGGCGGTTCAGTCACGGCCCCGCCCGCTCAATGGAACGCTCAGCGCAGGCGCGGAATCCGCGCCGCGCAGGTGTGCCGAGCGGGCCTTGACGGAACCGCTCCGTCATCAGCACAGCGCGACCGCAGCTGATGACTGAGTGGTTCCGTCACCAGCAGGGGAGGGGTTAAAGCAGTACAAAGTAAAAATAAAATGATAATAATAACGGCCATCCGTTTTTATCATTTGCAGTGCAGCCCCGTTGATAGGGCGGGGCGGTGCCGACCTCCCCTGATGTTGAGTCCGGAGGAGGAGTGCTGGCTGCAACTAAAGTGCGCATGAAGGTTTGGCTGGCTGTCTCGGACCAGCCAACCCATCACAGTGCGCAGTGTGCATGTTCTCCACAGGCTGTATTATGCAGCTTTAGTGGAGAACTTGCCAAACCCCAAAGCCCCTGTCTGAGTGCCGAACCACGACGCTCAGACCAATCACAACGCTGCTTAAGGCAGCAATGTGATTGGTCAGTGAATTCTGGGAGGCTGGGTGCTTCCTGCTGGAGGAAACGCGGTGATGGCAACTTCCAGGTACACCCGCCCACCTTCCCCGCCCCCCTGACACTGCTCCCAACCAGCCGTCACTGTATTTTAGTGGCTTATTTAAAGATTCAAGGGTGACCCGCCATCCTAAAAGGGTGGAGGAGGTTATAAACTCTGCTACCATGGCAGATGACCGTGGTCATAAATAAAGATCTCTGTCTCCCTAGTGGAGATCTCTGTGCCTTCAAAGTACCCACCACCAAGGAGGCTCCTCTGAGCGCACAGTAGGTTTGCTGAGCAGCCACCCTGTTTTGCGCAGCTGCTCAGTAAACATTTTTGTTTTTCAAGAACCAACTCCCATATCATGAGTTTGCTTTTGAAAAACAAAAAAGTAATAGTTTTGGCACACTTGGAGCTTCCTCCTATGGTTTGGGGGTCATTTTTTTTTTTGTTCAGGACTGCCAGGCTTTCCCTGACATTCCTCAACACAAAAAAAACAATGACAGACTCTAAGCTCTAAAGTGTGAACGGTCTGATGTATTTAGATAGGTAGCACAATGTCTACAGGGCCATTGGCTTAAACTTTCTTCTGGCAGAACAAGCTGGGTTTCTGTCGGTAGAAACATGATGGTTCTCCCAAGTATAAGTAGAGGAGGTGGACTGTTAGTGTGAAGGAGAGGGTAATCCAACATGTTTGTGGTGGAGCACCCAGTCTGCCAAATGCCAAACAACCCCCTTCATCTTGCTCCTTCTTTCTCCTTTATTCTGCCTGTCTCTCAATTGCCTGGATCAAAGTTGATGATGAAAAGTAAAACCCAGCCCCCACAAAAAAGAGTGCCAGAGCCAGCCACATGCAATATATAGCACAACACACCGAGTGAAAAATGTCCAAATTAGCATAGCTCACAATGTTGTGAGATGCAATGCTCTGACCAAGCTTTGATGGGTGTTGCAGCAAAAGATTTCAGACATTTTATATGATCCACAGGGAAAGCTGTTATCTGTTGAATCATCAGTAATGTAGCACACCATACTGAAAAAACACATAGGGCCCGATGTAGGTAGGCATTTACCGGTCGGTAAAGGCCGAATTCGGCCGTTACCGACCGGTAAATGCCTTTTCCAATGTAGGGGGCATGTATTTACAGATTCTGTATTTTTACCGAATCTGTATTTACCGAATCGGTAAAATTACCGAATTGGTAAATACAGACTCGGTAAAAATACCGAATCTGTATATGCAGATGTAGGTGGTGCTTTAAACAGTGCCACAGGCCCCTAAGAATTCGTTATTTACCATTTAATACTATTGCATGGTAAATAACGAATTAAGGTGTACATGCACATCTGTGCATCTACACCTGTGCCATGTGACACACAGACATGCGCTTAGAGCATGTATGTGTGCCACATGGCACACAAGTCTGACATTGGGGTGCTACAGGGTGTCAAAGTGACACCCCATTCCCCCTGGCAGGATTCGGTATTTACCGATTCGGTAATTACCGAATCGGTATTTGCCATTGATTGCTATGGGCTTCAAGGCCCATAGGAATCAATGGCAAATACTGATTCGGTATTTACCGAATCGGTAAATACCGAATCTTACAGATTCGGTAATTGAAAAAGAAAAATTACCTACATCTGCCTACTTCCAATTTACCTACTCTTGAATACCGAATCGGTATGATTCGGTATTTAAGAGTAGGTAAATCGAGATTACCTACATCGGGCCCATAATGTATTGCAAGTGGGTGTTCCATTAAGTATGTTATGCAACAATGTATTAGGAAGCTACATTAACGGAAGCAAGATGGCGACTGCTTAGAGGTCGGCTACAGCACTGGTGAGCTGGGTCTGGTTGTGAATAGCAGGACCCCCTACAGGACTGCCGAATGTAGCAAACCAGCATTGTGTTAAATCAGTTTAAAGCATCTCGGAGGAAAATACCCCACACTTCTATGCTGGGGCAGCAGAGGAGTCACTTTTGGCTCTGGGCGGCTCTCACTAAGATTGGGCTGCGGCTATTCGAGTGCTCTATCTGGAGGTATCTGCCTCACCTAGTGATTCAGATGAGCGGTGAAAGAATGGCTCTGAAGCCGACGGCAAATGCTGGGTCTAAAACAGCGGCGGCAGCTCGTAAACTGTCAGGAGAGGCAGGTACGAGCTCGGCCGCGACCGAGTAAAGCACGGCGGAGCCGATGCCGGGCGACAAGCTGCAGACGCCTACTCCAGATCTGCCGAGGAGAGGCAGAGGCGGAACTACGGCCAAGATCCGACCAGCCGACCCCTCGATAGCAGAGCTGCTGATGCGCAGCAAGGAGCCATTGACAGAGGCAGCAGGAGCAGCAGCGGAAGCGGCTGTGACGGCACCCAGTGCGCAGAAGGAAGCAAATCAATGAGGTGAGCCCAGGTGAATCCCAGGTCTTCCTCCAAGGCAGTACAATTAAACCAGCTACATCGGGGACTGCTTCAGTAACTACTTTAGTGACAGACCCCCCAGTCCATATTGACATAGAGAAAGGGGAGAATGTTCAGGCAGGCAACATGGGGGAGGCTGCTACAATTGATACAGTTATAGAGGGAAATGGCCCCACAAGGCTGATCCCTAATGGAGACAATAATAACAAAAGCATGCTGGAAGGTGAAACAGAGCTCAATCATCCTATCTCTGTGGCAGAGGTCGGCGGGACAATGGGCTCATCCGATCTCATATCAAGCGACAAAGATAAAGACAGAATGGAGCTCGATAAGGATAAGGACCCTAGCGACTGCTTTTTCTCCATCTCTGAAGGGGCCGAATGGTCCGAAGATGATCGGAGCTCGTCACCAGGGGACATTAATCTTAATTCAGATCCTGAGGATAGCGACTTAGACCCCACCGCAACCACTAAGAGACCTAACTCTCAGCCAGACACCCAAGGTCGAGGTAGAAAAGATCTGAAATGGGATTATTCATCTGCCACCCCACTCTCTGGTGTACCCACTACAGAATCTGTCGCAACCCCCCCACTATGTTAGAGATAATACATCAGGCTATTCTTTCTCATAGGGAAGAAATGCGCCAGGATAGTCGCAAGGCCCAGGCAGCAATGAGAAAGATGCAGGGGTTCGTAATGAAGCTCTCCAAGGCCTGCATAAATGTGGAAGACAGGGTGACAAACCTTGAGAAGAGGATACTGGTGACGGAAACGGAAGCGGCCGCTGCCTCCAGCCAAGTAGAGGCTCAAAATGCTCAAATCAAGGATATCCAGTAGAAACTGGAAGATTTTGAAAACAGACAGAGGAGAAATAACCTTAGGGTGCTGGGGGTTCCAGAGGGGGCAGAGGGGTTGGACACTAGGGCTTACATAAACGATCTGTTTAAGTCTGCCTTTCTGGAGCTGCTTGAGTGGAACTGGCCGGCCGAAATTCAAAGGGCGCATCGTACCCCGTTTAAAATACGAGCTGCATCAAGAGAAGGGGACAAGCCACGGGCGATCTTGGTTTTCTTGGGGAACTTCCTACTGCGGCAGGCAATATAAGAGAAGGCCAGACCTGAAACAAGGAGGTCAAGTGGGGGGGTTTCATTCTTTGTCCGACCCAACTACTGCCATACAACGGTAGAACGATTTCAAGAGAAAAATATCCAAGTCTATCTTATTAATCCAGTACAATTTAAGGTGATTCACGATGGACAGACTCAGTATTTTGCTTCTGATATAAAAGCTTAAGAATATCTGGATGCTGGTAATCATAGAGAATAACCTCTACTGAAGGAACTGTTGAAATGCTTGATCTAATGCTTAGTGGGTTGATTAACAATAATACGTAACAATTTAAATCTTGGTTTGCAGCTTTGTTGCTTGTTTTACTGGCATACTCACTGGTAAGGTTGGGGGATAAGGGTGCTTTTTTTTCGGCTGGATTTAGGGATGACCAGTCCGCTATTGCTGCACACATCACATGCACAGACTAGGTCTGAATGCTTCACGAGGGAGGTGGGTGCAGGTGGGGAACGGGTTAAGGGCAGGGGGTTGGAGGGGGTTGGGGGTTGGAGGGGTGGGGAGGGTGGGGGAGGAAGGGGAGGGAAAAACTATACAAAGTGAGAATACTTGGTGCTATGTGGTTCTGGTTTTGTGCGTTGTAGGGCTTTCTATATGTGTACAATTGTTTTGGCTGATGCAAAAGGAAGGCGATAACCTAAAAGGGATAAATGGGGAAACTTAAGGTATGCTCAGTCAATATCGGGGGCTTAAATGATTGGAGGAAGAGGCAAAGGCTGGCTCCATTTGTGAGTTGAACTTTTATTGATGTGTTATGTTTACAGGAGACCCACCTACCCTGGGAAAAGAAACATCTGTTAAACATAAGAGTCTTTGATTTGCTGGCCTGCTCCGCACAGACTTCTACAGTTAGAGGTGTGACAGTTGTAGCTAAATCTTCGTTGGGAGGAGCAAAGCGCCTCAAGGCTGATACTCTAGGGAGAAGGGCACTGGTTGAGTTAGATGTTGGCTGTACAATCTGTGTGATGTATGGCTATAATCAGGATGACCCTGAGATGTTTGATTTTTTGGAAAGTGAATTAACTAGCTGGCCTAGACCTAATATAGTGTGTGGAGTCTTGAATATATCCGCTGACTTTATAAACAAGTGCCCCTATGCAGGTCGAAATCCCAGGGTATTCCGAGCTCTGAGCTCTTTAATTAAGTCACACGGGCTAGCCGATGTCTGGGGTGATGTAAACAACTCGGGGTTTACATATTTCTCTTGCCCTTTTCAGAAATACACTAAACTGGATTATTTTTAAATATCTGCAACAGAATTGAAAAATGTTAGCATAAAAAAACTGCCGAAAATAATGTCTGATCATAGTACACTAATTTTGCATTATGATTTAGAAATGTTTCATAGGAAACAATTAAGATGGACTTTTGAGAGGAAGTTATTAGCAGACATCAGATATGTGGAACACCTAAGGAAATGGGCTCAAGAGTATTTTGATGCAAATCGCTTCAGTGTATCCAGGAATAACGTTTGGGATGCATTCAAAGCTGCTTTAAGAGGTGAAACAATCAGCTTCTCTGCTCCGCTTAGGAAAGAGGCTCGGGAAGAAAATGAGAGACTAACTGGACAGCTAGCAGCAGCAGAATAGCAATATGTGAGGGATATAGTGCAAGGGAAGGAAGGGGAGGGGAGTCAGCAGAGGATTTCTACTATTAAAGCAGAGCTCCATAATCAGGCAGCTCAGAAAGCAGCCAGTAAATACCAGGCTCATAGGGGGAAGCTTTATGAGACAAGGGAACAGGCGGGTTAAGTATTGGCACTACGGATCAGGCAAGGAATTACCAAGAATATAATTTCAAACATACAGGAAAGCGATCAGAATTATACAGGACCAACTGATGTTTTGAAAGTCTTTAAAAAGCTGTATCACACATTATATAAGGAAGAGACTGACATTGATGCGGTTAGCAGAGAGTTTGTGGACGCAGGCCCTCAGCTAGATAATCTGGAAAGGGAAATTTTAGATAAGGAACTGGCAATTAGCGAGGTATATGAAGCATTACAGGAGCTAGCAGCGGGAAGAGCTGCAGGTCCAGACAGTATCCCGTTGGAAGTTTATAAGAGTATCCAGAGTGAGATTGCTCCAATGCTCTTGGATTTATTTAGTGGGATAATCTGCATCGGCTTAATTCCAGATTCCTGGAAGGAAACAAATATCATTGTGTTCCACAAAAAGGGGAAACCAAAAGAGAGTCCTGGATCATATTGGCCAATATCCCTCATTAATGCTGACACCAAGATCTACGCTAAGGATCTTGCTAAAAGGTTGGGAAGGATCATTGGCGGTCTGGTTTCCCCTTGGCAGCATGGGTTCATCCCAGGTCGCGGGACAACTGAACATATTAGGCGTGTTATTACCCTCTTCGATGCCCAGACTGCCACGGGGGGACGGATGGCCATAATCCTTCTCGGCGCGGAAAAGGCCTTTGATCGCGTGACGTGGAAGTATTTATGGGGGGTATTGGAGTGTAGGGGTTTTGGCCCTAAATTATGAGTGCACTTAAGGCCATGTACCGTGATCCTGAGGCTAGAGTCCAGCTAATCGGAGACAGTTCAGGAAAAATTTACATCTCTAGGGGGACACGTCAGGGGTTTCCCTGCTCACCTATACTTTTTGCATTATATATAGATCCGCTGGTACGGAGGATCTTGGATTGTGCTGACATCAAGCCTGTAGTTTTTAATGGGTTTGAGACCAAACTGCTGGCTTATGTCGATGATTTGGCTGTAATTAACCCAGAACCAGATAGGGCTATGACAGTTCTTGCCGGGATAGCAGAGGAATTTGGTCACGATTCGGGGTACCTCTTGATTGAGAGTAAGACTCAGATAATGTGCACCAATAGTATAATAAAAGATGACTTGAGATATGTGAATTCTGCAGTTTATTTAGGAGTTAGGGTTAACTCAGCCGACAGATTCAATTATAAAGGATAACTCTACCTCGCTATTAAAATTAATGACGGCGGACCTGAAAAGAATAGAAGCACTACATCTGTCCCTGATAGGGAGGGCTAATGTACTGAAAATGACCATGTTCCCAAACATTTTGTATCTTTTTCGCTCTATCCCGTTTCTTATAGGGGAGGGTCTGATAAAATCAATAGAGGCAATTTTTATGAGTTTTATATGGCAGTACGGTAAAATCAGGCGATCATTGAAATTCTTTCCACAGGAAAAAGGGGGGCTAGCAATTCCTAATATTAGATTTTATCAGTGGGCATGTTTGCTAACCCAGATGGCAATATTATACAATCCAGCCACGAATCTGGCTGATACCCCATTTGGCGATCAAAATCCCCACTCTATATACGAGCTGCTATTAGGCAGAGAAGACTTGGGACTGCTATTATGGAAAACGGATCGGCAGTATTACAAGAAAATGCAGTATAAGGTTTCAGATAGTGCTTGGGGGGTCTGGAAGCTAGTGCAAAGGTCATTGGCAATTCCGAAAATCAATTGTCATATACCACTTTGGAAATCTAGTTTCTTTCCACAGTTTAGTAATGATAGAATGGGGAAGCTCTGGGAGCAGCAAGGAATCAAAACATTAGGAGATATCCTTGAAGGAGATACCCTGATGAGGTTTGAGACTATTCAACAGAAGTATGGTATTCCGGCCAATCAAGGGTTTACATTTTTTCAGATCTTCAAAACATTAATGGCCGTGAGACCATGGATCTCCTTAGGAGACAGAACTATTATGATGAATTACCTACTAAAAGGAGGTATTACGATCAAAATGGTATATAGCTCCCTAATGACAGGGATCCAAGATGATCTGGAAAAATTTGAAGTCTCTTGGGCAATGGAATTGGGGGACCCAGATGTTGATGTGGATAAAGCCTTGCAATTAGATAAGAAACTATTCCGCTCCTCGAATCTGAGAGCACAACATTACAAAACACTTTTTAACCCATACTTTACACCTGCTAAATTGTATGATTGGGGTAAAAGGGAGGATGACAGATGCCCTAGGTGTCTAGAAGGGCCTGCTAATCTATTGCATATGTTTCATCAATGTGGGAAATTAAACTCAATTTGAGGGGAAATTGAGAAGTTTTGGGAGGGGCTGCTATGCTTTAAGATCAATCTATCCCCACCCTAATAATAACAGGAATCGATAGTAAACTGGGGCTGGAAAAGGATGATGAAGCCCTTGTTTTTATATCTGTTGTGGTCCTTCGGATCCTTATTTCAGCAGGCTGGAAGGATACTGTAGCTCCCTCCTTTCAGATGTGGCTGGCCAGACTGCTGGGGATACATAATATTGAATCCTTCCTATATGAGCATAAGGGTAGGAAAACTCGGGAAATGGGGTTGAATATCTGGGCCCCACTTAAAAGTTGGAGGGATTCCAGATTATAACAAAGAAAACAGTGTGTAGAGACTGGCTTTATTGTATATTGACACCCGATATGAGCTGCTCATGTATAATGCTGAGTTTATCCCGAAGAAATTAAATATTATTCCCTGTATGTCTTTATAACTTGCACCTTGTAGAATTGTTTATGTCTTAAATCTATTTATATTGTATTTGTTTTTAAACAATTATGCAATGTATAATATATTTATTGATGTTTGTAACAGGAATTCTCGAATAAATAAAATATTTTTTTTTAAAAGGAAGCTACATTAACATTACTTTTTTCTCTCTTTTATTAAAAGATCTGTTGTAAATGTTCTTAACATTACGATTGTCTGTAGTTGACCAGAACATCATCAGAATGAAGACAAAGAAGTGCAAAATGAAAAAGCAAAGTAACAGGTCTCATCCATCTATTCCTTCTGGCTGGATGTATTTATGCTTGTAGCGCAAATCTAGCTAAAAGGCAGTTGAGCACTGCTCTGTCACACAGTAAGCATTCAGTCAATACGTGATAGCTGATGGTGCTGGAATCTGGAAGCAGAAGTATATTGTTACTGGATTGTAATTTAATCTTGTTTGAATAAGTGCATATTTAACTCTTTCCTATATTTGAGCAGCATTGTGATGGTTCTGATGGACATGGGGATGTTGTTCCTGATCCTGGGAGCATGTATAGAAAGGACTGTCACTTTTTTCCTTCTTCTTTATGTGTATCAAGCAAATTTTCATTCGCAAACGCTGCGATTCGCAAAAACGAGCGTTTGCGGATGAAAATTCGCTAATCGGAATGCATGAAGCAAAAGTGGCTCTCAAAATAAGAAATTGCATAAAACGCGATTCCTTAATTTGCGAGATTGAAAAATCTGCGAATTTCCAGCGATTTCCTATTTTTGCGATTTCTCCGTGTGCGAAATTCGCAAACGGAAAATCGCAAAAATAGAAATCGCAATGGAATGTATGACAAAATCACAAATTGCGATTTTCAGAAATTCACAATTTACAGAATTGCAATTAACACCAAGTAGGAGCAGGTGGTAACCAGGTGCAACATATTTAAGAAGTACCATAATGCAACAGACTTTTTTCCACAATGGCGGGGCTTTACTTGATAGCCAGGAGGATGCGACTCAGAGCTGCTGCACAGAGAAGGAGACGCCAGGAGAGGATATTCCGTGCGCGCATCACCATCTTCCAGCGCACTGAGGAGGACATCTACACCCACTACAGACTGGATGAAGACAGTATACTTGATTTAATTGAAGAACTCAGACCCTACCTTGAACACCCCACATGCAGGACCCATGCCATCCCCACTCACATCCAGGTCCTGTGTTCACTACACCTGTTGGCCTCAAGTAGTTTTCAGGGGGTGATAGCCTCAGCAGGAGGGGTGTCACAAAGTGCACTTTTGCGCTTTTTCCATGTGTTCCTTGATGCCATGGTACAGAGGATGCAACACCACATTTACTTTCAAAAGCACCCCACAGGCACTAGATCAGACCAAGCAGGACTTTTACCAAATTGTCCAATTCCCCCACGTGATAGGATGCATAGATGGGACACATGCTGCAATATCCCCCCTCAAACAATGAGTACGTGTTCAGGAACCGCAAATGCTACCATTCACTAAACATACAGGTGGTGTGTGATGCCAAACACATCATCACTGACATAGTAGCAAAGTTTCCAGGCAGCACACATGACGCTTTCATCTTCCGTCACAGTGGGATATACCGTAGACTCTCAAGAGGGGAGTTTGGCGAGGCATATCTACTAGGTAAATGCATTTAAACACAGGCCACATTTGTACTGACTACCATGTGCAGTTCAGTGACTAACCATTAACATTTCAACCCACAGGTGACAGTGCATATGCAGTCCGTGATTTCATTTTGACGCCCTACCTAAATCCTGCCACTGCTGGGGAGCGGCGATACAACAGAGCATACATAGCAACCAGAGGCATCATTGAGCGCACATTTGGGATACTGAAGAGCAGATTCCGCTGCCTCCATAAAAGTGGAGGTGCCCTACAATACAGCCCACAAACAGCTGTAAGATAGTGGTAGCATGTGCCATGCTGCACAACATCGCCACCAGGAAAGGCACACCAGTGGAGCTGAGTGATTCAGAATCATCTGACGTGGAGAGGCCTGGACCAGGACGTAAGCCAGCTGGTGTAGCTGATGCAGCAGCTGGGCGCCAGAGGCGTGATGAGATTACGCGCAACTATTTCTAGGTAAGAAAAAATGACACAATGCCACATCTTATGTGTGTCTGTGTTTTTATTCCCTAATTGTAGGAGAAATAATGTCACACTTCCTTAATGCCAAGTAGTCACACTCCATTTGTCATGCACATGTTTAACTCACAGTGCAATGTAGAAAACAGGAGTGAGTGTAAAGTCCAGCCTGTAGCTCCCCTCTCCCAGTGTTATGAAATTAAACACCTCATATGCGGCGCATCCTAGCTGAGTCCCCTGTAGGTGTTTGCACTGCGTTATCCTCATTGGACATTGTAGGCTTATTGTTTCTGCCACTATGGCGCCTCTCCATGATGGGTGGTGGGGTGTTGCTGCTCCGCCCTGACTACGTGTCCTCTGCACTGGGAGTTAGTACTCCAGGCCCTGTAGTACGAACTGGCCGCAGCTGGTCAACAGCAGATGTTACCTGCACAAGTGCAGTTGCTATATACTGGCTTCCATGTGCAACTCCTGCTGCATGTGTATGCTGCGCCTGGACAGGATGTTTGTGGCAGAGGCCAAGCGGTTAATGGCCCATGTATATCGATCCAGGCGCTGCAGTTCTCGGCGCCTAGCAGCACGGTCTGCGCGTAATTCTTCACAAAGCACCTGCATGGCCCCCTCAGTTCACCTGTTATTCCCCTGAAGCCTGCCCTCACCTCTCTTTGTAATGCTTTTATGTTTTATGCTTGCAGGCGCTGCACCTGCAACATATTCATTTCCAGGCCTGCAAACACTGATTCATCACCCCGATCCTCATTATTGCTGGTTGTCTGACGCCTGCGCCTGGCTGTGCCTTGTGGGACTTGGTGGTCTCGTGCATGGACTTCCTGCTGTGGCTGTGTTTTTTCGGACTGCACATTTTCATAGCTGTCCTCAGCCTCGTTCTCCATTGGTGGTAGTGGTCTTACTATGTGTCTCCTTTGTCTCTTTTGAGGGATGACAGGGCTGTCCTCCCCATCTGTGTGCTCCTCATGCCCTGCATCTTCTAAGTTTGGACGATCATTCAATGGTCCACTGCCTGCAGGCTGTGTTGTAGATTGTGCTGTGGACAGAATAGAACACATTTATTGACTGTACTCACTTGCACTGTGTAAATAATAAATTTCACGTTTTGTAATTACATTTGTTAATTATTTCCATTTCCTGACCTGCACATGCTATTTGGGACTAGCTGGCTGAAAATGCGCAACTTTGATTTTCATATGACTACATCTCCCATAATGAATTGCTGTGTCTGCCTCTGTACCTGCTCTGGACTATAAAACTATTTTTCATATCCCTAGGTCGCTGCCTGGGGGTGTTAGGGCTGTGTTAGGGATGTGATGGTATGCTTCTTACCTGGTCCAGATGCTGGTTGATCGGAGCTGTCTAGATCAGCCACACCCATCACGCTTTCTAGTTGCAGGGTCCCCTCCACCAGTTCCTCCAGAGGTGTTGAGTCGGACACTGTTGAGGTTCCTCCACCGGTGTGCCTGGACTGCTCCAGCCTGGCAGCTAACTTCTCATTGGAGCGCTGGCACAGGTCATACCAGCGCTTTCGTAGTTCATCGACACTCCGGTGTGTCACCTCCACAGCGTTTACTTTCTGCTGTATGTCAGCTCAAATACCCCTTTTGCGGGTCTCTGGCACCTTCAAAAATTTCTTGCCACACAATAACTCATGATTTGGCACCATTTCCTGTATTAGTGCCTCAAGTTCAGGCTCAAGAGAATTTCTGCTTCCTCTTCCTTGCACATTCTCCCTCCTGCTGCTGCTGTTGTGTTTCCTGGATGGGCAGGTCTCCAGTTTCTCCATGTTGTTCTAACAGCACACTTCACTCTCCAGCACTCCTTCACTCTGACTCTGACTCAGCAACTCAGGTGCAGCATGGGTAGTCAGTCACTTCCTGGTTGTGATGTCATCAGGCTGCACCTGAGTTTCCGTTTGGTTGATTTATGAAATTTGCAAAATTGTGATTTTTTCCGTTAAGAAATCGCAAAATTGCGATTTCTTACGGTTAAGGAATCGCATTTGGGAATCTCGCAATTAAATAGCGATTTTTACCGAATCGCTATTTAATTGCGATTTGCTACATACATACCAATTTGCTATTCTGAATCTGCGATTCGCAAAAAATCGCAATTTCGGAATCGCAAATGGGTTGCTTGATACATATGGCCCTATGTTTCTTAGACTCTATTCTGTTAGTGTCCTAACTGCTGGTGTGCTGGGAGCCTCCAAATATGGTTAACTTGTCTGCAAATAAAGCGCGTTTGCAGATCGTGAAGGATTTGCAAATGATGCAGCTCATTTTGAAGACAGTGCAGGCTAGCAAGAGGAGACAATACAGTTCAATCAGGATGGAGGTGATGTGATCATATTCCCTCAGTCCCTGGAAGAGACTGTTCTGAATTCCCTTTCTGGAAGAATCAATTTCAGTTTCCTCGGAAGAGAGAGCTGGTACCAGCCCAAATTTGTGTTTGTTTTGGGCAATGTGTTCCTTGAGGGTAAGATTTGTGTCTAAACTTCAGGTAGCCTCTCGACCTCCAGGTTTGGATGAGGTTCAGGCAGTGTTTGAGGTATTGGATATGTAGAGCAGTGGAAACATTTAAGTCAAGTTGTTTATAATCAACATATTGTTGAATTCTGATGCTGTATTCTGTGGGCTCCTTGTGGAGGTTGAAGGTGACAGAGGTTGGAACCCTGAGGGCCTTCACAGGTAATAGAGATCTTTAAGGATCAGGAGGTGCCCATCTGATACAACTAGTGTCGGTTTTAAAGGTAGTAGAAAAACCGGTGAAGAACATTGCCAGAGAAACCCAATTGAGATTCCAGTGTGTCAGCAAGGGTGGGATGATGAACTGTGTCTATGCAGCTTAGAGGTCCAGAAATATCAAGAGGCAGGAGTCATGGTGTTTGGGATACTGCAGAATGAGTGTTAATGAGTATGAATTTGAATTTCTGTAAGTATGGCAGTAAGTGGGATGTCTATGAAGTTCTGTCTATGTATTGTGAGAATGCTATGTGACTTTTTGTGATGTCTAGGTCTTGGTGCGATTATAGGAATTGGCTAAATAAGGTGGTGGATCAGGCACAGGATTATATCTTACCTTGTAGGTTTCAGTGGAATAGGATTTCTGGCTCAAGGCCATTACTGGCCCTAACAAGCTCCAACAGGTAATGTCTTGTCTGTATTAACACTTTGCTGGGGACACCCGGGCTGTGAAACGCCCTGAGGAGTTAAGTGAGGTAGGGAGGAGGCAGGAAGTGATGGCACTTCATGCACACATGGATGTTGGGAAATGCAGTGATGTCATTTCCTGCGGAGAAGGATGATGGGGAATGAAACTGCATGCCTGGCTTCTTTTAAAAATTATTTTGGTGGAAAACCGTTAATGTAAATTTCCTGTACAGATGGATGCTGGAAGAGGCAGGAAACACAATTACTTCCAAGATCTGGAACAAAATCCCTGTATCCATTAGGATTGTCCCAGCCCTTCTAAATTTGAGGAAAGAGCTGAAGACACATATACTACATAATGATACAATTACAGTTCACTTTCAGTCTTTGTAACCTACTAGCTTTCCAATCACAAGTTAATTTTATCTTTGCTTTAGACCTTTCACAGTGTTCCTCTGTTTTTCGTCTATGTTTGTGCTAAATAAATACCATAAACATAAATATATTGTTTGTTAGCAGTTCCACAATGTAAGGTGGAAGAGTGGCTCTAACTTTGTTTATTTGTCTGTATTTGTGGGACTTGTATTGTTTTATTGCCTGAAGGATAGAACAATATTATTGTTTTAGGATTGTGATGATTATAAGTACAATAAAGAATTCAATTGAATTCATCACTGTTAGTTGGGGTGAACATTGTGGGAGGAGGGTCTTAGGACATTCACAACGGTATTCGTCGCTTCATACAGAGCTGCATGAGAGGTATGAACAGCTATTAAAAACAGTCAAATAAGCTCCAGGCAAACCAGACATGTTGTGCTAGTTGAAAAACGGCAATGACAAACAGCAAACCAAACTTAATTACCATTGCAAACTCAGACAGTGTTCAGCATATTTACATAGGCATAAGAAATATATGGCCTGTTATTCATTAAACAGCTCATGTCACAACATGAGAACACTAGAACTGCTAGGCGGCCTTTCTCTTTATGCATCTATAATTCAAATGAAAGATGAGTTTTGATTTGGATAAAGCAAGGATTCCCCTCGAAGATCATGGGAACAATACAGGAACTTAATGGCAGATGCATGACATTGGAAATTGGGTTGCTGGTTCAGGGAAGTAAAACTCTACTCAAGCAGCAGCCACAATTTCTGCCACTTGCTCTTGACTGGTATCCCAAAGAACCATCTCACTTCCCTTAAATCATTACTACATTCAGCAGTGGGCCCAAAAATATTTTATGTTATGTTGATTTGATTAGCACTCTACTCACATGTGAGGGCATCCAGGTGATTTGGAAGTGGTGTAGATATGTGTTGTCCTCTTGGGGTTAACCAAAGAGCCAGGTCTACAGCTTCTTGTGGAACTCAAGAAGTGAGGAGGAGGTTCTGATTTGTTGAGGAAGATCGCTCCATGTTTTGGGTGTGATGTAGGAGAAAGAGCAGCCTCCTACTCTGCTTTTGCAGATGTGGGGGGTGCTAGTGAAAGTGAGGTAGAGCATATGTGTCTGGTGGGCTGGTGGAAGTGCAAGCAATTGTTCTGGTATTCTACTCCTGCGTTGTGCAGGGCTTTGCATGTGCGTGAGAAAGTGGAATTAGCTGCACTTGTGAATAGGGAATCAGTTAAGCTTTTTTAGGCGCGGTGAGATGTGGGTGCAGAATGGTAGGTTGAGCATGAGTCTTGCCGCGGTGTTCTGTAAGTTCTGGAGTCTGAATAGGAGCTGTTTGGAGATTCTGGCATGGAGTGTTGCTGTAGTCGAGCTTGCTGATAACGAGTGCTTGTGTGATTGTCCATCTGGTTTCTGCTGCAGCCATTTCAAGATCTTTCACAGCATGTATAGGATGTGAAAGTAGGTGGTGCTCACTGCATTTATTTGTCCTATCATGGTGAGTTTGTTGTCTAGGATGGTTGCTAGGTTTCTTGCATGGTCTGTGAGTATGGGTGTTGGTCGTAGCACTGCTAGTAAACAGGTGGAGTCCCATGGGGAGGTCTTGTTGCCACTAGTACCATTTAATTTAAAAGCCCTGGGTACCTGTACTACCACTTTACTAAGGAGTTATTAGTAAATAAAATGTGTCAATTGGGTGTAAGCCAACTTCACCATGTTTAAAAGAGTGAGAACACACACTTTAGCCCTGGTTAGCAGTGGTAAACACAGAGTCCGAAGGCCAGCAAAAAACGAGATCAGTAAAAATGGAGGAGTGAGGTAAAAGGTTTGGGGGAAGACCACCCTAAGGCTGACGGGTCTAATACATGATCAGAGTTGGGGAAATTGAAGGAATAATGTCAACATGTGTAAATTTATATGGGCCCAGTGTTCACTGCCCACAACAATACAATACAATGACATCTAGCTGATGTATATTGCGCTAGATCTAAAGACAGCTATCTGGAGAGGGGATCTCTAATGTATCCTTAATGCAGATCTGGGCACATCTCAGTACACCCCTGAGACCTCTATTTGCCACAGATAAAGAAGTGCACTGCATTGTGACTCAACAATAGCTAGCAGATGTATGAGGATACAGAACCCCATCCACTACTGAGTTTATGTATACTATTCATCCATTCATGATATGTACTCTCACATTGATTATCTTTTCCTCATTATGATGCAACTACGGGGACCAGAGTGCACACACTTAGCACATTCATACTAAGACCATGTCCGGTATTTCTACACATTGAAATGCTGGTGAAGATGTTTCTGTAGTGTAACTAGAAGTTCCCCTTCAAGGCATTGTTAAATGCGACATTCAAAATAGAGGTAAGAGCTACCATTTCGAAATACTCTCAAAATACCTGCCATTCAGTTGAATCTCAAGCACAAATTGGAGGAGCTTAAGGCATATTTTTATGGGTTGTGCATAGCTAAATAATTTGGCATGCTCGAATCTATCCAAGGTGATTTAGATAGGCTGGAAAGAGAATTGGGCAGATTAGAGACAGCTTATGTGATGAACTGGTATGATAAATTACTAAACAATATCAACCTCAAATTGAGAGAATTCCAAGACTTGGCAGAAAGAAAGGTATAATTTCTGAGGAAATATGCAATTGCTAGGGAGTATGAGGTGGGCGAGTACCCAGGTGGAACAGTGGCAAAACTAATGAGTCTGAAATGGGCATCGGGTAGCATTACATGTATTGAGATGGCAGAGAAAAAGAGGGTTTGAGGTACCCCAGGCAGAGTGGATAGCTTTAGGAAATATTATGATGAACTGTATTCCTCATAGAGTATAGACTTGATGGATAATAAAAAGTACTAAGTGAATAGAGTAACTATGGCCTGGTTAGAGAACACAGACGATGCAGTGCTTATGGCACCAATCGCTCAAGATGAAATCAAAAACAAAATACCTAGTGTACAGAATAGCCATGCACTTGAGGTAGATGGTCCAATGGTTAGCTTCCTCAAACAGTAAGAGTAGATTGTAGCCCACACATCCTAGACATGTTTGAGAAGGTGTTTGAAGATGTTTGCGTCCTGCAACCCCCAAGCAGGCAATATAAGTGTTCTACGGTTCCTACAAGTATAGCAGGACTGTGTATTAGACCAACACAAATTTCAGAAAATAGGATCTCAGTCCACATATATCATCAGTGAGTGTTGGTGGGTTTTGGCTAGCTCACAGTACCACATCTAGCCCCTAAATGAACCAGGGTAACAGTTGTTGTTGGCAACCTCGAACAAGACACTCTGATACCCAAGGAATCCATGGAAACAGAACAAAGGGCCACATTTATGTGAAGTGTGCCCTCCTTGCGACATGATGGATGCGCCATATTTACTGTATGATGCATCATGTTGCAAGAAATGACAGATACGTCAGTATTACTGAAGCATCTGTCAGCGCAAAAGTGATGATTTGCTGGAGTTGTGTCGAAAGCGTGCTGCAACTCCAGAAATGTTCCTTTCACATGGGGCCAGCCCTATGTGAAAGGGTCTGCTTCACCCTTACGCATGGGTTTGAAACATTGGTGTCCTAGAAGTGGTGCAGTGAAATCTTATGCAATTCACTGTGCCACTCCTACGACCCTTTGTTGCGGGGGAACGCTCACCCTGCATACATTATAACTGACACAGGTATGTTCTGTGAATACCGAAGGTCTTAAAGTTAGAATTTTTCTAAGTTTAGGAGTAGTATAGTTAGGAGTCCTAACTTTAGGACTCCTAAATGCCTTCTGTGAATACCGAAAGTCTTAAAGTTAGGACTTTTCTCTTTTTAGGAGTTGTAAAGTTAGGACTCCTAACTTTAGGACTCCTAAATGCCTTTTGTGAATACCGAAAGTCTTAAAGTTAGGATTTTTCTCAGTTTAGGAGTAGTAAAGTTCGGACTCCTAACTTTAGGACTCCTAAATGACTTCTGTGAATACCGAATTGAGTAAGTACCTTCTGTGAATACCGAAATGAGTAAGTGCCTTCTGTGAATGCCAAAATGAGTAAGTGCCTTCTGTGAATACCAAAATGGTAGTAAGTTTAGGATTTTGTCTTACGTTAGTTCTGTGAATCGGGCCCTAAGATACTGACTAAAGAAATAGCTAGCTGACTACTCTCTTCTATGAGAGGGCTCATGTTGCAGGGGCATTCTGGCTTTATATGTGCAGATCCACAGCATACAATTTGCAAACATTTTTGTCATAGTCTTGCAAGTAAGCCTAGAGTGGAGGACTGAACGATTTTTTCCTAGAATCTGAGAAGGTTTATGATTCAGAGAAAAGCAGATCTGGTATACCCAGAGAGACAGTTTTATTGGAGACTGAAGATGGTAACGCCTCCACTGCATCGGCCTTTGCCATTGCTTGTGGAGGATCTGATCCTGAGTCTTGGTTTCCTTGAGTTTCTAAGGCTGAATACCTGTTAGAGATATCAATGGAGGGGTGAACAGCCACTGGTTGTTCAGTCAATGGGCACAGTTTGTTCGTTGCTCCAGAAGGTGACAACAACAGGGTAGAGGACAAAATGGTTTCCTGCGGCGGGGGGAGGATCTGCAGGTGAGCTGCCTGATCAATCGGAGTTGACATATTGCTTTTTCCCTTTTGGCCTTTATCTGAAGGAGTAGTTAAGACTTTATAAAAAGTCTTCATAGAGGGAGTAACTCTTACTTTAGATGACAGGGTTTTTTTGGCCCTGCCTTTCCCTCTTCCTCCGCCTGGTGTAGTGTTCTCCGTGGTGACTTCCTTCTCGCGCCGCCTTGCTGTAACTCTTACCTCTGCGACAGGAGGTAAGTCTCGAGTTTGAACAACAGATTCAGCACCAGTATCAAATTTTGCGGCTCTATTGCGTAGGGTGTAGTGACACACAGCTGGTTTTGTACTCTGTTGAGCTCTGGCGCTCCAGTGGGCACTATACAAAATACTACTCCCACTATTCTCCATACAACACCAATGGCCCCCCTGCCGAGAAGACCAGGCAGCTTTGTCTGAGCACTGCTGGGCAATACTAGCCCCACTCTCCACCTCCCACATCTCGGGGGCAGACTCAATAACCCCAAAAAGGCCTGAAAGGCCCAACAAACTCCTCCGCTGGTTTACCGCCAAAGACTTACCCCCACCTCTAACTTGCTCGGGGTCAAAGAAGAAAGAGTCCCCAATTGCTCCTGACTCACCTCGGCTTCTGATCAAACCGCTGCCTGCGGTCTTAGCGGTTTTGCAGGTGCTGACTCTGCCACCATGAGCTCGGAACCACAAACAAAGGATTCGCCGCCGCCTCCACTCCAGCGCGGCACTGGCAAGCCGTGGCGGCGAAACCCCCGGCACCACACAAGAACGGGCCCCAAACACCATCCGGGCCCTACAAGACACCACCCCCAGGCACGCAACACAGGCGCCCCACAGACGAAAAACAGGCAGGGAAATCGGGAAGCACACCCCCGAGGCGCCCAAACGACCGGGGAAGAGCAAGGAGGTAAGATTGCAGAGTTTGCAGCATCCGTTAGGCAGTCAAAAAAGAAGAAGGCAAAATTTTTGAAAAAGCGGCTGTACAACAATAGGGGGGTTCCAGCAATATGGGGTAAAATCATCCGTATTTTGTGGAAATCGCCATCTAGCTGGTCAGGAAGCTACATTCAATTGAAGAGGTCTGGCATAGCATCCGTAGTGAACATCGGAGGAGCTCGCCCGCGGCCGTTTAGCTTCCGGCCGCCATGTATCCCCCCCTTGAATATTGCGGGAGCTGGATCACTAGCAGACATCTTGATGGCGCTAAAGGAAGATATAGGGAGAAGATTTACTATCTCTGAAACCAACCAGGCTGCGATAAAATCCTCATGTGAAGTGTTAACTCAAAAAGTTGAAGAAATTTCACAAAGAACTGATGCTTTGGAACTTGAAATCCCCAATATAAAGGAAGCATTGCATAGTTGCTCTGTAAAAATGGACAAACTAGCTCTCCAAAATAGAGATCTGAAAGACGATATTGAGCGTCTTGGGAACCATGCTAGGAAAAACAACTTAAAAATATTAAATGTTCCTGAGGACATGGAGGGAGGTGATATTAAAAACTTTGTGATCTCTCTCCTAAACGATACTATCCTTAAAGACTCCCGGAACTTAATTTAGCTGTCGACATTCAGCGTGTCCACCGAGATCCATACAAGAGGAATCTGGCAAATTCCAAGCCAAGGAAGATCTTAGTGAACTTTCTAACGTACTCTTTAAAGGAGAAAATCCTATCCCTTGCATGGAAGGCAGGCACTTCAAATGCAAATCCTTTTCTAGCGTATTCTCCTTTTCTATTAGGTCTGACATATCACATATCACCGTGACAAAACAGTTGGAGTTGGGTAAAAGGATGACAATTTTGAGCTCACTGGGGGACAAGGTACAATTAAGATTCCCAGCCTTGCTCCGAATTATGTGGAATAACCACATGTATAATATGCGACAGATTGAGGAGGTAGATACCCTCATTGAAAAAATCAAGAGCAGTAGCGGGGTATAGCAAGGAGAGGCGAATTTTAAGGCTATAACTATTATTGAATCATCTAGCTGATATACTAAGCGGGGGTCTGGCGTATTAGATGTATAACTGTTTGATAAAATATAGGGGACCTCGTCCAAAGGGCATCTGCCTTGAGTAATAGGGGGGTTGCCAAGGGTAGGAAAGGGGGGTCACAGGGGTCGGTATGGGTGGAGGGATGGGCGGGGAGCATGGGTGGGGTTGCAGTGAGGAAAAATTTAAAAAAAATATCCTCAATCTCAAAATTGTTTTAAATTGAAGCCATCTTTGAAGCCATCAATAGAATGTCTGAATACTACATGTCATTCCGTAGAAATAAGCTATCTTAATGAGTAGTATAATTAAATATATCTCCTGGAATATCAACAGGCTCAGATGTCCACGTAGGGAACGGCTGGTTATGAAGTACCTTGAACAGTCCTCTGCTCAGGTGAGTACTCTTCAAGACAACACACCTGAGTCATTCGGAGTGTAGGTCTACATTTGGAAAATATCGTTGGATTGAGTATTTTTGTTCCTCTGAGCAGGCTACATACAATAAGGGGGTGGAGATCCTGATCAGATTAGGGGCAAAAGGCATTATTAAATCAGTTGCCTCGGACCAGTCCGGGAGATGGATTATAGCGCAGACTGAAATAGGAGGGACCGAGCTAACTATAGTTTCATTTTATGGCCCAAATGTCGACGACCCAATACATCTCTGCAATATGCAGGCCACATTAATAGAAACCAACACTCCAATAGTAATCAGAGGAGACTTTAATGTTCTCCTGGACCGCCTAAGGGATAGATCTAATCATAGCCAGCATGTTGAAGCTCCACGTATTCGCAGAGCAATGGTCAATATGATTCATAGAGAAAGCCAGTGATATCTTTGTTTAACCCTGTATTATTTCTGACCATACTCCAATCTCTTTTACGTATGTAGGGGGTAGGCAAAGTCTTAGATACAGGTGGACTTTGAAAAAATCAATGCTTTCCAATGTGGAAATAATCAGGGCATTAAAAATTTCAACTATTGACTATTTCACTCTAAATTGCGGCTCAACATCCCCAGACTTTCTCTGGGATGCATATAAAGCAAATCTACGAGGCCAGATTTATAGTATGACTTGCTCAAAAAATAGGGAAGAGTCACTGGAGTTTAAAAATTTAGAAAAGGAGATAGGTAAGTTGGAAAATGAGAGGCTATGTAGCCCTCAGATTTCCACTAGTAAATTAACACAACTTAATGAAAATCTCGACCGCCTTCGTCAAGAATATAGGGGGAAATTGGAATTGAAAATAAAAGCCCAGTGGCAATCACATAATATGCAACACTTTGAATACGGCGAAAGGGTGGGGGCTCTTTTAGCCTGGAAGGCGCGAACAGATCGTGCTAAGAATAATATAAGTAAATTAATTATTAATGAGAGTGGGGTGACCTCCTATAAACAGGCTGACATGCAAAGGTGTCTTTTATCCCTGTTCTCTGACCTTTATAGAAAAGAGACTACCCCCCGTCCAGAGAATATTCAAAACTGGCTGAGCTTAAAGAGCTCCCTGTTTTAACAGAGGGAAGTTGTGCCTCCCTTGATGCTCACATCACAGAAAGTGAAGTAAACATATATATTAAAAAGATTAAGAACAACAAGGCTGCAGGGACTGACGCTCTCCCCGAGAGGTTTATGAAACCCTCCAGGACGAATTAGCTCCAAGGTTGTGTGATTTATTTAATTATGTCTATAGCCCTAAAGGTAGAGTTCCTAATTCCTGGAAGGAGGCAACGATCATCCTTATTTTAAAGCCAGGTAAGGACCCCCTTAAAGCTGATTCCTACAGGCCAATCTCCCTGCTCAATGCTGACTATAAGATCTTTATGAGCATTCTGGCAGGGAGAATGGTCAAGTTAGTTCCACAGCTGATCCATACAGACCAGAAGGGTTTTATCCCAGGGAGGTTTATTCAGGAACAGACCCTACAGTTAATTGGGAGTATCGATTTGGCAGTTGCTAAGTCTAAGCCCTTGGCCGTGGCAGCATTTGACGTGGCTAAGCCCTTTGACCATGCCAGTTTGGCCTTTCTTTGGGAAACCTTAAAGATAATCGGATTTGGCACAACCTTTATACAGACACTGATCAACTGCTACCGGGGGGCCTCAGCAACGATCCTCCTAAATGGGGTGTTAACATCTAGTTTTAATATGACGAGAGGAATGAGGCAGGTTTGTCCCATCTTGCCCTTACTTTTTGATTTATATATAGAGCCCCTGGCCCAAGCTATAAGACTCAATGAATTAATTACCCCTTTTACCGTTAATCAATACAACAGTAAACTAGCTCTATACGCAAATGACCTTCTCCTTTATACTGATAATCCAGTAGAAGTTCTCCCGAGAGTGGAAGCACTATTGGAGGAATTTGGTTCATATTCTGGATATTTTGCCAATGCTTCCAAAACAGAGATAATGTGTTGGCACGTCGACAATTGGAGCGGTAAAGTAAGTAAAGAATTTAGGTATCTTGGGATAACCATAGTTAGGAACATAGAAGATATACCTTAGATTAATTTAAAGAAGGTCTCTAAAGAGATCGATCGCCTTTTTTAAGATGGAAAAACCGCCCCCTAACAATATATGGCAGGGTGAATTTGGTTAAAATGGTCATTCTGCCAAAATTGACCTACCTTTTTAGTGCTATTCCCCTTGATTTTTCAGGCAAAGAGCTGAGTATAATCCAAGGTAAAATAGGCCTTTTTATCTGGTCAAATAAAAATGCAAGACTCTCATGGAAAAAATTAAGGCGTAAGCTCTTGAAAGGAGGTCTTGCACTGCCCGATATTCTTTGGTATTCGTTTGCTTTTCAGTCCAAAAACATTCGGTCACTTCTTTGCACGATGGGGGAATCTAATTAGGGGAAGTTGTTAACTGAGATGGTTACTTTTGAGGGTGGAGGTGAGGGTTTTCTATATAAGTTTGGTGCCCCGAAGTTCTTCAAAAGGGTTCGCCTGAAAGTTTTAAAGTCTGCATTAAACCTATGGTATAGGGTCAGGAAGCAATGGGGATTAGATATTATTCAGATTTTGCCCCTATTTGGGATTCCCCCGGTTTACCTGCCTGTCTAAAGGATAGCCTCGCGTTGTCCATTAAGAATGTGGGCATTTCGATCTGGTTCAACCTTATATCTACAGATGGTATATACCCCTGGGAAGTATTAAGATCAAAAATAGGGAACTCTTTCTCAAGATTTAAATATCTACAACTGACCTCCTGGTCTATAGCAGAGAAAGACTCTATTGGGGGAAATTGAGTTTCGGTGTCAGAGTGCTAATCCCATAAAGAAGGAGGTGGGGTTTCGGTATGGGATGCTCCTAGAGGCTGATGATATAGATCTCCCTTTACACTATGTAGTATGGAACACATCAGACCTGGATGCTGCTGCTATAGATCTCTATGAATCCGCTCTCCAGATTTTGTATAAATCAGTTAAACCTGCTTCAATAAAGAAGAATCATTTTTTCGTTCTTAACAGATTATATTATACCCCAATAAAAATACCCAAATTCGCCCCTCTTTCCTCCCCAAAATGCCCAAGATGTGATTTTTCCCCGGCTGATGATGTGCATATATTCTATGAATGCGTCAAGTTAAAGCAATTTTGGCAGAACGCGGGATGCGCTCTTGGAGCTATTTTAAAATTTGAGATTAATTTGAATTTATCAATAGTGATATTTGGTATTGATAACAACCTGATGAATTCTTTGACTGCCATACAAAAAGGCTTGCTTATGTACTTGATTCTCATCGCTGGGAGGGAGATCTGCAAGCTATGGAAGGACTCACGGCCCCCGCTGTATGAGAACTGGCTGAGGGCCACATTGGGTACGGCATGATTAGACTTGGGCTATTCGAATGATGATGGGTGTAATATCTGGTCACAGTTTTTAGTATGGGGTAGGGAAATGAGACTGATCCGAAGCCCTTAAGACCAATGATTACACCAAGCTTTATCCAAAGAAGCTGGCCTGGCTTGGCCTACAGCCAATGCAATTGCAGAAGCCTGGGGTGCCCCGGTTGGAAGGATGGTTTCTCGTATTTATTTGCAGTCGCTATATGGTGAGATGAGGACAAAAAAAAGAAATATGATTCAGAGAAAAGGACACACATGAAGGTAGTGTTGGAGAGACTGGCTATGGGAATATATTCCTCAGGGTTATCACTACTCTGTACCAAAAGCAAGCTATAGATGGTCATATGTCTAGCCCAGTCCTTATACAGCGCAGGACAAAATCGGAGGCAGGGGGCCTCTATCAACCTTGCTGTGGTATCAGAGCCACTAGCCTGTGTGCTTCAGGAATATTGCGCAAATTGAGGGTTAAGAATCTCATGGAAGAAACTGACATTAGGGGCATATGCAGATGACATAGCACCATATGTTAAAGAGACCAATCTCTCATTATTCGTGAAACACTTAGATTTGGATACATTTCAAGGTTGAAATTGAATTGGAACACATTACTAATATTCCCTCTCACAGAAAATACAGGAACTGTGTCCCCTAGAGTTCCATCTGAAGCGGATGGAAGATTCTGTGTGATATTTTGGAATTAAAGTACATTGGGATATAGATGTACAATCAAGAAAACTATGGGGGTGATAATTACCACACTTGAAACAAGGTGATGAGCTAGATTAAGCTTCCGCTATTCCTAGCACGGAGGACTGCAATCAAGAAGATGGTAGATCTCCCTCCGATGTTATACTTCCTCACCAACATTCCAATTGGTCCCATTGGAACATTCTTCAACATGCTAAGAAGCGTAGTGATCAAACTTGCATTGGCTGAGGAACAGATGAGGATTGGCTGCAATATACTGATTCTTCCTTAGGAATTGGGAGGACTATAGACCCCAGACGTTGGGATATACTTTACTATAACTAAGCACAGCATGCACGCTACTTGATTCATGGTCCTCCTAATTGTCCTTATTTGGCTAATGAATGTATCACCGCACACAGTAACATGTACATTGCTGGGCCCAACTGTAAGACCACTGACATCCCTATATACTGTCAGATGTAGATAATATCCATAGAACTTACTGGTGGAAAGCTATGGCTTAGATCTCTTTACTCCTCCCAAATACCTGTACAATCATCTACATGCCTGGCAAAATTATTAGAAAAAGAAGCAAAGAATTGAATATAAGTACTTTACCAATCACAAAGGGCCAATTTTATGAGAAAGTGTAATCGAACTTCCTTTGGAATTCTAACTTCTAAGTTCCGCATATGAGTATCCAGGATTTGCTCTAGGTAACTCTTCACCCCTGGAGCTGTTTATAGATATCAGGGTGCCATTAACTTTGGGGGTGGAGGAACTAAGGAATACAATTGGACTCTGACTTTCTACTAAGAAATGAGGAATAACTGGGAGAAACAGAAATACTGTGCCTGATTCTTCTGGTGATTCCTCATTCGTCCCTCGAGTTTTACTGGGAGATTTTGGCTTCTTTCAGCATCAGGAGTCCCTGGGTGAACCTTGGAAAAATATTAGAATTGTATTTTTGAGTTCCACAAAAACATTACCGGCTGCTGCCAATAATACAATGTTTCATAAGCCATCCTGCCTTGGGGGATGTTGAAATAGCCAGAGCTCTACTTGTGCCAGCCTGTTAGGCGTTATCACGGATGCTGAAACAGCGCAGGACAATGTTGAAAATACAACATGGCTAAACTGTCCATTTTATAGCACACCATTTCAAGGACATTAACTAAAAGGCCACAGGAGTTGCTGGCAAGAGAAAGCTATTTGAAATTCCAAGAATTCAGGTTCTCCCTCAGTGTGAAGGACTATTATTCCTTCCTGTAACAGCAAATCTAGTTTGTATTTATATTTTTCACTGATAGACTGATTATGCAACAGACACATTTATGTAAGAATGAAGAAGCAGTACCTATCTTGCACACCGTGCCCCATTAAAAGGAAAATGCTCATTAGACTGTATGCTGGAGAAATAACACACGCTTTAAATACAGTGCCAGGAAATATAATGTTCATCCTTTTCCTGCCAGTTTATAATATATCCGCAACAGCGCTGCAAAAACATGCCAGTGCTGTTAAGTAAAACAGTGGTATTGTTCAAATGGACAATGGCGGCGTATTGTGCACGGCTGAACACTGTGTCAGTGGACTCTAAAGAAGTCTTCTCAAAAGAGTAGCTTGTGAGCTACTGGTAACTCTCCCGAGTGGTACCCAACCTACAAAATTAGAAGCGTTTGCCTGTTCAAATTAAAGCATCTATGCCAAAATTGAAATGATTTATTCAAGACAAAAATGTGTGTCTTTTCAAAACTCATGAGCTGTTGTTGGGAGAAAAATTGTTGCATTTCCAGTTCTGTCATTCCAACCATTGAGTTTGGAAACAATAAACATTTTATTTCAGTTCCATTGTATAATTCTGGGACAACGGGCACTTTACAAATACAAAGTGCATGGTACACATACGAATGTTATGTTACATGATATTTCAAGCTGATATTTAGCGCCATATGTGCAAAAGTTTAGTTTTGCAAATTCCAAATAGCGAATTTGTTGAAATCGCTGTTAGGGAATCACAAAATGAGATGCATGTTTCAGTGGACTCCTCAAATAGCAATTTTCACAAATTCACAATCACAAATAGGAAATCACTATTTTGGAATGCGCTAAATTGATATTTTCTAATAAGTAATCACAATTTAGGAAAAGTCACAATTTGGATGCAGAATGATGATGTCAGACCAGGAGGTTTAGAAATACAGGATGTGGCCACCAACCAGAAATCTAGGGAAGGTGCAGGAAGGAAGGATCACTCCAGGCTCACTACTGGAAGTGTTTTCTGCAATTCCTGGAGAACACCATGTCCAAGGAAGATGGGACAAGGATTTTAGCAGCAGAAAATGACATTTTTAGAGAAGGAGTTGGAGCTTCTAACACAAGTACTTGTGGCACACATGGACCAGCTCTTTAAGAAAGGCATCATTTAGTGTTCCAGAATCCCAGAAGACCATGAGATGGAATGTGTTCTGGAGAAAGTGAACTCCCTTGGTGTGACCCAGAGGACAATACCAAAGATCAGAAAATGCTGGTAGACCTAAAATCCTGCACAAAGGGGAAAGTGGCCAGCAGGATGTCTGAGTGCCGTGGCACTGGTGGTAGACCCTCCAAACACCCCCCACCCACTCTCATGGAATCACTGATCGAGCTGACAGTGGAACCAGTGGAAACATGGAGATGGAGGACAGCGCTGTTGCAACTCCTATGCCAATACTCCAAAAACAAATTCCAGGAGACTAAGTGTTGCACCACTACCAGACTTTGTGGACAGTGATGAGGGACACAAATACATCTGTGGGCAGGGCATGCAGATACCATAGAATCCGACTAGCAACAGTCCACAATGACAATGTGTCAGACAGCATGGCAGCCAGTTCTCATGTGTTTGGTGACCTGGATAAATCAATTTTCTCAGTACAGCACCTGCAAACCAAACAAATTAAGATGGTAATGTAGGCATCTGCAAAGCATGTCAAAGTCAATGCTCCAATAAGGGCTAGAACATTGGATTGCTGCCATGGAGAAGGAGCAATATCTGAAAAGACACTGGCACAGGCAGTTCATGTCCTGCTTTGATACCTTCACTTATTCAATCAATAGATTGGCAATAGCCACGACCACTCTTGCAAGGAGAACTGTCAACATTGAAAATTACATTGGGCACTGCTGTCAGAATGTTGCACGTGGTCTAGTATGAGTGACCTCAGCCCTTGAAAACATTCAAACACACAACCGTCTGTCCCCAACATACTGCTGCCAACTGAGAATGAAGACAGCTCTAGAATAAGTGCCACATCTCTGCAAGAGGGATGCTGTACCAGGTGTACACACCAAAACACCTCTGGATCTGACAGCGCGCCACTTCCACAGTCTAGTTTTGCTGAGAAGGCACTCAACTCCAGAGGCCGGAAAAAGTAAAGCCACTAAATACTCAGACTCATGAGTCTACTTTGTATAGTTTGTTATAACTTATTTTGTTGCTTAATTGGAACGTTACATCAGCAACAGATACAGTTGAATAATGAGAGATAATTTATTGTCCCAACCTGAATAAAAGGTGGTTTTTCAGTTATGCACCAAGCATTCACATCATGTGTGATGTCTATTTATCAGATATTGTAATCATTCTTACCTTAAAAAAATAGTTGTTGCTGATGTCTGTGACTTGTGCACGACCCTCTGCTGCACGTGTGCTGTCCTGCTGCACCTGTAGTGGTGGTAATTCCTCATTGGATTAGGGCTCTATGGCAATATTGTGCAGCCCCTTCCTCGTGGCAACATTGTGTAGTTTGGCACATGTGGCAGTGATCTTACCAGACATCCCAGGTCTGTAAAGTAGTGCTCCGCTAGTTTTGTGGAGGCAGCGCAACCTAAACTTCAGTATGCCAAAGGTACGTTTGATGGTGGACCGTGTTGTTTATGTACCTTGTTCTACTGCCTTTCACTTCTGGTTCTTCGAGTCAATTATTGTGTCAGTAACCAAGCATGCAAAGTATATATGCTGTCTTCTTAAAGAGCATGAGAGGATAAACCATTAGGTCACATAACACAAACAGTTGTGGCCACTATATGCATTGAGTCAGCACTTTTCTTACCAAGAATAAAGCTATTGCCAAATTCGCCCTAAGCTAGTTGGTTATGTATTACACTGTGGCAGAACCTGAAGTAATCATGGGTGCTGCCTAGGAATCTGGCCACAATGTCTGTTATGATGCACGAGGCATCAAACATAACCTATACATTGAGTGAGTGTGTGCTTTTTCTATCTCTGTAGATTAATTAATTTCTTGTGGGGGGACATACAGCAATTTGTGTGCCATCAACACAGCCAATAACATTGGGGAATTGTGCTACCCGGTAAACCATTAATTTGGTCTGGTGCAACTGTTGGGGGTATTTAGAAAACATATATAGTGGTTAATTTTGCTAACCATGATATCCAGAAACTTCAGGAAGAACCTGGAAAAAGTACTTTGTGACACCCCTCTGCAATGCTATTCCCTCCTGGTAACTGCCAGAAGCTAGAAGGTGTAGACAACACAATACCTGCACATGTGGTGAGATTGCATTGTTTCTGAGTGTTGGGGTCTGTAGCTGGGGTTGTAACTCAGCAAGTGATTCCAGGATTACATCACTACCAAGTCTGTACTTCGCATATATCTATTCCTCTGTCTGTTCAAACAGGATGACCCTCACTCTAAATATCCTCTCCCATCTCCTCCTCCTTCTCCGCCTACCAACCAAAACCCTCATCCCCCTTGCCAAGACATAGAGTGCTGCCATTCTGAAAGACTCTAATGCATTCTGGGTGCTTTTTTAAAGTTTGCATATGGTGTCCACCTGATACAGATTGATGGTAATTGCATTTCCTAAATGGCTATTTTGTGACTATTCGTGATTAGGAAATTCTTTGTACATGGTGTTTGCAAATTGCTATTTGGAAATCCCTATTTGCAATTTCCTATTTAGCGATTTCCAAAATGCGATTTCTACTGGATAGAAATAGATTTTTGCACACCAAAAATGCCTTTCATACATTCCGAAATGCCATTTTGCATTTTCTAATGGCCTGGAATTGTCAATCACACCGTTAGGAAATGGAAAATGCCTTCGTACATATGGCCCTTAGTCAATATCATGTGGTGTTTGGAATTACCTGTATGGAGGCATTCCATGTTGATAAGACTTTTTTTTAGCATCACTGCTGGCAAGCCTGCCTGGTGCGCTGAGATGATCACTGCTAGTAATCCAACATAGGGTGGTCACTAATGTAACCCTTCTTGATGTGATCACTATTACAATATTATTAGTAAATCAGGATGATTTTCATAGTTCATAAGTAGATCTTATTACAGAAAAGATTGGCTACCCGTCTGCTCTAAAGGCTCCAGATTCAGACAGACAGCCTAACAGTCATGATAGATTCTCCCATGATGCATAGTCAAAGCTGTTTGCACATTGCTCACTGTGTAAAGCATATTTGCAAAGACCGTTTTCTCACTGCTCTGTTTTAAATCACCATTGACACGACCATTCATCCATGTCCTTGTATGTAAAGCATCACTGGTATCTGTATTTCTACACTGCTCCATATGTAAAGCTCCGTTACAAAAAACTAGCTGTAAACCATACATCTGAGAGCATTGTTTGGACATGGGGCTTCCCTTGGTTTCAGTAACTAGAAGAGAAGAAGAAGAAGAACACTTTATTGTATAGTTAGTAAAAACCATTACAAAATATAAATATGACAATAACTAAAACACAGCAAATTTACACTGCTGTGTGTGTGATAAAAAGTTATAAAATGAAAGTGTCTTTCAAGTTAAAAAGAAATAGACGTGTTCCAGGTTCCAGGTTCAAGATTTTGCCAGAGTTCTTTGTTTTTTCTCGAAATTGTCAATGAATTTGGCTGCTCTGCAAATGAGTTGCGGATCTACTGAGCATAGGATTAGTATGATCGCGGACCGGCAGGTGCGTGTTCAATATTCCTTAAATTTGGTTTTTAACCAACTCCGACGTTCCTGGATCAGAGCAGGGCAGATACAGATCAGATGGATAAAGTCTTGTCTTCCTGTGCCACATAAACCGCATCCATCACGCTCTTGGGGCTTCCACTTTGGTGACTCAGCATTTGTTGGGAAGCTACCCAGCCTTAAATTGAGGTGTTTCCGTTTGATGAATGGCGAGAAAGCAAGGTCTAGGAAGGCTGCCGGTGCTAATTTTTTATATGATTGAATTGTCATCCAGGCATGGGACCGACAACTGAAAGTTAGTTTATCGTCGAGCAGCGAATGCCTGTTGGTAGCCTTCTTTACCAGCTGTTTGAAGGAAAATACTGAAAGCTTAGATTCCCAAAGTGCAGCCAAGTCAGTTAATTCTAATGACGATTTAAGATACTTGGCGTAGTGAGAGTTGGGACTTTTACTAATTGTTATCCACATGGCACGATGTAGCGCAATTTCTTGGTTCATTCAGACATCGTACCAGAATTTTATGGCCTCGTACTTTTTCAGCAGCACTTGGGATTGCAAACCGAATTCAAGTCTGACTTGTGCGGGTGATGCATTGTTAGGTAACGAAAATACACGTTTGTAGATTTTCATTTGAACTTTGTCCAGGAGTTGTGCGCTCTTGCCATGATGTAATACGCTCCCATAAGCTATTGTTGGGAGTAGCTTAGCTTTTATTATTGTTAGCAGGGGGGAGACCAGGGGGCCTTTAAGTTCGGTCGCCAAGCTACTAAAAGCGTGCAATAGGACCATGCCCTTTTTTTCTATGCTATTGAAATATGTAGTGAAATTAAGACGCTTGTCCAGTAGTATCCCAAGATACTTGTAACTTTAAACGCTTCCAACTTAACATTGTCAATGGTGAAGGTTGGTTGCACTTTGTGGCGTCGGGTTATAACCATAGTCTTTGTTTTTGTGCTGTTTATTATTAGCAAGTTCTGTTTGGTATAGCCGGTCAGTTCCTGTAGTAGACGCTGTAAGCCTATTCTTGTCTGGCTTAGTAGGACCACGTCGTCGGCATAGGACAGGTGTGTTATACAGAGATTACCTAGCCGCGGTGGATGAGCATTGATCTGATCAAGGCTTACTGGTATATCTGCCATGAATCAATTAAAGAGGTGGGGGGCCAACACACAGCCTTGCTTTAATCCATCAAAGGTATTGATCTTTCGGGTTAGCCTCTGTCCATTGTCGATTTTTACCTGAATCCAGGTGTTGCTATACAGGTCAATGATCGGCGTTAGGATTGAGTCTGGCAGGCACTGCTGCTTCAGTTTGGCCCATGGTAATTTCCTGTTGACACGGTCGAAGGCCGCCTTAAAGTCGACGAAACAAGTGTAAAGTTCCTGGTGGTTTAGTAGACTTTTTTCACCAATCAAGCATAACGCCATTGCATTTACCATAGTGCCTGTTCCGCGACGAAACCCTGTCTGGTTTAATGGGATTTTGCTGTTCATCTCCGACCATTGTGCTAGATCGGCTAGCACCAAGGATGCGTAGTATTTTGCTTCCGCATCAATCAGGGCTAGTAAGCGGTAATTAGTTGGATTTTTGCGGTCTCCACCTTTATAAATAGGATTGATGATGGCACCCCTCCAGCTTTCCGGGACCCGACCTGAGTTACTAATTGACCATAATAAGGTATTGAATTTGCATGCCCAGAACTTGGGGTCCTCTTTGTAGATTGCCTGCGGAATACCATTCGGCCCCGGCGCACTCTCTTGCTTGCCTTTCTTGATTATTTGTAGTATTCGGCAATCGTCATCTGTCCGTATTGATTGACCCATGTCTTCCTGGCTGGTGGTCATGCCGTTAGTGCTAGAAACAATCGTACTTTCCTGGTTCATAGCTCTTGATGTTTCAGATGCAGTTATTGACCTTGTTATCTGGTTTGCCGTTGGCTTTATTGAGAATGTATCGACTATGTGTTGGGCCCAATCGTTTTCAGCGATGCATGTCATACTTACAGGTTGTGCTGCTCTGACTTGCATCCAGAAAGCCCTGGAGTCTGATTTTTTTATGTTGTGCAACAATTTAGCCCAAACGTCATTAGCTTTGTTCCTTTTTTCCATCCAGACCAGCTTCTTATATTGTCTCCTTGTCGATCGGATTTCTTGCCAGATGCTTGAGTTTGTCCTTAGACCTTGTGCCCGTCTTGTGAGCTTCTGAAGTTGTTTCTTGTTTTGTGAGTTTGGTGTCGGTCTTCGGATAGATCTTCCTTTTAGCATTACTACTGGACCTTGGTAACCTTTCCAGGAAGTCAGACCAGGTTTTTGAGCATAGGTCCTTGTCTGCAGTGGATGTTTAAAGTAATTTCTTAGCATCTGACGCTATATGAGGTAGGGTGTTGCTCGTCCACCTTAACCGCTTCAGGTTGATTGTTGAGGTTATACCTGGTATAGTTGGCGCCTTGACGTACCTGGAGGAACTCAGTTTCATCTCGATGTGTTGCATTGAGTGATCACTGTCTAGTGAGCAGATTATTTGGAATTTGGGTTTCAGTAAATAGCAACTCATTTCTGGTAGTGTAAAGTATGTTAAAATGTTGAAAAAGACACACTTTTATCTGGTCTGTATCCTTTACAAAGGGGCAAAATCTTCCTCCAATGTGGTGTCCCCTATCGCTCATGACTTTGAATCTTTTTTGATATTATTTGCCAAATGTAACTTTGAATGTGAAATTCCTCAGTATCAATTCAATTCAATTATTTCTTTATTAGGAAATAAAAGTATCCATAAAAGTACATTTAAAAATCACAGTACATATTGTTAAACATTTAAAATAAGTAGTACTTAGAAAATGAATATAAAATCATGGAAAGGAATTCTGAGGCTGAGATTGACGTCAGCACCTCGCTGTTGGTCGCGCTGGTCGCGTTTTCTTGAGCTCCGCTCTTTCTACTTTTAATGACCCGTTTTTTGGATTTATTTTATTTTTAATTTTCATTATCCCCTGTTCTTAGCCTCCCGCTTGCCCCCTACCTTGCACCATAATTCTGGCTAAACCCACCGCTGTTTGGCGGGCCCGGTTCTGGGGAGGTTGTGGTGACGGCGGACATCTTGCCTTGGGCAGAGGAGGGTGAGCGCCATTTTGGAGCGTCCCAGGTCAGCAGGGACGCGGTGAGCACGTTATTTAGGGCGAGCACCACGAGGAGAATACCTGCAAAGGAATTCTGAGGCTGAGATTGACGTCAGCACCTCGCTGTTGGTCGCGCTGGTCGCGTTTTCTTGAGCTCCGCTCTTTCTACTTTTAATTACCCGTTTTTTGGATTTATTTTATTTTTAATTTTCATTATCCCCTGTTCTTAGCCTCCCGCTTGCCCCCTACCTTGCACCATAATTCTGGCTAAACCCACCGCTGTTTGGCGGGCCCGGTTCTGGGGAGGTTGTGGTGACGGCGGACATCTTGCCTTGGGCAGAGGAGGGTGAGCGCCATTTTGGAGCGTCCCAGGTCAGCAGGGACGCGGTGAGCACGCTATTTAATGCTCGCTTGGTGCGCGCAGCGGAGACGCGCAGCGGTGGCGCCTTCCCTGCGCCTGAGTCGTGCCAGAGTCCTGCCCGTCTGCGCCCGTCTGCGCCCGTCTGCGCCCGTCTGCGCCCGTCTGCGCCCGTCCGCGTCTCGGTCGCGGAGGGGTGGGACTCTGTCACACTCTTTTATATTTGTTGTGTACATTATTATTTTTCATTGTTTCTGGGATGATTGTCTACGGCTTTGCTGAGCTGTTCGCGTTGCGTCACCCCTCTCCGCTGTGCCCTTGTTTACCTCCGGGTTGGCGGGTTTTGAGGAAAGGGTGTTTGACCTGTGGCTGGCGGCCAGCTGTCCCATCGGAACTATCGACACCACCCCCCTCCCAATACTGCCAATGCGCTCTTTTGAACACCAGGTCGCTTGGTAGGCATTCCACGGATATCTGGGATCTGCTCTCTAACTCTCAACTTTCTTGTCTGTTTCTAACAGAGACATGGCTCGGGGAAGGCTCAGGCCCGGATGTGGCTAAAGCACTACCCCCGAACTATACCATCCTCAGAAATGATAGAGTTGAGGGGAGAGGAGGAGGTGTAGCGCTTATTGTGAAAAAGGACCTAATCTGTTCCTCTTTTGTGATAGACAATATATCTGGGTGTGAAGCCATTGGCTTCAAGTTGTCACTTTCACCTCGTCAGACATGCACCGGACTGCTTGTCTACAGACCACCAGGTCCGATTGGTACCTTTTTTGAAGATATACAAGCCGCGCTCTCCATTCCTTGTATGCGCTCGGCGCATTGTCTCTTGCTAGGGGATTTTAATTTTCATATGGATCTAGTAATGGATCCAAATGCTGTTAGAATCCAAGATGTTGCGGCATTGCTTGGTCTTGTCCCTTATATTAAGAGCCCCACCCACAGTAAAGGGCATATTTTGGATCAAATCTTCTCTACCAAACTGATTGAAGTATCATCTCCACTCCCAATGCTGTGGTCTGATCATTTTTTGATAAATTTTAAAATTCCTTTTCACACTGCCACAGGGCAGAGAGGACAGAGTAATGGGTTCCGACGATCTAGAGCCTTCCACCGTATTTCGGTGGAAGCAATGACTGAAGCTTTCCGCCTTCATCCTTGCAAGCTCACTGATGATCTGGAGGTAGACCTGGAGGTGGTGCAAAAGTGGCTAACTGATAGACTCGATGAATTGGCCCCTGTGAAGACAGTTAATTCAGCCTGTCACTTGGCTTCTGCTCCATGGTTTACCCCCTCATTAAGATTAATACGCCAAGAGTGTAAAAAAACTGAAAGGCTCTGGCGAAGGAAATATGACTCTGAGGATAAACAAAGATATAAAGATATGATCAAAACGTATCATAAACAGATTGCCGAGAGTAAGCAAAGCTATCTGGAACATAGAATAGACGAAGCCAGTAATACTAGTAAGGAGCTTTTTAAAATAGTTAGGGAGTTCACCTCACCGGCTGCCTGTTCTTCTGCCCACTCACATTCTGAAGAGTGGATAAAACAGCTTGCAGTCTTTTTTGCTAAAAAAATTAAGACTATTCAGGAGTCTTTTCCGGCTGTAGACCCCACACTGCCAGTATATAGCTCTACTTTTACCTCCTTGAGTGAGGATACTATGCCCTTCCTTTCGACATTTCCTCAAATGACCTGTTTAACCTCGTTTGATCTTTTATTTCGACTGCAGTCAGGTTCGCCTATGGACCCCTGTCCGGCTAAATTCTTGGGCAGAGTAGCTGCAGCTGTAAATAGTTTGTTGAACCCTCTGATGAACATGTCTTTGTCTACGGGAGTGGTTCCCTTGGCATGGAAGCATGCACTGATTTTGCCTCTAATCAAAAAGCCTCATTTAGATCCCTTGACGCATGCTAATTACAGACCGATATCCCTTCTCCCTGCTCTAGCTAAGGTTGTTGAAAAACACGTGCAGCTCTCGATTACCAACTATATCGAGAGCAACAACCTTCTCCATGACACACAGTCGGGGTTTCGTGCTAATTATAGCACAGAGACAGCCCTTCTGGAGGTCACTGAAGCTATCAGGGAGACGCTCGATCTTGGAGGTAAGGCTGTACTAGTCATGCTGGATCTGTCGGCGGCTTTCGACACCGTCCCGCATGACGGTCTCCTTTTAAGACTCCAGGAGATCGGGTTTCGCGGGACGGTGTTGGACTGGTTTAGATCTTTTTTATCTGACCGCCGACAGGTGATCTGGGCACCACCGTTCTCCGCTGAAATGCCGTCGCTAGGGGTGGGGGTTCCTCAAGGATCCATTCTGAGCCCCATCCTTTTTAATATCTATATGGCCCCTCTGGCGGCGGTGGCGGAGGCTTTTGGTGCCCAGGTCATATCCTACGCTGACGACACCCAGCTCCTGTTTACTTGCAGGAAGGGAGAGGCGTTTGATGGGGCAAGAATCAGGGACTGCCTTGACTCCGTTTTTTCGTGGTTTCAACAACACAGCCTTAAATGCAACTCAGACAAGTCTGAGTTGCTTTTTTTCGGCTGTGCTCCGGATCCATGCTGGAAATCTTGGTGGCCTCGAGACATGTTTCCTCCAGACGCGGTGTCAATGCAGGCCAAAAATCTGGGTGTGATCTGTGACGTTGATCTGTCATTTAGATCCCAGATTAATGCACTATCAGGGAAATGTTTTAGCATCCTGCGGATGCTCAGAAAATTTTTACCGTTGCTGTCACTGCAATATAAGAAAATAGTGGTGCAGGCATTAGTTGGATCACGTTTTGACTATGCTAATGCACTCTATGCGGGCCTGCCGAAGTATTTGGTGGCAAGATTGCAGATAGTCCAAAACTCTGCTGCAAGGGCAATTTTTGGCCTTCCACGCAGAGCCAGAGCCTCTGGTTTGCTTAAAGAGTTACATTGGCTACCGATTTCTAAAAGAGTTATTTTTAAAACTTTGACTCTGGCTTTTAAAGCCCTGCATTCTGTAGGCCCTTTGTACATCAAGAAGAGACTGGCCTTTTATGTTCCAAAGAGGGTGTTGCGATCAGCTTCATCTGCCACGATTGTGGTCCCTTCTATTAAACGCGCTCGGATGGGTGGTCGGTCCTTCCGCTATCTAGCGGCCCTCCATTGGAATGGGCTTCCGATCTCTTTACGGAAAGCCAATAGTCTCCTGACGTTTAGAAAAGAACTAAAGACGTGGCTCTTTTCTGCGTGAACGCCACGACTTTCTGAGCTGCGGTTTGGATTGACTGGTCTCTGATCTCTTTGCTAAAGCGCCGGGACACCCGTTTGGGTAGCCGTGCGCTATAAAAGAGTAGGTACATAACATAACATAAATCAGAGAATCCTTAGACTATAAAACTATTCAAATTAATATTCATTGTGAATCGAGCCGGGATTGCTGTCTTTAAAAACATACCAATATAAACAATTATCCTATCATTATTAAGTTGAAGTAGCTTGCTATGCTATATGCTTCTCTAAAATCGGTGATAGCAAGCTTCTTAACAAAAGGAAGTAAAATACTCTTTGTATATATAAAATCAAAACCACAGAAAAATTAAAAGTGAAGCATGATTGACACGATCTTCTGTGACACGGGCAAGGGGAGGTATCCAAGTTTGATTGAAATCTCTAAGGAAAACATAAAAAATATTTAACAGTGCCTCAGTATCAACACAAAGAATCCCAGAGTCTCAAACTAGCTTTTCTCTTCTCTTTCACTAGCCTTTTTTTTCCCCTTGCCATCCGATCACATCTATTTCTCTTATAAGGTCTCAGACAACATAGGGCAGGAGTTTGTGCGTCTTTAAAGATGTTTATGTCGAACCACCACTCATCTCTCCAAATCTTATGCATATTACAGGCTGGCGGCTTCGGTCTTGTAACCTTTATAGATATCATTTAAGCTCTCTCTGTTCGAATGTATCTAAGATATCTACCACATCAAGCCGGTCCTATGGCATAGATTTGATATCCGGTAACATTTTATAGCTAATGTCCATGTTTCTTTCAGTCGTTGTACCCTGTTCCATTTGATATGTATTGTATTATTGTAGCTAATTAACTGTTTCCTAGTGGAAGTTAACTTTCTGTTTTAGCCGAAGTTCTGTAAAATAAAAGATTAACATACTTCTCCCCAGCCATTTAAGCTTCTGTTTATACGCACAAAAATCACATACATTTGATACAATGGCAGCTCTCCAAACACAAAATCACAAATCTGTAGATCTTTTTTATGTCACAATTTTTAAAACTTATAAAATAAAAAAGATATAAATGAATAAAATTCTTTACCAGCCTTTTTATATTTAAAGAGATTAATCTATTCATTATATCACTCATATAACACCTAGGGGTCCATTATGATGACGGGCGGACTTAGTCCGCCCGCCATCACATCGGGACTCGGGACCGCCCGCCTTAAGGGCGGGGGTCCCGATCAGGGCATTAGGATGCGCCCGCCACACAGGCGGGCGCATCCTGTATGGGTGCAATTGCGGCGGGCGGAGCAGAAATCTCCGCCCGCTGCCATGTGTAAAGTGCACGTTTTGCGTTTCAAAGTGCAACATGACAGGCACCGCGCGGTGCCTGCCATGTTGCACTTTGAAATGCGGGGGGGTACCATAGGTACCCCCCATGTGCAACCCCCCAAGCCACGGACTCCCAGGGGGCCCGCAACGGGCCCCTGCAGGGAGTCTCCACATGCCTTTCCGTGGCGGCATTGCCGCCACGGAAATGCATTGGTGAAAGACAATTGTAATATGGCGGGCGGTGTCTAACAGACACCGCCACCATGTTACAGGTTTTCCGCCCCGGCCGCTAGGCGACCGGGGCGGAAAACAGGCGGGCGGTGTTTCGCACCGCCACGGTCCCCTCCGCCATCCTAATATGGCGGAGGGGAATTGTGCTGATGATGTCGGGCGGATTTCCTCCGCCAGGCCGACGGTAGCCACCGCCAGCCTGGCGGAGGAAATCCGCCCGACATCATAATGGACCCCTTAGTCCGGCCACTGCTTTACACGACTATTTCTTGCCACCTTTCTCTGTTCCTGGAACCATTTCACTCCTATGCTCTGGATATGAGCAATAAGTATTGGGTCATCAATTGCGGTCGATGCATGCGCTTGGGCTCCATCCATCAATATAAACAGCCTTCATCAGGACACGAGGCACATACTGTCCTATTTCTTTACAGTACTAAACAGATGTGGTTTAATCCTCTATGGGTCACTGTGTTTTCTTTTCAAGTCACGCCATGCCGTGCAGCAGAGTTAGTAATGTGTGTTGTGTGAAAGTACCAGCTCTTCCAAGTAATATCTCTTAAAGTCAGAAGTAGTATTCTTCTTGAAATTTAATGGTTACATGACATTAACTTCTGTTTACCATTTTATTATATTCCAAACACCAACTCATCAACACGATGATCATAGAACTCTTATTGTTTTTGTAAAATGTTTTAATTAAAGTTTATGGTTAAAGATGTACACAGTAATGCATAAAGAATCCCTAAATAGGAAGTCAGAATCGTAAGCAATGTACATGCATTACAAGTATAAACACAGTATCCAGAGCATAACCTTGTCTTTGCCAGGAGTTATAAAAAAATGAGGTATGCACGTCTTACAATAGTACAATACAAACGAAACTCATAATAACAAAAATCAATAAATATTCACTGGGACAAAATCCACAACTTGGAGGAGGTGGAGGACACAAGGCAGGCAGAGACAAAGCAAGACGGAAGGCTGCTTGGATAATGTGTGTTGGTTCGAATAGCATGACAACAGCCATAAGGGTGGGTAGGAAGGAGGGCTGGCTGTGTGAGTGAGTGGTTAAGGAGAAGATGGAGAGAAGAGTCAAGGAGTCTGTATGTGCGATAATGTAATGTGTGGGAGTCATTCACTTGGTGCACCCGGGGCTAGTTTGGATGGGAGTCAGTCGGATTCACAGAGGGAGAACATCAGAGGACATGAGATGCAGAAATTGTGTTGGGAGAGTGTTCCACTCTTGCGAAATTGGGCACTTGAGAAGGTGGTGTGCCTCCTTGTAGCGTAGGGTGGTTCCCTCTCCCATCCCCATTTGTGCACTGCGCCTTGCCATTCTGCCAGTAGTGGAGCATTTGGGGCTCTCCATTGGAGTGTAAGTGTTTTGACAGGTAAAAGGGCTAACCCCATGAAACGAAAATGTACCGTGTGTTTTATCCTGCGCTTGAAAAAGCCAAGGGCACAGGTTTCCCACATAGATAAGTCCATGACTTTAGTGACCTCATGCAGAGTCACGTGCACTCCATAGCATGTGGCTGTCTCCTCGAATTACAGTGGGGGTACCGCAGGATTGCCGCTGGGAAGTAGCGGCTGAGTTGTGGGGAGGGGGCAAATATGCAGAGTGGAAGATATGAAATGGTATGTTTTGGAATCTGGTGTTTCTCAAGATGTTCTGAGAAAAGGTTAGGGCCTGGTCCTATTCAGTGAACAGGAAGCCTTGGATTATGGCAGCTGTGAGAGGTTGTGAGCCTAGGTGCGTTTCCTCCAGATTACAGTTAGCTAGCCGTCTGGCACCCCATTGCATTTGTGCCACCAAGAAGTAGGCTTCAAATGATGGGGTGCCTAAGCCGCCTCCTACAGTAGGCAACTGTAATGTTTTCAGGGCTATCTGGTGGTGGCCGCTGCCCCAGCTAAGCGCCACTAATAATGAGCCGAGTTTGCGGACTAAGCAAAGGGTGGGTACCATGGGGAGGTTGGTAAAGTAGTATAAAAGGGAAGGTAAGATCACCATCTTTGACAAAGCAATCTTCCCCGTGGTAACAAGTGGTAATTTCTTCCAAAATCGTACCAGTGACTTTAGCGCTGTTAATGCGGGTCTCAGATTACCCTCTAGGAAGTCAACGGTGAGTGGTACAGGCAAACCCCTAAATATCGAACTGCAGAACTCCGCCAGGTTAGTGGCATCCCACCCAAACATATCTCCTGTGGGACAAGTCAGGATGCAATGGGAGGGACTTGTCCCAGTTGACCGCGAGGCCAGTGTCTCTGGCAAATGCTTGAAGTGCGTCATGGACAGGGTATAGATCTGCTTACGTCTCGGAAGTACAATAGCAGATCATCATTGGACTAAGACACTGCATTTACCCGGTCAGCAAGGGGGATACTGTTGACCAGCACTCTGTACCCGGATAGCCAGTGGTCCATAGCCATCATAAATAACAGGGGGGAAAGAGGGCACCCTTGCATGGTGCCACTCTCTACCAGGAATGTAGATGAAATGTAGCATCCCTGCCAGACCCAAGAGAGTGGTTTTGTATATAGGAGCCGTGTATAGGCCAGAAGACGTTTACCCATACTCATCTGGAGAGAGGGCACCCTTGCATGGTGCCACTCTCTACCAGGAATGTAGATGAAATGTAGCATCCCTGCCAGACCCAAGAGAGTGGTTTTGTATATAGGAGCCGTGTATAGGCCAGAAGACGTTTACCCATACTCATCTGAGCAAGGACCTGAAATAGGTAATCCCAATTAAGTGAATCAAATGCTTTCTTCAGGACATGCACCAGGCAGGACGTGTATGGGAACTGTCCCTGAAACTGATCTTGTTCGTGAAAAAGGAGCAGAAGGTTGTGCGAGTTACTGTGCCGAGGGATAACCCTGTTTTGGTCTGGGTGGACAAGTCCTGGAAGGAATTGCGCATATCTGTTAGACAGAATTTTCCTCAGTATTTTAATAATCTGCTCCTAATATGGCAATAGGTAGTTATGAGGATGCACAGATGGGGTCTCTCTTTGGCATGAGAGGGGATAATGTCCCATAACGGACTGGTAGAGGAGGTCATATGCAAGGGCTGCCTCTTATATGAAACCCCTGTGGAAGGAGTCACCTGTGAGGATGTCTTTCGGAGGCTACCAAGATTAACTGTGGCACCGGGAGGGGTTTCCCCTATACACCCTTTTTCCCCTCTTAATTCCTACTCCTCCTGTCCTGCCCATACTTGTTGATTGCTGAAGCAATGTCCAATATTGAGGATTTTTTTCATTTCTCTGGTTATAAAATAACTTGTACAAAGAGCGAGGTGCTTTCTATATTATACTACTAATGCTTGTATACACAGTTATGATATGCAATAAGTACCAGGCAGGCTTTGTTACTTGAGGATCCATATTAACGAAGGACTTGTCCAAATGGTTGCAAACAATTTCTCCCTCTACTAGAAGGCACTAAACAGAATTTTCTGAAATGGACCCACCTTTAGGGGAAGGTACATACTTTGAAGATGACTGTGGTGATGATTCAATTATCTTTTTGGTATTCTGGCCATTTGTATCCCCATCAGCTTTAGGTCAGCAAAGAATCGGAAATCAGATCCTACATTTTGAGCGAGCATGAACCCAGATCTTGTGCATCCTGCCTTCGAGTAGCCACTTCAACCAGTGGCCAAATACTTTCCCAAATTGCATAATATAACTTGGGCTTTCACTTGTCCAGCTGGCCACATGTTCAGGGCCCATGCAAGATGCATCAATATGGGTGCTCTTCAATTATTTTCTTCTTAACTACCCCGCACCTGTCCCTACTGACCAATCTCACTACTGCTAACCATGTTATAGCCTCAAACCTAATCCTACATGCATTGGCCGTTGCCTGGAGTAAGACCGACAACTTATGGGCATCCCCTCATTGAAAGATTTCAAGGTGGCGTAATGGCATAATGCAGCTTATGAATAAGAGGGAAAACCATCCTTTGGGGTCTTTGACATGAGAAAGGTCTACAATGGGTAGATCAGATGTTTGGTGGAAATCAACTCAAACCTGGGCAAGGAATACTCGTGTGAAGACTAGATGATGTTACTACTGTATCATGAAAGGGTTATTTCAGCTTCAGACTAAAGGCTCAATTTATATTTTGGAGGTGTGTACATTCTGTGGTTACTGTGACAGTATATGCATACCGCCAAGACTGTGTTCTGCCCATCAAATTTATATGCAGGATGACCTCAGATTTAATCACGGTGGGGACCACACTGTCTTTGCCATGATTAAACCCCCCAATAGCCCTGTGAAGAAAGAGCCGTCAGAGGTAGACCTCTAATTCTGCCCATCTAATCTAGATGAGTGGAATTAGAGGTCAGTCAGTGGGGTAACGGACACCCCGCAGCCCCTGCAGTGCGTGGGGGGGCACTCTTCTATATATAAAGGGGGGCCCCCTCAGCTTGTTTGTCCATGGTGTGTGTATTCTGTAAAGCAGATGCAGTTTGCAGCCTGCTTTGAGGTGCTCTGCACTGACACGGGCTGACTCAAAATTGAAGAGAAACAAAATAACAACTTTTGTTTCTCTTTCACTCCGAACCTGCCAGGCCCCTTACAAGAGCAGATCCCCCGATTCCCCCTCCCACTCCTCCCCACAGCAAGCGTCTTCCTTAGAGCACTGCTTGTCTGAGAGGGGAAGGGGCTGCACAGAACTAATTGGGGCAGAGATATGGTTGCTACCTTTAATTGCAAAGACAAATATAGCCATCTGTTCACAATTTAACATTCTGCAAAAAGGCCCTAATATGGTTCTCAAATACAACTTTATAAGAAATCATTATTATTAATTTGAATATCTCCTTTCTGTCTTTGTCAGTCAGGGGTCACCAGGGCAACTATAGAGCACGGTAAACATCCATTTGTACGCGATCATTACACCACGTACCATTATTTATTTATTTATTTAAGGATTTGTAGAGCGCCTGGTGACCCGAGGGCATCCCCGCGCTATAGACTGCAGGATGGCTAAGAGGGGAGAAAGGGGGAAAGAGGAGGAGCGGGACTCTTTATTTGGGGAAAAGCAGCGTTTTCAGTTGTTTTCGAAAGCGAAGGTAGCATGGTTCCAATCGCAGACTGCGGGGGAGCAAGTTCCAACGGGAGGCTGCCTTTACTGAGAAACGACGGCCTCCGGTGCGTGCCCTCCTAAACTTGGGAACATTCGCCAGTCGTTCACTGTCGCAGGGACCTCAGGGCTTTGTACGGGGTAACCATTTCTTCTAGGATGGAGGGGCCCTGTCCATTTAGGAGCCTGTGAGCAATGCACATAGCCTTGAACTCAATCCTCTTTCGTACTGGCAACCAATGGAGAGCTTTATGGGCGGGTCTTGCGGAGGATCTGGAGGGGAGACCAAGCAACATCCGACCAGCTGCATTTTGGGTTCGTTGCAGCGTACCCAGGGTGGATTCGGGGGCTCCTAGATACACAGCGTTACTGTAATCCAGTCGGGCAAGAACCAGTCCTTGAATCAGTAGTTTTCTGGAGAGAGGGGGGAGCAGGGGAAGAATCTTGCGGACTGACCGCATGAGTCCAAAGCAGATACCGGCTGTTTTAGTAGCCTGGGTTTTCATGGTTAGGTCTGGTTCAAGCCAGACCCCCAGACTCTTAAGTTCTTTTCTGGGGGTGGGCACCTCACCCATGGAGTCGGGCCAAACAGATGCTGGGACTGTTGTCCATTTCTTGCCCATCAGCATAACCTCTGTTTTGGACCCATTGAGCTTAAGCGAAGATTCGCACATCCACTGGTGGATCTTCTGGAGGCAGTGCAATAGACTGTCTGGGCGCTGGTCTAGATGTGAGAGCGAGACGACCAGTTGCGTGTCGTCTGCATAGCTCACAATCTTAATTTCAAAGGGGGCCACTACATCTTCCAAAGGGGCCATATAGGCATTAAAAAGGGTAGGGCTCAGTGAAGAGCCCTGGGGGACCCCATTGATCAGAGGAAGAGAGTCCGACCGGGAGCAGCCATCCCAGACCTGAAAAGAGCGGCCCGAGAGGAAAGACTCTAACCAGGCCAGCGCTGTGCCCCCGAGTCCTGCCTTAGCCAGCCGATGGAGCAGGACACGGTGGTCCACCGTATCAAAGGCTGCACTAAGGTCCAGGAGGATCACTGCCACTGATCCCCCCGAATCCAAAATGCACCTTGCCTCCTCGATGACAGCGAGGAGGGCGGTGTCCGTGCCCTGGCCAGGGCGAAACCCCGTTTGAGACTGACGCAGCAGATTGTTTGATTCGAGAAACTGGGACAGCTGGGCGTTGACCAGTTTTTCGGCAATTTTGCTGATGCCAGGAAGGAGCGAGATTGGTCTGTAGTTGGCTAGGTCAGAAGGGTCTAATTGGGGCTTTTTTAGCAGGGCCTTGACCACCGCTCCCTTCCAGCTAGGAGGGACCAAGCCTTGAGACAGAGAGGCATTGATCAGCTCCATAACTGAGGGGACAATCACTGGGGCGACTGCTTTGAGAAATCTCATGGGTGCGGGATCTAGGGGGGAGCCACTTTTCATTTTAGCCAGGGTCTTTTCGACTTCATCCAGTGTGACTGCTCTAAAGGCGTTCAGAGACGGGCCAGGGGTGCTTACTGAGCTAGTGTCAGGTGCGATCGTGTCCCAGCACGTTAGTTGACTGGGTTGTGGAAGTGAGTCCAGGATGGTGGTGATTTTGGATTCAAAGAATTTGGCAAGTTCTTTACTTCTGTCGACGGTGATACTGGACAGTGATGGAGGTTCAAGGATCTTTAGGAGTTCTTTTACAATGAGATAAGATTCTCTCGCGGAATTGGTGGCATTTTTTATTCTGTCGTCATAGTCAATCAATCAATCAGTGACACTTATATAGCGCGCTACCTACCCGTAGGGTCTCAAGGCGCTGGGGGGCGGGGGGCGCTACTGCTCGAACAGCCAGGTCTTCAGCTTCTTCCTGAAGGCGAGGTGGTCTTGGGTCAGGCGCAGGTCGGTCGGGAGGGAGTTCCAGGTCTTGGCGGCCAGGTAGGAGAAGGACCTTCCTCCCGTAGTCGCTCTTCGGATGCGGGGGACGGCGGCGAGGGCGTGGTTGGCTGATCGGAGGTGGCGATTGGGCGCGTAGAAGTTGATTCGGCTGTTGAGGTAGCTCGGACCCTGGTCGTGTAGGGCTTTGTGTGCGTGGGTGAGGAGGCGGAAGGTGATTCTTTTGTTGACGGGGAGCCAGTGGAGGTCTCTCAGATGTCCGGTGATGTGGCTGGTTCGTGGGATGTCGAGGATGAGTCTGGCTGAGGCGTTCTGGATCCGCTGGAGTCTCTTCTGGAGCTTGGCGGTGGTACCGGCGTAGAGGGCGTTGCCGTAGTCCAGTCGGCTGGTGACGAGGGCCTGGGTGACGGTCTTCCTGGTCTCGGTGGGGATCCACCAGAAGATCTTCCGTAGCATGCGTAGGATGTTGAAGCACGCCGAGGAGACGGGAGATAGGGAGTCTGGACCATGCCCTATCTCGATAGTAGGAGGCTTTCGAGGATTTCAGGGCAGCTTTGTATGCTCTAACAGTCCTCCGGTATGTATCTTTCTTGGAATGAAGCCAGTCCTTCCTCCATAATCGCTCAGCTTTTTTACAATCCTTACGGAGGGCTCTGAGTTCCAAGTTAAACCAAGGGGCTGAGCCTAGCTTACCGCTTTTATCTTCGCGGGTTTTCATAGGTATGATAGAATCAAGTGAGTCGGCGATCCACTTCCTAAAGTTACTGTCAGCTATGACAGGGTTCCCGGTAGGGTTGGGGATTGATGATTCTAGAGCAATGGCCCAGTCCTTGATAGGGAGTCTGGACCATGCCCTATCTCGGGTATACGTGATGGGTTTAGGAGGCTTCCTGAATTCTCCTGGTAATAAGAGGAGGACCAAAAAATGGTTACAACGCATGCCCTGTACTAATGTGTAGTCATTTCTACGCATGTTATTACATCGCATGCGATGTAACAATGCATGCGTTTTAATGCGAACCACATAGTTGTGAGGAAACTGAGGTGTTTCCTCACAACGACGTGCAACGATCACCACCCCTCCGATGACGCAGGAAGGAGAACAGAGGAAACGAGGAGCAAGAGGTAAAAAGGGGCTGTTTTTAAGGGTTTTGGGTAGGGGGAGGGTCGTGCAAGGGTAGTCTTTTAGGATTAAGGGTAGTGTTGTGTTTGAGGAGTAGTGTTTTGGGGTTTAGAGTAGTGTTGGGGGTCCATGCAGGGGAGTATTTGGGTGTAGGGACAGGACTGAGGGTCGGTGGAGGGTTGTTCAGAGGGTAGTGTTTTAGGGTTCAGTGTAGTGTTGTGGTGTTTGTGTAGTGTAGGGTAGTGTTTTAGGGTTTAGGGTAGTGTTAGGGTGTCGTGCAGGGTAGTGTTGTAACAAAGGGAGCGGACTGGGGGAAGGGTGAGGGTCGTGCAAGGAGTAGTGTTTTAGGGTTTAGGGTAGTGGTGTGATGTTTGTGTAGTGTAGGGTAGTGTATTAGGGTTTAGGGTAGTGTTGGAGTTGTGCAGGGGAGTGTTTTGTTGTAGGAACAGGACTGGGGTTTGGGGAAGGGTTGTGCAGGGGGTAGTGTTTTAGGGTTTAGTGTAGTGTTGTGGATTTTGTGTAGGGTAGTGTTTTAGGGTTTAGGGGAGTGTTGGGGTGTCGTGCAGGGTAGTGTTGTAGTGTAGGGAGCGGACTGGGGGTCGGGGGAGGGTTGTGCAGGGGGTAGTGTTTTAGGGTTTAGGGTAGTGTTGTGGTGTTATTGTAGTGTAGGGTAGTGTTTTAGGGTTTAGGTTTATGTCAGGGTGTCGTGCAGATTAGTGTTTGGGTGTAGGGACAGTACTGGGGGTCGGGGGGTTGTGGAGGGGGTAGTGTTTTAGGTTTTAGGGTAGTGTTGTGGTGTGCAGTGTAGGGTAGTGGTTTAGGGTAGTGTTGGGGGTCATGAAGGGTAGTGTTTGGGAGTAGGGACAAGACTCAGGGTAGGGGCAGGGTCATGCTGGGGTAGTGATTTAGGGTTTAGGGTAGTGTAATTGTGTTTTAGCAGTGTAAGGTAGTGTAGTGTTTAGGTAGCTAGTGTTTTAGACTTTGTTATGTGTAGGGTAGTTTATTTGTATTTAGTATTAGTGTAGTGTTGGGGTCAATGTCTGTTTTTATTACTAGGCAAGTTTTTAGTTTGCATACATTAACAATGTAAAGGTATGCAAACTATAAACTTACGAAGTAATGATATTTGCTAAGTAAAAACTTTGGAGTAAAATGCTGCAAAGTAATTGTATGCGAAATAACGAGTCATATTCATAGAGCACATTTAAAGTGTTTTCTTCTTACATTGCCTGTTTAAACTATGAATTAATAAGGGGAAAACATACCAATCAGATTTTTCTAATTGTTGTACTGTCCAGGACATTAAAATACAGCCCATGCCCATTTAAAACCAGTTAGGTTGCAACCACAGGAAGAGGATGTGTGCAACTGCAGAAACATAACCAGGACTCTACTTAGGGGCAATGGAGGGACAAAATATAGCTGGAATGTTGAATAAGTGGAGAAGGATGTGGAGGGGCGATTGCATATGAGTGATTGTTTTAGATGAGCGCTAAGGAAGTAGACCCCCTCCTCAAAAGGCTCCCCTACAACACCAGCCTTATTTTTTCAATGACATGCACAGTTATGCCTTGCACAGGGATCTTATTTTGTTAATGGTCTGCTGTAAGGGGACAGTGAAAGCATTTTTTTTAAATAGTTAAATGCAGGCATGGTGTCCTCTGCACCCAAGGGTATTTGTGGACGTAATATATTTCAATCCAAGCAGGTAAGTTGAAAAGGTAATTCAATTACAAGTCTTTTACATTTATTGCCAAAAACAGCAATTACTCATGCCTGCGTGGACTATCACAGACATGTGCACTATTTTCTCTCTGTGTTTTGTATTGTATGCATTGTCTAGAATATGAGTAGTGGAACTATCTGTAGTGTCCTTAGAAGCAAATTGTAGGGGGGCACACATTAGGCCATAGTTAAACTGGTGGCTGTACTTTATGAGATAAAGTAACCCCTGCCATACATTATAAGGATATTGCAACTCACTGAGGAGTTCCATGACTATATAGCGGAACGAGGCCGAAGGTGACTTACAATATCATTATCATCTATGGCAGCAGGTACTTTATTCCATGTAATACATGGTCACACCATGACCTTTCCCACAAGCCACTTAAATCCTTGGTGTGTAGCGGTTTAAAAATAGCCCCACAGCACCCATGGTGCAGAGGGCCCCAGACTCCATGGTGCGCCCTCCTGCACTGTGCACAGCTGGTGAGGTCCCTGTCCTCAAAGCTCCTGACTGGGTCCAAGGCGTGGGGCCCCCCCCTCTGTGAAATTTGCAGGGGGGTCCCCTTAGATTCCGTTATGCCACTGAGGTCAGTTATCACTGCCCGTCACCACAAGGAAAACCCTGACGACAAGAAGCAGTGAAAATTACTAAGTGCGCCCCTTGCCATGAGAGAAAACTCATATGGTGAGAGAAGCTTTTTTTTTCTTTTTTAAAAAAGCTGTATAATAGATAAAACTATATGAATACTTTAATATATGCTATGAATATATAAATTCATAAGCTACTGCCTATACTCATTTTCACTGTATAAAAATGTTTTTTATATTTTTTCAAACTATTATTTTATGTATTTTTATAGATAATGTTGTGCATTGGGGTTTAAGTGGGTGTTGTAATTTATTTAAGTATTTGTTAATTGCTGATTGTTCAATGCAAGAAATATTTTGTGTTTGAGATTTTTATGTTTTATGATAATTAACTTCTTTTTGGAATTTCCAATGGTCATCGAGTGAATGTTCAATTTCTTCTTAAATGTTACCTTATATTTAAATAAAAATTCTATTTCGTTATTATACCAAATCTTATTTTTTATTTTATATTTGGGTGTTATAGTGGTAGGGTGGATTGATACTGTATTTTTTCAATAACAAAACAAAAAATTGTGTTCTCCCATATAGTTGTTATTTGTTATGAACTACTGAATGTTTAGAAAATTCGATTATACTTAGGATTTATAACATTATTATTCACATTTATGAATTATTGTTACTGTTTATTCATTCTATTTGTGTTTGATGTATTTAAACCTCCTGATGTATGCTCTTCCCCAATGCTTCCTAACCTGGCATTAGAATCGAAAATACATCCTTTCCCAATTGTTTAATGGACTTGAGAATGAATAGTAAACATGAAGCCCAACAACCAATTATCCACTTTCTGCTAAATTTATGTGGATTTATATTAGAATATTTGACTCCCCTCTACAATGTATACATCACCCTTATTTTTATAGGATTGTAGTTAAGGAACATTTAAATTGTTTTTAAGTTGTTTATTTTATTAATAAATGTGATTGGAGTTATGTAATGACATATTTACCATGACATTTAAAAAATATTTTTACAGCGCTAATTTTATTATTTTATTTCTTTTAGTTGCATTTCTATAATGTGTTGTTTTACAAAAATTGTCTCGAAGTTTAAAAATAATCATATTGTTTATATACTTTTAAAATATTATTAATAATATTAGTAATATTTTGTGTAGAATAAATGTATTATATTTGAACATGTAATATTAAAATTATGTTTAACAATTTAAGGTCGAATTTCATGCATTTAAAAATAAAGTTAATAAGTGTGTATTTACATGTTATATGTATGTTATGTGTACTTTTGAAAGACATTCATTTTATAAAAAATAATGGCAATTAACAAAAATATGCATACTAATATTTTGGACTATATTATAAGTTCATAAAAGTGATATTTCTTTAATTCATGTATTGACCACAGTATTTTTGTACCACAATATTTTTGTGATCCATATTTTGCCATACAACCTTGTATGTAAAGTACACAAATATTGACTACAAAAATATAGAAGTCCATAATATCATCATAAATTATGTAAGTATATTGTATTTATACTGGCAAACTTCAAAACTTAAAAATATATATTAACTTTAAAAATAGTAATACATTTTTAAAAAATATGTAAAAAATAAATGCATATGAACAATTTTAATAACTTTAAAATAAATGCAAAAACATATTGGTTACATACCATTATTAAATAAACATAAATAATAGGACAAACTACTAGTGATAATTATTTTTTGTTTTTTGGGAAACACTTGGTATTAAAGGTTAGAAGAAACCATACACAATAAAAATTTGAAGCCAAAATACAAACAATAATTTAAATTAAAGTAACATTTATTTATAAATCTCCAAAAATATATGTTAAAAGTTTCAAAAAACAATTGACATAACATAATTAGACTTGAAGGGTTATATTCACTACTCCCACTTCAACCTGGCCAATTGTGAGGAAATTGCTGGACTTGGGAGAGGGGGCCAGGTTTACTATTCGCCACTCAAAAGTAACGAACAGTGAGAAAGAGCTGAAATCTGTAGTGATAATATTTACTATTCGAAATCCAAAGTAAGAAACAGGAGGGAAAGCTTTGTCCTTGAAAGGGTCATTTACTATTCCCACTTCTAAATAAAAAACTGAAAATGTAGTTTCACAAATATATGAACGCTGTACGATATTACTAACACTATACACTCTATATAAAAATGTTAAAAATAAAAATGCAATATAAACAAATACAATTATCAATAACATATAACAAAAATACTTATTTACTAAGAACATGAAAAATAAATTTGAAACCTTTCCCGCCCTACTTTCCCAAAATTAACAATACAGATTATTACAAACATTAAAAATAATTTTAAATTCATACTATACCAATAAACCTAAAACAATTATTTTAGGTGCAACTTATTAAAAACAATTTTATAGTTTGAAACATCAACTATCTACTTTACCAACTCAAAATTGAAAAAGAAATACCATTTTGTAAATATCTATTAAATATTTTCAAAGAAAACAATGTACATATTTAATAATAAAATACCACATTAAAATATATCAAATACACTTTTTATAGTCAATCAAATATAAATATTAAACTTTTTCCAACCTACTGATCTACAACCCCAAAATCCTGCCAATAAAAGTAATTGAAATAAAATACAAATTACCAAATCAAAAAATGTACTTGACTAAACATATGTACCTTTGCAATAATTAAAACTTTAAAATAAAAACTAATACAACTTACAATATAATTGTCGATCAACTACATAATTAACAATCAACAGTACAATTTAAAACAATATTAGATTAAACTAGATATTAAAAAACAATGTAAAATACCTAAAAAAGATATTCTTAACTTTAATATCCTGTTACATGATATTCTGAACATCACAATGTTTTTGACATGGTATTTGTGGCGAATTATATTTTTGAAACAATATTTTGGTGGAATAACCTGTTTTCATAAAATGTAAAATCTTTCCAATAAAGATTTCTGAATCAAGACACCGATTCTGTGCTAGCAAAGTGATCAAATTGCACAATATGGTTTAGATCATGATTTGGGAGAAAATGTAGATCCCTTTTAAAAAACAAAGTTTGTGCAGAGATCAGAAATCCGAGTTATTTGAAAATTGTCACACCCGCTAAGTTCCCTGACAGATTTTGCCACTTAAAACCTGATGAAATGTAAGAGACAAGTAAAAAAGCAAAGCATGTAGATTTGGTTGTGATAAATACAAAATTGGAAGACTAGGAGATATTTACTCCACCCGCTAAATACCTCACCCTAGAGAATTGCTATTCCCCGATGCAGTAATTATCACACTAACTTCCAACCACCTGAAAATCTTTGCCTAGGTCAAATTTAGTAGTGCAAAATACTACTAGCTGATTTAAGCGCATAGTATCACAAACCAATTTATTTTAAAAACGTCTCCCCACTTGCTCACATTGAAAAACACTGAGGGCCTAATTACACACCACCAATCTCGCGGACGGGGTGCGGTGGAGGTCGGGCCGACCGCACCAGTGGTCTGACTGCTATATTACAACTACGGCAGTCGGACTACCATAGGACCCCAACAACTTTCAGGAATCCACAATCCCTGTCAGTGGCAGAGCGGTCTGAGGGCCACAATATGCTGATAGTGCCACAGCGGTACCACTAAGCATATTACGAGTTTCCTCACCACCACAGATTTCATGGGCTCGAGCCCACCATGAATCCGGTTGGGATGAGGAAACTAAGGAGGCCCTACAGGGCCCCCTGTTCCCTCATGGCCCGAGGATGCATGCAGACCACGAGAAAACTCATAATCTGGTAGACAGCTGGCAGTGCGGTTTGGCAGTGTGGAAGCGGTCGGTGGCGTGTCGACCCGCTCCTACACCATCAAACTCATAATCAGGCCATGAATCTTTCAGTAAGATGCACCAGGTGAGTGCTCATTTTCTGTGCAAAAATTACCACAGGAGATTCGAAACAAGGCAGAAGTAGTTTTTCCCCACTTTTTTTGAAGATTGTAATGACTAACTATACCTCTTTCTTGATAGTCCTAGGAGCTGTATTAATGAAATAAAGAAGTTACTGTGGTCAAAATTATCTTTTGTGCGCATTATTTTTTCCTTGTGTTATGTACACTGCCTTCTATAATACAAATCTCACGGACGTACATCTTGTTCCCGAACAATCTCAAACAGGTGCTCTCTTATTTGCATGATGCCTCAGCCTTTGCCTCTAAAGTTGCATCATATCACTGACACAGGAGCAGGGTGTAATGGCTGTTGGAGTCACACAGACTGAGCACGAAACAATAAGTGGCATACAGTTAGTGCACGCTCCTGGTCCGCCACTTAGAAGGAGGCATGGAGGTCCCAGGGGTCCACCTAGGTATCACCATTCCCTCTTTTGTAGGGGACCCCTGTCTATTCTTTAAGGTCAGGGTGTGTCCCTGCATTGAAAGATGCACTAGAGGGTCTGAAACAAATAGCCCATCTTTCATTTCTGTGCTGTCTCTTGGCCTGGTATGAGTGAAAGCCTTAACTGTTCTCAGCTAATTTTTTCATAATTGGGAAACTGTCCCAATGTACACTATGACACAGACCAGCACAATGCACTTGATAAGTTATTTATCATGAGCAAGTTTGATGGGTCATTTAGAAGTGCCGGCAAGTGATAAAACGGGCGGAGGCAGCTGTTGGGTCTTTTCTGCACTTGCTTCAATTTTGGAATCAATGCAAATTGCATTTGTTCTGATATTGTCCAGACCCTTACCACCAGTAACTGTCATTGCAAACCATTGTGCAAATAATAAAAGTGTTGTTCAAAAAGGGCACAAGCCCCATTTTCACAAGACATATAAGACAGATGCTGTTGTTTTCGAGTCCGTCATTGACTATTAACATGTGTAGTTTAATACTAAGGGCCTGATTACGATCTTGGCGCAAAGGATACGGGTATCCTGTGTGTGGTATTACAAGTTCTGTATGATATCATGGAATTGAAATAAGGAGGAAGGCATATCCACCACGTTTGTAATTGAGTATACCATCCACCAAGACCGTAATTAGGCGATAAGTCTTACTAGTTATTTTACAGATGTTTTACACTACCCAACATCAACAAATTAAAGTTGATAGATCTCACACATACAATTAACAACTTTTGGCAAACAATATTATTGTTTTAAAGTACAATTACATGCTTTTTTTTTACATGCACTATTTCCAAAATTTCAACCTTCCTAATCGCTTTGACAAAAAAAAAATCACTAGGATCTAAGGGCCTAGATTTAGATCTTGGCAGATCGAGTCCCACTTTGGCTTTCGGTGGTCTTCCCACCTGTCGGCTTGGCAGTCCGCACGCATTATTTATATTTTAGCAAATCCATTGTTGAAATACCGCCCCTGTTGCGCCTTCACCACCAGTAAATCTCGACTGTTTCGGCGGCGGGAGAGGCAAAAGCAGCGGTTGGAGGGAGGACCGCCGGTTTCCCCACCAGGCCAATCACGATGTGTCTTCTCGCTGAAATGACTGTGGCGGTGAAACCGCCACACCTGAGTTGGTTGAAGAGATAAAAAGCAGAAACTCACTTTTTCTCACTTACACTCTTCCTGTTCTGCCAAGGAGCCAATCTTCCAAGTCCTGGTGCTGCTGCTACTGCTTGATGATGAACAAAACCAACACCGTTGTGGGCACAATCAGCAGTAAGCTACACTCTTACCTCTTACCTATTGACTTGTCTGTTAAAAAATGCACAGGGTTCATGCATTTATAAATCTCTCTTACAAGCAAAAGCATATCAATGTGCAATGCAGGTGTCTAATGTTGAGGTTTGAAAAATTTAAGAAACACACCTGTATAATCATATTGACTGTATAAATATGGTGCAAGCTGCCTTAAAAAAAATCGACACTTGCACAAAAAAGGATATTCAAATAAAAATCAATAAGTCACCATGCATGTATATTTAAAGAAATTCCTAAAATCCCCACAGTAAAGCTTATGCAACACACATTGTAGGGATAAGTGCAATGTTACATGATGTAAAAATTGTACTAGACAATGTTTAAACTTTACCTTAGAAATTAACTGTAAAATCAATGTCATTCACAAATAAGAAGTATTAAATATATACATTGATGTAACAGTTCCACTTGCCTAGGGCAATTACTGTATTGTATTCAGTTTCAATAGTCACAACATATTTCATACTGATCAGTAATCAAGGTGAAACAAACACACCTATAGTAGCACATTCACATACAACTTGTAACATCAATTAATTGGTGCAGGTGGCCATCTAGTGGGCAGACAAGGCATCTCTAAGATCTTACATGGAGGAATTTGGCTTTGGGAGGGGTGCCCTTGGGTTTGGGAGGGATGCCGTGGGTTTGGAGGGGTGGTTTTGGGAGGGGTGCTCTTACATTTGGCTGGGGTGGATTGGGATGAGGAAGGGGTAGATTTGCGTTTAATAGGGGTGGCCCTGGATGTGGAAGGTGTGGGTTGGGTGTGGAAGGGGTAGATTTGTGTTTGGTAGGGCTGGGTTGGGATGTGGAAGGGGTGGGTTGGGATGTGGAAGGAGTAGATTGGTATTTGTTACGGGTGGGATGGAGTTTGAATTGGCTTAAGGCAAGAGTAAAAAGGGCATCTCCAATGGGAAAATGGGTATGGTGTTTGGGAGGGAGTTGGGATTGGAAGGTAGAGAGAGTGGCAGTGTCTGATGTGCATGTGTCTGTTGAAGGTGCAGGTGCCTGTGGGTCTGGTGTATGTTGTGCATGTTTGGGTGTGTCTCGCATCATAAGTGTCAATTGTTTGGATGCGTGTGGGCATCTGAGTATTGTGGCTGTGAATTCTGATGTGTGTGTGGGTGTGGATGGGTGTTCTGTGGAGATGCTGGGTGTGTTTGTGGTGCATGTGGGTGTGGTGGTGGCTGCAGTGTCTGTTGATGTTCTAATGGTGGGGTAGTGCATGTGGGTGTTATTGTGGCTGCGGTATCTGTGGGTGTACTCGGGCGGGGGTGGTGGCTGCGGTATCTCTGGTTGTGGTGGTGGTGGGTGTTGTGTCTGTCTATTTGGATGCACACCTGCGTTTTTTGTGGTGCTTGTATTTTTGTGTGGGTGTGCTGCTTGTGTCTGTGTGAGTGGGTGCACGCAAAGGTGGGAGTGCGCTTCGGACAGGTCTGGGAATAGGGAATTTAGATGGTGAAGGGGCAGGAGGTGGTGCACAAGGATGGGATGTTTGGGAAACTGTGGTCATTGAGGAGTCTAAACCTTGAAAAGACCTCTGTAGGCCAGACACAGCACTGTGAATACCTTCAAAGTAGTCTACCAAGTGTTGCAATTGTCAGCCAAGCCCCAGGATGGCATTCAGTAGTACAGTCTGGCCTATAGAGAAGTTCTTGAGCAGGTCAATACCCTTCTCACTCAGCACAGCCAGGGAGACAGGGGCAGCGGGTGAGGTAGCTGGAGTGAAGGAGATGCCACTCCTTTTACAGGACTGGGTTTGGCCAACTAAGGGTGAGAGTGGAGATGGTACTCTGGGTGGCATACAAGGATGCAGGTGTAACAGGAGCAGTAGGGTCCACCACCACTAGGAAGTGCTCACTGAAGGAGGCCTCCGAAGAAAAAGTTGAATCGCTGGCTGCCTTTGTTGCACTCTCCTCACCCTCCATGTCACTGGGTCCCTCGGTGTCAGAGGTATCCATACCCAAAACACAGTGGCTAGCTGCTTCTCCGTCCACGTTGGCACCTTCTCCTTCACCTGCCCCAGATATGCTGAAATGACATATACACTAGTATTATTGAATCTGTGTAAACAGAACTGATTATAAACTTCGATCACAAAACAGCTCCCAAGTTTTCAGATTTCATCTGCTCCAAGGCTCTCAAACTTTGGTTCTACATTAGCATAACCACATGCATGTAGGCAACTTTTTCAGAAAACATTTGATCACAGTTATGTCATTCCCCATGATAGCTCCTATATCATGTATGAGCTTGTCGGTTATCCATTATTATGTCTCTCCCAGAACTACTTCACACCTTTGAATGGTTGGCCTTAGTTGTTTAGAATAGTGAACTAATGCCATCAAAAAGGATATCGACCATAAATACCTTTGCACAGTGTGCTCACTGGGCCCTAAAATCTGCATATTTTTAATTCTCAATAAGTAAAATATGAATAAATGTTTGTCAGCAAATACTTCAATGTTGTACTAATATTAGCAAACACTGAAAGCAGATTACCTTTGTTTGGGCATTTCTCAATGGTAGCACTTACTTCAAGTCACTAAAGTATATGGCAATTGTCAAAAATTATAAATGAATGTATTCTACACTCAAGTAGCTCAGCAATGTATCACATACTATGTGGATACCTATGCTGTTGATGACAGCCAGAAACAAATATTTGTGTGGATTGACAAATGACTTATACAGTATAAGTAAATACTTAGCCCTTTAAACATTTCTAATAGACTTCAGTACAGAGCAAAAATATTTGCACATTTGACTCCTAAATATCTCAAGTTATTTGAACTTCGTTGTATTTTTGTGAACTTTTTTGACTAAATATTCTGCCTTTCACTGGTCAAAAAGTTGTAGAACATCACAGTAATCATAACATACCATGATTCATATATAATAATGACTTCAAAGATTGAAATGTAAGTCACAATGTGCAACATATTGCACATTGATGCATTTCAATATTTGCCTAATGAGTCATCAGTTAGGCCTGATTCAAAATGTTTTTGATGGGATACTACTACATATGTGAGATGAAACATTCCGTCTTCCAAAATCCCTTTAGTTTTACCATTTTTCTCCATCATGAATTTTTCATCTAGATATGACAAAGGACATTGAGAAATGGTTTTGAGTATGTGTTACCATGTCACCAATGTGTACACATTCCTGTCTGTCACAATCATTTGTCCCAAAACACACACATTTGTGAAGGAGTAAGACAGCATGCCCATTTGTCACTTTTAGCATGTACGAAACAGTATTTCTGATTCTAAACACATTTTGGATATGTTTTGATTCCAAAATGTAGCCAACAATTCTGATGTCACTAGGTATTTTGGATCAGATGCTCACCCTTGTTTGTGTAGAATACCAACTTACCAATGTGATTTTTTCATAAGTGCCTAATATGCTATGCCACATGTAAAATGGCTACCATTACATCATCCACAAAAGTGAAGAGGCATCACAAGTGACACAATAAAGACTGTTGGTCTGTTTGGTACAACTGTCCCTCATGACATCAAAGAACCTGATGTATATGTGGAGTTTAGGCAGCCATGATTCCGTATAGAACAGTACTTTGGTTTTGAACTGGGATCAGGTGGGATCCATTCCCAAACAAATAATAGCCAAAGCACATCATCATAGACATGTGCTACACTTATACCTTAATGAACTCTTCTTGTGTGTTGGATATGGATCACCCTCAATATTGATGGGAACGATCCTGGCTGTAACACAAAATTAACATGTGAAAATCTTATAAGAACTTACCTCCTTGTTGCTGCTGTTGAGCCCTCAACTGCCAATCAAACTGTGGATAGGCCTCCACAAGATTGTGGGAATTTAGGGGGATCGGGATGCTACTCATGTGCTTCCCAAATTGGGAGGACTGCCAAAGCTGAACTTCCGCTGACTTCCTGGTCCAGCGTCATAGGTCCTCCCACCACTTGTGGCAATGGGAGCTGCATGATTTTTAAACTACCAGGTTCCGCACCTTCCCGGCGATGGCCTTCCAAATGTCCCACTTCTGATGGGCATTAACCTGTATGGATAGAAGAAATGATAGAAAAACAATGGTTTTGGGACTTTCACTTGCCTGTATTGATGTATCTATCACTAGCATGACTCATAAGTTAGCATGCAACATGTGTATTTTCACATGCTGGCCAAATCCAATATCTTAATACACACTTATGTAGTGGCCTGTTGTCTACCCTCATCCCATATCATGGACTAAACTCACCAATCCAGGCCTGTGACATCATCTAGCCGAGGGTGCTCCTACATATTCTGTGATGTGCCCTACTTTTGATCAGTGCAAAAGATTGTGAACTACTGAAGGCTAAACATAAATACGTATGGCACAGTGAATACTGCCCACTGTGAGTAAGGGTCTTGCAGTTTGGACATTACACACTTTTAAATTGGAGTGAAAGTAAATGAAGTGACAGCTCAAGAAGTTAGGTAACTCTACCTTTCAACAGTTGGCCATTTAAAAGCATTCAGGGACATATTTCTATGAACACCTCAAAATTTGACCTGTCAAGGATATATGTTTATGACAGATATGCCTCAGTGGATCAGTTGTTTGTCTCTGTGACTCAGCCCCAGCCTAGCCCATGATTCTGACTCAGCACTGCTCATTGTCAGGCATTGTTATCTGCAGCCTGATGATCATGTCACATGAACACAGACTTCCCTTACCTTTTCCATGAAACAATGACCTTGTGTCCATCTAATAAATGACCTTAAGGCAGTGTGGTACGCTGAAGGGGTTTGGGAGGTACTGGTACCCACCATATAACTGTTTGGAGAGCCCTGATCTAGACTGAGTGATTTCTGGAACCATACACATAAACATCAGTTTTATTTGGTTTGTACTGAAAACATTTTTATGTTCAGTTGTAGAGAGTATATAATGTGTTGTCTAATTTCCATTAGGTGAGTTTTAAATGTAGCACATGTAATTCAAACACATACATAGATATATCTCTACATACAAACCAATTAGAATCTAGAGCTTTAAACACATAACACATACTAATGTTGTTGTTTGTAAAGTGCTTAGAAATCGCCACCATCATTGACCTCTTTTAGGAACATAAATATAACACTGCACAACACTAACTACACTTCAATCAGGAACTTAAAGGGACATTGTAGCCTGTGTTAATGCAAAAAATATCAGATAGACAGATTCCTGTATATATTTTACACACACCCTTTCCTTCTAGTGGGCTATAAAGCCAGCAATACAGGGCGATGACCTCCTATGCCAGCAAGTCCAGCTTCTCTGGCAAGAAGGCAGTGCCCCTCTCACTTTTTCAACCAACCATGTAAATAATCGCAGCAAAAGTGGAGGAGGTCTTGATGACAGCAATGTTAGAAGGCAGGTGATCTTTTTTCCAAACCATCACATACATGTATGTGATGTAAGTGATTGTCAGCTTAAACAGACACAGCCATTGGCCTTCGTATGTTACTTTTACCAATGTTAGCCTATGACTGTGTCTGTCATGGAGTTTGTCATGGAGTTTACCGGCCACTACATGGTCAGCTTCTGCCGCGCCCACCTGATTCCAAATGTCCTATCAGCGAGGTCAGACAGACGCCATTTTAGAAGTTCAAAATAGTATGTTTGTGACTGTTAAGTGTGTCACCACTCCAAACTTCGATGGACACTCATTCTTTTAAAAGCAACATTTATATGTAACTGTGCTGGAAAACAGTATTAGTGCAGTGTTGTCTACACCTCTGTTGATGGTATTTTTGGAGTGAAAAAATGTGTAAACATTTGAAATGCATTATTTACACTTTGAAAAAAATATTTTTATGCTATCAATTTAATTTGTGAAGAATTAAGGATGAAAGGCAAATGTTTTATTAAAATGTGTAGTACAACCATATATATTTTGTTTACTACAGTTTACATTTACTTTAGTGTTAAATATCAAATATGTAGTTTTGGAAAATGTGAAAAATGTTCAAATGTTTTACCAATGCAGACATATGAACCTTGGGAGAGTGAGGAGAAAACAGCCTCGGGTGTACTGCCCATTTCCAGACCTTACCACCATGAAAGAAAGGGATTGAATAAGCGAACTATGCTGGATTTATGTCAACTTCTGGCGCCAGATCTTCAGCTTCACAACAGAAATTCCACATCCATTACACCAATTGTCAAACACATGGCAGTACTTTGTTTTGTGGCCACAGTATCCTAATACAATGTGGCAGTATCTGGTGAAATGTCACAGCCAATGGGCACTACAAGAAGTTATATCTTCTATGATGAGACACATCAATAGGATTTCACTAATATGAAGGGGGACTTTTACTGTTTGGGTTGTCTGCCACATGTGGTCGGACCAATTGATGGCACATATTGCCTTGGTAAAAACAACAAGTGATGGACTGAATGTGGATCAATGTCACACACTCCCCCAGTCAAAAGATCTAGGCCCAAATCCATCGTTTTTTTTTTTGTTTTTTTTTGCACTCCACACCACCCTGGGTTAGACAATGGCGATATGCAAATCAGCTCTGACCCTGTTGCCCCATGGGAACAGTCCAGTCCGAACTACAAAAGCCATGTCCTTCCCAGAACGGAATCAAGCATCCGAGGACCGGACCGGTTTCGAGGTAACACCTCTCTTCAGCCCGGCTAGCTTGACTCCAAGTGGTGTGGAGTGCCTGGGACCCACGTCTGGGCATCCCCAGCGCACTTAGGGCGGCAATTGCAAAAACAACAAGTGATGGACTGAATGTGGATCAATGTCACACACTCCCCCAGTCAAAAGATCTGGGCCCAAATCCATCGTTTTTTTGCACTCCACACCACCCTGGGTTAGACAATGGCGATATGCAAATCATATTGCCTTGGTGCCACCACACGCCAGAGAACAGGTCAACTGGGATTGGAAACACTTTCATTCAATCAATGTGCAAGTTGTCTGCTTACTGGATTTGTCCATCATAAGCATCTGTGCATGTTTCCCCAGCTCTGCCCATGATTCCTTTGTACTACGGAACAGCTTCATACCCCTGCAAATGTCACAACTTGTACCTGAGAGTGCCTGGTTTGTTGGTTAATACAATCTTTCATAATATTGTTTGGGGGATTTCAACTTGAATAATCTGAAATTGTGTCACATTTTGGCAAATGTTTTGTCTTTCATGTAGGAGACTCAGCTTATCCCAACTGACCATGGTTGCTGGCACCACTGAGGAATGCGACAACGCCAGTGGAAGCCCACTTCAATGAGGCCATGGAAGAACATGTCGGCCACTGGAGCAAACATTTGGGCTCCGAAAGGACAGATTTCGTTGTCTGGACAAAACTGGTGGAGCCCTCCTCTGCTCACCTGATAAGAAGTTCCAAATCACTGTGGCCTGCTGCCTGCTCCACAACATCGCCCTGCGATGGAACATCCCTTACATTGCAGAGGATACCATTAAGACCAACCGGGGAAGGATCCTGAAATGCCAAATGAAGATGATAGTGGTGAAAAAAAGGAGTTGGCTTACGTTAAGATGTCACTGACAACTTCTTCTCAGGGGTGTATGTATATCTTTACATATTTTCCCTTTCACCGTTACAGCAACTATTTATGTGATGATGAGAGAAGTATGTGGTGGTAATTTGTTAGGAAGGGCAAGTTCAGAGACATTCAGGCCGAAGGTTTTTGTTGATCAAAGTTTTGACACCTTGACTACTGTGTTCAGTTACATTGTTTATTTCTGATTGTTTTGTTAACTATGTCCTGCAAAAGTTGACTTTGTAATGTGTCTATTGTATTCTGTTTGTTTTGTAATCTTTTTGTTTTAATCTGGTTTAGGCTCTTTCACCATGTCAGCTTCATTTGCACATTTCAGAATAGTGATATTTGCAGGTATATGGTGCTGTTTTGAAGTACAAAGGAAACATGGGTTGATGCTGGGAAAGATAGACATAGACTTTGTGTTAGGATTCAGAACCGTCAAGGCGCCATCAGGAGCTGTAGTAGTATAGGATGTAATTTGCATGGGTCAACAAGAGAGAGAGCTTTGCACTCATAAATTATTTATTGTAGAGGCCAACATTTTAATTTCCCTATTCACTGCTCCTTTGAATCAATGGTGAACCACAATCCCCAGAAATACAAGCATCTAAAAAGACTTGTATCTGTCAGGTGGGGCGGAACTTGAAGTATTAAAGGATTGAACGCACGTCAGCATGATTGAATGGTTTTTGCTGTTAGAGTTGCAGGTCGGCAATAAAGAAAGTCATTTATTTTGTGTGAGAAGCGCCCTGCTGAATGGTGCTGTTCGTCTTGCCATCCGGAATTTCGTGGAGAGACAAACTGTGTTCCATTGGGTCTCATCTGCTGTCTATCGCACTCCGTTGTTTTCCCAGGTAGGGAATCCTAAGTCTATCATTAACTCAAGCCTGTCTTTGTTTTTGCATGTTGATGGAAAGTGCATCTCAGAATCTCATCTCAGATTAGCGTGTGAAAGGCGCTCTGACATTGTGTTTGCAGTTGAGTACAATTAGAGCAAGAAGCACTCGTTCTTTAATCGAAAGGACGCTCTGCTGACAAAGAGCTTACTGAACTCTCTCTCTTGAAATATCCTTTTGAAACCAAAGATCATGCTCCTTGTCACCTCTTCATTTGTGGTATATATGAATGTATGATAATATATGATAGCTGTATTGAGTTTATGAACCAATGAGAGAATGCAGTAAGGGAAAGCATTCCTTGTACTTTTGTATCTATTAGTGGAGGTGTTTTGTCCCCATTGTCCATGACCCAGAGAGAGAGAGCGAGAGAGAGAGAGAGAGAGAGCGAGAGAGAGATTTTCATATACCTGCACTAAACATAGAAATATTCCACAGTTGTCGGAGATAGAGTGCTGAAGGCAAGGTAATTAGAGTGTTTCTTATGATACTATTTCTTGTAGTTAAAATGAACACATGAATATAATTTTCTTTTTTTTTCCAGGTCCTTGCTGTTCCCATTCCAACAACCCATCCCCTCGCTTCAACACCCTAAACTTCGGTACCTTTATGGTAATCAGAATTGGGGATATTGAGAGATTAACCCACCTGTGCATCGTACTGATCCTGAGGAGCACTTACGCCATCATAACCCCGGACACTTTGGGTGTACAAATCATGTACCAAGGCAACTCGCACTGTGATTGAATGGAAGATTTGAAAATGACATTGGACTTGCTATTGGATGTGTGTTGACACTAAGGCAATATGTGTGCCATCATTAGCTCAAACCACATGTGGTATTGGAGCCAAATCATGCTAATCTCACTTCACATTGGCAAAATCCTCATTGTGTGTAAAGTGCATGTAGCTGTTGATGTGTCTCATCTTTGTAGGTCATACGTCTAGTGGCACACCACTGAAACATGGTTGTGTCATTCCACCAGATGCTGGAACAGTAGATTGGAAAGATCCTGCGTCTACGAAATGTAGTACTGCCATGTTTGTATCTATTTGTATTATTGATGGATATTGTAATGTCCTGAGGAACACTTACACCATCATGACCCCGGACACTTGGGGTGTACAAAGCTTTTCCTAAGGCAACTTGCACTGTGTTTGAATGGAAGACTTGAAGATTACATTGGAATTGTTCTCAGTCCAGTGTTGGCATTAAGGCAATATGTGTGCCATCATTATCTCAAAAACCACATGTGGTGTTGGAGCCAAATCATGCTAATTTCCCTTCACATTAGCAAAATCCTCATTGTGTGTAACGTGTATTTAGCTGTTGATGTGTCTCATCATTGTAGAACATAATTCTTGTGGCACACCACTGAAACGTGGTTGTGACATTCCACCAGATACTGGAACAGTGGATTGGAAAGATCCTGTGTCTATTGGTGTTATTGATGTGGGATTCCTTATATCAGCCAGAAGATCTGGCTTGAGCTGATGACATGAGTCAATGACAATTTGCCTATTCAATCTTATTCTTTTGGATACATCCCCTTCTTCCATGTTGGCTAGGTTTGGAACTGAAAATGTACAGACTGGCACTGAGTATTACTGTCATGTATGAATTGTATGTTAGTGAAAACTTTGACAATTATTGGTCACTTGGAATAAACAGAGTAGTAGATGACTTAATGGTATATTTTTGGGGAGTCATGGTTGGTAATTTGTGAAAAACACACTATCTTCTTGCCAATTCTCAATGTTTACACAATTCTTAGATTTTTGTCTTTATAAAGTTATGATGAAGGGAAACAAATGCTTTGATAGAGTTGAGATATACAACAGCATACTATGGGTTTTTGAGTAGTGAATTTAATACAGTAAACATGAAGAAATGAAACAGGGTGATAATGCAAATGCATCCCAAAAAGTGAAGAAATCAGTCATGGTGAATGAAACCATAGTTAAACAGCCAAAATTGTTTAAAGTTCAATGTACAAATTAATTTGGCCTCACAAAGGTAAATGTGTCCAGAAATAGTTCACAGATTGTATGCTACTCACACACTGGAGGAAAGTAGGTTTGGGGTTTCTTGCTGGTGGTAGCATATGTTTTGCTGTCCTCAGCTCCTGATAATATAGATGGACGTCCCCTCCTGAGGGTGAGGATAGGATCCACAGTTGCAGGGCTCCCTGGGGTGGCTGCAGGTGGTTCTTCCAGTGGGAGGGATTCCCTTTCTGTGGCTGTGACAGGTGTGGAAAGGCCAGATGTTGTAGGACCACAGGAAGGGATAGATGGTGCTGAGAAAGCTCTGCACATATGGGTGCAAATGCCCTGCAGCACCCCAGTCAGGGAGCCTATATTGGAGTTGTGAGCCTGCATCTGATAATTGAGATCCTGCTACAACTGCTTCATCTCCCAGAGCTCGAAGTTTCTATGTTATGAAAGTATGTGCCGACTATAGTGGCAACAGCTGAGTTGAGAACAAACAGTTTTAGTGAGACTAGTATAACTTACCAGACTCCACTCCACCAGGTTTTCATGTCATGTCTTTAGGATGTAGGTTCTGCATGACCTTCTCCTCCCAGGGCATGAGTTGTAAGGGGGGCCTAGGAGAACCACCACCAGTCCGCTGGGCTTCCATGTGATGCTCGGAGGTCAGGGAATGCACCCTCCCCCACAGTTCATTCTACCTTTTCCTAATGTCCTCCTGTGTGCACAGGTTGTTAGCTACATCATTCATTCTGTTGACTATTCTAGCCCACATTTTTCTTTCCAAAGAAAAGGGTGTATTTTGGACTTGGGCTCCAAACAATTGAGGCTCTGCTCTTATGATTTTATCCTACATGACTGACAATGCTTTGTCAGTAATATATGGATTTTTGGGACCTGGCATTGTGCAAAGTAATATGACTGAATAAAAAAAGTAGCCACATGGTAATAAATGAAAGAAGATAAAGGGACAAGAAAGAGAGAAAAGAAACAAAATAACCTCACTTAACTGGCAAAATCTCTGTTAGAAAATGTTGTGCTGCAATGGAATGGCAAAGGATCATGGTCTGAAATGTAGTGTGTTTTATAGTGTTGTATACAAGTGTTTCCATTTGGTGAATGGACATCGGGTGTGTTCTACTAGCATCCATCCAAAGGCCACAGTGATGGTACATTATTGAGCACATACCGCAACGGACTCCTCACGTCAGAGAACCACCGCTATGAGCCTACCAGCACAGCTGTGACATCTAAATCTACTTGGTGCAAAACCGATGCCCTGACAGCTGTGGAGTACTATTCGGCAGCTTTGGAGTCCGCCGGGTCCACCGCGGTGTGCGGGGACCACAGCAGTTAACACTCTGTTGACAAGTCAGCCTGAATGCATTTAAATATGGTGGGCAAAAGAGAGTTGACTTGGCGGAATAATTGGGACCGCCACCACTGTGGGAACTCGGTAAACCATCAAGATTTAAACCAGGCCTTAAGTTAAGTCGTTTTTGACAATTGTGATATTAATCTAACAAATATTTAGAGATAGAATATTTTTCCTCAGACATTAAGATTCTAGATCAATTTCTATAATGAGGACTTTAATATCACATTTAAAACATGCTTTGTACAATACTAACCATCAGTTGGTCGTAAGAAGCTCGTAGGATTTCTTAGAGTACTAATCAATCTATTGTAGACATCTAAGTGGAACAGGAAGAAAACAGGTTTTAGTTAACCAGGGCAGATGCACTGAGGCTTTTGTTCTAAACTTGACAGAATGTGTACTGTTGAGTGGGGTGATAATTTCCATCTGCGCCTAAAAATCAGAAAAGTGGTAGTATTTGCTATACACATGCATTGATTGCTATTAGTTTTATTTGTTAAAATGTCATCTGGGGTATTTGACAAACATTTCCATTTGTGCGATGCACAATATATGCATGGAGATGAATGTGAACCATATAAAGTTCAGTGTAGGGATCTTGTCCTTTCATGAAAGAAGTATGAGTCATGCCCTATATGATATAACTGCTCAACTATTGCAACAGAACAAAATCTTTCAAATCTTTCATTCGGAAGATTTTACATTCTTTTAGGAGTCCTACACTTGAAAGCCTCATTGCTGTTACCAATTCTTTGAAGTGGGACAACACCTGCACTTCTCTACTCCTCAGAGACCACATCTATCTCCAGTAAGGGATTAAGCAAGGTTAAACGTATTGGTGATGTAGGGGTCAGAGCAAACCTCTGATCTTCCAACCTTGCACTGACTGAAACCCTGTGCATCCACAGAGCCAGAGCAGGCGGAAGGTCCTTCTCCCACATTACAGCCAAGACCTGGAACAGGCTGCCGGCAGACATCAGACAAGCCCCTTCCCTGAACACCTTTAGGAAGACCCTCAAGACCTGGCTCTTCGACTAGACAGATCTACGGACCCCCCAGCGCATTGAGACCCTCACGGTGAGTAGCGTTCTTACAATTCCCTGATTGATTGATTGAAAGGTAGAGGTTGTTCCTTGCTAAGGCTCTGCAGTAGCCCCACTAAACACACAAAACACAACTTTGGGAGACCCCATCAAATCCCAAAAAGAACTTGCCCGCATAGCTGAATTGGAGATCAGTGAATAGATCCCAAATGGGCTGGACACATGATTCCAGGTGGCAACACCAGGACAGAGGCTCAGCTTGCCTGGGATGCAGAGTGCACTCACGAGCGAGGAACTATGGGCCAGACAAAAAGAAGTGGGTGAACTACAGTTAAGATGGAGGGGAACAGTGTGGCCTAGTTCCTTTCTACTCCCTGTAGCAAGATAGATAAGAGAGCAATGGTGGAGAGAGGCACTGGTGGCTGGTGAGTCTTGTTCCTTCTGAGAATGGAAACGAAGACTTAATGAGAGGCGGCCTAAATGGAGACTATGTCCCCAGCCACTGAGACACGGGAAGCCCAGTAAGGAAATAATGCTGGAGCAGTAGAAGTTAAGATCAGGCAGATCCTGGTGGATCAAAAAGGAATATTCAGTGCCCAATGATGAGGATTGCTCCAGGTATAAAACGAGGTGGTGACTGATGCAGAGGGGGACTTGAGCACACACACCCCCAAATGAAAAGGTGAAAAACTGTGAGGGTGCAGATGATGAGAAAATGTAGGTTAGAGACATACATTCCCACCCCAGGATCTTTACTGCTACAGACAGGCATGGAGGGAAACACTGGGAGAAAAAGCAGGAGACAGCCATTTAGGCAGAAATATGGAGGTGAGTGAGATAAAGAATGGCAAAAAGGTGACAGGCCTCAAACAGACCAACATTCTGCATGTCGTACCACCACAACTTGTCATAGTAGGCATATTGCAGAAAAAAGTGAGGGACTGGAGGAAAGAGAAGACAACACAGAAGATAGTGCTATGAGGGCACACAGCTAGAATGGTTCCTGGAGAACTGGGTGACAAGGAGAGTGCTAACAGAGGAGATATCACAGTGATTTGTGGTGGACAGGTTTCCATAGGGTGATTGTGTCTAGATAGATAGATAGATAGATAGATAGATAGATAGATAGATAGATAGATAGATAGATAGATAGATAGATAGATAGATAGATAGATAGATAGATAGATAGGTGGGATCAGTGACACAATATCTAAACAACAATATCGTGAAAACAAACTATCATGTCAAAATATTGTTTACAGAAATATTTAACGGTGAGTACAGAAATATTTAAAAAAAATACTTTTACACAAAAATATATGGATTGATTACGATGTTGGTCGGATGCTGCGGACTGGCACCACCCGACCATAGGTCTGCAGAATTTGGATGCAACCGCATTATGGGCGGTCGGAAACATTAATTTTTCAATGGCCGCTTGTGCAGCTGCCAATGAAAAGTGGAAGTCTGTACACATTGCTGCACCGTGTGGTAGGCACCATGCAGTGTCTGCAAATGGTGCAGGGATGTTTAGGGGGCACCATAGGTGCACCTCAGGCCCCATAGCGAAGGGCCAGGTTGGAAGGGGGCCATGCCAGGGGTCCGTAAAGTCACTTTCAACAGCCTTTCCATGTCGGAAAGGCTGACATGGAAAGGCTGTGTGAAAATGACATCATAATCCCGACGGCAAAGCAGGGCTGGCTCCGCCATCATTATGGGATAATAATGCCTTCCGACACCCGGTCGGACTCGAGGAGCCCGTTGGAAGTACAGCGGAATCCCTTTGCGGGTTTTCCTCCAACTGCCATCATTGTAATACGGTGGTCGGAGGGAAACCATTGATGTTGGGTGGAAAGCCTTCAACAAACTGTCAGAGAGCTTTCCGTCCAACATCATGTCGGGCCCAAAGTTTTTGATATATAGTTTAAAGTAGTAAATCTTAAATATTTTAATATATCAATAATTTAATGTACATTACATACATGAAAATAATATTTAATATAATAATATATCAATATATACTTATGTAAACAAACACACATATTTGCATGTATATGTTTATATAGGGAAATGGCTAATACAATGCAGCTGTTTCCACGCAGAGCCTTTACCATGCATGCGTTACCATGCTTACACTGTTACCACGCATAGCCTTCACCACGTATTTTCTGACAATGTATGTGGTGAGGGCATATGCTGGTAACGGTGGTAATGGCCCCTGGTTCGTCAAGGCTATCGGTGTCTTCATAGGAGCAAAGAGATCCCTCTGCTTCCTCTTGACGACCTGTGCCACGCCTCACAAGAGTTGCCTCATTGTTGTCCTGTTAAGGTAAGGGAGATTGTTTTTTGGATGGATTTTGGGCTATTGAGTGGGTGTGTTTTCTTTTTTAAGGGACTGGGGGCTAGGGGGAGGTCGCACCAGAGTACAGATTTAGGGTTCAGGTAGGGGCCGGGTATTTTTTAAAAGGCCTGGGGGCCAGAAGGGAGTTGCGCTGGGGTCTAGATTTAGGGTTTAGGGCAGGGGTCAGGTATTTTTTTTTAAACCACATATAGGAGATATTTGTCAGTTATTCTTAATAATTTTCACAGGTAATTCTTGATCCAGAGTACTGTATTAAAAAAGTGACAAACATCGATAATAGAGGGGCATTTACAAACATCTTCTAATAACTCTTCCAATGAGATTGAGACTCTTTCCATATTGAACTTATTCCAGTCTTGTGCATGTCTGGCTAAGAAGGTCAAATGGGAGGAATTAGTACATTCCATAAAAAGTGCAAAATTAATTAGCTATTGATTGGTCCAAGGAAAGATTAAAGAAAAGTAAATATTGATTAAGCCTTGTAGATCCTAGATCTGATCAAGGGAGCTTTCCTTTAAATGAGTGCAAAAAAAGATCCACTGTTACAAGCTGAATACTCCCATTACTTCACAAATCCGCTGAGCTTTGTAGTAGTTGGTGTCTTCAATGTGGAGATGTAAGTCTTCTAGTAATATCAGGTTCTGATTTTAAAGGGATAAGTCATCTAACAATTCATAGACCTAATTCCATGAAAGTACCTCTAGATTTGGTTGACATTAGAGCAAAAGAAAATACAAACAAGTTCCAATAATAGAGAACATCTGCAGGCAAAGGCCTCAAATGTTATATTCATAGCGATGTAGCTTGTTGCAATGGGATGGTTGGTGATGTGTTGCAAGTTTACATCAAACAATCTGCTTTTATAACAGCATACTGCACTATTCTGAGCCATAGGGGCGGCACAATGTTTCATAATTGACTGTTTTGGTGTGCGCCATAATGTTGGTTGGTAAGTGTCATCGGGTCAATCACAACCATGAGCATGTGCTAAAAATAGGCATCCATTCTGCACTTGCTCCTTTTTGAAGCACAGCGCAAATTAGACTTGCTACCAGTTTTGCTGAGGTGTTAGCAACAAGTAAGTGCTTTTGAAAAACAAACATTGTGAAAGGAGTATTATGGTTCACAAAATGGGAACAAAACCTGTGTGTGCATGTTATTCCTCGTTATTAACTCTTGTGTAAATCAAATGCAAATAACACAGTTGCTGGTGTTAGTGGCCTGGAGTTTACACATGAGTAGTTCAATAAAAAGTCTTACTAGTCCTCTTATAGAGGCTTTGCACTAGTTAGATTCAGCAATTTCCAGTTGCTAGATCTCACATATGCAATTTTAATTTGTTAAAACGGTGTACAAAATGCAAAAAACCCTTATACGTTTTTTTTTAGGAAACATTCCAACATTGACAGTGCCTGGATAACCTCACGGGTGATAATCTGTGCTACATGGATTTACAAACAGACTACATGTTTGTTAACCTTCCTAATTGTTTTCACGATGTTTGAAATTCTAAGCCTAACATGCATAAACCTTAGCTCAAGTTAATATAACGAGCATTTAGGGCCAATGTTGGACGGACGGGCCGCCACTGAAAGGCCATCGTTGGCGGTGCGGCGGACCATCAGCCCTCTGGTCTGATCATAGCATTGTGATGCAGGCAGTCAGACCCACATCAGTCGGGGGTAAGACCACCACCTCTGACATCGGGATTACAATATCCCTTTCTGACAGCCTTTTCATGGCGGGAAGACCACCATGAAAAGGCTGTCGGAAACTGGGTTTGGGGGCTTCAAACTAGACCCCTGACCATCGTAGTGCCCCCTGGTGCCTCATTGCACCATGTATCATGCACCACATGGTTCAGGGCACACAGTGCATGGGTGTGTAGGAAGCGCTCTTTACCATGGTGGCTTGTGTTGCAGACCTTTTCCTGGGCCGCAGCACAAGCCGCCATGTAAAAGAGCACTTTGCGATTGGCAGCTCAGCAGTCGTATCGTAATACAAAGGTTGGACAGTCAACTGTTTCTCTGTTGGTCTCCTGACTGCTGTGATGGCAGTTGGTGGTCCAACTAACCACCATCGTAATAAGGGCCTCAGATGTTTGGAAACAGAACATTCTTCCTCCAATGTTACAGTTGTGGATCAATTTTCATAGTGAAGTGCCATATTGACTTGATCACAAACTGTGCCCTTTGCATCACAGACAATAGTAACCTGTGCCTCCCGATTCTAGCTTATCTTTTAACATCCTTAAATTTCATCAGACGTCAAGCACCAATCAGTAGTCCGTCAACGCCTATGGCATTTCATGGCACTAAGGGGCTAATTAAGAGTATGGCGGTCCTGGGTCCGCCGTACTCATGGTGGCAGTCGTGCCCCCACCCGGGCAGTCTGACCCACCGTATTATGAGTGTGGCAGTCCCAAGACCGTCACCATTACCAGGATCCTGGATCCCTATGGGGTGGCTGTGGGGAAGGCAGCGGTCTAGCACAGCACGGCACTGCCAAGCAGATTATGACCTGCCATTCCTCCAAGCAATTCAAGGCGGTAACCCCGCCGTTAAATGGTTGGCAGAACATCATTTAAAGGGGCTCCCAAAAGGGTCCCTGGCTGTAAATCACCATGGGGTTACGTGGGTGGGCACATAATGTGCCCCCCCCCCAAAGTGCACGGTTGTGCGTGCACTGTGTGACATGCACAACATGGTACATGCCACACCATACAGGACCTGGAGAAACTGTCACAGTAGCTTTTTTCTTGTTAGGCTCTCATATGAGCCTAACATACCACTGCCATGAGATCGCCGCCGGTAGCCCACCCACCCTGGATTCAACTCGGGTGCATAACAGGCTTGGTGGTCTTCCTGGGACCACCACGGTGGTGGTCCCAGATGATTACAGCCAAACTCATATGAAGGCCTTAAATCTCTCCAGGCTAGGCACTGACCAATAACACACAAGTATACAAACATCTAACAGCTTTACAATAGCAGGGGCATTGATTGAGCAAAACAAATGTTTACCCTATATAAGCCTGAATGTCTAATTTCTGCCTCAAAATGAGCCCCACAAATACTGAATTTACACTTGTTACCATCAACACCGAAGAAGCCCAAATCCAGATCTGGTAAGTTACCTGCTAAATCATAAGACACTTCTTATTCGAAAATGTGAGCGCCAAGGTGCTTGCTGATGACCTTTCTCATCCTATGAGCTCCAGTTGACCGACTATCTAAATGGTGTTCTGCCCAACACAACAACACCTTCTTGTACAAGCTAAGATACCAAATGAATTTGATTTAAAGACAAATCAACCATTCTGTGGGACCCCTGCAACACTTGATGGCAGCAACAAAATATTAACTTCCATCAATCATACTTTGCAGTTTCTAAAGAGTAACAGGATGCTGTTGAGCTTTTTCATTTGATTGGAGCAGAGTAATTTAGGCTCCACTTTTTACTTGTTACAATTTGTAATTATATGCGCATAGGTAACACTGTATTCACTGTGTGTAGCATGTAAATATTTATCAAACTGTAACCATCGTAGGGATTAGAGGTTTGTATACAAGTGCACTACTTTTCATTTAAAACATGTCATCATTTCCTCTTTAATTCATGTGTTGCACTTATTCTTAAAGTTATTCTTGTGAATGTATAATCATATATTCGACGTTCATACTATCTGCTGAGTTAATTTTGCCGGACTGTAGGCCTCAATTGCATTTAGGGTTGCCAGTATAGTTTTCCTTCTTTTGCAGGTGCATTATCATGTTTCTGGTTAGTTACAGAAAGGCGTATTGTTTGTATTAGACTGTCAATAGAGAGGCTTGAAAGGAGGAACTTGGCAGTGAACATGAGGAACTAATGGACAAAAGAGGCCTTCTGTTCATCATGTACCAGAATGGCGGGATGTTCATGGTTGGGGTATACAATCTCAGTTTCGGTGAGATGGGAAACTTCAGAGGGTGCAGATGCTCCCCTCATGTAATAACTTGGTTGGTTCCTGGTGGTGAGAGAAGAGATGAGGATGTTTCTAAAGCTCCTGTTATTTAAATTGGTGTCCCCATAGTTAAAGAGGCAGATTCCTTTTAGACTTGGAGAGGGACAGATCTCTCTGCTTCCCTTTTCCTGTAAGTGGGAATCTTTAGGCTGGAAACGTATTTTCCTTTTCCAAGACTTATACAGACGTCTACATCATACTGATACCTTTCTAAGCTCCCTAAATTGAACCCCTGGATAGATGGTCTTGTAGCTGATCTAAGATTAGAAGAGAGGAGAGAAGTTTCTTTATAGAACTCCTATATACTTTATTTCATTATTGTTGTAGCTGTCACTATTCTGTATCTCACTTTATTATGGCTCGATCTGCTGCGATATTTCAGCTTACCTACTGCTTTGTTGTATCTCTTGAACTTATTTTCATTCTGCTAATATACTGGATTAATTATTATCCTAAAACAAAATCAATGTAACAATATTTGGTGAATCCTGGCCCTTATTGTGGAGTCACATTGGCTTCACAAGCCAGAAATGTATTGCTGATGTCTTCTCCCTTACAGTGCTTCCAGTTAACCAACAAAGGTCCATACGACCAATAGGGGAAAATCTTTAACAACTTCGCTAAGAGATTATGGTGTAAGTACCAGCCCACTGTCATGAAAAACATCCATATGCTTACATCAATCAGTGCCAATGGTTTAAGAACTGTAATGTAATTTGACAATATGTTTAGTAACTTCTTTGTTGTTCCTATCACTCCTAAATATGGCTCAGACCAATTACATTTGTAGGCCAACCATGTGACTGCAGATACTTCTTCTCATTATAGTTACAGAAGAAGGGAATAATTGGCAGCAGCCATCTTGGATGCTTCCATTTGTTTTAATTTCTCAAATGAAGCATTTAGAGGCATATTTATCAAGAATTCTTGCAACGCAGTGTAGCCAGGCAAATTGCTGTGCTGCGTTGCGTGAATGGAGGTCAGCTAAAAAGCACCATATCTACTAAGATATCATGCTCTTCAAATCTCTTCCTGTGCTGGCACACTTGAAAATGCTGAGCACCAATACAGGCACCCTTGCTCCATGGTGCAAGGGTGCCTGCATTAAGGTTAGAATTGCTTTTTTGTGCAGGAAGGGATACCATCCTGCACAAAAACAATCCAAGAGAGATTTTCATCTTTCCATACCTGACGCAGAATGCTCACGCATGAAAGCGGAAATAGGAGAATACATTTCTCTATGTTACGCCTCCATGTGCTAGGCGTACCAATTTCACATGAATTTGAAAATGAACAGGCTTTTTCTTTCACAGTTGGAACTATGGGCATCATTATGATGCTGCACAGTTGGACCGCATACCGCGATCGCAGCTGTCAGGAGACCACCCGACAAGCAGTCAGTGGTCTGACTGCCGAATTAGGCAGAGACCACCATGCTGGCAGTCAGAAAAGTGCTCTTTTACATTGCGGCTTAAGCTGCAGCCCAGAAAAAGGGCCACAGCACAAGCCACAGTGTAGAAGAGCACTTAGTGCACATCCATGCACCGTGTGTCAAGCACCATGTGGTGCGTTACACCCGGTGCATGAATGTGTGGTGCATGATTGTGCGTAGGGGCACTACATGTGCTCCCACGGCCACTTTACAATGGCCCATGGGGTCATGCTTGGGCCTCCAAAGTCTGTTTCAGACAGACTTTTCATGGCACTCGGACTGCCATGAAAAGGCTGCTGGAAAGGGACATCATAATCTCTATGGTGGTGACTGCACAGGCACCACCTTCATGCAAGGGATATGATTCCAACCGCCATCCCAACGGGATCCTAGATCATGTCAGAGGTGGTGGTCTTTCCCTTGACAGCTGATGGCTCGACCTCATACATTAAAATGAGGTGGTGGTACCGACGGTCTGTCGGCAACAGGAATGCCACCAACGTCCTGTCGGTGGCCATCCACCACTATCATAGTCAGAGTAAAATGCCCTCCTCTGTAAGAAGATCAAATTACAGTTTTTTCAAGTTATGTATCTTGATGTTGCTGCCTGTAATTAAATCAAACCAATCTCTTAATTATGGTAAAGAATAAATATTTTAAAACTCCTAGAAAATATTATTTTGAGAGTATTTGAAATATCTGCCTCTAGATAATGCTTGTGAAGACACAAGTGCCTGTAATTCGATTGACTCAATGACTACATAGAAGAAAATCATGCCCCTTTCGAGAAGTAAACCCCCATATGGGGTAGAACACACTTTCTCAAGACTTATGTAAAATAAAGATAGTGTCCTTGTAGCCCCTCTGGGAAGCACATGTGCACCAAATATAAATGTCACAATTTTGGATTATAGAAGATGGCATTTGGAAGTTGCATTATGAGTAGGGGAAACCAATATGGATCTGCACTTCTCCTAGAAATAATGTCACAATGAAATGTAATCAAGTAGGGGGGAAACACCACGAGAAAATAAGAAATATGTACTTCTAAAATATATGGAAAGAAAAACCATGCTTGATGCTACAGTACATGAAAGGCTAAACCCTGTGAAGAATAATCTGGAGAAAGTTGCGATAGAAATAATGCATTTACATTTATGTAATCAATCTTTATCGAAAGAAAGTGTATTATTACCATCAAATTTATTTCATGACCTTGCCTCGAATGCTGAGATCAAGACAGAGCAAATTGATTTGAATGTAATTAAGCATGAGAATCAGGGAAAAATAATTGTATACTTAAATGCACTATTTAAGAAGAGGTAGAGCAAATAAGATAATATGATTGACTGCAAATAAAGTAAGCAAAAGCAAACAGGATTAGTTAGCAATGAGTATATCAGCCAGTACACCAAAGCTTTCCAGTAAGGCCATGGGTAAGTAGAAATGTAGTCCTAAATGAACAAGTTTGAAGGAAAGAGTTTCAAATCGTGTACTTTGACTATGGGTATGATGTGTGAGACTTAGAAATATCGATACAGTATTTGCAGAAAGAAATGTCTATGTGGAGGAACTTTAAAAACCTTTTTTGATGTGGGAGATATTGCATCTAAAAGGATTTCCAATTATAACAACCAATGTCAGCCACTTTGTGGTTATGAAAAACATATTTAATGATGTCACAAGATGTCAATTCAATTGTATGATACCTTTCTGGGGCAGACTTCATTATCTTTCTATTCAGGTATACTATATCTATAGAGATAAAATTTTTTATAACAAATAAAAACAAGCTTTAGCAATGCCAAAAGGTCTGGTTTATGAATGAAAGTGCCTTTTGTGTCACTGATCCGTTTGGGAACTCAGTAAGTTATCTACATGTACTCTTTCACTCATCTTTGCACTTATGCACCCATTCATCAATCCTCTGAATCATCCTTCCATTTACCCTTTGACACAACCACAATAAAACACACACTACATATAGAAGATAAATTAATAGAATACAAGTAGAAAAATAAAACATGCTGTGGGCATATGCTTGCAATAACTAAATTAACATAGTAGCCTGTATCCATCTTGCAATTTGCAGAATTATTATAAACATTCTATTGTTGTTTTAAGGTTCCAGTAAGTCCACCACATTTAGAACGAGCATGTGGCCTACCTTGGATTGGTAAAACAATGTTACACTACGTACAACAGCATTCCATATTAGTCTGCTGGCTTAGTGGCCACGTGGCATGAGGCAAATGGCAGATGAAATGTGCGGGAAGCAAGCAACCCATTTGCACACGCTAAGTAGCAGTAGTATCCTCTTTAGAAACAATAAACAAATACTGTCCAATCAGCCCTGCTACAGAAGCACACTCAATTTCAAATGGATGTACGCAAGTGATCAGAAAATGGCATAATTCATAGGGCAAAAGAGCCTATGACTGATGCAGACTGAACTATTAACCCATGCAGTTTATGTCATGGGCGGAAACAGAGTGTAAATGACACTTGAGGCTTGATTACAACTTTGGCACACACCAGATTAGGAGTGTCCTCCTAACTGGCGGGCTTTTTTCTTTTAACGTATCCTGAAAATGGCCACCGCAATGGGAATGCCAAAAACAGTTCCTGCACGGTATGGCCTGAAAAGTCCAGGTCGTGCTGGAACTGGTGTGCATGCACACAGGGGGCACATCTTTTGTTTCCTCTACACCACAGTATTTATGGAGTAGGAACCTCCATGACACTGCCGGCAGAGAGGAGACTCATAATATGCTTGGCAGGACCACAAGCATATTGCGGCCTCCTGAACGCCGCAACACTGCCAGTTCCCTGGTGGCTGTGGCGATCTGGATACCTGATTCGTAATAGGGCAGTCAGGAGACCGCCGCACCCCCGCATGTCTGGCAGTCCTTGGACCACCAGACTCATAATCGAGGCTTTGGAGAGAAAATAGCAGAACAGAGTGGATCCAAAGGCTCTCTATGTATCTATATGGATACTATATGGCTGATTACGATGGTGGACGGATTTAAGTCTGGGCTATTGGGACCGACAGCCTATATGGTGGCAGTCTCGCACCTCAAATTACAATTCGACTGCCCCCACGGCAGCCGCAAAAGGCAGTTTTACCATTGAGGCAGGTGCTGCTGGCTGCAGCACCAGCCCAATGTTAAAACTGCAGGTTTTGCTTTTCCCTGTAGTACGTTAAAGACACCATGCTGTTCCTGCCACATGGTGGAGAGAAATGTAGGGGGGCAGCATAGGTACCACCCAAGTGCAAAACAAAAGTGTCCCTGCACAAGGGGGGCCCACAACAGACCCCCAAATTCTATGCCCCCATTCTTTCCATGGCGAGGGAGCCACCATGGAAAGTCTGGCTGAGATGCAGCATCATAATGCGGCGGACGGCGCCTGCCAGGCACCTCCACCATTCTAGAGATGCAGGGGGTTCTGACAGGCCATCGTAACGATTGCCTCTGTTGGACCTGTGGTGGATGTCTTTCTGCTTGCCAGCATATAGCATGCCCACCTTATCTGGCAGGCGGGGAATGGCCTTACGATGGCAGTGAACGCGCCACTGGCAGCCTGCCGAGGCGGGTTCACCCCCATCATAATCAGGCCCATAGTTATACATATGGATTTATGTATTATTTATTTATTAGTTGTTTTATCACAAAACCCTGGCAGACATCTAAGAAAAGATTCTAGCAAAAATGATTACAATGAAAATCATCCCCCCTGGGGTTTGTCAGAGACAGTAACCAGAACCCAAAATCATTCCCTATAAAGGCTGTCTGACATTTTAAGTAACAAAATGTCTATCTCTAGACTTTAGTGCAGAGAAATAACAATCCGCCCTTGAAAAATCCAGTTGATGTTAGCATACGTTTTTCATAATCAATATGTCCACCCTAATGTGCTTATCATAACTTTTCAAAATAAACAGATCAGATCTATAGTAACAGGAATATTTTACATAGTGAACCAATCAGTTCTGCAACTATTATCAATGGCTTATCACCATGACCAAATGAGGACTCCTGTACTGAGAATAAGCTTTCCTACAAAGCAACCATCAGACAATCAGTCATAAAATTACATAGTATACAAAATTACAGTGTGTAAAGCAACATACAATCTCTCCTAAGAGGGCCTAACAAGGATTTTAACAGTACAAATCTTCCATATCCATATTTTGTCCAAAGGGGTTACCAGCACAAAAATGTTTGTGTACTATGGAAATCTGTGAGATTCCATGCAACAAAGTTCATATTTGTGAGTTTTCATACAGAGTAAGGACAGTCTATCCTTAAATGCCTACTGACTTTAACATATGCTTTTCACAATCAATATGTCAAGCCTAATGCCTTTATTGTAACTTTTCATTATAAACAATCAGGCCTATACTCTTTAACGTTGACTTGTCACCATAACCAATCCAAACCTACAGTGTTGGTTCTGAAGCCATCCCACAAGTCAACCATCAGGAGTATTAAACCTACAAACATTAAAAATCAAACAGTTGTCAAAATAATACAAAATCCCTAACAATAGAGCCTAATAGGAATTGCCATAGAGCAAATTGTCCAACTCAATGGTTTGTGCAGGTAGAGCACCAGCACCAAAACCCTTGCCTAGTACAGTAATCTCTGAAATTCCATATAGCAAATGCCTGTCGACTGGCTTCAGCACAGTGTAATAACACTCCACCATTAAAACTGTTTGCCTTGGATGCCTGCTTTTCACAATAAATCAAGACTACTTACTTTGCCATAATTTTTCAGTATAAACAGTTTCCACTTAAGGAATCTGACATAGCGTTACCCAGTGAACTAATAAGGCCTCCACCCTTTTACCAATTACTTGATATCATATATGACCCAGGCCTACAGAGGTGCACAGCAGCAGGCAACCATCAGGTATACATTTATATCAATTACAATGGTGGTGGTGCAGGGCATGAAATAATAACAAATATTGCACCATAACTTGGGTCCGCTATCGCCTAATCCTGGCTGAAAGGAGTATGAGAGGTGAAGCAAAAAATAAAATTACAAATATGTATGAAATTACAATTGGTAAAACAATATACAGTCCCTCTCTATGGGGTCTAAAATGAATCCTCCCGGTGAAATTCCAGTTCCAAGGTTTGTCAGAGTGCATGATTAACACCATACCTCTTGCCTATTTTGGTAATCTCAGATTAAATGTAACCAAATACCTGCCTACTCCTGTGACAAATTATAATAATTGACTATAAAAGGCTTAGGGGCTTTAACTTATGCTTTTCACAATAAATAAGCAAGACCTACTGCCTTTGTAATAACGTTTCATATTTAACATGCCAGGCCTGCAACATCTGGCATAGGATTTCCCTGCAAACCAATCAAGCCTATAGCTGTTATCATTGGCTTGTTGCCATAAACAGTACAGGCCTACTCTACTGATCATAAGGTTTTCCACAAGGCAACCGTCAGCCTTACAGTAAAAAAATTACAAATGTATACACAATTACAGTTCGCAAGCAAACATTTTCTCCTAACAGGGCTTAAGAAGGATTCTCAATGCAAATCTTCTGTGCTCATGGTTGGTCAGAGGGGGTAACCTAACCCTTGCCTACTAAGGTAATCATTGAGATTCTACAAAACACCTGTCTGTAGGTTTTGTTTCAGACTAATAGCAAACCACCCTTAAATTCCTATTAACTTTAACATATGTTTTGCACTGTCAATTTGTCAGGCCTACTACTTTTATAATAACTTTTCATAATAAACAGTCAGCCATATAGCCTTCATCATTAGCTTGTTACACTAACCAACTTAAGCCCGCAGTACAGAGCGTAAGCTTTCCTCATGGCAACCATACATACAGTAATAAAAGTACAAATGTATATAAAATGACAGCCGGCAAAGCAAAATACTATCTCTCCTAAGAGAGCCTAATAAAGATTACTGTAATGCATATCTTCTGTCCTCACAGATTGCTCAGGTAGATACTCAATACTAATACCCTTGCCTTCTACAGTAATCTACAAAATCCATGTATCAAAGGACCTGCCTACAAGCTTAAGTCTACTGTCTCTAACAAATGATTTTCATGATAGGTAGATCAGGCTTTCTGGCTTTGTCATAATGTTTCCTAATAAAGATAATAAACTATGAAATCTGACATGCGTTTTCCAATGAACTGGTGAAGCCTTTACCCCTTAACAATGGCTTTACACCTTATGCAACACTGACCTATGTAAGTGCACATAAACTGGCAACCATTGTGCCGACATTTATAAAATTAGGTATATATAGAAAAATACGGCTTGCAATAACAATATAACCGCTCTCAATATGCCCTAACAAGAATCATCACAGTGAAGCTCTTAAGGGTTTGTGAGTGTCAAATATTAAAACCCTGTCTACTATCGTAATCTGTGGGATTCCATGCAAATAAATACCTATCTGTGGGCTACAAATATTAACACCTAAATGCCTATCAATTTTAACATATACTTTTCACAATAGATACATCAGGCCTAGTGCCTTTATCGTCACATTTCATAACTAATAGATCAGGCATATAGCCATGAATATTGGCTTGCCACCATAACCAAACCATCCCTGCCACAAGCAAAAAAGTGCAATATGTGTAGTCTTTTTAATGGAAGCACACAAAATTCTGCCCACTCAAATACTGTAATCAGGAGGAACAATATGTGAGTGGAGGAGCCTAAGCCCTTCTCGCAGAAGAACTCTGAAAGCTCTTTGTTGGTGAACACATAAGGTGCATTGGAAATTGCATTGTCAAGCCAGGCCTAAAGATCGATGTAGGTTAATGAAAGCCCTCCTTCCAACTGTGCTATGACCAGAGAAAAACACCACAAATTATGTAGTTATCTAAGACACTTCAGTAGCATTACAATCTCATGTGTGTGTTTCCTTGAAAATTGAAGCTCAGGTAGCTGGATAAATAAACACAATGATCACAGCTGTGTTGAGGGAAGCAGTTTTTTGTAAGCACACAACCTCTGCTCAATCAAAACATGAATCCTAATATGTAAGCGAAGCCAAAGCCCCTCTCATGGTGATATTCACAGATCCATCTGGCTAAACCTGCACTGTCCAGCCAGACCATAAAGATATATATTTGTAATCATTCTGCTTGTAATGAGATGTCAGATGACAACACATACACATACAACTAACAAACAGAAGTAAAATAGACTTCTCTCCACCTATAGTGACAAACATTTACCCACATAGTTGCATTATTTAGCTTTAGTGCAACCGAGATCATGTATCATTTCATTTCTGATTGATGTTAGAAAACACAGAATGTGTACGTGATCCATGGCACGTAAATACAGTCTAAAGCATAATTCGAAAGAGGTAATCCTTGATGCCTCATCCCCAGAAACTTGCTCTTCAACTGAAATTTTGGCAAGTACTTACCATAAGATTTGATCAATATGCAAATATGCAATTTTAACATGTGTTGTAATGGTTCTTAGATACACATTGCCAGTGGTGTGTCTGCCAACAATGCTCCTGTCAAACATCATTAGAAACACTTAAGATTTATTGTAATTAACAGATTTAGCAGTCACAAATAGGAAATGTTTTTTGCAAGAATGATTGATATTTATTTATTTTTTGTCCAATAAGGACTTTTATAAAACATGTTGCCTCCTTTAACAGTTGCCCAGAGTGGTACATGTGGGAGGGATACTGGTCTGACAACTTTAAGTGGAAAACGTTTTCCAGACTCAAAATCTTCATGTCAGCAGTGGTTCAATGTACTGGTTGTAGATAGTTGTGCTGGAACAATTTTCATGGTGGGGGTGCTGCCGTCATTGGTGCATCATTGAAGTCAGGGATAGTGAAAAATCTAAGGGTCACACAAAGAACATGTGTACAATTGTGGTATGTCCATTCAGTATGAGACTGGTAAAGGTGTGGTATCTAGCTGGTGGTGCATTTTAGAGCACACTGTGACAAATATATTACTAGAGCATGATGTGGTAGTGCACTGTAGTTTACAGACTGCTCATTTTCCATTGAAATGGCCAATAAATTCATACAGATGTGCAGTTTTACTGATAAAACTATACAGCGTAGAAAAATTAATGAGTAGAAATCAGGTTTCTAAAAATATTTATAATTTTCTTATCACCAAGTAAAGTATTATGCTGTCATTTGATCCTATTAAAATGTTTGTTTCCACCACACTTCAGAATTACAACAGAAAGTGCTTTATTTGTGCTTTCTTAACTTTGAATTATCAATACAATACATTTACAGGTATTTAGGTTTTGTTGTGTTAAAAAAAATGACATCCTACAGCTTTTAATTTCACACCACTAAGAATTTCAATTAGTTCACTTTCCAAAATCCTCTCACTCTACAGTCAGAGAATGAAAAGTAAATGTCAATCTTCATGTTAAAAGAATAAGCAGCAATTTGTCAGAAGATATCACCTGATATGTGACTTCTCCGACAAGATAAAAGAAAAACAAAAGGCATCTCCCTTGCTCTTTCACCTTATAGACTCCAGCATGGGTATTTTGGGGATTCTGTAGGATCCTTACTTGTGGCACCTATGGGTAAAAATCCACACCTGGAAAATTGGGTAAGAGGCCATATGACAGAGGCACAACCATGCTCCCACTCACTCCCTCGGACATCATAGGGGGAGCAGAGAGTGGTTCACTCAGAGAGCACAAGTATCCCTACTCCCCAGATGCCCTCAAGACCACCCTTCCCATAGCCGTTGACCACAAACAGGCAAACTACGGATATTAACCCCCTGCTCTAAGCAGTTGGTAAATATCTGCATTAGATTCCCCTGGCTCGTCAAAAACCTGCGGAGGACGGCCCTGCAACTTTGGGCCCAGCAGGTTATTCCTCACTCATGGGACTTTAACTTGTAATGTCACTTATCTTGTGAGGAGACAGGTATCATGAGAATTCTAGTGTTCAAGGACCCAAAGTCTTGTGCCCTCAGTCACAAAAATTGAGAAATTTACTTCAGCAGGCTTCCTCCTATATTTGGAGTAAATGTGAGACTTGTTTATATATCACAAAGATTTCAAAGAGTACACTTGCAAATTGTCAAGAGTGGCAGCTTCCTAGGAGTTCATACTGTGCTTTTATGCTTTAGTAAAAAAAAGTTTTGTGTTTCCCTTTGGAGAAACCCCTTCTTTTACACCCCACCAGTATTGTGAATCGTCACTTCTCTGATCCACAAGGGAAATACATATACTGTTGCCCTTGACAGGAGCAAATATCTAACAATTTCCTCTGTGGGAACTGCCCTGGGTAAAATTGTGAATTATCTATGTTCGTGCAAAAGCGAATTCGCGGTCCTCAAAATCCGCGAATTTGTGCAAATTTGCAGATTTTTTATTTTTGCGTATTCGCGGGCGCTTGGCGTGTTTGCGGGGGGGTTTTCAGCGTGCCGACCGTGAAGTTACCCATGCGGTCGTACATGGGTGCGGCCATCTGGTTCATAGTGCGTATTTCCGGTCTGGGCGCTAGTTGCATGCTCGCGTTTTGCGCGGGGCACGATTACGTGGTCGCGTGCGTTTTTGGGTGCTCGCGGGGGAAATATCACGCAAACTTACCCACGCGGTCACAATGGGCGTGGCCATCTTGTTTTCCATTCACTGCTATGGTTCTGGGCATGCTTTTTCCATCCTCTTTTAATCTCTGCAATCCTTTGTTTCTTTGAACTTTGTTTTAAAAAAATTTTTACTCATTATCTATCTCTCAATTTTTCTACATCTATATTTTGTGTTTTTTTTCTACTTTTGGTTACTTAAAACTACATTTTTTAACTCTTTTCTTTTATTTATCTTTTCCCTATTCTTTCTTTCCTATTCTATTTTCCTTTCCTGTCCAAGACCATGGCAAAGGGAGCCGGGAAGAACATCAAGGAGAAGGAACCAGCACCCCTTACCCGGCTCCCTTGCGGGCGCTAAAGGGGGAGGCAGTAGTAGCTCGAGAGATCTTCAGCGCGGTGGAGGTGGCCGCACTGATTTTCTACGTCCAGCGCCACCTCCCCAAGACCGTCGCAGCAGATCCGGTGCCGGGTATGGGCTCCGGGAGCATCGGCAGCTATGGGGGAAGGTGTGCCAGGCCATGTTTCGGGAGTCTGGGGTCCGGCGCACCTACAACCAGGCGACGCACTGGTGGTCCGACATCCTGGACCGGGAGCAAGACCTGCTCGAACTGCTTGGAGTCGAAATCCCGGGCCTTGGTGAGTAGAAGTAGCTAGTATTTAATCACTACTTTGTTTTCTCCTGCTCTGTGTTATGATATTGCAATTTGTTTTTTCCGAAGAGCAAGAATGCTGCCGACTACATTGCAGGTAAATTATGTTTCAAAAGCTTCTGTGATTGCAGGTGCTCGCCTGCTTACTGGCGATGCTACTATGCTTACTTGTTTTAAATTTTGTGCTCATTTGGCCTGAGTGACTATGTATGAGTGAGTACTTTACAGAACTGCGTAATGCTAGAGAGACTAGAGACTCAAGTCTAGTCCTTCCTTTGTATTCCTGCTGCCACATAGAAGAGATAGGATGAGCATATTATGACTTGTTATTTAGTAGTAGGAGATTTTTTAGTGGTCTGCAATCATGATGACGGACTGTGTCTGTCACGTTGCGTGCTGCTGAATGCTGACAGTCGTAGTAGAACCGTTGTGTTGTTGGTTTAGTTAGTGATTTACATAACTTTCTAAGTAGACGGTCTGCGAATCCAGCAATGCTGTACTATCCTCCTAGTTGACCAGATCAGATAGGTCAATACATGTAGTGCAATTGTTGGAAATTTGTTTCCCCAAGATAATTTTAGATTGTGGTCAAAGAAATCAAACATTTTAAAAAACAATCATCCATGTTTGTGTTTATTTCATGATCATCAGCAACACCTCCCAGGGGCAAGACCACGACAGAGACGCCAGCGGAACAAGGTGAGCAGGAACGGTCCTCAGAGGTCTTCTGTTGGCCCCAGTAAGTTGTTCTGTTGTTAATATTAATAATTATACTTCCCTAACTTTTACAGCACCTATACATTCCAAACTGTTTCCTAATTCTATTTTTTACAAAATAATCTTTGATCTTCTTGTAGACTGTTTCAACATTCTTATCCTGCCTCTACTATCACTCTCTGTGCTACTACTATTTACTATTATTATGAGTCGGTCTGTGTAGGTAGCTAAGCTTGCCCAGTCAGCAAACGGTGTTAAACAAAACTCTGATCCAGCAATAGCTCTAGGCACTGAGTGCAGTCCTCTGGGTTGCCCTTGCTGTCTATTCCAGTCTTCTTAATGTTAGTGCTTTGACAATTCCCAACAACAAAATGTCAATGTCCAGCAAGAATAAGCTAGTAGTTGGATTTTTGATTTGATAGGAGCACATACCATACCACTAGTGTTTCAGGGACTATTCTGCACATACAGAAGTATGGACAAGAGAAATAGGACATTGTTGATGATAGGTGCAGTTCGACTTTCCACATACCTCAGTCAGAACAGAAGTTGAACCCCAATCCCCTGACTGACTATCTAGTGTCTCTGACCAATGATTATACAACGCAGAAGAACAGAAGAAGGCTACCGCATCACGGCCTATCAGAGTCACGGAAGCATGCTTGCAAAGTGCAGTACTGCAACTGCAAACCCTTCCGCTCACTCACTCGTGAACAAAAAACACACAGTGTGTTTTTAGTTTTAAAGTTTTATTTTCAAATAACAAATAAAAAAACTTTTTCTTTATTTTTAATAGTGCAGTATTCCCAGCGAGCAGTGGTGATAGATGACGTTAAAGTTTAAACACCCTTCCTTAGAATATACTTCAACTTAACACATCTAATTATTATAATAACTGTGCGGGAGCCCTCACCTTGTTTGAACTTCAAGTACTGGTGGTGATGAGGAGTAGGTGGTGAAAATTGAAAACCTCTTGTTGGCAGAAGGGCAATGGAATCTTCTGTCTGTAATTAGAAAAATGGTGCACGTTAAAAAGCAAGCATTCATCAGTTGTGTCAAAAAGTGTTGCATGTTATGGCTAACCGTCACTTTTTTTCAGTCCCAATAATTAAAAATGGTTTATGTATTAACATTTTCTTCCATTACGAGACGAAATAGGGGGTGGTGTATGGCATCTAAAAATATGACATGGTTTTTCTAGGCGTCACAACATCGGATGCGGCACCTACCACCAGTGCCGGGGCCAGCAGCGCGGAGGCGTCTACTCCAGGGGCTGATGCGGCGGCGCCACAAGTGCCACCAGGAGGAGCTGCTGTGGGGGATGGCTCAGCAGCGGCGGACGGTGGTAAGTTATTATACTCCTTACTTATTGACATTTTAGAGTAGGCTTGCAAAGGGGTGTATGATGTACTGTACAGTAGACAGTACACTAGTACAAGTACACTGTACTGTTAAGAACAGTTACTAATTTAAAACTACATTTTTGCCAATCACGTAGAAGACAGTCACCTTTGACTTAGCAATAGCATTAGCGGCGGTAGTTCTTGAGTAAGCAATGGCCCCCTCTAGTTGACTTCAACTCAGCTGTGAAACTTTTATCGTGAAGCCAAGTCAGATCATATGAACTTGAGGGATGTGATGAACTAAAAGGGAAAGAAGGGTGTAAGGAAGGACGAGCGAGTCGTAACATTTATGACTGTAAAGAATGATACGTGTTTTTGAATGCATGCAGAGGTGGCTGATAGGAAGGAATCAGATGCATGGCTGCTTGAAGCAAGGATGGTTGTAGGAGAAAGAAAAGATGAATGCCTGTGTGGGTGAATCAGAAAATGCATGTGTGGTGTTCATTGCAATATATCATTTGGGTGAAACTCAAATGCAAGTCAAGGCGGTGGTTTACCAAATAAAATAAAAAGGGTGTTAGTTGATTGTTGAGAAAAAGTAAAGTTGGTCCAGTTGAGACATTAAGAAGAATGATAGACGTTTACTTTGGAAGCCTGGATGGTATCTTCTTCCTCATAGATTGCAGAGGTGTATAGAGCAGACGCTCAGTGGATGAAGAGTGTTACTTTGAACAGCATGTCCGTGCGAGAGTAGCAAAAGCAGAGGAAATCCAAATACTAGAAGTTGTGATTGTTCAGAAATACTCCCTTGACTAACAGTACAATAGTTTACTTTGCACGCACAGCATATATTGTGTATGTATTGTATAGTTCACATTATATCAAGTCAAGTCCCTTCCTCCGGCAATTATGGCTACCACACTCACTCCCTATGTTAATAATATTCTTTCAGCTGTGTCAATCATGGGTGGCCTATCGCTGTTGTTCGCTCAATCTATTAAAACAAAGCACCTAAAGCCATCCATCATATAGGCAAACATCATGTGAACGGCTGGATATATGATCATTAATGAATAATCTTCATTTTCCTTTTGTAGTAGTCAAGGCCTGGGGAGGCAGTGCGAAATATAAATTACATTGAGCAGTAACCCTTGATATAACCGAGTATGGCCAGTGCCACCCCTATAGAAAACTAAGAGCTTCCCTATCCCCACCTGCATGTACTGCTTAAAGTAATGCGCGTCTGCGTCATCATGGCTTGTGTCTGTTTTTCTTGGGTGCAAGCTGACTGAGCTGGCATTATGCTGGCTACCACAAGTTCACGTACAAGTAATTGTTTTCGCAAAACAAGACAAAAAAGAACACTGGTGTCCTCTCTGACTCTCTGACTATGTAGTGAGTCCATAGTGCTGCTAGTAGAATTCCTGAAACTCCCACTAATGTTACGGGCCTACAAAGACAGCGGAAAGATACCTGCCAAAATGTTATACTGTGCTTGCAAGTTGCTAGTGTTACTGTGAGACAAATATCTGTTGAATTATTTTGTGTTAATGTTAAAGAGTATTGGTTACAGTATTTTTCTTTTGTTCTTCATATAAATGCTCCACAAAAACTCACCCGCAAGGAGATGGCTATCTGGGCCAGGGCCCAGAAGCTGGAGGCCATTTGTGACGAATATCGGCGGCTGGTGGCTCGGGAGCAGGAGGAGGAGGCGGCAACAGCTGCATCCTCCACCATGTGCCCCTGGGTCCACCAGCCAGCAGACTCCAGTGGTACGGCGCCGTAGCCCGACAGCCTCCCGGAGCAGCAAAAAACACAGCAGATGCCCCCCCCAGAGCCTGGATGGCACGGGGGGGCGCAGTTGAGAAGCTGAAGCGCCAACTCCAGGACCTCCACAAAGAGATGAGGGACCACCTGTCCACAGGACACTGCCGGAAGTGATTGTCCCTTGCCCCTTTTTTAAAGACGGGGGGGGGAATTGGGCATTGGGGATTCAGAGGGACTTTTTGAGGGACATTCTTATGGACATTGGTTGGGGTTAGAGGGGGGGTGGGTTGGGTCTTTTGAATAGTTTATTTTCGTTAGGGGAAGTATAATTATTTATTTTACATACTTCAACATAGTGTACGCGTTCACATTATTTTGTGGGGTGGTAGGCGGGGGTTACTGTATGTTTGGTTTCCTCAAACTTACCAGCATGAATTATCTAAATTGTCCAAAAATGTACAAAAGTGCCTCTAACAGATTGAGTGAATTCAATTGCCCTACTAGTGCTTTACTAGTACAACTGTCAGTCTCTCCTCTCCTCCGAGTCCTAGCCCATTATTCTACCTCCCCAAAATGCTTATCTTACCTGTGATTCGTGTTTGAGAATAGAGCTAGTCACAGCGCTGGTTGCATGGCAAATGGCCATTACGGTTGCCCATGAAATCCATCCAGGACAGAAATTCCATTGTTGTGGTGGTAGTAGGAGTGGAACAAACCACACTAGCAGTAGCAGCATATGAAAAAAAAAGGAAATGAGACATTGAGTGGCCTGAGAGTTGTATTAGAAGGAACAGTATATATTTGTAGCCTAAGCAAAGCTGAAGATAAGCATGGGAAAAAAATATTTGCATGGATGATTATGGCTACAACAAGAACAGTGACACAGCAGCGTATCCTTTCTTCACGTGTAGGAGGATGCTGTTGACGATGGATCCAATCGATGGTGGGCATGAAATTCAGAATTGATTTGAAAATACTCCTTGGTGTTTTTTTAAGCAGAATTACAATATCCTAGGATTCATCAAGCTGCCTTAAAATTGATTTGAGGAGGTTGCTTGCACCTTATCCGCCCCAGCAAGTGTGTGGAATTATTGTTGTCATTTAGTCACACCTCAATGAAAACCACACAGCCCGGGGGAAGAGGGTTATGGTTTGAAAATTGGATGGAAATGGGGGGTTTTGGGAAAGGTTTGTGGAGAGAGGAAAAAAACACAGCATGTACAAACAACAAATGAAGAAAAACAAATCTAATCTTTGGATACGAAGATATCCATAAATCTTTTAAGGGACATAAAGGAAGTGCATGCACTACTGCATGCATGAAGTTGTTTGCTAAATGGATGGTTAGGTTTCTGAAAAGTAGTACTTACTACAACTTACTAACTATGAAGAAACAATGTGACAGTACAGGGCTGCAGTAATTACGCAATGTCACTTGCCTATCTGCCCTCAGGGAGAATAAACACTTATTAGTACATTAAATTAGTTTTAAAAATAGCAAAGAAACGTATCAAATAGCTGGAGGGATGAATTTGAATCAGAGAGCAAATAAATGCACAGAGTCACACTCATAGAAGTTCACAACAATAACATTATTTAAAAGATAAGGAGAAGTGAAGAGGATACTGTAACTGTATGTTGTAGTTGTCCTGTTCAATTTGGGAAGTTGCATGCATCCAGCCATTCCTCTTATTCGCGGTACTCCTCCATTCCATCTGACGCTCCGTCGATCAATCTTTGTGACCAAACACACTGTCCACTGCCTGCCTGGCGGACGCGGAATTGCGGATCGATGGTAAGCCTGAGTTAATCGTTTTTCCCATCGCACAGGGTAAAAGCCGGTCTGTAATTGTTGATGGAAAAACAGGAAGTGATATTAAAACACCACGGAGAAAAAAATATAAGGTACGGTGTGTAGTGCAAAATAACACTTTCAGTTTCAGAGGCGACAGTATTACATACAAGCATCATTTCAAAAGTGCGTACTCTGAGTCTCCTTTTCGAGGATAGTAATTAGCACGCAGCACGCCAGGGCCATGCAGACGGTCAAGGCAGGCACCACTGAGTGAATGAAGCAACCTGATGTAGCATACCTCTTTGACGCAGACAATACAAAGCATATCTAAATGTATGCAGCAAGCCACATAGCCGCAATTCTACAGGAACTGCTGTCTGGACTCTGGCATAACAACACTACACTGGCTCGACCACTCCATACCACAACTAGACAGACATGTAGTTCTGCTGTAGTTGTTGTTGACTGGTTTACCTGTTTGCCACTCACGAAATGGCCATAGTTCTTCCGTAAACCGACGATGATGATCCATCCATCCCAGTGAGTGACTGTAAAGAAAAAAGATCTTTGATCATCAAGACTACTCATCATCATCATGGTATATTGGCAAACTCAATGTTGTTCATGCAGTCGCAGTCTACACACACAGTGAGTCCAAGGACATTTTCCATATTAAAAAATGCAACGTAGTGGCCCCTGCAGTAGAAGTAGAATTTGAATTAAACAAGGTAAAAAAAAACAGAGTAGACTTGAGTTACATTTAGTGTGTAAAAGATTAAATAATAACAGAAGACATATGATGATTCATTTCATGCACAACAAACAAACAGCAATTGCTTTCAGCAGGGCCAGACAGCCAGTGCTGTCCACTGCATGCCATCTCATTATTCATTACCTGTTCCACTTTTTGTCCGCATCCTGTTCTTAAAGTGAATGCCCAAAGAGCAGACTCTTGTGTCAATTTCAGATGTAACTGTCAGCAATCAGCATAAAGTCAGTAATTCCAGTCCCACTACTTTTGAGGGGACTCTTCTACGAAGCGACAGTTTCTTCATTCTGCGTAATCCAGCCATCTGCCTTGAGGGAAATGGATAGGGGGAGTCAGGAGGAGGAGGAAGAGGAGCATGACTGAGTTGTGAACTTGTGAACTTCAGGATTGCAGACAGCGGCACCTTCAATAAGGAAATAAGACGAAGACAGTGCTGCTGATGCATTTGTTGTGATTAGAGTTTTGTTGTGGTAAAAGTTGCAAAACAAAGAAAGACACACAGGAGTAAAAGTGAATAAGGAGTCAGGATGAAAAAAAAAAAGTCAATTTAAGGCCTAGGTGTCAGGGAAGTAGAGCTCGTCCTCAAACTCTGTGAATTGAGATGGGAGAAGGTCAGCTAACAGAGAAGAACTTCTGTCACCTAAGTCGGTGTCCTCTTCTTCCTGCGTGGATTCATGTATTTTGTAATCTGGTGGTATGAAGTGATGATTCATCTTGAACATTGTTAACCTCTCCACATTTTTGGGCGATAGGCGGGTCCTTTTTGAAGTTACAATGGCACCAGCAGCACTGAAAACACGCTCATAAGACACACTTGCGAGTGGGCAAGACAAATAATTTAGAGCCAGGTTGGTGATCAGTGGCCATTGACCCCTTTTCCCATACCAATACAGCAATGGTTTTTGATTAAAGAAGACCTCTGTTGGGTCATCCAGATAGGCCTGCACCATTCACTCAAGGTTCTCCAGGGGTGCTCCCCTTTGCGTACCATCTGTGGCCTTTGCATCAACACTGGAACGTTGAACGTTGAAAACACCGTCTTCAGTTGGTGCTCTAGCATGCGCAACAATGGGATAGCTTTGCCCTAAGTACAGTCCTCCCTGCTGACTTCACGTGTGAAGACCTCAAAAGGACGAAGCATGTCTGTCAGGCTTTTAACTAGGTCCCATTCCTCCAACTCTAGCCTCATGTCTTTCATAGTAGAACCCAGTGCAAAGACATACTCATTGATTACCAAGCACTGCTCAGACAGACGCTCAAGCATGTAGAAGGTTGAGTTCCAACGTGTTACCACCTCCTGGATGAGTCCTCTGACTGGCACTCTTCGGTCACCTTGAATGTTCCTCATATGCTTCCGGGCCTTAAAAGAATGGCTGAAATGTGTGTAGATTCTTCGGCACGTGGTCAGTAACTTGCTGACTTTGTTTTCTTTTTTCAAGAAGTCTTGAACAACTAGGTTAATACTGTGCGCCAAACACAGCACTCTGAAATAGCCACCATCATTCATGGCCCTAACTATATTACTGCCATTATCCGTGGAAACATAACCAATCATGCGGTTTCTTGGATGCAAGAAGAACCTCAACAATGTGAGGTGGGGCCCTTGAGCACTCCTGTATGCAGGAAAATCTTGCAAGCAATTACACCCTTGTGTAATTGCTTGTAAGATTTTCCTGCATACAGGAGTGCTCAAGGGCCCCACCTCACATTGTTGAGGTTCTTCCTTGATCATTGTTCACAGCGCCCTTTGGACAGTAGGCGATCACCTTGAGCACCCTAAATTCCCTTGAACATTTATTTTACCTTAATCTCTTCGACCTTTAATACTTTTTGGAGTGCAGCGAACCCCTTTTTTGCTTCAAGTTTCTTGGATGCAGCCATTCAAAGACCTTACCGTTAAACTCCTCCAAATGTTTACTGCAGTATGAGATTTCTCCATGGCAAACATGGCTACTGTTGCATGTTTCCGACAAGCGTGAAAAACTGTGTCACTGTCAACACCTGCATATAACTTGTCTCTAACCCCTACAAAAGAGACCCAGTGTGCAGTGATGCACATGTAATCAAGGGCTTGCTGGTCCACATGTCTGTTGTCAGGTGGATAGTGTGAACAGCACTCTTCTGCAAAGCTGCCCCAATCACCTCCAGCACATCTTGATGTAGTGCTGGAACCGCAACTCTGGCAAAATAGGACCGGCTAGGAACCTTCCATTTAGGGCAGACTGTTGCCACAAATTCTAGAAAACCCACCCCTTCTATGAAAGAAAAAGGGAGAAGGTCCAGCGCTAACATTTTAGCCAGCACTGCATTATAAAGACGTGCCGTTGGGTGGTTGCGTTCAAATGGCGCCTCCGACCAAAACATGCTTTTAATGGTGGTCTGGACCATTTTCATACGTGATGATGATGATCCAGACTTCTTCAACCCAGTTAGGCTCAATTATGTACTTTTTCGCATTGGTGTCTCCCCCAGACTCTTAGTGTGCCTCATAGAAGTTACTGGGGTAGAGGGTGTGGTCGCTACCACTGCAGTGCTGCTGCCAGGGGTACTGTGTGTACCAGAAAGAAGTCTGTCGCTTCTTCACCTCCCCCTGCACGATCAGCCCCTCGTCATCATCAGATGCAATATCAATGGATACATTTGGATTTGTTGTACTTTTGGCTTCCTGGATCTTACTTAGGTGCGCCTCCCACTGGATAGTGTGGTGTTTTTAGAGATGACCTCTCTGGCCTCCGATACCATAGTTGGTACCAAGCTTACCCCGACTAACTACAGTTTTACAAATCAAACAAACAACTAGGTTTTCCGCCTTTTTGCTAATACTAAAGTAGTCCCAAACTGGGGAGTTGAGATTTCTGGTGGTGATGGTGGAGGTGCTACTTTCAATGCCAGATGAAGTGGAGGATGGGCGTGGCCGAATTTGACCCTGTTGTGCACTTACAGTTACAGCACCACTACCTGAGGTAACGGAGTTCGAGCTGGATGGAAGTCCCTGCCGGCCCTTCTGAAGAGAAAATATGGGAGCTGTACGTCTTGTTGGTGTAGTGGTTATCTGTGTTGGTGGTGGTATCAGTGCCACGCCGCCCACATCCCGCTCAGCAGCAATTCGGGATAGGGTAAAAATTTATGTCTGCTGCATGCCCGCTGGGGCTGGAGTGACGACTTTGATGACTGGGTCGTCATCGTCAGACTGTTCATGAGCAGCAGAATACACCACTTCTACTTCTTGTTCGTCGTCATCACCCATAAGTGGAAGCCTTGCGGGAACCTTCCTTTTAGGCTTAGCTACCTTTGTGGGCTCATGGCGTGCCTCCCTCTCAGATGGTGGGTTCTAATCTTGATCTAGATCATCAGAAGGAAGGGGGCTTGAAGAACTTGTACTAGCCCTCCTTGACCTTTTTTTTGCTGGGGATCTAGAAGACAATGGTTCATCAGGAGGAGTGGCTTGCTCGGATGATACCTCTGCTTGAATCTTGATTTCCTGATGTGCCCCTACTTCTGGAGAACAAGCATTGTGGGCAGTTGTGCCTCTCCATGCGTCTCTACTTGTGCCTCTCCATGCGCCTATCCTTGCACCACTCCTTGTGCCTCTCCTTGCACCTCTCCTTGCACCTCTCCTTGCACCTCTCCTTGTTGCACCTGTGGTTGTCGTTGCAGCTGGTGTTGAACACTCGTCAGATGAGTTACACCCTGCGTTGATTGGATGCTACTTTCTTGCGATGAGTCAACGCCAACATCACTGGTCGATGGTGATTGAGAAATTAAAGTGACTGCCTCTGCGGCACTCATGGCCTTGGGCCTGGCTTGGCGTTGCGTGGTAGCACTGAGACCAATGAAGCTGAGGTGCTGCTCCCAGCTTGGTCCCCAGCGAACACCGCTGCTGCAGGCATAGTTTTTTTCCACAAAGAAAGTGTCTGTGGGCACACCAGTCTCCTTGGTAAGTGGCGCCACTTGCTTCTTCTGCTCCTTCTTACTGGCAGTGGCACTGGCAACTTTCTTTGGGCCCATCTTCTTCAGATGTCAGAACATCAGCCCGCAGTTGCACGAGTTGCAGAGTTGTCTGTGGCCACACGTGACGTCACGTGATGTTTTGCTGCACACACTGCAGCAGGACTTCCTCCTGGCACTGAGTGATGATGAACGATGAGGATGATTCGTGGTTCTCTTCTTTGTGCACCTAAAAGCAAAGGAAGCCAGAGGAACATCAGTTAAATAAATGTTGCATATGTCCTGCTTCAATTAATATTTGCAGCTAGCCATTTATTATTATTACAACAACACTCCCAAAAACAGAAAGACCAAAAATAAAAATTGCAATTATTTCTAATAAACAATGGATGTTTACATTAATAGAAGAGAGTCCACACAGAGAGAGTTGCTTGTTTCATGCACCACTGAGTACCCCTGGGCTTAATGGATGTTAGGAGGCAGACTGGGTGCAGGCCTATGGCCCAAAGCACACTGCCTGGCTTCAAAATGGCCCCTTGACCCCCACCCCACATGGCCAGGCCCTGCTGCCCTGGACCAGGCCTCAAAATGGCCCCCACCCACATGGCCAGGCCCCAACAACACCCCAAAAAAACGAAAAACACACAAAATCACCCCAATCCAATGGCATCCATGCCCTAAATGATGTTTAAAATCAAGAGAACACACAGAAAGACATGGCCCATGCACCACTGACTGCCCCTGGGCATAATGGATGAAAGCAAGGCAGACTGGGTGCAGGCCTATGGCACAAAGCACACTGACTGGCTTCAAAATGGCCCCTTGACCCCCACCCCACATGGCCAGGCCCTGATGCCCTGGACCAGGCCTCAAAATGGCCCCCACCCACATGGTCAGGCCCCAACAACACCCCAAAAAATCGAAAAACACACAAAATCACCCCAATCCAATGGCATCAATGCCCTAAATGATGTTTAAAATCAAGTGAACACACAGAAAGACATGGCCCATGCACCACTGACTGCGCCTGGGCATAATGGATGAATGCAAGGCAGATTGGGTGCAGGCCTATGGCACAAAGCACACTGCCTAGCTTCAAAATGGCCCCTTGACCCCCACCCCACTTGGCCAGGCCCTGATGCCCTGGACCAGGCCTCAAAATGGCCCCCAACCACATGGCCAGGCCCCAACAACACCCCAAAAAATCATAAAACACACAAAATTCACCTCAATCCAATGGCATCCATGCCCTAAATGATGTTTAAAATCAAGAGAACACACAGAAAGACATGGCCCATGCACCACTGACTGCCCCTGGGCATATTGGTTGTAGGCAAGGCAGACTGGGTGCAGGCCTATGGCACAAAGCACACTGCCTGGCTTCAAAATGGCCCCTGGACCCCCACCCCACATGGCCAGGCCCTGCTGCCCTGGGCCAGGCCTCAAAATGGCCCCCACCCACATGGCCAGGCCCCAACAACACCCCAAAAAATCAGAAAACACACAAAAATCACCCCAATCCAATGGCATCCATGCCCTAAATGATGTTTAAAATCAAGTGAACACACAGAAAGACATGGCCCATGCACCACTGACAGTCCCTGGGCATAATGGATGAAAGCAAGGCAGACTGGGTGCAGGCCTATGGCACAAAGCACACTGCCTGGCTTCAAAATGGCCCCTTGACCCCCACCCCACATGGCCAGGCCCTGCTGCCCTGGACCAGGCCTCAAAATGGCCCCCACCCACATGGCCAGGCCCCAACAACACCCCCAAAAATTGAAAAACACACAAAAAGCACCCCAATCCAATGGCATCCATGCCCTAAATGATGTTTAAAATCAAGAGAACACACAGAAAGACACGGCCCATGCACCACTGACTGCCCCTGGGCATAATGGATGAAAGCAAGGCAGACTGGGTGCAGGCCTATGGCACAAAGCACACTGTCTGGCTTCAAAATGGCCCCTTGACCCCCACCCCACATGGCCAGGCCCTGCTGCCGTGGACCAGGCCTCAAAATGGCCCCCACCCACATGGCCAGGCCCCAACAACACCCCAAAAAGTCAACAAACACACACAAATCACCCCAATCCAATGGCATCCATGCCCTAAATGATGTTTAAAATCAAGAGAACACACAGAAAGACATGGCACATGCACTACTGACTACCCCTGGGCCTACTGGGTAGTGTGGCTTTACACGCAACTCAAAATTAAAAGAAAATTCCACATATAACAGTGAGCTATTCAATTCCATGACATAAATGAGATTTAACTTGAACAAAACTCACAGAAACAGTTGTATCATGCACCCATGACTAACCCTGGGCCTACTGGATACTGTGCCTACCCACAATATATTTTTTTACAAGTTGTGAAAAAGTTTAAAAATTGTAGTTGCAGGAACTGCAATACCCCAAAAAAACAACACCAACTTACTTGTAAAATCTCTAATCCAAAAGTAATCCAAAAGTAATCCAAAAGTGATCCAAACAAAAAGTCCTCAAATACAAATATCCAGCAACAGCCACAAAGAGTAATGCTTCCAGCTCCAGATCCAAATGAAACATGACCAGGACATGGACAAAGCACTGGGAGGAGCCTGCTGGATAGGAACAGGAAGTTGGAGACTCTGGGGCACTTCGTTCCTCCCAACCCCCCAAAAATGCACTCCTTGCACAAAAAAGTGCAGCCAAATGTCAATCTAAGGAGTTATTCTGTTCCAAATCATCAATTTCAGAAGGTTTATGCTGCCAGCGATAGATTTCTTGTGCAGAATTGCAATTTTTGCTATTTCGGGAAAGCAAGCTGTTCAAATCTCCCGCCGGATGTCAGCTGCGCAGAGCATCGACGTGTTCGCAATTGTTTACTCTCGCGTTGTGTGATCACGGGCCCTTATCACGTACTCACGGTCGAAAAGTCTTGCGCGATCACGCAATGACGTACGAGCGGTCGAAAACTCTCACGCGATCACGCAATGACGTACTCGCGGTCGAAAAGTCTCGCGCGATCGAAATCGAAGATCGAAAATGGCGCAGCGCATGAAAACCGGGAGGAAAACAACTCGGCGAACTCAGAATCACGGTAAGTCAATGGCGCGCGGGCGAGATTGTATTTTTGAAGCGCGACCAAGCAAAAAAAATCCGCGAATTCTTTGACAAATTCGCGGGATTCACGGACCGCGAAATTGTAAAAAATTCGCAAATTCCGGGAACTGAACGGATTTTCAGCCCATGCTTAGAATTATCACAAACATGTGTGTTTGTGGAAGTACTTCTTTTAGGAGTGTAAATTAATATGACCTTGCAATAGAGATGAGACTGGTAATGTTGTATTTTGTAGACCCAGTAAGCCTTATAAGACAATATCCACCAAAATGGCAAATGTTCCATCCATCTGACTTTTCATTGCTCTGCCCCATTTTAAGGATGGCATAAATATTCATGGCAGCAGTATCACAAAATGGCCATGTCAAGAGGGACCTGTCAGTGGATAGTAATTAATCTGCAGAGGCTGAAAGATTTTATGGTGGTATTTTCTGAACTATGGAGCAGGTGTGGAAAGAGCAGTGATTTAAGGAGTGAATGTGATATAGAGTTTAGTTTTTCAGTATTTCTTAGCTCTTTATAGTCTGTGAGGTTGCCTGTGGAGGCCCCAGACTGTGGGGATTATGAGCAGAAGTGTGGAAGTAGGTATTTCTGAGATATTCAATGGGACACTTTTAAAAACGTTAGCAATAGGTTTAGAATTCTGTAGAGGTTCAGGAGGCAGAGGTTATCACTTATCAAACAAAATCAATCATATGTAAGTAAAAAAAATTCCAGTATTAACATACTGCTATAAACACTAGAAGAAGATTAACAAGAGATCTGCATTACGATTCTTGCCAATGGCTCTCATTTAAGATAGTTTTAAATCCAAATTCAGCAGTAACTGAAAGGAACAAAATATTGATTCCATTGTTGATGTGGATTTTAAAATTGATAATATTCCATTTCAGTTTGAAATGTGTCAAGAATTTCCACGTGTGGTTATATGTTTTAGACAGCACAAAGATTCAGTGAGTTAAAGTCTTGCGCTGACATCGGCTATTATCTCATTACACATCAGAATCCTGTAATCTTCAAATGTGTCTTCCATCCAGAGATCAAAACTACCATATAAAGAATTTTATAAATATGGTATTGTAGTTATCATTACTGACCACTAATAGATGCAGATGTGGGATCAACTGGAGACCAGCATATCTTTAAAACTTCTTAGTCCTTATCCTGCTGCCTAGTTAGGCTTAATACCTAAATATTTGAAGAAGTGTGCTTCATCAGTAATGTCCACATTATACAAATAAATATTCATTTTAGTCGTTTGTATGAAACCTGCCTACTACTCACAGTTTTTGCCATTGTTTTCTATGAAAGTCGACGTGCCTCTCTGGAATGCTATTACATTTACTATTTTCTTCCCACTCTCTTATGCACCTATGCCATTGCCTTCATTACGGTTAATAGGGGTTCATTGACAAAATCGTAATGTCCTGAATGATGAAATGTGTGGATCACTAACAAAATATCGAAGGTCAAAAAATAGAACTACTAAAATATCGGAGCAAGAATATCGATGTCAAGAATATCAACATCCTATCTACAACAGGGTAAGTACAAAAATATTGAGGAAAAACATATTGATGTCAAAAATATCGTTATTAAAAATATTTTTTTTTTTTAGTTAGAAAAATATGTAAAATAAGCTAAATAATACTTATAAATAAAATAAACATAGTTAAACATATTGTATAATGTTTATAATTAATAGATAATATATATAATTTAATAAAATGTGAATTAAACATATACATATAATATAATATATATACTTAATAATCAGTTTTAATAATTCTTTTAATAACATAAATTATTTAAAAATATTATACATTACAAATACATCTATACACATAAAACAATAACATGAAAACAAATTAAATGATTATGTATAACACATTAAAAAAATTACAATTACTTTTAATATTTTTGAAATTAATTATATACTACATTAGCTAAAATAATACAGAAAATATTAAATAGCAAAGGGAATAAAACTACTATTCCAACTGCCCCCAAAATACCCACTAGGGAAAGTGTTGGATAGCGTAGGGGTAAAAATTACTATCCCACTCCAAAGAGTGCAACAGTAGGGAAAGTGTTGGCTAGCGTAGAGGTAAAAATTACTATTCCAACTCCAGAGAGTGCAACAAACAGTAGGGAAAGTGTTGGATAGCATAGGACTAAAAATTCCTATTCCAACTCCAGAGAGTGGAACAGTAGGGAAAGTGTTGGATAGCGTTGGGCTAAAATTACTATTCCAACTCCAGGGAGTGGAACAGTAGGGAAAGTGTTGGATAGCGGAGGGATAAAAATGACTATTCCCACTCCAGTGAGTGCAACAGTAGGGAAAGCGTTGGATAGCGTAGGGTAAAAATTACTATTCTCACTCCAGGGAGTGCAACAGTAGGGAAAGTGTTGGATAGTGGGAGGGTAAAAAATGCTATTCCCACTCCAGAGAGTGCAACAGTAGGGAATGCGTTGGATAGCGCAGGGGTAAACATTTCTATTCCAACTCCAGAGGGTGCAACAGTAGGGAAAGTATTGGATAGCTTAGAAGTTACAAATAACATACTTATAAATAAAATATTTTATGTAATTGATTAATGAATTAATTATTAAATAACTCTAAACTATTCATAAATACCAATACATAATTATTAAACACATCATTACTAATGAATAACTAATGAACAATAAATAAATAATGCACACCAATAAATGATAAATAATAAATATGAATTACCAAATAATAACTAATGAACAATAAAATATATTAATAACAACAACATATTAATTATTAAAAATTAATTACCAATTAACAAATATTGAACACTGAAATACGGTTGTTATACCCCAAAATAATAATTATTAAATATTAATTACCAACTAATAATTACATGTTCATATATTAAAATAATAATATCAATAAATAATATTTAATAACATGTAATTAATGATACAACAAGTTAATTTTCATAACCAAAAAAGTATAATATAAAATAATTACCAATTAATATTTAATATGCAATACATTAATTATCAATACCCAACAATAAATGTAATAATTACTTAAATAGATTTCAATTACTTCCAACACTATTCGCCTATAAACACACAACACACTCCAATAATAAAATAATACACTTAAAATAGTTATCAATTAATCAAATAATTACCAATTAATAAAAATGAATTACCAATTAATAATTAGTTAACAATAATACAATTATCAATACCAATTAATGAACATAAATTATTACCTAATTACAATTAAATTACTTCCCACCCTATTTCCCTATAAACCCACAACCCGCAACAGAACTTCAACGCAAAAATTAGTTTAACTTTATTTATAAATACTAAAACTGTATAATTAATTTAGTATAATTAAATTACTTCCCACCCTATTCCCCTATAAACCCACAACTCGCTACGGTACTAAAACACAAAATTGACTTAAAAAACATTATTTACATATAAAAATCGTATTTTATTTAGAAAAAATGAGTATCACCGGGCTCAGTGCTGTCAATACAAAAAATCTGTGTGCTAACTATAGACACTTTCTAACATAATACACACTGTATCAATCCAGTTAAGAAAATACATTTAATTTTATTAATATTTGTTTTTTTTTTGCAGTATCAAAAATATACGCTATTTCTACATTCACTTCCTGATATGCACATGGATAAATACATATTGTTCAACTACCAATTTGATTAGAATATCATAATTATATAGCAGATTTTTCACATTATGTCTGATTTTATACAGTAGATTCAAACATACTTTGGACATAAAAACATACTAATTTTACACAGTAGATTACAACCTATTGTGAACATAGACACAAAAAAGACTAAAAGACACTGGAAGTTATTTGCAGAATACCACCAACGGGTTTCTGCAAATGCCTTCTTCAGGATTTTTCTTTTTACCAGTGAATACTGTATGTTGTTATCCTACGATTTTTATCTTGCTGATTCCTCCTCATATTGTAGATGATGGCCTAAATTGGACCACTTGATCAATATCAAACTGAAATATGCGGGGGTTTTCCCACCAGAGGTTCTTCCTAGTGTGGTTAATCTCAATGTTGATGGACTTAATTTATATGCTCCCCGAATGCGGTACACTGAATCCGCTTAGTAATCAATCCATTCTTGATAATTCTTGTACACTTGAGGGATTACTCTTGTCCCCTTATATGGTTATAATGGCCACCGCGAAATTGCAGGTCCTGTCATACCTCCAGCCAGTTTTGCCGCATAGACTCATATAAAAATTGTATACATATATTTTAAAACCAGTAGAACACTTAACAAAACACATATAACACATACATATTAATTACGTAATAAAATACATAACAATAATATAAATATCCATATTAGTAACATCGATATTAGTAACATCGATATTAGTAACATCAATATTAGTAACATCGATATATTTGATATCGATATTACTCACTTCAATATTACTTACATCGATATAAAAAAATCGATATTACTTACCTTAGGGTCGATATTCTGTCCATCGATAGTCTTAACATCGATATTCTGTCCCTTCGATATTGTCACCTCGATATTAGTGTAGGTTGATATTTAATTTTTACTATTTTGACTGCTCACCGAAATGTGTGAGGTTCAAAGCAGTGCTTTGCAGGGGTGTAAATTATAGTTAGATCGTGTAACTAAAAGTGCTGCATTTCATTGGTTTTGTACAAGTAGAATCTGAGCCTAAATATAACGTCCCTGTAACCTTTGTTTTTTCTGTGAAATTCTAGGTTATTTTAAATTCTGTTTCCTAACTATAATGCCCCTGTAATCTTTATTTTTATCTGTGAATTTTTACGTTTTTTTAAATGCTATTTCCTAGCTGTAACCTTTGAAAATAAGTGTGTAAGTGAATGCAAGAGTGCTTCAGTGGGTGTGTGACTGGGGACACGAGCGCCTCAATGGGTGTGTGTGAGAAAGTGCCATCTTTCTTACCTTGGTATGCCCCACTTTTTTCTGAACTGCTGATGTGCTTTGACTGAGTGTGCCCTGAGTTCCTGCCAACCAGGTACCCAGGGCCTGTGTTCCTTCCCTAAAACTGTGCTGAAACTAAAAACCCAATTGGCATCTCTGGCCACCTGTCAGCCCCTAGTAAATGGTACCCTAGGTACCCAGGGCATGGTGACCAGAGAAGACCCCTGAGGGCTGCAGCACTTATTGTGCCACCCTCAGAGGCCCTGTACTCTGGCACCCACACACTGCCTTTGGAGGCTGAGTGCCTAAGTACAGAAATAAACCAAGAGTCAACATGGCACATAGTATATTTTTATGCCTGTTGGTTCTAAAAATAAAACAGCTATATCTTTGGATATAAAAAACATTGGCCTGGAGTTCAGTCTTTGAGTGTGTGAAATCCTTTGCTGACTGAGTGTGTACAACAAATGCTGTGCATTGCCCTCTGGTACTGCCTTACTGCTCGACCAAGCTACCACTTTGGAGAGTAAGGTCAGTCCTGACTTTAACCTCTGTTTTACCTTTGGGGTTTGTGGACTCTATACACACTGTACTTCATTATTGTCCAGTATATATAGAGCCACTATCTCACATTGGTGGATCAGCGGTGGGATACAAACTTGCATTTGTTGGACTACTTGGTTACCATCTGATCACATGACAGAACTCATAAATTTACCTTTAGAATTCTGAAATTGGTCTTTTCCAAAAATACTAAAAGTCTGGTAGGGCCTTGCTTAAGTCCCATTAGAATTTTTGAAAAATAAAAGTCACTATAAGCTAGGGTAGAGGGTTAGAACTGTCAGGTTCGAATGTCTCAATAGAACCCAGCTGTTGTCGACCTCACACATTACTTACACTTGGACTTCAAACAATTGAGGGCCCTCTGCAAAGTAAAAAAAATAGTTGTAGGTCTGCATCCAACCAAACAAGAGCTCCAGGAGCTCCTGGCTGAGTATGCAAAGGACCACCCCTCTGAGCAGGGTGACACCCAGCCAGAGGAAGAAGGGGTGGAAGAGGAGGAGGATAATAGTCCCCCCACCATCCCTAGGGAGGAAAGGGTCTCTGTACCCTTAACTTCAAGAGTCAACCTCTGGGAGCCTGAGAACCACACAGGTAGACTGGGCCCCAGAGAACACATTGAGGAGAGCCCCATTGAAGAGGACAACGTCTTAGCAAAGTTGGCCAAGAGATTAGACCTAGAGACCAGGCTCCTGGCTCTAGAAAGAGAAAGGAAAGAGATGGGCTTAGCCCCCATCTCTGGTGGCAGCAATACCAATAATAAGGATAAGGAGTAATCTTATGATCCTAAACTCCCCAAAGGGATTGTCCCTAAATTTGAGGAAGGTGATGATATCACCAAGTGGTTCACAGCCTTTGAGAGGGCTTGTGATATCAGAAGATTAAAGAAACCTCTCTGGGGGGCACTCCTGTGGGAACTGTTCTCTGGTAACTGCAGAGACAGGCTTCTGACCCTCTCTGGGCCAGATGCAGGGTCTTATGACCTCATGAAGAAAACTCTAATTGAGGGATTTGGACTCACTAATGAGGAGTACAGAATTAGGTTCAGGGGGGCTCACAAAACCCAGACCCAATCCTGGATAGATGTTGTAGACTACTCAGTAAAGACACTGGATGGTTGAATTTCAACCTGGACAACAGGTGTGGGTATTGGAGCCAGTGGCACCAAGGGCTCTCCAAGACAGATGGAGTGGCCCTTACCCTATCCTGGAGAAAGAGAGTGAGGTCACTTACTTAGTGAACCTGGGCACCAGCAGTACACCCAAAAGGGTTATCCATGTGAACCGCCTGAAACTCTACAATGACAGGGCTGACCTCACCATGCTGATGGTGACTGATGAGGAACAGGAAGCAGAGAGTGAACCTCTCCCTGATCTCCTCTCTTTCAGCCCAACCGATGGGTCAGTCGATGGAGGTGTTTTTTCAGACACCGTCTCTCCCCAACAGCAGACTGACTGCAAGCAACAGTTTGCTAGCATCTTTTCCTTTACCCCTGGACTGACCGGCTTGTGTACCCATGATGTGGACACTGGTGACAGTAACCCTGTCAAAAACAAAATCTATCGACAGTCAGACCAAGTCAAGGAAAGTATCAAAGCTGAAGTCAGCAAGACACTGAAGCTAGGGGTGATTGAACCCTCTGAGAGCCCCAGGGCTAGCCCAGTGGTTCTGGTCCCCAAACCTCATCAACAGGGTGGAAAGAGAGAGATGAGGTTCTGTGTGGACTATAGAGGGCTCAACTCTGTCACTAAGACAGATGCTCACCCCATTCCTAGAGCAGATGAGTTGATAGACAAGCTAGGGGCAGCCAAATTCCTCAGCACCTTTGACTTAACTGCCGGGTACTGGCAGATTGGCATGGCCCCAGAAGCCAAAGAAAAGACAGCATTCTCCACCCGTGATGGGTACTATCAGTTCACTGTAATGCCTTTTGGGTTAAAGAATGCCCCTGCCACCTTCCAGAGGTTGGTGAACCCTTGTCCTGACTGGATTGGAGTCCTTTAGTGCAGCTTATATTGATGATATTGCTGTCTTTAACTCCACCTGGCAGGATCACCTGATCCACCTTGGGAAGGTTCTACAAGCCCTGCAATCTGCAGAACTGACTATCAAGGCATCCAAATGCCAGATAGGGCAGGGCACTGTGGTGTACTTGGCCCACCTTGTTGGTGAGGGCCAGGTCCAACCCTTACAGCCCAAGATTCAGGGCATCCTGGCCTGGGCAGCTCCAACCACCCAGACCCAAGTCAGGGCATTCCTTGGCTTGACTGGGTACTACAGAAAGTTTGTGAAGGGATATGGGTCCATTGTGACTCCCCTTACATCCAATAAAATCCCCAAGAAAGTGAACTGGACTGTTAGCTGCCAAAAGGCTTTTGACACCCTGAAAGAAGCAATGTGCTCAGCACCCAGACTACTCCAAGCAGTTCGTAGTGCAGACTGATGCCTCAGAGCTGACGATAGGAGCGGTCCTCTCCCAGATCAATGAGGAAGGCCAAGACCAAACTGTTGCTTTTATAAGCAGGAGGCTACTCCCCAGAGTGCAGCGTTGGAGTACTATTGAGAGGGAGGTCTTTGCTGTGGTTTGGTCCCTGAAGAAGTTGAGTCACTTCTGGTTTGGAACTCACTTCCTGGTTCAAACTGACCACAGACCTCTCAGGTGGCTAATGCAGATGAAAGGGGAAAATCCAAAACTACTGAGATGGTCCATCTCCCTACAGGGTATGGACTTTGAAGTGGAACACCAACCAGGGACTGCCCATGCCAATGCAGATGGACTTTCCAGGTTCTTCCACTCAGACAATGAAGACTCCCTAGGGCAAGGTTAGTCTCATCACCTTTTGTTTTGGGGGGGGTGAGAAAGTACCATCTTTCTTGCCTTGGTATGCCCCACGTTTTTCTGAACTGCTGATGTGCATTGACTGAGTGTGTCCTGGGTTCCTGCCAACCCGGTACCCAGGGCCTGTGTTCCTTCCCTAAAACTGTGCTGAAACTAAAAACCCAATTGGCATCTCTGGCCACCTGTCAACTCCTAGTAAATGGTACCCTAGGTACCCAGGGCATGGTGACCAGAGAAGACCCCTGAGGGGTGCAGCACTTATTGTGCCACCCTCAGGGGCCCTGTACCCTGGCACCCACAAACTGAATTTGAAAGCTGAGTGCCTAAGTACAGAACTAAACCAAGAGTCGACATGGCACACATCCCTGTGTGCAATGCCCACAGAACCCACTGCCCTGGCATACTTCAGTCACCCCTCTAGCTGGGTGCCCTATGCCAGAGATGTGGGCACAGGTGCATGAGCAGGGGGAAGCTTCAAAGGCATGCCGCCTCTGTGAGCTTCTCCAGACCATTTGCTGTACCCAGCATCTGGCCCCCACCAGTTCTAACCCCCACTCTGCCGGGAAGACTGGCGGGAAAAACTATGTCAGGAAGGGATGTGTTCCAGCCTGTGCCAACCCCACCCCTCAGGTGGGAGAGACGAGGTGAAGCACGACCCCCGGCTCTGGCCATCTTGTAGATGGGGAGCCCTGCCCAATCCCAGCTAGGCTCCTGCCCCCCTCCCACAGGAGAGGAGCAGGCTAGGGGATGTACTCACTCCAGGACAGGTACCCATTGGTCCCTGACCTTGCCCTACCTGTAACACCCCTAAATTCAGTATTTAGGGGCTCCCTGAACCTTCCTTCCTCAAATCCCGGTACGAAAAGAAGAAAGAAGATCAAGAAGAAGAAGACCCGCCGTGCAGCTGCTAACAACAGGACGACAACAACTGACATGGCCCTAGCCCTACCAGCCTGTCGATCCTGGAACCTGCTCCTTCTCAATCCCAGTGACTCCTGCGGACAGTAACCTTGGGACACCCGGAGAACCTGCCTGCCTTAACCCTCTTAAAGAATGGGACTCCCATCAGCAGAGGCTCTGCTGCAACAACCCACCTGGTGCCAACCAGGAAGCTTCGGACCAGCCCACTCTTGACCCGCCGAGCCTGGGCCTGGCCTAACCGAACCAAGACAACGAGGACCCAAAGTCTAGTGCCCAAAGACCCTCCTCGACGAACCAGCTGAAGCCTGCAGACTCAGAACCAGGGGCCACCCCAACCGCGACCAGCCGAGGGTAAGGTTTTCCAACACCCAAAGACACCACTGCACCCGGCGCCCTACAGCCCACTGTGCCTCCCTTTGGGGTACCTACCTGTGCTTCAAGATCCCAACTTACCTCTCGAAGTGCTGGTCGCCCCTGGAGAGTCTCTGTCCCCGAGCCTGCAGCCTTTGTTCCTTGTTGACCTTTCCCATTGGATAACATTGAGCGTCCAACGGCTCAATAGCACCCTGCACCCAGCCACCCGAGTGCCACTGGCTGTGCCACCTTTGTCCTATCCTACTTCCCCCTTGCCTGAGCAAGTGACCAGGAGCCCAGCTCCCACAGCCGCGTGGCCGGCTAGCCAGCAGCCACCAACCGAAGGCCCCCTTTGCCTTATTGGATATCATTGGGCCTACCTACTTCTGCACCCGGCCGGCCCTGTGCTGCTGGGGCGGAACCGACGGTACTTCCCTGACCCTGGGGGACCCCTGAGTCTATACCCGGAACCTTAACTTCACCAGCCAAGTACTCACCAGGAAACCGGTAACTCACTTACCAGCCATTGGATAACATTGACCCATTCTGACTCGAAAATGTTCTAAGTGTGAAGTTTTGAAAACTGCAAATATTCATATAAAATCAGCCGAAGTCCGAATTCCGGAGTACTCACCTGCAAGCAGGCGAGAAGCCAGTACTGTACCTTGCAGCCCAGTACTGAACCGCAAAAGTAATCCATACTGGGTTTGCTAGTAATCTGTATTTTCTCCATAGGAACCCATTGTATGCTTTTCTATGACATTTCTTGTAAGTGCCTACTTTTGAAAACTTGAAATATTCTTTAAAAATCATACAAAATACTGAAACGCAATTACCTACCTGTTTTAAGTTCAGACCCCAGTGCTGGCCCTAGAAGGCCAGTACTGGATTACAAAAGTAAAGCAATCGTACTTTACCTGCAACCTGAATTTTCTCCCATTGAATAACATTGCCAGATTGTCATTGAAAGGTTTCTAAGTGTGAACTTTTAAAACAGCTTTATAGTCATGAAAATTAACCACAGTAACTAAAACATTTTTGCTAATCTGGTTTCAGCTTAGACCCCAGGACTGAATCTAGGATCTAGTCCTGGAACTACTAAAGTAATCTGTACTGGAATCAACTGTACTTTTATGGTAACAATCCATTGAGCTGAATGCTAACGTGTGTCTAGACTTGAGTTGCCTTCAGCAACTCTTGTACCTATTGTGTTCACCAGCTTTATTGCTTCCTTGCAAAGTAATTACATGAGAGTGCTCATATCTAGCAAAGTATATGTGTATGCCTGTTGGTTCTAAAAATAAGAAAGTGCCATCTTTCTTGCCTTGGTATGCCCCCACTTTTTTCTGAACTGCTGATGTGCTTTGACTGAGTGTGCCCTGGGTTCCTGCCAACCAGGTACCCAGGGCCTGTGTTCCTTCCCTAAAACTGTGCTAAAACTAAAAACCCAATTGGCATCTCTGGCCACCTGTCAGCCCCTAGTAAATGGTACTCTAGGTACCCAGGGCATGGTGACCAGAGAAGACCCCTGAGGGCGGCAGCACTTATTGTGCCACCCTCATGGGCCCTGTACCCTGGCACCCACACACTGCCTTTGGAGGCTGAGTGCCTAAGTTCAGAACTAAACCAAGAGTCAACATGGCACAGTATATTTTTATGCCTGTTGGTTCTAAAAATAAAACAGCTATGTCTTTGGATATAAAAACAATTGGCCTGGAGTTCAGTCTGTGAGTGTGTGAAATCCTTTGCTGACTGAGTGTGTACAACAAATGCTTTGCAATGCCTTACTGCTCGACCAAGCTACCACGTTGGAGAGTAAGGTCAGTCCTGACTTTAACCTCTGTTATACCTTTGGGGTTTGTGGACTCTATTCGCACTGTACTTCATTATTGTCCAGTATATATAGAGCCACTTTCTCACAGTGTGTGACTGGGTGTGTGTGTTTCTGGGGCTACCTGCACATATGTCTCACTGGGTGTGTGATTGGGTGCATCACTGTCTGAGTTAGTCTCTTACTGTTTAAGTAGTTGTCTAATGGGCGTATGAGTGTCACAGTGGGTCAGTGGCTGGGTGCATGAGTTGTTGAGTGGATTTGATACTTGAAAAATACCTATACATGCCAAGTGAAGCTTGCAATGAGAGAGCACAGACACATTCTGCACTAGAAGCCATCGCCCATGTTTGAAGGACTATTTCTGTACATGGTTAAGAAGGTAGGTAGTGTCAGTATTTGCCTACATATCTGAGAGACTGTAGTAGTACACCTCTATCAGGGAAATGAGATGTTTAAGTAAATGTGCTGGTATGTAAAAGCCTGCTATAATACCTCTATGGCTGTCTAAATGTGTATGTAAGTGGCTGCAGAAATTCTTCAATGTCTGTGTTAGGCAATACAGAGCTATGTAGATGAGACTGCAGCTACCTTTGAGTCTGCTGCATGTATTGATAGTTTCTGGTTAGTGACTGAATCGCTACGTGCTTCTGCAGCTGTCTCAATATCTGGAACAGAGGCTTTATGTTTTCCTGAACATGTATGTCAGTTACTTTAGGGATGGCAAACTCTATGTAGTACTTGGCATGGGGCTTGCAAGTGCACAAGTAACTTAGTGAACAGAAAGAACATCTCTCATCTCTACGCACAAACCAGAATGCTTTATAGCACACCTACAGCATCTCTCACATGTGACTTGTGTATACTGAAACTTGGACTTAAGACTTGGCAAACAGCTTTTATGTGGCAAATCCAGCTGCAGGGGAAATACACACACAGGACCTCAACACCCAAGCATCATCCATGTTTGAAAGAGTATTTCTCTACATGAATGAGAAGGTTGTATCAGTACTTGCAACATACCTGAGAAATTCTTGGAGTACACCTGTAGCAGTGCCATGAGACGTTTAAGTAAATGTGCCGTTATGTGACTGTCTAATTTAGTTTCTCTATGACTCTCTAAATATCTATGCAAGTGACAATAAACAATATACAAACACCTCAGTGCGTGTGTTAAGGAAAAGAGAGAAATATAAATGTGACTACAATTATAGTTGAATCTGCTGCATGCACAAGTAGTTTCTGGATAAGTGACTGAATGTATATGTTCTTCTGTAGCTGTCTGACAAATCAATATAACAGAACTACAACACCCAGAAATCAAAGAAAAACACTCTTTGAGAACAGCACATCACATAGATACGTAAATATTTCCACATCTTCAAATGCCTTGCTAACTAAAAGTTTAACTCTAATCTAGTTTTTCTCCTACCAATTACATTATGTAGCAAGCGGCAAATGTATAGCATACTAATTCACAACAACACATTGTGAAACAACTTTTGACACACTATGGGGCTGATTATGATGGCGGTTTGGACGAGTGTCCGACTGCCATTATTTCGGGAACAGGACCCCTGACAGGTAGTTGGCGGTCCCGCCTGCCAATTTACAATCGGACCACCTTGGAGCGATCGGAAACATGCCTCTTTGCATTGAGGCTTGTGCTGCGGCCCAGAAAAGGGCAGCAGCACAAACCCCAGTGCCAAAAGGTATGTTTGTAAACATCCCTGCACCCTGTGGCAGGCACCATCAGGTGCCTGCCACACTCTGCAGGATGCCAAAGCCCCTAGCAGAGGGCCATGGGGGACAGAGGCCCTGCCAGGGGCCCAAAAAAGCCTTTCTGCCAGCCTTTTCACATTCGAAGAATGACGTGAAATGTCTAGTGGAAAGGTGGATTGTAATCCCCATGGTGGTGCCTGAGAAGGCACCGCCTCCACTGTTAGGAATGGGATCCGACCAAGGGGCTCCTTGAACCTGTCAGAAGCTGTCGGTCGGTCCCTGGGACAATGCGGTCCGACTGACCGCATCCTAATGCGGTGGTCCAACAGCGATTATAGATTTCGGTTGGACCAACACCGACAAAGAATCTGCTGAGATTTTCTACAGTGGCTCCTGAGTAAAAAAAAGTTCACAAAGCAAAATACTGAATCCCATAAATATTCAATCTAAGCAGGATATGATACATGGATGCATGTCCTAACTTAGTCTACTCCTAAGATGACCATCCATAATTTCTCTTCCTACATGTTACAAATTTATGATTCAGTGTAAATAAATTAATGATTAAGTTTAAAATATTTTTCGGAGTAATAAGGGCTGAGTCACAAATGTATTTAACAGTATGAGAAGTAGTTTTACAAGAGTACGTACTTTTACATGTGTTTGTGAATTGGGCCTTACCTCCAACTCGCTATTAATATGAGGGCAAAAAGAGCAACTCCATTCTATTTTTACTAACTATATATGAAGATAACCTGAATAATTAAATGGTATTTCCATTTTACATGTGTTGCACGTCTTGAGGCCAATTCACAAAGGCATCTAAGAGTATGTAAAAGAGAGAATAGCGATTTCTTAAAATTCCTTGATTTGCGACTCACAAATTGCGAATCGCAATTAAGGAATACCTCCCCATTCATTCCTATGGGCCTAGAGGCCCATAGGAATGAATGGGAAGACATTCTCAATTTGAGATTAGCAATTAGCGAATCGCAAATTGAGAATGCAATTTCAAGGGTGCAGGGGGGTCCAAAGGACACCCTGTGAAATTGCAAAAAACACAGTTGATGGACAGAATGTAGAACAATGTCATACATTCACCCCAGTACAAGGATCTGGGCCTAAATCCATCGTTTTTTTGCACTCCACACCACCCTGGGTTAGACACTGGCTATATGCAAATCAGCTCTGACCCTGTGCCTCATGGGAACAGTCCAGTCCGAACTACCAAGCCATGTCTTTCCCAGACCGGAATCAAGCATCCAAGGACCGGTTTCTGGCTATCAGCCTTCATCAGCCTGGATAGCTTGACTCCAGTGGTGTGGAGAGCCTGGGACTCACGTCTGAGCATCCCCAGCACACTCAGGGTGAAATTGCAAAAAACACAGTTGATGGACAGAATGTAGAACAATGTCATACATTCACCCCAGTACAAGGATCTGGGCCTAAATCCATCGTTTTTTTGCACTCCACACCACCCTGGGTTAGACACTAGCTATATGCAAATCAGCTCTGACCCTGTGCCTCATGGGAACAGTCCAGTCCGAACTACCAAGCCATGTCTTTCCCAGACCGGAATCAAGCATCCAAGGTCCGGTTTCTGGCTATCAGCCTTCATCAGCCTGGATAGCTTGACTCCAGTGGTGTGGAGAGCCTGGGACTCACGTCTGAGCATCCCCAGCACACTCAGGGTGAAATTGCAAAAAACACAGTTGATGGACAGAATGTAGAACAATGTCATACATTCACCCCAGTACAAGGATCTGGGCCTAAATCCATCGTTTTTTTGCACTCCACACCACCCTGGGTTAGACACTCAGGGTGAAATTGCAAAAAACACAGTTGATGGACAGAATGTAGAACAATGTCATACATTCACCCCAGTACAAGGATCTGGGCCTAAATCCATCGTTTTTTTGCACTCCACACCACCCTGGGTTAGACACTGGCTATATGATCCTTGTACTGGGGTGAATGTATGACATTGTTCTACATTCTGTCCATCAACTGTGTTTTTTGCAATTTTCACCCCGAGTGGGTTGGGTATGCTTAGATGTGAGTCCCAGGCTCTCCACACCACTGGAGTCAAGCTATCCAGGCTGAATGAAGGCTGATAGCCAGAAACCGGTCCTTGGATGCTTGATTCCGGTCTGGGAAAGACATGGCTTGGTAGTTCGGACTGGACTGTTCCCATGAGGCACAGGGTCAGAGCTGATTTGCATATAGCCAGTGTCTAACCCAGGGTGGTGTGGAGTGCAAAAAAACGTTGGATTTAGGCCCAGATCCTTGTACTGGGGTGAATGTATGACATTGTTCTACATTCTGTCCATCAACTGTGTTTTTTGCAATTTTCACCCCGAGTGGGCTGGGTATGCTCAGACGTGAGTCCCAGGCTCTCCACACCACTGGAGTCAAGCTATCCAGGCTGAATGAAGGCTGATAGCCAGAAACCGGTCCTTGGATGCTTGATTCCGGTCTGGGAAAGACATGGCTTGGTAGTTCGGACTGGACTGTTCCCATGAGGCACAGGGTCAGAGCTGATTTGCATATAGCCAGTGTCTAACCCAGGGTGGTGTGGAGTGCAAAAAAATGATGGATTTAGGCCCAGATCCTTGTACTGGGGTGAATGTATGACATTGTTCTACATTCTGTCCATCAACTGTGTTTTTTGCAAAGGACACCCTGTTGTACCCCTGAAATCTGAGTATGGGTACATCTTGCACACACACATGCCCTAAGGGCATGTGTGTGTGTAAAATGGAACTTTGAAAAATGCACTTTAGTGCATTTTTCAATGTTTTTGCAAATTACCATGAAGTTCAACTTCATGGTAATTTGCTACTCCTATTTGCGAATTCTCTATTTTTTTTAGTTTGATGCATTGCATTTAAGGAATCTGAACTTGGGATTCCTTAAATGGAATCGCAATTTAAGGAATCTCAATTTAGAGATTCCTTAATTGCGATTTTTGCATTTGGGATGATGCATCCCAAATGCAAAAATACAGGTCGCAAAGGGGCAGATTCTGAGAATCTGTCCGTTTGAGACCTGTTTTTTGCTTGATGCATCTGGCCTTAGTCCCTATCTACAAATAGAGAAAGAAACTCTGATTAAAAAAAAAATTGCAAATGCTTTTTAATATTTAACTATAATAGTAATATCGTGATAATAGTAATCAAAATAAGAGTAAGGATAAGAATACGAATCAGAATAAGAATAAGAACGAGAGTAGGAATAAGAATAAGAATCAGAATATGATAGCTTTATTGGTGGATAACTGTAAATAATGGGGATGTGTTTCACCAAGGGATTCTGAGTGACATCAAATAGACAATGAGAGCGAAAATGAAAAACATCCTTTGTATTGGCATTTTACCCATCTGTAATTTTGTGTAGCAGACAGCTCCCTGAAATGATCTTCCCCTATTTCCAACATATACATGGGGTGAAGAGTAATGGAGGAGCCATATATAACATGATTTTATTTTGTGCAGAATCCTGGTCTCCTGCCACCCACCCCCATCATCCTCGTGATACCCTTCTTCTCCCCTAAATTAAGAAATAAATATCTGGCCTCCAGTTTCACCCTCACCACCCACTAAAAAAACCTCCACTTTTAATTAACTGGCCTTCTACCACCAACTCACCACACTGTGCATATACACCTGTAGGCTTTCAAACTGGCAAAAAACATTTAGTCTCATTCTACCTACCCCCACCACCTTCTGCAAAACCACCCCCGCTCAAAGTGAAAAATAATCACTGAGCCTCCTCCAGATCTGCATAGTCCCTTACTAGTAAAGGAAGTTGGTGCAGCTCCAGCTCTGCCTGAATTCTTCACTCTCCCTCTGGTCTATGGAAACCACAGACAGGTGGGAGAAGGAGGGTGAGATCACCAACTATTATTTCATCATCACTCTCTGGAGACCCTGGTGAGGCAATCTAACAAAGGAGTAGCAAAAGCTATCCCTAGAAATGTCACAACGATGGCTAAGCAGTCTGGTTAACCACTTTTGTGACATCATTGCAGTGAGAAACTGGATTTTATTCTGGTTGTTCTTGATAAAAGCTTCCTACAGCCATATAAAATACTACTACTACTTCAATACTAATAATAATAATAATAATACTATGAACAATTATAATAATAACAACAACAATAATAACAATAATAATAATAGGAGTAGGTTACTTTGTGGTAATCCCCTTTACATCACAATGTTTTATCTTGAGGTATCTGTCAATTGCAGCTTAGGTAGTAAGTATTATTACACACAGACACATATATATATATATATATATATACATATATATATGTAAATTATCCTCAAACTTTGTAAAGATGAGACGGGCATGCCAGGGTTGCATTCCATATTTATTTGCTCAAGTTGCATCTCAAAGCATTGCAGCTGCATTGTTCATCCTTGGTCATGATAAAGACGCAATTTTTAGTTTTGTGGAAATTGGGCGCTATCTTGCAATGCACAACTGTGTTTCAATTCCTTACATCAAACTTAAATCTCATACATTATTACATTATGATTATAATGAGAAAAACACAAATTAAAAAAAATATGCAATCAAATTCTGCCAATAAATTGCTAGTGCAACCTTCATCTTACTAATTGCTATGCATAACATTCAATTCATTTCCCACCATATATTTTCTTAATTTACTTCATCTAATCAACATATTAAAATAGTGCTTGTCTGTTTCTATTTCATTCAGCCATACATAATATCCATTTAGCAATTACTACATCACATAAGGTCAGCTCTATACACAATGAAGTCCGATTTCAATTCATCTGTTCACTTTTCAGCAATCAGTCAGAATGTCTCACATATAGCTCCACTGGGCATACTAGTTAAAAATCAAAGTTACATTCTTCCCTGCATTAACTTCTGATATAAACCAGTACACAAAGACAGTTTTTTAAAAATATTATCATCAATATTAAGACCATGTGGTTTCTTGCTGACCATATCTAGAATAAATCTAGTCTCTGATTGTCTCAGTACGCGCGCTCTATCACCTCCCCTCACATTCTTGGATACATGTGCTAAGCCCCTATATCTCAACTGAGACTCATCACCTTCATGAAATCTACTAAAATGTCTGGTAACTGGGTAACTAAAATCACCATTCTTGATTGCATTAAGATGTGGCAAAATCATCTTATGCACTTGTAGCCTAGTGCTACCAATATATTTTCTTGGGTGAGGACACATAAGTTGGTATACCAAGGCCACTAGGATTATGTGACTGTGCGGTCGCAGTGATTTTCACACAGTTATAGATTTGCTGCATTTGACACATAATCCATCATCTGCAGATTTTAACAAAATAAATAGTTTCTACTTCAAATGGTTCAAAAATTACAAAATAAGCAGTGACACGCAGTGAGAGGCTCTTTGTAAAGCTGGACTTTTTGTTTCTTATTGCTATATTTGTATATTATAATGGTACTAATAAGGTGCAACCAATGACAATACAGTGTTACACAGTTTATAAATAATGAAATATTGAAGTAATACTATTACAAAATGTGCTGCATTATACCACATAATTTGTCTTTTCTTGCTGCATAATGTATTCAACCCTGCCGCATAATTTCACCCTTTCCTGTCACAAATTCCAGTGACCCTGGATATACCATATGTGTACTTTTACATCAATGTGCCTCAAACCTTGATGCGGCTTATAAATGGTGTTTTAACTTTGGTAATGTTTACTACCTTGCTAGCATGCAAAGTCCTCTGCAGGTGAAAGCTATCTCTTTGTATTTAATATCACTCATTAGATATATATAAGGGCCGTGTTTCCATAGGAAAAGCATGTTTGACTTGCCTATAACTTTGGCACTGTTTGATGAATCGTCATGAAATTTCCCCCCCAAAAAGTGCTTTGGTGATTCTTTTTGAAAAAGGATGCGTTTGCAATGTTAATTCCCATAGGAACCTGTCAACACAACTACACCCCGAACCACTGAATAGAATAACACCAAATTTGGCAGAATGGTAGGTGTCATTACGCAGATTAATCTTTTTGTTATTTGGTGCAAATCTGTTTTTTAGAAATGTAAGTTGAAAATTATGGTGAGATCTCTGGCTGCAGATATATTCTGCAGTGATTTAGCGATTAATCTCTGACCACTCTCAGCAATCCAGCAGTGTGGGGTTTACTAGAGGTAACAGGAGGGCTAGTTGGCCCCCAGGGACACTCTGGAGGCAAGGGGACTTCATCCCCCAACCAAGAGTGCATCAGGAAGCATGTTTGCAGAGTTGTGGAGAAAGAGGGTGTGGGGCTTACTGAAGCTAACAGTTAGGTTAGTTGCCCCTAAGGACCCCCAGCAGCGAAGGGGACTTCATTCCCCATCCAAGACCGCACCAGGGAGCCTGTTTGCAGAGTGGTGGAATTGAGAACTTAGCAATCCTGCTGTGTAGGACCTAATGGAGGTGATAGGATGGGTAGTTTGCCCCCAAGGATGTCCTTCGGCTGCCACGCCCCCTTTCTCCACCACTCTGCAAATGCACCTCCTGGCATACTACTGGTTGGGGGATGAAGTCCACTTTACTCCTGAGGGACTTTGGGGGCCAAGAAGCCCTCCTGGTAACTCCTGTAAGTCCTACCCAGTGGAATTCCTGAACACTGGTCGGAGGCCCAGCCCCCTTTTCCACAACTCTGCAAATGCGACTACTAGTTAAAGACGCATTTGTAAAGTTATGTTACAGAGTATTTGTAGAGCACGTGGCTACTCCTGGGAGTGTTCCGACACTGAGGTGACCCTTTAACAGAGCAGTGAACCACAACAGCAGATGCCCTCCTTACTGTTGGAAAATCCATGTCTTTAAGATTCTCCTGAAACACAGGAGGTCCTGTATCTGTCTCAGGGAAGTCAACAGGCTAATCCATAACTTCGAGGTTGACACTTGATAGGCGTGTCCCCCCTTATGTGACCAAGAAAACGTTGGCATGATCGTCAGGAGCTTGGTCAAAGACCGCAAGGTTCTGGAAGGTATATAGGGCTGAACTCTGTTCCTAATGTAAGGGGACCCACTGTTGTAAAAACCTTTGAAGGTCAGCACCAAGGCTTTAAAATGTACCCTTTTTCAGACTGAGAGCCAGTGCAGGGACTTCAAGTAAGGGGTCATGTGTGTCCTGGGTCTGACCATAAGTAAATGTATAGGCATTTATATAGCGCACTACTTACCCGTAGGGTCCCAAGGCGCTTCGACCGCTGCGAAACCCTTCCTGGCTTCCCTGAGAGATGGTCCCTTAATGGGTATCTCCAGGGTGAGACCAGGCATCCCCGGCGGTCTGGTGGGGCCGTTAGTGAAGATGAGGCAAGCTAATGCCCAGAGTTGCCGAGTGTGATCGCTGATCAGAGTGGGCACCGAGGCGAGAGAATTATCGAGTCCGCTGACCCTGGTCCAGAAACCTGCCGCGCCGGGAATCGGACCCTGGTCCCGGGCCGTCCTCTGCTCTCGGGTCTGCCGCCTCTAACCAGTGAGCCACACTACTTCGTGTTTTGTACCACCTGCAGACAGCCTAGTAAGTAATCAGGGAGGCCCAAGTACAACACGTTGACATAGTCCAACCTTGACGTAATCAGGGCTTGGACCCCAGTTTTTCTATGTGAAATTGGAAGCAAGGGGAGGAAGTTCATCATTTTTAATAGCCCAAAACAAAGGCCGGCCACTGATTGGACCTGGGACTTCATGGAGATATCAGCTTCCAGTTTCACTCCAGGTTTTTTACTGTGGTGACTGGGCTTACTGGAGGGGACAAATTCTGGGGCCACCATTGGCGCCATTCTTGCCTGGAGTATCCAAGAAAATTATTTCAGACTTTTCTGAGTTACATAGCAGTTGATTTTGCCAAAACCAGGCGAACACCTTTGCCAAGCATGTATTAATTTCATTTCATCTTAGCGCCTCATCCTTCTCGCAGGTAAAAAACAACTGAGTGTAGTCGGTGTAGGATATTACTTTTGCCCCATGATCCTCTGCCATGGGTGCAAGGAGGGGCCATATATATGTTAAACAAGGTTGGGCTTAAAACAGATGCCTGTGGCACTCCTACTTTCAGCGGAGGGATGAGGACCGAAGAAGGGGGGAACCAAACTGTTTGCTGGCAGGTTTCCAAAATAGAGAAGAACCACCTAAGGACCGTGCCCCTAATGCCGCAGCCCTGAGGTTCGCGCAGAAGCAAGTCGTGGGGCACGGTATTGAAAGCCGCCGGAAGGTCCAATAATAACAGTACAGCTTTTCCTCCTCTATCAAGAATGTTTTTAATTGTCTCTAAGACTTCCGGTAAGGCGTCTCCATACTAAAGTTGGCTCTAAACCCTGACTGGCTCGGATGTAGTACATTTGTTGCCTCCACAAAGTTATTGGTGACAACATTCACATACTTCTCCAAAGCCTTGGAGAGGTAAGGCAGCAACGATATTGGCCTATAATTGCTGGCTACCGGAGGATCACCTGAGGGATTTTTTAGGAGCAGGAGGATTTTTCCATGTTTCCAACTATTAGGCATCACTCCCTCAGACAAGGACAGGTTCAAAACCTGGTTGACGACTGGATTCGATACCTCGGCCATGGATCCAGAGTTTTGCCAGGACAAGGGTCCGAGGGAGAGCCGGATTTCAAAGCCTTAATTTTTTTAAGTGACATGGTCAGTGGAACAGGGGGGAACTCCAGAAGGGTCTCATCCAAAATTTAGGAGGCAGGGGAGGACAGGCCATTATTGCCCTTGCCAGCTAGAGGCAAATCCCCAAACGAATCCTGGATATTTTTAATTTTATTATAAAAGTATTGCGCATTATGATTCGTCCATTCATGAGCGGTGTGAAGGGGCTCTTTATTGCATTGGGGGAAGAAAAGTCATTTACAATCTTGAACAATTCCCTGCTGCTGTTCCCAGCTTGTTCAATTTTTGAAGCCCAAAAAGATTTTTTTCCCTCATGGACTTTGGCACAGTGGGCTTTCAGCGCCAAAGTATAGGTGATTTTATTCAGGGGATCAAAGTTTTTCCTCCATAGTCGTGCTGGACATTTACATGCACTTTTGCTTTTCCTTAGCCCTCCTAGAACAAGGGGGCTGAGGCTCTACAGTGTTAGGCTACTCGAATTTAGGGTGGGGGCTAGTTGCATAGTCCACTCCTGGAGCTAGCCTTCAAGTGAGAGTACATCATACTCTAAAATACAGTTGGAGGGAATAGGATGCTGACTAAGTATAGCAGCTAAAGCCTCCAGCTTAAGCTGTTCAAAAGGCCTAAGGCTTCTGGCCCGTGGCTTGCAATAGGACTGAGACGTTCCCGGTATCTTGTCTCCCATAAAGGTGACCAGGAAATGGTCGGACTAGGTAGTAGAAAGGGGGATATCTGTATCAATCCTACTTGTTGAAAAAACCTGGTCCAGGATATGGCCCTTTTCATGAGTGGGGAGCGAGACATAGGGAGTCAAGTTGAAGATGCCAAGGGATTCACATTTGCAATGTAATAGGTCTCGCATTTGTGAGAGTTAGAGCTATTGGTGTTGTAAATGTAAAAGTTTTTTTACAAATGTTTTTGGGAGTAGAGTGGATGTACGTTGTGTATTGTGGAATTACGTGGTGTGTTGTGCAGTGAAATTATATGGCTATAAAGTATGTGGTATTTAGTGTATAAGAATTATGTAGAGTGGGATTATGTATTATGGAGAGTAATTATGTGGTATGGCAATCTGGGTTTTGGAGTAGTAATATCAGGATTAGTCTTCCTCGTTTCCATAGAAGCTAATCTATAAACTCAGTGAGACATAAAAAGAAGAAAGCACTGAGGCGCACTTCTGGACCTAGTCAGAGGTATGAGCAGGGCCACTGGAACTATGCAACTGTTTGGCTGCACTGAATTCGCACAGTTATACATTTTCCGCAATTGCCACATAATCCATCATCTGCTGCATAAACTGTAGATTTGAACAAAAAAACCTTGTTTCTAGCTCAAACCGCTCAAACGTTACTAAAAATGCAGCGACAAGGGTTACAGCATGGTGGAAGGCCCCTTGCAGACCTGGGATGGTCAACTGTACTTATTGCTAAATGTGGGTGTTAAATTGTTACTAATGGTGTGCAAACCGCTTTTGCTTCTTTCTTCGCCTCCTTTGCCTCTTTCTGCACATCTCTTCTACTTTCTGCACCTCTGTTGTTTCTTTCTGCACTTCTCTTGCCTCTTTCTGCTCCCTCTTCCCTCTTTCTGCACCTCTCTAGCCTCTTTCTGTACCTCTCTCACCTCTTTCTGCAACTAGTTTGCTTCTTTCAGCACTTCCCTTGCTTTTTTCTGTACCTCTCTTGCTTCTTTCTGCACCCCTCTTGCCTCTTTCTGCACCTCTGTTGCTTCTTTCTGCACTTCTCTTACTTGTTTCTGCACCTCTATTGCTTCTTTCTGCACCCCTCATGCCTCTTTCTGTACCCATCTTCCCTTTTTCTGCACCTCTCGTGCTACTTTCTGCAACTGGCTTACCTCTTTCTGTAGTTCTTTTGCTTCTTTTTGCACCTCTGTTGCTTCTTTTTTCACTTCTCTTGCCTCTTTCTGCACCCCTTGCCTCTTTCTGCACCTCTGATGGTTCTTTCTGCACTTCTCTTGCTTTTGTCTGCACATCTCATGCTTCTTTATACACCCCTCTGGCCTCTTTCTGCACCCCTCTTTCTGCACCTCTCTTACCTGTTTCTGAAACTCTCGTGCCACTTTCTGCAGTTCTATTGCCTCCTTCAGCACCTCTTTTGCTTCTTTCTTAATTTCTCTTGCCTCTTTCTGCAACCCTCTTGCCTGTTCCTGTACCTCATTTGCCTCTTTCTATACCTCTCTTGCCTCTTTCTGCACCTCTCTTGTCGCTTTCTTCATCATACTTGCCTCTCTCTGCACTTCTCTTGCTTTTTTCTACTTATTATTATTATTATTAATTGAGTTTTATTGAGCGCAAACAACCCGGAGGCCTCGTAGCGCTGCATTGTCTGAAAGAGAGGGCAAGAGAGCCAAGTTAAATGAAAAGAAGGGTTTTCAAATCCTTCCGGAATTTCAGCAGATTAGATTCGCTGCGAAGGGTATTGGGCAGGGAGTTCCAGGCCTTGGCTGCGTTCCAAGAGAAGGAACGGCCACCCCATCTGGCGCGCTTGGTTTTGTTTATTGTAGCTAAGAAAGCTGTACTAGATCTCAAAAGCCTATGAGGAAGATAAGGGGTCGCCAAAGAACAGATCATGGATGGGGCGGTTTTCCACATGGCCTTGTGCATAATGCACATAGATTTAAACAGCACCCTAGCCTTAATTGGAAGCCAGTGTAGTTTCCTCAAGGCTGCTGTGCCAGATTCTCGCCGGTTAAGGCCTAGGAGGAGGCAAGCAGCCGCATTTTGAGTAATCTGGAGTTTCCTACTCCTCTCTTATTTCAGTCTGCAACTCTCTTATCTCTCTCATCACTTCTCTTGCTTCTTTCTACACCTCCTGCTGCTTCTTTCAGCACTTCTCTTGCCTTGTTCTGCACTTCTCTAGCCTGTTTCTGTACCGCTTATGCTTCTTTCTGCACCTCTCGTGCCTCTTTCTGTATCCCGCTTGTCTCTTTCTGTGCCTCTGTTGCTTCTTTCTGCACATCTCTTGCTTCCTTCTACACCTCTCTTGCCTCTCTTTGCACCCCTCTTGCCTCTTTCCGCACCATTCTTCCCTTTTCAGCACCTCTGTTGCCTCTTTCTGCACCATTATTGCCTCTTTCTGCAGTTTTCTTGTGTCTTTCTGCACCTTTGTTGCTTCTTTCAGCACTTCTCTTGTTTCATTCTGAACCTCTCTTGCTTCTTTCTGCACCCCTCTTGCATCTTTCTGCACCTTTTTTCTATATTTCTCTTGCTTCTTTTTGCATCTCTCTTGCTTCTTTATACACCCATCTTCATTCTTTCAGCACACCTCTTGACTCTTTCTGCACCTCTCTTACCTCTTTCTGCACTTCTCTTGCTTCTTTCTGTACCTCTGTTCCTTCATCCTGCATTTCTCATGCTTTTTTGTACTTTCTTGCTTCTTTCTGCACCCTTCTTGCCTCTTTCTACAGCCATCTTCCCTCTTTCTGCATCTCTCTTGCCTCTTTCTGTACCTCTCTTGCCTCTTTCTACACCCCTCTTCCCTCTTTCTGCATCTCTCATGATTTTCTCTGCAGTTTTCTTGTACCTTTCTGCACATCTGTTGCTTCTTTCTGTATTTCACTTGCTGTTTCTGTACCTCTCTTGCTTCTTTCTGCAACCCTCTTGCCTCATTCTTCACTCATCTTCCCTCTTTCTGTACCTCTCTTGCTGCTTTCTGCAGTTCGCTTGCCTCTTTCTGTATCTCTTTTGCTTTTTTCTGTACTTCTCTTGCCTCTTTCTGCACCCCCTTGCCTCTTTCTGCACTTCTCTTGATTCTTTCGGCACAATTGTTAGTCTTTCTGCACCTCTCTTGTTTTTTCTGCCCTTCTCTCGCCTCTTTCTGTACTGAAATAGGAAGTGCAAGCTGTCAAGTTTAAAGATCTGTGTGTTCTTGTGACTGAGATATATATCTACTTGTATATGTATTCCCACATGTGTTAGGCATCTGAAGATGGTAGCTTAAAAAGCGGGTAGATCCTCCTACAGGTGGTTAAATCTTCTAAGTTCTCCTCTGTCATTCGGTTGCACAGGTAGACATGTTTATGTATATAGGTGTTATAGAGCCCCTCAAATATACTATCGAATACCCATGTGCCCTGTATTATTAGCAGTAGGAAATACATACAGAGTAGGCTGTTTGAAACACAGGTATTCAAGTATTTGTATGTTTATTTTTATGTAACATGTCACTAGGTAAAAGCAGAGACACATGCATGGATACCTTCACAAACTTGGTCAGACTTACAACAGGGATATGGTTAGGATTGCTGTTTGCTGAGTGACATGAGTGATGTCATTTGAGATGTCATCAGTGATGTCACTGACTATATCATGAGTGATGTAATCTATGATGTCATCAGCAGTGCATTGAGGGGGCGCGAGTTATGGTTAGCTCAGCTAACTGTAACAGCTGGATTTCTCTGGTTTTGTACAAGTGAAATGTCAGCCTAACTATAACGTCCCTGAAACCCGTGGTTTTTTCAGTGAATATCTAAGGTTTTTTAAATGCTAATTCCTAACTATAACGTCCCTGGAACCTATGGTTTTGATTTCTATCTATCTATCCATCTATATATATATATATGGATGTGTTTGGCGAGGAAGAGCGTCGTGCTCTTGCGCAAGACATGTTCAAAAAGCGCGATAGACCATCGGTAGCGACGGCCCCGTCCTCTGATACGGGAATGGGGAATAACAAACTGAATGAGGCAATATCGAAACTTGAAAAATTACATGAGCGTGAAATACGGAAGTGGTGGGAGGCCACCAGCCTGAGTAGCTATATAGAGGTGAAGCGGGTGCCAAGGGGACTGAGGGTGTATACAGTACCATCATATGAGCACCCAGACCCCCAATTGCTAACAGATTGGCATGAACAAACGCAAAGCTACTGCGAGGGGATACTTAAGCTACTGGTCAAGTATGCATGGAGCGACAGGAACAGGGCACTGGCTGAAATCAAGATCTTGGAGGATGATATCGATAAAGAGGAGGACATTGCCAAGGTACAAGAGCTTAAGGAGGCAATGAAAAAACACCTAATCAGATATCAACAGAAAATCATGACGCGCAAACAAGAAAAGTTCGAGCGCAATGAAAACGATTATCGCCAAGGCCGTGTCCTAACGTTCGCCAAGAAATATGACGCACCAAGAAAGGCCATGAACCAGGGAACCTTGGTAACCCCCAGCTCAAGTGTAGCAACCTCAGAATCTGATGCCACAGCCGAGGTATCAGGTGATGAACAGCGAGATCGTGGGAATGAACGAAGGAGAGGGGCTGTTCCTTTTCACACCGAGTTTCAACTGATACGACAGAATTGGCTGAGGGGGGGGGAAGAACAAGCCCCCAGAGCAACAAGAAGAAGGAGAACCCGAAGATCAGGAGGCGGCAGCAAAAGGATGAGTAAGGGGAAGAGCAAAACCCCAGAACCGATCCTACCGCAACAACAAAAAGAAGTAAGGGATAACATACAGACTGAGCCGACTAATTTGACTGTGGTCAACCTCACGGATCAAACCCTTACAGCCGAACAACACGAACTCTTGAGTCTAGGGCTCACCTTCTGTCCTCACACCAATCTGGAATACACGCAAATGATAATCGATCTTTTCCGGTTCACCAGGAGACTAAAATTACACAAACACTTCAAATTAAGACCACATATTAAAGGACCACCTAAACAAGGTATAAGACTGACAGCCACTGATGCCTTGATAGGCAATGACATGCCTTGCATCGAAGCCATGGAAGCTCTAAGAACTGAGAAAGACAATACAGATGTCATGGGAATGGATATGGTGCAAAGGGCGGCAATACAGGGAATTGAACAAGAGCGAGACGAAAGTCATTTTAAATCTCTTTCTACATTTATTCCCCAGTCACCATGGGATGCCATTGATGCTTTCTCGGAGGCCATAACGATGGAACTGGTTAAGCAAAGGAAGGATACCCATATGAATCCATGTAACATCACAGAACCACAGAAAAGAGCTTTACAAGAACTAATGAACAACAAGAAAATCATGATAAAACCCTCGGACAAAGGGGGGAATGTTGTACTGATGTCAAGAGACATTTATCGTGAAGAAGCAATGAGGCAGCTCTCCGATATAAAATACTATTCCATCACCACTAGGAGTGTCTATGAAGCTAGCATCAGGGAATATGATGACTTGGTTCTTAAGTGGTATAACCTTTCCATGTTAGGGAAGGATGAACACATCTTCCTGCGCAGCAATAACCCCATGATACCGACAATACCTCTCCTCCGGGCCGTCCCATTGTGGCTTCCGTCGACGGGCTAACAGAAAATATGTCCAAATTTGTGGATAACTATATCTTTCCACTTGTCTTGGAATTGAAGTCTTACATCCAAGATACCAAAGACTTTTTGAGTAAAGTGGCTATGATGGAATGGAAATCAGATTATCTATTTCTGGTGATGGATATCACCAGTCTTTATACCATCATTGATCATGCCCATGGACTGGCTGCTATTGAACACTATCTAGGCAGACGCCAAATTCGTTTTGCACATCATAATATCATGTTGATTGAATTTGTTCAGTTTTGCCTAACTCACAACATTTTTTTGTTTGAGGATAGATTCTATAGACAAATCTCTGGTACAGCGATGGGCACCTGCTTCGCCCCCAGCTATGCGAATTTGTTCGTTGGCTGGTGGGTGGAGCGGGTGCCCAGGAGCTGGAATGAAGGCCAGGAAAGCGGTAGGGTGGTACACTGGAACCGCTACATTGATGATTTGTTCATCGTGTGGCAAGGTACCAGGGACATGGCAGAGAAATACATCAAATCTTTTAATGATAACATCTACAACATACACCTATCCGGGACAATTAGTGGGGTGGCAGCCAACTATTTGGACCTCCGGTGTATGTTGAAAATGGCCATGTTCACACCTCACTGTACCGCAAGGAGACAGCGGGGAATTCTATCCTCTTTGCTAAAAGTGGACATCCATCTAAACTTATCAAGAGTATCCCCTACGGGAAACTATTGAGAATCAAAAGGGACAGCACCCAAGACCGGGAATTCGAGGCGGCTGCCTCTGATTGCCTGGCCCGCTTTCGTCTAAGAGGGTATGACGAGCCACTTTTACAGAGCACTCTGAAAAAAGTCAAGAAGATCCCTAGGGATGAACTGCTCAAAAAGAAACATAAAGGATCAAATACCTCTCAGAAAGATACATTTAGGATGATAGCACCATACTCCACAGGTGCCGACAGACTCAAAGTAATGATGCACAAGAATTGGCACATCTTGCTTACTGATGAGGTGCTAAAAGAAGATCTGCCACCATATCCACTAGTGACCTTTAGCAAGGCTAGGTCCCTGGGCGATATGCTGGTGCATAGCCATCTGGAAGCCCCTAGTATCCAATCCAACACTTTGAGGGAAATGAGTGGGTTCTTTCCCTGCGGAAAGTGCAAAGCATGTGCTAACAGTCGTAGGGTACTCCACTATGATATTGCGGATGCGGGCAGAACAAATAAAATCCACAAATTTATCACGTGCAGTACTACCTATGCCGTGTATTGTTTAATATGCCCGTGCGGTTTACGCTACATCGGGAGCACTATTAACCAACTCAAATTGAGAGTGCTGGAGCACCTTAGGGCAATCAATAGAGTAGACCCCTCATATCCAGTAGCCCGACATTTCGCAGAACATCATAACAGAGATAGAAACAAATTGCGATTCTTTGGGCTAGACCATGTTCCATGCCACCCACGGGGAGGAGACAGACTTAGGAGGCTACGACGCCTTGAATCAAGGTATATTACTGATCTGTCCACCAAGTACCCGAAAGGCATGAATAGCGGGGAGGTAAGGGCAGTACACCTTGGTAAATAATGATTAACATCTATAACAATCTTTTTGTACTGAATTGGGCGAGTCGGCTGTATCATCTTGCCTAACTCTGCCTCCATTTCTAAGGGAGTCTATTATGAAATCAACCATCTGCTTTTGCTCTTGACTATGCTGTGACTATTTGCTCTGTAATAATTTTTGATAATAATTTTTGACATTATGAAGGGATCTTCTTTGAGTATTATTGCAGCTTATCCGGCGTACCGATATATCATTTATTTGATAATGAATTATTACTTTTCAAGTTCCATTAATGAAATTTTGGAAATTTGAACATGTTTATGAAATGTTTTTATCTTTTGATTGCCATTCAGATTTTGTGTTTCTTTTTCTACAGTGTCAGTGGCATGGTAGCTTTAGCTTTATGATAGTCATTTCATTATCTGTAATTATCTGTAATATATCACAGTTTATTAGTGATGTTATGAAATATGCTGAACATCCATATGCAGTTCCAAGTATTATATTATCTGTATATATTTGTTACACGGTATTCACCTGTATAGGGACACATGCCGATCCACGGCTTCATTGTATTGAGACCCTTCTTTCTTGTGAATACTCCCATTCTCGGGGGTATGTAGCATGTTCCAAGATGGCGCCTACTTTGGTGTTTGAAGGGCTGGTCCCTTGTTGATGTTTACCTTTGTTAACAAACTTCTATTTAACTAGAACTGCTTGGTATCGGTGAGAAACACCGAGGAAGGCTAACGCCGAAACGTTTGTTTGCTGCTGAATAAATCACTGTGACCTGTCACTGCCGGAGTGCTGTTTCCTTTCTTCAAGGGAGAGGATTTGCGAGTGTTTTTTATATATATATATATTTCTGCCCTAGTCAAACTTTCAATTACAGCTCAACACGGATAGATGTTTTCAGATTTGTAAGAAAACTTAAGCTGAAAAAATACTTTGCCTTGAAAAACATCAAAGACAAAGTTGAGGAGCCACAGCGGAATCCTGATAATCTTGTAGAGAGTCTGGGCATTGCATCAGCAGATATTCCTTTGTACCTAGACCTACATGATTTAAATACTGGTGAGGCGGAATCTATTGAAACTGAGCATAACTCATCCACTCAAACTAGGATGAGTAACATCAATCTGTTACAAAAGGGTGCTGGGATCAGCCCCTTTAAGAAGAAATCCAAATACATCCCCATGATGCCGAGGGATGCGTTAGATACGTTTCATGACTGTGTGGTTGAGGACATTAAAAAACTCAATAAACAAGTACAATCCAAAAAATTTAAACAAAAAAAGCAAATCCAACAAAGGAAGAAAGACTATGCCAACTTGATGAAAAAACTAAGTGAGAACAATGAAATCATCATCAAAAAATCGGATAAGGGCGGCAACTTGGTAATTTGGCCCCGAATAGATTACATCAAGGAGGCAAAACGCCAATTGAACGACATGAACTGTTATGAACCGTCTAACATCAAAAAATACAATATGGCCACGACTTCACTCAAAAAATTATTGACACAATCACGTAGCGATGGCCTGATTTCCAATGATGAATTCAAATTTATGCACAATGAAAATCCTACTGTACCAGTATTGTATTTAATACCAAAAGTGCATAAAGGTGTGTCTCCTATTCCTGGCAGGCCTATCATTTCCGCTATAGGGAGTGTAGCGGAACAGGTGGGCCAATATGTAGATTTCTTTCTGCAAAGTCATGTAAAAACCCTGCCTAGCTACATCAAAGATACAGGTGATTTCCTGGGCAAAATAAGGAACATCCAATGGTCTGACGGTATGTATTTAATCTCATTAGACATAGAGTCTTTATATACCAGCATAGACCACCAGGCAGGTTTGAATGCGGTTAAATTTTTCTTGGATCAAAGACCGTGCGAATACTATCAGCACAACAAAGCACTAATCAATTTGATTAGCTGGTGTCTCCATAACAATTTCTTTCTTTTCGGGAAGGAATTGTTTAAGCAACTAAGGGGCGTGGCTATGGGAGCCTGCTTCTCCCCCAGCTACGCATGTTTACATGTTGGCTGGTGGGAGGAGCAGGTCCTCAAGAGGGACTACTCTTCCATCTTCAAAGAAAACATCAAACACTACTATAGGTACATCGATGATATTTTCATCGTGTGGCAGGGTAGCAGAGTAGAAGCACTGGAATTCATTTATAACATCAATCAAAATAATTTGAATCTCCATTTTACCCACCACATAGATAATTCCAGCTTGGAATTTCTAGATGTTAAGCTATATGTAGATAAAGGGAAGGTAGAAAGTACCCTGTTTAGAAAATCTACTGCGGGTAATGTCACGCTCCATGCCTCAAGTGCGCATCCCAGGCATTTGATCGCAAGCATTCCCTATGGAGAGCTATTGCGTTTGAAAAGGATATGCAGCACAGAGAGTGAATTTAGTTCCTGTGCTGCAGAATCCATGCGCCGCATGAAGGCAAGAGGCTACTCTGATGAAATTTTGACAGCAGCCATGTCCAAAACTTTACTAAGATCAAGGGCAAGTTTATTACCAGCCCCCATGGAGGAAGAACTAGCCCCAGATGTTTTACATGATTCACCGGCTACATCGAGGTCTTTTGAAACGGATCAATGTCCGAGACTAATCACAGCATATAGTGAGAACGAACGTAAGATTAGATCCATCTTAAATAAGAACTGGGCAATAGTCCTCACTGACCCCGTTCTCAGAAAGAACTTGCCATCCAACCCCACTATTACCTTTAGTAGGGCGAGAAACATGGGAGCAGTATTAGATCTTGCGAGTCCAGAAGTAAGAAGCAAACCAAATTGGTTGAAACCCAAAGATGGATTCTACAAATGCTCCACATGTCGTGCATGTAAATTTGGAATTAACAAAACAGAGTACTATACTCCGTTCAGTCCCATACCACATAAAATAGTTGGGAACTTCAATTGTAAAACTGAATACGCAGTTTACGTTCTCTCCTGTACCTGTGGGCTTAACTACATTGGTAGTACAAAGCTGCAGGTTCACGAGAGAATCCTTCAACATCTACGTGCTATCTTGCATAGTGATCCCAACTATCCAGTGGCACGCCACTTTAAACAAGCACATGCAAACAACCTATCTTGTTTAAAGTATTATGTGGTATCTTCCGTCCCCAAACTACGTAGAGGGGGGAATAGAGAGGCTTTGCTAAGAAAGCTAGAAACCAAATTTATCTTGAACTTTGATAGCAAATGCCCAAATGGGCTGAACAACACTGAAGACATGTATACGTGCCTATAGATAGTGTATATACTCTGTTAATCTCTCTCAATTACATGGACAATTGTTTATATTCTAGAATTTGTCGCTGGGATTGATGTAAACAACTCTATGAATGTTATTTTCATGTACATATTGTCATTTTGAGTCACAGGTGGGAATATTGGTTAGTTTCCGATATATGTTGTTTGAGTACTACCAATTCCTAATCTCACTTTTTTTCACACTTGGGCTGAGCTAATTTGATGAGATGCAAGACACTGTTTATATGAGATAAGTAATCTCTTTGAATTTAGCTATAGATTACAAGAACATCTTCTCAGCATGTCATGCCTCAGCCGAGGTCGGGTTGTTAAGATATATTTTTTTCTTACAATCATTTTATCTAAGCACGTAACAACACACATTCTGCACATGGTATTTTTGCACTTGTTGTCAGTGAAAATTACACTCAATAATAATGAACAAAATATTGCTGCTATGCTCTGTTATTGTTATGCACATTCCCTTTCCTATGTCAGAATCACAAATTAGCGAGTAATTAATTGCATTGATGCAGTTATGTTGCAATTTCACTATTGCACTTTATATGTACATATGGATTCACCCAGAAATTTTTCATTTATCAAATTGGTCTGTTTTTTTGAAATCAGAATGTGGTTCCAATTAAATGTTTTTCATGACGCTAGTTTTAAAACTAACCAATCTTCCGTTCTATTAAACTATATAGTCGGAATTATAATTGTAGGTCATGATAATTTGCCCTGTTGATACAATGAAATGGTGACATAAACAATATTTCATCGACTATTGCGGTGGTATCACGCAGTCTGTTTGCTATGTCTATTATTAACTTGCTAAGCATGTGACCTGAATGGGAAGGGCATTTTATTTAAAAATGGCTTCAATCGTTCACAGCCTTTATGTGATCAAGGGCACCTGAGCCCGAAACGCGTCATCTGTCGTATGCTGTTGAGGAGGTTGAAATAAAAACATCTTGCCTGCAAAGAAATGGTTCGCTTCTCTTTCTTCGCCGCCGAGGTTTTGGTGGAAGTGGACGGAGTGGAATATTTGCGATATATATATATATATATATATATATATATATATATATATATATATATATATATATATATATATATATATATATATATATATATATATATATATATATATATATTACCTACTGGCGGTCGCCAGTAGGTAGTTATAGTTAGGATTGATTTCCATAGGGAAATCGTAACATTTTATTGGGAATAACTTTGGCGCCGGTGGAGGAATCTGCCTGAAATTTTCCTCAACTTTGCCTCGCAGCGCTCCGCTCCTTCCCTGAAAGTTTGGGGGGCATTTGTCAAGCGGGGGACGAGATAAAAGGGGGTCCCAAAACGTGTTTTCCCCATGTTAATTTCCATAGGGCGGTCGAACTCACTTAAAGCTCGAACGGCTGAATGGATTTTCACCAAACTTGGCAAAATTGTAGGGACTGGTAGCCCGATGTGCCTTTGCTATGTCTCAAGATATGTGCTCCAGTGGATTTTGAGTAATTTAGGTTCAAAAAAATGTATATATCTATAGCCGCGCCCCGGTACGCGTACCGGGGAGCGCACCGGGCGCGCTACGCGAGTTCGTGCGCGGAAAGCTGATTGGCTCTCGGGTGTCTGTCAACATTCCAAACAGTCCTGAGCGGCCGCCATCTTGTGTCTCGGTAGGATCGAGACACAAGAGGTGGCAAAAACAAAGGGGGAAATATCCAAAAGGGGGCAGGGTAGACCCCCCCTGACCCCCTAGGTTTGATGTGGGGGTCATAAATCGATTTTCACGAGGGGAACGCCCGGTACGCGCCCCGGTGCGCGTACCGGGGAGCGTACCCTGGAGAAAAAACAATGACAGACTTCTTTACAAATGTAGCATTTCTTAATACATTTGGAGGGAGTTCTTTTTCATTTTTTTAAGAACACAGCTCCTTGACGAGAATTGGAGGTAGCTCTGAAAAGAACTTTTGTTTTCTTCTTTTTTTTTAACAAAAACAAAAACAGGGAACTGGAAACAGCTCAACAGGAGGCAAAAAAAATAAAATATTAGGCCTGGGGATGGCAGCGGTGGTTCTCGAGAGCTCGAACCATGAGTGTGACACTTTGTTCCCCATAGCAAAGAAGATGGTCACATTTTCAGCATTTTAATATAGCCTGATTAAAAGCAGGCTGAATATTTGGTATCATCTCCTGCTCACGCCAACGCACAGAAGGTGTTGCTCCACCGGTAGAAGTAGAGGCACCATCCCTGGGAGCCTCTCGTGCCAGAGCCCTGACACTCTCCGTGCATAGTTCTTGGGATGTTTCCTTGACACGTGGCATATCATCGTCCAGTTCCCGAAGCTGTATTTTTTTCTGGGATTTCCTCTCGATAAGATGGTGTGGCATATTTTACACTCCACCTTTCGAGCATTTACCTTCTTCTCCCCCTCTGGAATTTTGAAAAATGTCCAAATGAAATGTTCCTTCACAGTTCGTTCAGGAACCTCCTCATCAATGAAATCCTCAGTCTCATCACTGCTGCTGGATGCTCTTGCAGCCATGATAATAGCAGTAAATATGACACAGGTGCCAAAAGCAGGTCTTGCACTCACAAAAGTGAAACAAGAAGTGAAGGAAATGGGTGGGGATTTCAGTCTTTGTAAAAAAAAAAAGTTAGGAACCAATGAAAAGTGTTATTTTCAAGTCACATGATCCGGGCTTTCATCATTTGGAAACCAAAACTGATCTGCACCAATGAAAAGTGTTATTTTCAGATCACATGACCCGACGCGCTTACGCTACGTGCCCCGGGGCGCGTACGTAGTTAGTTGGACTCACTATAACTTGCGCGTGCAATGCACTGCTGATGACGTCACATATTACATCACTCATGACATGGTCAGTGACATCACTCATGACATCACTGATGACATCTCAAATGACATCACTGATGACAACATCCTTGTGACAAAGTGGCAGACCTCCTATCAGCATAAAATAACCTTTGACACACACATTCAAAAATAGAAACTAACATTTTCTTAAAAAAAGAGAAACCAATACCAATTACAAAAACTTATTAGGTAATTCCAACGTCTACATACACATCTACATACACATCCACTCATTCACCAACAGTTCTATATAGTCACTCATGCATGTACTTACTCATCATATGTACTCATACACCTATACATCCTGTTACACACTAATACTCATCCATATACTTACTCACACACAAATTCACACATGCAAAAAAACCATTTACTGGATTATACTGCTATATACACACCACTACACATACTTCTACAGAAACGGAAACATATTTACTCTCTTAAACAATCAATTATAAAAACACATACTCACTAACCCACCCATACACACAATCATCCACCCATACAGTCTTGCACACATGCTGTCTTCAAAATACATACAAATAGTGAGTCACTCATTCATGCATCTGTGCTCTAAGTAATATCCCCCACCGAACCATACAGACACTGATACTGATACTAAAAAAAACAACTAATAACCCATATACACACTCATGTAGCTACTCACCAACCCATGCAGCCACTTATACACAAAGTGAGACACAGATACAGATATTTAAATATTTAAACATTACTCGCTAATATATGTATTCACTAAGATACATTTAATAAGTCAGTTAACCAATCAATTTTACACAAAAAAACATCCATTTAGACATTTATTTACCCATTTATTCTTCCATCAACCTTTAGATATACATATATAAAAAATATTTATTTTTCAGAAAGATACACATCCACTGGATGTTGTCATCAGTGATGTCATTTGAGATGTCATCAGTGATGTCATGAGTGATGTCACTGACCATGTCATGAGTGATGTAATATGTGACATCATCAGCAGTGCATTGCACGCGCAAGTTATAGTGAGTCCAACTAACTTTAACGTGGGAATTTTAATGGTTTTATGCGAGTAAAATTTCCACCTAACTATAACTGGTGTGAAACCTATGGTTTTTTCAGTGAATATATATATATATATATATATACATATATATATATATATATATATATATATATATATATATATATATATATATATATATATATATATATATATATATATATATATATATACGTATATACATACACAGAGATAGAAAGAAATGGATAGATATAGATATATTTGAGATAATATTGACCTTTGGGTGGTTTAACCCCTCCCATGCTGATGACAAGCTCATTTCAGGAAACGGGCACCGTGGCTCATGATGAGCTCCTCGTCATCAGCACTGGGGCTCTGTGCGCTACCCCCGCCCCCAGCACAGCGGGGGAATAATCCCCGCAGCCAAAGGGTTCATTAGAATTACATCTATTTCCAGTGTTCGATATTTTGTTTTTTTGTGATTTTGTTGCTTCATTAGTTGTATTATTTAGGCAACAGTTGTTATTTCTTAATTTTTATTTATTATATCATTGTAGTTTAGATATTTTTTCTGCCTAATGTTTGTTATCGATATTGTGTTGTTCCTCTTTACTTTAATGTTGCAATATTTATGTTTTAAATATTTTTGGACGGTAGTTGTATATTTTAATATTGTTTTTCTCAGTATATTCACACAAACAGTAAGAATATTAGAAAAAGGAGGAGGCCTTCCTTACTCCATATCATGCGAATATGTTTACTATTCCCATGTTACTTCAACATAGTGAGCAAACTACAGCAAATTAGCAGCTACCATCCAGCAAACTATTCCAGTATGTTTAGCTATTTGGGGGCTCATGTACTAAGAATTGTTTTGCAAAAGGTAGTTGCAAATTGTTCCTCTTTATGAATCAGTTTCTGCCTTTTATTGTTAATGTTAAGAATCTATTCATATTATAGTTTTCAAATATAGAGTCACTTGGATATTTATTGTGAGATGACTACTGTTTGGCTGAGTGGAGAAGGAGCACTGTATTACTTGATAGCCCTTTGGATAGCATCCCAAGACTCGGAGGCTCACTAGAGAGTGTGTGGGCACAAAATCAACTTTTAAAAAAGATAAACAAAAAGTCAAAATAAACAGTCTTTGGCAGGTTGTTGCTGGATGGACATCTGAGAGCGCACAATACTTTACTCAAATTTTGGCAGAGTTCTAGGCAAAAATATCATTCTAATTTTGCACAGACTGGCCTTATTCTGTAGTTGCTGTTTGTTTTTCCCACAAAACAAATCATCATTGTACAACTTCATCTGCAAGTTAACGACCTCCAGAATATGGAACTTGTTTTTCCAATGTCATTTTCCAAGTGTACATATTTCAGCCAGGACTTTCAGTGCTGCATTCCCATATCTTACATATTACTACTACCACTACCACACTGCTACTATTACTACTACTTCTACTACCACAAAAAATATTAATAATAATAATATTATTAATAATAATAATAATATGTGATAATCCTAATACATAATAAAAACTGCTGGGCGTGATAAATAAATTATGTTATCATTATTAGCAGGCATATCAAGATTATAATTGTCATAGTAAAGCCAAGATTTCCGTGTTTTACCATTTATTTTGAATTCTTACACTACTACTTACGGTTACTACCAAAATCCTCCCCTGAGGTAATTACTGGTTCTAGGGGTCATTGCTTGTTGTTAATAATTGGATGAATGGAAATGAGGACAAAAATGAATGTTTTGTGGCTGGTGACAAGAAAGACTTCTAGCACACCCCAGACTGACATTCTCCTCCTTAGGGTATTCTCCTGATGCCAATATTTATTTGAAGAATCTTGTAAATTGGATAATAAACTAACTTTGGAAACTCAGTTTACCTTTTTGTGCCAAGCTTTTATTTTTGACTGAGACAGCTGAGAATGTTATTTCTGTTTATTTGTGTTGACTACCATGTCATAGTCACAATTACTTTTGTCTTATCTTGATGTCATTGTCGGAATACTCTCTTTGATTTGGTTTAAATGAATTTCGAAATTGTGTTATTTCTGTCAATTTTCGTGAACATTAGCCAATGAAGATATTTTCGTTGTTTGAATCTATGACAATGTGTAGTAATGAGCCACTACATTTAAGAGTTTCCAAGTACGCTTTATTAGTTCATGAGTAACAGGTGCTCCCAGCTTGGCGGCAGACTCTCACACCTGAACATTCTAACACGCACTCCCGAGGGCAGAGTGGGTTGTACCAAGGTGAGAGAAAGGAGAGGGGTGGGTGAGTAGGAGGAGGAGATTACAACACACCTTCCCCCTTAAGGAGAGAAGAGAATTGAGAGTATGCGACAGGAGGGGGAGAGGGGAGGCGAAAGATGGGAGGAGAGAAGGCATGGAGGCGGGGAAGAAAGGAGGGAAAGAAAAGAGAAAGAAAAGTGGAAGCTGGATCAACGGAACATTAAATCACCAACAGGGAATAAGTATGTATACCTCAGTGGAGGAAAAATTTGAACTGTAACCAAGAAACAACGAACAACCACCTATAGTGCCATCTCGTTGACTTCAGTATAGGACCGACAGTTGACGGCAAGGAGCCATGGGTTTCTTTTGGCCAGCTAAGTCCCGCACAGAGTCCTGACCATTCTCGCAAGTGCTGAACCTCCATATTTTGCAATGGATGTTGGCGGTTGTGCCGATCCTTAAGGGTCAGCTTGCGCCACCTCGCCGTTGCACTTCTGTTACCTGTGGGGTGGGTCTGGTGATATAGGCACCAGGCAGAAACGAGTACTACCTAACTTTCCTTCAAGGTTCCTCTTGGCGTGAACAAGATTACATTTTCTCCCAACTAGGCGTTGAGAACTCCTCTACTAGTCTTTCCATCCCCCTCAAGGAGGAGGATCTTGGCGGCCACGCTGCTTCACCCCTTGGACAGTATCTGGGGCCCGGACACCCCCTTTTTGTTCCCTCTGACAAGATAAGTCTCTCTCTCGCTGTCATCACCGGTGACAGGTTTGGTCCAACTACTACTCTCCTTTCTTTGACTGTAAGCAGAGTCCTGACCATTGACGAACTCCATTTCGAGGTGCTCCGGAACTTTAGTATCAGTCTCTGCTGTCCCCCGACGGTCATCCTGCACGTTTCCTTGACTCTCCTGGCCGAACTCAGAAGTGCTTCCTGGGTCATGACTCTCCTGCATACTACACAAATTATCAAGAGGGCCCTTCTTCCCTGACAGACCTCTTATTGGGCAACCTGCAAGTATTTTCTGCGTTTCCCTACTCTCATACTCCCTCTTACCCTTGTAAGGCCTTTGAAAGCATTTTGCTCGATTCTCACTCTTGTCCTCTAACGAACTTAAGCTTTCTTGTCTTTTCTTTCTAACATATTTCACAAATTCTACCTTTTTTATAGTCCTGAACTCAGCTGATGGGATACTTTCCCTCTTCTCCCTGTGATTGAAGTGTTCACTCTCACATTTTATTTTTCCTCGCTTCTTAGTTGCACTGGTAGTGCGCTCTCCCTTACTTGCGAACTCTCCGTTTTTCGCACCTTCCTCACCACGTCCTTTTTTCCCGCATTTCCTTTGTAATTCTCTTGCGTCCATCCAACCTTGGCAAGTTTCTGGTTTTTTCCTTGGATTGTCCTTTGCCACATCCTTTACCCAAGCTTTATTGCTTGTCGCATCTTGCAAAGCCACTAAACCCTTTGACATTGACGTGCGAGTGATCCATGTTTCACCCTTAGTTGCATCCGTGCTACTTATCAGTGTCGGTTCATCTTTGAGTCCTTCTCTTTTACCCTTAAAAGATATTCTCAGTTTCTTTTGATCCTTCCACCCTAGCCTGGTGGGTCCTCCTTCAGCTGTATATCTATTACTGGTTGTCTTACTTCTCTTGTACATTAATTTCATGTCTATGTATACTTTCTCTTTAATGTCTTCTCCTGCATACGCTTTCAGGCATGTGTTGGCCTCCTTCAATTTGTTTCCACATTTTTTTCCAAATTTGTTATTCCACTCCCTCAGGGTTACCAGACTATTAAGAGTCCCATATTCGGAGCTTCTTTTTGACGTTACTACATCTATGAAAATGGTACACACCGGGTTCAATCCGCTCACCTCAACTCCCTCTTTGGTGTCCATTCCTTCCTCGTACACTTCATCTTTAATTTCCTTAATACACGAGGCTTGTGTTTGATGTGCCTTCAACCCCTTCAACATGTTCTCATAAATATTTCGGGCAGTACCTTTCATGTCCACCTTTTCCCTTTCGTGGTACTTTTTTTTAATTTCTCCTGTTCCCAGACACTTAATTAATTTTCCCACCTTTTCATCTGAGGTGAGAGGTGCTTGTTCATCCTCCAGAACTAATGTATATTCCTCCCAATCTTCTTTCCACTCACTCCATTCCCTCCTTAACGACTCAGCACGAGAGAAATCACCCATTAGTATTGTTTTCTTTCTTGATTTTTTTTTTTTTTTTTTTCTTGAATTTCTAGTAAGTGGAGATATGGTGTTTAGTCGCCCACAAGTTGGCCACTCGGGGGCTCCTAGTACCAGAGGTTTGTTCACTCAAGCCAAGGTGTTAATGAACGGGCGATATGGTTCTCTGCTTTACCTTAAGTGCACTAAAGGTGTCTTCCAAACACGCTTGTGTGCTAACTGTCACCGTACCCTGGTAACAGATCACCTGAAAATTCAAAGCTCCCCACGCTACGTGCTTCCTCAGCGTAGTTTCCAAGCACTATACTGCGGTTCTCTAGCCTCCCTTCTCCTCCGAGATATCCTCAAGCATTTACGACGCGTTGCCTCCCACAGGTTTCTAGCTCGGAACCAGGGGTTAACCTCTCCCTCTGTTCCTCCTGAATATCCTCCCACGGCTTCAACTCGCTGCTTCTGTTCCGTATTCTGCGTGGCAGCCTGGGTTAAAATCCTTCCCTGATCCTTCCAGCCATTACAAACGGCAGGATGCCGCGGGGCCACAGGGGTACGCACCGTCCCTGTTCCTCTCCGCTATCACCCAAGACTCAATATGCTGCCTCAGTTGGTTTTCACTCACGAGTTCACTGCACTCTCTGTTCCACTTGGATCTCTTCACACTGCTTCTATTCGCATTTTCAGTTCTATTAGCCACAGGGCCACAGGTGTTACACACCTTCTCAGATCCTCTCAGATATTTCAAACGGTTCAACGTGCTGCCTCAGTTCGTTTTCACTCACGAGTTCACTGCACTCTCTGTTCCACTTGGATCTCTTCACACTGCTTCTATTCGCATTTTCAGTTCTATTAGCCACTGGGCCACAGGTGTTACGCACCTTCTCAGATCCTCTCAGATATTTCAACCGGTTCAACGTGCTGCCTCAGTTCGTTTTCACTCGTAGTAACTAGGGTTCGCTACACCCTCTGTTCTCTCTGTTCTTCTTGTATCTCCTCTCACTGCTTCAATTCACCTTTTCTTTTCCGTTTACCCCAGGGCCACCGGGGTTGCGCACCTTCCCTGTTCCTCTCAGATATTTCAAACGGCTCAAAGTGCTGCCTCAGTTTGTTTTCCCTCACAGGCAGTAGGGCTCACTGTACCCTCTGTCCCTTTTTTTTTTTTCTTTAATCTCCTCACACTGCTTCCATTCGCATTTTCAGATCCGTTTACTCCGGGACCACAGGGGTTACACGCCTTCCTGATCCTCTAAGATACCACCAATGACTCAATCGGCTGCCACTGTTAACTTTCTTTCACAGGAATTAAGGTTCGCTATGCCCCTATACCTCAGGTGTGAGTCCTCACACCTACTACACGCCGTCACCAATTCCTTTCAGAAATCACTTCACTCTGGGTTCCGCTGTACACTCCTACCAGTGTTTCCACTGCTGTCACTCACCCTTGTCTCGTGCGTCGCTCACTCCGCCTCGGATAACTCTACTTCACAGAAAGAGAGATACGACTGTTTTCCTGCTCTGCACCCTTTCTGATCCAACAGCTTCATCGGCTCACCTCTTAGCCTGGTGCGAATCCCTCAGGTGCGGACCAGTCTCGATTCCTTGCGCCTTCACCTCTGTGCTGCGGAGTCCTCTGTTTATTTCTCGCTTGCAGAACAGGAACTTCCTGTAGCCGACCTTGCGGTTGTTTAACGCAAGTGCGCTGTTCCTTACTCTCCCAATAGGGTACTAACTCTCCCTCCGTGAAAGGCAAACACTGCACGTTGCCGAATCTACTCTTTTACAGGGGTGTTTATTTCCGCTGACAAGTTCTTTATCTTGAGGATAATATAATATTTTCCGCTCAGCCTTGGCTCCTGGGTGAAGCCTGCCCCCTTCAGTCACCAGAACGGATAGTCGGCGAGAACTGCTGCTGTCGGAAACCGTTACGGCCCCTCAGACTTCACAGGCGAACTTTGCCTACCCAGCGCTGCCCCCAGCAGTCCCGCTCCACTCCAAAAGAAGACGAGCCTCCTTACTTGCACCACCTCAGCGTCAGATTTCACTGTTGTACAAAAATCCGTGTTCCACTGCCAGACCGTTCTGTCACCGTTACTTCACGATCAGCTTTCCCAACTCTTCTCACGTTGGTTGCTCCCAGGGAGCACTGGTACCAGATGCACAGACCTAGTCCAGACTTTAATTGAAGAGGGAACGTTCCTCTTCTCCACTCGGCACCCTCTCACCTTCACCGAGGCTTCACACTCGACTTCTCACAATTTCCTTAGTCGATGATTTCACGTCCCTCCACCGGAACGCCTCGATGATACAGCCTGGGTTACCGGTTAGCCTGTTGTCCTGTGATCTTCAATATCAACTGGTGAGTACTTTATTCAATTTCCAAAATTCCGCACAAGCATCAACTTCTCCAGGGGGGAACACCCAACTGACCCTGGCTCAGCTCCTCGTCCTCGTCGCCATGAAATGTAGTAATGAGCCACTACATTTAAGAGTTTCCAAGTACGCTTTATTAGTTCATGAGTAACAGGTGCTCCCAGCTTGGCGGCAGACTCTCACACCTGAACATTCTAACACGCACTCCCGAGGGCAGAGTGGGTTGTACCAAGGTGAGAGAAAGGAGAGGGGTGGGTGAGTAGGAGGAGGAGATTACAACACAATGTTTATATTTTTGGCTATGATTCAAATCATCTTTGTGACAGAAACCATACTAAAATATAGCATGCAGCTGTTTATATTTATAATTGTGAATTTGTCTTCAGTAGACAAGTAACATTATGTATGTTTTTAATGTTCACCAACAGTAATCAAGAAGAGTGCACTTTTATAAATAATACTTGATGGATATCAATGATTATTCAGGAACATTTGAATGAGGTCGCTGAACCCGACTGAAAGTAAACCATAGATAAATGTTTACTTGTAAAAAAAGTCACATGTTCTGTAGTTTGATGTATTAATGTAGTGGCATAATTGTCTTTCACCAATCATTTGTTATTTTAACTGCTTATGAATGTTTTACATCTTTGTTGGATACATCTTTTCAATCCATTCCATTTCTTAATGGAATTATGAATACAGTTCACCACAGTTCTCCTTAAGTCTGGATTCTAGGAAATTCCCAGGAGCACTAGACAAAGTTGTATGCTGTGTAGCATTAACTAGTAATTTATTTGGATTGGGCAGGAGTCATAGTAAAGTAGTTTAATACTGTTGAAGGAGATGGAGTGCTGAGGTTCTACCATTACAGGATTTGTCCAGTCTGCACTACCCCAATGTACTTATTTTACAGGTGGAAGGTGATTATCTTGGTCATAATCCAGGTTCCAAAATGTATTTTTTAATGAAGCAAGATATTACGCCAATCACCATTATTAGTGTTTTGGCTCTATTTGCCAAAGATTTATAAAATACAGTTCAGGTCAGTTTCACAGAGATGATGTCCATCTTAACAATGTTGTTAAAGCTGTCATTGTGTATAATATGCAAAGTGCTGTCAGACAAGCTACAAACTCACCTCTACTTTCACCTCTCCACCAAACCCAAACAGTCCCCAAAAACCTATACTTTCATTTACAACTTTATTATGTTATTTAAGTAAAGATTTTTTACAGAAAAATGTCTGCAAAGTTTGAAATCCTAAGGAAGTATGTTAAGATGTATTTCTCAAAGAATACTGTCATAGTGAAATGTTCAGTGATACCTTATTAATTTTGTGGTTTTATCTGTGATTGTGGTTGTGTCTAGGTTGTGCCAACACTGCAGTTTAGCTTGTTTAGGGACTTCATCAATTTTTTAATAAATTCCCCCATTCATATGCTTACGATCTGGGTCATCAAAAGGTTCACAGTAGTACTATAGTGAGGACTGGGGAGGCCGAAAACAACCAACAAACACTACTTGGATAGGTAATTAGTTGTTCAGTGGATCAGGTACCAAAGTTGATAATTCTCCATTGTTGCGCTCTTCTGATTGTTCATCCTGTGAAATTTCCTTAGCATGGCCACTGTGTAATGTCAAACTCAAATATAAAGGAAATTTAGCCTCCCATCTCTCACAAGAAGTCCCGACATATGCAAGCTGTCCAGCTAACAAAGAGTAACTGATATTGTTTTAAAAAAGAAGTGTTCGATTTACAAAGTAATGCAAATGTGATTGAATCCTCCCATCTGCTGTTATCATGGTGCTAAGCGTATATTTGTTTTTAAACTGGACTGTAGAATATTCTTCAACACTGCATGTTAGAGAAGATGTTTTAACCAAATGCTTCTTATTTTTATTTAATGACACATAAAATAATGCCAAAGTTTAAAGCATTTTGCAAAGAAATATGGAACATTGGCTGGACAGATTTGTTGCTTACAATGTATGTTGTGATGTGTCAAGGTGTGGAAATGTGTCTACCTACCATTTAGACATGACAACTATGCTGCAACCCAGGCAATCACAGCATATGGATTTCATTCCGTACAGTCTGCATAAACACAAGCAAAGCAGTGGAAGAAACCTACATACTCATGGAGGTGGTCAAGTAGATTTATCGATTGTTCTAAAATACGGAATATGATGTAAATGTTTTGGTACAAAGTGAAACTCCATCTGTCCCAGTGTGTGTGTATGGTCTGACAAGATGTGTCTTTGCTCGTATCAACCTTGAATCATGAAAACCCCAGTTGGGTGTTCCCTTCAATGTACACATGTACACATTTATTTCATGTTCACCAATTTACACTGTGACTTGTAATACATCTCTTGCTAAAAGTTCTGCATATATGCAGTATGATGTTTGAGAAGTTTTTTTAAAGATATACTGTATATGTTCACTATAACCTCAGATTATATATCTGAGTGTGTATCGACAGATTGAACAAACTGAGTTTCTTAGAGCCCAAGGCCAACAGTTCAGATTAAATAGAATCTACCTTTAATCCATATTTTGTACCATTTTAATCCACATTCATCCCATTCAGTGAGGGACACCCCATACATATTGCACCTGTACTTGGATTATAGATCTGGAGCAACATCCTTAATCCTGAAAGTTTGAGCTCTACAATGATTCTCAGATGCAGCCAATAACAATCTCATCACTTAATGTACAGGCTTAGGGCAATTAACCCAATATCAAATACAAAAATATTGTATTACCCTAAAACCAAAAGCACATATATTGGTCTCCGACAGGAGCCATACCTCTCAAACTTAGATGCCTCCAAGCAAAACGAGTCTGGGTGGGTAGTAGAGTGAGGAATGGCAGATGAATTACAAAACCATGGGTACTAAATCCAGAATCCAGACCGTCTATAACATGTGGAGTAGTGATTTTAGTAGATTGGAAGTTTCCCTCACAAAATATTAGGAACGTGAACAGATCCAAATGCTCGGTATATGTTCAAAAACATTAATATTGGGTTCAGTGTATGCACCCAATTCTGCCAAACGAGATTTTCTCTCCAAAATATTGAGAATACTGAATGAATTTTGAGCAAATATCATGTAAGGAGACTGGAATGCGGTCATGAATCCCATACTGAACAAGTAGACCTTAATTTACCAACAGAATTGTACTGAGATCCTTAGTGATGTCTGCAGGTGTTTCAGATTTATAGATACATGGCAACTTCTACATGCAATGGGAAACAAATGCATATTCCTCTTCAACCCACATGCTACAGAATCCCATATTCACTTTTTCTTAAAACAGCCTTGAGTATTTCCCTGTATAATTAGCTGTTAGATCTTGCCTGTGGTGTATCAGACCATTCTTTGGTGCACATTAAACTAGAATTTGTTTCTCTTCCACCTACAACAGTGTGGGGTTCACTGACATAATATCAATGCATACAATATCAAAGAACAACCATTTCAGAAAATAAATATCATTAACAAAAATATTGCCTTTCTATACTTAACTAATAAAACGACAACTATCGAGAACACAAATATCATTGTTAAAAATATTGATTTTTACATGTATCGAAAACACAAATATTGGAAACAAAAATATTGTCACCTTTAAATAGACATATAATGTGTCAAAAATATTGATTAACAAAATATTGACACAATAATACCACAGAAACAATTAATTTACCATTAATAAAAATGTAAAAATCACCTTTTATGTAAAACAATTATTTAAAATAAACATGAAATATTGCAAACACGTTTGATTTAACTGCTTCGCTGCAGCCAGAATTCCCCTGGTGTGCGCAGAATTCTACGCAGGCACGGTTTGGACGACCCCCGGCTGTCTTCCGCACACGATCACCGTGACTTCAGACAGCCGGGGACCGTCCAACGCACCGAAGCGGTTAAAAATAAATATATTGCATCATCAAAATATTTTTATTTCAAACCCCACTAAAATATATAACTAAATTCATAACAATATAACCAAAACATATATTTGTAATAACTACAAACATTTAGCAAAAATCTAAATACTAATGAATATATAAAACACAATCATATTCAAAATTATTAAACTATATATCAAACATTATAAGTAAAACCTTAAATAGCATTTACCATAGAAAGATATTATTGATAAAAGAAACTCAAATTAAAACTTAACTAACCAATACAATCAAACTACAGACAACCTTACCTAAAAATCTGACAATTTAATCAACAAAACAAAAGGCACACTTATTTTATCAATTATATGCCAGACCCATAAAGAAGAAATATAAACATTTTGACAACTACCTCACCAAGTAATTAAAACTTATATTTTACCTAAAATGTACTAGTAATTAAAATATAAAATGTAAAATGATATAACAAATTAAGTATATATAAATATTAAAAAATATATAAATTATACCCCTGTGCCAAGTAAAAACAAACCTAATGACCTCAAGCTCTATAAACTATCAACAAATAAACATTAAACATGAAATTGACCACAATAAACTTAAAACAATACCTACCATCCACAACAAATAATCAAATATTTTGGAATAAGGCATGATTCAAACCATTTTTAAAAATGTACCCCAAAACAGCCTGACAAAAGGCTGTTCCTACCATTTGAATCAAAGCATATGGAGACATCTCCAACAATCTGTACTACGGGTCCGATTTGGGTTTTGGCGGTCCGACAGCTGAGCCGCCATTGCGGCAGTCAGGAGAATGCCACCAAGCCTGCGGAATTCCGATCACCACATTACAATTTTAACCACCAGGCTGGTGGTGTTGCAGGAGGATACCATTTGCGATGGCATGTTTCAGCTCATAGATAGCCGGGAGCCTGTGCTGCATGTCGGTGTACTGTGTGCCATGCACCACAACAGTGCAAGCAGAAGAGGGCACAACAAGTGACCCCCATACACACACCCCAAAGGCAACATCACCCTGGGGCCCTGTTTGGAGCCCCTTCCCTGTCCTTCTGCAGACCTTTTCATGGTGGGGTCGCCGCCACGAACTGGTCAGCAGAAATGCAGGTCATGATCAGCACGGCAGTGCCAGCATCAGCACCGCCGCCATTGATCACTGCTTTCCCCACCACCGCCTCTGTGGGATCCAAGATCCTGGCGGTGGCAGCTGTCTTGCAGCGGTCCGACCACCCTGATCGTGATCTGGCGATCGCACCACCCAGGAGGTTGAGGCTGGGCTGCTGACACGGGTACGGCAGTGTTGGTACTGCTGCACTTGTAATCTGTAAACAGCCAGTTTGCCTTTGAAACCCAAAAATGATAGCACTACCCTATGTCCCGTCAGAGAGATAACTAACCACTACAATTTACTAATAGAAACATACTAAGCCCCCTAATGGATTATTTCAAAGGCACTTCAGTTGGCAGACTGCTTCGCTCTGGACACAGATGCCAGCCCAAATTCCAGATACCATGGTGGTATGTTTATAACAGCACCTTGGCACAGGACACTAAAAACAATTGCAGTGGAAGGATGGCAACTGCTTTCCAATCCACACTAGGCAGAACACAACCTACACAGAATTAATTTGTCGAAGCATTACCAAAAGAGTAAATCTGCCAACAATGTAATCTCATGCTGAGAGCAGCTCCATGATTGGGTGTTGTTGTTCCCCAAAGAAGGAAGGAAGTCCTTCCTTTTCCTACTCGAGGATACCGATATGGGGAGAAAAGTGCCACAATGAGGGAGCAGTAAATCCGGTGAGTTTGGCATTGTCACACCCCACCATATTAAGTTGTAGCTGACACTGTATAAAGGAACTACATCTATCCTATAAAGCCTAATGTTAGAGTTCACTTTTTATTCCCTTACAATAGAGAATTCAAGAACTCGCTAGCAAAGACTGCTGGAATGGGATTACTCCAAGGTAGTCGAGATGACTGAATTTAAATATATGATGTTATGTGTTAATTTCATGTAATTGGTTACTAATATAAGGAGGAACATTTTGAAAAGAACTGCATGTAACATGTGCAGCAATTTTTTTAACTCAAAAGCTGAATGGAACAAAGTAAGCAGTGTATCAAGGGGACAGTCAATGTTAGAAGCTAGCGTGTTTCAATATTGATAATTTGCTCCCCAGGGCAGAGGGTGCTAATCGGCGGCACACAAAAAACTGTTATACAAAACTGAAGTGAAGTAAAGCAATACAGAAGTTCAATATAAGAGCCTTTAGAATTTCGTTGTTTTCTCACATCATTACCAGATGTCATATTTTCCATCCTGTAGACAATGCTGAGTATTGAATACTCAGTTTGAAAATACAATTCTGCAGCCCAACTGGATTTATGTGTAGAAATGTTTTATATATTTGTGTTTCCATATAAAAAAAGTCATTTTACATTCACAAAGGGAGTCACTCACTCGAAATATTCACCAGGATTAAGTAATGTTCTGTAAATGTCCGCTCACACTCGCAGGAAGTGGTATTCCTGGGTTGCTGTCCTTTGTAAAGTAACTAAACACACACATGGATATTCGAAAACGTTTGCAAGCCATATTCCAGCCCTGCTCAGAGTTGGGCTTCTAAGGGAAAAGACCCTCAAATTTGATGAGGATTTTGGATCATGGGTTTACTTCACAGGGGAAATATGTTCCTTCTGGAGAAAAAGAAAGTATACATGGTTAAATATTCACCTGTTAAATGTATGAATCTGAAAATGCCTTCCTATGTGGGGGATTTGGATTTCCTAACGGAATTCCAAACTAGTGCTGGAAAACTTGGGTTATTTCAACTTCCCAGGAGCAGGTCAGAAATCTCATGTGAATTCCACCAAGGTTGCAAATTTAGAAGTGGATGTAAAGCATTACAATTCTGACTATCTTCAAGCATTTGATCTTTGATGGACATCTTTTCTAGTACATTGGACTGAGGGATAAATCCTAAATCAAATCCTCATTTATATTTATGTTCTTTTGCCAGTAGTGTGATCCTGATGAGACAATGTGGTATACATTATCACCACTTGGTATTCATTTCAGCCAGACATATATGAGGCCTTTTAATTCATTTAATTAAATTAAAAACAGTATGACTTTGTGAGAAATGTCTTTAGTGGTTGCTGAAACTTCAGAGTTGATATTAAAGGAAGTTAATATTTTACATTTATTCAACATTTCGTTCTAATTCTGTCACTAATTTTGTAGCAACTTTATCCTCTTTGCTCATTTTAACATCATTAAAAGGTAGGACAAGTATACCAATCCCTGGAATAAAATCTATACAGAAAATGCATCATTGTGTTTCAGAATGTGCATAAAACAGAAATTACAAAATTCTTGAGGCAAGGTAACAGGATTGGGGTCGTCACCGGCCTACTTGGGGTAGTGGGACTTTCACAGCCCCTTCTACTTGACTGCCACCCTCAACACATTAATTATAACATTTGGAATGTGTTTCCAACCTGTGGTTGGGCCACCCACCAGATTTTGGGAGTTTCTTGTGTCTGATGCCCTGTTTTTGGAAGTCCCCATTGCGATGTCTCAGAAAATGGGCACCACAATGGGAACACCAAAAACAGTTCCCGCACAGCATGGACTGTAAAGTCCATGCTGTGCAGGAACTGGGGTGCATGCACACAAGGGGGCGCCCTGCCTGCACCCCATGGCATGAGGCGCAAAGGTTTTGTTTCCTCTCTGACACAGTTTTCATGGAGGAGGAACCACTATGAAAATCATGGCAGAGAGGAAACTCGTAATTCTTGGTGGGACCACGGCAGTCCCTCCAAGCATATTGTTGCCTCAAGACCGCCACAACACCCCCAGGGAACGGCAGTTGCCTGGTGGCTGTGGCGGGACAATCACGGTCCTAGCGCCCTAATTGTGACAGGCAGTGGGAAGACTGCAACGCCCCCGCAAGTACAGCGGTCCATGGACCGCCAGACTCGTAATCGAGCCATAAGTGACACAAATCATAACAAAACATTAAAAAGCACCAGAAACAGCAGCAGCGGCTCAACTTTCAAGAGCAAAACCTATTGTGTACTAAAGGTGAAACCTCTTGCCGCACAAAATCCCTTTTGGCACCCTCTGTTGTTGTGGGAGACATGTATAGGGAAGCAGTGGCGTAACAAAACTTGAGGGGGCCCCCCTGCAAAACACATGGTGCCCCCCCCCCGCGGCGCGGCCCACCATGCCTCCCCAGCGGCGCGGCCCACCATGTACCACTTTGCCCTACCACCCCGAAATCTAGCATATTTTGCTTTGAAACCTCCAACATTTAAATGAAATGCCTCTGTATTGTCTTTCTGTAAGTTCTAGTGAGAAAGTGGGAAACACTCTCAACATACACGCTATGGCATTTGCAACAATCCTGTCAAAAGCAGATTATGTAACTGATGCAGCAATCAGAACAATGCCAAGGAGTGATCCTATTGTCTCATGAACTGCCTATGGCTGAAGAACAAAGAACAACTATGAAGGGTCTGATATAGAATTGACAATACCTTGAAACTTTGAAAGAGAAACCCAAACCTGCAATTCCATAAAAATTTGTCTGACAATATACATGAGAAGTACACAAGCTATAACTCAGTATCCTGCGAAAGTCAAGAGAAATTGACATGTTGAATTATATGCATGCATGTTACACAGTAGCAACTGTCAAGGGTTGTGCATGATAATAACGAGAACTGAGGAAGGAATTTCAATCATAATGTCTTTATTAGTAAGCACTGCAAAACAGGCAGGCAAACAAGCCAGGCTGAGGAAGAAAACGGTTTGGATGCTTCAGAACACTGATGCAGATGTTTGTTTTAATTTATCATTTCTGTAGTGTAAACAATGACTAAATACAAGATTTAAAGCACACGTATTACAGACAAGTGCAAGCAACACCATAAAAAAACACTGTATGTACAATAAAAACAAACCATATCAGCAAGTACCTAATGACAATCTATACAAACTGTACTTGGTATAGGAAAAGAAAAAGTGCAAATACTTCAAAGGGCAAAATTAAGCAATCACCAGGCCAGCAATATACATAAATCAAGCATGTTTTGCAAAACAATCCAACTTTCTTCTTGCATCAAGGTGAAAATACTTTCAAAGTGCATGGTAAAAAAAAGTCCAGTAGTATGCAAAATTGAAGCCAGGTTAGTCAAACAATTCCCAGCTTATTGTGTGCATAAAGGCACATATATTTCAAACCAACTGATAAACAACAACTACAGCACATTCAATAACCAAACCAGTTTAAACTATCAATTCCCTTTTTGAAGGCTCAAATATGTCAAAGTGACTAGCAAAAGAGTAACAAGTACAGCAACAGCAAAGCAGCATACATAAATCAAACCTATTTAGTCAGACTAATCCCCTTTGTTTGTGCATGAAGGCATAAATATTTCAAAGTGCCTGGTAAAGTAATAACAATTTAGCAGCATAAACATCAAACCCATCCAGTCAAACAATGCCCCTTTTATTTTTGCATAAAGGTGCAAATATTTAAACGTAAGTGATAAAAACAACAACAAGTTTAGCAGCATAAACATTAAACCAGTTATGACAAAGTATGCCCCTTTAGTTTAGGCATAAAGGCGCAAATATGTAAGGGACCATCAAAACAATAACAAGTGCAGCAGCAAAATAAACAAAGCTGTTTACTCAAATAATGGCCCTTTTGTCTGTGCAAAAGAAAAGTGTCAAAGGGGTGCATATATGTCAGGTTCAGTTAATCTGTATACTTTTCTTCTTGCCTCTATAAACGCATGTTCAGAATACTAAGGTAGCCAAGCCTATATATAAGCGTCCAATATTTAAAGTATGATATACTGGCAGAATACCATATTACTTACTGCTTCCTCGTGGGACTCCTCACTGGACAGATACATGAAGTAGGAACAGTGCTTGCAGGAGCCTGATGAAATGTTTGCAGAGTTTTAAGGGTGATACAGCAGAAAACAATAGTTAGAGTGAACACAAGGCTGAAGACTGCTGCTTACATCAGGAAGAGTGACTGATCCTTTATTGTGCCACCTGAGATAAGTTTTTTCAACACTGCCTTGAAAGCGATGAGTTGTTGTGCAAACTCTGGGGACAAGTCTTGTTGGTAATGAGCTGCAAGGGTCATGGCTGCTTCAAACAACTCCTCCTCAGTAGCTCTGAGGATTTCTGAAGGCATCATGAAATGGAAGCATTGGATTATGGTGTTCATACCAGCAAAACGACTTTTTATTTGATTTACAACGGTGTCTATGGCAGCATAAAACACAGACACCTTAAAATTTTCTTCAGGATTGCACAGACTTTGGTCTTCACAGAGTTCATCGAAGTGCTTTTTTTTGCGTCGTGGTCGTTTTTGTGTAAAATGCAATTGAATTCCCCATGCAGCCGCAAGTAAACATGCTGAGCTTTTAACATCGTCAAACTGTTCTCTAAAACTGGCAAATGTATTCGCTGCAGTACTTAGCATATTTGATGCTTGTAAAAGGTCCAGATCTTTAGGCTGAAGCAGTTTCGACACAATATTTATTGTCTCCAGCACTTTGGACTGGATTACAACCATTACCACAAACTCAAAAGTCTCCATTCACTTCCTAAGACCCTGAGCTTCTGCGCGCTCCTCAACCTTTTTAGACTGCAGTAAAATTGTAGTGAGTGCTTTCATGATGTCCATAAAACGATAGCGTAGAGCATGGAGAGCATCATGTCTGGATGCCCAACGTGTTGGACAGAGTCTCTTCAGTGTTGGCTTTGAATGAGTTGTGCTCTCATTTGTAACCATAAGAAGTTCCCACCGTTTGATGCTTTGGCTGAAAAATAAATACACTTTCTCTATAATATCATAAAATTCTTTAATTTCAGGAATGTGCATGCATGCATCATTCAACACTAAATTGAGATTATGAGCAGCACAGTGTACATAGACAGCAGTGGGTTCTTTCTGCCGTATTCTGGTTTGCACTCCACTATATATACCACTCATTGTGCTGGCACCATCATATCCCTGGCCTCTACATTTATTAAGCATTAGGCCTTTGTCCTCTACAAGCTTTACAGTTCTGTTGCTATCCCCTCAGCACTTTGGTCTGTAATTTTATAGAAACCAACAAAGCTTTCATTAATTTTGATTTCAGTTGGAATTTCCTCAGTGTTCAGGCATAGTGTCACATATCGGATGACCAGGCTTAATTGGTCTTCTTTTTTAATGTCCTGCGTTGTGTCCATTATAACGGAGTAAAATGGTGCATTTTTTATTTCACTTACTATCTCATTTTGCACTTTATTTGAAAGCATTTCAATCAGCTCATTTTGAATAGCAGGACTCAAGTATTTAACTCTACTCTCTCTTGTAATCAGATGGTTTAGAACAGGATCATATTTTGCCAAAAGTTCAATGACTGCCAGAAAGTTCCCACCATCTTTTTCTTTCAGTTTTTCTCTATGTCCTCTGAAAGGTAAATTGCAAGTTGACAACAGAAGTGTAACATCGATGATCCTACTCAGAATTTGTGTCCAATAGTTCACCTGCTCTTTGTAGTCGGATTCCAGTTATGTATCGATCGTGTCATCCTGCCTCCATCTTCCATGTACAGCACAAGCCGCTAAATGTGAGTGTGTCATTTCATGTTCTTTAATTTTTCGAGATATGCCTTGCCAATCTTTTATACCATTAGCCCATGCTTGCTGATAGGATGAAAGTTTTCTATCTCCAAAAAGCCAACAAGGTTCACAGTATGCACTGTCCATTTTTAAAGAGTAGCACAACCACATTCTTGGAGTCTTATCTCCAGTCCTATTTTCCTTGTAGTAGTAGTTTGTGGAAAAGCACCTGTTTTTATTATCTCGAGGGAAGGGTCCTCTAGGCTTGCATGGGCCACTTGCAATGACAAACCTTCGTAACTCGGTATCATGCCAAGGTTTGTCTAAAAAGTTCCCTCTATCACTCAGGTACAAATCCTGGCAAAACTGGGTACTGCTTGATTCTAGTTCTTCTAAGTCTAAATCCACATCCTTACTTATAAGGTCTTCAGTTTCTTCTTCAATGTTAGGCAATACTTCAGAAACAAGTAGCACATTTGAAGCTTCTTCACATTCTTTTGATACATCTGGTGCACTTACAATTTCAGCACTTCCTTCACTTGTTTGCAATATTACACTCAGAGATTCGTCTGCTGATGGTGTATTCTCAGTCTCTGAGCTTCCTTCAGTCACTGGTAGCAGTGGCAATGCTGCTTTGTCTCCTGTTGATGAGGCAGCTGCATCGTCTTCCGGTAATGATGCACGAGATGATGATGCGTCATGATCACCTTGAGACCTAAACATAGAGTCAATTTTCATAAATTTGCCTTTAAACTCCTCTTGTTTTGATTTAATTTGCCGCTTTTGAGCACCGCTCAAATACTTTCTTGGCTGTTTGCTCATTTCTTTGATTAAAATGTAATTGTAGAAAGTCAATGTAGTAGTAGAGCTGTAGAGTCCACGAATATGAAGGTACCAGTAAGAATATTTTGTGTACACCACCAAGATTGTAATTGTAGGTTTTATTTCACCAATACTGCCTAAAAGTAAGGGAAATCGAAAGCATTATTATTAAACACTACGGTAGCTTAACCATAATAACTATTCATGTTTATTCTGGGAATAAGTCATAGTGGTCATTTTGTGGTAGAGTGTCTGGCATAGCAATGCCTTCCTGGCCTAGGCTCGCTACCATCTCATTTTCTACAGTCTGCCTGCAGACAGACTTTGGCTTACGTGTGAAACAATTTGTATGGCACTAAAGGGTTGTTGACAGCGATATTACATGCCGAATATCTATGCAGACACAGGATTGTAAGATCACAGTCGTGTCCGTTACCCTTGTTTGTGTAATAGCACAATGCCAGGACAACAGTACTCTCATGAGGACTCCAAAGGCTACTGCGGGGAATCCTACTTTCAGATAAACAATTAGGAACGAGATAGAATACAATTTTAGGCAAATGATGAGTTGACCTGTGAGGTGCAACGGACAAGTCACTGAATCATACATTAATCATACATGCTGCAGCCTGCTACCCAAGTTTATGAATATCGAAAGCTAGTGCGCCAGTCCGTAATGATTTATGAAGTCAAAGTGCTCTTATTTACAATTCAACGCTGTTTTGCCATCACTTTTAAACAAAAGTTTTTTTTTTTTAAATGAGGCTTATCCATTCTCATCAAAGTTGCAGTTTTGACACAAGGACATTTCTCCATTTTAAACATTTCTCCAGCTTAGCGTGTACCATAAACTTTTATCAAAACTTTCAAAGCGTCATTCCCAAGATTTCCCCAGTTTATTATTGCTGCTTCAGTTGCATGCATGTGTTGGTGCCCGTCCTCGCGCGCAGCAGCGCACCTGGAAGGACCTCTTCAGCTTAACATTCTTATGAAGAGGTTCTGCGCTGGTAAAGCAAAAAATACCCTTGAAACAAACATGCACTCACCAGCATGTACTGTTACCATCGGAACTCTTGGCTGCTCGAGCTTAGATCACATACCTCAAAATCACTTGAGTAGCCTTTCCAATGAGATAGGGAAGAAAGCAAGCACTGGCAAATGCCATTGAGTTAGACTTGTGTTTGCTGAAAGGTTTTAACAGGCTTCACTGGCCTACAGCAGGGTTAAAGCATGGGAAGCTTCCGTAACACGAGGAGCAAAAGCAAGCTAGCAGACAATAAGTCCATGCAGTAGAGGTAGTGGAAAGTTTCCTCTCTCACCTTACCCACCCCCCCCCACACACACACAGCAGCTAGAACGCAGATGGCAGCAGTGCAGTCAGCACTGCCTCCTATACTGCCTTCACTGTATGCACCACTGCCTACGCTATTATCTGCACTGTATGCACCACTGCCTCCTTTACTGTCTTCACACTGTATGCAGTACTGCCTCCTATTTACCGTATGCAGCACTACCTCCTATACTGCCTTCACTGTATGCACCATATCATTTCTCTACAATGTATGTATCGCTGCCTCCTATGCTATGTTCACCGTATGCACCACTGCCTCCTACTGTGTGTCCTCACTGCCAAGAAAAACCAAAGGTGATGATGGACGGAGCGTTGACAATACAAACACTCACCCCCAGTCAACTGATCTGGGTTTAATCCATCACCGTTCTTTAGCTCACTCCGCCACCCCAGTTGAGACATGGCCATATGCAAATCAGTCTGACCCTGTGCCTCATGGGACAGTCCAGACCGAACTGCCAAGCCATGTCTTCCCTGGACCGGAATCAAGCTTCCCAGGACCGGTTTCTGGCATTACAGCCGTCTTCATCCGGGCTTGCTTGACTCCAGTGGCAAAGTGAGCAAGGGACTCACTGCCAGCCAGCATCACTGCTTATCACACAGTGTCCTCACTGCATGCACCACCGGCTGGGATACTGTATGCACCACTAACTACTGTCTAAGAAGCCCCAGAAAAGAGAAGCAACACCCTGTGAAGAACAATTTTAGAAGACAGAAGAGAAGATGCCTTTTACAGGGGCCATGAACAAGGCCATGTCAGTAACTCCCACGACAGACTGGTCCATATCCAATCAATGCACAACACTGATGTTTTTTAGGGAGAATCCTTTTAGGGGTTTCTGAGCTTTGAACTCGATTTTTGGAAATAGTTAGAAATTACATTTTTAATGAATACATGCAGAAGAGGGGAAGGGACGGAGAGTCTAGAATCCCCGTGTCTGTGATTCTACCATTACTTTATACTCTCCTTCCTCCCTACCCTGCCGCTCCTAGCTCTACTTCACCCGCACACCGCCCTAGCAAGCCTCCTTGTCTAGACTCACGGAGGTGCACTGCATTCATGAGGCCATGAACATGAGGGATAAGAACTTGCTTAAGATGCAACAGAGAATGCAAAATTACCACCTTTGAGAAAGTGTTTGAGCTGGCAGTACGTGACAACGGTGAGGAAACAGGCTCTGACTGTGTAAAAATAACAGGCAATTATCGAACGAAAATAGAAAAAAACAGAAACCTCACAATTCATCAGTCTGTAGATTATATGGCGTTTACTTGACTGTGACTCTCTTCTTAGATTTGTAATTAAAGAGACAAGTGTGATGCGGGGGATATGAAATGTAAGACCGTTGCAGAATATATATACAGGTAATGCCCATTTACTTTTTCCCTCCATGAAGCATGCACGGTCCCGGACAGACAGTCTACAGACTAGAATCCTGGCCCTATTGGGGGAGAGGAGCAGGAGAAGTCAAGACTCCCTTACACAATTGATCTGCACGGAGTGCACGCAGAGCCCACCTATTGAAAGAAGCATGGTCTAATTGAGTGGATTGCTTGTTAAGTGATGCACATTGCTTTAAATATAAAGAGTCTGGCAATCAGTAGCCAGTGCAGGCACATAGAGCCAGATGTTCTTCGAGTTTGCATTTGTAGGTTGTGAATCAGTCTGGCAGCTGCCTTCTGGGAGCCCCTCCATTTCAGTAGTACTAATATAGTAATTTGACGAGATAGTTCATTGAACAACTGAAACACAGAAGACAACGAAGGCAGCAGGAAGTGGAAAGCTTTTGATTGAAGCGGCAGCCGAGGTATTGGCCTAGTTGCCAAAGGCATCTCATCAGTTGGTGTGCACAACCTACTAAATGTTTAGTAATGTATGTTATAATTCAGTCAACACTGTGAAACAAAGGTCAAAGTCCTCAGTGGCTTGGTTCTAGGTATAAATTCTTAATTGAAATAACCCGGAATAGGTAGTCCCTTGTCCATGTCCCCTACATATAGAGGCGGGCAATCTCCAACAGAGTCAGCGGAGCGATTTTTCACTTGAAAGAAAGAGAAATATAAAAACACCACGGGGAGAGAGCATCATACATGGCCGAGTGGCGGTAAACAAACGCGAGCGAACCAAAGGGAAGAGGCGTTCTAGGTGACAGCTAAAAAAGGTAACAGGGAGATACATGTCACCCAAGCACCGGCAGTGCACGAACTACCCCCATCTTCTGGATGTAATTCGAGCGCAGTGGGAAAGAGAGGTCTGGATACAATTTGAAAATTACCTCCAGCCCCGGATGACTCTATAACTCGATGGATGTTGAATAGCCCTAGTCCTGAAGAGGCCAGAATTGATTGGCTGAAACGCGTCGACTGTAAAGAGACAACAGATATAAAAAATACTTTTGATTAATTTAAATAATTTGTTGAGGAATTACAAAAACATTTGGTTGAAATAAGTTTTACCTATTTGTTTTCCTCACATTATTCTGTTTGATCTCGATAGGAATGTCCGGTTTATTTTTTCATTGTGACATCCTAGTTTGGAAATGAAGGGCTTCTTTTGTATATATGTAAAAATTATTTGTATATACAACTGTGTGTGAATTGAAAACAAGAAAAATACTTTTAAAATCTCTTTACTTTGATAAAATAAAAAATAAAAAATCAATCAGTAACAGTCTAAGGCGTGGTTGTGGTTCATGACGAGACAGGAGATTGTAAAAGGTAAACATAGATATAGTGTGGTCATAGTGATATACACACTGAATAGGGAATATTTTAGTTTTATTCCTTATTTCAATTAAGAATTTATACCTAGAACCAAGGTACCAGTTTCATATTTATTTAGTCTTCTTTACCCAGGTACCGGTTGGTCTAATGGGTTGCCCCTGTTATTCATAAAGTCCTCAGTGGCAGCAGTCCTGTCAAGTGTCACGCATCGGGCGTAACACTAGCGCATTTCAGTGTGGTACTCCGCATTACCGCACTGAAATGCATTGTCACGCATATGCAGGTAAACTGTTAAGTGTGGCAGCACGCTGTCTGTGGGCACTCGCTGTTCCTGCAGCCAGCATGGGGCTCCCAGCAGAGTTAAGGCTGGCTGGCGCTCACTATCTGTCACTGGAAACCCTATCCCGCTCTCCCTCTCCCCTGGGACTCACAGGAGTCAAGACAGCCCCTGCCTATGGACAGCTATCAGCAGGCTGGATGGGCAGCAAATCCCTGATCCCTGAAGAGGGCACAACATGTGACCACCATACACACACCCCAAAGGCAACATCACCCTGGGGGACTGTTTGGAGCCCCTTCCCTGTCCTTCTGCAGACCTTTTCATGGTGAGGTCGCCGCCACGAACTGGTCAGCAGAAATGCAGGTCATGATCAGCATGGCAGTGCCAGCATCAGCACCGCCGCCATTGATCACTGCTTTCCCCACCACCGCCTCTGTGGGATCCAAGATCCTGGCGGTGACAGCTGTCTTGCAGCGGTCCGACCACCCTGATCGTGATCTGGCGATCGCACCACCCAGGAGGTTGAGGCTGGGCTGCTGCCACGGGTACAGCAGTGTTGGTACTGCTGCACTTGTAATCTGTAAACAGCCAGTTTGCCTTTGAAACCGAAAAATTATAGCACTACCCTATGTCCCGTCAGAGAGATAACTAACCACTACAATGTACTAATAGAAACATACTAAGCCCCCTAATGGATTATTTCAAAGGCACTTCAGTTGGCAGACTGCTTCGCTCTGGACACAGATGCCAGCCCAAATTCCAGATACCATGATGGTATGTTTATAACAGCACCTTGGCACAGGACACTAAAAACAATTGCAGTGGAAGGATGGCAACTGCTTTCCAATCCACACTAGGCAGAACACAACCTACACAGAATTAATTTGTCGAAGCATTACCAAAAGAGTAAAGCTGCCAACAATGTAATCTCATGCTGAGAGCAGCTCCAGGATTGGGTGTTGTTGTTCCCCTAAGAAGGAAGGAAGTCCTTCCTTTTCCTATTCGAGGGTACCGATATGGGGAGAAAAGTGCCACAATGAGGGAGCAGTAAATATGGTGAGTTTGGCATTGTCACACCCCACCATATTAAGTTGTAGCTGACACTGTATAAAGGAACTACATCTATCCTATAAAGCCTAATGTTAGAGTACACTTTTCATTCCCTTACAATAGAGAATTCAAGAACTCGCTAGCAAAGACTGCTGGAATGGGATTACTCCAAGGTAGTCGAGATGACTGAATTTAAATATATGATGTTATGTGTTAATTTCATGTAATTGGTTACTAATATAAGGAGGAACATTTTGAAAAGAACTGCATGTAACATGTGCAGCAATTTTTTTAACTCAAAAGCTGAATGGAACAAAGTAAGCAGTGTATCAAGGGGACAGTCAATGTTAGAAGCTAGCGTGTTTCAATATTGATCATTTGCTCCCCAGGGCAGAGGGTGCTAATCGGCGGCACACAAAAAACTGTTAAACAAAACTGAAGTGAAGTAAAGCAATACAGAAGTTCAATATAAGAGCCTATAGAATTTCGTTGTTTTCTCACATCATTACCAGATGTCATATTTTCCATCCTTTAGACAATGCTGAGTATTGAATACTCAGTTTGAAAATACAATTCTGCAGCCCAACTGGATTTATGTGTAGAAATGTTTTATATATTTGTGTTTCCATATAAAAAAAAGTAATTTTACATTCACAAAGGGAGTCACTCACTCAAAATATTCACCAGGATTAAGTAATGTTCTGTAAATGTCCGCTCACACTCGCAGGAAGTGGTATTCCTGGGTTGCTGTCCTTTGTAAAGTAACTAAACACACACATGGATATTCGAAAACTTTTGCAAGCCATATTCCAGCCCTGCTCAGAGTTGGGCTTCTAAGGGAAAAGACCCTGAAATTTGATGAGGATTTTGGATCATGGGTTTACTTCACAGGGGAAATATGTTCCCTCTGGAGAAAAAGAAAGTATACATGGTTAAATATTCACCTGTTAAATGTATGAATCTGAAAATGCCTTCCTATGTGAGGGATTTGGATTTCCTAACGGAATTCCAAACTAGTGCTGGAAAACTTGGGTTATTTCAACTTCCCAGGAGCAGGTCAGAAATCTCATGTGAATTCCACCAAGGTTGCAAATTTAGAAGTGGATGTAAAGCATTACAATTCTGACTATCTTCAAGCATTTGATCTTTGATGGACATCTTTTCTAGTACATTGGACTGAGGGATAAATCCTAAATCAAATCCTCATTTATATTTATGTTCTTTTGCCAGTAGTGTGATCCTGATGAGACAATGTGGTATACATTATCACCACTTGGTAATCATTTCAGCCAGACATATATGAGGCCTTTTAATGCATTTAATTAAATTAAAAACAGTATGACTTTGTGAGAAATGTCTTTAGTGGTTGCTGAAACTTCAGAGTTGATATTAAAGGAAGTTAATATTTTACATTTATTCAACATTTCGTTCTAATTCTGTCACTAATTTTGTAGCAGCTTTATCCTCTTTGCTCATTTTAACATCAATAAAAGGTAGGACAAGTATACCAATCCCTGGAATAAAATCTATACAGAAAATGCATCATTGTGTTTCAGAATGTGCATAAAACAGAAATTACCAAATTCTTGAGGCAAGGTAACAGGATTGGGGTAGTCACCGGCCTACTTGGGGTAGTGGGACTTTCACAGCCCCTTCTACTTGACTGCCACCCTCAACACATTAATTATAACATTTGGAATGTGTTTCCAACGTGTGGTTGGGCCACCCACCAGATTTTGGGAGTTTCTTGTGTCTGATGCCCTTTTTTTGGAAGTCCCCATTGCGATGTCTCAGAAAATGGGCACCGCAATGGGAACACCAAAAACAGTTCCCGTACAGCATGGACTGTAAAGTCCATGCTGTGCAGGAACTGGGGTGCATGCACACAAGGGGGCGCCCTGCCTGCACCCCATGGCATGAGGCGCAAAGGTTTTGTTTCCTCTCTGACACAGTTTTCATGGAGGAGGAATCACCATGAAAATCATGGCAGAGAGGAAACTCGTAATTCTTGGTGGGACCACGGCAGTCCCTCCAAGCATATTGTTGCCTCAAGACCGCCACAACACCCCCAGGGAACGGCAGTTGCCTGGTGGCTGTGGCGGGACAATCACGGTCCTAGCGCCCTAATTGTGACAGGGCAGTGGGAAGACTGCAACACCCCCGTAAGTACAGCGGTCCATGGACCGCCAGACTCGTAATCGAGCCATAAGTGACACAAATCATAACAAAACATTAAAAAGCACCAGAAACAGCAGCAGCGGCTCAACTTTCAAGAGCAAAACCTATTGTGTACTAAAGGTGAAACCTCTTGCCGCACAAAATCCATTTTGGCACCCTCTGCTGTTGTGGGAGACATGTATAGGGAAGCAGTGGCGTAACGAAACTTGAGGGGGCCCCCCTGCAAAACACATGGAGCCCCCCCCCCCGCGGCGCGGCCCACCATGCCTCCCCGGCAGCGCTGCCCACCATGTACCACTTTGCCCTACCACCCCGAAATCTAGCATATTTTGCTTTGAAACCTCCAACATTTAAATGAAATGCCTCTGTATTGTCTTTCTGTAAGTTCTAGTGAGAAAGTGGGAAACACTCTCAACATACACGCTATGGCATTTGCAACAATCCTGTCAAAAGCAGATTATGTAACTGATGCAGCAATCAGAACAATGCCAAGGAGTGATCCTATTGTCTCATGAACTGCCTATGGCTGAAGAACAAAGAACAACTATGAAGGGTCTGATATAGAATTGACAATACCTTGAAACTTTGAAAGAGAAACCCAAACCTACAATTCCATAAAAATACGTCTGACAATATACATGAGAAGTACACAAGCTATAACTCAGTATCCTGCGAAAGTCAAGAGAAATTGACATGTTGAATTATATGCATGCATGCTACACAGTAGCAACTGTCAAGGGTTGTCCATGATAATAATGAGAACTGAGGAAGGAATTTCAATCATAATGTCTTTATTAGTAAGCACTGCAAAACAGGCAGGCAAACAAGCCAGGCTGAGGAAGAAAACGGTTTGGATGCTTCAGAACACTGATGCAGATGTTTGTTTTAATTTATCATTTCTGTAGTGTAAACAATGACTAAATACAACGATTTAAAGCACACGTATTACAGACAAGTGCAAGCAACACCATAAATAACACTGTATGTACAATAAAAACAAACCATATCAGCAAGTACCTAATGACAATCTATACAAACTGTACTTGGTATAGGAAAAGAAAAAGTGCAAATACTTCAAAGGGCACAATTAAGCAATCACCAGGCCAGCAATATACATAAATCAAGCATGTTTTGCAAAACAATCCAACTTTCTTCTTGCATCAAGGTGAAAATACTTTCAGAGTGCATGGTAAAAAAAAGTCCAGTAGTATGCAAAATTGAAGCCAGGTTAGTCAAACAATTCCCAGCTTATTGTGTGCATAAAGGCACATATATTTCAAACCAACTGATAAACAACAACTACAGCACATTCAATAACCAAACCAGTTTAAACTATCAATTCCCTTTTTGAAGGCTCAAATATGTCAAAGTGACTAGCAAAAGAGTAACAAGTACAGCAACAGCAAAGCAGCATACATAAATCAAACCTATTTAGTCAGACTAATCCCCTTTGTTTGTGCATGAAGGCACAAATATTTCAAAGTGCCTGGTAAAGTAATAACAATTTAGCAGCATAAACATCAAACCCATCCAGTCAAACAATGCCCCTTTTATTTTTGCATAAAGGTGCAAATATTTAAACGTAAGTGATAAAAACAACAACAAGTTTAGCAGCATAAACATTAAACCAGTTATGACAAAGTATGCCCCTTTAGTTTGGGCATAAATGCGCAAATATGTAAGGGACCATCAAAACAATAACAAGTGCAGCAGCAAAATAAACAAAGCTGTTTACTCAAATAATGGCCCTTTTGTCTGTGCAAAAGAAAAGTGTCAAAGGGGTGCATATATGTCAGGTTCAGTTAATCTGTATACTTTTCTTCTTGCCTCTATAACGCATGTTCAGAATACTGAGGTAGCCAAGCCTATATATAAGCGTCCAATATTTAAAGTATGATATACTGGCAGAATACCATATTACTTACTGCTTCCTCGTGGGACTCCTCACTGGACAGATACATGAAGTAGGAACAGTGCTTGCAGGAGCCTGATGAAATGTATTGCAGAGTTTTAAGGGTGATACAGCAGAAAACAATAGTTAGAGTGAACACAAGGCTGAAGACTGCTGCTTACATCAGGAAGAGTGACTGATCCTTTATTGTGCCACCTGAGATATGTTTTTTCAACACTGCCTTGAAAGCGATGAGTTGTTGTGCAAACTCTGGGGACAAGTCTTTTTCGTAATGAGCTGCAAGGGTCATGGCTGCTTCAAACAACTCCTCCTCAGTAGCTCTGAGGATTTCTGAAGGCATCATGAAATGGAAGAATTGGATTATGGTGTTCATACCAGCAAAACGACTTTTTATTTGATTTACAACGGTGTCTATGGTAGCATAAAACACAGACACCTTAAAATTTTCTTCAGGATTGCACAGACTTTGGTCTTCACAGAGTTCATCGAAGTGCTTTTTTTTGCGTCGTGGTCGTTTTTGTGTAAAATGCAATTGAATTCCCCATGCAGCCGCAAGTAAACATGCTGAGCTTTTAACGTCGTCAAACTGTTCTCTAAAACTGGCAAATGTATTCGCTGCAGTACTTAGCATATTTGATGCTTGTAAAAGGTCCAGATCTTTAGACTGAAGCAGTTTCGACACAATATTTATTGTCTCCAGCACTTTGGACTGGATTACAACCATTACCACAAACTCAAAAGTCTCCATGCACTTCCTAAGACCCTGAGCTTCTGTGCGCTCGTCAACCTTTTTAGACAGCAGTAAAATTGTAGTGAGTGCTTTCATGATGTCCATAAAACAATAGCGTAGAGCATGGAGAGCATCATGTCTGGATGCCCAACGTGTTGGACAGAGTCTCTTCAGTGTTGGCTTTGAATGAGTTGTGCTCTCATTTGTAACCATAAGAAGTTTCCACCGTTTGATGCTTTGGCTGAAAAATAAATACACTTTCTCTATAATATCATAAAATTCTTTAATTTCAGGAATGTGCATGCATGCATCATTCAACACTAAATTGAGATTATGAGCAGCACAGTGTACATAGACAGCAGTGGGTTCTTTCTGCCGTATTCTGGTTTGCACTCCACTATATATACCACTCATTGTGCTGGCACCATCATATCCCTGGCCTCTACATTTATTAAGCATTAGGCCTTTGTCCTCTACAAGCTTTACAAGTTCTGTTGCTATCCCCTCAGCACTTTGGTCTGTAATTTTATAGAAACCAACAAAGCTTTCATTAATTTTGATTTCAGTTGGAATTTCCTCAGTGTTCAGGCACAGTGTCACATATCGGATGACCAGGCTTAATTGGTCTTCTTTTTTAATGTCCTGCGTTGTGTCCATTATAACGGAGTAAAATGGTGCATTTTTTATTTCACTTACTATCTCATTTTGCACTTTATTTGAAAGCATTTCAATCAGCTCATTTTGAATAGCAGGACTCAAGTATTTAACTCTACTCTCTCTTGTAATCAGATGGTTTAGACCAGGATCATATTTGGCCAAAAGTTCAATGACTGCCAGAAAGTTCCCACCATCTTTTTCTTTCAGTTTTTCTCTATGTCCTCTGAAAGGTAAATTGCAAGTTGACAACAGAAGTGTAACATCGATGATCCTACTCAGAATTTGTGTCCAATAGTTCACCTGCTCTTTGTAGTCGGATTCCAGTTGTGTATCGATCGTGTCATCCTGCCTCCATCTTCCATGTACAGCACAAGCCGCTAAATGTGAGTGCGTCATTTCATGTTCTTTAATTTTTCGAGATATGCCTTGCCAATCTTTTATACCATTAGCCCATGCTTGCTGATAGGATGAAAGTTTTCTATCTCCAAAAAGCCAACAAGGTTCACAGTATGCACTGTCCATTTTTAAAGAGTAGCACAACCACAGTCTTGGAGTCTTATCTCCAGTCTTATTTTCCTTGTAGTAGTAGTTTGTTGAAAAGCACCTGTTTTTATTATCTCGTGGGAAGGGTCCTCTAGGCTTGCATGGGCCACTTGCAATGACAAACCTTCGTAACTCGGTATCATGCCAAGGTTTGTCTAAAAAGTTCCCTCTATCACTCAGGTACAAATCCTGGCAAAACTGGGTACTGCTTGATTCTAGTTCTTCTAAGTCTAAATCCACATCCTTACTTATAAGGTCTTCAGTTTCTTCTTCAATGTTAGGCAATACTTCAGAAACAAGTAGCACATTTGAAGCTTCTTCACATTCTTTTGATACATCTGGTGCACTTACAATTTCAGCACTTCCTTCACTTGTTTGCAATATTACACTCAGAGATTCGTCTGCTGATGGTGTATTCTCAGTCTCTGAGCTTCCTTCAGTCACTGGTAGCAGTGGCAATGCTGCTTTGTCTCCTGTTGATGAGGCAGCTGCATCGTCTTCCGGTAATGATGCACGAGATGATGATGCGTCATGATCACCTTGAGACCTAAACATAGAGTCAATTTTCATAAATTTGCCTTTAAACTCCTCTTGTTTTGATTTAATTTGCCGCTTTTGAGCACCGCTCAAATACTTTCTTGGCTGTTTGCTCATTTCTTTGATTAAAATGTAATTGTAGAAAGTCAATGTAGTAGTAGAGCTGTAGAGTCCACGAAGGTACCAGTAAGAATATTTTGTGTACACCACCAAGATTGTAATTGTAGGTTTTATTTCACCAATACTGCCTAAAAGTAAGGGAAATTGAAAGCATTATTATTAAACACTACGGTAGCTTAACCATAATAACTATTCATGTTTATTCTGGGAATAAGTTATAGTGGTCATTTTGTGGTAGAGTGTCTGGCATAGCAATGCCTTCCTGGCCTAGGCTCGCTACCATCTCATTTTCTACAGTCTGCCTGCAGACAGACTTTGGCTTACGTGTGAAACAATTTGTATGGCACTAAAGGGTTGTTGACATCGATATTACATGCCGAATATCTATGCAGACACAGGATTGTAAGATCACAGTTGTGTCCGTTACCCTTGTTTGTGTAATAGCACAATGCCAGGACAACAGTACTCTCATGAGGACTCCAAAGGCTACTGCGGGGAATCCTACTTTCAGATAAACAATTAGGAACGAGATAGAATACAATTTTAGGCAAATGATGAGTTGACCTGTGAGGTGCTACGGACAAGTCACTGAATCATACATGAATCATACATGCTGCAGCCTGCTACCCAAGTTTATGAATATCGAAAGCTAGTGCGCCAGTCCGTCATGATTTATGAAGTCAAAGTGCTGTTATTTACAATTCAAGGCTGTTTTGCCATCACTTTTAAACAAAAGTTTTTTTTTTTTTAAATGAGGCTTATCCATTCTCATCAAAGTTGCAGTTTTGACACAAGGACATTTCTCCATTTTAAACATTTCTCCAGCTTAGCGTGTACCATAAACTTTTATCAAAACTTTCAAAGCGTCATTCCCAAGATTTCCCCAGTTTATTATTGCTGCTTCAGTTGCATGCATGTGTTGGTGCCCGTCCTCGCACGCAGCAGCGCACCTGGAAGGACCTCTTCAGCTTAACATTCTTATGAAGAGGTTCTGCGCTGGTAAAGCAAAAAATACCCTTGAAACAAACATGCACTCACCAGCATGTACTGTTTCCATCGGAACTCTTGGCTGCTCGAGCTTAGATCACATACCTCAAAATCACTTGAGTAGCCTTTCCAATCAGATAGGGAAGAAAGCAAGCACTGGCAAATGCCATTGAGTTAGACTTGTGTTTGCTGAAAGGTTTTAACAGGCTTCACTGGCCTACAGCAGGGTTACAGCATGGGACGCTTCCCTAACACGAGGAGCAAGAGCAAGCTAGCAGACAATAAGTCCATGCAGTAGAGGTGGTGGAAAGTTTCCTCTCTCACCTTACCCACCCCCCCACACACACACACAGCAGCTAGAACGCAGATGGCAGCAGTACAGTCAGCACTGCCTCCTATACTGCCTTCACTGTATGCACCACTGCCTACGCTATTATCTGCACTGTCTGCACCACTGCCTCCTTTACTGTCTTCACACTGTATGCAGTACTGCCTCCTGTTTACCGTATGCAGCACTACCTCCTATACTGCCTTCACTGTATGCACCATATAATTTCTCTACAATGTATGTATCACTGCCTCCTATGCTATGTTCACCGTATGCACCACTGCCTCCTACTGTGTGTCCTCACTGCCAAGAAAAACCAAAGGTGATGATGGACGGAGCGTTGACAATACAAACACTCACCCCCAGTCAACTGATCTGGGTTTAATCCATCATCGTTCTTTAGCTCACTCCGCCACCCCAGTTGAGACATGGCCATATGCAAATCAGTCTGACCCTGTGCCTCATGGGAACAGTCCAGACCGAACTGCCAAGCCATGTCTTCCCTGGACCGGAATCAAGCTTCCCAGGACCGGTTTCTGGCATTACAGCCGTCTTCATCCGGGCTTGCTTGACTCCAGTGGCAAAGTGAGCAAGGGACTCACTGCCAGCCAGCATCACTGCTTATCACACAGTGTCCTCACTGCATGCACCACCGGCTGGGATACTGTATGCACCACTAACTACTGTCTAAGAAGCCCCAGAAAAGAGAAGCACCACCCTGTGAAGAACCATTTTAGAAGACAGAAGAGAAGATGCCTTTTACAGGGGCCATGAACAAGGCCATGTCAGTAACTCCCACGACAGACTGGTCCATATCCAATCAATGCACAACACTGATGTTTTTTAGGGAGAATCCTTTTAGGGGTTTCTGAGCTTTGAACTCGATTTTTGGAAATAGTTAGAAATTACAATTTTTAATGAATAAATGCAGAAGAGGGGAAGGGACGGAGAGTCTAGAATCCCCGTGTCTGTGATTCTACCATTACTTTATACTCTCCTTCCTCCCTACCCTGCTTCTCCTAGCTCTACTTCACCCGCACACCGCCCTAGCAGGCCTCCTTGCCTAGACTCACGGAGGTGCACTGCATTCATGAGGCCATGAACATGAGGGACAAGAACTTGCTTAAGATGCAACAGAGAATGCAAAATTACCACCTTTGAGAAAGTGTTTGAGCTGGCAGTACGTGACAACGGTGAGGAAACAGGCTCTGACTGTGTAAAAATAACAGGCAAATATCGAACGAAAATAGAAAAAAAACAGAAACCTCACAATTCATCAGTCTGTAGATTATATTACGTTTACTTGACTGTGACTCTCTTCTTAGAATTGTAATTAAAGAGACAAGTGTGATGTGGGGGATATGAAATGTAAGACCGTTGCAGAATATATACAGGTAATGCCCATTTACTTTTGCCCTCCATGAAGCATGCACGGTCCCGGACAGACAGTCTACAGACTAGAATCCTGGCCCTATTGGGGGAGAGGAGCAGGAGAAGTCAAGACTCCCTTACACAATTGATCTGCACGGAGTGCACGCAGAGCCCACCTATTGAAAGAAGCATGGTCCAATTGAGTGGATTGCTTGTTAATTGATGCACATTGCTTTAAATATAAAGAATCTGGCAATCAGTAGCCAGTGCAGGCACATAGAGCCAGGTGTTCTTCGAGTTTGCATTTGTAGGTTGTGAATCAGTCTGGCAGCTGCCTTCTGGGAGCCCCTCCATTTCAGTAGTACTAATATAGTCATTTGACGAGATAGTTCATTGAACAACTGAAACACAGAAGACAACGAAGGCAGCAGGAAGTGGAAAGCTTTTGATTGAAGCGGCAGCCGAGGTATTGGCCTAGTTGCCAATGGCATCTCATCAGTTGGTGTGCACAACCTACTAAATGTTTAGTAATGTATGTTATAATTCAGTCAACACTGTGAAAACAAAGGTCAAAGTCCTCAGTGGCAGCAGTCCTGTCAAGTGTCACGCATCGGGCGTGACACTAGCGCATTTCAGTGTGGTACTCCGCATTACCGCACTGAAATTCATTGTCACGCATATGCAGGTAAACTGTTAAGTGTGGCAGCACGCTGTCTGTGGGCACTCGCTGTTCCTGCAGCCAGCATGGGGCTCCCAGCAGAGTTAAGGCTGGCTGGCGCTCACTCTCTGTCACTGGAAACCCTATCCCGCCCTCCCTCTCCCCTGGGACTCACAGGAGTCAAGACAGCCCGTGCCTATGGACAGCTATCAGCAGGCTGGATGGGCGGCAAATCCCTGATCCCTGAAGAGGGCACAACATGTGACACCCATACACACACCCCAAAGGCAACATCACCCTGGGGCCCTGTTTGGAGCCCCTTCCCTGTCCTTCTGCAGACCTTTTCATGGTGAGGTCGCCGCCACGAACTGGTCAGCAGAAATGCAGGTCATGATCAGCACGGCTGTGCTAGCATCAGCACCGCCGCCATTGATCACTGCTTTCCCCACCACCGCCTCTGTGGGATCCAAGATCCTGGCGGTGGCAGCTGTCTTGCAGCGGTCCGACCACCCTGATCGTGATCTGGCGATCGCACCACCCAGGAGGTTGAGGCTGGGCTGCTGCCACGGGTACGGCAGTGTTGGTACTGCTGCACTTGTAATCTGTAAACAGCCAGTTTGCCTTTGAAACCCAAAAATTATAGCACTACCCTATGTCCCGTCAGAGAGATAACTAACCACTACAATTTACTAATAGAAACATACTAAGCCCCCTAATGGATTATTTCAAAGGCACTTCAGTTGGCAGACTGCTTCGCTCTGGACACAGATGCCAGCCCAAATTCCAGATACCATGGTGGTATGTTTATAACAGCACCTTGGCACAGGACACTAAAAACAATTGCAGTGGAAGGATGGCAACTACTTTCCAATCCACACTAGGCAGAACACAACCTACACAGAATTAATTTGTCGAAGCATTACCAAAAGAGTAAAGCTGCCAACAATGTAATCTCATGCTGAGAGCAGCTCCAGGATTGGGTGTTGTTGTTCCCCTAAGAAGGAAGAAAGTCCTTCCTTTTCCTACTCGAGGATACCGATATGGGGAGAAAAGTGCCACAATGAGGGAGCAGTAAATATGGTGAGTTTGGCATTGTCACACCCCACCATATTAAGTTGTAGCTGACACTGTATAAAGGAACTACATCTATCCTATAAAGCCTAATGTTAGAGTACACTTTTTATTCCCTTACAATAGAGAATTCAAGAACTCGCTAGCAAAGACTGCTGGAATGGGATTACTCCAAGGTAGTCGAGATGACTGAATTTAAATATATGATGTTATGTGTTAATTTCATGTAATTGGTTACTAATATAAGGAGGAACATTTTGAAAAGAACTGCATGTAACATGTGAAGCAATTTTTTTAACTCAAAAGCTGAATGGAACAAAGTAAGCAGTGTATCAAGGGGACAGTCAATGTTAGAAGCTAGCGTGTTTCAATATTGATAATTTGCTCCCCAGGGCAGAGGGTGCTAATCGGTGTCACACAAAAAACTGTTAAACAAAACTGAAGTGAAGTAAAGCAATACAGAAGTTCAATATAAGAGCCTATAGAATTTCGTTGTTTTCTCACATCATTACCAGATGTCATATTTTCCATCCTTTAGACAATGCTGAGTATTGAATACTCAGTTTAAAAATACAATTCTGCAGCCCAACTGGATTTATGTGTAGAAATGTTTTATATATTTGTGTTTCCATATAAAAAAAAGTCATTTTACATTCACAAAGGGAGTCACTCACTCAAAATATTCACCAGGATTAAGTAATGTTCTGTAAATGTCCGCTCACACTCGCAGGAAGTGGTATTCCTGGGTTGCTGTCCTTTGTAAAGTAACTAAACACACACATGGATATTCGAAAACGTTTGCAAGCCATATTCCAGCCCTGCTCAGAGTTGGGCTTTTAAGGGAAAAGACCCTCAAATTTAATGAGGATTTTGGATCATGGGTTTACTTCACAGGGGAAATATGTTCCTTCTGGAGAAAAAGAAAGTATACATGGTTAAATATTCACCTGTTAAATGTATGAATCTGAAAATGCCTTCCTATGTGGGGGATTTGGATTTCCTACTGGAATTCCAAACTAGTGCTGGAAAACTTGGGTTATTTCAACTTCCCAGGAGCAGGTCAGAAATCTCATGTGAATTCCACCAAGGTTGCAAATTTAGAAGTGGATGTAAAGCATTACAATTCTGACTATCTTCAAGCATTTGATCTTTGATGGACATCTTTTCTAGTACATTGGACTGAGGGATAAATCCTAAATCAAATCCTCATTTATATTTATGTTATTTTGCCAGTAGTGTGATCCTGATGAGACAATGTGGTATACATTATCACCACTTGGTATTCATTTCAGCCAGACATATATGAGGCCTTTTAATTCATTTAATTAAATTAAAAACAGTATGACTTTGTGAGAAATGTCTTTAGTGGTTGCTGAAACTTCAGAGTTGATATTAAAGGAAGTTAATATTTTACATTTATTCAACATTTCGTTCTAATTCTGTCACTAATTTTGTAGCAGCTTTATCCTCTTTGCTCATTTTAACATCATTAAAAGGTAGGACAAGTATACCAATCCCTGGAATAAAATCTATACAGAAAATGCATCATTGTGTTTCAGAATGTGCATAAAACAGAAATTACCAAATTCTTGAGGCAAGGTAACCGGATTGGGGTAGTCACCGGCCTACTTGGGGTAGTGGGACTTTCACAGCCCCTTCTACTTGACTGCCACCCTCAACACATTAATTATAACATTTGGAATGTGTTTCCAACCTGTGGTTGGGCCACTCACCAGATTTTGGGAGTTTCTTGTGTCTGATGCCCTTTTTTTGGAAGTCCCCATTGCGATGTCTCAGAAAATGGGCACCACAATGGGAACACCAAAAACAGTTCCCGCACAGCATGGACTGTAAAGTCCATGCTGTGCAGGAACTGGGGTGCATGCACACAAGGGGGCGCCCTGCCTGCACCCCATGGCATGAGGCGCAAAGGTTTTGTTTCCTCTCTGACACAGTTTTTGGAGGAGGAACCACCATGAAAATCATGGCAGAGAGGAAACTCGTAATTCTTGGTGGGACCACGGCAGTCCCTCTAAGCATATTGTTGCCTCAAGACCGCCACAACACCCCCAGGGAACGGCAGTTGCCTGGTGGCTGTGGTGGGACAATCACGGTCCTAGCGCCCTAATTGTGACAGAGCAGTGGGAAGACTGCAACGCCCCCGCAAGTACAGCGGTCCATGGACCGCCAGACTCGTAATCGAGCCATAAGTGACACAAATCATAACAAAACATTAAAAAGCACCAGAAACAGCAGCAGCGGCACAACTTTCAAGAGCAAAACCTATTGTGTACTAAAGGTGAAACCTCTTGCCGCACAAAATCCCTTTTGGCACCCTCTGCTGTTGTGGGAGACATGTATAGGGAAGCAGTGGCGTAACGAAACTTGAGGGGGCCCCCTGCAAAACACATGGAGGGCCCCCCCACCCGCGGCGCGGCCCACCATGCCTCCCCGGCGGCGCGGCCCACCATGTACGACTTTGCCCTACCACCCCGAAATCTAGCATATTTTGCTTTGAAACCTCCAACATTTAAATGAAATGCCTCTGTATTGTCTTTCTGTAAGTTCTAGTGAGAAAGTGGGAAACACTCTCAACATACACGCTATGGCATTTGCAACAATCCTGTCAAAAGCAGATTATGTAACTGATGCAGCAATCAGAACAATGCCAAGGAGTGATCCTATTGTCTCATGAACTGCCTATGGCTGAAGAACAAAGAACAACTATGAAGGGTCTGATATAGAATTGACAATACCTTGAAACTTTGAAAGAGAAACCCAAACCTGCAATTCCATAAAAATTTGTCTGACAATATACATGAGAAGTACACAAGCTATAACTCAGTATCCTGCGAAAGTCAAGAGAATTTGACATGTTGAATTATATGCATGCATGCTACACAGTAGCAACTGTCAAGGGTTGTGCATGATAATAACGAGAACTGAGGAAGGAATTTCAATCATAATGTCTTTATTAGTAAGCACTGCAAAACAGGCAGGCAAACAAGCCAGGCTGAGGAAGAAAACGGTTTGGATGCTTCAGAACACTGATGCAGATGTTTGTTTTAATTTATCATTTCTGTAGTGTAAACAATGACTAAATACAAGATTTAAAGCACACGTATTACAGACAAGTGCAAGCAACACCATAAATAACACTGTATGTACAATAAAAACAAACCATATCAGCAAGTACCTAATGACAATCTATACAAACTGTACTTGGTATAGGAAAAGAAAAAGTGCAAATACTTCAAAGGGCAAAATTAAGCAATCACCAGGCCAGCAATATACATAAATCAAGCATGTTTTGCAAAACAATCCAACTTTCTTCTTGCATCAAGGTGAAAATACTTTCAAAGTGCATGGTAAAAAAAAGTCCAGTAGTATGCAAAATTGAAGCCAGGTTAGTCAAACAAATCCCAGCTTATTGTGTGCATAAAGGCAAATATATTTCAAACCAACTGATAAACAACAACTACAGCACATTCAATAACCAAACCAGTTTAAACTATCAATTCCCTTTTTGAAGGCTCAAATATGTCAAAATGACTAGCAAAAGAGTAACAAGTACAGCAACAGCAAAGCAGCATACATAAATCAAACCTATTTAGTCAGACTAATCCCCTTTGTTTGTGCATGAAGGCATAAATATTTCAAAGTGCCTGGTAAAGTAATAACAATTTAGCAGCATAAACATCAAACCCATACAGTCAAACAATGCCCCTTTTATTTTTGCATAAAGGTGCAAATATTTAAACGTAAGTGATAAAAACAACAACAAGTTTAGCAGCATAAACATTAAACCAGTTATGACAAAGTATGCCCCTTTAGTTTGGGCATAAAGGCGCAAATATATAAGGGACCATCAAGACAATAACACGTGCAGCAGCAAAATAAACAAAGCTGTTTACTCAAATAATGGCCCTTTTGTCTGTGCAAAAGAAAAGTGTCAAGGGGGTGCATATATGTCAGGTTCAGTTAATCTGTACACTTTCCTTCTTGCCTCTATAAACGCATGTTCAGAATACTGAGGTAGCCAAGCCTATATATAAGCGTCCAATATTTAAAGTATGATATACTGGCAGAATACCATATTACTTACTGCTTCCTCGTGGGACTCCTCACTGGACAGATACATGAAGTAGGAACAGTGCTTGCAGGAGCCTGATGAAATGTATTGCAAAGTTTTAAGGGTGATACAGCAGAAAACAATAGTTAGAGTGAACACAAGGCTGAAGACTGCTGCTTACATCAGGAAGAGTGACTGATCCTTTATTGTGCCACCTGAGATAAGTTTTATTTGTTCTTTCAACACTGCCTTGAAAGCGATGAGTTGTTGTGCAAACTCTGGGGACAAGTCTTTTTCGTAATGAGCTGCAAGGGTCATGACTGCTTCAAACAACTCCTCCTCAGTAGCTCTGAGGATTTCTGAAGGCATCATGAAATGGAAGCATTGGATTATGGTGTTCATACCAGCAAAACGACTTTTTATTTGATTTACAACAATGTCTATGGTAGCATAAAACACAGACACCTTAAAATTTTCTTCAGGATTGCACAGACTTTGGTCTTCACAGAGTTCATCGAAGTGCTTTTGTTTGCGTCGTGGTCGTTTTTGTGTAAAATGCAATTGAATTCCCCATGCAGCCGCAAGTAAACATGCTGAGCTTTTAACATCGTCAAACTGTTCTCTAAAACTGGCAAATGTATTCGCTGCAGTACTTAGCATATTTGATGCTTGTAAAAGGTCCAGATCTTTAGACTGAAGCAGTTTCGACACAACATTTATTGTCTCCAGCACTTTGGACTGGATTACAACCATTACCACAAACTCAAAAGTCTCCATGCACTTCCTAAGACCCTGAGCTTCTGCGCGCTCCTCAACCTTTTTAGACTGCAGTAAAATTGTAGTGAGTGCTTTCATGATGTCCATAAAACGATAGCATAGAGCATGGAGAGCATCATGTCTGGATGCCCAACGTGTTGGACAGAGTCTCTTCAGTGTTGGCTTTGAATGAGTTGTGCTCTCATTTGTAACCATAAGAAGTTCCCACCGTTTGATGCTTTGGCTGAAAAATAAATACACTTTCTCTATAATATCATAAAATTCTTTAATTTCAGGAATGTGCATGCATGCATCATTCAACACTAAATTGAGATTATGAGCAGCACAGTGTACATAGACAGCAGTGGGTTCTTTCTGCCGTATTCTGGTTTGCACTCCACTATATATACCACTCATTGTGCTGGCACCATCATATCCCTGGCCTCTACATTTATTAAGCATTAGGCCTTTGTCCTCTACAAGCTTTACAAGTTCTGTTGCTATCCCCTCAGCACTTTGGTCTGTAATTTTATAGAAACCAACAAAGCTTTCATTAATTTTGATTTCAGTTGGAATTTCCTCAGTGTTCAGGCACAGTGTCACATATCGGATGACCAGGCTTAATTGGTCTTCTTTTTTAATGTCCTGCGTTGTGTCCATTATAACGGAGTAAAATGGTGCATTTTTTATTTCACTTACTATCTCATTTTGCACTTTATTTGAAAGCATTTCAATCAGCTCATTTTGAATAGCAGGACTCAAGTATTTAACTCTACTCTCTCTTGTAATCAGATGGTTTAGAACAGGATCATATTTGGCCAAAAGTTCAATGACTGCCAGAAAGTTCCCACCATCTTTTTCTTTCAGTTTTTCTCTATGTCCTCTGAAAGGTAAATTGCAAGTTGACAACAGAAGTGTAACATCGATGATCCTACTCAGAATTTGTGTCCAATAGTTCACCTGCTCTTTGTAGTCGGATTCCAGTTGTGTATCGATCGTGTCATCCTGCCTCCATCTTCCATGTACAGCACAAGCCGCTAAATGTGAGTGCGTCATTTCATGTTCTTTAATTTTTCGAGATATGCCTTGCCAATCTTTTATACCATTAGCCCATGCTTGCTGATAGGATGAAAGTTTTCTATCTCCAAAAAGCCAACAAGGTTCACAGTATGCACTGTCCATTTTTAAAGAGTAGCACAACCACAGTCTTGGAGTCTTATCTCCAGTCCTATTTTCCTTGTAGTAGTAGTTTGTGGAAAAGCACCTGTTTTTATTATCTCGTGGGAAGGGTCCTCTAGGCTTGCATGGGCCACTTGCAATGACAAACCTTCGTAACTCGGTATCATGCCAAGGTTTGTCTAAAAAGTTCCCTCTATCACTCGGGTACAAATCCTGGCAAAACTGGGTACTGCTTGATTCTAGTTCTTCTAAGTCTAAATCCACATCCTTACTTATAAGGTCTACAGTTTCTTCTTCAATGTTAGGCAATACTTCAGAAACAAGTAGCACATTTGAAGCTTCTTCACATTCTTTTGATACATCTGGTGCACTTACAATTTCAGCACTTCCTTCACTTGTTTGCAATATTACACTCCGAGATTCGTCTGCTGATGGTGTATTCTCAGTCTCTGAGCTTCCTTCAGTCACTGGTAGCAGTGGCAATGCTGCTTTGTCTCCTGTTGATGAGGCAGCTGCATCGTCTTCCGGTAATGATGCACGAGATGATGATGCGTCATGATCACCTTGAGACCTAAACATAGAGTCAATTTTCATAAATTTGCCTTTAAACTCCTCTTGTTTTGATTTAATTTGCCGCTTTTGAGCACCGCTCAAATACTTTCTTGGCTGTTTGCTCATTTCTTTGATTAAAATGTAATTGTAGAAAGTCAATGTAGTAGTAGAGCTGTAGAGTCCACGAATATGAAGGTACCAGTAAGAATATTTTGTGTACACCACCAAGATTGTAATTGTAGGTTTTATTTCACCAATACTGCCTAAAAGTAAGGGAAATCGAAAGCATTATTATTAAACACTACGGTAGCTTAACCATAATAACTATTCATGTTTATTCTGGGAATAAGTCATAGTGGTCATTTTGTGGTAGAGTGTCTGGCATAGCAATGCCTTCCTGGCCTAGGCTCGCTACCATCTCATTTTCTACAGTCTGCCTGCAGACAGACTTTGGCTTACGTGTGAAACAATTTGTATGGCACTAAAGGGTTGTTGACATCGATATTACATGCCGAATATCTATGCAGACACAGGATTGTAAGATCACAGTCGTGTCCGTTACCCTTGTTTGTGTAATAGCACAATGCCAGGACAACAGTACTCTCATGAGGACTCCAAAGGCTACTGCGGGGAATCCTACTTTCAGATAAACAATTAGGAACGAGATAGAATACAATTTTAGGCAAATGATGAGTTGACCTGTGAGGTGCTACGGACAAGTCACTGAATCATACATTAATCATACATGCTGCAGCCTGCTACCCAAGTTTATGAATATCGAAAGCTAGTGCACCAGTCCGTCATGATTTATGAAGTCAAAGTGCTGTTATTTACAATTCAACGCTGTTTTGCCATCACTTTTAAACAAAAGGTTGTTTTTTTTTAAAATGAGGCTTATCCATTCTCATCAAAGTTGCAGTTTTGACACAAGGACATTTCTCCATTTTAAACATTTCTCCAGCTTAGCGTGTACCATAAACTTTTATCAAAACTTTTAAAACGTCATATCCAAGATTTCCCCAGTTTAGTATTGCTGCTTCAGTTGCATTCATGTGTTGGTGCCCGTCCTCGCACGCAGCAGCGCACCTGGAAGGACCTCTTCAGCTTAACATTCTTATGAAGAGGTTCTGCGCTGATAAAGCAAAAAATACCCTTGAAACAAACATGCACTCACCAGCATGTACTGTTACCATCGGAACTCTTGGCTGCTCGAGCTTAGATCACATACCTCAAAATCACTTGAGTAGCCTTTCCAATGAGATAGGGAAGAAAGCAAGCACTGGCAAATGCCATTGAGTTAGACTTGTGTTTGCTGAAAGGTTTTAACAGGCTTCACTGGCCTACAGCAGGGTTACAGCATGGGAAGCTTCCCTAACACGAGGAGCAAGAGCAAGCTAGCAGACAATAAGTCCATGCAGTAGAGGTGGTGGAAAGTTTCCTCTCTCACCTTACCCACCCCCCCACACACACACACAGCAGCTAGAACGCAGATGGCAGCAGTGCAGTCAGCACTGCATCCTATACTGCCTTCACTGTATGCACCACTGCCTACGCTATTATCTGCACTGTATGCACCACTGCCTCCTTTACTGTCTTCACACTGTATGCAGTACTGCCTCCTGTTTAACGTATGCAGCACTACCTCCTATACTGCCTTCACTGTATGCACCATATAATTTCTCTACAATGTATGTATCGCTGCCTCCTATGCTATGTTCACCATATGCACCACTGCCTCCTACTGTGTGTCCTCACTGCCAAGAAAAACCAAAGGTGATGATGGACGGAGCGTTGACAATACAAACACTCACTCCCAGTCAACTGATCTGGGTTTAATCCATCACCGTTCTTTAGCTCACTCCGCCACCCCAGTTGAGACATGGCCATATGCAAATCAGTCTGACCCTGTGCCTCATGGGAACAGTCCAGACCGAACTGCCAAGCCATGTCTTCCCTGGACTGGAATCAAGCTTCCCAGGACCGGTTTCTGGCATTACAGCCGTCTTCATCCAGGCGTGCTTGACTCCAGTGGCAAAGTGAGCAAGGGACTCACTGCCAGCCAGCATCACTGCTTATCACACAGTGTCCTCACTGCATGCACCACCGGCTGGGATACTGTATGCACCACTAACTACTGCCTAAGAAGCCCCAGAAAAGTGAAGCACCACCCTGTGAAGAACAATTTTAGAAGACAGAAGAGAAGATGCCTTTTACAGGGGCCATGAACAAGGCCATGTCAGTAACTCCCACGACAGACTGGTCCATATCCAATCAATGCACAACACTGATGTTTTTTAGGGAGAATCCTTTTACGGGTTTCTGTGCTTTGAACTCGATTTTTGGAAATAGTTAGAAATTACATTTTTAATGAATACATGCAGAAGAGGGGAAGGGACAGAGAGTCTAGAATCCCCGTGTCTGTGATTCTACCATTACTTTATACTCTCCTTCCTCCCTACCCTGCCGCTCCTAGCTCTACTTCACCCGCACACCGCCCTAGCAGGCCTCCTTGCCTAGACTCACGGAGGTGCACTGCATTCATGAGGCCATGAACATGAGGGACAAGAACTTGCTTAAGATGCAACAGAGAATGCAAAATTACCACCTTTGAGAAAGTGTTTGAGCTGGCAGTACGTGACAACGGTGAGGAAACAGGCTCTGACTGTGTAAAAATAACAGGCAATTATCGAACGAAAATAGAAAAAAACCAGAAACCTCACAATTCATCAGTCTGTAGATTATATGGCGTTTACTTGACTGTGACTCTCTTCTTAGAATTGTAATTAAAGAGACAAGTGTGATGTGGGGGATATGAAATGTAAGACTGTTGCAGAATATATACAGGTAATGCCCATTTACTTTTTCCCTCCATGAAGCATGCACGGTCCCGGACAGACAGTCTACAGACTAGAATCCTGGCCCTAGTGGGGGAGAGGTGCAGGAGAAGTCAAGACTCCCTTACACAATTGATCTGCACGGAGTGCACGCAGAGCCCACCTATTGAAAGAAGCAAGGTCCAATTGAGTGTATTGCTTGTTAAGTGATGTACATTGCTTTAAATATAAAGAGTCTGGCAATCAGTAGCCAGTGCAGGCACATAGAGCCAGGTGTTCTTCGAGTTTGCATTTGAAGGTTGTGAATCAGTATGGCAGCTGCCTTCTGGGAGCTCCTCCATTTCAGTAGTACTAATATAGTCATTTGACGAGATAGTTCATTGAACAACTGAAACACAGAAGACAACGAAGGCAGCAGGAAGTGGAAAGCTTTTGATTGAAGCGGCAGCCGAGGTATTGGCCTAGTTGCCAAAGGCATCTCATCAGTTGGTGTGCACAACCTACTAAATGTTTAGTTATAATTCAGTCAACACTGTGAAAACAAAGGTCAAAGTCCTCAGTGGCAGCAGTCCTGTCAAGTGTCACGCATCGGGCGTGACACTAGCGCATTTCAGTGTGGTACTCCGCATTACCGCACTGAAATGCATTGTCACGCATATGCAGGTAAATTGTTAAGTGTGGCAGCATGCTGTCTGTGGGCACTCGCTGTTCCTGCAGCCAGCATGGGGCTCCCAGCAGAGTTAAGGCTGGCTGGCGCTCACTCTCTGTCACTGGAAACCCTATCCCGCCCTCCCTCTCCCCTGGGACTCACAGGAGTCAAGACAGCCCCTGCCTATGGACAGCTATCAGCAGGCTATCAGCAGGCTGGATGGGCGGCAAATCCCTGAATTTCCGCGGCCGGTGGTGGCTCACGGCCTGCAGCAGCCTGCGCTGCAAATCGGAGACTGAATGAATGAACTGTGCTCCGGTGACCGATTTGTGAATTTAGATCCCCACACAGATTAGGAACCTTCCACGTGACGTGTGACAGTGTTCTTTTGTCAAACAGATGAATGCGATCCATAAGACAGTGCGTGCCCGCAGCCCCTTGTTGATCCGGCGCCCTGTCTGTTGTTTTTCCGGAAAGGCCTTGGTGCCCTTATGGGCCTGAGACAGACAGAGACGGGAAACTAGCAGGCAGATTTGATTTTCCTTGCCAATACAGTCGCTGCCTGCCAGAGTGGCACGTTTTAGTCCACAGCACCCCCGACCCACATGTGCAGCCTGGTATTCAGGAGATCATGGGGCCAGTCACATTCAAGGCAGTGTCGCAGGACAAGGGAGTCGGACTGCTGTAAACAACAAATCGAAGTTTTTACAGGTACGTTAATGGTTGGTACACAGGTGCTGGGCAAACGCAAGCTACCAGTGCTATATGTAGCAGTGTCCTGTGTGTGTTAGCACCACCGTAGCATTATAAGAGGAAGATAACGGACAGTGAGTGGTATGGGTGGGCCCCAGTTCTGGAACAGCAGGTGGCGCTCATGTGTGGACCGAGGTGCAGTGCTGAGACTTCTGGTTAATGTAATCACTGCAGCTGTGTTTGTAACATCATTGACACAGAATTGAACCCTGGTTGATGCATTGTAGATTAGTGACATATATTTGAAGTGCTACTAAGTCCTGGCCTCTTATAAATATTCATGTCATTATTTTTAACTTGTATAACACAAGGTGAAAGAAAGGCTGTAATAACAATGAACACTAATATCCAGGGACTATTTAGTGTATGACAGGGGCATAACTACACTCCCTCTACCCTCGGAGTGCGACTGGGCCCCTGGCTCCCAGTATTGAAAGTGGCGCCTTAGCAGATATATGCATTTACGATCGTGTCTGCTGTGTTAAATGTTCAGCACTTTCTCTAGTCAGTGATTTCTCAAACAGAAATGAAAACAAAGTTAGTTTAATTCTCTTTCAGTTTGACCAGTCTCAGAGAATCCTGATTTAGGGTACAATCTCTTAGTTGCATTTGCTATGCTATGAGTTTTGTTTTTTAGGCTATTGCGCGCTCATGAATGATCAAATCAATGCCATCTTCAGAGCAGCATCAGTGCCTGCCTGCCTTTTGCTAATAAACTGCAGGCACACAGTCTGCTAGTGCCCTTCCATTTCTGGTGCTTTGTAGTAGTTTTAACATCTTTTAAGAGGTTCTCCTTACTCAAATGAGTGCAATTACTGATATTTATATGTAGTTTCCCTCATGTTCACTGCGTGATTTTGCTCGCGAGAAAGTGTCACTCATAGTTGTTGAAATGTCACTCATAATTTCAATGAAATTATGAAAATGTCACACACAGCAATCTGAAACCTTGGCAGCGTTTTCTCAAGCTGCAGTACAGACAGACTCCAGGAGATTACCAATACCCAAGTGACCACTACAGCAAGGTCGATTGGGCGAAATGTTTCTATATCATTGTTGTGTGCAAAAATCCGAGCAACAACAAACGCTCGTGACGTCACGTGCCCTTCCGGACCTCCCGCTCCCCCCCCGGCCCCTTCCCGCCTTTGTGGCAGCAGCATGACTGCTGGACTTTCTGAGATACCATAAACAGCCCCCAGTGGAGGGATACGAATCACTGGCCATTCACTTTGACCTCTGAGTGATTAAAAGCGTGCAAAGCAAACCTTCAAAAGAGATTAGCATGTGCAACCGTGTGTGTTGTGTGAGGCAGAAGAACTATGCCCTTCACTTTTTTTTAACTTGAACTATAACCTTTTCTGTGACACGATCGTTTTTTTTTTTTGCTCAAGGGCAATTAAGTGAAAGCATTTAATTTTTCATTCTGAAGGGACTAATACTATTCTATGCAAGGGATAGCAGTGTTTGTCAGCACGAGTGAAAAAAAGCTGGTGCTAACATTGCAGCTTATGCACAAAGCACTTTTTTTGTATGATTTACTCCATTTAACAGAAAATTTGCACCTACGTTATGATTATCGATTTCGGTAATGCAATTACCAATTCATGGTATTACCACGAAAAAGACAGTCAACTGTGAAAGAAGAGTTTTTGCTTCATGTATATGACGGGACGTTATTTTCACTAGCTCGTGTACACTGTCGAACCACCCTGCTATACATCGTTTTAATGACCTGGCGGCCTTCCTACTACTGTATATGACTGCACTCACACTGTGGGCCAAGGGCAAATTCAAAAATAAATATGGAAATAGTACATGATGTTTGGAATTGGTGGAAGAAGAGACAGTGCGAGAGTGGACCCTGCAGGCGGCAGGCCCCGCCGGTGACCGTTACCGTCACTGTCAATGTGACAGACTTACTTCGGGAGTCCTGTTCAATGATCAGTCACACTCGTCTCGAGTCCTGGACCTGAGCGTGGGCCGGGCGTGGGCTTTTCCACTTCAATTCAAATCGATCGTTGTTGCTGTTCCTCCTTCTTCTTCACTATGGCCATGCGAGCGCGCCCCCTACCCACACGCACACGTGACGTGACGTGACGCCAGTCACACCTCACACCTGACCTGACCCTGCGCCCTACTGCTTATTGGGCCGCCGACAGTGTTGTACCCCTGGGCCCGGGGCAGGCTGCCTGGCATTGGTCACCACTCACCAGCAGCCCGCCCCCCCCACGGTGACACGGCACGCGCATACGCGGCGGCGGAACGAAAGACCGAAAGTGAAAGGCAGTCTACTCTGTCCTGCGGCCGCCATTTCATAAGATTCGACTCGAGTGGAGAGAGTGTAGTAATAAAAATAAATGTTAATGCACACACAGCACCATTTCGGAGTCGGACGGACTTGCTCGCCTCTCGGGGGCCCCCGCACCATTTCGAAGACTCACTGTCTCGCCTCGGGGCCCCGGCCGGGCCGGGCCTGGCTGCCCGCACCATTGAAAACTGCCTCTCTCTCTCCCAGTTCCGACCAGGACTGGTCCCGACACCAGGGGGGCCCCGCTGGCGGCGGCCGGGGCCCCGCAAGGCACCACCATTTTCAAACAGCAGAGCAGACAAACACTTTTAACACACTCGTCACCACTCCACTAGTAGTCTCGCAGGGGCCCTGGCCGGGGGCCCCGCGGCCCGCACCATTTCAGTCGCAGGGGCCCCGGCCGGCCCGGGGCCCGCGCTGCGCAACAACATTTGAGCATTTTAGAGCCACTGGCACTACTACCCACCACAATTGTGACGTAAGGGGCCGGCGGGGCCCCCAGCCAGCGCGAGGCCCCCCCGCAATGCGGGGCCTACGGGGGCTTGTGTTACGCCCCTGTAGGGAAGGTCAGCAGAAGAAAATGTAGGTTTTGGTGCAAAGGCAGATTTACTAAACAAGTGTGCTCTGTCTTGGCCCTAAATCATAAAGCCAAAGAAAAGCAGGCGAGGGCAAGATGTTAAGTGGTATCTCTCTTGAAATACCACCAGATAATGTGTGCTTTACTCAAAAGCATATCTCACCTAGGAATTAGTTTAATAACCTATTTCAAATGTAATTTGATTATTTTATAATTAAATAATATATATGTACGAATGTATATATTTTTTAGCAGTAATTGAAATTGTTTTTGTATTTTTAACTATTTTCAATAATTTATTTAATTTATTATAATTTCCCATGGCGCTTTACTTTAAGTCCCAACTTCCATTATTTTCTATGGGAGAGTGTTGTAGTACCAGTGGTTGAAAATGTGTAGTGCTGAACTCACAAAAGTGTAAGCTCTACAAACTGGCAGTTTCTGAATATCGAAAAGTAGTAAAATGGCTGAAAAGTGTAAGTTACCTTTGTGAATCAGCCCGAAAGAGATCATTCCACTTTCTCTATCAGGCCTCAGTAACTGGTCGAAATGTTGATGGATGCTACTATATAACCCTTTATCAAATAATTTTAAATACGAAGGAAGGGCAAGTACCATGTTTAAGGAAAACATTGTATGCTTTCCAGGTTCACTAAGGAAAGTTTGAAAGCAGTCATGGACTCTCCACTTCTGAACAAGTTATTTAAATTCCTATTAACTAAAATCATATCCTAAATGATCCTGAGGATGACAATGTCTACTGCCATCTAATGCAGGGACATCTTATGTAAATAAAACATTTCTAAATAAAGAAATGCCCAGATTGCACTTCGAAAGGGCTATTACTTTGCAATAACATGATCAAGCTTCATTTAAAAATGTTTTGATACGTTTATGTCCAAAATGTGGGATGCTTCCTATCTGAAAGGGTATTAGGTCAGAATGATGGTTAATGAGATTGCAACTGTCATTGAAATGACAAGACGAGATAAGAGGTGCAAGGTGAATTAAGTGTGTGTAGAGGTTAGAGGAAGAACAAGAGAAACATGAAAGACTGTGGAAATTATTCACAAAGGCAAGTAATTACTCTTTGCATACTCTTACATGCTTTTGTGAATTGGCCCCAAAAATCTAAAATGGGACCAGTCACGAGATATTCATATAAATTAGTACAAAAGTAAAGAACTGTGCCTCCTTTACACCTCTTCTAAAAGGGAGTGCAACATTTCAAGTCAGATTTGCAAAGGCACTCAAGAGTACATCAACAAGTGCTCTTATAGTACTACTTCTACATACTCATTTGTGACTTGGGCATATGTTTTTAGGTTTATATTTTGTGATTTTCAGTTGGGGGAGTTGAATTTGTTCTAATTTTCTCTTCTCTGTGTGGTTTTCTGTTTGTTTTTTCCACTCAGTGCCTTCTTCTCATTAAAGGAGGTTCCCCAGGGCTCACAGAAGTCTCCCTCTACTGCTTTTGTCTGTTTTCTCTTTTACAGCTTTTCTGCTGTTTTGCTATTTTGTGTGGTTAACCTAGTGCTCTTTATAACAAACAAGAGGGGATCAGGACATTTCACATTTTGGATTTCTTTTAGTGCAAATAAAAAGGAGGGGTCCCATACTGCGAGAGTCTGTAGGTTTAGGAGAAAAAGGTTGACTTATGTTTTATACACATTGAACAGTAATGCCAATATTTTAATTAAGATGAAATAAATACTATTTTGGTAAAGTTAGTGAGTCGTATCCCATGTAGAAGAACAACCAGAGAAATAACTTGAAGGATGGAGAAGAAAAAAACAACATGCAACATGCATAAATGGAGCTTAAATATCTAAAAGGAAAAATAGAAAACAAAAAGCTGTATTAATAAACCCACTTTCAAGCTAATTAGAAAATGTTTTTGCAGTCAGATTAATTAGATCAAATCTACATTGCTGCAGACAGCATTACTTGAAAGGGGGTGCTTTAAAAAAATCTTTGATACTTCCTAGTATCAACCATGTCCGAAGGAGCCAAGCCATTGTTACATTGATCTTTTAACAACAAATAACTAATCTCTGCATGTTTAGTAGACACACAACAGAGAACCAACATATTTGGGTTAATCTTTATACAGATTTAGTTTCTTTCTAGGGGTTACAGATGAGGAGATTACAGGATTGTTTTACATGTTAATAAACATTAGGAATAATAGCAAAAATCTATCTAATTATCACTCATATGTGGTGAGTTTTCAAATCTAACTTTAAAAACCGTGTGCATCTGGAGAAGAACTAAAACTCAATGATCTAATATCATGTATAAGAAAGCTTTAGGGTAGATTACATACTTTGACAAGTTAATAGTATTTCAGAATGGATCATCAAGCTATTTAGTGCTTCATAATTCAGGTTGAAATTACCCTGTGGCTAGACTTTGGACCACACATTACTAAATGATGGTCGATTCATAGCGTTTATTAAGGGCATATTATGGGGAGACATTTAATGAAATAAATAGGTCAACACCTAATGTTAAGACCTTATGAGATGCTTTGAAAGCATTTACTAGGTGAAAAATAATCCTCTTTTCAATCACGACATGTAAGCATCAAAACATCTTACTTCTGAATTTAATTAGAATTTGAATTGGACTTAAAATTAGACTATAATTAGAATTAAACTTAGAATTACAACTACAATTAGAACTGTGGCTATGGGGGATTTGCTATCAATCAATCAATCAATCAATCACCGCATTTGTATAGCGCACTACTCACCCGGAGGGTCTCAAGGCGCTGGGGGGAGGGGGGTCCGCTACTGCTCGAACAGCCAGGTCTTGAGCTATTTCCTGAAGGCGAGGTGGTCCTGGGTCAGGCGGAGGTGGATCGGAAGGGAGTTCCAAGTGTTTGCGGCCAGGTAGGAGAAGGACCTTCCTCCAGTGGTGGCTCTTCGGATGCGGGGGACGGTGGCGAGGGCGTGGCTGGTCGATCGAAGCTGGCGTTTGGGAGCGTAGAAGTTGAGGCGGCTGTTGAGGTATCCTGGTCCTTGGTTGTGTAGGGCTTTGTGTGCGTGGGTGAGGAGCCGGAAGGTGATTCTCTTGTTGACCGGGAGCCAGTGCAGGTCTCTCAGGTGTCCGGAGATGTGGCTGCGGCGGGGGATGTCCAGGATGAGTCGTGCTGATGTGTTCTGGATCCGCTGGAGTCTTTTCTGGAGTTTGGCGTTGGTTCCGGCGTAGAGGAAGTTGCCGTAGTCCAGTCGGCTGGTGACTAGGGCCTGGGTGACCGTCTTCCTGGTCTCGGTGGGGATCCATCGGAAGATCTTGCGTAGCATGCGCAGGATGTTGAAGCACGACGAGGAGACGGCGTTGACTTGTCTGGTCATGGAGAGGGAGGAGTCCAGGATGAAGCCCAGGTTGCGTGCGTGGTCAGTTGGTTTGGGTGCGCTGCCCAGGGCGGGGGGCCACCAGGAGTCGTCCCAGGCGGAGGGTGAGGATCCCAGGATGAGGACTTCCGTCTTGTCTGAGTTCAGTTTCAGGCGGCTGTTCGACATCCATTTGGCTACGTCTGTCATCCCTTCATGCAGGTTGGCTCTGGCGGTGGCGGGGTCGTTAGTGAGGGAGAGGATCAGCTGGGTGTCGTCGGCGTAGGAGATGATGTTCAGGTTGTGCTGGCGTGCGATGGCTGCGAGGGGGCTCATGTAGACGTTGAAGAGTGTTGGGAGGAGCCTTGAGGGACGCCGCAGATGACTTCGGTGGCTTCCGATCTGAACGGAGGGAGGCGGACTCTCTGTGTCCTTCCGGCGAGGAAGGAGGTGATCCACTCCAGTGCCTTCTCCTAGATTCCGACGTTGCTGAGGCGCTGTACTAGGGTACGGTGGCAGACAGTGTCGAAGGCCGCGGAGAGGTCCAGGAGGATGAGGGCCGCTGTTTCTCCGTTGTCAAGCAGGGCTCGGATGTCATCTGTAGCTGCGATCAAGGCGGTCTCGGTGCTGTGGTTGGCCCGGAAGCCAGACTGCGAGAGGTCGAGGGAGCCGTTCGTCTCGAGGAAGGCGGCCAGTTGCTTGTTGACGGTCTTCTTGATGACTTTAGCCGGGAACGGGAGCAGCGAGATGGGGCGGTAGTTCTTGAGGTCAGTGGGGTCGGCTGATGGTTTCTTGAGTAGAGCGCTGAGTTCGGCATGCTTCCAGCTCTCCGGGAAGGTAGCGGTGTCGAAGGAGGTGTTGATGATGTCCCGCAGGTGGGGTGCGATGACAGCGTCGGCCTTGTTGAAGACGTGGTGGGGGCAGGGGTCGGTCGGAGATCCGGAGTGGATGGAGTTCATCGTGCGGATGGTGTCTTCGGTGCTGATCGGGGTCCAGGCGCGGAGGGTGGTGGTGGGGGGCGGTGGTTCCGTCGTGGCGTGCGTCGGGTGAGTGCTGAAGCTGTTGTGTATGTCCACGATCTTGTTGTGGAAGTAGGAGGCGAGGGAGTTGCAGAGGTCTTGCGAAGGGGTGATGTCGTTGTTTCCGGCGTTGGGGTTGGAGAGCTCTTTCACGATGTTGAAGAGTTCCTTGCTGTTGTGTGCGTTGTTGTCCAGTCGTTCCTTGAATGCGGTTTTCTTGGTGGCGTGGATCATCTGGTGGTGTTTGCGGGTGGCGAGCTTGAGGGCAGTCATGTTGTCCGGTGTTGGGTCTCTGCGCCAGGTTTTCTCGAGTGCTCTGCAGTTCTTCTTGGAGCTCTTGAGTTCGTCGTTGAACCATGGGGCTTTCTTGCTTCCGGGTCTACTCGGCGGGGTCTTCAGCGGGGCGAGGTCGTCTGCGCAGTCGCTGATCCATTTCGTGAGGTTGGTGGGCGCTTGGCTGGGGTTCGTTGTGCTGGTAGGAGGGTTTTTGTTCAGGGAAGTGGCGAGCTGGTCTGCAGTGATCTTGTTCCAGCTTCTGCGGGGAGCCTGTTGCTGGTGATGGTGGAGCGTGGTTTTTTGTAGCTGAAGTGGACGCAGCTGTGGTCCGTCCAGTTGAGTTCCGTGGCGTGGCTGAAGGTGATGTCTTTGCTGGAAGAGAAGATCGGGTCGAGTGTGTGTCCGGCGTAGTGGGTGGGGGTGGTCACCAGTTGCTTGAGTCCGAGGTTGGTGAGGTTGTCCAGCAGGGTGGTGGTGTTGCGGTCGTTGTTGTTCTCCAGGTGGAAGTTGAGGTCCCCGAGGAGGATGTAGTCAGCGGAGGGGAGGGCGTGCGGGCTGATGAAGTCGGCGATGTCTTCGCTGAATTGTGTGCGGGGTCCCGGGGGACGGTAGATCAGGGTGCCTCTGAGGGTGGTCTTGGGGTTGACGTGGATCTGGAAGTGTAGGTGTTCGGCGGGTGCGAGAGTCTCGTCGGTGTCGGTCGTGATGCGGATGGTGTTCCTGTGGATGATGGCGATGCCTCCTCCTGTCTGGTTGACGCGGTCCTTCCGGATGATCTTGTAGCCGTCCGGGATGGCGATGGCGATGTCGGGCGCTGAGGAGGCGTTCATCCAGGTTTCCGTGAGGAAGGCGACGTCTGGGTCTGTGGTGTCAAGCAGGTTCCAGAGCTCGACGGCGTGTCTGTGGACGGAGCGGGTGTTGAGCAGGATGCCCTTCAGGTGGTTGCTGTTGCTGCTCGTCGAGGTCTTGAGCGCTGGCGGAGTGGAGCCGGTCCGGTTGCAGGTGAACTTGCAGGCGTTGCAGATGAAGGGTCCGTGGGTGTGTCTCGGTGTGGCTCGGTAGCAACCCGGGGTTCGGCCGGTGTTGAGAGCGATGAGTTCGGTGGCGTCGTAGGTCCGTCTGGTCGGCTTCCGGCGGTGGGGGCCAGGGGTTCTGGCGCTGGGCGCGGTCCAGGCACGGACGGGCGCAGACGGGCTTACCTTTGGCGCACCTTCGGCGCTCATTCGGTGCTTCCGCTGCACGCGTCCGCTGCGCGGTCGCTGAGGGGGCGACATAAGAGGGGAGCCGGGAGGGCGGGTCAGCTGGGAGGCAGGGTCGCGTCCACCAATCGTGTGGCGAGGGGGCGAGGGCGCCGGCAGGAAGTGGCGGGAAAAACGGGATCGGTTGGAGCGGGCGGCCCTGCGGCGGCTGGGGCGCTGCTCTCGGCGTAGAACGTAATATTTGACTGGAGCTTTCCGATATTCATTATTGTAAAATAGACCATCAGTTCCAAGAGAAAAAGTTATTTTGTTTTTAATATACCTGACAAGAGGCGCTAGGTGAAATGTTTTAGAGTTTGCTAGGACAAGCATTCTCTGGCAAATTACAAATATAAAATCTTTACATATTTGGCTGGGGTCAATAATTGGAATGACACAATCGGAATTCCACTCTTAGATACACAATTTGACCAACCAATTGACACAGATGAAGTGATTTAATAAAAGATATAACATAAACATAACATATACTTTTGTATAGCGCATGTATCACCCGAAAGTCTCAAGGCACTGAATAACAGATGTATATTGTTACCCAACTCAATGGTACTCATTTTATCGACCTCAGATGGATGAAAGGCTGAGTGGACCCGCCGAGATTAGAACCTGTGACCATGAGGTTGAACACAAGGCCGTGCAGTGGATGCATTTGTCCACTGCGCCACCAGACCCGGCATGAAAATGAGATAATTCTATTTGTGAAATTGCTGGGAGAGTATGCGTTGTCTGGGGGCCAGTACCTTTGATACTGTGAACAAGGGTACCTCATGAGAGATCATGAGGAATGCCGTACGGAAGGCACCGGATGAGTTGTCTCAAATACAGGGTCATGGGAGCTCCTTTGACCAGCTACGCTATGCCCCGCCTATACTCCACTCTCCTACACATTAGCCTTCCTCCCCTGGATGGCCCCAGGGACAAATGGGAACATGACCTAGGCAATCTGAATATGAAAACTTGGGCGTGACCTGCCAATATCCCCAGGAGCTGGGCATATGGGCTGGCTTCCAGATATTTCAACTGTAATTACTCCCCAGGGCATACTTCATGAGGACTGAGACTTTTTCGTATGTAGAGGGCTGATACAGACCTCTGTTTGAGGCGTTTCAGACAGAAAGGTACACTGCTACATATGATTTGGGCAAACCCCAGGATCCAGCCTTTCTGGGGGAAAGTGGGCTTTTTATTGTCAAAAGTCCTAGAGTTCACACTAGAGCTCACTCCACAATTAATAACTCCAGGCATTTAGGGGGACAAACCTTGAACCACTATACCTATCACTTTTGTAACTCTACCTTGATGGTGGCAAGACAGGAAGTAATCAAAGTATGGGGGCAGGATAGAACCCCATCACTACGGATTCGGGAATCCAACCTAGACTTGTGTCTTAGGCTAAAAAAATAGTATACCAGCAAGGGGTTGTCCGAAAAAGGTTTGAGAAAATATCAGGCCTTTATTATTGTACAGGATGACGTCTTTGTTCACATGTGTACAAATATTTGGTAGTTGGCCCCACGTGGTATGGGATGGGGTCCTGCTATTAATGTGACTGCTTGCATCAGTATGCCTCACATTGTTGTTTGCGCATTGGTGGCCCCTTTACCACCTGGTTGATTACAATCAATACAAAAGATTTTTTTAAGGATTTCTATATAGATTTCAAGGAATGTAATAGGAGACTATTTAAATTCAGTTGGCATAGGCCCAAAGAAATATTGAGCATCTTAACACAAGGTATCACAAACTTGACGCACAATGTGTACTGAAGTAGCTCCTCAAGTTTGTGGAAAAACGCATACAGTAGTCTTCCTTAAGGGTGAACATTGTGTTTTGACTACAGACCTCAAGTTGCAGTAAGTCAATTATGTAAAGGTCTGTTGGTTGTAAAACATAATAAACAAAGTGAAAAGAAATTGCCTGAAAATGGGCTAAATCCTCTTCAGGGGATTTTACCCATAATTATGTCAGATGACAGTAGGGATTAATAGTGAAGTTTGATTTCTTTCACTGGGATGACCCTCCCCCCATGTTTCCTCATAGACAAAGATGCTAATATGCGAGTCTTGTTCACCCTTTTCTTTTTAGATACAGAAAAATAATTTTATAGACTAGAGTGGGACTTTCTATGGGCTAAAGTGAAAAGGTGTCAAAAATACCTTATGACAATCCTAGAAGGGACACAAAGGTAGAGTAAACCACCCCATCACCACCCTGATCACATCCTTAAATAGAGACTGCAGAGGAGAGTGACTAAATTAATGGTTAAAAGGGGATTTGGCGAGACGAGAGAGGAAAAAAACACTGTGACTTGGTGGACTTCCCATAGACTTCAGAGGTATAATCCACATCTATTCTTCCTGGACAGATGACCTTCAAGAATCTAAACACAATGAAAATGGCATTCAAACTATTTCCTAATACTTCTGAAACTGATAGTGTTTGAGTACAATGATCAGACAAGGTATTTACTGTATAGATTACCATTTGGGACAGAGATTTTGCAAAATGTTTGATTACTACCATTAGACATGGTTCTCCTTGGCTGAATGCCCATAATTCAAAGAAAGGCACCTCTTCCCATGCAACAAACGCCAAACCCACCAAAATAGTCTGTGAGCTTTCAAGCAGACAACTTGTGTTCTATCTATAACACAAGTCACCAACACCCAGATCACACTGGGTTTTGGTTCAGATACTAATTACATTATAAATAAAGAAACATTGGATGGCAGGTGTGCTTTCAAAAGAGTGGCCTGTTCTCTGATTTAATAATTGGATCCAATTTACATTAAGCTAAATTTGAAAGAGGTCTTCAATCCAATATCCAGTGGTTCTTTTCAGACTATTCTGATAGGCTTTTTGCCCCCTAAATTGCTCTCTGACACGACTTCATAGTATAATGTTATTTCCTTATCTGATGGATTTAATTATTAATTGTTAAACTTCTGTCAACTTATCCTGATCAAGGGCATTTATTGATTTTCTTTAGTTCACCACCCTCGGTGTGGGAAACAAACACTTGACACCAAAGTTAGTTGGTACTCTGGAAGAAAACCTTCACATGTTCTATGAAAGACCAGCTTTTTAGAGAATTGAGACATTATTCTTCAGTTATTTTCAACCTCAAAATACCCTGAGCCACTAATCCCAAAGGATGCAGAGCGATGAATGCATCTCAGGATAAAACCTTTGGGACAGGCAGGAAAACAAGTCAATCTATACTATAAGGATACAGTATCAGACTACAGGAGGTAGCCCATAAACCCTAAAGAGACCAGGGCAATAATTTGTACATACGGAGCCCTCCATATTTATTTTTCTATCCCCAGCACTGCAATTTAATTAATGTGACCTGGTCCTGATGATGGCCTAGACTTCTGCAAGCTGAAACGCCATTCTCACTGTCTATACCACATCATGTGTCACTTGCGCCGTCACTACACTTCTTGCGCACTTGTGCATAGTATTTTGTAGGTTACATGCCATTTAATGTAACGCAGTGCTACTGACTCATGTGCCTGAACATATGAAGTTTAATATGTCCAACATGTCTACTACATAAAACTTATTCTACATTTACATGAAATGTTTCTGTGGTTTCTTTCCCCTATGGATTCAATCCTGTATAATTAACTGTCATCACACATATATGTATATTTGTCCTTTGAATAATACCCTTGAGACATTGTTGTTTGTTACATATAATATAAGAATGTCAAGATTTTACCTGCAAGCTGACAGCTCTCAGTGATTAAGTATGGGCGAATTTTGCGGATTTGCGGTCCGCAAATTCGCGCGAAATTGCAAAAAAATCTGCGAGTTCGCGCGAAAATCCGCGAACTCGCGGATTTGCACAATGTGAGTGACCACGTGTGTCTGTAACTTTGCCACCGCGCCGAAAGGCGTCGAGGTCCCTCGAGTGAGCTGTCCACCATAGTAAGGAAAGGGCGGGAAGACATTGCATACCCTAGTGTATGTGGGGCGGGGCCAAATGGGTGGGGCTTTCATGCCTCTTGTAAGGGTCGAAGACCGATCAGAGCAACAGATGAGAAGGAAGCAGCCTCCTGGTCACAGGAAGTACACAGGGATTGCGCTCGAGAAACTCGTGGATGCAAAGACCTCCATTAAGGATTACATTTAATTGTAGGCGGTAGATATAGGGAGGAAGCACACCTGCCTAGCCTAGACCAAGCTCACTGGTTGTTTGGGCTGATTATAATGCGTGACTGAATTTGAGCTTCAACTCGGGCACCTGCTTTATTTATATCTGTAAGTGCTTCCTGTCGAGGTTTAATTTTTGTAACAGGAGCATCGTGCCAGAATGAATCCTGCCTGCATATTTATCCACAAAGATACCACCGTGATGTGCCATACCTCTACTCAACTGGAGTACTTTCTACTGGCTAATCAGTAAGTGCTCCCTCGTTGGGTAAATGTATAGTGCTTTTGCTACACTACAGCTGCGTAAAGGGCCAGAAGAGTTGTCTCCAGTGACCACGTGTGTCTGTAACTTTGCCACGGCGCCAAAAGGCGCCGAGGTCCCTCGAGTGAGCTGTTCACCATAGTGCGGAAAGGGCGGGAAGACGTTGCATACCCTAGTGTGTGTGGGGCGGGGCCAAATGGGTGGGGCTTCCATGCGAGTTCACATGCCTCTTGTAAGGGTCAGAGACCCATCAGAGCAGCAGATGAGAAGGAAGCAGCCTCCTGGTCACAGGAAGCACACGGGGATTGTGCTCGAGAAACTCGTGGATGCAAAGACCTCCATCAAGGAATACATCTAATTGTAGGCGGTAGATATAGGGAGGAAGCACACCTGCCTAGCCAAGACAGTGCTCACTAATTGTTTGGGCTGATTAAAACGTTACTTTAACTCGGGCATGTTCACAAAAAAAAAAATCCGCCCGCGAGCGAATTTGCAGATTTTTCGGCAATTTCGCGAGATTCGCGAATCACAAAATTGCCGAAAATCTGCAAATTCCGCGACCGGAACGGATTTTGCGCCCATACTTATCAGTGATTCAAATCACATCCATATAGAACTGTCATGAGAGATGAGGAGGAGGAAATCAAGAAACACAGTGAAAACAGGCTGGATTTGGTTTGCAACAGCGAATGCACTGAATCTTAGATCTCAGCCTTTGCAAAGTTTCCTCAACAAATCAATTCATGTAATTTGCATTTTTATGCTGGAATGTCACAGGGATTAACAGTATTATATGGGACCCTAATACCCGGAATTAATTTGTAAATCATAGTACTTTCTGTCTTCAAAAATCTGGATGGACCATGAGGTTAACTGATGTAGTTATCGGGGGCATAGCCAAGCTGCCAACCATAATGGCCGCGAGTCTGTGAAGCTCCGCCAGCCTCTCCGCAGATCCGAGCCCCTGTGGGGTGTGTGGCGTAGCTGCACTGGTATCGATGCCATAGATTACACATTAAATACCGGCACCATCGGCACAAAGATTCCAGGGTCACAGAGCCCCTGGAGAGCACTATCGGCACTGTGAGAGTGGAGGGAATTACAGGCCCGCGTCGGACTTACGCATACACTGCAGTGTGGAAAGTAGGGCCGCTGTGGGGAAACACTGCCCGCTGGCCGAGAGCAGCCAGAGCACCATAACGGCAGCAAAGCTGGCGAGGAGATGAGGGACGGAAGTGGTTGCGGCAGCCGCAGTGGAGCACAAGCGGTATAGAAGGCTGAGTCGCCACTAACATAACTTGCGGCTGATGCGGCCTGAGGTGAGCTGAGCCACCCCGGAGATTACACAGCGAGGTGCATCCACCAGGAGGGGGGCGCTGTATGTGAGCTCACGATCAGGGACGAGTGCCCTGGGGCCCTACTAGACATGGTGGGGCCTTGAGCAGCTGACGGCACTGGGCATTGTTTGGGCCGTGTAGGCCCCTTTCCTCCGGCTACTGACATCACCAACGAGGCAGCTGTGGCTTCTGCTGCCAGCAAGTGTTGAGTTTTTGCGGCGGGGATACTTGTGGTGCCCAGGCCCTAAATACTATTTACCACTGGGTGCTGCAGATTGTTGCTGGGGCCATGGGGCTGCTTGTCGGCAGACTCTCCGTTCAAAGTGGCGGTGGGGGATCTGGGTGCTCTCCCCTTCACCAAGAGAGGCATGGCCAAAAGTGAACCTAAGCAGCGCCAATTTCCATTTGAAGCTGCAAAAGATAAGCACCCACTTCGGGCACAGAAGAGGCGGATGAAGTCACATCAGCGATAGGGGAAGACATGGAGTTGCCAAGTGCAGAGGCGCTCTTGAAGGAGCTGCGTTCGGGCATCAAGGCTCTGGACGGGAGATTAGATGTGCTTGACAAAAGACTAGATAAAATGCATAAACGAATGGAGAGGCACGAGTGACGATTGGATGTAACAGAGAGCTACATTGAAGATGGAACTGTGAAAAGTGGCAGGTCAAGACGCTAGCGGTAAAGGCCGAAGACTTGGAGGCTAGAGGGAGGAGGAACAACCTACACATACTGGCAGTGCTGGAATCAACGAACAGTGGGCGCATGGATCAATTTGTGAAAAGATTGTTGACAGATCAGTTTAGGGCAGAAGCATTTACCACTACATTTGTTGTAGAACCTGCTCACAGATCGCTGAGGCCATGTCCAAATCCAGGCCTACCGCCTTGACCCATCATTGCTAGGCTAATAAACTTCAAGTATCGGGATACTGCGCTACGGCTGGCAAGAGAAAGAGGGACACTTACAAGGCAGGGCTCCACCTTATCCTTATTCCCGGGCTTTAGTATCATGGTGCATGAAGCACGGCGCAAGTATGCAGGAGTCAAGGCAACACTGCACAATCTTGGATTGCGATATGGAATTCTAAACCCTGCATAGCTGTGGGTTGACGTGCAGGGGAAAGTATGCATATTTGACAGCCCCACTGCCTTATCTGGAATTCTGCAAGTCCTTTTCTGAAATTCAGCAAAACAACCGCAGCAGGTCACCGGGACGGTCACAGCCAGAGCTCCACTCCAGTTCTGACCTGGATTTATTGCAGACAGGGTAATTACACAGCAGAAGTGCCTGATCCACAACTCTACAGATAAGTTTGGCATATCTGAAAGTATCTGTTCACATGATTCCATCTTAGTAAAGGTGTAACTACTGAATATGGTGGGGTAGCGCCACATATAGACTGGGGACCCTATAGAGTGCATGTTTCAGAAAACGGGGGCTGACGTAGTGTTGCCACAACCCCAGTGAAGTTCACAAGTATAGAGAAATGTTGCACCAAGGATGTCATTGGAGAGTTATGCAATTGTTATGTTTGATGGTATGGGTTTATGCTGGGTTCCAAGCCTCTTGGCTTGGGTGGGGAGGGAGAATTGCAACAATATGTCATTTATAGGTGGTGGGAAACTGCAGAAAAGAAGGCAACAGGGGTCAGAAGTGTTTAATGTCAGGATGAGATTGATACGCATAGTGCACAATGACAGCAACTTATGCTAGGGCTTTTGCAGACATAACGTTCATGTCATGGAACATCAGGGGCTCAATAACTCATGGAAATACAGACAGGTGATACAATACATACTTAGACATGCCGTAGTTGTGATGTTTCTGAAGGAAGCGCACCTGGCACCCACTTGGGCACCTACGCTGGGCTACACATGAGGGAAAGATAGATTATTCGTGAGCGATAGTATATACGCATGGGGTGGCCACGTTGATACACAGAAACTTGCCGTTCAAGCACTTACACACATTAGCGGATCAGGCAGGGTGGTATTTGCTGGTTTTGGTGGTGATGCTGGGGCACCGTTTACTATTGGTCAATGTATTAGTACTGAATGTAGATGACCCAGATTCATTTTACAAGTTACATATGCAAATTGCCCTGTTAAACGCAAATCATATTTTAATGGAGGGCGAGCTGAATATAGTGCTAGACCCGAGACTGGACACCACCACCAAAGCGCCTCATGCTAAGATGAGAGCCCATAATGCCTATACGGTACTCTGTGAGCGATACGTGATGCATGATTCGTGGCGTATACGATGCCCTGCTGGCCTTGCGTACATGTATTATGCAGCACAATATAATACTTGGACGAGTTAGACTGTTGGTTACTGTCTTGTACTATGACCCATTGGATGCAAGACATTAAACACCTTCCCCGCATGCTGTCTGACCATTCCCAAGTGCTCCTGAAAATGCGCATTACCGGGGCGGGAAGCATAGAGAGGGAGTGGCGATTCCCTGAGAGATAACTGATGGCTACTGTTTTTAGAAGTGAACTTAGGACGGCCATAACTGAATATTTTGAGATCAATGCAGGATCAGTCCTGCACCACGCTACTGTATGGGAAGCCTTCAATGCATACATGAGAGGGGTATGCATCTCCAAGGGGGAAGGGATACTAAAGGACCTCTGTAATACATTTACTAAATTAGAGGGCGGGCTTGCAAACTTAGATCAAGATTAGGACAATGGGACATCTCATGAATATCTATCTATGAGAGCCGCTTTATTAGCAGAATACCAGGAAGCGGCAGAGAGGGAAGCTCACTATTTTGGCAAATATACCACAGCAAGAAGATACAGGGAAGGGGAGAGCAGGGACAAACCCTAGCATGCCTATTGCAGTCGCCACGTGGGCAATCATACATAGCAAAGCTGTGTGGGCTGCAGGATGAACATATTGCTGACACACCTGGAATTAAACAGGAAGTGTTAAGATACTACATACCACCAGACAAACAGAGGGGAACAGTGCCATAGCCAGCTATCTGGACAGTACAGCTATGGTATGGCTAACGTCTGCTCAACAACAATTCCTAAGTGAGCCCTTTACTGTTGAGGAGCTCCAGCAGGCAATAGAAGCCATGGACGGGAACAAGATCCCGGGGGCGGACTGGTTCACAGGTGCTTTCTTGTAAGGCTTATAAAGAGCTCCTGGCACCGCAGTTGCTAGAAATTAATCCTGAGGAGTTACAGGAGGGCATTCTTCCCCCTTGCTGCAGGAGGCTTTTATAGTTCTACTTCTCAAACCTGGGAAATATCCAATGCACTGCGGCTCCTACATGCCCCTGTCGCTAATGAATTTCAATATGAAAATATTGGCTAAAATGGGGGCGACTAGAATGTCGCTACTGTTGGGGCAACTTATATCATTAGCACAGTCTGGGTTCATCCTCCATAGATCGTCTGCATTAAACCTTCGCACATTTTTCTCTATCCTGCACAGAATAGAGCCCACGGTGCCGGTGATTGCGGCACTGCTGGATGCGGAGAAGGCCTTTTATATGCTTGAGTAGCCCGTGCTCCAGGCAGTACTGCGCAAGATGGGTTTCCCTGTGGCATACATATTATTGATTGCCTTGATGCACACCTAGCCTATGGCACGTATAAGAATTAATGGCACAATAACAGGTTCCTTTAAAATAACGTGAGACACTAAGCAGAGATGCCTTCTATCACCGCTTATGTTCATTTTTACGATGGACCCCTTAGTGAGATGTCTCCAAGAAAATCACATGCATAGGGGACTGCAATTTAAAACTGGCCCAGTCCTGGTGACACTATATGCGGATGATATTTCTTATATGTGTGGCACCCTGCTGAGAATCTAGCCCCATTGCCTAATGAGGTTTGACTTTTTGGGGTACTATCGGGACTGCACATAAATTCGACGAAATTTGTGGCATTCCCACTGACTCCTATACAAGACCGTACATGTGTAGGGTTCCCGCTGACATTGTGTGACAAGGAAACTTGATACTTGGGAATTGTCCTGCATAAGTATAAGGACAAATATTGTTGTAAAAACTATGGCCCAGTATTGGAACAACTAACTGCTAAAATAACCCGGTGGATTGGGCTATCGCTCTCACTGGCTGGCAGGGTCGCCATATTTAAAGTGGCCATTTTACCAAAACTAATATATCTCTTTAACAATATTCCCATACCAATTACTAATGCATTCTTTGCCCAGCTACGGACGCAATTGGTACACTTTATATGGGGAGGACGACAGCCGTGCATTGGATGGGATACCCTTGTGCTACCATATGAAAAGGGGGAGGGTTGGAGTCCTAAATATGCAGTTATATTCAATCAATCAATCAATCAAAGCATTTATAAAGTGCACTACTCACCCGTGACGGTCTCACGGCCCTTGGGGGGGGGGGTTGTTGCTACTGCTCGAAGAGCCAGGTCTTGAGGTGCTCCATGAAGCTGAGATGGTCACGCGTCAGTCGTAGGTGAGTGGGTAGGGAGTTCCAGGTCTACGCTGCCAGGTAGAAGAATGATCTTCCTCCGGAGGTGGTTCTGCGTATTCGTGGGATGATGGTGAGGGCGAGGCTGGTGGAGCGGAGCTGGCGGGTGGGGGTGTAGAACGAGAGTCGGCTGTTGAGGTAGTCGGGGCCCATGTTGTGGAGCGCTTTGTGTGCGTGGGTTAGCATTCTGAACGTGATCCTTTTGTTGACGGGGAGCCAGTGGAGGTTTCTCAGGTGGGTGGTTATGTGGTTGTGGCGAGGGATGTCGAGGATGAGTCGTGCGGCGGCGTTTTGTATGCGCAGTAGCCTCGTCTGGAGTGTGGCAGTGGTTCCAGCGTATAGGGCGTTCCCGTAGTCCAGTTGGCTGATGACTAGGGCTTGGGTGACTGCTCTTCTGGTTTCTGTGGGGATCCACGGGAAGATTTTTCGGAGCATTCTCTGGATGTTGAAGCATGAGGCTGAGATGGCGTTGACTTGTTTGGTCATCGTGAGGGAGGAGTCCAGGATAAAGCCCAGGTTGCATGCGAGGTCCGTGGGTGTTGGTGCGGTTCCCAGCGCTGATGGCCACCAGGAGTTGTCCCAGGCAGATGGGGACTGTCCGAGGATGAGGTCTTCCGTCTTGTCCGAGTTGAGCTTGAGCGGAAGGGGGGGGGCGGACTCTCTGAGTTCTTCCAGAGAGGAACGAGATGATCCATTCCAGGGCCTTTCCTTGGATTCCGGTGTTGCTGAGGCGGTGTATTAGCGTGCGGTCGCATACTTTGTCGAAGGCTGCTGAGAGGTCCAGGAGGATGAGGGCCGCTGTTTCCCATTGTCTATTAGGGTTCTGATGTCGTCCGTGGCTGCGATGAGGTCGGTCTCAGTGCTGTGGTTAGCTCGGAATCCGGACTGGGAAGGGTCGAGTGAGTTGTTGGCCTCGAGGAATGTAGTCAACTGTTTGTTGACGGTCTTTTCGATGACTTTGGCTGGGAAGGGGAGGAGCGAGATGGGTCTGAAATTCTTGAGGTCCTTGGGGTCAGCTGAGGGTTTCTTCAGGAGGGCGTTGATCTCTGCGTGTTTCCAGCTTTCAGCGAAGGTCGCTGATGTGAAGGAGCTGTTTATGGGTCCCCAGCGGTATACAGCGCCAGGACGCCTTGTAACGAGGTAACAGTGCGCTTTACAAGTATACATACATACATTTATGACGTTCGGCAGGTGGGGTGCGATGGTGGTGCCGGCTTTGTTGAAGATGGTATGGTGGGGGCATGGGTCGGACGGGGAGCCCAAGTGGATAGTGCTCATGACGTGGATGGTGTCTTCAATGCTGATGGGGGTCCAGGAGTCGATGTTGATGCCGGGGGTCATTGGTTTGCTGTCCTGGAGTGGAGTTTGGGGTCCGAAGCTGTCGTGTAAGTCTGCAATTTTGGGGTGGAAGAACGTGGCGAGGGAGTTGCAGAGGTCTTGCGAAGGGGTGATGTCGTTGTTGCTGGCGTTGGGGTTTGGGAGCTCTTTGACGATGCCGAAGAGTTCCTTGCTGTTGTGGGTGTTGTTGTCCAGTCGTTCTTTGAACGATGTTCTCTTGGTGTTCCGGATCTGCTGATGGTATTCGCGGGTGGCGGCCTCGAGGGCTGTCATGTTTTCTGTCGTTCGTTCTTGGCGCCAGGTATTATTTTCAAGTGATCGGCAGGTTCTCTTTGCGGTTTTGAGGGCGTCTGTGAACCATGAGGGTTTTGTGGAGGTGGTTTTGCTGTCGGGGTTTTTCAGTGATGCGAGGTCGTCGGCGCAGTTGGTGATCCAATGTGCGAAGTTGAGAGCTGCGTCGTTGGTGTCGGGTATGTTGGTGTCGGCAGGTGGGTTCTTGCTCAGTGACGTGGTAAGCTGGTCAGTGGTGACTTTGCTCCAACATCTGCAGGGGATCCGATGCGTGTGGTGGTGAGATGTGGTCTTCTTGTATGTGAAATGTATGCAGCTGTGGTCGGTCCAGTGTAGTCCTGTGGAGTGGTTGAAGGCGACGTGGTTACTGGCGGTGAAGATGGCGTCGAGGGTGTGGCCAGCGAGGTGGGTGGGGGTGTCTACTAATCCTGGGCGAAGCACTACGCTACGCTCGCGGAGTTTGCAAAGTTTTCGCAACTTCGCATTACGCGAGCTGCACGTAGCACAGTGCGAACATGCGTAGTGCAGCGTAGCGTAGTGCAGCGGTCATTTTTTGCTTGTTCGCGGTCCTGAACGTCATGTTCGTGACCGCGAGCAAGCAAAATGACATCCCAGCGAGATTCTCAACGCGAGGAGGTCAGGTTTCTCATTGTGAGTGGTTGCGCATGCTCGCGACCGCTCTCAATGAGAAACTACCTGTTCGCGTTGAGAAAGCTGCCACTCGAGTAATAATCTACTCGAGCAGCAGAAAACTACAGCTCGCACTGTGCAAGATGCCGTTTTCAATGCTTGCACAGTGCCGGATGCTTGTCCGCACTGTGCAATCATTGAAAACGCATCTTGCACAGTGCGAACATGCTACTACGCAGCTCGCGTAGTACTACGTAAAGTTTGCGTAGTGTGAAGTGCACTTCGCGTAGCTTCGCGTAGCGCTACTTCGCGATGTACGCCCACCCTTAGTGTCCACCAGTTGCTTGAGTCCGAGGTTGGCGAGATTGTCGAGCAGGGTGGTGTTGTTGTTGTTGTTCTCCAGGTGACAGTTCATGTCTCCTAGGAGGATGTATTCTGTTGAGGCTAGGGCGTGCGGGCTGATGGCGTTGGCGATTGTTTCGCTGAATTGTGTGCGTGGGCCCGGGGATCTATAGATGAGTGTTCCTCTGAGGGTGGTCTGGGGGTCGGTGTGGATCTGGAGTGTAGGTGTTCAGCGGAGGAGATGGTGTCTTCGGCGTTGGTTGTGATGCTGATGGTGTTCCTGTAGATGATGGCGATCCCTCCTCCTGTTTTGTTGATGCGGTCCTTCCGGGTGATTTTGTAGCCGTCCGGGATTGCTATGGCGATGTCGGGGGCTGAGGAGGCGTTCATCCAGGTTTCAGTGAGGAAGGCGACATCAGGTGTTTTTGAGTCGAGGAGGTCCCAGAGTTCGATGGCGGGCTTGTGAACGGAGCGAGTGTTGAGGAGGATGCACTTAAGGTGGTTGTTGATGCTGTTTGCTTTGTCCGGCGGGGGGTGGGGTTTGAGGCAGGTGAATTTGCAGGCTTGACAGGTGAAGGGTTCGTGGGTACGTCTGGGGGTGGCTTGTTAGCAGGCGGGCGCTCGTCTGGTGTTGAGTGCCTTGAGGGTGGCCGTGTTGTATTTCAGTCGGTTGGTCTGGGTCCTGTGATGGCCAGGGGTTCTGGCGCTGGGTGCGGTCCAGGTGCGGACGGGCGCAGACGGGCTTGCCTTTGGCCCACTGCGCGCATCCGCTGCACTTCCGCGCGGCGGCCTCCATAAATGGCCAAGTGGGAGGGAGGAGCAGCTGGGAGGCGGGAGCGGGGCGGCCAATGGGCGTCAGGGGGGAGTGGTACAGTAGAAAAAGGGGCGGGCCGCAGGGGGGCAGCGGCGGGAAGCTGGGAGCAGGGGGGGGCATGAAACGGGGGAAACAGTTAAGAAGAGACCAGAAAGAAAACCAGAAATAACAGAAAATACACAGTCAGTGGCAAAAACAGGGCCCAATGCAGACGCAAAATATAAGGAAAGATACTTCAGACACACGAGGGTGGCGGCGAACTCGCGGCGGCGAACTCGCGGCAGCAGCGGTGATGGGGCAGAGGTCCTAGTCACCTACGGGGAGCCGTGTGGTGAGTGGAGCGACAGGCCCTGCGAGCAGGGTCAAGGGTCACCTATTACTTAGCGGCACAGTGCAGCTATGAATGGCATTGGTACCATCCGGATGCCAGATTGCCATAAGCTAAACCTGAGGCAGATTTGACTGCCCCAGTGCATCTGCGGGGGCTCCTGTAAGCGGGGCTGCCACTAGACAAAGACTGGAAAGGTTTCCTTGGCAATGTTAGATCCCTACCAAAAGAGGAACCGGGCCTAGGCTTTCTGGCAGAGACATGGCTGAAGCCTAGTGCCACCCCTTCAATTACTATAGCACTTCCGGAAGACTGTAGGATTCAAAGATTACGCAGACAGTCTAAAATGGGTGGCGGGATAGCCATAGTCTATAATAATAGTGCTAAAGTCACCATATTGGAGCAACGGTGTAATGACAAGATTGAAATCTTAGTCTTCCGGATACATCTACTTTCACCTTATTGCTGGAAGGGTGCCTTAGTTTATCGGGCCCTGGGTCCCCTCGTTGACTTCTCGCTTCAGCTCATGGAACTGATAGCACCTTATGTCACCTCTACAAAGAATTTGACAAGGGTGCCTGAATTTTTTACTACTGGGAGATTTTAACGTACATAGAGAGTGCTTGGACAATGTGGAGGTGGCGTCTCTTCTGGCTGACCTCACCCCAATAGACTTACCCAAAATTAATGACGGTCCAATGCATGAAGCAGGACATACACTGGACATTACTTTCACTAACTCGTCCCACATTACATGTGAAGCCCCACGGCCACTTAGTTGGTCAGACTATGTACTCATTGATTTCCAAGTTCGGGGTCCTAGAAGACAGGCGCGTCTAACCTGCTTTAATGCTTTGGCTAGATCTGCCATTAATCAGCTTGCCCCTTTAAAAATTCTACCCAGTAAGCCCAGGCAAGCTCAGGCGGCCTGGCTCACACCCGAGCTTCGCAACGAAAAATGCCACTGCAAAAACATGGAGAGGCGATGGCGGTGTGCCCATCACAGAGATGATAAAGAGAAATATAGGATATCTCTCTCAGTATCATAAAAATATAAATTGGCACAGAAATCTTTCATCACCCAACAGCTAAACCAGGCAGGGAATGCCCCCCAAGCTTTATTCCAGATCCTTAAATCTTTTACTAATCCTAAGGCTTGTGATCTGGAGGACGCCCCATCTCAAGCCCTCTGTGACACTATAGCAGAAAATTTTATACAGACAATAGATCTTATTTATAACAAGATTATCACGGCAGATAGCTCACAGTCGGTCGACATGACCTACAACTCTTCCTTCTGCTTGAAGGGGCAGTCGCTGGAGAACTCCCACCCCCAGACTTGTGAGGAAGTGGAAGCCTTATTACGTACTGTGAACTCAGGCTCTCCTCTTGATGTTATACCAGCTAAAATCTCCTCCTCTCTTGCCAAACAACTTTCAGCTCCTATTTGTTCCCTTCTTAATCTTTTATTGAAGGAGGGTCATCTTCCACTTGAATGGAAGGCGGCACAAGTCATTCCAATTCATAAAAACACTAAGGCCTCTATGGAAGACCTTTCTAATTAGCGACCAGTTTCCCTTCTACCTCTCCTGAGCAAACTTTTGGAAAAGTATATTAACAAACACCTGTCAAACCATCTTGAATCTTCGGGCAGCCTTGACGCATGGCAATCAGGCTTTAGGCCCAAACGGGGCACATTATGATGGCGGACGGACCTGAGTCCGTCTGCCACCATAGAGTAGGAGGGAACCTCCGCATGGGCTGCGGAGTTCCCTCCTGTGCAATTAGGATGTGACCGCCACCCTGGCGGTCACATCCTTTATTTTTAACATTGGGGTGGGTGCGGCTTCAAGCTGCACCCGCAGCAATGCTAAAAATGCATGCATTGCATTTGTATGTAGAAAGTGGCAGGCACTGCGCGGTGCCAGCCGCTTTCTGCATACAAATGCAGGGGGTACCATAGGTACCCCCCATGTGCACCCCCCACCCCCCCTTCACCTAAGGGGCCGCAACGGGCCCCCGCAGTGAAGTTACACATGCTTTTCCACGGCGGAAAAGCCGCCGCGGAAAAGCATGTTTCAGAGCCCATCCTAATCTGGCTGACGGTGTCTGAGAGACACCGTCACCATATCAGTGCTTTTCCACCGCGGTTGTAAGCCAACCGTGGCGGAAAAGCTGTGGACGGAAACCAGGACCCACCAGCCATCCTAATGTGGCGGTGGGTCTTTGGTGGGTCCGCAGAGGATTTTCCGCATCCTCCGGGCCGGCGGTGGCTTCCGCCGGCCCGGAGGATGCGGAAAATCCTCCATCGTAATAGGCCCGGAGACAGCCCTGGTGGATGTCACGGACAACATCAGGCTAGCATTAGATAATGGTCAATCCTCTTTCCAGGTGCTGTTAGTTCTTGCAGCCGCATTCCACATGGTCGACCACCAGATCTTGCTCAGGAGACTGGAGGAATCTGGAATTAGCAGAATGGCCTTGCGGTGGACGACAAGCTTCCTCTCCATCCACTCTCAGACAATCAATCTGGGACCTTTCCTATCTAAAACTAGGGAGCTGACCAAGGGAGTGCCCCAGGGCTCATGCTTAAGCCCCACTCTGTTTAATATCTATTTCGCTCCCTTGGCCGACTTTCTGAGGACTTACGGGTTTACGCCAATATCATACGCGGATGACACCCAGCTTACCTTCTCATTTAATGAAACCACCCTCTCCACTCAGTCTACCTTCTCCTCCGGCATGTTAGCAATCTTCCAATGGATGCGTAACAATTTTCTACAACTAAACGCCGGGAAGACCAAGATTATGCTCTTTGGAAAGGCTTCAGTGTTGTGGTCACTGGAATGATGGCCAGGAGAACTGGGTGTTTCCCCCATGCCTAAGGCACCAGTAAAACATTTATGTGTTCGCACGAGCGACCTTGATCATGAAAGAACACGTGACCCACACTGTCGGCTCCTGCTTCCATGTGCTTAGTCTGTTGAGACGAATTTTCCCTTTTCTTCCAGGCTATACATGAAAAACTCTTATCCAGAGTTTGGTATTGAGCAGACTGGACTACTGCAATGCTTGCTGGTCTCAGCTAATGAGTTGTCGCTGGACAGTTTACAGGTAGTCCAGAACACAGCGGCTCGTTTGGTACTAAATGCCCCTTACAGAATGACCTCTCTCCTGCTTCTTCAACAGCTCAATTGGCTTCCGGTGCGAAAACGTATAAAGTTTAAAGTTTGCTGCATCGTCCATAAGGTGCTATATGGTAACGGCCCAGTTTACCTCGTGGAAAAAATGTAATCGCTACAGTCCCTCTAGGGATCTTCACTCTGGTTCCAAATCTCTTCTTGTGGTTCCTCGGGTCAAGAAGTCAAGGACCGGCGGGAAAGCTTTCTCATATCTTGCTCCCCTTTATTGGAATCAGCTTCCCACCTCGCTGAGGCAATGTCCGGACCATCTTCAGTTCAGAAAGTCTCTGAAAACTGCTCTGTTTTAGACTCACTTATGGGCCAGCCTTCTCTTGTATGTCCGCAAGCACAGAGATACCCTTTGGGGGGGGGTGATTCAGACCCTATACAAAATACATAAATAAGGAAAATAAATAAATAAATAAAATGTGATGTAACTGAAGACATTATAAATACTGAGAAAATCAGCACTGTTGTACTGAAGATTGTAATTTTGTTGAAACAAAATAAATAAATAGTTATCAAGGTTTTTTTTTTTACTAGCCTTCAATGCTAAACACAAAGAAATGTTGTCTAGGGGTCTAGCCACTAGATCTCTAACACTCTGATATGCACTTTTTGCTATTTGCCATTGTTGCATGTTTTGAAAAATATTCTACTGTTCAAATGCTCTAGTTGGTTCAAGACAAACTCCGATAAATCTTGGGTAATTGATAGCTGCATCTTGACACAGAAACTGAGGAATCTATAAACAAAGAGCTAAAACCTGTTCTGAAAAAGCTGGTTGAAGACCGGCCAAATGCTGCATTCATTATAGCGAGATTTTAATCTCAAAATCCTAACAGATTAAATTAATTTTCACTGTAGGATTTCCACTTCTGATGCTCCCAAACAGTGACATTATGGACGGGACTGTCGCGTATATTACGTTTTCTCCATTCACTAAGTACGTGGGCTATAAACGTTTGCCTGCTGATAAATTCTACAAAGATAAGTAAGCAAAAAAAACTGTTCTTTATTACATATTCATCCAACTAAGCTAATTTTCTTACTGCAGTGATTTTAGAAGTATACCTTGGCTAGAAAGCGACCATTATCCTTTACCACTTGGCATGACGCTTCTTCCAACTACTGCTGCAATACAATCTCTAATAGGTTTGATAGTGGTTCTGTCTTAAAGGGAAAGCCTTCCACAGCTGTTTGCCTCATTTTAAGTTTGATAAATTCAATTTCAACACCTGGCTGATAGGAGTGGAGACCTTTTTGATGCTTCCACCTGGGGCATATTAATTCGCTATTCTGCAATTAGCCACTTCTATTCACACCATATAGTAGGCAGAAGAAGTACAAACAGGAAACTTTGGTTTACCAGTGACTTAAGAACAAAATGCCATGCAATGAACAAATATATTAGGCAACTACTGAGGCAGTATAAAAATGGAAAAGAATGAGTAAGGTGAGCAAATTTAGGAAGGAATATATAAAGTGAATTTGTGGAGCAAATATAAAGTTTATGGTGCTCAATGCACTTTTATCAACTTTGAAAGTGCATTTGATGGGGCTTGTAAGAATCTCTAATGGCCTAAATTAACGATAGGGGGGTCGTGTCCCTATATAAAAACACTTGGGTACTGATTAAACTGGTTTCAGTAAATCTGTTTTAGCCTAAATTCTAACTAATCAGGCTTAAATGAAGGGTGTGTGTTTGCTCCCCTACTATTCAGCTTACTTTCTGCTGATCTGGATATGTATGTAATTTCTGTATTTATATTTCCACCAAAACTTTACAGTACTTCGATTCCATTCTTGCAATATGTGGACAACAAAGTTCTATTCGACCATACCCTAACTGGGCTTCATAGCACTATGTGTTTCCATGAGAGCTGTATCCACACAAATAAACTAGAAGTCAGTGTAAACAAGACAAAGATAATGGACTTTACCATTTTGGTAAAGCGATATTTTTGGTTTTTGGGTGATATACGAATTGAACATGAGTCATCCTAATAGAGACTGGGAAAGGGAAAGGTAAAGGTAGCAGAGGAAAGGGGGGGAAAGGGTGGGTGCCCCTTCCTGCACAAAAACAATCATGCCAACAACACAGACACCCTTTCCTGTGTTGGCGGAGGGATGCAATTTTTGCTCAGCGCTGGCTGAAAGAACAGGAATGCACCGTATCTTGTAAATACGGTGCATTTCTGTCCTTTCGAATTGGCATAGGGCAGCGCTGCAAAATGACTTGCGCGATCTATTGTTTGCCGATCTATTGTTTTAATGAAGTCAGTAGCTAAAACTCTGAAGGGAGGGTTTCATAGTTCACAGCTACCAAAAAGTGCAACATAATGTATCTCTAACTTTGGACACAAATGTGCAGAATTCAAACTACCAAGTCAAGAACTGCTTGCTTTAAAATTCACTTTTTTGTACAAGGGTGAAGTAAGGTCGTGGACAAACTGCTAAACGCGTCCCTTCCGATGATTTCATTTCACTTTTTTAATGAAATCTGTTAAGTGTTTGTAATTTCCATGGAGTGCGTGCCCTCTCCTTGCACTGAAGACGATTTAAAACTAAACTATACACTTGGACAAATGGGAAGCTTGTTATTATGTAGTTTAGTAAATCCATTTCCTTACCCACGCAATCTTCAAAAGAAGACAGCTGTTTTATAGCATCTAATTAAAACGAGGCCCCGAGCAAAAAACAGTAGGGTGGAAAATGACTCTTCGAAATTAAAGGTGTAATCCAGCATGTTGTCGTCAATCACACATGTTAAGCAGCGGGCCTTGCTCAGAGGGACAGAGAATTGCCATGCAGGGATGAGCTAAATTGTTGACCCACATGCTTAAACTTGTAAAAAAGAAATAAGAGCAGTGGCCTACAGTTTGCTTGCACCGGTACTGCCAGTGCCTTAAATTTGTGGTAAAGTAAATTTTACCACAATTTTAAGGGTCTTTTTCAGCTCTGTTCTCTTTTTTGCCATTCATTTTCTTTCGTTCTAACCTTCCTTCTTTATCAATTTTCTACCTCTTGCTCTGCGTCAAACTCTGTTGATGAAAAATAAGTCCTGGACATCAAAAATTAGTGCTGTTACTCAGAATCTGGCCCCACGGTTACAAATGAAACACTGCCTAGAATAAATGTCAGCTTGTGCGTCACTTGAGCATTTGGCGTTTTTCAGCCAACACTATGCACACTGAGACATGTAGGCACAGGCTAGTAATTAGGCCTGGGGGTGAAATTCCACTCCGCTCGTGGAGTTTGCAGAGTTTTTTCCAACTTACCGCTTGGCGTAGAGTGCGGAGTTACGAAAAACTCCATATAGCAGAACAAAGCCGTGTTTTTCCTCTCCTGCAGCTCACCAACATCTGGAGTAAGATTTTTCTCACATGATAGATGTTAGGTGTGCCTGGATGGGCCATCACTGGCTGGGTGGTAGGGCAGAGCAGGACACAGCCCTACCTACACTTGATAAGGCTGCGTCCTATCTCCACACAAAGGGCTGCATGTCCCCTGTAGTTAGTCTGGAGCCAGGGCAGCGAGGGCAGGAGCCTGGGGACTTTCAAGGGAAACCTCTAGGAGCCTCTCCCATGTCAAAGGAAGACTCAGGTTTAAATATTGGACTTCAAACACAAACTCTTCGGTATACTTCTGGACCCATGTAGACTCTACCAGGAAGAATGACTGCTGTCCTGCTGAAAGGACTGACACTCTGCTGGACTGCTGCCCTGCTGGACTACTGCCTTGCTGGACTGCTGCCTTGTTTGATTTCTGCCCTGCTTCAATGCTACCCTCATGCCTGAGTCAGAGCAATTTGGGCCTGCACTTAAACCCAGGACTCCCAGAGTGACTCCTAGGGCTAGTCTGCTGGCCTCTTGTTCAGAGTCACAGAGACATAACAGGCGTCCAACCACCTGAACCAGGACCCAGATCCAGCTGGAAGAAGCACCTGACCACCAAGTGGTGCCCCTCACCCTGGGCGCTTAGTGTCGCCTGAAGTGGAGCTGAATTGAAGTTTTTGGGACCTTTGTGACTGCTAATGGGCTAGTTGGTGCCAAAACGTTGTTGCTCGCACTGCCCGCCAACATGAAGTTCTGCTCACTTGACCCTTCGTGGGAAGTGCCAGTGTGAAGCTCCGGTCTGACCGTTCGCGATGGCAACAGGATCTTCGCACTACAACAATGACCATCTGTGATGCCAGGCCTGCTCTTCACACTATATCGATGACCATTCCCAACACCAGACTTGTTCTTCGCACTACATCGACGACCATCCACGATGCTTCCCTCTTCCTCACGGCCCCCTCCACTGGGAATGAGACTCTATGTGCTGGACTGAGAATGTAACTTTTTCAGCTGGACTAACCTTGTCGCTGTATCTGGCCCGCACTCTATCATGGTCAGCCTGACTTGTGAATTTTTCAAGCTCTCGCATGACCAGATAACTACAAGTGGCAGTTTGAGTTTTTTGGCACTATTTTCACTTAAATCTTAACATCGTATATCTCTGGTTTTACTGTTTGGATTTTTGTTATTTTGGTCTTGAATTATTTGTTACATTTTGCTCTATATTTCTAAATTGTCATGGGAGTTTTCATGTATTGCGTTTTTACTCTATTACTGCATGAAGTACTGCATACATACTTCATACATTGCCTCTAAGTTAAGCCTGAATGTTCTGTGGCAATCTACCAGAGGGTTAAGCACAGGTTAATTAGCAGAGGGTTGAGAACAGGTTAATTTGGGATTTGTTTGTGCTTCACCCTGACAAGGACAGTGGTTGCCGCTTGAGTAGGGTTTCACCCCCCTTCAATCAGTAACCCAATTATTTACACATGGTGTCTGGCTTAACTAATCATAAAGGTAATGGTAGGACACATTTTGCTTATTAGGAGATTCTTTGAACAGCATCCTTGTGAGTTATAATCTTTTTTGTTTGCTTTAGATTTGTCAAATGCTTTTTTTACCATGAGTTCCTACTTTTACTGTTAGGGGGTGTGCTTCCTAGGTAGATTTTATTTAATGATTTCCAGCCCCTTGTTGAGAATTTTAAAGTGGTCTCTCACTGTGCAAGTGGTTACAGTCCACCAGTTCTCTCCCTAAAATGTTTAGCCAGGCAGAAAAATTACCTTCCTAATTTGCATGATGTGGTTTTAGAAAAGAACAAGGGTGTCATTGTAAGTGGGCTAAATGAGACTCCTCAAAATTGCAGATAAACTGATACTGGAAAGAGTGGAAGACTTTATGACTTCTTTGAAGGATAACTGTGACCATAGACTCACAATAAATTAGTTCAAGACGATTTGTCAGGCAGATTGTAATCAGACACTTTGCCCAGTTAATGACAAGAAACACAAGGTTTGCCCTTGGTTTGATAAAGCATGCTCAAAGTAACATAGTAACCTTAAGGCTACCTTAATAAAGAAAGCTTGCATTCCATGTGACATATGAGCCTACAGGCTGATGTGTAAAATTGCCTTGCCAGAGAGAAAAGCTATTATGGAACAGGCCAGAGTGTCCGTGATACAAGCTAGTAACCTAAATGATAACAGAGATTCTGTGTTTAATGCCCCCTATTCCAGAGATTATACTACAGCCTCTATCCCAGCACATCTATTGGTTGATCATGGTAGTAAGTTCTACAAGTCTGGAATTTCAAGATATATTTCCCATAATTGAGGTGAAAGATCTCCTAACTCTGATCTTTTTGAATTAGTGTTTGCAAGAAAAGCTATTATCAAATGACAGAATGGGAAAGCCCCAGGACCTCAAGGGGTTCCACTGACCTACTTTAAGACAATTTAGATCTGTTGGCCTCTTTAGGAGCTAATGTTTTTAAGGTTGCAGTCGCAACTAAGCCACCCAAGTTGTGGTTATACTCCACCGCTGGGCTTATTTTTAACAAGGGAAACTTAAAGGACCCGTCCTGCTATAAGCCAATCTCTCTGCTGTTAATGTGGCTGATGGGGTCCTGCTAGCAATACTAGAAGTCTAAGCAGAAGAAAACTATTTACTCTCAGAGGTTCAGTATGGCTTGCAGCAAGGTCTGGGAACAATGTCTTTCGAAATCCAAACACACAGTGGCTAAGGCTGGGGCCGTGCATCTAGCCTTTATGGATTTGACATCTGCTTTTGACTTGGTTAATATGTCTAAGTTATGGTCCAAGATGCTTACTCTGGGGGTGCTCTCAGCTATTGCAAATTTTTTAGCTCAATTGCACACCAATACCTCGCCCATGTACGGTAACAAGTGTATTCACAAACTTCTTTGGGATCAGGAGCGGGGTCCATCAAGGGTGCGTCCTGGCCCATTTTTATTTTACACTTTATATTAATGATCAGGACAGTCATTTAGGGTCTGGGGGTCATGCCCAAGATAGGCTCCTGAACAGTCCCTGTTTTACTGTATGCCGATGATGCGTCCTGTTGGCATTTACGTCCAATGGGCTGCATATACAGCTGGATCATTTTGCTACCTTTATGAAGGGTCTTCATTTAAAAATCAATGTATCTAAATCTTACACTATTATCTGAGTTCCTAGGTCCATGAAAAGCAAGGTGTATTATATAGATTCATTTCCCATACATAATGTTAAAACATTTGGGTCTCCCTTTTGACTCTTCACTGAACTGGGCTCATTAAAGAAAAATTCAAGTTCAACAATTGGATAGATCCATAGAAGCTCTCCTTAGACTCACTGTTAAACGTGGTTCTATACCAGTTAGAGATCTGTTGGTCGTCTATAAAGCCAAATGTTTAACCGTTGTAATTTATGGGCTCATACCTCCATCTTGAGATTACAAGTGTTAGAAAAAGCTTTTTTATGTTTCTTACTTTCAGTTCCATTGAGTACTTCATTTTTTATATCTCATGAAGAATTGGGACCTGGGATTTTGGAGGACTATACTAATTTTCAACCTGTGTGGCTGTGGTTGTCAATTTGGTCTAAACAAGAGGCTATTTTTAATCGTGTATTTGTCTGTCTTTGACCTATTGCGGTTATAACTCCTGGTTAAAATATGTGAAGGAGCGGTTTGACTAGATAGGTAAAATGGAGATTTTTAGTGCTTCAAGTGTAAATACCTTCTCAAAATTTGGCCTGAAAACTTTCGAGAATGGAAAATGTTATAATATCAGGCTTTCAGTTGAGGCAGCTAAAACATCAATGATTTCATATGTTCCAATTTCAACATGTGATTCTGTTGAACTATATCTTGTTTTTATAACTGATATTACGCATAGATTTCTTTTCACTTATTTTAGATTGAAACTTGTTCATGCACTAGTCACTTTTTTGGACAAAGGACTCTGGAAGAATTTGCTGTGTTGTCCCTGTAACAGCACCTAAGAACAATCTACCTTGCAATCTACTTTATTCTGTTCTTTTATTGAATGCCCAGGAGAACGTTCTTGTTATCAGTTTTGACTCATCTTAATTTCAAATCACATAGAATGGTGTTTTTTATTTCTTCAGAAACTTAGCACAGAAGTTATTCATTTTATGGTGGAGAAGTATATCAAACATTCATAAGAAACTCAATTACATGACACCTTGGACTGTATACAACTGACTGATCTATTTATGTTAAAGTGTAGTATGTTTTACATTTACTATTGTATTGTCTTTTAACAATTTTATTATGATTTTTTAAATTATGTATCTTTATGGCCAGTGTGGCCGAATAACAACTTTCTGACTGACTGACTACAACATTGAAAGGATGCAGGACCTAATTACATTTAAGTGACCATGGGATGGTGAACAAACTTTAGAACAAGTTGTGGAAAGTGCTGCCCAAACATTCTTGCATTTTCTGCCTGCATGATAATAGCAATCTATTGAGATGGTATATTTCTAAAATGTTAAATGAAGAAGCTTATCTTCAATATTATGGAGAACTTGTTAACACCTTCACCAGGGACTGTCTCCAAAAAGTCTGTAAGAAGCTGTGGCATGCCACTTATTTGTAAAGCCCCAAGTTGACTGTAGCGACCATTCTTACATTAGGTAAACATCAAATTTACAATACTTTGCTAAGCTACTGAAATAGGCGGTGAAGAGGCAGTTGCAACCATGTGTAGAATCAAATGACACTATAGACATGGCACAAGCTGACTTTAAACATTTGGTATTAGTCATGTATCTATACACATTAGACATGGGTTTTTTGTCTATGCAGACGCCATGCACAATATGTTTAAGGTGAAACCTGTGAAGAAATTTATATTTCCAATTTTTGACAATGCTTAGCATTTGTGACCAATCAAGAACTGAAAATAGGCCTGAAAAGAGCCATTCTAAAACTGAAATTCTGTTTTTCATATTGGTACAAACTTACATTCTGCAAGGCATCTGGGCAGCAACCTTGCGAACCTTGTGTGCTACATCCACAGTAAAGATTCTGAGGTGTGTTATGCACTGGACCTAACATTATCACAATAATGAAATAATGATTTCCATAACTTGCTTTTATTTAATAAAACTTTTCTGCTTTTTAGGGCTCGGCCTACGGACCACGAAGTGGGGCGGAGCTTCGAGCTCCTAATGCTAAAGAAGAAAGAAAGGATCTCTAGGGCTCTGAACAGACACATTCCTTAGTGTATTATGTCATCTGCCTAGTGATTCGTCTTCGCTGTGCTGTCTATGTAGTAGCCTTGACGTGATAGGCTGTATTTACTTTTCGTCCGTCATTGATGTTAGTTTCATGGCATATTCTGTGCGCGAACGAGCACACAGAGTGATTAATCTTAATTAGGAGCTGTCAGAGCGCCCGTGTAATGCAATCCAGATGGTGCGAGCGCGTTCACCTCTCTTCCTGCGCCACAATTCCCCTAGGCTCTGCGCTGATCGGCTGAGCACTGCACGCCGTCGTTAGGTGCGCGATCGCCGTCGTTTTACGTTTGGAAGGTGAGTGCCATGCTCTCTGCCCCCCCCCCCGTCCCTGGGTTAAGCCCAGGTTGTACAGGGCCCGTGGCTGTATATCACTGGGGGGGGGGTGGGGGTGGGTGGACGTGGCCAGGCTGCGGTCTCACCGCATCGGGTAGGCGGGCGTAAACACTGATACTGATACTGCAGCGATGCTTAACGCGTGGTGTGCTAGGTTTCCCCGCGTTTCAGAGGAACGGGTTCACCGCCGTCGACGGCAGCGCGGCGAGCGGTCTAAATAACGGAGTGAAGCTTCAGTCTATCCGAGGGTGAGTGTGTGCCCTCACTGGCTGCTAGTATGTTTTTGCACTGTCTGCCCGCCATTGCCCCGCATTATGGACTGCTCGTCCAAAGGGACCCCGTGCAGGGACGCATTGGTACAGTCGTCCTGCCATTTACCGAAGGAGGTGGACAGCACACTCCAGGGTAGCTGTGTTTACCGCCTTGTAGGGAGCGTGTCTGAGTGGTTAAGTCGCAGATTTAAACCGAGGGTCGATGGGGGGGGGGGGGTGACTTTCCGACTCTTCCCGCCATTTACTGTTTCCTGAGAGGCCTCAGCCTCTGTCGCCACACCCACTACCCGCCCTCTGTTGTCAGCTAGAAATAACAACAACACTCACACGCTTGTGAGGGTCTGTAGGTACAGCGGAAACAGGATATTTAGTCTAGGTCGGTGTAAAAAGATACTGCACAAAAAATTAAGACACTCCCACCCACAGCCGAGGAAAAGTTCACACAAACTTCATTGGTATTCTGATGACCCAGTTGTCCCTATTTAATTTCATCAGTTCCTAGTGATTCAAAGTTTGGATTTCGTTTCTATTCTTTGTTCATACATTGTTTAGTGTAAATCAGGGTGTCCTAAACTGATATGTTTTCTTGGCTACCATTGCAAGGACCGATTTCATCTTGTTTCTTGAAATGCCTAACATGCAGTGCTGTGTTTTACTGAGTGGCGCGGTGCTGTGTATATTGAAATGCAGTGTGCAGGCCTGTGCTCCACTGAGACACAGAGCGCGGTGTTATACTGAAATGCAGCGACAGCTCTGAGCTGTACTGCGATGCCCAGTGTTAAGCGATGTGCTCTGCTGAAATGCACAGCGCTGTGTTATATCCGGATACAGGTTCAGCGTTGTGCCCTACTAAGACACGCAGTGCGTTGTTATACCCAAATGCAGTGTTCAGCGCTGTGCGGTACTGAGATGCACAGTGCTGTGTTTTGTCGAAGGCACAGTGTGCAGCGCTGTGCTCCAATGAGACCCACAACGCTGGGTTAGATCGAGATTCACAGTGTGCAGCAATGCACAGTGTGCAGCGCTGTGCTCTACGGAGAGGCACAGTGCCTTTTGTATTGAATTGCACAGTGCCTTTTGTATTGAAATGCACAGTGGGCAGCGCTGTGCGGTACGGATACGCACAGTGCCCCTTTTTATATTGAAATGCACAGTGTTCAGCGCTGGGTTTTCTCAGATGCACTGGGATCCTTTCCAGCCGTTTGCTCTTTCATTTCTCGGGCCTCCTCCCGCCTCACACATCGGTCCTTTGTGACCTCTGACCTAAGAAGCCCTCCAAAGATGGATGTGTGGAGATCGTCTCCTTCCAGAGCCTGATTTACCTCTGCTGCTAATTAACTGTAGAGCAATGGCCCTCAGCCATCCATTGAGAGATAAGCTTTGGCCGGTGAAAGGGATAATCTTGCACGTCCTCTTATTAAAGACTGCCCAGCTTATGTCCAATTTATTACGCACGAAACACCTTCCAGCAGCGGGAGGTAGGCACTGCGCAGGCCACCGAGGCCACGGTGAGAGGCATAACCCGCCCCCTATTTCGACTGACAGTTGTGATGGCAAGTTCAGGTCTCTCAATTGCACCCTGAAGAGTAGGCCCTCCAGCTGGACACCACGAGGACCAGGAGGCACCGATCCTGTAGGGCTGCCCAGCCTATCATTCGTCTAAGGTCGATAACATGACGCTCGTTGAGATGGTAAACAAGAAACTCCATTGCACAGCGCCAAGATAAATAATGTAATACTTGGGGCAGCCTCCGACATGGCCGGAAGGCGGAAGGGTTGCTAGCGGCCTCCGTAGTAAAAAAGCACAAGACAAATTCAAGACTAGGCAGCCTTGGTGTTGGGCTTGCGGATATTTAAATGCAACAGCCCCTAGTTTCTCAGTAGCGCTTTGGGTACTCTCTTGCAAATGAAACTCTCGGTGGAGTTAAACAAGAGGGAGACATGCTACTGTTGAAAGAATAATAAGCTTTTCAGTTCAAGAACTTACATTAAAGGATACGAAGTTCCCTTTCTTTGAGAACGGGATAAAGCATAGGGCCCGCGATTGAATTTAGACCTAAAAAATGGAGGGCATTCAATTAACTGTGGCCTTGTTTATCTAAGTGGCGCTTTATACCGATAGCCGGGTTTCAAGCACTTTATAAGGGAGTAATCCTTTCTCTCGTTACTCAGCCCCGGTGCTAATTACGGAGAGGCTTGTGACGGTGCCACACATTTCCGATTACACGGGATAGTGAGTGCAGAGTGCAGAGTGCAGAGTAGTGAGTGCAGAGTGCAGAGTGCAGAGTAGTGAGTGCAGAGTGCAGAGTAGTGAGTGCAGAGTGCAGAGTAGTGAGTGCAGAGTAGTGAGTGCAGAGTGCAGAGTAGTGAGTGCAGAGTGCAGAGTGCAGAGTGCAGAGTAGTGAGTGCAGAGTGCAGAGTGCAGAGTAGTGAGTGCAGAGTGCAGAGTGCAGAGTAGTGAGTGCAGAGTGCAGAGTAGTGAGTGCAGAGTGCAGAGTGCAGAGTAGTGAGTGCAGAGTAGTGAGTGCAGAGTAGTGAGTGCAGAGTAGTGAGTGCAGAGTGCAGAGTGCAGAGTAGTGAGTGCAGAGTGCAGAGTGCAGAGTAGTGAGTGCAGAGTGCAGAGTGCAGAGTAGTGAGTGCAGAGTGCAGAGTGCAGAGTGCAGAGTAGTGAGTGCAGAGTGCAGAGTAGTGAGTGCAGAGTGCAGAGTAGTGAGTGCGCAGAGTAGTGAGTGCGCAGAGTAGTGAGTGCGCAGAGCAGTGAGTGCGCAGAGCAGTGAGTGCGCAGAGCAGTGAGTGCGCAGAGCAGTGAGTGCACAGAGCAATGAGTGTGCAGAGCAGTGAGTGCTGTTATTTATGATTTAAGGAAAAAAAAAGAAATGTCATGAGCAATGCCAATAGCTCTACTTTTAATGATGCCGAGACCATTGCATTGTAAATGCTTGTTCTTTTAGGTTGTGAGCTGCACCGCCACTGGCTATCGCCAAGTGAATCGTGCCAATGCGATATATGCTGGCTACCCACAATGAGGGTCTTGGTAAGCAGTGCAGGAAATTTGCGTTTTCAAAAACTATAGAGAAATGTGTTCAATTCCAGCAGATGTTTTCCCTGGAATGTCACCTTGAGATGTCACCTGCTGGAAAAAGTAGTCTCTCTGGGTGAAATACCCTTGAAATGTGGTGCACTGACAAAACTTGCAATTTCACTTAGGTCAGTATATTTTTGGCCTAGCAAATTTTAACACCCTTGCCACCTCTCATATTATTAAAAGTATAGGCTATGAACATTGTTAAAACATTAACATGACTACCCAAGTAACAGGAGTCGCAAAAGCATGCAAGTATCATCTTTGGAAACTTCAAACAATCTGTCCATTCTTGACAGACTATGGCAATCAAACTGCAGTGGCTACCCTCATTGGACTAAACTAGCAACCTAGTCTATCTTGATCTTGGAAAAATTCAGCTTGGCTACCTTTGGTGTATCCCAATTCAGGGAGCCAGATCAGTTCTTAAAGCTTCTATAGGGCATCCCCTCTGCTGCATATCTTGCTCTGGGTGCCATTTCACACTATAATGCATTTCAATGTTATTTGATTCTGGGGCTTCTCTCTACACTCCCTTCCATGACTTTCTGTCACCTGAGATACTATCTCAAACCCATAAGGGAGCTAAGAGATTCGAGTCAGTTGCTACTCCAGATCCTTATAATCCCTAAAGCCACTTTAGGCGGAAGATCATTCTCCTATCTTGTCCCCAAAATCTTGGATATTCTCCCTATTGAACTAAAAGCAACATCTAACATGCCATTGAGGAAGAAACTGTAAAACCAATTGAAGCAAATATGCCATTTCTGCATGGTCACACCAGAACTTTTAAGTTTTTCTTGACCCTATTTTTGATGGCTTTAGCACTAAGAGCACTTTGCCTCTGCTAATAGTAGTAAAGTGCCTGCGCTCACAACATGGAAAGAGAAATGTCATATGTAGGCTGCCCTGTATATTTACACCACCCACATATGTAACAAAAATATATTTCTGGGGAGCGTATGGAGTGAGACGTGCCTCGCTGCTGCTCTGAAAAGGGGGTGGTGATGGACAGAGCATCTGAGTTAAACAGAACACTCATACCCAGTCAAAAAATCAGGGCTTGATCCATCACCGTTTTTTAGCTCACTGCACCATCCCAGTTCAGAACCTGGCTACATGCAAATTAGTCTGTCCCTGGCCCAGTGCATCATGGGAACAGGGCAGACCAAACTACCAAGCCAATTCTTTACTGGGAAGGAAACAAGCTTCCGGGGACCGGTTTCTGGCATTACAGCCGTCTTCGGCCCGGCTTGCTTGAATCCTGATGGTGCAGTGAGCAAGGGACTCACATCTGAGCATACCCTTCCACACTTGTGGTGGCCAAACCGATTCAAAAGGGGGTGGCGATGGACAGAGTATCTGAATTAAGCAGAACACTCCTACCCAGTCAAAAGGTCAGGGCTTGATCCATCACTGTTTTTTAGCTCACTGCACCATCTCAGTTCAGAACCTGGCTACATGCAAATTAGTCTGACCCTGGCCCACTGCATCATGGGAACAGGGCAGACCAAACTACCAAGCCAATTCTTTACTGGGAAGGAAACAAGCTTCCGGGTACCGGTTTCTGGCATTACAGCCGTCTTCGGCCCGGCTTGCTTGAATCCTAATGGTGCAGTGAGCAAGGGACTCACATCTGAGCATACCCTTCCACACTTGTGATGGCCAAAACGATTCAAAAGGGGGTGGCGATGGACAGAGTATCTGAAATTGGATCTATTAGGATTGATTTCAAGTCATGCCTGAGATCCGTCGTGAGGTCACAGATTTGGGAGGCCAGGTGGCCAACTTAGAGCGCACAGTGGCGCGCGCTCCGAAGGCCAAGAAACGCTCTGGCAGAGTGACACTGCTAGAAGAACAAAATATAGAGCTCTGGATAAAGTAGGGAGATCTTGAAAATAGGAGCTGACATACGCATACAAACAACGTACGCTTCATGGGAGTTCTGAAGGGGGTGGAGGGTGGTGTTATAATGGTAGCAGTTCGGGGTGATGAAGATGCCCACTCTGGATATGGTGCACGGGTTGCTCCCCCTTCCAGGAGGCTCATACACCATCCCGGTTATCCTGACATGTGTTCACTTCTTTAGTGAGAAGGAAGCAATCTTAAAAGCAGCCCGAAGCAAAGCTGAACTATTCCAGAATCTCTCACCTGTCGCTCTACATCAGCGCAGGGACTTTCACCTTATTACGGGCAAACTGCGGAAACTCAACATTAGTTACCAGTGGAGCCATACTTTCACCATCATGTTTACATGGGAGGACAAAAGACGGCCCATCCAATCGCTGACCGAAACCAAAACCCTTCTTGGGCTAAAGACGGAACTATCCAAGTACATAGCTTTGGCCCCTGCCACAAGACTCTTTGCGGCCCATCAGGTCCCAGGTGCCTCCCTGCCGTGTGGACAAAGCACATAGATCAGAAACTGCTTAGGACACGAAAAGAGGCATTCAAAAAAGAGGCTCCTTGTGACCTTACACTTCTGTCTGTGCCAGCACTGGGAAGGAAACCTGCCTAGACATTGTCAAACACAAGAACCACTAGTGGTTGGACTCTCTAGCTGGGCACCGGTTCCTCAGATGGATGGGGCCTTCCACTGGGTCCTTGGCTGGGGGTGGAGCCTAGCTTGGAGGATGAATCCCGGATTGCTTTGCCCCTTCTGGCTACTTGTACCATGTCTGTCTGGTCAAGTCGCACAGCCTCATTAGCACACTGTTCTTGGCCTGGCAGACTTTGGGATCCCAGAGTCTTCAGATGTCTCCAAGATTGCCTTGCCTCACATAACCCAAGAAGGGTCACCGCTGCTTGACCCTGATGATAACACACTCCTTAGGAGACCAACCTCTTTGCAGCAACTAGTGCGTTTCAGTACTGGTTGCAGTTGGACTGAATGGAGCTGTTAGGCCCTGTTGGCCTAATATTGTTTCTAATTATTTTATGATGTTTTTCTGTTGTAGGTCGTGCAGTATACCAGAGAGAGTTCAGCATTTCCTCAGCACCCGCCAGTTAGCTGCCCCACAGTGCTTGCCCTTTTGGCTCCCCTGCAGGTCCCTTATCATCACGAGATTGCGTCCGGGCTCTGCCTTAGGCTGTACCCCCAGCTGGGTGGTTGGGGGAGTTTACAATACTGGGTGGTGACTCTGCCCCCTTCTAACATTCTCGCTTAAATGGGGCTGCTGCCCCCACCTCCATATCCTCCCTCCTGAACAATGGCCCCCCACTGACATACTAAGTTACTCTCACTCCCCTAACAAAAGGAAACAAACATGGTGCTATGTCCTTCTTCAAGAATTACAGCCGGCTCTAAAGGTCCTACCTTTGGGCAAAACACCTGGCCCCAACAAGCTCATGGTCACTTTTTATAGAGCTTTCATCCCTCTTCTCCAGGACCGCTTGTTGGGGCTCTTCACCGCTGGAACCGGCCTCAGCCAAACAATGGCGGCGCCAGAGATTAACCTCATTCAAAAGCCTAGCAAGGATCCCTCCCTGTGCATGTCATATCACTTCAATGCACTTTTGAATACATATGTTAAGCTCTATACTAAGGACCTGGCAAACCGCCTGGAGCTGTATCTCCACGGCCTGATGGACCTCGACTAGGTCGGATTCGCCCTTAGCCGACAGGGGGCGGACAACATTTGGTGGGTGGTACACCTCGCAGAGAAATCACAACGCCACAGCATTCCGGCCTGCCTTCTTTCGCTTGATGTAGAGAAGGCCTTTGACCGGGTCAACTGGACGTTCCTAAGGGCAGTGGTGGGAAAGGTCAGCCTCAGGCTGAAAATGACATCTCGAATCATGGCCTCTTATCTATCTTTGAACGAATTTTGGGCTTTAAGGTTATCATGTCCAAATCTCAGGCCTTAAACCTAACAACACCCAAGCAGGATCTTCCAGCTATACAATTCATGGTCCCCTTCCAGTGGGCCTCACATGACATCCTCTTCCTCAAATTGACTCCTACCTTTTCAGCCTGGACGAGGTCTAACTGGGTGCCCCATCAAAAGTCTATCTTGGAAGATTTCCGGCAGTGGCGGCCCTTGCATGTTTCTTGGCTCGGATGGCTCAACGCCATTAAAATGTCCACCCTCCCCAGAATAATATACATATTCCTGACACTCCCTTGCCGCATACCACACAAGCGCACCCTAGACTTGTAGCAAGATGTTGGGGCACTCATATGGGGAGGAAAATATCCCAGACTTTTGGAGTACTACTGGGTGTCACACCTGCAGTTTATATTTGAATGCATGGTGAGAGAAAATGAGAAACATTAGTTCCACATGGACCGGGCCTTGGCCTGGCTCCCCTGGTTTTTGTGTCCGCAGAGCACCTACCACGCGACCCCTACTAGGACCATCCTCGAGGTCTGGGACAGATCGTACTAGCATGTAGACTCACTACATTCCCCTCCCCCAACACCCCCTTGCTGCACAATCTTGAGTTCACAACAGCTTTCGAGCATCACTCATTTCCTAACTGGGTGGTCGGGGACTGTCGCACACTGCACAATATCTTCGCTGGTCCCTCCATCAAGACCTTTGATGAGTGTAAAAAGGAATTTCCCTTGCCAGAACTGTCGCCACTACAGTATTGCCAATTGCGCCATTGGGCCCTACACCACCTAACACTCAGGGAGCGACCAGACAATTCACCCCTTTTGAAAGGTAAGAAAAGTTACACAGATTTTCACAAGTAAGTCAACTTGTGTTTGGATAGTGTTTAACGTTTGGATATTTTCATGGTTTCACTGAGAAATATCAGAAGGTTGTTAAAAAAAAAATTTGCAACTTTGCACGCTCCTTGTATGTGAATCTGAGCGCGGCTGCTGTACTAGCACACATTTGTAATACTTTTAGTTACAGTTATGCACAGAAATTGATACCAAAGATTCCATTATAGGTTTCCCATTACCTCAGTGGGGAGATAGTGGAGCAGGAATTAACTAAAGTTACTTGCAGGTATCTATGCATTCGTAGAAGGGGATGAGTTAATGGGAAGCATAAGGTAAACTCTTGCTAATAGTGTGTAACATGCTAGACCCAATATTACTAGGCCCTTTTAGACAAGGTTTTCCCAATTCATTGCATATACCACTGCCATCTTCCACCAGGAATAGCCTATCATCTTCACTTGTTTCAAAGTAACTTCCCTTTCTTTCAGTTATCCGAAAACATTGCACTTATCCTTCCAATTTTTGATATCTCAAGAGATAGTTGTATAAAACACCCCAAATAGCCTCCTCAAGAACTTACAAGAACTGTTGTTAACTTAAAATCCAACAGAATGGCACCCCAGCCTTAGATATTATATCAGCTTCTGATCAAACTTCACACTTCAAAACATGCATTCAGCAGAAGTCTGTTCATGGCCATGCATCATAAAAACGGATAAAACCTTTTGAGGCTCATTGTCCATCTAGTAACCTGAGATCATATTCGGCTAAACTGCTGGCTACTCACCCACCTAAATGGAAAACAAATTTGGTATATCTGTACCACAAATATAACTTTGTTACAAGATATCTCTTCGGATCCTCATTTGACTCACATTCTGCAGACTTCAGCTATTATCATTTAATTCCTCTTTTTTATTTCAAAACAAACACCAACGAAAGTTTATTTAGACCGTAGTCCATTAAACATAGCAGAATGTTTCCAGTTGAAAAGGGTAACATATATAAAGTCTAATTAGTTAAAACACCTAAATAAATCTACTCTTCTTCACCTCACAGACAATCCAGCCAATTTAACCATTCCATATTTATCCTCAACATTATCCGACATGTTATACTTTTCTGACAATGAAAACTACCGAATTGCACATACCACATCATTATACTGCATATTAAAATATCAATTTTAAAACTTCACAATGATTAAATACCCCATACTTCATTAAAAAAGGCTTCAAAATAAATTCTCAGTCTCTCCATCACAATATAAAAAATATATGAGTTTGTGCATTTCACCTGCAACACCATTCTCACTTAAAAATCAAGAAACCCCTAGAAGTCAGGTAGACTAAATGGAAAGTCAACCGAACACTACACTCCCCTCCCCTCCCCACCAGCAAGTCCAATATACCAAAATTTTGCTAATGATTTTGAATGATCAATTTTGGAACATGGATATTTAAGGTGGGTTCCCACAATGCAAATAGTTTCCTCAATTATTTAAATACTACAAGGTTCCCCTTTGAGTAGTGGAATCACAAATCTCCTTTGCTACATCTTCTACGTGACCATCTCTATGCACAGGTTCTAATAGCATTCTAAAGTTTTGGAAAAAGGTAATACGTCTGAGCGATAAAACAAAGAGACATGAATAATTGTGTGGATGTGCCAAAAATAATGAAAAGCAAGACATACAGCTACTGAACTGATTACATCAAGAATAGAAAAATGGCTGCAAATTGTAAAACTCAATTTGGGGGTATCACTTGTTAAGGTAAGTTAGCAGACGCTAGACATATCTTATCTCTAGGTGTGTTGGACACAGGGGTTGTTCTTCAAGGGTAGTTAGCTGTTTCTTGGTGCCTTTTTGAGATCGATCAATATGGTCCTTCTGGTTTCTTGCAAGATGTTTGAGGTATTGTGTGCTTTGAGAACTAACTTCTCAGAAGATATGGTAACTAAAGCTCGAGAACGAAAAGCAGAAGTAGCAGAACAAGGCACATGATTCTGTGGAAAAGTAGTCTGAACCAACGCATGTACTTATTTAAAGTCTGAATCAAGCTTTCTGCTGGAGTGTCTCATCTTTAGGTTGAAACTGAAGAAGTCCAGTACTCAATGTAGAAAAAGACAACTTTTAAGTAAATATATACACTTCTAATGAAGATCCCTCCAGAGATAAAGCTTTCAGCATCCTCTCCTGTTTCTCCCAGATCATATCCAAATACAATGTACATTCTATATTGTCAACATTTCACAAAGTGAAGAAATGATCGTTAGTAGGGTATTACATATCTTTACCCTTATAAACATAAACTAATTTGAACTACTTACAAATAGATAGTGTAAGAAATTGATTTGTGGGTTGACTGGAGTGTGAACCCTGGTCATGCAGCAACCACAATCTTTGCCAGGGTGAGGCACAAGCCATCCCTAAACGAACTTGTGCTCAACCCTCTGATAGTCTGGCACAGAACAGTCAGGTTTAACTTAGAGGCAATGTGTATTTGTGCCACAATTCAAACAGTAATAAAGTGAAAACACAACACAAAAAGGATCCCACACCAAGTTAGAAAAATAGAGCTTTCTTAAATACATAAAACAAGACACAAAGCGACAAGAATCCAATCAATAGAACTGGAGATATGGAATTTTAATGATTTCAGTGAAAATAGTGCACAAAAACACAAAGCACCAACTGTGCGTATCTGGTCGCACCGGACTGGGACACAGTCACGAGTTCAGGCCGACAGCAATGCAGCACGGGCCGGCAAAATGGGTCTAGTTAGGCCCATTGAGATCCCGGTTTGCAGACATTGTTGAGAAGATCAGCGTCAAAAATGAACCATACAACCGAACAAATTCATAGGTGCAGAGGTTGCAGTGCGAGATCCTGCGTTGTCACTGAGGATTCTGTCCAAAGGGGCTTGCAATGCAATGCAAAATCCAGAATCGAAGAGGCATAGGGCAGTCGGGGCACTGTGTGAGTTCCGAGGAGCTGCGAGGCTGCGATCCAAAGTCCGTCGTCATTGTTGAGGCTGCTGTTGATAAGGGATCCGTGGGCCTATGTCAAGGATGCATCACACAGCAGCGGTTCCAATGAGGTTGCAGGCAGCAGTGGTGATGCAGATCTTTTCGATGGGTCAAATCCAGGCACCCGCAGTAAGGCATCAGTTCTGCTCGGAGTTGTGCTGCACAGCATATGAGATACTCCAGTTTACTGGTTCCACCAGGGCAGGCAAAGCACCTCAAGCCCACTTCCAAGGGTCCAGGACTGGGGGGAGCACCACTTTGCAGGTAGACTCACAGATGGCAAAGTCCAGGTGCAGGTTTCTTGGAAGCCTGTTGTGTCTAGTTAAGACCCTACCATGAATAGTGTCTGCTGTATTTACATGTCTGGGAGACTGTAACCTTGAATCTGGTTGGCTGCAAGAGCCATGGCACAGTCCAAACTGTAATCAAGAATAAAGGGTGCCACTGATGCTTTTTCTCACATTCTAGGTCAGTAGCAACACAGTGGTGACCTGACAGGCGTTTTCTGCTTTTTTCCTTGTAGTAGTTTGGTGGACCTTGGCTTCAGCCAGCGTCTTCATACATGTTGCTATCTCATGCTGCCAGGATCATCTGGGACCCATCAATAATGTCTGAACCCCTTAAGTCTGTTTTGTCTTGTGGTCAGCTGTCCAGTCTTTGGATACCATGGGATCCTGCATATTCTACGGAAAAGCCCCTTCCAGTCTAGGGCCAACTAGGAAATATACCGCTACTTCCCACACTTTGGGATGCACAGCCAAAGCTCTGCAGCAATGGTTGCCCAGCAATTGCTTTTTACCTTACAGAATTGTAGGAGCTGAATCTCCTCTTAGATTATTTTTTCATGCAAAGATACTCCCCTTCAATTACAGAACAATCAATGTGGGCCACCTTTCTGGTCTTTCTACAACTCTTCTTTCCAGTGATTTAATGTATTGGAGAATTGCAACATTAAATTATACATTGAATATGCACTGGGTATACCTGGGGTCACATAAACCTCGGTAGACGCACAGCCACACAGCCCCCACCACCAGCACCAGACCGGCGTGAGGTGTACAACCAACGTATCACCAACGTATTGGCATGTCCCCCCCCCCCCAACCCTCTCTCTCCCCTTTTCTCTCCACTCTTTTCCTCTTCTCCCTTGGGGCCCTACAGAAACTCCTAACCACCAAGACCAGCCTACCCAGACGTACGCCTAATGTAACCACGAAGGCACCAACTATTATACCTGTATCGCCCTTCCATTACCACTGTACTGTATGTACTGTATTATAAAATTTCTCAATAAAAATCCTTGAAATAAAAAAAAAGAATATGCGCCGGGTGAAGGCCCTGTTTGAGATATTGACCTCCGGATACAAGAGATGATATGCTATAGGACTCATTACGAGTTACATCAACCCTAGGAGTACGGTTAAGAAATTAATACAAGTATCTTGATGAATCAACATAAGCTTTGGGGTTTCCTAGGAGTAGGGATAATAATTTTACATTGTTTTCTTTTTTCCGTAGAAAATTACCTCCTGATAAAGGACCTTGGGGGTCCGAAATTCATTGAGGAATATTATAAACTTACTGTTTGAACTTGGTATTGAAGAATATGGCATTTAATTGTGAAAATTCAAAAGAATCAATCAACTGAATGTGAAGGACTAAATAGAAGAATAAAAAACAATGATTCTTTTTGAGCAATCGAGATTTATTGTAGTAACAAGAGATCTAAAATGATGTCTTCCATTGGGACGCACCAGGAGTGCAAAGAGAGGCACAACACCAAGAAGGCAAAGTGCAATCTTTGGATACGGATTCACAACCTGGATCAGAGGGTGATACCTTTTTGCACCCTAAAAATATTTATATTTTGTTGACTCATTGAATAACTGTGGTGTTACCTGAATCAGTACATTTGTGGTTAACTTTCAGTAGCTCTGGCACATTTCCCTTGAGCTTCAAGCTTAGATGCAACATTTAATGCAAGATCTGAAATCACACAACGATTTAAGACAGATTCCTGTAGTGTGAGCTTGACATTAACGTTTTTCCGGGGCTGATTTTGGTTTCCACTCCAGCACTGTCAACAAATCATTATTCCATCAGCATTGGTACTCAATCCCTCCTCAGTCAGTACAAACTATATACACTGTGTCACACCAGTTTTATTGATCATGTAGTTTTAAAAAAAAAGAAAACAAAAATGTTCTCTTTTTAATCTGTTTTATATTGCAACGGTTTTAAGTAACTATGCTAAATAAAAATTACTTACTTACTTACAGAGGCATTTGACTAGCTTGAAGGATCGCATTACTTACGCAGCCACAAGCAACTTGAGATCCATTCCCAGATTTGCAAAGCTTTGTTGCAAGGCAGCGGGTAGAAAGCAAAGTTGTTCCAGTGCGTTGCGTCAATTCAAGAGAGCAGAACTGAATCATATCTACAATGAAGTGGTGCTCTTTCCCTGCACTCGCGCACTTCTGCAGCCATGCGCCAACGCAGGCACCCCTCGAATGCAGCACGCACACAAAGAGGAAAAAAAGAGGAGTTATAAAAATATTTCTCCATGTTACGTCAGCCTCAGGGAAGCACAGGTTTTTGGTGCAAATCCATATCTACAAGTCTTTGTAGATGTAGAATTGCATCAAAATCCATGGGTGGTTGCAAGGGAACCCCCATGCACCACCCGTGGAATGTTTCCTTGAAGCAAAGTAGAGTAAAGCAGCACATTGCACTGCAATGAATTATTTCTGGTTATAAATCAATGCAAGTCTCCGTTTGCGTTGGTTTGCAAATACCAACATAGATTTTGTGTAGGGTCTGCCTTAATAAAGTAACGTAGGGCCGACGCAAATCTTTAACATTCTGGGCCCCAGTGTCTAGACGACGATAATTCCCAACTGTAGGGCAGTGGTCTCCAACCCCCCTTGCACTTTAAATTATGCTGCAAAAATTAGACATTTCCTCCAAACTGAGAAATATGACCCATATACATCTCGCGCCTGTTTGAACTTTGAAATAATGATGGATATCTACCTTCGTGATTTTCTTTTGACAAGACCTCTCAAACTCACGCGCAATTGGTTTCACTCTACAGCAACCAGTATCATGTACCAGTATCATAAACACACACCCTGACTTTCCACTTCTTTCCTGTGTGGTCTACGAGATTGGAATCTGCAAAAAAGAAGGCAAATGTAAGACACGCGTTGTGTGACACGTATGTTGTGCTCCCTTCACTCCACACAGCCTCTGCTCTGACGCTCGCTACTCTGAGCAAGAACTTTACGGAAATTGATTTTTTTTCCTTGAAGTGAGGATTTTTATAAATTGACGAGAACGACACAGCCAGGTTTTGCTCACTAACCTTAAGTAATAGCATTGTCAAATGTGTGTTTTGACATGTTAACGCCTGAAGCGGCGTCTCATCTTAAACGTTCCACAACAAACCCGTGTCCCAGCGGAAAATTTATCGCGGAAAATTCGCTACGTTTACATAAACACGCAGTCACTTTTAGGCTCGCTTTTAACTCCTCTCAGAGACGCCGAAACATTGACAGGTAATAAAGGCTCCTGGTCGGGCGAAAATTACGTCTTTGAGCATTTAAACCTACGTGGATATATCATATTACAGGCCCTGAAATCTGTTCTTCACACGCCACTGGTGCCGGGTAGGATACATAGGGTGAGGTCTGGGAGTGAACAACGTGGTGAAAAGGACCCATTGTGCGCGAAGTGTGTTTTTCTTTGCTAGTTCACAATAACCCTTGGCTATGCAAACCGCAATTACATGGGTGACTTGAACAGGAAGGCTTATTGTACACACTGTACAAATTGCTCACTCGATTTAATATATTTTAAAGCGTGCATGCTCTTTCCAGTTTCCGCAGCTAGACATTTTCACAGCATAATTCAAGTGCAGTAATGGTTTCATGCAGTCATAAATAATTAAGTGGGCATTGTGTTAAACGATCTCGTGCAATGCGCTGTGATTAACGTGCTAGGCATTCGATATTCAGCTTAAAACTGTCCCTGCTTGACAAAAACATTTCTAATGTTGGTTTAGCTAGCACTGTTACCCACCCTTGGGTGTCCTGGCACTACAGCATTCACAGAATGAAACAAGAAGAACGCAAAGAACTATTTAACCACAGGAAAAAATCAGGGACAACCACAGCACTCAAAACGTAATAGTAGAAAACATGTAATGTCGAAACAGTAAGGACTCGTGTTCGGTAGAGAGTTTTCTTTATTGTAGAAATACATAGTTTAGGCATTCTTCAGTACATTCATGTTTCACAAATGACATTTCTTCTGTTCCCAATACTGGATAACAGCCGACACATGTTTCGCCACGCCATCTCACACATTGGGAGTGATTCCGCCCGATACAGGGACTTATCAAGGTCCCCGTTTTGGCCAATTTTACCGTCGGACTACTTAGTTTGCTGCTGGTTGTGCTTTATATATTGGAACCGTTTCTGATATATATGAGAAGACTTATCTACTATAGAATATGCTCATATCTACTCACATCACATTGTAGTGCTGCTCTCTGAATACAGAACTTACACCTTAGCTCGGTTCGATATATTTCTTTCCGGTGCCAGGTAACCTAATACGAATTAAGCCTTGAAAAAGTCACTGCTTGATGAAACACATGTTGGCTGTTGTCCAGTATTGGGAACTGAAGACATTGAATTTGTGAAACATGAATGTACTGAAGAATACCTAAACTATGTATTTCTACAATAAATAAAACACTCTACCTAACACATGTCCTTACTGTTTGGACATTACATGTTTTCTGCTATTACGAATTGAGTGCTATGGTTTTCCCCAATTTTTTCCATGTTGTCACATTGGATCTTCTAGATCCGACATGTAAGCACAAGCAGCTGGCCACCCCCGTGGCCAGCCGGATGATAGTCACACCACCTCAGCAGCGGCCACAGGGAGGGGTGACTCACATCACAGTGAATCATCAGACACCTCCGATCATGCAGCAGGTACCTCCTGGCCAAACGTCGTAGAGGGTGTCCGAAAAGTCCCAGGGAGGATCAGGTGGCAAAGCACCATGCTGTACTGTTGTATAGCATTTTAGGACCCTAGTGTAATTTTCCCGATTCATGCCCTTATATAGGTATAAATCACCATGTCCTTATAAAGGCATAGAAATCATAACCATATTTAGACATAGCCCATGCAGTCCAAATACGGCATGGCTGCTTCCACTAGTTCCGAAAATCCACAAGCAGTTAGGGACTTCCCCTTGCTTGAATATTGATTTGTCCAAGAACTCATGGAGTTTTCAAAGCACTGAGACTCTTTGATGACGTTATTATGCCGACCTTTAAGTCAAACTCGGCACCTTCAAGGTATAAATATGCCCACACTTGCCCAAGCAAACACTCTGTGGTTTGGAGCAGTTTGACTATCTACTTGCCCGACGCAGCTCGCTACAAGCAAGTGCCGAAGGAAGCCGACCCTCCAGCTGACGCACTGAGAGAGACGCTGTCTTTTTTTCTCTAGCCAAGAAATCCAGCTCCAGTGTTTCCAAGCTCCCCTTGCGGGGTGTTGGGAAATCGAGTCCCGAGACAAAGAGATACCAGACCTCCTTCATTCTAAACCAAGGTATGGAGCTGATTAGACCCTAAGAGAAATCTTGGATAGATTCTTGGCAAAAGATTACGAAACTTATGCTACACCGCACTTTTTCCTTCCATCGTACTAGACTTAGGTTAGGTACATCGGGGTAGGCGTATTTTAGAAGCACCAGTTGAGTACTTTTAGTCTTTATTTATTTATGTATGTATTTTATGGCTTAAAACCATACCACGCTTTTACAGTATTATTTTATAATACTCTTCTTGCTGTACGCATTATACTTTACAGCCAGTATTACGATTGTAGCAGTTTATTTCTTCTGCATGAGAAAGAAGACTGTTCAATAAATACTTTTATTGAAAACGCCCGTCTCTCTATTTCTCTGCACCTCTGGTGAAACGAAGCATGCACGAATGACTGAGTAAAATATCTATCTATTGTTTCCACGACTCTGAAGATCAGTTTTATCTTGGGGAAACAAAGTTGTCATATTTATGTGGTTGTCAGAAACTAATCCCTTCTTGTTTATTCGAGAAAGTTTCTAGTGACCTCTGAGCTAGCTGGCTCTCACAATTAAGTCTAATATATTCGATAGAGACCTAGTCGACCTAAGTCCTACGTCGAATCTATAGTATATATTATTCCAATGCACAGAGCCTATTGGGAATACAGGAACTACACTACATGGCGCCCAACATTTGATAAGGCACTAATTTAACGCTAGATACTAGAGTAACTCGGTCGTGCTTTTCACAGAGACCCCTTTTTCCCGTAAAATACTCCAATAGACATCTTGAGTGGGTTAAAGGATAAAATATCCACCATAACTGAGTAGGGCGAAAAATCCTATGTATTAGTTTTTGGTTTGTTCAACGTTGAAGGATACAGTGTTCCAAAATATTGTGCACCCTTATCTTTGTCTCCTTGAAACTTGCTCCCAAAAAACTTTCAACAAAATGGCAAACAAGGATAATTCCTCGGGCCAGTGGGACTGCAGCGTCTGCAAACCGACCGGGTTTAGACGTTACAGGTTTCCAACAAAATGACCCGGATGCTACAATCATCCCGGAAAACCTAAGGAATACAATAGCCATAAAGCTTATAGAAAATGGCCTATCACCAAGAGGCGGTAGGGTTATATTTGTCATAGAGGCACACGAATATCGGCAGACAGAGGTATTCTATTCATGGATTATCTTCCCAGAAGCAAATCGAACAACACATGTGTTCCAATTCTACAACATAGAGGAAATTCCAGCGGAATACGTCCCTTTCGAGGACATTGACATTCCACCAACTTACCAAGAGCATCAGCTCTGGTTTAAAGGCGCCCTACAACATCAAAATCACATTATCAGGCTCGGTCCACTAGGTAGACCAGGAGCAACATGGCCGGTACTAGCCAGTTATACACCACATCCTGACTAAGTATGGGCGGATCTAGCGGATCTCGCGTACGCGAATTTGCGTATTTACGGATTCGCAATCCGCAAAATCCGCGAACTCTCGCGGATTTGCGGATTTTTGTGTTTTTTGCGTTCGCGAGGATTTGTGGACCATTTCGCAATTGCGAACGTACTTTTCAGCTCGCAACGGCCGCGACTATGTTGTTTCTACGTCTGGTTTATTATCACAGGTTCACAGCACCCTCTGTTTCACCACTGCCACCCTCTGGTACACCCATGCCACCCTCTGGTACATCCTCACTGCCACCCATTAGGTTTGTTTATAACTGTAGATTATGGTCGTGAAAAAAAGCAAGCACACCTGCCCTGCTTCAACTGCCATGAATTAATGTGGGGTTGATTAATGTGTCAGTGATTTTGAAACTTCCAGTCTGGCTGGCACCTGCTTCCTTCCTTATCTGTAATTTGCTTTCTGTTGCAGTGAAAGCAAGCACACCTGCCCTTCTTCAACTGCCATGAATTAATTTGGGGGTCATTAATGTGTCAGTAATTTTGAAACTTCCAGTCTGGCTGGCACCTGCTTCCTTCCTTATCTGTAATTTCCTTTCTGTTGCAGTGAATTTTTTTTTCACAGGACCTTTATGGTCTACTAGCTATTCTATGAGCCTGCTGTTTGGGTCATAGCAGGGTCATAGAATAGTTGCAAATAGGCAACTGAACTCTGGAGGGGCCCCTCAGGAAGCACTAGAGTGAATGGTTACTAATGTTAAGTTTGAACTTTTGCACCTGCTGATTGCTTTCAGTTTAGCAAAAATCGTTTTTCTGCAATTTCGCGCCATTTGCGGGGCGCAAATCCGTGCGAGATCGATTTCGGAAGCCGCGAATACGTGCGAATACACTATTTTTTTTTGCGGCGTGTATGTTCGCGTGATTTTTTGCATGTTCGCAAGGCGCTTGTAGGGATACGTTTGCGAAGTTACCCTAGCGGTCGTACACGGGCGCGGCCATCTTGTTTGCGTGACGTACTTCCGTTTCCGGCCGCTATGTGTAATCTCGCAAAGTGTGCTGCTCGCTAGTACAATTTCGCGCGTGATCGCGAGGTAAATCTCGCGCGAACTTACCCACGCGGTCGTGAACGGGCGCGGCCATCTTGTTTCTCATTCATTGCTATGGTTCTGGGCATGCTTTCTGTATCCTCTCTGAATCTCTGCCATCCTTTGCTTGTTTGAAGTTTTTTTGATCTACTTTTACTTATTATCTATCCCTCTATTTTTCTAGCTCTATATTTTTGTGTTTTCTGCTACTTTTTGTTAATTTTAAACTACTTTTTTAAACTCTTTCCTTTTCTTCTTCCCTATTCTATTTCTTCTTTATTATTTAACTTCATTTCTGCCCAGACCATGGTAAAGGGAGCCGGGAAGCACCCTGAGAAGGGGAAGGGTCCCGCACCCCGTGCCCGGCTCCCGTGCGGGCGTTTGAGGGGGGATCTAGTGATGCCACGGGAGATCTTTAGCGCGGAGGAGGTGGCCGCACTCATATTCCACGTCCAGCGCCGCCTCCCCAAGACCATCCTGGGAGGCGGCAAGATCGCAACCGGCTATGGCATCCGGGAGCGCCGGAAGCGGTGGGAGAAGGTGTGCCGGGCCATGTTTAAGCTCTCTGGGGTCCGGCGCACCTATAACCAGGCCACCCACCGCTGGACGGATGTCATGGACCGGGAACGCGACTTGCTGGACGCGCTCGGCGTAGAGGTCCCCGGGCTTGGTGAGTAGTAGTAGCTATTTCTAGCTATTTCATCACTACTCTGTTTTATCCGGCTCTGTTATTTGCAAATCTTTGTTCTTTACCAAGAGCAATAATGCTGCCGATTACATTGTAGGTAAATTATATTTCAAAATCTTCTATGCATTTCAGGTGCACTGCTCTCCTTCTCAGTAGCCTTGCTTGCTACTATGCTTATTTGTTTTGTATTTTGTGTTCATTTCATTGGCCTGAGAAATTATGTATGAGTGTAGTGTAAAGAACTGCGTAATGCTAGACACTAAGGGTCATATTTTCAATTGCCGGCGCATCCCTGCAAAGTAGCAGGGATGCGGCAGTAATTGTGCGCCATGCCACCACCATCACCCATGGGCCCAAAACGTCACAGAAGCCTTACGCATCTGTGCCTTAAAGGCGGCGCATTGCTGGAGTTGCGTGCCAACGATGGCGCAGCTCCAGCAATGCTCTGGGGTGCCCTATCTCCCCAATGCTGCATCAAGCCGTACGTCAGCTTCAAGCAGGCGCAGTGTTTCAGTCACGCATCATTGTCCTAAAAGTGACTGATTGACATCTTGTAGATTTCCCTCAGCCACTTTTATGATTCGTTCCTGCGCAGGAACGCCCTCCCTTGCGCCGGAACGCCCCCTGATGGCGCAGGGCTTTACAACGTGATGCATCTCCCATATGCGTCATTTTTTTTTATATATACGCCGCACCATGGCGCCTCTTTTGTTCTGCCGCTGCGTCACAAAAGTCACGCAACAATGGAGGAAAATGAGCCGCAAGGGACTTCTAAATCAGCCCCAACAGACTGAAGTCCAGTACTTCCTTTAGACACATGGCTATAAGAAGAAATAGTGGTGGTGGTCGGTGGATTGATAGTTTGAGTATTCACTGATCTGCAAGCACGATGGACTTTGTCTGTCACTTCGCGTGCTGCGGACTGCTGCCTGCCAGGCCTAGGCAAACCTTTTTAGTAGTCTGTTTAGTGAGTTACATAGGAACTTTCAAAGTCAACGGTCCGCAAATCAGGCAATACGAATAACGTAGTATACCATATGAGATTGGTCAATATATCCTGTGGAATAGTTGTCTATCTATTTGCTATTTCTCCAAAATATTTTGTTATTGTTCTTTTGAAATGTTTGATTTGGTTGACAAATCTCATCCATGTTTTCTGGTCTTTCTTTCTTTCATGTTGTACATCAGCTCCCCCCAAGGGCAAGAGGACACAGGAGGAGGAGGAGGGTGCTGTTCAGGAGGATGCAGGCCAGGATCGGGCAGGCGAGGGCTCCTTCGCTGGCCCCAGTAAGTTTTAATTTTAATATAGAGTACCTATTTTTTCCTAGCGTTCCTCATTTGATTTTTTCTAAATCGTCTTTGTTCTTCTTGTAGACTGGATCTAAATTCTTATCCTGCCTCGACTATGACTCCCTGTGGAATTACTAGATTATTCTTATTAGTCTGTCTGTGTAGCTAACTAAGATTGCACATTTGGCACTTCCATTGGACTCCCATTCTAGTCAGCAATAGCTCTATGCACTGAGTGCAGTCCTCTGGGATTGTCCATAATGTCTTTTCAAGTCTTCTAAATGTGTATGCTTTGACAATTGCCAACAATAAAAAGGTGAATGACCACCAAGAAAGAATAAGATACTACTTTACTTTTGGTTTGGATAGGAGGACAATCCATTCTACTACTGTTGCAGGGACAAATCTGCACAAACCGAACTATGAACACTAAATAGTGCATTGTTTATCAATTATAATAGGCGCAGGTAGACTTTCTTTCCACATACCTCAGTGATATCAGACTTTGAAGAACCCCCAATCTCCTTACTGACTAGATAGTGTGGCAGAGTCATTTAGCTCCCAAAGTCACCGATGATTGATCCCCAATGATGATTAGATTATCCAACGCAGGACAAGAGTACGGAGTCACAGTCAAGAAGTGTCAGAGGCACTCATGTTTGCAAAAATTCCAAAACCTTTAGCTCATCCACTCTAGTCTGGAGGACCAAAAACCACAGAGTCTATTTAAGTTTAAACGCTTTATTAAAACTAAACACATTTATTAAAATCAACTTTGTCATAAAAGTAAACGTTTAACTGAAAATGGAAAAGTACTTAGTGCTAACGATTAATTGGACACATTTCTTGTGGTCGAGCTGAGCTCTCACCTGGTTTGAACTTGAGCTTGACCCTGATCGTATAGGGAAATCCAAACCTCCAACCAAACCCAAAGGTAGACATGACTGGTACTCTGCATCATGCAGAAAGGCCAAGGCACGTCTAATTGAGGCAGTTAAAGGGAAGTCCCCCCTATCAATTAAAATAGCTAGAAGAGAACATAAAAAGGTCTTGTGGTTAGCCAAAAGGGAGTGGGAAGATGCCTACTGGCTAATCCTTAAAGAAGCCAGCTTGAAAAAAGACTCTAAATGTTTTTGGGACACTATAAGGGCACGCAACAGACCAGACAGTGATCTGTTAACCTGCAACATCCCAAGCCAGGTGTGGGAGGATCATTTCTTTAAACTTTACTCCTGTCACGACGGCTCTAACGGGAGAGGGCCTGTCATTTTTCCTCTTACCACTAATTATGTATTTTGCCCCAGTGACTTTGACTTTACGCTAAAGGAAGTGGAATACGCAATAAGCTCTATCATTCCACAAAAAGCGGCCGGGCCTGATGGGATTCCCGGGGATCTGCTAAAATCCGATAGCGCCAAATGGGGTAAATTGATTCACTCCCTCCTTGCTGCCATCTGTAGAGGTGCCCCTATTCCCTCATCTTGGAAGGGGGCGGAGGTGGTCCCCATCCATAAGAAAGGTTCGAGGGATGACCCATCTAACTATAGGCCAATCAGCTTGCTAGATACCAGTCAAAAAGTTGTCGGCAAAGTCCTGTTACTCAGAATCCTTAACTGGGTAGAAGAAAATAAAATCCTTTCCGACTTTCAGGCGGGTTTCAGAGTGGGCACTGGAACGATCGAGCAAGCATTCAGGCTCATGATGATATATTGGAAGGTTGTGGTGATAGGCAAGGGCAGTCTTTATCTCGCATTTATCGATTTAAAGACTGCCTTTGACCTCGTACCTAGGGACCTATTATGGAAAGTACTGGCTGACATGGGGCTGCCACATTATCTACTATCTCTACTAGCCAGACTACACCAGGACAGCTTTGCCCAAGTCAGGTGGGGCCCTGGAGGGGAGAAAACAGGCAGTATTCCGGTCGAGAGAGGAGTCCGCCAGGGATGTGTTCTGGCTCCCACCCTTTTCTCTCTCTACATCAATGGGGTGGTCGAGCATCTCCTTAAACATCCATCTGACGAGCCATCCCTGGCTGGCGAACGTATACCAACCCTCCTCTTCGCGGATGATACGCTCTTAATCTCCAAAACCCCAATGGGACTCCAGAGACTTTTGGACAATTTCCAATCATTTTGTACCGTCCGAGGCTTGGTCATAAATACAAACAAAACGAAGTACCTTGTCCTCAATCCACCGAAACAACATGTGCGTTCCCCCACCCTAAACGCTGAGCTCCTGGAAAGGGTGAAAGTTTTCGATTACCTTGGGATACGCCTTTCGGACAAAATGGATTGGATGCCACACCTAGACAAAATGCTGTTGAGCCACAAAAGGATTACAGGCGCCATCTTGAGAGAGCAACGTTCCAGTACAACAAGACCTATAGGAACAGCCCTTGAGATTTATACAGCTAAAGGTGTTAGCTCTGCCCTTTATGGAGCGGAACTTTGGGGCTTTTCGTCCATCGACGCTCTGCAAAGATCTGAGAACAAATTTTGCAGAGAAATAATGTCCCTTCCACAAGGCACCCCGACACTTCCTTTATTCATGGACCTTGGCTGTACCCAGATTGGCGAAATTGCGAAATTTCGCCCATTACTACTATGGGCCCGTATTTGGCGGGTAGAAGAACTAAGTGGATATGCCAGAGGCCTTAAAGAAATTATGTCATCACCAAGCTGGCACAAAATCAAATGGCTAAAAGACATGAAAAGCCTATTAACTAAGGTGGGCCAACTTGATTCATGGCTAAGTAGAACTTCACCCCCAAAGCAAACACTTAAAAAGCTTTATTGGGACTGGATTTGTTCTCAAAGACACTCTAGTTCATCCCTAGGCAGGTTAACAGTTGACTTTCTGATGTTTAAAGACTGTCCCAGGCGGGAACTATATCTGGATACAATTGGAAAACCCTTTGATAGGGCCTTGTATTTTAGATTTAGAACGGGAACCTTACCACTTAACACCTTCACTAAAAGATGGAAATCTTGGAAAGAAATGTCTGATTTATGCCCATCGTGTCTTGCTAAACAGGAGACATTAGCACATTTTTTGTTTGTCTGCGGCGAGTATGCTACTCCAAGGAGGGTTTGGCTTAAAAACCTATGCCGGCAGCTGGGGACTAGGAGTCATGTTGTGGCAATCAGGATACTTATCTCGGATAGTAATGTACCTTATGCTTGTGCCCTAGCCAAATTTCTATCCTGGGCCTGGGTTATTCGAGCCAAAAAGCTAAAACAATCTGTTTAATTCTTTTTTAGAAAAATTTCTTAAACTGGAAATGCTGCTATAATTGTTTTATCTTTATAATTTAACAAACTAGCTGGCTATGTTTAACTGAACATACATCTTTCTTGAAATTATTCTTTGAAACAGAGATATTGAATCTTTTAAAAAAATTGTACTCAACTGTAATTTTTTTATATAATTGATCTGCTTTTATGATAATGACTTTTATCGAAATAAAGCTTTTTGACTTGACTTGACTTGACTTTGAAGAACCCCCAATCTCCTTACTGACTAGATAGTGTGGCAGAGTCATTTAGCTCCCAAAGTCACCGATGATTGATCCCCAATGATGATTAGATTATCCAACGCAGGACAAGAGTACGGAGTCACAGTCAAGAAGTGTCAGAGGCACTCATGTTTGCAAAAATTCCAAAACCTTTAGCTCATCCACTCTAGTCTGGAGGACCAAAAACCACAGAGTCTATTTAAGTTTAAACGCTTTATTAAAACTAAACACATTTATTAAAATCAACTTTGTCATAAAAGTAAACGTTTAACTGAAAATGGAAAAGTGCTTAGTGCTAACGATTAATTGGACACATTTCTTGTGGTCGAGCTGAGCTCTCACCTGGTTTGAACTTGAGCTTGACCCTGATCGTGTTCTTATAAGTCAAGCTTCTGTTAGGAGAAAAAGTGGTGTGTGTTAAAAATAAAAAGCAAGCATTCATCAGTTGTGCCAAAAAGTGCATCAAGACAACAGCCTTCCCTGGAAAAAGGGACATTTTTACTTTAGAGTAGACAGTTACAAATTATTACATTGTATTTCGTTTTTTTAACATTTCTTTATTCCTCCTAGACCAAATATTATATAGTAGTGAGTGGTGTATTCTAACATTCTTAAATGTACTTTGTAGGTGGAACATCTGGTGGCGGGGCCAGCGCGGAGGTGGTGGTGTTGAACGCGGACTCTGGGGAGGAGGCGGTGCAAGTGCCGGACGTTCCTGTGAGGGTTCGCACGGTGGTGGCGGGAAGAGGTAAGCTATATATTCCTTACTTATTGAGATTGAAGACTGCATAGTGTGCTTTCTGCACGGGTGTATTATAAATCAACCAGGTAGTAGCCTCCTCTAAATGTACTTCGACTTAGCTGTGATATAGCCGGTTATTACGGTGGACACTCCGTACCTCTCTTAATAACTTTAGTTTAGTAGTAGTACGTCATTCATGTGTGGGTGTATCACTGTTCACTCAATAATAAGCAAAGCACCTAAAGTCATCCCATATGTCATCAAATACATCCCATGTGAAGTGATAGATAATCAAATTATTTAGCTTCTTCATTTTCCTTTTCTAGTACTCATTTGCACTGTAGGGTGAAAGGTAAATTAATTAAGCAGTAGCCCTTGTAACAGAGTATTCTCTGTGACACCCGTAATAGAAAAGTAATAGCTTCACCACCTGCATTTACTGGACCGGTACAGTAACGCAAGTCTGTCTCACTCATCATGGTGTGCGTCTGTTTTTCTCGGGTGCAAGTTCACTGCGCTGGCATTCTGCCGGCTTGCATAAGATAACGTACCAATTTTCCTAAACAAGAGAGAAGAAGAAGAAGAATAAGACTGGTGTACTGTCATAGTCGACTGTAATGGAAGTCCATAGTGGTCGTAGAATTTGTTCATTAAACTCCCACTAATGTTAGAGCAAGGATGCAGAAGTGGGAGGTTAGATAGATACTGTCCTCAATAGTTATGTACTGTGCTTTCAATTTGCTACTTGTACTGTGACACAACTTTCGGCTCAATCACTTTGTGTTATTAATGTTAAGGAGCATTGGTTACAGACTATGTCTTTCTTTCTTCATATAGTTGCTCCTTCCAAATCGACATCACGGAGGGAGCAGGCTCGAATGGCCCGGCAACGGAGGCTGGATGACATTGTCGCTGAATATCGGCGGATGGTGGCCCTGGAGGAGGAGGACACGCAGTCAACCGGTGGAACCACAACATCCTCCACTGGGACAGCTGCATCCTCCTCCGTGCCCCCACGGGCTGCCAGCCAGCGCAGTGCTCCAGCGGTACGGAGCCGGGCTACCAAAGCCAACCGCCACCGCCAAGCAGCAAAAACACCAGCTGCCCCCCACAGGAGTTGCAAGGCACGCCAGCGCCGCTTAGGACTCAGAGTGTCGTACCTGGACCAGGAGGTCCATAACTATAAGAACTTGGTGGAGGGCCTCCGCTTCGACCATGCCACCCTCCGCAAGGAGTATGATGCCCTGGCCGCAAAATTCACCAGCACCCTCCAGTAGTGGAGTGTCCCTTGTCCTTTTTTTAGAGACTTTTGGGGGGTGGGATTTGGGAGTTGGGTTCTTTTTGGGACTTTTGAAAGACAATCGTTGGGGTTAGGGAGGGTCTTGAGGGAGATTATTTTGTTAGGGCTACATAAATATACTTTTTTAAACTTTATCTGACCATACCTGTTTTTTACTGCTTTTGAGTCTGGTGGGTGGGGGTTTAACAGTAAGTTTGTTTTCCTGAAGAGTCCTAGGACTTTAGTAGTACTACCGCCAATCTCTCGTCTAGTCCTAATACTCCATTATACTATCTCCCACCAAACGCTTATCTTACCTGTAATTTGTGTTTGAAATTAGGGCTAGGGCCAGGGCTGGCTCCACGGGAAATGGGGATTAAGGTTGGCAATCCTGGGCGGATGAAATGTCCTCATTGCGGTGGTACTAGTGGTGTGACACAGTGGCAGTTGCATGCCTATGGAAAAAAAGAAAACAAAACCTGGTTTGTCCTTACTGTAGCATTACAACGGTTACGGTACGATAGAGAATATAGCAGGTGACAGTACACTAGAACAGTGCCACAATGTAGCCTAAGAAATGGTAAAGTATTGCAAGTATAACTAGTACTTGCGTTGAATTTATTTGACATTGGCTCCTACTACTACAAGAAATAGTACTGAAGCTAAGTAAGTCTAGAATATATCCTCGTATTCCTTCACCAGCCTGTTGCTATGACCTTATCCTCCCCAGCAAGTGTGTGGAATTATTGATGTCATTTAGTCAGACATCAAGCAAAACCACACAGCCCGGGGGAAGAGGGTTAGGGTTTGGAAAATGGATGGGAATGGGGGTTTCTTTTTGGGTAGGTTTTGTTGAGAGAAGAAAAAAAAAGCACAGCATGGACAAACAATAATTGAAGATAAAGAAATCTTTGGGTACAAACTAAAGCTAACCACATGCAGTCACACTCATAGAAGAAAACAATGGATACTGTATCTGTATGTTGTTGGAGTTGTCCTGTTGAATTTGGTAAGTAAGTTGCATGCAGCAAACAATTCTTCTTATTAGCGGCACTCCTCCATTCCAGCTGACCCTTCGTCCATCAATGTTGGTGACCACTGACAGAAGACACCCTGTCCACTGCCTGCCTGGCGGATGTTGACTCAAACCCGGCCTGTAATTATTGAACGGAAAACAGGAAGTGCTATTACAATACCACTGATAAATAAATATAAGGTATGTACGCTGTGTGGTGCAAAAAGTCACACTTTCATTTTCCTAATAGACATTACAATATTTTTGAAATTGCGTACTCTGTCTGAGTCACCTTTTGAAGGATAAATAAGTATGGCCAAATTAATTTAGCGGATCTTTTCCCTCAAGCTAGGTGTACTGTAAAACAAAATTAGACCTTCCCAGCAATGCTCCCACCAAGACCCTTACTAAAGCCAGTCGCAAAAATGTAGAAGACCCCCAATCAGATCTCAAAAAACGAGGCCTAGCAGAAAAATGGTGACATAACGTACTTTGAAAGTAAAAGTAGGCCCAAATACCCCCTTACCCACCGTGGGTTGTATTCAAACCACTTGCAAGCAAGCAAAAGTATCCATAGCCAGCATCGCTCCAAGAGTGCTCTAAGACCCCAGAACTCAGTTGCAAAAATCTAGAACACCCCGAAACACATGCAATCCTGCTGCTAGGGCTAACCCTAACAAACCCTAAGTTACAAAAAGTGCCAAAAGGCTTTTCATTATGGATTTTGTCCAAACCACTTCTATCCGGTATTAGACCTTCCCAGGAATGCCCCAAGAGACCCGCCAACCCACCCGCAAAAAAGCACGCGACAACACCCCCAAACAGCCAAAAAGCAAAATCACATACTTACAATATCTCTCGGCCTTCGGTCCAAACGCGCTGTGCAGCTAGGTCATCATCATAACTCCTGTTTTCCACCACGCATTTCCTGAAAAGCAAATGCAATCAAGATTAGACTGTCGCAGCAGTGCTCCGACAGAGACACCAAAACCCACCCACAAACACCAGGAAGCCCCCCAAACAGGCCCCCGAAAACGCTACATTGAGCAAGATGTCAGAAGAAATAGCCAAAAAAAATCTGCATGGATTTTGTCCAAACCACTTCTTTCCGGTATTAGACCTTCCCAGGAATGCCCCAAGAGACCCGCCACCCCACCCGCAAAAAAGCACGCGACAACACCCCCAAACAGCCAAAAAGCAAAATCTCATACTTACAATATCTCTCGGCCTTCGGTCCAAACGCGCTGTGCAGCTAGGTCATCATCATAACTCCTGTTTTCCACCACGCATTTCCTGAAAAGCAAATGCAATCAAGATTAGACTGTCGCAGCAGTGCTCTGACAGAGACACCAAAACCCACCCACAAACACCAGGAAGCCCCCCAAACAGGCCCCCGAAAACGCTACATTCAGCAAGATGTCAGAAGAAATAGCCCAAAAAAATTCTGCATGGATTTAGTCCAAACCACTTCTATCCGGTATTAGACCTTCCCAGGAATGCCCCAAGAGACCCGCCAACCCACCCGCAAAAAAGCACGCGACAACACCCCCAAACAGCCAAAAAGCAAAATCTCATACTTACAATATCTCTCGGCCTTCGGTCCAAACGCGCTGTGCAGCTAGGTCATCATCATTCATAACTCCTGTTTTCCACCACGGATTTCCTGAAAAGCAAATGCAATCAAGATTAGACTGTCGCAGCAGTGCTCCCAGACCCCAAAAGTCACCCACAAACACCCAGAACCCCGCCAAAGAGCACCTCAAAGGCAAGCAAGTCAGCAAAAACGCCAAGAAATTTCCGCCTCATATTTGGTCCAAAACACTTTTATCCGTTATTAGAGCTTCACAGCAATGGGCCCAGAGCCGTCAACTCACCCGCAAAGAAGTAGAACACCTCCACAAGTGCTGAGTCTTTCTTCATTGGGCGTAATCCAGCCCTCTGCTTTGAGGGAAATAGGAGTCTGGAGGAGGAGGATAGAGGAGTATGTTCTTCTGAACTTGTGAACCTGAGGAATGTAGACTGCGGCACCTTCAAATCAATAAGCAAACAGTTCTGCTGATGGGCATGTTTTTGTGATTAGGTGATTAAAGTTTGAATTAAATTAACTGTGCAAAACAAAGAAAGACAGACACACAGGAATAAAAGTGAATAAGAACGAAAAAGAAAGTTATTGATTCATTGTCTCATTTTCAGGGCTCGGTGTCAGGGAATAAGAATAAGAGTTCGTCATCATACTCTGCGAATTCAGGCAGGATGAGGTCAGCGTCACCAAACAGAGAACAAATTCCCTCATCTACGTTGCTGTCCTCCTCGTCTTCATGCGGCGTGCTTTCTCGTACTTTGTAATCTGGTGGTATGAGGTGCTAATTCATCTTGATCATTGTTAGCCTCTTCACATTTTTGGGCGAGAGGCGGCTCCGTTTGGGAGTTACAATGCCACCAGCAGCACTGAAAACACGTTCAGAAGACACACTTGCGAGTGGGCAAGACAAGTAGTTTATATCCAGGTTGGAGAGCTGTGGCCACAATTGTTTTTTCCCATGCCAATACTCCAATGGCTCATCATTAAGAAAGACCTCTGTTGAGTCATTCAGATAGTCCTGCACCATCAACTCAAGGTCCTCAACGGTTCCTCCACTTTGCTTACTTTTTGCTGTGCCTGTGACCTTTTTTCGAGAACCATACCCAAGCCAAGATAGCCAATCCTCTTCAGCAGCCAATGTTACTCTTGTGTGTGGTGCAGATGATCCGGTTGCCGGTCTCTTTAACGGCTGAGAGGTCACTTGTGCCACAGCCACAGGTGCAGAAGTGGATTCTTTTGACTGGGGATGGCCTGCTGATGCTGATGCTGATGTACTGCCTTCTCCTTCAATATCCTGCCGTTCTTTTTCAAACCTCTTGGCTGACCAGGTTAGCCAACGTTTGTACTTTTTAACATCTTCATCAGCAAAAGGAAAGAATGCTTGGCCTGCCAGCGCCTTTTTGTAGCGTGGATCCAGAATAGTAGCACAAATGTAATGCTTTTCTGAGTTGATCATTTTAAGACGTTTATCACCACGTAGGCGCTCTAATAATTTCTCCGACAAAACAAAAGGGTCTTTGTTTTTTTCATCTTTTTCTAACTCAGAAGACACCACCTTCAGTTGGTGCTCCAGCATGCACAACAATGGGATAGCTTTTCCCAAATTACAGTCCTCCTTGCTGACTGCACGCATGAAGACCTCAAAAGGACGAAGCATTTCTGTCAGGCTTTTAACTATTTCCCAGTGCGCCGCATCCATCCTCAGGTCCTTCTGAGCTGTACCCAGTGTTAAGAAATAGTGATCGAGTACCGTATACTGCTCATACAGACGCTCAAGCATGTAGAAGGTTGAGTTCCAACGTGTTGCCACCTCCTGGATGAGTGCTTTCACTGGCATTCAACGTTCATGTAGCAGGCTCCTCAGATGCTTCCGGGCCTTAAAAGAATGGCTGAAATGGTTGCACATTTTTCGGCAGGTGGCCATTACCTCGCACGCTGCACTGTCTTTATCACTCAAGAATTTTTGAACTACCAGGTTGATACAGTGCGCCAAACACGGCACTCTGAAATAGTCACCCAGCGCCATGGCCTTAACTACATTGGCGCCATTATCCGTGGAAACATAACCAATCTGGCGTTTTTTTGGGGACAGCCAGTGAAAGACCTATTTGTTAAACTCGTCCAAAATGTTTCGTGCTGTATGACTTTTCTCCAAGCCAAACATGGCTAGTGTTGCATGTTTCCGAGCAGCTTTAAAAACTTGGTCCGGGTCAACACCTGCGTTTAGCTTTGCTTTAACCCCTGAAAAAGAGACCCAGTGTGCAGTGATGCACATGTAATCAGCGCCTGCGCCACTGGTTCACATGTCTGTTGTCAGATGTATAGTGTGAACAGCCCTCTTCTGCAAAGCTGCCCCAATCACCTCCAGCACATCTTCATGTAGTGCTGGAACCGCAACTCTGGCAAAATAGAACCGGCTAGGAACCTTCCATTTAGGGCAGAGCGCTGCCACTAATTCTAGAAAACCTACCGCTTCTACAAAAGAAAAAGGGAGAAGGTCCACAGCTAGCATTTTAGCCAGCTTAGTGTTATACAGACGCGTCAGTGGGTGGTTGCGTTCATATGGCGCGTCTGAACAAAACATGGTTCTAATGTTGCCCTGGACCAAGCATTTACGGGATGATAATGACTTCTTTGACCCAATTATGCTCGCTGGTGAACTTTTTCGCGTTGGTGTCTCACTCGCTCCAACACTCTTAGTGTGCCTCACATGGGGTGTGCTGCTGACAGGGGTACTGGGTGTAAGTGAAGTGTTTGACACGTCTTCTTCCTCCTCGTCATCATCAGATGAAACATCAACGTTTTTTTGACTTCCAATTCGGGCTTCCTTGATCGCCTTTAGGTGCGCAAACCATTGGACAGTGTGCTGTCTCTCAAGATGACCTCTCTGGCCTCCGGTACCATAGTTGGTACCTGACTTACCACGACTAACTGCAAGCTTACAAAGGGTACAAATGGCGAACTTTTCCCTTTTTGGGCAAACAGTAAAGAAGTCCCAAACTGGGGACTTGAAGTGTCTGTGGGGCCTGGAGGAGGCGGCGATACTGGTGGTGGTGGTCATGCTGCTAATGCCAGATGAAGTGGAGGATCTGGATTGCCCAACTTTTGTACGTTGTGCACTTTCACCGCCACTAATTAAGGTCGAGGTGGATGGAGGTCCCCTCCTGTGAGAAAGAAATATGGAAGCGGTACGAGTTGGTGTACTACTTAACTCCAATGATTGTGGTGTTTCCACTGCCTCCTCGTCGACAACATCATCATCATCACGCTCAGCAGCTTTTCGGGCTAGGGTCAAAATGTCTGTTTGCTGCATGCCCGCTGGGGCTGCAGTGACCTTTATGATGACTGGGTCATCGTTGTCAGAGTCTTCATCAGCAGCAGTATCCGCCACTTCTTGTTGAGCCTCATCATCACACTCCATAACTCTGAGACTTTGGACGAGCTTCCTTTTACGCTTAACTACCTTTGTCAGATCATGTGCCTCACTCTCAGACGGCAGTGGTGCTGGTTCCCAATTTTGATCCGTATCATCAGAAGGAGGTGTGCTTGAAGAAGATGTAGACACCACCCTTGATCTCTTCCTTGCTAGGGGTGTGGACAATGAATGATCATCAGGAGGAGTGTCTTCCTCAAATGATACCTCGCCTTGATTGTCGATTTCCTGATGTGCCCCTACTTCGGGAGGAACAACTATTGTGGGCACTTGTGACCCTCCATGCACCTCTGCTTACGCATCTCCTTGCGCTGCCTCTCCTTCCACATGTACTTGGGCTTGTACTTGCACATGTGGTTTTTGTTGCGGCTGTGGTTGTTCAACACTCTTCAGATGAGTTACAACAACCTGTGTTGATTGAGGGACATTGCTGCTACTTTCTTGCGATGAGCCAACATCACTGGTCGATGGTGATTGAACAACTAGACTAAGTGCCTCTGCAGCAGTGAAGGGCTTGGACTTAAGTTGGCGTGGTGGTGGTGGTGGCACTGAGTCCAATGGAGCGGGGGTGCTGCTCCCAGCTTGGTCTCCAGCAGATCCCGCTGCTGCTGCAGGCATACTTTTTTTTTACTCCCAAAAAAAGGGGCGGCCGGCACACCAGTCTCCTTGGTAACTTGCTTCTTCTGCTCCTTACTGGCAACTTTCTTGCTAGAGGAGCTACGGGTAACTTTTTTTGGGGCCATCTTCTTCAGAGCAGGTCAGAACAGCAGGCAGCAGTTGCACGAGTTGCAGAGTTGTCTGTGTCCAGACGTGATGTCGCGTGACGTTATGCTGCACACACACACCGCTGCAGGACTTCTTCCTGGCACTGGTGGTTCTCTTGAGTCTTGTGCACCTAAAAGCAATGGAAGACAGAGGAACATCAGTTCAGTTATACACCCCAAAAAATCGAAAAACACAGAAAAAACAGCACAATCCCATGCCATCCATGATGTTTACATTCAAGACACCCCACAGAAAGACTAGGCCCATGCAACACTCACTACCCCTGGGCATAAAGGATGAAAAGTAGGCAAAATAAGTGCAGGCCTCAGACACTGCCTCTCTTCAAAATGGCCCCTTGCACCCCAAGCACATGTTGCCTGTACCAGCCAGCACTCAAGATGGCCACCACCACCACCCACATGGCCAGTCCACATCAACAGTACACCCCAAAAAAACCGAAAAACACCCAAAAATCACCACAATCCAATGCCATCCAGGATGTTTACATTAAAGAGAGTGAGACCCCACAGGCACACTCAGTCCATGCACCACTACCCCTGGGCAAAAGGCCACACCAGCAGCCCCAAAAAAACGACAAAAACAGCACAATCCCAGCCCATCCATGGCCTCAATGGTGTTTAAATTCAAGAGGACACCCCACAGAAAGACTAGGCCCATGCAACACTCACCACCCCTGGGCACAGGGCCCCACCAGCAGCCCCAAAAAACGACAAAAACCACAAAATTCAGCACAATCCCAGCCCATCCATGGCCTCAATGGTGTTTAAATTCAAGAAGACACCCCACAGAAAGACTAGGCCCATGCAACACTCACTACCCCTGGGGATAATGGATGAAAAGTAGGCAAAATAAGTGCAGGCCTCAGACACTGCCTCTCTTCAAAATGGCCCCTTGCACCCCAAGCACATGTTGCCTGTACCAGCCAGCACTTAAGATGGCCACCACCACCACCACCCACATGGCCAGTCCACATCAACAGTACACCCCAAAAAAACAGAAAAACACCCAAAAATCACCACAATCCAATGCCATCCAGGATGTTTACATTAAAGAGAGTGAGACCACACCACAGGCACACTCAGTCCATGCACCACTACCCCTGGGCAAAAGGCCACACCAGCAGCCCCAAAAAAACGACAAAAAAACACAAAAATCAGCACAATCCCAGCCCATCCATGGCCTCAATGATGTTTAAATTCAAGAAGACACCCCACAGAAAGACTAGGCCCATGCAACACTCACTACCCCTGGGCATAATGGATGAAAAGTAGGCCAAATAAGGGCAGGCCTCAGACACTGCCTCTCTTCAAAATGGCCCCTTGCACCCCAAGCACATGTTGCCTGTACCAGCCAGCACTCAAGATGGCCACCACCACCACCACCCACATGGCCAGTCCACATCAACAGTACACCCCAAAAAACAGAAAAACTCCCCAAAATCACCACAATCCAATGCCATCCAGGATGTTTACATTAAAGAGAGTGAGACCACACCACAGGCACACTCAGTCCATGCACCACTACCCCTGGGCAAAAGGCCACACCAGCAGCCCCAAAAAACGACAAAAAACACAAAAATCAGCACAATCCCAGCCCATCCATGGCCTCAATGATGTTTAAATTCAAGAAGACACCCCACAGAAAGACTAGGCCCATGCAACACTCACCACCCCTGGGCAAAGGGCCCCACCAGCAGCCCCAAAAAAACGACAAAAACAACAAAAATCAGCACAATCCCAGCCCATCCATGGCCTCAATGGTGTTTAAATTCAACAAAACAGTTGTATCATGCACCCATAACCAACCCTGGTCCTACTGGATACTGTGGCTACCCACAATATATTTTATTTAATGTTCTGAAAAAGTTCCAAAATTGTAGTTGCAGCAACTGTAATGCCCCAAACAAACTTACTTATGAAAGTTGATTTCTAATCCAAAAGTGATCCAAAGAAAGTCAAAAAGGCCTCAAATCCAAATATCCAGCAGCACCCACAAAAAGTAATCCTTCCAGGTCAAGGTCCAAATGAAAGTGACCAGCACATGAAGAAAGCACTGGGAGGAGCCTGCTGGACAGGAACAGGAAGTTGGAGACTGTGGGGCACTTCCTCCCCCCCAAAAATGGACTCCTTGCAAAAAAAAAGGCCATGCAAATGTCAACCTGAGGAGTGATTCTGATAAAAATCATCATTTTCTGAAGGTTTATCCTGTTTGCTGGTGGATTTCTTGCGCAGAATTGCAAAATCTCTATTTCGCGAGTGCGAGATTGTTCCTGTCCGCCGCAACTACGTGTTCGCAATTGCGAACTCTCGCGAGGCATGCTGTGCAAGGTGGCAAGCCGCGATTACGTATTCGCGGGCGCCAAACTCCCGCGGGATCCCGCAGCAAGATCCAAAATGGCGCAGCACTCGCAAAATATGATCGAGAAAAACAACTCGGCAAACGCTTAATGACGGAAAGTGAACGCCGTGCACCACGCCGCGCGCTGCAATATTGTATCACCAAGCAAAAAATCCGCCGCGAGCAAATTTGCCGAAAATCCGAAAAATCCGCGAGCGGAACGGATTTTACGCCCATGCTTAATCCTGACATTGAAAGAATGTCAGATATAGAACTGTTAGCTCAGCTAAAACAATTAATTAAAATACATAGACAACTTGTTCAATATGTCATGCGGACTCTAACAGTCCAACCTGCTATAAGAATTCCGCAGCAAACCCTTCATCAAGGGAACACGAACAAAATTACACCACAGACTATACAATCAGTCATTGGTAAATTACCCACAAAAAGGGACCAAATTCCATTCTGGTTAGCTCAAAAAATTACTCAGATCGAGGCAGTATTTCCCGATAGTACACCTCATGAGAAACACAGGATTGTAATAATCTGCTTACCAATGGAGATCACACCACACCTGGAGGCCTGTGACACTCGGGGGTACAGTCTTTGCTGCAATCTACACAAAAACTCATGGTGTACAGTCTATGGCGGTGATACCAGACGTCCTTAAACAATTCAAAATGAATACGGAGCAGAGCCTGCTTTAAATCTCGGTATGAAGTTACTGAAGGATTTCAAACAGGTCTCAGCTATAATATTAGCTAATATTAAAGGTGAAGAAGCATCCGTGGCAAGCGACCAAAAACTAAAAGAACTTGAAGTAACTGAGCAACCATATGAACAGGCCAGAATAATTGAAAAATCCTATGAAGAACTAGGTAGAGATAGTTTGGGAGGGAAACCAGTAAAGCCGGAACTGACAGAAAATACTGAAAAAGTTTTTATCAAAAACACACTCACTACTCCTAAAAAGAAATGGGAAAATACTCGACAGACACTTCCTAAAGAGAAGCGTTCCCAATCCAGAGGTAGGTCTCCTCAAAAGGAGCACTCTGAAAAGAGACATAATCTCAGAAATAGGGATAATTTGAGAGACCTGATAGATATCAAGATACTGATACACGTTCCTCTCGTACCTTTCAGACTTCCTCGCTGAAATCCGAAAGAAGAATGACGATCAGAACACAAGGTGGAACATGTGAAGTCCAAAGAGGATCAACACGTTCCAAAAAATAAGAAAACTCAATTCACCAAAAAGAAGGTAGCAAGTCTTAAAATCAGACATGCAGAGGATCTTGAGGACACAACTCAAGAACGGGGAGTGGACCCAGTCAATGCTGGACAGCGCAGCAGAAGTTACCATAGCTCGCAAGATCCTGAAGGATCATCTGGAGACAGTGGACTTGAATGAATGCATTCAGGTTGAAACTGCCGATACCAGGGTTAGCGTACCCCATAAGTTATATGAAGCAACACTCCGAATAGAGGAGGAAATAACTAGAATTATAAAAGCACTCTTTTGGGAAAAGCTATCAAAGGGTTATGACATCCTTCTGTCTGAAAAAGACTGGCCACCTGGATTTGTCAGGGAGTGCCCACATGGCGAAGAAATCATTATGCCAGCCTTCTCCAACCATATTCCTATTCATAAAAAATACACCTATGCCAGAAAATGGGCTGTTGCCCAGGCTCCAGCATTATATAAAAATCATGTGGGATGGGATGAGGACTCTCCTCACCATAAGATCCAGTTAAAATATCAACCTTCTGCTCAGAGGCAGTATTCAGTTAAACAAGAAGCTAAAAAACAGGTCAGGGTGATCTTAGATCAGCTTGAATACCAAGGGGTGAATGAAACATGCACCTCGTACATGAACAATCCTTTGTTTCCTGCCTCCAAACCTGCCAATACATATCACCTAGTTTTGTGCTACAGCCATTTAAATGCTTGTTGCAAAACCTTTGCAGTACAAAATGAACACAGTGCAGCGCTGATGAATAACATCGTGCGCAAAAAATATAAAACCACATTAGATATTTCTAACGGTTTCTTCTGTCAAAACATTGCTCCAAAAAGCAGGTACTTGACTGCTTCTACAATTATGGGGACACATGGTCAGTTCTGTCGTCTCCCCCAGGGATTCAAGAATAGTCCAGGGTTATTTTCAGCCAGAGTAACAGAGTTACTACAAACGTATGATGATGAGGCATTATCGTATTTCGAAGACATCTATCTTACAGACAATGACTTGGACAGGCACTTGAACAGGGTGAACACCATAAAACTTGGATTTGCCTCTGAAGGGTACAAATTTCAATTTTAAAAAATCAAGAATTGCCCATCTTAACGTCCTATTTTTAGGATACGAACTTTTAAGTGATGGCAAAAACCTGGCAGCAAACTTTTTAGAGAAACGTGCGCTGCTCCAACCTCCAAAAACTTACAGTCCATTCTAGGCTTCCTGAATTTCGGAAGAACTTATATTCTTTTCTCCCGAGAAAGGGTTAAATCTCTCTACGAACTAATCAAACCTGATTTCAAACAAACTAATCGGACTCAAAAACACACAGAAATTTTGCGTTCAGTGCAAACAGATATGTTAGCAACAACACATTTACAAACACGCGTAAACGAACGCAACCTTGTAATTCGAATCATCCCAGGGAGATGCGGATTCACCCACCTAACCTTTAATGAAGGTGAAAAGGTACCAATAACTTACAAATCACACTTATACACACAAGCTGAAATGAAATTCACTTCAACAGAAAAAATTCTGACAGCGGTTCAAACTGCAGTAGCAAAAGAGAGAGCCCTCCTGCAGGGAAAACGCATAATGGTCGTTACTCCTGTACCTGCCTTAGAAGCAGTGACAAAAGCGAGCATTCCGAATGCAAAAGCTTTACATCCGAGATGGATACAATGGGTTAAATCTCTTGCTGCAAAAGACGTTGAATACATTTTTGACCCCTACTTGAAAACTCAAGAATTTCTACAATATGAACAAGAATGTCCTCTGCCCACTGAGATTCTGCCTCTAGAACATTACGGATGTATAATTTATACAGACGGATCAGCACAGCCCGCAATTGGGGGTAAACAAGCTTATAGTGCTGCGTGCACGATTGTTAAAGGACGCTGGCGCAATGGTAAATTCAGACCTATGGTCACGAAAACTCAACCTCTCGGAGACTGTACAGCCCAGCAAGCTGAACTCCAAGCATTCAAGATGGCGCTTAAAAATACCAAGCGCCAATTCCCCACACTCATAGTGTGCGATTCGTATTACTGCGTCCAATCTTACAACGAATACTTGCAGAACTGGGTTCAAAACGGTTTCAAAGATGCAAAAGGAGACACAATCAAGCATAAGTTGCTTTGGAAACAAGTAGTTCTGTTACAGAAAGAACTACAAAATACTCACGTGATCCATACACTGCGTAATGGCGTTCACGTTGCAGGGTATTCATTGGCTGATGAAGCCGCGAAGGCAGCTGTGCAAATGGCTTCCGTAGCTGCAATCACTCATTCAAAAACAAAAATAGACTGCGAAACGATGCTAGATGTCAATGCCACGAGCAAAGGCAGCGGTGCAACTTTACCTCTAAACTATCCACTCAAATATTTATACATAATTGATGCCAACTCCGTTCCCTTTGCTTGAATCCCTGGAGTGAGGGTAGGGTAATTCCAAACATGAATCGGAGAGGTGCTTTGATTTAAGAAGCACATATGGGAGAGGGTCTGATACATCAGGGGATCTCGAAATCTCTACTAGAGTTAAAAGAGATGTACTGGTGCCCAGGGATGAATGCCCATATTTACGAATTTGGAATTAATTGCGATGTCTGCTACAGAGATCACAGCATATAATGCCGCCAGATACCTGACTACAGTATAGCCAGCCCAGTACAGACACCATTGTTAGACAGCACTAGACTTTCTACACGCAGACGTCGCTATGGACGTATGCGGTCCCAACAACTATTAGGACAAGATTAATTTGCATGTGGCCTCAGCGCTCGGCTGACGCCCGAACTGTTGTAAAAGATTTGCGAGTCTTTATCAGCACATACGCAATCGGCACACTACATTCTGACCAGGGTCCTGCATTTAGCTCTAGAGCTTACAAGGAGGCCATGGCCAGCTTGGGTGTTGTATTGCGGTACTCAAGTCCATTCCATACTGAGGGAATTTCAGTTGTGGTAAGAAAAAACCGTGACATAAAGCAATCTATAACAGCAAGGGTATTAGGCTCGGGTGACTGGTGGGTCAAACATCTAGTGTCCAACATAGTCTTAACAATCTGCCAAGAAATTCTCTGGGTGGAATCACTCTGAATGAAATCCTTTTTGGTACTAGAATGATTGTCGAAGACCTCGATCGTCATACTTCAGTGGGGGAACAAAAACCCTTTGATATTAAAGACCATTTGGCTGTTTTGCAGGACTTAAATGAAACAAGAAGAAGTCTAAGCAACACCATACAGAAGCCAATGACAACTGAAGAAAAACCACCTGTCCCAGCAAGACCTGTCTAGATTACAAAGATTGGGGATCTGGTCAGAGAGAAAAAAGCGGATAAGAAGGAATTTGGGACTTCTTAGAGAAAACCAGTACCTGTACTAGCAATCCACGGATCAAGAACAGTGTTACTGCAGCCCCTTGCTGGAAGAAAGGAAAACCGGTTCGTATCGATCGACCTGGTAAAACCACACCATGTCACCGATAATAAGTAGTAGGCCCAGTGGACTCCAAAGGTGTAGCAGATGACCAAATCTTGCTACTATCCAAGAGGTTCAAACTGAAAGACTCATCACCTTTGAAGATCTGCAGTGAGAAAAGAAGGACTGTGCAACAAAGCCATGGAACTTGTGCTTCTTGAAACCCAAATAACAGTTCGTCAAGAAACTCCCGTCTACCTTGATGTAGCATCTGACTATACTAATATGTCAGGGGACCAAGCAGCTCCAGCGATTTCAAATAATCCGGATGCAATACCAACAATTGACAAAACTGCCTCTGGCTATTTCATCAACTTTGATACATTTTCTGAGGATGCCAGAGAGTCCGAAATAACGACAGCAAATAAAACATTCAAGGACCAAGTAACAGAACTTTTTCACCAGCTTGCAAATACATATCTGGTTTTACCATGGGTTGAATTTTGCATTGTGTTAGGTGTACTTTTTCTCCTACTTTGGCTCATTATTGTTTTAAGTTTGGGAAAGCTGATAGATGGAAAATATAGTAAAATGGACACAGCAAGTAAGAACATCAACTTGCTCCTGAAGCCACACAAATCATCTCATCGTGAACAAAGAGACCTGTCATCAGTGAACATCACAGCCGTTCTACTACCTGGTGGTATAGCATGGGACAAGACTGATTATGACATTTATGGTCTGGTCGAGCTGCTGAAGATTTCTCACCAATTTAAGGTTTCCTTGAGTGATTTTGTTTCACTAAGTACATTTTCTGATGATTGGGACTTTGATACTGTTAATGACATGATGACAGATTTAGAAATGTCAGCAAAATTTACAAAACATGAATACTTAGAAGGTTCATCAGATTATGAACAAATGTATTGCTTTAATCATTATGGTCACCATTTTTTGCACAAATCTGCAAACCCTAGATTTTTTTTAACTTATAATCAATGGGAACATTGTCCAACGCCACCAAAGGGTAGCTCTAGAACATTTTATGAAATATGTCCATACTTCTCAGGCTCCAATGTCACAAATCCAGAAACATTTTACTTTAAAAATGCTAATAAGACAGGCATGAAAAGTATGTTGACTAATACTAAGCAAATTCATTCCTCGGTCTTTTATGCTCGATTGTCCACATTAGGTTTTGACTTTTGGAAAGACAACATTGAGACAAAAACTGTCTGGGGCACAAAAGACTGGCATGTGCAAGGTTTAGAAGCCTTATTTAGAGCCTGCATAATCCCACAGCAAATTATGTTTTTAAATTAAACTGTTCAACAGACATCTTGTCTTGGCCTGGCTAAGATAAAAGATTTAAACAAACCGTCCATACCTAGGCCCACACCTGATAGTAATGGAACTACATATGAGGAGGTAGACATGAACTACATTTTACAACAAAACAGAACTAATCCTGATTGGAAAAAATGGTTAATCTGGCCCACAGACACGAATAACTGTCAAGATAGATTCCTGTACAAGACAGAAGGGTTTACAGTAACTAGGCCAGATCCAAGATATGTCCAGAGACAACATCCAGGGATAATAACAGTTTACAGTGTAGGAAAACTGTGCCTTGAATGGCTGCAAAAATCCGCACTCCCAGATATAAAACAGCACTTAACTTTACTTAAAAATGGCATTGATTTGAGAGAATTCTTACTAGGACCTCGTAAACAACGTCATAAATATTTTATATACGCTGGTATTTACGCTACTTATAATGAAGCATGGAAAGTCACACAAATGGAAACTGCAGAACGAATATGAGAAATTGATCGTATTAATTTAGAGAAAGCTCTCTCTGTAGTTTACAATGGGTTAACAAATCTGTCATCCAGAATGTATTCTTTGGACAGCATTGTATCATCTGCCATAGAGATAATAGAACAGGACTTGCTCATGTTACAACATGGACAGTCTCAATTGTGTTCTATAATGCTGCTAGGCTGGATGTTACGAAACCTTCATTCAAGCTATGTTATGTTATGTTATGTTATGTTATATATTATCTTTTATAGCGCACAGCTACTCAAAAAGAGTGTCCCGGCGCTTTATTGAAAACCTGTATCAGGGTAACACAACACAGCCAGAAAAAAAAAACCACAAATCACAGAATACTAAAACTGAATAAAATAGCCTAAAGGGCGAAAAGCCAAGTTTTGAGGCCCTTCCTAAAAGAAAACAAATTAGTGACACCGCGGAGAGCCAGAGGGAAAGTGTTCCAAAGCTGTGGTGCTAGCAACCCAAAGGAGTGGCCTTGTGCCTTGGTATCTAATCAACACCACGTCATTGTTTATTGGATTTACCCTTACAGATAAACAAATCTCTTTGGCACAGAGGGGAGCAGACTGTACGGTGTTGAGCATGAAAAACTGGAAAGATTACCATTAACCGTTTCTGAGAAACAAGCCATTGAATGGATAATACATGGCACCATCACGATACCCGTGACGATGTTCCAGTTTCAGTATTGCTTAAAACACATACCAGCAGGCCTGTATGAAAGGTTGGGTAAAGATTACATAAAGTCGACCTGGGATTTACCATATACACACAAATGTTGGAGTGGGGAAAAGGATGTATTCCTTAGTGGTAAAAATTGCAAAACCACATTGAGCGGTACACTTCTATGTCAGGGCATTAATTTAACTGGAGCCTGTGATGGTTCTTCAAACAACTTGTCATGCCACCTGCAGGGTTCCCCGGAATCAGTGATAGATCCAGTTTTTAGGCAGCTTTCCAATGGGAGCTACATAATGTTGAATGATCACAGCTGTTGTGGAATGATGCCAGGAATAGCCTATCTCATTAGTGTGTCAGCCAGGGTCAATTGTTGTATGCAAGTATTGTTTCCTAAAACTAAGACAGATGGGGAGTCGCCGCTATGGCCTTCACTGAAAATCTCTTCTATACGAATTGATACTTTAAGCAGAATAAAAGCCATTCTTTTACAAAAAACTGTGCCACTGACCTCGTCTAGAGAGACGTATGATATGCAAGTGCAAAGTCCTCTGCGGAGATACATGACTTATTATCAACGAACTGCCCCATACATTTCGCAGAAATGTTAGGTCGTATCTTAAACATGTCTGATACCAGTGGTATTGTACTTGTATTTAAGATGATTTTTTTTTGGGACTGTTAGCACCCTGGGAAGCAGTCCTAGGCATTTTTCCAAACTTCGTGCACTCAGTGTTCGGCAGCCTACCTCTCATCCTGGGACTCGTAGCAGGGAAACTATTTTTGTTCCTTCTGCTCCGATATGGCAAGTCCAGTCACCAGCGCTACCAAGATTACCATGGAGAACACTCTTCTGGCAATGCAGTATCGTGAGCGCATAACACAGATTCTTGGCTTGGCTCGTTTGAGAGATCTGAATACCACATGGTTCCTGTCATTCAGACCAATCCGGCAAGATTGCATCTTACCTGTTCTACGATGCCTGCTGTGTGGAGAGGAATGCGTATTGGATATCTGTCTAACAGTTCCATCAGCATTGCCAACAGATGTTGATGCTTTGCTTGGTTCAGTAACGGCTCAAGCCCTGTGTTGTCCCCAATGGCTACCAATCCTGATGACAGCATGCATTCATTGAGGTCTCACCGGCAATTCCAACTGAGGGTGAGATACGCGGACCAACAGGCACACATGTACCATCTACTGCGAACATTGCTAATGCGACTGACGCAGACGGCGATGCTTCTCATCCGTGTGAACGATTGATCTTCTTAATGAAGTTGTTCAACTCTCAACTACTGTGGTAGATGATTTCTTTGCCAGCTTAGAAGATTTAATGTTTTCTCCTGACACTGAGAATAACTTTTGAAATCAGCACACAGCGTTCTATCAACTCTGAATTCGACCTTCGTTTTTCAAAACAAAAACTTCTAACTTTGGAACTCTATTTTTCTATGACTTTGATTTGACTTTTTCCCAAAAATGAACTTCGGCACAAAGTAATCTGCTTAAAGTAGAACTATTATTGGAGAACAAGAATTCTTTGAATACTTCCTAGAAATAATATTGACCGTATCAACAAACCAAAACAGTTTATATATTCTGCTATGGGATGGTCTCAACCTTTTTTCTGTATTTAGAGCCATTTCATAAATCTAATTTTAGTGATTCATTCAGTTAGCATTGCCAATGTCATATTATATGCTTACAATGAAATCATTGATTTTAAATGTGTACAGTACTAATGCTCATTTTCAGTGTACAACCAAAAGCATTATATGTATTTTTGGGTGGGATTGTAAACACATGCTTTAGATATGTTTTAGTGCTTAATTTTAGTAATGTCGAGCATAATAAAGTGGAATGGGTGTTGTGTAGCATTTTAGAACCCTAGTGTAATTTTGCCGATTCATGCCCTTATATAGGTATAAATCACCATGTCCTTACATAGGCATAGAAATCATAACCATATTTAGACATAGCCCATGCAGTCCAACTATGGCATGGCTACTTCCACTAGTTCTGAAAATCCACAACGATTTCTTGGAAAAACTTGGCTTCAGCAGTTAGGGACTTCCCCTTGCTTGAATATTGATTTGTCCAAGAACTCATGGAGTTTTCAAAGAACTGACACTCTTTGATGACGTTATTATGTCCACCTTTACGTCAAACTCGGCACCTTCAAGGTATAAATATGCCCACACTTGCCCAAGCAAACACACAGTGGTTTGGAGCAGTTCGACTATCTACTTGCCCGACGCAGCTCGCTACAAGCAAGTGCCGAAGGAAGCCGACCCTCCAGCAGACGCACTGAGAGAGACGCTGTCTTTTCTCTTGCTGAGAAATCCAGCTCCATTGTTTCAAAGTTCCCCTTGCTGGGTGTTGGGAAATCGAGTCCTGAGACAGAGAGATACCAGACCTCCTTCATTCTAAACCAAGGTACGGAGCTGATTAGACCCTAAGAGAAATCTTGAATAGATTCTTGGCAAAAGAATACTAAACTTATGCTACACCGCACTTACTTCTTCCCTCGTACTAGACTTAGGTTAGGTACATCGGGGTAGGCGTATTTTAGAAGCACCAGTTGAGTACTTTTAGTCTTTATTTATTTATATATGTATTTTATGGCTTAGAAACCATACCATGCTTTTACAGTATTATTTTATAATCCTCTTCTTGCTGTACGCATTATACTTTACAGCCAGTATTACGATTGTAGCAGTTCATTTCTTCTGCATGAGAAAGAAGACTGTTCAATAAATACTTTTATTGAAAACACCCGTCTCTCTATTTCTCTGCACCTCTGGTGAAATGAAACATGCACGAATGACTGAGTAAAATATCTATCTATTGTTTCCACGACTCTGAAGATCAGTTTTATCTTGGGGAAACAAAGTTGTCATGTTTATGCGGTTGTCAGAAACGAATCCCTTCTTGTTTATTCGAGAAGGTTTCTAGTGACCTCTGTGTTAGCTGGCACTCACAATTAAGTCTAATATATTCGATAGAGACCTAGTCGACCTAAGTCCTACGTCAAATCTATATATATTATTCCAATGCGCAGAGCCTATTGGGAATATAGGAACTACACTACAGTAGCAGTTCTCAGAGCCAACGTTGAGGTCACCAGTGTCACACCGAGCATTGACTATGTTGTAAATCCCATCCCACATTGCCACAGGATGGGAGTGTACTGTTGGACTGTGGAATCCCACCATTGTGTGTTCCATTGGAACTATCCGTGTACCATCACTTTCAACTTCAACCCTCACCTGTCACTCATTGACAAATAAACACAAATCACACCCGTATGCCTTTGTGTCAAGATTAATTTTTTATCATAGTAAGTAGCATGTTAACTCACATTGCAATGTATCTTGAGACGTGAATGCGACAATTCATTCACAGAGTAGAGGAACCTGGAACAACACTAGGAAAAGACAGTGATTTGACATATGATGGCAGTACAGGAAAAGCACTGCCCTAGGCAACACTGTACAAGATGCATTACAGTTAACCCAGGCCACCACCATCAACATGGACAGAAGGGGGATGGGAGTACATGACTTCACCTCCCAGCACAGTTTACCCCTCAGCATCTTGGTAAATGCACTGCAGTTGAAATGCCTTCTTGTCTTTACGTGGAAGTGAGTCACCACGGCTGGATACAGTTCAGTGCTGTCAATCCCTAGGCACATGTGTGTCGCGTTTAACCCTGGGCGGCCAGCTACGCTCCGTGCACGGAGTGCACGGAGTGCCGTCTCCTACGCATTTTGCGTAGCGGGCATAGCCAGGCGGCACTACGCGTGCTCCGCAGACGGTGCGTAGCCGGACGCCACCCGCCTCCCTCCCGCCCTCCCTAAATACATAAATAAAAGTATAAAAAGCTTTTAAAAACACTTACCTTGTCTGCCGCGTCCCCGGGGCTCCCTCTCGCTGTCCCGCGATTCGCGCCGCCATTTCGGATCCTAATGCGCATGCGCGGGCGGCCGCGCATGCGCATTTCTCATGAGGAATGCGCATGCGCGGCCGCCCGCGCATGCGCATTAGGATCCGAATCGGTGGCGGCGCGAATCGCGGGACGGCGAGAGGGAGCCCCGGGGACGCGGCAGACAAGGTAAGTGTTTTTAAAAGCTTTTTATACTTTTATTTATGTATTTAGGGAGGGCGGGAGGGAGGCGGGCGGCGCGGAGTGGGGCTACGCGGAGTGCGCGGGTGGGCGTAGTTGTGTGCCCACTTCGCGTAGCTCCGCGGAGCCCCACTCCGCACACTACGCCCAGGGTTAGTCGCGTTATCATCCTACATCAGTAGGAGTTAAATACATTGTGATCGGTGTCTGCTGAGGGAATGACCACAATCCACTCATGTCTCTGTACAGCTCCCTGCCCAACTCAGGTGAAACACTTCAGTCCCATGATAAGTAAACATTATGACTGAACTACATTAACCCGAAAGCTAAGGGATGAACTATGCTGGAAGGTGAAGCAAAGTGCTTCCATCCCCTTAACAACATCAACATGGACATGACAGAAGTTGGTACAGATTACATAGCGTAGACCAATGAAATACTTAGCAGTGTGCCCACAAGAGCCAGTATCACAACACATCCTGTCATGTGGACGATGGTGAAATTGTTGTATTCACACACTCAAGTACTGTTGCACAGGGCTTTTCATGTGACATGTGCGATGTATCCCATTAGCTGTGCTACGCATCAGTTATAGGCTAACCTTCCGCTATACCTATTTCACTTGCGTGCAACCTGTGTTCTCCTGTCGCAGATGCACCTTTCACTGATCCATGGATGTCTGCCTTTCCAACACATCCCTCGCAGCCCTAGATCATGAGCTGTGGGCGAGTCCTTTGTTGGTCCACAACCACGACTGCTTCGGTGATACACGTTCATGGGATGCCTTTCAGAGAGGCTGACAGCTGTGCTTGTGTGTTTGCGCAATGGTTCCTGTGCCATGCCTACATCAAACCTTTCCCAGGTTGCCATGGGATGCTCTTTTCAATCTCATGGAGCGAGAAGCACATCTGTTCCTTCATACTGCTGGATTGGATGGTGGTCCTTTTTGCTGAAGATGATTTGGATCGTCTTTTGGAACTGATTGCCTTAGAAGCTGCCAGTGCCTTCTTGGATTCGTAACTACTTTACAGCAACAGGAAGTGTTGGTGACTAAATCAATATTCTTTTGCCTTTTTCACACCTACAGACAGGAATTGTCATTCAGCTCTCTCACATTTGCCCTGTCTGCATTAGTTTAGACTCTGCTGACCTCTGAGGTCTGTTTTGCTTGCTACCATAGAACTGAGCAAGGGGAGGCTGTCATCTAACCGTTTTGGACATTGTCGACTGGCATGAGCCCGGCTTACATTAGGCAGTTGTAGCGCAAGAATATTACATGGCGTAGTTGTTGTGCAAGTACCTTAGTATATGTCTGTCACATGAGAAGTGTCCGCGGGGCTTGTTCTCTGTGCGGTCCAGGAGTACTGTTTGAAAAATCTGTCCATGGTCAGAGATCATTGTCCCTTTTCATTCTGTTCTGGTCTGGCCCTGGCACCCCGACTCTCAACAAAGGCTCACAGCTGCTAGAGGACACAGATGCCTTTTAGATGTCATGAGAAGGCGGGCTAGATGCCCCACACTTGGAGAGTGATCAATCTAGTGATGAGAGCGACACGGCACATGTGATGTACATTTCACCATGTATAGGCTGAGGAATGTAGTCTGCTGAAAAAGCCCAGAGACCAGGGACATCCCAATAAACTCCTTCCTGCAAGTGGTGGGTGGATATGCTCGTGGCTCTCGGTCCAGAGGGATTATTGATGTGGCTTCATGTAATATAGATGTGTCACTATGGTAACTGGTTTTGCACTCATGCATTCTCAGCTTGTTGTGGCACGTATGTTGCATGTTTTGACACTGCAGTAAAAAATTCACATTTCACAGCGTTTCTTGTCTTCAACTTATCTACTTGTGTACAGGTGCTTGAATACCAGTGAGTGAGTAGGAGAGCTAGTGGGGGCACTATAGCAATTGGTTCCTGTGCTTCTGGTTGCTTCTGGGTGCTCAGTCCCAGCCTGCCCAAGTTCTCTAATCCTGCTCATAGTCCTGTATGTGTACAAAATGCCAGTGACAAATCTCAAATTTGTGAGACAACAGCAGGGCATGCAGATACAGTCATAGTCACTCATTGTCCACTTACACTCAATGGACATAGTTGACGATGAGCTGTTGACACTGGTCAAGGCCTTCTTCCTCACCACTGTCATCGTCACTGGGCATGTGAGGGTTGGGAGCGGGGGGCTGCTGCTGCTCATTGTAGGTCCAGAATCAGGGGAATTCTGCTGCACAAGGCCAGGTTGTGAAGCATGCAGCAGGCAACTGCCGTCTGGCATGCCTTCTGTGGTGAGTACATAAGTGCCTTCCTACCTCGAGTGAAGTCACACCCGACCACTGTGCACTGTTGCAAAACTATTTTAGTTTAATTCTTCAATTCAGATTAAATCATCTGTTTTCTAAAAACAACTATAACATATGCAGTTTTGTTTTCAACACATCAATACATTAAATTCATTGTTCTTGATTGTTGACTGTTTACATTTTTGAACTCATTTAACAGCAGGACTAATATTGTGAGAAAAATGAACAGAAGGAAAGCATAACTGATTTTACAAACATATGTAAACTGTAACACTTTTTAAACGAATGCCCGATGCATTTCGAGCCTTGAATGGCTTTTCTTCCGGGGCCTGAAATCTAAACAGATGAAACATATTTGTTTAGTAAAAAAACTGTCCGGCGGACAAGGGGCCAAAGAATTGTGTGGTTAAATGTATTTTCGTGCTAGTGCTCCGTCTAAAGAATTGTGTGTAAAAAGTGATGCAGAACCTCCACCTATTTACCCGTGGTCCCTAAAACTGTGAAGCTGACGGTACTACTGTTGCACGCATATGAGTATTGTTGAAAAATAAAAGTTAAAAGTATACCATATTCAAAAAAATGTCAGATAAGGTGTGCTTCTCCTCTATATTCTCATGAGTACATAAGTGCACCACCAGTCTTGTCCAGGCACCTAAATCTTGACTTCACCAGAACAAAAGTGCGCCCCACCACACACGTATGTGCATCATTGTATTGTACTTCCCCTGGCGCAGTGGGGACAGCAACCACGGATGATTGGGATACCCAGAGTCACCTAGTTGTGAGACAAACAGGCAAACGGTGTGATCGGAATATGTGAGGAGAGCAGTATATCACACATATATCACAGTCATTGACACAGCCCACTCACCAACAAGCCAGGCCCGCTCGGGATGCAGATTGGCCATCAATTGGGGTATGGTGCTATTCCGCAAGATGTGGGAGTCATGTGCCGACCCAGGATACTTTGCACACACGTATGAGATGATCTGATCCACCTGGCATACCACTTGCACGTTGATGGAGTGGTAGTTTTTGTGGTTCCTATAGATGTGTTCACTTGCCTGTGGTGGAACGAGGGCAATGTGGGTACCAACAATGGCACCCACTACATTTTGAATGCCTTCCAGGTCATAGAACTTCACAGCTGCCAATTCATCCCTCCTCGGGAAGTGGACATGTCTGACCTTGTCAAGCATCAATGCTGACAGGGCGTCACGGAATTCCATGCTGAATATGGGCTGTGACATCACACCGGTGCTGGCCACAGTGTACTGGAAAGACCCAGTAGCGAAGAAATGCAGTGCAGCCATAACGTTCACTGTAGCAGACAATGCAGCCGGATATATTTTTTGGGGCTTCAGATGGTGATCCAAATGGGCACATAGTTTCCCTACTGTGCGGCGATCCAAACAGAATTTCTGGATGAATTTGATGTCCTCCACCGTTGTCAGGTCGGGGACAGTGCGAAAGATACTGACACTACGACATCCAAAGAGGTCGATGTGTATGGCATGTAGTACACTGCTACATCACGGATGAGCAGCCCTGTGGTTAGATGTCACAGCACTTGTGTTTCCCAGCATCAGTGCTGAGTTGCATGTAGCTGCTGTCACGGCACAAGCGTAAGCTTTAGTCCCACAATATGCAACAACATTATGGGCTGAGGGCAGTGAGTGTCATCTGGACAATGCAACATGAATATACAGCACAGTGGACAGACACATGTGGACATTATGGGGTCAGTCCTGCATGAGTGGGTTTGGAATTTACATAACAGACATTGCAATGTTGACCTGAATGAGGCGCACATGCACATGCATTGTGTATACATGCCCATATGGCTGACAATGACTGATGATGTTGGGCACAGCAATGTTTGTTTGTTCCACATGTGCACTCCTATGACATGTGTGGGAACATGTACAGGCAATGGCAGCTAGGCACACTGCACGCCACACCAGTACATGTGTTGGCAGTGCTAGGGATTCCAAGTATGTCTGATTTGAAGACAATGGACACCTCTGATTGTCTGCCTACGTCACTGGCCCTTCACAAGTCGACCACTGGCCATTAGACACCAGTCAGAAGTCAAGGGATATTTAAGCGATGTTCACAGGTTGGATGTTTCATTACACAACTATGGTACAGTGCAAGTAACCTTTGTCATTTTTGGCTCCTTCCCTCATTTCAGTCCATGCTAGCCACGAGGCATGACTATGTATGTAATTTCACTATCCTTTTCTTGGACATACCATGTATGTGAAGACCTGACTCAAAGGTCACACTCTCACATACCTTCACAGTGCAGTGACCAGCTGGTCACAGTTCTTGTTGTTCTGATGTACCAGCCACTTCCAGAGAGCTGGCTTACCCCCTACCCCACAGCCACCCAGCACAGGCATCACTGGACTTGTGACCCTGCCAATAAATGGGGCCGGAAGCACGTGCCCTGGGCCAGATCTCCTATACACGTACAGTGTCTGTGCGGTTACTTTATAAGCATGGAGGCCTCGTGCCCCACAACATTACACATGAGGTGCACCAATCACTTTAGGCAAATGAGTTGTGATGTGTGATGTAATTTGCAGGGCACCAATGCAAATGCAGTATGTGTTCGCATGCGCAGTAGCTGGCATCCTCAGCGATGACACATATTGGCCCCAATTGAATGATGCAGGGTTGCGGTCACTGCTTCCATGCTGTTGCAGTGTGGCAACCACTATGCAAATTGGCCATCAGCCGATGGGAGCCTTACATATTTTGATATAGTGGTGTGCACGCTCTGCAACTGCGGGGCTCGGCATTGGCCCCGGTTGCCTTCGGGGGCACCGAGGGTCACTCATGGGGATTGGGTGGAACTTGCACTCTGCATTTGGCAGGTTGCCACATTCATTGTGGTGCCTCAACGCTTGCTGGGAGTTCTAGTTGTTCAGGGGCTGCAAGCGTGGAGATGTTTGGTACATACCTCTGCTGTTGAGCACAGCGGCATCTTGTCTGCTGAAGGTGCAGCAGGTAGTGCCACGGGAAGGCCTGTAGCGCAGGATCCGTGGTGGCTCTGGTGACTTAGATGGGTTCTGTATTGGCTCTTCTTCTCCGTTGTTGTGTTTCCGCCATCCGTGACTTGGTGGTTTTACACGGCGGTGGGAAGGGCTGTTTGCTACATCGTCATCTGGTTGGCAGGCGGAGCATGTTTCTGCATGCCGGTCTTGGTCTGTTGGCTCCGTCCGCCACCCTTGCATATGCAAAAAAGCGTGCGGAGCCTAAAAGACCAAGGCGAAAGGAAAATGGCCCCTGTTGGACCATTGTAATTTGGTGGTTACAATGACCGCACCTGGAGCGGGAAAATGAACGTTTTACACCATCGCCACCAGCGCGGATTGGCATCCGTCCGTCATTGTAATGAGTCCCTAAGCGTAGATATTTGAAGTTGTGTCTATATGCATTGATTAAAGTGGTAATAGCAACATTGTATTTCTGTGTGAGGGTAGTTTTTCAGGATGGCTTGCATCATTGACGGTTCAAAGTCTATGATAATTTTTTGAGAATAGTAATTATTAGTTTCTTGTTTTACTTTTGTTAAGAGTTCTACATAGGTAGTGGTTTGTTTGTTTGGTAACAGGGCCTATATAAAGAAGGTGTTGATATTGTGATGCAGTCCATGGATTGTATATAATTGGTAAAATGGTTTGGGACATATTTTAAATGTTCCGTCCATCATCCATATTTCACAATTCTGTAGTTTAAGTAAGTTTATAGGAGTTGCATATATTATAATTCTTTTGTCGTTAGATCTATTGTCATAAAGTAGGAATTGCTCATCGTTATGCCTTACAGTGAGTTAAGGCGGTATTTGTATTTCACTGAAAGTGTTCAGGGTAGGTGGCGTGGTAGCAGTTGATTTATTTTGTTCTAGCTATTAGCCTTTTCAACACTGAGACAGAGGGTAATTGGCCAGCTATGTGTTCTGGAACTCTGGGAGTATGTCCTTTAGTATTTCTTTCAGAGGGTCTAAAGTATCTCGCACTTCTATTTTAGCCATGTTAGGGGGGTGGCTATGTTCCTTAACATGTAATACAGTAGTTTATTTTGTTGCAGCCCTCCCATGACATGCATTTGAATAATATTTGCTACATTTCCAATTAACTCTGTTGCCTGTCTGTTTTTCTTGGTTGTAGACATATCCCATATAACATCATAAAAACTTTCCTTTGTGGGAAGTTATGATTTTGCACCTTCAGTCATTCTGATGTTTCAAATACTATGAGAAATGTATATAAAATATATTAAATGTATTGTAATTGTTTGAATTGTAATACAGGTTTTTATAAACAAAATTATACGTACATGCTTGAATATGTTGACTTTTTTTGATGCTGAGGTGCTTCAGTTGGTGCTTGCCTTTCGTGTTTCTTTTATTTTCTGCAGAAGAAAAATTAACATTTTAATAAATGTGTTTAACACCATTTTCTGTATTTTGGGGTTTGTGTGGTTAGTGGGCGATTTGGGTTGGGAATTTTAGTTGTTTTAATAGTTTAATTGAGATTTAGACTTATTTTTATGGCAAGGTGGTTTTTGGATGATGCTTGAAGTTAGTTGAATATCTGTTGAAGTTTCTTTAGAGGAGATATAATAAAAAATATATACATTAAATATTTCGTTTTTATAAAAAGTGCTTCCCGATTATTTTATACAGTTGTAAAGTTAAATAGATATTTTACTTACTGTCAGAAGTTGAAATCAGAGCTTTCAATGAAGAAGTCCAGATTTGTAGAAGCAATCTGGCAGAGATTCCCCGTATTCTTTTTTTTAAAAATCTTTTTATTAGAACAGAGCAGCTCCATTAAGACACACAACAAAGCAGCAGTGGAATTGCAATGACAGTCACATATTGCGCAAATATAAATAATACAAACCCCTCAGCTATTTGTACAGTAGTGGTCAATCCCCCGATCCGGTCCCAACTGAAGTAATCAATCATGCCATACACACCCTTACCACCCACTCAAACCCCCCACCCCGACCTAAGCCCCATCCCACCTCCCGCCACACATCAACCCTCCCCCTGTGCAGTAGACAGTTCTGAGCATCATAGGGATTCCCCTTATTCTTGGCTTTGTTGTTGGAGCACAACATAATGTAAATTATTCTTTTGTTTATATAGTGTTTGTTTAATTGAGCTTTCAATCTTATTGGGTTATTTTATTTGTAGGTGCTTTTCATTTGTTGTTACTAATGTTTTTAATTAACTTGGGAGTTGTTTCCTTATATGGGAAATGCTAACTAATGTTCAGTTAAACTTTTTTTTATTCTTACTTAATTTAAATGCATAATAGTATAATATTTGTATTTTATATAGCATTGCATTTTATGTTTAGTGTTTGTAAGTACAATTAATTTGGTGAATTAATTATGTTAAAGGTATTTTATTGGATTATAATCTATTTAACTTTAATTTTATTTATTTAATACGTTGTGTGTTTGTGATATTGTTCATATTATTTTTTGTTATATATTGTGTTATTTAAAATATTTTTAAGGTGTCGATATTTTGTTTTTGGAGATAATAGTGTGAACTATATTTTTGTTATCAATATTTGTGTCATTTTGTGTGTTTATTTAATGTTTTTGATATTGGTTATGACGATAATTGTTTGATCGATATAAGTGATATCGATGTTTGATGACATTTTTGTGTCGATATTTGTGTATTTTTTTAAATAAGTATAGAATATTGATATTTATGTTATTGATATTTGTGTGTTGACACCTTCCATTGTTGCCCTGCATGTGAATAATTCCAGAACCCACAAAACCACACAAACGGGTTTTGGAATGCTCAGCATGCATAGGATACAACAGGGCCCTGGAATACTATCTTAACACCTTCGATGCTGGTGACGGACCCGTTCCATCATCAGTCACGGCTGAGCTGTGCTGATGACGGAACGGTTCCGTCACGACCACGCCCTGTTCTGGAATGTCCAGCACAGGGGCGGAATTGGCGCCACGGTCAAGGTGTTAATTTAGGTTGGGGGAGACCACAGTGATGTGGGGTGGGTAGCAGTACACAAGATTTAACATGTGGCATGGAACAAAGTCAGATGAGGCTAAATTATTGATAGCGGCTTCCCATGACTCCTCCACCCCTGCAAAACTGTTGATAGTAGTGATAAATAAAATAGGCAACCTTCATAACATATCATTGTTGATGTATTAAGGTAAATAATGGGGATGCTTTTCACCTTAGGGTCCTTAGTGACATCATAGACAATTTGAGCTTTACTCTTGCTGACTGTTTGACATCTCTCAAACCTCCTCAGTGAAAAAAGATCCACTATTTACAGTTAACCAACTATACTGCTGTATAAAACACTTTAAACCATTTCAAATTGCTTTAAGAATATTTTTATGTTGGTAAATTGCAAAACGAGTCCAACATAGGGTTTACCATTAGCACGAAAGAGAATATTTTAGTTTGTGTAAAAAAAGCAGAAAGAATTGATTGAAACTTTTTAATTGGCCCAGTTTTATCCTAGGAAGGTAATGGTGGATGATGTTTTGTAAAGCAGTTCAACAGTTTCTACTGTATTCACAGATTCTTTTTTGTTTTTGGTTACACCCATTTTCGTCCCAGGTAGGCCAGGATGCACGTCTTCTGTTTCAAGTTAATGAATAGCATTTTTCTCACCTGCAGTTAAGGTAGAAAACTTGAGAAGGACTGACAAGCATCCCATTGACTTAATCTTATGCCTAAAGGGCAGCTTAAATGTCACACACTACATTAAAGTGTATGAAAATCAGACATAGAAGCTCTGCCAGCCCTCAACATTTTGAACAGATGCAGCACCAACGCTGGTGACCTTGCATTCAAAACATTTTCGGAAAGATTGCCACCTATGTGTGGATTTCAAGCAGTGGTTCTTAACTAGTGGTTTGGGGACCCCTGTGGGGTCCATGGAGCCTTCTAAGGGCATCTGTGATTGCTTAGAAAATTAAAATAACATTAACAGACAAATAAAGTGTATATGTAAATGAAGAAACAAAATGTACATTTCAAGACTTTAAAACATTCTGTAAACGTGAAAGAATCTGAAACTCGAGGCTAAACATTAGTTAGTATCCTCAGATTGATTTTTGGGAGCAGTACAAGTGCATCAAACATATTATGATGTGAATAATGAGTGGCCCCAATAAAATTTAGAAAATCTCCAACCTTCCTAGTAAAATAAACATTTAGATTTTTTTAAACTTTGCTTGTGAATTAAATAAAAGATGTAAGCATTGGTGTATTTGTTTGATGAAGGATTGTTTATGTGTATTTTCTGTATTGTTTTGTGGTACAAATCATTATAAATGTTTAGGTAGGGGTCCCCAGCTTCCAGCAATGGCTCAGCAGGGGGTCTGCAGATCACAATAATGTTTCAGCGGGGTCCCCAGGTTACTGCAATGATTAAGAGGGGGGCCACAGAAGTGAAAAGGTTAAGAACCACTGGTCTAGAGCATAGTTACTTAGGCTGAGGCCGAGCATCCTTCAAATAACAATGACCTACGACTTAACAACTACTTCTTAATATGTGCAAAACATGGGACTTTCAGGATGTTGATGTGGAATATCACCTAAATAGGAATGGTGGCAGAGCTCTTATATTCACTCACTCTGTAGATTGCCCTCTGTGTGATCTGTCGTTGACCTGCATGTCACTCATGCCTTAACTGTATACTCTGTGAGAAATGAAAGTTTGCATTAGTCTGCCCTGCTAGATTCGTTCTGCTTAGAATAGAAAATTCAACTTCCTGCCTTCAGTGAGAGCGGGTAGATTGCTTTACTACTGCCATCCTGTACCAATTCTGTACCACTGCTGCTGTTTGATTTCTATGTGTCCTGTGGTGGGGAAAGCTTGCCCTACTGCTGCCCTACCTATATTTGATCTCTTCAGGATATAACTTGCACTATTTCTGCCTGTTGTGTGTCGGTATGAAGAAGGAGTGCCTCCATTGCTTATGAACTAAACAAAGTATGCAGAATGCACTTGCATAGCAACACCTATGAACAGACTTTTCCACAATATTTAATGTGAGGTGCATGTAGTCCCGAGGGCGATCCTATCCCCAAAGGGGCAATATTCGAGCAACAACACATGTTGAAGGAAAAGCAGGGTCCATTGCTCTACCCTCTATTTTTAGGTCTCGGGCCTAGCGTACACTGCCCAAGCAGTGTGGTGTAGCCAGAGTCCTTTTCCAGGGGGTTTGAAAATGGACCTGGAAATTCCACGCAGCTCGTGCGTGTTATTTCCTAGGTCCATTTTCATTGGGCTTTGCGTGCGTGTAGTTTTAAAACAGAACACGCAATGGGCCATGGGCGGTCGCGTAGCTCCGCCCATTGCCTATTGGTGTCTGTTACGTGCACCAGAGGCCATATATCTTCAATTATCGCGGCCGTGATGGCCACGATAATTGAAGACATATGCTCGCAGTGGCGTGCACCACTCGCGGGCGTTTTTTTTTTTTAGGAGAGTTACTTAAGCTGTAAACCTCGCTCGTTGGTTCTGGAGATTGTTGGCAGCTCTAGCCTCTGAGGTCTGTGCCGTACTCAAGGCGCTGTAGCAGGAGTCCTGATGGGAGCAGGGGCGTGGCTGGGCTGTTAAACCTGATGACAGACTTTGGCATACCTAACTTGAAGACTGTCCTTTTGAAGACCTTTGCTTGGCGGGCAGCAACGATCACTGAATTGGATAAGCAGGATAAGCAATTGTGTTTATCTGGTGTGTTGCTTTTGTCTCTGTGCCCCTCGCAGATCTGGGTTTGTGTCCCAAATTGTCCTAAACATCTCGTGCCTCCGTATTCCCTCTGCAGCACTTGCATTTCGACTGCACACACACACAAACACACTATCTCTCGCCCCACTTTGTTTTCTCCACCTCGTCTTCTCTTTCTCCACACTCTCCCCCGCTCTGCCTCTGTGCGGCTGCACTCTGCTCCACGCTCTCTGCACTCCCTGTCCTCCCGGCGCCCGCGCTCTTCTGCTCCTCACCGCCCTCCTCTGCTCCTCTCCCCAGCCCACCCTTTCCACCCTTTGTTTCGTACTCTGATTTCCCCGAGCTGCGGATCTCCGCAGATAAAGAGCTCCTCACGCCGGCAGTCTCTTATCTCCACGCACAGGGTCCGGCTCCCTCTCCAGGGCTGACGTGCGGCCCCTGTCCCGTTATCTGCTGCGTCAGGGTGAGGTGGGGAGAGGTGGCAGAGATGGCACGGGAGCGGAGGGCGTTAAGGGCCGTTTCACCTGTCGTTTCTTACTTCAGAACTCTGTCTTCACCCAGGGCCTCTTGTAGTACTCACTAAGAGTCGTGCTCGTTGAATGCCTCTGTACCCTCGCCCCTGGTACATCACAAGCGTTCTCCTCTGTAGCACTCGCTGTGTGTTCTATACACATGCTATGGTCTCCATGTATTTTGTTGGGGTGTTTTTTTCATTTATTTTTTAACCAGATCAGATGGATAAAAACACCCAGCAATGCCAGAATCGGAATAGCACAGGAATACTAGATACACGGCCCACAGTAATTCACCAGCCCCACCTGGGACACTGGATACAGGATACAGGGTCTGCAGTAATTCACCAGCAGAGTGAGAGTGACAGCATGAGTGACAGCAGAGTGAGAGTGACAACATGAGTGACAACAGAGTGAGAGTGACTGCAGAGTGAGAGTGACTGCAGAGTGAGAGTGACAGCATGAGTGACAGCAGAGTGAGAGTGACAGCATGAGTGACAGCAGAGTGAGAGTGACAGCATGAGTGACTGCAGAGTGAGAGTGACTGCAGAGTGAGAGTGACTGCAGAGTGACAGCATGAGTGACAGCAGAGTGAGAGTGACTGCAGAGTGAGAGTGACTGCAGAGTGAGAGAGACTCGGCAGTGTGAGTGTTCCAGAGAGAGCAGGGTATGCTTGTGCGCTTACACGGTGCACTGACACACAGGAGCTAAAACAAAGAACAGCTGAACACATGTCTTGGGAGCTTCATGGAGGCAGCCGGCACTCTGTGAGGGGAGCAGCAAGGAGGGGACGCCCCAACCAATCAAGCGTAACTACTCACAACCTACTGTACGATTACAACACAGGCCGAAGGGCAGAGCTAGGTCTTTTCGCATTACGTAGGGTGAGCAGTGTGTGAGTGTGTAGGGTGAGCAGTGTGTGAGCGTGCAGGGTTAACAGTGTGTGAGTGTGCAGGGTGAGCATTGTGTGAGTGTGTAGGGTGAGCAGTGTGTGAGTGTGCAGGGTGAACATTGTGTGAGTGTGTAGGCTGAACAGTGTGTGAGTGTGTAGTGTGGGCAGTGTGTGAGTGTGCAGGTTGAGCAGTGTGAGAGTGTGAAGGGTGAGCAGTGTGTGTGTGTGTGTGTGTATAAGGTGAGCAGTGTGTTAGTGTGCAGGGTGAGCAGTGTGTGAGTGTGTAGGGTGAGCAGTGTGTGAGTGTGTAGGGGCAGTGTGCGAGTGTGCAGGGTACGAAAACCCTAACTAAGTCCACCACACACTCACACAGAAGACCACACACATAAGACCACACATAAGACCACACACATAAGACCACACACACACCACACACACACCACACACACACACACCACACACACACACTCCATAATTAGGAAAAGATATAACTAATGAACAGTAGCACCTTTGGATGATGCTAGGTGTGGAGCCCACTGATGAACTATACCACACTAGGTGAGTGGGTTTCATCGTCCTATAAGAGTACATTGATTCATGGTAATTCTGTTACACATCTGCTTCTTTCTTCCTGATGTGGTGTGCTTCTTGTATGCTTAGATGTGTTTGCATAGAGAGTACAATAGTTTTTAACTCCACTCACTGCCTCGTTATGGTGCCAGCTACCTGTGTTGTACCTGTCCTGTATGAGTGACAGAACTGTGCGATGTTCCTCTTGAAACATCCACCTGCCCTTTACTTATTCTTTGCATTAAAGAAAGCTGTGCTGCTTTTGTCCGTGTTATACCTTTGTTGTGTTGTGAAGCTCAGCATAAAAGTTACCACTATTTTAATGCATGATGTGTATAAAAGAGTGGACCCTTGCAAAATATGTTAGCAGAGTTTACTTTTGTTTTATCTTTTAAACCAGCACATTTTTATGTGTACCAGATAATTTGTAACTTTTTTGAAACCTGAAAAGTGGCACCAGGTTAGATATAACACCTTCACCCAGTTCTGATATTTTAGCCAACATCACTTTGCATTCTGTGAATTTTAACCAATAAAGAAAGTATTAAGATAAAACTAAAAGCCCCACGATGCAAAGTGCAGTTGGCTGAAAAGCATACAATTACTGAAATGTCTTAGTCCGGGCCACTGGAAATATGGGATTATGGAGCTGCAATGTTTTCCACATAATTACAGATTTACTGTACTTGCCACAAAATTCGTCATCTTCTGCATAACTTGCCAATTTTACACAAAAATGTTTTCTAATGCATATGGATTAAAAGTTATTAAAATCTCACAGTGGCAAGCCTTTTGTCATGCAGCGAAAGGTCAGCTTTCAGTTGCTGATTGCCCATACAGTGTTTACGTATATAAAAAGAATGAAGTACTACCCCTTCAAAATGAACCCCACTAGTCCACATAAAATGACTTTCTGCCTTTTTGTTCCTGAGGGTTAAGTAGCCCAGTAGGTTTCCTAGAACAATGCGCGCAGCAGTGACACTATGAAAGGTAAAACAAATTCTGGCACTCCTCTCTCAGAGTGCCTGCCTAGGACCCTGCCTGCAAGTGGTGCAGTACGTTCTGCAGGTGTTCCCCTGAAAGGGCCACCAGTGCATAGAAGCTAATTAAAAGTAACGCAGTCCAGCATACTTTTTAATTAAAGTTAAAACGTTCCAGTTCTCATTGGAGTTTTTAAAATAATCCTGAAAATAAGCATAGAGTCTTATTAAATATATGAAAGGTAAAAAAAAAAATCTGGCACTCCTCTCTCAGAGTGCCTGCCTGGACCCTGCCTACAAATGGTGCAGTACGTTCTGCAGGTGTTCCCCTGAAAGGGCCACCAGTGCATAGAAGCTAATTAAAAGTAACGCAGTCCAGCATACTTCTTAAATAAAGTTAAAACTTTCCAGTTCTCATTGGAGTTTTTAAAATACTTCTGAAAATAAACATAGAATCTTATTAAATATTCTTCTGATAAACCCTTAGATTTTGTGCATTTATGTTGCTGAAATAATTTACCACATGTGCAATATGCACAGAACAAATTCAGGGAAAACGAGAAGTTATTTTCACATAGTGGAGTGGCACTATGTTGCACCTCTCTATGGTATGGGGATACCCCGATTAAAATACTTCTAAACCTAACAGCCAGAGCTGAGTAAAAGGCAGATTGTCTTTCGAGTATGTCTGAATTCATGTGCTTCGATTTAGGAAGGATAACACTGTGCCACAATTTCCAAAATGCGTGTTCCCAGATCAACTCAGCAGTAACACTGTAACCCTTCAGCAATGATGTGATGTTGGAAGCCCTGAGAATCAACACAAACAGCTTTGCTGGCTTGATGGGACTGACCAGTTGTGGTGTATGGCATGATAATAGCCCTATTTGGGTACTGGGAATTTCCCTTGCAAGATACCAATCTTGTTGGGAGAGGAGGCCTCACCCACTTTTAGTGGCACACTTCATCATAGGCAACCACATCCCTCTGTGGCTGGATAATACACCAGGGCGACTCAAACTTGAAAAAAGAGTGAGTGCTTAGATAAAATTCTACCGAACAGTACGGGATGCAGATCATTAAAAGTACCTAGAGGTAAACCCAGGCTATCACCTCTATTAGTGGGAAGTTCAGGCACAGTTAAAAACAATACTGGGTTGGAGTGCCGGATTAATGGCCCAATCATCCATGTTATGCAAACATATTTCTGCCCTCTTCCTAGCCAATTCAGGTCACGGGCATTCTTCAGGGCCAAGGGATCCCTAACAAACTGACCTACCCAACGTCAGTAAGTGCAATACAAATCAGTAGAGTCAACATGAGTCCTACATTGAAAACAAAGAATGTTTCCCTAACTTAGGGGATACCACCCTTCCTGGTCTGAGAGGAGACAATGCCCTCTGTAGTAACACATTCGTCAAGAGCTGCATCGAATGGGAAACCTAACCGTTCTGCAAAGCCCAGCCACTTTGACTGTACTAATTTGCATTGCACTTGTGGTCACTGTTATCATTAACTGCTGTTAGTTCAAATATGATAAAGCACACAGTTCAATTCTCAGTTCTTTCTGGGTGCCATTTTTTTTTACTAAGATCACTGGCCTCATAGAGAGTTTCCCCTCTTTTAGATTTCGGTCTCTCATTCCGTCCTACTGCCTTCCTCATTACTCTGACCTGGCCACAATGGACCCCAAATCTACTGTGCACTGATGTATTTTCTAGTTTTATTTGGGAGCTCAAAAGCAGTCGCTAGTCTCAGTGAATCTTCAGAGGAGAAATAGGAAAGGGATAGGCAGCTATGTGAAAGGTTGTTTTTCCAGGAGCATGAGATTAAAGTAAGAAGAAGCACAATCTCGTTGCCTTTTCTGACAGGGGTCAGTAGTGTGACAGTGGTTGAGGATAAGAAGAGTTGTGGAAAGTGCAGTGTACTGCACTTCCTTCTGGTATTTTGAGATTTTCTCAGAATTCCAGAAGAGGTTCTCAGAATTCCAGACAACCCTGAAAGTTACAGCCAATCATAACCTGACAGGCGGAGAAAATGTTTACATTCTGGATGCCAATCATGGGCAATATCCTTAAGCACTATTTCTTTGACAAAGTGTCCCTCAGCTAGTACGATACTTATGTCCCAATGTCCCAGACATTTACTTTGGCATTTTAAGTTGTTCACCTACCTGGAAAACACTTTGTGGGCATAGCACACAGCCACAACATACAGCTGGCATGCCAAATGAGAGATGCAAGTGTCTTTTCAAAAGGAATAGTGGTCTGGACAGATAAAAGCTAGCATACGCCCAATTATGGCAACCTGTCACTGAATCTTCATTATGGATACTGGTAAGAATATAAGGCAAAACCGTAGATATGCCAAGTGTCTCTTTTAAGTTCAAAAGACTTTATTAGTCAAAAATGCAAGGTATCAGTGTCTCTTGCACAGGAGATTGCATGGATTGTAAACCCCCTTCTTGTAGGCTGAACTTTCTTCTACACCCAGGCCCAGATTTAGAAAGATTTTGCATCAGGTTTGCATTACCTTTTTAATGCATACCCAATGCAAAGTGTTTACAATCCAACACAAATCGTGATTTGCGCTGGATTGTAAACAAAAGTTACGCAAAGCTGCAAAATGTACTGCCTTGTGTTGCTTTGCACCAAGTTCCATGGGTGGTGCATAAGTGTTCATATGCAACCTGCCATGGTTGTTAACACAAAACTCTATCTACTAAAAATATATTACAAGGTTTTGCACCAAAATTGTGTGCCTCGTTAAGGCCGGAGTAATATTTTCCTATTTCTTTGTTTTTCCCTCTTTACATGTGTGCTGCATTCTACAGCACACATACAAAGAGTAAAATCGAACCCTTTCTGCACAAAAACAATGCTTGGCACAGCGCAGACACCTTTCCTTAATTCATAGCCAGCTTAAAGTGCACCAGTGCAAAAAAGAGCAAAACAGAGGCACATCTTTGTAGACAGGAGCTGTTCTACTCGCTCCCGTTCAAACAAAGCAGCACAGTGATTTTTTCTTACTGCTGTGCTTTGCATGATTTCTTTGTAAATCGGGGCCCAATTGAGGAGATGCATACAACATTGTAAGGGGACTGAAGAAGAAATGTGATAAAACTGTGCCTCATTCCACACCATGGAACACCAATCCATCTTGAAAGTGTACCATCCTCTGAAATCCGAGGATAACCATATGTTTGTATCTCAGTTAGTATGGCATAGTGTGAAATATTAACACCCATGTTTACGCATGGAGTCGCAGTGGATGGCACTGTGCTAATCCTACACTTAAAGACTTTGATAGAAAAGCAGACATTTGAGCAAATTTAGAGTGTCGCTGGTGTTGAGAGTGCTCTATACTGGAGATGCTTTCCACCTAAACTTGAGAGCCACCCAGAGTTCTCTGCTTCTTTTGTTGCATATATATATTACCTACTGGTGGTCGCCAGTAGGTATATATAGTTAGGACCTAGTTTCGATAGGAAATCTGCAACATTCTATTGGGAATAACTTTGGCGCCGGTTGTGAATCTATGTGAATTTCTCAAAGAAGATGGCCCTTTACGCTCCGCTCCTTCCCTGAAAGTTTTGGGTAGATTCGTGAAGCGGGGGCAGAGAAAAAAGGGAGGTCCCAAAACGTGTTTTGCCCATGTTATTTTCCATAGGACGATTAGACACGGCTACAGCCCGAACCGCTGAACGGAATTACACCAAACTTGGCAAAATGGTGGGGACTGGTACGCAGTAGTGCCTTTTGTTTAAATGATGTAAATCCCTCCAGTAGCTGTGGAGAAAATTGAATTTGAAAACACATATATATCTATATGCGCACACCGTACGCGCACCCGTACGCGCACCCGTACGCGTACAGTACACGTACGTACGCGGACCTCTCCATGGACGAGCTGCATGCTGATTGGCTGCCACTGTCTGTCAACACTCCAAAACAGAAATTGTGGGCAGCCATCTTGTGCCTCGGTAGACTGAGGCACAGGAAAGCAAAATAACAAACGTGTATAACTCAAAAAGGGGGCAGGGTAGAAGCACCCTGACCCCCTAGGCCTGCTCAGGGGGTCCCACAAGGACCCCAAGGCAAAAAAAAACCCAAAAATTTAAAAAGATGCGGGGTACGCGCAGGTACGCGTACTGGGGGCGTACCGGTACGCGTACGGTGCGCGCACTCCGTAAAATAAAAATATATATATTTTTTTGGGGGGGCCTTGGGGGTCCTTGTGGGACCCCCTGAGCAGGCCTAGGGGGTCAGGGTGCTTCTACCCTGCCCCCTTGCGAGGTTTCCACTTTTGTTTCACTGCTTTCCTGTGCCTCAGTCTACCGAGGCACAAGATGGCTGCCAACACTTCCTGGTTTGGAGTGTTGACAGACAGTGGCAGCCAATCAGCATACCTTCCCGAGAAAGCTGCATGCTCATTTGCTGTCAACACTTCTAACCAGAGAGTGTTGGCATCCATCTTGTGCTAGTGTTGACAGACAGTGGCAGCCAATCAGCATGCCTTCCCGAGAAAGCTGCATGCTCATTGGCTGTCAAAACTTCTAACCAGGAAGTGTTGGCATCCATCTTGTGCTCGGTAGACCGAGGCATAAGAAAGCAGAAAAACAAACGTGTAGAACACAAAAAGGGGGCAGGGTAGAAACACCCTGACCCCCTAGGGCTGCTCAGGTGGTCCCACAACGATATTAACATATTTAAAAGTTATCCGCTAATAGAATTAGCATTTAAAAAACCTTGCAAATTCACTGAAAAAACCATAGGTTTCAGGCCTTATATAGTTAGGAATTCGCATTTAAAAAACCTTGCAAATTCACTGACAAAACCATAGGTTTTCAGACCTTATATAGTTTGGAATTAGCATTTAAAAAACCTTTGAAATTCACTGTAAAAACCATAGGTTTTAGGCCTTATATAGTTAGGAATTAGCATTTCAAAAACCTTTGAAATTCACTCAAAAAACTATAAGTTTTAGGGGTGTTATAGTTTTCTGGACATTTCACTCATACAAAACCATTGAAATTGCTCCTATATAGTTAGTTGTACTAACTATATTTTGCGCACCCGCAATCCACTGCTGCTGATGTCACATATTACATCATTCATGACATGGTCAGTGACATCACTGATGACATCTCAAAGAACATCACTGATGACATTACTGATGACATCATCCACATGACAATCACATACAACTTTTCCTTCTCTAGTAAAATCTTTCATCACTCTTTGTAAAATACAGAGTATCGTATTTGAATCCATTGACACAGAAATACAAATATCTAAACACCCACTCAGTGATTCCTAGATGTATACACACATCTAATCACTTCCCTGTAGATTCACTCATGCAGGCTGTCAATGAACAATAGAACACTATCAAAAATACTTATACACCTATATCGACATTACACACCAGCACACAACCTATTCACATATGAAGTTATCCTACTCACTTATGCAAACAATGGATCATACTTACATACTTACTTAGCTACACACCACTTCATCTATTCATTTAGATAGTAATTCATACTTAGTGTATTATAAAATCATTATTACAAGTATACAGTCACTCACACAATCATTGAGTCTTATGTATACTTATACTGTCACATACACTGCCTTTTATTTTTCTAGTTTGTTGGACATGTACCATTGAGAAATATATTTGCTCATCACCACACCCATAAAGATATTCACTCACCCAAACAACTGTTAGAATATGTAGTTTTAACTTCATATATCTACTGAATCAACTATTCACACATCTTTGGGCAGTCACACACCCCCTACCGAACCGCACACACATTCACACTACCATACAAATACTCAGTTAACTAATTACTAACTAATATACACTTTCACATAGCTAGTAAGCAACTGGAGAACCAGTTTACACAACAACTGACAAAGTGATACAGATATTCACCCAGTTTGGTCACTATCCACTATATTTAGTGAGACACTATACATTGTTAAAGTAAACAGTCAATTACACTGCTACTAAATCCTCCATCCAAATATTTATTTTTATATATCCACTCATTCCTCAATGCAAATTGCTATATATATAATGCATATTTAACTAACGAAGCAAACCACATTCACTGGATGATGTCATCAGTGATGTCATTTGAGATGTCATCAGTGATGTCACTGACCATGTCATGAATGATGTAATATGTGACATCATCAGCAGTGGATTGCGTGTGCGCGAAATATAGTTAGTACAACTAACTATATAGGAGCAATTTCAATGGTTTTGTATGAGTGAAATGTCCAGAAAACTATAACACCTCTAAAACTTATAGTTTTTTGAGTGAATTTCAAAGGTTTCGAAATGCTAATTCCTAACTATATAAGGCCTGAAACCTATGTTTTTTTCAGTGAATATATATATATATATATATATATATATATATCCTCCAAAATCGGTTCACCTTTTCGGTCACGCAGCGCTCAGTGCTGGTGCGATTCCCCTGCGGCTGAACCACGCCGCTGTACATTCACTAACTTCTCCTTTTAGGAAAAAATGGGTCGCACACCCAAAGCAGTGCTGAATCTTATATATTTATTTGTATTTAGGCATACAAAAGGCTGACAGCGCGTATATTGATCTCAAAAGTTTGCTCTGTTAGATTGTGCTTTGGTCGGTATCTCCAGTTAACTTTTAGTCTTCCTTATTATCGCACGTTTCTAGATTGAAACTTCCTGCGGATTTGCAACTGCGTTAACTGGATCACCCGAAGCTCAGCCGAATGCGTGTTCGCTCTCAATCACACAGCGCTTCAGTCACGCATCACGCTTACCCGGACTTGCTGTGTCAATCGTCCGATTCCGTGATGTGTTAAATGCTGCTTCCTGCTGTTTCGGCGGTCGCTGCTACCGATGATAAATCCTCCAAAATCGGTTCACCTTTTCGGTCACGCAGCAAGTCCGGGTAAGCGTGATGCGTGACTGAAGCGCTGTGTGATTGAGAGCGAACACGCATTCGGCTGAGCTTCGGGTGATCCAGTTAACGCAGTTGCAAATCCGCAGGAAGTTTCAATCTAGAAACGTGCGATAATAAGGAAGACTAAAAGTTAACTGGAGATACCGACCAAAGCACAATCTAACAGAGCAAACTTTTGAGATCAATATACGCGCTGTCAGCCTTTTGTATGCCTAAATACAAATAAATATATAAGATTCAGCACTGCTTTGGGTGTGCGACCCATTTTTTCCTAAAAGGAGAAGTTAGTGAATATATATATATATATATATATATATATATATATATATATATATAGCAGGTAGTTATAGTTATGATCTAGTTTCCATAGGAAAATCGTTCCTTGATCTTTGGAGCTGTTTGACGAATCTTTGTAGGAGTGTAGGGTCTGCTTCCTATGGTTACCCTCACTTTTTGGTGTGCTTCACTGTTTTTTTTAGTTTCGTATGGCTACGGCCCTGCTAATCAGGCCCACAGCCTAGCTGTTCTCTCTCTAAATTGATACCATGTACTTTAGGTACATACAAGATTGGTTACTGGGTCCCCCTTATGAGCCCCTGCATATGGTACCTTAGGTACCCAGGGCATAGGGACCCCAGAGGCCTACTAGGGGCTGAAGCATCAATTGTGCCACCCCTGGTTAGCCTTCCAAACTGACACCACAGGTCTATACTTGCAGCCTGGGTAAGGTGGTGTAAGCACCCCTTACTTAGATATAGTATACCTATATCTACCTTTACATATAGACACATATTGACCTATAAGTCACTCCTATGGCAGGCCTTGACAATGCTGAATGTAGAGTGCTTGGTTTTGTGTTAGAGGGTGCCCTATCATGAGCTAAGCCTCTCTGCAGCTTTTGGAACCATTTCCTTATAGCTGTTCTATGATATAGCCATACCATATACTCTAAGTGCATTATAATCCTCGTGGCTAATGCTAAATTTGGATTGGCTTTATCAAAACATGTCGTGTAAGGTGTCAAACACTTTGGTATACTACCCCCCATCAGTTCTGGTCGTGGGGGTAGCAATCCACCCTTCTAGAGGGAGAAGACATGTACACACTGGTAACCCCGGTTAAAGTTAAACAGAGCCCCAGCATCACAAAATGGATGCTGCTGCCTCAGACACAAGTCTGCCCTCCTGCTGCTGGACGAAACTCTGGCAGGGGAGGCCTGGACAATAGGTTTCCGGTCCAGGGAGGTGCTAGCACCTCCCCAGACAGGCTTTAGTGTATTGGGGCAGAGTGGGTTGCATTCAGTGAATGCTTTTCAGACACTGCCTGGGTCACACAAGGTGCTCCATGCATTTCCCAGTTCAAACCGGTTGCTGGGGCACTCAGCCCCAGCTCTGGTGCGAAACTGGACAAAGGGGAAGGGGTGTAACCACCCCCTCCCCAGGTCCACCCATAGGAGGGACCTAGAGTTAGTCCAACCCCTAAACTTGCTATAAGAATAGGATCCCAGTCCCTAGGACTTTAGATTACCCTGGATGAAACTCTGCAACGTATATCTTGGACCTTCAACATTCCATATCGACTGGAAGACAGAAGAAATCTCCCTTGTGGTCAAGGAGTAACCACCCTGTTCAAACAGGCAACAAAAGCATCTTTGCCAGTCTGCATTTTCAAGACTCCCACTGTATCCCTAAGAATATGTGACACAGAATACAGACTTCTAGACATCTCTGATACTGACCCAAGCTCCCAGCAAAGCTGAGACCCGTAGCTGACACGAGAGACGTGGGACCGGAACTCCTGGACATCCTGAATTTTTGCACCTGCACCTACTTCCTGAGGTATCCCAAAGTTGTGCATTGGGGTATTTGAAGCTCCTGCCCCAAGCACCTTTTGCACTGAAGTACAGAGGGCAGCCCTCCACGAGTGACCCGTGAGTCCCCTTTCTTCACTGCAGCTCAAGGCCCCTTTGGGGTTCCTAGTCCATTGACTAGTGAGCCCCCACAAAGGCCAATTCTTGAATTCTTGAGCTTTTCTGATTGCTCCAGACGTGCTCTAACTCCTCTCCAAAGGAGGAGTCCCCCAGATCTTGTTGTCTGAACCAAAGCCAATCTCAACATCTTGTGTGGGTTGCTGTTGCCAAGGCTTGTTGGGTCCAATCTGGATTCTGATGCAGCAGCACTCGACATCCTTTGTGGAACAGCTCAAATCTAGCTCCTGGTCATCGTCGACACCTCCTGGTCCTCGAGCGCGGAAGAGTCAAGCTTCACCTCTTTCACCTGAAATCACCCGGCATTGGTTGGCATCTTCTCCTCGCCATCCTGGTCACTGGCTAGTGACCCAGACACTGTCCCCTCTGCTTTCAGGTTCTTCACAGCTCCGATCCACTGTTGGATCCACCCGGACGCTTTTCCTCTGGTCGCCTGCAGCATTTCTTCGCAGCTCTCCATAGGAATCGACGACGAGACCCGACACCAAAAGATACCTATGCACCCGGCTTCCCTGGGTGAGGTAACAAGAGTACTCCGGTGCTCCCATGGGTCTTGACTCTCGAAGTGTCCCAGTCTAAAAAAGTTCCATCGTAGTTCACCTCTAAGTGCCCTTAATCTTTAAAATTGTAACTTGTTCGTTCTCCATAGAAAGTCAACGGTGATCTGCGGCTGTGTTTAGAAACTGCACCCGTCCCCCGAGAACCCCCTGTGTCCCTACCATGGGTGGTTCCTGGTAGCCCCAGCAGTTCTACAGGCTCTAGGCCTGCTTTCTAACCCTCACGTGGTTTTTATACCACTATTTTAATATATGGTTTGTGAGGCCCCTAGGGCATAACGTATACTGTGCAACTTATCGTATGCTAATTAAGTTCCTTGTATTGTATTTTCACCTCTGACCTCATAAAGAGTCCAGAAGGGTTGTGTTTAGAATAAATACATATATATTTGAGATATATCTTGTGTGGTGTGCTTTCATTTGATCATTCAAGAGAATATAATTGGTAAAACAACTAGCTTAACTCGCCTCTAAGTCTCAGCCTGAAGGCTGCTCTCCACAGCGACCACTAGGATAGCTTTCTATAAAGGTTGACTTTAAACCTACCATCAATATGGGTCGTTTGGACTGGTGCAAGGTGCCCACTAGAATAGTGGACATCATATGCCAGGCCAACTTCTCACAATCTTCACAAACATTTCCAAAAGAAGTGCCAGCAAGCAGGCCAGAGAAAAAGAAGGGGTTCAAAGGGGATGTGTGCTAGGTCGACTCTTCAGTTTTATCTGCACTAAAACATGTGGGCTGCTGTGGCAGTATGCATGTGCTTAGTGAGGAGTCTCTTAGGGTGGTATAATACATGCCGTGGCCCTTAAAGACCCTCTCTGGTTACAAGGCCCTTGGAACCACTGGTACCTTTTACAAGGGACTTATATGTGAGCCAGAGGTGTGCCAATTGTGGAAACTAAGGTACAGTTTTGGGAAAGCGCATGGGCACTGGGAACCTAGTTAGAAGGAGCCCAGTGCATACTCAGACAAGGATGCATCAGAGTCAGGCAAAAAGTATGGGGTAACCAGGCCAAAAAGGGAACTTTCCTACAAACACCTCCCTCGGGAGATAGCTGTTTACTTCTTGCTTGGCAGAAGCAGTGACAGTTCCCACCAAATGAAAGCAAACACTAACTTCGCTCCCTGCAAGTAGAAGCTGTAAATTGCTTCCGTTTTCAGGGAGCAGAGTTTTCCTGCCCACTATCATGCAGGTAGGGAAACAAATGAAAGAATTTCTCCCACATGCAGCAAGATGAATATTTAGCAGCTCTCTGCTTACAGGAGCAGTGCCATCTCCATCAGGAAGCAGGTAGCCAGCTGGGACCGCGAGGGCATTAAGGCTCCCAATCAGTCCCCATCAAAGCACACTGGGTGCCCTGGATGGGTTATGAAGCCCCTCCCCCATTGCACAAAAGGGAAAGAGAGGGCCGAAAAATGAGCAAAAAGGTGAAACAGAGCAGAAAAGGGTAAAACAGAGGGCAGAAAAACAAGCAGAAAAGTAAGCCTGGGCAAAGCACTATGATACGCTTGCGTAGTATGCGAAGTTTACGCTGCTTCGCAATACGCAAATTGTACATAGCACAGTGCAAACACGCGTACATCACTGATTACATCACTGACATCACTGACAACATCATCCACAGAACCACTCACACATCCACTTACAGACCCATATAACTACTCACACAGCCACTCACTCATCAATAGAGACACTCACACACCAATGTGTTCACTCATACAGCCACTGATACAGCTACTCACACACCCACTTATACACCCTTAGGGCCACTCACACAACCACACACTCACCCATACAGCTACTCATACCCTTACTTAATTGCCCTATACAGCCACTCATGTAGCCACTCACTCACCCATACACCCACTCACTCACCAATACAGCCACTCACACACCCAGTCATATGGACATGTAGACACTCACAAACCCAATCATATGGACATACAACCACTTAGACACTGAGTCATTCACCCATACTACTAATCACACACCCACTCACTGACCCATACAGACACTAACACAGCCACTCACTCATCCATACCCACTTACACACACACTCAGAAAGCAACTCATACAGTCACTCACTCGCCCATAGAGCCACTCACTCATATAACCAGTGATACACCCACTAACTCGCCCATACAGCCACTCCTACACCAGCTCACTCATCTACAGTCTTTCACATACCCACTCACTCATCCATATACCACTCACACAGCCACTTACTCACCCATAAAGCTACCCAAAGACCCGGTTACTCACCCATACATCCAGTCACACACTCACTCACACATACAGCCACACATACACCCACTCACTCACAGATACAATCAGTTACACAGACATAATCTCTGTTTAAAAATGGAATCACAAACTATACTAATTTAAATTTTGTGGTACCTTAGTATCTATGTTTAACACTCATAAACTTCTAGAAAACACTCAGATTCAATAGATGATGTCATCAGTGATGCCATTTAAAATGTTATCAGTGGTGTCATCAGTAATGTCACTGACCATGTCATGAATGATTTAATATGTGAGGTCATAAGCAGTGCAATGCAGAGGCATAGGTTATAGTTAGCTCAGGTAACTATAACTGCTGAATGTCAATGGTTTTGTACAACTGAGCTATAACGTCCCTGTAACCTTTGTTTTTTTCAGTGCATATATATACATATATACTACAGGTGAGCAAAGGGGCGGAGCTGATTATATTGCATCAGTTTGTGGCGGGACATTTAGAAGTGAGGGTAACGTGCTTAACACATAAAGGCTGCTGGCGCTGAGGAAGGCTGAATATGCCGAAATGCATTCGCCATTGCGGTTGGTCTGCTGAATAAAGGTTCCCCCAGGGTTTCCCCTGATGTGGCCTCTTCTCTTTCTCTGTATAGTTTTGTTTGACATTTCAGCGTGGTGACCAGAGACGCGCTTGAGAGGCCCCCGCATTATCAAGTTAGCCTGGCTTTTCCGGATACTCTGCTGTGGGGGATTACTGTTGTTCCATGGTTTTGGATTGCCAGTGCCCACCCCCGGAGTCAGGAGGAATGGAGGCTGTTTAGGAGGCACTGATTCCTCGTCGGGCGAAATGGATTTCCGTATCTGCCCCCGCTGATTGGAATCCTGCCCTGGGAGTTGATGCGGCTGGGGACCCAAGGGGGCACCTGATTTGACATTCCCACAAGCAGGAAGTTGGTTACACTTACATCGGAATGCCCCGCCTCTCGCAAAGTCTTTTGACTTTCCCTGCTACACCTACCTGGTTTACCAACAGTATTCTGGGACTTGCAATTCACAGGTATTTGGTGATCTGCTACAGGTGAGCAAAGGGGCGGAGCTGATTATATTGCATCAGTTTGTGGCAGGACATTTAGAAGTGAGCATGACGTGTTTACCACATAAAGACTGCTGGCGCTGAGGAAGGCTGAATATGCCGAAATGCATTCGCCATTGCTGTTGGTCTGCTGAATAAAGGGTCCCCCAAGGTTTCCCCTGCTGTGGCCTCTTCTCTTTCCCTGAGGAGTTTATATATATATATATATATAACGAACAAGCTCCTTCACAGTATATATATATTCAAACACAAAGAGGTTCCCATTTAGGAGAGCCACATCAGCAGGTAGGTTCAATTCTGTTTATTCAAGAAGCTGCAGCAAAGCGGGTGAACAAACACCATAGATCATAGCGGCCTGACGCGTTTCATGCTATCAAAGCATTTCTTCAGAGGCACAAAGTCCATTACCAGCGTGCAGCGTCAGCACTCATTTGTATTCCTTCCACCTGCCCCAGTGGGCGTCGGCTCTCGCTGAGCCCGATGGTCCTTGTAGTGCTGTTGGTATTACTCCAGTGAGTCGCTGGCATGCTGTAACAATTGAGACAAAATAAATCCACAGTGGGTCTGGAGAGAGTTCATATCACGCAGTGTTGCACCATACTACTTCAAGACAACAACCTCGCTGCCAAATGTGCCGTCAGTCGGGTGACTGCAGCACTTACCACAAACAATATGGCAGGGCTTCTCCCACGACCGGAACCGGCCGTTTTAAAATTCAAACACAAAGAGTTTCCCATTTAGGAGAGCCACATCAGCAGGTAGGTTCAATTCTGTTTATTCAAGAAGCTGCAGCAAAGCGGGTGAACAAACGTAATAGTTCATAGCGGCCTGACGCGTTTCATGCTATCAAAGCATTTCTTCAGAGGCACAAAGTCCATTACCAGTGTGCAGCGTCAGCACTCATTTGTATTCCTTCCACCTGCCCCAGTGGGCGTCGGCTCTCGCTGAGCCCGATGTTCCTTGTAGTGCTGTTAGTATTACTCCAGTGAGTCGCTGGCATGCTGTAACAATTGAGACAAAATAAATCCACAGTGGGTCTGGAGAGAGTTCATATCACGCAGTGTTGCACCATACTACTTCAAGACAACAACCTCGCTGCCAAATGTGCCGTCAGTCGGGTGACTGCAGCACTTACCACAAACAATATGGCAGGGCTTCTCCCACGACCGGGACCGGCCGTTTTAAAATTCAAACACAAAGAGTTTCCCATTTAGGAGAGCCACATCAGCAGGTAGGTTCAATTCTGTTTATTCAAGAAGCTGCAGCAAAGCGGGTGAACAAATGCCATAGTTCATAGCGGCCTGACGCGTTTCATGCTATCAAAGCATTTCTTTAGAGGAGGCACAAAGTCCATTACCAGCGTGCAGCGTCAGCACTCATTTGTATTCCTTCCACCTGCCCCAGTGGGCGTCGGCTCTCGCTGAGCACGATGGTCCTTGTAGTGCTGTTGGTATTACTCCAGTGAGTCGCTGGCATGCTGTAACAATTGAGACAAAATAAATCCACAGTGGGTCTGGAGAGAGTTCATATCACGCAGTGTTGCACCATACTACTTCAAGACAACAACCTCGCTGCCAAATGTGCCGTCAGTCGGGTGACTGCAGCACTTACCACAAACAATATGGCAGGGCTTCTCCCACGACCGGGACCGGCCGTTTTAAAATTCAAACACAAAGAGTTTCCCATTTAGGAGAGCCACATCAGCAGGTAGGTTCAATTCTGTTTATTCAAGAAGCTGCAGCAAAGCGGGTGAACAAACGCCATAGTTCATAGCGGCCTGACGCGTTTCATGCTATCAAAGCATTTCTTCAGAGGCACAAAGTCCATTACCAGCGTGCAGCGTCAGCACTCATTTGTATTCCTTCCACCTGCCCCAGTGGGCGTTCGCTCTCGCTGAGCCCGATGGTCCTTGTAGTGCTGTTGGTATTACTCCAGTGAGTCGCTGGCATTCTGTAACAATTGAGACAAAATAAATCCACAGTGGGTCTGGAGAGAGTTCATATCACGCAGTGTTGCACCATACTACTTCAAGACAACAACCTCGCTGCCAAATGTGTCGTCAGTCGGGTGACTGCAGCACTTACCACAAACAATATGGCAGGGCTTCTCCCACGACCGGGATATATATCAAAAAGATGCAGAGGCCAATTCACGGAACATTAGCAGCGTTTATTTAAATGCAAAATGAGGCTGCAGGTACAAAATCCTGACGCGTTTCGGCGGGATGCCTTAATCTTAGGTGAAGAGGTAACCTGGCACAGGTGCTTTTATGTCCATGCCCCCACGTGACGTAGCTTAGTGCATGCAAGTCCCACAATGCATTATTACTGCCTCGAGAAACTTGCTGTGTTGTGGCATCCATTCTAATGTTGCAAATAGCGTTTTTAGACCCACAAAGTCCTTCAATTTAGTTTGCTTCAAATGCAAAAATTAAATGTCACTTACATTTTTAAATCCATTCTCAACAGTGTTTTCACCGACCTCTTTAACTGTCCAGCTGCCACATCAGAACAATTTCCATGCAAACGTGCAAAAGTCCGGAATTGCCAGGAAGAGGTGGAAAACCTCTCCCTTCTCCTTTTCTTGCCTCGAACTTTGCGTAATTCCAGGGCAATCCTCTTTGGACAAGTAGAAGCAAGCGGGTCATGCCCCCCCATAAAACATTTCCAAACAATTATCTGTTGACAGGGGCCCGACCCTGCAAGGCGGCCTCAGCTGACGGGGACAGAAACTCCCGGTAATCAATTCCACAACAAAAAGATGCAGAGGCCAATTCACGGAACATTAGCAGCGTTTATTTAAATGCAAAATGAGGCTGCAGGTACAAAATCCTGACGCGTTTCGGCGGGATGCCTTATTCTTAGGTGAAGAGGTAACCTGGCACAGGTGCTTTTATGTCCATGCCCCCACGTGACGTAGCTTAGTACATGCAAGTCCCACAATGCATTATTACTGCCTCGAGAAACTTGCTGTGTTGTGGCATCCATTCTAATGTTGCAAATAGCGTTTTTAGACCCACAAAGTCCTTCAATTCAGTTTGCTTCAAATGCAAAAATGAAATGTCACGTACATTTTTAAATCCATTCTCAACAGTGTTTTCACCGACCTCTTTAACTGTCCAGCTCCCACATCAGAACAATTTCAATGCAAACGTGCAAAAGTCCGGAATTGCCAGGAAGAGGTGGAAAACCTCTCCCTTCTCCTTTTCTTTCCTCGAACTTTGCGTACTTACAGGGCAATCCTCTTTGGACAAGTAGAAGCAAGCGGGTCATGCCCCCCCATAAAACATTTCCAAACAGTTATCTGTCGACGGGGGCCCCCAACCCTGCAAGGCGGCCTCAGCTGACGGGGACAGAAACTCCCGGTAATCAATTCCACAACAAAAAGATGCAGAGGCCAATTCACGGAACATTAGAAGTGTTTATTTAAATGCAAAATGAGGCTGCGGGTACAAAATCCTGACGCGTTTCGGCGGGATGCCTTAATCTTAGGTGAAAAAGTGCTCACAAACAGTTGCAAAAGATTAAAAGAATTTTTTTCCCCAATATATATACAGTTAAAACAATATAATTTCATCACTTTATATACAAGGAGTCTGTTATATTTAGCCACAAATTACAATTATTACAGGTGGACTGTCAATTCTTCACTGGAGTTCAGGCCTACAGGTATTAGAGTTTCAAAATCTATAATAAATTTAGACTCCAATACTCTTACCTGATGTTCTCTATCACCTCCCCTTAACTGAGGTTTGATTGCATCCAGAACTACAAATGCCAGCAATTTGTCATTGTGGTTATAGACGCTCTTAAAATGACGAGCTACTGGATACAATTCATTGTTGTTCCTGATTGCTCGCTTGTGTTCAGGTACCCTCAGTTTTGCTTTCTTCTTAGTGCTGCCAATGTACAGTTTATTGCACGGGCAGATTAAACAATAAACACACATCTCTGTGTTACAATCAAAGTTTCCTCTAATCTCAAACTCCCTCCCACCATTGGGTACCTTGAGTCCAGAGCAATTTTTGCTGTATGCACATGCCTTGCAGTGCATACAGCAAAAAAAACAGATCTAGCCCTGCCTTGCTGATTGGTAGACTTCACTGTCTGGTTGCGACTCAATTCATCTTTGAGTGACAAACCTCTTCGGAATGTAATTTGTGGGGTTTCATGTAGGCATTTGTCCAGAATGGCATCTGTTTTTAATATATGCCAGTTATCTTTTAGAATTTTGTGTACCTGAAAGGCTTGACTGGAATACGTTGTAATGAACCTGATTTTGTTATCGTTTCTATCATCTCTAATTTTTGGATTTAAGAGCGTAGCTCTGTCCAACTCATCTACCTTATTTACAGCTCTCTTGATTGTACCATCATAGAAACAACTCCCTTAGCTACAGAAAGTATAGGTTGTGTATTACATTAATCCTATATCATGAATGAATGAATACATTTCTAAAGTGCAACATTCACTCCAAAGAGCATCTTGGTGCTAGCGGATTGACTTCAAGAGGTCAATGTTAAACATCAGTGGAGAGCCGAATTAAAAGAGAGAATCAGCTGAGAGAGAGCACCATGTTGTCAGGTGCAGTGAAAATCCATGTTTTTAGCAGTTTGCCTAACCGAAATTCTGTTTGTGCCAATCTCAGCTGGAGTGGCAAAGCGTTCCAGGCTTTTGTTCCGAGTACAGCAATGATTTTTCCCCCTTTAGTTTTCAAACGATAGCTGGGGGCTGCTAGAAAGTTACCCGAAGATGACCGCAAAAGGCGTTGTGTGAAATAGGGGCGTATTCTGGACCTAAGATATGTCGGCCCTGATGTTTTTATGGCTTTATATGTAATTGTCAAAACTTTAAACAGGATGCGCTCCACAGGTAGCGTAGTTCACATTAACTATCAACCACAGATATGTGGGAAATTCTCATTTGATATGATGTTCAATCTGTAAACACCTTTTGAGAGCAAGCCAAGTTTGTAAAAATACTGAATGACTCTTCCAAAAGCAATGCCCAAGTATGGACAGCTTTTATCTGTATCAAACGCTTGACAGTCATGAAACCTACATTGAGAAATGAAGTTGATATAAGTAGAGAAGTGAATAATGTAAACAGTATTCGCTCTATGAAGAGAGTTTATTCTGTACCAGACTGCAGACAGTGAAACTCTCATGACAAATACACTATAGAGTGATAACAAATATCTATAAAGCACAGTGTATACTCTATGCACAACTTGTCCAAAGAGCAACTATTCACTTAAAATAACCAAGGTTTGAAGGTGCTAAAGATCATACTACCTACAGCCTTATTACTTTGGTAAAAGCGTTACAAATAGCCCATCTTCTGAAGCAAAACCACAAAATATACATAGGTTAGTACCTGATACATACAGTCTTATCTGTTTAGTAGAAATTGTCATGCTAAGACGAGTCTGTCTAATAACTCAACGCTGCTTTCAATACTTAGTATGTAGTACATATATTCTTTGCCCTGCTGGACACTTTTTCTTCAGTACTAAAAAACTTGTGTGGAACCGCACACAGAGTTACTCTTCAATACAAACATTTATAGTGTGTTCAATACCTCTATACACCTATGATGCATTAGAAGCACATGCATTTTGTAAACACACCCTTTAGCTGGACATGGGCTATACAAAATTAGGAAGAAAAGTAATATGGTAGTTACCCGCCACTATATAAACTATAAAACAAATGTACACACTCATCGGATGATGTCATCAATGATGTCTTAAATTACGTCACAGAACATGCCATGAGTGATGTCATATGTGAGATTATAAGCAGTGCATGGTGGTGGGCACATGTTATAGTTAGTGCTGCTAACTATAACTAGTCAATTTCAGTGTTTTTTTTGTTCAAAACATTAATATTCACAGTGACAAATTTACCTAACTATAGCATTACTTTAACCTTCATTTTTTTAAGCGAATTCCTAAGTTTAAAAAAAAATGAATTTCTTTTATCACACCTAACTTCAACATTACTTAATCTTTGTTTTTTGGGTGAATTTTAAGGGTGTCTATGAAATAATAATAGATTCATTGATACATAAAAGCTAACTACTCCAACGATGTTTGTGCTGAGAATGTTCATCTTCTTAGTTTCTGTAATTCACATAATGAGAAATATTCCCAGCTTAGTTTTCATAGTCTTTGTGTCTATTTTTACATAAACTTCATATTTATATTTCAAAAAGACACTGATCAGTTTTTACTATACTGTAAACTATTTGTTTTCACTATGTACAATCATTTTTAGGGTGTGTGATCGCTCATGCAGGAGGCACGAGGGAGGCTTTTGGTGGCTTGCGGGAAAATCGTGAGACCATAGAGCTATACATTTTGTTCTAATCTATTGCACAGAGTTCATTTTCATGTGGTGCATTATTATTGAATGCTATTCTTTAATAATTGAGTCATTACAGTATGGATAATGTATTCATTATTTTGTTTACAAACTTACAGCTCTCACAAGACAATCATGGGAGTCGAACAGACTTGCGTGGACTATGTGGGACTGTACTTCCTGTCCAGCTCTCACGATCCGCTCGTGAGATCGTACATTTTGAATTAAGTTGATAACAGTGTATTTTTCTTAAATTTCAAGAAAAAAGACATAAGAAGTGTTGTTTAAAGTAGAAAAACTGTTGATGTGTCGTTGCATTAGGGATATAAAGTAAATATTTTTTTATGATCTCGCAAGCCTTTTGTGAGACACCCACTAGATGACTGGGAGAGGAAAGACATGCCATGGAAGTATTGTAATTGGTTATAGGGACGTCTTTATTTAGAAAAGAAAGATTCCTTCCTTGTTTTATTTTTAGGACACCTCTCTAATATTGCAGATTTTCTGTCACCAGAATGTCATCTTCAGATTTAGATGAAGAGCCTAGTGCTATTCTTACAACTCAGCCACTTCAGACACCTAAGAAGTCCTTTGTGAGGTAAGATTTGTAAATGAATTTGGTTGCGAAATGTGTCATATGTAAAATGAGCAAAAAGGAGTTCAGATGGGGCAGCCAGAACAAGCAATATAGCATGTGTACCACAGGGATATGGTGACATTTGAGAGCTATGCACCCTTAATGCTTTGCTTGGGCTGATTTAGCCTGTGCTGCAGAGCTTGATAGCTCCTCAGGGTTGCCCACGTCTTTTGAACCATGGCGGCACTATTCCTGCCCAGGTACTCAGCGCTTAAGCAGAAAACCCTACTTATTTAAATAAAGACATTTTTGTTGCTCTTGTAAGCAGATAATTTGTTCATCTGAGACAAGAAGGGCTGTACTGGACACCCTTGTCCAAGATCATAAATGCCCACCTATGTAGCAGTTATTTTCAAAACATTTCTCCTGTTTGTTTTTGAAGGAGATTCTGTTGATGTTTTTTTCTCTCAGTTTCTTGTTTTTGTTGTACTGTTGTTTTAAAAAAATACAAAAAAAGTTACACATTTAAAATAAATTAAAAATATATAGTTGGTCAAAAATGTTAATTAAAAATGCCCTTTTCAGAACTACCCTATAGTTTCATGATGTATGTTGTTTGTACTGTTACCCTTTTTTTACTTGATGACTCTCATGAGACACTTGTGAGAGCCACTATGCGTTCATACATAGCATGGTTGAATCTCACAAGAACCGGCACACAGTTCTCCTCTTCCACTGCGAGGGAGCTGTGTTTGCTGTTTTACGCTCGTGATCATCTCATGAGAGAGTACTTTTATAATGGAATTTACATTTTAACTGAACATATCTTGTTGTAGTATGCATAATTTATGTGCACCAGATTATCTGTACTGCTCTTTTATTTACATGATTCCGCGAGATCGTAAAATCATTTTAGGAAGAATTTATATTTTTCTTCATTACTAAACTTATCCCTCATAATACCCTATACAAGATTAGGGAGAGAGACTAGCCTCTCCAATGACACCTTGCATGAAAATAACTAGTGTGAAGTGTTGGGTGTAAAGAGACAACGCCTCTCCAATTACACCTTTCTCTAGGCTCAGTATTATGCATAGTAGGCCCACTGAAACCTCTCCCCAGGGAAATAAAAACATATATACTAGCATGTGGGAATGAATTTCCCTGTCCACTCACAGCACTCCCAGGCAGGACAGACATATACAGTGTATGTAGGGAAACACCTCTCTCCATGACAACATGGATGTGCAGTATGGTGTAATAAAGCAGTGGGTTCTGTGCTGACACCTCTCCTTAGAACACCAGCGATATGTAGTGCTGTCTGGGGAAGGAATTGCCCTGTCCCCTTACACATCTTACCAGGGTAAAAGGTGTCTGCAGTAGGGTTTGAGAAAAATCTATCTCTCTGCTCATACATCCTCTCATGCTGACATGTATACATAGTAAGCAGTAGTGGCAGTGGGGAGAAACTACCCTGTTTCTTGATACAAGTCTCTTGCATGATAACTCTGCACAGTATAGTGTGGGGAGAGACTGACCTCTCTCCTGTGACCTGTCTCTTGGATGATGGGTGTGCAAGTTAGGATGCGAGAAGTGGCTTACCTCTCTGGTAACAACTCTCCCCAGTATGAGAGATGTACAACTAAAGTTTGGAGTTGAAATTACCAATCTGTTGAGAAGTCTGTCTTGGATACCAACAATTGAGACTATGATATGAAAACACCCTGCCCTCTCAGGTAAGAAATCTTCCCAGAGTAACATATGTGCAAAGTAGGTTGTGGATTGAAACTGTTCTCTCTGCACATACCTCTCTTCATACTAATGAATGTCCATATTAGAGTATAAAATGGAGTATCCTCGCTCTCGAGAATTGTGTCTAGGACAACTGGTGTCCATGTTCGATTGTGGAGATATACTAACCTCTGTTACAGATGCGTCCAAATTGCAGAACCCATACGTAATAGGGTGTGCAAATCAGCTGATAGCAGTGTGTATCAGTGTATAAAGATGCACTGCTCTCTGTGCTAAGACCTCTCTCTTGTATCAAAGTTCCCTATATGCAGTTTGCACAACAACTAATCTCAGTAGGAAACCTCACTTTTGACAAGAAACCATAGCTACATAGCAAAATATTTGAGTTCTCCATTACCTAGTCTTTGTAGGATAAAATATGTGCATAGTGCAATTGAAATGCATATACATGTAGTAGCATATTCACAGGTGCTCAACATCGAACTGCCAGTTTTACTGAATATTACACTAGTATAATTAACTTGAAATTTATAATGTGTATTAAAGAAAGTAATCAACAAAACAATTTAACAACACGAAACTGCAATAACTATATTAACAAACTTTATAAACAACTGTGATACAAAGAAAACAAACAACTTTCAAATATATAAAATGTTATCTAACGCTTATAAGCAGGTGCTGTGCACACATCCTTTTTGCTTTATTTACCTCATATTTGCTTTCTTTTGCCTTTTATTTGATTTTGATTTGGTAGCATTTCTTTTCCAGTCTTTTAGCCATTTTAGCCTTCCAAAGACTCCAGATATGTGATGGCAGGCTAATCGTCAATAAAGACTTAGCAAACCAGCATATCAATAAATTGCAATTCACAAATCCTAGCCCGTGCAGAGTTACCGTGTGCTGCTAAACTATACAACTATACAGGTGCCTCCACATCCTTCCAACTTGAATATACTGTGCCTGAAGAGGTAGTTATTGCTGAACAGCACAATAATCCAGCTTGTCTTAAGGAAGCCCTTCTTTGCAGCGCATGTAAGTAGATAATTGTTTCCTCAGAAACAAGTTTCCATTTTCCTCCTAAAAAGGTAAAATAACCAAAAAGATAAAAGTTACATATTGGTCAATAATTAATAATGGTAGTACATCAGTATATTTCTAAACCTTTTTTCAACCACAATCACAAATTTACAACTAATGCACCAGTAACTTGTTAATATTTTCTCCTAAAAAATTCAACACCCTCACCCAGAGCACTTTTTTCACAAATACATTTTAACATCTCGTCAAACCTCATATAAAGTAAGATATTCCTCTTGAGACATCTTTGCTAACATTCATCATAGCTGTTTGCTCTACAAATTGCAATATCACCACTCAAACATGTCATAGGGCTAAAGTATATGGACAATCAGACGCATAAGAATAGAACAGCTTGTGCTATTACATTCTTTGTTTCATAATTTAAAAAAACACTGCTTTCTTAACTTACAAGTACACACAGTTTGTACTCTTCATTTTTGAAGGTGGGTCTGGTGGCATACTGGACTAATGTGTCCCCTGTAAGGGCCTGTGTTTGACCTCATGATCACAGATTTAAATCCCACTGCATTCACTCAGCCTTTCATCCTTCTGAGGTCGATAAAATGATTTCCATTAGATAACAACAAACATCTGTTATTCAGAGCCAAGATAACCTTCATGGTGAACCTGTGCTTTACAAATACATGTTATGTTATCTGTTATATTATCTGTAACACAATCTTCAAACCTTGCTCACCTCTCTACATTCTACTCTATACTTAAATCTGTATTAACTCATCTACACATTCCCAAACAACATTTCACTCTTTAAACATAGTGTATAATATGTTTACCAACATTAGTACACCTACTTAAATTTCAAATCAAAGTTTATTAAATATATTTCTAAATACTTGATCTTGCACTTCTTTGTTGAATGTAAATGACCATACCAGTCTCTTTCAACTCCAGATAAATTAACTTCTTCTGAGCACAACTCAAAAAGACGTACTACTCTCCAATGCACCAAGGAGAAAGTGAGCTATATCTGGTTTTTCACCCAAAAACATCACAACATTTCTTCAACCCGGTAATAAGAAGGGACACTATTGGTTGAGCCTTGGCCCTTTTTTTACTTCTGCCCATTTGGCCTCATGAGACTCCTGCAGGATCGTAAAATACCTCATGGCAGACCTAGTAATTTTCCATGCGAACCTCGTGAGAGAATCGTGGGTTTGCAAATACCTTGTGACAGGATTTCCCATGCGAGTCTCTTGGGATGCTCGCAAGATCAAAAGTTCCCTACAAAAGTTAAACATCTACTCTTCGCAGTACGTATCTCTTACACACTTTCTCTCAAAAACAAGTACCACAATATGCATTCCTACTAATGAAGTGTATTTAGAACTCATCTACTTTTTTTTACTATTCTCAAACCCGTGTGAGTGCCACAAGAACATCAAAATTAGTTCAAAACAACATATATTTATTTTCTTCACCTCAGCTATTCCTTAGACACCTCCTCTCTAAATTTAGGGGGTCACGCCTCCTCATGTAGCTTTTTTATTTTATTTTCACAATACCTCCAATTTTTCACAGTAAACAGTAATGGCGGCCAGCCAATCAAAGCACTCATGGCACTCGCAAAAGTGTGAGGGCTCACAGGGAAATTGGACCTCTCGACCAATCAAAGGGCTCCAGTTTTTTAATTTACGCTCTCACAGGAGGCTCCCTGGACTCTCACAAGCCCAATTATACAAATATCCAATTATTTTTCTCCCTTAATTTCTCAAAAAAAGGAGCGCATTATACCGAATCACTCAAAGCATAATCTGCGACCTAGATCAAGCTTCCTGCCAAATTTGGTGCAATTCCGTTCAGCAGTTTTTGCTGTAGCCATGTCTAAAGAAGTCTATGGAAAATGCATGAGGATTTTATGTTTTTGGACCCCTTTATTTCTTGGCCTCTGCTTGATGGATCACCGCAAACCTTTCCAGGAAGGAGCTGAGGTAGATGAACCTTTTTGGGGAAAGTTTGAGAAGATTCGTCAAACGGGGTCAAAGTTATTACCAAACCAAAAAATGCTCCATATATGGAAGAGCAGACCTAGTGGTGAATGCCACTAGGTAAAATATCTATCTATCTATCTATCTATCTATCTATCTATCTATCTATCTATCTATCTATCTATCTATTTATATGTGTATGAAATCATATAAAAAATACTGGGAGAACTGGATGTTTCTGTTTTAAAAACTGATAATCGTCCCAGGTCAGGAGTTACTGTTCCTTCCAATGGCTTAACCTCTCATTGAATTTCTTTTGGACATGTTCACATTCCTTCATACTGATTCGTTTGCAGCATTCTACATCATTTAACTGAAGTAGGGCTTCCTTTTCATATAAATCTCTTCCCCAAAGTGCCACATTCCCTCCTTTATCGGATGGTTTTATGATTGTATTTGTGTCCTTCTTGATTTTATTCAATGTCCGAAATATCTTATATTCTTGTGCTTTTCTTTGATTTTTAAAATGTTCTCCTTTCAAATATAGATCTCCTAATTCCTTAGTGACATTATCTGAAAACATATCCACATTGTCTCTTGGTGTTTGTGGGACAAATCTGGAACGTGGAAGGAATGGAGTACGATCTCCTTCCAATAGTATAGGGTTCAGTGATTCAAGGCAGTGTCCAAGGTCCATTGTGGTATCCTCATATTCATTCTATAGTTTCCACATGTCCTCCAAGATGGAAATATCAGAGACTACTAGTCAAGTTTATTTTATTTTGATATAGACCGCGACTGAGGTCAACAAATATACAACACAATTTTAAAACATTTAATATAGAACTTATATCATCACTTTAAAGATTTATGATGTTAAATCCATTCATCATAGCTTTTTAAGATGGCTTTAGCTCAAATCTGTTTAAGAATTATACTACTTAGGGCATTTGTATTCGTCCGGTGGTAATTATTTTAAGATTTAGATAGACCTTATTAAGAAATAAGGTTGGATCTGCTATAAATAGGTCATAAAAAAATCTTTAAAAATGTATACATTTGGCAACAGACAAATTATCCGGTGGTAATTTATAGAGAGTGATTAAGCTTTGTACATAAGGAACAATATATCGGATTCTAATAGGCCTTAGATACCTTCTCCTGGCTACTATTAAAGTTGGATTTGGGCAAACCGCTAATACATGAGTTAGATCTTGCATTCCTCCCTTACACAAATCACAGAGCCCTGTTATATTTTCAGAATTATTCCACTTTGCTGTATGTACATTCAGAGGGAGGATTTCTAACCTCAGTAAGAAAATACAGTGGTGAATCCTGTGATCTAATAGAAAATATGTATATTTCTCAGGGGATTTATACACTATAGTTTTTGTATATTCTATATAGTGTTTTAATTGAATACAATGTTCTACGTCCAAGTCAAAGCTCAATTTAGAGGTCAGACTTTTTAAAAAGAGCTTCCAAAGTGCTGGGGTCCAAGTTTCTAAAAGTGCTACTGTGCAATGAGATAGGCTAAATGCTATATTAAGATTCTTATTAAAGTGTAACGCTACGGCTCTTCTCTAAAGTTTTCCAATTTTAAAATATGCCTTAAGGTACCAGAATCGGCGTGTAAAAGATGGTAAGCCCATCTCATTAAATTAGAGATGGCCCTTGCATATATGCTAATTAAGGAGAATCCAAGGTATAATGCTTGATTTACTCTTATTAGTCTCCGTAAAGAATTCCCTTCTCTCGTTTTTACTGATTTCCAGGTTTTTATGTGCAGGTTAAAATAGGTGGGATTTTCACGCGATATACCTCAAACATAGGTTGGAAATGTCTATTTCCAGAAGAGAGTATAACCTTAACAGTGCTCCTACAAGGGCATTCGCCTTTGACCTATGTGTTGTAGATGGGAGGAGTACATGTATTCTTTACTGACTCAAGTGGTTTTCTCCCCAATGTCCAATGAAAGTGTTGCAATCGCTTTTTTCCCCTAAAAGGTACGATTTTGGTTTTCAAAGTATTTGGAACAAAAAAATTATTACCTGCGCATCTACTTAGTGTTTTTACGTTTCTTTGAAGTCCTATCGGAGTAAGGTCTAAAATCACAATGTCATCCGCGTACATTAAAACATATATGTCACTCGATGTTCATTTCGGCTGGAAATTTTTTACATATGTAAAGTGCTCTCGTAAGTCACTTAGATACAAGGAAAATAGCAAGGGGGCAAGGAGACCTGTTTTAGACAGTTTGACATGGTGATTGGTCTAGTTAGACCCTTCAAACCCCCCATTTGAACTCTACACCACGTTTCTGTGTGGAGAGATATAATTATAGAGACCCCTAGGTTATCTGGGTTCTGGGGGAAGTTGGATAATTTCCACATTGTCCTGAATATTTCCCATAGCTCTTAATTCATGTACTTTGTTTAATTTCAGTTTTCTGACAAAACGATACAACTCCATTCTACTGTTCGCATAATTAAAATTTGATTGATGACAGTACGATAAGCCAAATTCCAAGGTTTCTTTCTTCTGTTAGTACAGTGGTACTCAGATTGATAATAGTATCGTTTTGCCTCTTTCCTTGATCTATATCTTTGTATTTGATTGCATTGATCTCCCTATTTTTTCTCCTGCTGTTTCTTCTGTACCCCTCCTCTCCTCTGTTGCCTCTTCCTCTTGGTCTTCCTCTCCCCCTCACTGGACGATGGTCCACACTCTGGTCTAATTGTAAAAAACGGGGAAAGTTTGAGAAGATTCATCAAATGGGGTCAAAGTTATTAGCAAACCTCTGCCTTTTTCATTGAAAGTGCCCAAGATGGTATGACTGAATTAACAGGATGTAATTCCTTAACTTCGAGTGCCGGCTGCCTCTCTATAGATGTTGGGGAGGTTTTTTATGATACTTCTATCACTAGCGGTGGCACTGTTTTGCCGTGCACCACCAGTGATCTGGCAGAAAGCCTGCATGCAGCAACCTTATATATATACACACACACACACACCCATATATATATATATATATGTGTGTGTGTGTGTGTATATATATATATATATATATATATATATATATATATATATATATATATATATTATATATATCTACACATGTATATATTTGCTCCGTGGCACCAATAACGTGGTGCACTTGCCGGTAGGTGCTTCTGCATGCGGGGGTGCTCCCGCATCACAATGCTGCTCAACTCTTCTCCCCTCAAGACCTCCGCCTGGAAGAAAAGCACTCGAAGGGGCGGCTCACTGATGTTTTATTCTCAGCAAACTTTACACAAACAAAACAGACGCGTTTTGGTAAAGACCTTTTTCTATGTTTCCCGAAGCGCCACAAAGTCAAACTATTTAAACATACACGTCCCGACATTAAAACAAACGGGGGACTGATTCATAACAGTGGCGGCCCTCCGGAGCTTGAATAAGCGCCATATTGGAGTGTCTAAAAAATACACTACTCCAAAACAATACATACAATAGATGCGGAAATAAATCATGCCCACTAATGGGCCCACCATGTATTCGCAATTCAATCCAATTAATCACGCCCTGGATGGGCTAATACATCCACATCGGTAAATATATACACAATGACCAAAATCAGTTAGACTAAATGCAGCCTCTAAGTAGATATATACACAAACTATAATATAACTCATGGCAAAAACCTGATAATGAGAACAAAGTTACGTGATAATGAAAATTCATAGCAATAAGAAGAAAAGAGGAAATTAAGGAAATTCATAAGCATTGCAGTCAAATGTATTTACAAAATGTACATGCTGTCATATATCATGATAAAGGAACTTTTCAAAGGAACCGCATATGAACTTCCGCAGATTCCAATTATCAATAAGCTACAGCAGACTCCAGTTATCTATCCCCAAGATGTATTGCAAGTTCATCACTGCTATTGAGACCATGTGGAGTCTTAGTCTGAAGATCGATAATGTTTCTAGATTCTGGCCTGCGTAGTCTCAAAATCCTATCCCCACCTCTGGGGTTGTTGGGCACATGGTCTAGGCAAACATAGCTCAGGATATCCCTGTTGCGTTGATGTTCTTTATCAAAATGACGAGCAACAGGGTATGCCTCATCCCCTTTAGCTATCGCCCTCATGTGTTTGAGAATCCTGATCTTCACTGGATGAATTGTGCTACCTACGTAACGTAGGCCGCACGGACACATGAGGCAGTACACTGTATATGGGGTGCTACACGTCAAAAACTTGCCAATATTGCTACGGATTCAAATACTCGGAATCTCATAGGATAGAACTATTTTACTGGCTTTGCAGGCTTTACACTTCCCACATGGGAAGAAGCCTTGCATAGAGCCAAAACCAAATTTAGGTTTATCCACTAAATGGCTCTGTACTAAATCGTTTTTGAGTGATCTTGCCTTCCTAAATGTAATAAGGGGATTAGATGGAAAATCTTCTGCTATTACCTCATCTGTTTGCAATATATGCCAGCTCTTTTTCATAATTCTTTTCAATTCCCTCGCATCTCTAGAGAAAGGAGTGATGAAGCGAAACTTTCCATCACTGGTGCTGGAATCACAAGGCTTGGGATCTTTATCCTTAAGTAGTTCCTTCCTAGTGATAGTGTTCGCTCTCCTATAGGCTTCATCAACAGTTTGCTGATTATACCCTCTCACTATGAATCGTTACATACTCTCTTTAGCTGCCCTTTGGAATTCACTGTCATCCGAGCTATTTCTCTTAATCCTTAGAAGTTCCCCGTACGGGATACTTCTCACCAAATTAGTGGGATGACTGCTCGAAGCTTGTAAGACAGAGTTCCAGACAGTAGCTTTGTGGTACAGTCTAGTCTTGAGCTGGCCTCCTTCAACATAAATATTTAGGTCCAGATAGATCACTGACACATTGCTGACCTCACCCGAAAATTCAAGATTGACCTGATTCTTCATCAGGACCAGCATATACTCTCTAGCTGTCTCAGATGTCCCATTCCACACGATGAACAAGTCATCAATGAAACTGTACCATCTGATGATATGATTGGTCCATTCCTGATTGACCCTGCCCCAGGCCACCTGCTCCTCACACCAGCCTATGAACAGGTTCGCATAGCTGGGGACGAAGCAGGGGCCCATGGCCATTCCACAGGTCTGTCTATATGGTTGAGTCTGAAACAAAAATGTTTTATTAACCAGAGAAAAAGTAAATTCCAATACCAGTGTACTATGTTCAGTGTACTTCAATGGGCGTTTCCCCAGGAAGTGCTTCATAGCAACCAAACCATCTTCATGTTCTATTGAAGTGTACAGACTAGTGATATCAAGGACCATCATAGTATACCCCTCCTCCCACTGCAAGGACTCAAGTTTACTCAACAGATATTTGGTGTCCCTAATGTATGACTGTAAGACCTTTACATGTGGTAAAAGAAAAAAGTAAACATAAATGGACATATGTTCGGTTACGGCTGTCCTGTGACGCCACAACAGGTCTCCCTGGCGGGGCATTCCTGTCCTTATGCACCTTGGGCAGGTGGTAGAAGGTGGGGATAGTTGGATTCAGCCGTCTCAGGAATAAAAATTCATCCATTTCCAGCAGTCCTTTCTTATGCCATTTGGTGATTAGGAAATGATAATCTTCAATGCTTTTCTGATATTCGTCAACTTTAATAACAGTGTATGTCTCCTTAATGCCGAGTTGGCGTAATGCCTCATTGTCATAGTTTTTCCTGGTTTGGAGAACAATGTTCCCGCCCTTGTCGGTAGGATTATACAATATCTCTTGATCCATGCTTAAATTCTTGAGGGCCTGCTGTTGTTTAAACGAAAAATTCTAATTTGTAGTATTGAGGCCTCTTTTGAATCTTTGTTTGTGGCATTGTTCATTCAGATCTTTAATGATCGATTCCGCAAAAATATCGATAGCATCAAATGTCATTTGGGGAAGAAATTGTGAAGCAGGTTTAAGGATTTAAGGGAAGTAAGGTCTCCACTTTGCTCTATGCCTGTAACTGCCAATTGTTGTGTCCGGCTAACAGACGTTAGTGCATTATCAGGGGCCTCTATTCTCAATTCCTTCAATACCATAATCGCGTTGAGATCATTTCCAGTTAAGGTATCCGTTACTGAGTCAATACCTCCTTTCCTGGTAGTTTTCAAATTCTTAGGTTTTGTCTTAGAATATTTGTGCAATTTGAGCTTCCGCGTAAATTTAAATAAGTTAATCCGAGTCTGTGTAAACTCCATTCCCCTTTGGGGGCAAAAAGTAAGTCCCAGCTTGAGGACTGACTCCTCAGCCTCCGTCAGTTGTTTTTCCGTCAGGTTTATAATGGTTAGATTGTCTACCATTATTGCCTTTTCCTGTTGTACACTTTCTTGCTCTGAGTAGCTGGGGGTGAAAGGTTGTTTCTTTCGGCCCCCCTGCCCCCTCCTTGTTTTCCTCTCCCCCCCCGCTCTGGGCGTTTGCCTCTGCTCCCTCTCTGCCAGGATTGACGCATTAGCTTGAACTCCTTGCGAAAAGGAGTGCGAATCAAGCCTGATCTTAAAGCACCTCTGGCATCCTCATCAGAGGACTCAGTTATCTCTGACTCCGAGATAACCGCTGGTTCCGTCAAAGATTGACTTGGTGTCTTCGTGTTACTCAAGAGCTCTTTTCTTGGATTGTCATACTTTTTCGAAAATGTTATTACCCTCCCTTGGGCATAATCATTTTCGTCACGATCGAATTTGCTCTGCTTGTGCATCTTAATCTTTTTCTCATATGCTTTCAGGCATTTTTTCATTTGTTCCTTGAACTCCAAAATCTTCGGTTGATCTTCTTTTTTCAACAATTCCTCCATTACATCAATATCGTGCAGTGCCTTGTATCGATCACTCCACACGAATTTTACCAAAATTCGCAACATCCCTTTGCACGATTCCGCCGTGTGTTGAGCCCACTCATCTAATAATAAGGGTTCCGGGTATTCAAAGGCTGGTATAGTGTAAATCCTAAGGCCCCTCGGGACCCTATTCACCTCAATATAGTTCTGCAGCGAGGTCCCCTCTTAACATTTTCTTATTACGCACTCGGACAGTCGTTAGAGCGCTGTGCATTTCGCGGTGAGACTCGCTTTCTCGGGACCCCCTCGCTCATGATGCAGATCCCCTCTCTCCACTTTATTTTTAAACATATTAGAGGCCGCCTCCTTGCGCTCCGACTCACAGAACATTGTATTATTTCTTCTTGCTCAATGCAAACTATCCAAGTGTTTCAAGCTCCTTTGCCGTACTCAAGTCGATAATAGTCAATAATAGTAAGAAATGCCAGCCGGCGTCTTACCCGGACTTCACCGCTCCTCCTCCTCTCAGCGGGCGCATGCAGCTCGCAATGCACTATTGTCCATGATATTTCTCAATCCTCGACTTGACTGGTGCTCCACAATCCAATATTTGCTCCGTAGCACCAATAACGTGGTGCACTCGCCGGCGGGTGCTTCTGCATTTGTGGCTGCTCCCGCATTACTATGCTGCTCAACTCCCCTCCCCTCAAGACCTCCGTCTGGAAGAAAAGCACTCGCAGGGGCTGCTCACTGATGTTTTATTCTCAGCAAACTTTACACAAACAAAACAGACGCGTTTCGGTAAAGACCTTTTTCTATGTCTACAGAAGCGCCACAATTGTGAATACATGGTGGGCCCATTAGTGGTCGTGATTTATTTCCGCATCTATTGTATGTATTGTTTTGGAGTAGTGTATTCTTTATACACTCCAATATGGCGCTTATACAAGCTCTGGAGGGACGCCACTGTTATGAAGCAGTCCCCCGTTTGTTTCAAAGTCGGGACGTGTATGTTTAAATAGTTTGTCTTTGTGGCGCTTCAGTAGACACAGAAAAAGGTCTTTACCGAAACGCATCTGTTTTGTTTGTGTAAAGTTTGCTGAGAATAAAACATCAGTGAGCAGCCCCTGTGAGTGCTTTTCTTCCAGGCGGAGGTCTTGAGGGGAGGAGATTTGAGCAGTATATATATATATATATATATATACATACGTCTGTGGTCTTGGTCATCTGACCCCATCCCGGGTCGGACCCCATTTAAATATTTACTTTGTGATAATCAGCATCAAGTTGTTAAAATGTAAAATCTGATTCTCTCCTTTTTTGATGAAGCTATGCCTCATCCATGTTTCACCCCTGCCCTACTTCCAGCCCAGCGCTATCCTTGGCACCACATCTGTATAAACATGTGTAAAGAATCCAAATTGGGGCTGACGATAAAACAATAAAAAAAATCTAATTTGGGGCATTGTAGGCTGTGTACACATGCAGAATCAACAGCTGGCGTCTGCTCGAGATTTTTCAGACATGGTTAATCCTCAAGTAAAGTTTACTCAGATAGCATATCTTGTTGTTCAGCCTTATGACGCAGCAATTGCACAAGACACTGAGGCTGTTGATTCTTGCCATTACCTCATTTGTGTGTTCTTAGCAAAGCTCTATTTACCTCCAGGCATCCCTTGTTTGTGATCTTTTGCTATAAAAACCCATGTAACCCGTCATTCAGTGTGCTCCTTCCTAGAGTATCTCTATGGTGCTTGTGGGGTGGGCCACCGAACATGAATGCTAAATAAATGATCCTTGGTTTGTATTTCACTCCAGTGTTGATTCCTCCTTACTCGTTAAGAGCCCAGGGACTAAAGGGTGACCCTGTACCAGTGGGTTTTCAATAATCCACTTCCACAAATTGGCGCCCAGACGTGGGGCCCCGTCAAAGGTTTGCAGTCGGATTGGGGGAGGAGATCGTGATGGTTAGACGAACTTCACTGAGGAGCGCACCACCTGAAGAGACTAGTTCTCGTGTCCAAGGTGATTTTTTAGCTCTCCGACTCTGATCGTCCTGGCAGCTGCTAACCTTGACTGGTGCCCTAGCTTGGTCATTCTTTTGGATCAGGGAGGATCGACAGGTGGGAGTTGAAGACTGAGAATAATGTAGATTTGTATTGAAACGGTTCTTTTGGTTATTTGGAATTTACCTGACATTTGTTTAGAATTTTGTTTAGAATCTATTTTGAATTTGTTTGGAATTTGTTTTGAACCTTCTTTGGAACTTGCTATTTTGTATTGATTAACATTTTTTCTTACACGTAATGTGAGAATATTTTTTCATTTCTCTCTGTTTATAAGTTTTTTATATCTTATATAACATGCCGGTATTTAGCACACTTTAGAAGTTTTGTTGCTGCTGTTGCGATAAGCAGAGCATTTTGGAAGGAAGCAAGTCAGCCGGCACCACCAGAAGGTATGCAGAATTTTGAGATGTACACCAAATACAGTATTTGTCCCAACATGTATAATGCATTGTGGAACAAACATATAAAAGGGGATCCTCAGTTGCAGTGTCCATTAGAGTGGACAATGGACCCTCAAAAACTTGAGTATTTAGAGAAACGATTGTTTTTAAAGAATGTTAGGCCAGCTATGTTTGACAGCTCCAGGTGGAGAAGGTACAAAGGAAACAAGAAAGGAAAACAGAGTATCACAGTATAAGGAATTGAAGGATAAGGAAGTCCAGGAGAAGAAGGAATGTTTAGATCGAGAGCATAGATTACTAATATCTAAGGAATATATAGTCAGACCGACAGTAACAGCACAAATCCATCAAGAAGATGTAGATTCAGACATTGACGGATTATTGATTGAACAACTCCCCCCCATATGTACCTTCAACACCTCTTCTCCCTGGACCACCAAATGGTGTTCCCCCTGTACCTTCGGCACCACCACTTTTACCTGTGGTTGTTCAGCTCCCTATTTTCCAATCAGTACCGGTACATCCCTTACCCCCCATCTCAGGCCACTGCACTCCCATCTCAGGCCACCGCACCCCCATTCCAGGCCACTGCGTCTGAAATAACCGATGATCCTGTACTTTCTGTATCTGTCTCGGCCCCTCGAATTCTTCTTTCTACTGTACCTCAGTTTCATAAGGACTTAATAAGGTTGATAGTACTGAAGTGGTTAAGTGATTTAGAAATGGAAGTAGAAAAAATAATAGGTCAGATACAGGATTATTCAGAGGGCGAACTTCTTTGTCTGGTAAATAAACTTTCTCATCAACTTATAGTTCAGTGGGAGATGACTACAGGGCAGAACGGTCCCGATGAAGTTAGAGCTATTTATCGACTGTGCCAGATAGGAGCCTTCCCTGTGAGTAGAGTTAATAATGCTATAGCCGCAATAATTGGATATCGTAATGAACTTTCTTCCTCTCCTCGAATAAGACCTATGAGGGAAGCCACACCACAGTTCATTCCTGGAAGAGGGAATGCAGATAATGATTACCCTAATAGTCCCAATGCTAGAGCCTATTTTTTGTATAATTGGATATATACGCCCTGGATAAGGACAGATGTACTTACTTTAAAAGCCTCCTTACCAGACATACAGAAAAACCCTAGAGGATTTTATGATGATGCACAGGCAGCCGTTGATTCCTATGTCATGACCTTAGCTGATATTGATATGTTTTTTGGTATGATCCTGCCACCGGATATGTGGTGACTTACTCGGAAACAGGATCATGCTGCTGATTTAGGAGGAGACTGGGCTGCAATCATAGCAGTTGACAGGGATAGGAAACCTGGTCAGAAATCTAGTCAGCTCATACTGGAGCTGCCTGGTAACATACTTACTTATATAAAAATGATGGTTTGTCAAGGAAAATAGATTGGGCACTTCTCACTGCATGTAAACAAAAACAGGGAGAGGCTGTCCCTGATTTCTTTCCTCGCTATGAAGAAGTGTTCCACGATTTTAGTGGGCAAGACACTTCTACACCTATGGGTGCACTTTTGTTTATAGATAGATTTGTAAGAAATGTACTTCCTGAGATATCTGTTCGCTTAAAGAATTATGAGAGTACATGGGCTTCAGTAACTCCGAAAGCTATATTAGATATGGCTCAGTATTATCAGAATCAAGTGATCACATCGATTGTGTTTGATGGAACACCAACTCCTAGCACTGTGTCCCAAAATTGGCAGGTCTAGAATTTTTTTTCTGCAGTCCCCTTTTTACTTTCCCCACACGTTCCTGATAATTTGATGGGACTTGATCTTCTGAAATATTTCCATGCTACTATACATTGGTCCCCATCTGGAGTACGTGTCATTTTTGGGAAAAAGACATTGCCTAATCAATATAATTTCTCTTTATGTTCGGATCTTGATTCTGTTCCTTCATGTGTTTGGGCTACTACTGACACAGATATGGGAAGAATGGAAATTTCCCCCGCTACATGCAGGTTCGGGAGGGTGCCCCTTTACCAAGGGTCTGTTGAACTGTATTTTAAAATGACCCACATGACTCCATTTTGTGTTGCCATGCTCTCGGCAACCTGGTGAAGAATTGCTTTCCACGTCCCTGTTGAAACTTGCACAACCCCCCCCGCTCCTTGTGGTCGAGCTGATTCCGAGAAGCTGCCTGTGTTCCTCAAACCACCCAGTTGTGCCAGAGACTCAGTCACATCCTGTCCATTGTTGGTAACTCAGCCTGTCATGAGCAACTCCTGTGCCCCGTGCCCACACCAACTGATCGAGGAAGCACGAGGCTGTGCCCCGTGATCACACCAACTGATAGAGGAAGCATGAGGCTGTGCCCCATGACCACACCAATGGAGCAAGGAAGCACGAGGCTGTGTACATTGTGCAATCAGAGACAGATGTCCCCTGGCCATGATTATGCCACATAAGACTGACAAAGAACTTGTCTGATGAGGAACTTGTCAAAATGAGGAACTTTATATTGTGCAAATGGGCGTGGCTAGCACTATAAATATGTGTGCGCTGCGGACGAAAGCAGCAGTCTCCGTAGAATTGTCTTTGTACCATTCTGGGACCCTGTCCTTAGCTCGAGCTAATAAATAACTTACTTCCCTCCACAGCTGGTTGTCCTGGTCTCTTTGGTAATGTATGATTCAAGCAAGAAGAACCCATAGATTCTAGGCGTCCCCTGCACCGCTGGCTTTAACTCTCCTAGTTGGGAGGGGTCTCCAAAAAGCCGGTTCTACAATTTGGCGCCCAGCGTGGGGCGTCTTCGGTGGTCGTCATAGAGCCTGGTGGTCGTGAGGAGTCCGTGATGTAATTCTAAGGGAGGCGCGCCACTACATTGGCTGAAAATTTTCTTTGCGGGCCTGAGGTCTCCAATTGCGTGATTCCTCCCTCCAGTGGGCTACCCGACTGCGGCCCCGACTGACGCCCCACTTCTGGTTCCTAGTTTTGGGAGATCAGGACCTTTTTGACACCTGCCGTGTGATGGAAGATTAATGGTCAGGTAAGAGTGGGAGTGGCCCACTTCTTTGGTGAATTGTATTTTGGTTTTGGGTATTGTTCGACTTTTGCAAAAGCAGAAGCCAAAGGGTAAGTACAGGTGTATGCTGTAAACATTAGATTTTATCCTTTGATGTTTGGAACCAGGATACACGTCTAGAGATTCCTGGATTTAGTAAGTTTCGGAAATGGTGTTGTTGTTATTGTACACAGGACTCCGCATTGGAGGAATCTTGTCTGATTCCTCCTTTGGGGACCCCTAATCATGAAGTGTATGCTAAACATGGTGTTGGCCCGATTATGTTTTGCTGACTTTGGCATAAATATACAAAGGGTAATGCTGAGTTACAATGGCAAATATATGGTAGTTTTGAACCTCCTGTACTAGGTAATTTAGAGGAGAAGTTGTTTCATAGAAAATCTAGACCTGCGATGTTTGATTCCTTTCGGGTTTGGCGCAAGGAATCCAAACAGAAAGAAATCAAACTCAAAAAGAGTGAAGCTAAAGTAATGCGATTCAGAAAGCCCAGGATCATGATAATCTGAGAATAGAAGAGGGTATAATAATACATGATAGGTTACATCGAATGCAGGTAGATGGATGTTACATTACAAAGAAGGTTCCCGAAAAGGCCCGGGACAAGGAGGATGACCCTCTCATGTCCTCCATGTTGAGCACCCCTCTACCTTATACCGCCGCCATATATCCGGCCCTTGATCCTGCACAATTGACTCCTGCTACTGCTCCAGTTGTTGCCCCTGCCCATGCCCTGGTTTGTCCGATTCCTCAGCCACTTGTTCCCAGCTCCCTGACTGTCATGGGTCAACAAGCTCGTAGGTGGATGGAAAATAACACTATGTACACCGCTCAGGATATATGGATGCCAATGGATCAGTGGACACGCATCCAACAGATTGACATTTTTTTTAAATGTGTGACATACTGATCCAAATGTGGGAGGATTTTGCAGAATTAGGTCCACCCCCAGGTCTGTCTGACCTTTGCCATAAGGTTGAAAAAGGGGACATACAGGGCCCAGCACTATTATGCGATCTAATCACGCTGGTAGCCTGCAGAGACTCCTTATCTGGTTGTACGTTAAATAAGGGTTTTTCAATGAGGGAGGTACAGCCTGTTTGGAGAGACCGCGTTGTTGGCATAGATGGCAACCCTGACACACCGGCAGGTTTTAGACAAATGTGGGTCCATGTCCCTTCGAAAAGGTCTGATGTCCTCCAACTTAAAAGCCAATTGACTGACCCGCGTAAAAATCCAGCAGGTTATTACAAGGAATTAACTCAGACACTCCAATCTTGCATGATGACTTTAGCAGATATAGATATGTTAATGGGACAGGTAGTACTGACTGAAGTATGGTCTAAAATGCGCCATAATAATCAGGCAGAATTTGGCCATACTTGGAAAGACTTTGAGGAAGCTGACAGGGCTCGTACTGGTGGCGAGAAACCTGATCCCATGATCTTAGCCCTTCCGGTCCAGATACTTACCGCCATGAAAAAGATGTTGACACCTCACCGTATTAATTGGGACAGATTAGCTGCTTGCAGGCAAAAGAAAGATGACTTTTTCACACGATTCGAAAGCACATTCACCGACTATAGTGGACAGGACATGACTTCAGAAGGGGGACAGCGACTGTGGATACATTTGTGTCCAATCTGTTACCAGAGCTTGGGACTAAGCTTAAAATGTCAGAAAGTGCATGGCCCATCTCTACCCCGTCTGGCATTTTGACAATGACCCAGTACTATGAGAATAGGGAGAATGAAGAGCGAGATAGAATGGATAAAAAAACTAAAGACTTAAAGACAAAGGTCTTACTCCAACAAGCATACCCGACCCCGACCCAAAACAGAGGTGCCCCTAAGTTTCAATGAATAGCTCAGAGCCCTGCCCCTGTGACTCCTCGCCCGCCGCTGGGACCCAACCAGTGCGCTTATTGTAGCCAGGAGGGTCATTGGCGCGATGAGTGTCCCTTGTTGGCTCAGAACAACTCTGCCCCTGCTGTCCGCTTCACAGGCCAACGTCCCCAGAGAGGACGAGGGCGAGGCGGGCCTAGAACACAGTTACAGGACAGGCGCCCCCTTATGCAAGAGAATAGATTTGATACCGCTAATTATGAAGACCGCAATTATTTTACTGAGGATTATGATCCTGAAGAAGGGACGCGGCTCCTATCCGACTAGGATTGCCAAAGACAAGAGAAGGGACCCGTGCCTATTCCTGTTGACCAGAAGGGACCGTATGTCCATGTTACAACACTGGGCTCTACGGAGAAATTTTTGGTCGACAGTGGTGCAACCAAAAATTCTATTGCTAGGTCTAAAGTCCCTGGGGCCCCCTTGTCTGTCGCAAATAACATTTCTGTGGGGTTTTCTGGTACCCCAGTATTTAGCCCCATTTCACAACCACTGGAACTAACGATAGGACCCTACACAGTTGATTCCCCTTTGGTTTTGACTTCCACATGTGGCGAAAATGTGTTGGGTTTAGATCTGTTAAAAAGATTACATGCCACCATATACTGTTCTCCTGGTGGGGTTCACATCACTATGGGTCCCCCTACCACACATCCAGTATATTTAGCCTCCTCGGATCCAATTCCCCAGGAACCTCAGAATGTCCCTCCTGCTCTTTGGGGCCCAAGGTGATACTGATGTTGGCCTTTTGTCTATACCACCCTTTTCTGTTAGCCTGAAACAAATGCTCGCCCTCCCCGACTTCCCCAATATAAAATACCCAAAGAAGTGGAAAGGGCATTACTCCAGATCATTTTTGAACTTGTCGACAAGGGTGTGGTTGAAGAGACAAGAGGAAATGTGTGCAATAGCCTGTCCTAAAACGCACCGATCCCTCAAAGCCCCCTGTTTATAGTTTTGTCATTGATTTGCGCGAGATAAACAAAATCGTAGTTCCCCAGTTTCCTGTGGTCCCAGATATCACCACCCTACTTACTATGGTTCCCCCGTCTGCATGTTTTTTCTCTATCATTGACTTAAAAAATGCTTTTTTTAGTATAACAGTCGATGAACAGAGTAGGGATCTTTTTGGATTCTCATTCGCAGGACGAAATTTCCGGTTCTTCAGAGCTCCACAAGGATATACAGAGAGCCCTTCCATTTATAGTCAGGCCCTCAAGGGCCAACTTGATTCCCTGTCCCTACCCCAAGGAACCGCATTACTCCAGTATGTTGATGATTTGCTTATAGCGGCAGACACCGAGGAATTATGTAAAAAAGCTACAATGAAATTGCTCCTCCATCTAGCACAGTTCAATCACAAAGTTTCCCTCTCCAAACTCCAATATTGTCGACATGAGGTGACCTACTTAGGTCATCTCCTGTCGAAGGAGGGACACCGCCTCACCCCTGAACGAATACAAACAATCAGTAAAATGCCCCCACCAAAAACGCAGAAAGAGGTCCGTGCTTTTATTGGTATCACCTCCTACTGCTGCCAGTGGATACCCAATTTTTCTTTACTCATTAAACCTCTATTGACCCTCACACTTAAAGATGTTCCCCACCCACTCCCTTGGACAATTGAGTGCCAGCATGCATTTGAAGAACTGAAAATAGCCTTGTGTTCGGCCCCGGTGCTAGGCACCCCCAGTTATCAGAAGCCCTTCACTCTTTTTGTACACGAGCATAATGGTTGCACATTATCAGTGCTAACACAGTGTTTTGGTGACAGACAACGCCCCTTGCATATTTTTCTGCAGTTCTGGACCCCGTGGCCCGCGCACTACCCAGTTGCTTGAGAGCAGTAGCTGCAGCTGCCATATCCATTCGCCGATCTGCTGGCCTGATCCTTGATACTGCACTTACAGTTATGGTTCCTCACGCAGTTGACACTTTATTAAATAGGACAAAAACTCCACATCTTACTAGTGCACGTTTGTCCGGACATGAATTGACTCTCTTAGCCAGTCATATCACCATCCGCTGCTGCCCTACACTAAATCCAGCCACATTGTTACCCTTTGTTGATGGTGACACTAATTCTGATCCGCATTATTGTGTCCTCCGGACGGAGGAAGAGACTAAAGGCCATGTGGATTTGACTGACACACCCCTCACTGACCCTGATGGTACCCTGTATGTGTATGGTTCTTGCTTCAAAATTCCTGATGGTAGCACAACTGCTGCCTATGCTATCACCACGTTACAGACAGTAATGGAAAGTGAGAGAATACCTTACCAATCAGCACAGGCCGCCGAGTTGGTAGCACTGATAAGAGCGTGTGAACTGAGTACGGGGATTGCCGTCAACATCTACACTGACAGCCAGTACGCCTTTGGCGTGGCCCATAATTTTGGGCGACTTTGGGCTGAGAGGGGATTTTTTACTTCTCACGGTACTAAAATACAGCATGGTCATCTGGTCAGCAGGCTGTTAGCAGCGTTGACTCTTCCTTCAAAGATAGCTGTGGTCAAATGTAGCGCCCACAAGAAAGTGACTGATGACATAGGAAGGGGTAATGCATTTGCTGACCAGACTGCAAAGGAAACAGCTAGAGATGTCTCTACCCGTATGTATGTAGCTGGTCCCTCAAACTGGGTACCAGAGAAGGGGATGCATGAGGATACTATTAAGAATGTGAAGGAAATACAGGCAGAGGCGACTAGAGAGGAAAAGGCTCTCTGGGAAGAGCAAATAGGCCTATTAAATGAGAATGGCTGTTGGACAGATCAGTCTGAACAACAGCGATGGTTGTTAACTGATGCCTATGTTTTGCCAGTGGTCACTATGGCTCATGGCCCAGCTCACATTAGTGCAAGATCACCCTCAAGGACCGCACCAACAGAGCGGGAGGAGGAATCACCATCGTCCACAGGAACACTCCCAGAGTCTCGACCAACACCGACGACACCCTCAGCACCGCCGAACACCTGCACTTCCAGATCCACATGACCCCAACACCATCCTCAGTGGAATCCTCATCTACGGACCGCCCGGACCCCGACTACAGTTCAGCGACTCCATCGCCGACTTCGTCAGCACACACGCCCTCGCCTCCATGGACTACATCCTCCTCAGGGACCTGAACTTCCACCTCGAGAACAATGACGACACCAACTCCACCACCCTGATCGACAACCTAGCCAACCTCGGACTCAAACAACTCGACACAACACCCACCCACTCCGCCGGTCACACGCTTGACCCCATCTTCTCCGCGAGCCCCCACATCTCCTTCAACCATACCACCGAACTCCGCTGGACTGACCACCGCTGCATCCACTTCACCCAACAGATGCCTCACCGCTGCAGGAGCAAAGTCACCGAAGACCAGCTAACCACCACCCTTGCCCAGAGCCCACCCGCCGACCATACCCACCCAGATACCGCCGCCCGCAACCTCAGACAGTGGATCAATGACTGCGCCAACACCCTCGCCCCGATCAAGAAACCCTCCAACAATCATATCAACAAGAAAGCCAGCTGGCTCACTGAAGACCTCCGGGCCCTAACTTGCCGAAAGCTGGAGAAGATCTGGCTCCTAGAACGAACACTGGACAGCCACGCCGCCCACAAGAATGCTACCCGCATACACCATCACCTCATCAGATCCGCCAAAAGGGCCTCCTTCAAAGACCGCCTAGACAACAACGCGCACAACAGAAAGAGCTCTTCAACATCATGAAGGAAATCTCCGACCCCAGCTCCAACACCAACGACGTCCCACCCTGGCAAGACCTGTGTGACTCGCTGGCCACCTTCTTCCACCGCAAGATCACAGACATCCACGACAGTTTCAATGCCACGACCGCCCCGACAACCACTGAGATCTCTGGCCCTACCACCACCATCCACACCAACATCAACGACAATGACACCATCAAGATCATGAACACCATCCACTCCGGATCTCCGTCAGATCCATGCCCACACCACATCTTCAACAAAGCCAGCACATCCATCGCACCCCGTCTCCGGAAAGTCATCAACACCTCCTTCGAGACAGCAACCTTCCCGGAGAGCTGGAAGCACGCCGAGATCAACGCCTTACTCAAAAAACCCAAGGCGGACCCCAAGAACCTCAAGAACTTTCGGCCCATCTCCCTGCTCCCGTTCCCGGCAAAGGTCATCGAGAAGACCGTCAACGAACAACTGACCCGCTACTCCGAGGAGAACAACATCCTGGACCCTTCCCAGTCTGGGTTCCGCAGCAACCACAGCACCGAGACTGCCCTCATCGCCACCACCGATGACATCAAGTCCCTGCTGGACAACGGAGAAACGGCGGCCCTCATCCTCCTGGACCTGTCAGCCGCCTTAGACACGGTCTGTCACCACACACTATGAACACGCCTCCACAACACTGGGATCCAAGAGAAGGCTCTGGACTGGACCACCTCCTTCCTCTCCGGCAGAACATAGAGCGTCCGCCTTCCCCCCTTCCGCTCCGAAGCCACCAAGATCATCTGCGGCGTACCCCAGGGCTCATCCTTCAGCCCAACCCTGTTTAACATCTACATGGCACCGCTCGCCCACGTCGCCCGTCGGCACAACCTCAACATCCTCTCCTATGCCGATGATACCCAGCTGATACTCTATCTCACTAAGGACACCCACACCGCGAAAACCAACCTTCACGAAGGAATGAAGGCCGTTGCTGAATGGATGAGGAACAGCCGACTGAAGCTGAAGTCGGACAAGACGGAGGTCCTCATCCTCGGATCCAACCCTTCAGCCTGGGGCTACTCCTGGTGGCCGACCGCACAGGGAACCGCTCCAACACCCACTAACCACACACGCAACCTAGGGGCCATCCTCGACTCCACCCTCTCCATGACTAAACAGGTCAACGCCGTCTCCTCCTCCTGCTTCAACACCCTCCGCATGCTCCGTAGGATCTACAAGTGGATCCCCATTGAAACGAGAAGAACAGTCACCCAGGCTCTTGTCAGCAGCAGGTTGGATTATGGAAACGCCCTCTATGCAGGAGCCTCGGCCAAACTCCTGAGACGGCTCCAAAGCATCCAGAACGCCTCTGCACGCCTGATCCTCGACATCCCTTGCCGCAGCCACATCACACCCCACCTGAGAGACCTGCACTGGCTCCCGGTCAGCAAGAGGATAACCTTCAAGCACCTCACCCACGCACACAAGGCACTCCACAACACCGGACCAACGTACCTCAACAGACGACTCAGCTTCTATACCCCCACCTGCCAGCTCCGCTCCGCCGCCCTCGCCCTCGCTACAGTCCACCGCTTCTGAAGAGCGACCTCAGGCGGCAGATCGTTCTCCCACCTCGCCGCCAAGATCTGGAACACCCTCCCCATCCACCTACGACAGACCCAAGACCTGCTGACCTTCAGAAAACTCCTCAAGACCTGACTTTTCGAGCAGTAGCAGCATTTCCCACCCCAGCGCCTTGAAACCCTCACAGGTGAGTAGTGCGCTTTACAAATGATAAGATTGATTGATTGATTGATTGATTGATTGATTGCAAAAGGTATTTGCAAATTGCTAGCTCTGGTATGGCAAAACAAACACATCCCAAAATATGCTGAGAGGTTAGTCAGGAATTGCATGATGTGTTTGATGCATAACCTGGGAAAAGGCACACCAACACCTGTTGGGAATTTTGCACCCCCATCTTACCCCTTCGAAGTGCTCCAAATAGATTACATACAGATGGAAAGATGCAACAATCTCCGATATATCCTGGTAGTTGTGTGTGCCTTTAGTAAGTTGATCGAGGCCTACCCCCTTAAGGACAACACTGGTATATGCACTGTCAAAATACTGTTGAAGGAATTTTCCCCAGATTTGGGATGCCCAGAATTATCTGGAGCGACAATGGAAGCCACTTTACAGGAGAAATAATGAAGAAAGTGTGTGTAGGGATTGGGATCAGACAAAATTTTCCATGCCTTCAATCACCCCCAGTCAGCGGGTTGGGTTTAGCGCCACAATGGAACCCTGAAATTGAAGATGGTAAAAATCCAGGGCACATTCTCGTACCGGACTATCTCCGTATGAAATAGTGTTTGGTCGGCCAGCAAATGTTTGGGGAGTACCCCAGCCAAAGAAATATTCTGATATTGAATACCCATTGTTGATTGATTACTTACATGAATTGACCACTAACCTACGTCTCATTCATCGTCAGGTACAAGATATCATGCCACCCACACCCGAGGGCCCTGGTCACACCATCCAGCAAGGCGACTGGGTCTGCATCCGCAATTTCCAGAGAACAAAGAACTTGGAGCTGAGGTGGAAGCCGCCCCAGCATGTTTTGCTGGATACCAGGTCTGCAGTGAAGGTGGCAGGAAGAAAAAACTGGGTTCATGGAGTGCACTGCAAGAAGGTGCTTCTACCACTACCATACGACCGGTGGGTCAAGGAAGGCCTGGGAGATGACGAATGTGAGAAAGTCCAGCGCTTTGTACCCTTCAGTGACGCCAACCTTGCCTGGGCTTCATCTGAACGAGAGGACGACGACATCCTGCAATCTGCCGGTCCTCCGCATCTGAGGTTGCGGGACACTCAACAGCCGGAGCCTTTGTTTCCTGATCAAACAATGCCCAGGTCCACCCGGTACAACCTCCGACCCAAAAAAAGGACTAAAGAGACAAAGGGCTCTGCCCTCTGCTTGACATGGTCCGACAAACGGCTGCAGGGCTGTGATACATTGGCGCATTTTACCGGAGCCGGTACAGCGGACCGGAGCGTGCCTATAGGACTGCTGGAATCACTGACCGGTGAAGCAACCACCAATCACAGGCAGCAACTAGGTAAGACCAAGTGAAGCAGACGGTGACCAAAATGAATGCTGAAAATTTGAAGAGCAAAGAAATGAAAAAACAAGAGTACATAAAGACAATACGTGGCCGGTACTCAATCTGTCTACTCATACTCATGACTATTTCACTGGTACTGGCCTGCCTCGGGTGGGTAATACACGCTGCCCTTGCAGCACCTGAGTCTCCTACCTCTACAGAATCACCTCATCAACATGTGTCATTACCCACCCATGAGAAAAACAGAAGGACAGGTTTCTTCAACAACACTTTCATTCAAATGTTACACCAGCACCAGCTTGTGGTGAACACAACAAACTGTTGGGTATGTGGGTTGCTGACCCATACTGCAAGTACTGGGATGTCCCTGATTCCTGCTCCTTTTTCTCGAGCTGGTTCAGCCTACGGCTGGTACACTGTGTTCTTTGGCACATTCTATTCAGGTGACACATCCCCACGAACCATGGGGAAGATCAGTGGCAGACAAGCATTCCATCACATCATGGCTGCGGAGTGGCCAAGCATGGATAAAGATTCAGTAGAAAATAATGAATATGAGAACAATCATGGGTCTTTTTGTCCATCGAACATCGACAATGGTGGGGGAAAGAAAAGACTGCCACCTCTCAGGGATCTCCCTGTCTACCCACATCCTAGAAAATACTGCATGAAAAGAAATGGAACAGTATGGGTGGGGCAAAGTGACTGCGCCTACACGCTCCAGCTGAATGGTCCGACTCTCCCAGCTCTGGTGTCCTCACTGAATATGCACTTTGTGTGTGGGAGCAAGGCCTACACCTGGCTGTCCAAGTCCTGGGCCGGCACCTGTTACATTGCTTGGTTGTCCCCCCCCACCTACACCGCCGATACAACACACCACATCCAGAAGAGAGGTGTGATTGACGCTGAAGACACAGCTGGCCAAGAGTTTGGGGACTTTGTTAAGGGGTTCCTCCGCTTTTGGGGCCCTATGGTCAATAGTCGCAGTCTGTGACATCTCACAAGGGTGGTAGAGGCCAATATCAACGCAACTGCCGGTGCCCTCAGTAACATCACGGCGGAGCTTAAAGCAGACCGCCTCATGACTTTACAGAACAGAATGGCGCTTGACATAATACTGGCGGACCATGGGGGAGTCTGCACATTGATCAGAACAAGCTGCTGTATATACATACCGGATAATGCGCCAACAGTCTATCAAGCAATACAGAGACTGCATAAAATTGCTTCCAACATCCATCAGGATGAGGGTTCATGGTCCCTAACTGGCTGGTTTTGGAGCATGGTATCTCAGTTGGGTTGGAAGATAATGATTTTCATTGCCATCATTGCTGTCGCATTGTTCTCTTGCTGTCTCTGTGTTCAATGCATGCCCGCGCAATGTGGGCTGTGTGCCACCTCTTTGACACCCAAACAAATGAAATTACACCATCACAATGCCATGATGATGATCGAGAGAGAGGTCCAGGAAATGATGGACATTGACCTAGATGACGATTGATTGTTGCCTCTGCATGGCAAAAGGAGGGACTTTTGAACTGTATTTTAAAATGACCCACATGACTCCATTTTGTGTTGCCATGCTCTCAGCAACCTGGTGAAGAATTGCTTTCCACGTCCCTATTGAAACTTGCACAACCCTCTACGTTCCTTGTGGTCGAGCCGATTCCGAGAAGCTGGCTCTGTGCCTCACCCCCCAGTTGGGCCAGAGACTCAGCCACATCCTGTCCATTGTTGGTAACTCAGCCTGTCACGAGCAACTCATGTGCCCCGTGACCACACCAACTGATCGAGGAAGCACGAGGCTGTGCCCCGTGACCACACCAACTGATAGAGGAAGCACGAGGCTGTGCCCCATGACCACACCAATTGGGCAAGGAAGCACGAGGCTGTGTACATTGTGCAATCAGAGACAGATGTCCCCTGGCCACGATTACACCACATAATACTGACAAAGAACTTGTCTGATGAGGAACTTGTCAAAATGAGGAACTTTGTATTGTGCAAATGGGCGTGGCTAGCGCTATAAATATGTGTGCGCTGCGGAGTAAAGCAGCAGTCTCAGTAGAATTGTCTTTGTACCATTCTAGGACCCTGTCCTTAGCTCGAGCTAATAAATAACTTACTTCCCTCCACGGCTGGTTGTCCTGGTCTCTTTGGTAATGTATGATTCAAGCAAGAAGAACCCGTAGATTCTAGGTGTCCCCTGCACCGCTAGCTTTGAATATCCTAGTGTGGAGGGGTCTCCAAAAAGCCGGTTCTACAGGTTCCGCAATATAAAATATTGAAAGAAATTGAAGATGTGCTTATATCTATCATTGACGACATGATACGTACAGGAGTTGTTAAGGAAGTTTCCTCCGATGTATGCAATAGCCCCATTCTCCCCATCTTAAAACAGAGCGATGGAACAGGGTACAAGATTTACCGATTTGTGATTAATTTAAGAAAAGTAAACAAAATAGTGATTCCTCAATAGCCTGTTGCTTTTAATATTACGACCTTGTTGACATTAATCCCACCTACAGCCACTGTATTTTCTGTTATTGACCTCAAGAATGCTTTTTCTCTATTCCTATACATAAGGATAGTAGATAATTGTTTGGCTTCTCATTAAGGGGCCGCTCATTTAGATTTTGTAGAGCTCCACAGGGTTATACAGAAAGTCCTAGTATTCATAGTCAGGCACTCAAACGACAGTTGGATGAACTTCTTTTCCCGTCAAGAGTTACACTTGTGCCATACATGGATGACATTTTACCCGCAGCTGATACAGTTGAGCATTGTAAATAAGCCACTCTTTCCCTATTGCATCATATTGCTACTTAGGGACATAAAGTCTCTAAGAATAAGTTGCAATATTGTCATTCTCAGGTCACTTATTTGTGTCACCTCTTGTCTAAGGCAGGCCACACTTTGACTAAAGACAGAATTCAAACTATCCTAAAACTTCCCATCCCAAGTACTCAAAAAGATGTCAGGGCACTTATTGGCATTACTTCCTATTGTAGACAGTGGATCACAAATTTTTTGCTTATCATAAAACCTTTTTTGTCCTTTGTTACTAAAGACACTTCCTTTCCTCTGGCATGGACTTCTGAATGTCAAGAATCATATCAGCAGCTTTGTGCATCTCTTTGTTCTGCTCCGGTGTTAGGCACTCCAGACTATGCTAAGCCTATTATACTAAATGTACACAAGAGAGAAGGATGTGCATTGTCAGTTTTAACAACCATATGGTAGTAAGCATCGTCTATGTGCTTATGTTTTTTGGCTCTAATGGACCCAGTGGCCAGAGGACTTCTAGGCTGTCTTAGAGCAGTTGCTGCCACAGCCATTTCTATACGACAATCTGAGGGGATAGTGTTGAGTAACAAGCTTATGGTTATGGTACCACATTCCATAGATCTACTCCTTAATCAAACCAAGACACAACACCTGACTAGCGCTAGACTTACAGGATATGAACTTACGCTCTTGGCACCTCATATCACACTCAAGAGATGTTTGACATTGAACCCAGCTACATTGTTACCTTTAACAGCTGAACAAACTCATGATTTGCACTACTGTATTTTCCTGACAGAAGAACAAACTAAGGGAAGAATAGATCTTAAAGATACACCTTTGTTAGATCATAAGGGGAATTATGGGTGGATGGTTCCTGCTTGAAATTACCTGACTGCACCACCTCTACATCCTATGCCATAACCACATTACAAGCTGTGGTAGAAACAGCCCGTATTCCGTAAAAATCTGCCCAAGCAGCTGAACTTATTGCACTTTTAAGGGCTTGTGAACTTAGTGAAGGGTTATCAGTGAACATTTACACAGACAGTCAGTATCCATTTGATGTGGCACACAATTTTGGCAAACTTTGGAAGGAACAGGGATTCCTAACCTCCCATGGATCTAAAATACAGCATGGCGAATTGGTAAATAGTCTTCTTACTGAATTAACATTTCCAAAGAGTGTAGCCTTTGCCTGTATTATTATTTTGTGCCTGATTGTGCCGGTGCCACTGCCCACTACATAGCGCTTATTAGGTTGTGCCCCAATCCAGTTTCACTTTTGGCTTGCAGCCATTTTGGTGTTTGTTATTGTGCCTCCCTGCCCGGCTCTCCACCCCGCTCCCGCCTCCCAGCTGCTCCTCCCTCCCACTGATACTGTAAGCTCGACCCTCCGTGAGTAGCGCCGTGACCGTCCTGAAGCCCTCAGAAGCGGTCGCTCCTCACGCTGCTCCCTGGGGTATCGTAGCGCTTCACTGCCTCGCATTGCTCAGATTGATCTCTCTAATAATTCGCTCTGCTCCTGCATTCATTAGTGCCTGCTTGCTGCTAATTATCGTATTGTAGCGCTATTTAGCGAAAGCGCGCATTCACTAGCGTTCATTTGTGCTTTGCTGCCTTTGCCTGTATTATTATTTTGTGCCTGATTGTGCGGGTGCCACTGCCCACTACATAGCGCCTACTAGGTTGTGCCCCAATCCAGTTTCGCTTTTGGCTTGCAGCCATTTTGTGTTTGTTATTGTGCCTCCCTGCCCGGCTCTCCACCCCGCTCCCGCCTCCCAGCTGCTCCTCCCTCGCCCCTCCCCCTCCAATATCCACATATGACAGATGCATTTGCGTGCAGCGTTCACGCACAGCGGTCGCGCCCCATGCGTGCCGAAGGAGCGCCAAAGGTAAGCCCGTCTACGCCCGTCTGCGCCTGAACCGCGCCCAGCGCCAGACCCCCTGGCCCCCATAAGACCCACTCCGCCCGCCGTACATACGACGCAACTACCCTCTCAGCACTTAACCCCGGCCGACTCCCAAATTGCTATCTAGCCGCGCCTGGACACACCCATGGACCCTTCACCTGCCACTCCTGCAAGTTCGACTGCATCAGGACCCACACCAATTCCACAAACTACAAACAGAGCTCCGACAATAACCACCTAAAGTGCATCCTGCTCAACACCCGCTCGGTCCACATACACTCCATTGAACTCTGGAACCTACTCGACACCACATCGCCGGACGTCGCCTTCCTTACAGAAACATGGATGAATGCCTCATCAGCACCCGACATCGCAATAGCCATCCCGGACGCCTACAAGATCATCCAAAAAGATCGCACCAACCAACAGGAGGAGGCATCGCTATCGTCCATAAGAACACCATCTGCATCACGACCAGTTCCGACGATAACCTCACTTCCGCCGAACACCTTCACTTCCAGATTCACACCGACCCCAAAACCACACTCAGAGGCACCCTCATCTACAGACCACCAGGACCCCGCACACAATTCAGAGAAGACATCACCGACTTCATCAGCCCACACGCCCTCCCCTCTGAGGACTACATTCTACTGGGAGACCTCAACTTCCACCTGGAAAAGAACAACGACAGCAACACCACCACCCTCTTAGACAACCTGGCCAATCTCGGACTCAAACAACTTGTTGACACCCCCACCCACCTTGCCGGACACACGCTCGACCTTATCTTCACCTCCAGCAAGCACATCTCCTTCGATCACACCACCGCTCTCCACTGGACGGATCACAGCTGCGTTCACTTCTACTACAAAAAGACCACGACCCACAACCCCCTACAACCTATTCCCCGAAGAAATTGGAACAAAATCACCACCGACCAGCTCTTCACATCGCTTCACCAAAACCCCCCTGCCAAATCATCGGACCCAAACCAAGCAGCCACTAACCTCACACAGTGGATCACCCACAGCGCCGACGAACTAGCACCCCTGAAAAACCATCTAATCAAGCAAGGTAGCAAAAAAGCCCCCTGGTTCAACGATGACCTTAAGAAATCCAAGAAGCTCTGTCGTACTCTCGAGAAAACCTGGAGAAAAAACCCAACCACTGACAACCTAGCCACCTTCAAGAACGCCACCCGCAAACACCACCAACTAATCAGATCCACCAAGAAATCATCTTTCAAGGATCGACTAGACAACAATGCCCAAAACAGCAAGGAACTATTCAACATCTTCAAAGAATTTACTAACCCCACCGCCGGCACCAACGACATCACTCCCTCCCAAGACCTCTGCAACTCTCTATCCTCATTCTTCCACAACAAAATCACCGAAATACATAACAGTTTGAAAACCAGTCCGAAGACCAGTCCACTCCACCTACCCCCGAACCAAAACCGCACTCTAGCAAACTCTGCGCCTGGAACCCAATCACCACCGAAGACACCATCCGCCTGATGAACTCCATCCACTCAGGATCGCCAACCGACCCATGTCCCCACCAAATTTTCAACAAAGCAGACTCCATCATCGTACCCCACCTCCGCGATGTCATCAACTGTTCCTTCAACTCCGCTACCTTCCCGGAAAACTGGAAACAGGCCGAACTCAGCGCCCTTCTGAAGAAACCCACAGCTGACCCCACCGAACTTAAGAACTACCGCCCCATCTCGCTCCTCCCATTCCCGCCAAAATCATTGAGAAAGCCGTCAATAGTCAGCTTGCCGCCTTCCTCGAATCCAACAAATCCCTCGACCCTTCACAGTCCGGCTTCCGAGCCAATCACAGCACCGAAACCACCCTCATCGCAGCAACAGACGACATCCGAACACTACTGGACAACGGAGAAACAGTTGCCCTCATCCTACTTGACCTATCCGCAGCCTTCGACACAGTCTGTCACAGCACCCTCATACAACTCCTCAGCAACACCGGAATACAAGGAAAAGCATTGGACTGGATCATCTCATTCCTCGCCGGAAGAACCCAGAGAGTCCGCCTCCCCCCTTTTAAATCAGAGGCCACCGAAGTCATCTGCAGCGTACCACAAGGATCATCACTCAGTCCCACCCTCTTCAACGTATACATGAGTCCCCTCGCATCCATCACACGCCAACACAACCTCAACATAATCTCTTACGCAGACGACACCCAGTTGATCCTCTCCCTCACCAAAGACCCAAACACCGCCAAAACCAATTTACACGAAGGAATGAAAGAAGTAGCCGAGTGGATGAAGAACAGCCGTCTTAAACTTAACTCGGACAAAACGGAAGTCCTCATCTTAGGGTCATCGCCCTCTGCCTGGAACGACTCATGGTGGCCACCGGCCCTGGGACCCGCACCCATACCTACGGACCACGCACGTAACCTGGGCTTCATCCTGGACTCCTCCCTCTCGATGACCAGACAAGTCAACGCCGTCTCATCATCATGCTTCAACATCCTACGCATGCTCAAAAAAATCTTCCGTTGGATCCCCACCGAAACAAGAAAAACGGTCACCCACGCACTGGTCACAAGCCGACTGGACTACGGAAACACCCTTTATGCCGGAGCCACAACCAAACTACAGAAAAAACTCCAACGCATCTAAAACGCCTCAGCCAGACTCATTCTGGACATCCCTCGGCAAGCTCACATTTCCGGCCACCTGAGAGACCTCCACTGGCTCCCTGTCAACAAGAGAATAACGTTCCGTCTCCTCATCCACGCACACAAAGCCCTCTACGACCTAGGACCCGAATGCCTCAACACGCGACTTTCCTTTTAGACCCCCTCCCGCCAACTTCGATCGTCCAACCAAGCCCTCGCCTCAATTCCGCGCATCCACAGATCCACCATGGGGGGAAGATCCTTCTCCTACTTAGCGGCCAAAACCTGGAATTCCCTCCCCACCCACCTCCGCCTTACACAGAATCACCTCTCCTTCAGGAAACAACTAAAAACCTGGATATTCGATAAGTAAAGCACCTCCCTCCCTCAAGCGCCTTGAGACCCTCTGGGTGAGTAGTGCGCTATACAAATTTTGGAACTTGAACTTAGCTATTATCAAATGTAGTGCCCACAAGAGAATCACAGACAAAGTGGGACAGGGAAATGCCTTTGCAGATGAAGTTTCCAGAAACACAGCGAGAATACACACAAGTAGGATATATATATTATGATCCCAAGCTGAGAGATGGGAAAATATATATACAGAGATCAAATAAATACAGCAGTTAGCTACAGAACAAGAAAAAGCAGAATGGAAAAAGGAAGGAGAGTTGGATGATTGCGATGTTGGAGGTCAAAAGATATGCTGAAATGGAAGTTACCTTATGCTTATTTACTGCCCTCTGTAACCATGGCTCATGGACCTATTCACGTTAGTGCCAAAAACACTATCTCCCAACTAGAACAGGTTTGGGATAATCAGCACATTTGGAAAACAGTTGAACATTTGATTAAACATTGCATGATATGTCTACAGCACAATCCTGGGAAGGGAGTATCAACTCCTGCTGGCAGATTTTATCCACCCCAGGCCCCCTTCGAGGCACTTCAAATGGATTCTAGTAGAAAGGTACAATGCCACATTGAAGTTGAAACTAGCAAAGATACAGGCAGCAACGGGCCTTAATTGGCCAGATGCTTTGCCCCTAGCATTGTTATCTGTTTGTTCCATCCCACATAGTAAAATTGGACTTTCTCCCTATGAAATAGTTTTCGGCAGGCCTCTGAATGGAAGGGGACCCTCCAAGGCCAAATGTGATCAAGGAAATATAGTATCCTTTTTTGAGTGATTATCTGAAAAATGTTACTGAAAAATTGTCTTTGATTTACCGGCAGGTGCATGAAGCTACACCAAACAAATCATAGAGTCCGGCTTATGGTCTCCAATCCGGGGACTTTATTTTAATCGAGAACTTTCAACGCTTTAAGAACTTGGAACCTCGTTGGAAGAATGCCGAGCAAGTTTTGCTGGCAACCCGAACTGCTGTCCGAGTCACCAGCAGACGTCATTGGATAAATGCAGTACACTGTAAACGAATACCAGCGACTGATCTCCAACCAGAAGGCAGAAATGATCTGAAAGACATCTTACAAACTCAGAAAAGTGTTTCTCCCCTGAATGAAGACACTTTGTTTCCTGAACAAACTACGCCTTCGGCAACAAGGTACAATTTATGACCAAGGAAGGGAAGGAGCAGATAGAGATACCGGAGGACCAGTTTCAATTAGTGGAGCGGTTCGGCTGTGACACAGTAGGATCACAGAATCGGCTGAACTAGGTTCTGAGTGGGTTGTGATACGTGTTCAGTGGTGCCTGGGTCTCTCTATGACCTGTGATTATATTGATATTGAGAAGGAGAAAAGCAGAGATTGGGATCCAAGCTGCGAAGCAATGACAAGACTCTGATCATATTGTTGATTTTATTGGCAGCAGTTTTTTGGACATTGGAGAAAGTAATTCCAGCTCGAAACGTATTGCCCACTACTACTCCTGTCCCCACAGAACATTATTATGGGGAACATCCTTTACAACACAACTTTTACCATGCAGTGCCTTTACGACGCAACTATTACAACGCATGTTATTACAACGCATAGCGCTGGGGGACGCTCTAGGATAGGGAATAGATTTAATTTGCTATCCAACACCTTCCCTACTATCCACGGGGACTGGAGTTGGAATAGTAAATTAAACTATTCACTATCAGCACCCCTTAACGCTATGCGTTGTAACAGCATGCGTTGTAAAAACTGCGTTGTAAAGGCATGCGTGGTAAAACCATGCATTGTAATGTCATACAACCCATTATTATTGCACGCTTCCCTACCACGAGAGAAAACCCTGAATGTCCTACCTCAATAACACTTTCATAAAAATGCTACATCATACTCATAATGCTATGAATAATACCAACTGCTGGGTATGTGGAATGATGCCAGCCCATCTGAAAAAAGGAGGAACGCCTCTCATTCCTCTGTCATTCTCACATAATGGTTCTTGTGGAGCCTGGTTCACACTTTTGTGGACCTCTTCAATCAATATTATTGCTCTAGCTGATGATGGAAGACTCAATGCCCAGTTAAACAAGGTCTGTTACCCCGATGATGAAGGCCTCCCGCAAGCCAAAGGAACTGTGTGGGAAATGGATGAGTATCGCAGAGGAAATTCCTCCACAAGATGTGTTTTTCCTAACACTCGAACAGCCAAAGGTAATGTACCTCCTGTTATCGCTGTAACCAGAGCCCGAGCAGATATTTCTGTGAGCAGCATTGGCAGTATTCCTGTGGGAAAAAGTGACTGTACTACAGTATTAAATATCACTAGAGCGAACAATAGTAGTTTCCTATCTTCACATAACACTTATTTCATTTGTGGAAGCAAAGGTTATTATCATCTACCAGTCGGTTGGTCCGGAAATTGTTACGTGTCCTTTTTGCTTCCTCCTGTGTTCTTAGCACCTGCATCTTATCACAAAGACTAAAGACTATTTAATGATATTTCTTTGAATACATTTAAAAGAACTATAAATAATGATGAAATAGATCAAACTGATACAGCAATACGTTGATTTTAACTTGGGTTTATTTTTCTTTGTTGTGGCAGCCCTAAATAGTAGAAAGATTAGACTTCCGACCAGGGTGGTAGAAGCAGTAACTAATCAAACAGCAATGGGTCTTGGAAATATTATGGAAGAGCTTCAAATTATGAGAATTGTAATGTTACAAAACAGAATGGTCTTAGACGTAGTACTAGCTGATCGTGGTGGAGCATGTCGCATTATTGGGAGTAGCTGCTGTGTGTTCATACCTGACCGTGCCCTATCTGTTTATGACACAATTTCTAAATTGCATAAAATAGCTGCGGCAATACATCAAGACCAAGGAACATGGACTTGGTCTGAGTGGTTATGGGGAATCATATCTACTTGGGGCTGGAAATTAAGTTAATGGGAATAGCTACCATAGGAATCATCTTTCTCACCTGCTGCATTCAATGTACCCCTACGATATGTACAGCTTGTATAGCTACTTGTAATAATATTAAACCTCCCCCAATTAATGTTCATGAATCAAATCGAGAAGTGATGATGCAAACTAAAAACTATGAACTTATGGATATTGACATCAGAGATTAATACATGTACTTTTAAAATGGATTCAGTATAGGCTGAAAAGGAAGTACTGTTCAAATGTAAAATCTGATTCTCTCGTTTTTTGATTAAGCTATGCCTCATCCATTGTTCACCCCTGCCCTACTTTCAGCCCGGCTCTATCCTTGACACTGCATCTGTATAAACATGAGTAAAGAATCTAGATTGGGGCATTGTAGGCTGTGTACACATGCAGAGTCAACGCACAAGAACAGCTGGTGTCTGCTCCAGGTTTTTCAGACAATAGTTAATCCTCAAGTAAAGTTTACTCAGATAGCATATCTGGTTGTTCAGCCTTAGGACGCAGCAATTGCACAAGACACCGAGGCTGTTGATTCTTGCCATTACCTCATTTGTGTGCTCTTACCAAAGCTATATTTACCTCTAGGCGTCTCTTGTTTGTGATCTTTTTCTATAAAAACACATGTAACCCATCGTTCAGTGTGCTCCTTTCTAGAGTATCTCTATGGTGCTTGTGGGATGGGCCACCGAACAATGAATGCTAAATAAATGATCTTTGGGTTGTACTTCACACCAGTGTCGATTCCTCCTTACTTGTTAAGAACCCGTGGACTAAAGGGTGACCCTGCATCAGTGGGTTTTCAATAATCAACTTCCACAATGTGACATTGTGATAGTCATAGAAGAAATGTTGAAAAGTGAATAACACAATATACATCATGCTGGTTGATTGTATTCCCCATTGGAGTAAATGTTCTTATGCAAATGACAGTAAGTTTTTTATATTATACATTTGTTTGTCTATGGAAGGTATGAGCAAATCAAATGACTGTATTAAAGTTAATATGTATAGTGACATTGAAGATGGTGTCTGTTGTAGTGAGTGCCGTTGATGGTGTTGTGGCGCTCATGTTGTACTACTTGAAAGAACACACGGATGTGGTCCTGTACCTAACGTGTGTCCACTATTAGACATTCGTCTAGTGGTTTGGGAGTGATATGACCTTCTATAATGCATTAGCATCCTACTGCATGTGTAAAAACACACTAGAGAAATGATGGTATAGTATCCAAGTTATATATGGTTATATTGACTAATGCCTAGGTCAAAAAAGTTGTTCCAGTGGACTATGATGTCTAAGAGATAGGAGGATAGCCGTAGATGTCCTTCCTCTCAAGGTGCACTTAACTTTATCAAAGGTGGGTGAATCCTGTATAGAACCACAACACAGTGTACCTGTAACAAAAGTATAATACAAACAAGTAATAGAATCAGATTTGAGATTCGATCTACAATATGAGTATAATATTCTTCACTCAATTAATACAAAAGTGGATCTAGTATTCCTGTCACATACTTCCTTAACCACAACAGTTGTCATCGAACTATGGATAAAGAAAGACACATCACTTCAACATGAGTCTGATTAAGGATTATAAGATGTGCAACGGTGTGTTAGCAGAAAAAAGGAAAGAATGGGGATTAAGGGGGGTTTGAGAAGGGGAGTTGTGAGGCGTGAGGACAACAGTAGGTCGTAGTTGAGGCAATGCTATAAGTGAGAATGCATCTCCTCATCTAAGTTCAGCCCTCCTGGGAACTTAGTGCTAGTTTGCAATATAAAATGAGATACCAATCTGCGCAAAGCTGCTAATCGGTTACCACCTCTGGGGTTAAGATTCACTGACTCCAGGCCAAAATATTTGGCCTGCGTCCAATCACCATCATGTTTGTTAGTGAAGTGCCTTGCTGTGTCATTGCTATGGTCCTTGTTATTAATGGCCCTCCAGTGTTCTAAGATCCTTTTCTTCACTGGGAATGTTGTAGAGCCAATGTACCACAGGCCACATGGGCACACAATGGTATAGACCACAAAGTCAGTATTACATGTAATTAACCTAGGAATTTTCCATGTGGTCTTGACTTTCTCTAGGGTAGTTTCTGTAACATTGCTGCTGTGTCTACAGGCTTTACAATTCTCGCATTTGCGGAAACTTTATTTTGTTTCAGCCAGTTAATCTCTTTAGTTTGTAAGTGACTATAAACCAGGATATCTCTGAATGAGGTGCCTTTCCTGTAGGTCATTGATGGATTAGGTCCTATTTTGTTTCTGAGTATCGGATCCTGTCTTTGGATCTTCCATCTAGATTTCAGAATCCTACGCAGTTGTTCTGCGTAACTGCTGTGTCTTGTGATGAACCTAACGGATTCTGTCTGATTTTTTTGGGTGTCTTAGTTGGACTGTGTTCTGATAAGATCTCATTCCTAGAAAGATCTTTTACTCTGGCGTCAGCTTGCTTAAATGCTCGAGAGGAATAGCCTCTCTCCTTGAACCTCACTTTCATAGCCTGCTTAGTTTGTTCATAGGCAAAGGCTGTGCTACAGTTTCTCTTGGCTCTTAAACACTCACTGTAGTGTATGCCTCATCTGAAGCTTGGTAGATGGCTACTCGAGGCATGTAAAATGGAGTTCCCAGTGGTTTGCTATCTAAAGAGATTGGTGCTGATAGTGCCCGGCTCAATTGTAAGCTTAAGGTCGAGGAAGTTGATAATTTCTTTGCTGTAATGTCTAGTGAATCTAAGGTTAACATCATTGTCATTCAAAAGGTCAATGAACATATTAAATTCCACTTCATTACCCTCCCAAATAAAAAACACATTATCTATATATCTGAACCATTTTTTGCCAATATGTATCTATTTCTCTGTTCTGTCATTCCAGAGCAGCTGCTTCTCCCACCAGCCCATCATAAGGTTGGCGTAGCTGGGGGCAAAGAAGATGCCCATGGAAGTCCCTTGAAGCTGTTTGTACAGATCTCTTTCAAACATAAATACATTTTCCTGTAAGCAAGTCTCAATCATCTCGAGGAGCATGTGTGTGTGTTCCAAAAATGTAATGTTGCGAGTTCTAAGAAAGAATTTACATGCTTTGATCCGTCATGGTGTCTAATACTCGTATACAAGGACTCTAAGTCCAAGCTCACTAGCCGGTGATTATTATTTAAGACAGTATTGTTTATATTCTTCAAGAAGTCAGTCCTGTCCCTCAAGTATTAATTGAGTTCTTTGACAAATGGATACAAAAAATGGTCGACCTAGGTCAAAGTATTTTCCAAATGGCTATTCTTCGAGGAAACTATAGGTCTCCCCAGTGGTTCCGGTGAGTTTTTATGAACTTTGGGTCACAGATATAAAGTGGGTGTAGTGGGTGTCTCATTCTTAAGAAACTGCCTTTTGTCCCATGTCAGTAGCCCTCTCTCATGCCAGTCCTCTAGCCTATTCAGAGATCTGTTTTGTAAGTCAGCTAGGTATCTTTTGTCATTGAGTTGCAGATGACTTTCCTTGGAGTACATAGTCCTAGTCATAAGGACTATGTTACCCCCCTTTGTCTGAGGGTTTGATACTAAGCTCTTGATCACTCTGTAAGTTCCTAACGACTTCCCACTGGGTTTCGGTCATATTTCTGTTGTGTGGTGTAGGGTGTATACGTTTTTCAAGGTCTTGTGCCACCAGGTTACTGAAGATGTTGATGTTGTCCTTTGCTGTCATGGGTACATATCTAGATCTTGCTTTAAAACCAGTTGAAAAGGCTTCTTGTGTTTCTATGCCATGTTTATCTGTCAAGTCCTCTATGTGAATAGGGTCAAAGGGGTCAGTGAGTTTGACAGTCATATTTGGATCAATGTCTTCACCTAGGTCAGTTATCCCCTGTAATATGGGAATGTCCTCAATCGCCAATCTAGTATCGGAGTTGGTTAAGGTAGGTTGTCTCACCCCCGTAGTCCTGGTGTTTTTGTTACCATAGTGCAATTTGTACAATTTTAGTTTCTGTTCAAACTTGTAGAGGTCAACTCTTGGCTGCGCATAGTCAAAGCCTATATCTTGTCAAAATGACAGATCTAGCTTCAATGTTTTCTCTTCTTCTTTAGTCAGTATTCTGCTGGGGTAAGTTCATTACTGTAATTGTGTAGTATTCTCCTCCATTATGCTTTCTTGTTGATTTGGCCAGGTGTTCCCATGCCAGCTGTTCTTCCATTTCCTTCGTCTGTCCCTCGGTTTGCGATTTTGTTTCTTGTTCCGCGTCCTCTTCCTCTCGGTTTCTCTCTGACAGAATTTTATTTGTCATTTGTAGGAAGCGCAGTTCCTCGGAAAAAGACTGCTGTTCATGTATACTTGATGAGATGCTGTCTACAGACTCTCCTTCAGAGCTCAGGTTTGTTGATGATCTTTCCTTGCTTGCTTTCAGTGTCCCCAGAGCTTTCTCTCTCACCAATTCTGAACTTGCTTTATCGTATTTCCTGGCAAATGTCAGTATCCTGATTGTGGCAAAGTCTCTCTTGACCCGCGGGAACTTGCGTTGTTTCCTGACCACTATCTCGTTTTCATATGCTTTTATTCTATCATCCACCAGCTTCAGGACTCTGTCTTGATCTGATCGGTTTCCTTTTTAAATTCCTCCATCAGTTCATTTATCCAGTTCATTAGTTCCTTATGCTCATCCCATGCACTGGAAATGTGAATTTCCAGCATCCTCCTAGAGCATGCAGTTGTGTTCTCTAGCCAGTCTTTTACTTCTTGTGGCTTTGGGATTGAATGGGTTGATGTGATAAGGATTCTGAGGCCCCTTGGAATTCTATTCACCTTCAGATAATTCTGAAGGGAGGTTGCCTCTCACCACCGACTCATCTCTTTGCGTCGTAGACGTTCAAGAACACACACACACATATATATACATATATATTACCTACTGGCGGTCGCCAGTAGGTATATATAGTTAGGATTTTTTCTCTATGGGATTTTTGAAAATTCTATGTCTAATAACTTTGGCGTTTGTGGACGGAATTGGCTGAAATTTTCAGGAAAATTGCACATTTTGTTTCTGAGCAGCCCCTGAAAATTGGGGGGGGTCCGTCCAGGGGGGTCGAGAAAAAAGGGGGGTCCCAAAACGTGTTTTTAACATTGAGTTTTCCATAGGGCGGTTGGCCTCACTTTTAGCCCGAACGGCTGAATGGATTTGCACAAAACTTGGCAAAATTGTAGGGACTGGTAGCCCGATGTGCCTTTTGTAGGTCTCAATATATGTGCTCCAGTGGATTTTGAGAAATTAACGTTCAAAAAAAGATATATATCTGTAACAGCGGACCGGGCAGCGCTCCAGTTCGCGTACTTTTCGCGCAACGGAGCTTTGTGAAGCGAAGCTGATTGGTTCTCCGGCGTCTGTCAACATTCCAAACAGTCCGTAGCGGCCGCCATCTTGTCTCTCGGTAGGATCGAGAGACAAGAGGAGGCCAAAGCGAAGGGGCAAATGACCATAAGGGGGCATAGTAGATCCTCCCTGACCTCTTAGGTTTGATGTACCATTTTGCCAAGTTTGGTGTAATTCCGTTCAGCCATTCAGGCTGTAGACGTATCTAAATGTCAATAATCGAACGGCTGAATGGATTTGCACGAAACTTGGCAAAATATTAGGGACTGGTAGCCCGATGTGCCTTTGCTAGGTCTCAATATATGTGCTCCAGTGGATTTTGAGAAATTAACGTTCAAAAAAAGATATATATCTGTAACAGCGCTCCGCTTCGCATACTTTTCACGTTACGGAGCTTTGCGAAGCTGATTGGTTCTCCGGCGTCTGTCAACATTCCAAACAGTCCGTAGCGGCCGCCATCTTGTCTCTCGGTAGGATCGAGAGACAAGAGGAGGCCAAAGCGAAGGGGCAAATGATCATAAGGGGGCATAGTAGATCCTTCCTGACCTCTTAGGTTTGATGTACCATTTTGCCAAGTTTGGTGTAATTCCGTTCAGCCATTCAGGCTGTAGACGTATGTAAATGTCCTATGGAAAATTGCATGGGGAAAACACATTTGAAAGTGTTGAAATTTAGAACCAATTAAAATGTTACTTTGGTTTTGTATTTGTGTGTGATGAAAGTTAATTGGTTATGTATATATCTCAAATGAGAGGAAACCACAGCCATTTTGTGATACTACTGTCTGAGGTACATTTGTGAGGAATTTTTGGTGGTGAATTTCTGGTGTTTGATTTACACAGTACTAACACTTCTCCTACTTTTAAAAAGGCGAGTTGTTAATTTGTAAGGGGAACTATGTTGTACACTTGAAGATAATTTGAAAAATGTTTTCTGTTATTTATTTGCAGTCCTTCTGTTATACTAAATACTTGATAAAGTTAGTTTTATATTATGTATTACTAAAAACGATAAATGAAAGTGATTATTTTTTTCTGCAATTTACAGCAAGCAATTTCAAAATAAAATGGCTCACAATGAAGAGACCGTGGCAATTTCTTTTGAATTGTCCACTACATTGATTGAAATTGAGAGCACCAATAATGAAATATTGACACAAGGAGGAGATGACTTGAATGATTCCACTACATTGATTGAAATTGACAGCACCAATAATGAAATATTGTCACAAGGAGGAGATGACTTGAATGATTCCACTACATTGATTGAAATTGAGAGCACCAATAATGAAATATTGTCACAAGGAGGAGATGACTTGAATGATTCCACTACATTGATTGAAATTGACAGCACCAATAATGAAATATTGTCACAAGGAGGAGATGACTTGAATGATTTTTTTGATCAATCTGTTGATGGCGAATTTATCGAATGTTTGGAGACCATAGAGTTACAAGAATCATCATTGCAGACTTTTAATGAGGAGATTCCAGATGAGATGATTGAAGAGGAAATTGCTGATGAGGACATGTTACTAGTTCTTTCAAATTTAGAAAATTCTGAAGAATAAATTTATATTTAGAAATCAAAAATTGTTTGAGACATTATTCATTTTTATTTTTAATTTATGAGGTTGTAGCGAAGTGATTGTAGTATAAAATGAGACTTATAGTATAGAGTGCAACATTTTTATGTTACATGGTAAGTTTACTCATATTTACTTCCCTTCTCCCACTATATTATCTCCAATGTGTATTTGACATCTCTTCTTCATCTCCGGCCTCCTTTCTCTCACTGTGTGTCTCTGATGCATCTTATCGCTGCTATTTTGTGTAATTACAGAAGAGAGTAAAATAAAATAGTTCGGAACGTGAAAAGGGGGCAAAGTAGAGTACCCCTCACCCCCTAGGCCTTCTCAGGCGGTCCCAAAAGGATCAGTTTCTGCTTTCCTGAGAGATTATGGTATGAGTTCCATATACCACAATAATTTGCATTACAACATGCAAGATATATATCTCCTATTACCAACTTTTGGAGATATTCGCGCTAAGCGCGAATATCTCCAAAAAGTAACACCTGCCCTGAGCAGTTCTTAGCCATGTTATCCAATGGGAGGTGGATAACATGGCTAAGAGCATTAGCTCGGTAATGCATGAATATCGCTGACTTTTTAGCGATATTCATGCATTGCGGCCGTTTTTTATCGCATTTGCGATAAACCTTGATAATAGCAAGGTTTATCTTCGATAATTTCTGACGATGCTTAGCGGTAAAAAATTCGTTGGTAAGCATCGTTAGCGATAAATATCGCTTAACTTTGGTAATATGCACCAACGTCTGTTAACGTTCGATTCGAAGGAAATGAGGAAGTGTTGAAAAACATTGTTTGCGCCATCTTGCCTTTTTTGAAATGCCACACTTTTGTCGTGCACGGCAGCCATTTTAGATGCCTTGACCAGACCCACTCTCTGCACCCTGTCGATTCGTAGCATGGCTCCCCACCCTCGCAAGCATCTTCCCCAGGCACTGGTCACCCCCGCTCTCTGTCTTATGCATGGGCAATAAACCTAACTCCATCTGCGCAGCTCTTCCCTGAGAATCACACTCTGTGTCCGCCCGACACCTCCCTTTCGCCCTATTCACTACCGCACCCTCTGACACTCCTCTTCCTCTGTGTCCGATTGTCCAGGCTATCAGGTAGCCCTGCAGATGTAGTTTATGGCTCCAGCTGTAAAGAATCACCCCTCTTCAAAGGAGTTATAGTAGATCAAGGCCCACACCCGATGAGATCCGTCACACCACACGTGTTCCTACTATCTGAAAACCATCCTGTATTGTGATTGGGGAGGGGACCGAGCCTGAAGCGGAAGATTCCAGGAATGACTCTTTGTACATCAAAGTTTTTACAATTATGTGTCACATTAAAAATATATAGCACTCCAACAAAGTAGTAGGAATATAAAACTTTAATAACATATAAATATATACAACAAAACAAAAACAGTAAAAACATTTAAACAACGAAGAGACCGTGGCAATTTCTTTTGAATTCCTGATGAGGACATGTTACTAGTTCTTTCAAATTATGAAAATTCAGAAGATGTTGCCTGGGGGTGGGTCGTCAGTAGCAGTCTGTTGTGCGAATAGTTCCAAGGCAGCAGAACGCACTGAAATCTAGATGGCACGAAAGTGATGTCTAGTAAGTTGCCGCCCAGCAAATAACGGCGTGGGGCGCCGCGGGGGTGAGTGAGTCCAGTAGGCACCACAGCTATTCTTACCGGCATTGCAGAATTACTGCTGGGGACAATGCCTGTGCTGTAGCAGGGTCACAGCAGAAACAAAAAGGATTCTGTTGAAGATGTTGTTGGTTTTCAATTTGAAAACAGTTCTGGTGTGAACTGCTATGGTAATGTAGTGGTTAATGTTTTGTTTTCTCTAGAAAATGTAAAAGAGGGGGAGGCAGTCCAAAGTTCCGTTAAAAGGGCAAAGGAAAGGATCGGTGGTTTGAACTATCACTCAAAAAGGGGAGGGGGTGCAACAATTTTTCCTACCGGGTCACACTGTGCTTTCACCGGAACTGAGGTCTGCAGGATTCTAGTAATTCAAAGTGAGGCTGGCGCCAGCATGGGAGCGCCGACGTCCCGCGGATACAGTTTCGTCACTCCACGGGCGATCATGGCAGTCATTCCCCATCGGGGGTCGGAGACTCCCGCGGCTCCTCTAGAATCTTCAAGGTCGTGGAGGACTACGGTGGTGGAGTCAACCAGTGACCGGGCCATTTCTTCATGCTGGGCCCGCTCTTGCCAGGTCGATCGCCATTTTGAGAGTTCGGCAGCTACCGGCGATCGCGGGGTCACATGAGCGGACGGGCTCCACCCTGCCGGGCGAGACGTTGCAGCATCGCCACAGTGGACGAACCCTTTTCGGGGCGCCTGGAGCGCCGAGGGTGCAGCTGGGAAGCCTTCACCTGAGGAGGCGGGAGAGGCCTGTTCGCACCGTCTCTCCCTCCCAGTGCACCCCACGGCGCCCCGCTTGACATTTGTTATGGCCGGTGGCGATGAGGACGGGGGTGGGGGGGTCGGAGGCATGTGCAAGACATCCCCCCCAGTGTTGTCAAAGCCATTTTTGAAGAAAGAAGTGGTGCCTGGCGTGTTGCCGCTGCTATTACGAAGGAGAAAAGAAAAAATGTCCCGTCCGTCTTTGGGCCGGGCTTCCGGTGGATGTCGGCCGGACGCCCCTGGCTCTGGCCCCATGAACGGGTTCCTTGGTTTATCGGCTGCAGCCGGATCCCGTCGGCCTCGGCCCCCGGACCGTTGGTGGCCGGACCGGAAGAGCATGTGGCGGGACTACCTGAAACTCTCAAGGGCCACCGCGGCCGGACTGGGAGAGAGAGGGGAGGGTCGAGGAGACATTCCCCCCCTGCAACTCTTCAGCGTTGTAAAGGCAATCCCCTGGCCGGGTCCCGCTGGCCTTGGCCTCTCCTCCGGCTACACCCTACGTTAGGATCTCCTGGCCGAGGCGTGGCAGCAGGACCCGCCTTATATGGGCTGCTCCCGGCTGGGCGTAGCCGCAACCCTGCCCCACCTTGGAAGTTTCCAGAGTGGGGGCGGATGTTCTACTGACTTGCATTTTCCCTAGTCTATCGATTTTTTTGGCGTGGCAGGCGGTGGGACAGCGAGGGGTGATTTGGTTTCTCTTACTGTTTTTCTGGTCTCTCACCACTGGCATATTTCTAACGTTTTCTTGTTTCTAGGACATTAATAGGTTTTATCATTACGTTATGTTATCGTTTCTTTGTTCGTTGTTTAATAAAAGTTCATGTTCATCAGTGGCCTACTGATTTTCGTTTTCCTATTCTTTTCTTTCCAGGTTGTTTCATGCTAAAGTTTCTGTTAACAGGATACAGTGATCACTTCGTTATTATTGCATATGTCCTTTTCACTAGGGGTGCTCTCTGGTCGGGCCAGATGACGTATCTCTAGTAAATGGTCCGGGTGAAACAGGTGCATCAATCAGTGGGGAGTAGATAGGCATGACAGATTACAACGGGGGAGAAAGGTCCGCATTACGTACCCTTTCACTATTTGCAAAGATTTTCCTACGTATATTTGCAAACAGGGAATACCTCCAAAAAGAACCAATTCCCAAACAGTCAATGTTTGGGGAAACAATCAATCAATGAGGAACGAAATAGGCACGACGTGTTAAAGGTTTGCGTTACCTACCCTTCACTATCTGCAAAGGGAGAGAGAATATTCCTATTCTTCCTCGTTTGCAGGCAGAGAAGATTCTTAAGAGAACCAACTTCGAACAATTCAATGCTCGATTCAAACAATCAACAAGGGGTACTGTGAACACAAATGAACGCCGCTTATGTACATACACATTGGTATTATCAACAGGTTGTTCCTAATGTTTCTATTTTAGGGAGGTCAAAAAGAGATCCCATTAGTGGCCTACTGATTTTGCTCGATTCCTTTAGTTTTTTTACACGATTTTTCGCTATCTGCAAAGACTAATCAGAGTATTGCGACTCTGTGCTTGTTTGTAAATAGAGAATGAACCAAAGAGAACAATCATCAAATGGAGAGAGAAGCAGGCACGACGGATTACAACGGGGGCAAAGGCCTGCGTTAACTACCCTTCACTATCTGCAAAGAGAGAGTACTCCTAATAGAAATGAGGGGTGGGGGGCAGCATTCAAAGCAGATCAGTGTGCATAAACACGAAAATGTTTTTACTTACCACGTACTTGACATTCGACAGCTTATGATATTTGCTATTAAAAAACCATTGAAATTCACTGAAAAAACCATAGGTTATAGACCATATATAGTTAGGAATTAGCATTTACAAAACCTTGAAAATTCACTGAAAAAACCATAGGTTATAGACCATATATAGTTAGGAATTAGCATTTAAAAAACCTTATTTTACTCACACAAAACCATTGAAATTCCATATATAGTTAGTTGCACTAACTATATATCGCGCACCCGCAATCCACTGCTGATCATGTCACATATTACATCATTCATGACATGGTCAGTGACATCACTGATGACATCACTGATGACATCTCAAATGACATCACTGATGACATCACTGATGACATCTCATTTGACATCATTCTTGTGCTAATACGATAAACCTCTTCAGACTCTAATATAACCTTAGATACACTCAGTGTATACAGACACTCACACACTGCCACTCATCCATGGAGTTACTCACACACCCAGTCAGTCATGCAAAGAAACAATCTCACCTCCATTTCTTCAACTATACAGTTATACACACCTTACTTATTGAAACATATACTAACACATATTTAGTCTCTTATACAATCCCTGATACAAGTTCACAATGATCGATACAACCACTCACTCATTCAGTGGCTCTCATGCACAGTTATTTATATATGCCAACTCTCACATGTACTGTGTTTTACATATGTACTTACTATGACATGTAGCATTGAGATATCCATTCACTCATCAATACACTCATGCACACAGTCAACTGCCCATGTAGCTGTTTCCACATGCACTCTTGAACTCATACACCTAGTGAATAAACTGCTCTCACATCTATGCACAGAGTCACACACCTTCCAGCCACCCCCACACAAACTCAATCTCCCATATAAATACTTGGGCAACCAATTAATAACACATATAGCCTCTCGTATAGCTAATGATCAACACATGCAGCAGTTTACATCACAACAGACATAATGATGCACAAATTAAGACAGTTTAGTCACTAACCCATGCATTCAGTGAGACACATTTAATCACTCACTCATACAGTCAGTCACGCACCTACTAAATCCTTCATCCAGATACTTATACATCCACTCATTCTTCAATATGTAAGACATATTTTAACTTTACAGAAACATACAGTCACTGGATGTTGTCATCAGTGATGTCATCAGTGATGTCATTTGAGATGTCATCAGTGATGTCATCAGTGATGTCACTGACCATGTCATGAATGATGTAATATGTGACATGATCAGCAGTGGATTGCGGGTGCGCGATATATAGTTAGTGCAACTAACTATATATGGAATTTCAATGGTTTTGTGTGAGTAAAATAAGGTTTTTTAAATGCTAATTCCTAACTATATATGGTCTATAACCTATGGTTTTTTCAGTGAATTTTCAAGGTTTTGTAAATGCTAATTCCTAACTATATATGGTCTATAACCTATGGTTTTTTCAGTGAATATATATATATATATATACATACATATATATACATATATATATATATTCACTGAAAAAACCATAGGTTATAGACCATATATAGTTAGGAATTAGCATTTACAAAACCTTGAAAATTCACTGAAAAAACCATAGGTTATAGACCATATATAGTTAGGAATTAGCATTTAAAAAACCTTATTTTACTCACACAAAACCATTGAAATTCCATATATAGTTAGTTGCACTAACTATATATCGCGCACCCGCAATCCACTGCTGATCATGTCACATATTACATCATTCATGACATGGTCAGTGACATCACTGATGACATCACTGATGACATCTCAAATGACAGTGGAAGTATACGTGTCTGGACGAAGGATTTAGTAGGTGCATGACTGAATGTATGAGTGAGTGATTAAATGTGTCTCACTGAGTGCATGGGTTAGTGACTAAACTGTCTTAATTTGTGCATCATTATGTCTGTTGTTCTGTAAACTGCTGCATGTGTTGATCATTAGCTATACGAGAGGCTATATGTGTTATTAATTGGTTGCCCAAGTATTTCTATGGGAGATTGAGTTTGTGTGGGGGTGGCTGGAAGGTGTGTGACTCTATGCATAGATGTGTGAGCAGTTTATTCACTAGGTGTATGAGTTCAAGAGTGCATGTGGAAACAGCTACATGGGCAGTTGACTGTGTGCATGAGTGTATTGATGAGTGAATGGATATCTCAATGCTACATGTCATAGTAAGTACATATGTAAAACACAGTACATGTGAGAGTTGGCATATATAAATAACTGTGCATGAGAGCCACTGAATGAGTGAGTGGTTGTATCGATCATTGTGAACTTGTATCAGGGATTGTATAAGAGAGTAAATATGTGTTAGTATATGTTTCAATAAGTAAGGTGTGTTTAACTGTATAGTTGAAGAAATGGAGGTGAGATTGTTTCTTTGCATGACTGACTGGGTGTGTGAGTAACTCCATGGATGAGTGGCAGTGTGTGAGTGTCTGTATACACTGAGTGTATCTAAGGTTATATTAGAGTCTGAAGAGATTTATCGTATTAGCACAAGAATGATGTCAAATGAGATGTCATCAGTGATGTCATCAGTGATGTCATTTGAGATGTCATCAGTGATGTCATCAGTGATGTCACTGACCATGTCATGAATGATGTAATATGTGACATGATCAGCAGTGGATTGCGGGTGCGCGATATATAGTTAGTGCAACTAACTATATATGGAATTTCAATGGTTTTGTGTGAGTAAAATAAGGTTTTTTAAATGCTAATTCCTAACTATATATGGTCTATAACCTATGGTTTTTTCAGTGAATTTTCAAGGTTTTGTAAATGCTAATTCCTAACTATATATGGTCTATAACCTATGGTTTTTTCAGTGAATTTCAATGGTTTTTTAATAGCAAATATCATAAGCTGTCGAATGTCAAGTACGTGGTAAGTGAAAACATTTTCGTGTTTATGCACACTGATCTGCTTTGAATGGTGCCCCCCCCCCTCATTTCTATTAGGAGTACTCTCTCTTTGCAGATAGTGAAAGGTAGTTAACGCAGGCCTTTGCCCCCGTTGTAATCCGTCGTGCCTGCTTCTCTCTCCATTTGATTGATTGTTATCCAAGTATTTACTGTTTTAGAATTAGTTCTCTTTGGTTCATTCTCTATTTACAAACAAACACAGAGTCGCAATACTCTGTTTAGTCTTTGCAGATAACGAAAAATCGTGTAAAAAAAAGAAAAGGAATCGAGCAAAATCAGTAGGCCACTAATGGGATCTCTTTTTGACCTCGCTAAAATAGAAACATTAGGAACAACCCCTCATTACAAATACAAAACTAGTGAGATGAACTGAACTCCACACAATGATGGCTGCAAAACAGCTCGGCTCCGCCACCCACCCCGCCCAAAATAACGATAAAGAACGGCTGCCATGATTGGTTGCGGAATGACCACGACGGAGCTACGAAATGATGCTGCTCTCATGCTAACCCCAGCTTCAGTCTGAAACATCCAGAAACACTGTAGACTACCAATTCGATCAGTTCCGGTAGCGCCCCAATGTAACCCGGTAGAGAAGAACTAGCCCTCCCCTCTTTGACTGATGGTTCTTGTTGCCTGTCCCTTCTGTTGTCATTTAACAGAACTATTTAGCCTGCTGAAAGGGGTTGTGTTCCGACCGCTGGTTGGTGGAGACATTTTGACTATATTCTGTACCTGCGTTGTCGCGTAATGCGTCATATGACGCGCCGCGTTAGCGCATCCGGAAGTCATCCGGGGCGCGCAGCGCGTAACGTAAGCATAACAAGTCATGTGACTTGTTAATAAAACTTTTCATTGGTTCATTTTACTTTTCTTATTGTAATGATGAAAGGCTTGGTCATATGACCTAAAAATTATGCTTTTCATTACTTCCGAACATTATTTTTTCTTAAATATATGTTATAATGTTCCAGGCTAATGTACTTTCCCGGAAATTTTACAACTGTCCTGCAAGTAAAATATATTCTTTTTTCGAGAAAAAGAGCGTTTCTTCGTCCCATGACGGAGCCGTTGAGCAAAAGAGGGTCGACCTGCTGTCTTAGTCGCCGATACGCCTGAATATGAGATTCTTATCGATCACTTTATGTTGCAGGAATAGAAAACACAACAGCCCTTGACCATTTATCTTTACTGCGTTCCTTCGTATTATACCTTTTACCCTTCATGTAATTGGTCTGCTTTATTTCACTTGCCTTTTAATGATTCTAAAACAGTCACTATTATTAAAAACTTTACCAATGTATATACTACTACCATGTTTTCTTTTAAAAACCTTTATTGTGAAAATTTCATTATACAAATACGAGCCTATAACCACGTGGGCCTGCCACAGAGCAAACTGTAATCGTATATGATGAGTAGACATTTACACTGTAGAGGAACGTAACGGGCGGGCCATTAGGTTGCAAGAACTAAGGTGTCTAACAGTTACGGAATCGGTGGACGTACATTTTATAATTAAAATACGACAGGGCCAGTTACAATAAAATTATCTAGATATACATTTGCGGGCAAGTACCATGGGTGACGTTAATTCGAACTTTCAATAGTACAGTAATCAATAACACATCAGAACTTAATATCAATAGGGATGTCGAAATATTCAATCAATTCTCGTCCCCGCCCGCCATGTGCTTCAAAACTGCATACGTATCTCGTGATTTCAAGGTTCTGCAACCAGTACACAACAAGGAGTTACGAGTCCCATTTATTCCGGCGCCATTTTGGGCGAGGACGGGCAGGTCCAGGATATAGTCAAAATGTCTCTACCAACCATCGACTATGATGATGTTCATATGCTGTATTTATTAGAGTAACACTCATCTGTCCACATGAAATTAATTTGCCACAATCTAAACATGTCATTTTAATCTTTCCAAAGTTCTTCTAAATATTTGGGACCGTTTCCCTTGCCTCTGAAGCTCTCAGTGCCACTTCTTTGATGAATGTACTAGCAGGTCAGGGGTTCTCCTCCAAATCTCTCTTTTATGCAGCACTATAATTAATTGGTGCCACCTCTCCATATGACGATGCATGGTATAGTTACCACAACTATATTTTTTTTCGGTTCCTCTGGAGAGTTCATCGTGGCAGATGAAGCGTGTAACGTACCGGGCATTTACCTTTTTTTGCATGTACAGGAAAGGAAAAAAAAATCGAGCGTCCGAGTTCTAAGGTGTCCCAGGGCCATTTTAGTGGACCAGGCCCAAATCCAAAGAACAGCCATCTCACAGGCTAATGGGGCGACCCACGCCGACTTTCAGCATTGTAGAATGACCACACCAGTACAGCAACTTGCTAGACATCACCTCGGTGCCATCCGGATCTCGGCGCCCCACTGCAGGTGAAGTGCCTCTCAACTATGAAACCACCACGGTGACATCCGGATCTTGGCGCGTTGTGCTGCCTTCGGCCTATTCGCACATCGGTCCGCTACTGACGCCATCTCACAGGCTAATGGGGCGACCCACGCCGAGTTTCAGCATTGTAGGATGACCACACCAGTACAGCAACTTGCTAGACATCACCTCGGTGCCATCCGAATCTTGGCATCTCAACGCCTAGTGGTATCTTCCATACAAAAAATATTGTTACGCTGCCTTTGGCCCCATTCGCACATCAGTCCGCAACTTAGACATCACCTCGGTGCCATCCGGATCTTGGCATCTCAGCGCCTTGTGGTGTCAGTCAGAAAATATTGTTGCGCTGCCTTTGGCCCCATTCGCACATCGGTCCGCTACTGACGCCATCTCACAGGCCAACGGGGCGCCCCACGCCGACTTTCAACATTGTAGGATGGCCACAGAAGTGCGACAACTTACTAGACACCACCTCGGTGCCATCCGGATCTTGGCGCGTTGTGCTGCCTTCGGCCTATTCGCACATCGGTCCGCTACTGACGCCATCTCACAGGCCAACGGGGCGCCCCACGCCGACTTTCAGCATTGTTGGATGGCCACACCAGTGCGGCAACTTACTAGACACCACCTCGGTGCCATCCGGATCTTGGCGCGTAGTGAAGCTGCAGCAGCTGCAAATAAGCTTCAGACAGTGTTACAACCGCTGCTCAGAACTCTCAACTATGACACCACCTCGGTGCCATCCGGATCTTGGCGCGTTGTGCTGCCTTCGGCCTATTCGCACATCGGTCCGCTACTGACGCCATCTCACAGGCCAACGGGGCGCCCCACGCCGACTTTCAGCATTGTTGGATGGCCACACCAGTGCGGCAACTTACTAGACACCACCTCGGTGCCATCCGGATCTTGGCGCGTTGTGCTGCCTTCGGCCTATTCGCACATCGGTCCGCTACTGACGCAAACTCACAGGCCAACGGGGCGCCCCACGCCTACTTTCAGCATTGAAGGATGGCCACACCAGTGCTGCAACTTGCTGGACACCACCTCGGTGCCATCCGGATCTTGGCGCGTTGTATTGCCTTCGGCCTATTCGCACATCGGTCCGCTACTGAAGCCGCCTCACGTGCCAACGTATTTTCTCCGCATTTTATACCCTATGCCGCATAACAGGCCATGTGACTTGTTTATAAAACTTTTCATTGGTTCATTTTACTTTTGGTTTCCTAATGATGGAAGGCTTGATCATATGACCTAAAAACAACACTTTTCATTGGATGAAAACTTTTTTTTTTCCCAAACGATGAAAGCCCCACCTTGTTTCTGGATGTTTCAGACTAAACTGGCGTCAGCATGAGAGCACCACCATCTCGTAGCTCCATCGTGGTCATTCCGCGAGCAATCATGGCAGCCGCTCCCCACCAGAAGCCTGCAGGAGTCGGGGCCCCCAAAACTTTTGATGAATTCTCAAGGCGGAGGGGACGCTTTTGAGAATGGGGTCCAAGACCTAGCAGACAAGCGTCCGATTTCCAAGGTGTCCCAGGGCCATTTCAGTGGACCAGGCCCAAAAAGGAAAGAGCCTGCCGCCATTTTGAGAGTCCTGTGACAGCCGCCTATTGCTGCACCGCAAGAGTGGGCGCAACTCAGCTGAATTGCGGCTTTTGACACAGTGGACCAAAAACGGACGGAATGGCAACTGAAACGGTAAAGGGGCGCCCCACTACAACAGATGACACTCCACCTGGAGAGGCCCGTTCACGCCGCCCCCCCCCGGGCGCCCCACGCCGTTATTCGGAGCAGCATTGTAGGATACCAAAACCAGTGCGGCAACTTACTGGACATCACCTTGGTGCCATCGTTCTGCTGCCTTGGAACTATTCGCACAACAGTTTGCTACTGATGACCCACCCCCCGCGACGCCCCACGCCGTTATTTGCTGGGTGGCAACTTACTAGACATCACTTTCGTGTCATCTAGATTTCGGCGCGTTCTGCTGCCTTGGAACTATTCGCACAACAGTTTGCTACTGATGACCCACCCCCCGCGACGCCCCACGCCGGAAATCTGGACGTTGTGCTGCGTTGGGACTATTCGCACAGCCGACCGCTACTTCGTTGTTTTTCCCTAAAAATGTTTATATGTTATTACTATTTTTGTTTTCTTGTATATATTTATAAATTATTAAAGTTTTATAATCTTACTACTTTGTCGGAGTGCTATATATTTTTAATGTGACACATAATTGTAAAAACTTTGATGTACAAAGAGTCATCCCTGGAATCTTCCGCTTCACGCTCGGACCCCTCCCCAATCACAATACAGGATGGTTTTCAGATAATAGCAACGCTTCTGCTGTGACGGATCTCATCGAGTGTGGGCCTTGATCTACTATAACTCCTTTGAAGAGGGGTGATTCTTTACAGCTGTGGCCATAAACTACATCTGCAGGGCTAGCTGATAGCCTAGGACCGGCCTGGACAATCGGACACAGAGGAAAAGGAGTGTCAGAGGGTGCGGTAGTGAATAGGGCGAAAGGGAGGTGTCGGGCGGGCACAGGGTGTGATTCTCAGGGAAGAGCAGCGCAGATGGGGGGAGGTTTATTACCCATGCATAAGACAGAGAGCGGGGGTGACCACTGCCTGGGTGAGATGCTTGCGAGGGTGGGGAGCCATGCTAAGGATCGACAGCGTGCACAGAGTGGGTCTGGTCAAGGCATCTAAAATGGCTGCCGTGCACGACAAAAGTGTGGCATTTGAAAAAAGACAAGATGGCGCAGACAATGTTTTTCAACACTTCCTGATTTCCTTCGAATCGAACGTTAACAGACGTTGGGGCATATTACCAAAGTTAAGCGATATTTATCCCTAACGATGCATTGCAAAGATTTTTTTACCGTCAGAAATTATCGCAGATAAACCTTGCTATTATCAAGGTTTATCGCAAATACGATAAAAAACGACCGCAATGCATTAATATCGCTGAAAACTCAGCGATATTCATGCATTACCGAGCTAATGCTCTTAGCCATGTTATCCACCTCCCATTGGATAACATGGCTAAGAACTGCTCAGGGCAGCTGTTACTTTTTGGAGATATTCGCGCTTATCTCGAATATTTCCAAAAGTTGATAATAGGAGATAGCGATGTTAGCGACTGTTTCCAGTCGCTAACATCTTGGCATGCCCACTTTGCATGTCATTAGTGATAAATATCACTCACATGCAAAGTGGGGCCCAAGATGGTCGCTATCTTCTACTAGCCGTCGCTAACTGGTGTTAGCAACAGCTAGGTAATACACATATAATTTTATCTCCGCGAAGCGGAGCGCTGTTACAGATATATATCTTGTTTCTGAACGTTAATTTCTCAAAATGCACTGAAGCACATATATTGAGACCTAGCAAAGGCACATCGGGCTACCAGTCCCTACAATTTTGCCAAGTTTTGTGCAAATCCATTCAGCTGTTCGATCCTACCGAGAGACAAGATGGCGGCCGCTACGGACTGTTTGGAATGTTTACAGACACCGGAGAGCCAATCAGCTTCGCTTCGCAAAGCTCCGTAACGCGAAAAGTACGCGAAGCGGTGCGCTGTTACAGATATATACCTTTTTTTGAACGTTAATTTCTCAAAATCCACTGGAGCACATATATTGAGATCTAGCAAAGGCACATCGGGCTACCAGTCCCTACAATTTTGCCAAGTTTCGTGCAAATCCATTCAGCTGTTCGATTATTATTATTTTTATTTTTTTTTGCCCCGCGGGGCCCTTTTAAAACCTCCACATCAAACCTAGGGGGTGAGCGACAATGTACTATGCCCCCTTATGGTCATTTGCCCCTTCGCTTTGGCCTCCTCTTGTCTCTCGATCCTACCGAGAGACAAGATGGCGGCCGCTACGGACTGTTTGGAATGTTGACAGACGCCGGAGAACCAATCAGCTTCGCTTCACAAAGCTCCGTTGCGCGAAAAGTACGCGTAGCGGAGCGCTGCCCGGTCCGCTGTTACAGATATATATCTTTTTTTAAACGTTAATTTCTCAAAATCCACTGTAGCACATATATTGAGACCTACAAAAGGTACATCGGGCTACCAGTCCCTACAATTTTGCCAAGTTTCGTGCAAATCCATTCAGCCGTTCGGGCTAAAAGTGAGGCCAACCGCCCTAAGGAAAACTCAATGTTAAAAACACGTTTTGGGACCCCCCTTTTTTCTCGGCCCCCCCTTGACGAACCCCCCTCAAATTTTCAAGGGCTACTCAGAAACAAAATGTGCCATTTTCCTGAAAATTTCAGCCAATTCCGTCCACAAACGCCAAAGTTATTAGACATAGAATTTTCAAAAATCCCATAGAGAAAAAATCCTAACTATATATACCTACTGGCGACCGCCAGTAGGTAATATATATATATATATATATATATATGTATATATATATGTATATATATATATATATATATATATATATATATATATATGTATGTATATATATATATATACTGAAAAAACCATAGGTTTTAGACATGTTATAGTTAGGAATTAGCATTTAAAATACCTTAGAAATTCATTGAAAAAACATAGGTTTTAGGAGTGTTATAGTTAGCTGGATATTTTAGTCATACAAAACCATTGAAATTCCTCCGTTATAGTTAGTTGTACTAACTATAACTCGCGTGCCCGCAATCCACTGCTGATGACGTCACATATTACATCACTCATGACATGGTCAGTGACATCACTCATGACATCACTGATGACATCTCAAATGACATACATTTTTTCTCCAGTGTGTACGCAATACAGAAACCTAATGAGGGCACATCAGAGAGGTTAGAGTCCCGGAACATGGAACAACCCTTCGTCCCTATTAAACTCGACAACTAGTTGCAGGAAGTTAATGCTGCAGTAAAAAGCTAGTAAAGGTGGGAAGGTGGCTGGCCCTGACGGGATACCTATAGACCTCTATAAAGCAAACTTGGAGATTTGGGGTCCCATTTTAACACTAAGTACTACGAGGATGTTGTGAGAAAGGATTCATTAAAACTTGGTTCAAATCAATTATTGTCCCTATTTTTAAAAAGGGGACCGAAATGACCCGGCCTGCTACCGTCCGATATCTCTGCTGGACTCTTTGATGAAGGTGGCAGGCAGGATCATTTTAGACCGTTTGCAGGATGGACCGAAGAAAATGACATCCTAAGCGACGTCCAATATGGTTTTAGGTCAGGCTTAGGCACAAACGAGCAGATTTTCAAATTTAAGTATTTTAATTAGTAAATATACCAAGGCAAAATCAGAGCAGTTTTATTTGGCCTTTGTAGATCTCTCAGCAGCTTTTGATTGTGTAGTTCACGAAAAAATATGGGGGGTGCTAGAGGGACTAAAGGTCGACCCTGTTTTAATTCAATTTTTAAAGTATTTGTACACTGGAGCTAGGGCAAAAGTCCGCTATGGCAGCATGGGAGAGTGCACTGCTACATTTAAGGTTGAACAAGGCGTAAGGCAGGGATATGTGTTGGCACCACTCCTGTTCTCCCTGTATACTAATGCTCTGGAGCAGGAGTTGGTGCCACACACCAGGAACCCACCTTACATAAATTCTCGTCCTATCGTATCCCTTCTTTGGGCCGATGATGCGGTCCTTATGGCCCGCAGTCAAATTGGTTTACAGAGGGCTCTTTCCTTTTACTCCTCTTTTATGGATAGGCTTGGCCTGAAATTAAACACAGGGGGCTGTGTTGCCGAGAAGTGTTCAGAGGTCACACCCCTTTTTACAGCACTCTGCAACGCAGCTCCGTGGCACTTACTGGAGGTGCCTGGTGGGCTAGTTGGCCCCCAGGGATCCTCAGGATTGACGAGGAATTAATTCCCCAACTTAAACCGCGCCACAGGGTGTGTTTGCACACATGTGAACTCAGGCCCTGCCCTATCCCTTCACCACTGTGCAAATGCACCCTGTGGCGTGTTTTAAGTTGGGAGATTAGCTCCCCTTGAATCCTGAGGGTCCCTGGGGTGCAACTAGCCCACCAGCTACCTCCACTAAGCACCACAGAGCTGCTTCGCAGAGGTGTAAAAAGGGGCGTGTCCTAGGAACACCTCTCTGCAACGCAGCCCCCTGGCGCATACTGGAGGTTCCTCGTGGGCTATTTGATCCCCAGGGAACCCCATTATTCAAGGGGAATTCATTCCCCACCAGGGGGTGCGCTTGCCGAGTGCTGAAATGAGGGGGTGTGGCCTCTGGCACAATGCTGGTATTATTATTATTTTTTTTAAGAAGGGGGCTGCTAGCCCACCTTCTTTTTCTCATTATGGCCCCGGGGAACCCATACCCCGGGGCCGGCCTTTCTTAATTAATTTTTTTTTTTTATTTGAGGATGGGGGCCCCGTGGCCCCCCTCCTGGGCCACTAATAGCCCCGGGGACCCCATCCACTGGGTCTGGCCCTCTCGGTTGGCGACCATGGGGGGGTCCCCAATCCCCCCACTGTCCCGCCGGTTCCCAGCCTCCTGCGGGAGCCGGCATTGTTTTTCCACATGGGGAGCAGCTAACATGCTGCTCCCCCTGTGGAAAAGCAATCTGCTTGGCTATTTGGAAGAGAGAGCAGGTTTCCAAATAGCAAAGCAGTTTGCTAGGCAGGGTGGGAGCCACGAGGCTCCCATCCTGCCATAGCAAACAACAGTGTCCCGGGGGTGGGCATCCCAGGATACTGCAGGAGCCAGCCCTGGGGGTGGAGGTCCCCAGGGCCCTTGAGGGCTCCAGTAAGGGAGGCGCAACCCCCCCCCCCTCCTTCATCAATGCCCCGGGGGCGGTGGACCCTGGGGCTGAGGGTCTGTCACGGACCCCCAATTTACATATTTAGATCCCTGGGGAGGTGGCGGTCCTCAGGGCGTGTGGGGGGTTTAAGCTCCTCCACACAGGGTTTTTTTCCAATTAAATTAAAAATAAGCACCGAGGGATGGCGGTCCCCGGGGCTGCGGGGCGGCATTGTGCCCACCTGCAAACTCAATGTAGTCGAGCCCCGGAGGTGGCGGTCCCCGGGGCTGTGCGTGGCATGGCAAATCGAGCCCTGGGGGTTGTGGTCGCCGGGAGTTGGGGGGATTGGGCTACGGGGGGTCAAGTGCCCCCCTTAATTGTACATGCTTTTGCCCCAGGGATGGCAGTCCTCAGGGCAGTGTGGGGGGATATTGGGCCCTCCCACACTTTTTTGCCCCGGGATTTGGCCATCCTGCGTGGATTTTGATATATTTTTTTTAAAACAATTTTTTGGGGGTCCTGGGGGTCCTTGTGGGATCTCCTGAGCAGGACTAGGAGGTCAGGGTGTTTCTACCCTACCCCCTTTTCACGTCTTGCGCGTTTTTTATTTAGGTTTCTTGTGCTTCAGGCACAAGATGGCTGCCAACACTTCCTGGTTTGGAGTGTTGCCAGCCAATTAGCATACAGCTCGTGCTCAGCAGTGTGCGCAGATCCTGCGCGGCCATAGATATATATATATTTTTAATGTGATTTTCTCAGGAACTACTGAACGGATTTACACCATTTAAGCAAAAGGCACGAGTCTGAACTAAGGACTACCACTTTGCCAAATTTGGTGTAATTCCGTTCAGCAATTCGGGCTGTAGCAACGATGAACGGTTCCTATGGAAAATTGCATGGGGAAAACACATTTTGGGGCCCCCCTTTTTTCTCAGCCCCCGCTTGACGGATCACCCTGAGACTTTCAGGATATGAGCTGGCCATTAGTATTGAAAATTTGCAAAGATTCGTCAATCGGTGCCAAAGTTATTCCAAATAGAATGTTGCGGATTTCCTATGGAAAATAGGTCCTAACTATAACTATCTACTGGCGACCGCTAGTAAATAATATATATATATATATATATATATATATATATATATTACCTACTGGCGGTCGCCAGTAGGTATATATAGTTAGGATTTTTTCCCTATGGGATTTTTGAAAATTCTATGTCTAATAACTTTGGCGTTTGTGGACGGAATTGGCTGAAATTTTCTGGAAAATGGAACATTTTGTTTCTGAGCAGCCCCTGAAAATTTGGGGGGGGTTCGTCCAGGGGGGGCCGAGAAAAAAGGGGGGTCCCAAAACGTGTTTTTAACATTGAGTTTTCCATAGGGCGGTTGGCCTCACTTTTAGCCCGAACGGCTGAATGGATTTGCACGAAACTTGGCAAAATTGTAGGGACTGGTAGCCCGATGTGCCTTTTGTAGGTCTCAATATATGTGTTTCAGTGGATTTTGAGAAATTAACGTTTAAAAAAAGATATATATCTGTAACAGCGGACCGGGCAGCGCTCCGGTTCGCGGACTTTTCGCGTAACGGAACTTCGCGTAGCGAAGCTGATTGGCTCTCCGGTGTCTGTCAACATTCTAAACAGTCCGGAGCGGCCGCCATCTTGTCTCTCGGTAGGATTGAGAGACAAGAGGAGGCCAAAACAAAGGTGGAAATAACCATAAGGGGGCATAGTAGATCCTCCCTGATCCCCTAGGTTTAATGTGGAGGCTTTAAAAGGGCACCGCGGGGCAAAAAAAATAATATTTTTTTTGTGTTTTTTTTCGTGGGTAGCGCCCGGTCCGCGAACCGGGAAGCGTTCTGGGCAGCGTACTGCAATGAAAAATGAATGAGAGACTTTTCAAATGCAGTATGTTAATTGATTGTTGGTTTTGTTGATTATTTTTATTTTTTTTTATTTTTTAAGCAATTATTTATTATTGTGATTGTGTTTGAAAATGTAATAACAATTCTAACATTTAACTAGTTTATGAATTACATATAAAAATGATTAAAGACTCAAACAATTTTTTAATATTACATACAATTTTATTTTTCGGATTGTTTTTCAAAATTTAATAGAACGTCTAGCATTTGACTGTCCGGTATGTCCTCTTGTTGAGGGAACATAAGTTCCCACATTTGACCGTCATCATAATGAAGTAAATGATCCACAGATTCTACACATTGAACTAATTCATGGTCCCGTGATTCATCCATGAAATCTGAGTCATCATTGTCCTCAATATCTTTTTCTGTGTTGTTCTCCAGAACAATTTCGAAGGAAACATTCTGCTCACCTTCCATTTTATTGCTGTAATTTGCATAAAAAATAAATATATCAGTAGAGATAGGGCACTGTTGGGTTTAAGTTCAGACAGGTACTTGTGAGTTTATAACAGAGAAGTAATCTATGGGCACTGTATGGTTTCAGGCGTGAAGTAGTACTATTAAAAAGTGCCTGTGAAGAAGCCTAAGTAAATTCATAATTATACCACAGAAACCTAAATCAATCCATAATTAAAATAAAGAAGCCTTTCTCAATGTCTAACTCTTACAGAGGGATAGTATATAACTATCTGAAAATGTTTTCAAATTTATAAAATAATATCTCACCTTCTAAAAACAAGTTTAAGTTGTGAGTGAAAATGATCTTGCAATGTAGTTCAGGAAGTAGTAGTCAAAATGGCTGTGTTTCTCTCTCTTCCTTTATATATATTCAGGTACATAACCAATCAAATGTCAGGTAAAAAAAGTAGAAAATGAAAGTAACATTTTCATTGGTTGTCAATTCCAACACTTCAGATGTGTTTTGTGAAGTAATTTACCTCAGGGTATTTAGAGAGGTCTACAGGCTAAATGACTAAATGGAATTCCAATCAAATTTGTGAAAATGGTAGGGATTGGTATGTAGTATGAGCTAATCTATATTTGGTGAAATTGTCTCCAGTGGCTTTTCTGTGAACTACTTTCCCACCTTTTTTGATGGTGCGCTTCCCAGGGAGCGACCCGGTACGCGAACCGTTGAGCGCCTCGGTTCGCGGACCTTAAGCGTTCCGGGAGTCCACCATTTTGTGTTTCGGTCGAATTAAGATACAAGATGGAGGGCAAATAATGTTCAGAATGGGTAGAAGGGGGCACGGTAGAGTTATCTTGACCCCCTAGGTTTTGTGAGGGTGGCTGAGGAGGCTTATATGTGCGGAAAAAAAACATTTTTTTTAAAAATTTCGCGAGGTTAGCTCCCGGTTCGCGTACCGGGTAGCGCCCCAGGGAGCGTACTTTGTTGAAAATTAGTGAAAAATGTTAGAGTAAAATAATAATTGTGAGTGATTAGATGTAGGGTAGCTCTGAGAAGAGCTTTTGGGTTTATGGTACATTTAGGTACTTATAAGTAGGTACCAATGCACATTCTTAAATTCAGAGTGAAAATTCTGTTGCCCTCATCTGAGAAGTGAACTCCATCTCCTCTGTAGATATCTTGCATGTAGTAACGCAAGTTATTGTTGTACAGGGAGCCCATTCCATGGTCTCTCATGTAAGCTGAAACAGATTTGTTTACATGCTTCCTCGACTTCTCAATTTGTGGACAAAATTGCTTGGACCACCTCCATTTCTGTCTTTGGCATATATTTGAATATACCAAGGCAGTCTGAGGAAAAAGTGCCATTAATTGCTCAAAGGTGTCCTTTAAAAGCATTTCCAGACCTACACCAGTCAAAGTGCCCAAGTCATTACCTCCACAGTGCACAATTAACAGGTCAGGTTTGGGCAAATGCATAAAGGTTTTCACCAATGGTATCAATTGGTGACATTTTAATCCTCTGTGGCCAAACCACTTAATTTCCACATCTTGTAAATTGAGGTTAGGTAAATTCCTGTTTTCAACGTACCTTTGAGCCCAGTGAATATAACTATGTCCAACAATCCAGACAGAAAACATGGTGAGAGAAGGTTCTCCTGCAGTCAGATGAAGTGTGGCAATGAAATGGCAGTTGAAAAAATGAGAGTGTAAAATGAAAAAAAACTGTGGAGTTTCTGTGTTCATGAAGCAGTAACAGTGATTGGTGGATTTTGATTGCTGAAAACAGAAAGTTAGGGTGCACAGATGTGTTCTTTGAAAGATGTATTTTGAGTGGTCAATAAAAAATCATTAAATGAAAGAATGCACTGGATATGCAGGTGCACTGAGAGTTCAGAGTTCAATTGCAACATTGTTGTGTGAACTTGCAAACAACAGAGGTCTTCCAAGAGGTGGTTGCCATGCAGATAAGGCAGAAATGGCAGAGGGGGGATGGGTTTTCATTTGAAAAAAAGTGAGGGAAGACTTTTGATTGGGTGACATGAGAGATATGTGTGAAGAATTACAACATTTCTGTGCTTTTGATAGCTGCAGACTCTGGAGTGCATACCTTTTGCTCTGCTGAAGACAAATTGGTGTGTTTCTGAGACTGTTTTCAAACTCAAAGTATTTGCTAAGGTGAGAAAATATTTCTTTAATTTAGATAGAGAATAGTGTGCTTTAAGGAGAAAATTATGAATTATGTGGCGCAAATTGCTTGTAAATATGCTCCCACCTGTGCATGGAAAATTTAGATTTTGAATGTTTGTGTTACATAGCCATGTTAAAAGTGATACAAACATGCTGCAAAGGCAATCAAAAAACGCTTTCATGTGTCTTAAGGACATTTTAAGTCATTTTCCCATGTGCAGTGTTTTGAAATTATGATTTGAAAATCGTTTTTGGGGAAAAGGAATTGTTTTTAAATTTATGACAAGGACATAATGGTGTATGCTTCTTTATAAGGCAATTGACTGTCCCTGATGTTATTTTTCCCATTTTAATGTAAGACCTTTCTCTGTGGCGCAAATTGCTTGTAAATATGCTCCCACCTGTGCATGGCAAATTTAGATTTTAAATGTTTGTGTTACATAGCCATGTTAAAAGTGACCCAACCATGCTGGAAAGGCAATCAAAAAACGCTTTTTTTATGTGTACTCTTTGATATGCTAGAGTCCATCTGCACTATGAGATACCTAAGCAAAGGCAACACAGGTGATGTGATTTTGAAATGAGCAAAAGAAACTCCACGTTTTTCAATTACATTACTTGTGTTTTCTAAGTTTACGGATGACATTGTGCAGATGAACTTTAGGTCTGTCTATGGACACAGAAGAGGTCTGGCCGTTGTTCAAAAGTGAAGTGGACATGTTTTACTTCAATGGTAGGCCTTCACATGTATTATCTCCTCTGTATTCTCAAACAAGCATAAATTTGATATGCAACCCTAAGTAGGCCTCATCTTAAACAAAATTTTGGAGAGGACACACCTTATCGTCATACTGATTTAATCATTTAATCTATCACATTTAACATCTATTAATTCTACTGCTTCATTTCTTTAATCCTTACTTTCCTGCGTTTGCTACTTCTCTCATTCCTTTCTCTATTACTTAATTATTCTACTCCTTCCAGTATTTTTCTCAGTCCCTCTCTTCTCATACTTCTTCATTATTATTCACTCATTCTGTCTCTATTAATGTTACTGTTTCTGAATGATCTCAAAATTTTTTTAAAACAAGAACAGTAAGTATAAGGATAGGAAACAGACATTTATGTTACAAGAAAGACAGCTATAGGAAGTAAACAAAAGATACTGTTACTCGCAATCCACTGCTGATGATGTCACTGACCATGTCAAGAATGATATAATATGTGACATGATCAGAAGTGGATTGCGGGTAACAGTATGTTTTCTTTACTCCCTGTAGCTGTCTTTCTTTTAACATAACTGTCTGTTTCCTTCCCTTATACTTACTGTTCTTTTTTTTTAAAAAAATTTTTGGTTCGCTCCTGGTTCGCGTACCGGAGTGCGAACTGGAAGCGAACTAAAAGAAATAGAGATTGGCAGAGTTTCAAAAATTCTACCAATTTTTTTTATAATGGGAGGTAGTTCTGAAAAGAACTTTTTTTTGGGTTTTTGTTGTTTTTAATTTTTTTTATTATTTTTCTGAACATTTTTTATATTTTTTTTGTTTTTTCTGAACATTTTGTAATTTTTTTGTTTTTTGGGGGGGGAGGGGGGAAACAAAAATGATTCATTGAGAAGGGCTCAACAGGAGCAACGAAAAAAAGAAGAATTTATTTTTTGGGGCGTTTCGGGCAATCATGATTTCTGATAGCTCTCATTATAAGAATAATGCTTCTTTCTCCGTTGCAAAGTGTTTGGCCGCACCACACGCACACTTGCCTTACTTCCCCCATCTCTATTTGAATGTTCGGGATCACCTCCCTCGCCTCTGGTCCCGATATTTCTTTCACAGCAGATGTTCTCACCATTGCCAGGGGATTTTGTTGTTCATCACGAAGCTGGGCAGCACTATAATTATTTGGGTGCCACCTACTCATATGCCTGTGCATCGTATAATTGCCGAAGCTGTACTTCTTGTCAGTGCCCCTTGACAGTCGATCTTTGCAAATACGGCAAAACACATATCTTGCATTAACTTTTTTTTGCCCTGCTGGAAATGTAAAAAATTGCCAGATGTAGTTTTCTTTTCTATTGTACCTCCTGGGCTCCTCTGGCAAAAACTCAGGCTCTTCCTCCTCTTCCTCCTCTTCTTGATCTTCCTCAAACATTGGTTGAGCAGGTGGTCCTTTCTTCCCTTGAGGAGGTGGGGGTGGTGGTGGGGGAACACTACCTGAAGCAACAATGGAAGCCATTTCTCTATAAAGTAAAAGGGTCTTTCTCTCACCAAGATGAAAGTCAGAGTGAGGAAAGAAGGAGGGGTTTTCATCATTTGGGAAAAGCAAAAGTTCTCAACCAATGAAAAGTGTTATTTTTAGGTCACCTGACCTAGCCTTCCATTATTATGAAACCAAAAGTGAAATGAACCAATGAAAAGTTTTATTACCAAGTCACATGACCTCTCACGCTCATGTTACGCGCTGCGGAACGCTCCCCGGTTAGCTTCCGGTTCGCTGCGCTTCGCGCCTCGGTCCGCGCCCCGGGACACTTCCGGGTGCGCTAACGCGGTACGTCACAAGACGCATTACGCGGCAACGCGATACGTCGCGCTTTCGCGACGCGCCGCGGATCGCTTCCGGGTCGCTGCGCTTCGCGCCTCGGTCCGCGCCCCGGGGCACTTCCGGGTGCGCTAACGCGATACGTCACAAGACGCATTTCGCGGCAACGCGATACCGTCACTATGTTGATTTCTTACTGGTTCGCGGACCGGGTCGCGGCATCTATTTGAGCTAACGGAAAGCTTCCCGGTTCGCGGACCGGGAGCGAAACAAAAAAAATATTAAAAAAAATGTATTAATAAACATATATAATATATTTTTATATTTAAAGAAGAATACATTTTACAGCTATAGATATTAGCTTTTAAAAAACCAATGAAATTCATTGAAAAAACCATAGGTTATAGACCATATATAGTTAGGAATTTGCATTTACAAAACCTTGAAAATTCACTGAAAAAACCATAGGTTATACACCATATATAGTTAGGAATTAGCATTTATAAAACCTTATTTTACTCACACAAAACCAATGAAATTCCATATATAGTTAGTGGTACTAACTATATATCACGCACCCGCAATCCACTGCTGATCATGTCACATATGACATCATTCATGACATGGTCAGTGACATCACTGATGACATCACTGATGACATCTCAAATGACATCACTGATGACATCACTGATGACATCTCAAATGACATCACTGATGACATCACTGATGACAACATCCAGTGACTGTATTTTTCTGTAAAGTTAAAATATGTCTTACATATTTAAGAATGAGTGGATGTATAAGTGTCTGGATGAAGGATTTAGTAGGGGCATGACTGACTGTATGAGTGACTGATTAAATGTGTCTCACTGAGTGCATGGGTTAGTGACTAAACTGTCTTAATTTATGAATCATTATGTCTGTTGTTCTGTAAACTGCTGCATGTGTTGATCAGTAGCTATATGATTAACTATATGGGTTATTGATTGGTTGCCCAAGCATTTTTATGGGAGACTGAGTGTGTGTGTGGGTGGCTGGGAGGTGTATGACTCTGTGCATAGATGTGTGAGCAGTTGATTCACTAGATGTATGGGTTCAAAAGTGCATGTGGAAACAGCTGTATGGGCGGTTGACTGTGTGCATGAGTGTATTGGTGAGTGAATGGCTATCTCAGTGCTACATGTCAAAGTAAGTACATATGTAAAATACAGTACATGTGAGAGTTGACATATATAAATAACTGTGCATAAGAGCCAGTGAATGTGTGAGTGGCTGTATGGATCATTGTGAACTTGTATCCAGGATTGTATAAGTGAGTAAATATGTTTTAGTATATGTTTGAATAAGTAAGGTGTGTATAACTGTATAGTTGAGGAAATGGAGGTGTGATTGATTCTTTGCATGACTGACTATGTGTGTGAGTAACTCCATGGATGAGTGACAGTCTGTGAGTGTCTGTTTATACTGAGTGTATCTAAGGTTATATAAGAGTCTGAAGAGGTTCATCATAATATCACATGAATGATGTCATCAGTGATGTGATCAGTAATGTCAAATGAGATGTCATCAGTGATGTCATTTGAGATGTCATTTGAGATGTCATCAGTGATGTCATCAGTGATGTCATTAGTGATGTCATTTGAGATGACATCAGTGATGTCATCAGTGATGTCATCAGTGATGTCATTTGAGATGTCATCAGTGATGTCATCAGTGATGTCATTTGAGATGTCATCAGTGATGTCATCAGTGATGTCATTTGAGATGTCATCAGTGATGTCATCAGTGATGTCACTGACCATGTCATGAATGATGTCATATGTGACATGATCAGCAGTGGATTGCGGGTGCGTGATATATAGTTAGTACCACTAACTATATATGGAATTTCATTGGTTTTGTGTGAGTAAAATAAGGTTTTATAAATGCTAATTCCTAACTATATATGGTGTATAACCTATGGTTTTTTCAGTGAATTTTCAAGGTTTTGTAAATGCAAATTCCTAACTATATATGGTCTATAACCTATGGTTTTTTCAATGAATATATATATATATATATATATATATATATATATATTATATATATTATAGGGATAAAATATTTACATGCCAAAATGTTGAGGCCAAAATGCCAACCTCCATATTATTTTGACAGTACCATAGATATATGTAATATTCACTGAAAAAACCATAGGTTTCAGGCCTTATATAGTTAGGAATTAGCATTTAAAAAAACCTTTAAAATTCACTGAAAAAACCATAGGTTTCAGGAGTTATATAGTTAGGAATTATTTTTTAAAAAACCTTTGAAATTCACTCAAAAAACTATAAGTTTTAGTGGTGTTATAGTTAGCTGGACATTTTACTCATACAAAACCAATGAAATTGCTCCTATATAGTTAGTTGTACTAACTATATTTCGCGCACCCGCAATCCACTGCTGATGATGTCACATATTAGATCATTCATGACATGGTCAGTGACATCACTGATGACATCTCAAATGACATCACTGATGACATCACTGATGACATCATCCAGTGAATGTGGTTTGCTTCGTTATTTAAATATGCATTATATACATATAGCAATTTACATTGAAGAATGAGTGGATATATATATAAATAAATATTTGGATGGAGGATTTAGTAGCAGTGTAATTGACTGTTTACTTGACCAATTTATAATGTCTCACTAAATATAGTGGATAGTGACTAAACTGTGTGAATATCTGTATCACTTTGTCAGTTGTTGTGTAAACTGATTCTACAGTTGGTTACTAGCTATGTGAACGTCTATATTAGTTAATGATTAGTTAACTGAGTATGTGTATGGGAGTGTGAAAGTGTGTGTGGTTCGGTGGGGGGGTGTGTGACTGTCCAAAGATGTGTGAATAGTTGATTCAGTAGATATATGAAGTTAAAACTATATGTTCTAACAGTTTGGGTGAGGGAATCTCTTTATGAGTGTGGTGATGAGCAAATATATTTCTCAAAGGTACAGGTCCAACAAACTAGAAAAATAAAAGGCAGTGTATGTGTCAGTTGTTGTATATAAATAAGTATACATAAGACACAATGATTGTGTGAGTGACTGTATGGATAACTGTATACTTGTAATAATGATGTTATAATTCACTAAGTATGACTTACTATCTAAATGAATAGAAGAAGTGGTGTTTGTATAAGTGTTTTGCTAAGTAAATATGTAAGTATGATCCATTGTTTGCATAAGTGAGTAGGATGACTTCATATGTGAATAGGATGCGTGCTGTTGTTTAATGTCGAAGAAGATGTAGAAGTATTTTTGATAGTGTTCTATTGTTCATTGACAGCATGTATGAGTGAATCCATAGGTAAGTGATTAGATGTGTGTATACATCTATGAATCACTGAGTGGATTTTTAGATACTTGTATTGCTGTGACAATGGATTTAAATATGATACTCTATATTTTACAAACAGTGATGAAAAATTGTAATAGTGTATGAAAAGGTGTATGTGATTGTCACGTGGATGATGTCATCAGTGATGTCATCAGTGATGTCATTTGAGATGTCATCAGTGATGTCACTGACCATGTCATGAATGATCTAATATGTGACATCATCAGCAGTGGATTGCGGGTGCGCGAAATATAGTTAGTACAACTAACTATATAGGAGCAATTTCATTGGTTTTGTATGAGTAAAATGTCCAGCTAACTATAACACCACTAAAACTTATAGTTTTTTAAATGAATTTCAAAGGTTTTTTTAAAAACTAATTCCTAACTATATAACTCCTGAAACCTATGGTTTTTTCAGTGAATTTCAAAGGTTTTTTTAAATGCTAATTCCTAACTATATAAGGCCTGAAACCTATGGTTTTTTCAGTGAATTTCAAAGGTTTTTTAAATGGTGATTCCTCACTATATAAGGCCTGAAACCTATGATTTTTTCAGTGAATTTCAAAGGTTTTTTAAATGCTAATTCCTAACTATATAAGGCCTGAAACCTATGTTTTTTTCAGTGAATTTCAAAGGTTTTTTAAATGCTAATTCCTAACTATATAAGGCCTGAAACCTATGGTTTTTTCAGTGTTTTTTTAAAACAAATTGATTGGTTAACTGGCTTATTAAGTGTATTTTAGTGAATACATATATTAGCGAGTAATGTTTAAATATTTAAATATATGCATGAGTGATGTAATATGTGACGTCATCAGCAGTGCATTGCAGACGTGCAAGTTATAGTGAGTCCAACTAACTATAACGTGGGAATTTCAATGGTTTTATGCGAGTAAAATTTCCAGCCAACTATAACTGGTGTGAAACCTATGGTTTTTTCAGTGAATTTCAAAGGTTTTTTAAATGCTAATTCCTAACTATAACTGGTGTGTAACCTATGGTTTCTTTCAGTGAATATATATATATATATAACATTTCAATGGCAAAATGAAACCCCTCATTTTGTTCCTTTTCAAATTAAATGTATTAAGTGTTACCACTTTATTCCAATCAAGATGACTTCAGGTGTGCCATACTTTTGTCATAAGTAAGACTGTTAGCGTTCTAGTTGTTCTTTAGAACACTCTGGGACATTCTGTCATTGGGCTATAGTTGGGCTACATCTGGCTGATATTTGGGCTACATTTGGGCTCTTTTGTCTCTGGTGGCCATCTTGGGAGACTGCATATCAGAATTTTTTTAATGAAATATAAGAGGATTTGAGAAGTCACTCAAAATGTGCCCTAAATTTTCTTTCTTCAGCACTAATCATAATTTCTATGGCAAAATTAACCCCCTCATTTTGTCCTTTGCAAATTAAATGTTTTAAGTGTTAACACTTTATTCCAATCAAGATGACTTCAGGTGTGCCATACTTTTGTCATAAGTAAGACTGTTAGCGCTCTAGTTGTTTTTTAGAACACTCTGGGACATTCTGTCATTGGGCTATAGTTGGGCTACATCTGGCTGATATTTGGGCTACATTTGGTTTTTTTTTGTCTCTGGTGGCCATCTTTGGGCTACATTGGGCTACATTGGGCTACATTTGGGCTCTAACATATATATAGCCCAATGTAGCCCAATATATATTTTTTCAAAGTTAATTTTCATAAAAACCACTGGAGCACATATCTTGAGACATAGCAAAGGCACATCGGGCTACCAGTCCCTACAATTTTGCCAAGTTTGGTGGAAAACCATTCAGCCGTTTGGGCTAAAAGTGAGTCCAACCGCCCTATGGAAATTAACATGGGGAAAACATGTTTTGGGACCCCCTTTTATCTCGGCCCCCGCTTGAAGAATGCCCCCCAAACTTTCAGGGAAGGAGCGGAGTTCCGGGAGGCAACGTTAAGGAAACTTTCAGGAAGATTCCTCAACCGGCGCCAAAGTTATTCCCAATAGAATGTTGCGATTTCCCAATGGAAAACAATCCTAACTATATATACCTTCTGGCTATCGCCAGTAGGTAATATAAAATTTCTATGGCAAAATGAAACTCCTCATTTTGTTCCTTTTCAAATTAAATGTATTAAGTGTTACCACTTTATTTCAATCAAGATGACTTCAGGTGTGCCATACTTTTGTCATAAGTAAGACTGTTAGCGTTCTAGTTGTTCTTTAGAACACTCTGGGACATTCTGTCATTGGGCTATAGTTGGGCTACATCTGGCTGATATTTGGGTTCTTTTGTCTCTGGTGGCCATCTTGGGAGACTGCATATCAGAATTTTTTTAATGAAATATAAGAGGATTTGAGAAGTCACTCAAAATGTGCCCTAATTTTTCTTTCTTCAGCACTAATCATAATTTCTATGGCAAAATGAACCCCCTCATTTTTTTCCTTTGCAAATTAAATGTTTTAAGTGTTAACACTTTATTCCAATCAAGATGACTTCAGGTGTGCCATACTTTTGTCATAAGTAAGACTGTTAGCGCTCTAGTTGTTCTTTAGAACACTCTGGGACATTCTGTCATTGGGCTATAGATGGGCTACATCTGGCTGATATTTGGGCTACATTTGTTTTTTTTTGTCTCTGGTGGCCATCTTTGGGCTACATTGGGCTACATTGGGCTACATTTGGGCTCTAACATATATATAGCCCAATGTAGCCCAATATATATTTTTTCAAAGTTAATTTTCGTAAAAACCACTGGAGCACATATCTTGAGACATAGCAAAGGCACATCGGGCTACCAGTCCCTACAATTTTGCCAAGTTTGGTGGAAAATCATTCAGTCGTTCGGGCTAAAAGTGAGTCCAACCGCCCTATGGAAATTAACATGGGGAAAACACGTTTTGGGACCCCCTTTTATCTCGGCCCCCGCTTGACGAATCCCCCCCAAACTTTCAGGGAAGGAGCGGAGCACCGCGAGGCAAAGTTAAGGAAAATTTCAGGAAGATTCCTCAACCGGCGCCAAAGTTATTCCCAATAGAATGTTGCGATTTCCCTATTGAAAACAATCCTAACTATATATACCTACTGGCTATCGCCAGTAGGTAATATAACATTTCTATGGCAAAATGAAACCCCTCATTTTGTTCCTTTTCAAATTAAATGTATTAAGTGTTACCACTTTATTCCAATCAAGATGACTTCAGGTGTGCCATACTTTTGTCATAAGTAAGACTGTTAGCGTTCTAGTTGTTCTTTTGAACACTCTGGGACATTCTGTCATTGGGCTATAGTTGGGCTACATCTGGCTGATATTTGGGCTACATTTGGGCTCTTTTGTCTCTGGTGGCCTTCTTGGGAGACTGCATATCAGAATTTTTTAATGAAATATAAGAGGATTTGAGAAGTCACTCAAAATGTGCCCTAATTTTTCTTTCTTCAGCACTAATCATAATTTCTATGGCAAAATGAACCCCCTCATTTTGTTCCTTTGCAAATTAAATGTTTTAAGTGTTAACACTTTATTCCAATCAAGATGACTTCAGGTGTGCCATACTTTTGTCATAAGTAAGACAGTTAGCGCTCTAGTTGATCTTTAGAACACTCTGGGACATTCTGTCATTGGGCTATAGTTGGGCTACATCTGGCTGATATTTGGGCTACATTAGTTTTTTTTGTCTCTGGTGGCCATCTTTGGGCTACATTGGGCTACATTGGGCTACATTGGGCTACATTTGGGCTCTAACATATATATAGCCCAATGTAGCCCAATATATATTTTTTCAAAGTTCATTTTCTTAAAAACCACTGGAGCACATATCTTGAGACATAGCAAAGGCACATCGGGCTACCAGTCCCTACAATTTTGCTAAGTTTGGTGGAAAACCATTCAGCTGTTCGGGCTAAAAGTGAGTCCAACCGCCCTATGGAAATTAACATGGGGAAAACACGTTTTGAGACCCCCCTTTTATCTCGGCCCCCGCTTGACGAATCCCCCCCAAACTTTCAGGGAAGGAGCGAGGCAAAGTTAAGGAAAATTTCAGGAAGATTCCTCAACCTGCGCCAAAGTTATTCCCAATAGAATGTTGCGATTTCCCTACGGAAAACAATCCTAACTATATATACCTACTGGCTATCACCAGTAGGTAATATATATATATATAGCCTGAAAGGGTTTTGTTTTGACTTAATACTGGGTGCTCCCTTGTGTCTGGACAAAGCTATACCTCTCTGAAGAGCTCTAATTAGAGCGAAACACTGTGTCAGGGGTTGCTTTTATTCATTCCAGGTTGGCTTGAGTTGGTATTTTACCAATTCAAAGCTGTAATATTGTGCCTGGAGTGATAAATGGCTTTTGTTATTTGACAGCTCGGCAAGGACTGCACTGTACTCGTCCTATGCTTAAAGACTTTGCTGTTTAAATGGCGAAAGACTGTGTCATTTTCTATCTCGGCATGGATAGCACTGTCTAATCCTATGCTTAAAAACTTTGATAGAAAAACAGACATTTGAGGTGAGCAGATCTAGAGTGTCGCTGGTGTTGAGAGTGCTCTAACAGGAGCTGCTTTCCACCTAAACTGAGACCTACCCAGAGTTCTCTCCTTCTTTTTTGCATAATTTATGCGTCACTCTATGCCTGAAAGGGTTTTGTTTTGACTTAATACTGGGTGCTCCCTTGTGTCTGGACAAAGCTATACCTCTCTGAAGAGCTCTAATTAGAGCGAAACACTGTGTCAGGGGTTGCTTTTATTCATTCCAGGTTGGCTTGAGTTGGTATTTACCAATTCAAAGCTGTAATATTGTGCCTGGAGTGATAAATGGCTTTTGTTATTTGACAGCTCGGCAAGGACTGCACTGTACTAGTCCTATGCTTAAAGACTTTGCTGTTTAAATGGCGAAAGACTTTGTCCTTTTCTATCTCGGCATGGATAGCACTGTCTAATCCTATGCTTAAAAACTTTGATAGAAAAACAGACATTTGAGGTGAGCAGATCTAGAGTGTCGCTGGTGTTGAGAGTGCTCTAACAGGAGCTGCTTTCCACCTAAACTGAGACCTACCCAGAGTTCTCTCCTTCTTTTTTGCATAATTTATGCGCCACTCTATGCCTGAAAGGGTTTTGTTTTGATATATATATATATATATATATATATATATATATATATATTTTTTTTTTTTGTTTGTTTTTTCAAGGTCTCGAGGTGTGGAGTAAAAATGGTAAATTTACCTATATTTATCACAGATATCTATAGTACTGTCAAAATATTAGGGAGGTTGACATTTTGGCCTCAACGTTTTGGCATGTCAATATTTTAGCCCTTGTTATTCTGGCATATAATGTTGCAGAGTGTTCTGAATGTGTGCCTTGATGCTGAAAGGGCTGGGCCCTTAAGTTTTGGATCTGATCTAGAGACACAATCCGATGATTCTGTTAGCAGCATGAAAGCATAGAGGGGCGAAAATGTGTTAGTGAGCCAATCAATTAACCGAGAATCCTTTTGGATACATAGTAACCCCAGACAAGTAGGTTTAGTTAGTTTGACTTATTACAAAGCAAAAAACTGAACATAAATGCACCTCAAGAAGAGAGTGTAGAAATACATCAGAATTAGCATTAAGCCAAATCTGCATATCCAATTAAGATGATGTAGCATAAACAATACAATTAATTCAAGAAGCAGGATGCAGAGAATCAGAAAGCACAAGTCCACATTTCTCTGCATCAAGGGTTGATGAATAAAAAGCAGTAATCTATCCCTACACTAACACTAAAGTGACCTCCCTACTTAAGCATCTTCATAAAGGAGATAAAAGGCGTCGGCATGTGGAGTCTTCCTAAGAAGTCACCCCACAGCGGTTCATATAGCATAAAGCTATCACGAAAGAGTTTGCTCTCAGATGCGCTCTCCTCCCAAAGGCAGAAAAAAAAGTGGGAACTTTCCTTACTCCCATCATCGCATTATTCATAGATAACCATCCCAAACTTTTTGCGGATCACGCCATTTGCTCAGGCTACAGTCCTAAAGGTGTTTTACGATGGGACAATGGTGTTCTTCCCTTGCAACATTTTATCCTTGTTTCCCAGGTCTTCTCCTGTGTAAAGCACCAGGACCTTCCTTTATCAACTCAGGCCACATGATTGTAACGTCTTCTCTCCTTGCCTGACTACTAAAACAAAGACACCATTCTAGTTCACAAGAGCGCTTCTTTCACCTGCAGCACAAAACGTGAGAAAGAACAAATTCCACAGCACAAATGAAATTCGAACTGTGAATTCTAAAGCAAGAGTTTTCAGGGAACTGCATTTCAGGCCTGCGAAATTCAGCTAACATAAGAAAACATCACATGAGCTTTATGAATTTGCTTAGAAAAAAAGGTACTTTCAGTTAATGCATTTACCTACATATAAAACGACACAATTAATAAATACATGTAATACATGAATAATCGTCAGTTTCACAACACAAATTCTTCACGTTAATGTTTTCAGCTAGTTACATTTACTTTCCACGTTAATTTTCCGCTTAATATTATTCAATGGCCCAAACACATCACGTTTCAAGTTAATACGTTTCACAATTCTAACACTTTACATTAACATGACAAAAGACTAGGGGGCCAATTAGGATGGCGGACGGATCGCCACCGCCATGCAGGCAGCGGCGATCCATCCGCCATCCGTCACCGTCCGCCAGCAATTCACCCCCTGCCATATTACAATGGCGGTTGGGACCGCGGCGGACGGAAAGACCGTCCGCCGCTTTTCCGCCAGGGCGACCGCGGCGGAAAAGGTCTTACAGGGCGGCGGTGTCTATCAGACACCGCCAGCCATATTAGGATGGGCTTCGGGGTATGCCTTTCCGTGGCGGCAATGCCGCCACGGAAAGGCATACGGTCTTTGCTTTGGGGGCCCGTTGCGGGCTTCCAGGGTGAAGGGGGGGTGGGGGGTGCTTATGGGGGGTACCTATGGAACCCCCCCAGCATTACAATGTACAGCATGACAGGCACCGCGCGGTGCCTGTCATGTTGTGCATTGAAATATACAACGTGCATTTTTAGCATTGCGGCGGGCGGTGCTGAGAGCACCGCCCGCCACAATGTTAAAAATGCTGGATGCGCCCCTCACTGTGGCGGGCGCATCATAATTGCTATGACCGGACCGCCGCACACGTGGCGGACGGTCCCGTTTCCACCGGGATGGCGGACGGACAAAGTCCATCCGCCATCCTAATGGACCCCTATATGCGGTTGCACTCTACATGTGTAGTTATAATGCACCCCTATAACTGAAATGTGATATCCACGATATCAATGACAACAAGGAACCAGTAGACTGCCATCAGGAGGGGTTCCATGTGGGGCTGTTTCCTTAGATGTAGTCACATTCTGGCAGCCTGGTATTGTAGGGTCTGTAGCCAGTTAGTGCGATGATCAGCGTGCATGTGAGTATTATAGGCAGCAATCCCGCCATGCTTCACATTTTTAATGGTGCCATACACCCCCATAAACGTTATGGCAGAAAAAAGATTGCTTGTTTTAAACTGCACCTACGGATTGAAATGGTATAAACCTATAATCATACTTATTAGTTCTCTTGTTAATAAGGTGGGCCTGATTTGTAAACATTGAGCACTGAGATCTAAGCTTATTAGTGCAGATAAATGTGGGTAAACGTATTTGAATAGCGATAAACCTACGATTCACTTCATTTGCGTCATACTCCCCTGAATACCCCCAAACAGTATCATTGAAATACCTACACGTACTCTTGCACATGCCAATGGAAAATTTGCTAACATTCGTGCCAAGAATTTTCAATTCTATTAAGGACAGGAGGCGAGGATTATGCTTTCTCAATTTCTTTACTGATATACAGCAGCCAATCAAAACGCAGTAAAGAAAAAACAAACTACATTACCCAGAAACACAGGGTAACCATAGAGTATGAGAATATATAAATAGGGTCATAGAGGTGAACACTTCCTCTTTCTTTGTCCATAGTCAATAAATAATGAATCCAACATAAATTTAAACAATCCATCAAAGGAGTCCCCCGGAGAGGTCCTCATCCGGCTGACGTGGAGAAGGAACTTGAAAGAACAATAGGCACAGCAAGAGACCAATCAGGAGAAGAAAATCCCGGCACACCTCATTTAAGGTCGGAGCCTGAGGAAAAGAGACAGAGGCCATAAAAAATTTTCCCCAAAAGTTGAACACAGTAATCAGTACAGAGAGGAAAACATTTCATAAAGAAGAACCAGAGTTGTACAGTATAAAAGCAGTATGCATCATATAAAGACAATCATGAAATAAGGGTGGGATAATCCTCGCCTCCTGTCCTTAATAGAATTGAAAATTCTTGGCACGAATTTTAGTAAATTTTCCATTCTATGGCAGGACGGAGGCTCCGATTATGCTTGTTTAAAGCTTCGCCACCACAACAGATGCAACATCAATAATAGGCTTAAAGTAAAAAGTCTTAAACATAGTTTCAGATGACCAATCCGCGGCCTTCATGATGTCCTGAAGGCTGGCACCCATGGAAAAAGCTTTAGAAGCCATGGCTTCTCTAGCAGAATGAGCACCAAACAGAGAAGTGTCAATGCCCGCTGCATGCATGAGCCAACGTAACCAACGTGCCAAAGTGGCCGGAGTTACCGGCTTGAAACGTTTCTGCAATGCAATAAGTAATTGTCCCTGTAAATCATGCCGAAAAGGTGCAGTGCTTACCTCATAATCTTCAACACATTGAACTACACACAATTGAGGATTGTGGGGAAAAGAAGGGTAAGAGACTGAGGGCGTATTACACTTAGTCCTCCTTGAGATAATAAAGGTAACACCTTCAGGAGAGAAAGACCGACCAGCGCGATCCAAGGCCCGCACATCAGAAACCCTTTTGCAAGAGACCAAGCACAAAAGCATAGTGAGCTTGGCTGAAAGTTGTTTGCGTGTCAAAAGAGATTTAGAAGGCCAGGCTGACAGGAAACGCAAAACAACCGAGACATCCCAAAGGGCTACATATTTGGGACAAGGAGGTTTTACCATCCGGATGCCCCTCAACAATTTAGAGATCAAGGGATGTTCTCCCGCTGGTTTACCATCAAGAGGCACATGGCCTGCAGAAATTGCAGAACGAAAGTTATTAACTGTTCTGTAAGCTAGCCCAGAGGATGCTGGGGACGCCAGAAAATTAAGGATTAAAGAAAGATCCGCTGAAACGGGATCCACCGACCGCTGTGAGCACCAATCACACCAGCGCTTCCAACTTGATGCATAACGCTTGTGTGTGTTGGGTGCCCAAGCCTCATTGATATATCTGGTAGCGTCTCCCGATAAGCCCTGGATTTGCCAGCATCCCCCGAAATTCTCCATGCTACCAGAAGGAGTTGACCGGACAGCACCAGTGGGTGAGGCTCGCAAAGCGGATCCAACAGCAGGTTCCACATGTGAGGAAGTAGAAGCGGCGTGGATTTTTTGGCGACTTTTTGGAACGCCCAGAGGAAGGAGGCACCCAGCCATGCTGCGCAGCATAATCTGCCAGATGTTTCTTCAGAGGCGCAATTGCCTGACAAAGCGCTTGGCCCATAAAGTCATCAAATGAAGTAGAGGATTCCTCCTCCTCCTCATAATAATCATAACCTTCGTCTTCGCAGTAATCTGCCATGGCGACAATGTCAGCCAAGAAATGCCCAGTGAAGGTTAACAATTAATGAAGCAAAGCCAAGTTATTGGGGGAGTGGTACCCCTAGCGCAAGTCTGATGAATACAGGGAGACCCTGTGAAAAGTAAATCGAATGTGGAGGGAGCAGACTTGCACGAACAATAGAAGAAAATAATTATTTTCCCCACTCTAGGCAAAGCCTATTCAATATTGTACAACCCTCAAACTCTTAACAAGTCAGAGGGCGTCAGGGAGCTCAAACGGCAGCGAGGAGGGCGCGCTGAAGACAGCATTCACTTTCAGTCAGGCTGAGGCACAGGCGGTGTCTGTGAAGTACACGCTCGAAGAGACGTGTAAACAAACCGTTGCGCATGCGCGAACAGCCGCTGCCGCCTAGGAAGGGTGCGCGAGACACGCGCGTCCTTCCAGCTCCGCTCCCGCTCCACAAGAAGACCGGGTTAAGTAAATAACCCTGTCGGGAGGTGCCGCACACGCTCCCCAAGCACCGGCACAGAAGCCGGTTCAGTATTGAAGACGCGCCGCACAGCGCGTAAACAGGCTGAAAAAATGCACACAGAACAAAGCGGCAAGCCAAGCGTGAAAATACGCACACCGCGCAACAATAATACCAGCAAGAAGCAATTATTCAAGCAAATAAAGCGGTAAGCCAAGCGTAATAACAATGAAAGGAGTAATGCAAAAGCACTTAACTGGCTGCGAAGCAGCAAAGAAAGAGGAAGTGTTCACCTCTATGACCCTATTTATATATTCTCATACTCTATGGTTACCCTGTGTTTCTGGGTAATGTAGTTTGTTTTTTCTTTACTGCGTTTTGATTGGCTGCTGTATATCAGTAAAGAAATTGAGAAAGCATAATCGGAGCCTCCGTCCTGCCATAGAATTACAAATACAGAAAAACACGCAACAGTAAAAGGTTTACTGCATGGGTGACATCGAAGCCTGCAAAGGCGGTTTTTTGAATTACCTGTCTTTTTTTGTGCAGCTTAGTTATATTTGTGTTTGCCTAAATCATATTTAAACATTGAAGAAGCTTCTTTGATACTTGGGTCTTAAATCTAGGTCTTCTATTCATCGGACTGCTGGAGCTGCAGTACTCCCAGTTGCCAATAGAGGGCCTTCTTTTCACATTGGCAAACATATCAGACAAACGATCCAAAATCATTCACTTTTGTATAACATCTTGCTTTCCTCTGCCCCCTCTACCCAAGTCTTTCTTTTTGTATTTTGCCCTATTTAACCTTTGCATACAATACAGGCGTGGGCGTGCATTGTATACTTATTATACTGTAATAGCTCCGGTGGGGTTTCAAATGAATATAGTTTACATTTCCAAAAGTTATGTACTACAGCAAAGCATTATTGTCCATGAATGAGGGGCCCGCACATTCGCCCTTCTTGGAGCAAGATTGGAAAGGAAACTGACCGACACATAATTTAGTGGTGCCAGAGCACTGATTTATGACGTTTCAGCGGTAAATACTAACAGACATACAGAGCACATTCGTAAAACGCTAAACACAAGCACTGTAAAAACGTTTACAAGTTAATTTACGCACATACGAAAATTGCTGCTTATGGATCCATGAATTTGAAAAACGTATCTTCGATCTTCACTAATGCAGATTTCCAAGAATATATTTTGTGGATCTAATCCAGGATTATTACATCCCTGCAAGTATGTAACCTGTATGTACATATATACTTGTATTTATAAAGCGTGAACTTAGCTACAAAGCAACGGAGCTCTGTACATTAGTTTGGGGATGAGAGACAATCTACAAGATGGTGTACATCAAGTGGGGAATACACAAAATACAATTCACACTTTACATTCCTCATTTGTTAGGCACAGGAGAATAAGTGATTTTCCGAGAATCACACCATTTAGAGCAAAGCGCTGAGACTCAGATTCGAACTTTGGTCCCCAGGTTCCAAAGTTGGTAGCGCTAGCCGTTTGGCATATCATTAAATAGGCCGTGCAGCCAAGGCACCAATTGCTTTCCTCTGTAAAGTAACTGTAATATGGAATCTGTGAGGCATTAATCAAAGATTTCTCCAGTTAGGTCATACTCTGATGTTAACCTTACTTTGCCCTTTGCACTATACTAATAAAAATGCGATTGCAACATTATTATAATTAAATAATTTCCATTAACATGTTGTATTGGACCACTTTTGCTTTTAATGGCTTTGCATGCATTCATAGTTTCCTGCTACTTGAATAGTTAAATGCATGTTATGCAAAAAATATGTATAATTGGACCGTTCCATAATTCAAAATTCATATAAACATTGAACAGGCGATAGGCATATTCCATAGCTAGCAAAGTGGGTCCCTCCTTGTCATGTGAGGCACCCTCTACAGCCCCTGTTTTTTTTTTTTTTATCTAACAGCACACTGAATTCTGAGTCGTACCCTTACTCTTTTACTATCGTAAATACGAACTCAAAAAATTAGGCACATTAGTGCCGCATTAGGCACATCGACACGTCTATTTGTGGGGACCTTCGGGGAGTCCCCAAAGCTCGGCGCCGATTCTGTCTCACTTCTGGCGCATTAGAGGGTTGGGACGAGGTTCTTATACCTGTCCCCGTCCATCTGTTCTTCCTTTTGGTTCCTCCTGGTCATGCCATCTCCCTCCCTACCGCATACCCTGCGTGTTAGCTGGAGGGCGCAGCCAGGTAAGAAATATGTTAACTTGTTCATTTGTGTTGCAGGTGGAGTTACAGGGCGATCTGGAGGCTGAATGGTACATGGGGTACCCTCTTCAGGAACACAGTAGGGGTGCATATGCCAAATAAACCTCAGGAGTCTTTACAGCAGGACCCCGGAGGAAAACGATGGCACCCCGCTAGTCCTTCGGGCGATTGTAAGCCTGAGCAACCAGCAGTGCTTAATTTGTAAAATAATAAGTGCCAGGGCTCAAACCAGGAGGCCACTGCAGCTTGCTCCACCCATCGCCCTTGTCATCGCTGCCAAAACAACTACTAACCATCTCTCTCACATGTAAATGCGACAGTTCAGATTATTACAGGTTCCCAAAACTAAAGGATTGGCTGGGAAGGGGGGTATTAGCAATTTCTTAATGTATATTGTATTCCTAAACAACCGTTGTTCTGCTCATCTCTAAATTAGATGAGCAGCGCCACCATATGGGAGACTGTTCCAAGTACAGTGTTGACAATTAGGTGCCGGTGCCGAGCACCGGAAACCAATTAAGTGCCAGTGTTGAGCATCGGAAAGCACTGGCTCAAATTAAGCACTGGCAACCGGGGGCTTGCCTTGACACGCTCCGCCCCGAAAAAAGGTGTGAGTAAAGGGATGGAATGGTGGTAAACGGTATTTAAGGGGGAAAATCCCCACAAAATGGTAGCACTGAATGGGTTGGACACAGTGCAGTTCGATCATCAGGAGGGCAGGGCAGCTTAGGTCATTCACTGCTGCTTGCCCTTGGATCGCCCGTAAGTTAACCCACCACGTTGGCATTATATTTCTTGTATGAAGTAAAACTGCAGAAAAATGTTTTCCAACAAACGTCTTGTGTGTTATTGTATTGTTGTGCATGCTATATTCTTCATGCGGTGGCAGGTTGCCTATATAAGCACTAAACAGCATGCAAAGTGCTGTAAAAATCATATGTCACATATAGCTTGGGTACGCTTGACAGCCATGCTTTTACTCCGGCGCTGAGACTCAAATTGAAGCCTCCGGTGACGTTACATGCTGTAAAACTTGGTACGGTATATTATTTGCGTTTTGGGAAATATCTCCTTATTAGCTGTCGTCAGGGCTTTTGCCCTGCAAGTATGCTGCTCTAATTAGCATTAAAATCACTAACGCTAAGCACATGCGATTAAATAAAGAAATTGCTTCTTGTCCAACTGCCCTAACAAACAAGAGGCTTGGAACGCACGCTCAGGGGAAGTACAGCTCTGGCGCAAGAGCTTTGCGTGCCTGTGCTGAGAAGAAGCCGTGTGGTGAATGAAAGATCCCCCGCGCTCCCTCCTCCCCGGCAGCAGCGCCACCTACCTATCACTGGCCTGCAGCAAACATATCAAGGCATCGCGTGCAAATGTTACCATAACCCAAGGCTTAACATAAACTAAACTTGCAGGTCATTGGGAAATAACAGGTATATCCTGTTTTAGCCTTTGTACTCGCCTGCACGCAAATTAAAAGCGCATGTAAAGTAACAATAATCCCAGCAGTCAGCCAGCCTGCCAAGGCGGAGGGAGGACGAGAGCAGCTTGGAACTTCCTCAGCGTGAGGGGATGAAAAGTGTAGAATCAGATAAGGCGGGTGTGGGTTTCGTGAGAAAATACTTTTTTTTCGCGTGCAGGGTTGTTGTGTGCTTAGAGAAGCGGCACAATTGACATACTCTTCTCAGAAGTGAAGGGTATAGTTAAAGTTTTAGGCAACCATTATGTGAGGCCGGAAATCCGACTCTGCTCAGTCAGATTTTATCAGACACCCACTTATGAGTTTTGGGGGAATAACGCGCCAATGTTGGTGCTAGCTGCACTAAAATCCGGATGTTCTGGTAAAGACTGGACAGTTTTCGCCAGGTTAATATCGGCAGACTTGACAACATGTTTATCACAAAATTCATAATAGTGATATTCCTGCGGTAAAGAAGTTGTAACGAGGGCCTAAAAGAGTCCGAGGCAGTCACACACATCAAGTAATATAGTTTTAATTCTGAGAAATAATAATTTTTAGTCTTTCTATCGTCTGGGGTGAAAATATAGGTTCCTAGTTGAATTTTCAGCTGGCTGGTTCCAAGTGGTTTCTACCAGATTCGGGTGTTGGCAAATGAGGATTTAGAACTAATGGGTCCGATGCATAAACATTTTGAGCACCCGCATTCTACTTAAATGTGTTAAATGACAAATTTATGGTTGGAAATCAGAAGTCCTGATTCACAGTACATACGTTTTTCTCACTGTAAATTCCACTTCGTATGAACAATTTGCAGTTATAGTGGATTTTCCACAGTTGTACATTTAGGGGTAGAGGTGGGAAAGGAAGGTAAGAGCAATGTTAGATCAGGTGTTGGTTTTCTGCAAAAAGCACAGAACAACCTTTATTTTGGAAGTTTGGAGATATTCACAAATATTTTGCATGGATATTCACACAGAGGAAATACACATAACGTTACTCCAACAATGTCACGGTGTAACTGTGCTTATTGCTTAGGAAAACACATGAAACATATTTCATGGGAGTGTAGAGGCAGAAACTTTTCTGTGTGAAAACATATTTTTCAATTGAAGAAAAAAGTCAAGAAGTTAGGGCACATTTTTGCCCATTTGGGGAATTTCTGCAGGGCAGACAATTTCAAGAAAGAATTGAAAGGAGAATGTAACTTTAAATCCAGATGTCTCATCTAATAACAGTTTTGGAGACTTTGATGGAGAAACCGCAGGGCACCTTGGCTAAAAAGGTCTAAACATTGCAGATTTTCAGACGCTGACATAGAGGAGGAAAGAAATCCACTGCAATGCCAGAAAGAAAATTCACTGAGAAAACTCCTATCTGAACAGGAATGTCCCCTGCATGGTCAATTGATGTGTACCCCTGCCCTGAGTGTCCAACTGCATGTGAAACTGATATCCTAACTTTCTTTTTGGCCTTGACATCTTTGCAGAGGCCAGTCCCTGGTAATGCAAGGTCCAGAAACGTCTCTGTGACTTAGAGGAGTGCAGAAAGCGTGCCATCATGGCAGGCACAGGACTACTGCCCATTCTCTGAGTAAGACTCATAAAGCAATGGTGCCAGTAAACTGAGTTTTTGGGACTCATGAATGTAACCCGACCTTTTTCTCTATGTCAAGGAGAGTGTGGTCTACTGAGCCCTCTTGTGTAAAGTTCTGCTGTCACATGAGCATAAAATCCCTACACTGATATTCAGCGTGCATGTCAAGTGAATATATGTGCAGTGAACGTGTATGGTAGTATGGCTGTGTGTCTGGTGAGAGCTAGAGTACTAGGACCAGTGGGATCCATTTTAGATATCTCCTCATTTAGTTTGAAACAAAATGGAGGGGTGCTTGGTTTCCCCTTGCAGTAAAAGTGTATTGACTACATTCTGACCGAAGGGCAGAGATCCATGCACTAAAGTGAAGGGCTCCCCTTAGAAGTTCAATGCGATCTCTGTTAGTGAATGTCTGCTTAGTAATTGTTTTTTTAGCACTGCCATTCGGTCTATGATAGGGGTGAGGACATTTCTAAGCAGAAACTGCCCTTGATTACTACATCAGGTGCAGAGATCTGACAAACCCCTTTGTTTTGGATACCCCTGGTTGGAGCCAGCACCTTTGATACCTGGTCTGAAAACCTTTACCTTGCACAAAGGTTGTGTCTATGGAGCAGGCATAACATGATATATAAAAGAGAATGAACTCAAACCTATTCAGATATCCTAGATAGTGGATACACTTACCCTGTCTAGCAATTAGTCATAAAAGTGTTCCAGGTCCAAGTTCTTCTTGACCAAGGCAGTGATGGTGCTGCAGAGTGTTCAAAGGACTGCTGTGTGGCCAGGGATCTTGTCTGCTTGACATTCAGTCTCCCACATATACTGGGACATCTCCTGAAGTCTGCACTTTTTGTTGGAGGACCCCAGGATCTACCTAGAATCAGACTCTTCCCTGCCTGCTGAGAGAGGGAAAGGGTGTGCCTGGCCCTGCAGGAGATGAGACTGCCCAGGAAGAAATTCCCTGTCTGTTCTCATGGTGCAGAATACCTAGAGAAAGTGAGTGGCTATGAGGGAGCGAAGCCAGGAGCAACCCATGGGTGGAGGAGCCCCATGCTTTCCCCAAGCTGTTCTTGCCAAGAACGGCACTAAATATTTTGAAATTGTCAAGCATAATCAGTAGCCAGCCGTGTAGATGAGAGACTGCTGTTGCCACCACCAGCCTCACAATTGGATCCTGTTCACGATCAACCTGCCTCCAAGTGTCTCGCCAGCACCTTGCCTAGCTGGACCACTACTGCCGAAGATGAGTGCCACTGTGTGAGCCTCAGCCTTGATATTGCCCAGCCGTCAAGTTTCAAGTTAGGCTGGAGCCATGGTGACTGCAGTTCTAGTGCTGCCACTAAAGGAGTGGGATTGCTGTGACACCCACCCCTCCCCCATCAGTACTGCAATGATTAAGCACAGGTACCAACTGGGTCTTGACTTAAAAGGGAATTTGAATTCTCCTGTACAAACTTAAGATTTTTACTGGATGAACTTGAAGTGGTGAAAGTGAACTTACTGTGTGCAACTATGCCTTGAGGAATTTTGAATTAACCTCTGCCTTATCAGTGTCTCATCCTGATGTACACACCAGGAATTGTAGGTTCTGGAGAACCTAGTTCATACAGGGAGGATACTGAATGGGTGTTGCTACTCACTGAAGAATGAAAACAGGATTAAAGCTCTAGGTTGAACTCCCCTAATTGCGTTATGTAGTATTAAATTATGCTGTGTGATTAAAATACTTTATTTTAACTAAAAAGATAAGAACTGGACAGGACAATACATTATTGTGTCAGTTGATTGATCACTGATTTCTGAGATTTTGCCTCCTTCCTGAGAAGCCTTTCACTGCTCACCATCGCTACCTCGTGCAGAAAGGGTGTACCTGGCCCAGTTCACAAGATTATGTAAGTATTGGCACCAGTGGCAAACAAACGTAACCACCACAGTTGAAGTCCAGTAGCCCCTGTCTGCCCAGTAGCCCCCCTGGATGGGGTCTGACAACTATAAACTTACTTTGTAATTGCAGCTCGCATGGAAATTTGGACAGATGTCAATGTGCCAACCGTTGGGGATTTTTCAACTTTCCTGGCATTCCAGAAATTTTAGGAGGAAACCCATGATTCACAATTTCCAAATTTTAGATCTGGGGTTTCTAGTTAGCAATGGTATTTACCTTTGTCCAAATAGGGACCCTTACTTCTAAGTCAGGATAAGGGGATTACACTCCTTAATAACCCCTGCTCACCCCCTTTGGTAGCTTGGCACGAGAAGACAGGCTTACCTCAGAGGAAGTGTGTTAAGCATTTGTGAATATACACAGTAATACAGTGAAAACACTACAGATGGACACAACACAGGTTTTTTAAAAATAAGTATTCTTTATATAGACTTTAACACAAGACCACAAACGACAAAAATCCACAATACTACACTTAAGATTACTTAAAAGATGATTCAAGTTGCTTAGTTCGAGTTGATGGTAAATTCGACAAAGTTCTCAACAAAGTACCTGGATGCGTAAAGCCAAGTAAACAAAAGGCTTGCAAAAGGGGAGATGCATCGGTTCCGTGATCCGGGGGAACGGTTGCGTCCTTCCTCAATGCTTGCGCAGAGTAGGGGACTCGTCGTGAGCCTTACCGGAGCGAAGGTGATGCGTAGATTCTCCGCTTGCGGGCCCGTTTCGGTGCGCAAGGTGGCGCCTTGATGCGATGCGATGATCTGGTTGCGATATGAGAAGATGGCGTCCTTGATGCGGCGATGCGATGATGATGCGATGATGCCCTGGCAGCCTTGCGACGACTCTGTACTTTGGAGCCGCAACAGGCCCTGCGACACGCTCCTCCGGTGATGCGATGGTGACTCTCTCGATGGCGTCACGCTTCTCCGGTGATGCGACAGCAGGCAGCTTCGATGAACACACGCTTCCAGGGAGATGCGACGAAGGCTCGCTTCTCCGGCATTGCGATGATTTCAGCTGCGGTGGCGACGCGATGCTTCTCGATGCGTCGCGCTTCCAGCTCCCAGCGGCACGCAAGTGCCTAGAGTCAGAATTCCCCGCAAGGAAATTCAGGAGGGAGCTGAAGTCTTTTGTCCCTGAGACTTCAGCAGGAGACAAGCACAGTTCAAGCCCTTGCAGAATATTCTCTAGATGAAAGTCCTTACAAAGTTCCTTCTTCTTTCCCTTGGCAATGAAGCAACCACTGCAGGCCAACCCAGCAAACAGCTCACTTGCAGAGGGGCAGTCCAAACTCCTTCAGCTTCCTTGGTTCTTCTTCTTGGCAGAAAGGTGTCTTGTTTCAGAAGTGATCTAATTTCTTGGGATCAGGGTCCCAATATTTATACCCCAAAATCCTTTGTTCTCTGAAGGCAGAGAGGCCTCTGCCTAGTCCCAACCAGTTCCTGAGCACTTTGTTTACATGACTCTTCTTCTTCGTTTCACTGTGCAGGGCAGAGACATCAGACGCCCCACAGGAGGTGGAGCCAGCACAGGGGAGGGAAGATACAGCTCTGGAGCACTCTCTTGACATGAATCCTCCTCTCCTTTCACAGTGCTGGGCAGAGACATCAGACAACCCACAGGAGGTGGAGCCAGCATTGTAGAGGGAAGGCCCAGCCCTATTTAAGTCCCTGGTGCAACTCCTCCCGCCCATCTAGATGCAGATCTCTCTATTCACCACCGGGCTGCCCAGCCTGTCTCCTGGAATCCCCTAGCCCTGTCATCACAAACCCAGACAATGAATACACAACCCAGCAGAGGCAGGCTCATATGGTTAGGCAAGCAAATACCTACTTTCTAAAAGTGGTATTTGCAAACACAGAATTTAAAATAAACTTTACTAAAATATGTACTTTATTATTCTGTATTCAGGCATACTAAATTTGAATTTCTACTGTGTTCCCTGAGTCAGTTAGGATTATAAGAATGTAATAATCTAACTCCCCATTTTGGACTATGAGAACAGGTAGCCTTCAATAGTGAAAAACAAAAATGGCTGTAATTCACTATTAGAACATGCTACACACATCAGAGCATGTCCTACCTTATACTTACAATGCACCCTGCCATTGGGCCTACCATAGGGGTGTCTAATATGAAGCAAAGGGAAGGTTTAGGGGCCGGCTCACACTGGCCTTGCAATGGCAGGCCGGAGACACACTTTACAAGCTGCTTCTGTAGGTGGCACAACCAGTGCTGAAACCCCACCAGCAGCATTTGATTTACAAGCCCTGGGCACACATGGTGCACTGTACTAGGGTCTGACAGGTAAATCAAATAACCCGATCATGTAACAACCAATTAGTACATTAATTTAACATAGGGAGCACTTGCACTGTGGCACTGATTAGCAGTGGCACAGTGCCCAAAGCATAAATCCAGCAAAAACATATCAAAACAGAGGAGGCAATCCATCAAAATGGAAGGGAGACTCACGACAATGATGCCAGGTCTAACACGTGTCCCCTCCAGCTGAAATGTGGGGAGAACTACCTTTCCCATTGGGAGTTCTCTTCACTACAGCGGAAAAATCTGGACAGACCATCAGCGTTGGTGTGTTCTGTACCAGGGCGGTGTTCCACTGTAAAGTCCATACCCTGTAGGAAAATGGACCACCTCAACAACTTTGGCTTCTCATCCCTCATCTGCATCAGCCATCTGAGAGGCCTGTGGTTGGTCTGAACTCGGAAGTGAGTCCCAAACAAGTATAGTTTCAACTTCTTCAGTGCCCAGACCACAGCAAATGCCTCGCGCTCAATTGCACTCTACCTCTGTTCCCGTGGAAGTCCCCTCCTACTGATGAAGGTTACAAGTTGGTCTAGGCCCTCTTCATTAATCTGTGATAGAACAGCCTCCACACCATGCTCTGAAGCATCTGTATGTACAATAAATTCTTTTGAGAAGTTGGGCGACTGAAGCACGGGTGCTCTGCACATGGCAGTCTTCAGGGAGTCAAAAGCCTTCTGACAGGTGTCAGTCCAGTTCACTTTCTTGGGCTGCTTCCTGGAAGTCAGCTCAGTCAAGGGTGCAACAATGTTGCCATACCCCTTGACAAACCTCCTGTAGTACCCCGTGAGTCCTAAAAAGGCTCTCACCTGTGTCTGAGTCTTTGGGGGTTCGCATGCCAGGATGGTATCAATCAGTTCAGCAGCACAGGGGCTCACACCCACTGGGCCCCGGGCAGTTCAGTAGCGCGTGGGCTCATAACCCTTGGGCAGTTCAGCAGCGCGGGGGCTCACACCCACAAGGCTCTCGGGCAGTTTAGCAGCGCCACCCTCTGGTTCATCACTGCCACCCTCTGGTTCATCAATGCCACCCTCTGGTTCACCACTGCCCCCCTCTGGTTCATCACTGCCACCCTCTGGTTCACCACTGCCACCCTCTGGTTCACAACTGTCACCCTCTGGTTCATCACTGTCACCCTCTGGTTCATCACTGCCACCCTCTGGTTAATCACAGCACCCTCTGGTTCACCACTGCCACCCTCTGGTTCATCACTGTCACCCTCTGGTTCATCACTGCCAAGGTCTGGTTCATCACAGCACCCTCTGGTTCACCACTGCCACCCTCTGGTTCATCACTGCCACCCTCTGGTTCATCACTGTCACCCTCTGGTTCATCACTGCCAAGGTCTGGTTCATCACAGCACCCTCTGGTTCACCACTGCCACCCTCTGGTTCACCACTGCCACCCTCTGGTTCATCACTGCCACCCTCTGGTTCATCACTGCCACCCTCTAGTTCATCACAGCCACCCTCAGGTTCACCCTGCCACCCTCTGGTTCATCACTGCCACCCTCTGGTTCATCACTGACACCCTCTGGTTCACCACTGCCACCCTCTGGTTCATCACTGCCACCCTCTGGTTCACCACTGCCACCCTCTGGTTCATCACTGTCACCCTCTGGTACATCACTGCCACCCTCTAGTTCATCACAGCCACCCTCTGGTTCACCCTGCCACCCTCTGGTTCATCACTGCCACCCTCTGGTTCATCACTGCCACCCTCTGGTTCACCACTGCCACCCTCGGGTTCACCACTGCCACACTCTGGTTCATCACAGCACCCTCTGGTGCATCACTGCCACCCTCTGGTTCACCACTGCCACCCTCTGGTTCATCACTGCCACCCTCTGGTTCACCACTGCCACCCTCGGGTTCATCACTGCCACCATCTGGTTCCCCACTGCCACCCTCTGGTTCATCATTGTCACCCTCTGATTCATCACTGGCACCCTCTGGTTCATCACAGCACCCTCTGGTTCACCACTGCCACCCTCTGGTTCATCACTGTCACCCTCTGGTTCATCACTGCCACCCTCTAGTTCATCACAGCCACCCTCTGGTTCACCCTGCCACCCTTTGGTTCATCACTGCCACCCTCTGGTTCATCACTGCCACCCTCTGGTTCACCACTGCCACCCTCGGGTTCACCACTGCCACACTCTGGTTCATCACAGCCCCCTCTGGTGCATCACTGCCACCCTCTGGTTCACCACTGCCACCCTCTGGTTCATCACTGCCACCCTCTGGTTCACCACTGCCACCCTCTGGTTCATCACTGCCACCATCTGGTTCACCACTGCCACCCTCTGGTTCATCATTGTCACCCTCTGATTCATCACTGGCACCCTCTGGTTCATCACAGCACCCTCTGGTTCACCACTGCCACCCTCTGGTTCACCACTGACACCCTCTGGTTCACCACTGCCACCCTTTGGTTCATCACAGCCACCCTCTGGTTCACCCTGCCACCCTCTGGTTCATCACTGACACCCTCTGGTTCATCACTGACACCCTCTGGTTCACCACTGCCACCCTCTGGTTCATCACTGCCACCCTCTGGTTCACCATTCTCACCCTCGGGTTCATCACTGTCGCCCTCTGGTTCATCACTGCCACCCTCTGGTTCATCACTGCCACCCTTTGGTTCATCACAGCACCCTCTGGTTCATCACAGCACCCTCTGGTTCACAACTGCACCTTCTGGTTCATCACAGCACCCTCTGGTTCACCACTGTAGATTATGGGGAGAAAGCACACCTGCCCAGCCTCAACCGGGGGCTGGTTAATGTGTTACTGAATTTGAGCTTCAAGTCCGGCACCTGCTTCCTTATATGTAAGTGCTTCCTGTTGTGGTTTTATTTTTGTGACAGCATGGAGCATTGTGCCATACTTGTAACTATTCTCTGACCCTGGTTCGAGGGTCAGAGCAGGGTCAGAGAATAGTTGCAAGTAGGCAACAACTTTGGAGGCACCGCTCAGGAAGCACTTACAGGGTTACAGCAGGTGCCCAAGTTGAAGTTAATTTCTTTGTAACCATTTTGTAAATGGTTACAAAGAAACTAGCTTCAACTTGTGCACCTGCTGTAACCCTGTAAGTGCTTCATGTACTTCAGTTTTTGAAAATCCGTCCCGAATGCGATTTTGCGGATTTTTCTGCAATTTCGCGAGATTCGCGGACCGCGAAATTGCAGAAAATCCGCAAATTCCGCAAACGGAACGGATTTTACGCCAATGCTTAATCAACACTTCCCAGAGGTGCTGCAAGTGTTCTTCCCAACTGACGCTGAACACCGCAATGTCATCCAGGTAGGCGGCACTGAAATCCTCCAGCCAGCAAACACCTGGTTGACCAACCTCTGAAAGGTGGCAGGTGCATTCTTCATCCCAAAGGGTATAACCCGGAATTGGTAGTGCCCATCTAGTGTGGAGAATGCTGACCTCTCCTTAGCCCCATCAGTTAAGGCGATCTGCCAGTACCCAGATGTCAAATCAAATGTGCCGAGATACCGTGCAACCCCTAACCGATCTATGAGCTCATCAGCTCTGGGGATGGGGTGTGCATCAGTCCTGGTGACTGAATTGAGCCCTCTGTAGTCCACACAGAACCGGAGTTCAGGTGAGGCGCCCGGAGCGGCAGCCTTTGGGACCAAGACCACTGGGCTGGCCCAAGGACTGCTTGAGGACTCAATGACCCCTAAAGCAAACATCTTGAATATTTTCCTCCTTTATGTAAGCCCTAACCTTGTCAGTCACTCTGTAAGCCTTGTGCTTGACAGGATGACTGTCACCGGTGTCCACATCATGGAGGCACCACTCTGTGACACCAGGAACCAAGGAAAATAGATCAGAGAATTGCCCCAATAGCTGGTGACAATCTTGCTGCTGATCAGGGGTCAGTGTGACAGAGAGGCTGACACCATCCACTGACCCATCTTGCTCTTTTGCAGACAGGAGGTCAGGAAGAGGCTCGGTCTTCTTCTCCATTCCATCATCTGTCGCTAGGAGCATGCCCACTTCGGAGCTTTCTAAGTGGGGCTTCAGGCGGTTCACATGCAGGACCCCGCAAGGGGTCCCTGGGAGTCTGCAAGTTCACCAGATAAGTGACATCCCTCTTGCGCTGCACCACCTCATATGGACCGGTCCACGTGTCCTGGAGCGCACAAGGCTCCACAGGGGCCATGACCCAAACTTTCTGTCCAGGCTGAAGCTCAATCAGAGTGGCATTCTGATCGTACCACCACTTCATTTCCTCCTGGCTAGCTTCCAGATTCGGCTAAGCGAGATCCCCGAAACACCGAGTTTGGTTCCTGAAGGCCAGCATGTAGCTATATACATCCTGGGGAGGTTTCCTGGGCGATTGCTCCCAGCCTTCCTTGACCAAACTCAAAGGTCCTCTTACCGGGTGACCATACAAAAGCTCAAAGGGGCTGAACCCTAGAGACTTTTTTGGCACCTCACGGTAGGCAAACAGAAGGCATGGCAAGAAGATGTCCCACTTACGCCTCATTGGTTCCTCAAGACCCATTATCATGCCTTTAGGGGTCCGGTTGAATCTTTCAACCAGCCCATTTCCTTGTGGGTGGTAAGGAGTGGTAAACTTGTAGGTAACACCACACTCCTTCCACAGAGACTTCATATAATTAGAAATGAAGTTTGTACCTCGGTCAGACACAACCTCTCCGGGGAACCCCACACGGGAGAAGATCCCCATCAGTGCACGTCCCACCATGGGGGCCGTCACTGTCCTGAGTGGAATGGCTTCCGGGCACCGGGTAGCATTGTCCACCAAGACCAGGATAAACCTGTTGCCCATTGCTGTCTTGGGATCCAGCGGCCCCACAATGTCAATCCCCACCCGTTCAAAGTAGGTACTGACTACAGGGAAAGGTTGGAGAGGGGCCTTGTGCCTCCTTCCACTTTTCCCACTTGCCTGGCAAGTTTGACAAGTCCTACAATGAGTATCTGAACTCTTCCGCATCTAGGGCCAATAAAAGTGAGAGACAAGCCTTTCAAATGTCTTGTTCTGCCCAGATGACCAGCTAAAGGAACATCATGAGCCAAACCCAGTAGGAAGACTCTGAAGCGCTGGGGTACCACCAGCACACGGGCTAACCCAGGCTCAGCAACCTTAGGCTCGCTATAAAGGAGACCATTCTCCCAGTAGATACAATGTGATCCAGACTGATCACCTGCTGCCTGGTTTGTGGCCTGTTGCCTCAAACCCACAAGAGAAGGGCACTTCTGCTGCTTTTCACAAAATTCCTCCCTGGAGGGACCCCCTTCTTGCTGCCAATGGGTCAGCTCAGGCAGGTTCTCCAGTTCAGATACTTGCTCCCCTGTAAGTTCCAGGGCATCCCCCTAAAGGTCTGCCTCCTCCTGGACCGTGGGAACAATGGGAGCTGGTTTCCCGTGCCCCCTACCTCTTCTCTTTAAGGCAGGTCCCTGGGCCATACTTTCAGGCTCCAGGGTCTCTTGAACACCCTTAGCTGCCATAGACCGAGTGGTCGCACATGCCCACTCAGGCAGACCCAACATCTCTAAATGCGCCTTCCTCTCCACCTTAGCCCAAGGGGAGCTTTCTGAGTCATTGCCTAACAGTCAACAGGCATGGATGGCCTCACAGCTACTTGAAGAGTACCAGAGACCCCCCACTCAAAGGGAACTTGAGCCACCTTGCAATGGCTCTCTGTGTTGCCAGCGGCAACAACTGGGAAGAATGCATGAGGGACTACCTGCACTTCAGAGACCAAGTGACATTTGACAGCTGTCACACTTGCTCCTGTGTATCTGAGAGCCTCCACTCTATGGCCATTGATGGTCGTCACCCACTGCCTGTATTTCTTAATGTTAGCAGGCAGCTAAGTTTTAGGGACCATCTCAAAGTCTCCTAATGAGACAAGGGACATTTTTGAGGGACCCCACCCACCTTGGGCACCCATCTCCTCCCTACCCAGGGCTACACTGGCCATCTGATGGGGTGGTACACGGGGTGGCACATACTGTCCTTTCTGAGGACACTGGGGATCATACCAACGCTGTCCCACCTGCTTGCACTGAAAGCAGGTAACGGGCCCCCTCTGAACAGGTTTACCTGTTGGGGGTCCTGACTTCTTTTCAGGGGAGGCTGGGAATCCTTACCCTGGTTCCCTTGGGAATTACTTTGGGGACCTTTTTGGAACTCCCTCTGTCTACCCTTGTCCCCCCCATTCTTCTGCTGGGGACCCTGCCCACCTGTGGCGGAGTCTCCCACAAGACCCTTGTGGACCTTGGTACTGACCCAGCGGTCTGCCTCTTCAGCAAGCTTTCTAGGATTAGTCAACTTGCTATCAATAAGGTGCTGGCATAGCTCTGGAAAACAATTAGCAGACAAGTGCTCCCTAGCAATCAAATCATAGAGCTCTTGAAAATTATCAACATTGCTACCCCTCACCCAACCATCCATAGCTCTGCAAAAGAAAGACACATATTCTACCCAAGTGGTTTCTTACAATTCCTGAACCTCTGTCTATAGAGCTCTGGAGTTAACCCATACCTTGTCATCAGTGCTTCCTTCATGTGGGCAAAAGTCATCCTATGATCACTAGGCAAGTCTAACAAAGTATCCCTACCTTCAGTTAAAAAGCGGCCACACAACCCCGCTCCCTAATCCTTCTCAGGTACCCGGTGGGCCAACATTGCTATCTCATAGGCTGCAAACCACTGCCCAATATCTTCATTCTTGTGAAAGTCTTTGATGACATCCTTGGGAATATGTACCCTGCCTTCTGAAGGCACAGATGGTGCGCTGCCACCAGAGGAATTGATCTCTAAGCCCTTGGCCTTGATCTCTAACTCCCTCAACATTCTCTCATGCTCCATTCTCATTCTCTCCCTTTCCAAGGACAACCTATTATTCTCAGTTTCCCTCTGACTCGCCATTTTAAGCTTAGCCAACTCCAGCTTCAGTGCCCTATTTTTCTCCCTATCTTCCAGTTGTCTGGAAGACAGGTCTTTGGAAGAGATGCTGCTGCCAGGTGGGGACGGCACCCCTCCCCTGGCTGGAAATTCTGGCCCATTAATTTGCCCATCTGCATCCCCAACAGGCTCCACCACAAGATCAGGGGTATTTCTGGCTTCTACCCAGGCCCTCAGCGCCTTTTGGAAGTCTTCCTTTTTAGAAATGCCTGGTGTAGCAACTTTCAATTTCCTGCAGAGATACTTGAGCTGTTTCACAGTGTAGGTTTCCAACCTCTCTTCCATAAAATCAAGATCCATAGATGCAACAGATGCTGGTTTACTTATGGTAGTAAAAATTGGGAGTTTTCAGGAAAAAACTAACAGTCCAAGGAAAAAGGATTCTAAAAAAAAGTATGTGGTCTTCACTCACTACTAGTGTACACCAATCACTGTATATGAAACACAAATGCAGACTCCAAATCCCACCTCTGCCACCAATGTTCAATCTGGGGGTCTCTAGTTGGCAATGGTATTCACCTTTGTCCAAATAGGGACCCTTACTTCTAAGTCAGGATAAGGGGATTACACTCCTTAATAACCCCTGCTCACCCCCCTTGGTAGCTTGGCACAAGCAGACAGGCTTATCTCAAAGGAAGTGTGTTAAGCATTTGTGAATATACACAGTAATACAGTGAAAACACTACAGATGGACACAACACAGGTTTTATAAAAATAAGTATTGTTTATATAGACTTAAAAACAAGACCACAAACGACAAAAATCCACATTACTACAGTTAAGATTACTTAACAGATGATTCAAGTTGCTTATTCAAGTTGATGGTAAATGCAACAAAGTACTCAACAAAGTACCTGGATGCATAACGCAAAGTAAACAGAAGGCTTGCAAAAGGGGAGATGCGTCGGTTCCGTGATCCGGGGGAACGGTTGCGTCCTTCCTCAATGCTTGCGCAGAGTAGGGGACTTGTCATGAGCCTTACCGGAGCTAAGGTGATGTGTAGATTCTCGGCTTGCGGGCCCATTTCGGTGCGCAAAATGGCGATGATCCGGTTGTGATGTGAGAAGATGGCGCCCTTGATGTGGATGTGATGATGATGCGATGACGCCCTGGCAGCCTTGCGATGATTCTTTACTTTGGAGCTGCGACAGGCCCTGCGACACGCTCCTCCGGTGATGCGATGGCGACTCTCTCGATGGCGTCACGCTTCTCCTGTGATGCGACAGCAGGCAGCTTCAATGAACACACGCTTCCAGGGAGATGGGACAAAGGTTCGCTTCTCCGGCGTTGTGATGATTTCAGCTGCGGCGGTGACACACTTCTTCACGATGCATCGCGTTTCCAGCTCCCAGCGACACGCAAGTGACTGGAGTCAGAATTCCCAGCAAGGAAATTCAGGAGGGAGCTGGAGGTGAAGTCTTTTGTCCCTGAGACTTCAGCAGGAGGCAAGCACAGTTCAAGGCCTTGGAGAATATTCTGTAGATGAAAGTCCATACAAAGTTCCTTCTCCTTTCCCTTGGCAATGAAGCAACCACTGCAGGCCAACCCAGCAAACAGCACACTGGCAGAGGGGCAGTCCAAACTCCTTCAGCTTCCTTGGTTCTTTTCCTTGGCAGAAAGGTTTCTTGTTTCAGAAGTGATCTAATTTCTTGGGATCAGGGTCCCAATATTTACACCCCAAAATCCTTTGCTCTCTGAAGGCAGAGAGTTCTCTGCCTAGTCCAAAGCAGTTCCTGAGCACCTTGTTTACATGACTCGTCTTCTTCCTACCACTGTGCAGGGCAGAGACATCAGACGCCCCACAGGAGGTGGAGCCAGCACAGGGGAGGGAAGATACAGCTCTGGGGCACTCTGTTGACATGATTCCTCCTCTCCTTTCACAGTGCAGGGCAGAGAAATCAGACAAGCCACAGGAGATGGAGCCAGCATTGTAGAGGGAAGGCCCAGCCCTATTCAGATCCCAGGTGCAATTCCTCCTGCCCATCTAGATGCAGATCTCTCTATTCACCACCGGGCTGCCCCAGCCTGTCTCCTGGATTCCCCCAGCCCTGTCACTCACAAACCCAAATAAAGAATACACAACCCAGCAGAGGCAGGTCCAAAGGTTAGGCAAGCAAATACCTACTTTCTAAAAGTGGTATTTGCATACACAGATTATTAAAATAAACTTTACTAAAACATGTACTTTATTATTCTGAGTTCAGGCATACTAAATTCGAATTTCTATTGTGTTCCCTGAGTCAGTTAGGATTATAAGAATGTAATAATCTTACAGCCCATTCTGGCCTATGAGAACAGCTAGCCTTCAATAGTGAAAAACAGAAAATGGCTGTAATTCACTATTAGAACACTATTACACACATCAGAGCATGTCATACCTTATACTTAAAATGCACCCTGCTCTTGGACTTACCTAATTGGTGTTGAATATGAAGTAAATGGAAGGGTTAGGGACTGGCAAGTGGGTGCACTTGGCCAAGTCGACATGGCAGTGCTAGACTGCAAACAGGCCTTGCAATGGCAGGCCGCAGACACACTTTACAAGCTGCGTCTGTGGGTGGCACAACCAGTGCTGCAAGCCTACCAGCATCATTTGATTTACAAGCCCTGGGCACAGATGGTGCACTGTACTAGGGGCTGACAGGTAAATCAAATAACCCAATCATGGAATAACCAATTAGTACATTAATTTAACTTAGGGAGCTCTTGCACTGTGGCACTGATTAGCAGTGGCACAGTGTCCAAAGCATGACTCCAGCAAAACATATCAAAACAGAGGATACAATCCATCAAAATGGAAGGGAGACTCACGCCAATGATGCCAGGTCTAACACCAAACATTCCAAAAAAATAAAATTGCTTTGTTAGCTCTTGCAATATATTCTAATATTCAATCCTCTGTATTGCCTATAGTACGTATTTTTATCTAAACATTAAAACTGTTATTTTTTCTATTGGAAATAAATAATCAAAGGACCAAAAACTCGGCTGCCTCAAAAGTATCCTGTTGAAACTAATTATAACTATTCATCTGTAATAATTATCAAGACTGCTTGGCTAGAATAAAAAAAAAACACCAAAAAATTGTTCAGGAGTAACCTGTGATAGAATGGTAAAATTATTGTCAATTTAAATAAATCTAACTTTGGGTGCCTAAACATTTTGTACACGGAGCTAAGGTAGGATTTGGTTAAATCCAAAACAAGTAAAGATTTGGAAACACAAGTGTTCTAATTTTGTGAAAAGTTCTGGCAAAGAGAGTTACATTTATTGTCTAAGAAAGTAGGCCTGGGTAAAATGTCAGTTATGCTGACAAAATAAAAAATTGCAATATGCAATGATGCATATTTTTCATTCATGGAAAATTGATTTTGCCATAAAATGTTTTGCTAGTAGACAATTTCTGCTTGAACCAAACTCCTATGGTATCTCTCATTACTTTATACGCAAACTCAGTGTCGGCCAATGCATATAAACAGTGGTGAGGCGGGTGGCAGGGTCGTGGGGTAGGGAAGCACGGGGGGGCACAGGGAGGAATAAGATGAAAATTAGAATAAAACTTACCTTTCTCAGAGCTACTCAGCTTCTTTGTCCCTGCAGCCCCTAGGACAGAATCAGAGGCTCCCTGTGCAATCCCCGCACTGCTCCCATGCTGTGGTTAAATGCTCACTCTGCTACAGGGAGTCTGTGCTGTTTCTCCAACTCGGCTGTGCATTACCACTGGGTTGGAGAAACCTAACTGTATATGTCTGTTTGGCCGGTCTAAGACAGCCGGCCAAACAGATATGCACAGTTAGAAGTGCACATCACTCCACCCCCTCTTTTGGCCCTGCCCGCCTGACCATCCCCACAAAAATTGGCTCAGCCAGCAGCTGAAAATTAAAACAATATAATTTTATTTTTCAGTTGCTGGCTTAGCTAGTGGGGCGACGCTCCTCAACCATAGCGGTGAAGCCACCACTGCGCAAAGTACACCTTCACATGAATAAAGGTATTGCGACATATTGACAACCCCAATTTGACATTAAAAGCGCCATTTTGCGAAATTTCGTAACAGAAAATGTTGTACACTCCTACAAAAAGCATGTGGCCAGTTCTGATATATCACCTCCCACTAGACAGCCTAGACGGCCGTCAGGAGTACCGACGGACAGAGCGGTGCTCCATTTAAACCTGAGCTGTAGCCGGGTGAGGTGGAGAGTTCATTCCCCAAATAAAGGGTGATATGAAATTTATTTACCTAATTATTCTCACACGGAAGCAGTAGCATTAACAAGGTCCTGAAGAAGCAGACGGGGATCTTTTGACCCCACTATACTGCAGAAACATGTCGACCTCCTAACATCTAAGTAGTTATTTGTTACACTACTTGCACTGTTTTTATTTCTTTGGGTGTGGGTAGGATCATATTAAAAAAAAATGTCATTCCCACAACCCAATATTAACTTACACCACATAGTTCCTTTGAACTTTTCACTTTTTCACTGCACTGCTAGTCATTTCCCACCTGTCACCATTTTCCAACCATCATTTTTTCAGTGTCCTCTACAAGGATTGGACTACAATTTACCCAATCCATGGTGGACAATTTTCCACTTCCTTCGGGTGAAGGATCCCAAATGATGTAGGGCGGAACAGGATGGGTATCTGATGGGAACACAATTTTTCACTTGAAAACCATGGATTCCTAGTTTGTATCCCAATCACTGTACAGTTTACCATTTAGCTTCTAGTAACCTTGACCCATTGTCTGTGTAAAGTTTTTTTATTGCAGTTCTGATATAAAGCATGATCCTGTTTATTTACGGCTTACTTTTTTAACTGTTTAGGATTATAACAGTTATCTAAAACCCTGTTGCTGAGTGTTGAATAAGACTTCTTTCAGAATGTTAATTTGCCAAAATGTCATGGTTACAGAATTAGCATCACACACCATTAGACCTTTGATGAACCCCTTTAGCCACACAGGTAATTCCTTAACAACCTGAGTGTTTACTCCTGAAGGATTAGAGAAAGGGCATCAAGGAAACATTACTAAAAGTAAATAAGGTTCCTAAACCATTGCTCAGTTTCTGTTCATAAGCAGTGCTTAATTTGAGCTGGTGGTTGCAGGTGGGTTCCACTGACACTCATTTTTGAGGACTGGTACTTATTTTCCCTCATCAGACTTTCACCCTGAGCAAGAGAGAGAAAAAAACATATAAGGAGGAAAGAAAGAGGAAGAGAAAGATAGACCAAAGTGACAAAAGAGAGAATGCAGGAACCTGCAAGAGTGAACTATAGGAGCAGGGAGTGTGTGGTGGTGCATTACATGGGCATGGGGTGGAAACAAGACTATACAGCCTTGGCATTAGGCACGTCAACATACGATAGCGCTGGCTGCGGACTTCTGGCCAAAACTTTGGGCCTCAGCACTTATTCTTCCCAAATTAAGCATGTTCATTAAGCAGATCAGTGCCAGGAATATGAATCAGCAACTTAATCCTTCTCTAGGCACAATCATACATGAATTAGCTATGTGTATGAGCTCTCTGCATCATTTTGCTGTAAAAAGTTATTTTCACAAGGTGATCGTTTGAAAACCTGGATGATAATAGGGGAGTGGAATGCCACCAGCAATTTACGATAGATAGGAGTAGGAGCTGCTACCACTCCTTTGCTATGTATGACTCTTAGCTAATGATTACATCAGTAGGGGGTGGAAAGTGCTGGGGCTCCGCCCAATAGGTGTTAATTGGCCAGCTACTATTGTATATTCACTTCTTAAAAGAGCTACCAGAAGTGTGTTTGACACTGATTCATTTTTGATTTATATTTTTACTACTTTTGGGAAATGATCAATAGTTTGAGAATTTTTTTTTTGCCTCTAATAACTTGCCACCCACATTGTTGCTCCAAAAGTCAGTCATAAGACAGCCACTTAAATAATCTACTTGAAATGGAATAGAACACGTTACAACGCGTGTCATAACAACAAATTGTTTAAAACGTGAAATCCATTACAAAACGTGTCATTACAACGCATGTCATTACAACGCATAATCCATTACAATGCAATCACTATTCTAACGCTGCTGGGGCGTTATTTTGGGGAATGTGTTGTAATGGATAATGCAATCTAATGACATGCGTTGTAATGGATTTCCCGTTGTAAACAGTTTGTTGTAATGACACGCATTGTTACCGGAGTGTTGTAAATGATATTACCCATCTGGAATGAAGATACACTCTTCTAGATTAGTGGCCTGAAGGATACTTCTGATGTGAAAGCCTCAATATACTCTGAAATCTGTGGGATAACTTTGCCGATGAAAGCCTGAACTTGTTAGGTGTCCAGAATTTGAGAGGCGCTTTTCTTGTCCTTGTGTGTAGTGATATGGATGTGAATGTCTGTGTATGAATTTGACTGTATAAAAAGGATGTTTGGATGTACGAGTGGATCTAATTGTTGCCTTGTTTGAAGTGTCACTGCGTGTCCTAGGTTTTAGACTGTTTTTGCATGTTTTTGATTATGTATATTCTTCCGAAATGCTTTGTATTGCTCAAATGTAATTACTCTATTTATTATAAAAAATCATGTTGATATCTATATATATATATATATATATAAATGAAAATTAAAAACTTTTTTTGAATAAATGTATTCTTTTTGTGGTGTGTGGTATACTGCTGATATTAGTTAAACTTTGATCCTTGTTATTTAAGAGAACACCCCCTTCATGTTTTTTCCCCTTCAGAATTTGAGATGCACCTATTTTGTCAGAGGGCTGAGAGTGCGAAATTGGTGTAACCTGAAAAAAGCTTTGCTGTCTGATGCTTTAAAGCAGAGAATGAGTGTTATTAATAACATACGGAGCTGCAGAACTCCTTAAATTGTTCTAGACTTAAGCTCTTAAATTTTAAGACTTTAGCCTATAGCATCTATCCTTTAAAATCTCAGGCAACTGTGAAACAGGTTTTCCAATAACTTTGCTATCAGAATGATGGTGACAACATCATTTTTTAAATAAAGAAAACATAGAATTCCACCAGTTATAGTTAACTCTACTATTTATAACACGAGCCTAAAGTAATTATAACTCACGACCCCGCCAGGTGGGAGCAAAGTGTATTTCCCTGCCCGGGGTAGTGCGGGCAGGGTATGCCCGCACTCTCATGGGCAGGGAACCACAGCGTCCCAAAAGGGAACTATCCTGTCACGAGATTCTTTCCTTGCCTGAAATCTAAGGCCTGTAAAATAGTAATAAAGTACAGGACTTTAAGGTTCCTGGGAGGGACAAACATAGAAACATACTGAAATTGCTTAATTGCAACTCTGAATTTACCATCTACTGTTTATTGTGTCCTTCTGGAAAACACTATATAGGGAGCACAATGCACCCTGGTCAAGAAGAGAGTGCTCAAGCTCATGCGGGCTACTACTAATAAGGACCGTGTATATCCAGTAGCCCGGCACGTCGACATTGAACACAAGAGCAACAAGGACCTCTTAAAATTCTTCTGTCTGGACCAGGTACAAAAAATGAAAGAGGGGGTAATAGAATTAAGAAACTCAGAGTACTTGAGTCCAGATACATAGTCGAATTGCAGACAAAGGCTCCAGGGAGACTTAACAATGACGGGGAACTGTGGGTACAAGTGGGCTGAGAGAAAAAAAATATCTGTATTCTCTGATACTTTTTACAGGTAGGTAGAGCAAGAGCCCGTACAGGGCTAGAATGTAAACCAACTCAAGATCAGATGTGACATTAGCTCGCAACAGCAATATAGTATATATATATTTTATTTTTGATGCACTTATGGCTACCCCTGAAGGAAAGGAGGCAGTAAGCATAGCAAACATAGATGGTGAGGGAGTTCCAGATCCTCAAGAACGCCTGTTGCTTCAGCTTCTAACCACACTTTCTGATGAGACATCTTAAGGTAAGACGAAGCCCACTGCAGATCATGAACTCAAGTGCTACTGAAATTGTCAAGGCACACCAATTTCTCCAGTTTTCACATGTGAATTTTAGGAAAAATATATTAAATTGGAAAAAAAATAATTACAGATATAAAGCAGGTATTTATTATACCGGCAAGCGTGGCTGAGGTAAACAAGAGCGAGTCCCCATTTTCTGTGAATCCTATTTATTTCATTCTGGTAATTATGACATAAAAAGGTATCCATGCTAACAACAGTGAAACCTATTGATTTACCATGTAGGTAAAAATTATGATTATGAATATACGTAGGTATAATTTAAGCATGTCTGAGTTTTCAGTTTTTGAGACCTGTGGGAAAAAAACTAACTGAATAAAAAATGAAACTTTCTTCTCTGTTATTTTTTGTTAGCTGTTGAAACTATATGCCTTAGAAACATGTACAGCCTTACAATTATATAAGTCACTGAGTACTTTGCATGGTTTCACTAAAATGCTATAGTGTGCAAACATTTAGTGGCCATACACTGAATACAATCTGCCTAAGTTCAATTTAGGGACTGTAATTGTGGAAACTGGAAAGAACTAAGATGCCATTGAAATGAAACTGATTTGTGTAGTCTCTGTGAGTGAACTATGATATTATTAAAAGCAAGTATTGCCAACAATCAATAGATCTGGCCTTGTCAAGCGTCTGCTGTTTTTTTTTTTTTTTTTACAAACATAAGAAACATGCAAGAGAATAATCAAAAAGTAAAACATGCCAAGATAAATCTGTAGCACACAAGCCATGCAACAGAAGTGCACACCTTTTCAGACAGCTGTGCACATGAATTCAGGCAAAATTCTGTTATTGATCAGCACGGGAGGATGCAAAATGTGAATGACATTTGAACAGACCAATGAATGGAGAAGGCTGACCATAAGTCAACTAGTGTGTATGAATATATGATGTATTTTTATTATGATTTGTTTGTGAAACATGAGGATGCAAGACAATTACAGCTGTCTATAAGTAAATAATCATTATTTAGACCATAGTCTTTAAAATCATGCACAACTTTGGATCCTCATAATAATAACGTAGTTAAAACACATTTCATTTTAACACCATTTACAAAGGCATAAATCCATAAAATTCTCAGTATTGGGAAAAAATTCTAATAACATTTTTATTTTTTTTATTTTTTTGAAAACAGCATCCCTCTTTTACTTTCTCCTTTACAAAGATCTGTGTCGCTTTCAAAAACTTCCCCAAGGCAATTGTAATATCAAGAGATGACATATCCATTAAAATACAAGCAGCTTGGGCACGTGAATTCACCTTATATTTCAAAAATATTGGACATAAAAATACTTTCCGTATTGGTAAAATTATTGTGCAATCAAGCAATATGTGCAAAATATAATTTCTTACTCCTAGCCACATTTACAGATCCCATACGTTTGAATCAATGCTGCTTTTATTTTCCCTTCCGACTTCAACGGGTTAATGCCCACACGAACACGTAGGATTTCTTGTCTTAACCATTTATTGGGCAAAAAATCTAGATAAGGGAAACGATCCTCCCTTTCCCACGCGCTCCTTACCCAGGTAACCGATTTTTTTACCTTCAAATACTCAAGATCTTGTGTTGTGATCTGGAGTATTCAAGCCCTTGATCCCTAAGCATTCTTTTTGTAAAGACTATGTCCAGGGATGACTGAGAAAGGCTCAAATTTAGGTGCATCGCTACGGTCTGGAGGCTGGAGGTTTTTCCTTACCTTCCATGCCCAACTAAGGTTACTGGTTTGGATTTCTTCTCTGCACCATATTGAGACCTTTTGCGCTCCACCTGGTTCCTGGCGTTTCCAGAATCTTAATAGGGCCATCTGGGACTTTACATTCCAGGCTATTAGCCCTACCTCCATTCTGAATGCCTGAATCATGGAACTATTGGGTAATGACAATAGCATTTTTAAGATTTTTCCTTCTTCACAATCCCACCCCCTTTTGCCACTAAAATAGAGAACTTCTGCACCATACAGAACTTGCGAAGGGATCATAGCTTCAAATGCATTTAACATGGGTCTATGTGACATGTCGCCGAATTCTTTAATACATTTTTTTAGGCCGCAGACTGACGAGAAAGCCTTTGCAGCTTGTGCCTCTAGATTGGTGCCCCAAGTCAAGGCACTATCAAACCAAAGGCCTAGGTATTTATATTCACTTACTATTTCTAGTTTATCTTGTCCTATAAACCAATAAAAAAATGTATTTTGAACTCTTTTCGCAAATCGTAAGACCTTTGTTTTTTCCATATTGATAGTTAAAAACTTTTTATCACATTAATTTTTAGAAACATTTAATTTCCTTTGGAGTCCCATTTCAATTTGATCAAGGATCACAAGATCGTCAGCGTATAAAAGACAGGGCACTTTGTTTCTATTTATACACAGACTTGTACTTTTTTCTATTTCTAACACTACAGGGAGATCTGCAAGAAAAATTGAAAATAGCAGTGGTGCCAAAACGCACCCCTGTCTAAGCCCATTCCTTACAGGTATTTTGTGCGTTAGTGACCCCTTTGTGTCTCTAATGACCTGGGCCCAGTTGTCACTGTGTAACTCTTTTAAAATATTCAAAATGCCCACTGGTAAACCATAATTTCCCAGGACTTCCCAGAGGCTATTACGGTCCACAGAGTCAAAAGCCGCCCGGAAGTCGACAAAGCAACAAAACAGTTTGCCATTTTGCTCTATCGATTTCCTGGCCAGTGCCCACAGTGCAAAGCAGTGATCTATAGTGGAGTGGCCTTCTTTAAACCCTCCATGTTCAACTGGCACAATAGATCCCTGTTCAACCCAATCTTTTAATTTACTTAGTATTATTTTCGCAAAGATCTTTTCTCCTATATCTACCAGGTTAATAAGTCTGTAGTTCTTTGGGGCATATACGTCCCATTTCTTGTGGATCGGCCTAATTATTTCACCCTTCCAGTTTGTGGGGCTCTTACCTAAACCTAGGATTACTGAAAATATCTTAGAGTAAAATTCTGCCCACCAGATCTGGTTTGAATTTATTATCAGGGCTGGTAAGTTATCTGGGCCAGCTGCTCTCGCTAGGTTCAAAGTCCTTATTATACTAGGCACATTTACTATTGAGCAGTCTGATTTTAAATTCTCTACTAGGCCACTCCAATCTCTCAATCTATCCTCTCCAGTTTCCCTCCCCGGGGAATATAGTTCCTGTAAATATTCTTCCCAAGCCTCCTCTTCCACTACACAGTTCATTGGGGCAACAGAAGATTCTGTAGCTGATTTTATTAGCATCCAGAACTGGCGAATATTTTTAGATTCTATTGTTTCCAATAATTTTCCACAACATATTTCTTTGTGGGCCCTTTTAGCATTGCAAATTAGTGATGTATATTCTCTCTTTATTTTGGCGAGGTTTTCCGCCCTAGCCTGGTCAAAAAATTTGCGTAGGCAACGCTCTTCTCTCTTGGTTCTCGTTTCTTGTTTAAGCAATCTAGATTAAACCAATTTCCTTGTTTAGCCTGCATCCTTTCTTTATCCTTGGGTGCCCTTGCATCTATTCTTAAATCTAAACTTATACATTTGACCACTTGGTCTATTTTGTCAACATACCATGATAGATTTTGGCCGCTCACACATCCTAACTTAACATTTTGTTGCAGTCTAGTTAATCTTTCTATAAATACATCCGAAACGCGAGTTGTTATCCGCTTCGGGTACTCTATCACTTGTAAGATGACTTTGTCACAATCGGCCTGTGGGGATATTACCAGCTCTATTTTTAGTATATTATGGTCACTACATTCAGTAGGGCCAATCCTAAAATCTAATACTAGTTCAAAGTTCCATTCCACCATGAAAACATAATCAATAGGGCAATTTTGAGTCCCATATTTGAAAGTTTTCTTTGCCGGACAATCTTGAGCAAGCCTACCGTTTAAGCAGAAAATACTTTTTGGTGCTAAATAACTTCCAAGTTTGGCGGCATCGGTCAGTATTATATTTTCAAGAAACTCTGCTTTTTTTTTATATCATATGAGTCCAGAATTTCAGTATACAAAAGGTCTAACAATTTTGGGTTTAATTTATGGTTAAAATCTCCCACCAACAAAATTAAATTAGAACCATACTTATCACAAAGTCTATGTCTATAAGCCTGACGTTTAAGTGCCATTAAAACAAAAGATAATAATATAGATGATGTCTACGATATTTAAAACTTTAATATGAGGACGATGTCTGTGGTGTCTTTCCACATCTTGGCAAGTATGGAAACGCAGGTGTGTGAGCCAGGAAGTGCTGCTGATTCTAACACACCACATTCAAACATCCAGTAGCCCACAAAAGGGAGAATTACAGCCGTGAAAAAACAGGAATGCATAATAAACACACTATTGACATCAGAATTAGGTGCATGTTTGTTTAGGCTCAGGAACGTTTCCAAAATTGCAGCGCGGCTGGTCGTAAAGAACACACAGCAGCCAGACTGCTCTTGATTGAAAGGAGCTACACATAACATTTGAGGATGAAAGTGATGCTCCTCCAAAAATGAAAAGAATGAAGTATTTATTCAAGCAGTGTGTTCTAAAGCAGATACTAGTCCTTAGGTTACATATTCACAATGTATATACACCAGGCACGGAGGCAGAAACTGACAGAGTGTTGACTTCCCATGCCAACAAAGTGGGGAAACAAATACTACCACTCAGGCTGCACAGTCGCTTGTCATGTCGAGCTAATGACAACATGCATTAAAATTCATCAGGACCACTGGAATTGTGTGGCAGAGGGGGGAATCAAGTACGCTGTGCTGCTGAATAAATTATGATACAATAAAATGTAGGTTATGCGACATAGTGCGGCACATTTTGGGATAGCATTACTTCATAGTGCCATTTTTCACATCTTATCACAGCTTGGAAAAGGTTTCACCTTATTAGTACTAGTTTAACATCCAAATGCAGTAATTAGCAACTGAAATATTATCAGGCAGTCTCTGCATAGTGCCTTCCATTGCTCGACATCACTGGTTGTGCTAATTTACTAACTTTTGATCTGTTTGAGATAGAAACACTTTTTGTATTAAAATGTGCAGATTATGCAGCGTAGGATGGGTTCTGTGGCAATACAAAAAATCCATAATTATGTGGAAAATGCAGTGGTCAAAGAATTGCATAATTCCAGTCGCACTAAACTAAAAATGTCACTCATATATGCACTTTAGCAAACAGAGCAACACACTTACAGACACCAGTGCACACTCAAACACAGGTACAGACGTGCAAGCACATACATCACCAGACCAACATGCACCAGTGCACACAGACCAACAGACATACGGCCACATCACCAAGTCACCAAGCAGACCAACAGTTATATTTATATATATATATATATATATATATATATATATATATATATATATATATATATATATATATATATATATATATATATATATTCACTGAAAAAACCATAGGTTTCACAGCAGTTATAGTTAGCTGGAAATTTTACCCGCATAAAACCATTGAAATTCCCACGTTATAGTTAGTTGGACTCACTATAACTTGCGCGTGCAATGCACTGCTGATGACGTCACATATTACATCACTCATGACATGGTCAGTGACATCCCTCATCTCTTAATCTCTGGTGCTCAACTTTCAAGGGGGAACCCTAACAAAAAATACTCTTTTGGCAACAACACCATGATTCGGCACATGCAACGCCAGCACCCTAATAACTATGCTAGGGCAGAGGTCAGGGAACTGGACAAAAACCCTGCCCAATCTTCTGCCAGCACCTCCCAAAATAATCAACCCACCCCATCGGGTCCAGAAGCGAGGGAGATGAGCCCAACTATTCAAACGAAGTTTTCCAATTTTAAAATCGTTTGCATATTTTGTGGAGGGACAATATGCTATGGTGAGCAAAGCATTACACTTATCACCCGTGCTTGGGATCACCACAAGTGCCCGAAGAAACATTAATTCTTTCATGATTTTTTTTGCTCCAGTTGAGCCATTTACAATTCCCTGTTTTTTGTTTCTCCCCATAAAAAATACAAAAAAAATATAAAACTGTTCAGAAAAGCCAAAAAAAGTTAAAAAATGTTCAAAAAAACAATAAAAAAATATAAAACAACAAAAAGAATAAAAAAACAGTTCTTTTTAGAACTACCTCCAATTTATAAAAAAATGCTACATTTTTTAAAAACTGGCATTCTTTTTTCCCCATGGTACGCTCCCCGGTACGCTCCCCGGTGCGCATACCGGGCGCTCCCCCCGCTAAAATCGATTTTTTTTTTTGATTTTTTTTGACCCGCGAAGCCCTTTTATGGCCCCCACATCAAACCTATGGGGTAAGGGGGGTCTACCCTGCCCCCTTTTAGTCATTTCCCCCTTTGTTTTTGCCACCTCTTGTGTCTCGATCCTACCGACATACAAGATGGCGGCCGCTCCGGACTGTTTAGAATGTTGACAAACACCCGAGAGCCAATCAGCTTTCCGCTCGCGAACTCGCGTAACGCGCCCGGTGGGGTCGGTCATAGATATATATATTTTTTTAACCTAAATTACTCATAATCCACTGGAGCACATATCTTGAGACATAGCAAAGGCACATCGGGCTACCAGTCCCTACAATTTTGCCAAGTTTGGTGGAAATCCATTCAGCCATTCCGGCTAAAAGTGAGTCCAACCGCCCTATGGAAATTAACATGGGGAAAACACGTTTTGGGACCCCCCTTTTATCTCGGCCCCCACTTCACGAAGCCCCCCCAAATTTTCAAGGAAGGAGCGGAGCGGGCCATCTTCTTTGAGAAATTCGCGAAAATTCATCCACCGGCGCCAAAGTTATTCCCAATAGAATGTTGCGGATTTCCTATGGAAAACAATCCTAACTATAACTACCTACTGCCAACACAACAGGTAGCACCGAGCTGAGAGAGGCCACAGGAAGCAAAGTAAAGTTCATTTCATTTTTAATAAATCAGCAGCTTGCAAGCAGTACTCCACCTGGATTAGGCATCACAGTTCAACGCCAGTCGCGTTTCAGGATTTCTATCCTTTCTTCAGTGGCTCTGCAGAGGAAATGTTCAGCCGCGCTGCTGACGCATAAGTATTTCATCTAAACACCCACCCTGGTGGGCTAGGCTGTCAACACAGCCTCCTGGTGTTTGTAGTTCTGTTTAATTTCCCCCAGTGGGTGCGCTGTACATATCCCCAAATTTGCACAAAAGTGAATCCCATGTGGGTAGGTGTATCATCCAAGGCGTTGTAACTGCCCTGCTTTTCAGCTGGAGATCGAACTTGATGCAAGTTACAGCCCTGAACTGTGACCTTGCACCTCTTCCTCCCGATGATTCCAGCTCCCAAATGAGGCAGGAACGGGCCTGCAAACCAGCAGTGAGCCCCTCTCCACGTTCAAAGTGACCTAGAGGCACCCATGCATGCATACTACTAGAAGTACCAAACCCATGTACACATACCGCAGCTTCAGCACACAGACCAATCAATCTACATATATACATGCTTCCTGATTAACACAGCGAATCTCACACATGCAGAGCACACATGGAGACTCATTTCCAGTCCCACGCAGTACACATACTGACAGTCTCAGATAGACAAAGGTTAGACATACAAGCAACAGAACAGACAGAGAGGGACAGACTAATTGCTTAAGCGGTGCTGGGGTATTTACACATGTTATTCAGACCTTCAGCGGAGGAACTCTCATTTGAAGTGGAGAAAGAAGTCGGAGTATCAGCAGTGACACCCATGTAATCTTTGATCACTCCATACAACAGTGGTTCCCAACCTATGGTCCAGGGACCCCTGGGAGTCGGCAAAGCCTCCTCAGGGGTCCATGGCAACTTAGAGAATTAAATAATATTAACATATCAGTCAGTCAGTCATATCAATAAAGTGTATATAAATAAAGAAGCAAAATGTACAATTGAATTTTTTTAAAGGTACTGTAAATGTGAAGGAGTTTGAAATTGGGGGCTAAAAATTAAATTGGTATCCTCAAATTGATTCGTGGTAGCAGTGCAGGTGCATCAAACAGAATATCGTGTGGACAAGAAGTAGCCTCAATTGAATTTAGAAAAGCTCCAACCTTTCAAATAAAATAAAACCTTTTTTTATTTGTGTTTAAGAATTAAATAAATGTGTCATCATTTATTTATTTGTTTACTTTTTCTGCATTTTTTGTGTGGTTCTAATTATCATCAATGCTTAATCCAGGGTCCCCAGCTTCCAGTAATGACTAAGTGGGGGGGGGGGCTAGGTTCCAATAATGATTCAGTGGGGGTCCCTGGGTTTAAGGAATGATTAAGTAGGGGTCCCCAGAAGACAAAAGGTTGAGAACTAATGCCACGGAAGCATCACTTCTACCGGATCAGGTCAGACTTCAGTTTCTAAATCCTTCTAACTCTTGCCTTCATTGCAGTGTACACGTGTTTGTAGCAATATATTGTACACTGAATGGCCATTTGATCCTTGCTCTTTTTTTGTAATCATAAATATGCAGCACTGATCTTCAGTACATCTCTTCGCTCCCCTCTGAGTCCTACTGGGGCTAACATATGTTTGATTTGCCAAATCCTTCAATTAATATTGCTCAATGTGTATCCAGACCTGGTCATTTGTTTTGGCAAACATTTTTTTGTCTGATTAGGCTAAAATAAGCAGACACAGACTACAACTCCCAAAATGCAGCGATTTGTTAGATGAAAATCCATGCCAAAAGCATGGTATCTTGTATATTTTTATATTGAGGGCTAGCATTCTAGTTGCACGCTGCAGCTTGCAGGTGTTAGCTGTATAACATTTAACTGTGTACATAAAACAAACATTTATATGTAAAAGGTAAATTAAATGTTGCTTTCTTCATTCAAAAATGTTTCCTGCTGACTTTCGGATTTTGAAGTTTGTTATATGCAGTTCAAAAGTTCTGCATTTGTTACAGCCTTCTTGTCTTTGAAACTTTATGATTGCATTTCAAAGAGATTTAAAGGGCCCCTTGCAATACATTTACCAATGGGTGTATTCAGATTTCCTAAATATTTGATGGAATTGTGTCGCCTCTTGACTGCTTCAATGTTTTCTTAAGTAAATTGGGCGTATTCCTCCCAGTGCCCCAGTTGAAAAACTGTTTATGCTGCTTCCAAATGTACCCAGACTAAATTCTATTCCAGAATGAGTATGTTGCATTCCTTTGCCAACCAGCCAATCCTAGCGTCCCTTACTACTATTATATTTTCAAATGGACTGTATATATGAATGCCGCGAGTAGCATTCATAAAACCAAACCTAAATAAAATTAATTGTCTGGTGTCAGGAGGCCACAAACTAAGAACTTCTTCAAAGGCACTACATCACATCACCTAGGTGTATAGTTTCACCTTCCAAATCGGGGGCTTCTTACGAAAAACAACCAAAACAGCTAAAACATTTTGTGTCTTGTAAAGTATCAAAAATAGATACATTTAAGGCAGAATGACATCACAAAGCTGACCTATTTATTCATAACGAGTTTTTTAAGGCGTGGACTCATCACCTAACTCACTTCACAGCACTGGTGAGGAAACTGAAGGAGGAGATCACCGTGAGCCCTCAGGGTTTGCCTAGTAGCAGCTTTACTTGCTTCTCAAGGGTCTCTGAGGGGTATAAATCAGGCCAATTGTGCAAAACCATTGATCCAATCGAAACCATTTCTGTATCTATAACTAAAAATCTGCCAGCTGTACTAGTAGATAGTTTATAAACTACAGTAGAAAGCTTTCTCATCTTGTGTGAATTGAGTATCACTCCTACAGATGGTATTAAAGCTCCAAATATATCTACTACTATTTCACTGGCACAAGCGCCTCTTTATGTTCTCACATGTTGTTCCCTTGTCGAATCATCAATTTGTCCTACATGATAAATCTTTGGAAACATTATACCCATTTAACCTTCTCTTGGGTAACCTGTTAAATGCATTTCCCCACAGATCTAATAGATTCCAGGAAAAGCAAGATCTGCTCCATCTAAATATAATCCCCAGTTTCCTCAAACTTCCAAAGTATGGTCACATTCACTATTTGCTACAAAATGTGTATTAGTTGTGGATTTCTAATGAAAATGCATAAACTCCTTTTATGTTGCTCATTTAAAGCTAATCCTGCCACGTCTCTCACTAATCTATGCTCACTCTCATCTTTTGCCCATTATGGGACTTTTGTATGATTCGCTGCTTTAGCCAAGATGTCCCTCCTTCTGTCTACAACTGAATCTATGAATTTCTTTTCTACATCGATTAAGGAACAAGTTGAATTGTGTCTATGTGCATAAGCAGTGTCCAGTGTCATGGTGAGTCTAAAGAAATGTTCCACAATCTTCAGCAGTTTTATCATCAGGCTGTCTATTTAAGTGATTCAGCATAGGAATTTCTGTGAAGACCAAGTCACAATCTGAGTAATAATTTTGAAAATGTCCTTTCCCATAGAATAAGCTCAGCAAATAAACTACAGGTAACTCCATATGTCAAGGAGAGGTGGTGGTACTTTATCCCCTCAGCAACCACTGCAGGTAATTGCATACAAACATAGCAATCCTTAGCATCCATAATGTCAACATATTCATAAAGCAGTTTAGAATAAACATTCAGTGAGTAATCTCCTATAGAAGCATCTGCATGTAATTCTTTCCCATCCATTGCAGTCAAAGTATTGTCAGCAGGAATTGGTGTTTGAGTGGCATGTGTAGATCTTTTCTACATGTGAAGAATGGGGTGAGCTCAAAATTACAAGTAAAGCAATTAGCACTAATGTCGCCTACACATATGCATCTACGTCTATTAGGATTTGTGTTAGGCTCCATGAGTTCTTTAGTGACAGACCATTAGCTAGAACATTGCAACACAGTTCTTTAAGTTACTTCTATTTGTGCAAACAGCAAAGCAAAGTGTATATGTGTCTACCAGTAAAATATGTACAATGATCTTCGTGAGACTTCCTTAGCCCTACTCTGTGTTCTTCTAAGGGACACTCTTACGATCCTTCACCAACTCAGGCCTTTTGTAGTTTGATCAAATCTTTTAAGTTCTGTCTCTTATAAATGAGCAGTTCAATCTCACTATTGATTAATTCCAGAAGAAGTTGACTCAGTCTGTTTAGTGGCAACCCAATTTCAAAACTCATTTCAGCCACAAAGTTCAGTTCAAGGAGGCTCAATTGGATGCAAACTGTTATATCAAAAGGTGAAACATGCTCTCTCCTAATCATTGAGTGCTAGGTACATCCATTCAGCTGAAGAGTACCTTTGACACAGAGCTCTAGCTCTCTTTAACCTCCTTATTGTTGGCCCTACTTCATCACTGCAACTTAGTCCAAATCCTTCAGTATCTTCTGAGATAGTGTGTGGTAGGTACACGTCAGACAGACTGTGTCACCCACCGTCTTGTCTCCTTGGCCACAGGTGTTCAGGTACAACTCGAACTACAACTGCACTAGGCCCTTCGCCAGGGTCTGAATCTAGCACAGTTAACACTACAGGATGGGACTCTTGTGTACTGACTTCAACTGTTGACTCTCTCAGACCCCCACAGGTGAAACAAGTGCTGTCCCAGCTTTTGCTGATCCCCAAAAGCTTAACTAACCTGCTCCCTCTGTCTCATTGTAGCCAGCAGCACATCATGAACAGGTTCTGTTATATAATCAAGGGGACACAGAACTCGGTGAGTATGGGCAGCATGTACCCAGTTAGGGCGACCTCTGCACGTCACAGAAGTTGTGGTGATCAAGATCACTTGGTACGGTCCACGCCACCAAGGCTCCTAACACAACTTGCCCATGTGCTTCTTCACCATTACCTAGTTGGGAGGACTGAGGTCATGGCACTGCTCCTGTTGAGGCAAGGCTGTAGCCTCTCCAACCTGGTGAGACACAGAATGCTCCACACCAGCGAGTCCTTTGCAGTAATCAAGAATCATGTGATCTGTAATGTTCACAGGTGCATTTGCAGGCACAGCTGGCAGCCTCATTGCCCTCCCCATGATGATTTCATGGTGCATCAATCATGTCCTCCTAACTGGAGTACTGCGTAGACTCATCAGTACAAGGGGCAAAGCATCAGGCCATTCCAGATGTCGAAGCACACACTTTAGCCAACCTGGGGTTCAAAGTGCCATTTACTAGCTCCAAAATGTCAGATGCCTCTGATCGGTGTCTGCAGCAGGGTCTCTGTTCAACCTGTAATGCTGAGCATAACATTACCAGGACCTCATTATTAAAATGAGTTCCTCGGTCTGACTCCAAAGAAGTCAGGAAAACAAAGCAATGTATTAACTTCCTGAACAACAACTAGGCCACTGTGAGAATATCATTTCTCATAGTCCGTAAGCTTCAACCCACTGTGAAAAGACGCACCCAATCACAAGGACATATCTCAACCCCCTGCACACAGCCATCTCAATAAAGTCCAGTGGCATCCTGTTGAAGGGACCTCTAGATCTCCCTATGTGACTCAGTGTTTTTGCTGGCCTTCTGCCTACATTTTGCTGTTGGCACACAACACATTTGTGACACAAACTTTCAGCCATCAATCTGAATCTGGGGTTAAACCATGTTTGCTTAAATAGGCTTACCATGGTGTCTTTCCCTACAAGTGAGGGGCCATGAAAATGTCTCACCATTAGAGGTAGCAAACTATCTGACAACATAAGTCTTCCCTCTCCTGAAACCCAAATGTTATCCTCACTTCGTTTGACACAACCTACTATGAACCAACCTTACTGTTCTTCTTCTGGCATTTCTAACCTCTTAACTGCCTCCCATGTATCAACTGCGGTCAACAACAGACTGCAGTTTGTGGCATCCGAATTTTCATTTACGTATTCCCCATTAAAGCTGCAAGAATTCAGAGTGTAGTATTGTGCTGACTCATCAGCATATCTATTGTCCACTGTCACATAGTCAGTGGCTTGTTGATGTGCGGAACACTTCACCATGGCAATCTGGGTAGGCAGTTGCAAAGCCTGTAACACATTTCTCATGCTTTCACCATTGCAGATTGGTGACCCAGAAAAGATCATACAACCATGTCAAGTCCATAACTGTCCAAAGTCATGAACAACACCAAATCCGTACTGGCTATTAGTGAAAATTGTCACTTTTAGCTGGTCTGAAACACAGCATACTCTGGTAAGAGCAATCAATATTGCCACTTGTGCACGAAAACACTAACTGAAGCCAAGAGGCTTTGACTGCACCCAAGACAGTGCTGACTGCATAGGCAGCTCTCAGGCTTCCATCATGGTCTTGTAGGCAGAAGCCATCAATAAACATCATATAATCTGATTCAGGTAGTGGCACATCTTGTATTTCAAGTCCTGGCTTGGTGCATAGTTCAGTAACATCATGCTCAATTTCACCTTCTACAATTTCTTTTCCAAGAAGAGGCAATAAAGTAGCAGGGTTTAGTACAGTACATCTTCTTAGGGTTAGATTCTCGGCTCCAAGAATGATTTGTTCGTACTTAGTAAGCCAACTATTGGTAGGGTGCAGTGTTCTGGTACGAGTTAACAGAACCTCGATTGAGTGGGAGACAAAGAGACCAAAGGGTGACCCATAACAATGCTCTCGCACTGCTCAGTGCTGACACTAGTGGAAGCCACAGCTTTAAGGCAACCAGGCACAGCAGCAGCTATGGGATCCAGAGTGGCAGAAAAATAGGCCACTGGCCTGCGGGCATTCCTGTGCATCTGAGTTAGCACTGAAAGTACTGACAGCATCACCAAGGACTCTAAATTCTTTTTGAGTACCTGTTTAAAGATGGAGGGTCTCTCCATATGCCCTTGTGGGACTTGGCACCATGTCAAAACATGGTTACCAAAACAGAAAATGAAGAGGAACTGAGTATCCTTATGCAATGGTATATAAACAAAGGCTTGACACAAATCACTGACAGAGAATCACTCAGGCTAACATGGAATCTAAAACAAAATCATATCTGGATTTGGTACCGCAGGACAGCAAGGAACAACAATTAAATGAACCTTTCGCAGGTCTTGGGTAATGTGGTACTTGCCTTTGGGTTTCTTCAATAATGGGTGAGTTACATGGACTCCCCATAATCTCTTTCAAAATGCCTTGCTCAATCATTGAGTCAATCACAGGAGTAATCACAGATACAGTTGTAGGGGTCAGATTACATTGTGGGATTCCCAGGTACTCAGCATTTGGCTTCACTGTTGCGCACTGTTTCAACACCTTTGATAAGTCTGATGTCTTTACCTAAACAATGCACATAACAGTGTGTCTCTCAACTCTTGGGTCAAATGGACTTTTGTCAACATAGGGAACATTCCAATTTCTGCTCTCTGTCTTGCAAGTTTAAAGGCAATGTCCTCATCATGGGTCTGGAATTCGATTCAGTTTGGGGTGCAATAAATTGAACAATGCGGTTTGCACAAGAGACCTCGTCCATGCAGATTTGCAGGACATGAATCACACACCACAAATCAGTGATTATCCTCAAAGGACCCTATTGTGACAGGTACCACTTAAGAAACTGGGATAGTCATTTGTTTATTTGCAACTCCTGCAACTTGGATTCTGTGTCCCAAGAGGGGTAGGTTGGGAAAACATTGCTGTTCTCACAGTCAAGCAAACCACACCAGCATCGACTGGGAATGAAACAGGACTTTCATTCACCTCATCGTTCATGTATGAACAACTCCTGTCTACCTCTAAGGTTGCGGCAAGTACACAATCCTCCTTCCCTGTAATTGTAACAGGTCTGAGCTGAATTCATCAACTGCCTGAATAATGGAGTATTGGTTGGGCATACCATGATCCAAAAAAGGGATTAGTGATTTGATTGGGGGATTTGATTTACAGTATCTCTCTGGACATTGACATTTTGTTGGAGGATTGGGTCTGGTGGAACCTGCATCACCTGAGCTTGGGGCATTTTGGTATTTTGAATTCTTTGTTTGTGTACTTGCTGAATATGAACCATATTATTTCACTGTACTTCCACAAATCCACCATTCTGAACCTGATTCCCATTACTACCTTGCATCACCGGAGGTCTCTGCTGATGCACTTCTTGCATGAGACCAGCATACCCAGCAAGCTGTGGATTCTGGCCTTGCTGTGCAGCTTTCATCTAGGCTATCATCAATGTCTCCTTCAATTTCTTCTGTTTCATCTCTAATTCATTACTGCACTATTTTGCATATCTCAAAATCTTGTTGATGGGCTTACTCTGGCAATAAATCAAATGCTGCTGAATCATGGAACTAACCTCAGGCTTCAATCCATACACACATCGGTAAACAAAATGTCCCACATCCTTTGCCTCAATAGTGTCAATCATGCTGAACTGTTTAAATGCCTGCAACAGTCTTTCGTAGTAAGCATGAGTGACTCTTTGGATTCTTGGGTCGTTCTATCAATTTTGAAGAGAGTTGCGATTTCAGAAATCTAATCACATGGTTATACTTCTTCATTTCCAATAGCGACGGAGCATGTGATTGAGGATATCTCATCGGCCATCTTGGACCAATCCATAGAAACTTTGCATTCAGCCCATAGATCACCTGGAATCACAATTTAAAACAAAGTATCCAAACCTTTCCATAAAACTTTTGATATGTCCACATATTGATCAACCTGTCTGTACTATTCCACTGGGTTCTCTCTCAATTTTGGGAAATCATTTGTGAATGATATAAGATCAGTCTTGCTCCATGGTATGTGGACACACCCTCCACCAGGCACTTTTCTCATGGATAGCATGTGTATATCCTCATCTTTCTCCTCTGTTCCAGACGGAGGCATCTGCACCCTAACTTTTTTGCTCATTTGTATTTGACCATCTACCTTCCCATTTATTTAATGCACTCAATTTTTGATTCTATGTAATTAATTTCTTTATCTGTAAGTACATTCCTAGTGAGCACATGTTTGCAGGATCTTTGTCACTAAAGCTAAACCTGTAACTTTTTTGTAAGACTTTGGATTTCTATGTATCAATTTCATAAGCCTGTTCTGCATGTTTAGCAATGTCTTTACATAGTAATAATATTTTCTCATCAAATCAAATCAAGAGCCCAATTATCATTTCTTCTAATTCCACTTTCAACCTAGCCAAATCCATTGTCCTTACTCTCGCTGGTACTTGGACATTCATTCTACTCGTTCCAGGATTTCCACTACTTGTCAGGGTATCTATACCTTTAAACAAGTCATCGAGTTCTAGGGCAGTAATGCCTTTTTGTTCTGCTGGGGTATGAAGAATTATTTCTCCCCCATAGGTACCACGGCTTGGACCAGGTGGTGAGAGCAAAAGGGACATGTCAGAAATAGGCTTTCCCATAGGCACCTGTGTCTTCCGGGTGCTGTAATTCATCATTGGTGGAACATTTGTGTTGGGCAGGAAAAGGGTGTTGATCTCTGAGGGAATCTCCTTGTCAGGTCAAACCCTGTCTAGTTTAATGTAGGGTCTGCACCTTCAGCACATGAAGTGTTCCCTTGTGTCTGAACCACAGGAGTCTGAGGAATGGGTCTCACTGTCAAGCCCACTGAATTGCTGCCCATGGCATTTATTCCAGTAGGAGCAGCCAACATATGTGTATTTCCTGCTGCTCCAGGCTTATACAAAGGAACTAAAGAATCAACTTTGACAGGAAGGGTGGATGCATCTGGGGCATTTAGAGCATGTGAATTTGAACAGGCTGTAATTCCTGAATGTTCCAACCATCGGATCAGGATTCATATTTACTGGTGTCATAGGCATATCAAACGTTTCACTAATAAGTACATTGCTCGCTCCACCAGTTTGGGAGTCAGATGGAGGTGGATGATTCAACAGTAACTCAGTTATAAAATCAACATTTAAATCACTGTCACTGTCCTCAGCTGCATTCTCTGTGTCATCTGTCTCTGTTTTCTTTTTCTTCTCCTTGTGTTTTCCCTTCCCTTTTCCTTCTCTTGTTAGGACAGGGTATAGTCTATCTCCCTCCATCATGTCAGTTTTCCAGGATTTCTGTTCTGCATCCCATCTAGCATACGCACAAGTCTGTATGGCTATCTTGACTATTCCTTGAAATCTCTCTCTCTTTCTTTCTAAGATGAGACATATGTTCCCAAGCATTAAGTGCCTTCATATTGTGTAAGTCCAGGAGGTGGTTTCATTTCATACAGCGCCCTCCTTAATAATCCTTAAATTGAATGTCCCATAATGAGGAATTGTCGATGCACTGTATTTCTCAGTGATCTTAGGCCATTGTGTGAGCCAAACACATGTGAAAAAAACCAAGTCTATCACCATAATGTAACCTTGAGCACCATCGGGTGGTGCCTCTTCTTCTTTTTCTAACAGGCACTGTTACATCTTCCTTCACTAGGCTTTGTGATGCTTTACATTTTTTTATTTTTCAAACAACAATATGCAATATTCACAAATGACTCTCCTTTGAAATTGGGAATTTTTTTATCCACAATTCTTTCTTCAGCAATCACAACCAATCCTAGCACAGCTCTCTATGACTTATTCAACCAATACCAGCGTGGCCCTACACCAACCGACCTTTACCAGCTTGGCTCACTGTGACGTCAATCTCCGTCCTTGAAGCAACTCACCCTCCTTTACTATTTTCACTCAAGAGCATTCTCTCTGCTCAACTAAATACATAAAAGATTATTCATACACACAAGAGACAATTCGGAACAACACTTTCAAACATATTCTAACGTTCACTTCAAGTGAAACCTCAACCAGCGAGATCTGATTTGGATTAATACAGGTATTCCCTGTGCATTGAGGTCAAGTATACCAACCACATATCAGAATCACACTAAGATAAAGTCCCTATCTCAGTAATGGTGTCGACAGTGTCTCATGGCAAGCATCACAACACAGCAAACATCTACACCCAGTGTCTCCTCCACTGAAGCTTGACTTTACGTCACTTATTCCAGGATCTTAGACCACGACGTTCCCAATTACCACTTCAACTTCTCTGCATCAAGCTCCACATTCACACATCAACTTACATTAGCTCTCATAACACCACACAGCCATTTCAAAACACCACAATCTAAGCATGAGCAATAGCAATCTGCAACCCTATTAATACTCACACTCTCCCACTGTTACTAGTCATTTTTGAATCATCACAACTCCATCAATCCTTCAACCGAACCATGGACTTTTGGACTCTGGACTGGGCTTTGGAGTTTTTTAAATAGGACACCCTACCTCTCTCAAGTCAGAGGAAAACAATCCAACGTTCTACCAGATTTTATACAGCGTTTTCTGGGCCCACTTGGTTACCGTTGGTCCTCCAACAGACCTTTCTCTACGACTGAGAGGTGATGGGAGTTAGCGTTAACATTAATCTAAATTCAATTAACAGTGCAACCCATTTGGCTACACAATTAGGACCAGGCATTGGTAGCTTGGGTTTAGACGATGCATTACAAATTCAAAATGAAGTTCAAATACACAATTCACATCACCATACTATAAAGATACAAAATAACATTGGGGAAGCCCAACCTCCGAAAGAAGTTTTGGCGTACCAGAATGAGATACACAAGAAATTCTATCACTGCAATGCAGAATAATAATAAAAGCAATTAATTGATGCTCAGAGAAAAGTCACATGTTTTGTTGTCTTTGCATATGTAAATCTAGAATCACAGAAATCGAGGTCCAGACAAGGAGGATGGTTGTGTTAATTTAAAGTCTCAAAAATCAGGGAATTCCATGAAGAAAATCAGAGTTGAGCAAGGAAAATTAAGTTTAGAAGGTGTCAGCATTTCAGAAGCTCATTCAAGTGTCTTCTATAGGTCACAGAGAAAAGTGTCAGCACAAGCCACACTTAGGAAGGAATCAATCAGGCATTGAGGTCTAAACCTATCAAGTCCAGAGGAAAGGATGGTCCCTAAAAAGCAAAGAAGGTTCGATAGAGACCTCCAACAGCATCTCTGGAAAAAGGGGTTCTGAAGTCTGACATTAACTGAAACCACTGCACTTCTACCATCTGTGCACTCTAGACTTCGCTGGACTTCATTTGGGCCTGACTTCATCTCCCTTTCAGTCTGCTGCATTGTCTGTGCACCATACAGGATCTGTGCAGGACCTCTTGTGTATCCAAGACACTTGAAGAAAATCTCCCTTGAAGTGAAAGATTCACTTCCCTGCATTTGCAGGCACCTCAACACTGCTGACCGGTCTGCTGTTTCTGAGCTCCTGCGTACTCCGAAGGACTCTGAGGGGTTCAACACCACAAGTGGTAATTTTCTACATCCCTCGAGGCCTGAGCTTTCCTCTCACCAAGTTTGAGGGCAGAATCCCTTGTCGGGGCAGCATTAACCGAGCCCTTGTGCACTGCGTACTTTTGAAAGTGCAAATGCTTGTTGGCAACTTTGCGACAAGTGCATTAGGCTCCAAGTAGCCTCAACCTCAAGCAACCTCTTCCACCAAGATCTTCAGCCACGCCACCTCGTGGGAACCGTTGCCTCCTTCTTTTGGTGAGCTGCTCGAGGTCCTTTTGCAACTCTTGTATCTCCGGCTTGTGGGTTCATTTGAGGGTCACCTTTGTTTTCCGTGGGCTCCCCTGATTGCTCGGGGCCTGCCCTGACTCCCCTGCTTGCGGTGAGTCTTCTGGACCTTGCTGGTCCCAATCGTGTACGTTCTTGACTTCCTGCTTGGGTTGCATTTGCCAAGGCATGTTGGTGCTCCCGCCGGACCCCTCAGCACTCTACACCCTTCGTGGGACAGATCGTATCTAGGTCTTGGTCTTCCTCAGTGTCACCTGGTCCTCACAGCTGCAGAGTCAAGGTCACTGTCATCTTTCCTGAAGCACCTGACATCGGACGGCATTCGTCTTCCAAGTCTCCTGGTCACGCCTGAGTGACATAGTCTCTGTCCCCTCTGCTTTTAGGTACTTCTCTTCAAGAATCCACATTTGGATTCCCACAGACACTTAATCCTCTTTCAGAAGCTGCATTTTCCTGAAGTCCTCCACTGGGTTCGACTGCAGTTTCCGACACCACTTCACACGTATGCACCCGGCTTCCCTGGTATAGGTAACGTGAGTACTATGGTATCCAAGGGTGAGGTGGCTTTCCAACCTTCTGTACCCCAAGGGGTTTCTTCAGGGTCCACAGGGTCCTTAATCTTTAAAAATCCAACGGCGACTTGCACATAGACTTGTACGGAGCACGCTGTAGTGTTCCCACACTGTACATGCTCTCCGTGAGGTCCCTATCTACTCAACTTGGGTGGTTCCTAGTGGTCCCAGCAATTCTACCCACTCTCAACACTGTCTGGACTTGAGTCGTGGTTCTTATACCACTTTCTTAGTTTATGGTTTGGTCCCCCCCAGGGGCCCACTGTGTATTAGTGCTATTTACTGTGATGTCTTGCTAAAGTATTGTGTGCTTTGTGACTATCTCTGTGTAGGAGATACTGTAATGTACTAGATTGTGTTATATAATAAATACATATTTTCATAAATACTTGTTGTGGTCCCTTTTCATTTATTTGCTATTTTAAGATTGCATTCTGGTAAAACAAGCTGCTTTGCCCTCCTTCAAGACTAAGCCTGAAGGCTCTCCATAGCTACCACTTAGAGAGCTTTCTGTGTTTGTCTAAGACCTCTTAAATCACCATAAAGGTTGTCTGGACTGGTGCAAAGTGCCCACTTACATTAGTGGACATCATATCCCAGGCCAGCTTATCACAGCATCCCATGATCCTATATATTGTGGGCCCTGATTGTACTATTGTTTTTATCTGAAAATATTAAGTTAAAGAAACAGGGCCAAGAATTAAATGTGTTTCCTTGTTATTGTGAACCAAAGGATCTCCAGAATGAATGATGCCCTTCTTTGGTTCACAACTGCAAATGACCACACTTAATGGAGCTTGGCCATCATTTAAATCTTTTTTTGTCCAAAATAAGTGCTGTTCATTTTGTATGCGCAACATGAATGATGTGCGTGCTTCTTTTGTTGTAAAATGAGTTATTGTAAAATGTGTTTTCCTTTCATTTCGAAAAAAAATCTTCCACGATAATAGATGCCCTCCTTTAATTTTGAAAAATGCCATATGTTCAAAATAAATAATACTCTCCTTTCATCGCTAAAAAGAAAGCTGATGCTCAGAATTAACAACACGTTCCTCTCACAGAGCCTTGCCTGCACAGTAAGGCTCTTTTGGTGTCATAAAAGAGGGCTCAAATTGTGAACCAAAATTGTGCGTGTGCTGTAAGGAGAAATCTATGTTCATAGCGGTTGAGAAAATTGTTTGCATTTGAATTTGGTCTATTTAGCATGGAGTAATGAGAAATAGGGAATATAAAATGTGGAAAATAGGAAAAGGGTCCCAAAAAAAAATGACACAACACTCTCATAAATATGAATTAGAAAGACATACAGGTTCAGAAAATGGCAGGACAGGGAGGGACTAGTGTGCAATGTGAAAATGTAATGAAGAAGGTGGGTTTCAGCCTTGTTGATGCTCAAATTAAACAATTAGAGGGTTGATGCGCTTGATTGGAGCTTTCTGAGACTTCCCAAGATCTAGTAGTCTTCTTAAGAATAAGTTCTAGAGACAATTAATAAAAGCTTCAAAAGACAACAGCTCAAGTCAAAACCATAAAGGTGTATTTAAAATTAAGATCACTGACAATAATGGAGTTGTGCACTACCAGGATATCCAAGCGATAATAATGAAGCTCAATCAGTTCCTTCGTTGAAAAAGTCGATATTGATATAATTCGAAAATGTAAAAACAACAGCCAACGTGTTTCGTTCTTAGAACTTCGTCAGGGCAGTCAATAAATTGCGTAATGATCGTCTCGATCTATCATGCCTGAAGCATCGTGGACTGTAGCAATCTTTCAGGAACGTGCGCCGCCTTGATAAGGGCCACGTTATGGAAATGTTAGTCAGTCGTCTCCACGAGGTGCCGGGTATCTCCTGGAACCCATTGACTTCAGAATGAAACGCGTTGGCTGTTGTTTTTACATTTTGGAATTATAGCAATAAAGACTTTTGCAACGAAGGAACTGATTGAGCTGCATTAATATTGCTTGGATATCCTGGTAGTGCACAACTCCATTATCGTCAGTGACTTTCTTCCCATTTTTTTGGGTTGTACCCCGCAGCGGTGGGTGCAGAAGTTATGTTTGCACACTAACAGCTTATAAGTACTTTTCTGACACTTGCGGAAATAATCAGGGGTTGGTGCGGCATCTAGAGTCCACCGTTGGCATTCTGTATCTGTTAAAATTAAGATCACTATGGGAGGCACAAAGACATTGGTCTCAAATCAGTGGGAAATTAGTATTTATATTGAATCTACAACAAATTATGCAAGACGATCAACGTAAGGTCTACCTCCAAAGTAAGTATCAGCAAGAACAAAGTATAGTCAAGCAGGAGGACTCCAAAGAAAGACCCAAAGAAACTTTACCAAAAAGCTCTGAGCCTAAATGAAATGACAGATTGGCACAAAGTCTGCACACTTAGAAAGGCAGGAAAAGTCTATGTTTAAAATGAGTAAACAGGTTAGCATAGAGTCTGCTCCCTAAAAAGGTCAGCCAAAGGTTTGGTACATCTCCCAAAAGCATTATATTTTATAAAGTTTTAAGCAAAAAAGACACTCAATTATCATTGTGTGAAATTACATATTAGGGCTGGGTTAACAAAGATACACATAAAACACTAATCAGTATTCAAATTCACGATACATGAAATAAGAAATATTTACAACCATCAACTTTGATGCATATTAATAAAATAAAAAAGAAAAAACATAAGGTTGATGACGGTGCATTTCATAAAAAACTAATACAATAACACATGCAAGCAATGAATGGCCCATGTAAACGTTTCAAGCAAAAGACCTTGAATTGTTACAGAGACAAGAACAAGCTGGACATGGCTTCCTCTCCAGAAAAGGACATTACGCTATAAGAAGAGACCACGACTAACACTATATTTAAAATGTTTTTCTGAAATGGAAAAGAACACAGAGAAACATCCATGTGGAAACACATGTAAACGTAAAATAAGAGTGCACGTTTTCATCTGAATAGATGCCAATGCAAGCAGGCTGCTGCCTTGTCATGTCAACTGTGGCATATGTATACTAACTTGAACACATCTGAAGTAAGCATTCAGTCAGTCCGTCAGTCAATCAAGCTTTATTCGATCTAGATAAATCGTAAATCCCTGCTTGCTATCGTCCTATTTCACTGCTCCCAGCGGTGGCAAAGGTGTGTGAAAAAGCAGTCTATAAACAGCTAGCTAATTTTGTCGAATCTTCCAGCCTGCTCCATCCGGCGCAATCAGGATTCAGGTCCACCTATAGCACCGAAACGGCTCTTGTGGAAATGTTGGAAGCCATCAGAGTCTGTTTTGACGCTGGCGGCAGAGCATCCCTGATTTTATTGGACCTCTCTGCTGCCTTCGACACCGTGCCACATTACCAATTATTGGTCCGCCTTTCGAATATTGGAGTATCTGGGCTTGCGTGGGACTGGCTGAAATCATTCCTGGAGGACAGGTCACAGCAGGAATGGCTGCCTCCGTTTTCTTCAGCCCCGAAGAGGGTCTCCACTGGAGTCCCTCAGGGCTCCACTCTGAGCCCTCTTCTTTTTAATATATATGTCACTCCCTTGATCTACCTTGCAGAGGAGCTGGGAGCCAAGATCATCAGTTATGCAGACGATACCCAGCTCCTCTTCACTTGGAGAGGTAGTGACACATGCCCGACCCTGGCCAAAGACTCCCTTATGGCTGTCTTTAAGTATCTTGCATCTGCTAAGCTCAAATGCAACAAGGGTAATTCAGGGATTCTTCTGTATGAGTCTTTCCCACCTCAGTTCAGGGAGATTCTCAGGCCTGAGGATTATCCGCTACCCAACTCCGCGGGTTTTCCAGTAAAAAAGCTGGGGGTTTGGTTTAGTGAGGATCTACTGTTCAAAACTGAGATACAGAAACTTGCTGGTCTGTGCTTGGGCACATTGAAATCTCTAAGGAGGTTTCTACCTTTGCTTCCCAGGGCCACCAAGGAGAGGTCGCTCGTGCCCTCATCCCCTCACGCATAGATTATGCTTACACCCTGTACATCGGCTTGCCCGGTTACTAGCTCAAGAAATGGCAGGTGGTTTGAAATGCAGCGGCCAGAGTCTTGTTTAACATCCCAGGGCAGGCAAGCATCAAACATCATCTACAAGAAAAACACTGGCTCCCAGTAGCCCAACGTGTTAAATTTAAAGTGCTTACGTTGGCCCAATCTGCTCTTCGCGGTCTGGGCCCATCTTACCTCAGGAATCGTTTCTGATTCTATGTACCTCAGAGACAACTGCGTTCAGCTTCACAGTGTTTGGCAGAGATCCCCCGCTTTTGTTTTGAAAAGAATGGGGGGCAGATCCTTGTCCTTTATGGCAGCCACGGCATGGAATGCCCTCCCCTACGAACTGCGCAACTTCCAAGATCCGAAGGTGTTTAGAAAATGGTTGAAGACCTTGCTCTTCAGCTAATTTGTCAGACCATTCACTTCTTGCTTGTTCCTCTCTGTTTCTGAGCCGGGACACTCTTGAGTAGCTGCGCGCACTACAAGTGTTTATAGCATAACATAACATGACATAAAAGCACATAATACAGAATTTCATCATAAAAAAACAATAAAACAGAGAATCTTTACAATAAAATGTTTAATTAACAACCCCCACTTTCATTTTAAGTGCAGTTTGATTTGCAGGCACTGAATCAGTCGAAATCAGTGAGCCATTTAGATTTAGCTATTTGGTCACATCATCCTCCTTCTTTATCTTACGAGACTTAGGGCCTAAGTCTGATGCAGTTAGTAAGGCCTCCAAATGGCATTTGCACCGTCCAAATCCGATTGGGAACGTGTCTTTCCAACGGACTCGGAAAGGTTTCCGACCAACCGAGTACAACGTGACTTAGGCATTAGGAATATCCCAATCCGTACCGACGGCATTTAGAATGACCGAGCTGTACAGAGCAAAATTGTACATCTCTATATGCTGGATTTAGACAGCCTTTCCGAATCGTGCTGTCCGGCTCGAATCGGCAGTCGGAATCAGACTTTGGGGGCCCATAGTGGGCCCCCCGCACCCGGAGACGTCCCAATCAGGCCCGTTGGGGTACCCATGGGTCCCCCCTTACCAGCAATGCACAGTGTGGCAGGCACCAGGGGGTGCCCGCCACAGGGTGCCCGATTTTCCCCCTTTATCCCTTTCTTCAGTGGGAGCCCATGCATTCGGTCCGAACAAAGGCTCCCATTGAAGTCAATGGGAGTCAAACCAAATCAAATCTGGAAGCATCTGGATGCATTGTATTTATTTATTTATTTATTTATTTATTTATTGTGACTTATATAGCGCACTATAACCCAGGGGTCTCTAAGCGCTTTGTTAGGATCAGCAAGACAATAAAAGATGCATCAGATTACAATTAGCGGCCACCCCACGCTTGCTGGAAAAGCACAGTTTTTAATTTCTTGCGAAAGGGCATTAGTTTCTTTTCATTGCGGAGTTCCAGCGGTAGTTTATTCCACATAGCTGGCAAAGTGTGTGAGAAAGCACGCCCACCCACCGTGGTCAGTCTACAACGTGGCTGAACCAGATAGATGGAATCAGCAGATCTAAGCACCCTCCCTGGTTTATAAAGGGACAGGCGAGATTTCAAATAGGTGGGTGCCCTGCCATGAAGCGCTTTATGTACAATGCAGAGCCCTTTGAACATTAGTCTCTGCCTAACTGGCAGCCAGTGGAGTTCCCGCAGGAGGGGGGATGCCTGGGTACTCCTTGGTTTCTTAAAAATGAGCCTAGCAGCATCATTCATAACCGTCTGCATTCTGTTGAGAAGGCCCTGTGGAAGTCCTATATACAATGAATTGCCATAGTCCAGCCTGGCTAAAATCATTGCAGAGACCGCACTCTTTAGAGTGGAGAAAGAGAACAGCGGGGAAACTTTCCTGAGTTGGCGAAGGAGGCCAACACAGCAGCCCACCACAGCTGTGACTTGCTTTTTCATGGACAGCTTACTGTCCACCTGGATGCCCAGGCTCTTAACCACCTCCGCCGGTTCTGGAGGCGTGCCCAGCTCCCCAGGCCAGAAACGATCACACCAAGGGTTGCCAGCGATGGTAATCGGCAACACCTCGGTTTTGTCCGGGTTGATTTTTAGGGAGTTGCCGGACATCCAGTTAGCTGTGCTTCTCAGGATGTTTTGCAGTCTGGTAAAAGCATTCTGGCTATCCTCCAACTGGATGATAATCTGGGTGTCGTCTGCGTAGTTATATACCTGACAGTCCATTTGATTGAGCATTCGAATCAAAGGCTGTAGGTATATATTGAACAATAGGGGTGACAGAGCAGACCCTTGTGGGACTCCGCAAGTGATCGAAGTTGCGGTAGAAAGCATGTCACCTAGTTGCACTTTCTGTGTCCTCCCTTGAAGGAAGGATGTGAACCATGCCAATGCTATGCCCTGGATGCCAAAGTCCCTCATCCGCGACAATAGTTGTTCATGACACACAGTATCAAATGCCGCGGAGAGGTCCAACAGCACCAGGGCCCCCGGGATTTTCTTGTCTGCTCTGTTCCTAAGCTCATCTACGATTGACACCATAACCAGCTCCGTGCTGTGATTCGCACGGAAGCCTGCTTGATTCGGCTCTAGCAGCGTGTTGTTTTCCAGATGTGCTGAAAGGGTGGTGAGGACATGCTGCTCCAGAACCTTCGCCAAGAATGGTAGCTGGGAGATTGGTCTAAAGTTTTTCAGACATTTTGCGTCTGCCCCCGGTTTTTTCAACAAAGGAATCAGACGGGCTTCCTTGAAGGCGGAAGGCACCTGACCAGTATGTAGAGAGAGGTTCAGGAGCCTCAGCACGTCTTCCTCTATGCCCGGGAGTGCAAGTTTAAACACTTCAGGTGGGCATGGATCCGACCTTGAGCCAGACTTGACCCGTCCCATGAGGGAAACTAACCTATCCTTTGTAATCAAGGGTAGATTGGAAAGCGGAGTTGTAATGGGCAATATAGCTGGAATATCCACCGGTGGACAGTCAATTTGCGAGGTTGCCGTAATTTCAGTGACCAAATCGATGATTTTATTGGTGAAGAAATCCTGGAACTTCTGACAATCCTCCTGACTGAAATCCGGAGACTGTTCCTTGTTCTTCCTGAGCTCCGTAAGGACTCGGAAAACTTCTTTCTGAGGGTTCGTAGCCGTAGAAATCCTCTCCTCGTAAAACTCGGACTTCCTGGCTATAATCGCTTGCTTATAACCAGCGAGAGCCCGTATATAGTTGTTCCGAGAGTCAACACTGTAGTTTTTACGCCAAGTTCTTTCCAGTTTACGTAACCCACGTTTCTGTGCTCTGAGTGAGTCATTATACCACGGGGCTCCTCGTTTCCTATCCGTACGGTTCACCCTACAGATAGGTGCCACTTTATCTGTGGCATTCTGGATTTTGTCCATGAGTGCCACACAGAGGGCCTCTGGGTTAAGAGGACAATTGTTAGCAATGGGGTTGGCGCGAAGTAGATTTATCATTTTATCCCCATCGATCTTGTTCCACTTCCTGACTGCCTTCCACCCTCCTTTGGTTGTTGTTCTCTGTCTGTCCACCAATAACTTGCCTCTGACCAAATGGTGGTCAGACCATACGCATGGCTGAGTCGCGGCCATGTCCTGAACAGGAACTGTCGTCCACACCAAGTCTAAGGTGTGTCCTTTAGTATGTGTTGGGCCTCTTACTTGTTGGGCCAGATCCAGTGAGGTTAACGCCTCATCGATCTGTAACGCCTGACCATCTTTTGGGACCTTCTCCCAATGGTAGTTAAAGTCCCCCATTATCGCTACCTTATCATATCTTGAACGGATGTCCTGGGCCAGTCTTATGAACAGGTCAGGGAAGTCAGGGGTGGCCCACGGAGGGCGATAGACTAACAGGATCACCAGACAATCTATCCCTGATTGCATCTTAACGGCCATCACTTCCGCACCTGCTAAATTTTCCGTCAAGACCTTTTCGACCAATAGACGTGAATTATAAAGGAGGGCAACACCTCCCCCCCTCTTACTCCTCAGTTGGATTCTCCCGAGCCGATTAGGTCGGAAACCATTACCAAAAGAAACAAGGGACTAATCAGTACTTGATTGGAGAGGGAGATTGGGACAAAGTATTCTGGCGAAGTAGAAATAGATTATAACGGTTAAAGCCAACACTGAGCAGGAAAACAGTGTATTAACTGAATATTTTTTGTATTCAAGGCCCCATTCAGAGTTTAGAGATAAAAAAGGTGCCAAAGCGGATGGGTCAAATTTCCATCAACACGTTATTGGGTAAATGGTGTGCCAAATTATTACTTCAGTAATAATTAGTGGGGAATAATGTGTGGAAATTAATTTTTTCTACAGTGTTTGTTTACAGTATTATCTCGACTGTATGTTTCCCTACACACTTTCCTGGAGGTAAGGTCTCTAAGAAAGTGTTTACCCACAACGCGAGCGCCAACAATTTCTTCTCATCCTTTAATGTGAGCAAAGTGAAAAACAGGACTCAACCCAAAATGATGCCCCTCCCACCCCCGCCTCGGAGAACGTGATGCTGGGACCCTAAGTCTGCCTTATCTTATTGATAATCATATTCCTTGTGCAGAATGCACCCCCTATAGGACTAGGGACCCCAAAGTGTTGCCTTACCCCTGCTTTGATGTACACTGCGTCAAGTAGGTGGTACATTGTTAACGCTTGGGTGTTCCGATGCCTCCACCCATGTAATTTGACGTAAACCCAAAGCTACAAAGACTTGTAAACCATTGTTTGTGCCAGATTAGTGCACCTAGTGGAGGTGTAACAATGAGAAATATTTCTATTTCTCCTTGTTCCTTCCTCTTTCCGTGTGTGCTGTATTTTGCTGCACACAGAGACAGGGGAATATGTCTCTTTGGATTGTTTTTGTTCAGGAATGTGTACTTCTTGCACAAAAACAACCCTGCCTATAACTCAGATTCCCTTGCACGATGGTGCAAGTCTACCAGTGCAAGGAGAAACCAGAAATGTTCCGTATCTTTGCAAATATGGAGAACTTCCTCTCTCTCCCTTTCATTCATCGTAGCGCATCAAGTTCCCCTGCTTCACCGCTTTGCATGAAATAATAGTAAATGTGCACCAATATGTAGTCAAGGGATAATGGCGCTAAAATAAAGCTGTGATCAATTATTATTGTATAACTTAAAGAGGCCGTGGAGAAAAACACGCAATTAACGCAAGGGCTCCCTATAAAATGAAGAATGGAACAATTTGTCTTTTGGGGAATCATGATGACTAAAAATGGAGCATCAAGGAATACTTTATATATAATAAGAATATTGACATCACTGGAGAAAATTATAGTTATACTTAACGCTGCCAAAATCAATACGAATTATAGTAGCGCTGGCTAAGATGGTCAACTTGCCAAATTGCTTATTCAAAGCAGCATGAGCCATATACCGAAAAATTTTAATAACTAAACAGAGTGTTGTAAAATTAATGTGGGATAAAATAAAGAGAATGAGCCTAGAGGTAACACAGAAAGCAAAGAGGAGGGGGGAATATAATTCCCAGAGATGGAGGTATATTACCTCACATCACAATTACAATAGGTAACAATACGATATGATATAGAAGAAGGTTTAGATAAAATATGATTTAAGGGATTTATTAAGGAAAAAATATTTAGATTGGAGACTGCTTGACCCAACATAATGTACGACAAAACCCCTGTTTGGTAAGAATTACACAGGGACATTACAAGCAATTGCCTAAACACACAGATTGTGAAACCAAACAGTCCAGATGCATAATTCTGGGATAAAATAAATAGATCCCGAGAAGCACAAAGAGACGTGACTTTTTCCTTATAGAAAGAGGGGGTTTGAGGAGAATGGGAGGGCTATACACAAATGGTACACTTCTCACGTTCGGAAAAAAGCAGAGCACTTCCACAGTTCGTGCAACACACTAGATTGTATGAAGCACATAAAAAACCATTGGGCAATCCATTGATGAGCCTAGAACAACAGTTACATGCCAGGCAATTATAGACGCAGAATACACCTGAAATCTGATCACACACCTGCATGGAAGTCTCTATCTGTAAATGAGCTTCCTTTCAGACATTGTCCAGAATGGGCTACTACTTAGAAAATGTCATAATATTAGCAGCTTAATTATAAATACAATAAAATGTGAATCTGATTCTTTTGAACAGTAGTATGGTTGACTGGAGGCGTTAATTGAAGCGCTGATATGCTAAAAAAAAAAAAACAGATGACTCCACAATATTCTAGAGTCTAAAACATCACTTTGTCTTTGAGAAATAAAACCAAAGTTTGAAAATCTCCAACTTTCACATTAGAATTTTTGTTTAGTTTATTATTTCTGAATTAAAGTAAATATTTCATAGTTTATGTGTGTGTTTGCTGTCTACTTGATTGTGTAGTTTTCCAATTTTTGTATGTTCTCATCTTATAAATGTTTGGCAAAGTCCCGAGCTATCGATAGTGATTCAATGGGGGTCTACAGAAGTTAAAGTGGATAGATGGAATTTAAAAGTAAAAGAACTGCTGGTCTACAACCGAAGAAATAAGACTAGCCGAGGTAAAAAAAAAAAGCTGAAAAGTGGTAGAAGAGATATAGAGATGTGGAAAAACTTTGCAGAAAGACTGCTCTTCCCGGAAAATTATGGACATCCGTGATGTAAGAAATCAAAAAGAATCTGGTTAGCAACAATTGGCAATGGACAATGTTGGAAAATATTAAACACATGAAATACGGAAGAATGGAAATCAGATAAGAAAAAGACACAACATGTAGTGGAATGTGAAAGATTCCTGAGACTAGAAGACGGGGACTAGAAGACGGGGAGAGAAACATAAAGTAATGAATGTCATGGCATATGTAAGCACAATGCGTTTCGGAAAAAGATGAATGGTCGTGTTGAGGGAATTGTTTAATTGTTACCATGTTCGGTGTTAAAAAAAACGGACTGTTTAACTGTAAGATAAAAGCAAAATACGAATGTATGCACAGAGGAATATGATGAAAGCGAAATAAAGTACGTTTGGAAAAAATAGAATGTAGTCAAGGTCTAGCCCAGAGTTTTAGCAGAGCATAATATTCGAGCATTGAAGCATGGTGTTCATCAGCAGATTTTGCGCAATATCATGATAGCTCTTTGCAGAGACGCGCACCTGTATTTTTAGGTCGAAGCCTACTTGACCGCGCAGCTGTCTGGTAGCGAAAAGACTTCTTGTGGACGTTCTGAAAGCTTTCCAGGGAATGCTTTCAGCCCATTGCTTACCATTCAATCAGGGGTTTATAGAGCGCGCTACTCAGGCGCTGGGACTTTGTAGTTTGTAACTCACATTTGCTTGCTTTCTATTTTCTGGCTATATTTGTTTAATAATGTCCAGCAGGTCGCTGTCCCTCCCATGGATCATAGAACGTTTACTATCCCACCTTGTATTCTTCCATGAGTGCTCACTTTCTGTAATCAGGCCTTTAAATTGTGTTCTTATCTTGTCACATTTAGTGTGCACTCAAAGACAGATGTCAAATGTCAGGCTCTGTCTTCCAAGGGAGCTTTTCTTTCACTGACTTCAAAGTGAGAGGAATTATGTTACAATCTTGCTCAACAGTGGGTTTGAGAAAGGAAAGTCTTTTTTCTAGCACACAACAAAATGCAAAAGTCTGTAAATGAAATGTGCAAATATGTCAGACCTTAACAGAAGGAGGAAACTATAAATGAAGCACATTTTTTTGTAATCCTGAAGTGTAGTGAAACAAATATTTGAATATGATCAAAACAAATCAATACACTAGGTGTTGTCATTTCTACACATTATCTGTCTGTGCTCTGTTTAATTTTATCAGTTAGACTGTATGTGCAAATGCAGTGATCATTTCAATTGAAAACGTGTTGGCAGTATTAACAGTGTGCTACCATACCATGTATAATTTACGACTATCCACACTACATCATTCTACTCCACGCCATGCCACCTTACTCGACAACACTTCATTCTACCACCCTCCACTGTACAACACTCCACTTCAAGGCACACTATCCCACTCCACCCTATTACACTCCACTCTACAACACTCTACTGTATGATATCCATTCCAAGACAATTTCACGCCACTCCACAACACTAAACTGTATGCCATTCAAAGTCACTCCCCTCTACTCCATTTTACACCATGCTATATCACTGTAAGATACTTTATTCGACTCCACCCTTTGACACTCCACTCAGTGATGCTCTACTCCATGACACTCCACTTCACGACATTCCACTCCACTTCATGACACACCACTCCACTTAACAAAACTCCACTCTAAATCACTCCTCTCTACTACACTATAGGACCCTTCACACTAGGCCACTCAATTTCACTCTATGCCACTCCATTCTACAATATTCTAATTCTATGACACTCCAATCTACAACACTGCTCGCTACTTCACTCTATGATATTTCTCTACGGCATTTCACTCTATGACAGTCCACTCTGTGACACTCCATGCCACTTTGTCCAATATACGCTACTCCACTATTCTCTACGCCACTACACTGCATGCCACTCCACTCTACTGTACTCCATGACACTTTACTCCACTCTATACTAAGCCTTTCTCTGACACTCCACTCTATGCCCCTCCACTCCACTCTACTACATTCTACTCCGCTCTATGCAACTCTCCACGCTATGCCACTCTAGGCCACATTACTCCACTCTACAGCATGCCACTCTATGTCAATCTACTCTACATAAATCTACGCCACTCTACTCTATGATACTCTATGATACTTAACTCTACGCCACTCCATGCCTATCTAAAACACTTTACTCCACTCTTCGCCACTCCATTCTACAACATAACACTCCACTGTACGCCACTTCACTCTACAGCACTTTACTCTATGACCCTCCACTCGACGACCATCCACTCTATGATCTTCCACTCTATGCCACTCTACTCTACAGCACTTTACTCCACTCTACGCCATTCTATGCCACTGCACTCTAGGACACGTTACTCCACTGTACGCCACTGCACTCTACGTCACGCCACTCTGTGCCACTCCATGACACTTTACTCCACTCTTTGCCCTACTACACTATGCCCCTTCACTCTACGACACACCACTCCACTCTACAGCAATTTACTCCACTCCACTCTATGCCACTCCACTCTTTGACACTGTACCTTACAACACTCCACGCTATGACACTCCACTCTACTCTACACCTCTCCACTCTATGCCCCTCCACTCTATGCCCCCACTCTTTGCCTGTCCACTCCACAACACTTCATTCCACTCCACTTTAAGACACTTTTTTATATTCTACAATACTCCACTCTACGATACTCCACTCTACAACACTCCACTCGATGACACTCTGCTCTGCTATATCCTACTCCCTTCCACTCTACAGCACTTTATACACTCTACCACTCCACTCTGTGCCTCTTCAGTCTATGACACTCCACTCCACATCACTCCACTGTACAACACAACACTCTACAATACGATACTTCATGACTCAGCCCACCACAACATGGCACGCTACTCTATTCTATGCCACACTACAACACTGTACCCCACTCTAAGCCACTCCACTCTAAGACACTCTAATCCACTCTACACAACTCACTCCAGCCACTTTACTCCACCCTATGCCACTGCACTGCACCTAACATTTAGCAAATGCTGAACAGCAGCCATACTGGTGTACAGCATAGCTTAAACACATTGGCAACGCTAGCAGCTCTTGCATATTCGAGACCTGATGGCTTTGCCAATGCGTGTTCTGTGTGAGGTGTCTAAAGTTGAACCATAACTTAGAAATTCTCACTTTTAATGAATAACTTTAAACAGAACAGTCAGAAACAAAGAATAGCAGCCTCTGATCACTGTTCCTGCCTTGTTCTGTGTAAACCTTTTGAGTTATCCCAAAGAAAATTCGAGATATATTTTTGATCTTTAGACCCCTCACACACAAAGCCATTATGGCACGGTCCCAATACCATGTATGCCATGGTATTGAATGCTTTTGACTGTCCTTTTTAAACAGGTGATGCTCAGTCAGGGTGTGCATTGCATGGGCTTGCTGTGCAACATCATATGCATTGGTTTAATTGATTCATTAGTTTAACCGATCTCCCCAAAAGGTATGTGAGGTTGTGTTTCTATCACTGGCTGTGTCTCTTGGTGTTTCCTCTGTGAGTCTGCCATTCTCAAGCTCCCTCTGTGGAACTCTGTATCATCCAGCTGTCAGACACTCTTCATTTACCTGCAGTCAATGTTGGGTGTATTGCCAGCATAATACATTCCTCTAGCTGTTCCTTCAAGGGTTTGTGAATACAACAGGGGCCGTATCACATATAAAGTGCACTGAGTGCGCTACATTTATGAAAGTAAACAACAGAACATAAGGCTATAGCATACACAAAATAACATAACACTACTATTAAAGCAAAACAGGGATATCATAACAAAATAGTCAAAACGAAATGGAAGGTCAATGCCTTACCAGATGGTGCAATTGCCTGTTTACGAAAATGCATTTTTGGGACGTCCTGAAAGATTCCCTGGGAATGCATTCAGCCCATTGACTTTGCAGTATGTAACTCACATTTACTTGCTTTCTAATTGTTTTAGGCTGTAGAGCATGTCTTTGTCCATCCTGTGGAGTATAGCCAGGACCACTGGAATTATGCAATTGTGCGGCCATGGGGATTTTCACATAAATTTAGATTTGCCGCATGTGCCACGTAATCCATCATCTTCTGCATAATCTGCAGCAAAATTTATTTCTACCTCACATGATTCGAAAGTAGCTAAAAATGCAAAAACATGTATTGCTGAACAATGGAAGGCCTTTTACAAAGCTGGACTGGCCATCTTTCTCTTGTTTATTGCTATATTTGATTGCAAAATGGACACTAATGAGGTGTAACCTATGCCCAGACAGTGTTTCCAAGTTTACAAAAGACAAAATATTGAAGCAATACTTTTACAAAATGTGTGCCATTATGCAGCATATTTAGCCTTTTCTTGCCACAGAATACATTTAACCCTGCCGCATAATTTGGCCCTTTCGAGACGCAAAATTCCAGTGGCCCTGGATTTAGCCTGTTTACCATTGTGCCTTGTATTCTTTTATCAGTGCTCTCTTCCTGTAAAGAGGTCTGTACATTTTGTTCTTATTTTGTCACATTTGCTGTGCATTCAAAGATAGAGGTCAAATGTCAGGCTCTGTCTTCCAAGGGAGCTTGGTGAATACTTTTCTTTCACTGACTTCAAAGTGAGAGGAATTATGTGACAATGTTGCTGGATACTGGAGTGAAAAAAGGAATGTTTTTTTCTAGCACACAACAAAGTCCAAATGTCAGTAAATTAAATGTGCAAATATGTCGGACCATATCACAATTAGGAAAGCAAAATTGAGGCACATTTTTTGGTAATCCTGAAGTGTAGTGGAAACAAATATTTTGATATGATCAAAACAAATCACTACACAAGGTGATGCCATTTCCACACATTTTGTTTGTGTGCTGTATGGTTTAGTCAGTAAATATGGATGTGCAAATGTAAAGATCATTTCAATTAAAAATGTGTTGTCTGTAATGGCAGTGCACTACCACACCATGCATACTCCACTCAATGCCACTCCAATCTAAGATGCTCTACTCAACTGTACACCACTCCACTCTACGAAACTCCATTCTATGACACACCACTCTAAGGCACTACATCCCACTCCACTCTATGACACTCTCCTCTATGACACTCCACTCTAAGCCAATGTACGTCACTCCTCTTTCCTCTACTCTTTCCCACTCTTCACCACTATTTGCCACTTCAATCTAGGCCACTTCACTCTATGCCACTCCACTCTACCATACTCCATGCCACTTCACTCTATGACACTTTACTCTATGTCATTTCCCTCTACAACAGCATACTCTACAACACTCCACTCTATGACCCTCTATGCCACTCCACACGATGCCACTCCACTCTGACACAGTACTCCACTCAATGCTACACCACTCCACTCAGCGTCACTCCACTTCCCTGCACGCCACTCCCATCTACTCCACTCTATGACACTTTACTCCACTTCACTCTACACCCCTCCACTCTATGACACTCTGCACTACTTCATTCTACAATACTCCTCTGCACTCTACATACCTTTAAGCCACTCTTCTCTACCACACTTTACTCCACTCTATGCTACTCTACACCCCTTCACTCTACAGCACTCTATGCCACTTCACTCTGGGCCACTCTACTCCACTTCATGCAACTCCACTCTATGCCACTTCACTCTACAAGACTCTATGCCACTCCACTCTGCGCCACTTTACTCTACACCACTCAACGCCACTCCACTCTGTGACAGTTTACTTCACTCTACGCAAATCCAATCTACATCATCCCAATCCACCCCACTCCATTTTATAACCCTCCACTCTATAACACCCCAGTCCACTCTATGACACTCTGTGCTACTTCACTGTATGGCACTCTTATTCCACCCTATGACATTCTACTCAACTCAGCACCCTACGACATTCTACTCAACTCGGCACTCCATTCTAGATCACTCTACTCTACACAATTCTGTGGCTTTTTACTAGACTTTACATCATACCACTCTATGACATACCACTCTACTGCCCTCCACTCTACTCTATGACACTCTACTGTACTCCACTCTACTCCACTCTATGCCACTCCACTCAACAGCTCCCTATGGAATTTCACTCTAGGACACTCCACACCACTCCACTCTACTCTGTGACACTCTACTGTACTCCACTCTACTCCACTCTATGCCACTATACTCTCCTTTACCCCACTTAATGCCACTCCATTCTATGACACTCTATACCACTTCACTGTAGGCCACTCTGCTTCACCGGATGCCACTGCACTCCATGCCACTCCACTCTATCCTATTCTACGCCACTCCATGACTCCACTCCACTCTACACCACTCTACGACACTCCACTCTTAGCCACTTTACTTCTCTCTATGCCTCTCAATGTCACTGCACTCTTTGACACTTTATGCCACTCTACGCCACTCTAGCCAAGTCCACTCTACGCCAGTCCACTGTACAGCACTTTACTTCACTCTACACCCTCCACTCTATGCACAACCACTCTAAGACCCTCCACTCAACTCTATAACACTTTACTGCACTCCACTCTATGCTGCTCCACTCCAGGCCACTCCATTCTAGGGCACTCCACTATATGACCCTCTACTCCATGAACCTACATTACAGTCTACACAGCTCCACTGTATGCCCTTCCACTCTACGACCCTCCACGCACTCTACAACACTTTACTCCGCTCCATGCCAATGCACTCTATGCCACTCCACTCTAAGACACTTTACTTCCCTATACCACTCCCCTTTACTCCACTCCACACTACGGCACTCCATTCTACATCACTCTACTTTACTTCATTCTGTGGCACTTTACTAGACTCATGCCACTCTATGACACACCACTCTACTGCCCTCCAATCTACTCTATGACACTCTACTGTACTCTACTCTACCCTAATTTATGCCACTCCACTCTACGGCGGCCTATGCCATTTCACTCTAGGACACTCTAGGACACTCTACACCACTCTACCCTGCTCTATACCACTCTACTCCACTCCACGCTACTTTATGCCACTCCATTCTTTGACACACTATGTCACTTCACTGTAGGCCATTCTACTTCACCGTACACCACTGCAGTCTATGCCACTCCACTCTAACCCACTCCACGACTCTACTCCACTCTACGCCACTCCACAACACTCCACTCTAAGCCACTTTACTCCACTTTATGCCAATCCTTGTCACTGCACTCTATGACACTTTACTCCACTCTACGCCACTCCAGCCCACTCCACTCTATGCCTTGCCACTCCGCTGTACAACACTGTACTCCACTCTACACTCCTCCACACTATGCACCAGCACTCTGCGACCCTCGACTCACCTCTATGACACTTTACTGCACTCCACTAGATGCTGCTCCACTCTAGGCCACTCCATTCTATGGCGCTCCACTCTATGACCCTCTTCTCCATGAACCTACTTTATAGTCTACACCGCTCCACTCAATGCCCCTCCACTTTATGCCCCTCCACTCAATGACCCTCCATTCTACGAGTCTACACTGCACTCTACAACACTTTACTCCACTCCATGAGAATGCACTCTACACCACTCCTCCATAAGCCATCCCATGATCCCTCTACTCTATAAACCTCGTCTCTACGGCCCTCGACTCCACTCTACACTCCTCCACTCTATGACACTCCACTCTACAACACTCCACTCCACTCTATGACACTTTACACCCCTCCACTCTACACCCCTCTACTCTATGCACCTCCACTCTATGACCTCCACTCTATGGCACTTTATTCCACTCTATTACACTTTACTCCACTCCTCTCTACAACACTCCACTCTACAAAACCCCACTGTAAAACCCTTCATTCAATGAAACTCTATGACATTCCACTATACTCTAAGACATTTTACTCCGCTCCACTCTTTGCACCTCCAATCTGGGTGTGAGTGTTTGATTGATTCAGATGCTCCGTCCATCACCACCCCCTTTTGTACCGCTTTTGGCCGCCATAAGTGTGGCAGGGTATGCTCAGATGAGAGTCACTTGCTCACTTTGTCACTGGATTCAAGCAAGCCGGGCTGAAGACGGCTGGAATGCCAGAAACCGGTCCTCGGAAGCTTGTTTCCGGTCCAGGGAAGACATGGCTTGGCAGTTCGGGCTGGACTGTTCCCATGAGGCACAGGGTCAGACTGATTTGCATATAGCCATGGCTGAACCGGGGTGGCAGAGTGGGCTAAAGGTCGGTGATGGATTAAACCCAGATCTTTTAACTGGGTGTGAGTGTTTGATTGATTCAGATGCTCCGTCCATCACCACCCCCTTTTGTACCGCTTTTGGCCACCATAAGTGTGGCAGGGTATGCTCAGACGTGAGTCCCTTGCTCACTTTGCCACTGGATTCAAGCAAGCCGGGCTGAAGACGGCTGGAATGCCAGAAACCGGTCCTCGGAAGCTTTTTTCCGGTCCAGGGAAGACATGGCTTGGCAGTTCGGGCTGGACTGTTCCCATGAGGTACAGGGTCAGACTGATTTGCATATAGCCATGTCTGAACTGGGGTGGCAGAGTGGGATAAAGAACAGTGATGGATTAAACCCAGATCTTTTGACTGGGTGTGAGTGTTTGATTGATTCAGATGCTCCGTCCATCACCACCCCCTTTTGTACCGCTTTTGGCCGCCATAAGTGTGGCAGGGTATGCTCAGACGTGAGTCCCTTGCTCACTTTGCCACTGGATTCAAGCAAGCCGGGCTGAAGACGGCTGGAATGCCAGAAACCGGTCCTCGGAAGCTTGTTTCCGGTCCAGGGAAGTCATGGCTTGGCAGTTCGGGCTGGACTGTTCCCATGAGGCACAGGGTCAGACTGATTTGCATATAGCCATGTCTGAACTGGGGTGGCAGAGTGGGCTAAAGAACGGTGATGGATTAAACCCAGATCTTTTAACTGGGTGTGAACGTTTGATTGATTCAGATGCTCCGTCCATCACCACCCCCTTTTGTACTGCTTTTGGCCGCCATAAGTGTGGCAGGGTATGCTCAGACGTGAGTCCCTTGCTCACTTTGCCACTGGATTCAAGCAAGCCGGGCTGAAGACGGCTGGAATGCCAGAAACCGGTCCTCGGAAGCTTGTTTCCGGTCTAGGGAAGACATGGCTTGGCAGTTCGGGCTGGACTGTTCCCATGAGGCACAGGGTCAGACTGATTTGCATATAGCCATGTCCGAACTGGGGTGGCAGAGTGGGCTAAAGAACGGTGATGGATTAAACCCAGATCCTTTGACTGGGTGTGAGTGTTTGATTGATTCAGATGCTCCGTCCATCACCACCCCCTTTTGTACCGCTTTTGGCCGCCATAAGTGTGGCAGGGTATGCTCAAACGTGAGTCCCTTGCTCACTTTGCCACTGGATTCAAGCAAGCCGGGCTGAAGACGGCTGGAATGCCAGAAACCGGTCCTCGGAAGCTTGTTTCCGGTCCAGGGAAGACATGGCTTGGCAGTTTGGGCTGGACTGTTCCCATGAGGCACAGGGTCAGACTGATTTGCATATAGCCATGTCTGAACTGGGGTGTCAGAGTGGGCTAAAGAACGGTGATGGATTAAACCCAGATCTTTTGACTTGGTGTGAGTGTTTGATTGATTCAGATGCTCCGTCCATCACCACCCCCTTTTGTACCGCATACTTCGCTGCCAGCGGCTGCAGCAGACCCGCCAAACATACCTGCGCTTGGTGCTTCAATCTGCCTCATTACATCTCCCGGATTTTTCGTTGATCTCTGGACGCTGCGGTGGCTCGCGGCTTTCGCGACTTTTGCGGCTTTCACGGGTGGCCTCGACTCAGGCGAATTGCAGGTTGGATTCGAGGCAGGCATATGCTGGGCTCACAGAAAACCATGGCTGGATCGGGATTCCGTTTACTTCTCTTTGTGCTATGCCGCCAAAAAATTCCACCGAGTCTTTTTCGACCGGCAGAGGGAAGGGCCCATGCGCACGGGCTACAACGGCAACGGTAACATCCTCTCTTCTAGCAACAGTTCCTCCTGGTGGTCCCATTTCAGCTACTGATAATGCAGATATGGACATTCGAGAAACTTAAGTAAGTGCTAACACTCCAGCCACAGCGATTAGCAGCTCGGCTCGAAGAGGTAGATCCTCTTCTTTGGACTTGGGTAATTCGGCAAAAAATATCAGTAAAACAGACGATATCAATCCCAAAATACCGGGCATGTTTAAAAGGAAAGCTCAACTTAATGGCAAATCTCCTGCACCAGAAGTGGTAAATTATTCGCCTGCAACTGTGCAATCTCAACAGTCTGTGACGGTGCAACAGAAAAGGATGGAGGTGTTAGCCAGCAAGGAGGGTCAAATATCCTCGCTGTTGGGTATTCTTAATCCTGGTCCAGGGATTTGTCAACAAGTTATTTCTGACCCGGATTCTGGGGACTCTGCCGGTAAATTCTACTCAATTTCTGATTTATCCAACTTATCAGGCACTGATAGCATTGATAATGACTGGGCTGACGATAGGAGCTTGACTAGGTCTGCTCCACTGGAGGAAGATGAGGGCAGCTTTGCGGGAGTCAATACGGTTCGAAGGATTTCTCTCTCAACTTGCCTCTCGGTGATACGAACATCTCCTACTCAGAAATTTGCAAATGATGGGTCCCCTCTCTTGGCTCCCCTTCACTCTTAATCTGTTTCCTCTGGGGAGAATGGTATAACTGTACTACTCAGAGAGTCTGCAGGGCTTCCTGATAATATCGCTGTAATCGTCGAGGATAATGAAGCCCATCAAGGGAATCAAGGGAATCGGATGGTAGCAGAAGCTGAATCTAAAATTACTCTCGCAACAATCCTTCAAGCAATCACATTACATCGGGAAGAGACAAGAGCAGAAGATTTACGTGTACATGGGGCAATTCGCAAACTTCAGAACACAGTACGTCGGAATACCAAGTCAACAACTGAACTGACTACACGGGTTGCTGTAGCTGAAACCAGAATTTCCGCAGTCGAGGATGAGATGGTCCAGCAAAAGTCGGAAGTGGCAGCATTAACTGCCCTTAGAGATGATATTAACTGGAAGTTAATCGACTTGGAGAACAGAGGAAGAAGAAATAACTTTCTAATCTTAGGTATTCCCGAAGGCTCTGAGGGGAGCAACATTCGGCAGTTTGTGCAAGAGCTATTCTCAGAAGCATTTCCTGACCTAACCCAATGGGATTGGGAGCGTGAACTACAGAGTCCATCGTTTCCTTTTCATAAACGCACTGTCAGTAACTCTACTGAAGAGAAACCTAGAGCGATCTTGATCTGTTTAAATAATTTTCTTTTACGAGAAATTCTGTAAGGGAGCTGTAGCTTTTTTGCTAAATCCTTCCAAGTTAAAAGTTCTTTATAAAGAGAAAACATCTTTTTTTGTTTGAGATAGCAGCTAAAAATTACCTAGCTACATTAGGCTAATATTTTGTATTGTTCTTGACCTATCGTATCAAATAGAAAAAATCGCTATTGTGTTAACTTTTTTCTCACAATCCAATTCATGATTATAGCAATCATGTTGATATGTTAAAAATATTTTTTATCCTTTTTCGCATTGCTAGGTACTCTCAAGAGTATTTCTCTTTGTTTTTGTTTTGGGGAAGGGATGATGGGTGGGGGGGCAGTCAGCTTCTCTCTCCATCACCAATGGGGACCTCTCAGTCCTTCTGACTCCTTTGGGTGGGTTGCAGGGTGGGCTTTCGGTGGGTTGCATTGGTTCTCAGGGGAGGGGGGATTGGTGGGTGGGGCAAGGAAAAACAGCAAAGGAATATTTTGTGCAGTGCACTTTTGTGATTTTGTTAGATTATGACATTTAATTGCTTTATGGCTGATTCAAGTATTTTTTGTGAGATCTTCTTTTGTATAATCCACTTTGAAAATGGGTAGATTTATAATATGCTCATGGAATATCTGTGGCTTAAATGATAAGAGGAAAAGCAGTATCATGGCTCAAATTCTGACCCTCAGCTCCATGACACTTTACGACACTCAACTCTGCAACACCCCACGCAACGATACTCCACTATACTCCACTCCACTGTGTGATACTCCACTCTTTGACACTCCACACTAAGACATTTTACTCCACTGCACTCTACTTCCCTCCACTCTACGCCACTCAACTCTATTACTCTCCACTCTATGACACTTTACGACACTCCTTGCTATGCCACTCCACTCTATGACACTCCCCTCTATGAACCTTCGCTCTATGTTACTCTGCTCCACTCTATGCCACTTGACTCTATGACACTTTACTCCACTCTACACTGCGCCACTCCACTCTACAAAGCTCCACTCTATGACACTCCACTCTACAACATGACATTTTAGGACACGACACTCAAAGATGCAACACTCTACTCCACTTTATGCCACTCTACAACACTCTACTCCACTCCACTCTACAACACTCTACTCCACTCTATGCCCCTCCACGCTATGCCACCTACCCCACTCCACTGTACACCACTCTACTCTACTCCATCCAAATCCACTACACCCCACTCCACACCACTCCACAACACTGTATGCCACTCCAATCTATGGCACTCTACACAACTCCACTCTACGCCCCATCACTCTAAGCCACCTACTACACTCTACCCCACAGCACTCCACTCAACTCTGGTCCACAACACTCCACCGCACTCTTCACCACTCCACGCCACTTTCCTCTGTGCCACATACTTTTAGCCCTTCTGAACAGCAGCCACTCTGGTGTACAGCATTGCGAAAACACATTGGCAATGCCAGTAGGTCATGCACAGTTGAGACCTTTTGGCTTTCCTAATATTTATTGTTTTAAGTTGTCTAAAGTTGAATAATATAACTTGGAAATTCTCCCAGGTAATGCATGACTTTAAACAGAACAAGTCAGAAAAAAATAAAAACAATCTCTGATCCCTGTTTCTTATTTTTTGTGTGTAAAAGTCTTGCATTACCTCATTGAAAATGTGAGTTATATTTTTGATCTTTGGACTCCTCAGACACAAAGCCATTAGGACACAGCCCCAGGTTACATGTTTACAATGTTATTGAATGTTTTTGACTGCCCTTGCAAACAGGTGAGGCCCAGTCCGAGTAGACATTGCAAGGGCTTGCTCTTCAACATCATTTAAATTGGTTTAATTGAGGCATTAAACATTCTTTTAGTTGCTCTTCCAAAAATTAGTCAATATCGCTGTCCACTAACAGCCACAACATAGGCTGTATCAAATAAAGTGAGCGCTAGGAGTGCTAAGTTTAGATTGTATCACCTTAGACCGTGGGAAATGGTTGCTTGGCATAGGAACTTTCAATGGATCTGCTGTTTCTGGCTGTAAATGTAGCAACTTTTTTGGCATAGCGAAAGTAAGTCAAAACACAAAATAAGGTAATAGCATACACAAAACACCATAACAGCACAATTAAAATATAACATGCATATCATAACAAGTTATTCAAAACAGAACACAAGACCATAAAAACACAAAATAAAATCACGTTGCAAAAATGCTGCCTAAAACACAGTAGTACAAACAAAAGAGCACATCACCACCGCAACAAAATGCCACACAAATATGCACAAAATTATTGCCACAATTTACCTCCCCCAGAATCTTGTTTTCATAATACGTTGGGAAAAGATGTTTGGAGCAACCACTGTCTTAACTTACCACCAAGGACATGAATTAGCACTGGTCGAAAATGTTTTGTGATCTCTACCCAGAGTCAGTTGGGACTTAACATGTAGTTCTTCAGGCATTGCGACTTGGGACGAGATGTACAAAGCATTTTTGAGGTCACAAAAGGCCTGACTCACAGACTCGGACCTCTAGCGACAACAAAAATGTTTTTTTAAATGTACAAACACCAAATTGCGGTTCGATAACTTGCTACCAAATCGCAATTTGAGTTTGTGATCAAACACCAATTTGGAATTTGGGAGGGGAGTGTTTGGGGCATCCCTTCCAAACATACCACTACCGTATGGTAGTGGTATATTTTAGGGTTTTGTGACCGCAATGGGGTTGCAAAACATTAATAGTTTACCGACACCTTAAAGGAGGCGGAAACCCGTTCGCAAACTGGAAGGGGTCCCCAAAGGACCCCTTCCCCTTTGTGAATGTAAAAAAAATATTTTTTAAGAGTAGACAGTGGTTCAATGAACAACTGCCTACTCGTAAACAATAAAAATCATGCTTATATTTCTTTTATTTAAATGCATCTTGCTTTCCTTGAAGGAAAATGGGCTGCATTTAAAAACAAAAAGTTTGCTTTATTAGAAAGCAATCACAGACATGGTGGGCTGCAGTGGCTGCGATTCCAAATGGGTCGCAAACTGCAACCTGCTTCATGTAGGTCGATTTGTGACCAACTAGAAATCCCTATTTCAAAGATGGACGTTTTCTTACATCATGAAGTGCAATTCACTAGTTGCAATGGCAAGAATCACAATTAGGAAATCGCAATTCTAGGTTTTGTACATCTGGCCCCTAGTCATGTTGCTGTCAATCATTTTAACTCCCACAAGTCTTGTGTACCTGCTCCTCCATTGGGGCCTGGATTGCATTTTTTGGCCAAAATGTGTTCTACTGAGTTCAATTTCTAGCGGAGGGGGAGAAGTCAGTAGTTTCGAAACTGCAGGCAGGAACTGTCCATGTCACCTTGCCATTTATTCCTTTATATTACTGTTATTGCTTTGTTATTTTATGCTATGTTGTTTCGTGTTATGTTGTGCTGCCCTGTTTTATCCTGTGCCATGTTGTGCTACGCTACGTCATGTTACATTGCCCTACATTATGGTATATTATATGTTATGGAGATCTTATGTTGGATAGGATTAATGGATTTTAACGGTATATGGACTGTGTTTGGATGTTAGGAGCCTGGTAATGGGTTAGCCCAAACGAAGGCTTTGCCTGTAGTTCCTTGGTGGGGGATGTAGCAGTGAGAAGAGTTTAAGTCATATGATCCTCCTCTCCCTCAACTTGATTGCGAAACGAGGTCCTGTCTCCTAATAGGACAACCACTTTATTGTCCTATAAAGACATCGTATTTTTTCAAATTTGTTTCACAGATTTTGATAAACATTTGGCTCGTATTTTTGGTGCAATTACCTGTTTTTGCATTATTTAGGATATTTAGATTCAAACGAGGGCTGCCAAAATCCTACACGTTCTGGTGTTAAACAAAATGGCTACTGATACCGGCAACCACTGATAGAAAACAGACGCACGGGGCAGGTTGTAGCATTTAAGAATGATATTCCAGGAATTGCTCTTGTAATTGAATACGCTAAATTCTGACAGTGGAATTGGACAATTACAAGAACTTAATTTCTTTGATTTTTCCAGGAAATTGCGTGTAACCTATAATTAGGTAAAAAAAAATAAAAGCCCGTCAACCGCAGGTAATAACACTGTCAGACGACATGGATTTCAGCTGGGAACAGAGTTATTCTGATATCACGAGATGTGGGCCAATTACCATATTGATATTTTAGAAACACGTATTTTGTAATTGAATGCAATTTAAATGATCAAAGAGTTAGAAACCAACCCTCAGTTTCTCACGGTCTCTTCCCCAATGCACTTCCCAGCTTTCAGACGGCAATATTTTGGCATTTATCGTCTGTCTGTCTCTCTATTTCGTACTCCTTGCCAAATTCCACAGTGCAACGTGGTAGAGAGCAATTCTGCACTGTGCATTGATTTCAGATCTGTGATCAAAAAAGCATACAAATATATGATTATATGAGGGAAATTAGTAATCAATTCATCTACATATAACTGCTGCGTACATATGCGTGTATAAATATCGTGCCGATTTGTAACGAAAAAAGAGGACTAAGCCACTTATGTTCAGCAAATGGCCAGCAACTCAACCACAACTCCCTCCACTGCATACTCGTTGCACACCTGATGTCACAGACGCCATTACAAATGACATAATCAAAGCGTCCGCAATGACTTTGGTATTTTCCCTCCAGTGCCAATACTGAGATAGCTATGGTAATGAAATTATTTTTTGTTTGCAAATTTGTTGTTTGTGTATGGGTTTTTATTTCCTGAAAGTGTGTGTGGTGGTCATATGTTTGTTAACACAGATATTTTATGTCACCATATGATATTAAATTGTCCCTTCATGACACTATATTTGCTTTATTCAATAAATCAATCAAGCATTTGTATTGCGCATTACTCACCCGTGAGGGTCTCAAGGCGCTTGGGAGGGGGGGGGGGGGGGGGGGAGCTACTGATCTAACAGCCAGGTCTTGACAAGTCTCCTGAAGGTCAGCAGGTCCTGGGTTATTCTTGCCTTGAAGTGTAATTGCATCTCTGTATAGACATAGGGGATTAATGGTGGCTTCTTATGTTTGCTCAACTTACTTGAAAGCTAGTTTGTGTCTCAAAACATACTTATTAAATGCAAAGAAATCACACAGCCAATGACATTGAAGAGATGGGATGTTCACCTTAGCATCTTCTTGAAGTTCAAGTTGTAGAACATTGCACGATGTATGATCCAACCTCATAGACAAGAGTAGCTTTTATTTTTTGTGATTATGCCTACCAAGTTATAATAAATGTGGTACTAATTGTTGGCACAGAGTTGCCCTCACAGGGCAGAGTCATAGGGACTGGTCTCTAAGACTTTTGAGGCTACAACTGTTGTGTGCATCTGTTACCAGAGGCTTGTCTGTGCACAAAAAAGCTGTTCGACTCATAAGCAATATATGTACAGGATGCACATGACGATGTAGTGGTACTACCAGACCAAAATAAGTGCACTGTCTCCCTATACGTTCGCCATGGACAATGATTGTATCCAATGAAATCCTGGAGTATGGTTGGGCTTTTAGCGTAATTATTTACAATGAGGCACACTGTGCATCCACACTCGGAGGCTTATTTATGAGAGCCCTGCATCACTTTTGCATCAGGTAAAGTGGTACATGTGAGACGAAGGGCTCACATAAAGGTTTATGAAACCACGTAAAGCCACTCTGCGGTATTTTGAGTGGCCTCATAATTCATCAGTAAGGCAATGCAACAGAAATCGCCGCGCTGACTTTCTCGGGACCTGCGATGGAAACCCGGGGAAGTGACAAATCTGTACGTTTTCCGAGGTAGGTGTAAGGAAGAGAAATATAGTAATTTCTCCGTTTTTTTCTCTTTCCATGTTTCTGCTGCACACATAGGAAGAGGAAAATGCGTCGTAGCATTGTTTTTGTGCAGGAAGGTGACCCTTCTTGCACAAAAAGAATCCTGCCTGCAGTGGTGCCTACGTTGGCGCTAGGCTGCCAAAACCTGAACCAGCACCGACAGAAAGGACAGCAATGCACCATATTGCTTGAATACGCTGCATTTATGCCCTTTCAATTTTGCTTGGGGCATTGCAGCAAGGTACCGTGCTGCGCTGCCCTACGCCAAAATGCCATAAATGAGGCTCTTAGTGTCTCCAAGAACCTGACCATCCCCTTTAACTTAGCCATGCTTAACGGATCTCTAAATTACTTGAGACACCGGAACAAGGCTTAGTATGCTGTCTTCCAAACTGTATGCTGCTTCCTCAATCTGTGTATTAGAAAATTAAGATTTTTAAAACCACCCGCCATCCACTCATACACACACACACAGACACACTCTCGTGTGTAGGCATGCACTAACACCACACTCATACACACTTTTCACTTTGCTTGTATTGATTGATCTGCAGCTAACTTAAATCATATATCAAACTTAGTGTAGATTTGTCAAATAATGCTAAATGCATAACTAAAGCATAAAATGCCATTTCAGTGCCTTCTGTAACTTAACAATAGTTTTTCAATATTTGAATTGATGAAGTCAAGACAAATTCAGCGTCTGAATGTCACTGATTTCCTTTAAAAACAATAGGACTTTTTCCACCCTTCTCAGACCTGCCCTCACTCCCTTTTTAGGTCTCGTGTTTGGCAGCGCTCTGCGCTGTCTCAGCGAGACTTAAAGTCATCTGTATATTGGCTTCACCTCTGTGTAAATTCTACTGCCCCTGGTGATTGGTTTAAGTTTGGCATTGCTGTTGTTTTCTTGATTTCTGTTGGCCCAATGGTCACTTTCGTGTAGTTCAGAGGCAGTGGCGCTTAACTACAGTTTCGCTCCGCTCGCACTTAATTGCGTGCAGTGTGCCATCTGGTTGGGGGCGTGGCCCCCCTCCTCTTCCTCGTTCCGCGCGGCCGTTGGTTCTTTCAGGGCAGCTCGCATAACTTAATTTGCTCTTCCTCTGGTGCCCGTGAGTGAGAGATGGCCCTCGGGTGTGCATTATGCGGGGCAAAATATCACCTGAGCATGAATCGGGTGCTGCCTTTCCTTTGTTGTGCAAGCTGTGGCGCGCTCTTTGAAGCTCGTTTTGCCCCTCCCGCTTCTCACTGGTGAGAGTTAATCTTCCCCATACGGGTAATGCTCCTTGTCAAGATAATTAGCCAAGAGCAATGCATTCATTACCAGAGAAAACAGACTAAGAGGTTTTGCCAAAGCGGCTGAGACGCAGGGCAGTGCGTAATGACCTCTTGTGATGCTTACAGAAGTCAGCTATCCACCTTAGAGGGAGAGAGTTCAGAGCCGTCCTCTCGCCAGCCTTTCAGCCGTTCGCACTAGTCCATGGATTGCTGTAACATTTATATGTCTGTTGAGTATGTTTGGGAAGAATTGGTGGGCTTTGAATACGTCTCTTGCATAATACCCAAAGGTAGGATGCACTGAATTTATATTTATATAGTGTTTTCTACCCCTGACGAGGTGCTAATATTTCATGCAGATTTTTAAAAACAAAAATTCTGAAGTCAAATAATGTTGATCAAATCTTTTGATTTTTGGCTTAGTTTTTATTTTACTCAAAAAATCATACACATTGCTCAATGGTAAGTCTCAGTAGATAAAAGTGCTCTTGGTGCGTTCTACTTGTTATCACTGCGCCTTTAATGTTAATTAGCATCTGTAATGTGTGGCCTTTCATTTCCTTTGTTTTGGACGCTGCGGCGTGCTCTTTGAAGCTCCTTTTGCCCCTCCCGGTTCCCATTGAGCCCTCCCTCAACTTGGCACAAACACAACCTCTTCAATGCTTAATCCTCCTTCGCAGCATTTGCAGCCCTGCCCGACCTCCTCCCTCCGTTCCCTGGGATCGGATATATGACGTTACAACGCAGACTTTTACCACGCAGACCATTACCACGCATTTTTTACAACGCAGGACCCTTTACCACGCATACCATTACAACGCTGGTATTTACAACGCAGGTACTATTACAACGCATACCATTACAACGTAAGTATAGGTAAGTAAATAATATGGTAAAATAATTATTAATAATATTTTTTTTAATTAATACATTATTATTTTAATATTTAATATTTTAATTATTTATATTAATATTTAATTATTAATTTTTAAATATATATGTTAAAAATACCCCTGTACCCCAAAACCCAAACCCAGCCCTAAAACCTAAAAATACCCCTGAACCCCAAAACCCAAACCCAGCCCTGAACCCTAAAAATACCCCTGTACCCCAAAAACTGAAAACTGACCCTGAACCCTAAAAATACCCCTGTACCCCAAAAACTGAAAACTGACCCTGAACCCTAAAAATACCCCTGTACCCCAAAAACTGAAAACTGACCCTGAACCCTAAAAATACCCCTGTACCCCAAAAACTGAAAACTGACCCTGAACCCTAAAAATACCCCTGTACCCCAAAAACTGAAAACTGACCCTGAACCCTAAAAATACCCCTGTACCCAAAAACTGAAAACTGACCCTGAACCCTAAAAATACCCCTTTACCCAAAAACTGAAAACTGACCCTGAACCCTAAAAATACCCCTGTACCCAAAAACTGAAAACTGACCCTGAACCCTAAAAATACCCCTTTACCCAAAAACTGAAAACTGACCCTGAACCCTAAAAATACCCCTTTACCCAAAAACTGAAAACTGACCCTGAACCCTAAAAATACCCATTTACCCAAAACCCAAACCTAAAATATTTTAAATAAAATTATATACTTACCAATACTTACGTTGTAATGGTATGCGTTGTAAAAGTTCCTGCGTTGTAAATACCAGCGTTGTAATGGTATGCGTGGTAAAGGGTCCTGCGTTGTAAAAGTTGCGTGGTAAAGGTAGGTCGTGGTAAAAGTTGCATGGTAAAGGTTGTATACCCCTGGGATCTCCCACTCCCCACTCCACCATGAAGTGCTGGAACTCGTGGACACCCACAGGGCTATAAAAGTCGTACCTCCAGAGATGCTGTCAACAGGTCCCTCCAGAGATGCTGTTATCTCTTTTAAGTAGATGCTATTTAAGTTATTAAATCCAGTTGCCACCTATTTAAGCTCTTACTCTGTGCTTTTAATACTCGAGGTGTCTGCATGTCACATTGCCTCTCCAAATGCATCCGCTTTGATAATGCGTGGGTTATCTAAGTTTCCCTCAGTCACCCTCCCACTATACAGCCACCCTTAACCCCTTCCCCTCTTTTGTTTCCCTGAGCACCAGCCAGCACAGGACAAGCACATTCACTTAAAATATCAACGCCTCGCATCTGGAGTCTCTCTTCTGGGGTCCCTCCCTTCCAGCCCTCACAACATCCCCACTCCATGCATAGCTTATCTCCCTCATCAGGCCATAAATCTTCATAGGCTGCCCATTTGCTTTGCTCTCACGTTGTATCTCCGGTTGTCTGTGTGTTGCAAATGCTTGTTATTTAAAATGCAGAAGTGCATTTTTATTTTTCATTTACCCGAGAGGATTCCTACAGCCCTTTTCATTTAAACTGACCCTCTCCATTTCCCTTTTAAACTTAACTCTTCACACCTCCCCCTCTGCCCCTAACACCCTTCCACAGCCCCCAGCCAATTAAAACAAGCATTTACAATGCAATAGGTCTTGCGTTTGTGAGAATTTGAGCCATTGGCATTGTAAATGACAATGCCTTTTATTTACGTATTGGTTTTCAAAACATAAATAAAAGGCATTGTCATTTACAATGCCTATAGCTTAAACTCGTGCAAATGTGAGACCTATTGCATTGCAAATGCTTGTTACTCCATGTTACCCCATTCCAGTACTTATTTAAGTTTTTTTTTCACAGTAGCAAATTCAGAAATGTGTCTAAAATATAGGAATGCACGATAGGATAAAGAACAAATACCAGGTGCAATGTTATCATAAATGATGTCTGTTGAGATGTATTTAATGTGGTTTAAGTGATGTAATATGAAAGTGCATATACTGTGCATGGACGAGGGGTGAGTTATAATTAATGTAGTCTGGCTTGCGAGTTCAGAACACTGTGTAAGGAGGTGCACGAGTTACACTAATTCTTTCATTGAATTTGTATTTTTTTTATTTTACAAAGAGTTTGTTTGTGACACAGTCCAAAGTAAATCCATTGCTTTTCTTTTTATGCATTGTAGAGTGAAGTGTTGAAGAGTTTAGTAGACTGTCTTAGATTAGAGTGGCTTGTGAGTCACTTGCCATGGAGTGACATATTGTACAGTGGAGTGGAGTGCCATATCGCAGAGCATCGTAGAGTGAAGCACAGTTGTGTACAATGTAGGGGCATAGAGTGGAGGACAGTGTTATAGATTTGAGTGTCAGAGAGTGGTGTGGGGTGGCATGACGTACAGTGCAGTGGAGCATGTTATGGAGTGGAGTGACGTCATACAGTGGAGTGGAGTGGCGTGTCATACAGGGGAGTGGAGTGGCGTATTGTAGAGTGGGGTAGAGTGTAAAGGGCAAAGAGTTGAGTAGAGTGTTATAGAATGGAGTGGCATAGAGTGGATTGGCATGTTTTAGAGAAGATTGAAGTGGCATGTCATAGAGTGACATGTTGTACACTGTTTTAAAGCAGATTGGAGTAGAGTGTCATAGAGTGGAGTGTCGTCAAGTGGAGAGTCATAGAGTAGAGTGACAGAGAGTGTCCTACAGTGGAGTGCCATGTCATATAGTGTAGTGTCGTGTCATGGAGAGGAGTGGAGTGGAGTGGCATGTTGTAGAGTATCATGCAGTGTAGCAGAATGGCATAGAGTGGAGGGGCATAAAGTGGAGTAAGAGTGTTGTAGAATGGCATAGAGTGTAGTAGAGTGTTGTAGAGTGGAGTATAATAGAGTGGAGTCGAGTGCAGCGGTGTAGATTTGAGTGTCATACAGTGGCGTAGAGTGGGAAAACTGTTGTACTGTGGAGTAGAGTGGGATGGAGTGGAGTGGAGTAAAGTGCCACAGAGTGCAGTGGTGCATTGTAGAGTAGAGTGGTGTGCAGTAGAGTGGAGTGGTGCAACACAGAGTTCAGTATAAAGTGTGATAAATTGGAGTGGCGTGGCGTATAGTGTAGTGGCATGTCGTAGAGTGTCAGAAAGTGTCATAGAGTGAAGTAGAGTGCTGTAGAGTCGAGTGGCATATAGTAGAGTAGAATGAGGTATAGTGTGCTAGAGTGGAGTGGCATAGAGTTGAGTGGCATAGAGTTGAGTGGCATAGAGTGGCGTACAGTGGAGTAGTGGAGTAGAGTGGAGTGTAGTGGAGATGTGTAACATAGAGTAGAGTTGAATAAAGGTGGAGTGGCATAGAGGGAGTTGCGTAGAGTGTCTTAGATTGGCATAGAGTGCAGTAGAGTCTCACACAGTGGCATAGACTGGAGTAGAGTGTAGTACAGTGGAGTGCCATATAGTGGACTAAGTGTCATAGAGATGAGGAGGTTGAGTTTCATAGTGTGGAGTACAGTGTCATACAGCAGAGTAGAGTGGAGTGGCATAGAGTGGCGTGGCATAGAGTGTAGTGCCTTCCAGTGTTGTGTCGTAGAGATTTGTAACGGAGAGCGCTCTGGCGTACAGTGTCATGGCATACATTGTCATAATGTAGAGTGAAATTGTGTACAGTTATATGCAATAGAATGTCATGATGAACAGTTTTGTGGCATAGAGGTGAGTACCGTGTAGAGTGGAGTGGTGTGTCATAGAGTGGCATGTTGTACAGTATTTTACAGTGGAGGGGCATAGAGTGAAGTGGTGTACAGTGGAGTGACATAAAGTGGAATAGCGTGGAATGGGGTGGCATTGAGAGGAGTGGCATAAAGTGGAATAGCATAGAGTGGTGTGGCGTCAAGTGGAATGGCATAGAATGGAGTGGCATGTATTAGAGTAGAATGGAGTGGTGTAAAGTTGTGTGGCTTGTAGAGTAGAGTGGAGTGTCATGTCATACAGTGTTTTACAGTGCAGAGGAGTTGAGTAGAGTGCTATAGAGTTCAGTGGCATAAAGCAGAATAGCATAGAGTGGAGTGGGTAGAGTGGAGTGGCATGTTTCATAGTAGAGTGAACCTTTTGTACCAAAGAGTCGCGTGTTAAACAGTGTTTTACAGTGGAGGGGCATAGAGTCGAGGGGTGTAGAGTGGAGCAGCATAGAGTGAAATAGCATAGAGTGGAGTGGTGTAGAGTGGAATAGCATAAAATGGAGTGACTCCTAAATGCCTTCTGTGAATACTGAAAGTCATAAAATGGAGTGGCATAGAGTGGAGTGATATAGCGTGGCTTGTTGTACAGTGTAGTGGTGTGTCATAGAGTGGGGTAGCATGTCACAGAGAGAAGTGAATTGTTGTTAAGTGGAGAAGCACATAGCACAGCGGCGTGGAGTATGTTGTAGTGTTGTAGAGTGTCACATCATAGAGTATTGTGCTGTACAGGGTCATGGCGTATATTGTCTTTGAATAGAATGGAATTGTGTACAGTGTCATGGCATACAGTGTCAAGGCATACAGTGTCATGGCACTGAGTGGAGTACCATAGAGTTTAGCGGGGTCGGGCCCGATTCACAGAACTAACTTAAGAGAAAATCCTAAATTTACTACCATTTTGGTTTTCACAGAAGGCACTTACTCATTTTGGTATTCACAGAAGGCACTTACTCATTTCGGTATTCACAGAAGTTAGGAATCCTACTTTTAGGACTCCTAAATGCCTTCTGTGAATACTGAAAGTCTTAAAGTTAGGATTTTTCTCAGTTTAGGAGTCCTAAAGTTTGGAGTCCTAACTTTACTACTCCTAAACTGAGAAAAATCCTAACTTTAAGACTTTCGGTATTCACAGAAGGCATTTAGGAGTCCTAAAGTTAGGGCTCCTAACTTCTGTGAATAACGAAATGAGTAAGTGCCTTCTGTGAATACCAAAATGAATAAGTGCCTTCTGTGAATACCAAAATGGTAGTAAGTTTAGGATTTTGTCTTAAGTCAGTTCTGTTAATCAGGCCCGTAGAGTGAAGTGGTGTGTTGTAGAGTAGAGTAGAGTGGTATAGAGTTGAGTGGCATGTCATAGAGTGAGTATCATGTCATAGACTGATGTGCTGTACAATGTCTTGCAGTGGAGAGGTATAGAACGAAGCGGCATAGATTGGAGTGGTGCAGAGTGGAAAAGGTGTTAAGTGGAGGGGCATAGAGTGGAGTGTCATAGAGTGCAGTGGCGTAGGGCCTCCCCTGCATTATTTTTAGTTTTGATCTGTGCTCTGGGGAGGTGGTGGTCCTTGGAGCAGCGGGGGAACAGCGAGACTCCCTTGCATATATTAATGTTACTGGCCTGGGGAGATGGCGATCCACAGGGCTTTGAATAGCTCTAGGAGGGTGGGGTCTCTGTGCTCTCCTTCTACATTTCCACAATTCCTCCGGGACCTTGACCACCCGGGGCTAATTTCAAATGGACTGGGGGAGCCTGTGCTTCTTTTTTTAAAAACCGTCAAGAGTCGTGGATCCCGCCGGACTCCTGCTGAAAACATTTTGAAAAAATGCTTTTTTGGCCTAGGGTGCTCCTCGTGGGACCCCCCCATCCCCAAGAGGCTGAGGGGGTCATGGTGTTTCTACTCTGCCCCCGTTTCTTTTAAAAAAAATCTTTTTCTGTGACTTGGTTCAACTGAGGCACAAGATGGCTGCACGAACTTCCTGGTTTGAAGTGTTGGCAGCCAACCAGATCTCAGCACGAGATCGAGAGGGGTCGCAGATCCTCTGTGCCCCTATATATACAACTAAAAAAATATCTTTAAATAACTTCAAAACTACTGAACAGATTTACACCAAATCACAAAAAGGCACTTCCTTTGACCAACATCTACCTTACTGCTACATTTGGTGTAAATCCGTTCAACAGTTCAGGCTGTAGCCGTGTCTAAAGGTCCTATGGGAATTAACATGGGGAAATTGTGCATTTAAGCACCCCTTGGTTCTCGGCCCTAGCTTGACTGATCACCCTGAAACTTTCAAGACACCAGCTGAAGTCAGGGTTGAATCAGTTTAGGAAATGTTGTGAACATTTGTGAAACGGCGGCAAAGTTATTGGCAAATCATAATATGCTATTCCTATGGAAACTAGGTCCTAACTTCAATTACCTACTGGCAACCGCCAGTAGGTAATACATACATAGATATATATATTTATCACAGAAAAACCCAAAGGTTGCAAGGAGTTTTGACAATCCGTGCTCCACTTGTAACATGGAGTTTGGCAAAAAATTCCACCAGCGGAGTGGAGTTTACTGCTGTCCTCCCCCCTAGAGTTCATCCACCAACTAGTAGTGCACCAGGAGGCCCCTTTACAGAGTAGTTGAGAAAGGGGCAGGGCCTCCAACAAGGTTTGAGCAATCCCGCTGTGGGGGACTTACTTGTGCCAACAATAGGGGTTCCTGGCTCCCAACCACCCTCATCAGCCAAGGGGACTTCATCACCCAACCAGCAGTGCACCAGGAGGCCCCTATGCACAGTGGTAGAGAAAGGGGGTAGGTCCTTCAATACGGTCGGAGCAATCCCGCTTTGGGGGACTTACTTGTGGCACCAACAAGGGTTCTTGGCCCCCAATGACCCTCTGGCGCCAACGGGATTTCATCCCCCAACCAGTAGTGTGCCAGGAGGCCCCTTTGCAGAGTGGTTGAGAAAGGGGCAGGCCACCAACGAGGTCTGAGAAATCCCACTGTGGGGGGCTTACTAGTGGGAACAATAGGGGTTCTTGGCTCCCAATGACCCTCAGAAGCCAAGGAGACTTTAATGACCAACCAGTAGTGTGCCAGGAAGCCCCTTTGCAGAGTGATTGAGAAAGGGGCAGGGCCTTCGACGGGGTCTGAGCAATTCTTGTTGTTGGGAATATTCTTGTGGTCACAATAGTGGTTTTGGGCCCCCAACGACCCTCAACAGCCAGGGGGACTTCATCCCCCAACCAGTAGTGCATCAGGAGGCCCCTTTGCACAGTTGTTGAGAAATGGGGCGGGTCTTCCTATAAGGTTTCAATGTTAATACCCACCACCTTCCTGAGGCCGTGTGGGTCCACAAGACCAACTTTACAATCAATTTAGATCGGGGAGGTGACGGTCCCCGGGGCACAGGGATCCACAAGGCCCCCCACCCAATCTCTTGGTAGATTGCCACAGGGAAGTGGTGGTCCTCGGGTCCGGCTGGGTCCGCGCATCCCACCCAATACAAACATAAGCCCTGGGGCGATGGTGGTCCTCAGGGCATAAAAATGCCCAAGGACGGGGGCCCATTCTTTAATGTTCATATGTACATGCCCCTGGGACCTGGCCAACCCGGGGACTATCTCCAAAACAAGCACAGGAGCCCCTGCTTGCTTTTTAAAAAATAATGAATTTCCTGCTTGAAGTGTTGGCAGCCAATCAGATCTCCACATTTCTCTGCACAAGCTCGTCGTTTTTCGTGATTATTTTTGAAGGACCCACAGCCCTAGATATCACTAACTTGATTCTCTTAAATTTCTCAACAAATACTGAATGAATTTACACCACATAACTGAAAACATGATCTGCGTAACCAACTCTACCTTTCTGCCAAATTTGATGTAATTCCACCCAGGGGTTCAGGCTGTCAGCTCTACTAAAGGACCTATGAGAATTAACATGGGAAAACACCATTTTTTATCCCCTTTTTCTCAGCCTCCGCATGACAGATCGCCCTGAAACTTTCCATGCCCAACAAGATTCAGCGGGGCATGTTTTTTGGAAACATTTTGTGACAATTCGTTAAACAGCTCCAAAGATATAAAAAAAAGTCAAAAAACGATTTTCCGACCACCAGTAGGTAATGTATATAGATATATATAGATAGATAAATATAGTTAGACGGATAAGATATATATATACATATATGTATATAATATATATATATCTACAGATAGTATAGAGCTATGGATATAGATATACAGATACATATGTTAGTTGCATGTGAATGTATGACAAAATATCATTAACGCTAATATTGTGTGAAAAATATAATTTCTCAAAATATTGTGTTCATATATTGGGAAAATGCAAAAATATAATGTAAAAAATATTGTGGAAGAGAATATTGCGCCATAAAAGTAATAATATATTTATTTTAATAAATATTGACTTTAAAGTAATTTGTCTAAAATTTTTATAGGTAAAATAATATAATGTTACATTTATTCATATATGTGTGTGAGTATATATATATATACACACAAACACACGCATTGATTTTTACAAATACACAAGGAAATTTAAATGATGCAAATATCAAGCACTCCAAAGGAAAGAACCGACAACCTCACAGGCAGTGGTTTTTGCAGGACTATCAAGTCTGCCTGTCTTAACAGTAAATGACTACGAATTGATGCGCAGTTTATACGAACTGCGTGAGGAAAGCACAGATACAGAGTCATTAGGCATCAATAGCTTTCCCAGTTTAGACATGGCAGGACTGACACAGTTCAAATCAAAATCAACTTTCTATCCAATCATGTTGCATGACAACATTGACGTGTACAAGGAACTTGTGACAAGCCATTTGAAAAAGTTACATGCCTCCACCCTGAATGCTCGCCGAAAGTCCGTCCATCAGAACAACTGAATGGGCAACTCATGAAAAAGCTGCAAACCAATGACAATGTAATCATCCGTCAATCTGACAAAGGCGGAAATGTTGTCCTTTGGCCGCGGGATTTGTATCAAGAGGAAGCTCTTCTTCACTTAAATGCTCGCCAATGCTATAGACGAAGTGATTGGAAAACCTTCAAAATGGCTTGGAGTGATTATTATACCAAGTTGATAGCATGGAAAAGCACTGTTTTATTGAGTGCGGATGAGCTTACATTTTTAAAGATCAACCATCCAGTAATCCCAGTAATGTATCTTATTCCTAAAATACATAAAACATAACTAAACCACCCGGAAGGCTGATAATTTCAGCCAGGAACAGCATTATGGAGAACACCTCACGATATGCTGATTACTTCTTGCAGGAGCATGTCAAATATTTATCCTCCTACCTGCAAGATACGGGTGACTTCTTGAGAAAAATCAATGAAGTGATATGGCAGGATGACTATTGGCTGATTACTCTAGATGTCACCGCGTTGTCTACCAGCATACATCACTTGGATGGCATTAAAGCTGTGGATCATTTTCTGAGGACCAAACCGTTGTGCTTGTTGAACCACAACAAAATGCTTTTGGACATGATTTTAACATGCTTAAACAAAAACTTCTTCCTATTCCAGAATCAGGTTTTTCAGCAAATAAGAGGTGTAGCTATGGGGGCTTGTTTCTCTCCCAGCTATGCCTGTTTACATATGGGGTACGAAAGGGGGTGGTGATGGACGGAGCATCTGAACCAATCAAACACTCACACCCACTCAAAAGATCTGGGCCTAATCCATCACCATTCTTTAGCCCACTCTGCCACCCCAGTTCGGACATGGCTGTATGCAAATCAGTCTGACCCTGTGCCTCATGGCAACAGTCCAGCCCGAACTGCCAAGCCATGCCTTCCCTGGACCGGAAACAAGCTTCCTAGCAACCGTCTTCAGCCAGGCTTGCTTGAATCCAGTGGCAAAGTGAGCAAGGGACTCACGTCTGAGCATACCCTGCCAACTTATGGCGATCAAAGCGGTACGAAAGGGGGTGGTGATGAACGGAGCATCTGAACCAATCAAACACTAACACCCAGTCAAAAGATCTGGGCCTAATCCATCATCGTTCTTTAGCCCACTCTGCCACCCCAGTTCAGACATGGCCATATGCAAATCAGTCTGACCCTGTGCCTCATGGGAACAGTCCAGCCCGAACTGCCAAGCCATGCCTTCCCTGGACCGGAAACAAGCTTCCTAGCAGCTGTCTTCGGCCTGGCTTGCTTGACCCAGTGGCAAAGTGAGCAAGGGCTGGACTGTTCCCATGAGGCACACGTTCAAGGCTGATTTGCATATGGCCATGTCTGGACTGGGGTGGTGTGGTGAGCAAATAAACGATGGATTTAGGCCCAGATCTCTGTACTGGGGTGAATGTATGACATTGTTCTGCATTCGGTCCATCAACTGTTGTTTTTGCATTTGTCAGCCCGAGTGGGAAGGGTATGCTCAGACGTGAGTCCCATACTCTCCATGCCACTGGAGTCAAGCTATCCTGGCTGAAGACAGCTGATAGCCAGAAACCGGTCCTAGGATGCTTGATTCCGGTCCAGGGAAGACATGGCTTGGCAGTTCGGGCTGGACTGTTCCCATGAGGCTCAGGGTCAAGGCTGATTTGCATATGGCCATGTCTGTACTGGGGTGGTGTGGTGAGCAAAAAAACGATGGATTTAGGCCCAGATCTCTATACTGGGGTGAATGTATGACATTGTTCTGCATTCGGTCCATCAACTGTTGTTTTTGCATTTGTCATCCCGAGTGGGACGGGTATGCTCAGACGTGAGTCCCGTGCTCTCCACGCCACTGGAGTCAGGCTATCCTGGCTGAAGACAGCTGATAGCCAGAACCCGGTACTAGGATGCTTGATTCCGGTCCAGGGAAGACATGGCTTGGCAGTTCGGGCTGGACTGTTCCCATGAGGCACAGGGTCAAGGCTGATTTGCATATGGCCATGTCTGGACTGGGGTGGTGTGGTGAGCAAAAAATTGATGGATTTAGGCCCAGATCTCTGTACTGGGGTGAATGTATGACAATGTCCTGCATTCGGTCCATCAACTGTTGTTTTTGCATTTGTCACCCCGAGTGGGACGGTAATGCTCAGTCGTGAGTCCCGTGCTCTCCACGACACTGGAGTCAAGCTATCCTGGCTGAACACGGCTGATAGCCAGAAACTGGTCCTAGGATGCTTGATTCCGGTCCAGGGAAGACATGGCTTGGCAGTTCGGGCTGGACTGTTCCCATGAGGCACAGGGTCAAGGCTGATTTGCATATGGCCATGTCTGGACTGGGATGGTGTGGTGAGCATAAAAAAAAAGAATGGATTTAGGCCCAGATCACTGTACTGGGGTGAATGTATGACATTGTTCTGCATTCGGTCCATCAACTGTTGTTTTTGCTTTTGTGTTTATATATGGGACTGTGAGAGAAGCAGGTCCTCAGTACCAAGTTTGTAGATGTGTTAGCTAATAATGTGATAGCATGGTATCGCTATATAGATGATCTATTTCTTATCTGGAAAGGAAGTGAGGAAGCAGCAGTCATGTTCACTCAGCAAATCAATGAAACTGAATTAAATCTACGGTTCACAGCACACCTTAGTAAGGAAGCAGTTCATTTTCTGGATGTGGAAGTTTACATTCATGAGAGTAGATTGGAGACTAGACTACACTGTAAGCTGACTGCCGGAAATACAGTTCTCCATGCTGCCAGTCACCATCAAGAGCATCTGATACGCAGCATCCCATATGGTCAGATGCTGCGTATCAATCGTATCTGCGGCATGGATGAAGATTGTATCAGGGCACAAAATGATAACAAGAGTAGGTTCCTGGCTAGGAGCTACTTGGTTGAGATGATTGACAAAGCAATCATCAAAACTAAGTCAATATCAAGATTAGCAGCCTTGTGCAACACACCCAAATCAGGCAGTGTACCTTCCTCTACCGTTGACCCTCCAAGACTAATTGTTACATACAACCGTCAGCAACGAGTCTTGCTTAAAATATTTTACAAAAACTGGGTGGTAGTTCGTAATGACCCAGTTGATGGTAGTACATTGGCTGAGTCTCCTAAGATAACGTTCAGAAAAACAAGGTACATGAATAATGTGCTGGTTAAAAGCAGCCCAGAATTTGTTACTCTGAAAACATGGCTGCAAGCAACTAAAGGATTCAGGAGATGTCCAACATGCAAAGCATGTAAATAAGGGAAAAGTAGAACATCGTATGAGATCCCCTTTCATGATGGACCCGTTAACATATCTAAAAGGCTGATTTGCAAAACTGAATTTGCCATACATGTGCTGGAGTGTTTGTGTGGCCTGCAATATGTTGGTAGTACCAAGTTGCAGGCACACAAACGGATACTCCAGCACGTGAGGGCCATCAGTAACAGCGATGCACCCTATCCCGTCGCCAGGCACTTCAAGGAGGCCCATGGCAATTGCCTGGATTACCTTAGTTACTTTGTGGTGGACATGGTTCCGCCACTTAGGCGTGGTGGCGACCGTGGGGCCCTGCTCAGGAAATTAGAAGCAAGGTACATCCTGGAGTTAGACACGAAGATGCCCAATGGGCTCAACTCCAGTGAGGATTTTTATATATTCATATAACTTCATGTTATAAGTCGGATGCACATTTGCTAACATTTGACGCGCCCATCCACTTTTTTAGGCAGTACTTTTTGCACGAGAACTTTAGTTTATAAAGATTATACATAGGGCCCACAAGGGCTTGATTCCACATGGAGAATGTTGCTAAATTACGTTGTATGAATCTGTTGTTGCACTGCCATTACATCAAACGAATAGAGCCGTGTAAAAGCCATTCTTCCAACACAAACCTGTCCTATTATTCAAATTGCATTTAACAATGAATAGATTAGCTAAATTGCACATGTATATACATTTTGGATATTTATGCAGTAATACGTATTTAAAGCTTATATTTTCAAGACTTTTAAAGGAAAAATGAAAACTTTTAAAGTATTTAACCTCAACCATTTAGGTCAACTATACATATGCATTAGTGGTTGTTTTGGCTTTAGTTACATGAGGTTATTAGAATCTCTCAACTAGTTAACATGTGTATATTGCTTTTTTACATTATGGCTGAGATCTATAATTAATTGATCCAGGTATCATTACACAGCAGCAGGCTCTACAGGGGTTGATCGTTGTATAGGTGATTTTTATTCTTGTCCGACCTTAATGTAGCCCCTGTATTCCTAAAATGAATGAATGACTATTTGCGTACTTGCACACTATTTGCTTATTTGCACAATTCATTAATGAGCCACTATACGTATATTATTGCACTGTGGTAGGTACAATAGAAGGCAAAAGCTACGGAAGGCATTTGGATTGCAACATTTGCACTTACCCACTGGGGTGACATTATTTAGCATTATCGCATCCTTTAATGCCCGTATGTATAGAATGTGATTTTATCTCTGTACCGTCTACACAGTGTGTTGTGTAATTTGGAATTATTCAATGCGAATTTACACAATATCAGCGTATTTTCACAATTTACCAGTTTGCTGCTACAATGATAACAATATATACGCGATACATAGAATTGCACAGTATCTCTACTATGTCTATTGGCATTTTGTCACATGAATTGCACTATCACTTTAAAAATGTAGGTCACTCCTCTTGGTGTCATGAGATCAAGGCCTCCCGAGGGCCAAACGTGTCATAGCGGTAGTGCTGGGTGTAATAATTGAATAAAATACCTTGCACGAAGATTCCAGGGTCCGTTTCATCTTTCTACGACTTTTGGATCATTGGGTGAATTTCCTGTATATATATATATATATATACAAAGCAACAGTGTTGAGGCCAAATCACAGGACTCCCCATGTATGCGTTCCACAGAGGATACTTTTACTATATGTTGTTTACCTACCATTTCGTGGACACTTATGTATAGTAGATGTGTATACTTTTCACAGGGTCACTTTATATTTATGTGCATGATAGTATGTCTTTTATGCCCATGAATGATTCTAGTGGGATGGGCTATATATACTGCTCATGCTATGGCGCCAAACAGATTGACAAAGGCTTCCAGCAAGCCGAAACGCGTCTCTTGTGTATCTTTGGGATTGAGAATGACTTGATCAAATAAAACAGATGCCGTATCCTGACTACCTCGAGTCAGTGCCATCTTCCATGGTTAACCCTGTGGGATCTGGTTGCTTGTGTTCATCCATTTCAGCGTGAGCGGTCGTCACGCTATACACAGAACACCAGTTGTTTGTGGCTCTCTCTTCTGACCGCATGGTTTTGGAGGAGTACGGAAGTGCTAGAGGGAGAGCTCCCAGTCTGGCAGCCAGGAAGAGGAACAAGGATGACTGTGGAGGGAGACTATGGGTGGTTTTTTTGCAACTACCAGCGCGGGATCTGTATTTCCCCTGCAAGAAATGCCTTGCCCAGCAGACCGGCACCACCTGGTGACTGGGCACCGCATATGGCCTATAGCAATGCGGTGAGGTGTCTTTGGCGTATTCTATTTTTATGCATTGGTCCCCCTCAATCTTGAACTTGTGCCTGATTTGAATCATAACTTTGCTGCATGTCTATTAGGACATTGAGACAGTGCTTCTGTCCCCCACAGATTGACTATTTTCATGGCACTGTCTTTTGAATCCTAGTACATCGTCAAGACTGTATGCTGATGCACTACAGACTTTGGTGCTGGTTTTTTTATTTGAGTAACTCCGCTATTTTCAAAATTGGCAAACTGCAGTATGGGACAGGTAGTCCGGTTGGGTTTAAAGCACGCGCTCGGAGGCAACACACAAGTCGAACATTCACATTTGATGTTTAGTTGAGCCTCCGGGAAGTGACTGTTGTTTAACCAGCCCCTAGGCCTTGTGTAAAATGTATTTGAATCAGAGTTTTTCACTAACTTTGCAAATATGATTTAAGTGGAAATGAACATCTGTTTTCACAGAAGAGGTCAGAGGCCGCATGCTGGCGGTTCTATTATCAGTATTTATGGACATATTGAATTAGAATTTGCCATGACTAATTGAGGGGTCAGCAGCATGATTTCTTTTAAAGTAGGCAGAACATTTTTGCTTTGTTTTTCATACAGGCAATACGCAATGGGGGTTTGGCGGCACACATGCATATGTAAAAAAAAAATTCCGATCTTAGCGGATTGCCTGAATTTGATATATTTCTTTACATGCAATAAGAGAACAATATATTGTGTTAGGTTATGATTTGCACTATGCAGTTCAGACTTTACTATATGTTGTTTACCTACCACATCATGGACACTTATGTATAGTAGGTGTGTATTCTTTTCACAGGGTCACTTTATATTTACGTGCATGATAGTATGTCTTTTATGCCCACGAATGATTCTAGTATATATATGTGTATGTGTATATATATATTCACTGAAAAAACCATAGGTTTCACCCCAGTTATAGTAAGGAATTAGCATTTAAAAAACCTATTAAATTCACTGAAAAAACCATAGGTTTTACACCAGTTATAGTTAGCTGGAAATTTTACTCGCATAAAACCATTGAAATTCCCACGTTATAGTTACTCACTATAACTTGCGCGTGCAATGCACTACTGATGACGTCACATATTACATCACTCATGACATGGTCAGTGACATCACTCATGACATCACTCATGACACCATCCTTGTGACAGAGTGACAGACCTCCTTTCAGAGACTGGGGTGAAACCTATGGTTTTTTCAGTGAATTTCATAGGTTTTTTAATAGCAAATATCTATAGGTAAGAAAGTAATAATTTTTATAATAAATTTTAAATAGTGTAAATATATATATTTTTTTTATTGTTTGCCCTGGTACGCGCCCCGGAGCGCTCCCGGGGCGCATACCGATGAACGCACGGGTAAGCGCAATGTTACGGCGCGCCGCGGGGCGCGTACCGGGGAGTGTCCCGAGAGCGCTATTCCCGCGAACGAAAACAACTTCATGACGTTTCGCGTAGTCGCGTGATGCGTCATATGACGCACTGCGTAAGCGCACCCGGAATAACGTGATAGCATACGATCGCACAACGTCATGACGCGCTTACGCGACGCGCCCCGGGGCGCGTAGCGTAAGCGCGTCGGGTCATGTGATCTGAAAATAACACTTTTCATTGGTGCAGATCAGTTTTGGTTTCCAAATGATGAAAGCTTGGATCATGTGACTTGAAAATAACACTTTTCATTAGTCCAGAACACTTTTTTTCTCAAATGATGAAAGCCCCCACCTTTTTCCTCACTCTGACTTTCTACTTTGAGAGAGGAAGACCTGTATCTGATTCTGGCAATGGCATCATTAGTAGCTGCAGCTGGTGGACCCCCTCCACCACCACAACCACCTAGAAAGGAAGGACCACCATCCCAGTTCCTTGTCTCTGAACAAGAAGAGGATGAGGAGGAAGAACAGGAGGAGGAGGAACAACCCAGGCAATTTTTGCCTGAAGAGCCAAGACAGAGTCACATAAAAGTGCATTTTATTTGGGACTTCTTCTCCCACCCTCCTGGGCAGAAGAAAGTGAATGCCCCTAAGGTTAAGTGCCTTATTTGCGGAGATATTCTTTCCAGGGGCAATCCCAAGAAGAAATATTCATTCGGCAATTATACTATGTTGCGCCACATGCAAAGGTTGCATCCTAATAATCTTGCTCAAGCAGAGGTTTGTGCCATGGCGCAAAATCAGAAGAATCCACAGCCCAGCACCTCCTCTGCCAAAGTATCACATGCAGCACCTGAAGGACGGCAAATGGTGCCCAATGTTCAAAAACATTTTGGCAGTCTCAAATTTGTATGTGTCTTCTGTGGCAAGACACTGTGCTATTGGGAACTAAGCGTGATCTTAATAAGCAATGCGGTGGAAAACCATCAATGTAACCAAAAGAAGAAGCAACAAATCTTTTTTTTTTTGCTCCTGTTGAGCCATTTGTAATTCCTTTTTTTGTTGTTCCCCCAAAAAAACACCCAAAAAATTATAAAAGTGTTCAAAAAAGAAAAAAAAAGAAAAAAATGTTCAGAAAAATAATAAAAAAAATATAAAACAACAAAAACATTAAAAAAAAGTTCTTTTCAGAACTACCTCCCATTTAAAAAAAATTACTAACATTTTTAGCACTCTTTACTTCATTTTTCTCATGGGTTCGTTTCCCGGTGCGCGCACCGGTGAGCGCCCCGTTAGCGCAATCAAAAAAAAAAAAAGAAAAAAAAAACAAGAGAAGGAGAGCATAAGAGAAAGAGAAAGAGAGAGTAATGTTAAGAGACAGACAGCAAGAGGGAGCAACACAGAGGTACTGTGTAATACATAGTAAAACAGTGTAAAAGATATAAGAAAGTGTAAGAGAGAAAATGAAAAAAATATAAGGCTGTGAAACAAAGAAAGAGAGAAGAAGAATACTAAAGCAGAGGCACATGAAGAATGTGAGTGGCTGTAAAGAGTAAAAGGAAAGAGAAAAAATGATGTACAAATAAAAGGTAATAACGGAACCAGATTTAAATAACACTGGTGAGGGTGAAAGAGGGAGAAATATTGAATTAGGATAAGACATGGGGAGTGACGAAGAGAAAGGACAAAGAGAGTAAAGAAACAGTACCTGAATGGGCTTGAGTAAAACAGCAAAGAAAGATAAGTAATGCAGTGTGTGTGACTTACAAGGAGTCAGTGGGTGTAGGTCGGAGTGTGGGTTTGTAAGGTGTGTCTGTGGGTGTGGTTGTGTGGAGTGTTTTGGTGTGGGTAGAGATGAGGTTGTGTGAAATATGTGTGAGAAGTGTATGAGTGTGGGGTGTATATGTGTTCGATGTATGTGTGTGTATGGAATGTGTGTGTGTGTTTGAGGAGTGTGTGTGGGAGGATTTTTTGTGTGTATGAGGTGTGTGTGTGTGGGGTGTATGTTACAGGTGTGTGTATGTGTTGGGAGGGGGATAAGGTATATGTGTAGGTGTAAGGTAAATAATTAAGAAAAAGAGAATGAGTGAAGAAGCAAAGGAAGGGAACAGAGGGTAAGTGAAGTAAAGAATAGGGATCAAAAGAAGTTGAATATGAGAGGGTAAATAGGGAAAGGGGAGTAAACATGGAGAATACGAATAAGTGAGAGAAGTAGAGTAAAAACACAGGAGTGAGGTAGATTGAGAAAATGTTAGTGACCTTAAAGCAAAGGGTGATAACAAACTACATTTTTTTAGTCATACTTACCATATAATAAATGTAACTTTAAATTTGTTTACTACAGTTGGTATCTGTGAAAGAGAGAAGAAAAAATAAGTTATAATTAGTAAAATATGTATTTTAAATTAAAAGATACAAATGAAGAGGTTAAAAATCATAACACTCTATTTAGAAATAAAGTTAGAGTGAAGAGCACAGAAAGGGAAATAAACTAAGGTAGAAGGACAAAAAGAGGGGAAAAGAAATAGAAGGAGAGCAAATTACAAAGAGTAAGGCACATAGATTCACTGAGAAAAAGAGAGAGAAGAACAGAGAAATGAACTGAAGGTAAGAAAGATACTAAAACAATGTGAGTTAGCAAAACTAAATCAGGAAACAGATGTAAGTAAAAAGATAATGACTGAGACAGAAAACAGTCTAATTAGGGATGCATTTAGAAGAATGAGGAATAGAAGATAACTGAGAGTAAGTGAAGAACAGTCATAGAGTGAAAGGATGAAGGGAGACAGGATAATATACAATGATTGAAGGAAATGGACTGAGGAAGTTATAAGGTAGACACACTAAGAGAAAAACTGAGTGAGGTGGAGTACAATGAGTGAGAAAAGGAAATGAGTAAGTGAGGAAAAAGAAGGAAAGAGAGGAGAAGACGACTAAAACAGTGGTACTGAGAACAAATATTTTGGTGATGAAAGTAAAGAGAAGGACATTGAAAGAAAGGAAATGAAGGATAGTAATGGAACCAGAGTAAAAGAAATGGGATGAAGAACGATGAGAAAGGAGCAGTGAAGTTGTTGTAAAAGAAGTGATAGAAGGTATATAAACACAAGTGAACATAACACAAGTAGAGTGAGGCACTGAGGACATAGAAGTAGTGAACGAAAAACAGAGAGAAGAGGTCAAAAGTAAGGAGCAAACAAAGATAAGCTAAGGAGAGTGGGTGATTTATAGTGATAGAGTGCAATAATACTGCTGAGTGAGTAAACAGGAATTATTAAAAGAGCAAAGGAGGAAAATACGGAAAAGAAAAGAAAAGCAGAAAGACTGAAAGCTGAAAAGTTATGCAAGGGAGAGACGGGATACACACAGTTGAAATGAAAATGAGGGATTGTCAAAGAAGTGGAGTAAGGGAACGGGGGTTACAGAGAGTGAGAGAAAGACATTATAAGTGAGTAAAAAGAGGTGAAAGAGGATGAAAAAGTAAAGTAAATGTCAGAGAATGGAATACAATTTAATTTACACAATCCAAAATATAAAATAACTTGTACAACATGTTACAAAGTTTATTTTTGCTGTTCTCAGAATATATTGAATTTCACTTAAAAGAGTGAGTTCAAATTACTCATCATATAACAGCGGGGACAAAAAAACACAATCTAAAAGATTGTGTTTTAAAAAAAAAATTAGATACTAACAAATCACAAATCTACGCTAATCTTAGATTGACTTACTTTTCCTTGAGGCCAAATACTGTATCATGGTGGTCCTTTTCACGTTGGAAAGTACTTTGCTGTTCACTTAAAAATCCATTTCAGCGACTTTCTAGAAGAAAAGCTCCAAGAACATCTGAAATATTTTCAATATTTTCATATACTCCTTTTTTCAGTCATGACTCTTTACTCATTCCTGCACCTTTCCATTTGGCCAAATAGTGTCAGATGTATGAGTATTTGTTCAAATTAATTCTAAGGCACTCTGAAATTATCTTTTTCCCGACGTTCTGAAAGAAAGGCTCTACAACATTTTCACAACATTTAAATATTTGTAAAACCATCTCTGACTCACTCATGTTCATCATTTTGTATAATACTAACCTCACTTATTATGAGATCCAATTACAGTACCTATATGACAAGTCAATTTTTTATATTGCCTTGAACACTTTTACTCAGAATATATTTTTAAACAGCAAAATAACCTTTATAAACTACTCCCGTCTTCATATGCCAATTACTTTTACCTAAATTTTGGCTGTAAAAACACTAGGTATGAATTTATAAAGCCAAAAGGCAAACGTTGTTTGAAAGTCAAATGAGTGTCGTTACATTGGGTCCTACCTTTAGAAGTTTTTAAATAGCATGTGTAATGCCCTGATGTTGTAGAAGGACCATCATGAAAAATAATAGCTACAGTTTCAAAGGTTCTTCCTGATATCGATAACTGAGAAGCCACGACATTTTTAATAGAAGTTGTCAATTTAGTTCCATCAGGTCTACATCGTTGAAACATTAAAATGACATAGTGACCATAATTTTGTAGAAATAATGTGGACAGCATTGTAGACTTACATTGGGTGCACACCATATTGTGATCAGCTGCTTTAACTAGATTATTAAAAGGCACTGATTTGCAGTCTGGTAAAGTCAAATATATAAATCTTTCACTGTCTATTCTAGTAGTACTTGATGAAGCACAGTTATCACAGTCATGTTGCCATTGATAAGAAAGATTAAAAAGATTTTTTTTATCTACTCCTTCATCTTCCAATACATCAAACATATACATTACAAATTCCTGACAATCCTGCTGAATTATCTGTGAAAATTGATTTTGACCTGAACATATGTCTACAAGATTCCTAATTTCTGAAACACTTTCTATTTTTCCTCTATCACTACTACATTTCTCTAACACAGAATTCAATAAACAGCACAATGTTTGTTCCCGATTTTCGACGATCTGTTTTTGTAAATTTTGAAGAAAAAAAACAACATTAACTACTACATTAGCATAGCAGTTGACACCAGAACTGTTTTCAAACTGAAATCCAACAACATCTTCAACAGAATCATTTTTCTTTCTGCTTACAATTACAGTTTCATCTATTAATTGTCTTTTTGCTACTACCTTACTGCAATTACTCTCATTTCTTCTTTTTCGGCCTACCACACGTTTTTCAATCAGAGGATATTGAGGCAAATGTGGAGCATACTCTCTTTTTAACCTATTGTATTCTTTAACACAATCTAGATCAGCACAAATCTTTGTTTCATCACACTCAATCAAGTACAATCCTGATAAAGTTCTCACTCGTGATAATGCCACATATGCCATACCCTCTTTAAACACAGAACTTCCAATGTTCACCAAAGCACTATCTACACTTAAACCTTGAGATTTATGAATTGTCACTGCATATGCCAAACAAACAGGAAACTGTTTTCGGTGAACATATAAGTCTTTCACAAGCAAAAATCTAGCTGAACAACGACAAATTTGTTCTATTTCGTCAATGCCATCAAATTTAATTTTTTAAATTTCAATTCCATCTCTATTTTTGTAATTCACAAAACCAACAACATGACCCATTGCTCCATTTACCAGACCTCTTTCAACATTTAAATTCCTTCTCAAAATAATACGACAATTTAAACACACATTCAGAGGCTTTTCAAAACCAGCAGTTTTAGATATAGTCTTCTCCAATGAATCCAATTTTGATTTCAAATTTACTGACAAAATAATTGTTGCTCCCATATGCTCTATTTTATCTATAGCTTCCAGTTTCACTATCTCTTCATTTTCTAACTTCAGCATTTTGTTTTTGAACATGGAACATTCTTTCAGAGTAGGCATCAAACATATGGCAGATTTCTTCTCGTTAATTTTCTTAAAAATATTCTCTGGAAGAATGTTTTCATTTGGGTACAAATTAGAAATTAACCATCCATGTAAAGCTTCTTTCCCTTGCTGACTTATTTTTCCTACTCTTACATCTTGTAAAATATTTTTATAATCTTCATCCGTTGCCTGCCGCATATTTTGAAGCAGTTCTGCATATTTGAAGTTTAACTATATATTAACGTTTCCAATGCTTCCTAGGCACTTCTGGTATCTTCATGTGTGAGCATTTTGAACACAGGTTGTCCTTTCACTGGAGTCAACTGCAGAAGATCTCCAAAAAAAATAATATGTTTTCCTCCAAATAAAACATCATAGTCTGTTCTAAAAATTTCTTGCATTCTCAAATGCACAAAAGCAAGCATTATATTTGACACCATGCTTACTTCATCAATGATAAGAAGTTTCATTTTCTTCAGGACTCTCGAAACTTCGGAACACGCATCTCCAGATAGCTTGTGATATTGCAATTTGTTATCATGCTCCACTGGCAGCATCAGTAAACGATGTAAAGTAATCCCTTTAATATTATGTGCTGCCAGCCCAGTTGGAGCGGTAACAACACAAGACAGTGGTGATTCAGTCCTTTTCTGCAGATAAGATGCAATTGCTTTAATCAGAAAACTTTTTCCAGTTCCCGCTTCTCCACTCACGTACAGTTGGACAGGCTTAAATGATGTACATGAGCACTCTTTCTTCTCATGACTCAATTCATGTTCAACCTGTTCTGTGACTTCATCATATATCAGTTTCTGCTCAAGGTTTAATTGTTTCACCAAATCTTCTAAATGAATTACATCCTCTTGAGCTTGCTCCATAGCTCTTTCCACTTTATCCATGGCAGTGGCAGCTTCATTTTGGATAATTGGTCCTCCTAGTGGATCCTGACTCAATGAAGCAGAACTCTGACTGCCTTGAGAACTATCTCTCGCAATCTCTGCAGCAATTGTTGATTCTTGCTCTATTTCTTCATTCAACATTTGCAGATAATTTGGAAAAACAGGACATTCTATTGTATCCTTCGTAGCATCAAAAGAGTCTTCATAACAGAGAAAATCTCCAAGTATTTCCTCTTCTTCTCGCCATGGTTTAAAGAGTTGCAAAAGAGCCAAATAGTAAAATTCTCTTTTGTCTGGATTTTCACAACTCAATTTTCGATGATTAATCAAATGACCTATTTTCTGTTTCACTAGACATCCTTCACATCCAATGATTCCATATATTCCATTATTGATATCTTCTCTGATGTTTCTTTTACAAATATATCTTTGCAGAACTTCATAGAGACAAACGTTCTCAAGGTGAGGACTTCTATTTGGATAGTATGTATCCAACATGTTTGTCTTCAAAATATCTGTACTTTCTGGTTCTTTCTCCGCCAAATACTCTATCTCTTGTACAGATTTCAAAACTTGATTTCGTGTTGCAGCAAGACCTAGACTCACCCAAATGATGGTTCTAGATTTGGCATAGAGACTTGCTGACGACAATCGATCAGAACATTCATATGCTCCAATTTCTCGATGCGACAACATCTTCAGACTGTAACTGTACAATTTCTTGCTTAGGCTCTTTTCATGTGAAATGTCCTCCTGCATTTCCTTCAGTTCTGTCTTTTCTTTTTTTGTGATGTAAGACGTCACATATCGAGCTACAGCAATAGAGTTGTCAGCAACGAATTGAATATCCATGTTAGCATTCCAAATGGACAAAATCACTGGGTTGTAGTCATTGATGTACTTGGACTCTTCGTTTCTTTTTAAATTGTATGTATTTTTTGGTGATTTTCTCGTCACAGTATGTCGCAGAGAAGACATTAAATTATTTACTCTTCCTTTAGAAATCACTGGTCGTGGAAAAGCGAAACGACATTTTGTGTAGAACTTGTCCTTGTTTCTGAATTTTCGACGACAGTACTTTCCACAACCATGGGATTGAAAGCGTAAAACTTGTTGCCTTAAATTGTTTTCTTCGGTAGTTTTCGGAACAGCACATGTTGAATACTTTTCAATGAAGCTCATCATTGTCTCATCTGAATCTGTTCCAAATTTGGGTGCATCTTTAATCCTTAATAACATATGTATGTGAGGAGCACCTCTCGCTTGATACTCCTTTCTCCAAAAGAAATCCAAAACCTCTCAAAGGGGAGGTTTTTTTTTGTTGGTAATAAAAGACATCATAGCTTCAAATCTATGACTGAAATATCTGCATACATTCACTGGATCCAAAGAACACAGTTCTCCAGGTGTTTTGAATTCTATATTTTGTATATTAGCATTGGCCTCTCGTAGAAATTGAAGTAAGTCCTCCCATGCATACTCGGCACAGCTAAGAGTGAGGAACCATGTAGGAGTTCCTAAGTTTCTTAGCATACATTTCAATTCCCCATGGCGACGGTACCAATACTCATTTGTACCACGCTGACATGCCATGAGATTGATTAGATGAGATTCTAAAATATTATCTTGCAGATTCACTTTCTCCATAAAGTCCCTCGCCAAAACATTTTGCAGATGTGCTCCACTTTTCAGTACATGGTTTACTGCATAAGAAAGCCCAGACAAGTCACTTTCATACAGTAGATGAAACAAATAGGGAATGCATTGACGAAACCTTGCATCTTCAGCATATAATCTTACAGTTCGATATTCAGATGCATGAATTTGAAGTGGTCGATCGTCATATCGTCCACCTCAACCTGTTGGAAATAGCTGTGGAAAACAACGAGCTTCCAAACTTTCTTCCCATACACTAATGGGACTTCCTTTTGCTGTTTTCATTTGAAACAATTCAATTGCATTCCCCATTACTTCTTTGGAATGCAAAGGATGAACAGTATAATGTTCATATATTTCTTCACTTCTAGACACACCAACTTTTTCAATTTGGCCGCCTGAACAATCACTGTCTTCATCTGCAGCTTTTTTCTCTGCTGCAACACATACATCTTTGTAGTACTCATTGTTTTTGACTAAATACAACGTTGCCTTTTTGACTTTCCTAACATCCACTAAATCTTGCCAAATTCTTTTACTCTTTGTTGGAACCCCATTAACTAGAATAACTAAAGGTTCCTCTTCTACTTTTTCTATACCAATTGTATCAATATTTTTTTTCAAATCTAGGGGCAAATAAACAACTCTTGCCTTTAATCCTCTCTGCAAATCTGTAGGAGGCAATTTCCCTATCTTAGGCTCCATGCGAACAATTGCCTGAAAAGGATGGACACATTGAATCAAAATAGACTCATATGTATTTGAATCCATCAATTCATGGGGAATGTCTACCAACTCCAGATTATTATGAACAGCTCTAGCAGGCATTCTGTTTTGATTTAATTTATCATAACAATATTTACAAATACGCTGATCAGAACTCAAATCAAAACAATTCTCCACCCACAAATAAGTTGCTAAATCTTTCCACTCATAATTATCCATCTTTTCACTTTTTGCATATAAATCAACTAACATAGTCTGAATCTTATAATGAGTCCGTCGACAACACACACAAGTAAAATTCGGCCTTTCACTTGATTTCACCTTAAACCTGGTAATTTCCTTCTCAAACGTTTCTGTATTTAAAATCTGTACATTGTCTTCCACATTACCTTGAATTGCTGTCTCAATTTCTACACTGTCCTCTTTTTCACGAAAATAACAAATCTCAATTTCTTCACAAATCTTCTTCACATCTAATTCAGTTCCATGCAAAAGAGCACTGTTTAATTGTTTAAGCCTAAGTGCAGGACTTTTTGCATAATACAACATTCTCACTAATTTCCTCATTTTGGTATGATGCACTGCTAACATCCTAAAATGATGAAAAACACTCTGACAGACTTTTCTAGAAAGACAAGCCAGTGAATGGCCTTGCAAACCTGTGATTCCTCTCACTCTGCAAGGATCTAAGTCTTGCAACAACTTCACTTTCTGCTTTATACTTTTCTTACTATATGTACGTAAGAAATTACAAAACAAATCAATTGATTCCTGTCGCACACTACAAATACTACTACACTTCCAAGTGTACACTGGACCCTTAGTACGTCTCCCTAAAACTCCATCAGATAACACCTCTTCTGGTTCTCTAGGCACAAGTTTCTCTTTTTCAATCGGACAATAGTCTTTCACTTCATACGCTCGACCACTGGTGTCAACTGCATGCACTAAATAATTCTCCTGGAAGTAACTCTCCTCATTAAAAAATGGCTCACAACTTGAACTGTGCATCCATTCTCCAGAAAAAACTTTACAAAAATTAGTCCGATTAATTACTCTTTTCCATCTACTGTTTGATTTGAAAACATCAATTGTCTTGTTAAGTGTCCTAATTCTATTGATTATTAAAATAAATATTTTTTTCTTAACTTCAAAAGCCTGATCAACAATCTTCTCTACACTTTTCTTTTTCTTATAAAAAGCAGCTCTCTGTTTACCTTTCCTAATGTTTTTTAACAAATTTAAAACCACTCTATTGCGAAACATTCGTCTACGAATGTCTCTAAACTGATTCTGCCTTCTATTCCTATACATATTATTCTCTCCTGCTCCAGTTTTAGGATTCTTTGAAGTTCTCTCCTTCCTTTTCAATTTAACTCTCTCATTTTCTTTTTCTACATGCTGTCCATCATTTTTTTGGGATGTACATATGTCACGTAAAAAAGACTTAGTTGTCTTACCAGGAGCTTGGTTCCTGTTTTTTGAAGTATTTGTTGTGGAAGAGTGCTGTAATTCCGTTGCTGTTTTTGATTTTTCCCGGTTACGTTGTTTCTTTGTCCTTTCCCTTGTGGGCATCTTTGCTTACTCTTCAAATAACGATTTCAATCTGTGTTAAAGAAAAAAGTAGCACATTATAGACCACTATTACCAAACAACAAAGCAATGACAAAAAGCAAACGATCTACACAGGGTTACAGATCAGGTGAGGATTCTCCAGGGGTGCACAAAAGGTGAGGCCTGTATTGAAGAGTATAGTGGAAGACAGCTCTTTCCACAAGTACAAAGAAGATGAGACCTATGTCTAAGTCCACTGCACTCTTATACACAGGCTTCACCACCTATGCTTCCAGAGAAAGTATTGAGTTATATAGTTATATAGAATTGTATTTTATAATATTGTGAAGCTCCATGTGAAAGCGTTTGCCTCAGTCTTATTCCTGTTGTGAGGCAGGTGCAAGATTTTGCCTCAGTCTTATCCCTGCTGTGAGGCAGATGATTGTAAATAGGATCTGTGCTGTGTTTCCTAAATGTGATGTCAAAAACGATTTTGGAGAAAATGAATGGTTTTTACATTTTTGATTATAATGTGGCGCAGAGGTTTAAAAAGTGACGCATCTACCTACATGCATCAATTTTTAAATATGGGGCAAAAAGGTACTTGTTTGGGTTTTCCTGGGGAGCGTAGGTGGTGAGGCTTGTGTCTAAGAGTGCTGTGGACTAGGCTTCATGAAGCATATACCTGTCTGCATTCTTAGACGCAGGTGTCAATTTGACTCTTTACAATGATGTTACCTGTGTTTTAAATCAGTGTAGGAAGCATATTGAGTTTGTTTGCATAAAGGAATTGTATTTTGTAAAATTGTGAAGCTCCATGTGAAAGCGTTTGCCTCAGTCTTATTCCTGTTGTGAGGCAAGTGCAAGATTTTGCCTCAGTCTTTTCTCTGCTGTGAGGCAGATGATTGTAAATATGATCTGTGCTGTGTTTCCTAAATGTGATGTCAAAAACAATTTTGGGGAAAATAAATGTTTTTTACATTTTTGAGTATAATGTGGCGCAAAGGTTTAAAAAATGACGCATCTACCTACATGCGTCACTTTTAAAATATGGGGGAAAAAGGTACATGTTTGGGCTTTCCTGGGGAGCCTACGTGGTGAGGCTTGTATCTAAGAGTGCAGTGGACTAGGCTTCCTGAAGCATATCCCTGTCTGCATTCTTAGAGACATGTGTCAATTTGACTCTTTACAATGAGGTTACCTGTGTTTTAAATCAGTGTAGGAAGCATATTGAGTTTGTTTGCATAGAGGAATTGTATTTTGTAAAATTGTGAAGCTCCATGAGAAAGCGTTTGCCTCATTCTTATTCCTGTTGTGAGGCAGGTGCAAGATTTTGCCTCAGTCTTATCCCTGCTGTGAGGCAGATGATTGTAAATAGGATCTGTGCTGTGTTTCCTAAATGTGATGTCAAAAACGATTTTGGGGAAAATAAATGGTTTTTACATTTTTGAGTATAATGTGGCGCAGAGGTTTAAAAAGTGACGCATCTACCTACATGCGTCAATTTTTAAATATGGGGCAAAAGGTACTTGTTTGGGCTTTCCTGTGGAGCGTAGGTGGTGAGGCTTGTGTCTAAGAGTGGGGGTGGGGGAGGTGTGTGTGGGGGATGTGCGGGGTGTGTCTGTGAGGTGTGTGTGTGTGTGTCTGGGGGGATGAGGTGTATATCTGTGTGGGGTATGTGGGTGTGGGTGTGGATGTGGGTGTGTAAAGTGTGTGTGTGGGTGTGTGGGGTGTTTCGGTGTAGGTGGAAGTGTGGGTGTGTGAGGTGTGTGTGGGGTGTGTGTGGGTGTGGGGAGTATGTGTATAGGATGTGTGTGTATGTGTGGGATGTGTGGATGTATCTGTGAGGTGTGCGTGTGTGTGTGGGTGGGAGGTGTGTGGGAAGTGTGAGGTGTGTCTGTGAGGTATCTGTGTGTGCGTGTGTGTGTGTTGGGGGGGTGAGGTGTGTGTGTGTGTCTGGGTGTGTGGGATGTGTGGTTGTGGGTGTGGATGTGTAAGGTGTCGGTGTGGGGCTGTGGGGTGTTTGGGTGTGGGTGGAGGTGTGCATGTGTGAGGTGTGTGTGGGGAGTGTGTGGGTGTGGGGGTGTGTGGGGAGTACTTGTAGGTACCTAAAACAGCCACAGAACCCAAAAGCTCTTTTCAGAGCTACCCTACCTGTAATCACTCTAAATGATTATTTTACACTATTATTTTCACTATTTTTCACCAAAGTACGCTCCCCGGTACGCTCACCGGTGCGCGTACCGGGCGCCCCACCCCCCCCCCCGCGAAAATCGAAAAAAATGTAAACATTTTTTTTACCAGAGGGACCCTTTTATGTCCCCCACATCAAACCTAGGGGGTCAGGGGGGGTGTACCCTGCCCCCTTTTGGTCATTTCCCCCTTTGTTTTTTGCCACATCTTGTGTCTCGATCCTACCGAGACACAAGATGGCGGCCGCTGCGAACTGTTTCGAATGTTTACAGACCCCCAAGACCCAATCAGCTTCCCGTGCGCAGGTCGTGTGGCGCGCCCGGAGCACTCCCCGGTACGCGCACCGGGGCGCGCTTACAAATAAATACATTTTTTTGAACCTAAATTACTCAAAATCCTCTGGAGCACATATCTTGAGACATAGCAAAGGCACATCGGGCTACCAGTCCCTACAATTTTGCCAAGTTTGGTGAAAATCCATTCAGCCGTTCGAGCTAAAAGTGCGACAGACCGCCCTATGGAAATTAACATGGGGAAAACACATTTTGGGACCCCCCTTTTATCTCGGCCCTCGCTTGACGAATCCCCCCCAAACTTTCAGGGAAGGAGCGGAGCGCCGCGAGGCAAAGTTGCTGAAGACTTCAGGCTGATTCCTCAACCGGCGCCAAAGTTATTCCAAATAGAATGTTGCGATTTCCCTATGGAAATCGATCCTAACTATAACTACCTAACTATAACTACCTAATATATATATATATTACCTACTGGCAGTCGCCAGTAGGTAGTTATAGTTAGGACCTAGTTTCCATAGGAAATCCGCAACATTCTATTTGGATTAACTTTGGCCCCGGTGGACGAATCTTTGCGAATTTCTCAAAGAAGATGGCTCGGTCCGCTGCGCTCCTTCTGTGAAAGTTTTGGGGGGATTCGTTAAGTGGGGGCTGAGATAAAAGGGGGGTCCCAAAACGTGTTTTTCCCATGTTATTTTCCATAGGATGTTTAGACACGGCTACAGCTCGAACGGCTTAATGGATTTATAAGAAATTTGGTAGAAAGGTCGAGTGTGGGTCGCAGATCACGCTTTTGTTTAAATGGTGCAAATCCGTTCAGTAGTTGCTGAGAAAATTAAAGTTGAAATCAGTTATATATCTGTAAGCGCGCACGGGTGCGCGCACCTATGCGGGTGTGCGCGAGCGGCATTGTGATTTGCTGTTTAACGTCTGTCAACATTAGATTCGGAGGAAATCAGGAAGTGTTGTCCGCCATTTTGTTAGTGCGAGTGAATATATATTACAGAACAAAGGGTTAGAACATGGAAAGGGGAGAAGGTAGAGATTGTCTGGCCGGGTAGGTTTTCTCAGGGGGTGAAGTATGGACCCTGAACGCGAAAAAAACATTTTGTTTTGGTAAAAAAGTTGCGGGGTGCGCGCACTCGGTCGCGTACCCCTATTTACAAGACTGTGAAAAACTATAGTGGAGAGAATGCAAAGGGAGCAGGGTGGAGACTGTTTGATTTCGTAGGTTTCTTGAGCGGTTTATAAAGGATGCGAAAATCTAAAAGTAGCTTTTTTTTTGCAAAAAAGTTACGTGGTGCGCGCACCCGGTCACGCACGGCAAACAAAAAACATAAAGAAAGATGGAGATAAATTACAAGTTTGAGTGTTTAGATCTAAGGTGGCTCTTAAAAGAGCACTTGTGTTAATTGAGTTTTTTCTGCACTTATAAGTAAGTTCCGATGCAGAGTCTCATGTTACAGAGGAAAATTCTATTTCCCTCATCCGTGAAATGAACACCATCTCTCCGATAGATGCCTTCCATGTTGAAACGCAGGTTGTTGTTGTATATAGAACCCATGTTATATTCTTTGAGGAAAGCAGAAACAGATTTATTTACATGTTTCCTTGCTTTCTCAATTCGTGGACAACGTTGATTGGACCAATTCCATTTTTGTCTTTGGCATATATTTGAATACACCAAGACAGTTCGAGGAAAAAGTGACATCAATTGACGAAAGGTGTCTTTTAGAAGCATTTCCAGACCTACCCCTGTTAATGTGCCTAGATCATTCCCACCACAGTGCACAATTATCAGGTTAGGTTCAGGGAGATGCATAAAAGTTTTCACCAATGGTATCAATTGGTTACATCTTAATCCTCTTTGGCCAATCCACGTAATTTGCACATTTGGTAAGTCAAGGTTAGAAATTCGTCTGTTTGCAGCATATTTTTCACTCCAGTGAATATAACTGTGTCCTACAAGCCAAACCTTCATTTTCAAGGCAGATGCAGTAGTACTCCGATGGGTTCTTGAAGTGGAATGGCAAGTAGATGGTGAAAGTCACGATAAAAAAGTGTATGAGGTGTCGTGTTGATGAAAAACTGAAAATGATTGGTTGATTGTTATACCTCAAGATTGAAGACTACGTTGTATGTTACTGTTTTTTTAAAACGAAATGTTCTATTGGTTGGGGAAAAAAAGAAATGTAAAAAAACAGTGGATAGGCAGGTGTGTTTGCAGGGAATTGCTCCTTATTGCTTTGATTTAGAACGTTGAGATATGAACTTTTGACCTGTGCCTTCAGCCAGGTGCAGAATGAGCTGTTACCATGGTAACAGCCAGAGAAGGCAGAGGGTGAAGGGTGACCTTTATGTGACTTTGAAAATATTGAAAGGATAACCAACTGAAATGTTAATTTGATTATGAAATTGTGCGGGAACAAATATGATTGGTTGGAGAGACATATATGAGTCTGTATTGACAGGAAATCTATGCCATTATTCTTTGGTTGCAGTGATAGAAGTATTATTGAGAGCTCCGTCAAACGGCTATCGTTTTGCTACTATCATTGTTCTACATCTTATAAAGCATTGGTAAAGGTGAGTGTATAACGTTTTGTTTTATGATGTACCGTTAAATGTGGTCTGATCACTATATTTGATTATTTGACTTACAGTGTCTAAGCAACCACATTTTTGACTTTGTTACGGTTTTATATGTTTTCAACTACTGTTTTTTTTTAAAATTTGATTAATGTTAGTGGACTTCAGTCATGTTTTTATGCTATCCACTACTGGTAGGTCTATGAATTAAATGTCAGTTAGAGACGGATCTGCAACGAAATTTTGGGGGGGGGGGGGGGAAAATGATTTTTTCTAGGGGGACATGAACGTGTAATCTGTAGGTAGAGTAAAGCTGGAGGGGCTCTTAGAATGGGTAAAACAAGTGCAAGGCCTAATTAACATTCAAATGGTTCTTTATAGAGATGTGAAACTTTCAGGTGCGGATCTGTGTGTATCTGGGATGTATGTTATCTTGGGCTTCCACAGCAGACGTGAGTGAGGGGTGGAGGGGGTGAAGTTGTGTCCAGTTAATAGGGGTTGTGTGACGTTTTTTCACTTTCTTTGAAGTGTGAATTATAGTTTTGAATGTATTTGTGGTATACTGAATAAACGGAATATAAAATGTAATAAAATAGACAGAAATTAATTGAGATTTGGGAGCGTTTGTACATAATTTGTAAAGTTGGTTACAGATCAAAAAAAAGGAATTAGCAGAGACACAGATAATGCAGGTAGAGAGAGAAATGGTAGATTATATGTGATATCGTCGACAAAAAGTGGGAATGCTTTAGGTATTTTAAACTTTAAGTTTGAGGAAAAAATTACAGTGTGGTTTGTGGCCGAGGGATGCACTGGTGGGGGTGGGGTGAGAAGGAGAGGTGTCCCAGTACAATCAAATGAAAAATTGTGACCATCAATCAATCAATCAATCAGGTCATTTGTAGAGCGCACTACTCACCCGTAGGGTCTCAAGGCGCTGGGAGGGGGGGGGGGGGTGCCGCTACTGCTCGAACAGCCAGGTCTTGAGCTTCTTCCTGAAGGAGAGGTGGTCTTGGGTCAGGCGCAGATTGGTCGGAAGTGAGTTCCAGGTCTTGGCGGCCAGGTAGGAGAAGGATCTTCCTCCTGTTGTCGCTCTTCGGATGCGGGGGACGGCGGCGAGGGCGTGGTTGGTTGATCTGAGGAGGCGCTTGGGAGTGTAGAAGTTGATCCGGTTGTTGAGGTAGCTTGGGCCTTGGTCGTGTAGGGCTTTGTGCGCGTGGGTGAGGAGCCGGAAGGTGATTCTCTTGTTGACCGGGAGCCAGTGCAGATCTCTCAGGTGTCCGGAGATGTGGCTGCGACGGGGGATGTCGAGGATGAGTCTCGCCGAGGCGTTCTGGATCCGCTGGAGTCTCTTCTGGAGTTTGGCGGTGGTTCCGGCGTAGAGGGCGTTGCCGTAGTCCAGTCGGCTGGTGACGATGGCCTGGGTGACCGTCTTCCTCGTCTCGGTGGGGATCCACCGGAAGATCTTACGTAGCATGCGCAGGATGTTGAAGCATGACGAGGAGACGGCGTTGACTTGTCTGGTCATGGAGAGGGAGGAGTCCAGGATGAAGCCCAGGTTGCGTGCGTGGTCCGTCGGTTTGGGTGCGGTGCCCAGGGCGGGGGGCCACCAGGAGTCGTCCCAGGCGGAGGGCGTGGAGCCCAGGATGAGGACCTCCGTCTTGTCTGAGTTCAGTTTCAGGCGGCTGGTCGTCATCCATTCGGCTACGTCTCTCATCCCTTCGTGCAGGTTGGCTCTGGCGGTGTCGGGGTCGTTGGTCAGGGAGAGGATCAGCTGGGTGTCGTCGGCGTAGGAGATGATGTTCAGGTTGTGTTTGCGTACGATGGCCGCGAGGGGGCTCATGTAGACGTTGAAGAGGGTGGGGCTCAGTGAGGACCCTTGAGGGACGCCGCAGATGACTTTGGTGGCCTCTGACTTGTACGGTGGTAGGCGGACTCTTTGTGTTCTTCCGTCGAGGAAGGAGGTGATCCATTCCAGTGCCTTCTCCTGGATTCCGATGTTGCTGAGGCGCTGTACTAGGGTGCGGTGGCAGACCGTGTCGAAAGCCGCGGAGAGGTCCAGGAGGATGAGGGCCGCTGTTTCTCCGTTGTCCATCAGAGTTCGAAGGTCGTCGGTGGCGGCGATGAGGGCGGTCTCGGTGCTGTGGTTCGCTCGGAAGCCGGACTGTGAGGGGTCGAGGGATCCATTCGTCTCGAGGAAGGCGGCCAGCTGTTTGTTGACGGTCTTCTCGATGACTTTGGCCGGGAACGGGAGGAGCGAGATGGGACGGTAGTTCTTGAGGTCGGTGGGGTTTGCTGTAGGTTTCTTGAGAAGAGCGCTGAGTTCGGCGTGCTTCCAGCTCTCAGGGAAGGTGGCGGAGTCGAAGGAGGTGTTGATGATGTCCCGCAGGTGGGGTGCGAGGACAGCGTCGGCCTTGTTGAAGATGTGGTGAGGGCAGGGGTCAGTCGGAGATCCGGAATGGATGGAGTTCATGGTGCGGATGGTGTCTTCGGTGCTGATCGGGGTCCAGGTGCGGAGGGTGGCGGTGGGTGGCGTCGTTGCGGTTGTGGCTTGCGTTGGTTGGTTGTTGAAGCTGTTGTGTATGTCCGTGATCTTGTTGTGGAAGTAGGACGCGAGGGAGTTGCAGAGGTCTTGCGATGGGGTGATGTCGTTGTTTCCGGCGCTGGGGTTGGAGAGCTCTTTCACGATGTTGAAGAGTTCCTTGCAGTTGTGTGCGTTGTTGTCCAGCCGGTCCTTGTATGCATTTTTCTTGGTGGCGCGGATCAGTTGGTGGTGTTTCCGGGTGGCGAGCTTGAGGGTGGTCATGTTGTCCGTGGTTGGCTCCCTTCTCCAGGCTTTCTCGAGGACTCGACAGTTCTTCTTGGAGCTCTTGAGTTCGTCGGTGAACCATGGTGTTTTTCTGCTGCAGGATCTGCTGGGTGGGGTTCTCAGAGGGGCGAGTTCGTCCGCGCAGTCGTTGATCCATTTTGTGAGGTTGTCGGCGGCCTGGCTGGGGTTCGCTGAGTTGGCGGGAGGGTGCTGGCTCAGGGAGGCGGTGAGCTGGTCGGCTGTGATCTTGTTCCAGCTTCTTCGGGCAACCTGTTGCTGGAGGTGGTGGATCGTCGTTCTTCTGAAGGTGAAGTGGACGCAGCTGTGGTCCGTCCAGTGGAGTCCTGTTGCGTGGCTGAAGGTGACGTCTTTGCTGGATGAGAAGACGGCGTCGAGAGTGTGTCCGGCGAGGTGGGTGGGGGTGGTCACCAGTTGCTTGAGTCCGAGGTTGTCGAGGTTGTCGAGCAGGGTGATGGTGTTGCGGTCGTTGTTGTTCTCCAGGTGGAAGTTGAGGTCCCCCAGGAGGATGTAGTCGGCGGAGGGGAGAGCGTGCGGGCTGACGAAGTCGGCGATGTCCTCGCTGAATCGTGTGCGTGGTCCCGGCGGTCGGTAGATCAGGGTGCCTCTGAGGGTGGTCTTCGGGTTGGTGTGGATCTGGAAGTGCAGGTGTTCGGCGGTGGTGAGGGTGTCATCGGTGTTGGTAGTGATGCGGATGGTGTCTCTGTGGATGATGGCGATGCCTCCTCCGGTCTGGTTTTCTCGGTCCCTCCGGACGATCTTGTAGCCTTCTGGGATGGCGATGGCGATGTCTGGGGCTGAGGAGGCGTTCATCCAGGTCTCGGTGATGAAGGCAACGTCGGGGGCGGTGGTGTCGAGCAGGTTCCAGAGTTCTACGGCGTGTCTGTGGACGGAGCGGGTGTTGAGCAGGATGCACTTGAGGTGGGTGCTGCTGGAGTTCGGCTTGGCGGGTGCAGGGAAGGTCCGGATGCAGGTGAACTTGCAGGCGTTGCAGCTGAAAGGTCCGTGGGTGTGCTTCGGGGCGGCTTGGTGACATCCTGGGATGTGGCCGGTGTTGAGTGCGATGAGGTCGGCGGCGCCGTAGGTTCGTCGGGTCGGCTTCCGTCGGTGGGGGCCAGGGGTCCTGGCGCTGGTCGCGATCCGGTCGCGGACGGGCGCAGACGGGCTTGCCTTTGGCGCGCCTTCGGCGCACAATCGGCGCGCCCGCTGCGCGTGACCGCTGCGCGTTCGCACGGTCGCCATTTAAGGCGAAGTGCGCGGGTGGGCGGGGCAGCTGGGAGGCGGGAGCGGGGAGGGAAACAGAAGAGAAAAGGGGCGGGGCTCAAGGCGGTGGCGGGAAGCGGGGGCAGAGCGCGGCGATAAGCGGCAATTAACAAGCACGAATCTGAGTGAAGACAAGGAAAAAAGACAGCGACACACGATCTGGGGAAAACAAGCACAAATTCAGGCAAAAAGCGGGTGAAACTACAGTGACACACGATCTGGGGAAAACAAGCACAAATTCAGGCAAAAAGCGGGTGAAACTACAGTGACACACGATCTGGGGAAAACAAGCACAAATTCAGGCAAAAAGCGGGTGAAAACTACAGTGATACACGCTATGGGGAAGAAATAAAAACAAGCACAAATTCAGGACAAAACAAGCACAATTACTGGCAAAAACGGGGGAAACACCACGGAGATCGCTCAGGGCGGCAGCGAGGCCGGCGCTGAGACAGAGGCAGGCACTGGGGGCACACGCAGCAGCTGGTGGCCGTGCGGCGCGGGGGTGTCCCACAAGTGGGTCACACTCACCTGTGTCGCACGGTCGCCATTTAAGGCCAAGTGCGCGGGTGGGCGGGGCAGCTGGGAGGCGGGAGCGGGGAGGGAAACAGAAGAGAAAAGGGGCGGGGCTCAAGGCGGTGGCGGAAAGCGGGGGCAGAGCGCGGCGATAAGCGGCAATTAACAAGCACGAATCTGAGTGAAGACAAGGAAAAAAGACAGCGACACACGATCTGGGGAAAACAAGCACAAATTCAGGCAAAAAGCGGGTGAAAACTACAGTGATACACGCTATGGGGAAGAAATAAAAACAAGCACAAATTCAGGACAAAACAAGCACAATTACTGGCAAAAACGGGGGAAACACCACGGAGATCGCTCAGGGCGGCAGCGAGGCCGGCGCTGAGACAGAGGCAGGCACTGGGGGCACACGCAGCAGCTGGTGGCCGTGCGGCGCGGGGGTGTCCCACCATGAGGTTGTACACAGGTTCGTGGAGTATATGCCTTCATAAATTGATGTAGAAGACAGAATATATATAGAGGTTTCTGTGTTCCGCCGTTTGACTGTATTTTCATCTTACTCCTGCTTTCCGTATCAGTTGCTTTGTGTTATCTTAGTGTGTGTATGTGTGTGTGTGTGCGTTCAGTCTGGGCTGAGGAAGTTTGTTCTGCAGGCAGACACAGATAGTCGCATCAAAGTACTTGGCAGGTTTCGAAAATATTATTTATATAATTGAGATGGTTTTTGGAAGCGTTAGTCAGTGTATGTCGAGTTTTAGAATTACCGCTCGATGGGCACCACAGAGCTGAGGGTTTGTTGTGTTTCACTTCTTAGTCCCTTTGGTTTTTCACTTTGTTGTCTGATGGCTGGCAAAGACGTGTTTGTTATAGTGGAGATGAAAGGGTGATAAGTACTGAAATACGAGATAGCGTGTGCTCTGTGGAAGCGGGGGAGCAGTGATTAACAGTCTGAGTGAACCACAACTGCGGCGGTGCTTCGTTACAGTAATAAATTATTTTTTTGCCAGAGGTACGATTGATGCTATGGTTCACAACTCGCAAAGAAAAGCTTGACTGACCATCGCAGGCCAGCGGGTTGAACTATGAATATTTCAGGTTGACAAAAGAAAACATGAATTGAGTACAGCTGAGATTACGTCAAACACATGAATACAGTTTTAGTATACATTATTTCAGTTGTGAATATGGGTTAAAAGAGGGAACGTATATATTTGAAATATTTATTCACTGATGCAGTGCTTTGAAGCGAAGTTTTTTTATCTAATACAAGTAAAGATATTATAAAGAAAGTAGTGGGCATAGTTACTAGTCCATACAATTCAAATGATGGAAATGTAGTATGAAGCAAAATGAATAACGTTTAAAAGACATATTGTACAGCCCCGCAATCAAATATATTAAATTATATTGCATGCAAGAAGGTGTCTTTTGATTTTAAGTTCAGTAATCATATATGAAAATGCTAGTGGTTAAACATCACCTCATTAACAATTAGTTTTCTGCATACGAAGCACTAACAAGCTTGTTGTATGGTATTGTGAAAGGAAGTGAAAAACGCGCCAAAAGCGAGAACTTGGCTGGAGGTACATGTATGTTATCTGCCGGTACGTTTGAAAATTAGTACTCAGAACAACTACTGTATTGAGATAATTTTTTGAAAGGTTTCAGTACTCGATGTAACATACAGGTTGATAAGCATGGGTAATATCAGTGTAATCATATACTTTTCAGTTATGAATAAAAAATCTTTCAATAGGCATAAAACAAAAACAGCACATATGTGTGTAAGGCGGAAATTGGAGTAGAAAGGGAAAATGGTGATAAACGATATAAAAAGTCATTGTAACTATACACATTTATCAGGGCACATTTAACCATATTTTACGCAGCCTTGCTTCGAGAATATTTCAAATTAGATAAGATAACATAAGCTAGTGATTTGTTGAAATTAAAGCATCATGAAATGTTTTGAACAAAATCGAGTAGATGTGGAAAAAAAATTAACTCCACATAAAATAAAAAAATCTCACCAGCAGGAAATTGCAATGTCCAATGTTAGTAAAGCCAATAGGTCTGTTTATATAAAACATAAAAATAAAAAAATAATAAGAAAAAAAGGAAGGGAAAAAACAGTCAAGATATAAATGGCTTGCATAACAGTCATCCTTCCATTGAATAGGCAAAGTAAGTGGCAACCGCTTCTAAAAGAAAGTCATTGTTATCGTCCGAAAACAAGTCAGCCATCCAATTGAAAAGAGGAAATGAACATACATGTTCTTTAATTACCGGAGCCTCTAGTACCATCAGAGGACAACTCGGTGAATTTTCAATGTAGCTGTGTGCCAAGAAATCTTGCGCCGCTGCGAATATATTCCAATGACCCAGAACTCCATGTATCGCTGCAAAGGCCATAATCCCTCCCTCGGAACAAAGCTGTTCATGATCAAGTAATGGATTCATGAGATGATTGTAATTCACTTCAGGAGGTACTGAGTTGCAGAGACATAAGTCCAGGGCCCACATGAAATCACAGCCCAGGCAATGAAATACAGGCTGCACACAGGTAAAATAGGAAAATTGAAATGATAATCCATATGATGCACTCAAAGTCGCGAGTGGTAGGATGCCATAGTACTCAAGCATCTTGTGGCGAAACAGTTCTAAGTGCTCCAGCTCGTTTGCGAAGACAGGACGGACCTCCATTTTGTAATAAAGAAAATAGGAATACAAAAGTAACAGCTGCTGGTAGTAGATGAGGAAGTTCAGAAACATAGATCAGAGAGTATTGAGTGAAGAGTAGCAGAATGCCTTTAAATAATTTGGTGCAAAAAAATCACCAAACCATTGGTTAGTAGTTGCAAAAAAAATAGCCCAGCTGGGAAGTGGAGGAGCGTTAAAGATTATGAGAGTCACCTCAGAAAATTGTAAAGGAAGGTCACTATTTATTAAGGTATGCAGTTTTCTGCGAGTGTTAGCTAAGTGAATGAGATTTGTTTGTGAACAGATGCTCGGGTAGCTTGATTTTGTGACAATAAGGCTGTTGTTCAAGTCTGGGGATGGAACTTTCAGTTCTAGGCCGGATTTCGCGGCCAGACGGAAACATCAAGGTTCTCATGCGGGGGTGGATAAACTACATTTTTACAGAGAGATATATGCAGAGTGACTATTATAGAGTAAGGCTTGTCGTTTAAAAACTCAAAGTAGTTCACATTGCTTGTAAATAAATAATCACTGCTGAGTATTAAGGTAAAATTCGGCATTATAGGAGGTACCGGTGTACCTTTGAAAACACATGCAACATTACAGCGCTTCCTGTTAAATAAGTCATGCAATTGGTAGTGCCTGGATGTGCGGTATTGATATTTTTGACACTGTGTACTTGAGTAGTGGAGAAGTGACGCAATGAGATGATGTTAGGTGAGTGTAGTGTAGTAACGGAACGGAAAACCTTTAAAGAGAGTTACATTTAGTGTGGAATACTTTGTAATTTTTAAGAAACTTAGGTATGAGAATATTGTTGTAGTGTCAGCGGGACTGTAAGTTGAAGTTTGATAAACATTATTGAGAGGAGTAAATTAAGGTTTATTTAACTTGTGCAGCTATTAATCTGTGTGAAAGGCAATAGTCCACAGTCTTGTAAATAGGGGTGCGCGATCGAGTGCGCGCACCCCGCAACTTTTTTCAGAAAAAAAAAATTGTCTTTTCGCGTTCAGGGTCTATACTGCACCCCTGAGGAAACCTATGCGGTTAGATAATCTGTACCTTCTCCCCTTTCCATGTTCTAACCCTTTGTTCAGTAGAATATATTCACTCGCACTAACAAAATGGCGGTCAACACTTCCTGAGTTCCTCCGATTCGAATGTTGACAGACGTTAAATAGCAAATGACAATTCCTCAAACTGTAAATTTTTGCAATTTTGAAAAATAGGCAAAATTATAAAACTTAAAGACCTGAAACTATGTTCAAGTCTCCTCTCCGTTTGCACCATTAAATTTTATTTACAAACCACGTAGTCGTCAGTCTTGTAAATAGGGGTGCGCGATCGAGTGCGCGCACCCTGTAACTTTTTTCAAAGAAAAAAAATGTTGTTTTCGCGTTCAGGGTGTATACTGCACCTCCTGAGAAAAACTACCCGGTTAGATAATCTGTATCTTCTCCCCTTTCCATGTTCTAACCCTTTGTTCTGTAGAATATATTCACTTGCACTAACAAAATGGCGGTCAACACTTCCTCATTTACTCCGATTCGAATGTTGGTAGACGTTAAGTAGCAAATCACAATTCCGAAACTGTAAATTTTTGCAATTTTGAAAAAAAGGCAAAATTACAAAAGTTAAAGTCCTGAAACTATCTTCATGTCTCCTCTCCCTTTGCACCATTAAATTTTATTTACGAACCACGTTTCCTTTTCATCATACACAATTGTTTCTCGGTTTTCCACATTCAATGCGTAGACACTTTTGCCTTTTCAGTCACTTATGCGGCTGTGCGTGAGAGGCATTGTGATTTGCTGATTAACGTCTGTAAAGATTCGATTCGGAGGAAATCAGGAAGTGTTGAGCGTCATTTTGTTAAAAAATACCCTGCACATAATGTACATGTATTTAGGAAACAAATATACTAAGTAAGGTTGTGTAGCAGTGCATATCATAAATATTGCATGTAGTATCCTGGCAATTTGTGGTAGATTATACTGTAAATGATGATTGATTTAAAAAAATTGTGGGTGAAAAATTTGGTAATTAAATGTGTTTCACAAAGAAATATTAAACTTAGGCTTTAGGATATATATTGGATAGAAAATTAGGGGATGTATCTGTTAGGCATGAAATTTGGCAGAATGGGTGTATGTTGTCTAATAAATATGTCTGTAATATGTTAACTAAAATGTAGTTGTTTATTTTTTTTAAGAGTGTTTGGTGCTGAAAAGCAACAACCTGAAGTGAACGTGAGAGTATACAACGACCAAATTCTTTTTTACAGGTGAGTTGAAATTTTTTAAATGACAACTTATTTTTGTGCAGATTACCATAATAGGCAAGATTTTTAAGAATATTGGCACTGCTTCTCTTTTGCAGGAGGATTTTAATTTCTATTTTAAACATGTCTGTACCTGCTTGCAGTACATATGTATTTTGAAATACGGTTCCATTGTTTGTTGGTAGTATCTTTTTATGGGCCGGGTTCATGTGTTATTTTCTATGTAGTTTGGGTTCATCTATTCTTTGATTGTAAGAGTTTGCTGTTTACGTGGATTAATTTTTGCTAAGTCATCATTATCTCTCTAATTTATGCTGTATCATTTGTGTACAGTCATTTTTCTTGATTTATAGAGGTCTATTATGATATGGCTGTTGGCGTGATGGCCATTTCTGATGCATTTCTGTGACTATACTATCTATTTGCACTGTATTATATGCATTTGCACAGGTGTATTATGATGTGGTCAGTCGGAGGCTGTGGAGGGACTTACGGTGGGGCAGGGAGGGAGGGAGGGGGAGGTGTAGGGTGGAGAGATCTAAAATCTGGGATATAGATAATTGCAGGTAAGTATACAATTCAATTAATAAAACGAATTTTGTAGTGTACACAGCATCGTATTTTGCAATGCAGTGCGCACTACAAAATTCATTTCAATAATTAAATTATGTATTTACTAGAAATTATCTATATCCAGGTTTTTCGGTCCCTCCACCCTACACCTCCTCCTCCTTGTCTCCCTGCCCCAACATAATTCCCTCCACGAGTCGCGGATGAATGTGGTTTCATATGGTTACGATGAAATGTTTTACATTAGATAAAATTTACATATTGAGTATGCTGTTTAAAGGTAAAAGCAACAGCCTTTGTGGGAAGTAGCAATCTGTTTAGTGAATGTTTTAATTGGTATATTGTGAGTCACTCCTTCAGTTTGCATACAGTTTGAATCATAGTTTGTAGTGGTGAACTCTGAAAATAGATCCCTACAAATAAATTAGAAAGTGTATAAATAGTTCTACAGCACACAAATCCTGAAAACAAATTTCACACTGAAATGTGTTTTTACAGCACAATTTCAATTAGAAAAATTAAAAGGAACAGTGTTAATGTGTAGGATCAAAGTGTCAGTTTCTTTGTAAAATAAAGAGGAAGGTGCTATCTTAATCTATGTTTTTAATGTCTTAAAAAGTATGAAAATGTATATAGTTTAAAGATTAGTAACGGTAATTTTTGGTCATCTAATCATAAGAAGATATAATTTAGTCTTTATATTTTCTTAAAAGGACACAGAAGATAGAAAGGAAGTAGTAAAATGGAACAATCTTCAGAAAATATAAATGTCCATTTTGAAATGGCAACTGAACTTATTGAAGAATTATTACAAGAAATATTTGAAGACGAAAATGGAACAGAAAATGAGGACTTTTGGGACTGCAGTTTTGATAGTTCATACTTAGAAATGGTGGAAGGGGAAGAAGAAGAGAATTTGCAAGAAAAAAATAATATTAATGAAGTATCTGATGAAATGATGCTACATGTGCTTCTGGAATACGAATTATTAAATCAATAAAATTATTTTTGTATAAAAAAAAAACTTGAAAACATGATTGTTGTACTATTCATTGGTATTCTCTTTTTTGAGAATGATAGTAAAAGTTTTGATGAGGTGTGTAACAGATTAAAGTTAAAAAAATTAAAAGCATTAGGAACACCTACAATGCTTGAAAATTAGTATAGTACTTATATGCCTGAAAAATTACATTCATAAAATACATGCATAATGATAACACAGGTATGGAGTGTCATAAATTTAGAAACAATATTCACTATAGGATTTCCTACTCTGACCAGAGACTGTTTCTTTGTCTTTATTGTAGTTATAAAATGAAGCAGTGGTTATTATTTGTAATTTATATGGTAGTAGGGGTCTATAATATTTTTTAACTTTTTTCCAAACAGATTGTCATTTATATCACAAACATCAATCACTATGCCGACCAGAAATGAAAAAAGAAAGCTGTATAAAAAGACATACCATTTGAAGAGGAAAGAAGCACAAGATTTATCTTATCAACAAAGGACGGAGAAAAACAAGAGTGCTCCTGGTAAGAGCAGCAAGGATTTTTTGAAAAAATTGTGTCAAAGGAAAACTCAATTGGATAATGTTGAAAAGGAAAAACAGTTTTCAGTATCTACAAGGAGAAATGGAAGAAAAAAGAAAATTGTGTCTGAAATCAGTGGTGAGGAAAGTAGGTACAGTAAAAGACGTACTAATCAGTTTGCGGAAATAAGGAAACGTATGTTTCATAAGAGAGTAGTTTTGAATTTATTGAAAAAGGAAAAAGTTTCTAAAAGGAAATCTGCTTTTTATAAGAAGAAAAAATATATAGAGGAAGTTGTGGATGATGCGTTTGAGACAAAAAAAAATTGTTTATTTTAGTGCTTAAAAGAATAAATACACTAAATAAGGCAATCAGAGTTTTAAAAGCTAAGAGTAAATGGAAGAGACACATAAATAGAAGTAATTTTTGTAAAATCTTTTCTGGTAAATGGATGCATACTTCAAATTCTGAGCCATTTTTTAATGAAGAGAGTTACTTTCAAAGTAACGACTTGTTGCATGCAGTTGACACCAGTGGTCGAGCGTATGAAGTGAAGGATGGCTGTCCTATTGAGAAAGAGAAAATTGAGGTCACAAATCCAGAAGGGGAAATAGGTGGAGAAGTTTTACAGGGACGTGTTCATGCTCCTGTTTATAGTTGGAATTGTAGCAGTATTGGCAGTGTACGACAGGATTCAATTGATTTCTTTCGCAATTTCTTACGTAAGTACACTAAGGAAAGTCTAAAAAAAAATTTGTAATGTTGCAAGAATTAGATCGTTGCAGAGTGAGAGAAAAAACAGGTTTGCAAGGCCATTCTCTGGCTTGTCTTTCTAAAAAAATATGCCAGAGTGTTTTTCATCACTTCAGGATGTTAGCAGTGCATCATACCAAAATGAGAAAATTAGTTAGAAAGATGTATTATGCAAAAAGTCCAGCACTTAAACTTAAAGAGTTAAATAGTGCTCTTTTGCATGGATGTGCATTAGATGTGAAGAATATTTGTGCAGAAATTGAGGTAAGTTATTTTGCTCGAGATGAAGAGAATGTAGAAACGGATATAGTTATAGAAGGAAATGTGTTAGAAAATGTTGCACAGTTTAATACTGAAGAATTTGAACAGGAAATAACAAAGTTTAAGGTGATTGCAGGTGAAAAACCAAATTTAACTTGTGTGTGTTGTCGACGCATTCATTACAAAAGTCAAACTAGGTTAGTTGATTTATATTTAAAAAGTGAAGATGAAGATAATACTCAGTGGAGAGAGTTTGCGACTTATTTGCTGGTAGAAAACTATTTTGATTTGGGTTTTGAGCAACGTATTTGTAAATATTGTTATAATAAATTAAATGAAAATAGAATGCCTGCTAGAGCTGTATATAATAATCTTGAGTTGATAAATATTCCATCGGAACTGAAGGATTTAAATACTTATGAGACTATTCTGATTCAATGTGTACATCCTTTTCAGGCTATTGTTCGTATGGAGCCTAAGACTGGGAAATTAAATCCTACAGATTTACAAAGAGGATTAAAGGGTAGAGTTGTATATTTGCCACTTGATTTCAAAAAAAATATGGAGACAATTGGTATTGAAAATGTAGAAGAGGAACCTCTAGTTATTCTAGTTAATGGTGTACCTACAAAGAGTAAGAAAATCTGGCAAGATTTAGTGGATGTTAGGAAAGTGAAAAAGGCAACGTTGTATTTAGTCAAAAATAATAAATACAAAAAAATGTGTATGTAGAAGAAGAGGATGTAAGTGAAGAAGAGGATAATGATTTGTCTTTTGGACAAATTGAAAAAGTCGACTTGTCCAGAACGGAAGAAATTTATGAACATTACAGTGTTCATCCACTGTATTTGAAAGAAGCAATGGGGAATGCTATTGAGTTATTTCAGATGAAAAAAGCAGAAGGAAGTCCTATTAGTGTATGGGAAAAAAGTTTGGAAGGTCGTTGTTTCCCACAGTTATTCCCAATAGGTGAAGGTGCGCCATATGATGATCGACCTATGCAGATTCCTGCATCTGAGTATCGGACAACAAGATTATATGCAGAAGATCCTAGATTTCGTCAATGTATTCCATATTTGTTTCATCTTCTGTTTGAGAGTGACTTATCTGGTCTTTCTTATGCAGTAAACCATATCTTAAAAAGTGGAGTGCATCTGCAAAATGTTTCAGCAAAGGAATTTATGGATAAAGTGCAAGAGAAAGATAGTGTTTTGGATTCTCACCTAATTAATTTAATGGCATGTCAGCGTGGTACTAATGAGTATTGGTACCGTCGTCATGGAGATTTAAAATGCATGCTAAGAAACTTGGGAGCACCAACATGGTTTTTAACTCTAAGCTGTGCAGAGTATGCCTGGGAAGATTTACTTGATTTTCTTCGGGAGGCGAATGTAAATATTGAAAATATAAACTACAAGACACCGGGAGAATTGTGTTCGTTGGATCCGGTTAATGTTTGCAGATATTTTAATCATAGGTTTGAAGCTATGATGTCTTTTATTACAAACAAGAAAAATCCTCCGCTTGGTGATGTTCTGGATTTCTTCTGTAGAAAAGAGTATCAAGCAAGAGGTGCTCCTCATATTCACATGTTACTATGGATCAAGGATGCTCCCAAATTTGGAAAAGACTCCGATGACACTGTACTGTCTTTTATTGAACAATATGCCACTTGTGACATACCTAACAGTACAACTGATAAGGACTTAAGAGGAAAAGTGTTACGGTTTCAAAGACATCGTTGTGGAAAATATTGTCTGCGAAAATTCAAATCAAAGGATAAATTCTATACTAAATGTCGTTTTGGATTTGCACGACCGGTGCTTTCAAAAGGAAGAGTCAACAATTTGATGTCAACTTTGCGACATAATATCAGAAGAAGATCACCCAAAAATACATACAATTTAAGAAGAGGTGAAGAGTCCAAATATATAAATGACTACAACCCTGTCATTTTGACCATGTGGAATGCTAACATGGATATACAATATGTTGCGGATAACTCTATTGCTGTGGCTCGATATGTAACGTCTTACATCACGAAATCTGAAAAGACGGAACTGAAGGAGATGTGGGAAGATATTTCTCATGAATAGAGCCTAAGCAAGAAATTGTATACGTACTGTTTGAAGATGTTATCTCATCGAGAAATTGGCGCATATGAATGTTGTGATCGATTATCATCAGCAAATCTTTATGCGAAATCTCGAAGTATCCTGTGGGTGAGTTTAGGTCTTGCAGGAACACGAAGCCGTGTTTTGAAAACTGTGCAAGAAATTGAATATTTAGCACAGAAATAACCAGACAGTACAGACATTCTGAAAACAAATATGTTGGATACATACTATCCAAATAGAAGTACTCTGCTTGAAAACATTTGTCTGTATGAAGTACTTGAAAAATACACTTTTAAAAGGAATATTAGAGAGAATGTTGAAAAAGGTATATACGCTGTGATTGGACAGGAAGGATGTCTGGTGAAACAAAGAAAAGGACACCTGATTAATCACCGAAAACTGAGTTGTGAAAATCCAGACAAAAGAGAATTTTACTATTTAGCTCTTTTGCAACTCTTTAAACCATGGCGTACTGAAGAGGAACTACTTGGAGACTTCGTTAGTTATGAAGATTCCTTTAACGCATCAAAAAGTAGTATAGAATGTCCTGTTTTTAGTAATTATCTCAAAATGTTGAACGACGAAATAGAGCAAGAAGCAACAATTGCAGCGGAGATTGCTAGAGTAAGTTCACAAGACCCTCAAAGTTCTGCATCTTTGAGTCAGGATCCACTGGGAGAACCAATTATCCGAAATGAAGCAGCCACTGCCATGGATGAGGTGGAAAGAGCAATGCAGCAAGCTCAAGAGGATATAATAAACTTAGAAGAATTGGAGAAGGAATTTAATCTTGAGCAAAGACAGATATATGACGAAGTGACAGAGCACATTGAGCATGGTTTTCGTCATGACAAAAAAGAATGCTCATGTATGTCATTTGAACCTATTCGACTATATGTAAGTGGAGAAGCTGGAACAGGGAAAAGTTTTCTTATAAAAGGAATTACTACATATCTACAGCAAAGAACTCAGTCACCGCTGTCTTGTGTTGTTACTGCTCCAACTGGATTGGCAGCACATAATATTAAAGGTATTACTTTACATTGCTTACTGGTGCTGCCAGTTGAACATGAAAATAAATTACAATATCACAAGCTATCTGGAGACGCTTGTTATGAAGTTTCTAGAGTTCTTAAAGAAATGAAACTTCTCATTATTGATGAGGTAAGCATGGTATCCAATTTAATGCTTGCTTTTGCACATTTAAGAATGCAGCAGATACTTAAAACTGACTATGATGTCTTATTTGGAGGGAAACATGTCATAGTTTTTGGAGATCTACTGCAACTAACTCCTGTGAAAGGACAATCTGTATTTGAAACTGTTACACATGAAGACACCAGAAAGTGTCTTGGCAGTATTGGAAATGTTAATATATGGTCACATTTCAAATATACTGAACTGATTCAAAATATGCGACAGGCAAAGGATACTAAATATGGAAATATTCTTCAAGATATAAGGATTGGAAAACTAACTGAAGATGCGAAAGAAACTCTACGAACTCGATTACTTTGTAAGTTGTTTCCCAATGAAGATAATGTACCTGAGAAAATATATAGTAAAGAGGTAAAAGATAAGTCAGTCATATGCTTGATGCCAACTCTAAAAGAATGCTCAGTTTTCAATGAGAAAATGTTGAAGTTGGAAAATCAAGAAATTAAGAAACTGGAAGCTAAAGATAAAATAGAGCATGAAGGAAGTACTATTGTTTTATCTGAAAAATTAAAGTTAAAATTGGATACTCTTCAGAAATCTATATCTAAAACTGCTGGCTTAGAGAAGAATCTGTATGTATGTTTAAATTGTCGGATTATTTTACGGAGAAATGTACTTGTAGAAAGAGGTTTGGTGAATGGAGCAATGGGTAATATTGTTGGTTTTGTAAATTACCCAAATAGAGATGAGATTGAATTTTTACTAATAAAATTTGATGGAATTGAGGAAGTTCAACAATTCAGTCGCTGTTCAAGTCGTTTTTTACTTGTGAAAGACTTGTATGTCCGTCGGAAACAATTTCCAATTTGTTTGGCATATGCAGTGACTATTCACAAATCTCAAGGTTTAAGTGTAGATTGTGCTTTGGTAAATATTGGAAATAGTGTATTTAAAGAGGGTATGGGATATGTTGCTTTATCACGAGTTAGAACTTTATCTGGACTTTATCTAATTGATTTTGATGAGACAAAGATTAGTGCAGATTTAAAATGTGTGAAGGAGTATAATAGGTTAAGAAGAGAATATGCTCCAAGTTTACCTCAATATCCTTTAATTAAAAAGAGTATAGTTGGTCAGAAAAGGAGAAATGAGGAACAATGTACTGAAGTAGTAGAGAAACGAAGAAAAAAAGATGAGACTGTCATTGGTAGGAGTAAGAAAAAGGTTAGTACTACAGAGATTGTTGGATTTAAATTTGAAAATAGGTCTGGTGTCAACTGCTATGCAAATGTAGTGGTTAATGTAGTTTTTTTTCTAAAAAGTTTACAGCAACATATTAGAGAAAATCAGGAGCAAACATTTTGTTGTTCTTTAAATTCTGTGTTTGAAAAATGTACCAGTGGTAATAGTGAAGTAGCAAGTGTTTCAGAAGTAAGGAATGTTTTAGACATATGTGCAGGAGTAAATCAATTTTCTCAGAATATTCAGCAGGATTGTCAGGAATTTATTATGTATATGCTTACAGTTTTGGAAGAAGAAGGTGTAGGTATTGATAGTCCTTTTGGGCTATCTTATAAATGGGAACATATTTGCAATAATTGCTCATTTACAAGTAGTACTGAGATACACACAGAAAGATTTATATATTTAACATTACCAGATTGTGAAACAGTGTCCTTTAATAAACTAGTTAAAGATGCGTATCAGAACATGGTCTGCTCTCAATGTAACTCAGAAATGTTATCAAGCTTATTTATCCACAGATATGGACAGTATGTAATTTTAATGCTTCAACGATGCAGAGCTGATGGAAGTAAATTGTCAACTTCAATTAAAAATTTTGTGGCTTCTCAAATATCTATTTCTAGAAGAACATTTGTAACTGTAGCAATTATTTTTCATGAAGGGCCATCAATATCATTAGGACATTACATAGCTTATTTGAAGTGTCCAACTGGTTGGATGCTCTGCAATGATAGTCAATTAGGTTTTAAGAAACGTTTGCCTTCTGAGTTAAGAAATTCTTATCTGATATTTTTGGAACCAAAATTTCAGTGAAATTACTTGGTCTAGTCAGAGTAATACTGTAAAGATATGAAACTGTGTTGTTTAGAAATATAATGTGATCGAGGGTGTTCAAATCTAGAAATGAAACTTTTATGTGGCAAAGTGATAGTATCAGGTAAGGTTTCCTTAATGTTTATGGTACAGGACATGTTGGAATTAACTCATACTATTTGGCCACGTGGAAAAGTATCAGATATCTAAATGTGGACTTGAGATAAATGTTTCTAGAACATACTTACTCGCAAGTTTGTTGACAGTTACTCAAAAAATAACGAATTAACTCATAGTATTTGGCCACGCGGAAAAAAATGAGATATCAAAATGTTGACTTGAGATAAATGTTTTAAGAACATAGTTGCACGGTTATTTGTTGAGAGGAAATTAAAAGTTACTGGTATACTTTAATTAGTTTGTAATTGTGGAGTATGTGGTGTGCTTACTCAAGAAATTGCGAATTAGAGAAAAACATTTAAGACATGTTTTTTTCTAGGTATTTATAGTATGTATAGAGATCTTGTACGGGTTTTTTAAACACAATCATTTTGATTGTGGTTTTTTTTTACCGCTGTTACATGATGATTAGTATTGAAATCACTGTTTATAGTGAAAATCAATTTATCTGAGGACAGCAAAAATAAACCATTTAATATGTTGTCTAAGTTATTTTGTTACATTGGATTTAGACATATGTATTATAACAGATTTCTTTTTTGTCTTCCACAGATATTACATTTTTAAGGTAAGTACAACTAATCATATCTGAGAGTGTCGTGTACCTCTCCCTTATCCTTATTTCTTTCATCCTCTTCCTTTGTTAGTGGTGTTTAGACATGTTTATTCCCTTTAACTCATGCACATTTTGCATTTTTAAATTTTCTATGCTGTTTCTCTTACATCTCTTCTGTTAATATTCTATTCAGTCTATCTAACTCTTCAGTTTGTTACTTACGTTGTTTTATACTGAGTCACCTTTATTGACCCTTTATCACCTTTGTTTCCTGAATATTAATTTCTTTGTTTTACTGTTCCTTCCAATTTGTTCCCTTACTCTGCTTTCATTAATTATGCTCAATTTCCAAACTTAAATCTATAGTTTAGTTCTCTCATCCTACTTCATTTCTCTTTATCTGTCTCTCTTACACTCCATATCTGTTTCTATTCCATTCATCTTCTGTTACTCATTCTTTTTCACTCTGTTTCTCTTAGTGTTGTTCCTTTATTTTATCTATCTCTTTAAGACATTTCAGTATTCTTAGTCTGTTTATTTTACAGACTGTTTGTTTCGTGTATTATCACTGATTATACTCTCATTTTGTCTCTCACTTTACTTTTCTTTAGACAGTCATTCTTTGAGTGCTATTATTTCTTTCAAATAATTCTGTCTCGGTCTTTTCTGTCCCTCAGTCTTCTTTTCTTTCACTTTCTGTTTCAATCACTTCACTTTGTTTTGTTTCATTAAATGACACTATAACCTTATTTTTACTTTTTTTCAAAAGATACCATGTTTTTTAAAGATTTTAAGTTTTTCTTTATTACTATTTCTTAGGTAAGTATACAAAATAAAAATACTTTTTCATCACTGTGTCATTTTTTTGAGTATCCTGGTCATACCAGTGTTGTGTTTTATGTGAGCACTTTCATGGAGGATTGGCTGTACGGTCACAAGGAGTTTCTTAAAAATTAATTTAAGAAATCAGCAACATTTCAGTGAGTCAGTTCACTAATGCGGATGTGTCAAAACATTGCAGGTAAATGATATGTGTTAAAGAACTTTGGAGCATATTATCAAGGGGGTTTTATTCTGCTTTTTTGGCTTTAAAAGCCAAGAAAGCGGAGATAAAATTATCTCTCTAGTATGTAGGTGATACTAACACCAGTTAGCGACATCTAATAACAGATAATGCGTATCTTGTGATTTGCTTTGTTGTTGTGTGAAATTTATTATTGTTGACATGCAAAGTTAGTATTGCAAGATGTTAGTGACTGGAAACAGTTCCTAACATTGCTATCTCCTTTTACCCACTTTTGAAGATATTTGTGCTGTGGTCGAAAATGTCCAAAATCTAATAGCTGCCCCTGAGCAGTTCTTAGTTATGTCATGTAATGGTAGGTAGATAACATGACTAAGGCCAATAGCTCGGTAATGGATGAATATTGCTGACTTCACAACAATATTTATATATTTGGACCGATTTTTATCACTTAGGACAGTGGTTCGTAAACAATGTTCACCTGTGGATTCCTTGACTTACTCAGCAGTTTACAGTGGTTCCTCACCATTTTATTTAATGGTTGGTAGGTGGTATGTACGTTCTGTTACCTTTCTTAAAGTAATTGGGACACATTCTTTCACTCATCCAATCATCCGTTCACTGATCCAGCCATCCGCTCTCTTAACCAGCCATCCTTTTACTTCACTGATGTATCCATGCTTTTGTCCATCTACTCCCTTTGACTTACTAATTAATCTTTATAATCACCCTTTCAGTTATCCATTCTTTTACTTTTTCACTTATCATTTTATCTATCCACGCATTTACTTGCCCATCATCTACCCGTTCACTTTTTTATCTATCTATCCTTTCACACATCCATCCACTAAATCACTGATGCATCAGGTGCTCTTTTACTCATGCATCTATCCTTTAACATATCTATCCATTCTTCTAGCCATTTATGCAACCTTCCAGCCATACATCCATCTATTTATCTTTTCTCTCATCCATACTTACAGTCATTCATTTATGCATCCATGTTTTCTTTGATTATGTAACTATTCGCTTTTCATTCATCCATTCATTCTTTCAGTAATCGATCCAGCCATTTAGAGATTCCAAATTTATTTACTCACTCAGCTTTGTACTTTATGACCTGAGTTTTCTCTGCAGAGTTGTAGGGAGAAGAGGCCTGTGAAGAACAAACTACAGCAAGGGGTGGGGTGCGGTGGATGAGAGTTTACAATGCCTCCGTACATAGGGAGACTGAAAAGGTAGAAGTTATCAGTTATACATGATGTCCAGTAACAGGATGTGAGGTTACTGTAAAATGGTGTTGTTTCCATGGCTTTATGCACTGTTAAAAAAAAATGGAGGGGTCTTTTCAAAGGATGTGTTGGATGTAATTCCGAGGGCACTTTAAGACACCTAAGCTACAAATATGCGTCTAGCACAGTGTTGTGCTCGACTGGTGTTATGTATGTCTGATTGCATGCAGATATGTAGAATAGCAACTATCTTTACCCAAAGAACAAGCAAAGACTATTGGTTTTGACAATGGGTGCTAGTTCCTTTAAGTACAAAAGCAGTAACCATGGCATTGTTGAATATATTAATGAAAATACTGCTGTTTAAAAATCATGAGAGAATGAAAGAACGTTAATCTGTTTTTTTAATTTTCTTTCATAGCCTTCTTTAAAGGAAGTGTTTTCTAATATGGCATGCTGGTGGTTTTATTTTTTTTATCTAAGATAATGCCTTCTGTTCGTTGAGGCAGGAAGAGCGCTATCTGCTTTAAAAAACCTTGACTGCCATATTCTCATTCAGTAAGTGCCAATAAGTTCCATAGAGAATTTCAGTGTGCGGGAGGGGTGCTCCTGTAGCAGTGAAATCCAAGGTCGTTCGAGCAGGGGCTGTCAGCCTTCTCACAGGGGAGGAGCGCGCAGCTCTCTGAGATGGATACAGTTACACATAACAGGGTAGTGACGTCTGTGGAATTTATGGACGGTTGGTCACCCTAGTGTGCATTGTGTCCTTGGCCCTTCATTACGGCGGACTGGGGAGCACAGTTTGGGAATCACAAGTTTTAGAAGTATCGCCAGAGTTTTCCGCAGTGTAACTACGTCATTATTAATTTAAATATATATGTGATAGTACCCCTGTAACAGGCAGCGGCAGTTAACATTACCGCGTGAAAACAAGCGTTGTTTTTATGCACTAATGTGTGCTTTGTAATTAGGAGAGGGGGTTGATTTAGTTTTATTTTCCACACCTCCATGTTAACGCTGCCAAATGCTTCATCAAAGCAGGCCGTGGCACTCGTACGATAAAGAAGTTTATTTAAAATGTTTTTCTAACAATAGCCGTGTTTGTGATAGTATTTTCGTCTCCAAACACATTTTGCTTGTGGTTTAACGTACGCCTCCTATGCATGTCATTAACTGTTTGTGCGGCACACATGCAAAGTGCTCTTACCGCAGGCGGTGTTATGACGTTGTCACAAAGCTGTTCAGGAACATTTACAAGGATACGGAAGACATCATCGCCGCCTTTAACGGCAGGAAGTTGCCGATATAGGGGCAAAAACGGCGTTCATAATATGCTTTATAATTTGCAGTCGAACGTAATGTTAGATATAAAGACATATAACATACGTTTCGATTGGAATTTGTAGAACATAGGGGCATATTATCAAGGACGGTCGATACATTTTCGCCGCTTTTATCGACAAGAAATTGCCGATAAAGCGGCATTAAGGGGCTTGATAATATGCCCTATGGAAATCCTATCGAAGCCCATGTGAGATGTGAAAACATCTAACATGGGCTTCGACAGGAATTCCATACAGTATATTATCAAGTCCATTATCGCCGCTTTATCTGCAGTTTCCTGCCGATAAAAGCGGCGATATTGTATCGCCCGTCCTTGATAATATGGCCCATATTATGAAGGCGATTATCGTCGCTTTTAGAGCAGCGTTCTGCCGATAAAAGCGACGATAAATTATCACGTCTTCTTCTTAATATGCCCCAAGTATTGCCGCATTCTTTAATAATTGTTCTGAAAATGCGGCAATACTTTAGCTTATGAATAGAGCTCTTTTTGGTACAATGAGGTAGTTCTGAAAAGAACTTTTTGTTTTTTTGAGTTTTGTTGTTTTTTTACTTTTTTTTTATTTTTGGACACGTTTTTTATTCTTTATAATTTGTTAAACTGGAGCCGAATTTTTGAACTGTAGAACAGGAACATAAGAAGTTGTTAAAAAATTAGTTACATTCGAATCTTTCCTGGTCATTAATTCTTCTTTCGACAAGAGTGAGGCTCTGCTCCCCGTACACAATCATTCCTTCACACTTGTTGCATTTCATATGCACTTTCGACAAAAATGGTTTCAACTCCAACTGTGCAGTAGATGGAGATACAGGTCCTCTTCTCGATGAAGTACTGGCCACAGCTGGTGGTAGTTCTGTTGCCAGAGCTCTTGTCGCTGCCTGTGCATATTGCACAGGATGGACTTGGCTCACATGTCTCTTCATGGTATGAATCGAAAAGGAATACTTTTTGGAAGGATTACCTCTTGAAAGTACTGTGTCACAAATTGTGCAAGTTACTTTCGGAGCATTTACTTTTTTTTTATCTTGAGGATAGGTGAAAAATTGCCAGATGAAAGATTCTTTTTTTTTTTAAAGGTACACAAACATTTTCTTCAGATTCCGAGGATGAATTGTGTGCGGCAGCCATTTCAGCAAAGTCTCCGGAAAGATGAAAAAGGTTCTTCTCCGTTCACCGCCAAATAGATAGTGAGGGAAGTTGGTGGTTTCTGGAAAATTGGAGAATAGAAACTACTATGAACCAATAGGAAGTGTTCTTTTCAAGTCACATGATTTGACATGCGCGTATTAAGACGTATACGTGGTGACGGAATCCGGACACGAACGTCATTTGGAAGTATCGGTCTAATTTAATGAAGTTTTAAAATGTGAAAAGGAGGAAAGGTAGACATTCTCTGATGTTGTATACCTTCATATGGGGTCTCAAGAACAATACCTATAAAGTATACATCCTTTTTTTAATCTTTAAAAATACCGGGGTGCGCGCACGCGGTCGCGCACCACCGTACGTTTTCCAGCATTCAGTGAGAAGTCTGAAAACATTAAAAAGAAGGTAAGGTAAAGACTTCGTAAACCACTAAAGATTTATAAGGAGTCCCGAAACAATTCTGACAGTGAAGAAAAGTTTGTAATCCTATGAAAACATTTCTCGAAATACTATGATAAAACTATAGAATACATTGAAAATATAGTTAATAATTTGCATTTTAAAAACCTTTGAAATTCACTGAAAAAACCATAGGTTTTTGTACACGTTATAGTTAGGAAGTAGCATTTGAAAAACCTATGAAATTCACTGAAAAAACCATAGGTTTTATACATGTTATAGTTAGGAAGTAGCCTTTAAAAAACCTATGAAATTCACTGAAAAAAACATAGGTTTTATACATGTTATAGTTAGGAAGTAGCCTTTAAAAAACCTATGAAATTCACTGAAAAAACCATAGGTTTTATACATGTTATAGTTAGGAAGTAGCCTTTAAAAAAACATATGAAATTCACTGAAAAGACCATAGGTTTTACACACGTTATAGTTAGGAAGTAGCATTTAAAAAACCTATGAAATTCACTGAAAAAACCATAGGTTTTACACCAGTTATAGTTAGCTGGAAATTTTACTCGCATAAAACCATTGAAATTCCCACGTTATAGTTAGTTGGACTCACTATAACTTGCACGTGCAATGCACTGCTGATGACGTCACATATTACATCACTCAAGACATGGTCAGTGACATCACTCATGACATCACTGATGACACCATCCAGTGAATGTGTGTCTTTCTGAAAAATAAATATTAGTGAGCAATGTTTACATTTTTAAATATATGTATTATTGTTTCACTTTGTGTATAAGTGGCTGCATGGGTTGGTGAGTAGCTACATGTGTATGTATATGGGTTATTAGATGCTTTTCTTAGTATCAGTCTGAGTGTTTGTATGGTTTGGTGGGGGTATTACTTAGCACATAGATGCATGAATGACTGACTTTCTCTTTGTATGTGTTTTGAAGACAGCATATGTGCAGGACTGTATGGGTGGATGAGTGTGTATATGTATGTGTTAGTGAGTGAATGACTGTCTCACTAGTGTCTTTATAAGTAACTACATATGTTTTAATCTAGTATATGTGAATATTGATGTATATAAGTGAGTATATGTGAGAGTAAGAGATTGTAAGAGTTCCTGTTTAAATAAGTATGTGTTTCTATAAGTGATTGTTTAAGAGAGTAAGTATGTGTACGTTTCCTTAGAAGTAAGGTGGTAGTGTGTGTATATCTGTATATGCAAGTAAATGGATGTTCAATAGTTTATTTGCATGTGTGAGTATGTGTGTGAGTAACTTTTGGATGACTGTCGGTGTGTAACAGGATGTATAGGTGTATCACTACATATGATGAGTGAGTATATGTATGAGTGACTATATAAAACTATTTGTGAATGAGTGGATGTGTATATAGATGGTGGAATTATTTAATTGGTTGTTGTAACTGATATGGGTATCTCCATTTTTTTGAAAATGTTAGTTTCTATTTTTGAATATGTGTTTCAAGGGTTACATTACAGTGAAAGGAGGTCTGTCACTCTGTCACAAGGATGGTGTCATCAGTGATGTCATGAGTGATGTCACTGACCATGTCTTGAGTGATGTAATATGTGACGTCATCAGCAGTGCATTGCACGCGCAAGTTATAGTGAGTCCAACTAACTATAACGTGGGAATTTCAATGGTGTTATGCGAGTAAAATTTCCAGCTAACTATAACTGGTGTAAACCCTATGGTTTTTTCAGTGAATATATATATATATATTACCTACTGGCGGTCGCCAGTAGGTATATATAGTTAGGATTTTTTCTCTATGGGTTTTTTGAAAATTCTATGTCTAATAACTTTGGCGTTTGTGGACGGAATTGGCTGAAATTTTCAGGAAAATGGCACATTTTGTTTCTGAGCAGCCCTTGAAAATTTGGGGGGGGTTCGTCCAGTGGGGGCCGAGAAAAAAGGGGGGTCCCAAAACGTGTTTTTAACATTGAGTTTTCCATAGGGCGGTTGGCCTCACTTTTAGCCCGAACGGCTGAATGGATTTGCACGAAACTTGGCAAAATTGTAGGGACTGGTAGCCCGATGTGCCTTTTGTAGGTCTCAATATATGTGCTCCAGTGGATTTTGAGAAATTAACGTTTAAAAAAAGATATATATCTGTAACAGCGGACCGGGCAGCGGCCCAGGACGCGTACTTTTCGCGCAACGGAGCTTTGTGAAGCGAAGCTGATTGGTTCTCTGGCGTCTGTCAACATTCCAAACAGTCCGTAGCGGCCGCCATCTTGTCTCTCGGTAGGATCGAGAGACAAGAGGAGGCCAAAGCGAAGGGGCAAATGACCATAAGGGGGAATAGTAGATCCTCGCTGACCCCCTAGGTTTGATGTGGAGGTTTTAAAAGGGCCCCGCGGGGCAAAAAAAAAAAAAAAATAATAATAATCGAACGGCTGAATGGATTTGCACGAAACTTGGCAAAATTGTAGGGACTGGTAGCCCGATGTGCCTTTGCTAGGTCTCAATATATGTGCTTCAGTGGATTTGGAGAAATTAACGTTCAAAAAAAGATATATATCTGTAACAGCGCACCGCTTCGCGTACTTTTCGCGTTACGGAGCTTTGCGAAGCGAAGCTGATTGGCTCTCCGGTGTCTGTAAACATTCCAAACAGTACGTAGCGGCCGCCATCTTGTCTCTCGGTAGGATCGAGAGACAAGAGGAGGCCAAAGCGAAGGGGCAAATGACCATAAGGGGGCATAGTAGATCCTCGCTGACCCCCTAGGTTTGATGTGGAGGTTTTAAAAGGGCCCCGCGGGGCAAAAAAAAATAATAATAATAATAATCGAACGGCTGAATGGATTTGCACGAAACTTGGTAAAATATTAGGGACTGGTAGCCCGATGTGCCTTTGCTATGTCTCAATATATGTGCTTCAGTGCATTTTGAGAAATTAACGTTCAAAAACAAGATATATATCTGTAACAGCGCTCCGCTTCGCGGAGATAAAATTATATCTGTATTACCTAGCTGTTGCTAACACCAGTTAGCGACGGCTAGTAGGAGATAGCGACCATCTTGGGTCCCACTTTGCATGTGAGTGATATTTATCACTAATGACATGCAAAGTGGGCATGCCAAGATGTTAGCGACTGGAAACAGTCGCTAACATCGCTATCTCCTAGGGACTGGTAGCCCGATGTGCCTTTGCTATGTCTCAATATATGTGCTTCAGTGCATTTTGAGAAATTAACGTTCAAAAACAAGATATATATCTGTAACAGCGCTCCGCTTCGCGGAGATAAAATTATATCTGTATTACCTAGCTGTTGCTAACACCAGTTAGCGACGGCTAGTAGGAGATAGCGACCATCTTGGGTCCCACTTTGCATGTGAGTGATATTTATCACTAATGACATGCAAAGTGGGCATGCCAAGATGTTAGCGACTGGAAACAGTCGCTAACATCGCTATCTCCTATTATCAACTTTTGGAAATATTCGAGATAAGCGCGAATATCTCCAAAAAGTAACAGCTGCCCTGAGCAGTTCTTAGCCATGTTATCCAATGGGAGGTGGATAACATGGCTAAGAGCATTAGCTCGGTAATGCATGAATATCGCGGAGTTTTCAGCGATATTAATGCATTGCGCTCGTTTTTTATCGTATTTGCGATAAACCTTGATAATAGCAAGGTTTATCTGCGATAATTTCTGACGGTAAAAAAATCTTTGCAATGCATCGTTAGGGATAAATATCGCTTAACTTTGGTAATATGCCCCAACGTCTGTTAACGTTCGATTCGAAGGAAATCAGGAATTGTTGAAAAACATTGTGTGCGCCATCTTGTCTTTTTTCAAATGCCACACTTTTGTCGTGCACGGCAGCCATTTTAGATGCCTTGACCAGACCCACTCTGTGCACGCTGTCGATCCTTAGCATGGCTCCCCACCCTCGCAAGCATCTCACCCAGGCAGTGGTCACCCCCGCTCTCTGTCTTATGCATGGGTAATAAACCTCCCCCCATCTGCGCTGCTCTTCCCTGAGAATCACACCCTGTGCCCGCCCGACACCTCCCTTTCGCCCTATTCACTACCGCACCCTCTGACACTCCTTTTCCTCTGTGTCCGATTGTCCAGGCCGGTCCTAGGCTATCAGCTAGCCCTGCAGATGTAGTTTATGGCCACAGCTGTAAAGAATCACCCCTCTGCAAAGGAGTTATAGTAGATCAAGGCCCACACTCGATGAGATCCGTCACAGCAGAAGCGTTGCTATTATCTGAAAACCATCCTGTATTGTGATTGGGGAGGGGACCGAGCGTGAAGCGGAAGATTCCAGGGATGACTCTTTGTACATCAAAGTTTTTACAATTATGTGTCACATTAAAAATATATAGCACTCCGACAAAGTAGTAAGATTATAAAACTTTAATAATTTATAAATATATACAAGAAAACAAAAATAGTAATAACATATAAACATTTTTAGGGAAAAACAACGAAGTAGCGGTCGGCTGTGCGAATAGTCCCAACGCAGCACAACGTCCAGATTTCCGGCGTGGGGCGTCGCGGGGGGTGGGTCATCAGTAGCAAACTGTTGTGCGAATAGTTCCAAGGCAGCAGAACGCGCCGAAATCTAGATGACACGAAAGTGATGTCTAGTAAGTTGCCACCCAGCAAATAACGGCGTGGGGCGTCGCGGGGGGTGGGTCATCAGTAGCAAACTGTTGTGCGAATAGTTCCAAGGCAGCAGAACGATGGCACCAAGGTGATGTCCAGTAAGTTGCCGCACTGGTTTTGGTATCCTATAATGCTGCTCCGAATAACGGCGTGGGGCGCCCCGGGGGAGGCGGCGTGAACGGGCCTCTCCAGGTGGAGTCTCATCTGTTTTAGTGGGGCGCCCCTTTACCGTTTCAGTTGCCATTCCGTCCGCTTTTGGTCCACTGTGTCAAAATCCGCCATTCAGCTGAGTTGCGCCCACTCTTGCGGTGCAGCGATAGGCGGCTGCCACAGGACTCTCAAAATGGCGGCAGGCTCTTTCCTTTTTGGGCGTGGTCCACTGAAATGGCCCTGGGACACCTTGGAAATCGGACGCTTGTCTGCTAGGTCTTGGACCCCATTCTCGAAAGCGTCCCCTCCGCCTTGAGAATTCATCAAAAGTTTTGGGGGCCCCGACTCCTGCAGGCTTCTGGTGGGGAGCGGCTGCCATGATTGCTCGCGGAATGACCACGACGGAGCTACGAGATGGTGGTGCTCTCATGCTGATGCCAGTTTAGTCTGAAACATCCAGAAACAAGGTGGGGCTTTCATCGTTTGGGGGAAAAAAAAAGTTTTCATCCAATGAAAAGTGTTGTTTTTAGGTCATATGATCAAGCCTTCCATCATTCGGAAACCAAAAGTAAAATGAACCAATGAAAAGTTTTATAAACAAGTCACATAACCTGTTATGCGGCATAGGGTATAAAATGCGGAGAAAATACGTTGGCACGTGAGGCGGCGTCAGTAGCGGACCGATGTGCGAATAGGCCGAAGGCAATACAACGCGCCAAGATCCGGATGGCACCGAGGTGGTGTCCAGCAAGTTGCAGCACTGGTGTGGCCATCCTACAATGCTGAAAGTCGGCGTGGGGCGCCCCGTTGGCCTGTGAGTTTGCGTCAGTAGCGGACCGATGTGCGAATAGGCCGAAGGCAGCACAACGCGCCAAGATCCGGATGGCACCGAGGTGGTGTCTAGTAAGTTGTCGCACTTCTGTGGCCATCCTACAATGTTGAAAGTCGGCGTGGGGCGCCCCGTTGGCCTGTGAGATGGCGTCAGTAGCGGACCGATGTGCGAATGGGGCCAAAGGCAGCGCAACAATATTTTCTGACTGACACCACAAGGCGCTGAGATGCCAAGATCCGGATGGCACCGAGGTGATGTCTAAGTTGCGGACTGATGTGCGAATGGGGCCAAAGGCAGCGTAACAATATTTTTTGTATGGAAGATACCACTAGGGATGCCAAGATTCGGATGGCACTGAGGTGATGTCTAGCAAGTTGGTGTGGTCATCCTACAATGCTGAAACTCGGCGTGGGTCGCCCCATTAGCCTGTGAGATGGCGTCAGTAGCGGACCGATGTGCGAATAGGCCGAAGGCAGCACAACGCGCCAAGATCCGGATGTCACCGTGGTGGTTTCATAGTTGAGAGGCACTTCATCTGCAGTGGGGCGCCGAGATCCGGATGGCACCGAGGTGATGTCTAGCAAGTTGCTGTACTGGTGTGGTTATTCTACAATGCTGAAACTCGGCGTGGGGCGCCCCATTAGCCTGTGAGATGGCGTCAGTAGCGGACCGATGTGCGAATGGGGCCAAAGGCAGCGCAACAATATTTTCTGAAGAGAAGACACCAAAAGGTGCTGACATTCCAAGATCCGGATGGCACCGAGGTGGTGTCTAGCAAGCTATGCAGTTGAGTTGTGTGCGCACTTGCGGCGAATAGGTCGAAGGCAGCATAACAATGTTTTCTGAATAGGAGACACCACAAGGCGTTGAGATTCGGTTACCACCGAGGTGATGTCTAGCAAGTTGCCGCACTGGTGTGGCCATCCTACAATACTGCTCCGAATAACGGCGTGGGGTGCCCGAAGGGGGGGGGAGCCGGCGTGAATGGGCCTTCCTAGGTGGAGGCTCGTCTGCTGTAGTGGGGCGCCCCTTTACCGTTTCAGTTGCCATTCAGCTGAGTTTCGGCTGCTCTTGATGCTACAGCGACAGGCGGCTGCAAGAGGACTCTCAAAATGGCGGCCTGTTCTTTGGATTTGGGCCTGGTCCACTAAAATGGCCCTGGGACACCTTAGAACTCGGACGCTCGATTTTCTTTTCCTTTCCTGTACATGCAAAAAAAGGTAAATGCCCGGTACGTTACACGCTTCATCTGCCACGATGAACTCTCCAGAGGAACCGAAAAAAAATATAGTTGTGGTAACTATACCATGCATCGTCATATGGAGAGGTGGCACCAATTAATTATAGTGCTGCATAAAAGAGAGATTTGGAGGAGAACCCCTGACCTGCTAGTACATTCATCAAAGAAGTGGCACTGAGAGCTTCAGAGGCAAGGGAAACGGTCCCAAATATTTAGAAGAACTTTGGAAAGATTAAAATGACATGTTTAGATTGTGGCAAATTAATTTCATGTGGACAGATGAGTGTTACTCTAATAAATACAGCATATGAACATCATCATAGTCGATGGTTGGTAGAGACATTTTGACTATATCCTGGACCTGCCCGTCCTCGCCCAAAATGGCGCCGGAATAAATAAGACTCGTAACTCCTTGTTGTGTACTGGTTGCAGAACCTTGAAATCACGAGATACGTATGCAGTTTTGAAGCACATGGCGGGCGGGGACGAGAATTGATTGAATATTTCGACATCCCTATTGATATTAAGTTCTGATGTGTTATTGATTACTGTACTGTTGAAAGTTCGAATTAACGTCACCCATGGTACTTGCCCGCAAATGTATATCTAGATAATTTTATTGTAACTGGCCCTGTCGTATTTTAATTATAAAATGTACGTCCACCGATTCCGTAACTGTTAGACACCTTAGTTCTTGCAACCTAATGGCCCGCCCGTTACGTTCCTCTACAGTGTAAATGTCTATTCATCATATACGATTACAGTTTGCTCTGTGGCAGGCCCACGTGGTTATAGGCTCGTATTTGTATAATGAAATTTTCACAATAAAGGTTTTTAAAAGAAAACATGGTAGTAGTATATACATTGGTAAAGTTTTTAATAATAGTGACTGTTTTAGAATCATTAAAAGGCAAGTGAAATAAAGCAGACCAATTACATGAAGGGTAAAAGGTATAATACGAAGGAACGCAGTAAAGATAAATGGTCAAGGGCTGTTGTGTTTTCTATTCCTGCAACATAAAGTGATCGATAAGAATCTCATATTCAGGCGTATCGGCGACTAAGACAGCAGGTCGACCCTCTTTTGCTCAACGGCTCCGTCATGGGACGAAGAAACGCTCTTTTTCTCGAAAAAAGAATATATTTTACTTGCAGGACAGTTGTAAAATTTCCGGGAAAGTACATTAGCCTGGAACATTATAACATATATTTAAGAAAAAATAATGTTCGGAAGTAATGAAAAGCGTAATTTTTAGGTCATATGACCAAGCCTTTCATCATTACAATAAGAAAAGTAAAATGAACCAATGAAAAGTTTTATTAACAAGTCACATGACTTGTTATGCTTACGTTACGCGCTGCGCGCCCCAGATGACTTCCGGATGCGCTAACGCGGCGCGTCATATGACGCATTACGCGACAACGCAGGTACAGAATATAGTCAAAATGTCTCCACCAACCAGCGGTCGGAACACAACCCCTTTCAGCAGGCTAAATAGTTCTGTTAAATGACAACAGAAGGGACAGGCAACAAGAACCATCAGTCAAAGAGGGGAGAGCTAGTTCTTCTCTACCGGGTTACATTGGGGCGCTACCGGAACTGATCGAATTGGTAGTCTACAGTGTTTCTGGATGTTTCAGACTGAAGCTGGGGTTAGCATGAGAGCAGCACCATTTCGTAGCTCCGTCGTGGTCATTCCGCAACCAATCATGGCAGCCGTTCTTTATCGTTATTTTGGGCGGGGTGGGTGGCGGAGCCGAGCTGTTTTGCAGCCATCATTGTGTGGAGTTCAGTTCATCTCACTAGTTTTGTATTTGTCATGAGGGGTTGTTCCTAATGTTTCTATTTTAGCGAGGTCAAAAAGAGATCCCATTAGTGGCCTACTTATTTTGCTCGATTCCTTTTCTTTTTTTTTACACGATTTTTCGTTATCTGCAAAGACTAAACAGAGTATTGCGACTCTGTGTTTGTTTGTAAATAGAGAATGAACCAAAGAGAACTAATTCTAAAACAGTAAATACTTGGATAACAATCAATCAAATGGAGAGAGAAGCAGGCACGACGGATTACAATGGGGGCAAAGACCTGCGTTAACTACCTTTCACTATCTGCAAAGAGAGAGTACTTCTAATAGAAATGAGGGGGGGGGGCACCATTCAAAGCAGATCAGTGTGCATAAACACGAAAATGTTTTCACTTACCACGTACTTGACATTCGACAGCTTATGATATTTGCTATTAAAAAACCATTGAAATTCACTGAAAAAACCATAGGTTATAGACCATATATAGTTAGGAATTAGCATTTACAAAACCTTGAAAATTCACTGAAAAAACCATAGGTTATAGACCATATATAGTTAGGAATTAGCATTTAAAAAACCTTATTTTACTCACACAAAACCATTGAAATTCCATATATAGTTAGTTGCACTAACTATATATCGCGCACCTGCAATCCACTGCTGATCATGTCACATATTACATCATTCATGACATGGTCAGTGACATCACTGATGACATCACTGATGACATCTCAAATGACATCACTGATGACATCACTGATGACATCTCATTTGACATCATTCTTGTGCTAATACGATAAACCTCTTCAGACTCTAATATAACCTTAGATACACTCAGTGTATACAGACACTCACACACTGCCACTCATCCATGGAGTTACTCACACACCCAGTCAGTCATGCAAAGAAACAATCTCATCTCCATTTCTTCAACTATACAGTTAAACACACCTTACTTATTGAAACATATACTAACACATATTTACTCTCTTATACAATCCCTGATACAAGTTCACAATGATCGATACAACCACTCACTCATTCAGTGGCTCTCATGCACAGTTATTTATATATGCTAACTCTCACATGTACTGTGTTTTACATATGTACTTACTATGACATGTAGCATTGAGATATCCATTCACTCATCAATACACTCATGCACACAGTCAACTGCCCATGTAGCTGTTTCCACATGCACTCTTGAACTCATACACCTAGTGAATAAACTGTTCACACATCTATGCATAGAGTCACACACCTTCCAGCCACCCCCACACAAACTCAATCTCCCATAGAAATACTTGGGCAACCAATTAATAACACATATAGCCTCTCGTATAGCTAATGATCAACACATGCAGCAGTTTACAGAACAACAGACATAATGATGCACAAATTAAGACAGTTTAGTCACTAACCCATGCATTCAGTGAGACACATTTAATCACTCACTCATACAGTCAGTCACGCACCTACTAAATCCTTCATCCAGACACTTATACATCCACTCATTCTTCAATATGTAAGACATATTTTAACTTTACAGAAACATACAGTCACTGGATGTTGTCATCAGTGATGTCATCAGTGATGTCATTTGAGATGTCATCAGTGATGTCATCAGTGATGTCACTGACCATGTCATGAATGATGTAATATGTGACATGATCAGCAGTGGATTGCAGGTGCGCGATATATAGTTAGTGCAACTAACTATATATGGAATTTCAATGGTTTTGTGTGAGTAAAATAAGGTTTTTTAAATGCTAATTCCTAACTATATATGGTCTATAACCTATGGTTTTTTCAGTGAATATATATATATATATATATATATATATATATATATATATATATATCAATGCTCCAAGGTGTCCACCTTTGAGTAGCACGCGAACAGCAGCTTGGTTTATGTATAGGTGAGGATGGGGATCCATTCGTAGACGCCGCTCCGTACGGGATCTGCCCGACGCGTTTCGAAGCTCCATATGCTTCTCTTCTGGGGCTTTGACGGAAGCGGTGTGCACAACCGCCGACCCACTTCCTCATTTTATATATAACACACCCACCGATGGGACGCTCAAATGAGACTGTGCATTCTGGAGTCATGGATGTCATGAGTGATGTCACTGACCATGTCATGAGTGATGTAATATGTGACGTCATCAGCAGTGCATTGCGGGCGTGCGAGTTATAATTAGCTGAACTAACTATAACGCCCCTGAAACCTATGTTTTTTTCAGTGAATGTATATATATACACATATATATGTATACACACACACACATATATATATACATATATACACACATATATACACACACACATATATACACACACATGCATATATATATACACACACACACACACACACACATATATATATATATACACACACACACATTACCTACTGGTGATCGTCCCAGGGGATGGGGTCCCCGGGGCCCCAAAAAAAAGATGGGGGTGTAAAAAGGGGCGTGGCCTCATTACACCTCTCTGCAACACAGCCTCCTGGCGCATACTGGAGGATACTGGTGGGCTAGTTGGCCCCCAGGGACCCCCAGTATGCAATGGGACTTAATCCCCCAACTTAGAACACGCTACAGGGCGCGTTTGCACAGTGGTCATGGTAGGGGGTGGGGCTTGAGGTGATGTGAGTGCAAACATTCCCTGTGGCGCGTTTTAAGTTGGAGAATTAATTCCTGTTCAATCCTGAGGTCTCCTAGGGGGCAACTAGTACAACAGGTATCTCCAGTAAGCGCCACGGAGCTGTGTTGCAGAGTGTTGTAAAAAGGGGGCGTGCCCTTTGAACACCTCTCTGCAACACAGCTGCCTTGCGCATACTGGAGGTACCTGGTGGGCTAGTTGGCTCACAGGGGACCTCAGGATTGAAGAGAAATTAATTTTCCAAACTAAAACACGCCACAGGGCGTGTTTGCACACAGGTTACCTCAGGCCCCGCCCCCTTCCTTCACTATTGAGCAAAATATTCCTGTAAATTCTGCTGAACTACGAATACCGATTTACTCACCTGTTATCACAAGAAACGTCAGTGCTGCATCTTTGAGCGCACTACTGATCCTGAAAAGTAATTCTAACCATCCTTACAGTAACTTGAATTTCCTTCCATAGGATATCATTGCCTGATATATAAAATATATATATATTAAAAAAATATTAAATTTAAAAAAATTACAATTTCAATACTTAAAAAAAAATATTTTTCAAAATATATAAAAAATATGTAATGTAATTTAAAAAATAAAATATCTAAAAATAAATAATTTAAAATAATGTAGTAAATCAGAGTAAAAAAATATAACAATTAATACATTTAAAAATTATCATTTACAAAACCCTTTAAATTCACTGAAAAACCATAGGTTTCAGCCACGTTATTAGTTAGGAATTAGCATTTAAAAAACCTTAGAAATTCACTGAACAAACCATAGGTTTTACACACGTTATAGCTAGGAATTAGCATTTAAAAAACCTTAGAAATTCACCAAAAAAACATAGGTTTCACACATGTTATAGTAAGCTGGACATTTCACTCATACAAAACCATTGACATTTACCCGTTATAGTTAGTTCAGCTAACTTTAACTTGCGCGCCCGCAATGCACTGCTGATGACGTCACATATTACATCACTCATGACATGGTCAGTGACATCACTCATGACATCACTGATGACATCTCAAATTACATCACTGATGACATCATCCTTGTGAAAGAGTGGCAGACCTCCTCTCAGCGTAATATAACCCTTGATACACACATTCAAAAAAAAAACTAAAATTTTCAAAAAAAATGGAAAAACCAATTCCAGTTAGAACAACCTATTCAGTAACTCCAAAATCTACCCACACATCCACTCATTCACCAACAGTTCTATATAGTCACTCATACATGTACTCACTCATCATATGTACTCATACACCTATACATCCTGTTACACACCGACACTCATCTATAGAGTTACTAACACACAAACTCACACATGCAAATAAACTATCAAACATCCATTTACTTGCATATACAGCTATACACCCAGCACTACACTTACTACTACAGAATCGTACACATACTTACTCTCTTAAACAATCACTTATATAAACACATTCTTATTTATACAGGAACTCTTACAATCTCTCGCTTTCACATATACTCACTTATATACATCAATAATCACATATACTAGTTTAAAACATATGTAGTTACTCATAAAGATACTATTGAGACAGTGATTTACTCACTAACACACCCATATACACACTCATCCACCCAGACAATCCTGCACACATGTTGTCTTGAAAACACATGGAAACAGTGAGTCGCACATTCATGCATCTATACGGTAAGTAATACCCCCCACCAAACCATACAGACACTCATACTGATACTCTAAAAACCAACTAATAACCCATATCGACACTCATGTAGCTAGTCATCAACCCATGCAGCCACTTATACACAAAGTGAGACACTGAAACAGATATTTACATATTTAAACATTACTCGCTAACCCATGTATTCACTAAGATACACTTAATAAGTCAGTTATACAATCATTTTTACAAAAAAAGTCAATTTAGACACTTATTTACACATTTATTCTTAAATCGACCTTTAGATATACATATATAAAGCATATTTTTTTTCCAGAAACACACACATTAAATGGATAATGTCATCAGTGATGTAATTTGAGATGTCATCAGTGATGTCATGAGTGATGTCACTGACCATGTCATGAGTGATGTTGAAGTACCAGAAAAATAATCACATCCCAAATAGAGCCATACTTACAAATAGCCCATGTACCAATTACCAATAATCAGTCAGTTGGCAGTGTAGAAGGTCCAATCGTTTATTACAAATAGACAAAACTCTGCCAGAGGAGCTCCTTGCGACCTAACCCCACGAGGTCCGCCAAGAAGACTGCTGGCACATTGTTAGCGCATCACATATATACTGTTACATTTCCAAGTTGTTACCAAAGATGGAAAAATACCGACTGGTACAGGTTGGTGCAAAGGAAAGACCATATATGGAACACAAAAACCCCTCAGATATAGCTCAGCTCGTTATAGCAAGGTCGAGCGGGTGACTCCCTTCTGCTAGTTTCGAGAGAGTCCGAACAGCCCTCCCTGGGAATGTGCTTGCCCAAGCTTCCCCCACCTATAACCTTGACAGGCCTAACATGCAGAAACAGCAGGTTGCTACAGTTGTACTATTTCACAAGGGAATGGAGCTTGTGCATGAATATTGAAAAGGGGTCGGGCTAATGCTAGATGCAGAAAGCGACTAGGCCACAAAAATGGAGCTTGTCGGGTCAACCTGTGTTTTACGGGTCAGTTAAAATAACGTATAATAAAGTGTAGGTGAGTTCTAAAACAGTCTTTGCATGTTAGTATATCAGTGCTTAAAGCCTCATATCTGCATAATAGCTACACCACGCTAATTACTAATACTAACTTACAGGTGTTCCTAGGCGCAGATCGAATTCTGATTCCTCAAACCTTCCTTTTAGCGTGATGAAGCTAATTAATAGGAAGTACTAATACTGGAAGACTTCCTCGTCAATGGCCATAAGCTCACGAATCTCCTGTTGGAGCATCGGAGTCTTAGTAGGGACAGAAGAGGGAGTGAACATGGCTGTCATTCTTGTAGCACAGTAGGAACAACAAGCCGGCCCACACTGCATACAGAGGCAGCAGGTGAATAGGATACCGGCTGCTCCAGCAACTATCATCAGTAACTTCCACCCCCATGTAGACAATAATCCCCAGAACCAACCAGAAAGGGACCAAGACCCATTTTCAGTGTGCATTTCAGCTGCAATGCGATGTAGTCTCTGGATAGCTAGATGGACCGTGGGGGCGGAGTCTGGGATGTAAACACAGCAGGAGCTGCCGATCACTCGACAGGCTCCTCCCCTATCAGCCAGGATGACGTCAAGAACCATCCGGTTCTGGAGTCTCGTGGCCTGAAGCTCTACGGTGATATTTGTCATGATATCAGTGGTGATATTAATGACATTTTCTACTATCCTGGACAACCGTCTTTATTTCCCTACTATTAAAAATAGGCCCCCAGAAAGGGACCAGTCCTTTCGTGAAGTCTGTGAACTGTTGCAGGAGGTGTCAGTCTGATCAACTTCTGTCATGTCAAGCTGTCTTCGCTGTCTAGTGGAAACTTGATTGGTACGATAGAGCTGGTATGTCCTGTGATAGTCTGAAGGTGCGATATACACTGGGGGGTAAAGGAAGGACAAGTAACACTGTCCCGCCCAGCCTCGGGGTAACCAGGTGTATGCATTCTCCCCACAAACGAAATACACATTTGATGGTGTCAATAATGGACGGCTACTGAAAAACTTCATTCTGTAGGTATAATTGCAAAAGCTGTTTCCAACCTGTACATGTCCTATGCCCTGGACACAGAAATCGGAGGTGGTGTTCAGAATAGGGACAGGCATGGCACGCTCGCTAGTTACATTTCTGGCAACAAAATGCTGAAAATACTGGGAATGATTGAAATTGGCAAAGTCATAAAGTTCGTCCTGCAGCCAAGTACTGTTCTCATTAGCAGTATACAAATTCATACAAGCATTGGGGTCCAGTGATCCCTCTCCCCCGTTACCAGTTGGGTCAAATCCCTGATGTGTCTCAATGTATGCGAGGATCATATCATAGTCCTTCTCAGTGTATTGCTTGGGATTTTCTACATAATGATTATACATGGCCGAAAACATTTGAAACCAAGCTTCACAGCTTCCTAAGTAGGACAAAGGCAGAGAAAGAAACAAGTAGTGCTTATGCATTACTGACAGTAAGAGCCCACAAACCCAGCAATTGGTCATATTAGTGGTACTGTGAGTCTGGTGGAGCATTTCTACAAATACATTTTTGGCATATGTCTGGCGATGTCTTTGTTTATGTGGTGCTAAGGTGAACATCAGATGTTCGGGTGGGGCAAGGGTAGAGGGTATCATAGCTTGCATGGGATACTTATACTCTAGATATATGAAAACACTCATGAAAATGGCTAATATTACAGCTATTACCAACACAAAAGCTATTTTCACATGCATGGTCCAAGTGAAAAACATTGGCTCATAAAATGGCAAGTAACGTGGTGCAATAGGACGTTCTTCTTCCAGCACAACACCACCAAAAGGGTACATTCCTGACTAAAAGTCCAAAACTAAACTCGGGCGCAGCAGTCCGTCCTGCCAGATGGTTCTTCTCCCTGTGTCCGTCAGAGTCTCACAGGTAGACTCCTATCGTTCATCTCAAAAGAATCAAAGAACTCGATGCACAACCTGGCCGTTTCTCAAGCGCAAGTCTTTCTTTCTGAACAGAGCACAAAACCCAAAGTTCCAGCTCTCAACGCGGTCAGTCCAGTGTCTCGCTCAGCACCTCAGACTTAGAATCTAGCAAACCCTTTCTATTCAAGTCTTTCCTTATCTCCTAGCAGCGTGGTCTGAGGCACCGTGATGTTTTCTTGGCCGCAGGTTGTATCGCACATGACCCGGAATTTCTTGATGAGAAAATAGCAAAGCAGGGACCTTCCTTTCATTGGAGCCTCCGCTCGTAGAAATATCAACAACTGGATTAAGGGCACTTGTGGATTCAACTGAGACCGGTTTGTCGGATCCTGTCACTTCTTCTTCTTGCCTTTTGTTTCTTTCGCAGGCGTCGGAAAAAGGGACAAATGCAGTGGCTCTCTCAGTCTCCTGGGTCAAGATCTCACCAGATTGCAGCTCATCATAGGGAAACGGAAGCGGCAGTTTCTTCAGGTGGGAGACGTGAATCCAGTGCTTTCTCCCTTCTACCTTCACCGCCGTCCGCGTTGCCAGTAGTATCTGGTGTGGCTCTGACCACCTCGGGGCCAAGCTAGTATCTCGTTCGTACTTCTTGACCAGTACCCACTGGCCGGGTTCCAATCGGTGTCTGGGGCCCTCTGGCAGAGGCTGCAGTACAGATGCTACCTGCTGATGAATAGAACGGAGGTCTTTAGTCAATGTGTACAGGTAATCAATCAACATAGGATATTCAACATCAGAAAAAGATTGTGGCCTAGGCACCCCCCATATGTTAGCTGGTCGCCCAAAGACAATCTCATAGGGAGAGAGACCAGAACGAGAATGAGGGGTAACTCTTAATGACATGAGAGCTAAGGGTAGGTGTCGGGCCACTTCAAACCAGTACTTTCTTGGATCTTAGCCATCTTGAGTTTTAAGATCCCGTTATATTTTTCCACCAGCCCTGCCAACTGGGGATGTCGGGGTGCATGGAATTTTTGTCTAATCTGTAAGCCATTGCAGATATGCTTAACTAGAGCTCCATGGAAATGGCCCCCATTGTCCGGCCAAATCAAACGGGGCAAACCAAATCTAGGTAGAAACTCCTTGATTAGGGCCTTTGCCGTGGCCAGGGCAGTGTTCTCTTTTGTTGGGTAGGCCTCAACCCATTTACTGAAAGCACACACCACCACTAAAACATATCTTAGGTTGTTGACGCGCTCCATGTGGATATAATCCATCTGGAGAACTTCAAACGGTAGAGTTGGGGGTGCAAAGCTGCCACTCAACACATTTTCTGCTTTCCCTGGGTTGTGTTGCAGGCAAATCATACAGTATTGTACCAAACGGACAGCCGTCCTGTGTATGTTAGGATTATTCCATACCGGATCCAACAAGGCACAAATCCCTTTCGCTCCCACATGGCCTGGTCCATGAGCCATAGTTACAACGGCTTGTACCAGAGCATTGGGCAGCAGCCATCTTTGTTCATCTGTTAAATCGACCCAACAGTTATTCTCGTCCAGTCTCCCTACTTCCTTCTCCCATCTCTCCAATTCAGCTGGGGTAGCTTCCTTCTGTAATTCTTTCACACTTTCTATGGTATTATCAAACAGGTCAGACTCTTCCACCCATCTAGCAGAAGACGGTACAAACATATTGGACATCATGGACTGTGCTGTTTGCTTTGCAATCTGATCTGCAAAAGCATTTCCTTCACCTACTTCATCCACCACTGCCTTATGGGCACTACATTTCACTAAAGCTAGCTTTTTAGGCAAGGTTAGGGCATCCAGCAATCGTAACACCAGGGGGCCATTTTGTATTCTCTGACCATGAGAAGTGAGAAAACCACGTTTCCTCCACAGCCGCCCAAAGCTATGGGCCACACCAAAGGCGTATTGGCTGTCTGTGTAGATGTTAACTTCTAGTCCTTCACTTAATTCACAGGCTCGTAATAATGCCACTAGTTCAGCGGCCTGGGCTGATCGATAGGGAACTCAAGATGTCTCAACTACTGTTTTCAGTGTGGTGATTGCATATACAGCTGTTGTTGTGCCATCTGTTAACTTGAAACAAGACCCATCCTTGTACAATTCCCCTTGGGGGTCAGATAGAGGAATGTCTGTGAGGTCAACCCTCCCCTTCGTTTCTTCTTCAGTTCGAAATAGACAGTCGTGGACATCATTTACATTTTCATTTGAAGGGAGCGGTAGCAATGTGGCAGGATTTAATGTGGCACATCGCGTAATAGTAATATGTGGGGCAAATAGTGTCAATTCATATCCAGTGAGGCGTGCACTTGTAAGATGCTGGGTCTTGGTTCTGTTTAGCAATACCTCCACAGCATGTGGCACCATCACCGTTAAACTGGAATTTAAAACGAGCCCTTCTGATTGTCGGATGGCCACTGCGACAGCTGCTGTGGCCATCAGACAGCTAGGAAGTGCTCTGGCTACATTATCCAAGGTAGCCGACAAGTACGCGCAAGGCCTCTGTTTACCTCAAAATGTCTGAGTTAACACTGGAAGCGAGCAACTGTCGACCTCATGCACAGAGAGTACAAAAGGTTTACGGTAGTCAGGAGTGCCCAAGACGGGTGCAGAACAAAAAACAGATTTCAAAGAGTCAAAAGAAAGTTGATATTCATCAGTCCAAGGGAGAGGTTCATGCACATCTTTAGTGGTTAGTTGCAACAAAGGTTTAGCAAGAAGAGAAAAATTAGGTATCCATTGACGACAGTAAGAGGTGATGCCAAGAAAAGCACGAACTTCACTCTGGGTGCAAGGGACAGACATGTTAGAGATAGTAGTAATACGTTCAGGAGTCAACTGCCTACCCTCCTTCAACAGCAGATGACCTAAGTAGGTCACCTCCTGTCGACAGTACTGAAACTTGGACAAGGACACCTTATTACCCTTTGCCGCCAAATGGTGTAACAATTTAACTGTGGCGTCCTTTCAGCCTTCCTCAGTGTCAGATGCAATCAATAAGTCATCCACGTACTGTAAAAGCACGTTACCGGCAGGCAACACTAAGTCGTCCAACAGAGCCTTAAGGGCCTGACTGTAGATGCTCGGACTCTCGGTATAGCCTTGGGGTGCGCGGCAAAATCTAAAGCTCCGGCCAGATAACGAAAATCGGAAGATCTGCCTGCTGTCAGGATGAATGGGGATACTGAAGAAAGCATTCTTCAGATCGATGACTGAGAAGTAGCGGGCAGTTGGGGGAATCATGGTAAGTATAGTGGTGATGTCAGTTACCACCGGATACTGTGGTACCACGACCTTGTTGACCTCTCCCAGGTCAATCACAAAGCGATATGCATCGGCCTTCCCCTGGGTCCTGACTCAAATGATTTCTTCAAGATCGGAAGGATCGGGCTGTTACACACATTGGCAGCTGTTTCCTCAACCACCCCTTTATCGATCAAACCTTGGATGATCAAAAGCAGGGCTCGCTCACCCGTTGGCGAGATCTTGTACTGAGGTATGCGTGGCAATTTTGCACCCTTCTTCAGCGCAATATGGACGGGAGGGATGTCTAATTTGCCCACATCCGCGTCCCCTGTAGCCCATAACGTTGAAGGCACGGTGTCAAATTCAGGCGGGAGAGGCTCATTTTTAGCAAAACATTGCTTCATACTATCAGCGTAGGGCTGTATGGTCAGGTAAACACCGTCTGGGGAGCAATAGATTTTCACATTTAGCCTTTTTAACATATCCAAACCCAATATTTTCTCTCCACAATGGGAAGTTAACAAAAACGGTGATTCGATAGTGGCAGGACCAATTGTGAAGGGGAGAGGTTTAGAAATGGGGCTCACCACTGGGACTCCGGAGAATCCCACAGATACATTATTGTGCCCGGACAGAGCCGCCCCTGGAACCAAAGATCGAGCAACCGAACTGTTCATTGCTCCTGTGTCAATTAGAACATTTTCAGAAGTCCCCATTAACTCCCCTTTCACATACGGTCCTTGCTGATTGACTGGGATCGACACCTGGCCCCTACTCTGTCCCTGGCTGTCCTATTGGTGGTCATACCTGCCCTGGTTACAAAAGGAATAATCCTCATTATAGTACTGTCTACTCTGGGTGTTATCAAAATGGTTCCGTTCAGACTTGAGGTAAATCAAGAATTGCTGAGCTGTTCCTGAAGAGAAAAGGAATATGTGTATCAAGTGATGCGGTGGATGTTGTAGGGGTACAGAAGAATTACCCCTGGGTATCCATTTTGTTGGATTTAATGCCCTCACACACCTTTGCAGGTGTCATGCTTCATCATTTGGGCCTGCCCCTCGTTGGGTCGGCGGTGTAATACCCAACGGGCAACACCTCTTTAGCGGAGATCTTTTTCCAACGGCCGTATAGGTGAAGTGCGGGTGTGGGGCCAGTAAAGGATGTAGACGTAAAGAGGTGATTAAAATAAAGCTAGGGGTACCATGGAATGATTTTATTCTGACGATCCGCTGCTTTAGTTAAAAAGAGAATCCAGAAGGTAAGTCTGGAGTGTTATGGTTCCAGAGATCTTCCAGAATGTGCTAATGTCCGGTCAACATGTTTCTCGCTGATGTTTACTAACAGGCGATTCTTCAGGACCAAAGGAACTACTTAGCTGGTATCTACGGGGTGACTGTCTACAGGAATGTCTAATGTATTAACAATATACACTAGTGTGAGTTAAAACCATAAGAAAAATGGAAAAACGGGGGGGATTTGTTGTATCCCTATGTTACCGTTCTTCCGTCTATACTCTGTGTTAAGCTGTCATCACCTAAAAAGTGTAATGTTCAGTTTACAACAGTATCCAGCGGGTAAAGCTTCAGGTTAGATCTTCCACCACAAGGTTGGGAGTTCCTGAGCTACTCTTTTAGCACCTACCCCTTGACGCTGGATCCGTTCAGGCTTGCCTTGAGCCGCCTCTTCCCGGGGCATATCACTCCGGTCCGGGCCACTCCGTCCACGGCCTCGCCCCCGAACTGCTCCGTTCTGGGCAAGTAGGAACAGGCACTAAGCTTTCCAATGTCCTTCCTGTTTACAATAAGCACACTGATTTAACCCTAATGGTTGGCCCGTGTCTGCGCCTGGGCCTCTGCCTGTGCCTCGACCTGTCCCCTCCCCTCTGGATACGGGCCCTCGAACTCCTCTCCCCCCTCCTTGTCCTCGGACGACTTGCTGTAACAACACTCGAGTCTTAAGGTCCTTAGCCTTCTTCTCCACTTTATCCTTGCTCTCATTCTCCCTATGCTCATAATACTGGGCCATGCTTAGTATCACAGAAGGGGTAGAGGTAGTCCAGGTACTCTCGGCGGCCTGTAATCGTGTAGAAATTTCAGGTGCCAAATTGGTTACAAACCTATTCACGAATAACCGGACCCCACCTTCGGTTGCCAGATCCTGTCCACTAAAATCGATAAAAACTCCCTCAAATCGAGTGAAGAAGTCAGAAACACTCTCATCCTTCTTCTGTCTACAGGCTGTTAACTTATCCCAGTCAACCTTTCGTGGGGGGATCAAGGTATGCATGTAAGCTATAATTTTCGCCGGTAAAGTGGTAATTTCATTCCTAGGCTTATCACCGGGTTTACGGTCTTGGTCCCAGTCTTTCAACTCAATCCAAGTCCCTCCTAGCTCGGCAGCATGATCGGTGTCATGTACTTGCCGCCATATGTCAACTGGTACCAATAATCCGAAAAATAACTCGATATCTGCCAACTTTATTACAGCAGAGGCTGCAGCTTCTGTCAGCTCTTTGTAGTAGGCGGTGGGATTCTTTTGGGGGTCGGGCAATTGCGATTTAAGGGTAAGAACCTCTCTCCGTTTCCATGGAGTGTACACCCATTGTTCTTGGAAACGGGCATCTACCCTAGCTCTTACGACCTGGTCAGCATTATCACGTAGTTCAGGGATTTCAGGATGATAAATAGGGTGTACTTCTCTCATAGGGTGCTGGGAAGTCCAATTGGGACTTTTTATAAACATTCTGCCATGGTATTTCACTAAGGTTTCGACATTCTTGTACACCTCCTGTGGGTCCATGTTAAATTTATGAGCCCAATCTCGGATGTTGTACAGTATTTGGGGTGCTGCCCCATCATGGAAGCATAGTTCCCAGGCCTCGATAAGATAGCAGGACATTTGCTATAATGCATGTTGCTGCATAACTGGTTCGAGATCTTTTATTGTACTCCACAGATCCACTACCATATAGATATCGTTCCGCATCCACTTAGCTGCCTGATCCGCCACTGTTTCTTTCTCACCATACTCCACTGATCCCCTGGTGAATAATCGTCTAGCTCTCATACCACCATGTTCTTCTAACAGTGTGCGCCCCCTATCGGCAGGTGTCGTACTAGCTGACTGAGATGTCCAAATGGGGCTCGGGCTGCTAAGACCACTCGGGAAGCCGCCGCGGGCGGCTGTCTGCCCGGAAGAAGGGTAGCCATGTCTCTCGATGAGGTAGCGGTGGCACCATTAGTACCTAGGGAGACGAGAGACGAGCTTGCCTCCGGGGCGGAGGCCGGGGGAGCCGTAGCAGGCTGGAGAGGCAGAGCAGGATATACGCGCTGAGGCGCATACGGGGGTGGGGGTCGTGCATTCAACAAGTCCTCTATCTCATCCTCCGTCTCGTTTCGAGCCACATAACTTCCATCTACTTGTAACCTAAACTGCCGGTCTGCATACTCGATGTTCTGTTCGGTCTTATTTTTGTCAGGAGCAATGGCCTTCTGTGTTACAGTCTGCCCTTGCTGTATTTTCATTAATTTCTCGGACCGTATGCGTCTCCATTTCGCCTCTTTCTGCCATTTGTTAAGGGTATCAAACATGGCTTGCCTGCTCCGTTTAGCGAACAGACGTTCCTGCAAGTACTGGATCTTTTTCTCATTAAAAGACCCTGTCTTTGGCCACTGGAGTTCTACATTGTCTTTGATGTACTTATTCCATAATGTATTAAATAAGAGGGGTCCAATACCATGCTTACAGTACATATCATGGCTAGGAGTTCCCTCCGGAGGGGCAGGTTGGCTTTCGTCCAACCTCGTACCTCCTCGGCTAGTACAGCCAAAGCATAACTTGCTAAAGCACGGCATCGCTCTTTGCAGAGACCGGTCACTGAAAAGGAAAAGGTATTATTTACAATACTCTCATACACATGGCCACATTCTGTATTCAAATCCACTCTCACAATCTCACACACGTAAAACAACTACAATTCTACAGTAACATGAAACAATACAACAAAACGTAATTTCCAAACAAGAAGTGGAGCCCGTCGACTCCCACTTATGGAGAACTCTTTCCAAATCTCAAGAAGACCCAAAACGAAATCAAAAACAGCCTTGTCCTTAGACTGCCTAGAGATAGCCACACAGGTTCCTCGGAACCACAGACCGACCTACAGACCATCCGACGGCATTCATGGTTCACCTCTCGAACTATTCTGGCTAAGCCCGCTTTCTCAAGCGCCGCTCCAGATTTGTCCGAGTGCTACCCAATCTCAACCACCGGCGTTTCCGAGAGCAGTCCGGCCGGGTGTAAACTTTTCCACAAGTCACACCAAGGCGCCTGGTCCTATTCTCTAGTTATTTACAAAATTCAAAACAGGAGCATCTGCCCGTGCTGTCTCGATACTGCCCCGTCAGACCTCCTTTCGAGTTCTCCGTGACCAAAAGTCACCAAATTCCAAGTACCAGATCCAAACCTTAAGGGTATCCAACATAAAACAAGACAAATCACTCACCTGGTGCACTCTGGTCCGATTGGGCGTTCTCCACTGCAAATTCCTGTGGACCAACGTGGCCCGTTCTCGGGTTACACTCGAAGGACTCCGGCGTGGGGTCACTAGCAGCCGAGCTCTCCTGATCGTGAGAGCGGAGCGGACCCTAAATTCTCTGGCCGATCCTTCCTCCCCGGTCAAGTTCGCTCTTTCCAAGGTCCCGCTTTCCTGATTACAGGGGGTGACCCCAACGCGGAGTCCCGGCGGAGTCGCCAACTGAAGTACCAGAAAAATAATCACATCCCAAATAGAGCCATACTTACAAATAGCCCATGTACCAATTACCAATAATCAGTCAGTTGGCAGTGTAGAAGGTCCAATCATTTATTACAAATAGACAAAACTCTGCCAGAGGAGCTCCTTGCGACCTAACCCCACGAGGTCCGCCAAGAAGACTGCTGGTACATTGTTAGCGCATCACATATATACTGTTATATTTCCAAGTTGTTACCTAAGATGGAAAAATACAGACTGGTACCGGTTGGTGCAAAGGAAAGACCATATATGGAACACAAAACCCCTCAGATATAGCTCAGCTCGTTATAGCAAGGTCGAGCGGGTGACTCCCTTCTGCTAGTTTCGAGAGAGTCCGAACAGCGCTCCCCGGGAATGTGCTTGCCCAAGCTTCCCCCACCTATAACCTTGACAGGCCTAATGTGCAGAAACAGCAGGTTGCTACAGTTGTACTATTTCACAAGGGAATGGAGCTCGTGCATGAATATTGGAAAGGGGTCGGGCTGATGCTAGATGCAGAAAGCGACTAGGCCACAAAAATGGCGCTTGTCGGGTCAACCTGTGTTTTACGGGTCTGTTAAAATAACGTATAATAAAGTATAGGTGAGTTCTAAAACAATCTTTGCATGTTAGTATATCAGTGCTTAAAGCCTCATATCTGCATAATAGCTACACCACACTAATTACTAATACTAACTTACAGGTGTTACTAGGCCCAGATCGAATTCTGATTCCTCAATGTAATATGTGACGTCATCAGCAGTGCATTGCGGGCGCACGAGTTATAGTTAACTATAACGGGAGAATTTTAATGGTTTTGTATGAGTGAAATGTCCTGCTAACTATAACATGTGTGAAACCTATGGTTTTTCAGTGAATTTCTAAGGTTTTTTAAATGCTAATTCTTAACAATAACGTGTGTGAAAGCTATGGTCTTTTCAGTGAATTTCTAAGGTTTTTTAAATGCTAATTTTGAACTATAACGTGGCTGAAACCTATGGTTTTTTCAGTGAATTTGAAAGGTTTTGTAAATGATAATTTTTAAATGTATTAATTGTTTAATTTTTTTTATACTGATTTACTACATTATTTTAAATTATTTACTTTTAGATATTTTATTTTTAAATTACATTACATATTTTCTATATAAATTGAAAAATAAATCTTTTTTAAAATATTGAAATTGTAATATTTTTATTTTTTTATATATTTTTTTTATTTATATATATTTTATATAGCAGGAAAAGATCTCCTATGGAAGAAAATTCAAGTTACTGGTAAGTACAGTTAAATTTACTTTTCAGGAACAGTAGGGAGCTGAAAGATGCAGCACTGAGGTCTCTCCTGAAAACAGGTGAGTAAATCAGAATTCGTAGTTCGGCTGATTTTTGAGGAATTTTTTTAAGTTCCAAAACTCCACACTTACAAACAATTTCAAGTGAAACATGTCAATGTTACCCTATGGAAGGACATTCAAGTTACTGTAACTATGAATAGAATCTTTTTTCAGTATCAGTAGTGGGCTGAAAGATGCAGCATTGAGGTCTCTCCTGATAAAAGGTGAGTAAATCGCAATTAGTAGTTCAACAGATTTTAGAAGAATTTCCAAAACTCCACACTTAGAAGAATTTCCAAGTAAAACATGTCAATGTTTGCCTATGGAAGGAAATTCAAGTTACTGAACTACAATTAGAATTACTTTTCAGGATCAGTAGTGGGCTGAAAGATGCAGCACTGAGGACCTTAAAGAACATGTAGGACCCATCTGTCACTTTCAAACGTTGTAAATCACTAAAAGATAGTCTCACAAGCAGTTCTATCAAGGAAAAGAAAAGATTGAACCCTGTAGAAGGCTTTTTTACTTGCATGAGATGCAAGGCATGCAAGTATAGTCAGAATTGCAAAACTGTAAAACTTAACAAAGACAAAATAGCATTTAGAATTGCTAGACATTTTTCCTGTGATACTGATTTTGCTGTGTACGCGTTGAGATGCCCTTGTGATCTCTATTACATAGGGAGCACTACCAAGAAAGTAAAATTACGAGTTCTGGAACACCTTAGAGCAATTTCCAACAATGATAGGCAATATCCCGTTGCACGCCATTTCCATGAAGTACATAACCAGAATCCAAATCTTCTCAAATTCTGTGTGCTTGTGCCCCAAAGGGAAAGGGGGGGAAATCGCACGATTGAGCTAAGAAAACTTGAGTCTAAGATGATTATAAGGTTAACACCATGATCCCCACAGGGTTAAACTTTGATGAGGAATTGGCAATTCATTTAAGATAGAATTTAAGCACAATTTTGTGTGTCTGTGCCTTTGCGTCTATCTGCACTTTTATGATTTTTTAACTGATTGATTTTAATTCTTCATGAGAGAGTTCCCTGGCACTAACTTAGAAATTATATGTTGTTTCCATTACAGAAAGAACTATTTGACAGATTGAAGATCCGGATTATGAATTGACTCAAGCTCACTAGAGCGAGACTTTATTTACTTTTATAAGAGACGTGAAAACCAACAGCAATTGATATTATTGGCTGTAATACGATGCTATGTGAGGTCTGTTTGTTATTGTGCCCACTGTGGCTAAACTACATTCAAATAACTATGTATTAATTTTTTTAAATCAGGCCTGTTGATGCATCGCCCACATGGGCGTAATATCCTTTATTAATATCATTTGCAGTGATACATTTATTTTTTCAAATGCTTTATCATGTTTACATTTGAGTTTAAAATTCACGGAGCTTCCCTGTTTTAAGATTGCTTAGAAATGGTAATGGAGTCTTTTCACTATTTCTATTGATTGGAGGTGGAACTAGTCTCTTTCACTTTAAATGAGACATTGTATCGGTGAAATCTCTACCCGTGAACAAGCTGTGACTGTAACAGCGAAACGTGTTGGGCACCCGTTGCAAAAACTAAATAAAAGCATTTATAAATAGAGGCCACGGCACCAGTGTGAATTTATTCGTAATACTCTGGATGTGTTTGGATATTGGGAGTGGCGTCCCTGCCGTGCTGCCCGCCGCCATTGAGGCTCAGCGTCTGCCGGAAACTTGGTGTTGGAGATATATATATGTATATACATATATGTGTGTGTGCTTATATATATATATAATTATTACACACACACATATATATTATAACTAATTGTACTGAAGAGTAATCCTGTGTGCAGATGACAGTTGACAACTTGTGTTTAGTATGTTCTACACAATATTTTTGGTTCTCCAGAAAAAGTTTCCAACAGGGCAAAGAGTCTACATAGTAGATTGTAAGTATTGTAAGCAGCCTTGACTTATTATTCAAGATTGTGTTGGCATGACAATTTCTACTTAGCATAGTACTAACCCTTGTACATGTGCTTCTTTTGCTTCAGAAGATGGACTATCTGTAATGCTTTCACCACAGTATGAAGGCTGCAGGTGGTATATCTCTTTAACACCTTCAGAAATAGTATTATTTTAAGTGAACAGTGCATTTTTTGACAAGTGTTGCATTGAGTGTACCCTTTTCTTGGTAGATACTTTTTAATACTCGGTGGTGCATTTCTCATGAGAGTTTCACTGTCTGAAAACAGTGTGGTGCTGAGTAAGCTCTCTCCATAGAGTAAACACTGTCTACAGTGCCCACTTTTCTACTCATATCAACTACATTTCTCAGTGTAGGTTTGGTGTCCGTGAGGGGTTTCATACAGCAAAAATCTGTGTGTAGTAGGGCATTTTATTTGGAACAGACATTCAGTGTATTTGGGAACATGGCTTTTTCTGAACAGTTGTATACAGATTAAACACAGTACGCAATGAGGGTTTCCCATATATCTGTGGTTTATTGTTAATGTATACTATGCTCCAGAGAAGTGCATGGTATAAGGTAAATGTTGCACATAACCCATGCTTTCTACACCTAAGAAAGTGATGGCATTAATGATGCCTCCTATTCTTCTGAGCTATCTTTTACTTACTTGCATGCCTCTAATTCCATACAAATGTATAGAGCAATATGATGTAATTTGAGATGCCATCAGTGATGTCATAAATGATGTCTTAGAACATTAATGTTATCACTGACATATTCACCTAACTATAACGTTACTTTAACCTTTGGTTTGTCAGTGAATTTCTTGTTTTTTTTAACGTAAAGTAAGATTTTATTACCATACGTAAAGCCAACCCTTGTCTCATATGACTGAAGATATGCCTGTTGTCAGACCCTGCGACAAATCCCCCACAAGGTCTTCTGTTTTTTAAAGAGGGGTCCCTACCCCAACCCTCATTGAGCCCATAAGGCTCTGTGGACTCTAGAGCCCTATGTAGTTTAATGGTGAGGGGGGACCAAGTGGCCCTCCTCCCTGAACCTTATTGGGCCCTGGGATCCTATACTCTAGGTCCTTTTTTGGGCCAAAGCACGCCTCCCCGAGCCTTATTAGGCCCTTGGGTACCCATCCACCAGGGCCTTTTTTAAAAGAAGAGGGAAGCCACAAGGCCCCCCTCTTCGATCCTCATTAGGCATTGGGGACCCCTGTATTTGTTGTGGACCATGGAGGGGTGTCCCAGGGTCCCACAGCCAGCTCCCTACTCATAGAAGGCACGGCACTGCTCCCACCCGCAAGAAGCAGCAACTTACGCTGCACTCTGAAGGAACATTTTTAAGGCTCCCGCTTCCTGGGAGCAGAATTTGTGTTTGCTCCTGCTCAATGGAAGATTAAAAAATGCTCCCACCAATCAGGAGCAAACACAGGTTTCCCTGCCTGCGTAGGTGCAGGCAGGAAAACCGCCATGTCCCTGGGGGGCTCCCGGGGGCATAGCTAATGAGGCGGCCCCAGGCGATAGGGTCTCCAGGGTCATTATTGGCTCAGGGAGGGGGCTGGACTGCCCTCCTCTCTTTTAGTTTAGCAGACCACCAGTGGATGGTGTCCCCAGGACCTTTAGAGGCTCGGGAGGGTGGCTGCATAGCCCATCCACTTTTTGACAAATTTCAGCCCCAGGTTGGGCTCCCTGGGACCTTCAGAGGCTTGGGTAGTGGGGCCATGAAGCCCCCTTCAATTTGTGATAACATTGTGGTCCCGGGGGTGGGCTCCTCAGGCTTATGCTGACTTGGGTTAGGTGCCCAAGGCACCCTACCCATATTCAATCATTTTGGCCCTGAAGGGGGCTCCCTGGGGCCTATAAATTCTAAAGGAGGGGGCCACACACCCTCCCATTAAGAAAGCTAAGCAGCCCTTGCCGGCTTTTTTTTTTTTTTACACTCCTGTGGGAGTCTTGGGGGATTGCAGCAATGTTTGCTGATTTGTTTTCATTTTAGTTTCATGGGGGGTCCTGCTGGGTCCCATCATGGGGCCTAGGGGTCAGGATAACCCTACCCTGCCCCTTTAAAATTTCTTTACATGTTCAGGACAGGGGACTAAGTCCCTGAGTCCTGTAATGCCTGCCAGCAGAATTTTTCTCATGTTTCTGGCAGCAAATCAGTGCTTGCTCCTGTGAGTCTGACTCCCACAGGAGCAAAGTGGACCAAGGGAAAATAGCTCCTTGGACCAATTAAAACACAATTTCTTTTAAAATTCCGGTTTCAGGGACTCTCGCTAGATTCCCTCGAACCCACCTACCCAGATATCTATATTTTTTAACCCTAATTTCACAAAAACTACTGAATGGATTTACATCACATCTCAGAAAGCACAATCTGAGTGGCGATATCTAGCTTTATACCACATTTGATGCTGTTCTGTTCAGCAATTTTTGCTGCAGCCCTGTCTCAAGAAGTCTGTGGAAAATTTGAATCCTCCCCTGTTTTCTCCACCCCCACTTGACGAATTACCCCAATACTTTCCATGCACAAACTAGACAATAAGTAGCACCTTTTGGGAAAGTTTCATGGAGATTCGTCAAACTGTGCCGACGTTATTGGCAACACAAAAAAATACTTTTCCTATGGAACAGATGACCTAACTATAACTACCCAGTGGTGACTGCACACCTAAAAAGATATATATATCCTATCTTTTTATGTGCTGAGTTCTCCCTCCTGACTGAAGAGCCTCTGCAGTTGTGAGCTCACAATTACCTCCATGTTTGTGAATACCAAACCAAATGCAAACTTACACAAAACTGTTCACCTTTGTGAATCAGGGCCTTGTACTTTTCAAAAGCTAATAACTATGTTAATTTAAAACAATAAAAAGTAAGAATAGCAAAATCAAAAAAGACATAAAAATATATACATAAAAATTTAAACTAATACATTAAACATACTAAATTACAAAAGAACATTTTTCTAATCTTAATACAAACATTACAAAAATAAAAAATATTAAAAATAAAAACAAATAAACTGTTGGACTATGGAGGAATTTACCTATTATGTGCCCAATTTATGAAACAGTAGGGACAGAGTTGGACTTCAGATGGGTTAGGTTTACTATTTCCACTTCAATCTAGTCCAGTAAGAAAATTGTTGGACATTGGAGGAGTAACATTAACTATTCCCACTCAAGTCTAAGCAACTGATGGGAGAGTGTTGGACTTTGGAGGTGTTAGATTTATTATTCCCCCTCCAGTCTAAGCAACAGTGGGGAAAGCTTTCGACTTCAGAGAGGTTACATTTAACACTTCCACTCCATTTTAAGCCACAGTAGTGAAAACGTTGGACTTAAGAGAGGTTACTTTTACTATTGAACAATTAAAACAATATTATTCAATTATATATTTAATTTACAATAATAAAAACCGTTTAAAATAAATGAATCATAATTTAATGAACTTCCCACTCTATTACCCTACAAACCCTGCAAACCTACTACCACATTATAAATTACTAATGAAACAGAAAAAAAATATAAATTGCAAACAATATTTTCATAAATTAATACCAATGATACTAACAATATTTACACTTAAAATGAATATTAATATATATGAACTAATATATATTAAGGGGCTGATTACGATGTTGTGTGGAAACTTTCTGCCTGACTCTGTCAAAGAATCGGAACCGACCGACTTGCGGTCGGGGGTTCCACCCGACCGATTACGAAGCGACCAAATACTGTTGAATCGGAGTCCCATTGATTCCTACGGGAGCCCGTGTTCCGTCCGACAACACTGGCTCCTATGGGGAAAAGGGGGGGTGCGGAAAACTCTGCACCCTGTTGCAGGCACCCAATTATGCCTGCCACAAAGTGCAGGGTTTTACAGGGGGGTCCAACCGGAGGCTGTAGGATGAAGGGGGGACTGCCAGGGCCCCCCAAAGTCAGTTTCCGACAGTTTCCTTTTTGCGTCATATAGGCCGACTCAGAAAGGCTGTTGGAAATCAGCATCATAATCACTCGGTCGGAAACGCTGTCCCTAGAGCTGTATGATGAGGGTCCACCCTACACAAATTCTGAGAGCCAGTAGGAATTGAGTCGAAAATACTGTGCGGGTTACACTCTGACCGCAAACATTGTAATTGGTCGGGAGGATTGTAAACCGACTGAGTCGGTCGTAAGGGCTCCGATACGGTCCAGGGGAATTTGACTGTCAGTCGGAGCCTTTTCGCACATCGTAAACGGCCCCTAAAAACAATATTTATTACAACTATATTAAACTAAATGATATTAAACACAATAGCCATAAAAACTATATTATATATCAAAAAAGGTATTTTGTTCCACAACTTTTTTGGTAGTCACAATATTTTTGACATGAGACACAATATTTTGACTTTAACCACTTGGCTGCTAAGGGGTGTGCATGTAGGTCCATTGACTTTCCATTGAAATCAATGGGCCCTACATGACGAGTTACCCTTGTCATTAGCACTGAAGGGGTTAATATTTGTGTCATCCATTCTGCACATAATGGGGCTTGGCCCAGGGTCTGGACTGGGGCCAGGCACTGCAGCCAAACCCCAACTGCACACAGCCAAAGGCCATTCACCATGGATGCATGGTTGGACGACTATGCTGAGTTGGGTGCAAGGCATGACCTAAAGCGAGGCCCTGCCTCCAACCCCCTCTGTGCATGATCAAAGGCTATGTACATAGGGGTACTGGGTGCCCATCTGGGTATCAGGTGAGGGCCAAACAGGAGGACTGGACCTGAAACCAACACCCTGCTGCACAAAGTCAGCAGCTATGAGTAGCCAATGTATTTACAATAGTTCCCAGAGGGGGGTGAGTGTATGATCAAGTTTGAATATGATCAGAAAACCCTAGAAATTCACTGAAAAAAACTAATATTGAAGTAACATTACAGTTATGTATGATAACAAGATCTTAATTACATTAAAACACAGAAATTGGCTGACAAAAATATTGTCAATAGCTCTGTGTTACAACTATTTAGGGTGGCATGTGCCTAGATATCCACAAGGGCATAATCTATTGTTCGCAGAAGCTTGGTCTTGGTGTTTGCTATCACCCAACAATGCTTCAGACTGCTAACCCCCCTTTAGAGATGGTGACAACCAACTCTTGGCACCCAACACACACATTTTCTTTTCGGTTGTTTTTTTGTTTCAGGTACTGAGGCACTTCCGCAATACCTCCTACACAAGCTTCCACCCCATGGTCCTGCAACACCGTGCAAGCATCACAGAGGATGCTTGCATGGTCTCTCGGTACCATGGGGGTGAAGCTTCAACTGAGGGTCCGGTAGAAATACTGTGGTACCTCACAGGCCAACCCCCTGCCATGTACGGATGAAAGGTGTCTTTAGCGGGATTCGCTACCCCTGGGTTTGGAGACAAGTACTGGCCACAAGTCAGGCCATTTGTCTAACCCCTCACAGTGCACATCTGAAAGGTATGCACAGGGGGCTAGCTGCACATGGGAGTTGGGCACAGTGCCTGGTTGCAGCCCAGGCAATGTGGCACCCCCCGCTGCGTATGGCCAAAGTCCTTGTGTATGGTGCATTGGCTGTTCACAGGAGAGCCAGCGTCTGTGCTCACCCACACACTGTGCACAGCATTCAGCTGTGCAGATTTGGGATTTGACAGCACAGGGAGGTTGAGCTCAGAGCCTGGCCGTATACCAGGCCATGCACTTAACACCCTGCCGCACATGGTCAAGAAGAGTTTGATGCACTCTCTAGTAGCTAGGCCAGGCTTTGTGCCCAACTCAAACCTGTACTTGGCTGAAGGCCTAAAGTGGCTATTAAAGACCTACTCCCTTATTACAATTGCTTGCTTTCAGATCTCCGCAATTACTCCGGAGTGGGCACTCAATGGACAGTATGGCCTACAATGGCAGCCTGCAAGTGTATAAAAGGACATTCTGTCGTCATAGAGCAGAATGTTCTTATACCTTTATATTCTTCTGTAGCAAGTTATTGTAGCAATTAGAGTCCCAGTCTCTTGTTATAGGTGTTCACTTTTACCTTGGAATGATAACAGTAGAGTGAGCATTTATTGACCAGTATAGCCCGCAACAGTGAGCTATAATAACATATAAGGTGGTTCTGTCACCATAGAGCGGAATGTTCTTCTAACTTTATGATCTGCTGTAGGAGGCTATTGTAGTCATTAGAGTCCCAGTCTCTTGTTATAGGTATTTTGGCTTTAGCTTGAACCTTTAACAGTAGAGTGGTCCTTTAACGGTCACTGTAGCCTGCTCTGGCAAACTATAAGGATATATTAACATTAACAAAGATACATGACAAACAACATATTCTTTTTCTATTTTTAGCTGGTTCGAACAAGAACCTTTTTTTACAACGTTTTTTGAAAGTTTTTGGGAGATTCAACTAAAAATATGAAAAAAGAGTCATCAAAACATAGATACAATAATAACAAAAAATACTTTCTTTTGCATCGCTGCTCATGAGTGTTCAAGACCTGTTCCCTGGCTATTGTACTTTGCTCCTGTGCTGTATTGAGTTTTATGCAATCCATGTAGAAGTGTACGATGTGCTCACAGAGGCGGTGTCTGCCATGCGCGAGGGCAGCTGCAGCAGCTTCATCTGGCTTCACAGTGAGGTCTGGACCTCTCCATCCTTCTGCCTCTTCCACTTTGCAGTTTTGTGCTGCCTAGTGTGTCACATATTCAACTGCTTCAACATCCCAGTGGCACCAAAAGAATATTGTTTCCAGTACTTTTGAAAACTTCTTGCAGAAGCTGCAAGCCACCACCTTCAGGAATAGCTTTTTTTCACCTGGTGGGTTGGTGAAAAACTCCCACACCATGGTTTGGGGAGTGGTGCGTGTCTCCTCCTGCTGCTCTACTTCATCGCCAAGTGATGTTGTTCGTCCTCTCCTCTTTTTTGTTTTGGTTGGACCTCAAAAAAGGAAAAAATGGCAGCAGACAATGGACAGTGTGTAAACAGTGTGAATTGCCACTTCCTGGTAATAGTAAGGAGGTGGGACCTTCCTGTTTATGCATCAAACTAATGACATTAACCAATGAAATGGTGTTTCTCTGTCTACGATACAGTTTCCAGGTACCGCAGTACTGTAACACCTAAAAATGCAGAAATTTCACTAAAACCTTTATGACACCTCTCTTATTTGGACCCCAGAGGAAACCTCTAGTCTCACACTTTAAATAAAACTAACCCTTCATTCTGAATGCAACTTTTATTTTAGAAGTTCTGGCAAAGAGGCATTATTTGGCTGTCTAACATTGTTAGTCGATAGCACTTTACATCAAAAACTATGAGTGAAGGCAAGGAAATGACCGTGTACCACCCATGGAGTGCCCCTTCTGACGCAAAGCATGAAAATCAGCTCAAAGCACTGTTTTGAGTTACTTTAGACTTTTGTCCAGCACAAAACAAGTTTTGTGGTGTCACAGTTGTTACCCAAACCCAGAGCCAAATATTAGTAAATCTCTACCTTGGTGTGCTGCATGGTCACATTGGAATCTTTTGCGAATATGAGGATGATGGAAGCTCTCCTTGGATAGATGTGGTTTCCAGAGAGGTGCTACTTATATCAGTGAAGATGAGATTCCCACTGAAGAGAATGAAACCTGAAGAGAAAGAAACCAGCATAAGGTGCTGGTAACTAAAGCTTGCTCCACGTGTTGAATGGCAGGGTCATTGTGAGTGCCTTCATGTTTATTTATTTATTTATAAAGGTTTATATAGCGCAAACTTGACCCAAGATGGTATCAGAGCGCTTTACATTTAAGATTGTTGCATTACAAGTTACATCAGATACAAGAGCATAGTAAGGTACAGTACACATAAACAATGTTTCACTATTTCGTAGGAGGGAGACGAGGAAGGACTAATAGCGGGGAGACGAGGAGGAATAATGCCCAATGTCTGGCTGGGTAGTTGACAGTCAAGGGGAAAACCAAGGACAATCTCCTCATTAGCTGTAAAGCAGCTCCACCGGTCATCAGCCATGTTGCACAGGTCTCAGCAATCAGGAAAAAACAGTTTTTAGTTTATATTATTTGCGATGGTTATATAGCGCTATGTAGACCCGGAGGTCTCAGAGCGCATTACCAGGGGAGCATTGTATTAGAAGGTACATCAAAAAGATTATAAAGCTCAGGTTAGACCCATAGGTATCAGAGCGCTAAAACAGAGGAATATTGCGTTACAAATTACATCAGTTACAATAGCGTAGTAAGGTACAGAAAACAAACAACGAGGTTGAGAGAATTTATAGGACAGGAGGGGGGAAAGAGCCATAGCAGAGAGACGAGGAAGAACTGTGTCCAATGTCCGGAGAGATAAATAGAGAGGGAAAGGGGAGAGGTGGAGTGAGAAGGGAGAGGATGAAGGGGAAGACGGAAAAGATATAAGGAGAAAGTCAGCCCAAAGACCGAGTGGGTAGGTGACAGCCAGGGAGATAATCCAAAGCCAGTCTCCTCTACAGCGCTCTAGGAAGCTCCAACAGGCATCGGTCCGACAGCTGGAAAGAAAGGTGACAAGGAGATTGCAGAGCACCAGAAATATGATGAGGGGGGGCGAGACAGGGAGAAGGGGAGAAACTGTGCCCAAGGTCCGGCTGGGCAGGTGACGGTCAGGGGATGAACCAAGGCCGATCTCCTCATTAGCTGAACATAGCAGCTCCACCGGGCGTCTGACAAAATGCTCGGACTCCGCTGTCAGGGGAGAGATCATGTGTACTCCGGGTGAGACAAGTAGAGAGGGAAGGAGGAGAGGGGGAATGAGAAGCGAGTGGACAAGGGGGAAGATGGAATAAGAGATAAAGGGAAAGTCGGCCCAAAGACCGGAAGGGTAGGTGACGGCCAGGAAGGAAATCCGAAGCTAGTCTCCCCTATAGCTATCTAGGAAGCTCCAATGGGAATCGGTCAGAAAGATGGATAGAAAGGAGACAAGGAAAAGGCAGAACGGCAGAAATACAAAGAGTGGGGAAGGAGAGACAGGGAGAAGGGGAGGAAACTCTGTCCAGTGTCCGGCTGGGCAGGTGACGGTCAGGGGGTGAACCAAGGCCGATCTCCCCAATTAGCTGAACAGAGCAGCTCCACTGGGCGATGGACAAAAGGCTCGAACTCCGCTGTCCGGGTAGGGGCAAGTGTACTCAGAGGAATGACAGAATAGTGCGGGGTGGAGGGGATTGGGGGCGGAACAGGGGGCTAAGAAGCAGTACAGTTCTGGCAGATCGGCAGTGGTAGAGAAATATCTTGTGGGGGCCCAGGAAGTAAGAGTAAGTGGGCCCATAGCTCAGATGGAGTCATATAGTCATTAAGTCCAGTGTCAAGAATAAGCGTTAGGTCATCTTGGCAATAGGGGGTACCGTCTAGCATCACGTTCCATGCCTCTGTCTGTGGTATCTGTAGACCAGAGCGAACCATCCATGCGATTGGGAGGTGTTTAGCAGGCTTCTGCACTATCGGGTCAGAAGTGCGTGGATGCTGAGTGTACAGTCACAAATGATGTGGAATGTCAGGTTTCCACTAGGCGGGTGCCATCTTATATGCAGGGAGATCAGAGTCAATGAAGATGCTCGTTATTGTACCCAGATAACAAATGGGCAGCTGGCAAGTGAAGAGATAAGGATCTGGTATGAGGGAGGTAAAGCGTTAACTCCCCTAGACTGGTAATAAGCGAGCACTAATAGCTTGGTCGCCATTTTAGGGTCAGGCAGTGTTAAGGGGTCGATCACCCCGCCAATCATATCGGGCTATTGCAGGTAGGAAATAAAAGGGTACCTTGAATAGAAAATTGAGAGTCCCTGTTTTTAGGGGAGCAGCCACTCGGGAAGGCACCTCTTAACAAGCAGTAAAGGCGATGCCTGGTCGGGAACTCCCGGCCGGAGCTCCTCACCGGTCAGCAATCTTGGGAAGTCATTTCCAGTCAAATTGGCAATACCTGTTGGCTTTATTTTCTTTGCAAACTCCATCACTAGAACCATCAGTACACAGCCTTGCCGTAATGATTAATAGAAAGTGGCGCATCCTGGAGGCATTTCAAGTACACAGAAATACTGTGCTCTTCTTTGACTATTATGAGTGATTGCAGCACATTTGGGATCATTAATCATTCGCCACAGCCGGTGCTTACACGCACGTATCAGTCAGCACTCGTTTACGCCTCCGCTCATCCCCCTGCATAGTACCTTGGTACAAAACCTCAATGCGTCCACGCTGATGGTGGAAAGTAAAAGAAAGAAAGAAGACATACAGCCGGACCATTTTCCCCTCAATAGAGTCACTAGAACATGGGCTTCACTCGTTCTTGATCACTCCAATATGGAATAGCCGATCTGCAGATCGGTGTTACAGAACAAAGAGACTACTCGCAGGATGCGCCATTCCGCCATTGTGAGATCCGGCTATGTAACGCGTAGCTTTGCGACCCAGCTCTCTGGCAGCAAAATGGATTTTATTTTCCTCACCATAGCATGAGAAGGATTGTAGGCATGATGATCTGATGCTCGGCAGGGCTCAAGGTAGCTTCATTCGCCTGCCGCGGCAAATAAACTTCAAGCAACACTGCCCGCCATCTTGGAACCTTGCATCGGAAAATTCAAAGTCGGTTTAAACTGTTAAATTCGCTTTTCCGGGATCACCCAACGATAGCATTAGATGTCAGGAGCATTCCAATATCAATTTGTATTAATATCAAGCCTGAGTATATCCATTAATGTGGGAAATCCATCACTTGAGCTCTGCACTTGACAGAGCGACGGAATCAGGCAGCCATACTATTACATTACATGTGGGAATACATAGAAAAATGGCATGGGTGGCCTTTTGTGAGAGGCAGAGTGATGAGCAGGAGGGTCTTCAAACATAGTCTATGGCACATTTTTGGCTTCCCACTGTATTTTTTAGACTGAATGATCATATGTCTTGGTTTGTAAAGTTATAATAAATTGACCATGTAGAAAATATCTCCAACAATGAGAATACATTCTGTGTATAATGTGATTTTTGAGAACTGCTTACGCAACAGAGTGGTACAAATGTGTGCTAATGTCTCCACTGTTTTATCCTGATCTGGGAAGGGACTTCCAGCAGTATTTTGAAGACCCCATGACTTTGAAAAAATATACGGCCAGATGTACTACAGGGGCATTTAGTGACTCGCAAATTGCGCTCCATTGAGAGTCGCCGTTTGCAAGTCGCTCAATGCCATGTACAACAGTGTCAGAGACAATGTTTGCGATTCCCATTGGGGTCGCAAATTGAATGCCTCTTGAATAATCATGAGGCACTCGCAACTTGCGACCCCATTGGGAATGGCTGGCCCTCCCAGGGACGGTGACCTGCTGGGCTCAGCAGACATCCATGTCTGGGACTGCTTTTAAATAAAGCAAGAAATTCTTTTTTAAATGCAGCCCGTTTTCCTTAAAGAAAGACGGGGTGCATTTAAAAAAAGAAACATTTTCAATTCATTTTTTAAGGGCAGGCAGTGGTACCAGGGATTACTACCTGCTCATAATAAATGTTTGCACATGCATTCCCTAAGGGGAAGGGGTCCCCTGGGGACTCCTTCCTGTTTGTGAGTGTTTTACCACCCTCTTGAACAGGGTGGTAAACTGTGAGTGTTTTGCAACCGCAATTGCGGTCTCAAAACATTCTTACATGGTTTGTGGGGTCGCTATTAGGAAGGGAACGAACCTTCCTAATAGCGAGTTGCAAAACACAATTTTGCGAGTCAAAAATGACTTGCGAGTCACAAATTAGTGTTAGCATATGGCCCACAGGATTTTTGCATGCGCAAACGGGTCGCAAACCCGTTTGCACATGCAATTTTCCGTTGTACATCTGGCCTTTAGAACTAGGCAGTGCTTTAGTGGCCTGAAGGAGATAACAAGTAGCAATTAGCCAGCTCTTTACAGTATGCTAAGCAAGTAGAGGACCAAGGGAGGAAAAGTTTACTCAAGCAACGTGATCTTTTTTGTCCCACAGGCTAATGGGAGGAGTAGAAAATATTTATTAGGGCATAGTACAATGGAAAATAAAGCAATCAAGAATGATAATTAAGCTTAAATCATATCGACAGAACAACGTTCCTAGTTCCTGCCAAGAAACAAAACTGCAGCCCAGTTTTGCAAGTCTCTCAATTATTATGTGAGGGGCTGACACCATGGGGTCCATTAGGATGACGGGCGGACTTTGACCGCCCGTCATCCTACCGGTGTATGGGACCACCCGCCATAAGGGCGGGGGTCCCGTTCTACATATTATGATGCGCCCCCCACAGTGGCGGGCGCTTCCCGCATTTGTAGAATTGTGGCGGGCACCGCCCGCCGCAATGCTAAAAATGCACGTTGTGCATTTCAATGCACAACTTGACAGGCACCGCGAGGTGCCTGTCATGTTGTACATTGAAATGCAGGGGGGTACCATAGGTACCCCCCATGTGCGTCCCCCACGGAGTCCCTGGGGGCCCGCAACGGGCCCCCGCAGGGGGACTCCACTTGCCTTTCCGTGGCGGCATTGCCGCCACGGAAAGGCATTCACAAATGCCTATCCTAATATGGCTGGCAGTGTCTAATAGACACCGCCACCATATAAACTCTTTTCCGCCCCGGCCGCAAGGCGACCGGGGCGGAAAAGCGGTGGACGGTCTTTCCATCCGCCGCGGCCAACCATGATATCATAATATGGTGGGTGGTGTTTTGAGTCAGGATGGCGGGCGGATTGCCCTCGCCAGGCCGGCGGTGGCTACCGCCTGCCTGGCGGGAACAATCCGCCCACCATCCTAATGGACCCCCATGTTTTGAAAATGTCAGAACGCGGCACTGCAAAATTTGGTACAGCTCCGCACTCCAACATTTTCTCATAATCATATGCCCCAATAAGTTGATTGCTATTCACAAAAGTTGAAGCTATATCTACTACAGTAGTACCACAGACAAAAACAGGCTCCAATCTACTCCAGCTAAACATTGGAGTATGTCAAGCACCACAGATGGCCAATTAATGGCTTTACAGCACACTCTCATAGTAATCAATGGAGTCAAAGAATAACACCAACAAATAGGGAAAAATAAGGGGATACATGGAAAAATATTTTTGAATGTTAACAAATGCAATTGTTATAACATTACTTCAATGGGGAGAGGGAGTAAAATATGTGGAGTCTGGCACTCTCGTCAGAAGTTGGAAGCCACTGTACCATTAATTAATCCCACACAGGCTACCTACATAAGAAAGCTATATACCCATGCCAGTAAACTTCATTGTAGCTTTGCCCCTCAATTTGAGAAACAGTTCATTGAGGAAGAGAGAGACGTTTGACAGGAAGATGGTGCAGTCATTGCTAGATACCACTTCTCTACAGGTGTGATCCTAGACATGTTTGCAAACTGGAAGCAGGAGTGTGATTCACCTACAGCCTGCTCCCAGACATACATGAACATGTCCAAAAACTGGATGTACTACATTTCCAGGCCACTGTATCTTTTAAGAGGGGCAGTAGGGCCACCGTGGGCATCTTGCAGACAATAAGTCATGCTGCTTGTGATAGATACTGCGATGAATCATCAGAAGCGTACCACAGTTTATCGCCATACAACACTCACTCGTGGAAAGACAACTGGTAGCAAAGAAATGTTATACCATTGACTACTTCCATCAAGTATTGAGAGTCATCGATTGTATCATCTTGGACCCTTTAGCCACCTCACCACAGGGTGATAATTTGTTTTCACAAACTGACACACATGCATACCAGTACCAACCATTATTCGGGAATGTATCTATTTTTGCACTGCCCATATGTGAATGAATATGTATGGGCATTACAAATGTTGGGAATTTCCTGACTAATTGTTGATACTTGTATGCATGTGCCTGAGTTTGTTAAAATGTCGCAACTGATCAATACACTATAATAGTGTTACATTATCACTGATAACCTTGGGATCTAGAGGGGACTCAGCCCTAAAGAAAGTCTTTTGACCCTTCTGGGCAATTAATGTGTCTGAAACAAGTCGACCTAGGATGCTTGGGTACATAATTTTTATCTACATAATATACCCTAAAAAAATCCTCTCCTCGATGTTTTTAATTGTGCCAAGGTTATAAACATTTAAGAAATTAATTCAGTAATGTTTGGAGAAACCTGCAGGCAATTTTAACCACAGATCCCTTAGCAATAAGAGCTCCACTAACAAATAGCGTTGAGCCCACCCACTCATAGTAGGTGCAGTGGGTGTCTATCCGAAGATGAAGCATCCCACTGGCGGTACTAGTGGGTGAGGATCCTTTTATATAATCTAAGATATTCCAGGGTTCTTGTCCCCTACCACCATATTTTTCTGGGATGTAGTCATAAAGGAACAATAAAATACAGTTTGCAGCACACATTGCCCCTGCCATGTAGTTCAATGGTAGTCAAATCACAGCTAAAAACCGTCACGCTTCTACAAGTGTAACAATTCAGACTATTCCAGGCGCCCAAAGCTATAAGAACGGCTTGAGCGACACGTAATATTAATTTTTAATGTATATTGAATTAATAATTAACTGTTGTTGTGGTCTTCTTTAAATTAGCCAGACTGTCACATGCAGTGGTGTTGGAAATTAAGTTCAGGTGCCGAGTACCAGAAACCACCGGCTCAAATTAAGCACTGATCTCTACCCACTCTCTTTCTCCTTCTGCAGTTTCAATATCTCTTTCTCTCTTTAACAATGGTCCAAATTTGCTGAAGAGCAGCCACTTCACATGCCTGCCCTCACATAATTGTCAGAGAGAAGGAGAGAAGGCACCTCGAGGACAAAAGGGTGCTTTCTTATGTCCTACCCCTCAACTAACATAGTTAGTACTCAGGCTTTTATCTGCGAGTGTTACGAAAGCATAGTAGTATATTTGATCTCCCCTTCATTTAGGGCATGCCACCCTCCTTGAAGGCATCCCCACTCTCCAAACAAGCATATTGCCTCCCATGGATTGAAATGGAACTTTCCAAAAAACCTTTCTCATCCACTTAACCCCTTCTGCGCTGCGTGAAATTTTCACGCTGCTTGGGGGTTTTATTGAGTGGGCTGGATTCAGGCGGCCCAGTGGTCATCAGCACATGCCCACTGTGACGTCGGACGGCGGGGGCCGTCCCAATCAAACAAGGGGTTAAAATGCTTAACTCTGGCTCAATAGCCCTGAGGATCTTTTGAATGGGCCTTAATGGTGTAGTATGATGCTGTTTTGTATATAGAACGTTGCCTTGATTTGCACATCGAGCTACGTTTGAATGGATGTAACAGTGTTTAACTCATTTGACTATATTTAAATTAATGCGTTTTTATGTATTTAGTATTGCAATGTTTTATGTCCTTTTATGGCTCTTTGGCCGAATAAATATTTATAGAGTAAAAATCTTAACTCTGCATTGATTTCAAAGGAATTACTATCCAGACCCCATGCATCTCACTTACCTTTGAAACCTAAAGGTTTGAGAGGGATGCATACATGTATTTTTAGTTCATGCCCGTTGTGGTCCTTTCTGACTAGCCAACTTTTGTTTACCACTCAAATACAAAACACAGTTATACGTGTCAATAACCCTTAAATCTTCATTGTGAAAACTATTTTATTTACACTATTTTTTGACCCATCCATATGCATCTTGGGGCTTATTTACAAGCCCCTTGTGCCACATTTGCGTCATTTTTAAAATGGGAAAAGTGATGTACGGGTGGCGCAACTCGCTTGTAAATAAGACCCCTTGGATTTATTACAATAATTGTATTGCGTGATTTCACTTAAAATTAGTTGCAGTTTCAAATTAATTATGTAGCAAGAATTGCAAAGTATATTTAGCCTCCCTCTTGTTCCTTACTTTGCATAGCTCAGCACAAACTGGTTGTTTCTGTTTTTTTGAATAAGTTAGTTTTGCAAAATAGAAATTAGTTAAATAGCTGGAGACATGCAAGACATGGTTTAAAAAGCCAGATCTGCAGACCACGTTTACCTCACAGAAAGTTGAACTCGTTCCCAAATTCTGTGGTGTAGCATTCCACAAACAATGGCCAGACACACTCTGTGCTCTGGCCAGCATTGTCTGCATTCTGGCAGGGGGCGGTGGAGCAATCCAGAGAAAGAGGATGCAATGTAGAGCCCTCCACGTGCGGGGCCTGCAGGCCACCAGCATGGCTTCCATTTAGACTGATCCTCAAAGTAAACGCATCCATTTATTCGTAAACAAACAAAGTGGCTTCTACGGAAGAAGGCAGTCTGAAGCTGGCTCTTCTGAAGTCAAGCTCAAAAACCTTGCCTAATTTGTAAAACAATAAGCGCCAGGGCCCATTTTTTTTCTAAGAATTTCTCCGCTGCCAGATAACAGGCCTGTCTAGTCTTTATTTCACCTCATGCCACCCCCGTCAACCAATAAACTCTCTCCCTCGCTCTCTCTCTCTCTCTCTCTCTCTCTCTCTCTCGTAAGATCGTTTTGATACCTGCTTTCTCCATTTGCCACAGTTTTTTCGTCTTCCCCCATTTGCTGCTTTCCTCTCTCTTGTCCTGGGTCAAAGTCTGGTGATTAATAAAAATAGGATCTGGTCCCCAAAAGAGAGTGCCGCTGGGTGGCGGGCCCCGCCTGCAACCACCAGTTCAAGTTAAGCATTGAGCGCAAGAAGTGCTAGTTCAAGGCGCGAGGACTGATACACAATGCCATTGGAAACTTGAAAATGTTTGCCAAGGCTTTAACGAATGTGAAATTAGAAGTCGGAATTCATGAAGTGTTGCAAACACGTTATGAAATATTGCATTACAATTTTGTATAAATATGTTACTGTTGTGCTCTTGCAAACTCCAGATTTCATAGAGGAAACCTACCAAATAGTAGTGATTCACAAAAATGTTCCAAAAACATGCAAAAGTTTGAAATTTTGTCTAGAACAATAGTGAATAATACAAATAATTCATCCATTCAGGCCAGGTTCTCTAACCAAGTTATTCCTCAATGTACCAATGTAACTGAAAATGGTTGCTCCTGTACACAGTGGTGTCTGTAGAATATTGGGGGTCCCTAACAAGATATATTTTGGGGGCATATTTTGGAACACATTTGTATGTGTTATCCATGTTTCCTAATTTAAACCCTAGTTATGCGAAACAATATTGAATAAACATTATACTTTCAGAATGTCCATCATTCAAATGGAACCAACCGCTAGCATAAATGAAACTAGACTAAGGGCCTCATTATGACCAGCCACGGCCCGTGGAGGGAGTTACGGTAGGGCAGTGAGGTGGGGAGGGGGAGGGGCAGGGTGGAGGGTGCTAAAAACCGGCATATGGATAATTGCAGGTAAGTAAACAATTTAATTAATAAAACGAATTTCGTAGCGCGCTTTGCATCGAAAAATGCGATGCAGTGCGCGCTACGAAATTCGTTTTAATAATTAAATTGTTTACTTACCTGCAATTATCCATATGCCAGTTTTAGCACCCTCCACCCCGTCCCTCCCCGCCTCCCTGCCCCACCGTAACTCCCTCCACGGGCCGCGGCTGATTATGATGTTGGTGTTCCTCCAGCAGTGGTGCCACTCCGACATCCACTGAAGGACCGCCATTGCCATGGTGTGCCCACCCGCCAAATTAGGAGCTAAATCCTGGTCTGGCGGGCGGTGCAGCGGTGGTCTGATGGAAGTGGTCTGCTAGACTCATAGGAGAACCTAACATGCAGACCGCTGCCATCAGAGCACCAGCTGCAAATTCCTGCATGACGTGGCATGCCCCATGTCATGCATGCCACACCCTGCAGGAAAGGGGGTGCAATTCCAGGGGGGCACAGCATGTACCTCCGCGTAAATCCCCAGGTCCAGAGGTGGCAGGAGGGCCTGTTTGGGCCCCCTTAGGTGCTTTTTTGCCACCCTTGTCATGGCAGGCTTACTGCCATGAAAAGGGTGGTGAAGAGGCAGCTTGGAAATGTGGCACCGCCAGCATATTCCTGCCTCTGACCACTGTGCAACTGCCACAGGATCCTGGATCACCGGCAGTCGCAGTGGTCCTGTGGCAGTCAGACCGCCACACTCGTAACAAAGCAGGTTCGCCCACAGTGTAGTGGTTGTCGAACTGCCACTTCGAGTACGGTTGTCCTATGGACTCTTGCATAATTTCAAAATAAGACATATGCATTATAGCACTAGAAATTCTGGCTTTAGTAATTTGTAGTTGCACTCTGAGGTCAGTATAGTGTATCCTCAGATTCAATAAACTGTTTTTTATTATGTGTATAGCTACCGTAAAACGGTAAGTGCAAGTGTGTCTCCACCCATCTAATCCTGTCACCTGTGTACCGGCGATAGGCTCCGTAGTCCAAGTCTCGGCAATGCGCCAGTCCGGGTTCTAAGAACGTCAGAGAGCAACTGCGAATTATAGCCCTGAAGAAGTGGATGGGTGACATACCCATGGACGAAACACGTGTTGGCTGGCAGGCTTGCAGATGAATCAAAAACCCAATTAAAGAAAGAACTGGAGAACAAAAAGGGCTGAATACTTACATGTGCTAAAACACTATTGCGTTGGCTGAGAGATTTGTTTTAAATTAAAATCAAAACACTGCATTAATAATGTTTACCATTTCATTAGATGAATGCAGATAATTGTATTCTTATTTCTCCTCCAGTGCCTTGTCTCTCTTCTCACGTCTCCATCCATGCAATTCTTTGTCTAGACAGTTACATTCGACTGCTGAGTAAGACAAATTGAAGGGTGTGGAAAACAGAAGAAGGACAGGAGATAATGAATAGAGTATAGCAAGAGTGGTGAAATGGAGGTAGAAAGGAAGCAGAGCTTGAGGTGAAGTAATGAGACAGTTGAAGTAAGGAAAGGCATAAGGTGTAGAGAGATAGGTGAGGCAGAGGTAGAAATAGGAGGCAAGAGATAGACAAAGAGAGCAACATAGGTATGAAATGTTTTATAGTATATGTTAGAGAGGCAGCCGAGAGCTAGAGTTGAGGAGAAAAAATAGCAGGTGAGAGGGCTGAGTTTCACCTAGGGATGAAGTAGAGAGACAAGTAAGAAACCAAGTGAGTCAAGTTAGAGAAAAGAAAGAGAGAAGTATTGGAAGACAGGTTGAGAGACTTGAGCTGCTGAGAGATACATTTCATTTCAGGTATTAAATATGCCGCTTTCTTTTCCAGGGTCGTGTGTGTCATCCGCTGCTATGCTTTTGTAATATATTAATAAACATATTCTATCTGTATTTATTTGGAATGTAGTGTTGAGCCGAAAAACGTTGATTACATCAGTTTTCCAAAATTCATTCTGCTCCAAAGGCCGCTGGAAAACGTCCAGCGACGGACCTGCCTCTCAGCAAGGGGTGCGGCTCCCGACCGGGCATGCCGTATTTTATGGAAAGAAAGAGGGTTGCCCCATGTTGAACCGCACTCGCAGTGGATCAATTAAAATGCAGGGAGAGTTCAGCAGCGCACCCGCGTCTCAGCCATTCCTGACGCGTTTTCAGTAACCACTCTTTGTCAAAGGTAAGCCGACAATGACACACCAGCATCATGCTTCCAGATTCTTCCTCTCTTTATTAAGTGTTCACAACCACCCTCAGGTGAGATATCACTAGCATTGTGGGACTGGAAGTCCGTCATATTACACCACAGTGGGCTGCTGGCAAAGTACACTGTCACAACTTTAGCAAAACCAGGCGCATATGCCAGAACTCCCCACAGTTTTCGCAAAATCTATTCTGCTCCAAAGGCCGCTGGAAAACCTCCAGCGACGGACCTGCCTCTCAGCAAGGGGTGCGGCTACCGACTGGGACGGCTGTATTTTATGGAAAGAAAGAGGGTTGCCCCATGTTGAGATGCACTCGCAGTGGGTCAATTAAAATGCAGGGAGAGTTCAGCAGCGCCCCCGCGTCTCAGCCATTCCTAACGCATTTCGAGTAACCACTCTTGTCAAAGGTAAGCCGACAATGGCACACCAGCATCATGCTTCCGGATTCTTCCTCTCTTTATTAAGTGTTCACAACCACCCTCAGGTGAGATATCACTAGCATTGTGGGACTGGAAGTCTGTTATATTACACCACAGTGGGCTGCTGGCAAAGTACACTGTCACAACTTTAGCAAAACCAGGAGCATATGCCAGAACTCCCCACAGTTTTCGCAAAATCCATTCTGCTCCAAAGGCCGCTGGAATACCTCCAGCGACGGACCTGCCTCTCAGCAAGAGGTGCGGCTCCCGACCAGGCATGCCGTATTTTATGGAAAGAAAGAGGGTTGCCCCATGTTGAACCGCACTCGCAGTGGATCAATTAAAATGCAGGGAGAGTTCAGCACGTCCCCACGTCTCAGCCATTCCTGACGCATTTCGAGTAACCACTCTTTGTCAAAGGTAAGCCAACAATGACACACCAGCATCATGCTTCCAGATTCTTCCTCTCTTTATTAAGTGTTCACAACCACCCTCAGGTGAGATATCACTAGCATTGTGGGACTGGAAGTCCGTTATATTACACCACAGTGGGCTGCTGGCAAAGTACACTGTCACAACTTTAGCAAAACCAGGAGCATATGCCAGAACTCCCCACAGTTTTCGCAAAATCCATTCTGCTCCAAAGGCCACTGGAAAACCTCCAGCGACGGACCTGCCTCTCAGCAAGGGGTGCGGCTCCCGACCGGGACGGCCGTATTTTATGGAAAGAAAGAGGGTTGCCCCATGTTGAGACGCACTCGCAATGGGTCAATTAAAATGCAGGGAGAGTTCAGCAGCGCCCCCGCGTCTCAGCCATTCCTAACGCGTTTCGAGTAACCACTCTTTGTCAAAGGTATGCCGACAATGGCACACCAGCATCATGCTTCCGGATTCTTCCTCTCTTTATTAAGTGTTCACAACCAACCTCAGGTGAGATATCACTAGCATTGTGGGACTGGAAGTCCGTTATATTACACCACAGTGGGCTGCTGGCAAAGTACACCAGGAGCATATAAATATATATATATATATATATATATATATATATATATATATATATATATATATATATATATATATATATATATATATATATATATTACCTGTCGCCAGTAGGCAGTTATAGTTAGAACCTAATTTCCATAGGAAAAGCATTTTTTGATTTGCTAAAAACTTTGGCATCGTTTAACGAATCTTCACGAAATTCTTAAAAAAAAAGGTCTATCCAGGTCAGCTCCTATCCTGAAAGTTTGGGAGCGATTTGTCAAGTTGAGACTGAGAAAAAAGGGGGGTCCCAAAAAGTGAGTTTTTCTATGTTAATTCCCATAGGAAATTTTATTACAGGCTACAACCCGAACTGTTGAACGTAAGCATACCAAATTTTGCCAAAAGGTTGAGCTTGGTTCAGGAAGCGACCTTTTTTTAAAATGGTGTAAATCCGTTCAGTAGTTGCTGAGAAATTCACAAAAATAAAAGTGAAAAAATCATTTTCCCATAGGAAACTTTAGGCAAGGCTACTTCCCGAACTGCTGAACGGAATTACTCCAAATTTGGGGAAAATGTAGTGCTTGATTCAGAAAGCGTCTTTTTAAAAAAAATAAAATTGTGTAAATCCATTCAGTAGTTGCTGAGAAATTCAAAAAATAAAAGTTTTGACATCTGGGGCAGCAGTGGGTTTGCGCTCCCTCCGGACCACGCGCTTGACTGTGATTGTCTGCCACGACCACAAGACTCACTGTGATGGGCTGCCAACACTCCAAACCAAGAAGTGTTGGCAGCCATCTTGTGACTCTGTAGAACAGAGTTACAAGAAAACAGTCGAAAAAAGATTAAAAGAGAAGAAAAGGGGGCAGAGTAGAAACAACATGACCCCCTAGTCCTGTCCCACAGGATCCGCAGGCCTTAATAGTGTTTGTTTTTTTAGTAAAAAACATCAGAATGCGTCGTGGGTGCGCGGATCCAGATGGTAAAAATGAAACGGGGCTCTCACCCCTTCATTTAAATGAGCCCCCGGGTGGGCCAGGTTCCTGGGGCAATCCTATAATTATATTGCTGGGGCTTGCGGGACCTCTGCAGCACTGGGGACTGCCACCTCCCATATAAATTAGGTGCAGGAGAGCACACCAACCTCGCGCAGCCCAAGGGATCGCCGCCTCTCCGGGGATTGTTTTGTAATCGTTCGGGGGCCTTGAGGCCATCCCAAGTCCTGGGGATCACCACCCTCTGGGGCTTTAATTAAATATGCAGGTTGGGGCTCACGGGCCCCAGGAGCCTCGGGGACCACCTCCTCCCCGGGGCTTTGAAAATAGAAGGAGTGGCCTTGTGGTCCCCCTCCTGGAACGCTTGATGGCCATAGGGACCACCACCTCCCCCAGGGCCGGCTCCTGCAATGTCCCGAGGTGTGCATCCCCGGGACATTTACTTTTGCTTTGACAGGGCGGGAGCATGGTTTCCACCCTGTGATAGCAAACCCTGATTTGCTTTGTTGAAGCGAGAGGAGGAAAACCTTGTCTCGCCTCAATAAAGGAAGGAGAATTGCTTTTGGGCAAGGGAAGCTGCATGTTAGCAGCTCCCATTGCCCAAAAGCAGTGCCGGTTTCCGTAGGAGTTGGGGAGCCTGTGAGACTGTGATGATATTGGGGCTGCCCCCACGGTCCGCAACAGAGAGGGCAGACCTTGGGGGATGGGATCCCCAGAGCCAGAAGTGGCCTGGGAAGGGGGCCATGTGGCCCCTTTCTTAAAAATAAATTGATGAAAATTAACGTATAAAATTTGTTTTTACAGTGGTGACCCCCACCCCCGTCCACCCCCCACAAAATAAATGTGATAGCAAGCTTTCGAAATGTGTAAGGTAGTAAATCGGCTGATGTCATACAATTGTAAAATTTAAGATGCATGTGAGGTTTGACAAATGAGAATCATAGTCATCTATGGATTTACATATAAAACATTTTATTTACACAAAACAACAAAATAAAAGTATGTACGCCGTGTCATCTTCTCTTGCCAATCTGTTAATAACACCCTGCACAACAAAAAGTAAGATAAGATTGTGTGTTATGCACCCATCAAAAGAGAGAGAGAGAAAGAGTGAGAGAGAGAGGAAGAGAGAGAGAAAGAGAGAAAGAGAGAGGAAGAGAGGAAGAGAGAGAGAAAGAGTGTGAGAGAGAAACAGAGAGAGAAAGAGAGAGAGTGAGAGAGAGAGGAAGAGAGACAGAAAAAGAGAAAGAGTGTGAGAGAGAGAAAGGAAGAGAGGCAGAGTAAGTTCCAACATTGCAGACAAAACCCTCAGAGCTTACCTTGCCGCCACCGGTGTGTCTCCAACCACGTGCGGGGACATACTGCCACCCTCCAGCTCGAACATCTGAAACATAGAATAGAATCAGTAATGACAGAGTACATACGACTGCATACGCTTTTATCGCTGTCCTGCCCCTGCACTCCCAGGCTGCTGCACACCATCCACTCTCACCGCCCAGAGGTGACTGCCCGCCCCTGTGCACCCAGGCCTCACTGCTCACCTTTCGCCACCGCCGTGTGTCGAAGAGGGTCCACCACATGCCAAAGCAACCTCCTCAGCCGTGGCGTGCACGCGGTCTAGCCGAGCTCACAATTCAAAACGGGTCTTGATTGCTAGGATGGTGTATCGAGGCCACGCATCATCGCAGCCTGCACACCCGCTGAGCTCTGGTGGCACTAACTCAGTGGAACTAAAGCCATCGCCACATGGCGGGAGGCCCGTGTCAGGGGGGGTCTACAATCTGTGAATCACAGCCTGCAAGACAAAAAACAAGATAAGATTGTGCGTTATGCGCCCATCAAAGGAGAGAGAGAGAGAGAAAGAGTGAGAAAGAGTGAGAGAGAGGAAGAGAGAGATAAAGAAAGAAAGAGGGAGAGAGGAAGACAGAGAGAAAGAGAGTGAGGAAGAGAGAGAGAAAGAGTGAGAGAGGAATAGAAAAAGAAAGAAAAAGTGAGAGAGGAAGATAGAGAGAAAGAGTGAGAAAGAAGAAGAGAGAGAGAAAGAGTGAGAGAGGAAGAGAAAGAGAGAAAGAGTATGTGAGAGAGAAAGGAAGATATGGAGAGGGAGAGTGAGTGCAGGCACTCTGGACAAAACCCTCACAGCTCACCTTTCCGCCACCTGTGTGTCTCCAACCACGTGCCGAGACATACTGCAGCCGTCAAGCTCACTCATCTGAAACATAGTATAGAATCAGTAATGGCAGAGTACATACAACTGCACATGCCTTCATCGCTGTCCCGCCCCTGCGCAGCCAGGCTGCTGCACACCATCCACTCCCACCACCCAGAGGTGACTGCCCGCCCCTGCGAACCCAGGCTGCTGCATACTATCCACTCTCACTGCCAAGAGGTGTCTGCCCGCCCCTCCACACCCAGGCCTCCCTGCTCACCTTTCCGCCATCGGTGTGTCGCCAACAACGTGCCGGGACATACTGCTGCCCTCCAGCTCACTCATCTGAAACATAGTACAGAATCAGTAATGGCAGAGTACATACAACTGCACACGCTCTTATTGCTGTCCCGCCCCTGCATACCCATGCTGCTGCACACCATCCACTCCTACCACCCAGAGGTGACTGCCCACCCCTGCGCACCCAGGCCTCACTGCTCACCTTTCACCACTACCTTGTGTCGAAGACGGTCCACCACGTGCCGAAGCAACCTCCTCTGCCGTGGTGTACACGCGGTCTAGCCAAGCTCACAATTCAAAACAGGTCTTGATTGCTAGGATGGTGTATCGAGGCCACGCATCATCACAGCATGCACGCCCGCTCAGCTCTTGCAGTGGCACTCTGTGACCAGCGAGGCCATGCCGCGTGGCAGTAGGCCCCTGCTGTTTGATGGCTTAGGCCCAGCAGGGCACACAAAATCTGACCTGTCCGGACAGCCGGGACGGGGCATCATCGCAGGCTGCTCAGCACTTACGGTGCCCCAACCTCAGTGGACCGAAAGTCACCATCCCGTGGCGGTGTGCCTGTGCTGGCTGCAGTGCATCCAGTGCCAGCAAGTCTGAAATGGCATAGAGCACATGCGCACGGTCTTTTTTATTGGCAGGGTCAAGTGTCCTGTGACACCTGTGCTGGATGGGTGTGGTGTTGGTGTATACCAGCCGTGAGGGAGTGGCTGTGGCGTATTGACAACTAGGCCTGTGACCAGCAGATCACTGCAATGAAAACATGGGCCATGTAGTGATGTTGTCCCTCCCTGTAAGCGTAGTGCTGCTTGAGGCTGTGAAGAATTACTCCAGAGCTATGGGCATGGTTCCGTCCTGGGTTGTATGAGGAATCAACTGATGTGGGTGTCCCTGTTGTAGTGCTGCCGGCACCCATGTCGCAAGCGCCAATGTGTCACTCTGTGATCCAAGTCCCACAACGTGGCCAACATGGAAGGTACTGGGAATCACTGACCCTACATTCATCCATACTTTCACACATAAAATATGGTGGACATGACACATCTGTGTGGATTTGAATGTTTATTGCATATTCAGTGGAGTGTTGCAGCTGTTGCAATACAAGGCCATGCAAAATTGAAATTTCAGTTTTTGGCACATGGAGGGCAGACAATTAGAGCCAAGTTCGTGATCGGGGGTTAGGCTGCGCCAACATATGTACTTATACAATCACTCCACCAATACCCATCCACTTATAAATTCACTATACACTCTCCTTGCAGTGCTCTAATAATCAAGTCTCTACCTACGTAATTATACAATGACAGAGACAAAGTTAAATAACCAAAGTTTTCCACACTGCCAGAGGTAACATGGTTGCATACTGTCCAGAGCACAATGTAATGTGGTAGGGCCCAGGGGCAGCAACATGCATACATAATGAACACAGGGACACAGTTAGGTAGATAGTAGAACTGGGTACGGGCATGTGCGCTTCACTCATTTTTATTACCAGGGTCACATATCCAGTGACGTCTGTGCTGGATGCGTGTGGGGTGAGTGTAAGCCAGCCCTCAGGGAATGGTGGGTGCTGGCAACAAGTACAAATGAAATTATTGGGTCAGACACAGAGATTCAATCATAAAGGGTCAATGATTTGTGCTGCACTAAGGTAGGGACACCAGATATGAAATAATACACAAAAGATTCTATCCTAAAGGGTCCATGACTTGTGGTACACTGAGATAGGGGCAGCAGATCTGAAATTATACACAAAATATTGTATTATAAAGGGTCTATGAGTTGTGGTGCACTGAGATAGGGGTATCAGAAGCATTCGGAGTGTGCACAGCCAGCAATGATGTGTGGTCTGGGAGGGCCGCACTGGTAGCAAGGTCTGTTGCCTAGTGGACTATGTCATCTGCAATCGTAACGCGATCAGAATTGTAAGCCCTACTGTCCGCAGTGTACATCGAAGGCAGTAGTCAGCACAGACATCGAGGAATGCTTTTTGTCACTTCCTCTTGACAAAATTTGAGAACATAGAGTACAATTCTCTCTGCAATAAATAAATCATGTCTGAATTTAAATTGTGAGCTCTGCTGACCGCGGTGTAGGTATATGGAACAAAAGATGAAACATTTATGGAATACACTGTCAAAATATGTAGGTTTCAGGGACATTATAGTAAGTTGCCTACTGGACTCTGAAATTAATGAATGAATTTGAATTGTGAGCCATGCGGACCACAGTGTAGGCTGGAGACAGTGGTTAGCAAAGGGCCACAGCCATGTGGCGTTCATTTGAGCTGCACAGATTGGGAGCATTTGGTATTCTTAACTGATTATAGTCTCTTACACAATTTGCATCGGTACTAATCTTGAATTGTGAGCCCTGCTGACCGCAGTGTAGGCTAAAGGCAGTGGTCAGGAAGGGCCCACAGCCACGTGGCATTGACTTGAGCTGCATAGAGTTAGTGTTAGGTGTGGCGCTCAGTGTGTGCACAGCAAGCGATGATGCGTGGTGCGGGCTGGCTGCACTAGGAGCAATGTCTCTTGTCTACTGGACTGCGTCATCTGCAATCGCAACTCGATCTGAATTGTCAGCCCTGCTGACAGCATTGTAGGCCGGAGGCAGCAGTCAGGAAGGGCCCACAGCCATGTGTTGTTGACTTGAGCTGCATAGAGTTTGTGGTAGGTGTGGCGCTCAGCGTGTGCGCAGCCAGCGATGATGGAATGTCTCTTGCCTACTGGACTGCATCATCTGCAATCGCGACTCAATCTGAGATGTGAGCCCTGCTGTCCGCAGTGTAGATCGAAGGCAGTAGTCACCACAGACATCAAGGAATGCTTTTTGTCACTTCCTCTTGACAAAATATGAGGACATAGAGTACAATTCTGTCTGCAATTAATAAATCAAGACTGAATTCAAATTGTGAGCTCTGCTGTCCGCAGTGTAGACTGCCATTCAGTGTTCCTAGACTTGCAAGATGAATTTGGTCATTGTACTAAAGCTATAACTGATATAAAACAAGTTCTTGAAGCAAGGATACTAAAAGGATATTATGTAGGGTTTAGGGGCGTAATACTTAGTTGCCTACTGGACTCTACAATTAATGAATCAAGAGTCAATTTTAGATGTGAGCCCTGTTTAGTTAGTGTCACCTGAAGCAACCAGCGTGTGTGGAGCCTGCGATGATGCATGGTCCGGGCGGGCCACACTGGTAGCAATGTCTTTTGTCTAATGAATTCTGCCTTAATAAGTCCACGTGGCGTTGAGTTGAGCTGCACAGTTAATGGCATCTGAAGACCTCAGCCTGTGCGCAGTCTGCGATGATGTGTGGTCTGGGCGGGCCGCACTGGGAGCAATGTCTCTTGCCTACTGGACTGCTTCATCTGCAATCGCGACTCAATCTAAATTGTGCGCCCTGCAGTCCGCAGTGTAGATACTAGGCAGTAGTATGTACAGACATAAATCTGTGGTGCTGTGCTGCTGGGTTCGCAGGGGGGCTGTGTTGAGGAGGCCGACGGTCAGGGCGGAGGCCTCATGGCAGGGTGAGGGCCACCACCCTGGCAAACGCTTTGGCCTTCCCGTAAGTGAACCACGCTCAGAGACCCAGCCTATTTATTCATACTCCTATGCTGGAGTGGCGTATGTTGGAACAGCCCACTCCGCTTCCGCTTCCAGGGGGGACAACACAGCTACATGACTGAGATCTTCCCCACTCCCTGAGGTAACATGGTTGCACCTATTGTCCACAACACTACAAGCACCAGCAGTATATGTCCACATGGAGAGGTTTGTGCTCTGAATAGTGAGATCTGCCCAGCACATCACCGCTACACTTGGTATTGTGTGCATTATTATTGATGGGTGACTTGCATCCTTCACACATACTTGGCTGCCACATCTCCCAACATTCAGCTATTGTGTGGCTGAGGGACCATGCCATTTTTGGAAGGTCCGCTGTCCTTTTCTGCGCTGCCTCAGTGGTAGTAGGGATGGGGTGGTCTGGGGAGGAGGTACTGAGGGTGGTGGCAGTGGGTGTTGTGGCCTTGGGTGTCGGAGCAGCATGATCAGTAACTCTATGACATGTGTTGGTCTTTAGATGTGATTCTCGGCTGGGCTCCCTTTCACACAGTAGGTAGCTGTACTGCTTTACACCAGTAAAAGGCAGGTGTTAAATTCTTATTGCTAACGTAGCTTATCGACTGATTTTGGATCATACCCCAGATTTGGCTGCTCGATGAAAATATCGAGAAGTGGTGTTTTTGTGTTATTTTTGCATGGGAATTCCTACTCTGCATATTATTAGCGTTAGTTGTCGCTGTCATTTGTGGCGATTGTTTTGCAGAAGCTATTGCTATAAAACTGGTGATATTGGCTGTTTTCACTAGGTTGAGAATGGAATAATAATTTATATCCACTGAAAAAACCATAGGTTTCAGGCACGTTATAGTTAGAAATTTGCATTTAAAAAACCTTTGAAATTCACTGAAAAAAACATAGGTTTCAGCGAATTTATAGTTAGTTGGACATTTCACTCGTACAAAACCATAGAAATTCCATTGTTATAGTTAGTTGAGCTAACTATAAATCGCGCCCCCGCAATGCACTGCTGATGACGTCACATATTACATCATTCATGAAATGGTCAGTGACATCACTGATGACATCACTGATGACATCTCAAATGACATCACTGATGACATCATCCACCTGAAAATCTGATAACCATTTTCGAAACAATAGAGACACCAATACCAGTTACTAGGTATGCACTCCTAGGTCTACACACACATCCACTCATTCACCCATACAGTCTCTCATATATGCAGTGACTCATCAATACAACACTATTATAAGCACTCATACACCTATACAAACACTCACACACCGCCACTCATCCAGAGTTACTCACACATCTACTCAGTCATGCAAAGAATCAATCATACTTCTATTTACTCACCTATACAGATATACACACACAACCTCAGTTTTTCATACAGATACTAACATATACTTTCTCTCTTATACAATCACTGATACAAGTACACACTCATCCAGACAGCCACTCTCACAATCACTAGCTCTCACTTCTAGTCATTTATATACTCCAACTCTCACATACACTGCCTTTTACATATGTAGTTACTTGGACATGTAGCACTGAGATATCCATTCACTCACCAACACACCCATACACACACTCACCCACCCATACATCTGTTTCCACATGCACTCTTGAACCCATACACCCAGTGAATGGAGCACTCACACATCTATGCACAGGGTCACACACCTCCCACCCACCCACACACACACTCAAGCACCCATACAAATACTCAGGCAACCAATCAATAACCCATATAGACACTCATATAGCTACTCATCAACCAATGCTGCAGCTTACACAGCAATAGACAGACTGATATAGACAGTCACACAGTTTAGTCACTAACCCATGCATTCAGTAAGACATATTTAATCACTCACTATACAGTCAGTCACCTACTAAATCCTGCTTTCAGACACTTCTACACCCACTTCAATACACCTTGGCCAATATATATATATACAAAACATATCTAAACTTTACAGAAACACACAGACACTAGATGATGTCATCAGTGATGTCATTTGATATGTTGTCAGTGATGTCACTGACCATGTCATGAATGATCTAATATGTGATGTCATCAGCAGTGCATTGTGGGGGCGCGACTTATAGTTAGCTCAACTAACTATAACGGCAGAATTTCTATGGTTTTGTACGAGTGAAATGTCCATCTAACTATAACGTCCCTGAAACCTATGGGTTTTTCAGTGAAAATATATATAGATATATATACATACATAGATATATACATTTTAATTCATTTTTTATTGTAGTAGTTGGTTCATGGTTTTTGTTTGGGAATAAGGTGGGAAGTATTTTAATTTACTGATCATCTAATTGATAATTTATTTGTAATTGTTCACTAATTATGTCCTTGATAATTAATTATTTTATTTTTTAATTGTTGGCATTTTTATTTTTTTTACTGTTGATGTAAATGCTTTTATTTTTGTTTCTAATTTATATTTTAGTAGCAGGTTTTTAGTTTTGATGGGGAACACGTGGAGAGTTAATTAAAGTATAAATAATTTATTTTAATGCAAATCATTTTTAATTGGTCATCTATTATGTAATTGATGATTAATTATGTATATTGTTTTTTTCATTGTTCTGTTGATTTATTCTTTTCAAAATTTTACAGTTTATTTAAATGTTTAGATTTTTGCTAGTAATGTTTGTTTTAATAGTGAATTGTTGATTTTCGCTGGGAATTGCTTGGGAAAGTATTGGAATTATAGTATATGTTAAACTAATTGTTAATATATAAAATTGCTTAGTTGATGATTATTTATGTTTTTTATTGGTGGAAATGTTATATACATTATTATTTTTATTGAATAATTTACTGTTAACTATTTTTAATGGTAATGTTGGGATAATGCTTTTTTTAATTGACATTTTTGTTTTTGTTAAATTAATATTTAACAAAATGTATTTATTTATTTTGTAAGTTATTGTTTTTGGGTGTTTCCTGCTTTGTGTGGTAAGGAAGTACATTTTGTTTACATTTATTGTATTTTTGTTTTAATTTTGTTATCTATTTATTGATTTGTAGTCGCATATATTATGCATTTTTTAGTCATAATATGAATTTCATTTGTATTTATTTGAGGTATTTACATATTTTGTACAAAATAATTAGGAGGTGGATTATTTTTTGAAGCCCCTGCAAAGTCTTCCATTTTTCCGACTGTTGGTTACACTGGAGTGTAAATAGTAAATATCTGTAGTCCAACACTTTTGCTGCTGTTGTGTAGATTGGACTGACAATAGTAAATCTAACTCCTCCAGAGTCCAACACTATCCTTAATGTTGCATAGATTGGAGTGGGGATAGTAAATGTAAGTCCTCTGAAGTCCAACACTTCTCCTGCTGTTTCTTAGACCGGATTGGAAATAGGGAAATGTATCCCATCGGCGACTTGCAATTTCCCTACTGTTGGTTGAATTGGAGTGAGAATAATGAATCCAACCCCTTTGGTGTCCAACATTTTGAATACTGTTGCTAAGAGTGGAGTGGGAATAGTAAATCTAAAGTCTTTGGATTCCAACACTTTCCCTATTGTTGCTAAGACTGGAGTGGGTACAGTAAATATAACCCCTCCAAAGGCCAAAACATACCTTACTGTTAAATAGGATGGAGTTGGACTAACCCAATCACTTTTTGAAACTAAACATTTTATATGATGTTTCTTAATCCGCATTTATAGTACTGTATGTAAATTATTTCTAGGGTTTAGGGTTTATATTATTTTTGTAAAAGAGTTTTGTTTTTTACTTAATGTTTTATATTTATTATAAAAATTATTTTGGTGTTACATGTTTTTGTACTTGGTTTTACTGAAAATATTGTTTTGGGTATTTCTTTATAATGGGAAATAGGTTTGTAGTAAATAATTTGTCATGGAACCATCAAGCCTGCTACCTAATGACATGTTCTAGATAGACAACAACAAGACACTAACTTTTACCATTTGCACCCTATTATAAAGTAGACGTAAGGCTGGTTAAGCATACCACTTTACTTCCAAACTTGTTTGCCTGAAATGCCTGTGGGAAGTTACTGTGGATGATGTAGCTGAAGCAACCTCACCGCACAGGCATAAGTAACTTATGCATTAATATCTTGCACACTACCAAAAATTCTCTCAATTATGAATGAGTATGAAAAGGTTGAAACACATATTCCCTTAAAGAGCTGGTGATAAAATCACCCTTGGCAGGATAAAAAGCTGAGTTTCTAATCTGTGATCGATATTTTGCTGTAGTCACATTAATCAACTCTCACCAACTTGCAGATATTTTATTGATCCGCCTTTGATTAAATACCATGCCTCTCAAATGTTTACTGACAAGCATATGTGAAGCATGGAATAGTTATGTTATGTGTTATGCTATGTTAATTTATGTTATGTTATGTCATGTCATGTTATGTTATGCAGATCTGTAAGGCACAACTTATCACCAGTGAGTGTATCCAGGTTCCAGAGCAGGAGCATATGTCTGGCAGTGCTCCTATTTGAACATCCAGGTCCTCAGCTTCTTGTGGAAGTTGAGGGGTGAGGAACTGTTCCAGATATTTAGAGGGAGTTCCTTCCAGCTTTTGGCCGAAGGAGAAAGCACGACTTCCTGTCTTGCGTCTGTGGACGTTGCCGATTTGTGCGAGGTAGAGAGAAGTGATGCCTAGATGTCTGGAGGGTGGGTAGAGTTGGAGTTGGTCGTTGAGGTAGGCTGGTCCTGTGTTGTGTAGGGATTTGTAGCTGTGGGTGAGTAGCTTAGATGTGCAGCATTTCTGGATGGGTAGTCAGTGCAATTCCGATGGTAAGGCCTTCTGGGGATGTCTAGGGTGAGTCTGGCGGTGGTGTTCTGAATGGTTTGGAGTCTTTCAGTGAGGTTACTTTAGATGCTGATATATAGTGCGTTGCCGTAGTTGAGTTTGATGATGATGAAGGTTTAGGTGATTGTGCGCCTAGTGTACGTCAGGAGCCATTTGAAGATTTTGCAAAGCATTCTGAGGATGTGGCAGAAGAATGATATCACGGTGTTGACTTGTTTGTACATCAAGAGCTTGTAGTCAAGGATAATGCTGAGGTTTCTGGCATGGCCTGTGGGGTGGGCCTAGAAACCAAATCTGGTGGCCACCAGGAAGAGTCCCAAGGGGAGTTATTATTTCTGAAGATCAGGACCTTTGTTTTATCCATATATACTGTAAGGCAGCTCTCTCAAATCCAGTTTGCTATGTTAGACATGCTGGTGGTGGTCTCCATGCTGTGGTTGCCGTGGAATCCTGATTGGGTGGAATCAAGGAGGGGGTGCTCTTTATAATGGATGGGGAACTGCTTGTTGATCACTTTCTCTGGAACTTTGGCAGGGAAGGGTAGGGGCAAGATTGGCATGTAATTGCTAGGATCTTTAGGATTGGCTGAGGGTTTATTCAGAATAGTGGTGACCTCTGCATGTTTCCATCTGTCTGGGAAGTATCTGCTGAGGGTGGAGGAGTTGATGATGGTGGTGAGGTTGGCATTGATTAGGGTGCTTCCCAGGTTGTACATGTGATGTGGGCAGGGGTCTGAAGGGGATCCTGAGTGGATGGTCTGCATGATTCTGGTGGTGTCCTCTGTGGTGAGTGGGCTCCAACTTGTAAGGAGGTAGGTGCTCAAGGTGGCGGGGAGCTGTATAGTGATGTCCTCAATGGTGGGTTAGGATGAAAAGTTGCAGTAGATCTTGAGGATTTTGTTGTGGAAGAAGTCTGAGAGGATGTTGCAGATGATCTGTAGGGGGTGATGGTGCTGGTGAGAGCCATCAGGTTGGGGAATTCCTTGACAATGTTGAAGTTGTCTGTGTTGGGGCAGAATTTGAGTCTGGTCACCAGGGCTGCATTCCTGGCTTCATTGATCTGTGCATGGTACCTTCTGAGGGAGGATTAGTAGGTGTCTCTAGAGGTGTTGTCTCGGCTGGTCCTCCAGATTCTTTCCAGCTGCTTGTAATGGCACTTGGAGTCTCTGAGGTCCTCAGTGTATCAGCATGCTCGAGAACAAGTTCAAGTGTGTCTCATTTTTTTCATGGGGGCCAGGATGTTTGCGCAGTCTGAAATCCAGTTGTCAAATATGGGTACGTCTTTCTGTAGGTTACCAGTGAGGGTTGCATGGTTGAATCTGAGGGTATGAGTCCAGTTGATTCTGGTATGTTGCTCCAGTTGCTGCTGAGTTTGATGGTCGGTTTGGGTGGGGGCACTGATGTAGAAGTGTATGATGGAGTTTTTAGTCCATGTGACCGGGGAGGTGTGGCCGAAGGTGATCTTGTTGCTGGATGTGAAGATTGGGTTGAGTGTGTGTCTGGCGGCATGAGCCAGGCCCTGTACAAGCTGTGTGAGGTCAATTTTGTTGAGGCTTTCTAGGAGGTCAGTGACATTTCGGTCCATGGAGTAGTTGAGATGAATGTTGAGGTTACCAAGTTAGAGGAAGTTGTTGGATCTGATGGCGATCGAGATGATGAAGTTGTTGACGAGGCTACTGAAGGAGGTGCGGGATCCTGGAGGCAGATAGGTGAGGACTCCTGTGATGGTCATGGAGTGGCTGATCTGTAGTTGGAAGTGTAGGTGTTCCATGAGCGTGGTAGATTGCTCTGGAGAGGTGGTGTAGGTGATGGTGTCCTTGTGGATGTTTGCTAGGCCTCCTCCTGGCTTATGGGGCATTTTACAGTGGTTGACATTGAATCCAGGGATGATGACCATGGCGATGGGGGGGTTTGAAGACGGGCTGAGCCAGGTCTCTTTGAGGAAGAGGATGTCTGGGGAATGGGTGTTGATGAAGTCACAGATCTCAGTGGTGTGTGCTTGCAGGGGGATCTGGTCTTGAGAAGCATGCAGGTGATACGAGGTGAGGTGTGTGCGGAGGGTGGCGTATCTGAAATAGTGAATGCAGAAACAATTTTGGACAGGCTTCTCAGACAGTTTGCTATTGCCAATTAGGCCAGCTTGATAAAGCCAGTGTGTGGGCTAATTTATTTGATCTTATAATAGCCCACTGGTCCAAAAAAGTTTTTAGACTGTTTTTGGTGGTCCTGTCATGGCCCGCTGGACAAAAAAAAAAATACAAGCAATGGCAAATCTAGTAGCTCTGCATGTATTTGATTACTAAGTATAATATTTCATAATAATGTATCTTGCTGACAGTTTAACTGATAAGCTAGAGCAAAAAAACCAAAAGGGTCTCTATAAAAGGTTTCTTCATAATCGGCATTTTTTGGGCCATGCATAGAGGTGCTGGCAAACAAGAATTGTATGTAGACACTGTTGTGCCTGTTCCACGCTTTGTGATGTCGAGGTGATTTCCCGGTCAGAAAACACCCACAGTAAACAGTACTCGGTTACAAAGGCAAGCTTTGTTCAGCCACTCAAACATTTGCATATTATTGAGCGATGCATTAGATAAAGTCCTTATCAAACCTCAAACGATATTGGGTGTTGAGACAGGAGGTCAAGATTAATGCACTTCCCCCATCCAGACAAATGGGGGTTTGTAATACAACTGCAGCAGATGACAGACAGACCCTTAAATTCTTCATGTAAATCGAACAGAAGCATGATGTATGTGCATTCACTATAGGTTGAACATTGGATTATTCATCAGTAGATAAGATTTGCTGGGTGTGGTCAGTGCCAAACTAGGACAGAAAGTAGGCCCGGCCCTAAAATAAAAGTGGCCCCATTAGTGATTTTAAAAGCTAAAAAAGTGCCAATGTTGCAAGGACTCGATGTATTAGTGTTTTGCGAAGTATGGGTTTGAGCTTCCTGCAGACAATGTTTGTTTTAATATGAAAGAAATCAACATAAATAACTGGCCCAGCAGAACATAAAACAGTCACACAAAATGCCAAAAACGGCCCACGCACTGACCTGTCAGGCCAGTCCGTGAGGCATTGCCTGATTGCCCTGTGGGCCAGTCCCTTGGAGTGGTAGTCAATGAACATAATACTGTTGATTCAAAAGATGCTGAGGGTGGACAACATTTCTATTACAAAAATACTTTGGAATTGATGTTTACATACTTGACCCTGAGGTCACAACTTTTGTACAACATTGATTTACCTCGGTCTTTGTATGCCGTTATATTGCTTTGTACCCATTCTATTTGCTTATATTAGATAATCTGACTTGTTGTAAAATGCACACCTGTGTTTAAATTGTTCACTGGAAGATTCATCATGATACAAATAAGTCAATTTGAATTTGATTGTTCATTAGTCAGTCACCATTAATGGGCTTGACAATAGATTTATTCATGCTATTGGTGTTTATTTAGTTTCTTTGAAGTAAATCCCTTGTAGGCATTTTTACCTATCAATTGCTACATGTCCCAAGCCTCCAAGGGTTTATTGGGTATCCCATGTTTCTTTTACTCAATTACAGTGATGACATATTGGGTTTTGGAACTACACAAAAGGAACACGATAAAGCTCTTACACAAGTGCTTTGTTTACTTGCTGAAGCTGGTTTGGCTTTGAATGCAGACAAGTGTGAGTTCCATCTGACAAAGTTAAAATTCTTTGGCCATATCTTTTCTGATGGGGGTATGCCACTAAGTCCTGCTTAAGTACTAGCGCTGTCAAATGCTGATTCCACCCAAGATGTTTCTATAGTGCGTTCATTTTTTCGCATGGCCAGGTACTGTTCCAGATATACAAGACATTGCCACTGTAATTGCTCCATTGGGATCCTTGACCAAAAAGATTGTTTCATTTCATTAGTCACATAAATGTGAGAAAAGCTTTAAAAGAATTAAACAAGCTGTTGAGAATGCGACTCAAATGGCATACTTCAGTCTGAAGCCCCATACCGAGTTTGTTGTTGACGCTAGCCTACACAGGTTAGACACTCTCCTGCACAGCACAGCTGACATACGAATGATCAAAGGCATATTGTGCCATATGTAAGTAGAAGTTTGTCCCAAACAGAACCTGCTCACTCACAGCCTGAAAAAGAAAGCTTAGCCATCATATGGGCTTGTGAACATTTCCATTTATTCCTATATGGAAAACTTTTTACGCTGGAAACTGATCATCAAGCTTTGCATAATATATTTGGCAATCCAAAAGCCAAAATGCTTCCTCGCATTGAACAATGGGGACTACGGTTACAAGAGTATCAGTATACCATTGTGCATCATCCAGGCAAGGATCAGACCCCTGCTAACTACTTCTCCAGAGTGCCTTTCCAAGGTCATGGTACTCCATCCAAAACGGCTGAGGCCTATATTAACTTCATAGTAAAATCAAACACACCAGCTGCCATTTCGTTACCCCTGAGTTTTTAACTGAAATGAGCCATGATAGTGACATGAAAAAGTTGAAGGATCTAATTACACATCAGTCCTGGAACTAACACACTTGACCACTCACCAATGATGGTAAATATCAGAAATGCAAACATGTCAAGGATGAACTGTCCATAACACAGGAAGGAGTTATGCTATGAGGGTCGAGAATTCTGATTCCGGAGAGTCTGCAACAGAAAATAATTGAAGTTGCCTATGAAGGACTTTGTGGAAACATTGCCACAAAAGATCTCCAAGATCAAGTCTGGGTTCCTTATCTTGATGACATGGTTGAAAAGGAATTACAGGCCTGTCATATATGCAACTGCCTTTCTACAAAAACTACTCACCACACCTTGAACAGGTCAGAACTACCAAAGCAAGCGTGGGAGAGAATAGCCATTGACTTTTTCGGCCCAGTCGACCAGGGACATCACCTACTGATGATTATGGATGAATACTCACAATTTCCATTAATTGAAGATCTTTCATCTACTACTCAAGAGCAATATATTGAAAGACCAGATGGCATCTATATCACATAGGATGTTCCAGCCATAGTGAAGTCTGGCAATGGTCAACAGTCGAGAGTTTGAAGATTTCTTGGAGTATTTGAACTTAAAGCATCAGAATAGCACACCTTTGTGGCCGGCCAGCGAAACTTGTTGAGCGATTTAGGGGGCTGCTAAAGAAAGCAGTTCAGCCTGCTACTCTTGAGAAGCTCGATTTGAAAACTGTGTGAAATTCTACCTTGAAATATTATCTTTCAACACCCTACTTAACCACAGGTGAAAATCCTGCTACATTGATGTACAGCAGAGCAATGAACACCAAGTTACCTGATTGGACGAATAAGAGACCGAAAGATGACAAACCAACTAGTGAGAAGGACTTGGTGAACAAAGAAAAGATGAAATTGTATGCTGACTAAAGACTACATGCGAAGAGCATCTTATTTCGGAAAGGAGATTGAGTGCTCACATAACAAATGCAGAGAAGAAAAGAGACTGTGTCTAAAACATCAGTGACTGCTGCTGCCTCTATACCATTGATGCAGATCCTAGACATTGATGATGAAAGTTCCCAGTTTCCAAGAACAAGATCAGGTCGAACAATTAAAGCACCAAAAAGATTGATTGCAGATATTTAGTTCTATATGTCTATCTAGATATATTTTGTAAAAAAATCGAACTTTTTTGTTTAACAGGGGGGGAGATGTAGTGTCTTGTGAGTTAGAAATTATTGAACCCTGTGGCTCCTAATGGACTCTGTAGAACTGCGATGTAAGTGATAGAGTCGAATGCAATGAAGGCTGGTTTAGAATGATGAGTTTGCAGTTACACGCAGGCTAATAAAGAAGTGTATTATTGAGCTCTGTCTACTCTGTAGCGTAGTCATTGGCAGGTACCTAGGCTGGGGAGGATGCTACATGTACCTGGGTATCAGTTCATGCAACAGCTGTTTAGCTACAGTGAAACTGTAATTTCTCTGTGTTGGGAAGGCTCCCACACATGACGAGAAAATGCACATTATAACCAGAAAGATTCTTAGCCTGTTACATACAGGCATTCTATTGAATGGTCTACTTGATCTTCCTATGTGATTCATGGTTACTGGTGTTATTTTACCTACATTTGTCTTTTGACAGATTACACCTGTGGCACAATTCTTCTACTAGAACTCTGAATCAGGGGTTGAGCCAATTCTGTCTAAACACTATTGCATCCCTTCTGATGTGTGCAAGACCATGAAAATGTCATGGGAAACAACAAACTGTCTGGCAACACAGGTCTTCCAACAGCTGAAACCCAAATATCATTCTTATCCTTAACACTCCCTGCTCCGATCCAATCTTGTTGTTCTGCTTCTGAAACTTCTTCTTAGAATCTTTTAATCTCTTCCCAGGTGTCTTCTACTGACAATAACATAGCGAGAGCAGTGTTCTTACCAGATTTATTTGTGCAATTTCCATTAAATGTGTAACCCACAAGGGCACAGTATCGAGCAACTTCATATGCATATCGATTTTAAACTGTAACATAATCATTGCCGGTTCCATGCGCAGCACACGTTTCCACTTCAATTTCTTGGGGCAACTGTAATGCATCCAACAATTTTGTACATATTCCCCATTTCTTATGGGTAATCCTGAATATGTCATGAACACCCTTTGTGACCATAACTGTCCAAAGTCATGGACCATGCCAAAGCCATACTATCTGTAAGTATAGTCACTCTCATTTGTGCTAAAAAGCAACATGCTCTCATAAGGAAAATCAATTCCACTACTTCTGTAGAAGTAGCACCTTGAAGTCATGAAACTTCTATCACTTCTTCAATTGTGCTGACTTTATAGGCTGCTCTCAAAGTTCCCTTATTACTTTTTGCACATGAGCCATCCACCAATATTACATAATCTGGCTCATTGAGAGGCTCATCTTTTATGTCTGGTCTTGGCTTGGTGCATAAATCCATAACATCTAGACAATCATGTTCAATTTCATCCCCATCAATTTCAGTTACAGAAGAGGGCAATAGGGTTGCTGGATTCAACATGTGACATCTCCTGAGCACCACATTTCAGCATCAAGTATCTGTTGTTCATACATTGTGAGTCTGCTGTTTGTCAAATACTGTGTTTTCGCTTGAATGAGCAAAATCGCCACTGAGTGTGGAACCATCACTGTAAGATGATGTCCCATCACTTTGCTTTCACATCTCACAATCCTGACACCAACTGACACAACTACTTTAAGGCAGCTGGGCAATCCTGCGGCAACACGGACAAGAGTAGTCAAAATATACACATCATGTCTTCATGAATCTCCATGCATCTGAGTAAGTACCAAGAGAGTGCAGTCCTCCTTCACTGCAAAACAATGCAAAAATGTTACTGTAATCTGGCATTCCTTGTACCAGGGCACAACAGACGTTCTCTCGGCTCTAGGAAAGCTTTCAAGCACTCTTTGTCCCATGGAAGTGGATCAGGCACATCTTTGTATGTCAGCCTCTGTGAAGGCTTTGACACTAGGGAAATGTTTGGTATCCACTGACCACAATAGCCAACCATTCCCAGTAACACACTATCTTCTCTTTGACTTCTGGGTGGATTCATTGTTAAAATTGTTTCAACTCTGTCTTTCTAGTTCCTTTCTCAATTATATGTCCCTCATGCTGGACTTCTTTTTGACAATATTGCAGCTTGTTAGGAGACACTTTATGTCCATTCTCAGCTGAATGATCTAGTAGAGCAATAGTATCCTGTTTGCAAGCTTCTCGTGTATTTGATGCCACAAGCAGGTCATCAATTAACTGAATTACAAGGCATCTGCAGAGTCTCAAGATTCTTTTTCAAGATCTGATTACAGATTGATAGACTCTCTGTAAACCCTTGTGGAACTCGGCACCATGCCAAAACTCTCTCTCTAAACACAAATGAGAGCAAGTGTTGGCTGTCCTCATGTAATCAAATAGGGAAGAAAGCTTGACAGAGATCTCCAACCATAAACCATTCTGCAGTCCAAGGAATGTGAAAACGTATTTTTGGAGGATTCAGTACCATGGGACAACATGGAACAACTATGTTATTAATCTTTCAAAGATCTGGCACAGTCTTGTATTTCCCACTGGGTTTTCTTAAACCCATAATAGGCGAATTGTAACAAACTTTTTTAAAATTCCCTGTTTCAGCATGTTCTCAATCACTGGTGTTATTCCTGCAACAGCATCAAATTATAAGGTAGTGTTCTTGGGAAAACTTCCTTTGGTTCTACTGCGATTCAGACAGGTTCTACACCTTTGATTCGTCCTCTATCCTTTCCTGTAAAGTCCCATACCTCTGGGTTCACCGTATCCTTCATATCAGGAGGTAAATCCTCTACTGTTCTCACTGGGTACAATACTACAGCCGTTCCTTGTCGGGCCATTTTAAATTCAACATTTTCATCATGCGTTTGCAATTCAACACCATCCGATATGCAGTAAAAGGTACAATTTAACTTGCACATAAGATCCCTTCATAACAGGATTACCGGTATGGAATCACATATTACAAATTGATGATAATCCTCAAATGAACTACTTTTTACAGACACCTTCTCTAAAACAGGATTTGTTATTTGGTAACATCTACAACTTGGAAATGACACTGGGTAGCCATTAAATTCTCCTTCTATAAATGGCCCACTTTTGTGGTACGCGATCTTCCACCGGCTCTCAGGCTCCTTCATTGGGAATTGTCAGTCACAATTCTTGTTTTCCAACGTGGGGCACTGCTGAAATGGGTTCTGGTTTTGAAATGGTTTTGGATTTGCTCTTGGCACCTGACTAATATTGAATGTAGGATTTTCCATGTACTGTGGGGCCATTGGCGCTTGCAGAAACTGCATAATAGGAACTTGCGACTGCACTGGCAATTGCTTTAGTTGTGGAGGCACTTGAACTGGAATATTCTGCATTAGCATTTTATTTACTCCCTGCATTTGTTTGTCACCACTCACTCTATTTGTATTCTGTCTACAAGCCCACTTCCAATGCCCAATCGTGTTACAATAATGACAAGGAGTCTACTCTTTCAATGTTGTAATGTCTATCCCAGAATTTGAATCGATCGGAATATCTCTGACCCTACCCTGTAACCTCCAGCTTGAAAATCTACACCTTGCATTTCACTAACATTACCTCTGAATGACTGATTCTGAAATCCTTTATGAGCTAGCATTCTTTGTGCAAGCATAATCTTCTGTTTCAGTCTTTTCTGCTTCATTTCTTGCTTATCACTACAATGATTTGCCTACTTCAGGATCTCATCTAATAGTTTTGTCTGCCAATAAATCACATTTTGCTGTATGTGCATACTGATCTCTGGTCTCAATCCAAGAACAAATTGCGGCTATAGCTATTCTACAAACAGCCCACAAATCGCTCGACACTATGGGTCCGATTCACAGAACTAACTTAGGACTAACTTTAGGACTCCTAAATGCCTTCTGTGAATACCGAAAGTATTAAAGTTAGGATTTCTCTCAGTTTAGGAGTCCTAAAGTAGGAACTTTTGGCCTCCTAAACTGAGAAAAATCCTTTGTCTCTGTTTAGGAGTCCTAAACAGAGAAAAAGAAAAAGAATTTGTAAACTTTTTAATTACATAAAAATAAAATAAATACTTATATAAATAATTTAAAAATACCATTTTATAAGTAATTCAAACATTTAACTATTATAAATAAATTACAACATATATTTCACAGTAAAATAAATACAACAGTAGTGAAAATGTTTGATAGCCGAGGGGTAAAAATTACAATTCCAATTCCAAAGAGTGCAACAGTAGGGAAAATGTTGGATAGCGGAGGGGTAAAAATTACTATTCCCACTCCAGTGAGTGCTACAGTAGGGAAAGTATTGGATAGCGGAGGGATAAAAATTACTATTCCAACTCCAGTGAGTGCCACAATAGGGAACATGTTGGATAGCGGAGGGGTATAATTTACTATTCCCACTCCAGTGAGTGCAACAGTAGGGAAAGTATTGGATAGCGGAGGGGTAGAAATTACTATTCCCACTGCAGCAAGTGCAACAGTAGGGAAAGTGCTTGATATCGGAGGGGTAAAAATTACTATTCCAACTCCAGTGAGTGCAACATTAGTGAAAATGTTGGATAGCAGAGGGGTAAAAGTTACTATTCCCACTCCAGTAAGTGCAACAATAGGGAAAGTGCTTGATATCGGAGGGGTAAAAATTACTATTCCAACTCCAGTGAGTGCAACATTAGTGAAAATGTTGGATAGCAGAGGGGTAAAAGTTACTATTCCCACTCCAGTAAGTGCAACAGTAGGGAAAGGGGTGGCTAGCAGAGGGGTAAAAGTTATTATTCCCACTTCAGTGAGTGCAACAGTAGGGAAAGTGGTGGTGTTATAGGGTAGGAAATAAAATTAATACATTTTTGTTTTAAATGTTTTTTTGTTTGTCAATATTAACATAATTAATAATGATTTAACACATGAGTATCAATAAAAAAGATTAATAAACATTCATTGAATCCGCATTCTTTAACACTATAATATGAACAACACACGCCTAAAATAAATTAAACAATTACTATAATTAATTACGAATTAATTAATTTTAATTAACAATAACTAATTAATATTTCATAAATTAAAAATAAATTACTGTTCACCCTTCCCATCATTTACCCCTATAAACACCACACCACAACACACACCTAAAATTAATTGCACAATTACTATCAATAATTACTAATTAATTAATTCAAAATATTTAACTACTGATGATTATGTATAAATTACAAATAAATTACTTCCCATTCTTCTCACCATTTTCACCTATAAACACCACACACCTAAAAAACAATTAAACAAGTAACATATTAAATTGCCAATTCATTAATTGAAATTAATTAACAACTAATATTTAAATAATTAATAAAAAATAAATGTACATATTTAACACATCTCAATTCAACAAATATGAATGGAGAAAAATTAAACAATACATTTATTATAATTAAATTACTTCCCACCCTACTCCTCTATAAACTCAGAACCCGCTACAGTACTAAAAATACAAAATTCTAATAAAGAAAATATGACTACTAAAAATAATCAATAAATCTTATATAATTAAATTACTTCCCACCCTATTCCCCTATAAACCCACAACCAGCAACAGAACTAAAAATGGAAAATTCAAACAAAAATAAATTAAATAAGTACTAATATTTTAACACAAACAATAAAAAAATACAAACAATTCTTATACAAAAAATACATGCATCACAAACATATGTAATATATACTAAAATACATAAAATTATTAGAAAAACAATATTTTTGCAAACAATATTAAACACTTCGATATTTTTTACATCGATATTAAATACACAAAATCGATATTCTGCACCACAATATTTGTATATTCTTGACCAACGATATTTTAAACACGATATTTGTGCACATCGATATTTTTCCTTCAATATTCTAGCTCTGCACCCTGGAGCTCTCTCTCAACTCGCTCGGCAAGAAGGGGGAATCAAACGCAGTCCTTGAGTGCTCCCCTGGTGGCGAGAATTCCCCACTGGCCCTCATGTGCCACATCAATAACTTGTTGTCCTAGACTTTCAGGAATGACAATTCTTGACCCTTGCAAGATAATCCCTAAACGTGTAACTGACAGTACATCAGCACATGTCAAGCATGTGTTCTACAGGATTGATGCATAATAATGTCTTTGAGGATGGGCATAGTCCTATCTGCATTGGTAGCAGCACTTATTTGCTCCACGGATACAGCTGCAAGAGTGCTGGATATCACAATGAATTTAACATAGGCTTAGAAAGGGTACCCTGACACTGCATGGGCACCAGAGAAAAGTAGTCAGCAGTCTTTTGATCTTTTCCTGGCCGGTGCGCAATGGTGTAGTGATACTCTTGCAGTCGCTGCCTCCAGCTCTAAATGTGGGGGGAATTTTGGCCTTTGGATTGCCAAAAATAGTGAGCAGTGCGTGATGATCAGTAAAAAGCATAAAATGTTTCCCACACAGAAGCACATGAAAGTGTTCACAAGCCCACAGTAAAGCTAGGGTGCGAGTACGCTTGTTCAGTCTGTGACAAACTTCGGCTAGCATAAGCTACAATACGCATTTCTGTATTTGCATGTCAACTATGTTGAGCAAGAATTGCACCCAAACCCACTGGGCTAGCATCCACAACAATCTCTGTATGCAAAGTTGGATCAAAGAAAGCCATTTTAGTAGCATTTTCAACGGCATGCTAATTGTCTTGAAACTTTGACCACACTCACATGACCACTGAAATGAAACATTCTGTTTAGTTTACTCTCTCAATGGGGCACACACAGTGGCAAATTCGTAGTTGTACCTGGAACAGTAGCTGGCCATTCCAAGAAAAGAATGCACCATGAATACATCTTGTGGAGGGGAGGTAGATGATAAAGCTGGGAACCTTGGCTGGATCTGGAGTCATTTCTCCTTCTGAGAAAATGTGCTCAAAGAATTTTAGTCTTGTTTTGTGAAACTCGCACTTTTCATCATTCAATGTAAGACCTGCATCAGCAAGTAGATGGCACACTTGTGTAAGGGCTCTATCATGTTCTTTTTGTGTAGCTCCAAATACTAATATATCATTGCTGTAAATGAAAGCATGCATGACAGGCTGTAAAATGCGACAAATAACATCTTGGAAACATTCGGCAGCTGAAAACACTCTGAAACTCAATCTTTTATATCTGAACAAAGTAACATGAGTTAGAAAATGTAGTAATGTATCTGCAATTATCTTCTAAATCGAACTGATGATCTCCTTTGTTCAGATCGAGGCATGAGAAGACTTTGGCACCGTTAACTGGGTAATCATATCGGCATTGTCCAGACCTGTATGTTGTTATCTTTTGATTTCCTTGCATGTTCAACACATGTGAACACAAATTCGCATAGCCCGTCCACTGTCCATTTTAAGTCCCACCACTATGAGCGACACCCATGGTGTTGGACCAGTAGAGAGCTCAATGATATAATTTTTCAGCAAAGTATCAATTTCTTTTTCAAAAGCTTCTTGTAGGTGAAATGCAACGTGACAACGTTGTTGAGCAAAAGGATGAATGTCCTTATTAATGTTAAGCTGCACTTTCATTGTCTTAAGTTTTCCTAATCCGTGGAAAAAGTATGGAAATTGATTCACTCTGTCATGATGAGCATTGACAAATGTAGTTCAAAGAGATTAGTCCCATGTCAGTAGCAGTGTTGAAGCTGAGCAAACATGCATTCAACAAAGTGCCTTGAAGGACATGGATTGGGGTTTGTACCTTATTGTGTTTCGCAGTCGCCATGCATGAACCTTGACTTTGTAAGGCCGTCGAGGCTGCTCACATGCATACCTTGGTTTTCGATGGTGTGAGATGGGGCACTGGAGACAGTTTGTGGTACTTTGACTGGAATGATATTTATCGAACCACTACTGTCTATGACAAATTGTATATAGAAACCATTAATCTTCAATTTTATTTGGGGACAATGTCCAAATTTTGTGATTTCACTTGTCGATCCTTTTCTGACTTGTATCCGTCTTTTCAAGAAGCCAAGCCTACATGTGCACGTCTTTCAATAGTCAGCATTGACATTGAGCACCCATCTTCTTCACTGTCACCCGACATTGATGTCGACGTACCTCTCAACGAAGAATCTGATGACAATCAGCCTCTTTCAGTTTTTACTTGCCTCGACAGATGTTGCTTTTTTCTTTGGCAGGCGTGACTGGATCACTTCAGGAACTTTAGTGTGAAGCACTGGCAGATATTTTATCTTCACAATTTGACACACTTGCTTTTTCTCTCGCTTTGCAAACTGTTACAAAATGTTTCTCTTTCCAATAGCCTTTACAAACATGTCCAATGGCTGAACATTTATCTTTGTATGGAAAGGAAAATCCACATCGATAACACAACTTCTTTTTCCTTGGAGACATCACTTTGTGACCTTTTACCTTGAGCTTTTCCTTGCTCTCCACATTCAATGACGATTCACTCCGGGCTCCTCCGGCTTCCATGTCAGATGCTTGTTTGTCAGCACATTCTTCAGCTCCGGTCACCATGAGCAGATGCTCCAGATTGAGCGTTTCTCTCAGTATTTGGCATCTGAAGGAATCTGAGAGGCAACCATCTATGACTCTGAGACAAATGACTTTGTCATCATTGAAGTTGTTGAATTTACAGTGTTTGATGAGCATCTCAAGTCTTTCAACAAATTCATCCATTGTTTTATCATCTCTCTGTCACTCCTTTTTTTTTTCCTCATAGGACCTCCGTAGCTACTGCCACCTCTCGACCTGTCCCGCCACTGGCATAAATAGCGTTTGGTGGATACTTAGTCTCAGCTGATTTATTTAAAATGGGGATTACCCGTTTATGCCCAATTTAAGCCATGATCTATAAACTAATCTCCCATCCGGGGATCGCCCAGCCAATTCCAGAATAACCCCAACTCGGGCCTACCCCTTGAGATAGTAACCCCCTGGTCTATGGCTCGATAGTATTTAACAGACTTCCACCAATCATTCCAGCTGGGGGATGTTTCTTGTCGCCACAACAGGCACATCTCCCTCCTTGCCAACAATATCAAATAGAACACCAGTTTACATTGAGACCCAGACTGAGATTGTGTCCCAGCCATCCTGTCTACCACACCAAAAAGAATAAGGATTGAGATTACCTCAATTTCTAGACCCATAACCCTGGAGATGGTCTTACCGACGTCCAACCAGAATTTAAGTATTCTAGGGCAGGAAGTGAAAATATGGACATCATCCGCGCTCTGAAAGCCACACCTCCAGCAAGTTGCAGCACCACCACCCTTCAGTTTAGAGATCTTTAGCGGGGTCAGTATATCCTATGTATTGTGAATAAATGATTTCTTCTGAGAGCAGCAGATTTAATCACGGAATAAAGCATGTCAATAGATACTTGCCATAACTCCTTCCAGTCTTCGCCTGGCAAGTAGCTCTCCCAGACCCGATACGGTTTATCCCTTCTTTTTTCTGCAGCAGCCAGAAGATGGGAGCACCAAAGGGCGACTTCTTTCTTCCTTGACGTTCGATTTTGCAGTTCATTTTCCATATCATCTTCCAGACTGGACCATCTTTGAGACTTACACCATGACGCGAGCTGGTAATACTTAAATCTGGAGAGAGTTCCCGCTGTGGTTTGGTACCAGAATTCCCAAGGAAGACATTTACTGTCCTGTACCAGGTCCCCAAATACCAGAACTCCCGCCGCTTTTAATGGATAAGATAGGGCGTCTGACAGACAGTCCGGCGTTCCAGGAGAGCCCCACACAGGGGCCCACTTACTATAATAGGACAGCCCAAGACAGGAACGAAAGTTGAAGATGTACCTTTCATAGTCAACGTTCGGTATCAGATTAAAATTGAGGTTCAATGGAACTTTGAAATCCTGGTAAGATACTCTGTTCACCTGAGGAATCTTCTTTATTGCTTCTTTTATCACTTCTCTTGCTATGTTCTTAAGATATTTGATGATCTTTTTTTCATCTTTTATTTCTAGTGCATTAATCAAATCACCAACGTGTTTTATCCAAGCAGTCCATCTGGTGCCAAGGCTCTGCTTTTTGGTAATATCAAATGACGACGGTGATGTTAAGAAAACTGTGGCATTATACTTTGTGCTGTTTTCTGCAGCTGGTGCCAGAATCATATGCTTTTCAGGCCATACTTGACCTTCAGAGTCTTCTGTCCTGGTGTCATCATTGCGAGCATCAACCCGCTGACTAGTTTTGTCTCTTGCTCTTGTTCTTCACTACTCTCAACCTTCTGCATGGACCTGGTGGTCAATGCCTTTAGAGTTATTGTACTGTATGAATGAAGGCTCTGTGTTAAATTGTGACATCACACTTCTGATCTCAGTGGTATTAGCAATTTCTGACTGACAGTAAAAGATGCTTTATGTGGGCCTTTGACTGTATTCGAAAGTCTCATACTGGCTGGAGTTACGCTTTAATTCCCCATATGGCAACTATCGATTATTAATTTTAACTGAGTCACACGTGGCATGCACAGGTAGTTTGCTGGACATCAGCAAACTCTCTGAGAGAGCACTCTCGACTCTTGCGAGTGTTGGGGTTTACGTATCCCTTTCTTGTTGTGGCATGCTCCCCAGCCCGATATCATGTAATAGGCTACGCCCCACATGGATCTCGGTATTACACATCGTTATTCTGTAGAGTGAAACCATTACCTGACACGTACTGCGTCATGAGTTTATTAAACACAACCAATCACTTACGTCACTAGACTATGGAGTCCATTAAGGACCAAAGGGATCTCACAATCTATAATACACAAGAGACTACACAGACTGAGCTGGAAAGCATTCTCAGCTCAAATAACAACAGATCGAGAATTAAACTAAGATTTCATGAAGGGATGACCAAGAAAACTCAGTAAAGAATCCAGAGAGTCCGAGACAGGGGACATACACGAACTGGTGCGAATTGGAATCTACTTCAGAATCTCTATTAATCTGCTGTGTCTAGTCTAGGAACATGCATTAATAAAAAACACACATTTCTGATGTTGCAACATTAATATTATTTCTTGTTCATGTTAACCAATAAGATTTCAGAACGCTCTTTGGAACAGGTTTACTCCCCATCTTCTCACCAGAGTACAATTGTTTTTTAACCATGTGTCCTTGAATGTTGCAGCACATCCTTTCTTGTTTTCCAAGAAGTCTTTCCATGAATCATCCTCCCTGTCATATACATCTTTTGCAGTGAGAACCTCACTGTCAGTGGTCTAATACAACAAATATCTATTCATTAACGAATAAACAATAGCTTCTGAAATGGCAACATCTGCATCAAAGTGAAGACAAACAACTTACACAACAGTTATTTAAAGTGAAAAAAAGCTTTTCAGTATTAATGGGCCTTTACGTTAAATCATGGCATCTTCATTTATGTCAAGTTAAGAATTTGTACTTCATTACTAGGTTACAGATCCATAGGTTTTAAATATGGTTGCCTTTCACAATTTTTTGCATTTAACACACTTCATTGTGCATTACATTTTTAATGAAGCATTTTGTACATTTTAATATTCATGTTAGCAGCATATTCAGTGAATCAGTAAAGGATGATTAATTACTGGATAAAAAGTCTCTAGCAAACAGACACCTCATTTACCATTTTTAAACATACTAATACATATACTATGCTTTTAAAGTTTATACTAAATAGAAAAAAAACATTTTTTTGCAGTTTTCAACACGATATCTTATTTTTCTTAAAGCTTATTTATTTTAACCTGACCATGTGATTTCAAACATTGTAGTGATAATCCCTAAAGGATAAATCTCAGGTAATCAATCTCACTATTGGGTGTTTTTTTCCTCTGAAGCATTTTGACATTTCTGGTAATTATTGGGAACAGTTCGGGAGGAATCCCAGTAGTAATGTGCCCTTTTGAGAAATAATCTGGGGTGTTCCCTGCAAACCTTTGCTACCAGAGGATCCTTGCTGACATCAGTCATGGTCCACATTGTTCTGACAAAATTAAAACATTTAAATATCAGCAACATTTTCTGCCATGTTCAACAATGGATTCTGAATCATGTTGAACTATACCCATGTTACCAGCCTCGGAAAGATGATTAGCCTTCTGGTTCTGCAAGGTTTCAAAACTACGTCCTTCAGGTTGTCCATATATTTTAACCATTGTTGCATTAGACCACCGAGTGAGCGAGTACCAGGGGCTCAACTAGACCAAAATTTCAGAGGGAGCTGACACTTCAGACGCTGGAGGCAAAGCCAAATGCAGCCCCAGGCTTAAAATAGTTTGTGTGTGATCCCGCTATTTATTTTGCAGTTTTTATATAGCGCAAACTCGACCTGAGATATAAACATATTTCTCCTTGTTACACCTCCCCTAGGGAGGCGTAGGAATTTGGCATATTCCCAGGTCTATGACTAATGGTGATATGGGAATGCGCCACAATACATGGATGGATGCGTGGCAACACCCATGCTCCACCCATGTAACGTCTCCCTGGGGGAGAGTTACGCAAGTCAGTGATTTGCACTACCTTGCGTTACTGAACATTTACCAAGCCACGTAGGGCCATGCAAGGTGGTCTTGCTTGGAGCGACAAATATCAATCAAGGGTTTGCGTCGCCCTTGGACGATGCAAGGGGGACTCAAACTCATGATAAATATGGGCCTAAGTGATTTGCTCAGAACCATAGGATGTTGAGCTGGAGCAGAGACTCAAGCCTGGTTCCCCAGTGTGATGACCTGCCTCCCTAGGTGTTCTGGTTCCATGTTGGAACCTAGAGTGTGGAACCATTTGACATCAATGTTCCTCTAACTTGTAAATTCCATAATTGTCAGTTGTTAGCTGACTGTTGGTTGGGGCTGAATAAATATTACCTACTGAACATAAACCTGTGGAAATCCTACTTTGTTACACTGGCGATGTTTGAGGATGGGATCTACTCGTGCAAGTTAGCCTCAACAACAGGTGAATAGCTAAACATAAAGAGAAAATCTCACGTGACTGCTGTTTCGATGAAAGAAGATTTCTTCACATCTTCAAGGAAAAGCTGTGGCTCAGCGAAAGAAACGCAGTGAGGAACGTTAAGGAAGACGAAAACACGACGAAAATCGGCTAAGGTAGTCGTTTTCAGTGATTTATGAAAGAAAATAGAAAAAAAACAGAGTTTGTATGTGACGTCGATTTTTGAGGGTAATCTCCCTAAGAAAATAGACTGCTTGTTGGAAGAAATGGTGGCGGACATCTTTGAAATGGAGAGTTTCAAGAATGAAAAAAACAAGCGAGATTGGCAATAGAAAGTGATACTATTGTTTCTTGGCGGCCATTTTAGGTTGGGAAAAAGAAAACAAGCTCGAGTAGTCACAGAAAGAAGCTCTTTTGTTTCGTGGCGGCCATTTTGACTTGTTTTAAAAAAAAAAAAAAAGAAGAAAAAGAAAGCCCAATCCACTTTGGAACCAAAACTGAATGTTTATGATGGATTGGTGGCGGCCATCTTGAAATTTTTTAATCGTTTTTTTTTTCGTTTTTCTGTTATTTCAAGAAGACAACAACGGGTAAAGCAGCAGTTTGGAGCGTGACATTGTGGGAATACAAATTCAAATGGTAAAAGAAGAAAAAAGGACCTGTTGTACGAGATACGAGTGAAAACAGGAAAAAGAGTAAAGTCAGAGGGGCTTATTGGACGGAGTAAGTGACACGAACGTGAAGAAGTGACAAGAAGTACTGAAAAGGAAAAACAAACTCAACTTTCTAGTTATACATTAAGAAACATGGGGCCTGTCAACGGTGATGGGCACACCTTTTGAGGGAAGGGAGGAGGAACTTTGTTGTTAAAAGTTTAAAGGTGAATAAGGTTTAAGTGTGTTAAGTGGATTAGGGGCAGTAAAATGCAGAATGTAACTGCACCTCCTTTCTTTCTGATGGAACCAGGGGAACCACTGATAAGGTGGAAAATATGGAAGAAAATATTTGAAAATTACGCAAGGGTGTGTGGTGCAAATTTGAGTGGTGAAAGGAAGCATGCTTTATTGATGCATTGTTTGGGTGGTGAAGGCCAGGAGATTTTGGAGACTCTTCCAGTTATTCCACAGGCAGAACAAAGAGGATTGAATGAGTATGAGATATGTGCTAGGCAGTTGGATTTACATTATCTTCCTAAAGTGAGTACCATCATGGAAAGGTACTATTTTGGGTTACGAGAGCAGGGTAAGGAAGAGAGTGTTGAGGAGTATATTACTGCACTAAGAAAGTTGGCTTCTAGTTGCAAGTTTGGGGGTTTGGTGGAAGAACGAATTAGGGATCAGTTTGTTTTGAGATGTGTGAGTGATAAAATAAGGGAAGAGTTATGGCTAAAAGATGAACCTGCACTGGAAGAAGTGGTAGGTATTGCAAAAAGGGTTGAACACATTTTAAAATGTGTTGGAGAACTGATCAAGGAGAAAAAGGATGAAAAGCCAAGTAGTTCTTCAACACAAGAAGTGGTGTGTCAGGCTGTGAAGAGAGATGATGAGAAGAAGAAAAAAGAAGTGTGCGAGGGAGAAAAGTTGAAAGGGGAGGTTGACGGTAGTATTCCTAAAATACAGACAAGTAAGAAATTCACAACACCTTTTCAAGGAACGTGTTATAGATGTGGGAAATATGGGCATATGGCAAATGCGAGAGAGTGTCCTGCCCTTAGGTTCAATTGCAATGTGTGTGGTAGAAAGGGACACATTGGTAGAAATTGCAGAACAAGAGTTGGGAGAGATACGAAGACTGAGACTAAGCTAGTTAGTTTTCAGATTAATGATGAGGTTGTAGAACATCCTTCTGATTATGTGTTGATTGGGGAAGCAAGTGTGTTGATGAAATTTGATTCATGCTCACATGTTACTTTCATTTCAAACGATGTGTTCGAAAAAGTGTTTGGAAAGGAAAAGACTTTGTGTAAACCGGATATAAGACCAACAGGTTATCAGGAACATCCCATAAAAATAATGGGTTCTTTTTTTGACTGCATTGAATATAAAGGGAGGTATGCGGACGCAAAGATTTATGTGGTAAACAGGGGAGATAACTTGTTGAGTTGGTCTCATCAAGCAAGGTTGGGTGTGAGTCTCAATCCAAATGCACATCCAGTTATTCAAGTACAGGCTGTAGACAATGATGAGAACAAGTTTATAAAGAATTTTAAAGAGTTGTTCAGTGAAAAACTGGGATGTATAAAGGGTTACAATCACAACATCAAACTGAAGTTGGGTGCGGTGCCTGTTGCTGCTAAAGTGAGGCACATTCCAATTTGTGTAAAGGATGCTGTGAGTAAAGAGATTGAGAAGTTGTTGTCGACTGGGGTAATACAACCAGTAGAAGCAACTGAATGGCTCGCACCAATTGTAGTCGCGAAGAAGCCTAATAATGAGATTCGGCTGTGTGTTGACCTTCGTGCTTTAAATAAAGAGGTAATAGTTGACAAGTACCCTTTGCCAAACATTGAGGAGTTGGTTTCTACATTAGATGGGGCATGCTATTTCACCACCTTGGATATGGCTTCGGCCTATCACCAAGTTCCGCTAAAAGAAGAGTGTCAAGAACTTACTAGTTTTATCACACCAATGGGCGCATTCAAGTTTTTAAGAATGCCATTTGGGCTGGTTTCGGCAGCCTCGGTATTCCAGAGAATTATGGAAGATCTGTTCAAAGGAATACCGGGGGTAAGATGTTATCAGGACGATGTTCTCATTTCTGGTAAGAATGAACAGGAACATGATGAGAGAGTTTGCCTCGTGTTGAAGAAAATGATGGATGTTGGATTAACTTTACGACAGAGCAAGTGTAAGTTTGGTGTCAATGAGCTAGATTATTTGGGCCACCACATTTCAAGGAAGGGCATATGTCCAAAAAAGGATCTTGTAGAAACAATTGAAAAGTTGAAGGAGCCATGTTCAAAAGAAGAGGTGTCATCATTTTTGGGCATGGCGGAATTTTACAATAAGTTTGTCAGAAATTTCGCAGATAAGACTGTTAATCTTAGGAAAATCATGTGTAAAAATTCTGTGTTTAATTGGACTGAGGAGTGTAGTAGAGAGTTTGATCAGGTGAAGATGGATCTGAGGAATGCACCAAATTTGCAGGCGTTTGTTCCAGGGGATCCGACGTTTATTGTAACAGATGCTAGCAGTAAGGGTCTGGGTGCTTTGTTGTTACAGGTGAGGAAAGACAAAGAGGTCCTAATAGCTTGTGCTTCGAGATGTTTGAAGGGGGCGGAGTTGAATTACTCTGTCATAGAGAAAGAGGCGCTAGGTATATATTGGGCTGTAAATAAATTCAGGAAGTTTGTTTGGGGTTCCTCCTTTACCGTCAGATCTGATCACAAGCCACTAAAGGAGGTGTTTGAAAAGAAGGGGTTTGACTCAATCTCAGCAAGAATTAGGAGATGGGTAATTTCTTTGCAGGAGTTTGTGTTCAGGTTTGAATATATTCCTGGAAAAACTAATGTCTCAGCTGATTGTCTGTCTAGGCTGGTGGATGTGGTAGAGAATGTGGAAGAAGCTTTGGCTGATGATTTTGAGGGTGAATTAAAGGTGTGTGACGTTACTTTGGGGGCGGTGAAGGAGGATGCTTGGAGAGAAGAGCTGAGTAAGGATGAAGATTTAAAGGAAGTCATTAAATTGTTGGAAAGTGGTAAGTCTCGTACTTTAAAGAAACCGTGGTCTTTGATTGCTGATGAGTTGGCAGTGGTGGATGGTTTACTCATGAGAGGTACTAGGTTAGTTCCACCTGTTAATCTCAGAAGTGTTCTGGTGGACATGTCTCATGAGGGACACTTGGGTATTTCAAAGACGAAAGAACGCATACGAATGGACTTCTGGTGGCCAGGTATTGATTTGTTGGTGGAACGTACCGTTAGGGATTGCTCTTCTTGTCAGGCAAGTGATAAAGTTTTGAGGACGAGGTCTTCTCCAATGGTTTGCAGGAGGTTGCCTAGGTCCCCCTGGGATGAAATTGCAGTTGACATTGTGGGGCCTTTACATGGTGAGCATCAAACTCCTTTTATGTTGGTTTTATTGGATTTGTATTCTAGATGGGTTGAGGTTAGTTTGGTGAGGGAGATTACAAGTGAGTCTGTTATTTCCTTTTTGGAGTCTATCTTTAAACGTGAGAGTTTTCCGAACTCTATTCTTTCTGACAATGGGCCACAATTTTGTTCAGCGAAAGTTGAGGAGTATCTCAGTAAGTGTGGCATTATTCACAAGAGGATTTCTTTGTATCATCCTGAGGCAAATGGTGCTTTGGAGAGACTCAACAAAACTTTGAAGGAAAGCATTCAGTTGGCAAGGGTTAACAATTTGGACTGGAGAAAGGAGTTACAGAACAGAATTTCAGCATATCGATTCTCTCCTCACTCAACTACAGGGAAAACTCTGTTTGAACTTTTCAAGGGTAGAGCACCTAACACTTGTTTATGTCCCGCCTGGATGGCTGCAGACAAGGGTGTAAAAAATAATGAGGTGGGTGCATGGAGAGAAAGGGAGTTGAAACTACAGAGGAAAAGGAAAATATATGTTGAGAGGAGAAATTCTGCAAAAGATTCCAAATTCATGGTGGGGGAGGTAGTTAAGATCAGGGCTCCTGTGGGCTGTCAAAACTGGTCGAAGTTTTCTGTTCCTAGAACCATTGTGAAAATTTTCAAAAATGCTGTAAAGACGGAGGATGGTCGTATCTGGAACAATAGTCGTGTTTCTCATTTTGGGGGAAAAGGGAAATATGATGACTTTGTTGTTGTTCCTGATTTGTGTTCTAATTATTCTCGCAAGAGTGTGAGAGTACGCAGGCCTCCTGTTCACTTGCGTGATTATGTCTAGGTATTTTCTTCTTTGTTTTTCCTTATCTTTCAGTTGCCTTTTTATTACTGGACATATAAACCTGTTTAGTGTTTAAGAGGGAGAAGTGTGATGACCTGCCTCCCTAGGTGTTCTGGTTCCATGTTGGAACCTAGAGTGTGGAACCATTTGACATCAATGTTCCTCTAACTTGTAAATTCCATAATTGTCAGTTGTTAGCTGACTGTTGGTTGGGGCTGAATAAATATTACCTACTGAACATAAACCTGTGGAAATCCTACTTTGTTACACCCAGCTCCTAAGTTAGCAGCTCTGGCCTTATTGCCACATCCTCTCCTTGTTATAGTTATTGTACTAATGTGTATAGGAGTCCTTTTGTGGCTAATTCATAGCAGATAGTGCATTTTAAAGCACACTGGGCCTCGAACAAACTTTACTGGGAGATTATGCCTGTCATTCAATACATTCTAGTAGAACAAAATGGCAACTGTTGTATTTTGCTACACATTAAACAAGTTTAGCTAGTATAATGTAGAATTGATGGTTCTAATTCAAGTTTCACCAACAATTAGTGACAAATGATAAAACCTAACACTCCCTAGTCTGCCAGCACGCTTCCTGATTTCTCTTCACTTTCTCTATAATAGTCCACTTTGGCTGACAGTCTCCTGAAAACAGTATCTTGAAGTTCTGCCACCTTCACTTTGCATGTGGGAATGATCAACATACCACAGGCTAGAGTGATGAGGGGCAGGCAATGGTCTGAGAATGTTTTGCATAAGTACTCAGATAAAGCCACTAGTCTCATCTGCAGGGAAGTTTCCCAGCATGTCTGTGTCACTACCAATTGCTAATGAGCTGTCTCCTGAATCTCTGGAGCCAATCAAGCTCAAAGATTCATGGAGTGTGACCACTGCTGCAGCAACCCTCTCAGTTTGTGCAGAGTAGGGGATGGTCTGCCAAGTAACTGCGGTTTTCTCCGTCGTTGCAATCATAATCTTGGCCTGTAATGGGATTAGTGTATAGGTCATTCACAGTTTGTCAGTGCTTCAGTCTATGTCCACTCTACTGATGCCTTAGTGAAGAAGTAAGTCTTCCAATTGTGCAGAACTTTCAGGTCTGCTGGGAATGATAACGTGTACTGGAGGTATGATTAGGGGAGTCATATCTTAACTTCCAGAAACATTCTATTTTTTTGTTGCATAACCAGACAGCAGGACAAATCAGTGCTTTTGCATCACCAATTATCTAAGCAAACCAGGTAATCAGAAGCTTTTGTGGGGCCCAAAGCTAAACTAGTTGTGGTGCCCTGACCAACAGAGTCTGGTTTCCCAGCTTGACTAAACTATGTGACCCTCAAAATTGCTTTTCACCGTTGTTACTCCTTTTCCAGTTCAGTTCAAACGTCTTTATTTCGATATATTTCATCATAAAAGACAACATAAAAACACTTTCATCGTCTATTTACAGCATTTGCCATATGCAATAAAAGTAATTACAATATTTACAAAACTTCATTTGACCCTAAGTACCCAAACTCTTCTCCTAACATTGCAAAATTACACAATTGAACTGTGATACTAAACGGTCAATTGATTAATATACATAAAACAGAAATAAATTTACATATAAAGACGTCCTAAAGAAGTACAATAATGTTAAAACATCAATTAGTTAACAAACATGTAGCAGATAGGTGCCTCGCTCTAATAACCCAGGTCCAGCCCAAGAATTTAGCAACTGCTATGGCCACCAGGGCTGATGTTATTGTCCTCAGCAGCCATAGGGCCTCCTGTCCCACCCGTGTTCTCAAATTTCTACAGATTGGTTTTAACCATTTTCTCCGGGGGGCTAGGTAGGCAGGACAAACAAAAAAGACATGGTCAATAGACTCTATCTGATCGCTGCACCACGGACATGTAGCCGTAGTCAGTCCAGCCCATTTCTTTGTAAAAGATCTTAGTGGTAACGTCCCAACCCTGAACTGGTGGTACAATTTCCTGTCAATACTCTTGGTGATAACATCCCAATAGATTTCAAACGAGGGGTCGAGCTTATGATTCAGGAACCTACCAGTCAGGGATACTGAATCAGACTGCACAATAAGCTGGTTCCTTTGGGCAGCCCAGTAAAGATCTTTAAATGCCTTTTTGGAAGGGAATGCATTACTACCGGGGTTCAACCACAATTGACTTAAGCCCATATTCTCTAGTAATGTTTTAACAGTCTTAAACCACGGGAGACTACGAGAACCTACAATGGCTCTAACATCTTGAATTTCCTTCGCAAAGGATGCGAGTTCCGTAGTTTACCAAATTCTCCTCCACAGGGCAATAGTCCTGAAGCGTGCAGCTTCGGAGATCGGTTGACATCCTAAATCCAGTAACAGGTGTTTCATGGGAGTGGATTGGGGCAAACCAACCAACGAGGGCAAAAATGTATTTTGTACTCTAACTAGGGAGGACAAATCCGACTAACCCCAAAGGTCCGCACCATACAATATTGGCGAGTTTATTTTGGCGTTGTATATTTTAAGTGCAGGACCAATTCTTTTTGTTATTGAGGTTCTCTGTTCCTTAATAAGACACCCAGTTAGATGGGCAAACTTCAGAGAGAGTACGTCAATCTGAGCTTTCCATCTAGCCCTGTTTTCAAGAACAACCCCCAAGTAGGTCATTGTTTCCACCTGTTCTAACCCGGTACCATTCAAACTGACAGAACCCGCCAGCGGCCTGTTTTTCGTTAGTACCATAAATTTGGTTTTATTTACATTGACCTGTAGATCATTAATCTTACAGAATTCCTCAAATTTATTCAGTGCTATTTATAGCCCCTTTTGGGTTTTGGAGAGGATAAGGGTATCGTCTGCAAAAATAAGGAGTGGGAACTTCGTACCACCCAGGGCAGGAGCATCAGTCGGTGTGTCCGCAAAAAACTGCACAACTCTATTGATAAATAATAAAAACAGGGTCGGAGCTAGTACACACCCCTGGCGGACACCACGAGTTACCTGAAATCTCTGTGTGACCTGCCCCTGCCTCCCCCATCTGACTTGTGCAAAATTTGCCTCATGTAGTCTTATAACAAGATCCAAGAGATCACTAGGCATACCCATAATTCTCAAAGCCTCCCATAACTTGGCTCTGGGGACAAGATCGAATGCAGATTTTAGGTCTACTTACTCCTTTTCCATTATCATCACATCTAAGAGCACCTTGAGATAATTCAGTTTAGGATGCACACTGTACAAAGTCCTTTCTTGTATATGGTTTAATAGACCATAATGTTCCTACAGCTATATCAACAATGAATACCGTATATAGGATGCACACGACAACTGACTTTCCTCTTGGGTCAATAATTAAATTGTCATCAAAGCAGAAGATGAAAAAAAGTGATAGCTATGCACTGTCATTATTGTACAATGTGCAATAACAAAACTGGTTTTAATCCCATATCCACAGCTTGACCAAAGTATGTGACCCTAGGCAATTAATTTTCATCCCTGGGCTTCCTTTTCCATAAGCATATCATTTGAGAGCACCTTGAAATAAATCAGTTCTGGATGCACACAGTATAAATATTCCAATTCTTCATACTGGTGGTGGCTGGTAGTGAGGCAGGAGAACCTTGGGTGTTGGGTATAAGGCCAAGGTGTGCATGCATCACGCATTTTCGCAGGATGTGATCCGTTGCCTGTTGTTTAACAGTTTAGCAATTATAGGTGTGACTGGTGCTTCGAGTGGCAATCGTGAATTCAGGATTATGTGTGTCCATTCAACTGAGAAGAACTTGGTAGGATATTGGTTACAAATGTGCTACGTTACTCTTCCAAAAGCAGCTCAGTGCTTGGGTTCCCAGCTCATTCGGGGAGGCCCACACTCTGATTTCTGCTTCCATAGCTCTTCTTTCTTCATCTTTGGCCCAGTATTTCAGAGAATTAGATTTTTTTCTCAAAGTGCTTTTTTGCTGTTTAGCATTCATAGGGACATGCTGATGCCCACTGTTCCTGTTTGTTAGGCTGCCTAGACTCATCATCATAATCTTTATTCAGCAGATACTGCCATAAAAGTACATACATGAATACAATTCAGTTAAAAACATTAAAACAATAAAATCAAAATAATCCATAAAGCCTTATTAAAATCATGGGATCATTGCTCGTGTAACAACACGAAAAATCACCATCAATCATAATGTTTCACAGTGTGTCCAGAGCCATTGACTTTTAATCATAAGTTACAGTAGCACCTCACTAGGAAGGGTCAATAAATTAGAGGGTCGAGATAAAAACCTAGGCAAATCTTATTACTGGCAACAATAGACTTTACTGTGGAGATCTCAATACCCAACACTACCCTGTCTGATTCTCCATAGCCCCATTAAAAAATAGGACAAGCACACACAGTCGACTGTGTTGTGTCAGATCTGAAGATTCTGGATTCAGCCCTATAATTCCTGATCCACTTACTCTGGCAAAGGGGAAGTATGTGAATATCGCTGGCAGAAAAATTATATATTATTAATACATTCTTTCACCTGAGGACAAAAAGGGCAGGTAAGATTCGGTTTACTGCCATGGGGCCTCCAATTGACATTGAAAGTTCGCAATGGTAAAGTCCCAAGACGAAATTTAATGTACAAGGCTCTTGCAAGCGGGGGTTCACCGTAATGCACATACTCTTCCACACAAAAGTTATCCTTGAATTCCAAAAAGGCTAGTGTCAAGGTACCTGGACTTCTAGTTCTGCTCGATTCCCCATCTACATACCTCCAGTACATCCCCTTGAGTGCAGCCTTTGTTATACTGGTCCAAGCTCCCGGGTTAGTCCACAGATGCTCCCACCCCATCATAGCCAGGAGGGGTTTGATATGTCCTAACCAGGGGGTCCCAGAGACCCCGGACTGCTCTGGGAGCTCCTCCAGGCCCTCCGGATACATAACAAGGTCTACTGAGGTCCATATCATGTGGAATAACAACCTAGGCAATTTACTATTTGCTTGTCAAATCTAATAATTGAGAGGAAAGGAAAAGGCTAATGACATAAAAGTTCTACTTTTTATTAATTCGGGTGAAAGATCATACATAACAACACATTATTTAAAAAGATGTATAACTTAGTGGTAATAAGTCAGTACATCAAAAGTTAACAAATAATATCATAAATTCATACAAACAATATTTTGTTAAAAAGGAAAGACTTTTTTTCTCAATAAAAAACAACACAGTGGCACAATAGTGTTATCACTAATAAAAAGTAGAACTTTTATGTCATTAGCCTTTTCCTTTCCTCTCTATTATTAGATTTGACAAGCAAATAGTAAATTGCCTAGGTTGCTATTCCACATGTTATGTCCCTGACCTAGGAATTGTTATTATTGGTCATTCAGGGGGTCCTTGTTGTTTTCACTATAACTACTGAGGTCCATAGCCATCTCCAGTATATCAAAGGTCTAAGGGCTGCTTTATAAGCAATACACCTTTGGCCTAGATCCAGCCGCAGTGGCAGGAGCGGGGTGCTGGTGGGGAGGTTCACCAAAGATCCTATAAATGTATTCTCCCCCACCTCTAGTGCTAAGACCTTCTCCAAAATTTGGATCGCCGGAGATACAGATCAAAAACTGGAGCCCTTCAGACCAGCCGCAGTCGGTAGTGGGAGTAGCTGACAGGCAGTGATGTGGGGAGGGGAGGGGCAGGGTGCTGGGTAGTAAACTATGGATTACGGAGGTTTACAGGTAAGCAAACATTCCCAACACTGGTTCGAAATTCCACCAAACCGCTTTTTTGAGTGCACACAACAAAGCCATCCATGGGGTTAAAGTAGTTTCAAAGTATTTATTTTCGCGCTTTCTGCAGCCAGTTTGACAAACGCGTTTCAGCGTTTCCGCCTTCGTCAGTGTCAATCTGAAACTTTACTCATCTTAATTTAAATAAAAAAACACACAATTACTATGTTCATCAACATAGAAAGTTCCGTGCACTATTTACAAGTGAAAACATGAAATGGAAAATGGACTTAACATTTCTAATGCGGTGGCCATCTTTGAATGATACATAAGATTTATAATGTGTTATACAGACTCGTTATGTGTCGCATAAACAAAAATAGTAATTATTGGGTACAATCTCCCTGACAATCATATATGGCGTAGATACCTTCTCTATCGTCAAATCACATTTAACACGCTAATGGTCCAATTTATGACCATTTCTCAATTGCTGCTCGCATGTCGATTTTCCATCGATTGTATAATTACGCCCTGAATGGGCGAGAAGATCAGCTTAATTCGCAGAAGCATGATAGAACAATAAATTCCTGCACATTTTATGGATACTGGGATTACTTGCAGTGTTCAAAATTATAAGAATGTTTTAACCATTGACATTAATATTCAGCGATCTACATGGACCCACATTTCTTCCTCATTGTTCAGACCTATGGGGGCCTTTGTTTGTAATTTGATAATGTATTTAGACTCCAATGTGCGGAGTTTTTTTACATTATCTCCTCCTCTCTCTGATTTTACCAATTGGTCCAAGCAGAAGAAGGTAAGGAGACTACAGTTACTGCCATGTTCTTTCTTAAAGTGGCGAGCCACCGGATATACTTGGTCTTTATTCGTGATAGCTCTTTGGTGTTCTAAGACTCTAAGTAAAGTAAGTAAACATATAAATGAATAAAACTAATTTCGTTGCCCGCACTACATCCCCTAATGCGATGCAGTCCACGCAACAAAATTTGTTTTACTTATTTATATGTTTACTTACCTGTAAATCTCCATAATCCATAGTTTACTACCCCTCACCCTGCCCCTCCCCCTCCCCATATCACCGCCGGGCAGCTACTCCCACTACTGACCGCGGTTGCTTAAGACCCTCAAAAGTCTCCCTGCATAGTGTTCGAGCTTGAGCTTACACTTGTGGATCTGGGTGGACCAGCCAAAGTTCTCCGTCGGAGTGAGACCCAAATACTCAAAAGTGTGGACACTCTCCAGTGGAGCACTGAGCAAGGATAGGTTTGGGCACATCATATAACTGCGGTTGAAAGCCCTACACTTAGTTTTCTGTAAATTGATTTCAAACCCTCCCTGCTCGCAGAAGACACCAAACTGGTCCAAGAGATTTCGGATACCCATAGGGGATTTAAAAATCAGTAGGGTGTGGTCAGTGAACAGGAGGGCAGGAATTTTCAGACCTGCCAAACTAGGTGCATCATGTTTTCATTCTCCAGGTGGGCAACCAGGTTATTGTTGTATAAGAGAAACAAGGTTGGGGCAAGAACACAACCCTGTCTTACCCCCCTTGTAACTGGTATTGATATAGTCGGTTCCCTGTGTTTGTTGTATCTCACCTGCGCATAATCCTTTTGGTGCAGCCGCCTGATGACATCATCTAAGTAATTTGGGGTACCCTGTCTGTTAGGACCTGCCACAAGGCCTCTCTTGGGACAAAGTTGAAGGCAGTGCGGAGGTCAACAAAGACTACTATTCCCAAGCCGACCACCCCCCAAGGTGACATACTTCCAATATATAGCCTGAAGTAGAAATACTTGATTGATTGTACTGGATTCTGGTCTAAACCCTGCTTGGACCCATCTACACCATCAACCCATTCGTACAACCTATCTAGCAGTATACGGCAAAAAAGCTTTTGGGAACTGTAAATAAGACTGATCGGCCGATAATTAGGGGCATGGACAGTGAACCCTCTTTATGGATAGGCACAATCTTGGCCCCTGTTCAAGTGGGGTGGGGTGAGCCTTCTAAGGTACAATTAAAGTACTTGGCAAAATATGGGCCCCAAATGAACTGTTCTGCACTTTGTCTAACCCTGGGGCTTTTCCTGAAGTGATCCAGTCTATGTCTTTAACGACCTCCTTGGGCTATAAAGAGCGAGAGTTTTCCCAAATAAACCCAGAAAGGACCGGGAAATATCACAATAAAAAAAGAATTCCTTTCTTTGTGTTTCAATTTAGGTACTAGCATAAATCATGTACAACATCAATTTGTTTAGACCAATTTCATCCTCCTAGCCCCATACAGTATATTTAAATCAAAAGATATAAATGTATGTCACTAAGTAGTTTTTTATTTATTAAAAAGATTTACTTATGTTCAGTATAAGCAATTCATTAAAAACAAAGTCATACAGTTTTTTTCCAAAACAACATATTAAACACATTTCCTAAATCTTAACATAAATCAATACATGTTTCTCAATACATCCTTGAAGGATGTATTGAGAAACATGTATTGATTAATGTTAAGATTTAGGAAATGTGTAAATCTTTTTAATAAATAAAAAACTACTTAGTGACATACATTTATATGTTTTGATTATGCTAGTACCTAAATTGAAACACACAGAAAGGAATTCTTTTTTGATTTTAACGACCTCCTTCACATAATTAAAAGAAATTTGTAAACAGTTTGTTCAGATGGAACCTCCCTACACAGTTCATTTTCTGCAATGCCAGGCTAAACTGGCATCATAGCAGGGTCCTCAATACGGTCATGACGGGTCCTTACCTTGTCCCCCCCATCAAGTAGCCCCGAAAAGTGGTTGCCGCAGACTACTGTCGGGATGTTAGAGTTCAGTGGCGCCGCTGAATCCGGGGTTCTGTCGGCCAAAGTGTGCCAAAACAGCTGCTGAATTCTCGATTTCATGGCATTAAGCAGGAGCTTTCAATCATTCCTCTACCTCATGCTCACGTTTAGCCTTACCTAATGAGGCTTTGTAGGAGGCCCTTGTTTCCCTAACAAAATTCCTCTTACCACTTCTAATAGTACCTAAAAGTGTTTTGTGAGCCGCTCTGCATGTTTTATTATACCATGAAGCCACCTTGTATTTTCTAGGGAGGGACCTAGATTTCCACTATAAAAAGGTCTTTGAGTGTACGAAACATAGAATTATTAATTATATCAAGGTCACGCCAGGTGGCTGCTGTCAAGGAGTATCCCTCCAACAATAAGACAGCTTCCAGGGCTGTGGCAAGAGACTCATAAATCCGCTTTTGGATAGACCCCGTTGAGGGCATGAAACTCCACCTCACCCTTCGGCGGTTACTTGAGTGGACCAGCCTCTTCTCAAATAGTTCATTAACATAAGAGAATACATTAAGCCCCAATGGACCTAGAGTAAGGTCTAGGACATTAGGGTCGCTGTTGTTCCGCTGCACCACTTCCATATCAAAAACTACCCAGGCTCAAATACTGCTATACCAGTGTCCAGCTCTTGCAGTAACATATGTGGCTATCATTTAGAAGTGTCCGGATGTACAAGGTTGCTCTATCATGCATCAGTGTAGTGCTGCAGGAGTCTTGGGTACAATATCAGAACTTAATTTTCTTTGCAGCATTCTTTTTGCAAGGTGATGATCAATTTACTCACAGTTGCAGGAAAAACACCCTTTACTCCTTTCCCATTAAGATTCTCACCATGGACGAGGAGGTGTTTCAGGTAAGTCTAGAGTATTCCCCTGGCTTCTCTCCAGCAAGCCTCTTTCCTTCTCATGCTGCTTCTGTCCCTCTTTCATCCACCTCTCTTTTCCCTTCTTCTCCATCTACCTCTCTCCTCTCAGAAGCTTCTCTTCACTTTCCTTTTTATCTTTTCTTGCTTGATTATGTCTGTCTTACATCTACCTCTCCCTTCCCTTTCTCTTCTCTTCTCTTCCCTTTCCTTTTATCTTTTCTTGCTTGCTTCTCCCCCTCGCATAATGGTGGGACTTGCCAATTCTCTAATGGCTGCCATCACAACACTGTGTAACCTTTCCCTGGATACTGCCACTTTACCTCAGGCGTGGAAAATGGAGCAGGTCATGCCCATTCTGAAGAAGCCTATTGCGGACCCTTTCAATCCAGCAAACTATAGGCCCATCTCCCTTCTCCCTTACCTTGGCAAGATTATGGTAAGCCTAGTTAGTCAACAACTTAGCCTAGTTAGCCAACAACTTATCCATTATTTATTATCTAATACCCTATTATACCCACTCACAATCTGGGTTTAGAGCCTTTCATAGCACTTGGGGGTTGTAGATAAGGCTGTCCAGCCATGCTGGTGTTGTTTGATCTCTCGGCTGCCTTCGACACCATCTCACATTCGATCATGGTTCAAAGACTTTCTGAGATTGGTATCTGTGGCAAAGCCTTTGGCTGGTTTCAGAGCTTTCTCAGCAACTGTACCCTGGGTATCCATCTAGGCTCCTTTAAATCTTGGGGCCATGTCATTGGGCAGAGGAATGCCTCAGGGCTCTTCACTAGGCCATGTACTCTTTAATATCTATGTGGGACCTCTAGCTCAAGTAATCAGTCCTATGGATTTGATGTTATCTCATATGCTGGTGACACTCAATTGATCATCTCCATGGGCCCAAACCCGGACTCTATTACACTGAAGTTCAAAGAGTGCATGAGAAAAATTGCTTCCTGGATGTCCCACAATTGCCTACAGCTTAATAGTAACAAATCAGAAATAGTGTTGTTTGGCAAGGCCCATGAATACTGGATGAACGATTGGTGGCCACCTGAATTAGGCACTCCCCCTCCACCCAAAACAGTGGTAAAAAACCTGGGCATTTTAATTGACGATAGCCTCTCAATGAGAGAGCAATGGAAACCTACATGTGGCTTTGTGATAATGTGCATGGTAATCGGATTCATTGACTCTACCCACATCCACATCTTCCCACCTGCACAAACCGAATACATGTACCGGAACCGCAAGTCCTACCACTCCCTGAATATCCAGATGGTGTGCAACGCTAAGACAATCATCACGGACATAGTGGCACAATACCCGGGGAGCACACATGACTCCTTCATATTCCGGCACAGCAGCATGCACACACGACTGGCCAGGGGAGACTTTGGCGAAGGACACCTTCTAGGTAAGTACACATGCCACCAAATATTACATTGTGACCATGTAGCTGCACATAACAGGCACTCACCCTCTGCTCCTTTCATTTAGGTGACAGCACATACGGTCTCCGTGAGTACCCCATACCTCAACCCTGCCACACCGCAGCAACGGTGTTACAATGCTGCACACATCCGCACAAGAAATTGCATTGCGAGGACATTTGGGCTTTTGAAGAGCCGATTCCGCATACTTCACAAAACTGGTGGGGCCCTCAAATACCAGCCTGAGGTCTGCTGCCGCATCGTGGCCGTGTGTGCAATACTCCACAACATTGCTACCAAGCGCAGGATACCTGTAGAGATCTCTGGCAGTGAGTCGGAAGGGGACAACCGCCCACCTGCACATGTGCGTCATGCACGCGGGGAGAATCCTGCTGAAAGACACAGGCGCCTGCAACCAAATCACAATTAACTGTTTCTAGTGCACCCACTCCCCTCACCCAACACTTTACTCATGCATGACAATAGAAATAATGACATGATTCTGATTAACTGGTACTGAATAAATATTATTATTTGATTTACAATAATGTGGCATTTTACTGACAGTTACATGATAGCTGTATTGACTCATGCATCCCCATGTATGTGAGGAGGGCATGCTTGTTTCATCAGCATGGCCCTGCGTGGTACACAATAAATTGTCAGTGGTGCCTCCGGGCGGAAGCTCCCAATCGCCTTTCCACATCTTCCTCAGCATTTGCCCGTGAGGCAGCAGTGGGCCTGGTGCTGCGGGGGGGTATTGTCACCAGTGGCACCGACAGGCTGCTGTGGCTTGAATTGCCCTCTCTTGCGTCATCCCCCCACCTGCCTGGCCATGGCCGGTCACCTGCAGACTCTGCACTGCAGTGGTGACTTGCTCCAGTGCCCTAGCGACATCCTGTCAGCATTGCACCATTTGAACTTGCATGGCCAATGAGCGATGTGATAATTGGGAGGCATTCCCAATAATGTGGTTCGAGCGTGTGTACGCAGACAGGCGGGTCAGCAGCTGGCGGTGGCGGCGCCGGTTGACGTCCCGCTGGGTCAACATGGCCTGGGTGTTTTCCTCTACTGCCGCGGTCATCCTCTCCATTCTGTCAGAGAGCTCTCCCACATTCTGTGCAGTCTTGTGCAGCTGCAGGTGGATGGCTGCAAGGTGACGTGCCTGCTTTTGGTGTACGCGGAGCATACGACGCTCAATTGACAGGCCAAGTACCCGCATATTCATCCCCATGCTGGCGCGTGGTGTTGTGTCACGCGGCTCCCTCACCAGTCCGCTGGACTGTGAACTCACAGTGGCTGTGCGCCTTGTTGTCTTCCGTGCAGCTGCTGTAGTTGCCAGTGCCACTTGCATGGGTATCCCACGGGGTGGTTGTGGCGCGCCTGTTGTTGCTGGGGTGGCCCTGTCCACAGAGGCAGGTGGTGGTACTACTGCTGGTGCTCGCCCTGATGGTCCTGGTTGAGGGGAAGGATGGACGTCTCCCTCGGTGTCCTCGGGATTGTCGTCTATTTGCAGAGTCTCACTATCAGTGCTGGGTTCTTCAGCGCCACCTGTGATGTAAAGTGGACGTTGATTAATGACATGTATCTTGCACATGGAAGGTTGCTACATGCATGCAGGCTAGCATTCCCTGACTGGCTGTAGGATTGACTCTCACTGGACAGGTCTGGCTGTATGGGGCTAAATGGAAATTGTGGTCAGACTACATGTCCCACAATGCAATAGGGCTTTTCTGGTGTGCATGGGCTGCATGACTGGGGTTTCTAATGGGTAGCTCTGGGGTCATGGCCCTTGTTAGGGGACAGGGGCCCAGTCGCATGGCACTTACCTTCGGATTCTTGGGTGAGTCGGGAGGAGTCCAGCCGGGTTACTCCCACGCATGCCTCGGGATTAAGGGTGTCCTCCACGAGGTCCTCCAGTGGGGTGTTGGGTGGTACGGTGGGCTCTCCTCCTCCAGTTGCAACACGCTCCCCCAGCCTCTCTGCAATCCTTTCCTTGGCACACCCTCTGAGGTCGTACCGCCTCTTCTTCAAGTCTTCTATGAAGCGCTGGGTCACTCCAACTGCATTTACTTTGGCGCGAACGCGCATCCAAATGCGCCTTTTCTCCGCCTCAGGCACCCTCCTTGAGTCCTTCCCAAAGAGCCGGTCATGGTCTTTGTTTACTCCCTCAATTAAGAGTTCCAATTCTTGCTCAGAGAATTTGATTTTACGTTTCCTCCCTGTGGAACTGCTCCCTGCTGCTTCCTGGGACATTTTCTGCTGTGGAGTGTCTCCTGATTTTGAGCTGGAGGTGGCCTGGAGTGGAGCTCTGACCAGTGCTGCTTCCACTTCAGGCTCAGTATGCAGAATGAGGGAGGGAACTGCCTGCTTCCTGGTTGTGATGTCATCTCTGTGCTCAAAATGCGACTTCCTGTTTTTGCGATCTTGCAATTAGCGAGAACGCAATTTGCGATTTCGGTAATTGCGAGATCGCAATTTATTCTCAGAAAAAGGCCGATTTTGTGATTTATTTAGTGATTTGAGAAAAATCGCTAACAGCAATTGCGGCCGTTTGCGAATCGCTTTTTTTGGTCGCATTTGTTGATGAATCCCATTCTGCGAATTGTAAATTGCGATTCGGTATTTCTCGCAATTTATAATTTGCAGAATTTGGATATGATGAATCTGGGGGAGAATTTTTTAAAACAATATTTGTATTCGATATTTTTGTACTTACCTGTTTGTAGATAGGAATTCGATATTTTTGTATTCTATATTTTTTCCTCGATATTTTGGTAATTCTATATTATTGTATTCGATATTATGTCAGTGATCCCTCTCCTTTAAGCATGGTAAAATTGGCTTACTACCATTTCATTTACTTCTAAGTCCCTGGTAAAGTGATTCTACAGGTACCCAGTGCCTGTGAATTAACCTCTTCCACAATCGTGACGGAACCGTTCCGTCATGAGCCACGGGTGGGCTGTGCTGGTGACGGAACGGTTCCGTCACGGCCCTGCCTCCGCGCCTGCGCGGCACGAATTCCGCGCCTGCGCTAACGTTCTGAAGAACGGGCGGGGCCGTGACAGAACCGTTCCGTCACAAGCACAGCTCACCCGCGACCCGTGATGGAGCGGTCCCGTCACAATCACAGAACCGCCGCGCGGCCGCCCCACCCCCTCAGCGCTGCGGCAGAATAGCCGTCGCAGCGAAGGGGTTAAATGCTACTAGTGGCCCTGCGGCACTGGTTGTGCCACCCATTTAAGTAGCCTTTTAAACATGGTTCCGGCCTGCCATTGCAGCCTGTATTTTGACTTGGCCATATAAACTTTTTTGCAGACCTAAACCTTTCCTTTCAATAAATATGTCATCCCTAGGGTAGTCCCTTAACATCCCAGAGGGCAGTGTATCTAAAAGGGTGGACATGTACTTTTAACTTTTACATGTCCTTATAGTGAAAAACTCTTAAAGTAATTTTTCACTACTGCTAGGCTTAAATCTTCATTAGGATAACATTGGGTTTACTTACTACATTTAATAAGTGAGAACTTACATTTGGGAGCAGGTAGAAATGTTGAGTTTGGTGTCTAAAGAATTGTAATGTAAAGCCCTTGTGTTAAAAATTGGGTAATTGGTTTACTAGGGTATGAATCAAAGTTAGGCAGCAACCACAATCCTAGTCTGGGTAAGAAGCAGCCAAACCCTAATTTAACCTGTGCTCACCCTCTGGTAGCTTGGTACAGAACAGTCAGGCTTAAGTCGGAGGCAATGTCTAAAGTATTTGTGCAACACTTCAAACAGTAAAACAGTGAAATACAATACAAAAAGATTCCACACCAGATTGGATAAATAGAACTTAATTTAGTGAACAAAACAAGACCAACATGACAAAAATCCAATAAGTAGAACTTGAGATATGAATTATTAAAGAATGAACTGTGAAACAGCACTTAACAATAAGCACTAACTTGGGATATTTGGTCACGCCGGATCGGGACAAAGTCAAAAGTTCAAGCTGACTGCAATGGAGCATGGGCTGGCTACATGGACCCAGTTAGGCCCCCTGGAAAAAGAACCTTGATCCTGGCTGCGTCGACATCGAAGAAGATGCAGGTGTAGTCAAAACAATGCACCTAGGTCAATCCTCGCAATGGCGGGGATGCGTTCATCCTGGTCAGCACAATAACGGTGATGTGTCGGCTCCAATGAGCACTTAGGCTAAAATGCAGAGTTCTCAGTGGCAACGTCAAGGCCGTCATCAAATGGAGATGTGCAGACCTCGAGTAAAGTGTTGCACAGTGCTGGTGCCAAAAGCAATGCATTGGGTCGATTCACGCAGCAGAGGCAATGTGCCAGTGCACCGGTCCTGGCCACACAATAGGGGGGGATACACCGGTTTCAATAAAAGCAATGGCGCTGATGCACCGGCTCAAGAGGATGAGTGACATTCACTGGAGCAAGCACATTAGGACTCACTTTCAAGGGTCCAAGACTGGGTTGGCACCACTTGGCAGGGCAGACTCACAGATGGCAGATTTCAGGTGCCGCAGCAGAAGAGTTGGAAGTTTTATGTCCCTGAGAATTCAGACCATGAGGCAAGACAGCAATTCCTTGGAATCACTCTGGGTATAAGTGATGCTGATCCAGTCCTTCTCACTCAGGCAGGGAGACAGCAGGCAGCAAGGCAGCACAGCAGGAGCCCAGCAAACAGCAGTCCAGCAAAGTAGCAGTCCTTCAGCAGCAAAGCAGCCCTTCTTCCTGGCAGAATGTTCACAGGTCCAGAATTGTACTAGGTGTCAGAGGTCCGTTACGTATACCCAGTTCTGCATTTGAAGTGAGGGAGACTTCAAAGAGATACCTTTGGAGTACACAGAGGTCCTTCCTTCCTGTCCTGGCTCCAGATGCACTACAGGAGCTAATGCAGCTCTATGTGTGTGGACAGGACACAGCCTATTCAAGTGTAAGCAAGGCTGGATCCAGCTACTCCCTCTCTTCCTCCCAGGATGTCCCATCAAGTCACACCTAAGCCCCATTGTATGTGGCTGTCTAGGGGCAATACACAAAGCCCAGGTGGCACCCTTCCCAGAAGTGTATGAGGCAGGCAGCAGGCCCAAAATGGCTAAAGTGAGAAAATGTCAAATTTCTAAAAGTGCCATTTTCAGAATTGCAAGTCAAAGTCTAATTTCACCATAATTTGTGATTTTAAATTGGGATTTCAGAGACACCAAACTTGAAACGTCTATCTCTTCATAATTTAGAATTACACTTAAAAAATGTAATGTGGTAATCCCAATGTTATCCTATTGTAAGGATAGGCCTTGTAGTGCTGAAAATGAATGTGGGAGTGCTTCACTACTAAGACATGCAAAACTTTAAAGTACATGTCCTAAATTTTAAATACATTGCTCCCTGCCCTCCGGGTTTTCCAGGGCTTCCCTTAGAGATGACTTATATGTATAAAAGGGGAAGGCTTAGACCTGCAAGAGATTTATCTTGTCAGGTCGAAACTCCAGTGTAAATTGCTAATACAGGCTCTGCAATGGCAGGCCTGAGCCATAGTTAGAGGGCTACTTAAGAGGGTGGCACAATGAGTGCTGCAGGCCTACTAGTAACATTTAATATACAGGCCCTGGGCACATGTAGGGCATTTTACTAGGGACTTATAAGTAAGTTAAATACACCAATTGGGGATGAGCCAATTTTACCATGTATAGGGGAGGGAGCACAATCACTTTAGCGCTAGTTAGCAGTGCACAAAGTCCTAAACAAAAAACAGGTAGCAAAAAACAAGGTCAGAAAAAGTGGTAGAGGTAGTCAAAAAGTTGGAGTGAAGACTACCCTAAGGCTGTCAGGTCCAACATGTGTGTTCCCCAGCTATAAGTGGGGAGAGCAACCCAACCCCTTGTGTGTACAGGTACATCAAGGAACCTTTCCTATAAGTCTTTCCTTTTTTTGCACATTCTGTGGTCCCTTCCACATGGAGGGGGTGGTTACTGAATATGTTTGCTTATCCTGTTGATGTGAAGGAGCCACAAGACTTTGTAACACACTACCCCAATGTGCAAAGTGCAGACAAAACAGTGAGCAGTGGCAAAAGTCCAAGTCGGAGGCGACCCCAAGTCTAGGGTGCAGCTACAGTTATTTTTAAAGCTGCAATCCAAAAGGAAAATACAGAACTCAGCCAGTCGACCCCTAAACAGATCTAAGCTGTTAAGTATATTTGCAAACATTAAAAGATTAAGGAATATTTCCTCAAAAGATCTGGCATTGATTGGGTTTAGGAAAGTAGCAGGGGAAGAACTAACAAGCATACTGTTTGCATCCGAGGAGCCGAAGAGCTTAGTGGAAGCCTCTGGTCCAGCCTTGGTATGAAATGGCATTTATCCCTGTGATGGAATCGAAGCACAGTAGGAGGCCATTGGCAAACCCCCATTCAGCCCCATTTTTGTGTGAACGTGGAGGGTTAAAACATAATCAGGTTACCTTTACCAGGTTCTTGGGTGTAGGGCAGAAAATAGGAGTTGGAAGGAGTTGGTGGGAACGCAATGGGTTCCAAGAAAGAATAGTTTCTATCACGTTCCAAAATGACAGATCCCTATACATGAGAAATCAAAATCTGTCCCACCTCCCGGATCTCGATAAGTTCAAGAGGAATGATCGCCACACTCTGCAGGGGTACATCCCTTGGGGAGTGAAGAGCCACCCTTTGAAAGACATGCAAGGTCGCTATATTGCTGTCTGGAGTGGTGGAGGTGTTGAGAGGATTGATTGGTAGGAGTCAGGGCATCTACTGCCAGGTTGTGTCTTGGTATGGAACGTACATGGGTTCAAATCATTAATGTAAAAGGAAAACTACTGAGAGGTAATGACCAATTACCCAGTACTGTTCCTCCAGGAAACCTGGTTGCTGGATTGCCCAGTGGTTGGGGGATTTGTTGCTATAGTACAGAATGCCAAGGCCTTGACAAGAGGAAGAGCAGTGGGTGGATTGCTAATACTAGTATGTATCCGCTATGGGAGGAAGATAAAGAAGCTTCAAACTAACTGTGTATGGGTCCTTGCCTCTTTAATTGATTTTTTCACTGATGATGTGGGGTTAAAGAAAATGATTTGTCTTAACTTATATTTTCCTCCAATCCACCTCTCACCTGAGTGTGAATTGCTGAATTTGGTCAATGATGTGAATAAATTGTCATTTGATTATCCTGTTTGCTCTGTTTTGTGGTGGGGGCATTTTTACGAAAAATCAGCATTTGAGGAGTTTGATGACACAATGAAAGAGTTATGGTTGGCAATAAACGTTTCTGGCTGCATCTGCCGGCAAGCATCAGGGAAGGAGCTGTAAAGGTACTGCCCTGTTTAGCCCAGCAGAATTTGATTAATGTTAACAGTCGGTGCAATATTGACATTCCTGCCGCTAAAAACTTTAAACATGTTACCAGCAACATGCCCATTGATTATGTGTTTTGTTGCAATCCATCAAGTTTAGAGTGTGAAACACTTTTGAATTCTTGATTTGGGATCCAGTGATCACTTTGCTCTTAGCTTGGAATTTACATATTCTTTTTTGACCTGTGGAAGCGTTACTATGTCCCTTGAGGTAGTTTACCATAGGAGAATTTGAGTTCTGATCACTGAAAATGCTCTACATGCCCTTTCCTCAATTGAGTTTGACCATTTAAACTTGGATGCAGGCCAAGATGCGCAGGGTTGGTACTACAGATTGAGAAAGCAATTACTAGTCCACTGTAATCTGGCGAAGAGGGGCCCATATCAATCTAGCAGGACTAGAGGAAAGGGGAACAGCGTTTGATGATTGCCAGGAGGGCAGAAGAGTGGTGAACAGTCAACAGCCAAACAAAAATAGACAAGAACTATGTTCAGTGTCCTTGTAAGTGGGGTAGAAAGTATTCAATGAGCCACCTATTTATGGACTGTGCATTCTTCCTTGAGGTAAGAAAGAAGATTCTCTGGTCTGATTTTAAAAAGATATGGGATAAGGTTGAGAGAAATGTGACTAAATTTGATATGCGGCTTCAGATTTCAGCATGTAGCCATTGCCACTGGTCAATACCTGTGCAATACCATAACATCTTATGCTAGACCTTCTACCTCCTAGTGTCTCAGACGAGGATGCCCTGATTATGACACTGGTCTTGAGAAGGTAAATCTGGCTTAGCTAGTGAGGTTAAATTGAATGAGATCCTGTGACTGCAATAACTCGGCTTTGCACGCTGCACTTTATAATGCCATATATCCTGTTCATATCCCAATAGCTCTTAAAATAATGACATAGAATGTCAAAGATCTGAACAGCCACATGAAACGGAATGCAGTACTGGATTATTGTGAAACCACATACTCCTGACATGGTCTTATTGCAAGAGATGCATCTCCTGGATACTTGATGCCCTTCCTTGACCGATATGGCTATGAGAAGATCTACACTGCCGGTTACACTCAGAGCTTCCGGGGAGTAGCCATCTTGCTCCATAAACCTCTGCTCATGGTGGTCTGGTCTGGTACACTAAGGGAAAGGGAGCACAACGCCTCTCATCCAATCACAGTTTACCCATTTTGCATTCTGGTAAATGCAGTACGCTTACTTCATGGTTGTTGTATTTTTCACCAAAGTTGGTGCAGGTAGTGTTGTTATTTCTAGATACGTGTTTCTGGGTTTAGCGCTTCATCAGTAGAGAGCAGAAGTAGTAGAGAGTAGAGAGATCCCTTGATTCAACGAGCTGATGAGCTCACCTGGGATGCACCTGTTGAGTGGTACTTGGACCTGTGAAGACTTGGGCAACATTTCAAAACCTCCAGATGACTTTTCCTTGCTCTTTACTATTCTGCTCGCTACACCCTCTCAGCGGCTAATGCGAGGAACCTCAGTGAACCCATCACCCTTGAAGAAATCAATCCTGGCCTATCAGACATGAATCCTGGTAAAACACCGGGCTCTGTTGACATCCCGGTGGAGAGCTACAGGAAGTTCTGGAAATCACTGCTGGCTCAATTACTGATGCTATATAATGATGCCATAGTGAAGGGCCACTTTTCTGCAGAGCTGAAGGAGGTGACTGCATAAGGTGGGGTTGTCCTCTGTGAACTGCTTGTCGTATTGCTCGATTTTGCTTATTATTTCTGAACTTGATATATATGCCAAAATGTTATCCAACCAGCTCCTTAAGCTTATCCACACGTTAGTCCATTCCGATCAATGTGGGTGTATGCCGCATTGTGGAACGCCACACTTTATTCGTAGGGTGCAGGCAGCTGTGGCGTACAGTCACCTGCTACCAGGGTGTAATCCCTTTCTCCTTACAGATTTCTAAAAGGCCTTGGAATCCTTCAACTGCGATGTTCTTTGCAATACACTTGGTCCCCTAGGCTTTGGCCCCGTTTTATTTCTTACATGTGTGCACTGTATGCTGGACACATGGCTCAGATACTGGTGAATGAGGACCTCTTGCGGGCATTTTCAGGTCAGCATGGAAACATAAAAGGTTGTCTCCTGTGCTCTCTTCTTTATGCCTCTGTACTCGAGCCACCAGCAACGTGGGTTTTCTGCAACGCACAGGTCCGGTGGTTCCAGTGGGGGGAGGGCCAGGAGGAGGATCGCATCACCCTATATGCTGACGATGTTCTGCCCGGTGGAGGTGGGCCCAGATAACTACACATGCTGTACCTATATGGCAAGGCATCTGATAATCACTCTAAGTCCCTACTGATTCTCCCTGACAGGTGACACACACAATTACATCTGGCAGGCCACACCCCCCTCTGTAGTTTAAGCTTTCTTCACCTTGGCATTCACTTTTCTCTCCTTCTTAAGCTCACTTGGCCCCTGAACATGACACTCCTTGTCACTCACATAATGAAAGATCTGGATCGGTGGTTATCACTGTCACTCAATATTATGGGGAGAAATTACCTTTTTAACATGATGGTTCTGCCACGGTTCATCATTTATGTTCTACAAAATGATCCTCTTCCCCTCTCTAGGAACTGGTTCACCACCATCCAGGCGGTAGAGTGTTCTTTTATGTGTGCTCACCGGGTACTGCACATTGCCTTCTCCTTTGGCAAGTGTGCACAGTCAACCTTCGATGGCGGATTGGCATAGTGGAATGATTGGCCATATGGAGATTGGGACGATCTGACATACCATGTGGAGCTGTTGTTTATGTCATTGGGGACAGTTGGAGACCATCTGTATGGCTTACCGATTCCTTGCTCTCTCTGAACTTATAAGAGTAGTGTTTGGAATATGGTGATTCGCTGCAAGGTGGAACGGATGGGAGGGAAGGCTTACTCTCCAGACTCCCCTTTGACAAGGCACATGGCTCCTTCAAGTGGTCGGCTTGGCAGGGTTTAGGAGGTGGGACCTTATCTGTTTTTCCCGCATAGGTGCTGTGTGGCAAGGGACGCACATGAGGTCCTTTCTGGTTTTACAGGCTGACTTCCAGCTCCACTGCTCCCAGTTATTCAAATTCCTACAACTCCAGCATGCCCTGCTATCCCATTGTGGTTCCATTGGGGAGGTTCCTGAATTTAGTCCTATGAAGGCCAAGTTACTCATGGGTCCCTTGGGCCAGGGAGGGTTATCCCATATATATCAATTACTGGTTATCAACTCACCAGGGTTGCTCTCTTCCTTACAAGCATGCAGGGAATCCTGGGTCGGCAATCAAGTAGATGGAGAATGGAGGAAGGCACTCATGGCTCCGAGGGAATTGGGTATATCCTCCAGGCTTCATTTGATCCAGGTGAACTTTCTACACACTACGTACTCGACCCCTTTGCAACTTTAGAAGATGGGTCAGCTTCCTTCGTCCACTTGTCACCACTGCAGGACGGAGGGGGCTAACGTTTATACGTAGTCTGGCTCTGCCCTGCTGTGCATCACTACTGATCGCAAATAATGGGAGTTTTGTCCACTATGTTGGGGACCCCAATAGATTGCTCACCTTGCATTTTGCTCCTTGGCCTGTTAGATGATTAGGGTGGGAGCCAATCCGACAGGTATCTTGTGGGCCTAGGCACTCTGCTTGCTAAGCTAGACATAACACAGAATTGGGCCCCTGCTTCTGGTCTGGATTTGAGTACCTGGAACAGGGCTATGGACTGGTGCACTGAGATGGGGAAGGCTGTGTACGCAGCATGAGGTTGCACCAATAGACACCTTTAGATCTGGGGTGTTTGGTGGGATTACTTTGGACTCCAAGAATTGATCTGATGATCATGTCAAAGATGTGTGGCTATGAGGTCATGGCTTGGTTGTGTTGCTCTGCTAGACGTAACATCAAAGACAAACTGATCCATGCAACAACTTTGATAAAAAACAACCAGGATCCCAAAGACCTTCTGGAACATTCTATGTATTTCAGGCCATTTGCCGCTGATGGAGTGAGGTTCGGAATAAAATTTTGTTCTCACTCGCAAAGTTAAACTTCCATAAAATTATAACCGTATTAATCAGAGTATGTTGAAATACTAATCAACCTAGTTTTAAAATGCATTACACGATATAAGGGACTAGTCTATGTGCTCTATGTTGCAATTGCAAGTATGTTGAAAATAATAATCTAACCTTGTCTATTGTCTTTGTCAGTATTAAATGCGGCTGTTTAATTAATGGTATGTGCTTATTTTTGTATGCTTATGTTATGTCTTTTCGTCTTTATGTGGCATTAGCTCATGGAGGATTCTGCGGCCTAAATGAAGAATGGTATATATAAATATGCAGCTCTATGTGCTTCAGCTTCAGCTAGGTAACATTGATTGATGGGTTAATAACTAGCAAAGGGGTGGGTAACAGAACGAGTTTCATTACCTTAATTAATTAATGTCTTGTGTTTGTGTGAATACTAGTTATCATGAGAGAGGCCTAAGGCCTGAGGCCTGTGAAAGTGGGTGTTTGGAATCCTGTCGTGAAGAGCTGAGCACAGAGAAATGCTTCAAAAAAAAAAATAGACTTTGCAAGACGTGCTCTGAAAGTGACAAATCCAAGGACAGGACACGGCAAATCAGCCAAGCTAAAGAAGCAATGAACTGTTACTTAATAAAAATGTTGCGTTTCCGAGGAAGCTAAAGTCGCATGACTGAGAAGACAATGGTGTTTTAGAAAGCTCAACTTTGGATTGTAAAAAAGGAGATGATCTCACATGGACTGACATCTGTCAGCCAATCAGAACTTTGGATGGCAAGGAAAGTTATACATTTTAGAGAGATTAGCTAGTCAGAAAAGGTATAAAACTTGACCCCTTTGACAGGAGGGCGCTCCTCGCTTTCCAATTCCTGAAGGGCGTGACGTGCTGACAGACTTTTGGCGCACGTAAGGATAATAGGCCTAAATGATTTCTCCCTTATAGGTGGAGTAAAGTTTAGTTAGGGAAATAGCTTGAAGGATTTAGAATCTGTTGCATGCTACAATCATGCTTCCTGTTTTGCTTTGAAATGACAGTCTAATTGATTATTCCTCATTAAATGCTGCTTATTTGCTAATAAAATAATGATTTATTAAAGAAAGTGCTTTTCCTTTGAAGAATAAAATTAATAAATTAGATTTTGAAACGACAAGCTGGTCTTGTTTATTCATGGTCTAGTTACCATCAGCAGATCCATTTGCCAAAGTGACTTAATTAATATGATAAATGCATGAAACCATGGTAATAAATGATAAACTGCAGATGTATATAAATGTGTAAATAATTTGTGAATAGGTTCTGATTAATTAGGTCACATGATTCAGTTGCCCACAAATTGTCTCGTTAGTTTATGGGCCTTGTGAGTGATTTATGATTAATGGTGAGTATCATGGTGTTGGGTAGCGTTGTTGAGACAGTTTTACTATAGGGGCGCTGGATCAATTCCGTGGTAGCAGAGTTACGGTTGCTATTGTAACTGTCATGCTACATGGTAATTACATAGGATCGATGTTTAACATACGTTAAGTTTGTTCAGTTGTTGTATGTAGTCGAAAGGTTTTTTCCAGCAGTGTGAAAATTCCTGGTTTTGTACCGGTACAAGAGTAGTGTAACAGGTGAAGTTGCACAGTGCATTTGTTCTGTTTCAAAATAGTGGTATTGTCATATATCACTAGTGTTGTGGACGTACAGCACAAGTTTAGGGATTCTTAGGTGTGTTTGGTAAAATGTATAGTGAGGATTGTCTATGAAATTCTAGCTTTTGAGTATAAGGACTTGGTGCCTGTTTTAAAACTCACTGTGAAAAGAGTAGTAGATTTTATCCGAGCTTGAGTGAAGGGTAAGGAAGCGTCGTCTATCTTACTGGCGAAACAGGTTTTCTTTGGTTGGTGAAAGTCCTGCCAAGATATATGTATACATGGTTAGGGATCTATTCCGTTTGAATGTGTGTAAATGATTTGTAATATGATCGAGTCAAACTGTGCATTGACACTTTATGTGCATTCAGAGGGAAACGAGTTCGTTATTACCTGTTAGAAGGTTAGAGTAAGGCAATTTACTTTATCAACGAATTTAAATATTCTGTGAGAATAGCATTGTCTATTCCACGCAAAAGAATATCTGAGTGATTGTAAAAGCTATCACTTTATTTTAGAAAAACAGACAAATGCTTTGTTTTTTCTGGAGTTATTAACTGATTTTTCATTGAAAAGTTTTGTTCAAAATGGCGCTGTGAAAATATTTTGTGAAGGAGGGGTGAGCTCTAGGAGCAAGAGACGAGAAGCTGCAGCGGCAGTGTACGTCACAGGGTCCGCGCTGTGATTGGCTAGCATACGTCACAGCAAGCGCACTGATTGGCTCGCGTGACTAAGACGAGCTGACAGCTGATTGGCTTATCCTGAAAGCTGTGTTTCTATTGGTTGAGCAAGGTGGTGATGTAGCTTAACCTGATTGGCTTGTTGGTGTGTTTCGCACAAGGATTGGTTGGTTTTGCGGAACAATCAGGAAACATTTACGATCCATTTCAAAGTAGGCGGAATCGTTTAAAAACATGGATTATTATTATATTAAGCAGAAAAAGAAGCTTTCATGGTTTCAAAAATTGAAATCTGACAAGAAAATTGAAACGTGAGGTGGAAGATTACTTCATAAGTACAAAACACCTGCAGCTTATATGGAAGGTGAATATGGTTATCATACTTGCCTATGGTTTGAAAATTGGATGGATTATACCAAGAATGATGGTGTTGAGCATGGCCGGAAGATGGTTCTTTTAACATTAAGGTTATGAAAAATCTAAGAGACAAAATGATGACTCTTGAACCAAAGCCTAGACCTACACAATTTAAAGCTTTAGCAGAATGGGAGGATGAGATGTTCCAATTGGAACAGGAAAGCAAAGGTATAGCAAGAGGTACCAGATTAGACATTGATCGAGAAATTCATGAGGATAGAATGCGTCGATGGAGACGTAGCGCATGTGATGGTCTGTATCCAGCAAGAACTGGTGAGATAGTTAGTCAAAACAATGTCCGAAAGAAAAATAATAATGCTGAAGAAAGTGAATTAGAAGATCCAGTCTTAGAAGAAATTTATATTACTAAACAGAGGCAGTCTCCTTATCAACCAGTTTGTTCATTTTCTTCCCCAAGAGTTCCTCCAGGAACTACTCCAAGTGCACCTCCTAGAGAAATTATTGATGAGGCATCACCTAGATTAAATCCCAATATTGCAAAAACTCCTGAAAGAGTAGAAACAAGATCTAGCTCCAGTATATCTGGAGAAAATAGGAATTATGCTGAAACTCCAGTACGAAGAAATGAAACCCCGAGAAATGTAATAAGATCAGAACGTTGTGGGGAAATGCCAAATACCTCAGAATATTTTCGAACAAAAGATGAATTAATACAGCAATTAAATAAAAGTATGGAAGCAGTGACGATACCAGTAACGATCGGACCTGTTCAACCAGTATTTGATCAAAGAGTAATTAGACACTCAGCTTTAACTATTCCATTAAATGCAGAAATTCAAAAGGTAGCTGAAAAATGTTATTCGGATTTATCAGAAATTCACCGAGAGAAAACAATGATGCCTGACTTAACATTTAATCAAAGCTTTTCGAATAAAACTGCATCAGGTGCAGAATCAGATTCAGGTACTCCGGAAAAGAGTGCAAATCAAATAGATTTAACGCAAACTCCACAAAGCTCAGAATTTAAATTACTTGATGTTGCAAAATTGAAAGCAGATTTGGAGGAATTAAATATTGGCACAATTGGACCTGACAATTTAAAGCAATATCAGGATGATGAATTATTGTTTATTTGCAAAAGTATACAAGGGAAAACGAAAACAAAGTATGATCAATTAGAGGAATTGGCTACTGAATTGGAGATTGATTTGAGTAGACAGAAAAATTTGGGAAAGAGTTACATAGTGGATTTCTCTGAAAAAGACATTGAAAGCATGAATACCACTGGAAGAATTATTCATATAAAGGAATTAATTGTGTTCCTAAAAAGATTGGGTGAATTGAGTAAATGGAGAGTGAAATGTACTAAGAAAAGAGAGGAAGAAAGGAGAGAAAGAGGAGAAGTAGCTGGTCAGTTTCCAATGAGAGAAATTGCTGGTGGTGGGTATGTACATGTTCCTTGGACACGACAGGACATCTTATTGTTCACCAATGATTTCCCTCGGCTGAGAGAAAAGCCTGTGGAGTGGTATCGACAGGTGGATAGATTTATCAAAGTTTCAAAAGTTCTGTGGATTGATCTTGATGGATTCTTTGACATTGTTGTCCCATCGGATCTGTGGACAGAATGTACAATTTCTGTAAGTTGGCCCAAAGAAGAACCTCCTCGAGATAGAATAACAGGTGCTCCATCAGCAGATGCTATGGATCTCTATGACAAAGTAATTGTGTGGTTGAAAAACAAGATTGCTCCAAAAGAAGTTGATTGGGTTAAAATAGACAGAACAAATCAAGAGCCAAACGAATCAGTACATTCATTTTATGAAAGGTTACTGTTGGTTTTTAAACAGTACAGTGGCTATGAAAAATTAAGTGAAAAGGACATGAGCCACTTTATATACAGGTTTGTTTATGGGTTAAGACCTGAAATTGGTGATATGATTAGAAACGGAATAGTTGGTTGGCAATCACACTCAGTTGATGACATTTTGAGAAAAGCAAAATATTGTAGTGACGAGATAGATGCCAAACAGAAAAAGCTAAAGGAAAAAGCTATGTGGGCACAGGTGAAGGTAGCTGAACAGCAAATAGCAACTCTGGAAAATAAAAATGTCAATCAGAATCAAGGAAAATTTAAGGGTAATAAGCCTAGATTGATGGGTAATATTGAAGAGTTAAAACAAAAACTCCCATGTTTTAATTGCGGTGAAATTGGACACTGGAAGCGCGAATGTAAAAATCCGCCCAGAAATTTAAAAAATGCATCATTAAATCCGCAGATGCAGAATGAGGTAAATCTGCAGCAACAGCTACAGCGACAGGTAGTGAATCAACAGAGTCAGATTCCACAACCGCCACTTCCAAATTATGTAAATGTGCAGAGATACAATACAGAAACAGGATTCTGCGGAGGTGAACAGGTAAACAGATCACCACGAGTGAATGTGCAAAATGTTTCTCAACAGTATTTGTTGAATGAAAATGGAGGGAGTGATTCTGATGATTACTTATGACGGTGCCTGAGAGAGGAGGAAGAGTGTGTGCTTGGAGCCACTCTTGAGGTAGATCAGTCTGGTCCATTTGTAAATGGTAAAGTGAATGATGTAGAAATCACTTTTCTTGTGGACACTGGTGCTACCCGTTCTACTGTTAGATCAGTGGAAATAGAAAACCTACCTCTCTCGGGTGATAAGATTCAAGTAGTTGGAGTAGCTAATCAACAAATTAAAACAGATTTAACAGAACCAGTGGAGGTTGAAATTGGCAAATTTAAAGACAAACACAGATTTGTAGTCTGTAATAGCAGTCCTGTAAACTTGTTAGGAATGGACATATTGTGCAAGATGAACTGAAAATATATTGCTCACCGGATGGTATAGAGCTTCAAACTTTAGAGGAAGATGGGCGCTACAGGTTAACGATGTTAATGGTTGAAGCAGAGGAAAGTAAATTATTTCCTGTATTTGATAAAAACAATCTTCCAGAAGAATTAAAAGAAACAGTCAATGCTAAAATTTGGCATTTGACAGGAAGTGAAATGGGTTTGATGAAAAATGTTGACCCAGTTAAAATTACAGTGAAATAAGGAGTAGATTTTCCAAACATTCCTCAGTATAAAATGAAGGCAGAGACTATTGAAGGTGCTATACCTGTAATTGAAAAATTCATAAAACAAGGTGTTTTAAAAGAAATTGAGAGTAGCCCATGTAATTCACCGATTATGGGTATCAAAAAGCCAAACGGAACTTACAGGATTGTTCAAGACCTGAGAAAGCTTAATCAAATAGTTGTTCCATGTTGCCCAGTTGTTCCAAACCCAGCAGTAATTCTTTATCAGATTCCCCATGATGCAGAATGGTATACAGTCATAGACCTCTGCAATGCATTCTTTACAGTTCCATTGCATCCAGAAATCCAGCAAATTTTTGCGTTCAGGTTCCAGGACCGTATTCTAGCATGGTGTCATATCCCTCAAGGGTATATAGAGAGTCCATCTATTTTTAATCAGTTGCTAAAGAAATCCTTGGAGAATCTAGACTTGCCTGGAAAATCAACATTAGTGCAATACATAGATGACCTCCTTGTGGCTGCAAAAACACGAGATAACTGTGTGACAGATACCATTACTCTTTTGAATCATCTGGCAGATGAGGGACATAAAGTGTCTCCTGCAAAATTACAGTTTTGCAAACAAGAAGTTAAATATCTTGGTCCCAGAATTGCAAAAGGAATCAGGCAAGTGACAATTGAAAGAATTAAAATGATTCAGGGAATGCAACCTCCAAAAACACAGAGACAGGTTTGAATGGTTGGTTCTTGTCGCCAATGGATTAGTGGATTTTCAGTAATTGCAAAACCACTTCAGAGACTGACAAAAGCAGACATAAAAGACCCAATTATTCGAACAGAAACTGAGTTAGCAGCTTTTGACCAGTTAAAAAAGAGTTTGTGTGAAGAACCTGCATTGGGTATGCCAGATTACGAGAAAGAATTTGAGCTGCATTGCAGTGAAAGGGAAGGTTGTGCATTGTCAGTTCTAATTCAGAGACATGGAAAACTGAGAAAGCCAATTGCCTATTTCTCTGCAGTTCTTGATCCAGTTGCAAAAGCATTACCTGGCTGCTTAAAAGCAGTGGCTGCAACAAGTGTAAGCCTTGAACAGAGCGAAGGAATTATAATGGGATTTCCTATAAAAGTTTATGTACCTCATTCAGTTGAGATTCTTCTTACCAGAAGCAAAACACAGCATTTGACAAGTAACAGATTAACCAAATATGAGAAGGTAATTCTGGGATCAGATAATGTCTCAATAGCAAGGTGTGTGAATTTAAATCCTTCCACATTATTGCCTGATGGTACAGTAACAGAGATCAGAAACGAGAATGACATTGATCATGAATGTCTGGATGTTTTAGAATATTGTACAAAACCAAGACAGGACATTAAAGATGTCCCGCTAACTGAATCAGATTTTGTTTACTTTGTTGATGGTTCATGCCTAAGAACAGATGAAGGTGTTCTGAGAGCAGCATACTCTGTCTGCACAGTTGCGGATGTAGTTGAGGCCTCATGTCTCGAAGGAATTCGTTCAGCTCAAGTAGCAGAATTGATTGCTTTGATTCGTGCATGTGAAAGAGCAAAGGATTTAAGAATTACCATAGTGACTGATAGTCAGTATGGATATGGCGTAGTTCATGACTATGGCCAGCTCTGGTCTCAAAGAGGTTATTTAACTTCTGCAGGAACTCCGATCAGGAATGCAAAATTGATCAAAAGATTGATCGATGGCATTCAGCTGCCAGAGAAAATTGCTGTTGTGAAATGTACAGTGCATAAAAGGGGCAATGATTATATAACTAAAGGAAATGCCTATGCAGATGAAATTGGCAGGTATTGTGCAATGAACAATTTTTCAATCAATCGGGAAAAGACAATGAACATGTTTTGAATTCACCTATGCTAATATCTATAGTTGAGACATGGCAAGGAGTTAAAGATTTACAAGATGAGGTAGATGATGAGGAAAAAGACACATGGTTAAAAGCAGGTTGCAGACAGCGAGAAGAAGATGAGATTTGGGTTTACAAAGATGACAGACCAGTCTTGCCAAATAGCATGATTGCTGACATGGCTAGAATGTATCATGGTCCAGGTCATATTGGAAGAGATTCAATGATTAGGTTGTTTAGACAGACATGGTACAACCCAAAGTTCAGACTAATTGCAGAATCTTTTTGTCAGAGATGTTTAATCTGTCAGCAGATCAACCCAAACAGAAAAACAGTTGTAAGCATGGGAACCACAGGACGGGAGGGTGGTCCTTTTACCAGGTTGCAAATGGATTTCATTGACATGCCACCCCATAACAGCGTTCCCAACACGTCACAATGATTCAGTTACTGTTGCAAAATTGCTTTTAAGGGAGATCATACCTAGGTACGGTTTTCCAGTGACTGTTGAAACTGATCGTGGCACACATTTTGAAAACAGACTATTGCAAATGATTTGTGAAGCATTAAATATAAAACAAAAGCTGCATTGTGCCTACAGACCAGAAGCATCAGGTGTTGTTGAGCAAATATATGGTACAATCAAGAATAGAATAGCTAAAGGAGATGATCTCACATGGACTGACATCTGCCTAGCTACAGGAGTAAAGTGGACTGATGCACTTCCACTTGTTTTGATGTCTTTGAGAAGTACTCCTGATAAAAAGACAGGTCTGAGTCCTCATGATATTGTCATGGGTAGAGTCATGAGACAAGCATTTGTACCAGTTGGAAAGTTAATGAGTATAAATGATAGCGTCATTTTGGAATACTGTAGGAACCTTTCTGACGTCGTGACTTCTGTGTTCCATCAGGTGGGAACTGAAGTTTTGACAAGAGAAAAAGAAAAAGCTCATGATCTATTACCAGGAGACTGGGTGAGGAGAAAAATACACCGGAGAAGAAATTGCCTAGTACCCAGGTGGCAGAAAGCAAGACAAGTGATTCTTGTCACAACAAATGCAGTAAAGTGCAGAGAATTGAAGAGGTGGATTCACGCTAGTCACACCATTCGTGTGCCAACGCCTGAAAATCCTGACGAAGGTGACACCACAACTGATTCAGATTCTGAGGAAGAACCGGAAAGAAATCCAGATTCTGAAGATCGACAAGAAGATCGACATCTGGAGAATTCAACTGCGAATGAGGCGTTGAATGAAGATACTGAAGAAATCGTGATACTAGACTCAGAAGATGAAGAAAATCTGCTAGAATAAGAAGCAGAAAAAAAGTCTGATCAAGTGGAGATTTAAAATCAGGAGAGTATTGAAAAGCAGATTGGAAGCTCTGAAAGCAGGAACAAAAGTCCTGAAACTGGGAAGTTGGAAGCTATTGCAGAAGAAGAAGAAGATGAAGTTCCGAGTACAAGCTATAAGGATGATGTTCCTAACAGAGTGAAACTGCCGAGTAAAGAAGAACCCAGATTTAGATTTGAAATCTCAGATACTGAATCAGACGAAAGGGATGAAGATTCTGAAATAAGAAATTTTAGAAAAAGAACTTGGAAAGCAGAGTGTAATCAGTCTGAACCAAAGAGGAAAATATTGAGAAAAGGAGATAATTGGCCAACTCCAATTGAAAAAGAAGGTTTGAAATTCAAATTGGTAAACAGATCAAAAGAGCAGGTTAATGAAATATCAAGTCAAAAAGGAGATTCTGATAAGAAAACTCAAACAGGAAAGAAAATAGAAGTGATTACCAGTAAAGCAAAGAGAGTAGTGAAACCTAACCAAAAATACAAGTGCCCTGAGTGGACCTACATTATTATCCCACCAGTAGTGGAGGTGAATAGTAGTAGTCAGGAAGATTTAAATGACACAAGTGATAATGACTGATTTTGTTTCAATTTAAAGTTTTAATCTATTTTTGGCATAAGGCTGAAGAAATTGTGTTAGGTGACACAAGGTCGAAGAAATTGTGCTAGCTGGAAAAACACGCTGATGTAAGACGCAAGGTCGAAGAAAAGCTGTTAGAAAGTAGGGTTTTCTTAAAAAAAAAAAGCAAAAACAGGGGGGGTATATTTAGAAATAGATTATTTAGAACATTTTTGATTTTTGATTTTTTTTGTAAGGCTCTTGTTATAGAGCAAAGATGCCTACTATTAACAGAAATTCAAGATGTTCAATCTTTAGGAGATGTTGTAAAATGTCTTTAATTTGTGTAGTTTTAATAATCTTGGTTTGGTTAATTTTAGCTGTTATTTTTCCTTTTGGAGTTGACAAAGAAATGTACAAAGCTAACATGACAAGTAAAGTTATGGCTAAACAAGATAATCATGGTACAGCAGGCAAAACTAACAGAGTTATTGATCACAAGCCAGAGATCCATCAAGATAGATCTGTTGGTGATTTTTCTAGTAATACTTTTTCAAGACTTTTATCAGAATATGTTAGGGTTATGGATGTTAAAGACTGCTACATTTGTGTAAAACTACCTGCTTCTGTTTCTGAAGGGGTGACATATAACATGCTTCCCCTTACGTATGGCATTACTTGCAGTGTAATAGCTAGTCTGTTTTATCAAACAAGTCGTTTAGAGTACTATTATTCTAATTACGACAACATTTTTGCAAATCTAAAGGTTGACAAAAGCTTGAATAAGCATAAACAAGCTAAACAGATGAGGGAATTTTTCATTGCAACAAATGAACAATCATCTGAGTAGATTCAGAAGAGAAAGTTTTTCAGAAATTTTGGGAGATATTTTTGGTGCAGTAATACCTTTTGTAGGTATAACCCTGAATGCAGTTAAAATCAGGAAATTGTCCACCATCGTTGACAGATTGTCTACTGATACAGCTGGTGGTTTTCAGCTAGTGGATACTGAAATTATTGCTATGAGAACCATGGGTATGCAGAACCGTCTTGCCCTTGACATTCTGCTAGCAAAAGAGGAAGGAGTTTGTGGAATATTACATGTCCAGCATTGCTGCACATATATTCCTGACAAGAGCCAGAATATTGAGATGTACATTAAAAACATTACAGAGCTTCATTCAGAAATTGTTCCTTTAGAAGATGAAGATTTTTCAGAACGCTTGAGCAAAAGATTTGCAGCAATCAAAACCTGGTTCCAAGAGATTGGCAGCTCAATTTTAGGCAAAATACTGACTCCTTTATTAGTTATAGTTTTTGTGATACTTTTGTTGAAAATCAGTTGCATCCTACACAAAAGAAAGAAGTATCTAAGGGAAAAAAAGAGGATTTATAAGCTCAGAAAGGAACAAGATAAAGAAATAGAATTAGAGGAGTTTCGTAGATCACAGTATGAGAGTTACAAGCAGACAGCAGAAACAAAACTTTATAAATACTAATACAGTGTAAATCAAAACATGTTCATGGGTTTAAATTTTTGCTAAAAAAATTTTGGGTGTAGTTTGGTGATTTTGAAATCACCATATGAGGGAGTTGATGGAGCGAGGTTCAGAATAAAATTTTGTTCTGACTCGCAAAGTTAAACTTCCATAAAATTATTACCGTAATAATCAGAGTATGTTGAAATACTAATTTTTTTCCTTGTGCTGCCCTCCTATCCAGAGTACTCTGAGTAAAGTGCCGAGATGCTCCCCGGTGATTCGAGCGCTATACAAAAGGGGGTAACATAACAACCTAGTTTTAAAATGCATTACACGACATAAGGGACTAATCTATGTGCTCTATGTTGCAATTGCAAGTATGTTGAAAATAATAATCTAACCTTGTCTATTGTCTTTGTCAGTATTAAATGCGGCTGTTTAATTAATGGCATGTGCTTATTTTTGTATGCTTATGTTATGTCTTTTCGTCTTTATGTGGCATTAGCTCATGGAGGATTCTGCGGCCTAAATGAAGAATGGTAGATATAAATATGCAGCTCTATGTGCTTCAGCTGCAGCTAGGTAACATTGATTGATGGGTTAATAATTAGCAAAGGGGGTGGGTAACAGAACGAGTTTCATTACCTTAATTAATTAATGTCTTGTGTTTGTTTGAATACTAGTTATCATGAGAGAGGCCTAAGGCCTGAGGCCTGTGAAAGTGGGTGTTTGGAATCCTGTCGTGAAGAGCTGAGCACAGAGAAATGCATCAAAAAAATAAATAAAATAGACTTTGCAAGACGTGCTCTGAAAGTGACAAATCCAAGGACAGGACGCAGCAAATCAGCCAAGCTAAGGAAGCAATGAACTGTTACTTAATAAAAATGTTGCGTTTCCGAGGAAGCTAAAGTCGCATGACTGAGAAGACAATGGTGTTTTAGAAAGCTCAACTTTGGATTGTAAAAAAGGAGATGATCTCACATGGACTGACATCTGTCAGCCAATCAGAACTTTGGATGGCAAGGAAAGTTATACATTTTAGAGAGATTAGCTAGTCAGAAAAGGTATCAAACTTGACCCCTTTGACAGGAGGGCGCTCCTCGCTTTCCGATTCCTGAAGGGCGTGACGTGCTGACGGACTTTTGGCGCACGTAAGGATAATAGGCCTAAATGATTTCTCCCTTATAGGTGGAGTAAAGATTAGTTAGGGAAATAGCTTGAAGGATTTAGAATCTGTTGCATGCTACAATCATGCTTCCTGTGTTGCTTTGAAATGACAGTCTAATTGATTATTCCTCATTAAATGCTGCTTATTTGCTAATAAAATAATGATTTATTAAAGAAAACGCTTTTCCCTTGAAGAATACAATTAATAAATTAGATTTTGAAACGACAAGCTGGTCTTGTTTATTCATGGTCTAGTTACCATCAGCAGATCCATTTGCCAAAGTGACTTAATTAATATGATAAATGCATGAAACCATGGTAAGAAATGATAAACTGCAGATGTATATAAATGTGTAAATAATTTGTGAATAGGTTCTGATTAATTAGGTCACATGATTCAGTTGCCCAAAAATTGTCTCGTTAGTTTATGGGCCTTGTGAGTGATTTATGATTAATGGTGAGTATCATGGTGTTGGGTAGCGTTGTTGAGACAGTTTTTCTATAGGGGCGCTGGATCACCGCTTTGCTCCTGTAGCACTTGCGCACACACTACCTATTCCCAAACCCCAGATTTAGGATTGAGAGTACCTCTGGAAGACGCTTTATCCACCAATTGCAGCAGTCAAGATGCAGTGCATTTGATCAGGTGTTCATCCAACCAACCATAGGGGGAACGACTACAAGGAAAATAAAAAACTGAATATTTAACTACAAATCTCACATAAGAATAAAAACTAAATTGGTCACAACACATTCAATGGAAAAACAAACACACAGCGAACGACCTGCAAGAAGCAATTACTGAGAAATTGCAAAATAAAATAGCCAAACACGATATTAAAAACCTGCTCATCCATGAAGAAAAGAAATAAATATTTAGAATATCATTGTATAAAAATTGGTTAAACAATGAGATTGTGTGGTGAAAATGTCTTCGTTGTTAACCACTGCTCACATATCCTGAGCTATTTTGTAGACTTATGGGCTTATTAATGGGATTTTGGCATAGAACAGCTCAGAAAGGGACCGTGATGTGTTGCCCTATGCCAAAGTGAAAGGGCAGGAATGCACCCAGTCGCGGCTGGCAGCACCAGAGAGTGGTGGTGTGAACAAATGGGTGGGTGACTGCATATACACAGTTAATAAAGGATAGAAATAAAAAGGCACTAACCTGCACGATGGTCCTCATTGCTCCTGTCAGACTTGGCCCTTTTTGCAGGGTCATCCCTGAACTTTTTGCCTTCCTCCTGTATTTCTTCTGACCTGTTTTGGGCTGTTTTATAACTCTGGGCACTTTACCACTGCTGATCAGTGCTAAAGTGCATATGCTCTCCCTATGGTAAATTGATGAATGGATTAGTGACTCCCTGATTGGCTGGTTTGGTTTACTTGTCAGGCCCTGGTACAGTGCAATGAGTGTGCCCAGGGCTTGTAAATCCAATGCTGCTTGTGGGCTCGCAGCACAGGTTGTGCCACCGACAGAAGCAGCCTGTAAAGTGTGTCTCAGGTCTTCCATTGCAGAGCCTGTGTGCAGTCTGGTACTGCCATGTTGACTGGGCAAGTGCACCTACTTGCCAGTCCCTAAACCTTCTGTTTTCTGCATATTAGTCACCCCTTTGGTAGGCCCAAGGGCAGGGTGAATTGTATGTAAAAGTGCCCTGATGTGTCTGGCATGTATGTCCTAATAGTGAATTACAGCCATTTTGGTTTTTCACTATTGCAAGGCTACCTGTTCCACATAGGCCACAATGGGGAGTTTGATTATAACATTTTATAATCCTAACTGACTCAGGGAACTAGGTAGAAATTCAAGTTTAGTATGCCTGAACTCAGAATGATAAAATACATCTTTTAGTGAAGTTGGTTTTAACATTCTGTGTTTGAAAATACCACTTTTAGAAAGTAGGTATTTTCTTGCCTAGCTGTCCAAGCCTGCCTCTGCTTGGTTGTGTATTCCTTGTCTGGAGTTTGAGTGACAGGGGCTGGGGGATTCCAGGAGACAGGGTGAGTCAGCACAGGGCTGAATAGAGCTATCTGCATGTAGATGGGGGAGGAGTTGCACCTGGGTCTGAATAGGGATGTGCCTGCCTTCCACAATGCTGGCTCCACCTCCTGTGGTGTGTCTGATGTCCCTGGCCCACACTGTCAAAGGAAAGAAGGAGTCTTGTTAACAAAGTGCTCCAGGACTGCACAGAACTGGTTTGGACTGGGTACAAGACCCTCTGCCTTCAGAGGACAAAGGAGTTGCTAGTATAAATATGGGGACCCGGACCCCAGAACTTTATGAATTAGAGAGAAACTGAAGGAGGAGACTATCCCTAAGCTGAGTGCAGTTTGGGGGATTGGCCTGCAGTGGTTACCTGACTGCCAAAGAAAGGAGAAAGGAACTTTGTGCTACTTTCATCAACTTGAAAAGGATTTCTAAGGGCTTGGAAATTGAGTTTGCCTCCTGCTGAAGTCTCAGGGATAACAGACTTCACCAACCAGCTCCCCAGACTTCTTTTGAAGTGCCTCCTGTTGTACTGGGCCTTCTGAGGGACTGCGTGTCGCAAGGAGCTGGAAGCATGACTCACGAAGAAGAAGCGCGAAGCCGCCGCAGCCACTGTTGTCGCATCATTGAAGAAGGGTGTCGCCACTACCGCTGTCGCATCACAGAAGTGCCTCGCATTGCCAGAGAAGAGTGTCGCCGTCTCAGCAGACGCTGTTGCATCACTGTAGAAGCGTGTCACCGCCGCAGCCACTGTCGTCACATCACTGAAGAAGGGTGTCGCCGCTGTCGCATCGCATCACCGAAGCGCCTCGCATCACCGAAGAAGAGTGTCGCCGTCGCAGCAGATGCCGTCGCATCACCGAAGAAGCGTGTCACAGGGCCTGTCGTGGCTCAGAAGATTCATTGAGTTGCCGCACGGCCGTCAGACGTGCACGCATCGTTGTTGCATCAAGAAGAAGACGCCATTTTGTTTCATTGCACCGGATCTTTACCGCATCACGGCGTTGCGGGTCGCATCGCCACAGAAGCGCAGAAAGAAACCAAAGCATCACCTCCCCATGCAGAGAAGAACCGACGCATCACTGTCCCCTACGCAGCAGTAGTGAACGGACGCATCACTGTTCTTGTGAGTAAGGAACCAACGCATCACCTTCCCTGCGACACTTTTGTTGTATAGCATTACGCATGCAAAGGTACATTGAACATAAAGTGTTGCATTTACCATCTAAAGAGAACTAAGCTATTTCTACCATTTTTAAGTGCAGTATTGTGGATTTTTTTCGTTTGTGGTCTTGTGTTAAGTCTATATAAAAATACTTATTTTTATACTACAACATGTGTGGTGTCCATCTGTAGTGTTGTCACTGGGTGACTGTATGTGTTCACAAATGCTTTACACACTACCTCTCATATAAGTCTGCCTGCTTGTGCCAAGCTACCAACGGGGTGAGCAGGGTTTATTTTGGAAGTGTACCCCCTTACCCTGAATAGACGCAAGGCTCCCTCCTTGGTCAAAGGTACCTACCTCTGCCAACTAGAGGCCCCCAAATCGAACATTGGTGGTCAGCGGTGGGATTTGGACTTGCATTTGTGACTCATATACAGTGATGCGTGTACACTACTAGTGAGTGCAGACCAAACACAACCACATGCTGTTTTTCTGTTTTCTGGTGTCCTCCTGGAAGTATTTTTGATACTATGACTCTGGTTAGTTGTTGCAAAATGGAACTCATCTTCTGGCATTAGTTTGTCTACACAATGAAGGAGCTACGTGTGTTTTGCAAGGAAAGAGGGCTGCCTCTGAAGAGAAGGTCCAGGGAGGATCTTGAGGCATCCCTATTTCAGTATGAGGTACCCCGCTGGAAGGCAACACTACCTCTCTTCTAATACTCTCTCGTTGAGGTATTTGGGTCCGATGTTGTTGAGGGATTTGTAGGCGTGGGTGAGTAGTTTGAAGGTTAAAGTCACAACCTATAACTACTGTATCGTATGGAGTTAACCATTCAAGAGCGCTGCTTAGCATTTCTATAACATGAGACTCAAGATTACTTCTGTTCGGTATATTATATACGTTAAACATATGGAGGTGGGTCTTGTTCTTAGTGTCTAGGCTCACACCAAGAATATCATGTTAGCCTAAATTATGGATGCAAATTGCAGTGGTTAGGGTACTTGTTGCCCACAGGACCAGCCCCTCTGTTGGCCTACCACTTGGGAGGGGCCTGCAATTATGTGGAAGGTTTTATGGCCCAGTTTATAGGGTGGATCTATCAGCCATGTCTCCTGGAAGAGGCAAATATGACATTTTCAATGTAACTGTGACAATCTAGATCCAAAAGTTTATATTTTTGTCCTGCCACAAGACCATGGATATAGATTCTAGGTCCTATACACTGGAAATATTTAATTGGGCGTCTCACCTCATCTCAGTACCAGAAATATCAATCTGTTCTTTGCTTCCTTTGTCACATATTACCTGACTCACTGCCCCTTCTAAGCACGCAACTGGCATTCCCTCAAAATTCTGTCCACAATCTTGTGCAATTTTTATTGAGGTTTAGTTGGCCTAATTTTCTTAGTCAATCTACCGCTCAAAGGTCCTGCATATCTTGGTTCTGAGATGATTTAATGACAATGGAGCAGCTCTTTCTTATTAGATTGGTGGAGTTATGGGACGCTCTGTGTAATTTATACCTCATGGTCTGCTGAGCTGTTAAGCTCATTTTTAGATCCATAGCAATCAAACCATCCACCTTAGCTTTATCAGTAACCATCAATAGAATAGTGTCATAGTTTTAATTTTCCAAATGCCGACGTTCTACCTTTGTAATATCTGAGCGTACAATCAACAAGCCTTATTCATTGTGCCTAATCCAAAAAAGATTTTTATTTTTTAATGCCTCCTCATCTTCCCAGATTTGTTTACTTAGCATTGGAACATTAGTTAGGTAAACTCTATGTTCCCTAACTCTATCCTGAGGTTCTTTAGTGTGGTACATATTTTTAGGGGGTAGGCTCTCCCTTCCACTGGGTCGTTATCTTCCACAAGGAACCTGCCTGATACTTGGTCGGGTTTTGGGAATGTAAGTTTCTTGGTGGCAAGTAATGAGGTTTTGTGCTAATGGGGCACCTAAGCACTCTGAATTCCATGGCCTATTCTTACTGGCTACTAAAGTACCAAACTCAGGCTCATTTTTCTTTCGCCACAGGGGCAATTCACTAATTTTAGTATTTACCCTGACCGTACTCAGTAATAATCTGTCTTGTGCTCTAACTTGTACTGATGGGGATATAGAGTTATATACATGTGGTGATTTAGATATCCCCTTGCTCTCTTCAACAAAATTATTGCAAAGTATACTCTCACTACTTTTCAATTGCATAATTAGTAAATTTACCAAGGCTTCCTTTATTACAGTATCCATCTCTAATAGTAATTCCTGCAATTCCCTAGCGTTGCATCTGCATTTCTGCATTTTCAGTGGTTGCATGAGTTCTTCTCCCTTATTTTTCCTTTTGAGATTCTTCAATTGTATGGCGTAGGTGCTGCTAGTTTAAATCACAAACTGCCATAGCCAATATACCGTCGCGAAGAGGCGCAAATTTATTTGCACAATTGAATCACACACTTTACCAGCCCCCTCTCCCTCCAGAGCAATCAAAGTTAGGTTATCTCCTGTGCTATGTCCCTGAGAATGATTAATAGTCATTGTATTTACTTTGACTGGTATCCCTACTTGAGATGCTACTGCTTCCTTCTTCACTGCATGGTCCGACTCCGCAGGGGTATCATAGTGCGCCTTACCCTTCTGATGCGGCACTCTTTTCTTTACATAAAAAGAGGGTATTTTTGTTGGTGGTACTTTTGAATTCTTAAGCTTTTCTCCTAACATAGTTTCATCCTTCTCTATGAGATTGTCTATATCTGCTATCATCTGCTGTTGTCTCGCTCTTTATTTTGGATGTCTTCCTCTTTCTAGTGGTGCTTCTGTTGCCTTGCGTTTCCCCATTCTATTCCGGAAATTTCAGTATACCCAATATGACCCCTTCTCTAAATGGGGATATAATGCTTCTTTCAGTATATCTGCACAACAGTAAAGCAGTTTAGAAATGTTGTTAGTGCGAGCGCCCTAAGTTGAACTTTGTGCTCAATTCTTGCCTTTGTCAAACAAGTCGATAGCAACATCAATAACAGTATCAAACATACAATATGGTAGATAAATCAATAGTCAGTTATTCGTGTAGCTTCTTTTTGTTGCCGGCAAATATATTTGTTCAAGTAGTTTTTATTAATTAGAAATGAAAAAAAAGACGCCTACATTCAGAAATAAATGCGATACAGGTAAAAGCCATGCAATACAAGATGCACATGAGAATACAGTTGATTATACAGAACAAAATGCTACGGCAGAGTCAGAGAAGTGAAACAGATGAGCAAGGACACAACGGAGAGATGCGTCCGCAATATAAATAATCTGAACAAATATGATGAAGAGCACGAAAATAGCCGTACTACCTGTGAAAACTAAGTATGATGTAAAGCAGTACCAAGAAAATTGACAGTATGTGTATCGCCTATGATACATGGAAAGCCAGGGGGTAAAAGAGGACGACGTAAGGAGGTCGAGGAATAGGTTGGGATGTCTGTCCCATGACTCCAGCATGCTCCCTAGGAACCAATGGTGGAAAGGGTCAGTGGACCCTGAGAGTCTAGTTCCATGTAATTAGCATGGGACCGCCAAAGCCTACTAGAGATTTGTGGTACGGAATGACTTTCCTAAAAGTGACGTATGAACCCCAATGAGATAAGAAACCCAAGCCCACCTGGTGTGATATGATAAATTGTGAAAGGACTTCCATTCTGTAAGTATGACTTTAACTGCAATGGTTAATTGCCAGCAAATATTGATTACCTTAACCTCATCGCTGCTAGAGAGTTTCCCCTGCTGTGCTGGACAGCAATAAAAACGGGTGTGGTCATGACGAGCTCAGCTCGTCATGAGCATGGAAGGGGTTAAAATAGTACCCCGTCAACATACCAAGAATTTTCAAAAGGCTTGTAATTAAATCTGATCTCAGAGTCCCTTCAGGGCACCTGGATGTCCCTCTGGATAATTGCCTTGGTTCAAGGATTTTCGAGGTTTTTTTGTTGAGTTTCCGGTGTATTACAAACAGGTAGGTCTAGAGGCCACCTTTACAACTAATGGAAATAATGAAAGTAAGGCCCTTCCGAGTTGACACTAGTCTGGGGACAGGGGCTTAGGCTTAAGGAATTCACACCGGGCTCATCAGAATTGTCCAAGTTTGTTTTGCAAAACTAGCGGATACCAAGTGAGAAGCGAGGCGAGCAGAGGGAGTTATTAGGTCAATAACAGCCTCCCTCTCTTCATTACCATTAAACTCCAGTTGTAAACCTGGCTCAGTTCCAAAGGCCATCAAGAGAAGATTTGATCCTAGTTCCTCAGGTGAGTACACAATGATTTCCAGTGTTATATCACTAAAATATCTCTGTAATTGGTCTACCCTGGAAGGGAGGGGCACTGACCCTCGAACATCAGACACAGTACCTATTTTCCGCTGTGTAGCTCTAAAGCAGAGCAAGGATGATCTACAGAACCCAGAAGCTAACAAGGGTGCCCAGCCCAGCCTCCTTCTGGCTCCAACGGGTATCGGTGGGGGCCCAGGCTTAGCCAGGTACAGCTAGCGTGCTTCCCACACCACGTGTGACCAGTAGGTGCTTTTATAGTACATCGGGCAACAAAGGCGGCTGGAAACTGCCCCCCCCCCCCCTTCATCGACCAAGGAAATATGGTGTATGAAGTCCCTCTCGGGGTGGCAAACCCAGAAGACAGCACACAGCATCCCACGCCGCGGGACACCAGTAGGTTCTTTTATAGAGAGTTGTGTGCAAAAATAACAGTTGATGGACAGAATGCAGAACAATGTCATACTTTCACCCCAGTACAGAGATCTGGGCCTAAATCCATCGTTTTTTTGCACCCCACACCACCCCAGTTCAGACATGGCCATATGCAAATCAGCCTTGACCCTGTGCCTCATGGGAACAGTCCATCCCGAACTGCCAAGCCATGTCTTTCCTGGACCGGAATCAAGCATCCTAGGACCGGTTTCTGGCTATCAGCCATCTTCAGCCAGGATAGCTTGACTCCAGTGGTGTGGAGAGCATAGGACTCACGTCTGAGCATACCCATCCCACTCGGGGTGACAAATGCAAAAATAACAGTTGATGGACAGAATGCAGAACAATGTCATACATTCACCCAATAGAGAGATCTGGGCCTAAATCTGGGGTGGTGTGGAGTGCAAAAAAAAACACACAAAAAGATGGATTTAGGCCCAGATCTCTGTACTGGCGTGAATGTATGACATTGTTCTGCATTCTGTCCATCAACTGTTGGTTTTGCATTTATAGAGAGTCGGCAAAGGAAGGTGTTTGGAAACTGGTCCCTCCTCCTTGGGCCAAGGGAATATGGTGTATGAAGTTCCTCTCGGAGTGGCAAGCCAAGAATGCAGCATACAGCATACGAGTCAACTAATAGCATCTGATGTGAGAGAAATACTCCTCTGGGCAGAGCCAATGCCCAATCTATGTATAGTTTAACGAATTGGTAACATAGGGTATTACAGATATCTGCGTGTTAAAGCCAGACTAAAAAAGCACTGCAGTGGACTTTGAGATAGGGCGACTCTGCAGAGTGGTTAAGATCTCCATATGGTAACGTGTATGGAAAATGTGTAAAAAATTATAATTGATGATAAATATAGAAAAGATTGTTATATTGAATATTACTGTACATTATGTTATGTATTTATTTTAAATGTAGAACAAAATAAAGAAAATGCAACAGCACTATTAACTTTATAGATTAAAAGAAATAAACTAAATTAAGTTAAAATTATTCTACTGAATTTTAAATAAAAAAATACATTCCATCCTAAAGAATAAAGATATTTTTATTATTCATTAATAATTATTAAAAGTGATGTATAGAATTCATTAAAAATAATTCTAATAAAAAGTATTGTTACACTAATTGTTAAACTCAAATCGGGTTATTAAAATATTTTAGAATTAAATAGTAATCATTTGGTGTTTTATGTATTTTTTAACAATAACATGATTATTTATATTTTTAACAATTTTAAATAATATTGTTCCTTATGGGGTGTAATTTTAATGGACTGCCTCTCATATTTTATATAGCAGGGTGTTGCATTATCAGTGTTTGGCAAATGTGTGGTGCTGGAATTACTGTTGTTTGGCGGTTTTTTTTGTAGTAATTTACACTCAGATTTTGTGAAAGCCAAAGAGTAGTAAAGTTACTTAAAGGTGTAAATTACTTAAAAGTGAGAACTACCTTTCTGATTCAGGCACGTTATGCTTAGTGTGGGAGCTCAGGGGGCAGGGTGAAAAATGGGCAGGTAATGGCTGCAAAACCTTTCTAAGCCTTATTTCGTTCTAACAATTCGGCAGGAAATTCACATCGAAACAGATTGTTCCCGCCAGCAGTTAAACAGATATCCAAAAACATGTTTACCAGTCACGGGATCGAGAAGAAACCATCTGTAATTGTCATTTGAATTAATAAATGACTGCAAAAAAAACCTCTGCTGCCTTGAGACGCGTTATAAGTGCGATCTGAAAAATTCCAAAATCAGGGAAGATTCTAAACATGCTTGCGGGTTCTGTCGCCCTGCCATGGCAACGGAGTAAATGGCAAGAGTGAAACGGCCCTCTGTGAACATTGTGTTGTGTGAGATGCCAGCACGCTGGAGGTCAGTACATTTAACACTTAACAGCAAAAAATATATTTTTTAAAACGTGCGTGTAAACCCGTAGAATCTTAACATATGTTTTTTTAATCTGTTTGGTGTTTGGTTGTTGCATGCAGTCTTGTAATTGTGTACTATTTGGTAGGTCTATTTCGTAATGTGTTTAGAGCACTTTGAAGAAAAAAACAAATTCTGAATAAGGGTTTGCTGTGATATTAACAGGGTCTGTTGCTTTCTCGTATATGTACAGTGTTTTGCATATTTAAAAGGGAATTAACATCAGTGCTATGTTTTATGGATTTATTGATCAATAAATATCGCATAAGCTCAGTTTGTTTATTGCACGGCTCGTAATGAAAGTTGTAGAGATGCTGAATGGTCGCAAGTGGATAGGGGGAACAGGGGAAGGAGGAGGCCGATGGGGAGGGGTGGCGGAGAGACAGAAGCTGTCGATGGGAGGGACATAAAAAAATGGAATATCATGAGAGGGAGAGGGGACAGGAAAAGAAAGAGAAGGCATTTTGAAGTGAGAATAGAAAAATGGCGGAGAGGTAGTTGGAGCAAGAGAGAGGGAAATGAAAAAATGAAAATAGAGCAGCAAAGAGGTGGAGATATTGGTAAGGGGAGAAATGAAATAGCAGAAGACAAAAAATAAATACGAATGGTTTGATTATTATGGAAATATAAAATATTCTGTACAAACTGTTTTTAACTTGGTGAAGTGAAAACAGATCTTTAAAAATAAACTTTTCAGACTGATTCTCAAAGTCTTAAAAAGTCAGTCAGTCAGTCAACTCCGCTTTATTTCGGATTGTGCCATAAAAACTTGTAAAACAGCCAAGGACAGATGATAAAACTTTGTAAACAAATGGTCATTACCCCCTTCGTTGCTAGGCCACCCCCCCACCCCCCATGCTAAGCCTTGTTTTGTGCTATTTGGAGTAGTGCGCGCTTAGACCCCTGTAACTTTTTGACCACATAAGGTATCCACGCCAAATTTACGTCCTTTTCTTCCAACATCATGGGGATTCTAAAGGTACCCAGGGTTTGTGGATTCCCCTGGAGGGGTCCCAGAAATTAGCCAAAATACAGCAAAATGTTGTTTTTTTGGGAAAAATGGGGAAAAAGGGCTGCAATGAAGGCGTCTGGTTTTTCCTTGCAAAGGCTATCAAAAAAGGGGTTGTGGGGCTAAAATCACAATTTTCCCAGCTTTTAGGGAATGAACGACTTTTGTTGGAAAACCAACATGTTTTACACAGTTTTGGCATTTTTCTGGGACATAGCCTATTTTTGTTATTTTTTGTGCTTTCTACCTCCTTCCAGTTAATGGTAGAAATGGGTATGAAAGCAATAATGGATCCTAAACAGCTATACATTTTAGAAAAGTAGACAAAATTCTGAATTCAGCAAGGGATCATATGTGTAGATCCATCAAGGTTTCTTTATAGAAACTAACAGTTGAATATAGGAAAAATTGAAAATTAGTTGAAGAAAACAGCCTTTTGTGTCAACGTTTTCACCTGTAACTTCTTCTAATTATGACAGCGCTTTGAAAGCAATATACCGTTACATCTGCTTGACCTTACTGGTTGTAGGGATATATAGGACTTGTAAGTTCACCAAGAACCCAACGAACCCAGAGTAAAAAACTGAGCAGCAATTTGCAATGGCTTTTTATTATGTACCGGGTATATACAATTATTGTGGGAAAATGTATACATGGAAAAATCGGTATGAAAGACACCTATGTATTTCTGAAATGGGAACAAAATATAGAGTTTAGAAACAGTAGATATTTGCACATTTCCAAAATTGGGAATACTCATACTGGCATGAGAATTATGGGTCATTTTTTTAAATGACTTCTTTTTTACACAATATCTTTCATTTGGAAGGGAGAAATGCATTTAAAGTCAATAGGTAATAACAGTTGCTTTACAAATCTGAATTACCCTAAGTCTCCTGATAAAAATGGTACCTCACTTGTGTGGGTAGGCATAGTGCCCACGACAGGAAATGGCTCAAAACCTAACGTGACCACACCACATTTTCACAATGAAAAATTACCCTTTTTTTGCAAAGTGCCTAGCTGTAGTTTTTTAACCCTAGCTCTGCCAGCACCTAGGGAAACCTAGCAAGCCTATACAGTTTGGAAAACTAGACACACAGGGAATCCAGGATGGGGTGACTTGACTACCTCCCACCAGGTTCTGTTACCCAGAATCCCTTGCAAACCTAAAATGTTGTCAAAAAAACTCATTTTCCTCACATTTCTGTATTTTGCGTGGATCCAAAAAATTTCCACCCACCCCGCGTTCCCCAAGTCTTCCGAGAAAAATGGTACCTCACTTTTGTGGGTCGGCCTAGTGCCCGCGACATGAAACGGCGTAAAACGGAACGTGGACACACTTCAATTTCGCAGTGAAAAATGACCCTTTTTTTGCAAAGAGCCGAGCTGTTATTTTTGAACCATTGCTCTGCCTAGCAAACCTATACATTTATAAAAACTAGACAAACAGGGGAATCCAGGGTGGGGTGACTTGACTGCCTCTCACCAGGTTCTGTTACCCAGAATCCCTTGCAAACCTAAAACATTGTCAAAAAAACAACATTTTCCTCACATTTCTATGGTGGAAAGTTCTGAAATCTGTGTGGATCCACAAATTTCCTCCCACCCTGCATTTCCCCGGGTCTCCCAATAAAAATGGTACCTCACTTGTGTGGGTGGGTCAAGGACCCGCGACAGGCAAGGGCCCAAAACCTATAGAGGCGACATCAAAATTACTTATCACAAACCAACATGGTTTTGCATGGGGGGTCCCATGAGTTTTTGGCCCGAGGCTTGGCAGCCATCTAGGGAAATGTACCTAACCCACACATTTCTTGGAAACTATACACCCGGGGGAGTACAGCAAGGTATGCCTTGCGTGGGTCCCCCATCATTCTCCTACCCAGAGACCTGGGGGAACACTGGGTGGGAGGACATTTGTGGATCCACTTAGATTCCAGAACTTTCCCACACAGAAATTTGAGAAAGAAGTTAATCTTTCTGCAAAATTTGAGGTTTACAGGGGATTCTGGGTAGGAGAATGATGGGGGACCCATGCAAGTCATATCTCGCTGGACTCCCCGGGTGTCTAGTTTCCAGAAATGTGTGTGTTGGGTACGTTTCCTTAGATGCCCGCAGAGCCCCGGGCCAAAAACTCATGGGACCCCCCTTGCAAAACCAGTTTGGTTTGTGATAGGCAATTTTGATGTCACATCAATAGGTTTTGGGCCCTTCCCTGCTGCTGGTACTTGGCGCACCCATATAAGTGAGGTACCATTTCTATTGGGATACTTGGAGAAATGCTGGGGGGTTAGAAATTTGTTGTTACTTTCTGAAGTGTGAAGATTTGGGCACAAGAATGCAAGGGAAATGTCACAGTCACATTTTGAGGTTTGCAGGACATTGTTGGTAAGATAACTTGTTGTGATTCATAAGAGAGAAATCACCATGCACTCCCATGGGTGTTTAGTTTACGACAAAAACTAAAGTTGTTAGGTTATTCTTAGATGAAATGTACAGCTTGGCAGAGAGACAAAACAGACAAAGATTACTGCACAGGCATCTATTCCTCAATCACACACATACTGGTTGTATTTGGCACGAGGGCGAGTGATGGTACAGTATATAACATTTTATTAACAAGAGATTTTACAAAAATGAAATGCACTGTCAATAATTGAAATGACAAAAAACTGATCCAGTGACTCGCAGCTTGTGAGCTGTAAAGCCATGGCAAGGCACCAATTGCTTTACGGGCCATTCACACACCTTTCATACGTGATACACACAAGACCATTCACACCACCAGGCACGAAACCAACACATTACAACACTCACAAAAAGGGACAAGGTACACTCTGCTTGAGAAAGACAAAAAAGACAAATACTTCTGCACAACCACCTATTCTTCAAGCACACAGACATACTGGTTGGATTTGGCACGAGGGTGAGTGATGGTTCAGTATATACAGTTGTATTAGCTAGATATTTCACAAAAATGAAATGCACTGTTAATAATTGGAAGAACGAGAAACTCAACCATTGACTCACAGCTCGACAAGGCACCAACCGCTTTACAGGCCATTCATACACCTTTCATACGTGTGACACATACAAAACCATTCACACCGCCAGCTGCAGGCCCAGCACATTACAACACCCACACCAGCAGACAGAGCCATTCAAGGGCCCATCACTATCACATGCCCACATTCCTGACACAACAACCACACCAGCTCAAGGATTGCGTGGAGTGGCGTTTAGCTAGTAGTGGTTGTAGTGACCAGGAGCAAGTCACTACTCACACACCGCCAGACGAGCACAGTCCACGCACACAGCTAGCCAAGCACCAGTCCACGCACACTGCCAGCCAAAAGCCAGTCTATGCATATTGCCAGCCAAGCACCAGTCCACGCACACCGCCAGCCAAGTGCCAGTCCACGCACACTGCCAGCCAAGCACCACTCCACGCACACTGCCAGCCAGGCACCAGTCCAAACACACCGCCAGCCAAGCGCCAGTCCATGCACACCGCCAGCCAAGCACCAGACCACGCACACTGCCAGCCAAGAGCCAGTCCACGCACACCGCCAGCCAAGCGCCAGTTCACGCACACCACCAGCCAAGCGCCAGCCTACACACAACGCCATCACATTTAGGAATTTTTTATACAATAAAGAAAACACAAACAAATTGCTAATAGATACAAATCTACTAACAGAAAATCCGAAACTAAATACATTGCACTAATGCCAAGCTTGAAACAGAACGAAAATGTTTAAACAATACAGACCAGGCAGTTCACTTTACCACTCATGAATGCTCTCAATAATTCTTTTGCGTGTGGTACAATCTAAAACAAGCAGGCACACACAGCCCAGGGTTAGAAGGACACTCGGTCAGTACATACGAGTCTCCTTCCGTGTACCTCTTCGCCAACTGACTCTACATCTCCTAGTGGGAAAGTCTTTTGAGGGTGTGAGAAGAATGCGATCAGGAAAGTGGCAATCTTTAAATCGAGCCACATCCTCCACCACTCCAACTCTAGGAACATTTGCCTGTTCCACAACAACAAGGCTGCCTATCAGAGACTGCTGAAACTGAACAACTTTGACGCAGGAGACCACTCCTTGAACACAACAAAAGCATTGAAATTTGCTAAATTGAAGAGATGGATGGCCAACTTCTTATACCAAATGTAAGATCTACTCCATCAACACCACCCATGTGTTTATTGTAGTCTAAAATGCACACAGGTTTGCGCACTTCAGCAATCTGACCCTAAACAGCAACAGATGAAGTACTCTCATCATGGATGGTAGTCAGCATGTACACATCCCTCCTGTCCACAAATTTCACAGTTAGTAGTTCATCACTAGACAAGGAACTGCACTGTCCCCTCTGAAGTTTTTTGCAAACAAGCTCTTTTAGATAACCTTTACAGTTAGAGCGGATTGTGCCACAAGCAAAAGTGTCCACTTTGAACAATTCCTTAAACAATTGCACAGCAGTGTAGAAGTTATCAAGGTACAAATGGTGGCCTCTGTTAAACAGTCCTCTAGCAAGATCCCACACAATTTTCTCTGAAACTCCAAAAGTGGATGGACAACCAGGGGGGTCTATAGTGGAATCCCTACCAGTGTACACACGGAACTTCAAAACATATCCTGTCTACTCTCAGACAACATATACAGCTTAATTCCATAGCGTGCCCTCTTGCTAGGAGTGTACTGCCTAAAAACCAAATGGCCCTTGAACAGGAGTATAGATCTCTGAAAATAAATCTGCAATGTGATCAAGAACAGGTGGAATCTTAAAAAAACGGTCACAGTCAGGGTGACCTTGTGGCAATGCCAAAGCATTATCAACAAAATGCAGCATCCGATCACGAGTCATAACTGCAGGAAATATGGCCGTTGCCATCAAGGAACTGGTAGACCAATATGAAGCCATGGACGGCTTCCTTATCAAACCCATCAATAAAGTCAAACCCAAAAATGTCTTCATCTCTTCTATACTTGTGGAAGTCCACCGGGTAGCTCTAGAGTGGGGCCTAAGTCTGGCACTGTTGTCCCTCAAAAACTGTTCAGCATACAAATTAGTCTGCTCAACAATCTCACCCAAAAATACATCATCCACAAACAACTGAAAAAACTGTGTAGGCGAAAAATGTTCACAATCCACTCTACACCCTGCATCACCACTAAAGGCAGGCAACACCGGCTGCACCATGTTTGGATCAACCCAGAGTCCAGCACTTCCAGTAGGAAGCCTAGCAGCCTCAGGCTGTAATCCAGATGCCTCTTGCACCATCAGCACAGCAATATCCTCCTCTAAAACAGGCACTTCATCCACACTGAGAGTAGCCTCATCCAACCCAAGAGTAACTTCATCCGCACTGAGAGTACCTTCATCATCCGATGATTCCATGTGGAGAGAAACCTCACTGCCTGAATCTTCCCCTCCCTCCTCTCTCTCAGAAGCACTGTCAGGCTCATAATCATGGTCAGAGGAAGATTCAAGAAGCTTACCAACCACCTGCTGAGCAGTCATTCTACAGCTAGCCATAATGCTTACTAATAAAGGTAACTTGTCAAACAAGTCAACAACAACAAACCCTTTGCAAAAAAAGAAATAAACAAAATGTAGCTTTATCACAAAGACCTATATACTCCAACACTATACCACTCACTTGACAGAAGCAGCTAGACTCACCTCCACCTTCTCTGCACAGACACAGTAAGGATCAACAATATCCCACTAAAAAAGAAAAAGAAAAAGAAATTACACATAAGTGTGGCGGGGTTGAAGGGAGGGCTCGGAGGCTGGATCTAGGGATATAAGGCTTTATTTTTATTAAAGTTTTCTTTTTCCTCAGGGTGAGTCTTTCACGGGCCAATATCGCAGGATCCGTAGTGGCTTTATGGTCTGTGGTCTTCTTGGGTTTCTGGCAATATGTGAGGTGTCTCCTACAGGTTCCTCTTCCCTGGTTACTCCACCGTAGGATATGCGGAAAAGAAAACACGGTGGTCAGGTTGTTTGTACTATCACCGTCTTACCCCAAAAAGGAACCCGGGAAGTGAGGGGACACCGGTGAATACATGTATATACAGTCTTTATATACACTAAGTGAGGTAGCGAACATGGGGAAAGCGTGTGAGGAAAAATGTATGTTGGGGAGCGGGAGCAACAGGGAAGAAGTATTTACAAGTTGTGGCCACAAACAGTATCTGGCTCAATCAGGAACTTTACACTGCGTTTCCCCGCCTCCCCATCCAGCCCGACACACGCTGCCGTACCTGGCTGAGCCACACTCCTCCTCGACGAGTGTGGCTGGGCGGTTCATAGTGACGGTGGCCTCCAGGCACTGCAACCTCTGTGGTCGGCGTTTCAGGTCTCCCGTCTCTCGTCTCCTCTCCGCGGTACTCTTCTCCTTTTCCTCCGTATTCTACACTATCTCCATTACAGACCAAACGCTCTTCGGTGATGTCACACGCAGCTTTTCTTGCTTCCTCGCTTTTGTCCAATGCGGTAAGGCCTACGTCATCTGGGGGTGTGCTCTCCTCCTCAATGTACGCCCAGTTAAAGGAACCTTCCTCTATTCCGGCAGCGTGCTCTCTCCACAGCGCTTCAGAGTCCGTACTCCATTCATTCTGGTTCAGATGGAAAGAGGGGAGGGTATTGGTGTCAGTGACTCACCATTCAACATGTGGGGCTATTTCCTCTGCCTGCCTGGTCTCCCTGCTACACACCTCCCCCCTGGTTTCTCCCGATCAGGGAGAGGACAAGACCTAGACAGGTAATCAGCATTGCCATGGTCCCTACCATTCTTATGCCTTATAACAAAGGAGACGGGCTGTAAAAACAAGAACCATCTAAGGATTCTGGGGTTCTGAGACTTATTTCTGTACATCCACTGTAGTGGAGCGTGGTCCGTGTAAAGGACAAATGCTTTTTCTTCGAGATAATACTTAAGTTTTTCCACAGCCCATCGTATGGCCAAACATTCTCTCTCTACAGTAGGGTACTTCTTCTCCCTTGGATGCAACTTCCTGCTGATGTAAAGGATTGGGTGTTCAAGATTGTCACTTCCCATCTTTGATAGCACAGCTCCTAAGGCTGTATTCGATGCGTCTGTGGCCAAGAAGAAAGTATTATCAAAGTTAGGCGCGATAAGGACCGGTGTAGTAAATGTCCTCTTCACTGTTCTTCTCTAGCTAGACTGTACTATGATACCTATGACATCATAGAATGCCAAGGTGTCCCTCTAGATCACTGTGCCTTTCTATTACTGTCTGTGGCAGTTGGTCATCTGAGGCTGAGCTGCCAACAGCGAGCTCCTGGTGGGGTCTTCCTTACAAACTTAACCTGTTTATCTAACCTGTAAGGAACTAGCAATAAAGGATCTTAACTCATCAAGTGGACTCTGCATCATTCATTTACCACAACTTGGCGACGTTTTGAAAAGGATGAACCTACGTGTGGACTTAGGAAACAACTTCAAGAAAAAGGACTAAAGAAAGGAACTTTAAACTTTGTGAAAATCACACATAAGACAAAAGGTAACGCCCAGCAGACCCCACCAGTGTCCTGTACCACCTGGACAGCCTGCACCCTGGGCGCATGTCTTTACCTTGATGTTGGCTTGTTTTTGGATATCTTGAAAATTGTGCAATGTGAATTCTTGAGAGACTTTACAGCAGCCTCTACCTACTACTCTGCCTGTGTCTGCCCAGTGTGAAAAACGGGTGTTTACTAGTGAGACTTTCTATTGAAAATCGACCCAGCACCTTGAAGGAAGGCATCGAGTTTAGTGAGAGGCGTGACTCGTACTCAAGTTTGTTGATGACTGAGAATAGCATAACATTTTCAACTTATCATACATTTGGTGTCGACATATCTTCATCAGGGGTAGTTTGTTTGTAAAAAAAAAAAATTCTCTTTGGTGAATTCTTGTCAAAGGGATTTACTCTCTAGTGTTATCTTAAGAGAGTCCTAACCCATTCTATCTCTCCCAGTCTACTCTCATTCTTGTTTATAGGGTGTTTACCCTGTGGTATACCCATGTGTGGGGTAGTTATGAATGTCAGCAACTAACTTAACTATTAGTCTTTGTTTTGTTTCAAAACCTTACTCTTTCGTTAAGGGAGGGAGATGTGGCATATTATGTCACAATGTTGATTCTTTATTCTTTTCTCTGCTAATGATACCTAATATTAATGTCATCTCTTGTTGTACAATATTACTTTTGGTTCTTCTTATTTGTGTACTTACCTGCTGATTATAACATTTAAGGTATTGTTGCCGATTATTCCTTTGTTCTGCTCTTACTCCATAAAGGAAAGGGATGTGTAGTAAATGTCCTCTTCACTGTTCTTCTCTAGCTAGACTGTACTATGATACCTATGACATCATAGAATGCCAAGGTGTCCCTCTAGCTCACTGTGCCTTTCTATTACTGTCTGTGGCAGTTGGTCATCTGAGGCTGAGCTGCCAACAGCGAGCTCCTGGTGGGGTCTTCCTTACAAACTTAACCTGTTTATCTAACCTGTAAGGAACTAGCAATAAAGGATCTTAACTCATCAAGTGGACTCTGCATCATTAATTTACCACAACCGGACTAGTTGTTATAGCAGTTTTTAGATCACTAAAGGCCTGTTTTGCGTCCCTTGGGGGATGTTGTAGAAGGGCTGGTCGTACTTCCTTTTTTAATAGGTCAGTAAGGGGAGTAGCCATTTCTGCAAAGTTGGAGAGGAATTGCCTGTAGTACCCGATTAATCCCAGAAAGACCCTCAAATCTTTTTTTGTGAAGGGGAAAGGAGTTCCTATTATTGCTTTTATCTTCTGCTCTTGTGGGGCAATTACTCCGTCCCCTAACATAAAACCTAAGTACTTGACCTTGGAATAGGCAGCCCTTGATATTTTAGCATTGACGTGCAACCCTGCTTTTCTTAGCGTGGACAGGACAGTTTGGATGTGTAACAGATGTTCTGGCCAAGTATTACTGAATATAACAATATCGTCCAGATACACAGAGCAGAAGGACGTATAGGACTGGAGCACCTCATTTATCGACCTTTGAAAGGTTGCTGGTGCGCCGTGCAACCCGAACGGAAAGACATTGAATTCAAAGAGTCCATCCTCGGTAGAAAAAGCTGTTTTACACCGGTCCTCTTCTCTGAGGGGCACTTGCCAGTAATCTTTCGTAATGTCTAGAGTGGTAATAAAACGGGCTTCTCCTATACGTTCGATTAGTTCGTCCACTCTTGGGATCGGATAGGCATCGAAGGATGAGATAGCATTCAGGGAACGTAAGTCCATACAGAACCGGGTTGTTCTGTCCGGTTTCGGTACCATCACGATCGGGGACGACCAGCTACTTCAGGATGGGCGTATCACCCCTAGCTTTAACATTTCCTGCACTTCTCGTTTTATGTCTTGTCGTCTGGCTGCTGGTATTTGGTATGGTCTCATCTTTACGTGTTTCCCTGGCTCAGTCTCGATTTTATGCTCTATTAAATCAGTACGTCCTGGGGTGTCTGAGAATATGTTGGCGAACTCTTGAAGAACGGTCGTTAGTTCGTTCTTCATCACCGGAGTTAGTTCTTCATTCACAGGTCAAAAGTTCAAGGTAGACGTATTAGTGGTTGGCGGGTAAACCGAACTGGGTGTTCTTAAGGATGGGTCCCAGAATTTTTTTTTAGAAGATTTATATGGAAACATTGTTTCCGTCAGGAAGATATCTGCAACCGGTATGTCGTGTTGCCGAGGGTTTCTTTGACGGGATATGGACCCATCCATTCTCTCTGGAATTTCTGCGAGGATGATGGTAAGAGAACTAATGCCCAATCACCCACTACCATTTTTCTCCACTTCTTACCTCGGTCATAGTTCTGTTTTTGACGTTGTTGGCTTTTCTCTATGTTTGAGTATGCAAGGTCCCTTAGTTTCCCCAGCTTACCCTTTAACTGTTGTGTGTACTCGAGGAGGGATTTTGACTCATTTAGTTCCTCTTTTTCCCAAGGCTCTCAGGTTATCTCCAACAGGGACCTTGGTTGCGTCCCATACAGCATTTCAAAGGTCGAGAACCCAGTACTGCTTTGTACCTGGGCTCTTAGTACATAAAGAGCCAAAGGTAAAAGCAGGTCCCGTCCTTATTTTCCAGGGACAGCATCTTTCTTAGGGTAGTTTTTAGGGTACAGTTATACCGCTCCACCAGACCATCGGTCTGGAGATGGTAAGCTGAGGTACGTATCTCGGAGGGCTCAGAGACTGGATCTAGGGATATAAGGCTTTATTTTTTATTAAAGTTTTCTTTTTCCTCAGGGTGAGTCTTTCACGGGCCAATATCGCAGGATCCGAAGTGGCTATCACGGTCTCTGGTCTTCTTGGGTTCCTGGCAATACCTGAGGTGTCTCCTACAGGTTCCTCTTCCCCGGTTACTCCACAGTAGGACATGCGGAAGAGAAAACACGGTGGTCAGGTTGTTTGTCCTATCACAGTCTTACCCCAAAAGGAACCTGGGAAGTGAGGGGACACCGGCGCAAACGTGTATATACAGTCTTTATATACACTAAGTGAGGTAGCGAACTGGGGGAAAGGGTGTGAGGAAAAAGGTATGTTGGGGAGCGGGAGCAACAGGGATGAAGTATTTACAAGTTGTGGGCACAAAGAGTATCTGGCTCAATCAGGAACTTTAGACTGCGTCTCCCCGCCTCCCCATCCAGCCCGACACACGCTGCCGTACCTGGCTGAGCCACACTCCTCCTCCGCGAGTGTGGCTGGGCGGTTCGTAGTGACAGTGGCCTCCAGGCACTGCAACCTCTGTGGTCGGCGTTTCAGGTCTCCCGGCTCTCGTCTCCTCTCCGCGGTAATCTTCTCCTTTTCCTCCGTATTCCACACGATCTCCATTACAGACCAAACGCTCTTCTGTGATGTCACACGCAGCTTTTCTTGCTTCCTCGCTTTTGTCCAATGCGGTAAGGCCTACGTCATCTGGGGGTGTGCTCTCCTCCTCAATGTACGCCCAGTTAAAGGAACCTTCCTCTATTCCGGCGGCGTGCTCTCTCCACAGCGCTTCAGAGTCCGTACTCTATTCATTCTGGTTCGGATGGAAAGAGGGGAGGGTATTCTTGTCAGTGACCCACCATTCAACATGTGGGGCTATTTCCTCTGCCTGCCTGGTCTCCCTGCTACAATAAGACAATGCAAAACACATCACAAATAATTTCATGCTCTGAACACTCACAAATATGCTGCCATTATGACACCACCTACAAAAAAATTCATTCATGCACGACAATAATACTCTTTTCTTACCAAATAAATACACTTACGCAAAACTGCAGAACAACCACTGCAAAAACTGCAAACATTAATCAAAAGCTTTAGACTAGAATAAAAAGGAGAAAATAAACCATTACAATCACATATTCAAATATTGCACCAGTCCACACACAACCCACCAGTTAAGCTAAGGGGTAGGTGGGCCTAAGAGTATAGATAAAATATTCACCCCTGTAAAAGGGGAGCAACCCTTGCCCTTAAGGCCACTCCCCAATTCAAAGATTTAAAAAACCCTGTTGTCTAGTGGCTTCTGCCCCCATACTGCTGATCTGCCACCCAAAGAGGACAGAAATGGCCACAATCTTCCTCCCATAAAGGGTAGCGACCCTTGCCCAAGGTGTCACTCTCCCCCCAAAAAATCCCTGGTGGCCTACTGGGCCCTAGATAGAAAAAGGCAAGATCTGCCCCTGAACCGATGGGGGCAGACAGCCAAAAACATAGCCCCCAAAGGGGAGTGACCCTTGACCAAGGGGCCACTCCCCACAACATTTTCAATGGTGGTCCAGTGGGCCACTGTAAAAAAAGAAGTGAAATCTCACTGTAGGAAAAATGGCAAAATCTGTCCCCTGGGGGGGCAGACAAAGCCAAACAACATTGCCCCCATATGGGGATCGACCCTTTCCCAAGATGCCACTACCCACAAACAAATCCCTGGTGGTCTAGTGGGCCAAACATAGGGAGACACAGCCCCCAAAGGAGAGCGACCCTTGCCCAAGGGGTCACTCTCCCAAAAACAATTCCCTGGTGTCCTAGTGGGCCCTAGATCAAAAAAAGGCAAGATCTACCCCCCATGGGGGCAGACAGAAAAAAACATAGCCCCTGAAGGGGAGTGGAACTTATCCAAGTGGCTACTCCCCACAAAGTATTCATTGGTGTCCAATGGGCCACATTAAAAAAATGGCGAAATCTGCCCCACAGAGGGGCAGACAAAGCCAAAAAACATTGCCTCCCTTACCCAAGGGGCCACTCCCCACTAAGCATGGGCGTAAAATCCGTTCCGTTCGCGGAATTTGCGGATTTTCTGCAATTTCGCGGTCCGCGAATCTCGCGAAATTGCAGAAAAATCTGCGAAATCGCGTTCGGGACGGATTTTCAAAAACTGAAGTACCTGAAGCACTTACAGGGTTACAGCAGGTGCACAAGTTGAAGCTAATTTCTTTGTAAACATTTACAAAATGGTTACAAAGAAATTAACTTCAACTTGGGCACCTGCTGTAACCCTGTAAGTGCTTCCTGAGCGGCGCCTCCAGAGTTGTTGCCTACTTGCAACTATTCTCTGACCCTGCTCTGACCCTCGAAGCAGGGTCAGAGAATAGTTACAAGTATGGCACAATGCTCCAGGCTGTCACAAAAATTAAACCACAACAGGAAGCACTTACAGATAAGGAAGCAGGTGCCGGACTTGAAGCTCAAATTCACGAACACATTAACCAGCCCCCGGTTGAGGCTGGGCAGGTGTGCCTTCTCCCCATAATCAACAGTGGTGAACCAGAGGATGCTCTGATGAACCAGAAGGTGCAGTTGTGAACCAGAGGGTGCTGTCATGAACCGGAGGGTGGCAGTGGTGAACCAGAGGGTGCTGTCATGAACCAGAGGGTGGCAGTGATGAACCAGGGGGTGGCAGTGATGAACCAGAGGGTGACAGTGATGAACCAGAGGGTGGCAGTGGTGATCCAGAGAGTGGCAGTGATGAACCAGAGGGTGGCAGTGGTGAACCAGAGGGTGGCAGTGGTGAACCAGAGGGTGCTGTGATGAACCATAGGGTGGCAGTGATGAACCAGAGGGTGGAAGTGATGAACCAGAGGGTGGCAGTGGTGAACCAGAGGGTGGCAGTGATTAACCAGAGGGTGGCAGTGGTGAACCAGAGGGTGACAGTGATGAACCAGAGGGTGGCAGTGGTGAACCAGAGGGTGGCAGTGATGAACCATAGGATGGCAGTGGTGAACCAGAGGGTGGCAGTGATGAACCAGAGGGTGGCAGTGATGAAGCAGATGGTGGTAGATGTGAACCAGAGGGTGGCAGTGGTGAACCAGAGGGTGGCAGTGATGAACCAGAGGGTGGCAATGATGAGCCAGAGGGTGGCAGTGATGAACCAGAGGGTGGCAGGGGTGAACCAGAGGGTGGCAGTGGTGAACCAGAGGGTGGCAGTGATTAACCAGAGGGTAGCAGTGATGAACCAGAGGGTGACAGTGGTGAACCAAAGGCTGACAGTGGTGAACCAGAGGGTGCTGTGATGAACCAGATGGTGGCAGGGGTGAACCAGAGGGTGGCAGTGGTGAACCAGAGGGTGGCAGTGGTGAACCAGAGGGTGCTGTGATGAACCAGAGGGTGACAGTGGTGAACCAGAGGGTGGCAGTGGTGAACCAGAGGGTGGCAGTGATGAACCAGAGGGTGCTGTGATGAACCAGAGGGTGGCAGTGATGAACCAGAGGGTGGCAGTGGTCAACCACAGGGTGGCAGTGATGAACCAGAGGAGGGCAGTGGTGAACAAGAGGGTGGCAGTGATGAACCAGATGGTGGCAGATGTGAACTAGAGGGTGGCAGTGGTGAACCAGAGGGTGGCAGTGATGAACCAGAGGGTGGCAATGATGAGCCAGAGTGTGGCAGTGATGAACCAGAGGGTGGCAGGGGTGAACCAGAGGGTGGCAGTGGTGAACCAGAGGGTGGCAGTGATGAACCAGAGGGTGGCAATGATGAACCAGAGGGTGTCAGTGGTGAACCAGAGGGTGACAGTGGTGAACCAGAGGGTGCTGTGATTAACCTGATGGTGGCAGGGGTGAACCAGAGGGTGGCAGAGGTGAAACAGAGGGTGGCAGTGGTGAACCAGAGGGTGCTGTGATGAACTGGAGGGTGACAGTGTGTTGAACCAGAGGGTGGCAGTGGTGAACTAGAGGGTGGCAGTGATGAACCAGAGGGTGGCAGTGATGAACCAGAGGGTGGCAGTGATGAACCAGCGGGTGGCAGGGGTGAACCAGAGGGTGGCAGTGATGAACCAGAGGGTGGCAGTGGTGAACCAGAGGGTGGCAGTGGTAAACCAGAGGGTGGCAGTGATGAACCAGAGGGTGGCAATGATGAGCCAGAGCGTGGCAGTGATGAACCAGAGGGTGGCAGGGGTGAACCAGAGGGTGGCAGTGGTGAACCAGAGGGTGGCAGTGATGAACCAGAGGGTGGCAATGATGAAGCAGAGGGTGTCAGTGGTGAACCAGAGGGTGACAGTGGTGAACCAGAGGGTGCTGTGATTAACCTGATGGTGGCTGGGGTGAACCAGAGGGTGGCAGAGGTGAAACAGAGAGTGGCAGTGGTGAACCAGAGGGTGCTGTGATGAACTGGAGGGTGACAGTGTGTTGAACCAGAGGGTGGCAGTGGTGAACTAGAGGGTGGCAGTGATGAACCAGAGGGTGGCAGTGATGAACCAGAGGGTGGCAGTGATGAACCAGCGGGTGGCAGGGGTGAACCAGAGGGTGGCAGTGATGAACCAGAGGGTGGCAGTGGTGAACCAGAGGGTGGCAGTGATGAACCAGAGGGTGACAGTGATGAACTAGAGGGTGGCAGTGATGCACCATAGGTTGGCAGTGGTGAACCAGAGGGTGCTGTGATGAACCAGAAGGTAGCAGTGGTGAACCAGAGGGAGGTGTTGCTAAATTTCCCGTGAGACCTGTGGGTGTGAGCCCCTGCTCTGCTAAGCTGCCCAGGGGTTGTGAGCCCACACGCTACTGAACTGCCCCGGGGCCCAGTGGGTGTGAGCCCCCCTACTGCTGAATTGCCCCAGAACCCTCTCAGTGTGAAAATCATTTGTGCTCAATTGCCTGGGAGCCCTCTGGGTGTGAGCACACATTGTACTAAGTGTCCCCCTGCCCAAAGTACATATATACCTGTACCGCACAGCACCATTTTGCTCTTGCACCATGAAGTCTGGTGCCTGGATGCTCCTGATCCGTGTAGGTGGTACCACCGTCTGGTGCAGTCAAAATGTAAAGTCATAACTTGCTACACAGCACCAATAAACATGTGTCCCCCCTGGCACCGGTATGCGCATGTACCAGGCGTGGAGCACCCGCATGCATCTGCACCCTACTGCCCAGTGCCAGCATATGCCTGTACGGGGCAGTTTAGTATGAGATGGGACATTGTCCAGCAGCAGCAGCTGCATGCGCCTGAACCCACTGAGCAGGATCAGAATGGCTTTGTACCAACACGCGCAGCAGAGCTATCTTGCACATCTGAAGGATTCTGGGGTACGTATTTTTGCATCCATGAGTTTCCCGAGCGCCTACCCGGTGTAGCTCCTGTGACCAGGAGGCTGCTTTCTCCTCATCTGCTGCTCTGCTCGGTCTCTGACCCTTTATAAACAAGATGCATGTGAACTCGCATAGAAACCCAGCCCGTTTGGCCCCATCCACCACACACTAGCAGTATGAAACGTCTTCCCGCCCATCCCCACTATAATGGCCAGCTCACTCAAGGGACCTCGGCGCCTTTTGGCACGCTGGCAAAGTTACAGGCACACATGGTCAGATATTTGTGCAAATGGCACAAAAATCTGCGAGTTCGCAGGGAAAATTTGCGAACTCGCGGACTTTTTTTGCAATTTTGCACGAATTCGCGTACCGCGAATTCGCAAATTTTGCCCATACTTACTCCCCACAAACAAATCCCTGGTGGTCTAGTGGACCAAACATAGAGAGACACCGCCCCCAAAGGAGAGCGACTCTTGCCCAAGGGGTCACTCTCCCAAAAACAGTTCCCTGGTGATCTAGTGGGCCCTAGATATATAAAAGGCAAGATCTATCACCCATGGGGGCAGACAGACAAAAACATAGCCCCTGAAGGGGAGTGACCCTTGCCCAAGGGGCCACTCCCTACAAAGTATTCATTGGTGGTCCAGTGGGCCACATTAAAAAAAATTGCAAAATCTGCCCCACAGAGGGGCAGACAAAGCCAACAAACATTGCCTCCATAAGGGGAGTGACCCTTGCCCAAGGGGCCACTCCCCACAAACAAATCCCTGGTGGTCTAGTGAGCCAAATATGGGAAGAGACAGCCCCCAAGGGAGATCAACCCTTGCCCAAGGGGTCGGGCTCCAAAAAAAAAATCCTGGTGTACTAGTGGGCCCTAGATAACATAAAAGGGCAAGATCTGCCCCCGGTGGGGGCAGACAGTCATAACCATACCCCCTAAGGGAGTGAGCCTTGCCCAAGGGGCCACTCCCCACACAAAATGGACTCTTCATCCAATGGACCATGTTTTAAAAAAATGATGCAAAAAACTGCCCCCCCTAGGGGGGCAGATAAAGTTATTTAAATATGCCCCTAATAAGGGGAGCGAGCCTTGCCTAAGGGGCCGCTCCCCGCACGCAAGATTGCCCTTTAAATTTTAAAAAAACCCTGGCGCTAGTGGGCATTCCTGCTGCACGATCGTGCGATCGTGCAGCAGGAATGCACAAAAGAGGCATCGAGGGAAAGGAAAACCCTTTCCTTTCCGCCGAGGCCTCTTTTGGAGAAATCCCCCTCTCCCCAGCAACAAAACGTACCTGTTTGTTCCCCGACGTGCGGGAAGCAAATGGCTTCCTGCTCGTCTGGGAACAAAGGGAAACCTCCAATGACATCAGTGCGCCTCGCGCACTGACGGCATTGATGACGCGGAGTGGTGCGGGGGAGGCAGGGGATGGGTTTCCCAGTACAAACCGGACGATAGGCATCCCACGGGGGGAGCGCCAACGCTTCCCCCGTGGGTGGGTGCCATGACGGTCTGGAGCCGTCATGAGCACGCGCCCACTGTGCATAATGATGGCTCCAGGCCGTCATGACCACAGAAGGGGTTGTCATTTAATCAATAAAACCGTATTTTTTATAACATTCTAAAAGTTGTTCTTTACATTAATTTAAAAGAATTCATCAAAATAAAATGCGATTTTGTATGAAACATAAAACATCTATTAAAGGGTTACAAACTCATAGGGCCCTATTTTGAGTCCAGCGGTCCGAAAAAGGCCAGACTTGTGGTGGCAAATGCAGCCACCGTTACACCAGCGGTCCGACTGCCTAATTAAGACCTGGGCAGTCAGGCCTCCCTGGGAGCACCGGCTCTTCCAGGGAATCGCAGTTCCCTGGCATTGCAGCAGCAGTCAAAGTCTGCAATATGCTTGGCCGGACTTGGCAGGACTGCCATGGTCCCGCCAAGCATTTTACGAGTTTCCTCTCTGCCAGGGTTTTCATGGCGGGTCCACCACCATGAAAACCCTGGTAGAGAGGAAACAAAGGAGGCCTTAGACATAGGTGGATGCACGCAGGGGGGGCATAACATGTGCCCCCCTGTGTGCATGCACATAGGTTCCTGCAAGTCATGGACTTTTGAGTCCATGCATTGCAGGAACTTTGCAGTGCAGTTCCATTATGGTGCCTTTTTGAAAGACACTGACGCCTTTAAAAGAGGCACTGCTGTGGGACCGCCACGTGGCCTGCCTGCCAGACTGCTTGTTAGTCATAATCTGGCGGGTGGGCGGGGCAACCTACGGCAGAGCTGTGGCATCACTGAGAGGTCGTAATAGGCCCCATAGTGTTTTCTTATTTGTAGCGCAAAAACTGCATAGCATACATCTATCAGGGGTAATGTTTGTAAAAACTCAATTGCTATCAGATCTTGCATAATCTCTGCCTGTACCAACACTGGTTTGTATAAAGAACAAAATGAGGTAAAATGACACGTGCTCTGCTTTGTAACATTGTTACAGGGACATGGGGGTAGTTTATGGGGCCATGCACATTGCATTGGGATAGCAACTTTAAAATGGGTTACATTTAATCTAATATACGTCCAAAACAGTCAGCAGGTTACATTCTCTATCCATCCTAGGTATGGTTCTACATCTTTGGCCGTTGATAATTTGATGTATGACTCAACTGTTTTCATTTTCAGGACACTCTGTAATCTCTCATTCAAGCAGTGCTGCATGTGGCGATCTTTCACAATTGCCTTAGCGTCAGCCCTAATAATTTGGGGGCGTATGAACATTAGGCCCAATTTTTGGAACCTTGATTTTATGTACAGTAGCCACGGTATTCTGTTTGCATATTCTAGGGATAGAGTCTGAAATACACACTCTCACCAAATCTGCCTCTAGGTTTTGCCAACATTTAATCCATAAGAGTAGTGGTTAAATTTGTATCTGGTCCCCTATAAAAGATAGACCCAGCTCCCCATGGCACATAATATTTGAGATGTTTTTAGGGACTGCAAGCATCCTGCGTGTAAAGCCATTTTCTACACATTGGAGTGCATCTGGTTTTTGGTACCCCCACTCCATAGAGAGCAGCGAGGTGCATTTTACTTATACAGTGCTATATTCTCCACCAAACGTTTAGGTTTTAAAATCCTTGTAAAATGGAAGATGGCTTCCATGTTCCTTCCCATTTGTTGTTGTTTCACTTGGAGATGTGATTTCCACCTTAAGGATGGGCTCAAAATTAATGCAAGGTAACTAATATCACTTGTGCTTTTTCACTTGTGCTTTTGAGTGATGTCCCCCTCAGGACCTGGCTTGGCAGTTCGGTCTGGACTGTTCCCATGAGGCACAGGATGAAGACTGATTTGCATATGGCTGGGTCCAAACTGGGGTCGCGTAGTGGGCAAAAGAACAATGGATTTAACCCAGATCTCTTGACTGGGGGAGAATGTTTGAATCATTCAGCATTCTGTCCATCATTTGTTGCAGTTACATATTTCTGGACCTGGCACACCAAAGGCATTTTTTTTACATATCAGGGCACCCACAGAACATTTTGAAAAAATATAGGGTCAACCCCTGTGGATCACCAGGTTTAATGGGCTTGGCATACTATAGAAGGACTTGACCATGTAATGAGTGCCCTTTCAGATCCTAAGGTTTTGTAGCAAATTTGTGTGAATGTTGTGCTGTAAAATGCACTATTTGAGCCCATTTTATTAAAAATCTTCTCAAAGGAGAACCCAGCCTAAGCCCTCTTGGAACAGGTTTCTGTTACTCTGTGTTTCAGGTTCAGGAGCAACAGGAGCTCTTTATGTTGTAGCCACCACTCCAGCGCCATCATCCTGTTGTTACTGATTGTTCTTCTTCTTTCCTAGCTGCTTTTTTGCTTTATTCGGTGGGCTGAGATGCCATGATGCCAACAGGTTAAGTTTCATTCTCCCCATCTTCAGAGACAAAGTCAAAGTGGTGTCCTCTAAAGGGTGGGATAATTGGTTTGTGTGACTAATCAGATATGTCCTTTCATTTTTTGTTTTTTAGGATTTGTGAATCTTTTACAGCTTCACTATAATAGTGCTATGATGTCACAGCACTTTCTGGAAGGCAGGACTTCCTTCCAGGGTGCTGTATCTAAAAAACAGGAGCTGCATATCCTATAATTTTTTTTATAAAGCTGAGTTTGACAAAAAGGGGTTTGCCTGAAACTCAATACTGTAGTGGCACATTTAATAATTTCTGTATTGTAAGCCTTTATGACGTCCAGTACTGGAAACAGGTACCACTGTTCGATGGTGTTTCATGGTGGCATGGAGGACTTGTGAACCCTTGAAGACCATTAGAATTAATTCAAAGTTTGTGAAAGTGCTTTATTCCACACTACTAAAGTAGTTCTTTTAAACATAGTACCACATTTCTTGCTATAGTAATAAGTAAGTAAGTAAGTTTATTGGTATAAGTTAATAAAAACCTTTACGACATGGCACAGCAAAATCCGTAATTACAAACTCGAAGAGCTTAGCTTAAAAACAGCTGATTCATGGTTAATGTCAGACAATAAAAAGCTAGGGCTTTGATTTTGCATTCAAGCATAAAATATTCCGCTCAAGCTAATTAAATGTACAAAACGTCAGGGGATTGTGCAACACAAATTATTGTTTTTATTTATTTTATTGTGGGTTTATATAGCGCTAGGAATCGACTCCCGGAGGAGTATCTCCACGCTTCGACTGCTGGGGAACCCGTCCTGGCTCACCCTGAGAGATGGTCCCTAATGGGTATCTCTAAGGTGCGACCAAGCATCCCCGGCGGTCTGGGGGGGCCATTGTGAAGATGAGGCAAGCTGATGCCCAGAGTTGCCGAGTGTGGTTTCTGACTAGAGTAGGCACCGAGGCGAGAATTATCAAGTCCGCTGACCCTGGTCCACGACCCTGCCGCGTCGGGAATCGAACCCTGGTCCCGGGCCGTTCTCTGCTTACTGGTCTGCCGCCTCTAACCAGTGAGCCAAAGTTCTTGGTTTCTTGAATATTAGACATGAAATCCTGGTTTCGTTATTAGCTTAAATCGACAAACAGAGTTCACTTTTACTTGGTAGGTCGGCAAACACGTCCTCTAAGGGCTAGTCCAGTGTAAAGAGGATGACAAGGTAAATACAAAGGGGCATATTACCAAGGAGTTGCGATAAATATCGCAAAGCGCGATTAGCGCTGTTATTTTTATTGCCGACTATCGCTGTATTTAATCACCGAGATAGCGTTGTATTATCAACGCTTATCTCAAAGGTCATAAGAAATCCAGTGATAGCGGGGTTTCCCATGGAATATCGCTGGTTTTCCAGCAATGTTCCATGGAAAACGGCAATATGCTTGATAATAAGGCTCTGTGGCCTTAATTGCACAATCCACTCCCCATGTTAGGTATGCCTTAGTCAGGAATTTAACAGAAGTTAAATTCCTGCATTAAGGCAGAGTTAGCGTGATTAAAATTATCGCTGCAACTCGTTAGTAATATCGCAAAGCTGCCGTTGCGATATTTACCTGTGTTGTTTCCACAGCCACGCGTACTTTGCATCTCATTAGCGATGAGATGCTAAAAATGGGCGCTAAGTAAGGAAAACACGCGCTAGCGTGTCCATGATGATATTGCGATATAATCATCACCGCCTTTTGCCCAAAAACGGACGCTAAAGCAGAGATAATTATAACGCCAGCCCTTGATAATATGCCCCAAACTTCGTTGTTAACCTTAAACGGGTTTTCGCACGTTTGCATTTTACAATCTCATAAAGTGTCTAGTGTATTGTAAATGAAGGTAAATGCCTTTAAGTCTCGTGATTTTTTCACATAAAAGTAAAAAATACAGCAAAATCGGTAATTACAGGATCAATGAGCATAACTTAAAACAACGGATCCCTGGTTAATGACAGACAATAAAAAAGCCAAAGCTTCACTTTTACAATCAGGCATAAAATATTCCACTCGAGCTAATTGAGTATACAAAATTTCAGTGGAATGACAGTTCATTCAATGTGCAAAACAAGTTACTTGGTTTCTAAGATATTAGACTTGAATCCTGGATGCATTCTTTGTTTAATTTAACAAACAAAGTTAATAGCCTTCAATAGAGTTTGACAAGTTTGCATATTACGATCTCGTAAAGTGCCTGTTGCATTCTGCTTGGAGGTAAATAACTGTAGGTCCCATGATTTGTTAAACAGCATACCGATGAATTTTAAAAGATAACATTGTGTGTATACCATATCCTTATTAACCTTACACTGGTTTTGATAAGTTTGCATATTACAATCTCATAAATTGCCTGGAGCATTGTGCTTGGAGATAAATAACTTTAGGTCTCTTGATTTGTTAAACAGCAATACCGATGAATTCTAAAAAAAATTACATTGTGGGATTACTGAAAAAAGGAGGAACATGGAAATATTGTGGGTGGGGGCCAGTTTTGGTAAGTGACAAAACAAGGTTTGAAGCTCTGGTTGTTGGATGCCAGATCTCAGATTTTTTTCCCCTGCCACCTCCATGAATCGTACAAAGCGACACACCACCTGTACGTCTCCACCTCCAAGGCTTGCCTTCAATGCTTGACTGCAGGATCTTATCCCTTTGTTTTTACAGATGGGTTTCAGAAGCAGTTGGCATTCAGGTTGAAGTTCTCTGCAAATACATGATAGATGTAGGAGACCTCTCTTCAGCTTTTCCACATAAGCAGTACTTACTCGCTGTCGATGAACGCTTCCATGGAGGGAGATGCGGCAAAATTGGTAGGATGCCCATTCAGAAACATAAAAAGTTGTCCTTTGTTATCCATTTGAATCCAGTGCCTAAATAGGATTGTGAAAGAGACCTGGTGTAGCTCTGCAGGTCGAACCATCCGTGGGCCCTTTCTTTGAGTGCTGCCTTGTCCTCCACTATAGACAACATTTTCACTGTCTTATTTACAAGTTGCTTAAAGCTGTTATGAGTCTCTGAGGCCGCCCAGAGGTCCTCTAGGCCTAGACAATTTATTGATGCTGTCAGGTAGTCCATGGCTGTACATATCTTCCTTGAGTTAATTTTGTTCCATAGGTGGGAATTCAATGTTCCTTGTTCTGACTTTCTAATCGTGTGCCAGCAATTCACATAGACGCCATTGCGAGCAATTTGTTTAGACTGTAGTCTGAGTTGCAGCCTGATTTGTGCGGGTGAGACATAATTCGGTAGGTTGAATATCATTCTTGCTGATCTTGAGACTGTATTTTCCAGAATATCCGCATCTCTTCCCCTCAGGCCCTCGCTCCCATAGGTGATATCTGGGATAAGCTTTGCTTGTAACTCCAGTAACACTGGGATAAAGCTGGGGCCTGCAGTTTTTAGTTTGATGGATTTTAAAGCTACCGCTATTGAATTTCCTCTTCTCTTGATGGCTTCTTTTTGTGTTTTAAATGTGCCCTTGTTGTCTATTGTCACCCCCAAATACTTGTATTCTTCCACTACGTCTACTGTTGGGCCTGCCAAATGCCAGAGGTAACTTGACATTTTCTTTTTCGGGTTTAGTCGCATTACCTTCGATTTGTCTAGGTTAATCGTTAGACCGTTGGTAGATGCGTGACTGCTGGTTGTTTCTAGCAGATGTTGGAGACCAATAGGGGTTCCACTGATCAACACGAGATCGTCTGCGTACAGCAGATTGGAGAGTGACAACCCTGCCATCCTGGAAGCGTGTGATTTACAGATGTTCAGTTCTGTCGATAAATCAGCCATATACAAATTAAAGAGCATCGGGGCCAGCACACACCCCTATTTCAGCCCCTTCGTTGTTGGTATTTTTCTGGACAGGAAGTTGCCAATTCCTAGCTTTACTTGGTCCCACGTGTTGGTATGTAAAAGAATTATCTGATTTAAAAGTGCGGATGCTTTTTCATTTCCTCAAGTCTGGCCCAGAGTTTGTCTCTGTCAATATTATTGAAAGCTTGGAGTAGTCGATAAAACACAGAAAGAAGAGGAGTTTTGCTGCTTTCGTGCCATCTATTAGTAGCGACAGGGCGAGAATGTTTATCCCAGGCGCTTGCAGAAGCCTATCTGATTAATGGGGATGCTCGATGTTTCATTTGCCCGAGCTGTAAGTTCGTCCAGGAGGAGACTAGCATAGTATTTGACCTCAATGGCGATTAATGCTACAAGCCGGTAGCTGGCTGCTTTGTTCTTGTCACATTTCTTGTATATTGGGGATATTATAGAGCCCCTCCAGGAGACAGGTATGATATTTCCTCCTCCGATTTGTTCAAACGGGAAACATCCTTTACCACGCAACCATTACAAAGCGGTATTGTTACATTGTGGTCCTCACATCACAAGTCATTATTTCGACTTGCACTGGAGGGCGCTTTAGACTAAGGAATAGTGTGAAATACTATTCCAACACCTTCTCTACTGTACGTAGACTGGAGTTGGAATAGTAATTCACACTATTCCTCAGTCCTAGCGCCCTCCAACGCAAGTCGATGTAACAACTTGCGTTGTCAAGACCGCAATGTAACAGACCGCGTTGTGATGGTACGCGTTGTATCATCATACATTCGTTCAAAAAGAAGTAGTAGTCGGCCGCCCAATAATCCAGGTCATTTTTTTATAAAATTGGAGGAATCCCGATGGGGCTAAGTGCGACCACTTGATTGCCTTTAGCTATCCGGATCTTAATCTGGTGGGTTGAAAATAAAAAGGGATTGTGTTGTGCTAAGATGGCTTGGATGCAGGTAGTTGCCTCAACAGTAAGCCTAGGCCTAAACTTCCCAAAGTTAAGATTTTCCTCATACTATAGCTTGGCCCACAGGTTGTCTTCCAATTCCCTTTTTGCTTGCCAAATTACTTTTTTCTTAGTCGCTTTTAGTTGTGCTAGGTCATTCTGGATGATGGGGTCATATCCCGTTTGCCTAAGCCTGTTTAATGTTTTGTCCATTGCTTTCTTAAGCTCTTGAAGAATTGGAATCTTAGACAGGAGGAGATGGTTATTCTGGTTGTCTTGAAAACGACGTGGAGTCTGTTTTTGAAGTGTTTCCATAGGCGTTAAGCCGCCACCCGATCATGTAGTGGGCGGGTCTTCTAATTTTTTGGTGCCAGCGAGTTATCACGTTTGTGAGTGTCTCTTCCTGATTGTCCCAAAACGTCTTTGCTAAAGCTTGTAGTTTTTCTGGTTGGCCAGTTTTACATTATAACCTCCTGTAGTTCTCAGTGTGGATGGAATCTGGATCCTCCACTGGCTGGTCCAGATTCAAACTGGCTATGCTCATGGTAATTTCCTGTGGCAGATGATCACTTTGGTCTTGTGTCCCTATCTGGAAGCCCGCAATCTTGCTGAGGAGTTGTAAGGTGACAAAGGTGTAGGCTATTAGTGTGCTGGCCAAAGCGTTATGGAATGTTGATGCTGGAGGCAGATCTCCCGCCAAATGCCTGTTTAATGCCACAAAGCTTAAGTATTCCATGTCTCGTATGAAGTTCCTGGTGAGTGCTGATTGATTTGTCTTTTCACTCTGTTCCTGGCTTTGATTATTCCAGGAGGTGAATTATTCCTCCAGTGTTTCGTCTCTTTTTTGCTACCCTAATAGATGCATTTTGAAGTCACCTCTCAGCAATAGGTTGGACGTAGATTCTTCTGAGAGTAATCTGGTTATTTCGGAACCCACCAGTTTGACTCCTTTAATTTTACCACGTGGGTGTATGTATATGTTTAGCATTATTATTTGTTGTTTTGTGTTGCCGTCCCATATATTCACTCTGAGAGCTTTGATTCCATTTGCGGGGGTTGTGATAGTATTTATGTCTTTGGTCGCCGTTATGGTCCTAATTAACGTGTAGATTGCTAGGTCACCCTTTGGGTGCCCAAATTTGGCCCCTTTTACTGCTGGTGTCTGGTGAGTTTTGAAACTGAGTAGGTGCATAGGTTCTTCTAGCCACGACTCTTGCAGTAGGACAAGGTCGAAGCATAGAAATAACCAGGAAGTTCTCTGTCCGATGTCTTATTTCCTAAACCATTTATGTTCCAAGAGAAGATGTGAATTTGTTGGCTGCCCATAGGAAGTTGTTTAGTTCTGAGTCAAGCACTCTCACCATGTATATTTATTGTTCTGGCTAACCAGGTCCAGTCTTCCTGTATAATCGCTCGGTCCTGTTCTGTTCATTCTGACAGTTGTGAGTCTGTACTATGGACCCCTTTGAGGACAGATTGAGGGTGCGTGCCTAGTGAAGGAGTTACTAGATCAAGTCTATTTGGTATCTATTTGGTATCAAGGGACCTGGGTAGCCCGGCTTTTGATAGGGGAGTATTTTAATTCCCCAGGCTTTTAGTTGGGCCTTTTCCTCCAGAATCCTCCTGCTATTGCCTCTGAGAACCAGGTTGCCTTAGTTGCTTCTATGCTTGAGAGTTCTTTGATGGTGTTGCACTCTATTCTTTCAAGGTCTGATGAACTTATGTCCACCAAGCTGCTGATAGATTGAAATAATCACAAAATGTTCCCTCTATTGAAGGTATCCTTGCTGCCTCTAGACTTAAATTCAGAAATGAATAAGCTCGAGCAACTTTTAAGTTGTAGGTAATGGTGGTTGCACGTTTAGCCTGTATGGCATGGCCCTCTTGAAGGTGAGGATTAGGAGAGCATGCGTCTGCTCCAAGGGCTTCCCTGGCAGTGGGAGGTGCTTTATTAGAGGAGGGTGGATATGACAATTGGAATGGCCGGGTTGCTGCTACTCACGGTCTTCGTGCTATTATCTAATGCGTTATGAGATAGCTTGTGCAATTCTTCCTTGCTATAGGAGAAATCTACAACAAAGCTTGCTAGTTTTGTTTATGCATTTCTCTTTTTGGGAATAGGGAACTTTTTTGAACAATGGCACCTGGGCAGGATGAGCACCCCATGGGTAGTCTCTAGAAAGCTGCTCAGGAGAGCTATGGAGATCTGTGATAGCCCCACACCAGGATTACCACATCTCCAGGTAAGTCGATCATGTGTACGTTCTTCACGATTCCTGTTTAATCAAAATATGTCACATGCATATTAGTCAACAATATTTCTGTGTGCCTACCATATCCTTGTATCCCTACATAGGCCTGCCTTACAGCCTTTAACATGTACACTCGCCCCTCCCCAGCCTCTCCTTCTGACACACTTCCCCAGCATCTCTCTACCCCCCACCATGCAGCCCCTCTGATTGTCCGATATCTCAATTCAATGTGCCATTCGATCTCCCGAAGCCCCTTGTTTTGTCCCTCCATAACTCTAAGTGTCGAGGCCCCTGTAGGTAGTCTTTGTGCCCTTGCACACATCTAATGACCCTCCACCCTCACCCTTTATTTAGAATTTCTTTCGATGTTTGGGGAAACAATTGAAGATTAAGTTTTGGGGGGTATCTTTACCATCCAATATAAATGTACTATATCCCATCCTAGGTGGCATTAGATAGCTTTTACAGGGCGGTGCTGTTAATTAATTTCTAACTTTGCCTGTCTCTGAGTGGGTCAATCTTAAAAAAGCCAAGCTAGAGCCAGTGACCTGTCACCCACTCCTGAGCCCTTTTCCAAAATTAAAATGTGGTGTAAGTAGGAGGTGTCACTTGAGCCGCTCCTTTGTGGCATGCTGCATTGAGTGGGACACAGAGGAGCAGATCAGGGTTATCTTTTGTCAGCCTGTGTACCTTGTCCTCAGTTGTGGAATAAAGGGTGCAGGCCTTGTTGACATCTGACTCACTCTTCAATGGTTATAAACAAGTGGAGGAACAAGGGCTTTTAAGAGACAGGTCCACCATACATGCCCAGAAACGTATAGATCAATAGTGGTATGTTGTTCCTAAGGAAGGGGAGAGAGGGGGGAGGGGTTGGGAACCAGGTAGGTGAAGGACTAGAGGGGGAGAGCTCCAATAAGGAGCAAGGGCCCTCACACACCCAAGAGGTGTCATGCTTCATTAAAGGGCAGCTCCTCTTTGGGCCGTCGCAGCAATGCCCAATGGGCTCTTTGCTGGAGGTCTTCTGTATTGAAAGCCAGGAGGCCCTATGTGTGGATATGGAGGGACAAAAGGGTTGTGAGTAGAGTGGGTGCAGTAAGTGTGTTTAAAAATAGCTAAGAGTCCCGAGGGAAAACTTTATTAGTACGTCACGTATGCTATGGTTAAAAGACGAGACTACAAGAGTCTTGGATGGCAGGGGGAGTTTGACCTGCTGCAGCTCAGTATGTGTGGTGACAAGTGTTGGCGCTTGAAAGGTCAACATGTTTCACGCCTAAAAACTCCTAATGGATGTGTGGCGTTTCTTCAGGACCGGGGAAGAAAAAAACGAATCTACTCTTAAATGCAGGAGACGGTCATAGGGGTATCCTAAAATGTACCATCCCTGTGTCATGGCTTTAGGTTAATCCAGGAGGGGGGCAAGCATGAAATGCAGAGCGATTCATCCTTCTAGTGAACCTGGAGCATAAAGAAAAGGGGGAACAAAAGTATCAGCCAGCATAGACATAATGGAGCTTACACCCTAGGCATGATAGCATACTGAGTAAATGCAACAATCTACTGCCAATATACCCACTACTATGGGCACTGTTGTGAATGGTCCTAGATGTCCTCGCTGAAGTCCCATTTGATCCCCCAGAGCCGAGTTTCTCCTCATAGCCCCCCCTCCTCTGAGTTAGTTTGGCCATGGGTGCCCCTGGTGGGGTGGTAGGGCTCTGCCGTCCTCAACAGCTGCGCCTGTAGGTTCATTACTGCCAGTACAGTTAGTTCTTTCCAGACAGACGTAAATGGTATGTAACCAGCATGTTTTCTGCTTGTTTCTCACTTTGTGGATCATCCAACACTGGGGGCCACCCACGAATTGTGTCTAAAGTATCACCACTTCAAGGCACATGTTCACATCGAGACAAACGGAGCTATGTGTGTTTTTCCAGTTCCATGTTTCTTGATAGCTGTTATTTTAGTTTCCCCTTTTCTTTATCCTCCAGGTTCGCTAGAACGATAAACCACTCTGCATTTCATTCTCGCCCCACTCCTGGATTAATTTAAATCCATGAAACAGGGACAGTACATTTTAGGATACCCCTGTGACCGCCTCCTACATTCAAGAGTAGATTAGGTTTTTTCTACCCTGGTCTTGAAGAAACACGCACATCCACTAGGAGTTTTAAGGCGTGAAACATGTCGACCTTTTAAGCACCAACACTCGTCACCGCACATATGGAGCTGCAGCAGGTCAAATTACCCCTGCCAGCCAAGACTCTTGTAGTCTTGTCTTTTAATCATGGCCTAAGTAGTCAGCTAATAAAAGTTCCCTGGGGCACTCATAGCTATTTTTAAACACACTTACTGCACCCACTCTACTCACCAACCTTTTGTCCCTTCACGTCCACACATAGGGCCTTCTGGTTTTCAATACAGTAGACCTCCGGCAAAGAGCCCCCCTGCTGGGCCTGTTGGGCATTGCAGCGCTGGCCCAACGAGGAGCTGCCCTATGATGAAGCATGACACCTCTCGGGGTGTGTGAGGGCCCTTGCTTATTATTGGAGCTCTCCCCCCTCTAGTCCTTTTCCTACCTGGTTCCCAACCCCTTACCCTCCTCTTTCTCTCTCCCCCTTCCTTAGGAATAACATACCCTTGTTGATCTACCCACTCACTCTTCAATAGCCCACCACATTGTGTGGACACCAAGAGAAGGCCAGGGTCACTTATCTTCCGCTCCTATGTATGCCATTTTCTCAAATAGGTAAGAGCACTGATGGGTGGGAGACAGCTGGTCCGCTCCTATGTATCCCACAGTATTGTGTGGCTACAGAGGATCAGATCAGGGTTATGGGTTCACCTCTCCTGTTCTCTCTTTCCAATTTGGAACAGGGCACATGGGCAGGTGACAATGCTCCTTGATAAATGACTCACTCGTTTGTGGACCACACCATTGAGCAGGCCAAAGAGCAGCAGGCCAGGGTCACCTGTCACCCATCCCTGCTCCCTTGACCCAATTGGGAACAGGGACCAACGGTCCGTGGGAACTCACTTGCTCACCCATGTTTTTATGGCCACCTTGCCTTTGAGCAAGATAAGAGGGATGAGCTAATTCACCCTTTCACCTTTGAGTAAAATGAGGAAGATATGTGGCAGAGTGCTATATGGATTCCCTTATAGCTTCATTCTTTTTAAGCAGTCAGTTGTTTTTTATGGGATCTGTAGATCCTCATCGGGTGACCCCCTTGGTGCCACAGAATCATTCTAGAAGTGACAGTTCCAGCAAGGTTCACAATACCGCTGCCACAAAACCATGGCAAGCACCATAGTCCTAAGCATAAGAGAAACATAAATGGGCGGTAGAGTGTACAAAAATCCGATGTATGACGTTACAACGCATACTTTTACCACGCATACCTTTACAACGCGGTATTTACAACGAATACCGTTACAACGCATAGCGCTTAGAGGTGCTGGATAGTGGTAAGTATAATTTTCTATTCCAACTCCAGTCCCCGTGGACACTAGGGAAGGTGTTGGATAGAAAATTAAACGTATTACTTACCCTAGAGCGCCCCCCAGCGCAATGCCTTGTAATGGTATGCGTGGTAATACCTGCATTGTAATGGTAGTGCGTTGTAAAAATTTCGTTGTAAACGTTGCATACCACAAAAATCATATGCAGTAAAGACAGAAAGCTCACAGAATGGCTGCAGGTGGTGGGGGCACACAGATGGGCTGCAGGAGGAAGGGAGGGAGCACACTCTGCTTGCAGGGAGAATGAGTAGATAGATATTGGGTTGATGGCTGCAAGATTGTGATTGTGCTTGAGGTTCACATAGTATGATGAGATGCTGGGGTTGGAAAATGAGTTAGCACTATAATTTGGGTAGTTTTTACTTTTTAATTTAGAGGTAAGCTCCTATAGGAAGATTTGTCAACTCTAACTCCTTTCAACTCCCTCCTGTTTTATATATGTATGCACAGGTGGTGAAAGTGATCTGTGTGTCCATCCAACTTCAGTTTTATATATGTATATATAGGTGGTGAAAGTGCATATGTGCTTGTGTAGTTACTGTTAGGTCAGAGTTTCTATTGAAAATACTTTTTTGTTTTCGTAAAAACTTGGCGCAGTTTTCCAACTTGACAAACAACTTTGAAAAACCTCCTACGTGTTGGGTTCCTGGTGGCAATATTTTTGCAGATCCGACAAGCATGTGTCAAAAGCGGGAAAGGTAAGCAAAAGTGACATTTCCCATTTTAGTGTCCACAGGATATTTGTTCCTCTAAACAGAAATAAATGGTTGACAGAAATTACATCAAACTTGGCATGTAAGCAGATCTTTATTTAAGAAAAGGCCTTTCCTTGGTTTGGTGTAAATCCATTCAGTATTTTTTTGAGAGATTAGTGTTTAAAAATGTTTTGGTCAGGGCATGAAGAGGTTCAATTTTACAGATAACGTTACAGATGTGCAGGTGGATTTCTGATTTGCCTATAACTTTAGTGCTGTTTTCATGAAATTTGGCACATGCTTAGAATTTTTTCGGTTAATGTAGTTATTTTTTAATTTGTGCAGATTCCTCAAAGAGGTAGCGTATATGAAGAGGGGTAAAAAAAATTGAATTTGTCAATAAATGTGGCATTAATTGAAAAATCCACAATATATTTGTCAGATATTCAACATATTTAGTTTTCTATTGGTATGGCAAGCACATGCACTTCCATAATGGGAGGCAAAGAACAAAGAAAAAAGTGGGGTGGGGGTGCAGAAACGATTTCATGTGCTAAAAACGTTGGTGCTCTTTAATGAATATGCGCAAAATTTAGCAGGCTGTTGGCACATTTAACCCAGCACAGGAACCTCTGGTTTCTAACAGAATAGGGCATAGTCAAATGAGTGCGTTAAAAATAATTTACTTGCAAATACATTTTTCTCAATTGTAATCATTTGCAAACAGTTGGCATATGCTTTCCATCTTTAGCCTACTCATGATATTTTGATTTGCATGCAAATCCATCAAGGGTGGGGGGGCACTTAAAGGGGTGTTCATAAAATCAGCATATCCCATTGTAACTTCCCAAGGTATATTTGCTCTCCACCACAGACAAAAACACTGACTCAATCTGTCTGAAAACCTTGGGTTCCTTCACTGGCCCTAACTTGCTAACAACCTGTCAAATATCATGCCTATTTATTAACCAGCACCAAAGTTGTTAGCACATGCCAGGCACTATGGCTGAAGGCTGTGCGCAGCAAAGGTTGACAACCTGAGGCAGGTTTGGTACAAGACATAGCCAAAGGTCAGGCCTTGCACCAAATCCCGCTCAATAGTCTTTATCCACGTGGGCTGTGCACCTTCTGTGCACAGCCTTCGGCCCCACTTGTGCCCCAAGGGGCTTTTCACCAGCAGCCACTGCAAATGGTCCTTTTTAGGTCTCGCCTACTCAAAGCGCATGCGCTGCATAGGCAAAAAGACCTTTAGCAACGGCTAAGGCGTTTCAGCCAAAAACGTGCACGCGTTCCATTGCCTTCAATGGCAACACGTGCATGTGTGGCAATTCACTTGCGTGAGCGAAAGCCGCCATATGGTAGCAACTATCGCTCCCGCAAAGGAATCGCACAGGCCCCGCTCCTCTGCGCTGCTGCCACGCGAGGCGCGTTCCGCCTCCTGCCGCTCGAGCTTGTTAAAAGTCTGCCCACACTTCCAGTTACACCAAAGATGTCAAATGTGGCACCCCACCTCCTGGCTTTCAAGCCAAGAGCACGTGTAAATCAGGGAGTTGCAGTTTTACTTTTACACCGTGCACGCATGGACTGAAACCTCAGCATGTGAAATTGTGACATCTTAAATAGAAGGGACTTGCTGAAGAAGGTGTCACGTATGACTTGACACCAATTAGCAGCAATGTTCAAGCATTTGGGTGTTTCTGCATGCATAGAATAAACAGAGGGCACATATCACCAGCAAGCGCCCTTTGAACCCGATGCATTACTTATGTTACCTTACAACTCCCAGAATTCAGTGATTTGTTAAATGAACGTCAAAACTGGAAAATGAGTGCACCTTTGACATGGCGTCACCTGGTCGTTATAAGCACGTATTTTATATTTTCGAAACTTACGAATGAATGGATGAATGAATTACAGCATTTATACTGCACGCAATTCTGGTTAGGTCTCTTGATGCAGCCTGGAAATGTCAAGCTTTTGAAATAAACAATGGAACGTGTACTGGTGTCGATTAATCCGTAGTAGGTGCTGTGTTTTTTTGGTGTTTTTGTTCCAGCGCTTTGTGACTTTAAAAGCCTGTCAATAATGCGCACTTCCGCCTGTTTCTCTCCCATTCCTCACATGCACTATTTAATTAATGAGAGAAAATACCCCTTTAGGACCATCTACTTTTCCCTGAGCTGGAAAGGTGTAAAATAATTTAATTTGAGGTTTACGTTTTGTGGTTTGTGTAGCATTAGTTAAGGTTTTTCAATAATTTGCTTCCTTAGATTTGTCAATAATGTCAAACTTTTTTATCCCAAAGATGGGGCAGGTGTTGGTAGAAACCTGTTCTATTATTAGGATTTTATCTGTATTTCACTGCAATAGGGCCAATCTAGGAGCTCACACTGTGGGCCCCTTCCGAATTTTCTGTCTTCTATAAACCAACATTATGTTGTGTAATTCTGAGCGGTCTAGCTTTAAGACAGAATGTTGACCCCTTAAATCGTTAATCATTCTGTTTAATGCTATGATTTAATTATGTTACAAAATACGAAAGCTTCCTGAATCTTAGTCAGCGGTTACCTCCCCTTAGATTGTCCTGTACAATGCTATGACATCGTTTGTGTCCTTGCCTGCTCTTATGTAGAACTGCATATACATTTTTGTGCTATGTAGTGACGTGAAACTTTGCCTAGTGGATAAAAATAAACCCAGTTTATACAGCGGATATGCTAGTTTTGCAAAACGAGGAGTGCTCTTGGGAATAGTGGACAGAGGGTGTTAGGCTCTAGTGGAGCCAGTTACATTAGCCAGCAAGAAGGAATGTATAACCGGGAAGCCCAGATTATGAACCTGTTTCCGAATTATTCCCAGAATATACTGTCCTGGTCATGTAGTTTTATATCAGTGCCGTGTGATGCCATATCCTGTAATTAATTGGGAGCATATAGGAACTGGCTAAACCCTTAACTAAATACCTGCCTTTCAGAGAAGGACTCCAACTTGTCAGGAAGTTTTCTCTCCGCATGTGCATCTTGGCACCCACGGGTATTTATTCATGCAGGGTATGGCTGTTCTGCAGTGACCTCTCGAGGTTCACTGATAATTCACTGTCTTTGGTACAGTCATATTGCTTCTTTTGATGGTGTCAACATGCATTTTCAGTCGCCAATGTGTGGCTCCAGACCAGGTATGATAGTGCGCCTCTCTAGTTACTCAAGGACTTGATTTCAATATGTATTGAGAATAATGTTTTTTGTTTTTCTGCCTGTACACATTTAAATATGCATGCTTCATTGTGTTAACATTTCTAGTATATACGTGTGGCGCATGTCGCAAGCATTTGTAAAGCCCCAGAATGGTGCATTTGTATGGTCCTTAAATTGTGGCAAAGCAGGTGTAAGCTTTCATCATTAGGATTTAAGGGTTCTTACACTGTGGCTTGTGGCCACGCATAAGTAGAATGTGTTAACCAATCTTTACATATGTTAAGCATACTGTCCATTTCCCTTTGTATTACTAGTAACGTTCATGAACCAGTGCTCTTTATAAAATGGTCCCTTTGGTGGCTCTTGACATTCTTGTCACTCAGGAGGAATTGAAGTCAGGTGCTCACAAAAGTCTTTAAGTAAAAGCACACATGTTACAAATTTAACATCTCTATCAAAAAAAGAAGAAGGGGGACCTGGGAGCCAGTTAATTGTCCAGTGTCCATGCTCCCTGTCATTGCATCAAAACAAACAAGCATTGGCATAGCCAATAGGTCTCACCTTTTGGGACCTTATAAGTGTTTAGCCATGCAACAGTTGATGTTGTTGCACCAAGGATATTGTGCTGGATAACTAAACACTTATAAGGTCCGAAAGGGAAGACTTATTGGCTATGCCAATGCTTGTTTTTCTTTGTCCTCTTTGTCAGATCTGCCATGAACTTGAGATTCCTCCACTGAGCTTACTGTGCTAAAGCATGTCAAATATCATTCTGATTCTTTATTCAGCTCCAAAGTTATTAGCAAATGACCACCCCATTTAAGTCTGTTCGTCTTGACGGATTTGTTGCATTGGCTTTGCCAGTGCTGGATGCTTTTATAAAGCACTAGCATGGAGAAACCCAATAGCGGTGACAAGTCATGAAAAAATATAGAAAACAATTTAAAAGCAGTGGTTTCTATACTTTCAAAATGGCTGCCATGCTTCATGATGCAATGTCACTTCACTGCCTAGAAAGAATAGAAAACATTGTTTTCTATACGGTTTATGCTCAAGATTGCCGCCATGTTAATTTATGCAAAGTGATGAGGCACATCATCATGTTGTGTGACACAAAGTGGCAGCCATCTTGAGATTATATAAAGTATAGAAAACAAGTGTTTCTATACTTTCTAGATGTTGTGTCATCACATTGCACTATGCAATGTGGCGACCATCTTAGAAGTATAGAAAACTAATTTTTTTATTGTTTTCTATACATTTAGCAAAGACGGTCACACCACTATGAATCTAGGCATCACATACATACTCGTTTTCACATACAGAAAATGTGTTGTCAGGCTGTAAAGGTTTTTGTGGGTGGTAAGTCCACAGATCCTAACTGGAATCCTGCGGACCCATGACACAGGAAGTCAAAAGTTAGCCCACATCTTGGGTTCCCAGTCTATTTGAAGACCCACAATAAACATTCATAGCATTTTATTGCTTAAAATACATAAAATCATCATCTCAACAAAAGAGTGACCTTGCTTTTCTCAGCAACCATTCTTTAATTTTGAGCTCTTTCACTGTGAGGTCTGAGATTTATTGATTCAGATTTCTTTAAATTCCACAGTGAGTTCACAATCAGAAACATCATGGCTTCATCAAAAGACAATACCACAAACAGACCAGTGATTCCTTCACTAAGTAATGTTACCTGATGTGGAGAATGTGGACAAAGGAGTAGAAAAGCTTGAGAAATATTCTTCAAAAAATACATTTTGAGGAAACAAAATTCAAAATTTGTCACATGTTCACATTGTAACCTAGCTGTTAATTGAGGCATAAGTGAAAAATATTGTCGTAGCACTTCCACAAAACCCACACACTTCAGCTTTAAATGTTAGACTGTTTTTCCAGCTGAAATGTGTAAAAGATACACTAAAGAGGAGTGGCTAATAACATCCAGGTCACCAGCACTGCTGGCAGCATCTAAGAAGATGATGTGCCCCTATTGTGCACATTGCCAAGCATGAAAATTCAGACATTTAGGGCCAGATGTACGACCGGGCGGATTAGCGACTCGCAATTTGAAAGAAATAGCAACTCGCAAATTACGAGTCGCTAAATGGAATGTATGAGCAATTCTGGTCCTCAATTTGCTTCACGCAATTGAGTTGCATCGCAATTACCGTGCTCACATTTAGCGAGTCTGTAATTGTCTGCAAATTGCTAGTGGGTCACATATAAATTGCGAGTGTGTCGCAAATTGACATGCGAGAGGGCCGCAAATTCCTTCAGGGTGTGAATATGCGACTGCAGCTTTAGAAAGTGCCTGATCACTTCCTAGAACAGCAGAAGGACCCCAAACCAGGAAGTGATGTCGATTGTGATTCCCACATAGCAGTAGGAGCACACAGTGGAGCCAGAAGCAAATCCCAGACTGCTTCCAAGCACCAAGCAAGCCCTGCAATGGCTAGCCAGCAAAGCCAGAAGGGATGAAAGGAGGGCCAGCGCAAAATCAAGTTTTCAGAAAGAGAATTGGAAATTCTCACAGATGGTTGCTGTAACAACAATGAACAGCTGTTTGGCCAGGCCTCCCAGAATTTCCCAAAGTCAGAAACACGGAAGATCTGAAGGGAGATGCAGCAACAAATGAATGCCCTGGGAGTCACAGATAAGTTCATCAATGACCACAAGAAAAGGTGGTCCGGCCTACACTCTCGTGCTAAGGCAAGGATAGAAGCACGGCTGGGCCAGTCCCAAGGGTCTGGAGCAGAACCATCTAATGCCCCTCATCTTTGGAGCCACAACAGGATCCTGGACAGGGCACAGAGGCATTGTATGCCTCGGGGACCGTCAACACCTCTGCAACCACCTCTGGTTTGTGTAAAATACCTATTATTCAAACATACCTGCCAGTACCCAGCAGTCCACAGGCATGAAACATAGATACCCCTAAACACTCCGTTTCAGGCACCAAAAGTCACAGCTGTTGAATCATGGGATTTGTAGTCAGGTACACAAACAGTGGAGCAACTCTCTGACATGAGTTGAAAGACATGGTCCGGCCACTGAGATTGTATCTCACATGTGCATTTATTTATTTTTTCATGTGCCGCATAGATGCACCTGTGGCAGTCCAGGACACACAATAGGAAGCTGGGAAAGTTCAGAACCCTACCTGATGGAGGCAGAGCTGGATGTCAAGGCAGAATCGCAGCCAGGTACATCAGATTGCCAGGACTATACATCCTAGCAGACAATAGCATCAGCAACAACTCCTGTCACCAGGGTCCAAGAGCTTGCAGAGGCTGCAACGAGCAAGGACTTATGTTCACTTCCAAGCAGGCACAGGTGACCAGGCGGAGGCCAGCAGCATGGAGCATGCAATGCTGCAAATTCAGTGGCTGCAACAAAGACAGTTGAGGGTTTTCAACAGCAAGCTAGCCCAGGGATTCACAAACATATCCCTCCAAATGGCTGAAAACCATGCGTGGCTGGATGCCAAGTTAGATGCCCTGACTGTGGTGATGGACAACTCTGCACTGAGCTGGCAGAGGATAGGGGTAGCAGAGGCACAATGAGAGGAGCAGGGCAAGCAGGATTGGGGCATTGACTCCGGTGATTAGTAGCCTGGCCCAGGCAACAACCCTCCACTCAAGACACACACAGGCCCTGCAGGTGGAAATAGGCCACTATAGTGCAGATGTGGCCAGAGGTCTGCAGAATATGACTGCTGCTCTTGAAGCCATACAGACCTCCAGTGTTGTCACTCTGGCAATGAGGGATGCTCCTGATAGTGAGGAATCCAGCCACAGTAGCATCTCCACTAAGGAGACACACATGCTGCATAGGAGCAGCAGCAGGCAGCCCAAATTTCCACAGGGTAAAACCCAACAAGCCACCAGAAGAGACCGGAAGTGACTGGACATTGCATGTATACCATGCTATTGCTCCCCTAGACCATTGTTGGCTGTGGAGTACCCGCCCTTTGTCAAACTGTTTTTGATTATGTTGACCATGAAGGACATGTTGTACTGCGCTTCATTACTGATTTCCCTGACAATAAAGGGTTTTCCACTTTGTGAAATCTGATACTAGTCTTGTCATTTGTGGAGTGTATAATGTAATTGAGTGCATCTTACTGTGAAACAAATTGTGTGGCTATGTGATTCCTGCTTTGTCTCCCCTCTGCTGCTCTACTCTGCTCGGGTGGGTGTTGAACAGGTGGGGCAGGGTCATCGTCCTCGGACTCAGAACCAGAAACCTCCATGGGTAGATCCCTCCAGCAGGCAATTTTGGGAAGAATTGCACAAGTTGCACTATTTTGCAAGCTGTTACAGGCTCATACTGCAAGGCCCCACCACTTTTATGAAGGTACCTGGAGCGCGATTTAAGGATGCAGATGGTGCGCTCAATCATACTCCTGGTTTGTTTGTGTGCACTGCTGTACTGTCTCTCGTATGGGCTGTTGGGTTTCAAGTAGGGTGGAGGATCCATGGCCGCAGTGCATATGCACTGTCACCTGCTGAGACAAATATGATAGTGAGACAACTTAGAGAGAGTAATGTTTATACTAATACATTTCACTTTGTACATCACATTGCATTACCTAGTATGTATCCTTTGTCAATTTCCTCCCTTTCTATTTGCTGGTGAATGCCACTGTGGCGAGAGATGTAGGAGTCATTTGTGCTCCCTGGAAATTTTCTTACAATGTCTGTGATGATGTGTTGTGCAATGCAGACTACCTGAATGTTTAGTGAATGTGTGCTGTTGCGGTTCTGGAATATGTATTCCAAGTTGGATGTGGGATATGTGAGCACATGGGTCCCATCTATGCAGCCAATTGCCTACGAAATCTTGCTATCCTGTAAAATTGTGTTATTGTATTCTGAATTTCTGTAGCATCACTGGGCAGTTAGATGTGTTTGTGAGTGTGGTGAATCATGGTGTCAAGGAATTTGCAGAAGAAATGTGAAAGCGCACTCTGCGACACCCTCCAGCCACTGCAATGACATCTTGGTAACTTCCAGTGCCCAATAGGTAGAGGGAGCACAACATCTGGACAAGAGTGGGATTGCATTTCTTGCCTGGATTCTGCTTTCTAGTTATGGCTTCAAGATGCCTATTAGCTCTAGAATCACATTGCTACTCAGCCTGTACTGGTCATATATCTCTTCCTCTGTCTTGTTAAACATGGTTAGCCTGACTCTGAAAATCCTCTCCTGTCTCTGCCTACTCTGTTGAGCAGCCAAAATCTGGATCCTCCTTGCTATCACGTACTGGGCAGCCATTGTAGTAGGATTTGTGATGCATTCTGGGCCTGCTTTTATAGGTTGGGCCTGGGCCCTGTTACCACCTGGTTTTGATTCAATTTGCATGTGCAAACTGGTCATTTTGTGCTTACTTGCAAATTGCGACTCATTTGTACATATAATAGAATTGAATAGAAAAAATATTTATAAAGCGCATAGCTACCTTAAGGCATCCCAGCGCTTATAGAAGCTGCACAAAAAAGATGACAGGTTACTGAGTGGGGTTTTAAAAAAACAAGTTTTGAGAGTTTTCCGAAAGGCCAGAAGATTGGACTCAAGGCGTATGTGCAGGGGAAGGGCATTCCACAGCTTGGCAACATTATAGGAGAGCAAACGCCCAACGCTTCTCACCTTTTTGGTTTTGGGACTAAGACAAGACGGAGGTTGGCCGAGCAGGGGCATCTGTTAGGGCGATAGGGTGAGATAATAGAGAAATTAACAGGTGGTCCTTTCCCTTCTAGGGACTAATGGGCAATACTTAGAGACTTAAATTTGATTCTCTCCAATATGGGAAGCCAGTGAAGGGCCTTTAGTGCTGGTTTAGTGGATTGGCGGTTAGGGGTCTGAAGGAGCAAATGTGCTGCACAGTTTTGCACAATCTGCAACTTAGCCATGGTTGCTTGGGAGGCTCCTAGATAAAGGGCATTCCTGTAGTACAGGTGAAAAAGAATCAGAGCCTGGACCATAAGTCTCCTAGCAAGGAAGGGAAGAAGAGGAAGAACCTTATGGAGCATCCTGAGGATGCTGTTGAAGGTGGCTGCCAGTTTTTTTCGCTTGAATTCAGAGAACTCTCAAGCCACATGCCCACATTTTTTATCTGGTTTTGGGGGGCAGGAGGGGGCCCAGACAGTTTGTCCTCAGCAGTCCTGTATTAAAAAGGGGGGGAGTTGCCCAGGAGCATTAGCTCCATCTTATCTCCATTCAGCTTGAGGCATGAAAGCTCCATCCATTTGGCCACGTTCTCCAGGCAAGGGCCTAGGCTGGGAGAAGAATTCTCGGAATGGTTTAAGGCCACGACAAATTGCATGTCATCAGCGTATGTGATTATCTTGACGCCAAAAGGAAGGACTATCTTGGCTAGCGGGCTCATATATACATTGAACAGGGTGGGACTCAGGGAAGATCCCTGCGGGACACCGCAGCTGAGAGACATACGCTTTGAGATGTTATTTCCTTCAAAGACCTGAAAGGATCTATCTTCCAGAAAGGACTACAACCAAGTAATAGCACCACTAGCCACTCCAAGATTCCTGAGTTTGAGAATCAGGGTGTGGTGGTTGAAGGTATCAAAAGCGGCACTAAGGTCTAAAAGGATAATAGCCGCAGTGCCTCCTCGGTCGAGAATTTTTCTGGACTCTTCAACTACTGCTAAAAGAGCAGTTTCTGTCAGCTGTTGGGGTCGGTAGACAGTCTTGGGGGGGTGTAGGCGATTGTAAGACTCTACGGATGTAGAGAGGACTAAGTTAATGGGTTTTTCAAGATACTTTCTGGTCCCAAAGGGGAGGGAAATAAGGCGGTAATTCCCCAGGAGATCAGGGTTGAGATGAGGTTTTATAGTAGCGCTTTCACCATAGCGCATTTCCACGGTGGGGGGATAGCTTCAGGAGAGAGAGAAGAATTGATCAATTCCAATATCACTGGGAAGACTGTTCCTGCGGCTTTGTTCAGGGAATGAGGGGAGCTGAGTCTCTGGGAGAACCCGATTTTACAAGGGCCGAGATGTCTTCTAAGGACTTGAGGTTCATCAAAGGGATTTCCTCAAGAAGATGCTCAGAGCTATGCAAGGCAGCCTCCAAAGGAAACAAGTCGTTGTGGCAAGCCACATGAGAAAAGGTAATGTGTATAGCTTGAATATTGTTGTGGAAGAACTCTGCCATATTGTTACAACGAGCAAGGGCACCCTCAGTGGAAATGGAGGGGGGAAGGTATAATGAGGGAGTTGGACACAAGGCTGATTTTTCCTTCATAATATGTGTCTTGCGCAGATTTGATTTCCAGTTGATAGACTTTAATGGCATCCCTATATTTCACTTTATTTGATACATAATAATTCCTTCTCCATATCCTTTCAAGTCTTTTACAGACTTGTTTTAGTTCACGGAGCTTGGGGGAGTACCACGGGACATATTGGTCTTGACTTTTTTCTGAATACATTTTTGGGAAGAACACGGTCCAAAGAGTACTCAATCCACTTGTTAAATTTGTCGTTAGCCGCAATGGGGTCAGTTTTAAGGGTGGGCCTGGTGTCTTCGAGAACTGAGACCCACTGTTCTAATGGGAGTTTAGACCCCATGCGTTCTTGGCTACTAACTGTGCCGGAGGAGAGAGCAGGGCGCGAGGTGCCCCAGAAAAAAGGAATCAGGAAGTGGTCTGACCAAGGCACGGGGATAGGAACCCCCACTGATAATTTGTCAATATTAATAAAGATTGGGTCAGGTAGATGGCCTTTGAAATGAGTGGAACCAATAACGTTTTGTTTGAATTGAGATTCTGTCAGATTTCTGACTAACTCAGAGGTGACTGAGTTTACGGGGTCATCTCAATGAAGATTGAGATCCCCTAATATCGTAAAGTTGGAGGGGGAGCTAGCTAGATTGGCAACAGTTTCGGGAAGAAGTTTAAAAAATTGTCCATGGGCTCCAGGTGGACGATAAATTAAAATGCCTGAGAAAGTGTGAATAGGTGACAATCCAATCACAATGGAGCGGGTCTCGCAGCCAGGTAGGGGGTCTGCTGTAATACAACATTTGAACTGACTTTTATATATGATGGCAATGCCACCACCTTTACCTATTTGCAATCTTTCCTCTGAATGTGGTAGCCAGGGATTAGGGATTGTACGAGGTCAGAGTCCGACTAAATGTTGAGCCACGTTTCGGTTAGAAATAGAGTATCTGGGTGTTCCTCCTCTAATAGGATAGAAATTTCTGTAGAGTGTTTGGGTAGCGACCTATAGTTTAACAGAAACATTTTGTAAGGTTCCTGGTTCTGCGGAGTGACATGGGGTTTAAGGAATGGACAGATCTTAAAGGAGCAATGGGAACAAAAGGAATCGTCACTTGTTAGAGAAATGGAATGCAAGCATTTGTCATTAATGGCCCCCCTTAATCGTAGGAGATGGTCCAAAGTGTAGAAGAATTTACCTGTGGCGAAACAGACAGGGGTTGTGGCCCCTGTCCCTGGTCAGACGAGGATGGGCACAGTTGGGCTTGCCTTTGGCGCGTCCACTGAGAGCGGTTATGTCAGCGAACTCATTAATAGTTGAAAGCGCCCAACAACTAGACCGCTACCCAAAAATGGCGGCCCCGTTCTGACATGCGGGGACCGTCGAGTACAAATCAGAGGTAAGAAAGCTGCAAGTAAATGTGCAAGAAGCTAAATAGATTAAAAACCTCAATTAAACCCTCAAATAAAATTGTCCCTGGAGCCTTAACACAGCTCCTGCTTTTTTTAGTACATGAAGATTTGCGACTCACAAATAGTGAGTCGCTATTTAAGATACGCAAATTCTAGCCACATATTTTTGCGGCTTGATAATCTGTTGCATCGCAATATCATATTTGCGACTGACTGTCATACATCGGGTACGGCTCATTTTGCATGCGGTAATGGTTTTACGGCTGTTTTGAGAGTTGCAAAACTGACGTATATCTGGGCCCTAAATCTGTGACGCATTACAAGCATTGTAATAAACATATTTGTATGGCAAAGAAAACACCATCTTACGTTTATATGCCAAGTCAAAAGTAATGTTTATTTAGACCTTCGGTCCTTAAACATAAAATAATAAGAACATTTCTATCTTTCCATAATACAATATCACTAATCATTTATACACTATATAATTATAGTACTATAATAAATATTTATTTCATTTTCTGATCTAATTCCTATTGTCCTTATATAAAATCATAAAATTCCAATCGTATAAACACTAAAAGCTTTTTTAACTTCCAGCATAAATCTCCCCATTGCACAGGCTATGTCCAAATACGCCATTTCGATTATCAGTTCTGCTGCCTGTGCACGGTTCTTTATCCCATATTTAAAAAATGTTGGTTGTAAAAACAGTTTCCGTGTGTTGAAGACCTTGTGACGATCGAATAATATCTGCAATATATTGCATTTCGTGTCTAAATTACAGGTGCAATTCCCTTCGGGATCCTTCATAGCACCTTTTATCCCATCTTCTATATAGCAAGAATTAGTCCCTATTGGTAATCTTCGCTCCTAAGATAGTGACTGGGTAATATATCTATATACGGGAACTGTTGATAAGAGTTCCTTGCTTTAATCATAAAACCCACTGAAGTTGTCCCCTCCAGTTACCGGTAATCCTGATCTCGAGACATTCCTTTCCCTAGTACCTTCAAGTCTCGTTTTACAACATCAATTTGTAAGTCCTGGGGGGTAAGTTTAACTCCCTAGTTCCCTGCATACTATCGCTAACATTTTCCTCACCCCTGATGCCCTTTTCAATTCACTCTGTATAATTTCCTTTTTGCACCATTCTGCGATGGACCAAAGGGAAAAACAGTGATCTATTGTAGAAGGCCCCTTCTTAACATCTCCCTGTTCCGGGGGTATTTTTTGGTTATCCTCCACCCACTCTTTAAGTTTTCCTAAGATTACTTTAGAAAATACTTTCTCTCCCACATCCAAAAGGTTAATTAACCAGTAGTTTTTGGGGATCTTTACATCTCCTCTTTTATGGATGGGTCTAATGATTGAACCTTTCCAAGTTTAGGGCATATTCCCTGTCTCCAGAGCACCTGAAAACATTTTTGTAAAAGATTTTGCCCACCAATCTGATTGGGTCTTTATAATGACAGCCGGGAGATTATCAGGGCCAGTTGCTGTAGTCAGTATTAAATTTGCTATAGTGCTTTTAACGTTACTTTCTGAGAATGACAACCTGGTATCCTCCTCCATCTCTGGCCATATTGCGTGTTCCGTAATTATATGCTGTTCTCATATACTATATATTTTTCCCAGATGACATTCCCAATCCTCTTCTGTCACTACGCAATTCATAATTGCCTGTGTCTTCCCAGCCCCATCTTGGACCAGTTTCCAAAACATTTTTACATCCTTCGTTTCTATTGCGTCTAGCACATTCCCCCAGCACTTCTCTTTATATGTTCTTTTATGGTCTCTTATGACCTTCTTATACATTTTCTTTAAATTCTGTAGACTAATCACTGTATCTATATCAAACTTCTGTTTCAATCTTCTCTCCCCTTTTCTTATATCTGATTTTAGTTTCCTGCGTTCCTCACTAAACCATTTTTTCTCTTTACGTCCCTTCTTGTTCCCATCTCCTCTCCAGTTTTTCCCTTCAAACTTAACTCTTAGACATTCCACCACTTACATTTTTTAACCAACCCATGTTGCCAATCCTTGCAATATCTTCTAATATTTGTCCATGCTGAAATTACGTCAATTTCTCCAGGCCCTCCTCCGACATACAAGTGGTTAACCATTTGTATAGGGATAATTGTATATCTTGATTTTTTTTTGTCCTCCGACTATCTTAGCAGTAAGTGGGAAGTGATCACTTCCTTTAACCCGCATCACCTCAAAATCTCTTATCAATTCAAAGTTCCAGGCATGGGTGAAGATGTAATCTATTGGGTACAATTGATTACACCTCTAAAATGTGGGACAAGCTGGTCGATCTGCCTCCATCCTTCCATTAGCACAAACTAGGTACATTGTGCCCATGAAGTTACATGTATCTCGTGCAGTAAAAACCCCCTAGGAAAGCTGGCGACATTTATATCATAGGCCATCAGTATCTCTTACATCCTAAATCTATTCTGCAGGGGTCTAATTTGTGATTAAAGTCACCTAGCACTAAAACCAAGTCCTTCTAATAGGCGTCTGAAATCTCCTCAATATCCTCTTTAAACTTGCTCAGCTCTGCTTTATATTCCTTATATCCACCTCCCTGCACATATACATTTACAATGGTTATACCAGCATAATCATGATTTGGGTCCCGGAGGTGCACTGTACCGGCCACCAACCCTTTACATTTGAGTTTCAAAGGGACCACTTGTTTGGCTATTTTAGTCAATATCATGATTATTTGTCCGCCCGTTGGACAGCCATACTGGCTTCTCCTAGCTGGTGTGTTTAATTGTGCATACCCTTCCTGCAAAGGAGTTTTGTCGCACAGTCAAGTTTCTTGCAGGCACACAATTTCAAAACATTTGATTATTTTTTTTAATCCTTTTTTTTAAATATTCCATTGTAATCATTGATGCTCCAAGTAAGTTTGCCGAGGCTGTGCGACAACCCTACTTCCTAATCGATTTCGCCTAACCATCTTTTTTTTATCATTCTCCAATGATGGTAAAGGCCTATATCTGTTTAGTAATTTGAATCCTTCACTGTACTCCTTTTCATCTGTTTGCAGCGTAATTTTTAGATCTTTTTTTCCAAATGCCTGCTCAATCAATCGAATCTGCCTCGTTCCCAACCCTGCATGATTTTTTAAGAAGGGTTGCTTACCTGGGTCCTTATCCCTTACTTCTTGTTCTTGGACTAATCTAAGTCCTTCCTCAAGCAAGTTCAGTTCTGCAATCAGTAATGCTACCTTTACCAATCGTGAATATAGCAGGGCCTTCTTTACTTCATTACCCTTTCTATTTTCTATAAATCCTACTTGTCTAAGGTCTACTGTTTCTATATCTTTCAGACCTCCACATTATAGAAGGTGTGAAGCAACTGGGTTTGGTTTAAGGGAATTGGATTTCTTCCTCTATTTCCACCATTCTTACATTGTGTTGAAACAATATATAACCATAGATCACTCTCCATTTCACTTTCAGTTTCATTAGTTATTTTCCTTACCTCCCCTATCCATTTCCTATCTATTCCTTTCATGCCCTTCTCTTTCTCTTTCCCTTCCCCTTTTGTTTTTCAACTTCTCCTTTATCTACATCCCTTTCCACCCGCACGTTTTTATGCATGGGTTGTATTATAGGGTTCAGTGTCATTTTCTTAGATTTTTTTCCTTGTGTGTTTTCCCTTACTATCCATGTGTTCTACATCTTTATTCACTAATCTCTGTACCTGATCTTTATTTTGATCATCCACTGGGCCCTTATAACCTTCCACTATAATTGCATCCTCCTTTTGTTTTGCAATCAATCCCTTCTTATCCCTCCTCACGTGTCTCCTTGCTCGAGACACCCCCCTTCTTCTTGCTACGCCATGGATCCTGGGGCCTTCAAACCAGGGCATACGTCCTATAAAAAGAAGTAGGGGGAGTGACCAAGGTAAGCTGTATGCAAGTGACATCATGACGCTTGTTAACACAGCACATGACGTCACAACTCGTGACATCCCACATGGCATCACAGGAAGTGACCTCACTGGGAGACACTTCATTAGGATGAGTAGGGCTATAAAATAAATCAAATAGTGCTATTTATATTGTTATTTGTGTAAATACTGGCACAGACCAACCCATCTGACATTCTAACAGTGTGTGCACTTATTTACAGGGACTGAAAAAAGTCAAAAGCATGCATCTCCTAAGTATCTGGGAAGAGATAACAAGCTGTGTGTTTTTGTTTCCTCTCCTGTGCATTTACATTTAAGTCAGAGGTTCCATGCCGCCTCTCATCTGATACACCATCAAAAGGAGGCCCGATGGCCCCTTAACTTCTGCCTTTATCTTTGGCACAGTTGGAGATTGAAAAAGCCACCTACCTGCCTGCATGTTGCTTTTGAGAATGAAAAGCAGCAGTTGAACGTGTCCCGGTGTCTTAAAATCACACTGGGACAAGTTCAACAAATTTATGTGGGCCCCAACTTCTTGGCAAAGTGGACTGCGTCCACCCTGTGAAAATAGTGGGTTGACGCCATGTACCCGCGTCTACCCCCGACTTGTGCCCTGCTTCAAACCCTTCTTTGAGTCTGAGGACTCTACATGAAAAACAGCATCTTGTGGGTTTTGTGTGTCCCCACTGCCATCCAACCACCACCAGCCCCCCTACAGGTCTAAGGATGCCCTTCATGTCCCCTTACCCCACCAGGTTCATGCTTTTTCAAGCTACAGGACCTAAGCCCCCTGTGCTGTAATGGCAGCCACCAGAGGATTTTACAGTGCATTGCTGGTTGACCTGGTTTGAGGACCACGGATCAGCACTGGATGAAAGGAGAAATGGCCGCTCGTTTATTTTTCAGCATTCTGAGTCCGTGGACCATCTGCGAACCCATTTGTTATTCAAATAACTCAAAGACTAATGAAAGGATTTACACCAAGAAAGCTCGATTCACAGTAAACTTTTAATTTTTCACAAGCTTAGTGTAATTCTATTCAGTGTTTTCTGCTGCAGCACTGAGCAAAATTCCTATTAGACGTAAAATGGCAAATGCTTCTTTTTTATCCCCCCATTATCCTCCCTCAGACAAACGTGTCTGTAGTTGAAATGCCGAAACTTAGCTGGATGAACCAAACGTGGGCCAAATTTTTTACCTATTTGTCAAGTAGCATGTACGTAGAACTTTACTTAGGAGGTGTTCTTTTGTGATTTGGTGCAAATCATTTAAATGTGGTTGAAGAAATTATCATTACAAAAAGATATTAGCTGCAAATTGAAGAGTTGATATTTTTGTAATCAAGGGGAAGAATAAAACACAAATATAAGCTGCTAGAACATCCTACAAAGTTGCCCAACGTAAGGCTGAGATATCTTGGGATGTTTCTCGCAGGGAACAGTTGAATGCTGCATGCTTATCTAAGGATAACAATCTCTTTTGGAAACTGGTTACCTGGGGCAGTAGATCAGGCCCACGCCCTTCCGCAAATCATATCACCAGCCCAGTCTGGTTCAAATATTTTAAGGGGCTTTATTGCATCGCAAGAGCTAACCAATAGGGTGTACCAATAGGGTACATTGGGCATCCATTAGAGGAGGAACTCTTTACATTCAAGGAAGCTGAAACGGCCATAAGTAAAAAAGTCCCTGCCAAGGCTGCAGGCCCGGATGGCCTAGCAGGCGACCTTTTTCTGGCTGATTGTGTACAATGGACACGCTATATCTTAATACTATCCAATGCAATAGCTAAAGGTGTACCTGTCCCAGCGAAATGGAAGTCCGCTGAAATAGTCCTAATATAAAACAAGCGGTATACACCCATTACAACGCATTTTTTACAACGCACTACCATTACAACGGAACTTTTACAACGCAAATACTATTACAACGCATTTATTTACAACGCATGTTTTTACAACGCAGGTACTTTTACAACGCATACCATTACAACGTAAGTATTGGTAAGTATATAATTATATTTAAAATGTTATATGTTAGGTTTTTTTTAAAGGGGTATTTTTAGGGTTCAGGGTCAGTTTTGGGTTTTTGGATAAAGGGGTATTTTTAGGGTTCAGGGTCAGTTTTGGGTTTTTGGGTAAAGGGGTATTTTTAGGGTTCAGGGTCAGTTTTGGGTTTTTGGGTAAAGGGGTATTTTTAGGGTTCAGGGTCAGTTTTGGGTTTTTGGGTAAAGGGGTATTTTTAGGGTTCAGGGTCAGTTTTCAGTTTTTGGGTAAAGGGGTATTTTTAGGGTTCAGGGTCAGTTTGGGGTTTTTGGGTAAAGGGGTATTTTTAGGGTTCAGGGTCAGTTTTGGGTTTTTGGGTAAAGGGGTATTTTTAGGGTTCAGGGTCAGTTTTGGGTTTTTGGGTAAAGTGGTATTTTTAGGGTTCAGGGTCAGTTTTGGGTTTTTGGGTAAAGGGGTATTTTTAGGGTTCAGGGTCAGTTTTCAGTTTTTGGGTAAAGGGGTATTTTTAGGGTTCAGGGTCAGTTTTCAGTTTTTGGGTAAAGGGGTATTTTTAGGGTTTAGGGTCAGTTTTCAGTTTTTGGGTAAAGGGGTATTTTTAGGGTTTAGGGTCAGTTTTCAGTTTTTGGGTAAAGGGGTATTTTTAGGGTTCAGGGTCAGTTTTCAGTTTTTGGGTAAAGGGGTATTTTTAGGGTTCAGGGTCAGTTTTTAGTTTTTGGGTAAAGGGGTATTTTTAGGGTTTAGGGTCAGTTTTCAGTTTTTGGGTAAAGGGGTATTTTTTGGGTTCAGGGTCAGTTTTGGGTTTTTGGGTAAAAGGGTATTTTTAGGGTTCAGGGTCAGTTTTGGGTTTTTGGGTAAAGGGGTATTTTTAGGGTTCAGGGTCAGTTTTGGGTTTTTGGGTAAAGGGGTATTTTTAGGGTTCAGGGTCAGTTTTCAGTTTTTGGGTAAAGGGGTATTTTTAGGGTTCAGGGTCAGTTTTGGGTTTTTGGGTAAAGGGGTACAGGGTAAAAATAAAATAAAATTAAATTTAAATTAAATTAATTAAATTAAATTAAATTAAATTAAAATAAATTAAATACAATTACAATAAATTATATTAATTTTAAATAATATACAATTAAAAAAAATATATATACTTACCAATACTTACGTTGTAATGGTATGCGTTGTAAAGGTACCTGCGTTGTAAAAAAATGCGTTGTAAATACATGCGTTGTAATAGTATTTGCGTTGTAAAAGTCCCGTTGTAACGGTATGCGTTGTAAAAATATGCGTTTTAACGTCATATATCCAAAACAAGCATTTGCAATGCAACAGGTCTCGCATTTACGAGACTTTGAACTATTAGCACTGTAAATGCTAATAGCATAAATTCTCGCGAATGCAAGCCATTTTGAATTGCAAATATTGTTTGTTTACAAGCGCTACATGCCGCACTTGCACGTAATAGAGGTCACGCCCCTTGTTTAGACAAGACAGAGCTAAAGAAAGGTGCGTGGCCTCTATTAAGTGCAAGTGAGGCATGAGGTGCGTGGAAACAACCCACAAAAAAATATTTGTAAAGCAGCAGGTGTCATATTTGCGAGAGTTTAAGCTATTGTCATTTACAATGCCAATAGCTCAAACTCCCCTAAATGAGAGACCTATGGCATTCCAAAGAAGCGGCCGCCATTGTCCCGGATGCTTGGAAAGCGAAAGTGCACTTGGCGCGCTGAGTGTTGCTGCAAAGCGCATTGTGTCTCCAGTAAGACAAAACTCACTAAAGAAATAGTGCTTGCAGACTAAATAACACAGAAGGTGTAACTACAGAAGTAACAAGCCATGAACATCAAAACTAATGAAGGTCTTTAAAACGAACACAGACAAAACTGGCAAAGCTGTTTACACAATCTGAAAGGCTCCATCAGCAGAGCATGTGAAATCACACAGAGAGTAAACATTGTACACTAAGACCTTGAAACCCTGCACCTTCGTTTCACAAAACTTAAACTGTACCGGAAACTTAACAGTAATCAACGTAACAGAGTGATTTACCTGGTTCTGACTTCAGTGTTACTTGTGATTGACACATCTTTGACTGGTGAGGAGGAGATAAGACACCTGTTTCTGTGGTGCATACATGCAGAACGTTAGTAGGACTACACGAGCACAGGACACATATATATAGGGGAACTACATTTGTCAATTGGGGTTGTACTAACCCATACCCTAATCTGTCACTTCACTGTAGAATTTAAATGTCCCTATTAGGTATGTGAATATACACTGGCACTCTTTACGGCACTTCCGCAGAGCTCATCCTGGTATATCTACACATACCCATACCCAGTACAAATGCCAACATGTACAGCAAACAGCAGCCTCTTAGAGTGTGTGTTACACTGTGCCACATTCACAAACTTGTAATCTTGTTTTCTTGATAGAAATCAACTGGCCTACAAATACCAGAATGCACATGTACATTCTGAACTAAATGCGTCACGCACACATGAATATGGGACTCTTAAGAGCTCTATATTACTGGCAACCAAGTGACCAACCCCTAAGCCATATGGCGATGTGAGCTACCCTGAGCTGTTAGATTACCAATGTAAAATAATCTACTAACCTCCTGGCATTGGCTCTCTGCATGGCTTGTAATGTCTGTATGTCAATCAGGCCCTGTTTTCACACACTTTGCTGCTGCTCAAACAGTGCTGGAATCTCTGGACTGTGGGATATTCAGATTTGTGAGGCACACTGGAAACGTATAACCAACCATGGTCTCCTCTGCTCCCACTCCATGCAAACCTCGAGGATGGCGGGTCACAGCAGGTCATCCAGGCACTGGTGAAGTCATTAATCAGTCCAGGCCTGGTATCCTGATGCCCAATGTTCGTTCCCCTTGCCCAGCTCAGCAATTGAAGTGTGCGGCAGCGGCTTAACGCTAAATTGATGGTGCCCGACTGCAGAATATGCGAAGAGACTCACCAGTTCTTCCATATGTTACAGATTGTTTAGGCCTAGATAAATGGGACGCCATACAAGGTGTGAGGCCAGCAGGCACAGCCCTAAGCAGAATGCTAATAGGAGGAGTTGGGGTGCTGTGAACCATGAACACCACATGTCTGGCAGTTGTAGGCAGCAAAGCGAAAGAAAAGTTTGCGTTTTTACTTTTTCCTCACATGCCTTTACGTTACATTTGCCTGTGGTCTCACAGCCTACCTTGCCTACGTTTAGCAATGATCCAGCCCTCATCTGAAATCATCCAATAGGAGGGCAAAGACAGGCTGCATCAAGCAGGGGCATGGATGATTGGATGCGCAAACCCTGCTCTGTTTATTCACTAATTGACGAGGGCCGAGACAATCACAGAATACAAATACACACTCATAATGCCGGAACAGTAACGCGGTGGTGGGCCAGTCAGTGAAAGCGGTGAGCCAGTCTGTGGAGACATATTAGGAATTCCCTCAGCCAGTTATATTCGCAGGTATGTTTATTTTATTTTAAACACTTATCCGAACTTTTGACCGCAAAAGAAGGAATTTATACTCCCGGCCCTCTGAATTAACTGCCAGCACCGGCACAAATTAAGCACTGAAAATGTGTTTCAAACTGGGCATTTCTTACGTAGTCATTGCTCCTTATTTTTTTTAATAGGCTACTAACATCACACCAGTCCATGCACACTCCTGCCCGGTACCGTATCCCAACCACACATACAGCACACTCCACTCCTGCACCCCAGAAATCCTCAGCCAGGCCAGGACTGCAGGTGTAGTCTTAATATCAGCACTACATCAACCGTGCAAGGGCAACCAGTCAACATGTCACATGCACAACCAGCATACCACCAGCACAGCCGCCAGCTTCTCACAAGGACAGTCAACATGTCACACACACAGCTAGCATGTTACGGGTGCAGAGAAAGCAAGTCACAGGTGTAGACACAGCATGTCACGGGTGCAGACACAGCCCTCTTCTCACAAGTCAATTGAAAGCCGAGATTCAGGGGTGCAAGGACAACCAGCATCTCGCAGGTGCAGACCTAGAGAGCGCCTCACAAGTGCTGCAAAGCCTAGATCTCACAACTGTAGGCACAGGCAACATCTCAATTTCCAGCAAACCTTCACAAATGCAGAAGCAGAGAGCATATCAAAGTGCAGAGACAGCTAGCACCTGACAGGCGCAGAGACAGCTAGCACCTGGCAGAGACAGCTAGCATCTACTAGCATCCTGCACATTGATTTATATACTTGCATAATAACGCCCAAAACCTTTAAGAGAACATCAGGCCAACGAATGTTGTTCGCAACAGCACATGAACCCATCCGCCCAACACCGGACATTTTGCAACTTGCTTTTCTATGGTGTATGCATAATTATACATTTGCCACACTTGCCCCATACCATCATCTCCTGAATATTTTTCCTTTTCTCGCAAAATTTAGCCAACCCTGCCACTTAGACTATAATAAAGTAAACAAACTAAACAGTTCACAGAAATTACCCCAGTAAGACAAGCGTCTTCAAATAGGTCGTGCCTCCAATTCTCGCAAAATTTAGCCAACCCTGCCACTTAGACTACAATAAAGAAAAACAAACTAAACAGTTCACAGAACTCACCCCAGTAAAACAAGCGTCTTCAAATAGGTCGTGCCTCCAATTCTCGCAAAATTTAGCCAACCCTGCCACTTAGACTATAATAAAGAAAAACAAAGTAAACAGTTCACAGAACTTACCCCAGTAAAACAAGCGTCTTCAAATAGGTCGTGCCTCCAATGAATGTAGCTGATTCGCCTTCTAAAATGTTCAGTGCTGCACGTTTAAATAGAGCATGCCGCCCTAATTATGCAGCCTTTATGACTAATAAAGGGTGGTGGTGGCGCCAGTAATATGCCTGCTCTATTATCACAGCATGCCGAGAGGCGCCCCACGCTGCTGGAGCACTCAACTGTGCATTAATTATAGTTGAGTGCTCCAGCAGCCTGAGGCGCCTGTTGACATGCTGTGATAAGTGGGTCTCATGCTGTGATAATTGTTGCAGCGCCTGAGGAAGTGAAGACTCCTGCTGGGATAATTGGTCTTGCTGGCTGAGATGGAGACTCCTGCTGGGATAATTGGTCTTGCGGGCGGAGGTGGAGACTCCTGCTGTGATAATTGGTCTTGCTGGCGGAGGTGGAGACTCCTGCTGGGATAATTGGTCTTGCGGCGCCTGAGGAAGTAGAGTTTCATGCTGGGATAATTGGTCTGGCAGCGCTTGCGGCGCCTGACGTCCAACAAACGTGCACAAGCTGCTCAACCTTGAAGTGCGTTCACAGACCTGGGTCGGCTCGTGCCCAGGTCTGTATCGGGCTCGTTCACAGCTGTGACTCCCTTGTTAGGTCTCAAGGCGGCTATAAGTCTCGTTTGCGGCAGGGCTTCGCCCTGCAACGCCAGCGAGACCTAAAAAGGGAGACAGGGATGACCCCGCTAACTATCGACCAATAAGCTTGATCGATGCCATGCAGAAGGTATTTGGTCGGATGCTATTGCAAAGGATCCAGGCATGGTCCGAAGAAGGGGACATTCTTTCCCAGTTTCAAGTGGGTTTTAGAGCAAAGACTGGGACAATGGATCAAGTATTCAGACTCCTTCTGATTTACTGGAAGGTCGTGGTACTAGGCAAAGGGAGTCATTACTTAGCATTTATTGATCTGAAGACTGCCTTTGACCGGGTGCCTAGATCCAGGCTATGGGACACGCTTGGAGAAATGGGTATGACCCCTATGTCCTCAACTTATTAATTCAGTTGCACGAGGGGACCTTTGCCCAGGTTAGGTGTGGAGACCAGGGTCAACTCACGAGCGCATCCCTGTCAAGCGAAGTGTAAGACAGGGCTGCGTCTTAGCACCTACCCTGTTCTCCCTATATGTGAATGGGGTAGTGGACTTCCTCTTAGAGGAGCCAGCGGATTCACCGACCCTGGGGGGGAAAAAGATACCAACCTTGTTGTTTGCGGATGACAAGCTGTTGATATCTAATACCCTGGCAGAGCTACAGCGTCTAGTTGACAGATTTCATCTCTACTGCGAAACCCGGGGCCTTATCATAAATGCCAGCAAAACCAAATTTATGGCCTTTAACCCTCATAGGGCATGCAGGAAGGGCCCGCTTTTAGAAGTGATTCTTCTTGAAAAGGTTGAGACCGTTGATTACTAAGGCGTAAGGTTCGCCGATAAAATGTCATGGAGGCCGCACCTGAGCAAGTTGCTGATGGCCCACAAACGTACGACAGGTGCAGTGGTTAAAGAACATCGCCTTTCCCACACAAGACCTGTAGCCCCAGCCCTCCAGATACATAATGCAAAGGTGGTCAGTGCTGTCCTATAAGGTGCCGAAGTTTGGGGATACGATAAACTGGATGAGCTTTCCGCAGCAGAACATACATTTCTAAGAGATCTAGTGTCAGCACCAAAATACATCCCCCTCACCCCGCTATTTTTGGACATGGGTAGGCAGACGATAAGTGACATAGCCAGGCTGCACCCTTTACTATTCTGGGCCCGCATTAGGAGGACACCTGAGCTTTCAGCATACGCAGAGGCACTCACTGAGTTTATTGATACTTGGTGGGAAAATAGGCTGGATAGGTGATACCAAAAAGATGCTTTCAGCAATTGGGCTCAGTGGTTGCTAGGTCAGCCAGGAACTCCCAAGGAGGGAGAAACTCATACGCCTATACGGACATGGGTGGACCAACTTGATATTAGAAGAACTAACATGGGTAAATTGACAACTGAGTTCTATTTACACAAGTAAAATAGATACTTTGAGCCCTACCTGGACTTAATTAAAGTGCCGAGCGATAGAATACTCTATATGCACTTCAGGTATGGCTCCCTCCCAGTAGGGGAAGTGACGGTAAAATGGGCCACCAATAATGGAAAAGATTGCCCTAGTTGTCAGGCCCCCGTGGAAAGCATTGCACACATCCTGTTTACCTGTCCGGCGTACAAACTGCCACAGGAAAAATGGTTGAGCCCACTTTGCCGGCGGTTTGGAACACGGGATCACCATGCTGCACTTCGTATTCTTAAAACTGACACCAGACCTCTTATATCTTGTTGTATGGCATAGAATTTGGGCCACGCGTGGCTGATACGAAGAAAAGCACTTGTAAAGAAGATGTGGTAGTTTTAACTCCTCGGCCAGCAGCCAAATCTATAAACCATTAACATCACTGCTGGAAACACTATCATGCACAAGCACTTTATTTCTTCTTTTTAATCATTGGCAACCTTCCAAGTATCTTGAAACTTTTTCTATGCATTTTAAAGCTATGAAATATTATTCGTTTTAACTCGATTTTATGATGACCAATTGTATTTATGTCACTGCAATTTCCTGTGTTATTCTTGTTTTTATGTTGCTTTTATGACTCTTGTGTCGCAATAAAGCTTGCGATGATGATGATGATATTTTTGTATATCTTGTTGGTTGTGTCTGGGGACCCTGAGAGACCAAGGGCCCTGGTAATCTCATTGGTTAGCATTGACTGAAAAATGGTGTTGCAGTTGCCATTCTGTCATTTTAAGCAACAAAGACTGAACTCTGAAAAGAAGTGTTGGGTGGGATCAAAGAGCAAGCTAGCTTTAGCTGACCTCAAGCCTGATGTGGGGTTGGAATGGTCACAAAGAGGCAGATACTGCATCAGAAAGCCACACGTCTAGGTTGGTCAGATTCACAGACCCAAAGTTATATACATGAATTTTTGTAAAATGTATTTTTTTCTTTTTGCAAATGATGAACAAAGGCATTTTTTAAAGATAAATCCCATTGTGGTTGTACATGGCCAACGATCATGCAGGGTGAACCCTGTATTGTCATGCCCTACATCCAGAGCCTACAGTGCACTGTCTGCCCTGTACCTCAAATCAACTATGCTTGGTCCCAGGGCCAATGTGTGTCTGAAGGGCATTAGCAGAAGATTCATAGGCACAGGTGCCCTTGGATGCTTGGAGTTAGTGCAATGCCTGGATACAGGCCAGGTCCTATGTCCAAATTCTACTGCGCACACCTAAAGATCAGTGGCTCAATTTCTCTCCAAGGCCAGGCCTTCCACCCAGAGTCCAATGCATTGCCCTTAGCCAAAAATCAGTTGCAGTGGACTTGTAATACAGGAGCTATTGCTGGCCTCGCTTCAGATGGTTGGTGTGGTAGTGTAGGCGAAAATATCATTTAAAAAAGATAAGTGGGCTTCTTAGAGGTTATGTTTATCTGTATCTTATGGATTGGCTTCACAAACATGAATCTTGTCAATTCTGTCAATCAAGGTTGAATGTACAGTGAGACGTGATTAGTTGGTAAACGGGTTCTATTTGATCTGTTATCTTGAATTTGAAAATTGGGAGTGCTGGTAATTTTTTATATGGGAATACGGACGCATGACGAGCATTTTTGGAGAAATTGTGTTAAGAAGTCAGCTCCCTTTGTTGGGGAAAATGGCTTTTGGTTTGAAAATAAAAATACAATTTTTCGGAGTGCAGAATCCATAAGTTCAAGCGAATTTGTAAATTCAGTGAGTTATTTTAAAAATGCAAGTGAGGTGGTTAGTGGAAGTTCCCATTGAAAAAGATTTTTTTGACTAGCTATTTGCTTTGAAGACAGTTGATCAATTAACGTAAAATTTGGAAGACATTTAGCACGTTTTTCTTATTCTTACTTTTGGTGCACCAATTATCGGTAAGCTCAAACAAAGGAGTAAAGGTAAGGGGGGCAACAATACGTATTCATTTTATATAAACGTCTGGAGATTTTTGAGGAATTTATGGATTGTAATTAGATCCTGGTTTGCAACACATTACTGTTAGCAAAGACAAGCAGTTTGGATTAACCAATTAAGCGTAATCGGGTGCTTCAAGGAGGTGTATGACCTGCTCGCAGTCATGATTTGTGGTAAGTCCTTGCCATGAGTCACCATAGGGGATGATTCTCTTTGTGTCTCGCCAGGATTGTCTACACACTAAATAGCAAGAGCCAGTACTTTCTTTGTCCCCTCCAATACAAAATGATTTTTTTTTTAAATTGCAACTACTGCCTGTGCATTTTTCTTTTTTTTGTTTAGTTTAGAAAGCTTTATTGAAGTAATAAACATAGTAAAACATCAATACAAAGTATATGATGAGGGGTGGCAGTACTAGAATAAGTTATAACAATAAGATACAAAAATGAATCACACCTCAGTTGAAACAAAAACTATACCAAGTCAAATGCATTTTTTAAGATTATAAGAAGAAGGAGAAGAGAGAAAGGGGGAGAGATAGAGAAGAGGAGAAGAGAGAAGAATAAAGGGGGTCTAATAAAGAAGAAAAACAAAATATGTAACAGTGAATAAATACTAAATGAATGATGAAAAAAATAAAGAGTGCATGCCGAAGCTTAACTGTTCGACCTAGAAAGTGCCTGTGCATTTTTAACACCTACTTTCATTGCAGGTATCCTTTGCAACAGTTATATGTGTGTGAATTGATCTCATTTACATTTCCTAATGTCATCTAGTATACGTATAGCACACAACGGTCACACGTGTGGCCTCCTACCACTCTGAGACCACCCGAGTTATAACAAGGGTACTGTATATTTGGTTGGAGTGCATGTTGTTGAAGTGTGTGTAAATGGGAAGGCTTGGGTGTGGTACATGTGTTCCGGGCATGTGGTCTGGTCATGTTGCAGGGAACATGTCACTACTAGTATTCTCGCTAATGTTGGTAGGGTAGATGAGAGGTAATAGTGTGCTCAAAGCAGCATTTATTCAATGTACACAAATGAGGAGGCTCTGCATGGAGGGGATGGCTTGGTCAACATAGTACCCATGAGGAGCGGCCCCTGAGAGGCAATATCATCATATACAACTGCTGTTTAAGACCTTCCAGTTGTTGAAGTAATCACTTTCTAAACAAACTGTGGGACCCCTCATAGGGTTGAATCTCTTCCTCTTTTTATTATGAATGAGAGAGTATGAAAGTAGTGTGACTGATAAGTGTGAGTCTGTGTATGGGGTGATATTATTGTTTTGTAATGAATTGTATTGAGCCTTGTTCAAAAAGCAACAAAGTGTATATATAATGTTATATGTATTAATGTTTGATTTTGTATAACTAATGTCCATACAAAAAAGAAAAGAAAAAGAATTTCTCTTAACAAAAAAAATATATAAAACGTATTTGTTGTATATATGAAGAACAAATGGGATACTACCAGTAAGGAGTCGCATTTGTTAGTGTCCATACAGCGTTTGCAATGGTTTTGATCACTATCATAACCTTGAACATTGTTCTGGGCATGAGTCATTAGGAGCTCTGTGCTATCTGTTCTGTGATTATATTTCTTTAGAAGAATGCTCCAACATGGGAGCTCTAAGGGTCCTTTTTTCAGCTGTCAAGGTTTGTTGGTCTAGTTGAGAATGTAGGTTGTTTGATGACGCCTTTAAGGTCAAGCATACATGGTCATTTAACCTTTCCCATTGCATGAGTCCAAGGCATCAGGAAGTGTTAGCAAGAGCTCCCATTCATCTGAAATCCTCTTTTTCAATGCATGAGGCAAAAGAGAGGCAGTGATTATTTTGTAGCTAAGAAATCTGTGGGCACCTTGATGTTTTCTAGTTTTGGGTTTTATCTTTACTTAGCTTATTTCCTTTGCTCACTTCCACCTTCTTCTCACTCCGGTGGCTTGGTGCATGGAATAGCACTTTACAGCATTGAGTTTTCTGTGGGGACCACATGATGAATATAGATATTATTTATGAAAAATATCTAATCCCATAGCATGGTGGCACCAATAACTCGGATTACAGTTAAGAGCACATACAAGTTTTTTGCACTGAAGGATAAAATCACTTCTTAATAAATTAGTAATATAAATACAGTACACATAGGGCAGTTCCCTAGATTTGATTGCAACCAATCCATCTTTATAATTTATCCACAGAGGACCCCTATCCACTCACCTTAAAGTAATTCACAAAGAGTGGCTCTGATGAAGGTGGTAGTATTGTAAATCCACCGAAACGTATGTTGACCAGCTTAAGGGAAACTCCTTCAAGACAACACAACAGCGGACAACCCTGAAATGCAATCAGTCCTCTTGATCGTCAGCAGTGTATGTCATACAAATGGATAGAAGTTTCCCCAGGATTTTTGTTTGTGTGTGAGTGTTTCAATTGTGAGATTGTGGTTTGGTTGGTGAGTTTGATTAATTGATGGTTTTCTTTGGGGTCATATGTATGGATTATTAGAATTCATTTACATGTCTTTCCGTGTATTTTACCGGTAAACAATATTTTTTGTACATGTTAAAATTTAAATGTCTTCTATGAATTTGATCCTTCTTCTATATATTGTGACTTGAAAATAGAACTGTACATGTATTCACTGATTGAGCTCTTGAACTAAAAAAATTAAAAACAGTTTTTCTGTGAAAAACAGAAAAATGATGAATACATATAAAATTAAACAATTCTTTTAATAAAAATCATTCATTTTTGTACAACTATGTATGGAAAGACTAATGTTTTGGGAATAGCCCTGGTGTTGAGCCTTTAGTAGGCCGCTAGTAAAAAGATATAGGTCAGGCAGGAGTATCTACTTCAGAGGCGTAGTTTTGTCAGTAAGACTGGGGTGTGTGAGCCTCAGATTTTCTGACAATCATGTTGGCATATCATGTTAATTATTATATGGGAATCAGCGTCTTAGGAGGGCCAATGGATAGGGAATATTTGTGTGGATTGTGAGGGGTACTTAAAACACAATATTTTGTAAAATGCCCACGTTTTAAGACATTCAAAACAGAAGAGTGTGTGTGTGTTTGTGTGAGTGAGTATTTAAAAATCCCAGGTGAAATACGGACATCTTTACCATACCTGAATGAAAGCTCCTGTACCCAACTATTTACTAAAAATACATTTATTAGGGGGGTGTAACACCTGAAACACCCCCCTGAAGCTACGCCCTCGATAATGAGCTTGAGAACCCCTGATAATGAGTGTTAGAAATGGGGGTCTGTAGTTGGCAAGGGCTTGCACCGTTGTGCAAATAAAAACCCTTCTTCCTAGTCAGGATAAGGGAACTACACTCCTAAAATAACCCCTGCCCATCCCCTTGGTAGCTTGGCAGGAGCAGCCAGGCTTATCTTAGAGGCCGTGTGTAAAGCGTTTGTACATAACCGACAGTGATACAGTGTAAGCACTACAAAAGGACACCACACCAGTTTTAGAAAAAAATACCCAATATTTTTATATACATGACGAAAAACGATAAAAATCCACAATACAGTACTTAAAAATCTTCTTTTATCAAAATATGCTTTAAAAACAGTTCCTTGATGTCGATAGCTCGGTCCGGGGCTATCACGGCGTCGTGAGCAAACAAATCCAAACAGTTCAGGCTGGTTGCGCCGTTGCGGACCAGCTACAGTGTCAGGAAGACCCACAGACAGTACCTGTTAGAGATGCAGGGCCCCGAGGCCCTTGAAGTCACTCGCGTTGCAAGTCAAGCTCCTTTCTGTTGGGATCAGGAGTGCTGGCATTGGCAGGCATCGGGTGCTGCGGTGCGAAGTGCAGTGGTGCGGTGTGCGGGGCCCTCAGGTCGCGGTGCGAGCAGCGGCTCGGTGGCGGCATCAGATGGCGTCGTCGGTGAGACCAGGGTGGCGGTATGAGGTGAAGGCGGTGTTTGTCATGGTGCTGGCAGTTCACGGTGCAAGCAGCAGCTGCATCGTTGCTGAAGCGCTGTCATCAGCTGACAAAAACGGGAGTTGATGGTGCCGGCGTCGATAGGCTGAGGCTGCGGTGCAGGATGAGGGCGGTGCGTCGTACAACTTTATAAGCAGTGCCCTCGACCCATGGTGCAAGCAGCGGTGTCGATTTTGGCATGGAGCGGTGTGGTCGGGGAGGCCAAGGCGTAGTCGTGAAGCGAGGCAGTGTAGAGTGCGGTGCCCACAGGTCGCAGTGTGAGCAGCGGCTCTGTGGCAGTGTCAGCAGGCGTCGTCGATGAGACCAGGGTCGCGGTGCGGCGCTGCGGCGGTGCCGTCAGGACACGGAGTCGGCAGCTGCATCGTAGACATCGTTGAGTTACTTTTCCTCTGTTGCAGCACAAAACACACAGTCCCCAGTGCTGCGGGTAGAAGAGCTTGAAGTCTTTGTGGTTCCTGAGACTTCGAGAACAGGGGGCAAGCTCTACCTCAAGCCCTTGGAGAGACTCACAAATTAGGTTGCAGAAAGTCCAGTCCAGACCTTTCACTGCCCAAGACAGAAGAAGCCACCACAGGTCAGCTCAGCAAAGCACTCAGCAAAGCGGTAGTTCCTCCTCACAGCTTCTCCGGCTCTTCTTCTTGGCAGTCTTCTTGATCCAGATGAGTTCTAAAGTTCAGGGGTCTGGCCCCAGTATTTGTATCCAAAAATCCTTTGATCCTCTAGGCAGAGGGTGTCTGTGCCCAGCCAGAACCAGTCCTGTCTTCTCTGGTGTGATATCCTGGCAGGAAGTGGAGATGGCATTGTCAGAGGCAGACCAGGCCCTTTGAGGTGCAAGGAAATCTCCTCCCTCTGTCCCCATCGCAGCCCAGGTCTATTCAGCGGTGTAGCTAAGGGGGGGGGCGGCGATGGGGGACAGTCCGCCCTAGGCAGCACTACTTTGGGGGCAGCGGTGGCTCCACACCTTACGTGCAGTTATGTTAGTGTACTGTGCAAGCGCACCTGCTTGCAAATGCTGCAGTGCATGATGCACGCACCACCTAGCATAGTGGTGGTGATGCGATGCGCGGCATACCCAGTTTATGGGTCCCTGGGCCGTCATATGAAGGCCCTGGGATATCACTTTTGGCCAACCTGCGCTGTACTCCTGTGATACGTGCCATCCACCATGCGCTTTGACTGAGTGGAGAGACAGTCTCAGCAGGGGAGTCCTGGGGGATTTGTAGAACCCATATGGTAGGGACCCAGCCACCACCACTGTGGAGTCTGCAGGAGAGGTAAGATGTCACTGTGACTGTGAGAAATATACACGTCACAGGGCTGCTCATCTCATGTGAACCTCACTCTAATCCCTCAGACCTCCCAGTTCCATGCTGCCTTGTTCTGTTCACTCTTAAATGATCACTCATAGCCATCTTTTGTGTCAGGAGTGGGCAAAGTTGTTCAGCGTTTTCTATGTTTCACTTAACACAATTTGGAACACTCCATGTTTAAAATTGCCTTCGCTGCCCTTCACAAAGCTTTTGTGTATTAAAATATAATTGTCTTCACTTAGAAAGGTAGTTTTTCCTCTAATCAAGCCCAGCTGTGATGGGAATGCTTTTAGACTTGTTCTCTAAATGTTTGTCTTCTCTGATATGTCATCATCGCACTCACTGTTTGCTCACATATGTAAGAATGTAAGTGTAAACCATCTCGACTTTGCGAAGTTGCAGCTTTTTTTCCTAAAACTTTGTGGAGGTTCCAAGAAAGAGCACTGCAGTCTAGCACACCTCTGCGCCTACTCCAGTCCTGAGAGGACGCAGTGATTGACAGTGCAGGAGATCAGAGAGGGCACTTGGTGAATGCTGAACTGTGCTGGGCACGTGCCCTCAAAGACTCACTATGCGGTGTTCACTATAGGTGTACAGAGAGTGCACACAACGTTGTGCAAAAGTCTGTAAATGTCCCTTGTGCGGAGGTGAGTGCGGTTTCCACAACTTTGTCAAGTGTTAAATGTAACTAATGCAGCTGGGATTAGTGGGACGACAGGCTGCAGGGTCTGTCTGCCATCCCCCAGGGAGTCGAACTAGCTGCCACCCAGCGCTGCCCCAGGTAAGGGAAGCGGCTTCCAGTGCAATGTTCCCTGCATGCGCTGGCATGTAAGCATGAAAAAAAAGGGTACCGTGAGAGAGGTGTAGGCGAGAGGTGAGTGTGCATCGAGAACTGAAGTCTAGCTGTTGCAGTCCTTGTACTTTGCAGAAAACACAGTTGTTTATGTACTTCTGATATGTTAAAGAAAACCTGAAAAAATGTATTGAATAGTACCTGGTGGTAAGACTCTTTTATATATGAGACCTGAGACTCATGAGCTGCAATGGTTTGATAACATTTTAATCAGTATTAAAATGTATTAGCATTTAATCTTAGAACCACTGACTAAAAGGCACAGTGCCCTGGATGTAAATTGAGTACAATGGTGTTAGGTGGGCTTATGTCCTACAAGAGGTATTCTGTTGGGCAGCAGGTGCAAGTCATTCCTTGATTGCACGCACACTATTGCATGGATCCAGGATCCACTGTTATGGGGACTTGGGACTCTGTGCATAGTGTTCAGTTAAGGCCTCCTTCAATAAGTTTGTCTTAAGTGTCCTCTCTGAAAGAAGACACTAACCACCACCACCACCAAAACCACCGATATTGGTGATGGTGGTATTGGTGGTGGTGGCATTGGTGGTGGTGGTATTGGGTCCTCAGAGCACATCACATTTGTGCGCGTCCACACTGCTTTAATGGGGGGACCATGTTTGGTCACTTAATGTCAGCTGTAGATCCCCAAATAGCGTCATGTATTTGCATGTTTGCATTGTGCTGAGGGGGTAACCAGGTAATCGTTCACGCTCTCTGATGGTTGTCACATGCAGTTTTTCTGAGTCCCCAGATAGATCATGCAATCTGTGTCTTCTCCCTTGTACTGCCGGTGTATTCAACTGTGTAGCCTTGGACCGTGTCATGTATGTGCATGTAACTTGCATGATCGAGGCCACGTGTCTCTCGGACCTCTTCAGGTGCTCGCTGACCTTTTTCCCCAGCACCCCCCGCTACCATTCAGGGGCGGCAATCTGAGAGATAGCCCCGGGTGCCAGAAGCTCTAGCTACGCCTCTGGGACTATTCAACCCTTTCCTGACCTACCTAGACTATCGGGAGCCACTCCTGCTTCCTAGCCATCTGTCGTCCAAAACCCAGACAGGCAATCCACATTCCAGCAGAGGCACATGGGATGACTGAGCAAGAAAATACCTACTTTCTAAAAGGGGTATTTTCAAACACAGAATGTAATAATCACCTTTACTAAAAGATGCATCTTTAGATTCTGAGTTCAGGCATAGTAAATTCTATTTTCCTACCTAGTTCCCAGGGACATTTATGTTTATAAGATGTTATAAACAGACTTCCCATTCTGTCCCATGGGGAACAGATAGCCTTACAATAGTGAAAAACGAAATGGGCTTTAATTCACTATCAGGACATGCCACACACACTAGGGCATGTCCTACCTTTCACATACACTGCACCCTGCTCACAGTGGTACTTTGGGCCTACCTTAGGGGTGCCTAACATATAAGAAAAGGGAAGTTTAGGGACTGGCCAGTGTGTGCACGGGCCAAGTCGACATGACAGTTACAAACTGCATGCAGACTCTGCAATGGGTGGTCTGAGGTACCTTTTCCGGGCTACTCGTGGGTGACTGTAGGAAGGTAGATCCCTGACTATGGTTGCCCCCAACTTTTTGCCTGGTGTTTTGCTGGTTTTCTGACTTAGTTGACCTGGGGCCCTGCTATTCAGGACCCCAGGCCTACTGCTCTCTCTGTAAAATGGATTCCATGTACCTTAGGTACATATCTAATTGGATACTGAGTCACCTTATCAGTCCCTGTACAGTGTACCTTAGGTACCCAGGGCATAGGTGTACCCAGGGCCTACCAGGGGCTGCAGCATGTATTATGCCACCCCTGGCTGGCCATCCAAATCTGACACAACTGGCTGCTTGACAGCTGGGGCAAGGTGGTGTAATCACCCTTTGCTTTAGATATAGTATACCTATATCTAACCCTAAAAATGGACACACAGATCTCCTATCAGTCACTCCTATGGCAGGCCTTGACAATCCTGAGGGCAGAGTGCTTGGAATCGTGTGAGATGGTGCTCTGGCATGAGCTGAGCCTGTCTACGGCTTTCGGGATCCCTCCCTTAGCCGTTTCCATGATATCGCATACCATATACTCTTAAGTGCATTATAATCCTCGCGGTTATATGCCAACTCTGGTATCGCTTTATCAAAACATGTCGAGTAAGGTGTCATACGAATTGGAATACTAACCCCTCGCCAATTCTGGCGACGGGGTTAGCATTCCACCCTTCTAGAGGGACACGACATGTATGTAACCTGTAACCCCGGTTAAAGTCAGACAGAGCCTTAGCATCCACAAAATGGATGCTGCCACCGAGACACAAGTCTGCCCTCCTGCTGCTGGGAGTCCTCCCAGAGCAGGAGGCAAGGACAAAGGGTTTCCTGCCAGGGGCGGTGCCAGCACCGTCCCAGACAGGGTTTTGTGTATTCCAGGTAGGCAGGGCTACAGAGGAAGGTGACTGCAAGTGGCACCCCGGTGCTCACTGTGCATAGGCCGGCTGAAACCAGTTCCAGGGGCACTCCAGCCCCTGGCCTGGGGAAAGCCCGCCAAAGGAGAGGTGTGTAACCACCCCCCTCCTGGTCCCACCCATAGGGCAGGACTTAGTCGCGTGCCAGCCCCCTTTTCCCAGATAAAGGTAGGAACTGGCCCCCTTCCAAATTAGACCATCTTTGGAATCAAGACACGACTTTCTACGAAAGGACATCAAGATTTCTTCTTCAAGATTCTCCCTTGTGACTAAGGAGTAGTCACCCTGCATCCGCAAGCACCACCTTAAGAACACTGCGGTCTGCTGCAAGTCCTTCCTCCGGAATCCGACTGCCCAGCTCGACAAGACCCGGCTTCCCTGGCACCTCCGACCTCTACTTACCTCTACAGCCAAGCTGAGAACCGTGAGTGCGACGAGACCTCAAGGGACCGACTATTGCCAAGACTGCACGACTTCTGCACAGCAAGCCCGCCGGGTAATCTACTGGCGAGTGCTTTGGGGTCCGAGAAGCCCCGACCCTGAGCAGCTCCAGCACCGAAGATCAGCCCCCCAGCATCTCCACGATCGGCGTGGGGCCCTTCTGCTTTCAGCTGCTCACCGCGTTGTTTGGCTACTAGCCCGCTGGCTTGTGGCCTTCTGAACGACGCCCGACGACATCACTGCTGCTGGTCTGGTTGCTCCAGACTGGTTCTTGCTCCCTTCCAGAAGAGGAGCACCCCGGACCCTCCTGGTCCACTCAAGACGCCATTTTGAGTCCACCGCGTGGGCTTGAATTAGCCAAGGCTTTGTTGCCCAATCCTGGGTCCTTCGATGCCGACAGCTTCATCCATCGTGGGACAGCTCGCCCCTCCATCCTGGTCGCCGACAACGCCTCCTGGTCCATGAGATCTGCAGAGCACAGCGTCGCCCACTCACCTAGTCGAGGTGACTACCCTCCGGTGCCCTCCTGGTGCCCCTGACTACTGGCTAGTAGTCACGAACTTGGTCCCCTCTGCTTTCAGGTGTCATCCATCTTCAAGATCCAGGCTTGGATCACTTCGAACTCTCTTCACTGGTCGCCTGCCAGCATCTTTCTTCCAGGCTCCTGGTTCGTCTACGAGGATTCCCGACGTCTTTTGAGACATATGCAGCTGCAGCCCCTGGGCTAGGTAACTTCGGCATTTCGGTGCCCCAGCATAGCCTCACTATCCAAGGGTCAGGATCCACTGTCGTTTTCTTCCTACCAGGTCGGGTTCGCCCGTGAACACTAACTTTAACTTTACTAGCTATCATAGACTTTGTCCCGCATCCCGCGTGAGAGTGCACACTCTGCACCCGAGTCCCCTGGGCCTCCTAGAAGTAATCTAACGATTCTATAGTCAAGTCCTAGCGATTCCAAAGCCTATTAGTACTGTACTTACCTGCTAGTAGTTTCGCATTCCACTTTTTGAGTATATGGTTTCCCGTGCCCCTCGGGCATTTGTATATACTGTGCTAACTTAAGTATTTTTATAAGAGTTTTGTTGTGTGCTTAGCTCCCTGTCTCATAAAGAGCCAGGGTAGTCTTGTTATAAATAAATACACTGTTTATTTTCATAACAACTTGTGTGGTGTCCTTTCACTGGGTGTTCAAGGGGTAATGTGATGGTAAAACAGCTGGCTTAACACGCCCTCTAGAGTCTTAGCCTTAGACTGCTCGTATCCATGCTACTAGGATAGCTGGTCTATAAAGTTGACTTACAACCAATCATCAATAAGGGTTGTTTGGACTGATACATAGTGATTACTAGAATAGTGAGCACTGCATATCAGGCCAACTTCTCACATTGGTGGCAGCGGTGGGATTTGAGCTTGCTGTTGTTTTACCACACATATCCTAAGAATATCTTGTGAAAGATCACATAAGTACTAAAGGTACATATAACTTAGCTTAGAATACTCTGAGTTCTACTGAACCAGCTGTTGTAGCTCCTAGGGCCTAGCACACCCTAAACTACAACTCTAGCAAGGGATCAGTAGGTAAACATATAGTGTAGGTAAGTGCACCACTTACACCTCACTAGAAAAGCATGTCTACCCATGGAGAGTCTTCAGAGACTCCCCTTGTCGTTATTGACCCTCCACAGGTCAACTCAAGATATGCAGCTCTCAATTTCCAGGAGTTGAGACACTTGTGTACCTCCAGGAAATTGAAACAGGGGTCTAACCCCACCACTCCCTTTCTGTTGGGTCTCCTAGAGACTTATGATGCTAGGAAAGCATCTCAGGGAGATGGGAATATGCCAGCCTTAGAAGGGCACCTTGGTGATCCAGACCTCCACAACACTGTAAATGCAGTTGAGGAGGAGGACCCTGAGGAGCTCTCTGGGGATGAGGTAGACAAAGGTCTTGAGGTAGTCAGAAGGCTAACTAGGGCCAACATAGACTTGCTTGGGCTAGGATCTGGGGGACCCCCAGTACTGACCCTAAGTAGGCCTAACCTTGGAGTTAGGAGAGATAGATCTCTTTCTAGGGACTCCAATAGATCTCTGCACTCTAATGCCTCTTCCCAGAGGAGAAGGAACTCTCCCCAGAGGAGATTGACTTCCCCTCAGAGAAGGGAGCATGAAGCTAGGATGAGGCAGGCTACTCTGAGGATTGAAAGGGAAGAACTTGCCCTGGCCAAAGAGAAGCTTGCCTTTGCAAGAGAGCAGCAGATGAGTGGGTTAGCTCCCACTGGTGGCAGCAATCTCCCAAGAGAAAAAGAGAAGGGTTTAGATACTAAACACCTGACAAAGATAGTGCCCCCCTTTAAGCAAGGGGATGACATCCAGAAATGGATGGCTGCTCTGGAGAGGGCCTGCACTGTGCAGTGCATTCCCCAGAGTCAGTGGGCAGCTATACTGTGGCTCTCCTTTGATGGCAAAGGTAGAGATAAGCTCCTCACTACTAGAGTTGAGAAGGCTAACAATTACCAGGTCCTGAAAAATGCACTGGTTGATGGGTTTGGCTTAACCACTGAGCAGTACAGGTTGCTGTTCAGAGACACCCAGAAAACTCAGTCTCAGGACTGGTCTGACTTTGTTGATTGTGCCACTAAGGCTTTGGAAGGCTGGCTACTGGGTAGCAAGGTTACTGACTTCACAGGATTGTATAATCTTATTATGAGAGAGCAAGTCTTAAATAATTGTCAGAACCAGTTATTACACCAGCACCTGGTAGACTCTGATCTGACCTCTCCACAAGAATTGGGTAAGAGGGCAGACAAATGGGTCAGAACCAGGATTAGGCCCAAGAACCAAGGTGGTGACCAGAAAAAGGAATCAACCAAGCCTCAAGAGAAGGGTGGGAATAAATCTCCAGATCAAACCACATCAGGGCCCCAAAAATCCTCTGAGGGGGGTGGGTCCCAGAATCCTTCTAATAACCAGAAGAAACCTTATTGTTATCCCTGTAAACAGGTGGGTCATTTGAAAACTGACAGCAGTTGCCCAAAGAATAACAATAAGGAGAACATACCCCCAAGTAACATTCCCAAACCTCCTGTTACTACTAGTAGTAATCCCCCAGGTGGTGGGAGTGCCCCCAAGAATTTGGGTGCATTTACTTTGGGAGTTCCTGGGGACACTGGCCTAACCAGGTCCCCAAACTTAGATACTCTTGTCTGTGAGACTGGCATGGGGTTTGCCAACTTCACAACTTGTCCCAACACTTTGGGCAAGTACAGACAGGAGCCCCTCATCAATGGTATAAAAGTTGAGGCCTATAGAGATACAGGGGCTAGCATCACTATGGTGACTGAGAGTCTAGTCCCCTCAAGGCAACTTTTACCTGGTGCCACATACCAGGTGACCAATATTGATGGAGTACAGAGAGATCATCCCATGGCAGTGGTCAATCTCAGCTGGGGAGGTGTCACTGGCCACAAGAGAGTGGCAGTGTCACCAAACTTGCCTGTAGATTGCCTACTGGGGAATGATTTAGAGCTCTCAGCCTGGGCTGAAGTAGAGCAAGAAACCCATTCTAAAATGGTAAACATCCATGGTAAGGTTAGTGGGGCAGTGATAGCCACAGCCCCAGTCCAAGATATCCTCCCTGAACAGGTCAGGAGGGCTGTGCCAGTCACAGCCCAATCTCAGACAACTTCCTTCCCAGAACAGGTTGTCAAGGCTGTGATGGTCACAGCCCACACCCAAACTGAGCCCCCTCCTGAAAAGGTTGGGAGAGTTGTGATGGCCACAGCTCAAACTCAGACAGATGATAGTGTTGTGAAGCCTGAAACTATGGATCACTCCACTCAGACAGAGAGCATTGAGGAGGAAGAGAAATCTCCCTCCCACCAGACTCTAGGAAAGGATCAGCCTCCTCAGAGAACTGATCTGACCCCTTGTGAAGGAACTGCCCCAGAGGTAGTCAGGCCTAGCCTGGCAGAGCCCCTGATGTCAGTGGACCCTTCCAAGGTGGGACCCAGTCTGGAGTAGGTAACCTGCCCCTCTCTACCCTGCCTCAGTCAGCCCAGGGCTGTAGAGGTCAGGGAGGCCAGTGTTGGACCCCAAAGGGCCCCCTGTCCAAAAGAATCCCCCAATCAGCAGATTAAGGGCACTGAAGCTAGCAGTCCTAGCCAAGTGAAAATAAAACAAACTCCTGAGGGATCCCCCTTAAATTTAGTTAGGGACCTCCCCCAGATGGACACTGTTGGGCACAGCCAGACCTGGGACCTAAGGGCCCCAAACCTGACCTGTCCCTCCAGTAAGCCAAACAGAGGGACCCAACCTCCAGCTGTAGGTAGCCAGAGGTTGACCCTGAGAGCCCAAAACAACTCAGTCTTGGAAAGAAAGGCCTCTATGGTAGAAAATGATTGGAGGAAGCTGAGCCCAAAATTAGTGGAGCCTCACTTCAGTACTCCATTTCAGCACCAGCCTTTTCCTTTGCCAAAACACACCACAGGTAGAGATTCCCTATGGTGGAGACCCTCAGATACCCTTAGGGTGAGGGATTGCTTAGTAGACCATGAGATAGGGGGTAACCATGCCAGTGCTGGTACTTCCTTATATGGCCACTCAGGCAATATAGGCTTACCTGGCAAGGATAGCCTTATCTCCTTTCGTTTGGGGGGGGGTTATGTAGGAAGGTAGATCCCTGACTATGGTTGCCCCCAACTTTTTGCCTGGTGTTTTGCTGGTTTTCTGACTTAGTTGACCTGGGGCCCTGCTATTCAGGACCCCAGGCCTACTGCTCTCTCTGTAAAATGGATTCCATGTACCTTAGGTACATATCTAATTGGATACTGAGTCACCTTATCAGTCCCTGTACAGTGTACCTTAGGTACCCAGGGCATAGGTGTACCCAGGGCCTACCAGGGGCTGCAGCATGTATTATGCCACCCCTGGCTGGCCATCCAAATCTGACACAACTGGCTGCTTGACAGCTGGGGCAAGGTGGTGTAATCACCCTTTGCTTTAGATATAGTATACCTATATCTAACCCTAAAAATGGACACACAGATCTCCTATCAGTCACTCCTATGGCAGGCCTTGACAATCCTGAGGGCAGAGTGCTTGGAATCGTGTGAGATGGTGCTCTGGCATGAGCTGAGCCTGTCTACGGCTTTCGGGATCCCTCCCTTAGCTGTTTCCATGATATCGCATACCATATACTCTTAAGTGCATTATAATCCTCGCGGTTATATGCCAACTCTGGTATCGCTTTATCAAAACATGTCGAGTAAGGTGTCATACGAATTGGAATACTAACCCCTCGCCAATTCTGGCGACGGGGTTAGCATTCCACCCTTCTAGAGGGACACGACATGTATGTAACCTGTAACCCCGGTTAAAGTCAGACAGAGCCTTAGCATCCACAAAATGGATGCTGCCACCGAGACACAAGTCTGCCCTCCTGCTGCTGGGAGTCCTCCCAGAGCAGGAGGCAAGGACAAAGGGTTTCCTGCCAGGGGCGGTGCCAGCACCGTCCCAGACAGGGTTTTGTGTATTCCAGGTAGGCAGGGCTACAGAGGAAGGTGACTGCAAGTGGCACCCCGGTGCTCACTGTGCATAGGCCGGCTGAAACCAGTTCCAGGGGCACTCCAGCCCCTGGCCTGGGGAAAGCCCGCCAAAGGAGAGGGGTGTAACCACCCCCCTCCTGGTCCCACCCATAGGGCAGGACTTAGTCGCGTGCCAGCCCCCTTTTCCCAGATAAAGGTAGGAACTGGCCCCCTTCCAAATTAGACCATCTTTGGAATCAAGACACGACTTTCTACGAAAGGACATCAAGATTTCTTCTTCAAGATTCTCCCTTGTGACTAAGGAGTAGTCACCCTGCATCCGCAGGCACCACCTTAAGAACACTGCGGTCTGCTGCAAGTCCTTCCTCCGGAATCCGACTGCCCAGCTCGACAAGACCCGGCTTCCCTGGCACCTCCGACCTCTACTCACCTCTACAGCCAAGCTGAGAACCGTGAGTGCGACGAGACCTCAAGGGACCGACTATTGCCAAGACTGCACGACTTCTGCACAGCAAGCCCGCCGGGTAATCTACTGGCGAGTGCTTTGGGGTCCGAGAAGCCCCGACCCTGAGCAGCTCCAGCACCGAAGATCAGCCCCCCAGCATCTCCACGATCGGCGTGGGGCCCTTCTGCTTTCAGCTGCTCACCGCGTTGTTTGGCTACTAGCCCTCTGGCTTGTGGCCTTCTGAACGACGCCCGACGACATCACTGCTGCTGGTCTGGTTGCTCCAGACTGGTTCTTGCTCCCTTCCAGAAGAGGAGCACCCCGGACCCTCCTGGTCCACTCAAGACGCCATTTTGAGTCCACCGCGTGGGCTTGAATTAGCCAAGGCTTTGTTGCCCAATCCTGGGTCCTTCGACGCCGACAGCTTCATCCATCGTGGGACAGCTCGCCCCTCCATCCTGGTCGCCGACAACGCCTCCTGGTCCGTGAGATCTGCAGAGCACAGCGTCGCCCACTCACCTAGTCAAGGTGACTACCCTCCGGTGCCCTCCTGGTGCCCCTGACTACTGGCTAGTAGTCACGAACTTGGTCCCCTCTGCTTTCAGGTGTCATCCATCTTCAAGATCCAGGCTTGGATCACTTCGAACTCTCTTCACTGGTCGCCTGCCAGCATCTTTCTTCCAGGCTCCTGGTTCGTCTACGAGGATTCCCGACGTCTTTTGAGACATATGCAGCTGCAGCCCCTGGGCTAGGTAACTTCGGCATTTCGGTGCCCCAGCATAGCCTCACTATCCAAGGGTCAGGATCCACTGTCGTTTTCTTCCTACCAGGTCGGGTTCGCCCGTGAACACTAACTTTAACTTTACTAGCTATCATAGACTTTGTCCCGCATCCCGCGTGAGAGTGCACACTCTGCACCCGAGTCCCCTGGGCCTCCTAGAAGTAATCTAACGATTCTATAGTCAAGTCCTAGCGATTCCAAAGCCTATTAGTACTGTACTTACCTGCTAGTAGTTTCGCATTCCACTTTTTGAGTATATGGTTTCCCGTGCCCCTCGGGCATTTGTATATACTGTGCTAACTTAAGTATTTTTATAAGAGTTTTGTTGTGTGCTTAGCTCCCTGTCTCATAAAGAGCCAGGGTAGTCTTGTTATAAATAAATACACTGTTTATTTTCATAACAACTTGTGTGGTGTCCTTTCACTGGGTGTTCAAGGGGTAATGTGATGGTAAAACAGCTGGCTTAACACGCCCTCTAGAGTCTTAGCCTTAGACTGCTCGTATCCATGCTACTAGGATAGCTGGTCTATAAGGTTGACTTACAACCAATCATCAATAAGGGTTGTTTGGACTGATACATAGTGATCACTAGAATAGTGAGCACTGCATATCAGGCCAACTTCTCACAGTGACACAATCTGTGCTGCAGGCCCACGCGTAGCAATTGATTCACAGGCCCTGGCACACTCAGTGCACTTTACAAGGAGCTGACAAGTAAACCAAACATCCAATCTTGGAGACACCAATCCATAACATACTTTCCACAGGAGCACTTGCACTTTACCACTGATCAGCAGTACGAGAAGTGCTCAGAAACATACACCAGCAAAAACAATCTCAAAACCGGGAGGGTAGAAAGCAAAAACTCGGCGGAAACACGCCAAAAGATGTCAAGTCTAACAATGAGAATGAGAGAGAGAAAGATATGAAAGAAAAAGTAAAGATGAAAGAGAAAAGATGGGTACGATGGATGGGTGAAATGTGAAAGGAAAGATGGAAGAAAGGTGAAAAGAAATATGAAAGGGCGAAAGAATGACTGGATGGAACTGTGAATGGATTGAAAGACAGAGGGTGAAAGGTGGGATGGAAAAGTGAAAGAGGATTGACTGGTGAACATCTGGATTGAAGGATGGACAGATGGAGAAGAGTGGGTGGATGAATGGTTAGAAGATGGAAGTATGCATGAACATATTGGTGGATGGGTGAAAAGATAGATGGATGGGGCAATGTGTGGGTAGATGGAAAGGTGAAGGGGTGTACAGATGAATGGATAAATAGATGGAAGGGTAAATGGATGGATAGATGGAAGGAGATTGACAGCAACTCTTCCAAGGAGGCTCACATTGGCTCGCTTTGCATGCTCAGCCCAATTTGAGATATGTTTCAAGTGGGGGATATTTTAATGTTCTGGCAATTCCCTGGTGAGCAGGCCAAAGACGCTACTGCAGCCGGTGTTTAAACTATTCAAGTCCTCACTCTCTCCTTCTTTGGCTTTGTTTCACACTCAGTCGATTCTTTCACCCCCTCTTAATTTCTCACCTATCACTTTTTCATTTTCTTTCTAATGATTTTCTTATTCTTTACTCTCATGACGCATCTCACTTTCGTTACCTCTCCTCTTTTCTTCCTTTCTCTTCTAATCTTTCTTGATATTTGTCAATGCATTTTCTCCAACACTCATATCTTATCTCAATGTCATAAACATCTCCCTCTAGTTCTCTCTTCTTCCCATATATCTCTTTCCCTCTTTTTCTCGTTGGTATCCCCTTTCTCGTTTCCTTTTTTCCGCCTTCTATACTAGTTCTGCTCCCCATTCGCTCCATCCTAGCATTTATGCTGTTCTGCGTATCCCATTCTCCTTCCAACCTGGTTTCTTAATTCTTATTTTTCATTCCTTTCTTGTTTTCTTCTCTTACAATCGGTTTTATTGCGTCAGCTCACATTTCCACTTTGTCCTCTCGCTTTGATTTGTTCATCCTCACCACCACGCCTAAAGTAACTACATCACCCTGACAGGGCATGCTTTTTTTGCTACTGTGTTTTCGCTCGTGTTGTCCTTTCTAAGTCGTTTCTCGTTTTTCTCGCTCTGTGGCTGCACTTTTTAATGTCTTCTTTCATCTTTTTCTAGTTCATCACTCAGCTTCCTGTATGCCTCTCTTCCAGTTTATTTCCTTCTCGTGAAGTCCCTATCTTCTCACCCTAACTTTATTTTTATTTTTGCTCATCCTTTCACCCACCTATGCCCGTTTCTTCCTTGCTCGCCGAGTCGCCCAACCCCTCCCCTGCCGTCCCATCTGCATCTCCAGAGCTGGCGTGCGTGTGTTTAGACTCCCCCCTCTGCTGTCGGACCAGTGTCAGGTAGAGCCTTGCGAGAAGGAATGAAAGTGCAGACCAGGGGGAGAGGACAGACACGCTGATTTCTGAATTGCCAGTTTCAGCATGAGCACGCAGTCTCTGCATCCTCCGCACGCAACGGGGAGGTGACTGACAGCAGGCACTTTAAAAGTTCCTTTTTTCTCACTTTCTCCAGATCATCTCGGAAGCTCCCGGGGACCCACGTCGATTATTGACTAGCACGCTGCCTGCGCGGACGAGGATATAAACACAACCCTCCTGGGACGGAGCCGGGCTGCAGCCAATGCACACAGAGGCCCCCAGCCGTGACGAGCAGAGCCGGGATTTGTCCGGCCCTGGAGGAAGCTCCTTGGCGCGCTGGCAGCAGGGGGGCGCTATATAAGGCCCGGCCACGGTTAAGGCTGCAGACTTGATCCTAAGAGTTGCATGCAGCATTCAACAGCATCTGCACACCACCTCTCCAGGCAGGACTGTAAGACACACAGTGCAGCCACCTGGTGCTGCACCGGTTGTACCTGCACCGGGTCTGGGGGTCTCTTCTGGTGGCAGTGTACGCACACGGTGGTCTGTGAGCAGGACCCGCCGGAAAGGCTCCTCTACCTGCCGGAGGCGTGAGCGGCGACTACCTGTGTGCCTACGTGCAGCTTCTGAGCACACCCAGCGCCTGGTGTCCCCTTGCTGCTGCCAAGCGCTGTTCGCCCGCAAGGTTGGATCCAAGTCAGCAGAGAGTGCCCCCAAGCTTTCAGCAACAGGTCAGTCTGGAATTGCATGAATTAACCCCCCACCCCTTCCTCCATCCTGCTAGTGAAACTGGTGTGGTAAAAGCGCAGCATTTGTCAATCACGGGCAGATGCCTCTGTTGATTGATGGAAGCTCTGGTTTCTGCCCCGCGTGCGCTTTGCGGTGGCCCTGAGTGAGAAGCAGTAATGGTGGTACCTTATTTGAGTGAGGGAACGAATGAATATATAGTGCCTTGTGCAGATTTCACTCTCTAGCAACTTTTTTTTTTTAACACTTTGTGTGCAGTTGTTAACTTTTAATTATGTGTTGCAACTTTTAGAATTGGGTACATTTTGATGCGTTAAGTGGAATTATTGTGCGTATTATATATGTATTTGGCCAGGAACTCTGCCCGCAACGTTTGCCACTATACTGTTTATTTATTATCTTTGTAGCTGCACTCTTTGCCCCCGGGGGAAGCCAGTGAAACCTTCCCACACTTAAACTACAAAGATTATTTCTTATCGTTGTAGCTGCACTCTCTGCCCCGGGGGAAGCCAGTGAAATCCCCCCACACTCAAACTGCACCTTGAATGGCTGATATTTGGAGAGCGACAGAGCATGGCTAGTTACTGTTGCGTGTGTTTTCCTTCCTAGAGAGAGAGTGCGCACATTGACATATTTTCGTGATGATACTACACTAAGTGCACAGGTGATATAATGATTGGCTTGCTCTTCAAATACCGTTGTGAAAATATGTGTATGATGTTTATATGCGATATAGTGGACATACCACCAACTTCAGACCCTGAAGGGGCCAGAATACAAATATTTGCACAACTGTCGTAGAAGTTTGCACCGTTTTTTACACCAACTGACCAGTGCAAGAACGACACTCTTATCGACCAGCCGGTGCATAAATGCATGCGTTTGCTTCCGACGATGAATGCTGGCGTTTTTGAAGCGGCGAACCCGTGCCAATTCGGTGGTGCGCACGCTGGTCAGTGCAAATGGCGGTACACCATTTACTCGGCACTGGCGCATTTATGCAACACGCATAACCATTTACTCTTTTTGCCACTTGTTAATGTATCCGAAATGTATTTAGCGCACGAACGTGTCGCTTTGCAGCTACATCTTAAGAATTCTTTGGATCTTTGTCAAAACAATTCCTATTTCCGAGTCAATGAGCATATCTGACTCACTTGTGAGAAATATCCAAATGCTCGAATGACATGATGAATAAGTAACATTGTTGATGCAATCTGGTGGATAGTTTGTATTTTATTAATTGAGGTGATTTCTGGACAGTGTTTTTTTTTGTTAGATGAACGAACATTTGATTGGGTACTTTGCTGGCATGGACAGCAATAACATTCACAGAGTTGATACTAGCTTTTCTTGCAGAACTAGACTCGTTGATAAAAGTTATTGTCGAGAAGTGGGCGGGGCAGTCACTTTTTTACAGCGGAGGCATCTTGTTTAATGGCTTGAATGTTTACTTGTGAGGAATTCTGCTGCTTTTTATTTTACCACGCCTCTTCCCTACTCCAACTTCCTCTTATTGTAACGTAAATTCATTTATTTAGCGGTTACTACCACGAGGAGGCATTAAGGCGCTTTTATGAGGGAGAGGGTGGAGGTAATGTACACCCCCTACCACCACCAAGAACTAAGACATGAACCCCCGCCCCACTCCGCACAGCAGCCCAAGCTCCAGCACATCCTTGTGGAGGGAGGTGTATGCGCGTCCGTGCGCCGGGGGCCATATCTGGAAGTTGTCCCCTTTTCACCGCCTTGGAGTGGCCCGTGAGGAGCCGGAAGGCTCGCTCGTCGTGCCTCCGGTCTAAACAGGTTCACTCTGCTAACCTGTGGAGCAGAGCGTGACCTGGCGTGTTTCCTCAGAGGCAGACACTGCACCCCTGCAGTGACGGGGCATGAACGGACTCATTGTCCGAGAAAGAGCACGACGCGCTTGACCGGTGGTTAAGTATTTAAAAAAAAAAAAAAAAAGTGCAGAGCTCTGGCGCCGTGCTTGGCGAATGCCAAGGCTGCCCAGTGGCGTAGCTATCATAGTGCGGCAGGTGCGTTGCCACCAGAGCGCCTATTTTGCTACAAAAAATGGCTGTTTTTCCTACAAACCTAGGGCATGGTGGGGCAGATTCTTTGCTAGACACACTTGCTACGCCAGTGAGGCTGCCTGATCTTCATTCTACCCCGTGCCCCTTTCTTCCACCACCCACTTTCCTGCCTCCTCATCTCACTCGTACGGTTCTTTTTCAATTTCAACCCTCCTTTCCCACGTTGTCACTGTTTTTAAATATTTCTCTTTCTCCTCATTTCTGTCTTTCCAACCCCATGATCTGGGTCAAAGTCTGATGATGAAAAGGGTTTGCCGGTACCAAAAAATGAGTCCCGGTGAACACCACCGGCACAAATTAAGCAGTGCCCAGAGAGGCGGCAGGCGATCTGCGGTGCGATTTGTGAACAGCTGCGGCGGACCACTGTCACCAGAGAGAAAGAGAGTGCAGTGGAGACGGGTCATGGAGAGAACGTGCACTGATGTGTAGCCATATTATAAAAGCGCTTCAACGCCTCCCCTGTGGCAGTAAGAGGTACATACATGCAATTTACGATACAAAACGAGAAGTACACATTGATTTGTTTGATTTGTCGTCAGTGGGAGGAAGCCTATCACAGCGTGCTCTTATCATGCGGCAGCGCACATTGCCCCCCTTCACCCGTACATTCGAAGACAGGCAGAGTGAACAAGAACAATTATAGCACGTCATTGGCGCGAGAGAGAGTGGAGACAGGACCCGGAGTGTAGGGGAAGAGTTTCAAATAAGCTGGTCTAATGAAGAGCAGGTGAGCGCGCGCCTACTGACGCCACTGACTGAACTAGGGAGAGACAGTGCAGTATGACCCCGATGGAGATACAATATATATAAAAGTGACTGACACAGCAGACGAATGGATGAAGAGGGAGGTCTGACAGCCCCTATATGTAAGTATAACTCCTGTTTTTTTTTATAAAACAAAAGCTCTTGGCTAACAGCAGACCTAATATTTGCAAAAGGGGGTTAGAATATATACTGAATTAGCCCGATGCAGAATTATTTTACATTTCACAATTACAGTCCACAAAATACATAGAGGTTTGACTGTAGAGGGAAATCGACACAGCTTCATCTATATGAGAGGCTGGTGTTCTTATTGTGGTAGAAACATAGAGAGTGCATGTGCCTCAATCAATCAGTAGATTTGTAGAGCGCTGCTTGTCACCCACTCGGCGCTGGCACGGTCCAGTTGATTAGCCGAATAGCCAGGTCTTCAGGGACTTTCAGAACTCTGGAAGAGATGGGGAGGTCCGTATAGGAAAGTCTTCTCTTTCCTCTATGCATTCTTGTACCGCACTTGTTTCCACAGAGTTGCAGCTTTGCTGCGTTGTGCATGCCAAGTGTTGGGATTCTCCCCACCAAACTAAGCATGCTTTAGGTTAGACAGTGGAAAGATCGAAAGAAATGAATGGGCGGGCACACACAGATCTCTGCAGCAGCCCACCTACTGAGCAAGTAGGCTGTGATCCATACACAAATTAAGTCTCTCTAGTCTGAAATGGCAGCAGCCTGTCCTCGGTGCCACACAGCTTGTCACCGTGAAGCCCAACAGTTTGGGTGGCTTATTGGAGGACTTATTTTTCACCATCAGACTTTGACCTACCTAAAGAAATATGAATGAAAGAGGATGGAGAGGACACAGGTGCCTCATACCACAAAAAAAGTAGGTACAAATACAACAGGCCCTCCTTGTTTACCAGTGCATCCCTGTTACTAGCCAGACACAGGAGGAAAAAAGGTACGAAAGGAGTGCCATAAGACAACTGGCTGGCATCAGATCTCTCCAGGGGTATGAAGATGAGGGCGGGTTAATGAAAGCAGGCAGTTTTAGGCAGGAAGAAGTAGGGCAACAGGTGCAGTAAGAAGGAACAGAGAGAGCGAGGGAAAAAGCAGGAGCACTCTGGCAGGGCTGATGGGTATTCAAGGCATGTCATGTAATCAGGGAGGGAAACATCCTTTACGACGCAACTTTTACCACGCTGTGCCTTTACAACGCAGGTTTTTCAACGAAAGTCATTACAACGAATTGCGCTGGGGGGGGCGCTCTAGGATAGGTAATAGTTTAATTTACTATCCAACACCTTCCCTACTATCCACGGGGACTGGAGTTGGAATAGTAAATTAAACTATTCACTATCCAGCACCCCCCAACGCAAGTCGTTGTAACGACTTGCGTTGAAAAACCTGCGTTGTAAAAGCATGCGTGGTAAAAGATGCATTGTAACAACGTACTCCCAATCAGGGAGATGCTGTCCCGCCGGTTATCTCCTGTGGGCTTGTGCTTGGAGGATTAGTCTTCCCCTCTTCTCATTCTTATTCACTACTGAGAACAAGACTGTAGAGTTTATAGATTAATCTGTGGTAAAACGATGGAGGACCTTGCAGTAATATTAGTGAGGTCCTGGACTTTAATGGAGTAACAGTAGGACAATTACACAAAGAACTTGTACCCTCCTTTCCCATATAGGGTGTGCTAGACGAGAGGCAAGAATGTATTTATAAACTTGAGTATGTCACTTTTAGGTGCCAGTGTATTTTGCAAAGAGATCACAAATATAAAAATAAATGAATAAATATGGTACTGAATGTCTTTTACGTAGTATGGTTTTTAATGTAGGGCCACTATCGTGTGCTGGAGCCAGGCTGACATGGGGGCCGCAGAGAGGTACTGTGGGCAGGTTGGGGAGTGCATGAACAAGGATGCGTTTGCCCCTGGCGGGAGTGGGGCTGCCGCTGCCATGGGGGCAGCGTCTGATTGGTAACGCGGGCATTTGGGCAATGCCCGAGGGCCCGGTGTCCGAGTCCCTGCTGTGGGTTGCTTTTTTGAGCAGTCTGGGGGCCGATTTGGGCGCTGTCTCTATTGTTCGAACAGCCAGCGGCCCAGTGGGTGTCTGGGTGGCCTTTCTAGAGGCAGATGGGCGCTCGTTACCTCCTGTTTTGCAACAGGCAGAGGTATCACTCCCTTTGTCTCGCCGGCAGGCCCATTAATGTATGCACATACTGAGCTGGGGGCAGGTGGCCTAAGTAGAAGTGGCCTCACTTGTTTTCAGGTGTATTTCAGCAGTGTAAACTAATGTGTAAATATCCTCCACCCCCCGCTTTTATTTTTATAAGATTACTCCGAAGCAGTCATTTGAGGAAAGGCATTATGCAAATGTGGGCCGATTTTTTTTTTTTGCGTGCCCGGGCCGATTTTCAATCCCAATCCAACCCTGCATGGGGGCGGTTGCTTAGCACTGCTGCGAGAGTAATAGCTGCAAGCAAGAGGTGCCCCGTCCCTTTGGGCATGTTTGGGTGCAAAATGGGAGCAATTTTTGAGTCACATGGGGCCCGGTACTTCTGCACCTGCTGCACCAAGGTGACAGTGGTCCCTGTGGAATCTGATCCACGGATTTAAATTTTAGCGGTAATAAGGAGCAGAGCACCAGGGGTCCAATTACCTTTGGAAGGTAGGAGGGGTCCCTCCCTTCCCTGGTTCACCATTTTCCACGTGATAGTGTCCGAGTGAGTAGAAGTGAGGGAAATTGGGGTTTGATGGATGCCAAGGCACCTAGTGGTGAAAGGGTTTGGGCTTCATTCCATGGAGCCAGCTTTTTCCGCGAGGAGGGTGCTTTCTGAAAGGGGGGGGCGGACAGATATGCATACGTGGCTGCATTAAGTTTATTTTTAAAGTTCTTTCACTTGGCTGGGTTTTGAGGTGCCTTTCCCAGTATGTTTAAGTCTCATTCGATGGGCTGCATTTTCGTAATTTTCTTTTGCAGTTTTATATAGAGAAAACTCGACCCGGAGACATAACAGCGCTTTACACGAGCACCAGTTGTGTTACAGGATACATTCGTTTTCAGGCACGTGGACAGGGTGAGGCTTAAAGGCTAGGACGGCTGACTTTGTAGCTTGGGAACCAGGTTCGAGTGTGGCCAGAGGTTTAAACATCCTATGATTCTGGGCAAATCACTTACTCTCCATGTGCCTAAAAATAAATGTGTCTGTAACGCAACTAGTGCCCGTGAAAAATGCTCTGATACCTTCAGGAGGAGTTCACGCTATTAAAAAAAAAAGTGATTTGCCCAGAATCACAGGATGTTTGAGCCTCCTGCCAGACTCGAACCTGGAGCCCCAACTCCGAAGTCGGCCACCAAAGCCATTAAGCCATCACTCTGAGATGAGCTGCATTGAGACTGTCAGTAGCCTTCACTTGATAGGAAGACTAGTGTCACTTTGAAGTTAGAAGAGCAGACAATAGGGTAAATTAGCTAACAATAGTGCCTTCTATATATCCTCAAACGCTTGCCCGATAGAAAGGGAGTAGTGTCACTGATGGACCCGAGAGTCCGATTTCACGCAGATGCGTCAGGTGGTGATGAATGGTAGCAGGAAGTGAGGCTTGGCAACGGTTAAGAGGACGGCATGGGGAAAATCACGTCAGCTGAACCGCGGTTTTCACCCCCCTAAAAACCAACAAACCAATATCGAGAAGCAAACTAAACTTGCTGCTTTTGTCTAATGTAAGTGACTCAGGCTGCTTCAGAAGGGCGAGGCTCAGTCCATGTACAGTGTTTACCTTGTGGGAGTATCGCAGTGAGTAGCCATGCCATCTGTTTCCAAAGCGCTGGCGCGATAATTGCAAACAGATGGCACCGCTGCTCGCTCCCGCAACATGGATGACTTGCATGCACGAGTACTCATTGGAAACAGTACAGTACATGTACGAGTTTTCCAAAAAGTATAGACCGATTCCAAAAGGTCAGATCCTAAGCAGCGCCTGCGCGCTGATTAGGCTCAACCTAAAAAATTACATCAGTCTCTCCCTCTAGAGAAGGACCTTGCAACAGGGTAACCCTATACAGAGTGTCGGTATGAATCTCACCCAGTAGGAGGAGCATTTGAAAATGTAATCCCAACGAGAGAGGGCATGTAATAAAGTAAACCTGTAGGGGCAGAGAGCGTTTGCATCAAGTCAACCCCATAGACAGAGAACATACATTAAGTAAACTCTATAGGGGTGTAATGCAGGGAGTTAAGCTTGCATTGAGAAAGAATGAACATTATTGAAATTCTCTAGAGAGAGAACATACATCTTGTAATACCTTTCATCTGAGAGGAGTGCCATGCTATCACTCAGTTGTCTCGTAGGGGGCACAGTACCTGCTCTCTGTGAGCGCTGCAGTGTTGACTGCACGGGACTGACCTTGCCGACGGCGTTCTCCGGTGCAACTTCCAGCTGCTCCACATTGGCACGCAGCATCCTCTCTGCTGATGGGTGGGCTTTGTTCAACATCTGGTTTGCTCCTGCAACCCTAGGGCAGGGCTAGTCTCCTTTGTGGCTACCTAACTGCTGCGGCAACCAGCGGGGCTGTACTAAGAGGCGTGGCAGCAGTTCCTTCACACGGGGCAATTTCACTCCTCTGCGCCTGCCGTATTTTGCAGACTCCAGGAGTGGCAACCAGTGCTGGCCCCACACTGGGTTATCAAACAGGAGCAGGCCCTAGGTGCAGGCTGCCAGAAAAGTGCCAAGTGAAATGCACACCAGGCGCTTGAGCCGAAGAGGAGGGGGAAATGTAAAGCACTCCGAGTTAACTAATCTTGGACAAAGGGAAAGGGCCAAAGATAGCGCTCCATACGCTGGGAGGCAGTAATCAAGACACTTTTCTCCTTTACCATAAACGGGTGAAGGACAGTTGAGCCCTTCTTCTGCCTCATACAGGAGCAGAAAATGCAGGCCAATCCACCCCTCATTCAACAGAAAGGGTAGCGCTTGTCACATAGCTCTTCAGCTCTCCTTCCAGGCAGGTTACTTTGGGATCCAGCAAGGCTATTTTCTTGAAGTCTTTAATTTCCCTGAGACTTCCAACAGGAGGCAAGCACAGACAATCCCTTGGAGATTCTTCACAAGCAGGATACCACAGCAGGGCAAAAATAGTCAGTCCTTTATCTCCACCACAGACAGAAGCGGCAACTGCAGGCCAACCCCGACCTCACACAGAAAAGGCAGCGCTCCTCACAGAGCTCTTCGGCTCTTCTTCTTGGCAGGGTCCTCTTGTTTACAGAGGAAATCTAAGGTCCTTGCTGAAAATTTCAATTTGTATTCTTAAAGTGTCTGACTACTCAAGTCCGGATCTGAAGTGATACGTCTGATTGAATTGTGAGTACGAGAGATGTCGCTTGAGAGACCAGCAAGGGGTTATCCTAGTGAGGGGGTTGACCAAGCTGAAAGTTGGGCACTAGCCCTTGATAGACAAAATCTTTTAAAGAAAACCCAGAAGAGTCAAGTCACATCTAGGGAGGTGTTTGTCTCCACCTATTCTACACATTCTCATCTGATTAAAAAGATTGTTTTACAACGTTGGGCTTTGCTTCAATCTGAACCTGATTTCAAGGGTATTTTTTCCAATCCCTCTTTATTTGCGTATAAAAGATCACCTAATCTTAAAGAAATTTTGACTAAACCTCCAGTCACGGTGTAAACTTCATACAAAGGCATGTCTAAATGCATGAATTGCTCACATTGTATCTCGGGCAAAAGTTTGTCACACCCATGATCAGGGAAAAAGATTATGCTCAAATTCAATGCTAATTGTAATAGCAATCATGTTATATATGTGATTAAATGTCCATGCGATCTGCATTATGTTGGTAAAACTGAGAGGTCCCTAAGAACTCGCATTACTGAAGATAAGAACAGAATAAGGACTAAGACAATGCGCTCCCCATTATCATAACCTTGGTTGTCATTCCATCACACAATTGCACAATTAAGATTCTGTTTGTTAGAAATGATTGACATTCGTCCTGATAGAGATACATCTAGAGGGTTATCTCAACATGAGACACATTGGATAAGGTTGATGGAGACTGTCCCCAAATGGACTGAATGATAAATTCGAATTATCTTGTTTTTTGTGAACTGAATTATGTGATTGCATTCTTCATTTATATGACTACAGAGCGCCTGTTTTAAAACTTTTCAGTTGCAGGTTCTTATAAGATAGATTTTTATTGTATTAGATTATTACTCATTCTGATCCCACTTAGATGTACAGGCAACAATGTATTTGAATAATTCTATTTCACATTTTATAGTTTTGCAAATAGACAGGATTGTTGGTTGTACTAGCATAGGTTTACCTGTTGATCAGGGCCGTACTGGCTACCAAGCAGTTAGGAATGCTGCCGAGCTGCTGCCTGATTTTACTGCAGTGGGGGCTGATTTCGTCCATGGAGACCTGCATGTGCTTCAAAATACGGAAAGCAAAACGAATTTCGTTTAGCTCACGCAGGTCCCCATTGACGAAATCAGCCCCCAGCTCAGCAGCATTCCTCACTGCCCGGTAGCCAGTCCGGCCCTGCTGTTGATACACATGTTTTTACCAGTAGTACTGTTCTTTTCACTCGGACAGTTTAGACACACTTATAATTTCTAGTCCTATGTTTATGGCAATTACGGAAGCTAGTGACGTCCAGGCCGGCGTCGCTGAAATGCTCGGAGTAACGTATCAGATCAACACGCTGTCTGCGTTTTCATTTGCATGCACCCAAAGTTTAGAGTTACGTCTTTTGGATGTTATACCCAGGTAAGAGGTTATTTCAGCGCTGACAAGTTTTGTCATTTTCAATTGATGCTCATAGCAACGCATTGAGAACTACATGCTGTTGGTGTTATCTGGCAGATTCACCCATAGTGGGGAGTTACATCCGTTGTTCATACACCCTGGTAAGAGATTGATTCAGCACTGACATTGAGTTGGTTTTGTTACACTTCGTAGTACTGGTAGTTGACATGTTTCTGTCATTTTTAGCCGTTGTAGCTGACATTGTGTGTTGAGTTTGTTTTCGGATTCCACTGTTATAGGTATGTGTGGTTATTTTATTTTTTTATTCGGAAGCACCTTGTTCACACTCCATCTTGGCACCTTTGACAGTATAGTTTTGCACATTTTGGTTTTCACTTTGGACCCACTTTTCTCTGTGCACGGTTTTGACACAGGGTGGATATATGTTTTCGCAAAGGCTTGTAATATGTTCCAGGCCAGACACTGCGATCGTCTGAGGCCTGCCGACTAGTCCTTTCCCGATACATCACCAAATCCAAAGGGGGCAGAGCGTTTTCTGTTATGCTCCCACAATTCTGGAACAATTTACCTGAGTGCCTTCGTTGGGAACCAGTCCTTCTCACATTTAGGAAACAACTTAAAATGCTCATATTTAGGAAGAAGTTAGTCACAGTGTAATATTTGCTGCTTTGTGTTATCAGTTGCCATCAGTGATTTTAGTTGCTGTCTCTAAAAGCACTTAGAGGCCTGAAGGTGATTTTGCACTATATAAAATACATTTACCATAACATAACATTGTGCTTGAACTTGATTTCCTTTTAACTTCTGGTGTTGGTTTTGACAGTCAAACAGCAGAAGGTAGACTCCTGATCTGCGTCTCGATTTTTTTTTTTTTAGCTCTTTGGTTTAATTATTTGGGATTGCATGAGCACACTTCCTGAAATTCTCCTGTCCTTTTCTCTATGTGAATGAATTACATTTGCCTTGCCACCTATTGAGTCACGTTTATGTAGCCTTGAAACTGCAATGTTATGTAGCAAATTCAGTTTATTAATCAATTTCAGATTCGCCTGAAGAAGGGCTTGTTTATCAGCCTGAAATACATTAGGAGAAATAACGGTGTTAATTTGGCTGACTTTAAGCTGTTTGAGTTTCTACATGACTTGAATTTCATCTGCAAACCACAAGAATAAAGCAGATTGAACCTTTTTTAATTTCACATGTTTCTAACTAATGAATGCAGTGATTCATTTTCTAGTGTCATATTTTAAGAACGGTTTTAATTGGTATTACATTTGTATCAAATAATGTTGAATTTTTGTACACTTATTTTAGTGACCTTCTTGTAGTGCACTTGGTATTCCTGGATACGTATCTGGGTTTGGAGTTTTCACATTATGAAAAAGGTGGCTGGCAGAGCCCCTAACTAGGTGCACACGTAATTTTGTTTAAATGTTCAATAGTATAGATGATTCTGTTTGAACAAGTTTAATTGACTGCATTTCAGCTACATATTTTCACAAACTTTCTAAAAGTGGCATTTTCAAACACACAATTGTAAAACCACCTTTACTAAAAGGTGTGCTATTAAATCCTGAGTTCAGAGAGCCTAAACTCCACTTCTCCATCTTGTCCCAATTGAAAGTTTTACATGTAAAATGTTACAGTGCAGCTCCAATGATAGCCTATGGGACAGGCAGCCTTTCAACCATGAAAACTGTAATACACATTATTTCACTATCAGGACATGTAAAACACATGACAACATGTCCTACCTTTCACATACACAGCACCCCCTTCATGGTACCTTCGACCTACCTGAGGGGTTCCTTACATAAAGGGAAGATATGGACCTAGCAAGTGGGTGCATTTGCCAGGTCGACAGGGCAGTTCAAAACTGCATGCACAGACTCTGCAGTGGCAGGTATGAGACACATTTACAGGGATACTCATGTGGGTGGCACAGCAAGTGCTGCAAGCCTACTAGTAGCATTTGAATTACAGGCCACGGCACACTCAGTGCACCTTACTAGGGACTTACCAGTAAATCAAATATTCCAATCATGGATAACCAATTATGATCACAATTTACACAGAGAGCATTTGCACTATAGCACTGGTCAGAAGTGTGAAAGTGCCCATAGTCCTTTAGCAAACAAAAACAGGGTAAAAAAAATAGGAGACAAAAGGCAAAAGTTTGGGGATAAACCTGCAAAAAGGGCCAGGTCTAACTAGTAGGTGCACATCAGTCAACATATTGACATGGCAATAGTTACAAAAATGCACTGCTTACTTGTGAATGTTTGTGAAGAGGCGAGGGAGAGGAGGTGCTTGGAAGTACGTGAAGGAGAGAGTGAAAAGAAGGTGCTGAAGAGGAAAGAGATAAGCTGTGAGATACGCAGGAAGGGCATACATGTTTAAGCAAGTGATTGCAGAAGAAAGTGGTGTAAAGAGGAGAAATGATGTGATTGAAACATTGCGAAGATCACTAACTCTTCCATACACCTTAGTAATGTGTAATTCATACTCTGTTTAAAATGTTTACATTCTTTTTTATGTGTTTGTGTGTATATAAGTACCTATACATACATATATTTGTTATCCAACTGTGTGTCGCCGGGAACACCCTTCCTCGCAGGCCAGGGCTCGAGTGCGGGCATCACTGCATTTTATATTCCAAAAGGACATGCTTTCAGCATCCAAAAGCATAGAAATGAGCCACACCATCCTGTAATCTGGTACAGAAATTTTATTTCAACAAGAAGACCATTATAATGTGTTTCGATCCAGGGTCTTGATCACATGACTTCAGGAGTTGTCAGTTGCTTACATATATTTGTATGCATTTTATATATATGTGTGTGTGTGTGTGTGTGTGTGTGTGTATATCAGTGGCGGCTCCTCTGTTAAGATGGAGGAGCGTCACCCCACTGCTCTCAGTAGGGAAAAAAGGACAAATAAAATGTTAATAAAACATGTAATTATCATTTTATTTTTCCTTGCTGAGCTAAATCCAAGGCGTGGTGGAGCTGGGCCATTCTCGTTGACAGCAGCAGTGGGGACACTGCTGCAAATGCGCATGTAGGCTTGGCAACATGCGCTTTTATATCTCTCCACTGAGCTGTGTTGCACAGCTGGGTGGGAACAGGCACAGACTTCCAGGGCATGACAGAGCATCAGACAAGGCTGCTCAGACCAATCCTGGTGCTTCTAAGTGTTTTGTAACTTTTTTTATTTTCCCCCCTGCACTTCTTCCTGCACTCCCCCCTTTTTTTACCCAGCAGCCACTACTCGCGGGCGCCAGTAGGTAGTTCTAGTTAGGACCGAGTTTCCTCAGGAAGATGTCATTTTCAGGTGGCTATATCTTTGGCGCTGCTTGATGATTCTAGATGAAATTCTCCCCCACAATTTGCCTGGTACTTCAAATGGAGTCTGGAAAGTTTAGGGGCGATCCGTCAAGCGGGGGCTGAGAAAATGGGGTCTCAAAATGCGTTTTCCACATGTTAATTCCCATAGGACCTTTGAACAAGCCTACAGCCTGAACTGCAGGATGGAATTACACCAAATTTTACAGGAAGCTAGATGTTTGTATGCAGAATGCACTTTTTGTGATTTGGTGTAAATCTGTTCAGAGGTTTTTGAGATATTAACTGGAGAACATATTTGTATATCTGGGGATGCAAATTACTTGCAAATTCCCTTGTGAGTATTCCACAGATTCACGCTCACTGGCGAACTTCTGATTGGCTGGGCGCACCTTCGCAAAAGTCGTGGCCGCCATTTTGTTTGTCGGGGAAACAGTCCTCTGGAAGAAAATGCATTTGCAAATTCAATGAAGGGGTCAGGTGAGAGGTTTCCTGACCCCTTGTACATAATATACAAGCATTGGCATAGCCAATAGGTTTCGCTTTTGGGACCTTATAAGTATTTAGTTATGCAGCACAATATCCTTGGTGCTACATCAACTGTTGCATGGCTAAACACTTATAAGGTCCCAAAGGCAAGACCTATTGGCTATGCCAACGCTTGTTTACTTGAAGTGTTGAAAGCGACAAGCCGAACAGGGGAACCGTAGAGTAGTAAAACCCCAAGACAAAGTGCGGTGCCAGCTTTGTTGTCCAGGGTGGAGCTAATCAAGGTGCTATCTGACCACCCGTCAAAATGTATCGCAGTGACTCGTACACTCGCATCTGCCATCTGCTGAGATCCGCCTCTCACGAGTTACTTACGACAACTGCTAACCCAGCGCCCCACCTTTCCCTCAGCACTATATTGAGTCCCAATTACGTTTGGCATTAGGCAAATTTGTAATTTCAATAGGTTAAATTAAAGTCATGTTATAGGGTGATCTTGGACAAAGTGCTTCAAGACACAGTGCCGAAGTACACATATCCGCATAAACTGATGAGAAGCGGGGCGAGGATCGGTATTAAATGCTGTATAAATTCCTGGACACCAACCATGTAAATGTAAATGTAAATGTAGTTGAGCTTATATAGCGCACAGCTACCCGCAGTGGGTTTCCCGGCGCTTGCTTAGGGAACCCTTCCTGGTATTCCCCTGTGAGATAGCAGGGTATCCACAAGGTGAAAGTCAGGCATCCCGCCGCGAGGGGCCGTTGTGGAGATTAACCAAGCTATTGCCCAGAGTCGCAGAGTGTGAACCCGTGAGTCGAGGAGGCACCGGGGCGAGAATTATCGAGTCCGTGGAATTTTTAGCCCAAGACCCCGCCGAGGCGGGGAATTGAACACTGGTCCAGGACCGATCTCAGCTTCCGGGTCTGCTGCCTCTAACCCCTGAGCCACACTTCTCCACTAATGTAAGATTACCCGTGCTTGTTTAGGGAGCGCCTGCAGTTCCCACATTGCTTGTACCTGCAGTAAAGCCCACCCTGCCTGTCTCCAAGAGACCCAGCGTCCTAACGGCTCCGCTATGCCTGCCTCTTTCAGTAGGACCGCACTCTGCCCTGCAGCATTCCTGTCTTAAACGAAGCTGGGTTACAAAGGCATCTAAAAACAGCAACAACGCATTGATAAATAGAGGCAGCCTCCTGCCTTCGGTTCCCTTGATTTCACTGACTGCTTCCTCACAACAACAGATGAAATGGTAACTCTTCGGAATTTCAGTTTTGATTCTTCCGTGCTTAGGTTTAAGCATGACACGGCTCCCTTGCGTGCTGATAGGCTGGGGACCAGCCCAAGAGGGTGGAGTTTGTGACATAGCCCCTGTCACAAAGCCGATTCGAAACCATGGTGTCGGGTGTTTTCTTCTTACCAAATGATACTGATGTGTCATGTACGCACGCCTCGGTTTCGATATGATTGTTATGAAGCGATCACAAATGTGAGACAGCTAAGAGACTCGCAGAGTATAAAACAACTTAACGAAACAATATAGTACCTAACCGAGCATAACCATGCATGGCATAAAGTAACAATCAACATAACAAACATACCAGGAGCGGCAGTAAAGCCGCGGAGCAGTGAAAGTGGCAGCAGGGGGAGGGGGCATGGGAGATTTCCTTTCGGGAGCATGCGACCATATGGCGCCGCGCGCTCCCGAAAGGAAATCGCCAAGATGTGCACACGTTGCATTGCAAGCAATGAGAGGCTATGAGAGGCTGTATGGATGAGTGAACGGGTGTGTGAGTGACTGTGATGGTGAATAAGTGTGTGTGAGTAGCTGTATGACATAGTATGTGCAAGCAATGCAACTCATGCACTTCTTTGCTGAAAAAGCTCTGCTGATGGCATTAGGTCTCCTCCTATGCAGTGCATGCACTCTGCATAGGCGAGACGTAAAAAGGGGTGAGCATGTGTCATGGGCTCAGAAATCCACGAATCCCTCGTGAGGCTCAGTAAGGCCCCGTGTAAATCCACAGGGGATTCCCGGAGCTTGCCCAGAATCACAGGATGTTGAGCTTCTCTGCCGAGACCAGAACCTGATTTGCCAGCTCCGAGATCAAGCGCCATTAGGCCACATCCTCTCCCCTGTGTGTGAGTAGCAATGTGGGTAAGTGAGATGCTGGGAGTGGCTATATTGATGAGTGAGTGGGTGGGTCTGTGGCTTCATGGATGAGTGAGAGTGGTGGTGTGAGTAGCTCTATGGGTGGGTAAGTGGGTGTGCAGTGACTGTATGGGTGAGTGATTGGGTGTTTGAATGGCTGTTTGAGTGAGTGACTGGGTGTGTAAGTGGCTGAATGGGTGAGTGAGTAGGTGTTTGAACGGGTGTTTTGTTAAGTGAGTTGATGTGTGAGTGGCTGTATTGGAGAGTGAGTGTCTGTGTGAAGTGCTGTATGGGTGAGTGAGCAGATGTATAAGTGCTTGTATGGATGTGTGAAGGGTATATAGATGATTGTGTGTGAGCGCTTGTATGGGTGAGTGAGTGGCTGTGTTGAGAGGCTGTATGGATGAGTGAACGGGTGTGTGAGTGACTGTGATGGTGAATAAGTGTGTGTGAGTAGCTGTATGACATAGTATGTGGGTGTGTGAGTGGTTGTATGGGTGAGTGACTGTTTGTATGAGTAGCTGTATGGGTGAGTGAATGGTTGTATAAGTGGATGCACAAGTGAGTGAATGGGCGTGTGAGTGCCTTTGTGGATGAGTGAGTGGGTGTGTGAGTACTGGTATGGGTCTATGGATATGTATGTGAGTAGTTGTGTGGGTATGTGAGTGGGCATAAGAGAGGGTGTATGGGGGTGTGAGGGCATGTGTGAGTGGTTCTGTGGACGATATTATCAGTGATGTCATTGGAGATATATAGGTTACATTGTCAGAGGATTGAAATGTCTACTCTGTTTGGTCAAGGGGATGCAAAGAAAAAAGGGGGAGTCCAAAAACATGCTTAAAATTCAATGCATTTTACACAAACTTTTGTCTTTCAATTAGCTGCAAAATGGCTGCACGGATCGTAATAAAATTTCACAGCAATGTACATAAGAATATGCAGATGATTCTTTTTGCTATTTCAAGTGATGTTATTATGAGGAGGTTATGAAGTTATAAGGACCAACAACTTAGTGATATCTTGTAGCACAATACTAGTAAAAGTAGCAAGGAAGCCCAAAAAATAAAATAAACTGCAAATGTAAAGTTTCAGATTTACCACAGGATCACCTGAAAGACCCATTTATGGTCTCATGCTAGTAGAAACCTATAAACAAATGTAGAACAAATAGAATACATCTTAATCTACTTATGTTTTCTTTGCATGCTCTCAGGCTCACAAAATAAAACTGGCTGAACAAGCCCCAAACAAAAAACATCTTTCTTATGCACCCTGTGCAACAACATCTAATATTGGCCTAGCAGTGAGCCACACAAACTACTATTTGGAGGACTTGATAAATGGCCACTAGGAAAAATAAATAATTATAATTTTTATAGCAATAATAATGATTGCATTTCATTCACTTTAGTTTTCACATGTAGCACAATCCTACTAAAAGTAGCAAGGAAGCTCAAAGAATAAACTGGGCTGCGTATGTAAAATTTCAGATTTACTACACGAAGAACCGAAAGACCCATTTATGGTCACATGTTAATGGAAACCTATAAACAAGTACATAACTAATAGAGTACATCTAAATGTTCATAAGTTTTCATTGCATTATCTATTGCTCACAAGGTAAAACTGTGCCCAACAAGTCAAACAAAAAACATCTTCCTTATGTACTCCTGTGGAACCAAATGCAAAAATTACCTAGCTGTGAGCTACACAAACTACTCTATGGAGGGCATGATAATTGGCCATTAGGAAAAATAATAATGAACTTAATTTTTATAACAATAGTGATTGGCTTTCATTCAATTTGGGCATTATATGTAGAACAATTCCACTAAAATTAGCAAGGAAGCCCTAGAAATAAACTAAACTGCATATGTAAGGTTTCAGAATTACTACATGAACAACAAAAAGACACATTTATGGTCATATGATTATGTAAAACAATAAACAAATACACAACAAATACAATAGATAAAAAGAAAGAAATCACTTTAAATTGGATTGCCACTTTGTAGTTATAGTTAGTATTCCCAAAGATAGGAATTATTCTGATATTAACTCCCTAATAACTTTCCACCCATATGACGAGTCACCACAAAACTTTCAGGACCCGTAGCATTTTTTACTTCTTCAGATGATGTACATTTCTTTGGTGAATGGCTAAGGGGGTACAAAGATGAAAAGGGGTCCCAAAACAAATTTTTCCTCCAGTACTTTTTCCATAGACTATTGTATTTGACGTAGCACATAAATGGCTAAATGGATTTATATGATATTTGGTAGGATTACACATAATGTTGCAGAGATGATGCTTTTAGGGTACTGTAGTGAGGTAGGAGATTTTCTAAGTTATAAGCCATTTAAACTTAGTGATATCTTTCACTGCGGTACTTTGGAGAATTTCACAACATTTTGTGAAACTACTGTGGTACATGGCCATAAACGTATTTAATAATATATAAAAAATACAAATACATTTCCCTTCCTATTAATACTTTAATAAAGTGGGAAAACGTAGGGTCCGACACCTTACCTATATCTAAAGCTCTAACACTGAACACAGCCAAAGTGTGGGAAAAAAAATATGGCTGCCTTTTCATTTTCTAAAAACAGCCATTACCCGGTTATATACTGGCTTGTCGTCGCAATGTACCATGGTATACTGCAGAATTTGCGCAGTATTCCATGGCCCAAAATATAACTAAGGCTTAGCTGTATTATTGGATTGAGATACCCGTGCATGGTGTCTCATGAACACCGCAATACTTAAGTCAGATTTACAAAGCAACATAAGGCCACCATGCGAAACCCTGTGTTGATTGGTAAATCTGGAGAAATGCGGAGCAGCACAATTGGCTGTTCTGAGTTACTCTGTGCACCATATTCTATATATGCTGTAAATTTCACATTTATCCATATTCCATACCACTGTAGCCCCTCCACTATACAATATTGCACTCTATTCCACTCCACTCTATACTTCTCCACCCTACAAGACTCAAATCTACGCCTCTCCGCTATTACACTGTATGCAACACCACTGTATGCCATTTGTTGTCTGGAGGTGCATGTTGCAGCATCTCTATGTGATTTTACTCTAAACTCTTACACAGTAAGCAACTCCACTCTACGCCACTTCAGTCTACACCACTCCATCATATGCCACTCCACTGTACACTACTCCACTATACACTATAACACTCTATGCCACTTTACTATACAACACTCCGCTCTATGCCACGCCACGCCACGCCACTCTACTCTATTGCACTGTATACAACTCCACTCTATGCCTCTTCAGTATACACCACTCTACTATAAGCCACTCTGCCATATGCTACTCCAGTATATGCTGTTCCACTCTCGGCCATTCCTCTGTTTGCCACTGCACTCTATGCTATTTCACTGTATATCACTCCACTATATGCTACTCCATTCTACACCACTCCAGTGTATGCCGCTCCACTCTGACCCCAATCCGTTCCTCGATATTCCATTGTATGCCACTCCACTGTACACCATTCCACTGTATGCTATTACGCAGTTTTACACACTTAAAATGCTTAGATATACGAGTTGAATATCCATGAGCAAATATCTTAGAGAATCTCGCCTCTTGTTCTTGTTCAGTTATGTAGCTTTCAATGAAATTTTTCCTGGTAATGAGGACACATTAAGTCAATAAATAACTAGGGGTGGGTGGAATTTTCGTAGTTGCACCAAGCAAAGCTCAGCAAAATGGTAAGAAATCTCCATGAACAAGCAGAGTTCTGGGAACACGCGGAATTGCTTGTTCCGCCCATTCGCGATACTTTTTTCCTGTTTGCTAACACTGTTTGCGTGCTCTGGGAGAAATATCTCACGAACACGCATTTTGAAAGCGCGAACAAGCAACAAATTTTGCAAAGCCGCGGATCGCGGAATTTTTGGCAATTCCGCATTCTCTGCTGAACGCGAAATTACCCAAATTCTGCAAACAGAATGGAATTTTCCCGCCCAGGCCTATAAATAACCACAGTAAGGCATTGAAATAGGGTGTACCCAAAGTGCTATTTCAGTAGTGACTTTAAACTGTGCTTTCATTTTAGGTTGCTTGCAATGGTTTGCCCCAGAGTGGGCATGGGTTGTGTTATTTCATAAGGATCCTTACATTTGATATACCAAGAATGAATCAATGTTTTTCTAATATGGATGTATCTTTTATGAATGTGTTTTACCTTACTTGAGAAAACCTAGTCCTGAGCATTCATTTTGTTTTCCATCTGAAAAGAGCAACTTTTGAGTTATTGAATACGTGGCATTAAACTGCAGCTCTAGAAAGAATTAACTCCTTTATACATCTTAAAAGAACTGGTAACGTGATTTCATCTATTCCTTACAGGTCAGCCCTGCAAGAATGTATGAGGAACTCTCCACGCCCTGCTTGGCGCTGCTGCTCTCTGCCCTGCTGACCATCTACCTCTGGAAGTGGCTGAGAAGGAAGGATCTAAACGGCGGGACAGCCCCACCAGGCCCCTTCCCCTGGCCAGTGATTGGGAATGCAATCCAGTTAGGGAAAGCTCCACACGTTGCCTTTGTTGGTCTTGCTAAGAAGTATGGCAACGTATTCCAGATTAAGCTGGGCAGCCGCATGGTGGTTGTGCTGAATGGCGAGCATGCTATCCATGAGGCCTTAATCAAGAAAGGCAAGGATTTCGCTGGGCGGCCTGATTTTCTCTCGTTTCATGTTGTGTCCGGAGGCAGGAGCCTGGCTTTCGGGAACTACGGTGAGCGCTGGAAGGTGCACCGCCGGATGGCACAGTCCACCGTGCGGGTCTTCTCCACAATCAACCTGTGCACCAAGAAGGACTTCGAGCGGCACGTGCTGGCTGAGGTGCGTGAACTAATCAAGGTGTTTGCTGAGCGCAGTGTCAATGGTGCGCACTTTCACCCCGGGCGCAACGCAGTGGTTGCCGTAGCCAATGTGATGAGCGCTGTCTGCTTTGGCGCCCGCTATAGCCACAATGATACTGAATTCCGCGCGTTGCTTAGCAACAATGAACAGTTTGGCAAGACTGTGGGCGCCGGAAGCCTGGTTGACGTCATGCCTTGGTTGCGGCTTTTTCCCAATCCTGTGCGCACAGTCTACAGCAATTTCCTGACCGTCAATCACCGCTTCTACAGCTTTGTTTACCACAAGTTCATGCAGCACCAGAGCACAGTGTCCAAGGGGATCACACGTGACATGATGGACGCCTTCATCCATATTCTGGGAGGAGGACAAGATCAGACCAATGGTCTAAAGCTGCTGAATAGTGAATACATCCCATCCACCATCACTGATATCTTTGGGGCTAGTCAAGACACACTGTCTGTGGCGCTGCAATGGCTCATCCTCTTTCTCATCAGGTAAGGATTTACCTGCTTCATTATATTTTTAAAGTAACACTTTTATAGAGACACTTATGGTTATCTTGTTGTCATCTGAGACCTGCTCCTTACATTCAAGCAAAAAAAGGCTAAATGTATGGTTGTCATCTTTGACAAGGAGCATACTTGGTTGATCTGCATGGTTGATTACATAGCAGTCATGTGAAACCAATTTGAAGGATCATGTTGCAGCATAAGTCCTACTGACATGGCTAGGGCCCTTTGTGTTCATTTTCAAATGGTCTGTTGTTCTCCCATATGCTCTCCCAGCAGGACATGAATCAAATATTCATAACCATAGCAGTATTTTATGACTGTCTCTATACAAGGTCACCCGTGTCTGGTCACGTGTGCGGGTATATTAAGAGGCCCGGGGAGAGAGTAGGGCGATTATGGACACTGGTTCTATTTTTACCCACAAATCATTGTTTTGTCATGTGTTAATCTAATCAGTTCAAAAGTAGCAAAACAAGACTACATCACCCAGAATGCATTAGTTTATAACATGAGACTTCAGATCAAGAAACAGTGCATAAAGTGAACTGGGGGGATGGGGTCACCCTAAGCAAGAGTAACTAGTTCTTCCTAAAATTATCTTCCACTGCTTTTGCCAACTGCAAGTTGTTAACATGGCACTTTTTGCCAACTAACAACATAACTTACAGCCAACAGTGGTGGATGCCTCAGAACAGGGGTGAAGGGGCGGGGGATGAAAAAATAAATAAAATAAACTTAACTTCGCCGCTGCACACCTCTCCCCGTACTCCGCTGTACGCCTCTCCTCCGTCCTCACTCTGCTGCACGGCCGAAGCACCCAGGCTCCCGGACTCTCCCAGCCAATCACAACGCTTCATCAGGAGCGTCGTGATTGGTCTGAGCAGCTTTTTTAGCCACTCAGGCAGGGCCTGGGAGCCTGGGCATGTTCTCCACCGGGCTGTCCAACACAGCCAGGTGGATAACATGTTAGGTCGCATGACTGTTTGGCCGGCCAAACAGTGATGCGCACTTAGGGAGTGCAAACCACTCCTGCTCCCTCTGATGATGGCGAGCCCAGCCCGGCCCTAACATTGCTTTGAGTGGCACAGAAAAATAAAAGCATAATAATGTCTTGTTATTATCATTTTCTTTTTCTTTTTTTGCGATGCCCGAAGGGCAGTGAGACGTTGCTCCTCCGCCTTAGCAGAGGAACCGCCACTGACGGCCAAGTCCCCTCCCCACAAATAAATACTTCCAATTATTGATAACATTTAGAATGTGGCAGCTATTATAAGCGTGGAGAGTAGAGGAGACGAGACGAGTCTTGACTAGGGAGAGGGGTAAATGCTGAGGCGAAGGGGAGGTAGGAAAAGGGAGAAGAGAGTATTTGAATGTCTTCCTAAATCTCTGTTGGATAAAGCCTCTTGATTTAACTCTCAGTCCCAGTAGAGTCTTTTTCTGCTGTAATGTCTGAAACGTGGAGTATGCCTCTCAAATTTAAAAATGGTGGTAGCTGGAAGGTCCCAATACTGGTGTTTGCTACGGTCTAGGTGGATTGGTGGTGGCAAAAGAGGTCAACTTATATGAGAGCAGCAGAGTCAATGGGGCAAAGCATGGACTAATCAAGGAGCAGATGAATGCGATGGGGTGTAACTTCCCCAGAGATTTTCACTGTACCTATGATGTATGTAGTGCAATGCCCACCAAACCCTAAAAGGACCCCTACATGTGTCTGTTTTTTTAGCACAGGGGCACACCATTGCTATAGTGCAAAAACGGTGTTTTCACATCATCCACATTCTACATGAATATACATGCAGTAGTACAAGGAAGAGGATTCAAATTTATGACACATACATTTAAAAAAATAAAATGAAACATGCACTATAATCAAAATGTATTGTCTACACAGCACATTTTGTGTTTCAGTCCAGTAAATACATTAAAGTCAAAGTGCCAAGATTAGTAATGAAATCCCCAAAATAATCTGCTATGGATTGATGTCATGTAGAATTGTGGATGAATACCAATAACATGGTTGTTTTCCGAGGATTGTATTCAAGTGAGAGTAGAAGAGAAGCCTGAGTGGTCTATAATGTCACTTGGAAAACTTAGGTGGAAAACGCCGCACTATAGATTATTCCCACCTACAATGTTATGCTATGGTTGCCATCCTCAAGAGCACTATTCATAAGCTGAACCCATAGAGTAGCTGTGCAGACAGAGAGAAGACTTTCAGTGCCACAAAATGTGCACTTCTTCACTTCACTACCATCTTCTACTGGCACTTTCCCTGTCAACTGCATACTAGCCCCCTGAGTAATTCTCTACCCAGATATTATTACAAAAGAATTCTTGGATCACATCTCTCTCATGCATTTCCATCAGCAGTACTCTTACTTCCTCTCCCAACAACAGAAAAAGAGCCTGACAACATGCCAGCCTCCCCAACCCTTCTCACCGCCTTCCTTTAATTCCTAACCCAGTTGCCCAATCTGATACAGACTTCAACCTGTAGATTCCTTACCTTTCTAATTTACCCAGGCATCAAACGATATCTGGATTTTTTTTTCGTGAGCAGTACCCCAGCATCGGTGGTGGGAAGTACTGTTGTGGTACCTATATAGGTGACACAGAAGCATGCTGACATAAGTTATTTTCTTTCCATGCGAGCCAGCACTGATTCGGGAGAAGAGCTACCCCGCTATAATTTTTGACAGGTTTTTTGATGTTTTGTCAACAATTTTTTAGGTTTACCTCCTGTTGTGTCGAGGATGTCTTCCCGCAAGTCGGTTTTTGAGCCCTGCGGTGCCTGTCACCGACCGATGTCATGACGTACCCGCACCTCGTGTGTCTTCGGTGTCTGGAGTGCAACCACAACACTAAGTTGTGTTCCACTTGCTGGCCCATGGCCCTGAAGGCTTTCAGGGAGCGATCTCTGAAGCTGCTAGCAGCCCAGCATGCAACTCCACCGAAGGCAAGAGCCCAGTCGAGGAGAAGGTCCTGGAATTGTTTGCAGAGCCCAAAGTCCTCCCCATCCCATGTTTAGTGCTTAAGATACTCAGGTAGAAGACACAAAAGAACAGCAAGAAGTCATAGCACTCTACAACTTCTCCTCATCCATCGGCTGACAAGATGAGGGAGCCTCAGCGTTTTAGACCTTGTTACCCAGAACCTTCATCTGAGCCTACTGTGCACCTCCCCGAATTTCGGAAGGCAAGAGTAACCCCCACCCAACTGACAAAGTTCTATGAGGCCATATGCCTCATATTTCTACATCCCAACCCTATTGACACGCCTTTATGCCATGTGAAGTTGGAAGGGGTCCCATTTGGTTCCACATCAGCAGCTCCAGCTCCAGTGGGGTCCCAGGGATCTATTCCTGGACCAACACTAGACTTGCCATCTCGATCTTACCCATTCCCAATGCTTCTCGTGACGCCGGGTCCCCGGTGGCACCATCTCGATTGTCATCTGCTACTCCGACACAGAGCCAGTAGGGCACCGCCCAACACTCACTCCGATGCTGGTAGGAGCCTTGCCTCCTAGATAGGAGCCTGAGCCTTATTTTAATTGGCTAGGCCTTGGAGAAGAATGTGAGGGGTCGCTGGACCCTTTAGAATACCAGCCCTAAGAAGAAGAACCACAAAATGTGAACTGATGTAAGGACCTGGGTGAGGCAAGCGGCCTGGTTACATCTCCAGATGCTGGCCTGATTTCTCCCCTACCGTGGCTATCGGGGAGAAAGCTTCTTACTCAATGGTGGTGCGGAGGATGGCTAAGGTCCTTGACCTTCAGCTACCCACTGTAACAGTCAGGACTAATATCTTGACAGAGGTGCTGCAACCGCGACTCTCCACATCAGAACCCTTACTCCAATTAAATGACGCCCTCACTGATATCCTGTTGGGTACCTGCTCCAAGCCCAGCACGGGGGCTCCTGTTAATAGGACAATTGCCCGCCGCCATTGCACTGCACTTGCGGACCAAAACTTCCTCACGCAATACCCTACCCCTGCGAGCTTGGTGGTCCAAGCCTCCATCTCCCAAGGTGCTTTCCTTAACACTTCCCTAGATAGGGAATTCAAGAGGCTGGACTCATTTGGGAAGACAATATTGACATTCGCCAGCCTGGCATTGCTGTCAATTATCATTACATGCTTTTTGGGCCATTATTCTCACACTTTGTGGGATACAGTTGCACAAGTGCTGCCACAGGTCCCAGAGGAGTTGCGAGCTGTACTCTCCCAAGCTTTCAGCAATGGGAGAGACTCTGCTAAGTTCAGTATTCAATGCAGACTTGACTCAACCAACTCACTAGGCAGAGTGGTTTCCATGACAGCTGCCCTTAGGCATCACGCCTGGCTAAGGACAACTGGCTTTTCTGGGAATGTTCAAGCTTCCCTTATGGACATGCTCTTCTATGGCACCCGTCTCTTTGGAAAAGGGGGTGGTGATGAACAGTGAGTGGTCTGCTTAATTCAGACACTCTGTTCATCACCACCCCCTTTTCTGAATCGTTTTTGGCCACTATAGGTGTGGCAGGGTATACTCAGACATGAGTCCCTTGCTCACTGCTCCATCAGGATTCAAGCAAGCCGGGCTGACGACGGCTGAAATGCCAGAAACCGGTCCCCGGAAGCTTGTCTCCTTTCTGGTGAAGAATTGGCTTGGTAGTATGGTCTGCCCTGTTCCCATGATGCACTGGGCCAGGGACAGACTAATTTGCATATAGCCAGGTTCTGAGCTGGGGTTGGGCAGTGAGCTAAATAACGGTGATGGATCAAGCCCTGATCTTTGGACTGGGTAAGAGTGGTCTGCTTAATTCAGACACTCTGTTCATCACCACCCCCTTTTCTGAATCGTTTTTGGCCACTATAGGTGTGGCAGGGTATACTCAGACATGAGTCCCTTGCTCACTGCTCCATCAGGATTCAAGCAAGCCGGGCCGACGACGGCTGAAATGCCAGAAACCGGTCCCCGGAAGCTTGTCTCCTTTCTGGTGAAGAATTGGCTTGGTAGTTTGGTCTGCCCTGTTCCCATGATGCACTGGGCCAGGGACAGACTAATTTGCATATAGCCAGGTTCTGAGCTGGGGTGGGGCAGTGAGCTAAATAACGGTGATGGATCAAGCCCTGATCTTTGGACTGGGTAAGAGTGGTCTGCTTAATTCAGACACTCTGTTCATCACCACCCCCTTTTCTGAATCGTTTTTGGCCACTATAGGTGTGGCAGGGTATACTCAGACATGAGTCCCTTGCTCACTGCTCCATCAGGATTCAAGCAAGCCGGGCCGACGACGGCTGAAATGCCAGAAACCGGTCCCCGGAAGCTTGTCTCCTTTCTGGTGAAGAATTGGCTTGGTAGTTTGGTCTGCCCTGTTCCCATGATGCACTGGGCCAGGGACAGACTAATTTGCATATAGCCAGGTTCTGAGCTGGGGTGGGGCAGTGAGCTAAATAACGGTGATGGATCAAGCCCTGATCTTTGGACTGGGTAAGAGTGGTCTGCTTAATTCAGACACTCTGTTCATCACCACCCCCTTTTCCGAATCGTTTTTGGCCACTATAGGTGTGGCAGGGTATACTCAGACATGAGTCCCTTGCTCACTGCTCCATCAGGATTCAAGCAAGCCGGGCCGACGACGGCTGAAATGCCAGAAACCGGTCCCCGGAAGCTTGTCTCCTTTCTGGTGAAGAATTGGCTTGGTAGTTTGGTCTGCCCTGTTCCCATGATGCACTGGGCCAGGGACAGACTAATTTGCATATAGCCAGGTTCTGAGCTGGGGTGGGGCAGTGAGCTAAATAACGGTGATGGATCAAGCCCTGATCTTTGGACTGGGTAAGAGTGGTCTGCTTAATTCAGACACTCTGTTCATCACCACCCCCTTTTCTGAATCGTTTTTGGCCACTATAGGTGTGGCAGGGTATACTCAGACATGAGTCCCTTGCTCACTGCTCCATCAGGATTCAAGCAAGCCGGGCCGACGACGGCTGAAATGCCAGAAACCGGTCCCCGGAAGCTTGTCTCCTTTCTGGTGAAGAATTGGCTTGGTAGTTTGGTCTGCCCTGTTCCCATGATGCACTGGGCCTGGGACAGACTAATTTGCATATAGCCAGGTTCTGAGCTGGGATGGGGCAGTGAGCTAAATAACGGTGATGGATCAAGCCCTGATCTTTGGACTGGGTAAGAGTGGTCTGCTTAATTCAGACACTCTGTTCATCACCACCCCCTTTTCTGAATCGTTTTTGGCCACTATAGGTGTGGCAGGGTATACTCAGACATGAGTCCCTTGCTCACTGCTCCATCAGGATTCAAGCAAGCCGGGCCGACGACGGCTGAAATGCCAGAAACCGGTCCCCGGAAGCTTGTCTCCTTTCTGGTGAAGAATTGGCTTGGTAGTTTGGTCTGCCCTGTTCCCATGATGCACTGGGCCAGGGACAGACTAATTTGCATATAGCCAGGTTCTGAGCTGGGGTGGGGCAGTGAGCTAAATAACGGTGATGGATCAAGCCCTGATCTTTGGACTGGGTAAGAGTGGTCTGCTTAATTCAGACACTCTGTTCATCACCACCCCCTTTTCCGAATCGTTTTTGGCCACTATAGGTGTGGCAGGGTATACTCAGACATGAGTCCCTTGCTCACTGCTCCATCAGGATTCAAGCAAGCCGGGCCGACGACGGCTGAAATGCCAGAAACCGGTCCCCGGAAGCTTGTCTCCTTTCTGGTGAAGAATTGGCTTGGTAGTTTGGTCTGCCCTGTTCCCATGATGCACTGGGCCTGGGACAGACTAATTTGCATATAGCCAGGTTCTGAGCTGGGGTGGGGCAGTGAGCTAAATAACGGTGATGGATCAAGCCCTGATCTTTGGACTGGGTAAGAGTGGTCTGCTTAATTCAGACACTCTGTTCATCACCACCCCCTTTTCTGAATCGTTTTTGGCCACTATAGGTGTGGCAGGGTATACTCAGACATGAGTCCCTTGCTCACTGCTCCATCAGGATTCAAGCAAGCCGGGCCGACGACGGCTGAAATGCCAGAAACCGCTCCCCGGAAGCTTGTCTCCTTTCTGGTGAAGAATTGGCTTGGTAGTTTGGTCTGCCCTGTTCCCATGATGCACTGGGCCAGGGACAGACTAATTTGCATATAGCCAGGTTCTGAACTGGGGTGGGGCAGTGAGCTAAATAACGGTGATGGATCAAGCCCTGATCTTTGGACTGGGTAAGAGTGGTCTGCTTAATTCAGACACTCTGTTCATCACCACCCCCTTTTCTGACCCGTCTCTTTGGAGACAAGGCAGATTCATCAGTCAAGCACTTTAAGGATTCTCGTGCTACAGCCCGTTTCTTAGGACTCTCTCCTGTCCCATGTCCACCTCAATCTGCCTTCCATCCTTTCATGACTATGAAAGGGGCTTCCAGCCACATTCCTGCCCAGCCCCTACGCCGAGCAGGCTCCCTAGCGTCTCCGTGGCCAAGGGCATGGTATCCACAGATTTTGTCAGGCGGACAGCGGCCTGGTCAATCCGCTACCCCACTACTGTAACAACCTCCAAACCCTCCTAGTCTACCCCTTTACCTTCATGGGCACCCAGTTGACAGCAGAATTTGCCATCACCTGCCCCACTGGTAGTCCATAGCATCTGACGGGTGGGGTTTTGCAGATTGTCAGAAGGGGCTACTTCCTCCCCTTTGAGACCACCACTCCCCCATGCCACAATCTCACCAATTGGCTGAGGGAGTATCATCTGTCTGTTCTCCATGAGGAGGTCACAGCTCTCTTGGGTAAGGGAGTCATAGAGAAGGTTTCTGTGCCAGAAGTAGGCTGTGGTTGTTATTCCCACTGCTTTCTGGTTTCAAATAAGGACAAATGGATTCCTCCTATCCTTGATCTCCAAACTCTCAATCTCCTCCTCAAAACGGAGAAATTCAAAATGGTCACGTAGGCCCAGGTATTGTCTGACCTGGTTCCAGGAGACTGAATGATAGCATTGGACTTGCAGGATGGTTATTTTCACATTCCTGTCCTACCTGCCTTCCAATGCTATCTGCGGTTTACAGTAGGCCACTAGCACTTTCAGTTTACCATGCTTCATTTTGGCCTTACCGGTGCCCTTTGGGTGTTAACCAAGGTGATTGAGATAGCTCACCTGCAGAGGTCAGGGGTGCCCATCTTCCCCTTCCTCAACAACTGGCAGCTGAAAGCAGGCTCAACCCAGGCTGCAATCTCCCACCTCCAGACTATGACAAATCTTCTGCACTCACTGGGTTCACTTTCAACATGCCAAAGTCACATCTGTCTCCCGCCCAGAAGCTCCCTTTCATCAAAGCTGTTCTGGACACAGTGGAGTTTTGGGCTTATTCTCCTGAGCAGTGAGTCCAAGATATTCAAGCTATGATACCAATATTTCAGCCACTATCCTGGGTTTCAGTGAGGCTGACTCTGAGTCAAGGTGAGCGGCTGTCTGCTATCGGAAGGCCGCTCACATGGTACGTCCATCAGCACTCTTTATTCAAGTCCCCTATTTTACATAGGTTCCTCAAGGGTCTTACTAATCTCTTCCCTCCTTCATCATTCATTATGGTGTGGGACCTACATTTATGTTTTACTTTTTTGATGTGTGCTCTTTTTGAATCTCTACACAATTGTCCCCTCCAGCTCCTCACCTTGAAAACAGCCTGTCTTGTGGCAATTAGATCTGCCTGTAGAGTAAGTGGGCTGCAAGCCTTGTGATCTAAGTCACCTTATCTCTCAGCTTATCCTGACATAGTGGTTCTTCGAACAAATGCATCTTTTCTACCAAAATTGGTCGCCCCTTTTCATGTAGGCCAATATATGACCTTGCCTACCTTTGATGCTCATCCACATCTCTCTGAAGAAGAGGAACTACTCCACCGTTTGGGCCCAAAAAGAACATTGTCATTGTACCTTGACCGTACACGTGAGTTCCGGGTGAAGACCAACTGTTTGCAGGCATGCAGCATCCTGATGGTTTGTGGGCTATGTCCACGAGAGCTATAATGGCCACCACTGCGTTAGCATAATGAGTTCCTGTCCTTGATATCTGGCAGGCAGAAATGTGGGCTTCCCTGTACACTTCCACTAAACATTACTGCCTGGACAGTCAGGTCTGCAGGGATGGGCACTATTCCCGTCGTTCCTGCTGGAGTTTCTCATTTGAAATTAGTTCGCAGATCCTCCTCTAGGGGTGGTATTGCTTGGGTATCTATTCAAAAGGTAAGGAATCTGCGGCTAGAGGTCTCTATCAGATGAATAAGTTACTTACCTTCAGTAACGCTTTATCAGGTAGACTATGTCTAGCTGCAGATTTCTTACCCACCCATTCTCCCTGGTCTGCGAACAGATTTCGAGAAATAGGGATGACCCCTTTCAGGGCCCTAGTTGTGACATACCAGTGATCTGTGTACTTCATGGCTCTGCACTTCTGCCGCGGAACGTTGTGAAAAATAACTGACATCAGCACGCCTGGGTAGCGTCTATTTAGGAACTGCAAGGCCACTTCCGACTCGAACGATGCCGATGACAGACTTGGAGCCGATCAACACCACCTACCAGTGCTTTGGGTTACTGCTCACAAAAAATCTTCCAGATCAAGCCTGACACCTAGGAAATTCAAATGTAAGGAATCTGTGGTTAAATATAGTCTCTACCCGATAAGACGCTAAGAAAGGTAAGTAACTTGTTCTTCACAAAGACATTATGTGTATGGGAAGTAGTACTACAGGAGCACTTTTTTAATACTTTTATATGTTGTTTTGGACAATCCCTAAAATGTCCAACCCCCTATTAGTAAAAATGTAAAAAAGACAACAGTCCTTTCAATTTCTACAAATTGTATATGAATATTTCCATTTCATTCCCATTTTAGACTCTTTTAGGGGCAATTCACAAAGGCATGTTTAAAGGACATAAAAGAGCATTACAGGAGTACTGCTTTAAATATTCCAAAATACCTTTTTAAATACCCCCCTCAATGATTAATAAAAACAGCTAGCATGATGCATCATGATCCATCACCTTTGGTGAACAAGCCACTCTCTGTTCAAATACAGAAAAAGTACCTGGTATCCTGCAGTTGTAAACCACCACCTTCTGAGCTTTTGCTCCACCTGTCCAAGCAAATGCAATGCTGTGTGCTGTCAATGCGACAGTGGAATACATTTGCCAAGGTGACTGGCTCAGACCAAGCCAGTATCAGAAGAGATTGAAAGCCTCTGTCAGCCTTGGATATGCACAGATATGTATCTGGTAAAGTAAATAGAGGTTGGTGGTGCAAGACTACTGCCCATATTCCATCGTCTCACTCATGCTTCTGAAGACAAAAGGGGCAGCCAGGAAAGAGCGTATCATCATATGCCTTTCCACCAACTCTTGGATGCTCGGAGATCTAGTAATGGTGGCAGATTAGTGTCGGCCATACACACAGCTTCAATTTTGCTAGATCTTGCTAAAGACAGCTTAAGCACTTTGTAGCAAGAGACCTCATGTCATCAATACATCAAAAAAAAGTACACGAAAAGTGTAGGCTTTGGGTTAGTATCTTTGAACCATTAGGTTTCCTGTTTTTTTTATTTTAGGAGTTACTTTGACGGGCTTTCACTCAAGCCAATGGCGTTTTATGTATACATTCTGCCATTTAGTTTACATTGTGACTTTATTGTTGGACTTAAAATTAGTTCCTTACTCATCAGTTATGTTTTTTAAGACGCATCAAGCCAGGTGACTACCCCACAGCTGCTTTTGGGGAATCATATCCCATTGTCCACCATTGCCTTGACCATCATTATGGGAACCTGCGGGAATTTGTTTGCCATTTGGCAACAGAGCGGCATTTGAAGCATAATTCATGACGATTCTAATTTTGTAAAAACATATTTATGTTGGCGGACTCCTGTCTCTGGATCAATAGCGTAGCTAGGCATTTTACCGCCCGTGGCAGTCCCTGCCTTTGCCGACCCGTGGCCGCGCAGAAGGGGAAGGGGGTGGGGTGCTGGCGATGATTCCTGCTTTTACCGCTCCTGTGGCAAACTCATGTAAGGCGGGGGGCACCGCCCCCAAAACTGTCGTGCAGGGCGGACCGCCCCCCGCCCCTCCCCTTGCTATGCTACTGCTCTGGACCGCTGAAAAAATAAACATTTACCATGCTGAACAGCTCCTTCCATCCTGTCATTGGGCTGCTGCTGTGTCCAGCGCACCCAGTGGCTTCCTGCCAGCTGCCGCAGAGCCACTTCTGGACGTCTGCATGCCCAGCAGCTTCCTTTCATCTGATGCTGACCCGCGGCGTGCATTGGCAAAACCAGTAGGCCTGGCTTATAACTGAAAATCTACTGCTTTCCAATACTTGTGTGTTTTCACTGCTCTGACATAAGAGCAGTGAGTAACCGGATTTGAAAATTTATATTATACCCCGGGGTGTCCAATGGAAGCCACAAACATGGTTGTGCTTCACGTTCTACGGCTAAAGTGGTGAAAACCTAATTAATGTGCATGTGTAAGAAAGCAACGTTTAATTTTATATTACAATCAAACATTTCTGGCAGCTTGTCTGCCTGGGCTTGGCACAGCCTGCAGCCACTGGGCACCGTTTCTGAAGTCAGGGATTCAGTCTCGCACTCAAGTCCGCTAACTCGTTTATGCATGTGGACGGCAAAATACGGCTTGCAAGTGTGCCTCTCAGAAGGGTCGCAGCTACCATTGATGCATCAGGTGCAGTGGAACCAGGACCCGGAGCCCTGAGAACCCCATGAACCCTGATAAATGCTATTTTTGCTGCCTTAACAGCAGTCCAAAATACAATTTTCCTTGCTTCGATACTGACTCCCAGTACACAGGGTTGTTTTAAGGCTACCATCATGCATACAGAAAAAACAACATGATTACTCATGTTGACCCATCTCCTCTTAGAGTTTCAGTGAGATACACTCAAGGATTGGGTTCAGTGCATAAACATATTAGACTGTGCACTCTGGCATATTTATTAAAAAAAATCACACTCTGCTTGATAGCAAAAGAGCAGGAATGCACCGTATTTAACAAAGGTGTCTGTGTTGCATGCAGGATTGTTTTTGTGCAAGAAGCAGCACCTTCCTGCACAAAAAAACCCTGGGAGGCATATTCCTCTTTCTATGTGTGCTGCAGAATGCAGCACACAGGGAAAGATGATGTAACGAGGAGAAAAAAAGATATTTATCCTCGTTACGCCTCCTTTGGGAAGGTGTATGTTCATTGACACATTGCCAATTCTACCACTTTTGGCAAATCTGGGAATGCGTCAAAAACCATGGGTGTGGCGTGAACACACCAATGCAACGCCCATGGAACGCCTTCCCAGGGCAGAGTAACTCCAGATTTATGAAGCCACTCAGGGCTACAGATTAGAGAAAAGAGAGTATAGCAAACCAGTAATATTTAAACTACCTTTGTAGTACACATAATATTGTGCGACTTTAAATAATTGTTGACTGAGACATTGATATATCAAAAATAGGAAACCATTTTATTTGATTTTATATTTTCTTATGCATTGATAGTGCTTTTTTTTGGTCTGTTATTATTATATAGATTCACCGTAGTAAAACAAAGAGATATTATTCACATTGACATACATTCTTGTGTGAACAAACAAAAAACCAAATTTAAATACAAAAAAGGTGCTGTACGATATCTTCGGTTGATGGAAATAAGGAGGAAGGCAATGCGGTGGAGTGGAACTACGCACGTTTCGGCCTATAGGCCTTCATCAGGAAACCGTCATTCGTACTTTACAGACATGGTGAAAAACAACATACACCTAAACCAAAAAGATACACAAAATATATATAAATATATATATAAATATATAACACACACATTTGTTTAATACACATTTCTATATATTCTCTGTCAACATAGCGCACTAAATGGTCAATAAAAAGACTTTGATTTGATAAATAGAGATTATACCTATTGTGTGATACATGTCTTAGCAATGTCCTCGTACCATCAACTAAGCTTATATTTACATAAATCTTGACATTTTACCAACTTTTCTTTATGTGTATGAGGCGTTCATTATCTATCTACATACATGTCACATATAAGTAAAAAACTCTACTGGGTTTTTATTTTAGTAGTTATACTGCACAGGCATTATAGTTTATATAACTTTCAGTTAACACTAGATTCATTATCAGGTTTATATTAAATTCATTGCACATAGTCGTTAAGGATAGAAACACAAAAGGAAGGAAAGAATTATAGACAAAAGTTGCCACGAAATTTCTATACCAAAAATGCCATTTAACTTCAAACGTTTTTTACTCACATCCGTGGTATTGGATGATAATATCACTCTTTTGTTCCTCAAAGGGTAGTTAGGATTGATGACAAGGTGGCCCTGCGTGGCTTCCTATATCACATATTGGACTTGCATCACACTGCCATTGCTTAGTGCAAGAATGACGCAACTCAACTTATAAATATGGCCCCGAGTGTGCAATATTGAAAGTTGAAGCAACACATACTGCACTGGTGATGAATGTACTACTGATAACATTAGCAACATGTACCTGCCTCCCAAAGAAAATCAGTGACCCTGGACTGTAGTAGGTGCCAACATAAGCATTTTGCAAATTTCAGCAGCATGCCTAGGCAGTTATATGTATTTATTTTTACCCGCCATGCAGAGGGATTTTCAAATCCTACTGTATTGATCCGATTTATAGTACTGTAAACGCACATTTTGTCACTAAACTAAAAAATCATGGTCACTCAAACTTCATTGAAAAGTAGTCTTTAAGTCCTACACTTTTTCCCATAGGTGCAATGTAGTGAATGAAACAAAGATGAAGTCCAACGTAGGTTCTTGTAGAATAGGTATTTATTTAGTAAGATGGTACAAGGTGGTAGTAGATGGTAATAAGATGTTAAGAAGGAATAAAAACCCCACCAGGAGCTGTCTCCTTACAGCTCAGCCCCAAGCTCCCAACTGAATTCACAGAGCTGGGAACTCAACATTCTAATGTGTCATCATGAATATTACATTCCACATGGTGACATCAGAGGAAGAACAAAACAGGATGAGTAGCAATCACTACATGCAACTTTTGCGCTTACAAAGTTCCCCTTTGTGATTTAATTAGCCCCAAACTCTACCTGCCCATTCCCTTGGGGCACAGATGCAAAGACCACGCAGCAAAGCACCAATATTGATATATAATACATGGAATTCTGCAATCCCTGCATAAAAACCCTTCTAAAATTTCTTTATAATCATCGACTTGTGATGTACCAAGTCACCAATTACAAAGAAAATACATTAGAACGCAACTGTAATAACTTATTGTAGTTGAGTTCTGAGGTTACAATGTATGAGGCCAACGTTGGCAGCAGGAATAAAGGCAGGTCATGCCACGGAGCACAATTAAATCAGCTGGTTAAAAAATTAAACAAAACATTGCTTTTATTTCTTCTGCTCAACAGAAAGAAAGTATTTATAGCAAAATTTATATATTTTGCACTTCTTAGGTAATCATAGAAAAGTTAGATTTTGCATGTTTCTACACATTCCGAGGTATTGCAACTTTTGGCTTTTTAAAAAAAACGGACTTGTTTTTAACTGATTCGGATATCTTTTTGCAACAAATATCTAACAGATTTTTGGCGTGGTTAATTTTGCACCAGAGATTCTATTTTTATCGTTTCTATTTGCACAAATGCTAACTCTTTCATATGGAAGAGCTACAGATCAAGGATTTAATTGGTTTGTGGGAAAGGTGATGGTGTGTCCTTGACGTATATGAGATGAAGTGCCCCCTACTGTACATGATAAGGATCTTGGAAGTGACCTCAGAGTTCCAGAATCTTGTAAAGGAACTCGGCCTTCGGCTTCTTTCCACTATATGGCTATGGAAATCCACTGGGTCTCGCATAGCTGCCAAGTTACCCAGGACCACACGTGATGTACTGCTCCATTCCAGGTTTCTTCTTTGAATTCTGGGACTTGCAGTCTTGTTTAATTAATTATAAATCAGAACTACAAGTCCCACAATTCAAAGGGAAAATCTGGACCTAGTGCAGCACATCACGCATGGACCCGGAAGCTTGGCAGCTATGCTTAGTACTGAGCCAATATTAACGTGATTGCGCCCTTCCACTCAGATCAGCCGACATATACAAAAGTTGTGCAAACAAAATGCTCAGGTGTCCCATGCTCATGTCTGAATAGCTCACCCAATCCAGGTTTCTTTTTGTTCCATTATGAGACTCGTAGAACTGATTTCTTTAAGAGCTCAACAGGACAACAAATCCCAGAATGCAAAAAAAACAAAAACGGACTGTATGACCTAGAAATATCAGAGCTCTGAACAAGTGCTGCCCAGCTTTAAAACACTTTTGGTATTGCTTGTGGATTTCCTTATACTCTTAGCAGCTGCTTAAGTGACCCACTTTTCTGCATTAACAACACCGCAGGAAACGATTCCCCCTTCACAGGCACATTTACAACGTTGAGAGCGCGATTAGAGCCCAGAACACCCACAAACCCTCTTTGTGGCCGCTGTAGGCCAGAGAATAACAAGGCCTGTGTATGACGGTAGTTTAGAATTAACTTGTGCCATGACCCTGGGAACGCTGCCACAGACAATCATGACTAATCTAAAGAGCAATAAAAAAAGAACAACCGGGATTCTTTAGGAAATGCAATAAATTAACAGAATAACAAGTGCTGTAAAGAAAAGAGCTGCAGAAAAAATACATGTTTTGAAGGAATCACATCCGCTAACTCGAGATCAAGGGAATCTCGAGGGCGGGAAGTGGGACACGTGTTCAAGAATGCTGAAATGGAGTCCGTGCAGCACACTGCAAACCTGTTACATATTTCTCCGCTAACGTGACTGCTTCATGCAGTTGCGTGACAGAGAAGAACAACTTAAAACATGCTCGGAATGGGCGTACCGGGTGAGCGGCCTTCCGATAGCAGACAGCCGCTCACCTTGACTCAAGTCTGTGCTTCTGCACAAATGTTCTGTTGATTCAGGAGTGGCAGCGCCTTTTCAACCCCGAGAGCTCAATAACATGCACATGCCTTGCACGACAGTTTCCTTTTCATCCTTTGTTTGCATTTGCCTGGACGGATATGGCTTATCTTTGCATGTTAATCATTTTTACTCGTATTGATTTTCAGCATGCGTTGATCTGCATTGGTGCTTTGTGTCTGCCCCAGTGCACCCCTGTGGTGCGGTGTCCTCTTCTGCACAGGGGTCTCGAGTCCAAAGAGGTGTAGGAGTTACAGAGACGTTTTAAGGCTAGGGCAAAGTGGGCTTTGGCCCAGGAGCCCATCCTTTCAGGGGGCCCAGAAACAGCCAGCTCTGCAGAAAGTCTTGCTCTAAAGGCCTTGAATAATTCTTCCACACATTGTTTTTAATTCCGGTTTCCTTTAATTTATTTTTAACGTGGGTGATGTGTGAGAGTTTATTACAGACATTTTGCAGGGAAATGCTGGGTTTATGTCTCATGCAACCTCCATAATAAAAGTTTATTTCGGATCAAAACAGGACCTCACATATGAGAAATGGGAGGGTGTCACAGAAATTATTTGCAGTAATATTAGTGACCTGCTGCTGTGTTACAATATTGAAGACACACATCACTATCCCTGAATATCAGATGTAAACACATTTAAGAATTTGGACCAGAGTGCCTGTGCACAGTCAGTTATCTGGCCAAAGAGGGCATGAAAGAGCTGAAATTGCATCATTAATTCAAAACTGTTCTGAACAGGGGCCCCCAAAATCCGTTTGGTCTAGGGCCCCCAAAATCCTTAAAATGTCCCTGAGGAGTTAAGGGCAGAAAGTCCACCTATAGGATGAGGGGAGTGGTAGGCAAAAGGATTGCGTTGCTTGGTCTCTGAGTATACATAGAAATAACCTTTATCTGGGTGTGCCTGTGTGTGGTTTTTATGACTTGTGAGATTATGGTGTGAAACAACTGCTCACGTGTGTTGGGGTTATTCTGCCTGATGGAGATGATTGGCAAGAACCTCACCCCTATTTTGCTCGGTCAATTTGTGTCAATACCGTAAACCTTGTGTGTCTGCATTATTCCAACTTATTCTGGGGTTCTGGTGTAGAACAAGTGCTCACCCATATTTTGGCTATTCTGCCTGATGGAGATGAGTGACATGAGTCTTACCTCAATTCTTGCTCGGTCACTGTGCATGCATAGTTATATATCCATTGTCTAGGTTTTTGTCCGGGCAACATTTTGATGTCTACTGTGCATCATGTGCAAACTCATGACAAGAGTTACTCTGTCCAATGGGGATAGATGGCATGAGACGTACCCCTTTTTTTTGCTCAGTCACTTTGTGTGCTTAGCATAACATAACATAGCATGTGTATTTGTAATGCGCACGTTCACCCAGAAGGGTAACTTGGCGCTGAATAACTGATGTTTATTGTTGCCCGACTCAATGGTACTCATTTTATCGATCTTAGAAGGATGAAAGGCTGAGTGGGCCACCAGGATGTGAAACTGTGACCATGAGGTCGAACAAAGGCCCCTACACTGGAGGCATTAGTCCACTAAATCACTAGACGTGGGCCACTACTCAGGTGTTTCTGTGCTTGACTCTAACGAGTTCTGGGATTATGGCTTGCAGCAAGTGCTCACCAGTGCCTGGGCTACGCTAGTCTGTGACGGTGGCTGCCAGGAGGCTCGTCCCAGTCCTTGCTCTGTCAGTGTTTATGTATGGCTATAATGATAAACAGAAAAGTCAGGACAGGAGAAGGCTGCCGGGACTGGAGGGTGGAGAGGGCCCTTCAGCTACGCAGGGGGTGGGGGGCATACGCCCTCCCAGGGTAAACCAGGATAACCAGAAAAGTATCTCACCAATGTTAGGAAAGGTATTTTGATATACCGGACACAGTGGCTAGTATTGCCACTGGAACTATTGACTGCCACTATTAGACAGAACCAAACCATCCATGCAGTTGTCACACCAGTAGATGAGCAACAGGTGAAGTTATACACAGATGACACATTGGTTACACTAGCTGACCCTAACTTGTCCATTCCTGCTCTTATGTCTCAGATAGCTGTCTTTTCTACATTCTCAAGCTATAGGATTAATTGATCCAAGCGTGAGGCATTGACGATGACCAACAAAAACTCTAGGATGATCATTTCTGTGCAAAGTGTACCTTTTTGGTGGTTGCCAAGTCATTTGACATTTCGGGGTGAATATCAATAGGAGCTTGGAGAACATACATGGTAAGAGAAAACTTAACTCCATTAGAAAGCAACGTTTGTCATTCTGCATTGGTCCAAATTACAAATATTATTCAAGGGAATATTAAAATAATCAAAATAGTGACAGTCACATGATTTAATTATGTGTATAGTATGATTCTCTTGAAAATCCTGACTCATTTCCTCTGCATGATTGAATGTAAAATGAAGTCAATTGAGGGGTACCGGAAACTGAGGTTGAAGGCCTCAAAACCAGACACTGCTACAAGAGAAGGGGGCCTAAGAATTGCACACATGCAATACTATTGGCATGGTTACCAAATGGCACATACAACATACATGCTGCCAGCTTGTTCTGAGACCACCACAATCAGTTAAACAGTAAAGAGATTTGTTAAATGTTGATGGAGAGTTGGGTTTATACCACACAGGAAATTCAAGACTAAATAACTGGATAACCCATTTCAGACTGTCTCTGCCTAGTTACGGTACAACAACCATACGAAACACGGAATAAGTAGAGGTTTCCTTCTCAATGCATATCTGGTAAAACTATCTATACCTATTAGAAAGAGACAATGAGCCCGGCTGGAAAATGTGGATGGAAAAATGAATTCTCTCAATTTACTTTTTGGTAGCACCGTTAAAATAATATTTTGATGATTTTCAACAGGAATGTCACCTTCCTGTCACATAGTACTGGAAATATCAGTAGCTGCTCGATTGTTTCCAACACCTCCTTCAGATCGGTGCTGTTGAACTACCCGACTTGCCTATTTTACACTGCTTGCAGCTATGGAGTCCATTAAAGGGTACTTTTTCGGGCCTCTACAGCACCATTGTTGGTTTTGCCTTCATGAAACTGACTGCTTACAATCTTAGAGAGAGGTAGCAAAATAGATTGTAGCTACAATTTTAAGAGGAAGACTGGGATGTCCTTCTCATGCATCATGACCTGGTGCTTATGGAATCCCATCTCAAATTCAGTTTCTTCAAGACTGTATATTTAAGGTATTGTTACCCACCATAACTTCTGCCAACAAATCTATGCCATTACTCCACTGCTGGAAATGTAATCAAGACGACTTTATACATAGTGCATATTCTGAGGGAGTGGTCTATACTGTCACATTAATAGACTAATATCTAGGATGGGATATTTTCCCATCTATTGGTTGATGAACCATTACTCGAGTATATAGCAATACTCATGACACCGCTAACACACTCAGCATTTCACACCACAATAGGAGACGGATCTCCACATCATCAGCAATGGCCAGACTCAATATTTTGCATCTTAACCGCATGCGTGCGGCATGATTTCCGCCCGTACGCTGGATTTTGCGGATTCGCATGTTACGTGATGAGCTGGGCTCGTCATGAGCGTGCCAGGAGGCTACCTCATGACGAGCCCAGCTCGTCATGAGCGTCGAAGGGGTTAAGAAAATGAATAACATACCATAATAGGAAGACAGGCCTAAAGACATGTTTGGCATAGCTTGACATGAAAAAGTCATTTACAAATTGAATGATCATATACCCAGATAGTTGGGATTAAATCCTATTTCTTGACAATACATCTTACCATTCAAAAGACTTACTCAAGAGACATTGGCAGTTTGGGGGCTGTGGTGCATTCAATTATTTTTTTCCTTACTTCTTGGACCCCTCTCCATTCTCGCCTATGCTCACCCAAACTTCTTGAATTCAGGGATCATATTTATAGTATGCGCACAAGGAAACACTCGCTCTCTCACCCTTCTTACACTTCCCAGCTTCGCTGGGGCCAAGAATATCCAGAATCGGTTGTGTTGTCAAGGCGTAGACTTTTATTCACATTAATCATATAAATCCACACAACCACTACGGGAGAAAACGAGTAAAGCATTATTTGGATAAATATCAATTTGCAGCAACATACTTTGCAATCTCCACATGTCAAATGCAGTAAGGAAATTAGACACATCATTGTAATTGATTTCAGCTTTAGCCATGCACATGTACTTAAATTTGTTGGCCGACTCGGCCGATCCACTCAGCTGCGCACCTCGTGCCGGCAGGCCCCAACGTGCTACAGCCAACATTGCATTACTTGAATATAGGGCACCGCATAGCTCTCCGCCCCACCGAGGTACCTGACCACAGGCCTCCTCCCAAATAGTCCACACAGTCCATATGTTGTGGGATAAGGCAGTAGCAGGACCACCGGCAGGTCAGTCCTAACCCTGCACCTATCCTTGGCAGTAGAGTCCAGGACCACCAGCAGGTCAGTCCCCTCCCCGCTTATCCAATGTACAGTTCCATTGTACCCCCTCTTGGGGTCCCTCCAGTCGCTGAGCCTCCATTGCTGCGCATGCCCCCTTTGTGTTAACTGTCAGCACTCCTGCTGGGTGGGAGGGTGGCTTTAAAAGTTCTTGCGGCTTCCCCGGGGTCCCAGGAGACAAAGAGGAGGAGACCCCAGGGGAGCCACCTTATATAACCGATACTCTTAGGTTTCGGTTTCCAGACGTGGCTCCTACGTCATCCTCAGAAAAAGGTCGGTGGTCGCAACCAGCCCTTCAACTAAGCTTGGTTTCCTGGCGCGACTAAGGGCGCCACTCCTCTAGGTGAGGGGAGCGCCTGATCAAGACCGACAGCTGTACATATGGACTACATGAGTCCTAGTACCAGAGAAAGACCATTATCCTTTGACAGTATCCTCCCAACCCTCATGTGTGGACCACACATGCAACTAGCGCTCTGCCGAAATTAGGACCATTAAGGCAACTTGCTAGGTATGAGAACTTGCAATGAGATGTGAAATACTGATGCATACTCTAAACCGTGGCATAGATTCTAGCTATGATCAATATTTATCCATACCATTGTTCACATGATAAGAAACGCCGCATAACCTGTTGGGGGCCATATTGAAGAGGTTATATCCTTGTTTTTAATCATCATTTTATGAGTTTGTCATCTCACTATTTGGTTACTGTGTTTTCCTTTACCAGTAGTTTTCCTGTTCCCAAGGGAGCCTGGGACAGAGATTCAGGGGTTGCTGGACCCCGGTTATATTTTAATTTGCCCATCCGTGTTTTACTATCGACTCATCGCGGTGAGCACGAACAAGCCAGACCTCCTGCCCCGCCCTCTGGATAATGGTGGGCTATTTACTGAGGCACATAACGTGTCCGCTGTGTTACTGCAGGTGCGCCACTGGTGCCCCAAAAGCGAGCCCATTTATGCACGGATCGCACACAGCACCAGCCATGCTGTCAGCCGTAGTCTCTGAGCCCAATACTAAGTTGTTCATGTAACATAACATAACATAACGTACATTTGTAAAGAACACGTAACACCCGAAGGTGCTGAATAACAGATGTATATTGTTACCCAACTCAATGGCACTCATTTTATCGACCTCAGATGGATGAAAGGCTGAGTGGACCCGCCGGGATTAGAACCTGTGACCAGAAGGTCGAACACAGGCACCTACAGTGGATGCATTAGTCCACTGCACCACCAGACCCGGCTTGTTGGCAGTAAGCCATACAGTTAAGAATCCTGGCTGTGACCGGAATGATCTTTCAGGCCTTTCTAGAAGGACTGATGCTATCTGCTCTCTTTGTGGGTTTCGTCTTAGCGCATTAGGTACTCATACAAAGCCCATACCTTCAACCCACAATTTGCCCTCACTTGACCTCTTGTCACAACCTAGCACGAGGCTACCTTGTGCTAGGTCATTAATAAAGCACTGCCTCAAATTTAATTTGTTTGTAGATACCTATAAGCCTCTGCTTATTTCCATCATGGAAACTTGGGCAGGCACCTCATCAAGCCCAGAAATTCTTACAGCCATTCCACATGGTTTATCTATTCTCAGAGTGGACCGTTTTGGTTAATGGGGTGGCGGTATAGCAATAGTATACTGATCTGACTCCTATCTGTCAAGCAGGGTCTTTTCATGAAGAAAGAACCAAAACTCATACCTTCACAGGGATTCTTTTTTACAGAGGGACTTAAATGTCTATCTGACAGTGCTAGCTGATCCAGATACCACATCTCTTCTTTCCACTATGTCAGCTTTCGGCTTATTTCAACTGGCAAATGGCCTCACTCATGTGGCTGGCCACTTGATGGGATTTTTTCAAACAATACAGCTATAGTGAATACAAAAACTGTTCCTTTACCTTGGTATGACTATAGGGCGGTTCTCTTTGAGATCCAATATGTACATATTGGTTGCGGCCTTCCTGCCTGTTCAGTCTGGACAGTATTTTGAGCATGGCATAAACTTCATGCAGAAGAGTTTACTTCACGGCTAAATAGCTCCCGTCCTATCCTTTCGGATGACTCAGAGACAGCAGTCCCACAATATTCCCAGTGGCTTGATGGTGTATCTCAGGCACTGGAGCCAGTTAAAATATGTAATTAACCTGTCCACAGTGGAGGACAAAGCCCTTCCCGGGCTTCAGGCAGAATAGCATGCAGATAGGTGGGAAAAATAGGCAGTCAGGAGGTGTACGTCCTCAAAAGGCTAGCCACGCCTTTAGGGTGGGCTAGGAAGTCTGTACAGCCAAGAATGGGGTTTGCCATTTTGAAAAACCTTGAAAGTAGAGAGTTCTGGGTAGAAAGGTGATGTACAGCCACAGGATGTTGTGCTCTCAGGGGCAGATTAGTTTCAGGGACAGCATGCCCATTGCCAACTGTCCCTCAAAACCCCTAACACTCCTAAATCTATGATTTAATGGGCAACACTGCCACCAGAACTTCCGCTCTGCACAAGATTAAAAAGAAGGACGCCAAGAAGCAAGTGATCAGTGACAACAGGATTTGAACTTTGCCACAAAGCTCAAGAAGGGATACTTAGGTCCTAGTGGCACCATATACTGGAGCTGCGTGAACCGTGGCCGGAACTCAACTCTCCCTACAGGAGGGACTCCTGTGGATGCTCAAAATCATATCAGACTGCCCTGGGCTGGAGGAACCGGTACCATGTAAACTGCAGGTAAATTGAATTGCTGATCTAGAAAATTGCCATCACTTGGGTACGCAGAGAGATAGCCTGAAGAAAAGTGGTGAAGTGCATACTATGAGTTGTAGTTGGGCTCACATCAAGTTTCGAGCTGCTATCAAACTCTCTTGGACCTCCAGCCACCGAAGCAACTTTGGATTACCTGTACCTCAACCAAGGCTTGCCGGTCACTAGTCCAGTACCCAACTCCTTACGTGAAACCTACAGCAAGAGGGCACTTCACAGCACCTGTGACTGATGTTAGCAACAACCTCACTCCCTCCCGTGTTTCTGCATCCTCAAACTGGTGAGATTGACATTGTGGTAAAAGTATCTTTGGCACAACCCATCCCCGTTGATTCACAGCTGAAGCTACCTTTGCACTTGGAGTCACCGAGCAAGGTGGAAGAAATCCACCTGTTGAGCCTGGGTTCCAGGACCCCAAAGACCACTACTCTGCGAGGGTAGACCGTAATTAAACCCCAAAGTGACCGATTGTCAAGTGCTGCATTTTTGACAGCTCCCGTTCAAAGTGATTGGTAGCTTAAGCTACCTCTGCACCCGGACTCACTGAGCAAGGTAAAAGTGAACTGTCTGTTGTACGCTGGTCCTGGAACTCTGGCACTCCAAAGACCTCGACCCTGTGCAGGTGAGAAGTAATTCAACAGAGAAGTGACCGTTTGTCACAAGAGTGCTTTTTCCATTGACCGCACTGTTAAAAGCCCCGATTTAAAGCCCAATGACAGTTCAGAAGTTACCTTTACACCCGGAGTTTCCGAACAAAGTACAAGTAATCTGACAATGGGAACCTGGGCCTGGGCCCCCAAAGACCTCTACCTTGAGAGGGTAGAAAGTAACTCGACCGCTAGGTGACCATTTGCCACTAGCAGCATTTTCCATTGACCACAATGTTAAATGTCTCAAGTATTTAATGCATTTATTTTCTGATGCTTTAAAACTTTCTACCTCCGGTTATATATGTATGATAAAAAAAATAGTTTTGGTGTCTAAATTTATATAAATATAAGCTCTATTTATATAAATTAGTGTGGGATTGCATTCGAGTTGTCTCAATTACTTAAACACAAAAAATCTAAATCCTATAATAGGGATACACTGGGTAGTATGCCATGCGCATGCACCTAATATACATACGGTTACTAATGAATCGCCCTGTGTATGGTGCACGCTTTTTTAATGCATCATGGTCTATGCCAGGGATTGAGGGGCCTGTAGTCAAACCTTTATCAGGGCCATCCTCAGCTCACTTGCCTACACGATTCCCTGGAGACCGCTCTTAAAGTTCCTATAAGGAGGATAAACCTAGCCTCTACCTCTGCCTCCACTTTATATTTGTAGCATCAATTACTTATGCACCATAATGGCACTGTTACATTTTTGGAAATGTTCCTCCGGTAATGCCTGACTGCTTTTTGCCATACTACCAGGACTGAGCAAATAATTATTGTTGTTGAATCCAATCGTCTCTGGGTATTGTGAGAATATTGTATGGTAAGGCCTCCCAACCATACCACCTAATATTTCACCTTGCAACATATGCCTTTTTTTTGTAAGACAATAGGGCAGAGTTCTTCAATCTGTGGGGCGCGCCCCCCCGTCGCGCCACCATCTCAGGGGGGGCGCGCACTCCACTGCAATCTGACCTTCATGCCCATGCTTTTGTCTTGCTAACTCTCCCAGGAGGGGGTTAATTGATGGTGCTGAAATGTTTCAGCCGCAGTGGGAGGCAGGATGTCTCCTCTGCTAAAACCGAAACTGTTCCTTCACTCTTTCGACATCATAGCAGAGGAAACCCCTTGTCTCCTACTGCAGCTGAAGCATTTCAGCTCTATGAATTAACCCCCTCCTGGGAGAGTTAGCTGTTCAGAGAGAGGAGACAAAGTTCCCAGCAATGTTTTAAATCATGGGCAAGGTGGGATCCGGCCCAGGGCACCAGCCTTTCAAAAGAGTGGGGGGCTGACTGAAAGAGCCAGCTCTGTTCTACAGAGTCTTGCCCTCATGACCTTGACATTTTTTTACACACGTTGTAAATAGCGTTTTAACATCATTCATTTTTAATGTGTAAGAGTATATCACAGACATTTTGCAGACAAAATGTGTTTATGCGTCATGCAACATCCATATGAAAAGTTAATTTTAGATCAATACAGGACCTCACATTTGAGAAATGGGAGGGTGTGACAGAGATTATTTGCAGTAATGTTAGTGAACTCCTGTTGTGTTACATACTGAAAACACACGTCCCTATCCCTGAATATCAGATGTACACACATTTACTATTTGACCAAAAAAGGCATGAAAGAGCGGTGACTGAATCATAAAATCAAAGCTGGTCAGAACTGGGGCCCCAAAAATACATTTGGCCCAGGGCCCCCCAAAATCCTTAAAACTTCCCTGAAAGTTTCTCTTAAAATTACAAAGGCAGGCGCGCAAAATGCCAACCAGCCATGTGCTGTTTAAACAGCTTGCGAATTGCTTGTCTTGATACTAAATAGTATGTATTCATGCACTACTATGTATTCGGGGCCGGCTTTAGCGCTAGTGGCGCCTGGTGGCATTTTTGGTGCCCCCACACCCCAGGACTGCCTCCTCGGATTCTCTCATTACCACCAGGCATATGTGCTATTCATAAGTTAATTAATAAGTTATTGCTAAACACAGCGCCTCCCCATGAGGTTGGTGCCACATCCATAGGTCAAGCATTCTAGTAAAAACCATTTGCGCACATTTTATCTTGGAAAGTGGTGTTTTGGAGCTGTGTAATAAGCCTCTGTAATTTCACCACACCCACTCACAAACCTGCAGTTTACTAAACACTCCTATTGTATTGAACATTATTTTCTGGATATACCCGGAATATGCGCGTGGCGGGTCGATTCCAGAAATTTCCGTTAGGTGGTGGGGGGGCCCAACATCTAAAAAAATTCAGCTGGGGGGGCTCAGCCTACAAAAGTTTGAAGACCTCTGCAATAGGGTATGAGGTGATAGCTTAACTTTGTGCCTAGACAGGATGGAATATTGAGCATAATTGGAGGTAGAGTGATCGAGGGCGTTAAAGGATATATTTTTGAATGAACCCCTAAGTGAAAAAGACTATAGAGTTAAAGGGGAGCTTTAATTTTGTCATTAAGGAGGAATACTACTTTCGAATGTGGCTGATTTTCTCATAGATGTTACATCAAACACTGTATGCTGGACTTTGAAGTTATGCATTGAGAATAAAACAATAAATGCATACTTTAAAAATTCAAATAACTTTTTTAGGATGGCTTATGTGTGAGCAATCTGAAATTTTACAATATCAAGTTTAGCTGTAGAAGTTTGGGATTTGTAGGAGTTTCTTTTTGCTAATAGTGAAAGCGCTGTATTTTGCAGTCAGCTGTGATCAAATTCTATCACTGACCTTCTACCTTCATTCAGTTCCTCCAAGAACCGATGAGCACATACTGTTGATGTTGATTTGGGGATTTTAAGCTGAGTAGGAACTTCATCAATGATACAAGTCGCTGCAATCTGGTAGTTGGACACACATTATCACCTATTTGGGGAGATAAAAGCAAGTACATAAGAAGGGAGAAGATCTCGGAGTGTGTCAAACTCCCTGTTGGTGTCACAAAGTATTATTTTTATTTTTTACATTGGTACCTATTCTAGTTTTATCTGTGAACAAGGTAAAGGGTATAAGTATGTGCTTAGACTAGACCAGTTGAAGAGAGTCTTGAATTAAAATAGAGATCCAGATAATTAAGAATAGAATAGGCTCTTTTGTGTTGAACTGTGCAGTATTGTACATGGAGTAATCTTGGAGGGAAACCTGAACTAGGAGGCCACCAACCCAGAACCAAAGCTACACTGTAGGTTTTTGTCTCCAAGAAAAATGCTGTCACTATCAGCTCAGTCATGAACTAGTTTATACACTGCTCACAGTATTCTGTGAGCAGTGTATAAACTATTTCATTACCCCCAAGTCGGTGGCAAATTACATTGACTCTGGCTCTACTTAAGGAGGGGGGGGGGCATGAATTCCGACATTAGGCACTGAAAGGTAGGTACATTTTGGGTAATGCTTTTTCTACATCTGAGTTAAATTCAGGGGATCAAGGCAACTCTCTCCTGCCTTTTATCATGCTCAAGCCAGACGATCAAGTTTCCATGGGGAAGTTATTTGTCTGGTTAGGTTGAGATGCAAGACTGAACAATGTCTCTGTCAGGCAGAAGAGGGAAGGTCATAGTTGATGAAGATCCGAGTAACTGCCACTAGATTTGACTTGACTGAGCAGTTATCAAGGATTCATCTAAAGACGATGCATACATGTGATGCGACAATAGGTATCCATTGAATGAGAATTGAACCTGGACCATGTTAATAAAATCACTTGGCTAGTGTATGTCAGGAAAAATGTAACCATCCTAGGACTGGCCTTTTTATGTGAACATTTTCCTAAATCTAGATTAATGGACATTTACCTAAATAAAGCGATTAGGGATAGGTGGGAAGTCATAGAGAGAGCATGTTATGATACCATACCGCAGATAATAAATAATTCTCTCTCTTATTTAGGTTTTGTTGAGAACAACCAGCATCGTTTTATTTTGTCAAGATTTCGACTGAATTTAATTTTATTATTACTGGGTCACCCTAATAATACATTTTCTGTTAGCAGTTTACCGCCTTGTCTATGTAACAGCATGGCGCCCCAATCAACCTTTCACTTCTTAGTTTTCTGCTCTAGAGAGGAAGAGTTTTACTATCCCACTTTTAAAGAAATTCTCACTGTGCACATCAGGCTTAGCCCTGTCCACATTTTATCCATTAGAAACACCATTAGTTTGTTACGTCTCGCTTCCTTTTTTCTGGCCACCCTGAGAACCCATAAGGTGCAGAGCATAGTACAACATCTGTCACTTCTTAAGTCTGCTGTTATATCGATGTACCTGCTCGAACACGAGATTGCTGTAATAGCCTTGTCTTAATCTGAAGTTTTTAAACCCACTGGTTCTTGTACTGTATTCACCATTTTATTGGATCTTTCTGAATGGATTTTAAGTGTAATTTTAATTTCAATGAAATGCTCTTTTTTATTGTATACTTTTATGCATTGTCTCAATGCAAAATAAAGTCAGTTGATGATGATGAGTATCTTGTTTGCTGGAAGGACCCCTAATGGGATTTGTGACACTTTCTAGGGGTCTAGGGATGTGAATGGGGAGAAATATAGAAAAGAATAAGAAAACCTACCTCTTGCAGCAGTAGTCTGGTGGTCAAAGTTGTGTGTTCATGAGGCATCACTTAGTGATCAGAAATTGAGGATGGTTGAAGTGTTGTTGATTTTAGTGTCACCCTTATTTCGTTTTTTTAGATCGAGATGAATGTTGATAGATAACTTCAGTGATAACTTCTCAAGATCACTGAGTTGATCTTATCATTTAGGTGGCAAATGGCAGAAGAGCATGTCAGATTAAATTGACAAAATCAAGGTTCAACTTTGAAGGTTACTTTTACAGGTGTAAGTTGTTTCTGGATTAGAGTGCAGGATGAAAGGGAGAGTATGTGGGAGGACATGCTTTTGAGGTAGGTAAAGTTCATACACTGGCAAAGATGTAGAGTCTGATGTCTTTTAGGACAGGCAATAGCAGGTATATTTAGAGCAGTAGTGCTTGCCCCCTTGCATATTAAATTCATTTCAGTTATAGACAAGACCAGACAAATAAGATTAATATGCAGCACATGGGGAGAGATGTCTGAGAATGGTTGCCATGCTGCCTGGTGACTGGGTGATGGTGGAGTCAAGGGTAAAAACTGGGTTGAGTTTTTAGTTCATTCAGCCCTTGAGCAAAAGATTTCATGCTGGCAAACGTTACATTCCTAATATCTTTGTGTGTTCAAGGCACAGTCTGCAAGTCCTTCAATATGCAAGTCCTTCAATATCAAGCCTAGGTTACCTATTTAGTAGAGACATTGCTTGGTGTGGCACAGAATAGTGTGCTTGACGAGTTTGGACCAATCGACATCTTCACCACTAATGGCAACTTGGCTCCCCACTCGTGCCACCGGAAATTAACAGCCTGTTCGTCAAAAGTTTGTCTTCAGCAGTTGTGAACTGAGGGCTGTAGGGCAGTTCCTCCACTTCGGCAACAATGTTAATCCTGGCAGTGGGGCCCCACACATCATGGCAGCTGCAGTATGAGCCCGTCTAGCCATGAGGCTGTTCCATAACTATGGCAGCAATATTATCCTAGCAGTGGCACTCCACATGCCCAGTCAGCATCAGTACGAGTCTCCCAGGTCATGCGTAAGGGGTGCAGGATTGTATGCTGCTGTTCAGGTCTGTTGTTACTTTACACATGAACCATGCTGGAAGACCAGGTGACCCCTCACAACCTGGATCTACGCCAGTTGCATTTCTGATGTCAGCACTTCTGAGATCCTCGCATGTCAAGAACAAATCTGTTTGTATCTCCATGTACAGTTTGTCCTACTGCTCGGCCGGGAACTCTGCTTCCATCAGAGCAGGCAGGGTGGCCTCTATGCCCAAAGCAGACCCACAGCTTCTCCAGAAAGTTGCATAGTTTCAGGTGAAGTCCCTCATCTCTTGGATACTGACTGTCATGCAGACAGCAGCCCTGGTCTCACATCAGCTCTTATAGGGCTTCACAGAGAATATCTTCTTGACCAACAAGAACTTGGAACTGCAACAAAGTTGGGAGGAGCGGGTCACATTTTTATACAAGTTTAGAAACTTCCTCCCCTTTAACAGAATCTGTTGACTCACTCCATTTACTCCACCAACCACCAAAAGGCAGTGCTCAGTGTGGACCGAGCAGCAATTACCTGCTTAAATGGCCCTCTCAGAATTTCTAAGGGTACCCTTGTCTCCATCCTCAATCAGTTCAGTGTTTGGGTCTCCACCCTCCATTTTTAGGAATGCAAGCTAAACTTTCCACTGGCTAGGGAGCTTTAGCCCATCCTCCATCTTGTGATATTGCAAAAAAGGTGCAATCCAAAATAATTTCCACTGGTCTCAATAATCAGACTCTCATCATAACACGAGTCTTGCTGCCATCTACACAATACATGCATGCACTCAACACACACACAAAATGTCATCACAAAGTTCTAGCTGTTACACCTACACAGAACCTTTTCAGGAATAGGGCTAATAGGCAGCACTCTCCTCAGTAGAGAAAAAAGGTCTGGTTAGAACTATTAATCCACAACATCAGTATGCTGCCACTAATGATTCATGTCAGCAACCCAGGGATTGGGCCTTATTCCAAGCAAGAGAGGGCATGCTTAAAGCAAAACCCTCAAGGTCGCAGAACATATTCTGATCTTCAGATTCACCATGGTCAGGTCTCGGCCTCAGCACACACTCTCTATGAGAGTGACAATTGGGGCAACAAAAAGTCAAGATAGCAGTTTCACATGCAAGCGAGTAAACTATTGTGACTGTGACAAGATGAACATCCAGTAACAGAATGCTGTGTTTCATTAAAAAATCAATAAATAAATCAGTATTCAGATGTAAAGTAACATATTAGTATAACTATAGTAATGATAATGCAACTTAAATGTATTGTATGTTTTACAGTCCCTTGAAATGTAACTTTATTTCTTGTTTTACAGGTATCCAGATATTCAAACTAAACTTCAAGAAGAGGTGGATAAAGTTGTGAGCAGAGACCGTCTACCCTGTGTGGAAGATCAGCCTAACTTGCCATATGTTATGGCATTCCTTCATGAGTTAATGCGCTTCAGTAGCTTTGTGCCTGTTACCATTCCCCATGCTACCACCACTGACACCTCCATCATGGGATACCACATTCCAAAAGGCACTGTGGTATTTGTCAATCAGTGGTCCGTGAATCATGATCCACAGAAATGGCAGAACCCAGAAGAATTCAATCCATCAAGATTCCTGGATAGTGAAGGCTTTCTCAACAAAGACCTTACTAGCAGTGTAATGATCTTCTCATTGGGCAAACGGCGGTGCATTGGAGAAGAACTATCCAAGATGCAGCTCTTTCTTTTTGCTTCACTGCTGGCCCATCAATGTACATTCACTGCAAATCCAAATGAGAGCATGAGCTTAGAATGTGTCTATGGTTTGAGCATTAAACCCAAACCATATTCAGTTACAGTAAGTCTGAGGGATGGTATGGAGTTGCTGGATATGGCTGTCCAAAGGCAAGAAACTGATCACAATTTCCAGTAAGAATCTGGCCATATCTATAAACAGTAACGATTAAACAGAGTAATAGAAGACTTTAGTTGAATGTTGTCAATACTCCAAGTGGCAGTTTTGCCTTAAAAGCTCCAAAAGATCTTATTTACAAACAGTGAGATAAAACAGCCATCCATCCAAATGCAGCTAAATTCTAAATGTGATTAAACTATTAATTATAATGCTTGCTACTGGAAAACACTGTCATAACTGACTACAGGTGAAAAAGAGAAGCATATATATATACCTATTATACAGCTATCAAGATTTTCTTTCAGCTTGGAAGATAGTAAAGGACGGTTTCCAAATGTACACACAGACAATCTGAGCATAAATCCTTTTTTTAATTGTCCCATGTGAAAAACAAAATGTTAACCAATGTGTGGAAAGAGCAATTCTACTGGAGTGGACTCCTGGCTTCCCATCCTCTTTTCAGACAACTTTAATAGTATTCTCCACTATCATATAAACATGGGACCGATTCCATGGACAGCAGAAGAGAAAAAAATGCATCCACAATGAAGAATGTGAATACAAAAATAGCCTCTTATATTTCTACAGTTTCTTTGCAGTAGTAAAGATCTTGGATTTGAAAGGTAGCAGCTGAGAGTGGTAAACACGTTCATAGGCAGTGTCTTATTGATGTATTTAGAAAGAAGTAATTGAACTGACTTGGTATATTGAATCATAATGAGAATACACCTAGGCCTGATTTAGAGAACAATTGTTCACCTATAATTCTTTGAAAAGCAGTAGTAATGTAATTTCTTCCATACATGTTATTTCGTCTGAAGTTTTACCACCAAAGGGATTACCATTCATCTGCTATAGAACACTAATAGCATTTCCTCAGGGAGAGAACCCTCCAATGAAAATTACACATATTGAGGAAATTAATTTAACCAACCTACACTAAATCAGGCCCTAAATAATCATGTAAATCCTATTTTTTGGCATTCTAAAATCACAGTTTTATTCAGTATTTCCCCTTGAACATATGGATGACTACATGGTTGATATTGCCACATAGGGAATTTAAAAATGACTAAAAAATAGATTTAAAAGAATTCATCTCCCAGAACAGACTTTGAGAAAGAGGAAAACCTATAATGTCAGCGTTGGCCAGTGACTAAACATTAGAATGTATTTGATTTCTGTTCATAATTTCACATCCTAGCACACTCTGGTGATGTAATTTTGTTTTACTTTCTGGAATGGCACATATTCTTGGCAAATCCTTAATTGGTAGAACAGTAGAACATTCTATATTACTCTATAACAATTTGAGTATGGATTTGAGTTTTAAAAACAGTGGAACTTTTAAAGGCAAGTTAGAATAAACTAGCTGGGTAGGTAGTAACACAGCTTGGTTAAAAAAAAACGGTGTTTTCTAACAGTGATTGGAATTTATCCTGATTTAATGGACCTTGGCTGATCAATTTTCAGAAAGTCGGAGGCCTCTTGCTAGGCATAACTAAGGTCCTTAGGCCATGTCAAAAAAGTCATTTTTAAATATTCTTATAAATCAGTGCGAGATGACCACACTAGGGGCATCATTAGGATGGCGGGCGCACTTTGTCCGCCTGCAATTCCGACGTAAAAAGGTAATGCCCGTCATAAGTGCGGCGGTCATGTGGGGGTGATTAGGATGCGCCTGCCACACTGGAAGGCACATCCTGCATTTTCAACATTGCAGCGGGCGGTGCTTTCAGCGCCGCCCGCTGCAATGCCAAAAATGCATGTTGTGCATTTGCATGCACAACGTGGCAGGCACCATGTGGTGCCTACTATGTTGTGCATGCAAAAGCAGGGTGGTACCATAGGTACCCCCATGTGCACCCCTCTCCCCCCAAAATTCCTGGGGTCCCGCTACGGGTCCCCAATAGCAAAGACCACATGCCTATCCGTGGCGCCAACGCAACCACGGAAAGGCACATCACAGCATGTATTGTAATATGGATGGTGGTGTCTGACAGACACCACCACCATATTAAAACCTTTTCCGCCCAGTCAACTCATTGATCGGGCAGAAAAGCGGCAGGCGGTCTTCCTGTACACCACGGTCACCCCCGCCAACATAATCAGGCGGGGGGTAAATTTCATGAGGGCGGGGAATAATGGAGGGCGGATCGCCACCGCCCATATGGCTATGGCAATCCGCCCCCCTTAATAATCGACCCCTAGGTTCTGATTCTTAAAATGAAATAGGTTTCATGAAAGGATAATGTTTGTCTGTTAAGTAAAAGTGGTTCTAGGTAATGTCAGCTGCTCCCCTAACTCTAGTGAAGTATTGTTTGAGACCCACATGATCACCCAGTTAAACCACTATTATATGCAATTGATTTTTAATATATGAAATGTATACTTACATTCAATCATTTTGAAATGGCTGCATTGCTTACCGGTGTAATACAGACATTTAGTGTAATACTAGAACAGAAACATTAGGTTTATATTCACATGTATGTACCTGCTTAAGTGAAGAATTGTCACTAAACAATATTTGGATAGAAATATGTATTCTGTAAAGCTTGTGTTTTGCTTTCACAACATTTGCATTTTGTTTTTGCTTAATACTTTCATACAACTAGTGTAGCTGCAGTATATACCAGTTCTTGTGCTACTTTTTAAATTTAAGACAAAACATATATTACAGAATAAAGAAATTGTTAAAACTGTAAAAATAAAATTGATAATCAATATGGTATATTAAACGAGATAGTAGAAGCAAACTATTGTATAAAAATTCCAACTGTTTGAGTGCACTGTACATTTTCTGTGATACTGTGAAAGCCTTTACCAAGAAGCTGTGAGACTTTTAAGCTATATGTATTTATGAACTATCAGTCTCTTCTGGCTCTGACTTCAGAACAATTTGCACAAAGACCAACCAAGGTCCCCAGTTCTGTGGAGGATATTAATACTTTTCCTTCAAAATGTATATGCCAATTTACTCACGCAAAACTGAAAATAATATTGCTTCACAACCAAAGCACAGACCTGTTGAGCCTGATTCATTAGCGAAATGGGTGAACTCAGAGTTTTAAGTTTCTGATACTCTGAAACTAGTACAGGTACATAGACGTCTATTGTGTTTATAGTGCAACCGTTTCTTTAGCCACAAGGTTTGAGACATCTGATATGGTGTTTTGTATTTTCATGTAGAAACATTGTAAAACAAAATTGAAAAGGGCAAATAGGAGAAATCTATTTTGTGAAAAACATATAAACATCTTTTAAATGTTTATGCCTTATATAGAGCTGTGCAGTAATAAAAGCATGGTGATACTGAGGAGGAAAAATCAGATTAATGTCCGCATACACTAGAAGAGATATCTCAGCACACCAAAGACGATGAACACCATGGGCTGGGGGGCTGGCGGAACTTTTCAGAAAATTATTTCCATCATGGCAGCTGATGCATTTTCTGTGATAAAGGCATGCTGTACATGCAGGAAATAATCATTTTAGCTGGCTGATCTTCAGATGAGGTGGCAAAGGAGGTGCTACCTCTGCTTCAACTGTTTGGCAGCCTATTTGTCAAAGCATAAACATGACCTTTTCTCTAGAAATGGTGGTGTGTGGGTAGTGAATAATTCAAGTGCCTTCTTTTTAATCTACAGTATTTTACTATATCAGTGTGCAAACGAGTGGGATCAGTGTTTATTTCTTGTTCAATGTCCCTTGAGCTAAAAAAGTATACGTCCTATAGGAGTTTCTTTTTATTCACAGAGAAGAATCGCCATGGATCGCCTGACTTGCTCAGGAGGAGTCAATATTAAAGAACTTAGCCTTTGTCTGTGAATGTTCCTAAATAAATGTATTTTTATATGTTTAGGTCTACATTAGATCATACAGTTAGGGACAGCATTATTTTTACAAATGTAGTGTATAGATACAAATTTGTACAGAAGTTATTTGTAACACAAAGACCATCTGTAATTATTTTTATTTAATCTTCTTATATTTTTGTATTCTTTCCGTTGTCTTTAAGGCATATACCTGCTTACTACTAAATCTTACCTTTTATATTGTAACATGGTTTCTTGTTAATAAATGATATTATGTATGTTTATCTATGTATAAACATTACTTTGGTCATTCAAATAATGTAGTTTGTTGAAATTCAAATGAATGATTTCATCAATAAACTACTTTTATGCCATTTGGAATTTGCACCGGAATATTGAATAAAAATACACTTCTATGAAATGCGTTGCATTATCTTTTTAAGAGTTAAAAGATAATGTTGTGAAATGTGATGTTTTTTCCCCTGTTATATTAGCAATAAAAGAACACTCTAAGTCCACTGGCAATGTTAAAGGAAGGAAGAATGTATCCTTTAGTATGCACCTGTCTTTCGTTCTAAGTTCCTCAAATATTAATTTGGTGTTTTTAAAATATTTTTAGTAAATAAGAGCATTCTGGTTTTCTGATTATTTGAATTTCTATTTTCATTCTGGTTTTCTGATTATTTGAATTTCTATTTTTGGAAACTTTGGAGAATTGCCATTTATCTATAAAAAATGACTCGATTACATTGGAGGGTCAGTGCCTATCTTGTGAAGTTTGCATGCTTACTTTAGTAGCCTGTAATTCTGCATTACATTTTGCTAAATCTTCATATTAGAGATAGTTAGCATAAGGCAAAACAAATGAATGCTGCATATAACCGCTATTATCAGTGTTCATTTAAGCCATTAGGATTCCATGTTACCCAAGTCCCACTCTGCTTTCCTGAAATAAACACCCTGTCAAGGAGTCTTTGGATACAATGTTTTGTTCTAGTTAAGTAAACATCTTGCATATCAATGCTAAATGAGTGCTTAGTAACAGATAGACATCAGGTTAAATATATGTGAGTTGTATCTACTTTGTTTGGAACAGAAGAAACAGGAAATCTCTCCTGTTAAATGTTTTCACATATATTGAACCCACACAGCATTCTTGCACAAAATAGAAAGAACCCTGCTATTCAATGCATCACATTAGTGTGGAATGCTTGTCTGACAAAATATTGCCAACAAAAATATGGCCAATAATATATCAGAAACACAAATATTGACTTCCTATACTTTGCATGTTAAGTCCGACTTATCGACTACAAAATTATAGAAAGCTACACTATCATTAAAGAAGTGGTAAGTATTTTGAAATGCAACTCTTACAAACGATTTTAACTTTAAAACATATATTATCTTTGAAAATAAGATTTCATTAAAAAAATACTTAGGTTATATAAAAAATATATTAAAAAGTCTAATGTGAAAACATTACAGTTCTCATTCACAAAACATTTTGTAATTTCCATGTGAATAAATCTCTTCCTATGGGTGGGGTGTTTTCATTCAGGTCAAGAATGCCCATGATAAAGCTACACATTTGTGAGTATTCACAAAACATTTTCAGGTACATCCCGACCCTGAAAATGGTCATAGATTCCCTTTTATTTCTAATTTCATAAAACCTTTCAACTTAAAGCTTCCCTTTCCTCCCTCATTACCCGCTGCTTCTTTCTTTTTCTGACCTCTTACTTGTTCCTGGCATTCAGCCTAGTGTGTCTTTTATTTACTGTTTTCTTCTCTCTGTCCTTTTTGTTGAGACTGGTTTTCAACTGTTCTGATTCTCATTATGTTTATCTATGATACTCTGCCCTAAATTGTTACTTTTTAGTTCTCTGTAGGGGTTTAACCTCACCCCCATCATTGCTATAGTGTAAAACATGTTGACACGCCCTTATCTGAGCTGCCCTTTAGAAAAACAAGTATTATAATCAACATTTGTCTGGTAAATGTAATGAAGTGAGGCAATAAGAATAATTAACAGAAACTCCATCTCTATACAAAAGAATAAAGAGACAATGCTCATATTGCAAACAAGATGGTAACTTGCAATAAAACGTTATAAAAATTGTGTTGTTACAGACAAAGGGTTCCTCTCCTCAATCAAAGTATTTAGCCCATCTTGTTCTTTCCATTGAAAAATGTTGATTAAAAAATGTTATGGGCTCTCAAAGGGTTTGAAATTCAATTCATGCTTCTAAGACTTTAACATGAATATTGCTAGAACTGGAAATTACCTGGCAATACTATGTAGGATGTGTAAGAGCTACCCATTCTGCCCACAGAAACAGTTACTCAAAGAGCAATAACTAATAAAGCTCCCACAATGACATTGTCATTTTAATGGCTCCTGTCAATGGGTACAAATGCTTTTTTCGAGTTTGAAAGATTGTCTATAACTACTGATGGAGATTGGTGTGATTTTTTAATACACAACTGGTGCCAATTTTCTCCTTCTTTCGTTCGCACCAGTGAAACACTGGAATGGTTAGCTATTGTGACTTTGGAGTGCAAATTAACATAGATGACTTAATGCTCTCAATGCGGTCCCAAAAGATGGACCTAATTTAAAGATGGCTTGTCCTCAATACTTTTGACATAGGAGTTTCAAAACCCTTACTGTGTTAGTCACTCCTAACATATTTGCTGTTGTTTCTGTTCACTGGATCCTTTTTGAATCATCACTTCTTTGCCTGATTTTTCTTCTAAAACTCCAAAGGATGCCTTTTCTTGCAGCAACTTTGATAGAAGTCATGCTGATAACGTGGTGTATTTGCTTTATTGGTATTCAGCAGTTGCCTTGTTTCAAGGATTTATTCTTGTCCAGAAGGCTAAAAAGGCCTTTCATGCTGTTGCTGGAGCAGGAATCAATTTAAAAACAGTTTAGCATCTCTATCTCGCATCAACAGTGTTGATCCCCGTTCAACTGTTTGTTCTTCTCTGTGGCAGAACTTTGCCATAGTTTATGAGAAGATAAGGAGCTATCTACACAAAGGAAGGGACAGAGGGGCTTATTTAAAGAGGTCCGGCATACATGCCCAACGTGTATAGCAAGAAATAGGTATGAAATTCCTCTGAGACGTAATGAACACGAGGGAAAGATACAAGTGTTAGGCTGAAGTGAATAACAGTAACTCACAATGCTATTATGGGAAGGGAATTCCTCCTTTTGGAACTAGGGCCCTCACACACCTAGCAAGCTAGGTGTCATGCTTCATCCTTTGGGCCTGCCACTCGTCGGTTCGGCTTTGCAATACCCGACGGGCACCCAAAAAAGGGGTCTTTAACGGGATCTTTTATTCCTGCCATGTGGTGCTGTGAGGGTAAGGGGCCTAGTGTGTGTAGATGAGAGGAAAACTGAGATTAAGATAGGTCAGTTAGTCCTAGAATTAATTTTATTCAGATAGGTCAACTGCCTGATAAAAAAACAGGAGAGTTGCGGATAGCTAGGGACTATGGGTCTAGATGTATTCGCCCTACACTCGGTGGGTCAACATGTTTCATGCCATGGGTGTCAGGAGGATCATAGGCAATTCTTCAGGACCAAATAAAAAACTATCTACACGATGTGGTGAGGGAAACCTACCACCTACGTAGTCTAGGTAATTACCTAGAAAAAGGATAGAGGACTTAGAAATTTGAAACAATAAAAACACAACGTATCTCATGGTTTGTCCATGCAACGCAATGGTGGCCTGTATGTGTGCATGCCATGAAAAAACATGTCACACAAACGTGCTAATGGTGAAGCATCAAAGTGAGAATAAATCACACAGGTCAAATCGCACAGCAACAGGGTATTGTATTCTATGTAGCCAGAAAAAACAGAAATATTGCTCACCTATGGCTTAAAAATGACAAGCCTCAACAGTATCCGGCGGTCGTAACGGACACCAAATTTAGTGTCCTGTAAAAGTGAAATTTAGCTGTGTTAAGGAGGACCCCATCCATCAAAACCCAGTCTTCAGTATCATGCACTAGGCGTTGGAGGGAAAAAGGGGTACCGTGGGTCTGATCAATGCAAGCCCCTACTATGAATGAAAAAGCCCTCCCCTCGTGTTCATTACGCCTCAGAGGAACTTCATACCTATTTCTTGCTATACACGTTGGACATGTATGCTGGACCTCTTTAAATAAGCCCCTCTGTCCCTTCCTTTGTATAAATTGTAAGCACGGGTACGCCTGTGGGACATTTGATAAGGTTACCAGGAATAACTGACGTATCTTGCCTGGTCCATTTTGTAGCACACTAAGCACTCCTGGTGTGCTTTCGGGGTTAATCCTGACCTCTTCTCCATATTCATGGATAACAATCAGAGTCTGAGCTTCAGTGACGAAGCAGTAGCAGAAATTCTAGACAGAACTCCCTCGCTGTTGGTAGCAGAGGGTAGCTCAGCCTCAGGGACACATTTAGATGACTGGAACTCCTTGAAATCCATGAAAAAGGAGTGGTTGAAGATCACCCTCCAGGGCACATTAATGACAGAGTATTTGCAGGTTAATATAGCCCCAAATGGCTTAATTGTCAATATCTTTTCAAGGCTCTTTCTGGATGATGCAACCTTTAAAAAGGAGTGGTCCCTAGTTGCATGGAAATGCATTAGGGACTGGCTAGTGTTAATATTTAACACAGCCAGAAGGATTGCAGATACACTCCTAGTAAAAATCCAAATTGCTGAAGGATCCCTTAAGACAACCAAACAGTTGACAGCCTTTAAAACCAAGCTAGAAGAAATCAACACTGAGTTTGCTGAAAATGAGGACTATCTAATGAAGCAAATAATATTGAAGCTTTAAAAGGACATACAAGAATTTGTTGAAGAAAAAGGATTTCCTTACCTAAAGGCTGATTACACGTCAGCAAGGACAAGCTACTCATCCGTCGACAATTTGGACAGGAGGGGTTCCACCAACAGTGACTCAAGTACAGGCAGCTGGGGAATTAACAACTCTAGAAGGACACAACGTGCTAATCAGTATTATAACATATCAACCTACCAGAGTCCACCTCCTCTGTTTTGGTAGTTCCCCTCATACCAACAGGGACTACCCTAGTTCTTCCATAATAGCAACCCCCTTTTTTTAGGCAGAGGATGGGGCAGAGGAAGAGGGCGCAACAAAAGAGGACCGCAGAAGCAGGTACAATGGCAAGACCAGCCGGCCCACAATATAGAGACACAGAGAAAGACCCAAGGCAAAAGGAATTCATGGTGAACCTCTCGCACAGGTCACTGACTGAGATTGAGAAAACAGTACTTGAGAAAGGCTTGGGCTTTGTCCCCACACCAAGGGTGGACAAGTTCAGAGACATTTGTGAGGTTCAGAACCTATTTAGGAAAATTTGTTTGAAATCCTATTTTCAGGACAGACCTATGATTGAACAGGATGACTCTGGGTTGAGGAACCCCTCTACCTTTACCACAAACAGTAACAAGGTGCCAGTTGAGGTGCTCGCCGATTTTTTGATTGCCAAGGAACCAAGGGTGCCATATTTCTATACCCTGCCTAAAAAACACAAGGGTATTACCCCGGTTCCAGGTCGCCCCATTGTCTCGGGCATCCGCTCACTACTTGAGCCATTGTCCAAATTCTGTGATTACTTCTTGCAGCCCCTTGTGAGACAGGCACCATCTTTTGTACGGGATACTACAGATATCCTTAGAATTATTGAGGAGACACAGAGCACTGATGAAATAGACCTCCTCGTCACATTGGACGTGGAGGCTCTCTACATGAATATCCCACAAAGGGCTACCCTGGCAGTCATTGAAACAGCACTCAATACCTCAGAGTGGACCTCACCTACTCCTGTGTCCTTCATTATGGGATGTGCGACCCTGGCCTTGACTGAGAACATTTTTGAGTTAATAAAACAATTATATCATCAAGGCCAGGGTACTTCAATGGGGAGCACCTTCGCCCTTAGTGTGGCCTGTCTTTACATGTCTGCTTTTGAAAAGGATGTCATCAATACTATCAACAACCCATACGTCAATAACTTGAAGTTATGGAGGCGTTTTATAGACGACATCCTAATTTTTTGGAAAGGTAACCGCACCACTTGTGAAGAATTTGGAGGATGGATCAATAACCAAAATAAGTTCCTGCTGGTTACACCTACCATCTCAGATACCACCATTCCTTTCCTGGATCTGAACATTAACTTGAATGATGGGTTATTAAGTACAACACTATACAAGAAACCCACAGACCGCAATAGTCTGTTGTTATACAGTAGCCATCACCCAAGGGCACTCAAAGACAACTTACCCGTTGGCCAGTTTTTACGGATAAGACGTAACTGTAACTCCCTCACAGATTATAAGACTGAAGCAAACATTCTGGCTTCTAACCTCAGACAGAGGGGCTGAAAATGTGTGCCTCAGCCAGTCCTACCAGTGCTAGGGGTTCGCCCTTCTCTGCACGCAAGTCCTCAGACAAGTAAATAGAAGTTGGCACGGAAACTGAAATGTAAAACAAGAGTTTTATTAAACCTCATGAGGTGGAACTACATTCACACAACACCCTTCGGCAGTGTATGAAGAAGCACAAGGAGTAGAAGAACCATGGGTCTTTTATACCCACACAGGGGGTCAAAATAAGGCGGTACAAGCACACATAGGAGAGTTACGTACATTAATAGTCAGACAGAAATGCACAGTCACCCGTAAGGGAGGAGCTAGCAGTTGCTGACTCCAGTGAAATCAACCTGACAGTTACAAATAAAGCATGTGTATGAACAGTTACAGATTCCTCTGCGCATGTGCAGAGTGGCAGAGTCTAAATATAGCTAGTCCTCTAAGCAGAGCACAAGGGTAAACGACAAAGAAGAAGAAAAAAGCACATGGTGAACACATGGCAGACAAAATGACTGCCGAAAACAATATGGCTTCAGCTAAATGCTAACACTGATCGCTGTCAATTTTCTACAGGGCTACCCTGAACGACAGATCAGGGACTCTTGGAAAAGAGCAAGGAATAACCCCAGAGAGGCACTCCTTGAGGTACATACCAAACCCACCACTGAGACACTGACATGTGTAACATCATTTACCCCTGACTCAGCCTGAAACAAGAAGCTCATTCTTAAACACTGGGCTCTACTTGGTACACATGACCTACGCATTCCTAGGCCTAGGTTTGCATACAAGAGGACCAGGAATCTAAAGAACATCTTGGTACACACAAGACCTACACCAGCCAAGTCTATTGTACAAAGACCCCTGTGGGATCTCCCACCAGTTACGGGTCATTATCCTTGTGGCTCCTGCGCAGTATGTCGTCTTTCCTCAGCTGCCAAAGAGGTTACCCTATCAGCCAGGTTCAAATGGACATTAACCAGACATACAAACTGCAATACCACGCAATGCATCTATATGATCACCTGCCCCTGTGGCTTGAAATACATAGGTATGACAATGCGGATGGTCAAAACCCGGATAACAGAACACAAAAGTAATATACACTGCCAAAGGGTTACTACTAAAATGTATCCACATTTCAAAGATGCTAACCACCTGCCTGAATCTCTACGTTGGCTGGTCCTAGAAGTGCACACACAGACAACACAGACAGCTCTGTTTAGAATAGAGCAGAGATGGGTCCACAGATTATCAACAGACTGAGAGGGATTCAGTGATGATATCCAGTGCAGTGCGCTCAATTAGAACTGGCCCTACGCTCCAGAACATCTCACCTGTCATCATGGGCTAGTCACAGACATTTGTACCTTGATTGTGCATGAACCACGATTCCACACCATATACCAGATTATCCAATTGCATTCTTGTCCCTCATGACTTTCTATACGTTTAGAGTGGGGCGTTTAATGTTTTAATATGTAAGTCTTTGGCTAGAAGATATTTACATCCAGCATGTGCCTACACACACAGCAGCTCCTTACACCCTCTATAAGATGTCTGCCACACAGATGCACATTTGCAGAGTATTGCCAATAACACTCTCTCAATGATGGCTGCCACTCAGATATACACTTGCTGGCGAGAAAGTTTCTCTCACGGCATAGAGATTTCTACCTCACTTACATTCCCCTATGCGAACTGCCACGACTTCATCCTTCTGTAGGCAGTCACTCGGAGAAGTTTTGTATTACATTCACCTTGATACCCATAGTGCATGACATTTTCACTACAAATAGACTGTGGGTTTTTATTCACAGTTGCCTTTTTCTATACATGTAATTTCATCCCAGCAGTTACCCGGCTTACAATGTCACAGTAAACAGCCACTTTTGCTTCTTCCCCACTTCCCGTGAGGAGCTCTCAGTGAGTGCTGGTAAGTACACAACCTGATCTATTGATGTTGTGCGGCCCTGGGCACCCAGTATTACATTCAGACCCCCCAGGATATAGCGGCATGGATTAGCAAATTTAGCGGCACAAAAATGGAAATTTAGCGGCACAAATATGGAAATTTAGCGGCAATTTTGCGGCATTTTATTTGGCCATTTTTCCTACAACAAAGGGCTCAATAGCGTGGAGAGTGAGTAGCTGTCAAGCAGGGCATAGATCGGAGATTAGCAGAATGCCAAAAGGGTAAATAAGGATAAGCCCTTAACAGTACAGTTAACATATCTCTCAATGTGCCTCCTGCAGAAAATTCCGGCCTGTAATTGCTAGCGTCTAGGATGCAATTATATTGGGTCGCATTAAATAAGGAGAATTAAATTCATCCGATTTTGTACATCTGCCGGCTGAACCTCGGGGCTGCAGAGCACGGTATTCTTATTACACTCTTTACTTACCTATTCCAGTTTGCGCAACAGTAGGGAAGGTGTTGGAATTCATTTCCAATACCTCAGCGCCCCCTACAGAAAGTCGTGATGACTTGCAATGTAAATGCATCGCATACTAACAACGCAGTCGTTGTAACTACCGTGTTGTAATAGTAATGCGATGTAATGACAGCATTGTAAACGCTGTTTACCGTCTCTGTTGCTCTCTTGTCTTTGTCTCTCTCTCTCTCTCTCTCTCTCTCTCTCTCTCTCTCTCTCTCTCTCTCTCTCTCTTTTCTTTGTCTTTCTCTCTCTCTCGTTCTTTCTCTCTCTGTCTCTCTCTATCTCCCTCTCTTTTTCTCTCTGTCTCTGTCTCTCTCTTTCTCTCTCTCTCTCTCTCTCTACCTCCATTTCTCTCTCTCTCTCTCTCTCTCTACCTCCCTGTTTCTTTCTCTCTTTCTCTCTCTCTCTCTCTGACTCCCTGTTTCTTTCTCTCTTTCTCTCTCTCTCTCTCTCTCGCTCTCTTTCTCTCTCTCTCTCCCTCTCTCTCTCTTGCCTGCGGAGGTAAATCCATGGAGCTGGAGACAGAGGCTGCAGCCCTGGACCTTGATAAAGAGGCCTCCAGTGACCCCATCCGTCACCCGCCCTTCCTTACACTCTTTCTGCCTCCCAATTCTCCCTCTCTTAGTTGTATTTTGCCGCTTTTAGCTCCTCTATCTTCCTTCCTGTTTCACTCTTTCCACTGTCCCATTCAGCTTTCTGTTTCTCACGCCCCCTCCTTTCTGTGCCTCATTCACTCATCCTCTCTCTCTCACACACACACACACACACACACACACATCTTTCTCTCCTTATCGATATCTCTCTCATCAGCCCAGTCTCTTCTCCCCAGTCCCTCTCTCTTTCCATCTTCGGATCTCTCTAGCACCCTGCTTCTCGAGTTCGCTCTTGTCGCCCTCTCTCCCTTCCTTGCCCTCTCTTCTCTCTCTAACTCTCATACTCTCATACTTTCGTTCTTCCAGACACTGTCTTTCTTCCCCTTCCTCTCTCGCCCTCTTTCTCGCACATTCACCCTCCCTCTTTCTTTCCTGCTCACTCCTCTCTACTTTTCTCCACCTTTCACTTTCATTCGCCCAGTTTCCTCACCCCCTACTACCCTGGATGAGCTGCGTCACTAGTAACATCAATTAACGGGAAAACAGCAGGCTTAAAAGAAAACGAGAAAGCAAAGCCACAACTCTCGCCAGCCACCTGCCTCACGGAAGGGTCCAGGTTAGGCAGTGAACCTCGCTTCTGCGAATACATTTCTCGCACTTCAGACGTGCTCGGTTCATGTGAGCATCAGCAACTACAGTTCTTTTTTTTAATCACAGGCACACATCCTTGTGAAAAAAGAGCCTAATCACGAGGTTGGAAATGCACTCCTTGCAAGGGTTCGAGCCCACTGGATGAGGCGCGGTCTACATAAGTGCTGTGAACATACCAAGAATGTTTTATCCAGTTCTATTTAGGGCGAATTTTGACGAAAGGGATTAGAGTGCTTTAATATTACACAAGATCAGATTTGTATTTTAAAATGTGTATAGGCACGGGGAGATGAACTGAATTGCCTAGAATCACGGGCTGTTGAGCAGACACCGAGACGTCTAAATCCAGCATTTCTGACCATTAGGCCACATCCTCTCTCCCGAATGTTTATACGGGGTGAACCGACTTTCTTCTCTATGCCTGGCTTGTCCTTGCATTGCTGCAATATCCAATCCTATTAGCTGTTTGCCCTGGGCGCTGCTGGGGTGGAGGAAAGGCGTGACCCTGTTCAGCTCTGTTCATCCTTGACTTCTTACAGCTCCTCCAAGCCAGGATAGAAGTCCTTTCACCCCCACTGCCATTTACAGCCCGCTCCTCCCAATAGGTCAAATCTGAAGCTTTTGTGTACTTCCACGCCCAGCCGCACCCGAGTACTTCACTGGTCTTTAGAAGACCATTTGCATGTTAATGAGGCTTAGTTGTTGTTTCACGCCTCGTAAGAGCCCCTGCAGCTCCACTCTGCCGAATGCTTAGAAATGCTCTAGTTGCGCGGCGCCTCTGACCCCATGTGCCTTTTCGTCTGCTTCTCTCCTCTACCTTATCTCTAATGCTGTTTGCGTACATCCATTAAGAAGACACTATTTTTTTTAAAAGGCAGCAGGGACACTCTTTTCGCGGCCGAAATGGTAAATATCGCGGCCATTGCGCATTTCCGCTAATTTCGCGATTTTTTCGTTAATCGCGAAATCGCGATAAGCTGGAGGGTCTGTACATTGCAGATAGTTTGATGTGGGATCGTGAAGTATGGGGTGCCGGTGGATTGTTAATTGCACTCCGCTATGAGCCACCCCCATGCTGTCCCCACAAAGGTGTTCTTTGGTAGTCTGATTCATGTGGCCCGGTTGAAGAACCGGGATAACCCACTTACTGGGTCTCGGCGGCGGGGGAACCGCCCAAGTCTTCCATACCTTCCATACATAGTAAAAGGAGACACAGGAGCCTTCGTCTGCAGGAGGAACCCAGATTTATTTCAATAGCCCGGGTAATGGAACAGAGTCCTAAGCTAGTCAGAGACAAGACAGAGGAGGCTGCTACTTCACTCTGTAGCTTACAAGCTTTTTATACATTTTCATCCCAGTCGTTTTTATTGTTAGTCCATTGTTCAATCAGGGCAGTTGATAACCAGATCCAGACGATGTTTGTAGTTGGTGACCTAGTCAAGGCTTGGTACAAAGATCATTGTTCACTCGGCTTGATCAAAGCCAGTCTTTCAAGTCATTATTTAATCACCCTGATCAGGGTCCAACAGTCAGACCATTGTCCAGCTAACCTGATCACGGTGTCAAGGGTGTTTACCAGGCTGGGAGAAGGAGATGGAAAACAAGCTTGTTTACACAGGGTGTGGATGTCTCATGGCTTTCTGTTGAACTGCAAAGAACAGGGGGTTCGGTGTGCGACAGGTCCTGGGCAGAAATGCAGGCTGCAAAATGGTCTCTGTCGTGTCAGTTTAGATTTTCCTCAGGCATCAGCAGAAACGACCAGGTGGGTCGTGTGGAAGTGTTTGACACGAGATGGCAATGAAAAAACAATGGAGTCCCGGTACAAATGATGCCGATCAGAAAGACACTTTTCCTCACGGTGGCTGATACCCTACATGTTTTGTCACGGCATGCACACATACAGGCCACCATTGCGTTGCATGGACAAACCATGAGATACGTTGTGTTTTTACTGTCTCAAATTTCTATGTCCTATATCTTTTTTCTAGGTAATTTCCTAGACTACATGGGAGGTAGGTTTCCCTCACAACAATGTGTAGATAGGTTTTATTTTGGTCCTGAAGAATTGCCTATGATCCTCCTGACACCCATCGCATGAAACATGTTGACCGACCAAGAGTAGGGCGAATCCATCTAGACACATAGGGGCAGATTTACAAGTTCTGGCACATCTCTATAAATCAGCAGGGATGTGCCAGAATACTTGCGACAAGCAAAACTACCAGTGCGCTACCACTGAGTCGCCGCATTTACAATACGGCGCTCCATGGCGCACGGATGGGTAGATGCATGTCGCATCCCATGGCATAAGGGCGCCACATTGCCGGAGTGGTGTCGAAAGCGTGACACGGCTCCAGCAATGCTCAGGGGCGCCCTATGACTAACATGCTGTGTCACTCCTAACGCCTGCTTCAAGCAGGAGCAGGGTTTTGACGCAGCATGGACGTAAAAGTGACTCAGTAAAATCTTGTAGATTTCACTGCATCACTTTTACAAGGCGTTCCTGCGATGGAATGTCCACCCTTCACCGGAACACCCACATGAAACCTGACGCAGGTTTCATGTGGCGCAGGGCTTTACACCGTGACGCATCTCCCTAAATGCGTCACATTGTAAATAAGGTGCAACATGGTGCATGGTTTACGCTGCTGCTGCATCACAGAAGTGATGCAACAGCGGCGTAAATGTGTTGTAAGGGGCTTGTAAATCTGCCCCATAGTCCCTAGTTATCCACCACTCTCCTGTTTTTAATCAGGCAGTTTACCTACCCAAAAAATATTAGTTCTAGGACTAACTGACCTGTTTTAATCTCACGTTTCCTCCCATTTACACATACTAGGCGCCTTACCCTCACAGCACCACACAGCAGGAACAAAAGATCCCTGTTAAAGAGCCCCTTTTTGGATGCCCGTCGGGCATTGCAACGCTGACCCGACGAGGGGCAGGCCCAAACGATGAAGCATGACACCTAGCTAGCTGGGTGTGTGAGGGCCCTAGTTCCAAAATGAGGAATTCCCCTCCCATAATAGCGCTGTGAGTTACTGTTATTCACTTCAGCCTAACACTTGTCTTTCCCTCGTGTTCATTACGCCTCAGAGGAACTTCATACCTATTTCTTGCTAAGATAAGGAGCTAAGCATCACCAAAAAATTAATTACAATACTATTTCTAAGGCCAGTCAATAATGAGAGTTTTAATTAGTTTTAAGGGTTTATTTTCATTAGAAAGTTTAGGAAGTGCTCTTTTCCTTTTATTCAATTAGTTAAATGTATCAGTCAAATTAAAGAGTTGATAATAAAAATATGGTTAAAACAAATCAAAACAAATAATGCATTCAGCGCACCTAATAAAGGAAAGAATTCCTATTCTAAAGAATGGGGCGAACATAGTGTTAGCAGGATCCCATAAAGAGTTCACGTTTGAGAGGCAAGTGTGAGATAGAGCATGAAATTCAATACTCAATCAGTCAATAATAGCAGTACTTCCCATAAAGAGAGGTTCACCATACTCAGTAGTCTCGGCAATGAAGTAAAATAGTCATGCAGTAGTGGTAGCAACTGCAATCAGATCAGAAAAGGGATGGCAAATCAGAGTTCAGTCTTTAGCATTCAGCTGAAGTGCGGACAAGTGGTATGGGTAAATGCCTGTGAAAAAGCATGGGAAAATGGTGTTAACCTACTCTAAGAACACACGCTAACATAAACAGTTGTAAAGAAATGTTGCAGTTTGTGTTACATCCTTTCATTCAGCTTTTGGTTCTTCTGAGAACAGACTCTCTGTGAAAAGATACAAACCGTCAGCCAATGCGGGTTCAACACAGGGTTTATTCACGGTCAGTTTACACAAGATAGATGTACATACTGACACGACCTCAGCCACAGGTAACCGTCTCTGCGACGTCTCGGAACTCCGCTCCACCGGCGCTCACCCTAGAACCCTCGCAGTGGTGACATTCTAAGTGATGTCACCACGGAGTGTACCAGGGCGAGAGGAGGGCAGGGAGGTGATGGGAGGTCAGGGTGGGAGATACCACACATCCCCCCTCCCTACACAACAACAATATAACAGTAAAACAATATGTCGATGTCAGACAACATTCTGCAAGCTAGGTCACGTATTGTTCCAGATGTCTGGGCAGTCTAACCACCCTTTGGCTAGTCCTGTTGGCAGGATGGGTTAATTCGTCACGCTTCCTAGGGGGCTGTTCACCTTGCACTAAGGGCTTTTCTCTCTTCGCTTCCCCCTGTACAGAAACTTCCTTCGGGGGGTGATACCTCACTACTCTTCCCAAGTTCCAAATTTTCCCCTCCTGGGTCTTCACTGCGTTCCTGAATACTTTTTCAACCTTGGTGGGTCTGCTGAACACCGACCAACTCGCCCTCCCTGTTGGTGCTCTGATTTTTATGTTGTCACCCACCCTGAAACCCAATTCCCGGGTGGAGTGCAGCCTATCGAATCTTTCCTTCCTCTCTAGCATGGATTTCTCCTGTCTGTCAAGTGCTGTAGCCTCTCTAGAGTGATCAGTCCAACCTTTCGGCCAACCCATCCACCCTGGTGAAAGTTTGGTGTTAGGTCTTCTCGCTTTGAGTAGTTCAAACGGGGTTACACCCGTCGTCTGGTGTGGAGTTAGGCGATAGGCTTCCAGACGTTTCATGATTTCTCCCTTCCAGTTCAAACCATTAGTCTTGGCTAGTTGGATGCTATCCTTCAGGGTCTTATTGAACCGTTCTACCATTCCGTTGGTTTCAGGGTGGTAAAGCGCACATCGCTTGTGTACGATCCCATAACTCTCGAGGAACTCCTTCATCTCCTTTGAGCGTAGCTGTACTCCATTGTCTGTCAGTAAACTGCTAGGTGAGCCTTCTCTGAGGAATAGCTCCCGTAAGAACTCGACAACAGCTTTTGTGGTGATTTTTGGTACGATTTTCACCTCTGGCCATGTTGAATACAAATCCACCAGGACTAAGATGTATGGTGTGTTTGTTTCTCCAGTCAACGGGCCTATTATATCTAGCGCCACCTCGTCCCACGGTCCCGAGGGAGGTGGCCTGCAGACCATTGGTGGAGTGTGTTGTTTCAAAACCTTGTCGCTAACCGTGCACGGGATGCAGTCCCTCACTTTCCTTTCGATGTCATAGTCCATGCACGGCCACCAGTAATCCTCTTGCATTCTCTGCTTTGTTTTAGTGATGCCTAAATGTCCATCGTGGGCCAAATCCACCAGATGTTCTCTCACCGCTCTGGGCGGGATCAACCTTGTTCCTCTGAACAGACATCCGTCATTCTCAGATATCTCTTCCCTGACCATCCAGTATGGGCGTAGCGTTTTGCTTTGCTTGTCTTCATGTCTCCACCCTTCTCTTGCTCTTTCACTCACTCTTTTCAATAGGTCATCTGCCACCAAGGCCTCCTTCCACGCTTCTTCACTTATGGCCCCTTGGGTGATCACGCATACGTTTTCTGTTCGGAAGTCTTCTTTTTCTTCATTTTCGAAGTGTTCGGGCTCGTCTTCTGTCTTATCTTTTACCAGTCGCGAAAGGCAGTCTGCAGCAAGATTTTTCCTTCTGGGTACATATTCAACACAGAACGTGTATTCTTGTAAGCTTACAACCCAACGTCTGATTCTGCGCGATATCGCGTCAAGTCCCTTCTTTCTAAACACTTCAACTAGGGGCTTGTGGTTGGTATGCAGGGTAAACTTGGTACCCGAGATGAAGTCTCTGAACTTGCTCATGGCCCAGTGTGCCGCTAATGCTTCCTTCTCGATCACTGAGTAGTTGGTTTCTGACTTCTGTAGTGACCTGGATGCAAAGGCTATGGTTTCTTCTCCCTTGACACCTACTTGAGATAGGACCGCCCCTAGTCCTTTCGAGCTCGCATCAGTGGTTATCACGGTCTTCCTGTTGGGAACAAATGCTTTCAGGCTGGGGGCTTCTGCCAGTGCTTTCTTTACCTCCTCAAACTCCTTCTGGCATTCTTCGTCCCAGTTGAACACTACATCTTTCTTGAGCAGGCGTCGAATGGTAAAGGTTCTGCCAGCGAAGTTCCTTACGAATTTACTATAAACGTCTAGCATTCCCAGGAAGGAATTTATCTCCTCTTTGCTCTTAGGCGGCATCAAATTCGCTATGGTGTTCTGTAACTCAGCTTTAGGGCGGATACCCTCCGGGGTCACCTTGTGTCCCAGGAAGTCTAGCTCATTGCACCTGATCCTGCACTTTTCTTTTTTTACAGTGAGGCCTTGGTCCTTAAATCTCGCCAATACTTGCCTCAACCTTCCATCATGTTGTTCGTTGTCTCTGCCAAACACGAGTACGTCATCCTGGTAACATAAGACTCCGGGGATACCCCTAAGTATGCTCCCCATGATTCTCTGGAACACCGCAGCCGTGGAGACCAGCCCAAACGGCATTCTCTTGAATTTAAAAGCACCCATGGGTGTCACAAACAAAGTTAGGTCCTGTGAGTCTTCATGGAGCCTAATCTGGAAGTAGGCTGAGGTTAGATCCAACGTTGAAAATACCCTTGCACCTTCCAGTATCCTCATCATCTGTGTGATGTTGGGCAGGGGACATTTATCCACGACCACCTCCTTATTCAGCGCCCTGAGGTCGATGCATAGGCGGACAGATCCATCTTTTTTTCTTGCTGCGACGATCGGCGCGAGCCATTCCGTTGCCTCCACTGGCTCTATGACCCCCAGGCTGCACAGCTTCTCCAGTTCACCTTTGACCGCTTCTTGAATAGCCAGTGGTAGGTTCCTCACCTTGGCTACAACAGGCACTGCATTTTCCTTCAGCTTTATCCTGTGTGAATAGTTCTTCAGGCACCCTAACTCGTCGTTGAACACCTCCTTGTATTCCGTCTCAATGTCATCCCTGGTCCCCTGTACTTCATGGATCAAGATCTGTGGGATTTTGTTGGGGTCAAGGTATATGCCTAACTCTTTCTGTGCTTTCCACCCCAGGATGTTATCTCCCTTGGAGGATATGTACACCTTCTCTGCAGTGAGTCTACCTTTGTACTCTATTGTGCTCCAGAAAAAACCCTTCATACTAATGGGTTGACCACTGTATCCCCCTGGTCTAAGGTCCATTCTGCTCAACCTGATCTTACCCTTGGCCACACTTTCAAACTCTTCAGCATTGATGATCGTGATTTTCAAGCACGAGTCAAACATGGCCTCAATGCTGGTCCCCTCAATCTCAATGTTGTCTTTGGGACTGTTGACTTGACCATTCCCTATTTGAAGGACGATCTCATCACACACTGTGTTCACTTTTCCCTAGTCTGCTTCTTGACCCCCTGACCACTCCTGCAAAATTGTCGGAAATGTCCCTTCCTGCCACACTTGTTACACGTGAACCTGAGTGCGGGGCAGTCCTTGTCGTTCGCCATATGGCCTTTTTTGCCACACCTATAACAATTCCCTTTAAAGGACCAGCCTACCTTGCCTTCCTTCAGCTCTTTGTGACCCAAATTCTGTCCTTTGACTTCCAATACCTTGTCTTCTTCTGTCACCACTTTGCCCACCTTAACCGTCCCCTCGCTATCTTTGCCCTCACAGTCTTGCTTTATCTCACTGACACACTGCATCATGTGCTCCACCTGCTTGGCTACAATAAGTACTTCTCTCAGTGGAGGGTCATCCTTCAGCCACAACTCCTCCCGTAGCCGTTCCGTTCTACACGCTAACACAAACTGGTCCCTGATACTCTCTTCACAAGAGCCCCCAAATTTGCATGTCGCAGCAAGTTTACGTAGGTCCGACACAAAGTCTTCCATGGATTCCCCTTCCTTCTGTCCTCTCTTCCCAAAATGATGCCTTTCCATGATGGTGCTAGTCTTAGGGAGGTAGTGTAGGTCCAGTTTTTTAATGCTTATTTCAAAGTCGTTCAGCCCTCTAGCCTCTTGAGTACCAAGTTCTGGAAGGTGTTCTAAAACTTCTTCCCCTTCTGCCCCCAAATAATATGCTAACAAGGCCACTTTCCTCTCCAACCACAGATCCGGCCCGCAAACAACAACATAGTTCATAAACATTTTCTTCCACTTCTTCCATTGTATTGCAGGTTCCCCTGGGTTTACTAAAAACATTGGGGGTGGCGTTACATTCTGCATTTTCCTCCCCAGAGACCACTAACAAGCAAGGTAAGGCTACTTCTAAAATAGGGGTTGCGCCAACCACATCCAATAAAACCCCTTCCTCAGTTTTATAATTGCATTCTCTTCTTCGAAATGAGTTTCAAAATCACGTTGCTTAAACATCCACAAGGTGGCACAGTTGATCAGAAAATGTTTATTCCTCTGAGGGACAGATTCCCCGCTCTTGCGCAGATGTTCATGTTAGTTTCGCCGGAAATGACATGAGAGAGGGGAAAGAGGCCCCTCCAGCTTCGACCAAGATACAGTGTGAGCTTAATATGGATCTATGCGCTACACAACTGCATGCGGAGCCCAGATAAGGTGAGATGGTGATATGTTACCCAAGCTTGGCTAGCGCAGGGTTTATCTGGTAGACGGGGAATTCTTCTGATACGCTGTGTGGAATACACTCCTGAACCAGTCCAGTCACGTCACACAGCGCAGCCTCCACCACCCGGGTTGCACTCCTTCTTTACCAATCTCACACTTCCTAAATATTCTGTGAGACAGCACAACTCCTCTTGCTCCACACGCAGTATTTTCCTTCCGCCGCACGTTCAGTTCGCCAGGTGTTCCTTGTTAGAGTGAGCGTTGCCAGGCAGACTTCCTCACAGATCACTCAATACGCCACTCTAATAGCGGGAGGAACAGTGATTACAGAACCCTCATTGGCTCGCCACCCTCCCGACATCAGCCGCACAGCGCTTCTCCTCTTTTATAGCCTATGCCCGCCGAGGAGCACCTCCACAGACACCATTTCTTCCGCTTTATTTCCTCATACCGTTACTCACAGATTGGATATTCAGTTCACTTCCCGACTGTGTTTCTTGTCACTCGTTGCGCCGTCCTCTATACTCCTCGCCAGCTTTCCGTGTTGAGGTCGCTCATACCTGCTCCCGGTCCTCGTCGCCAGTGTGAAAAGATACAAACCGGCAGCCAATGCGGGTTCAACACAGGGTTTACTCACGGTCAGTTTACACAAGATAGATGTACATACTGACACAACCTCAGCCACAGGTAACTGTCTCTGCGACGTCTCAGAACTCCGCTCCACCAGCGCTCACCCTAGAACCCTCGCAGTGGTGACATTCTAAGTGATGTCACCACGGAGTGTACCAGGGCGAGAGGAGGGCAGGGGGGTGACGGGCGGTCAGGGTGGGAGATACCACACTCTCCCCCTTCCTTTCTCACGAATTGGCACATACACGTACAAAGAATTATGAAGCATGAAACATTAAAACTATGTGTATGTATGAGGCCTTTCGATTCTTGGACCTCCTTTCCTATGGGCATACCCACATTTTTAAACTTTTAATTAAATAAATTGTATGTTAGCTAAGCAATACGCTATGTGAAACCGAAACATCAGCTACAATGAAAATTATTCAGCACCACATCCCTTCATTATAAAATGAGAAAAATACGTTAAAAGATCAACATTTTCAAATCATGCATTGTATTTAGTGCATATTTATTCAGCACCACATCCCTTCATTATAAAATGAGAAAAATATGTTAAAGGATCAACATTTTCAAATCATGCATTGTATTTAGTGCATATTTAATGATAAATAGTTTCTAGAAAAACTTTTCAAAGCGTTATTGTTAGAACCGAGATCCCTGGTTGGCTGAGGTAAGTACCTTAGGCCAAGTTAGGGACCCTCACTTCCACGTCAGGAAAAAGAAGCCCACCTTCTCAGATAACCCCTGCTTACCCACTTGGTAGCTTGGCACGAGCAGCCAGGCTTATCTTCAAGACAAATGTGTGAAGTATTTGCAACCATGCTCCCAGTGACCCAATGGTGACACCACAAAAGGACTCCACACGATTTTCATATGAAAACAAGTATAAGTTTATATAAAAAGATATACGATGAGACCACACGATAAAAATCCATCATATGCGTATTTGTAATATACCTACTGGCCAGTATTAAGTTCAGCCAGCTCTTGTAAGATCTGGTGGTATCAATGAGCAATTCTAGGTGATCCTATGCAGTCCTAATGCAAGACTATGCAGTTCGAGAGGGCCAGAGCTAAGTGGCTTAAACCAGTCGAGAGGGCCAGAGGTAAGTGGCTTAAACCAGTATGTAAAATGTTGGGCGTCACAGATTATCGTGCTGCATTACGCATCCTGAAAACTGACACTTCCTCCTTGACGTTAATATGCGGAGTGTCAAAATTTCTGGGCTGCGCCTGGCTGGTGCGAATAAAGTACCAGGCAAGAATGCAGCAGGTCCCAACATTTGATGGACTAGTGGGTGAAAGACCGGTAAACTGAAAATTGAATGTCGTCCATGATTACTGATCTATAGCTGCTATCCTACTCCTATTGCTTATTTGCACAGTGCTTTTTTATTATTGAGTGTACATAATTCCTATTTTTAATCTATATATATTGTAGTTTTTTTTAATGGCTGAGAAACGATTGAACATATGTTTGTTTTTAAATGGCAATATTACTATGGATTTATCTCTTCGTCATGCTTTTATGATACATTTTTTATCGAATAAAGCTTATCTAATACTATGCAGTTCGTAATGCAAGAATCAGGCACTTGGCAATGTAAAAATAATGCAGTTCGTGATGTAAACTAATGCAATGCGTATTACAACAATCAGGCAGTTCGTTATGCAGAAATAATGCAATGCGTAATGCAACAATCAAGTAGTTCGTTCTGCAAACTAATGCAAATCGTAACACAACAATCAGGTAGCTTGTTCTGCAGAAAAAATGCAATGCGTAATACAAAAATCAGGCAGTTTATAATGCAGAATTAATGCAATGCATATTACAACAATCAGGTAGTTCGTAATGCAGAATTAATGCAATGCATAATACACTCCAGCACCAATCACTGTGCTTGAGACGGTCTCTCTGCCCCTCGTACTGACCCGCGGTCAGTTTCTATCACAATATGCCCCCAACATGGATCTGGTGTAAACCACAGTGCAGCTCCACGCTCGGGCCCCGGTACTGCCACTCCTTGGAACGTACGGGCCGCGATACGACCTGGAACAGAGGCTTGTGCTACCAGAGGGGAGAGGCAGAGAGCATCTCTCTCCGAGCCCGCACCCTACCCCAGGCGCCAACACACCTTACCTGGGGGTTGCGACCTCGCTCTCCTCTCTGCCTCTCGATACTTGGGCCTCCGATGCGACTTTGGTTGATTCCGGGCTAATGAAGAGAACGAAGATCACGCTGCAACAGGGCACACGGCAACAGCGTTGCTGAGACTGCCTTGAGCCTCGGGAGTGCAGGGTCACAGGGCACTCCTCTCAATGGTCTCAGGCTGCACGAAGAACACACAACCAGCGTCGCTGAGACTCCCTTGATCCTTGGGTGCACACGGTCACAGGGCAATCCTCATAAAGGTCTCAGGCTGCATGAAGCACACGCACACAGCGTCGCTGGGACTCACATGGACTCCTGGTGCCCCCGATCACAGGGCAATTCTTCCGAGGGTGTCAGGCTGCAAAATGTACACGCACACAGCGTTGCTGAGACACACTTGAACTTCTGGTTTCCCACGATCACAGGACAATTCTTCCGAGGGTCTCAGGCTTCAAAAAGTACACGCACACAGCATCGCTGAGACACTCTTGAACTTCTGGTGTGCACGGTCACAAGGCAATCCTCACAAAGGTCTCAGGCTGCACGAATCACACGCACACAGCGTCGCTGAGACCCACTTGGACACCAGGTGCACAATATCACAGGACAATCCTCACTAAGGGCTCAGGCTGCAAAAAGCACACACACACAGCGTCGCTGAGACTTGCTTGGACTGCAGGTGCCCACGATCACAGGGCACGGCTTACGAAGGTCTCAGGCTGCAAAAAGCACATGCACACAGTGTCTCTGAGACATTTCTAGAAACTGTTATGCTCCTGAGTTTCCACAACAGGGAGCCAGCTCACCTCAGGCCCTTGGGGTTTCGTTACTTCAGTATACAGCAAACAAAGTCCTTTCAAGCAGGGGGACACAGCACACAGAGGGGTCGAAAAATTTACTCGACCGCTCGCAAATGCGAGTGAATTTTATGAAGGACGAGTCAGTTTCAAGGCCTACTTGACCGGCCTGGAGAGTGCTATCTGGGAGTGGTGCAGTAGCATGAGAAGGCTCTAGGGTCAGCATGATACGAGTGCACATACCACCTAGCATAGTGGTGGTGATGCGGTGCACGGTGAAAGGCTCTAGGGGGCAGCATGCATGCTACACCTAACTTAATGGTGGTGGTGTGGTGCGCTGCCTATTGTTTCTGTGGGTGCCAGGGCCGTCAATCTTGTTGCGCGTGAAAGCGCTACCAATGACGGCCCTGGCCTGCCCCTGCGCCTTGCTGCTTAAAGTGCAGCAGTGTAGTAACACACCACCACACGCTCTCCTCGGTGGAGCCGGGACTCGGGACAGAGAGCAGGGCGATTTGGCCTGCAGAGGTGAGTCGGTTTTTTACACCAAAAGCTTCTATAGCGAACAGGGAAAGCAAATTAATAAACGTTGGCAAAGATAATGAGTGTAATTTTGCATTAGTGCTGTAAGAAGACCGACAACTTGCATTCACATCCTTTCGTCAAGAGCTCTGTCAAACGAGGCTGAGCTGACTGATCCGATCCGCTGAGTGGAGTATCCACGCTTTGTGTACATGTCACCCTTTCCCCGTCCTAGCTCCGGCTCCCTCCCTCCAACCCCACGATAGGGGCTGATTTATATCATGGGCGTTCAGAGCTACCGCCATGCTTTGTGTACATGTCACCCTTTCCCCGGCCTAGCTCCGGCTCCCTCCCTCCACCCCCACAACGGTGGCTGATTTATATCATGGGCAATGATGCGTTCAGAACTACCGCTGTTGTGTTTTTAAATAGCAGTCAAAAGAGATTACACCAAAGAACCTCGGCGCTGCCAATCAAATTAGTCCGGAATAAATTAGAGGAACATTTGCATAACAGCAATCACTAAAGGAGAGCGGCGCAGAGAGTGGTAATATCCTGCCTGTTTATCTCGTTGTGGAGTGCGGCATCTTTAATCCTTAATTAGAGCATTTGTTATCATTCTACCTCTGTGTCCACGTTTGTAGCAGCTTGCCTTTTCCTGCCACACTATGTTCCGAGTGTATTTTATTGGTCCTTGAGCATAATGAGGTAATATTTTATGTGAAGAATTTTTTTGTTATGGGTTCTGACAGGGTGGAGTTCTGAACATTGGTAGGACTCCCCATTGTAGAAGATGGATGAGCCTAGCAGCCCAAACATAAGTGAGATTTATCCACTCTCGGACAAATGCAGCTCTTACCTTCATAACCTTTTTTTAAAGTAAAATTTCTCTAAAAGAATCTCGGGCACCTGCTTCCTCCTGCACAGTTGGATGGCAGAGTTACCTGGTAGCAAGGCTAGCTGGTACGATTCCACTCTTTCTTCCTCCACCAAACATTTCCTTTCACTTGATTTCACTTGTTTTTTATACTTGTCGCCCGTGTTTTCTCTTTGTCACCTTCTAAGTATCGTTCTATTCTGCCAACTTTTCCCCTTCCTGCCTTTGTGCTGGGTCATGATCTGATGACCAAAAAGGAAGTCCCCATCACTAAAAAGAATTTTCAAGTCTCTCTACCTACCACCCCTGGCACAGCCTATCTTACTGTTATTACCACACCCGAAAATCTTTTCAATCCTGCACATTGTCTTATACATTATATGGATTTGTCTTCGTTTTTCTCTTTTTCGGAGACAGATAAGGCCACCTACAGTTCCTGCTGGCGGATCTGGGGCTGAGTTTCTGTCCCGCTTCAAAAACAACATGGTAAGGTCTGTCTCAATAACATATTTTTTAAATTTTAAGTATTTCCCTGCTTTAGGACTAACGTGCCTAGGTATCAACAAACCTCAATGGAGAGTTAGTGACCTCATGTTTGCTACTAAACGTGCCTTTTTATAGCAGTTTTTTGGCATCTCATTTAGTGATCCTCTCTAGCATGGTCATTTTTTCAAATTCACATAACTAGTCAGTGTCTGTCTTCTCGCAGTATGTATGACGCCTGCCATGTGCATACCATCTCAGTGAGTCTTCTCTTTATATACATAGGTTCTCAATCAGTCTCCTCTGTCACTTCATAGGTCTGTTACAGGTATGTTAAATTGCGAGATTAACTAAGTGACTGCTGTAAACTTTGGGCGACGTAAAGTTAAATTTTCTGTTTAGTTTATGAATAAATCTGTCATAAATTTGATTTACTCAAATACACAAGCACAGACAATGCCAGTAGATCTGACTAAGTGACTTTACAAGAATGTTGTATGACAATGTAAAGTGTTACGTGCAAATAGCATGGGAATGAATATGCATTATGTGGAAGCAAATAATTGTGGAATAATATTGAATGACATTGGTGTAGTTAAAAGGTCAAATGACAGTTGCCCTGTCAAGCAAGTCCTAAACTGTGCCCTTGAAAATGCAATCTCAGGCTGCTGCATAAGAAAACAAAATGATCACCACTGTGTAGAGCAAAAGCACTTTTATTTGTGGATGCCCACATGTTCTACCTAATCAAAACATGTACTCCTGGCTCCCAACATGTGGGCAGAGCCAAAGTCCCTCTCTAGTAATGCTCACATAATTGCCTGGTGACAGCTACGTTGTCAAGCCAGACCATAAAAAGTCAGTGACGTACACCTGTGAAATAATACACGTTGGGGCGGTTTATTACTCATTACCCTGGGGCCAGTGGCGTTGCAGCTGTATGCCTTTATACATGTAGAGATGTTGCAAATTTGTTAAGCCTTTTTTATTTACAATTGTGCTGGCAACGCTGCCCGATTCACTGAGTGGATCACTGCTGACAAAATCTTGCATGAGGGGGCCACCATTATGTAATCTTGACTGATATAGTAACTATTACATCACGAGAAATATTAGTGCGTGGGATAATATCTAAGCAGCTCTTATTATGGAAAATGTTTGAGACCCTTGCTCTTGATTTACTAGAGACTTAATTTTTTGGTAAAATTAATATGGATAACTTGGGGTCCTGCTGATTTCTTTAGAGGGTTCCTCCTCTGGCACATTCTACACAGGGTGACTGTTGCCTTATTTTGAATGTGGTTATGTCAAATGACAATGCGGGACGCTTTTTCTCTGATGTACATCATTCTGCATCGTTCACAGGGCAGGCTTAATTATTACGGATTTTCAGTCTGTGCAATTTGTTTACAGTCATGCTGTGCCCATATAAACTGTTTTAAAAAGGTTTCCTTTTCCCGGATGAAGCGCATGTGGAGAGTTTGATTTGGCTGTTTGTGTTGCAGAGCAGGGTTTCTATACTTGCACTTAAACGTCCGAACTTCTGTCAGTTATCTGAAGGTATAAAGGAAATTAAATGTCTTCCCAGAGTTTATAATACTGCTTAATTTATGCAAGTTGCATTAGAACATTGTGTGCTGAATGTACTATGCTGTAATTTGTGAATATTTGTATGTTTCCCTCATTTTCATTGCTTGATTTTGCTCACAAGAAAGTGTCACCATCGCTTCTAAGGTACGGATTGTGCAGATTGTGTGACTGCTTATTACCACACACCCCCAGTTTCCCCCAAAAAATTAAGTTTAGGCCCAGAGTTAGGCTTTGGGAGGGGGGAGCGTGAGCTTCAGAGACATGATCGTAGATGTTGTTTCCATAAAAAGATAGCGCAACACAGCCTCAGCTGTGCTGCTAGAATCCACAGGGAAGACTCCCAATGTCACATTAAAACTAGAGTATTTGCTTTGTCAGTGCCTATTTCTAAATGCCCGGAGTACGTTTTAGGAATGATTACGGTTGTGTCCAGATCAGAGAGATCTGGTAGCTTTTATTTTTACTGCGTGTTGGTTATTAGGGATCAGGATTTTCTAATATGTGACAGTACTGTGCCTGACCGGAGACTTTTTAACTGCCATGTGCGTGCCTTCCTGGCTTAGCAGAGTTTGTTGAGAGGGCTGGGAAATTTCCATAAACGTGACTTAACTGAGAGGAGTGAGCTTGCACAAAGCAACTCATGAGTAGCAGATGTTCAGAAATTAGTTTGTTTCGCTGACATAAAGGGCTGCAAATGCACAATTTGGCCCCATTATTTTACTGTTTTTCTTTCAGAGACCCCTGGGTGGGTTGAGCTTGCTCACTCACTGCCCTCTGGCCAACAAACAGTGCCCCTGTAGCATAGTCTTGGCTTTGGAACCTTATAAGTATTATTGCAGCACAATTAAATATCCTTGGTGCAACAACATCAACTGCCATTTCGTTAAACACTTATAAGGTCCCAAAGACGAGACCTATTGCCTATGCCAATGCTTAGACCATCTCAAAATTGTACTGAGAACTTTTGGGTTTGCACCACCGCTTTGCATCCATTCATCATTAGGGTAGCATTAGAAAAATGTCAAGCGTCACTCCTGTCTAGTGGATCCTGACTGTAAGTTACTCATTCTCAGTGGGTAAGGGAGCCAGTACAGTTGGCGTGTTTTTTAATGCGAGCGCTAATAAGTTTAAGCTGAGTGGATTTCTTTTCAGTTCTGACTTTAGATGAAGTGTCAGGCAGACCTTTTAATTTTACTGAACAGGTATAACCCTGCCCCCATCTGCATACATATTAGAACCCGCACTTCTCAAGAGCAGACTAGTCTCGATAGTGAGTTATTTCAGTTGAAAGCACTGGTGTTGCACATCGTTCATTGATTAGAGCCCATTCCAAATTGGGGTGCTTTTGTGCGAACCTGAAAGTGCCAGTGAGTTACAGATCTGATCATGCAGTTAAGTAATTGGAGCATGATCTTTAATTAATTATTGAAAGCAAATGTTAAGCCTTTAGTAGTTTGTACAAACTTCATGTTATTTTAAATTAGTTACAGTTATTGTTTTTGATTCTAGCTCAAAGCGGACAGAAGCAGTGCTGGCTAAAAAACTTGTGAGGACAAGGCAGCCAACAGGCAGAGAGTGCAGCTGCAATGGCAGCATCAGGTTGTGGTTGGGAAAAACCACTGGAGCTAAAACTCCAATGAATAATGCAGGAGAGAGTTCAGCAGTTGGGAAAAGGAAGTCATTAGAAGAAATCCACCAAAAGCAAAGGGAGTGTGATCAAACAAAAAGACAGAGAGTTGTACAACAGAAATGGCTTGAAGATTTCAATTGGGCAGTGATTAAAGAACAGGAAAGTAACGGAGCTGTCCTAGTCGAGACCAGTTTTAAAAAATCTCAAGTTTTTTATTGTGGAGTTTGCAGGAAATTTCCTCATCTCACAGATACTAAGTCTTCCCTATATGTTGGTGTGACAGAAACATTCAAAAAGGGAGACGTTGGAATGGCACAACAAGACAAATCACAAGAAAAATGCATATTACATGAAGCTGCAATTCAAAACCCACAGGAGACCTGCATAGCCAAATCGATCACAAAAATACATGAAAAAAATATCGGGCACTTAAGCATTTTATATAATACAGCCTATTATCTTGCAAAACAAGGTGAGGCTTTTATTAAGTTTCCAAAACTCTGCACACTGCAGAAAAAGAACAATCCTGACTGGAATTTCGAAAATTATACGAATGATCATGTTTGTAATAGCAATTTCCGAGACCCTAAAAATGACAATTCAATCCCAAATAGAAAATGCTAGGTTCCTCAGTGTTCTGTCAGATGGGTCAACTAACAAAGGAATTCAGGAACAGGAACTGATTTATGGACGATTCGTTTGTGAAGGCACACTTGTTACCCATCTGTGTGACATTGTCAGCATGAAAAACTCCACTGCATCCGGAGTGAAAAATGCTATAATGGTTGGCCTGGAAAGCATGGGCATATCTCTGGATATTCTGAGCCAGAAATGCATTGGTCTGAATACAGATGGAGCTGCTGTGAACCTCGGTACTAAATCTGGTGCTGTGAAGCAGCTACTGGACGTAGTCTCCAAACATCAAGGATGGGACAATTGCAATCACATTGCAGTTGTGCACTGTGTTGCTCACAATCTAGAGCTTGCTGTGTGGGATGTTAAAAAAAAGAGTTCATGCATATCCAAATTTGAAGAGGTGCTCAAAGGATGTTTCAAACTATATTATTATTCACCTAAGCAGAGAAGGGAAGAGATAGCTGATATTCTGGAAGAGCAGTTACAACATTTTGGTGGCTTACAGCAAATCAGATGGGTAGCAAGTCAGCCCAGGGCAGTAACAGCGCTTAAGACAAACTGGGAATCTACAGTACTTCATCTTGATCACCTTGCTACTGGTAGTGATGAATATTCAAACAAAGACAAAGGATTGCTTCATGACATGAAATCGGAGAAGTTTCTTTATTTCTTGCACTTCATAATAGACTTCACAGAGCTGTTTCAGCAAGTGTCTAAGGCATTTCAACAAGAAGACAGTCTTATTTCTGAAGTTGCAAGAAGGGTCGAGGTGCTTCAACAGAAGCTAATATTGCTGAAAACAAAGCCAGGAAAAGCACTAACACAATTTCTATTGCTTTTTAAAGATGGAAATTTCGCAGGGGTCCTGTTACTAACACAGGCAAAGCCTGCTAGAAAAGGCAGCTCTAATGAAACTAGTGTCAAGGAAGACACTACTGAGTTAATAGAGAATGCACTTTCTTTTTATAAGTGACCGCTTTCTGAAGCACATCTCAGGAAAGCCGCATTCTTTGTTTAACATTTTTGATTTTACTTTGTGGCCAGATTCTGTTGAAAAGATTAGAGGTTTTGGGGATCAAGAATTTGAGGACCTTGTTACGTACTACAAAAAGGTACTTACTGATGAAGAAATTCAGTCTGCCCCTGGAGAGTGGCTAGATTTTAAACTGTACGTCTTTCATCGGATGACGTCGCATAAGCCTGTATCCCTCTTCACTCAGCTATTGAAAAAACGCCGAGAAGAAGTTAAACATGTCCTTCCAATTTTAGAAATCATGCTTTCCAACAGTCCAACAACAGCAATATGTGAACAGGGGTTTAGCAGCATGAACCGAATAAAAAATTAGCTCCGTACGTCACTTAAAAGTGACACCATGTCTGCTTTAATGCGAATCCAAGTAGATGGGCCGGAGTTAGACACTTTTGATCCAAACCCAGCCGTTTTGCATTGGCTTTCAACGAATCCAGGAACAAGACATATCATGGGCCACAAACATCCTTGTCAAAACAACACTGTTACTGAGTCAGAAGATAGCGACTGAGTTTATTGCTACTCTCTATGTTCAAATCAGCACCATTTTCCTTAACAAGTGTGCATTGCGTTTTACCATTCACTGTTTAGTGTCTGTCAATACTTCTGACAATTTGCCATGGCGGAGCAGCTGTTTGTCTCCTTTGGAGACACTCACCCCCAGTCACAGACCTGGGTTGAATCCATCATTGTTCTTTAGCTCACTGTTCGCCACCCAAGTTCAGTACTGGCTATATGGAAATCAGTCTTGACCCCTGTGCCTCATGGGAACAGTCCAGCCCAAACTGCCAAGCCAATGGACTCCTGACACGGGCCCTGGCACTTTTTTTAATACAAATTAAGCACTGCCACAGCTACAGCAATATAAACGAAACTTTGAGGACTTGGCAGTATAAACTAATTACAAAATGAGCTACATTCTGCCTCAAAGCTGACGAAGCGCTAATGCAAATACAAGTGGACAGCTTGAAAGTTGACACTTTCATCCAACCCCAACAGTAGTGCTTTCGCTGATAGGAAACACTGGACAATGACAATCTTGACACAGCCTTCCTGGTCCATGAATATTCAAAACTGTCCCTATTTTGAAAGAACAAGCACTTGATCTTGGGCCATAAATAACGATGGCTCAGTCTGTTGCAACCTTGATTGATACAAGTACATTGGTCCTGTTGCACAAAGTTATTTCAAGACAGAATAGCAAAAGGAAGGACAGAAGGCAGCTATCTGAAGAACGCAACCCTTAGCTTGGAGCATCAGTTTCCTCACTAACAAGTAAGTGCCAGCCTGATATGTTGTCTTACATGTTAAAGTTTATAAGGTATTTTTTTGCCATGTATGTTCGCAGAAACGTTCACCACGGCACTTTGATACACACATAGGGAGGTAAATGGGTGATAACTTAATAAAATTTGCTGTTAATTTGGTTGGCCAACATTTTCTTGGGTTGTTGGCGCTGCAAATGTTTTGAAAAAAATTCATATGCGATCAATTTGTGGGTCGAGTGCATTGCTGTTAGGTCGAGTAGAAAAGTCTACTCACTCGACCTGCAGGTCAAGTAAGATTTTTTAGATTTGTCGAGCCCTGACACAGCAAAGTCCCTTTAGCCTCTTCCTTGGTTAAAACAGCAAACTGCAATCCAGCCCCAGAACACACAGCACAGTCCTTTCCTTCAGTCTCTTAAGCTGTTTCTTCCTTGGCAGAGGTTCCTCTTGACCATAAAGTAGTGTTCAATCCTTTTCAGTCTTGATCATTCCAACTCCAATTCATAGGTTCAGGGGTATCAACTATCATACTTATACCCCTTAATGTCTTTGAAGTCTTTGTGTAGAGGGGGGCACTGACCCCTGTCCAAACCAGTTCTGGGTGCCTCCCTGCCAGTGACACCCATAGTGGCACCCATAGTGCACTTTACTAGTAACGCAAACATACCAATCATGGACAACCAATTACCATTACACTTTATACAGGGAGCACTCACACTTTGACACTGATCAGCAGTGTCAAAGTGCCTAAAGCATCTAAGTTGGCAACACCATGTCAGAAAAAAGGTCTAGGGGGAAAGCAAAAAGTTTCGAGAACTTTAGCCAAAAAGGGCCAAGTCCAACAGTTATTAATAAACAGGTAAATTCTACAATTGATTTGAAGCTTTTTATTAAAGGCATGCCAGGCTACAGTCAACTTTTAAGCTTTTTGTAAATGTCAGGGTAAGGTCAACTTTTTAGCATTTTGTGCATGTCTCAGCACGTTTGGCTTAGGTGCTTGTAAAATGAAGTTTGCTTTATATTTTTGAGGCCTAGTACTAATAGGTATCAATACATACTGCGATTTGCACATTTTAATGTCGTGTCACTTCAATATAAATTGCACAATAACGTTTCAAATGTGATTTTAACTATATTATTTTGCATTTTAATAAAAACTTTCTTTCAATTCCCCCCTCTGCTGGTTATCTTAACCCTCCCACTTTCACGTGTAACTTCTTCTCAAAGGGCACTCTCATCATCAGTTGAGTCTGGTCTTTTTCTTTTCAAACTTTTGAATTGTAATGACTTTCTATTCTTGTCATTAAGATGATCATTTAATGCTAGTTCTTTTTCCAATCCCTTGCTCATTTCCCTGTTCTTTCACCTGTTAATGCAGTATCTACAGCCTTTGAATAATGCAAATAGGAAAAGTAAACCAAGACCTATAATTATTATTGGCATAAGTATAGCTTTTAGGATTCCTTCACCTGCAGTTGCGAACCAATTTTCAATTGTGTGTATTACCTCTTCATAGTTTAAAAAAAATGCTAGGTGTTTCTAAATACTCTAACTAAGGTTTTAAGTCTGAAATGTTCTTTGTAAACTTGTGCACTTTCTTGCTCTCATCGGGTTTGTATGAACAGCAATGCTACGTTTTCAGCATTTGGCAGACCACAAATTTCTCTACGGGTGAGATGTATAATGCTAAGCGGTTTTGCAAAACCATGGATCTAATTCCTACAAGCTCAGTGTTGACAGCGAATAAACCTCCAAATGTTATAGTTGTCAGCTTGTCAACAACTCTTGACAGTTTTTTAATCTTTCCATCATTCAGTATGACTAATACAGGTGGAATGATTGCACCAGAAATATCTCCCACTAACTGGTATCCATCCTCTGTACAACAGGTGTGTCTGTGTGCTGGTGTCATTGTTAATACATATATACTATAGACATGATCCATCTTCAGAAACAATATAGCTAAATAACAAATACCCTCCCAATCAGCAGGTAACTGGGAGTAAACGTCTTGTCCACAAACAAAATAAACTCCTGGAATTGCGGTTTCTTCCCCTTGTAAAATGTGCCATGTGCCTCCCATTAATTCAGGTGTATATTCACAGCTACTAATTCCCACATATCTGGTTCTTGTGTGTGTTCTCATTTTGTAGACACAAAATCTCCCTTTTTGTTATCTGTCTAACTTCAGCTTTGAGTAAACCCTTTTCTTTACTGAATCATCTTTCTTCCTGCAAACATTCTTCAGAACCTCATTTTCTTGATCCTTGCTATGTGAAATGTTACTGTTTCTTTGCTTGAATTTCATGATAAAGACTTTCTCTAGTGTTCTCCTAAAACAGGATAGTTTGTTCTGGTAATACTATCTATGGGCATTGATGGTCTAAAATAATACCAAGCTTTGTCGATTTCTTTCCTTGTGGGTGTAAATGCATGCTTTGTACTAATGGTACTCTGGAAAGTATTAGATCATGGTTAGAATAAAAGTATTCAAAAATGTTTCGCCTTTATACAAATATATGCAATATACTACTTGAAACTGCGTGTGGCAATGTAATGTTATGATAGAAATTGTCTGCTGCTAATAACAGTCAATGGATGCAGATATAACAATCTTCTGCCTCCATAGCTTGCATATATTCTTGCATTAACCTAGAATAAACAGAAGTTGTGCAAACCATGTCTTTTGTATCTTGCAAAATATGCTTTCAATTGATCTTCATTTGTTGTGTGTGCAAATGTGACAGTTGCATTAGTAGACCTAATATTTTTTATGGGGTGTTAATTAGAAACCTTACTAACACTATTATAATCATAAGTATTGATCTTACGAATATTGAACACATTATAATCTTGCATCTATTTCTAAGGCAACACATGTTTGTCTAAGATCAAATTGTTTTAAGCAAGGTATACAGCAACAACTCCGGAGTTCAATTTAGAGTTTTATCCAAATATTCTCCTTGCAAAGGTTTTCAAACAGTCTCATTTTCATAAAGTCTTTTTGAATTCAGAATATTCGTGACAACCTTAGCCCTACTCCGTGTTCATCTAAAATGCTATCCCTACTCTTCTACTGCAACCTTGGACCTAGGTAAATCTTCTTAAAACGAAAAAAGAATGAATATTTTGAATTCAGCCTTTTAGCACTTTTGAAGCAGTTTTCGTCTTTTGAATGTCTCTCAGAAGTCTTTATCAGACAATCTTATCCAAATGTTTTTGAAGTGATGTCATGGAGGTTTAATCAGTTCAGTTTTCACATCACACAGTTCATCCATTGATATATTCAGTACTTTGTTCATGTAGTATGTCAATTCAGGTGCAGAATACCTTTGCAAAGGCACTTGCACTCTTTTTGAACTCTCAGTCTTTGTTGATCTTCCCCTGTGTCACTTCCACTGCTCTACTCTGTCTTCTCAGTGATAGTCAGTGGTATTAGATTAACTGATATGCTTGTTCTCAATCTCCTTTGATTGCAGTTTTGTGGCCATTCAACTTTATGGGTGACTCTTCTTATTTCAGTGCTTGTTCCTTCACCCGGATCCTCTATTAGTACCCATGCCGTCTCAGTAGTCTTCTCAAGTTGAGGCTTAGTACCTTCTTCTTCATCAAAGACCTCAGTGCCACTCTGTGAAATGACAACCACTTGATTCAGTGTAACAGTTTGCATTTCTTCTACCCTTTTTTCTCCTTTCTGTTGTTGTGATCTTGGTATCTCTGCTTTCTGTTGAGGCTCAGCTTGTGCAGTCACCAGTGTTTGTCATTCAGGCTCATAAAACACAATTTCTTCATAAGGATTTCTCACTCTTCATGTGTGCAATGCATGCACCTAGTTTGGGACTACAGTGTATTTAACAGCAGTGTTTATGTCCAATATCACCTTGAAGGGGCTTTTCCATCTCCGTTCCACACACGTCTTCCGAACATGGTTTTTGATCACAACCCAGGCCCTCCCCCCCAATTGAGGTTGTGACACTGTTCTCGAAGTGGGTCTTGTGTAGCAGCTGCAACCTGTTGAGAGACAGAATGCACCACATCATGCAATAATTTGCAGCAATCGAGTATCATATCATCTTTGAAGGTCACAAGTGCACTTGCAGGTATAGCAGGCAGTCTCATACCACGTTCCATAAAGATCACCTTAGGCGATAAACCAGTCTACCTATCAGGGATGCTTTGAATACTCATCAGCTCCAAAGGCAAAGCATCAGGCCATTTCAGTGATGTTGAGGCACAACCCTTGGCCAAATGAGGCTTTATGGTTCCATTGAGCTGCTCAACAATACCAGAAGTTTCAGGTCGATATCTACAGTGAAAACTCTGCTCAATTTGTAATTCTGCACATATCATCCTCAGGACCTCATTGTTAAAGTGTGCCCCTCAATCTGATTTCAGATAAACCTGGTAAACAATTCTCGCAATAACAGTTATGCTACAGTGAGACTGTCATTTCTTCTAGTTGGATAGACCTCCACTCATTGTGAGAAGATGCACACTATGACCAGGACATATCTCATTGTGTCGCAAACATGCATCTTTATAAAGTCTATCTGTAGTCTATTGAGGGAACCACCTGATCTCCCTATGTGATTCAGAGTAGCAGAGGTTCTTCTCCCTACATTCCTTTGTTGACATGTCACACAAAGATATAACAATTCGGGTGGAAGCATCCTACATCTGGGATTAAACCATTTCTGCCTAAATAAACATTTCATTGCAGCTCTCTCTAAATGTGGGAAGTATTGTGTCATTGGAAACAACAGACTATCAGGTAACACTGGTCTCCCAGCAGCTGACATTCAATTGTCATTTGTACTTTTCTCACATCCAGCTCTGATCCAACATTATTGTTCTGCTTCTGAAACATTTTCTTGTACCTTTTTCAATTTTTCTCTGATTCACATGTGAAAGTTCCATTAAATGTGCAGGCCACTAGTGCACAATACTGTGCAACTTCATTGGCATATCTGTTTCTGACTGCAATGTAACCATTGCCACTTAGGTATGCTGCACATTTAACCACAGCAATTTCAGCGGGCAACTGCATAGCTTTCAAAAGAGTTCTCACATGCTCCCCTTTTCTGATTGGAGTTCCAAAGGATATCATGAAACTTCTTTGTGACCGTATTTACCCCAAACCATGGACAACACTAAAGCCATACTGACTATCTGTAAATATAGTCACTTTTAAATGGGCTGTCTACATGCAAGCTCTTGTATGGGTAACAAATTCTGCAACGTGTGCTTAGGTAATACCTTGAAGCCATGAAGCTTCCACAATATCATTGATTGTGCAGACAGAGTAAGCTGCTCTCATGATACCTTTATTGTTTCTCAAACATGATCCATCAACAAAAATTATGTAACCGGGCTCATTCGGGGGTTCATCGTTAATGTCGGGTCTTGGCTTTGTGCATAAATCTGTGACATCTAGGCAATCATGTTCAACTTAATCACAAACAGTGTCAGTTATAGGCCATACATTTTATGGGTTCAAAATCTGGCAACATGTCAGTCACATTGAAAGCAGCCACTATTTGTTGTTTGTACTTTGTAAGCCTACTTTGAGTCATGTATTGTTTTTTTTTATTCTGGTCAGCAAAATCTCCACATTGTGTGGGACCATTACAGTTACAGGGTGTCCCATCACTATGCTGTCATTCCTCTAGATACTAACACCTACTGTTAGTGACCACTTTAAGGCAACTGAGCAGTCCTGCGGCTACAGGGTCAAGGGTTGTCAAGAAGTAAGCCACTGGTTTTCGAGCGTCTCCATGCATCTGTGTAAGCACTGAGAGAGTGCAGTCCTGTCTCTCACTGCAAAACAATGTAAACTTCTTTTTGTAATAAGGTATTCTGACTGACTGGACATGACAGAGACTTTCTCCCAGCTCTAGGAGAGTTTTCAAGCAATAGTTGTCTCAAGGAAGTGGATCAGGCACATCTTTGTGTGTCAGCCTCAGTAAAAGCTTAGCAGCTAAGGAAAAGTTTGGCATCTACTGTCTACAGTAGCCAACAATTTCCTGACTTCTCTCTGCATTCAAGATGGATTCATCATAAAGAATTGTTTCTACCCTCTCTAGTGACACCTTTTTTGTTCCTTTCTCAATGTTGTGTCCAAGATACTGAACTTCATTTTGACAGTATTGCTTGCAACTTTCCTGGAGACACCTTGTGTCCATTCTTAGCCTGGTGTTTAAGAGTGCAATTGTATCTCTTTTACAGGCTTCTCATGTCTCTGATGCCACAAGTAATTCATCTATATATTACACTAGTATTGATTTGTACGGAATCTGCAATGACTCCAGATCCTTTTTTTAGATCTAGTCAAAGATGGACCGACTCTATATATATCCTTGTAGGATTGGGCACCATGCCAAAACTCTCTACTGAAACACAAAGGAAAAAAGGTATTGACTATCCTCGTGCAGTGCCACTAAGAAAAATTCTTGACAGAGATTAATAACAGTAAACCATTCTGCAGTGCACGGGATCTGCAAAAGTATAGTGGGTGGATTTGGTACCATGGGGTAACATTAAACAACAATGCTATTCATTTTTCAGAGATCCTGCATAATCCAATATTTACTATTAGGCTTCTGTAAACCAATGATCCAAACGTTGCATGGACTCCCAACCAATTCCCTCAAAATCTCGTTGCTCAGCATGTCTTCAATTACAGGTGTTATTCCTACAACTGTCTCCAATGTCAAATTGCATGGTGATGTTCTTGGATACACTACGTTTAGTTTTAGCATGACTCTAACTAGTTCCACACCTTCTTTTAGTTCAATGTCCTTTCCTGTCAAATCTCATACTTCTGAGTTCACTGTTTCTTTCAAATCAAGAGGTGACTCTTTACTTGTTTTAACTTGGAAAAACCCTACAACTGAATCCTGTCAGGTCATTTTGAACTCGACATTCTCATCATGGGACGGAAACCCAACAACGTGCAGTGTGCAGTAAATTGTGCTATTTAACTTGTGCAACAAATCTCTTCCTAGCAACTTTACCGGACTAGAGTAATAAACTATAAACTGATCATTTTCCTCGAATGAACCTATTTTTAAAGGAACTTTCTCTGAAACTGGGATTGTGATCTGGTTATTTGAAACTCCTACAACTTGGATCTTCTTTGGCGAGAGAGGTAGGTCTGGGACTTCAACTGTTGTAACAGTGGATCTAGTAGCTCTGGTATCAATCAGAATTGATATGGGGTGGCCATTCAGCTCTCCTTCTATGAATGGCCCACTCCGGTCTACCTCCAAGACTTCCCCAAGCACTCAATCTTCCTCCCCCCTCAGGTACCTTCATTGGGAATTGTCAGAGCCAAAACTATCATCATCAAATACAGGCAACTGTTGAAATGTGTTCTGATTTTGGTTCTGGCAGGGGTTTACATTTGCCTTGGGTAACTGGTATAAATTAAACCTAGGGTTTCCCATATTTTGTGGGACCAGCTAATTGAACTCTGTAACTTCTCTGTAAAGGTAAACCTTTTGAAAGGTCAACATCATACTTTCAGGCCAGATCAGCCAATTTATCACGTGTGATTGTTGCACATCCTGTAATATCCTTACTCGGTTTAATTAATTCTTTCTCCTGAAACTGGTTCAAATGTTCAAGATCTAACATCCCCGAATAATGCTTCAAGTTCAACCTTTAACTTTGAAACAGTTAATGGTCTCTTCTTTTTGGGTTCTGGTCTAACTTGTCATTCTGCACTTCCTTTCTAAGTCCTGCTGCTTTCTCAACCTATTGAGGAAAAACTCCACCCTCAAACAAATTTGCTTCTCCCTGTATTATCAGTGTTGTAAACGCTATCCTCCCTCATCTGTCAATGATCGAATCTTTTGAGTGGTTTCCAGTCAACAATTTGTGAATGTCAGGCTTATTGAGCTTCTAGAGTTGGGACAATGTTTACTTGGGCAGTCAAGTGTGGGGCAGTTACAACTGGGGCAGTCACAAATGACCTACGCACTGTATGTACAGTTTCAATCTGATATTATTGTACCAGAACAGTCATATTAGAAGCAATAATCTGAGGTGTGATAACTGTCAGGGTCTGAACAACAGACGGTGGGGCAATCTGGAATGTCTGAAAAGGTCTCCCAATCTGTATTATACTTGGTTCAACAAGGGCAGGAGCCTCTGTAGTACTTGCAATTTCATTATTATCGCCTCTAGTGGTGAGGGGTGTCACATAAGGTGAGGGATGAACAGCTAAAATTTCTTCCAAAATATCATCCCCTGAATTACTATCTGTCTCTCCTTCTTTTCATCCTATCCTTTGTGATTTTCCTGTGTCTTAGGGCCTAATTACGACTTTGATAGTGTTGGCGGGCTACCATGCCACTTCCCCGCTCCCACAACACCAAAGTTGACCTTCGCCCAGCAACCTGATTATGAGTTACCTCATGGTCTGGTGGGCGGGGCTTTGGTGGTCCTGCGGCGGTGCAGTTCTAAGACCCATATGTGAGCCTTAGAACTGAACTGCAAAGGGAAAGGCAAAACCTGTTCCGGCACAGCACAACATGTGCCCCCCTGTATTTACCCCCATTAACAGAGGCACCCTTACATTCCCGATGTCACACTTTTCATGGCAGCCTCACCTCCATGAAAAGTTTGGAGGTCTGGAAAGTCGTATTATTCTTGGCGGTGCCGCAGCATCACCGCCAGCATATTGCTGCCCCAGACCACCATGCCACCACAGAGGGATCACGGATCACCAGTGGTTCCAGCTGTCCAATGGCGGTCCGACTGCCAAAGTTGTAATATGGCGGTCAGACCGCCACCCCTGTGCCACAGTGAGTTTGGCAGTCCATGGACCACCAAACTCATAATCAGGCCCTTAGTCTTTTAAAATTTCTCAAGTGTCTCAGTGGTAATAGCTGGCTACAATCTAGCTTCCCTCAACTATAGCTTTCCTCCATCTCTGCTGTGATTCATCTCATCGAGTATCTGCATAATTACGAGCACTGTGTCGTCATCAACCAGCCTCAGCGCGAAAGCACTCTAACCAACCAATCAAAGGGCAGCACACTATGACGTATGATCTCACTCCTTGCAGCAGTTCACCATCTTTTCCAATTTCTCTTGTACAAACAATTCTACAACTTTTAAGCAACAAAAATAAACAATCTTTGGGTTCTCTACTAAAGAAATCAAAGGCAATTCATTAATTGGAATATTGAGGTTTTTACACCTTCCAACTTTTCACATAAAAAGATTTTCACATTTGCAAATGAAATGTCAGCCAGCGGAAAATCACCCTAATCACTATAGTTTCACCCTTTGCTCAATCAGGTTCTGCCAACATCAATCAATATTAGTACAATCACAACAATTTATGAATGACCCTATTCAAATTTATGTAGTTGACGGTACCTCACGCTCTGAACCACAAACCTTTAGGAGATAAGAAAACCATAAATCGATATCTATTAAGTGCAGTCTACCTTCTACATTTATCTCAAAATCCCGGGATCTTAGGCTATGCCAAGACTGATAACTCTTCATTTTCTTCACAATAAAAAATTAACATATAACTTAATCAAATCATTCAACTCTCACACACCAAATGACTTCTCAATAAACATGAAAAAATAATCACAAACCACAATGCAACACCCTATCAGTACTCACACCTCCAAAACAGCAACCACCTTCAAAAATAGCACTTTGACAGTCTTCAAGACCTGGGCATTCGGCTTTGGGATTTGGGCACTGTTCTAACTTAGGCAAGTATTTTATAGCTCTGTTACTAGATTCTGCTGGAGCAGGAATCAATTTAAATATAAGTGGTTTAGCATCTCTATCTCACACCAACAGGGTTGATCCCTGCTCAGGTGTTTATTCTTACTTTTCTGCCACAGACCTTTGCCTTCATTTATGATAAGATCAGGAGCTAAGCATCACAAAAATCATAATTACAATACTATTTCTAAGTTCAGTCAACTAGGAAAGTTTGGATTAGTTTTAAGAGTATTATTTTCATTAAAAGATTTGTAAGTTCTATTTTTTTTTTAGTTAGTTAAATGTATCAGACAAATTACAGAATTGATCATAAAAATATGGTTAGAACAAATCATAATAAAAAAATCATTCAGCGTGTTTGTTCCCTAAAGAAAGGAATCCCTATTCTAAAGAATGGGGTGAAAATGGTGTTAGCAGGAACACATCAGAAGTTCGATTTTAAGAGGCAGGAGTGAGATAGAGCATGAGGCTCAAAACTCAATCAGTCAATAACAGCTGACCTTCACATATTGAGAGGTGCACCAAACTCAGTAGAGTCTCAGCAATAAAGTAAAATAGTAATGCAGTAGAGGTAGCAAATCAGGTCGGAAAAGGGATGGCAAATCAGCCTTCAGCATTAAGCCTTTAGCATTCAGCTTCAGTGCGGACAAGTGGTATGGGTAAATGTCTGGAGGAAAAGCATGGGAAAAGTGTGTTAACCTACTCTAGGAACTTTAACTAACATAAACAGTTGAAAAGAAATGTTTCAGTTCATGTTATGTCTTCTTATTCTCTCATTAAATCAGCTTTTGGTTTTCTTCTCTGAAGAGACTTTCCTCTTCCTTTCTCAAGATTCCACACAATGAACTCACAAAGAATTATCACAAAGTATGAAACGTTATTAAAACTATGTCTACATATAAGGCCTTTCGATTCTTAGACATCCTTTCCCATGGCATGACCATATTTTTAACCTTCTTTTTTATGTTAAATATTTTTATCAATTTATTCCCCACTAGGTTCCACTAAGAACAGAGCAAATTACAAATACATGATGTAAGTGTTGTCAATTCATTAGTATGTTGGGTCAGAGAGATAAAACATTCATGCTTGGATAATAGTCTCGGTACAGTGCAGTGAGACATGATTTTAAAAGTGAGCATTCTGAAGGGGATGTTTAAAGTGATACTATAAGCTAAGACCAAAAAAAGCAGTACTAGGCCTGGAGCGGCTATCACCCTGCCCCAGCTATAGCCTCACATGACAAAATCAGTGTGGGTCAGAGAGAAAAAAAGGACCATTGTTCCAAAATTCCCCACAGACCAGGACTACGGGGATACTTTTTTTTGGGGTAGGGCTAGAGTAATAGAGGGCACATGCTGCATCGTAATGGCCTGATCACCATTTAAGGGAGTATGAAGCGATCACTCCTCACTGGGCGGCAGTTGAGATTTGGTCCAAGGTGAAAGTGGAGCCCAAATCTGTTCGCCCCTCATTCTGGCTTTCTTTCCCTTACAAATATATAAACTAATTTCAATATTATAGTTCAACAGTTGTCGCGGGAGCCAATGATGAAATGCGGGAGGAAGTGATTGGCCATGTCGAAGCAACAGAGAGGCAGACAACTGTCATCACTAGAAAGGCAAAATACTGTCCCGCCCTGGCGGCCATGTCTCTGTGCATACCAATAAAAGTAGCTGGGGAGTAATTGTTATGTCCAGACTCAGTTCCGTATTCATAAACTTGGTTATTTTGGATTTTAAGAGATTGAGAGCCGGACAAAAGCGAAACATGTACACAAAGATCTGACTCATGACAATTACATCATGACACCAGGGGCAGCTCAGGCCGACACTACCTCTGTTGTGTGTTGATTTAGATGCCCGTACATAGGTTTACTGAATCATGTCCTTATATTGGCACAATTCGCATTGCCCTTTTTTAGGCATAGAATCCCAGTCCTTATTTAGGCATTGGCCATGCAATCCAAATACCGGCATGGTTACCTACATCCGTCCATCCCACATCACAATGAGTTCTTAAAAACCAGACCCTTAAGTCATTGGGACATTCCCTGCTTGGATTATTGATTTCTCCAAGAACTCCTTTATTATGCATGAACAACTATTCCTTAGGGGTTCATTCATGACGTCTTCCTCTGCCAGACTTTACATCAATGCTAGTATTCCTAAGTACCTTCCAGGTATAAATATACCTTCACTTGCCATGGCAAGTTACGGCTGCATACTTGCACGACTCGGCTACACAGCTCGCCATGGCAAGTTCGGAAGGAATTCGAGTCCCCGCCTGACGCACTGACCAGGCGCTGTCCTCCCTGCTCTCAGAGATTCCAGCTTCCAGTGTGCCGACTCCCTTCGCGGGGTGTTGGAGTTTGAGATCCGGAAAGAGATTCCTACCTCTCTCATTCTAAAGTATGGAGCTGACTAAAACCTAGAGGGACTCTTGGCATAACAAACTATAGCTTACCATACTATAGAAAACAACAACTACTTCTTACCTCGTACATCACTTAGGTTAGGTACACTGGGGTAGAACTATTTAGAAGCACCAGATGAGCATACACATTTTTAGCCTGTGTTATTTATGTTTGTATATATGAATATATGTCATAGCTAAAAGACCATGATATTGCAGTATTATTTCTTCTTACTGCTTACGCTGTACATTTTATATCTTGCATACTGTCTATCGATTGTAACAGCTCATATCTCTTGCGCGAGAAATAAGACTGTTCAATAAATCCTTTTATTGAAACGCCCATCTATCTATTTCTCTGTACCTCTGCAGAAACTAAGCATGCACGATTGACTGAGTGCAACTGTTATCTATTGTTTACACGATTCTGAGACATGTTCCGATTCTAAGGGAAACAAAGTTGTCATGTTTATGCAGTTGTCAGAAACTAATCCCTTCTTGTTCATTCGAGAATTTTCTAGTGACCTCTGAGTTAGCTGGCACATGAAGTAATTAAGTTTAATGTACTCAATAGGAGCATACTGACCTCAGTCCTATGCAAAAACTATAGTGTATATTATTCCAATGCGCAGAGCCTATAAGGGAAATAGGAACTACACTACATGGCACCCAACGGTTTGGTAAGGCACTAATTTAACGCTAGATACTGAAGTAACTCAGTCATGCTTTTCTCAGAGACCCCCTACTCATAATACTCCATAAGACGTCTGGTTTGGGTAGGGTTAATATCCTTCCTAGCTGAGTAGGACGAAAATCCTATGTATTAGCTGTTTGGCTTGTTCAATGTTGAAGGATACAGTGTTCCAAAATATTGTGCACCTTATCTTTGTTCCCTTTAAACTTGTTCTACATTTTTCATTAAACAATGTCCGAGGAAAGTATCACCGGAACCGGTGGAGCTGTGGTCGACCAAGTCGTAACAGCTTTTATTCAAACAGGTTTTAATGAAACCGATGAGGATGTTATACACATTCCTCCAAATTTAAGGAAAGCCATCACTCTAAAACGTATAAATCATGGCCTAACAGCTAGAGGTGGTAGAGCAGTTTTCGTGATAGAGGCACATGAATCTTTTCAGACAGAGGTATTCTATTCATGGAGAGTATTCCCAGAATCAAATCCAGTAACAACAATGTTTCACTTCTACAAAGAAGATGAACCACCTGAGGAATATATTCCTTTCAAGGATGTTGAAATTCCACTCACATACCAGGAGCTTCAGCTCTGGTTTAAAGGCACCCTAAAACATTTCAATCACATTACCAGGCTCGATCCACTAGGTAGACCAGGAGCAGTATGGCCGATTTTAGCCGACTACACACCTCATACTGACATTGAAGCAATGTTGGACGAGGCATTACTTAATCAAATACAAAAACTAATAGAATTACACAGTTAAACCACAGCTGTCTGGAGTTCCTGAAAAGGACTCGATTACACACAATCCTACATCTTCTAAAAAGAAGTGGTAAACAAATAAACAAAATTCAAAATAGAAATGTTCTGAATCTCAAGGTAGGTCTCCTCAAAAGGAGCCCTCTGAAAAGAGGTATAACTTCAGGAATAGGGATAATTTGAAAAAACCTGACAGGTATCAAGATAATGATACACGTTCCTCTCGTATCTTTCAGATATCGTCACAGACATCCGAAAGAAGAGGACGGTCAGATCAAAAAGAAGAATGCGTGAAGTGCAAAGATGATCAACACGTTCAGAAAAACAAATCAAAACCTCAATTCTCCAAGAAATAGGTAGAAGGTCTGAAGATCAGACATACTGAAAATTCTGAGAACACAACTCAAGGACGAGAATGGGCTCAGACAATGCTGGACAGTGCAGCAGAAGTAACAATAGCTCGTCACATCCTGAAAGAACTTCTGAAGACAGTGGACTTGAATGAGTACATACAAGTTGAGACTGTAGACACCAGGGTTAGTTCTCCACAAAAGTTATATAACACTCCGGATGGGGGAGACATATCAAGAAAAGTGAAAGCACTCTTTTGGGCGAGACTTTCAAAGGGTTATGATATACTTCTAGCAGAACAGGAGTGGCCACCAGAATTTGTCAGGTAGTGCCCACATGCAAAAGACATCACTATGCCAGCCTTCTCAAACCATGTTCCAGTACATTTAAAATATACTTATGCCAGGAAATGGGCAGTGGCCCAGGCCCCAGCATTATATAAAAATCATGTAGGGTGGGATGAGGACGCACCTCATCACAAGATCCAGTTAAAAAATCAACAAACTGCACAAAGGCAGTACCCAATTAAGACAGAAGCTAAAAAAAAAAGGTCAGGGAGATCTTAGATCAACTTGAATACCAATGGGTGATTGAAACATGCACATCCTCAATGAACAATCTTTTGTTTCCTGTATCCAAACTAGACAACACATATCGTCTAGTTTTGGATTACAGACACCTGAACTCTTGTTCAAAGACATTTGCAGTGCACAATGCACATAGAACAGCATTAATGAATAACATTGTGCTAAAAAATATAAACCATATTAGACATTCCAAATGGTTTCTTTTGTCAAAGCATAGCACCAGAAATCAGGTACTTAACAGCTTTTTCAATAATGGGGACCCATTTTCACTTTTTTCGACTTCCACAAGGGTTCAAGAACAGCCCGGGGTTATTCTCAGCAAGGGTAACAGAGTTACTACAAATTTATTATGACGAGGCATTGTCATATGTCGATGATATCTATCTGACAGACGATGACCTGGATAGGCACTTGAACAGGGTGAATACCATTATATTGGGTTTCGCCTCTGAGGGCTACAAATTCAAATTCAAGATATCAAGAATTGCCCTCCTCAATGTCCTGTTTCGAGGATATGAGCTTTCAAGTGAAGGTAAAAGCCTGGCAGCCAACTTTTTAGAAAAGTGTGTGCTGCTCCAACCTCCAAAAATGCTGAAAAACGTACAGTCGATTGTAGGTTTCCTAAATTTTGGAAGAACTTACATTCTAAATTATGCAGAAAGGGTTAAACCTCTCTACGAATTAAACAAGCACGATTTCAAAATCAAAAATTGGACATAGGAACACACAGATATCCTGCGTTCACTTCAAGCTGACATGTTAGCAACAAATCACTTACAAACACGCGCAAACATATGCAATTTAGTGATCTGAATCATTCCGGGTCAATGCGGATTCACCTCCTTACCTTTTAATGGAGGTGAAAAAGTACCAATTGCATACAAATCACATTTGTATACACAAGCGGAAATGTGTTTTACATCAACAGAAAAAAATCCGACAACAGTTCAAATCGCTGTAGCAAAAGAAAGAGCTCTAGCTCAGGGGAAGTGCATAATTGTTGTGACTCCAGTACCAGCCGTAGAGGCAGTTACAAAAGCGAGCATTCCGAATGCAAAAGTTTTATATCCAAGATGGATACAATGGGTTAATTCTCTTGCTGCAACAGATGTTGAATATGTTTTTGATCCTTATTTAAAAACACAAGCATTCCTGCAATACGAACACAAATGTCCTCTGCCTATTGAGATTCTTACTCTTGATCAGTATGAATTTACAATTTATACTGACAGGATCTGCACAACCCGCTATGGGAAGTAAGCAACCTTACAGTGCAGCATGCGCGATCGTTAAAGGTCGTATGCACGATGGTAAATTCCGACCAATGGTCACAAAAACACAATCTCTGGGAGATTGTACAGCTCAGCGAGCTGAACTACAAGCATTCAAATATGAATCGCAAATTCCCCACACTTATTGTGTGCGATTCTTTTTACTGTGTTCAATCATATAATGAATATTTACAGAATTGGCTTCAAAATGGATTCAAAGATGCAAAATGTGGCACAATCAAGCATAAAACGCTTTGGGAACAAGTAGTTCAGTTGTGAAACGGACTACAAAACACTCATGTGATACACGTGCTGAGTCATCAACGTGATGGCGTTCACGTTTCAGGGAATTCATTGGCTGATGAAGCCGCAAAGGGGACTGTGCAAACGGCTTCTGTAGCTGCGATCACTCGTTCAAAAACGAAAATAGACAGTGAGATATTATTGTCAATGCTTGAAGCAAAGGCAGCGGTGCAGCGTTACCTAAAAAGTTTCCACTCAAATACTCGTATATAAATGATGCGAGCAACGTTCTGTTTGCTCGAATCCCTTGAGTGGAAAACAGGGTAGTTCCACACATGGAACATAGATTAGGATTAATCCTAGCAGCACATGAAGGGATAGCCTATGCCCATGCAGGTGTTGCCGCCACAGATCATTAATAAAACAGAGATATTGGTGGCCCGGCATTAGGAAACAGACCAAAAACGATGTTTTGGAATGTGAAATATGCCAGAAGATGAAAGTCTCAATAGTGAAATGTCCTGCGCAGATGCCCCTGTTAATTTCAGATAAACCATTAGCTTGTGTTTACCTGGACCACTGTGGGCCCTTGCAAAGGGATGGCAACTATAAATATATCATAGTTGCAGTGGCTTCGTGTTCAAGGTTCCTATGGATGTGGCCTCAGAGCTCAGCTGACGCTCAAACTGTTATAAAAGATTTGCGAGTCTTTATCGGCACATACGCAAGTGGCACACTACACTCTGCCCAGGGTCCTGCGTTTAGCTCTCTGGCTTACAAAGAGGCCATGGCCAGTTTGGGCATAGCATTGCGGTAATCCTCTCCATTCCGACCTGAGGAGAATTCCATTGAGGAAAGGAAAAACCTGGGTCATAAAGAGGTCTATAACAGCTACGGTATTAGGTTCGGGTGATGGGTGGGTCAAACATCTTTATGGGGTCCAACGTTCATTGAACAATTTGCCTAGAAGTTCTCTAGGGAGTGTCACTCCATATGAGGTCCTATTTGGGACAATAATGTGGGTCCCAGATCTTGAATGTAAAGGCACAGTGGTGGAAAATAAACATTTTGATATCAAAGAACGTTTGGCTGTTTTACAGGACTTAAATGAACTAAGATCGAAACAAAGCAACGTGTTCCCTAAGCCAACCACCACTGGGGAAAATCCAGTCATCCCGGCAAGGCCTGTCTGGATCCCAAAGCTTGGGGATCTAGTCAGAGCGAAGATGGCAGATAAGAAGGAATTTGGGCCTTCTTACAGACAACCAGTACCTGTCCTAGCAATCCACGGATTAAGAACAAAACTTCTGCTGCCCCTTGCTGGAAAAAAGGAGAAAAGATGTGTATCCATCGATCACATCAGACCACACTATGTGGCCAATACTGAACAGTAGGCCATGTGGACTCCGACCAAGTAACAGACACTCTCGTCTAGCTACTATTCAAGAGGTTCAAACTGAAAGACTCATCACCTTCAAAGGGTCAGATGTGAGAAATGAAGTACCAAGCAACAATGTTATGGAACTTATTCCTCTTGAAACCCAAATAACAGTTCATCCTGATACACCTGTCTACACCAACGTAAAACGTGATCAACTGGTTCCAGCGATTTCAACTAATCCTGATGCAATTTCAACCATTGACAGAATTGCCTCTGGCTATTTCAGTAACTTTGATAAGCTTTCTAAGGATCCCAGCGAACCTGAAAAGACGCCAGCACAAAGAATTTTCAAAGAACAAGCAACAGACTTTTTTCATCTCCTGAAAAATAGTTATCTGGTTTCACCATGGATTTAACTATGGATTGTTTCTGGAATATCTTTCTGCTTTGGCTAGCTTTAGTAATGACTATGAGTATGCTGATAAATGGAAGATGTATTCAAATGGATACAGCAAGTAAAAAAGTGAACTTACTTCTGAAACCACACAAATCATCCCATCGTGAAGCAAGAGACTTGTCATCAGTGAACATCACAGCCGTTCCTATACAAGATGGTATAGTTTGGGACGAAACTGAATATGACATATTCTGCCCGTCTGAATGTTTGAAGATTCCACACTTATTTAAAATATCATTAAGTGACTTTATTACCTCTAGTACCTTTTCTGATGAGTGGGACTTCGAGACTGTTAATAACATGATGTCTGATCTAAAAAGATCAGCTGCATTCTCTAGTCATGATTATTTGGAGGGTTCATCATACTATGAACAGCTTTATTGTTATAACCACTATGGTCATCATTTCTTGCATAAATCTGCAACACCTAGAAATGTATTTATGTATAACCAATGGGAACATTGTCCTACAACACCAAAGGGTAGCTCAAAAACGTTTGCAATGAAGTTTCCATATTTTTCAGGGTTCAATATATCCAATCCAGAAATGTTTTATTTAAAAAATGTGAACAAAACAGGAATGAAAAGTATGTTAACTAGTACAAAACAGATTTATTCTGCAGCCTTTATTACCCAACTGTCTAGACAGGGTTTCCACTTTTGGAAAGACATAATTGACACAAAATCTGTCTGGGGTACAAAATATTGGCAAGTGCAGGGGATAAAAGCTTTGTTTAGAGCCTGTATCATCCCACAGCAAATAAAGTTTTTGAATGACACTGTCCAACAAACGGCTTGCCTTGGATTAGCCAAGATCAAAGACATGAACACTCCGTCCATACCGGCACCTCCAAGTAATAGCACTACACAAGGGGAGGTCGACTTACATACTATTTTGCATCACAACAGATCAGATTCCAAATGGAAAAAATGGTTGCTCTGGCCCATAGACACAACTGTCAAGAACGATTCCTGAACAAAACACAGGGTTTCACTATCAATAGGCCAGACCCATGCTATATTCAAAGACAGCATCCAGGGTTAGTAACAACATACAGTGTAGGAAATTATGCCTTGATTGGCTACAGAAATCTACACTAGAGGATGTGAAACAACACTTATCTATACTTAAAGAAGGTGCAGACCATAGGGATTTCTTGCTGGGACCAAGAAAACCGCATCAAAATCGTTTCATATATGCCAGTACCTACACTGCATATAATGAAATATGGAAGATTACCCAGGCAGAAACTGCAGAAAGAATACGAGAAATTGATTGTATTCATTTAGAGCAATCTCTCGCTGTAGTCGACAATGGGTTAACAACTCTGTCATCCAGGATATATTCATTGGGCACCATTGTATCGTCTGCCATAGACATTATGCAACCTGACTTGGTTATGCTGGGACAAAGCCAGCCTCAACTACGTTCTATTTTGCTATTAGGCTGGACGCTACAAAACTTATGTGCAGGCTATGTGCCTTGGTGTTTAATCAACACAACGTCTCTGTTTACAGAATCAATCTCACTTATAAACAGGTCGAACTGGCACAAAGAAGAGCAAAATATATCGTGCAGAGCATTGAAAAACTGGAAAAATTGCCATCTACGGTAGCAGAAAAAACAGCTACTGAATGGATCATTCATGGCAAAATAACTCTGCCTGTTACAACTTTCCATTTTCAGTATTGCCTAAAAAATATACCAGCAGGCAAAATGAAAGGTTGGGTAAAGAATACATCAAGACATCCTGGGATTTACCTTACACACACAGATGTTGGAGTGAGGGCGCGAAGTGTTTCTTAGCAGTATACACACTGTGAAAAGGCACTAAGCGGTTCTCTCCTATGTCAGGGTATTAATTTGCACGGGCTTGTAATGGTTTCAATGTAAATTTGTCCTGTCACCTGCAAGGTTCACAAGCCACAGTGTTTAATCCAATTTTTGGACAACTTTCAAATGGAAGTTACATTATGTTGAAAGATCACAGCTGCTGTGGCATGTTGCCAGGCATTCCTTATCTAGCAACGGTTACTTCCAAGGTCACTTGCTGTATGCAAGTTTTGTTCCCCAAAATAGACACAGTCAGGGAGTCACCTTCATGGCCTTCACTGAACATCTCTTCTATACGAATTGATACTCTAAGCAGAATGAAAGCCATTCTTTGACAACAGACCGTGCCTTTGACCTCCGCTAAAGAAACCTATGATCTACAAATTGCAAGGAGTTCGGCTGAGATACAGGTTCTGTTAAGTACTAGCTGCCCTACACATTTCACATAAATGTTGGGACGTATCTTAAACATGTCAGATACGAGCGGTATTGTGCATGTATTTAAGAACGCATGTTCAGGACTGCTAACACCTTTTCAAGCAGTCCTCTGAATCATTCCAAACTTCGTGCACTCGGTGTTTGGTGGACTGCCACTAATTCTAGCACTAGTTGCAGGAATCCTGGTTTTATTCCTACTGCTACGCTATGGCAAGCCAATACACCGGCGTCACTCCCAGCACAGTAGAGAAAGCTCACCTGGAAAGGAAGTGTCGTGAGTGCATAGTACCACTTTTGGGTTTACCTCATCTACGAGAATTTAATACCACATGATTTTTGTCATTCAAACCAATCTGGCAAGATTGCATCTTATCTGTTCTACGCTGCCTGCTTTGCGGTGAATAATGCGTGCTAGGCATCTGTCTAACACTCCCTTCAGTAATGCCAACGGATATTGATACTCTGTTGGACCAGATAACGGCCCATGCTCTGTGTTGTCCCCAGCTGCTACCAATACTGATGACGGCATTCATTGAGATCTCACAGACGCAAATTGCTACTGCTGAGGTACGAGAGGAAACAACGGGCACATAAGTAACATCAGAAACGAACACTGCTGATGCTTCCAATGCTGAAGGCGATGCTTCGCATCTATGTGCTGCTAATCTTCTAAATAAGGTATTCCAACTTTCACCTACAACAGTAGACGATTTTTTGTCTACAGGAATAGAGGATTTTATGTTTTCTCCATCCCTATACGCTGACTTTTGAATCAGCACACAGTGTACCGGGAAGACTCTGAATTTGACCTTCATTTTTTCCAAACAAATAGACAATACTTGGAACTTTTTCCAATGATTAATTTTTTTTTCTAAATTTTTATTTCTTTTCTTTGGGCAAAGTAATCTGCTTACAGTAGAACTATTCGTAGAGAACAGAATTCTTTGAACACTTCCAAAGACAAATTACCATCTTGTCAATTTCCATTTTGTAACCTGACATGAAATGGTTTCAAACTTTTTTCTTCTGTCATTACGAACCATTTCATCATGTGTATATATTTATGTTCATTCATTTAGCATTCACTATAACCGTATGCTTAGAATGAAACTTTGCTTTGAATATGTACAGCACCTTTGCATTCCATGCAAAGCCACTATTTTAAGAGCCATTGTTTTAGAATATGCTTTTAGATATGTTAAAGTGAATCATGTGTTACTCTATTTTACATATTTATCATGCTTTAGCAGTAAGCATGTCGTAATGTCATCCTATCGAAATTGGAGTGGGTGATGTGAGTCGATTTAGATGCCCGTACATAGGTTTACTGAATCCTGTCGTTATATAGGCACAATTCGCATTGCCCTTATTTAGGCATAGAATCCCAGTCCTTATTTAGGCATTGGCCATGCAATCTAAATACAGGCATGGTCACCTACATCCGTCCATCCCACGTCACAACAAGTTCTTAGAAACCAGACCCTTAAGTCTGGAGAGTTGCAGCGCAGCATGTGAGTACCTGGAACCAGAACATGGGGGATTGCAGCAGAGGGAGGAGGAATTGGGAGGGAAGGGTTGCACTGAGGGTTTCTTATAAAAAGAAAGGTGACCTTAGTTAATTTTGTTTGTATGTGTTTTTATCAGTGAAACAGTACCTAGAGCCCAATTAGTTATACTACATTTCCCAGAAGACATTGAGGCAGATGTAGAATAATGCGGCCAGATAATTTCATTTTTTAAATTTCTACTTAGCCAAAGTTTAAGAAAGCCTTAAGATCCTTGGTTCCCATATACTCTAAAAGAGACAAAGTCCACATAAGAAAGAATATAAAGGAAAAAGGGCATTCTAAGTACCCAAAGGAGAACAGAGAGGATATCTGTTGACCTCCTCCTCTATTTTTCTTTAAAAGACAGTTTCCATTTTTTGTCTTGGCTATCTCCCTGCACCCTTTCCCTTTTGATAACTGGAACATTTGAAGTGAACAGTGAAATGAAAGTCCTTTGGTTATTCCTTGAATAAAATATTTACCACTACCTTTTCCACTTATTCAAGATTGCCGGAATCCCTCCATATCCGAAGACCTAGGAGAAAACACAGAAGAAAGATTATCAACCCCTCATAATTTGCAGAAGACCCCACACAACCTTATATATCTGTGTTCATGCGTAACTAAATAGAAATAAAGACACCATTTTGAAACAAACCAAGCCTACTCGCGTATACATCTGTCTCAGTCTCCAACATGCTCCTAAGTCAAACTAATAGTACAGTTAACATCACTCCCACTAACCTCAATAAGATCGGACTTGGCTAATTCTCTGCACACCCTTTCTTTTTCAGAAGATAATCTTGTATCTGAACGTACTTGAAAAGCCCTATCTTGTCCAGCCCAAAATCCAGCTGTAATTGCTCAAATGAGGCAAGTATTTCCTCTGCGTATATGTCACCTACCTCTCAAGCCCCCTGGCTGTCCATCGAGGACACCAAAGCTCTCGAAATAGCAAGGGGAGACAACAGAATCCCCATATTGGGGTATAAAAGTTAACTTTACCCAACCCAGTTCTCTTTCTAAGGTTAGACCAGATTATATGCTGCAAGGAAGGTCTTAAATGTAAACTTCTCATAGTAACTGGGTTCGGTGACCTTAAAGAGACACCGGTTTGCCTCCACCCCCAAGCAGTAGTTCGTATGTGGCGGGATGTCACAGTGTGAGCTACTCCTCGCTTCAGTGCCACCAATAAGAAATGCCACATATTGTAGGGTGGCAGACCACTCATATAGTTTAAAGTTAGGTACCGCCCACCCACCTCTTTCTCTAGGTAACATCAGAAATTTGAGACTCCCCTTGGTAAGACCAAATGAAGCTACTATATATGGCACTAATCATAACATAAACTCTAAAGGGATCGCTCAGAATAGATACAGTACTTTAGGGAGAAATAACATCATTACGACATTGGAGTGACCTACGATATACACATGGAGGTTATCCATCCTGTGCATCCACCCTTTTCGTTATATTAAGAATCAGGGTTAGATTAGACCCCACGATCTGTTTCACATCTGCCGTAATATGAATTCCCAGATACACTGCTTCCTTTAGAGTAGCCCCACTAAGTCTTGAAGTAGCCTTATTGCCCATGACCTGTGTTTTAAACTGATTCAAAGAGTATGCTGATGGTATTCCAAACTCTAAAGGTTCTTTTTCTACCTCTTGCATAGAGATCCAGGTATTCGGTGTAACAACTGTGATGTCATCTAGTATGCTAAAATCTTCATGGACCAGCAATGGAACTAGCCTTCTGATCAGAGGATTGATATATAAGGGAAACAGCAAAGAAGAGCAAGGGCGCCCCTGCCTGGTGCCTCTCGAAATCCTGAGAACATCAGATTGTCGCCCCCATAATGGAGAGTCCAGTAGTAGATTTATAGTATACAGTTTGAATAGCTTTAATATACCCTTACCCAATACCATGCCACTTTATATCCCCCCATATATAGTCCCAGACCACCCTGTCAAATGCCTTTTCCACATCTAATAGGTCCAGAGCCATGGGGTTTTCATAGATAGCTGCTGCATCAAAATGTGTGATGACACAGATTATATGATCTGTTGTTACCCTCCCTGGTATAAAGCCATGCTGTCAGGGTCAGACCAGCATGGTAATAACTTCACACAAACAAGACGCTAAGATTATGGAGTACAAGTTACATGTCAATGTGCAATTTTCGGGGACATGTCACAAGCGTTGTCTTCAATTGTCACTGATATCTTGACAGAGGTAAGATTTCAATCGGTCAGTCTCACCAAAAGGGTACCTGTTGATGATCATATATAATGAAGGAAAAAACTGTTTTCAAGAATCAAACAGAGGATCTTGTTTTATTGCCCCAGCTGCACTCGAGACAGACAAACAGTCTAGTAAATAAGCAGCTATTGAGTGACAGAAAGATCGGTCTCTCAAAACAAGTAATTGAAGAAAAGGATGATGAGAACCAAGCAGCCACGAGTCAAGGAAAAGGCAAAAACGGAGCAAGTCTTTACAAAAAAAAAAAAAAAAGAAAAGGCAAAGGAAAGCACAAAAGAAAGGACAAATGATCAACAAAAATCCATACTGCAACTGTTCTAAAAAAAATAGAACATCGGAGTCAGAGCCCAGGAGAATGAAGGTGAAGGAAGTAGAAACTAAAGATACTCTGATGGAGAAAAAGAACTCAAAGCAAGGGAAATTAGGGTTAGAAAGCCCCCAGAATGATCAAACGGATGCCTCGTGGGTAGACCAAGGGGAACCTTTACAGAAAACCACTCAGGAAATAACAAAATGAGTGTCTCTACCATGTTGTAAGGGAAAGAAAGTCCAAGATGTACCTAAAGCGGTGCAACAGGCACTAGACCAACTCACAAGAAACGAAGGACAAAGTGGAGGTGTAAGTCGGAACAAAAGCCAATAACAACAAGAAGATAAAGTTATAAACATTATAGGGAAAAAGTGGCATAAGCCGAAGGAGGGAATATTCCTTGGCCCACTGTGGTAGAATCAAGGCAAACGAATGTTTTTCTTCAAACTACTGAAACGACACCCCAGTACCAAAAACAATGGCAACAACCCCAGTCTATTAGTTTTCAAGAGGACGCAAGGAAAAAGGCCCTTGTATATAGAGAAGAGCACAGAAGAGACGACATTCAGGGAGAAAAAGTGCTGCTAATCCCCAATTATAATTTGAATGGGGCTTTTGATATCTTAAATAGAGGCACCATCATAAAACTCACAAGTGAAATTGACGACTTGGCACATATTACCTCTTCAGATTTGACCTCCGTGGAATTTAGACCACATCTACACAGAAGTAACAGAAAAGCGACCCTTACATCTTGGGCGATGATGGCTATAGCAGAACGAATAATGGATAATCGCATCATCTTTAACTGATGGGGCATTGAGCTACAAAAAAGCGAACCTCTGCAATATCCCGAACCACTCTTACCAGGTAAAACAGAAGGAGGATCAGTCTTAAAATGAGGTACAGTGCTAAGGGGAGTAGTGGGAGCAAGTCAAAGACAAGATTGTTGATAATCTAACTATAGAGAAGCCTTCTTTAATTAGGCGCGCTCAAGGCCCCACCCAACAGGGACAAAAAACCTCCATGTTTGCCTTTAATCAGAAAGATAAGAATCTAGGCCTGGATGGGTTTACAGTGGAAATCTATCTTCATTTTTCGAGTTAATTACTTCCTAAACTGTTGCAGTTTTTTCAATTTTTCTATCATTCAGGCATCGTGAGGGGTAGCTTTCAGGAAGCAACGATCGGCTTGATTCACAAGGAAGGTTGAGATTAATCTTAATTTAAAAATTGTCGTCCTATCTCTCTTGTAAATGTTAACTACAAAATAGTTGCCAAGCTACTCACCCTGTGCTTTTGAAGCTTTTTTGCCTGAATTGCTAGGCAAGGAGCAGTCCAATTTTTTTAAGGGTGGCTTGACATTTTTCAATGTTTTAAATAAACCTCCTTCTCTCTCCTGCACTTTAGCTGCTGTAGCCATTGGCACAGAAAAGGCAGAGTTAATTGGACCGTTTTAATTGAATCCCTTTCTTGGCATGGTTTTGGCCCCAATCTATTCCCCCTCATTTCTTTGCTGTATACAGCTCCAATTGCTTCTGGGGTGATTAATGGTTAAACTTTTCAATTCTTCCCATTACACTGTGGGGTTTGTCAAGGATGTCCTCTGTCTCCTCTTTTGTTTCTTTTAGCCCTTGAACCCTTCTTAACTCGAAGTAGGAAGAATTATCTTATTTCTGGTTTTCAATATGGAGACCAACATTTGAAACGTTCTGCCTACGCAGATGATATTCTTCTCTTACTTTGTAACCCCAATATTATGATTTCTGCGTTGCTTCATGTAATATCTGAATTTTACTCTGTTTCAAGGTTATAAAATCAAGTCGGATAAAACTGAAGTTTTACCGATTACACATTTTTGCCTAAACAACCTTTCGAATGTATCGGATTTCACTGGAATGCTTTTCAGATTAAATATTTGAGAATATGGTTTACCATTTCTGTTTCTGATTCAGTTAAGAGTAATATGAAAGAAGGGCTTAATAAATTGATAAGCTTCTATCTTTTTGGAATCTGTTATTCCTGTCTTGGTCATGTCGTATTGACTCCATCACAATGATGAATACTCTGATTCTGATATAAAACATTTTGTTTGTGACCCCAGTTCATATACCACTTACATTCGTTAAAAGAATAGATTCTCTTCTTTCCAAATTTCTTTGGAACAAGAAAAAGTCTAGAATCTCCTTATCTATTCTCAAGAAATCCAAGACATTAGAGGGTGTTAACTTTCCAGATTTTCGACTGTATCATAAAGCTTTCAATTAGCGACAGGCTTCTAAATTACTCATATGAGTCACTTCTCCGCATACGCCTCTTTGCTTTGATATCGAACTTTCTCTTCTTGCACCATTTTCTCCTCAAGAAGTTCTCACCTTCTCTTCTAATAGGACAATTTCTTCCTCACCTCTATTTAAACATGCTTGTTCTTTTCGATAATCTTATTATCAATCACAAGTCACTTACAGGGATTCTTTTTTGCATTTTCCTATATGGTACAATTGTCTCATTACTATAAATAATAGATCAATATATTGGAAGTCTTGGAGACAAAAATGTATAATGTGGGTTGCGGATTTATTTGATGGTTCAGATCCTTGCACTTTTTTCTGATTTCAGTGGTCGATTACTTGTCCTTGTTTATTTTGGCATACATTTTCTATTCTTATAGGAATCATTATGGACATTCTTGATGTATTCCCTTCTTCTTCCTCCATTTCGTCATCATATACCATCCTTCTTAAACTTCTTAATCTAAAGGCTTCCAATATTTATAACATTGTCTTTGTCCCTGAACCTTTCCATTCTAAATCCAAGCTCGAAATTAGTTGGGAAACAGATTTGGGTTGTGCTTGGAGCATTGCCTTATGGAATAAAATGTGGTCTAGAATAAAATATCTAACATTTCCAGATCAGCATCAACTACTCAATCTATGTTTTTTCTTTACAGTAGATTATACCATGCTCCCACTTCAATTGCTAGGTTCTCAAACATGCATAATAAATCGCATTGGTCCTGTAATCATTCTCATAGTGATTTGATGTACCTTCTATTTTTGTGTCTACATACAACCTCCTTTTGGAAAAAAGTATTGTGTCAACTTTTACGCCTTTTTAGATTTCATTATCCTCTGTAAAAGTCATTACTGTTTTTAGGAAGCTTATCAGATGTTATTGAGTTAAACGTGTATTAAAATGGTTTATTTGACGTCGTGCTGGCATTAGCTTTTCAGCAAATTACTGTTAACTATATTAGATATAGCATTTGCCTCTTTGTGTAGACCACATGTAGTTTAGTTTAAATCATTTTATTAGTTTCATTAAATAGACCTTAGTGAAATAGTGATGGGCATATAATACCTATAATAAATTATAAGTGCTACTTATACAGTATTTCGCTTTGAAAAGGTACACAGATAATTATAATAAATAGATTAAAATATATGTCAAAAAGAAAAAATACCCAGATAACTGTAATTTACAGATTATAAGTGATATAAATATATCTCTTATGACATTGCATCCACAAGCATTCAAGCATATTCCAACTACTGTATATTTCACACATATCTTAGGTCTACTAAAATGAGTACAATAAAACTATAGCACCAACCCCCCCCGCACACAGGTGCCCCAATCAAGAAAAACAGTCATAAATAAAGTGTCAAAATATTCCACATGCACAAGTATATCAAAGTAGATACCACATGTAAATAGAGACAAATATTGGTTACCTTTAAATAAATATTTAGATGTTCATGCTAAACAACAAGTTATCTCTACTCATTCTGAAACTGTTAAGCCCCCGTAATGTGTTACATTCTCTGCCTTTTGGTAATGATATTGTTTTCATACTGTGTTGGTTTCTGAGTCACCTCCCATCCTTCCTTTCCCTCTCTCTTTTATCCTTCTTTCCCAATCTATTATAAAATAGTAAACAGCTTTACTTACTTTTATAATACTAATTATCTACGGTTCAATTCTTTGCATATCTTATACTTAGTGTTATTTGACTTTGTGAATTTTATTAGCAATAAAGCTGAATAAACACACAAAATATTTCACAGTACAGCACAAAGCAAATTTATAAAGAAAACATAAAAGACAATTACAACAACAACAGGGAGAGACAAAACAGACAACTACAACTGTCTATACAAACAAAAGTTCCATAGAAGCCATGAATCTTGGGACCTTCAATAAGGCATCCTGTAAGAAATCCATGCAACTGTACTTCAAGATCGAGCCCACGTTGTATACTGGGCTGCTCTGTTAGTCAGACAGTTCTGGTGGAGTAAACAAATTATTGAGGACAAGTACACATTTGTATTGTGTTGAGAAAGTGGTCATGGATACACTTACAAGAGTATTCCTAGACAAAGCCAGCAATGCAAAATGGTCCGCTCATTTCCTTAGAAGGTCCAGTAGAGGTAAATGGATTACCCAGGAAAAGCATAACTTTGCAGAGTGTCATGACGCCCCATGATGTACAATATTGACCCCCCCCTAAACAATTTCATTTATTTTGGGGGGGTTTCATTTTCTTTTACATTTCCCTGGGATGTGATCATGCCCCCCAGGGGAAAAAAGACTTTAAGAAAAAAATATTTTGGCACCCAAGTGGGGACGATCACCACAAGGGCCGACCCCTACTAACTGGTAGTCCCTGGTGGCCTGGTGGGTTTCCTGGCTGTAGATCACGTCACAACCATGATCCAGGGCCAGAAAACTGTTTCAGCAAGGTCTCAGTGAAAAGGTGAGATTCTCACCTTTCCAATGAGGCCTCTCTGAAACCTTCGGAGGCCTTTTCGGCCTTTTTTTCCCACCGAACAGGCGAGAGAACTTATTTCCTTCTGCTGGCTGCTATAGTGGGGAATATGCGATGCTGACATGGTATCGATTGCGCAACTTCCGCTCCCTTTAAGAAAAAAAGGAATCCTCCGGTACTCGCACAGAGGATTCCTTGAAGCGCCCTCCAGTGTTGGCCAATGGCCGACACCCACACTGGGGAGGTTAAGGGTGTAAAACACATTCCAAGAGCAACTCCAAGATTTTTACCAAGGAACAACATATATTTGAGGAGGAACATTTTCCTATATATTTAGCTTATGCTATTACAATACATACATCTCAAGGCTTAAGCTTGGAGTATGCCTTAATTAAAACTGGCTCAATAGTTCTTAAAGTGGGAATTGCATATGTTACTCTATCTCGCGTGAAAACATTACAAGGACTATATATTATGGATGTAGATGAGACCAAAATTAATGCAGACATTTATGTATGCAAATATAATTGTTTAAGACAGATATATACTCCTACTCTTGTTGAATGTCTAGTGGTGTGTATACCGAAAACATATATGAAAAGGGAAGAAAGCTTCGCAACTAGTGAGGCATTTCAAATTGTTGAACCATGTAAAAAAGAGAAAGGAACACAACCATGAATGTGTAGGCTTTCATATTATTAATACAAATCGTATTAACTGTTATTGTAACGGGATAGTTAATATGATTTTTATATTTACTTTTATTGATTGAATTACTTATGTAAAATACAGATTAGCCTCTTTAAAACACTTTAAGTAACTTGTATTCCCTATTTCAGTCGAACAAATAATTGTGCTAAACTACAAGTGGTATAGGAGATATTTTGGATCTTTAACAGGAATTGTTTATTTTTCAACAAATGAGCTACATGATGCCCAGGTATTTTGTAATGCTTTTCTGGAAATAGTAGCAGGTGAGAGTTTTCCACATACAGATCTTTTAGTTCTAAGCTACTATTGGGAACCTGGATGCTTCCAGTGCATAAATGCTTTCTCAAAAATCACTGAATTTGAAAGATTTGTATACGTTCCTTTTCCTGATTGTAAATCAATATCATTCAAAAAACTGAAATCACACTGTGCACTCTAACTTTTGTTCAGACTGGGGATCTAAGATTGCCTTGACACTTTATTTAACTATGGTGAATATGTATTTATGTGTAATAATACAAAGAAGTGCTCCACATAATTCAAAAATTAATACCGTAATTACTGATTTCACTGCTACTCAAATTTCCATATCTGGACGTACCTCTACTTGTCTGGCAATTAATTTCCATCATGAACAAATTACTATTTCTGGTCATTACACCATATATTTAAGGATCAATACAGTCCATTCCGTGCAGGTACTGGAGTCTTTTGTTTCCTCTCTGCCATGGTTTTCCTGGAGTAGGAAGCACCTTGAAAACCGTGGCAGAAAGGAAACTTGTAATATTCTTGGCGGGCAGCGGCTGTCCCGCCAAGCATATTGTCGCCTTAAGACCACCACCAGGGCTCTTTGATCCCTTGTGGTTGTGGAAGTGCAATGCAGGTCCAACACCCAAGTTGTAAAAGGACAGTAAGTTGTTACCCTAGCGGACAACCCCAAAGTTCTTTACATTTATGTTGGAAAAATAGTCTTTCTTGATGACCTACTTTGTGAATCCATTCATCAAAATGTGATGATAAAGAAGCTTTCCAATAAGTAATCATTAAGGAGCACATAATTAATACTGCAATAAAAATATGGTTTGTTTGCGTATTCAACAATAGGGGATCCCCAAGCAGGCTGAAAGATATGGTTTTTGGGGATGGCATTAGATTGACTTTAAAATTTGTGTCGAGAAAAAAAAATCACCCAAAATTGCTCTAACTCCAGACAGGTGAAAATCATATGCTGCTAATTCCCATCTATTTGGTAATTATGTCTTGGACATTTAAAAGAGATACTAGAGGAGACGTTTAGAGTTTACAAGGTCTATAATACAGCATCCATTTGTTAAAGGGCATCAAACAGTGGAAATTGGTGATGGTCAGTGCCGTATAAGGAAAAAGGTTAATTGAAAACCAATCCCCATCTTCTAGCACAATCCCTATAGAATTTACCCATTTGGATTTCTGCAGAAGTAAAGCCCCATTCTATTGCATTTGTCAGATAAAGACCCTTCCCATATTATTTGTCACAAGTCTCCACTATGCAAAGTCCCCTCCTATTGTGTTTGACATAGGGGCTGTTTTAACAATGTCTGTATCAGTCAGACAAAAAGGAACTACTTCATAGTTAGGATAACTTAATTGCCGCTCAATCAAATAACCATAAACAAGAAGATCAACAGCACGGTGGAGCCAAAGCTTTGAGACTTTTTTTTGTGTTTAACCCAAACTCAGCACCAAGTACACTCCTTTAGCACTTGACCTTCAGATAAGTGAAGGTCAAGTGCTAAATGGGGGTGTGGAATAGAATCTCAGATCTCTGCAGAGCACACACTACCGCTTAGTCCGTGCCCAGTCAGTTCCATTATTTAAAAAAATATAATACTTTAAGGTATTTGCCATATAGTTTGCAATATAAAACTCATTTCTATTGAATTTTTTCCCGAGTTCACAAAACCAAACCTCTTCCTAATGTATTAGTCTAAGTCTAGAACATAAAACCAATTTCTACTAAATTTGTGGATGATTTCATAATACGAACTGACCTTCTAATGTATTTGTCAGTGAGTTCACAATGTAAAACCCTTTGCTATATTATCTGTCAATACGTTCACACTATTGAAAGCATCTACCTACTGAATCTTTCACATTTGCTAGAGGTGAATGGTTGCTTTTCATAGGAACTCGCATGAACTGCTTTTGCCTGGAAATATTGTAACATTTGCTCTTTATTTATTTATTTACTTATTCTGAGTTTTATAAGTCACGAACAAGACCCTTTCCGGGTGACAGAGCGCTTTACAGGTAGAGTACAAAATACGGGCTATAACAGGAGAAGACATAGATAAACATATAAAAATATAAAAATAAGCTATGTACAAATATAGATTAGTGAATGAAGACAGATATATAATTGCCCATATGGCAATTGGAGAGGTAGGAGCATATAGTCTAGCATAATTTTCGGCCCAAGCATATTCCAGAGTGTCAGGATGCAACAAACAAATAGGTGAGAGGAGTCGATCAGTGGGCGAGGGGAATTTGTTGGATAGTAAAATGTTTACTTCATTCCTAAAGGAGGATGTGGATAAGTTGCATCGGTCCTCTGTAATGTGTAGCATAGCCAGTCTTGGTGAGGAAGCAAGAACCTATCCCACGACCTAAAGACCGACATGTGAACACCCACCTCCAGAGTTTTGATGGTGCTGGGCATGCCCACACGGTATGTAAGAATGTGCCCTCCATAGACTTGCAGCGCAAACAGTGCGGGATGTGATTAGTCCAGCACGCCATAGCCTGTGCCTGGTGTAGTAAGCACTGTGTAAGTATTTAAACTGGATAAGGTGCAAGTGAGACGCAATTGCTGCGCTGCATGGGGACTCCAGTGCCTCCACCCAATCATCCTCATCCAAGGGACCTAGATCTTGCTGCCATGCCTCTCTACTTTTATGGAGTGTGGTGGGGGTGTTGTTGATAAGTCTGCGGTATATTTTTGTAATTTTATGACCCCCTAAGTCTCCCATGAAAACCTTTGCCTCGATGTGGTTGAATTTGGGAATCTCTGTTAAGTGAGATATGTGTGGGGCAAAGGCATGTTGGAACTGGAGATAGCGGTAAAATTGTGAGCATAGCATATCATAATCTACTTGGATATCCAGAATAGACTTGAGAGTACATGCATGTACAACTGACACCACTGTATCTATCCCAAATGGCCTCCCAGCCCCGGAAGCCAGACAGGTGTGACAACTGTGGCAACTGTGGCAATGCACCTTTGTTCCACAGTGGAGTTTCCTTAGTAAGTCTTCCTCACCAACCCATCTGACGGAGCGCCCACCTTCCAGAGCAGTGCTACTAAATAGAGAACCCAGTGGAGAGCATTGTCTCCCAGGAGCCAGTGCTCCACCGCATATACCGGGTCCCCACGATCGCCATACCACCAGTCATTGAGAACAAGTAAATGGGAGGCCATGTAATAAGCCTAAACATCCAGGGTGGTTACTCCGCCAGAGCAGGTAGACTGGAAACAAGTCCTCAAGGCCACCTGCGATGCACAGCCCCCCCACAAGAACCGGCGAGGATAGCATTCAATTGGCGAAACCATGTAGGTTTTATTGGATAAGGATGATTCTGTAGCTGATAAAGGAGACGAGGAAGAGAAATCATTTTAAAAATAGCGGATCTACCAAAAAGAGATAGAGGTAGGTGGGACCACACAAGTGTCTCGTCTCCCACCTGTGTCCATAGGGGGGCAAGGTTATTATGCCATGCCAGGGCCTGAGACGAAGAGAGATGCACATCCAATGACTTTAAGCCATCTGAGGCCACAAACACTTCCCATGACCAGTCACCCAGCCGATCTCCACCGCAATGGCCACAAAAAGGATTTTCCCCGGTACATATAAAGATCAGAGGATTTGTCAACGATCTGCATCATGCGGAGAAGGCAGGGGCCAGTCCGGTCAAGAATGGTGAGAAAGAACAGTACATCGTCCGCATAAAGTGCTATGTGGTCGGAGATGCCTGGTACCCACTCAAAACCGCGCATTGGCACGTCTATCTGAACTCAAGCCGCGAGCGGCTCCATAGCTAGCGCAAAAAGATAGGGGAGAGCGGGCAGCCCTGGTGCATCCCCCGCCTGACAACAAAGCGTTTAGAAACCGAATCAGCCACATGGACTGAGGTGGTTATATCTGTGTATAGCAGGCGAATAAAGCTAAGCAAACGGGGGCCGATGTTAAGGTGAGCCAGCAAAGGAAAAAGATATGTCCAACTAAGGGAATCAAAGGCTTTGTTCATGTCTGCCAGAAGGAGCGCAGCAGGAGTGCCATGTTTATCAACCGCAGCAATGGCATTATTGGCACGTCTAATATTGTGTCGTGTAGAGAGATTCAGCATATATCCTACCTGATCTGGATGGATCAACTCCGTGATATACGGGACTAGACCGTTGGCAATCACCTTGGCCAGAAGCTTAGCTTCCACATTGAGTAAGGAGATCAGACGATAGGACAAGAAGTGATCTAGTGGTCGGCCGGCTTCAAAAACACAACGATCTCAAACTGCCACCAATCTGGCCGAAGGCTACCATGTTCCCAGGAAGCCTACAGGGCGGCTAAGTAGAGTTTTAAGAGTTGAGGTGATATTTTTGAAAGAACTCGCAAGAGTAGCCGTTCGGGCCCAGGGCCTTACCCACTTGCATATCCAATTGTGCGGGCAGAAGTTAATCTACTGACAGGGGGGCGTCCAGCACTTCTTGTACTGTGTCCAACAAAGAGCGGGGAGGGAAGTCATCGATAAACTTCTGTATAAGTGCAGCAGGTAATAGTTCCCAGGGGCATAGAGGTCTGCAAAAAACTAGGCAAAGCTATCAGAAATGGCGACCGGGTCTGTAAGTGTGATCCCATCAGGGACGCGTATACTCGGGAGCACCTGGGGCTGCACGGTCTGCTGACACAGGTGGTGCAGAAAAGCACTGGATTTGTCCCCCCACTGGTAAATCTGGCTACGAGTGGTGAGCCAATAAAGGCGGGCTTTATTGAGGAGCTTGCTAGCATATATCTGCTGCATTGTCAACAGTTGTCTAAGTGCCGCCTGTCCCGCTGTGTCCCTATTAGTGCTCTCTAAATCAAGGAGCTGAACCTCAATTCTAAGCAACTTATCACGTCGCTGCCTGCGTAGGGCATTACAGATGGCAATATATGCTCCCCTAAGAATGGGTTTCATAGCCTCCCACAGGTTGAACTCCATTGATCCTGTGTTAAGCAGTAGATAGTCAGGTAAAGATATATGCATATGCACCCTATATTTCTCTTCCCTTAATAACCACGGCGACAAACGCCACCGAAATCGGGAACTTTTGGGGTCTAGGGATAGGAGAATGGACACCGGAGAATGGTCGGAGAGCCCCCTGGGAAGGATTACAGCCTCGGCCAGTCTATGGGTGTGTGTTGCCGTGACGAAAATGTAATCTAAATGGGAAAATGAATCATGCGGACTAGAGAAGTAGGTGTAGGCATGTGTTGACCCACCCCAAGCCTTGGACCAGGGGGATAGTTTGGAGTCTGGGGCCTCTGCAACTCGGGCTGTGGCACCATCTATCCTGCAATGGGGACATAATATCATTCCAGTCCCCCCAAACTATAGTTAACACCGATGGGAGGTTGGTCCAGAGCGTCATCAACTTTTCCACTAAGGACCACGAGAGAGGGGGAGGGGTATAGACACTACCTAGAATGATGGGCTCTCCATAGAGCGTCCCATAGATCACAATGAATCTACCCTGTGGATCCAGCCACGTGCGGCTATTAACGAATGGGACACTGCAATGTATAAGTATTGCAAGTGTCCGGGAGCCCCTAGTGAAACCAGCATGGTAGGTGTGTGCGAAGCCAAACCATCCCAAACAAGGTGTCTTAGTATCCGCTAAGTGGGTCTCCTGTAGGAAGAGAACACCCACCCTGTGCCGCTTTGCCTGACGCAACACAGCACCCGGTTTAATTTTATCCAATAGACCATTAACACTCCAACTAAGGATTCGGAGCTCTCTACTCCCGACCCCGGCTAAATCTTACGACATAGACAATGGTGACATATAGACATATATTGAAGCATCTGATAAGGTGGATGACATTGGCAATCTCGAAGTACATGAAACGAAAGGCTTGGTGGCAGTAACAAAAACAACCAAAACAATACCTCAAAAACAATAGAAGTATCTGTTGCGGTGAGCATCGTACCACTACCCCAAAGGGGCAAGGCACGGTGCCATACCAACGGTTCCCCATAAGGTGAACCCCAAGAAAGGTTCAGTTCTCAGATGTTAAGGGGAAAGGGATGGGGAGAAGGCCTCATGTAGGCACATACTTAATACCATCAGCATATAAAACAAACAAATCAGAGTTCTCAGACCATACTGGTATTGTAAAAACCAAATGAGAGATATAAACCAAGAAAAGTGAGTTAGAGTTCACCAGCCTATCCGGTCCGCACAATGCCGTGTCCCGCAGACCTCAATCACCACCGTGTGCCAGCGAGGAGTCACATAAGGCCCCATCACCTCGGGAGCTGGAGGCACCTTGGGACTTCGAACAATGCCTCGAGCGTGATCTTCTGTTTATTTTCCCCTAAATCTTAGGAAGCCACTGCGTGGCCTCACCAGAGGACGACTCTGAGTCAAAACGTGGCTGGGTATGCGGCTTAAGCTTCTGTCGTTCATCCGTCCAGGCAAAAACCTCCTCGGGAGTGTCGAAGAAGAGATTACGTGACTCATATATGACTCGCATTCCGGGCCGGGAAAAGCAATGCATACTGGAGCTTGAGTTCTCGCAGATGGGCTTTGGCCGCCATGAATGACTTCCAGCGCTGTTGCACCAGTCTTGTATAGTCCGGAAAAGATAAGAATATGGTGGGAATCATGCTGGAGTTTGCCCGCCAATCTGGCCTGTGTGAGGACCGCATCACTGTCATGGAAGTTGAGGAATCTAGCTATAATGGGCCGGGGCCTGGCCCCCGTTGCGGAGGTCCTGACGGATCAACATCACATCTGATCCTACCAGCCCCAATCTTAGCTTCAAGCGCCTCTTGGGACTGTGTGATTACCGCCATCAATGCAGCGTTATCGGGACTAGCAGAGCCCTGACTCCTTGAATCTGTCGATTGCATCCCAGCAGAGGCATAGCGATCGAGTGTGCTTTGTTTGGGACCTTTTATCTTGTCGTGAGTGATGTTGAGTGGTAACAGGTAGGTCGTCACAAGCCAGCGGAGGTCTGTAGGAGTCAATGAGTGGCACACCTGCACCCCAGTGTAACACTTGTGTCAGTGAAAGCACCCGGGGGCGTTGAGAGATGGAGAGGGCTCCCCCAATGCAGGCGGTCAGTCCGAGACAGGCAGAGAGGCAGGTGGAGAATGAATCCGCATACAAGCCACACCCGGACCTAGCCCAGCCGCATCTGCACACAGGCGACTCCTCACCCCCCTAATGGGTGCCCCTGCCAGGTTCTGCTTCCCCTTTGCAGCGCAAGGCGGTGGCGGTGGACAGTCCGCAGAGGTCATGACTAAGGTGCGATGATCACTAGTTAGCTCCAGCAGCGATCCACACATGCTTCCCACCCGATGCACAAGGGGGGTGATCCCTCACCGGATACTTGCTGAACGACAGCCGTGTACGAGGCTCAGTGCAGACCGATAGTCAGCCCCTCCGCCTCCACAGCACTATGGGGGGGCTCCAGGTCCTAGATGAAATCGCTAGCCTCTGTAGTATGGTACGCAGGGGGCCTCAACGGAAAAACCGGCAGTGTGACGGACCCCACATCCGATCCAGCGTGCCGGTCCGGGCCACACCACGCCACACCAGCCACCAGGAAGGCAGGAGAGGACCACTGAGGAGCCCAAGGGATCCCGTTAATAGCAGAGATAGGAGTCCCAGGTAGGAGCACAGTTCTTCTAAAATGCAGCCTGGAGCCCCTAAGCCACAGCCAGGACGAGGGGGGGGCCAACACTAACCTTGGGACAGTCCACAACAAAGAGTTGTATCGCACACGCTCGAGTCACAGCGATCATAAGCAACCGGGCCCAATATCGGCAGTCGCCACTTCTGCCGGCAATGGCGTCTTCTGGCGACAAGCCTGTAAGGCCACGCGGGCCGCGGCTCGGCGCGAGCACCGCAGGAGTCCGTTAGCTGCAGGGGAGAGCGGGTATGAGCCTCCACCACCTCCCAGGCCACCAGACAGGCGAGGTATATATGCCCAGTGGAAGGGAGCACCCGAACGTGGGCCCCATGCTCTTGTCTACATGCCATACGTGTCTGCCACCCGGCGACGGGTCGCATGCACAATCTGGCCGCCAGAAGCCAGAGGAGGCAGGGTGTACTGCGGCGAGGGCTCGAGCAGCAGGTCCCGCTTCAGGATCAGCCCCGCAATCTGGTTCCACCGTCAGCAATTCAGCCGCCAGGCGCCCCCACAGCACGCCGGGCACGGGCAGGCACAATGCAAGAAGGGCTGGAGCGAAATAAGCAATAATGGGGCAGGATAATGGAAGGATTTATTGGCGGACCTCCGGTGCTCGTCTAGAGCGTGTCCGCCATGTTGGACCGCTCGGCCACCACCATAGTCTAATTTTGATAAGACAAGTGCATGAACTGCAGTTGTGACATCTGTCACGAGTGGGAAAGGTTCTAGGTTCTTGAGAATATGCAGCTAATGATTAGCTCCACCGATGTGTTTTTGCATTGAGAGGCCTTTGTCCAAGGTTATACCAAGGGATTTGGGAGTCAATGATAACAAAAGAACACAACACAATAACATACACAATGAACCATAACAAAGCAAAACATAGCAGGGCACAATATGGTAAAAGAGCCAAAACAGAAAACTATGGAAAACAACAATACAATATACCAATATGATATTTCAATAATATAGAACAAAGCATAGCAGCACAGCAGCACAAGAAAATAAGCTATATCATCACCAGAACAAAATATATGCATTAATGTTCTGTTCTTGTCACACATTACCTCTGCTTTCACAAAATGTTGGGAAAATAGGTTTGTACGGATCTCTGCATTAAATTACCTCCAAGGAAGTGAAATAACACCAAACAAAAAACATCTTGTGCTTTAGCACACAATAAGTTTCTTACTTTCCATCAGGTAGCCATTGAGTACCTTGTCTTCAAATAGAATTATTTATTTCTGATTAAGTAGGTGAGACCAGACGCTTGAGACAAACTTTTGTATGTTCTGCAGTATCTTCCTGTTCAGGAACCAACGCACCTTTGACATCCAAAAGACGTAAATGTCTCAGTTAGTAACAAATAGTTCTTATTAAATCTGCAACTAAAATTCATTAGATTTAAGAAACTCCTCAAAATTTTCTATTGTGGGGGTATCCTTTAGTTTCCACAGGGATTCAGTCTTATTTTATCATTGATTTTAACCACATGTTTTAAGAAATCTATTGTGGTAGCATGGTCATGCACACACATTTTTGTTTTGAATGACTATTTAGCACCTGCCTGCCAAAACTGTGGTATTACATTTCATAGTTCTATTATATGTTTCTTTTCAGTAGTAATTTGAATTAACATGCCATTGACACGCCGAATACTACCTCAACGAAGTAGTTCAGATATTGTTTTTTTAGGTAACGATATCAAATTTAATAACAAAATCAATAAAAGTAAATGCAGCACCATATTATCTTCCAGAAAATGAATAGAGTGGCTTAGCTAATAGAGGGGCATATTTACAACAGACGGCGATAAATATCGCAAAGCGCGCCTAGCGCTTTTATATCTATCGCCGTCTATCGCTGGAATTTATTGCCATGCTTGCGCTGTATTTACAGCGCATAGCGCAATGGCGATATAAATTCCAGCTATAACGGGGTAATCGCTGTTTTGCATGGAACATCGCTGGCTTTCCAGCGATGGTCCCTGCAAAACGGTGATATGCTTGTTGATACGACCATGTGGTCATAACACAAGAATCCACCCCCCATGTTAGGTATGTGTTAGTCATGATTTTAGCAGACGTTAGTTATTGACGAAAACAGCGGTTTTCGCCCAAAAGTAAAGTCTGCTAAAATGCGTGGGCCACCTTGTAATTATCACGATGTGCACATCAGCGATATTTACAAGGTTGTACTGCCCAGTGACGCCCACTTTGCATCTCATTAGAGATGCAAAGGGAGGCTTCGGAAAAAAGGGTGCTAACATGCCCTAATGCATGTTAACACCCTCTTGTAAATAGGGCGATATTTTTATCTCTGCTTTTTTGGCTTTTAAAGCCAAAAAAGCGGATATATGGCCCTTGTAAATATGTCCCCATGCTCGGAAATAGGCAAACACCATCACTTACTACTGCCAATCCAATTTTAGCAATTGTAGTGAGTTCTAAGGTGGTTTCACCAGATGAAAACTGATGACCCATACCTGGTTATTTATGAGTCATATTTTAGACACAATGGTTTTCTGCCTTAATTGTCTCTTGAGAATTAGGGTAAGTGCTTTAGGCGCTGTAAATTCCCAATTAACTTCCTCTGCCATTGAAAAAAAGTTTGATATGCTGAGTAGAATGTGTACTTCCAACAACACCAGCAGGCAGTCGGCTGATTTTATGGCATGACCGGAGGCTCAAATTGTGGTACACCTATCCTTACTTTAACAACAGCAGACAAAACAAAACAACCATTTTTTTATCCCCGAGTCTCCACTGTGGCTAAGGGATATTAATTAGTCAATGGGAGAATAACTGTAATAAAACAATTGAAAAATAAGACCCTCTCCTGTATTATCATTGACTGTGAGAAAAACTTCATTGTACCTGCTACTCACAGCAAAGATGAGCATATTATTCCAATATTTAAATACATTTTTCCCATTGTCATGCTTGGGTATTGTTTTTCACAGTTTTTTTCTAATATAAATGCTATTGCTGTAGTCAGCATGTTTTTTGCTATTTGCCCACTTTTCGTCTCTCTTACAGCCGCTCGAAATGTTTAATGGTGCAACAACTGAGGTCTTGTTCCTTCTCTTCTCAGGATGCCTACCTGTGTCCTCGGCCTTTGCCATGGCTAGTAATAGGGTTGTCCAAGGTACTGACTACTGTTTGAAAGGGAGGACGGACCAATGTATGAATACATCATTAGACAACCCGAGTCAGGAGCCCTGCCTCTCCGTTCATGCAGACCTGGTCACTCCATTCAGGAATTGTCTTTTCAGGCTTTTTCTTCCCTGATAAAAGAAAGGTTTTTAGAATTTTTGACTAGATACTATGTTTCCTCTATATGGGTACTATTTTTGCCAACGTTCCTCTCCGGCCCAGTAACTATAAAAAACAACTGATGTGCTACTATATTTACTTAAATGTTTTTTTTCCTTTTTTAATTCTAGCTGTGTTTATTACTCCAAACATGCCTTTTGTCCAGAATTGAATCTTTTATATACAGGAAAGAGAATTTGTTGAGACAATTTGAATGCCTTTAATCAATCGTCAGCTAAAAGGTAATGTCTTCATCATTGAAGAATATTTCAAATAATATTGATTCTTCGATACAGCTAATTTTGCAAGAACAGTCTGCTTTGGCCCAACTTGAGGGGGGAAACAGGAAAAGCTGCCCACCAGCGACTGAACAACTTCCGGATGCTCCCGTGGGTGAAGCCCCCTGTGGGAAGTTACAAGAGAATTCCAATGAAGTGGTTGAAGTTCAAATTGGCCAACTTACAATGGTCTCTGATATATAAAATAGCCAAAGGGGTAAGGAGTTTTCTTATCATTTATGTGGCAAAGGCTCCTCAAATTCTGTTGAGCGTTCTGATCCCCTTGGACCTGCAAGTCCAGAGATTAATATATTGACTAAAATGTCCCAACCCCTGAATGTGGTTAATAAACTGAATTATTTGAGGGTGACAATTATCAACCGTATACTGATTATGATGATGCTGTAAGGGTTAGTTATTCTGATACTTCAAATTGGTTTGGGCACCACCTAGAGACAAACATTACAGTTAGATGATAACCTGTCGAGTGTTAACAAACCTGTTCTTGTTTTTTACTCCGAGGGAATTACCATGTTTAATACAACTTCCATCCATGTTCAGAATGTCAATGGACTTCCTCATCAAAGAAAATAATTGCTACTTTGTCAATCGGTTCAAACATGTTGGTTTCCTTTTCAAAACTTTCCAGGGTCCAACGAAAGTGGCAAACTGAATGAATTGCCAAAATAATTTTTGGGATATTATTAGGCCACTATTTTGGAAATGGTGGAAGAGGCAAAGATAGAATGCACAACTTGGAGTCAACAGGCTATTTGTCTTTCTGGCAATGCCAATGCAGCTACATCCCACAAGAGAAGCAAAAGTCTCCTCCTTAAAATTATTCCAAGGTAAGTGCCAGAAATTAACTAAATAGTTAGTTACGATATCCATATTTGGATAGGGTACACAATTCTACGAGTAAAGTGTTTGAGCAGTAATTAACAAGGGCGTGTCAGGGGCACCTCAGCAAAGCACTGTCCCTAGGCAGGGCACAAGTCTGGTGTACACGCGGGTAGACAGCATCCACCCACTATTTCCACAGGGTAGCCGCCGTCCACCCTGCCAAGAAGCTAGGCCCCACTGAAATATGCTGCACTTGTCCAGGTGTAATTTTCAGACACCAGGACATGTTCAGTAGCGCATGCACGTTGTCTGCTTTCCATTCCCAGCAGCAACATGTCACCTCCAGCTGGGCCAAAGATAAAGGCCAAAGTTACCTCCTTTTGTTCCAATAAGATCCTGGCTGGGCGCGGACTGGGGGTTTCACATTTAGATGTAAAAGCAATGGAGTAAAATAAAGGCGCAAAGCTTGTTTTCTCTTCACAGGTACTTAAGAGAGGCATGCTTTTGACTTTGTTCAGTCTCCGTGTATAAGAGATATGCATGCATTATAAAATGTCAGATGTGTTGGTCTGTCTCAGTATTTACAAAAATAACTATTCAAATACCACTATTTTATTTCTTTAATAGCACTACTCACCCCAATGAAAATTGTGAGAGCGCTTTACGTAACATAAATATTATACATTGGCAATAAATCTTGTAAGTGTGTAAATCAATGTAAAACATGTTACATAATAGAGTGAGCGTTACAAAGTGCAGGAGTCACATGTCTTTCATAGCTCACTATGCTATATTAGGAAGATTACAATTTATGAACTTCAAGTAACAAAAGGATCTCTGTGTTAAAAGCAGTAACCCACTTACCAATGTACATAAAATAAAAATATGTCATCTACAGGTTACATGATGTACTATGCAAGAGACACATTAACCTTCAATACTACTTTGATTGAAATCTTGGACTAGACAAAACACAGATCTCTCCAGCAAAAGTTTGAACAGCCAGAGTTAAATGGCCGTTGTTACTCTTCCCCGAGATTTACTGGGCACACAAAGATCTCTGTAGTAGGTGCCTTAACCCAAAAAGATCTATTAACATTCAGACTTTACAACCAATTAGGCAGAACAGATCTACTGCCACGTTTCTCCTGGTTTCCAATTTCATTGTAGCAGAGTTAAAAAAAAATGTGTAAATTGATGCCCAGATTTTGCGTCCGGTTTGCACCACTCTTTAGGCACAATCCCTACGCAAAATCTCATCTGTTAAATCTTGTAATGCGTTTAATGTCCTCATGATATGCCTGCTAAATATAAGTGTGAGGTCTTCATATCTTGTGTCACTTCTTGTGATGTCAATTCCTGTGAGGTCACTTCTTATGATGCCTTGTGCAATGCCACACATAGTGACGCCATGCTTTGTGATGTCACAAGCCATGATGTCACTTGCATGCTGCCTAACTTGGTTAGTCCCCCAACTTTTTTTTTAGGACGTACTCCCTGTCCCTAGTCGATGACCTGCAAGATCAAGCAGATCATTCATACCCAGCCGGGGCCGCTGCAGGTAAGAGCGGTGGGGTGGTGGGGCGGGGGGGGGGGATATCGAGTGACGACTACGAGGGAAAATTAATTGGTTATTTAGCTTTCCATCATGATCGTCTCTCGAAATCCCCCCTACTCGGCCCCGCCGCCCTACCGGTCTTACCTGCAGGGCCGCGGCTGTTCATAACTTGAAATCAATCACATTAAGCTCTGCTCTTGGAACATAGCGGGATCGAACCAACTGAATACCAGCCGCGGCCCGTGGAGGGAGTTCGGTGGGGCAGGGCGGCGGTGCGGGGGAGGGGCAGGGTGGACAGTGGTAAACAACGGAATATGGATAATTGCAGGTAAGTAAACAATTTAATAAATAAAACGTATTTCGTAGCGCACCATGCATTGGAAAATGCGATGCAGCGCGCGCTACGAAATTCGTTTTATTTTTTAAATTGTTTACCTACCTGCAATTGTCCATATTCTGGTGTTTACCACTGTCCACCCTACCCCTCCCCAACCCCGCCTCCCTGCCCCACCGTACTCCCTCCACGGGCCACGGCTGCTGAAAACACAAGAGAATTCTGTAACCTATCTGTCAAAATCTAATCTGATGTGCCTGCAAGAGACATGGACAACTGAGACAACCATTTTGGTAGGTTATGACTTATAGTTTTTTCTCGCGTTCCAAAGGGATGCAAAAGAGAGACCAGCAGTGTGGCTCTAGAGTCTGTGTTGAAAAGCTATGAACCTTAAACACGAAAGATTGATTATCGAGAAATCATGGCTGCTGGGCGTATCGCTAACTGTCCCAAACAGGGCACATCAAAAATATTTGCTGTTCTGCATATATTTGAAGCCTGGCCAAAAACTCCTTCAAAAGAAAGTAGAATATCTTTGCAAATATTTACAAGAAAACATCGTGGCCAACCCTAATGCAGGACTGATTATCGTTGGAGATGTTAAACGAAATCTCTTTAACTGTAGTCCTGGCATCCAGTCCACTGACTGCAAGATCGTATCTGGCATATCCCACTGTTGTATATGTATTTCTTCGGTTGCCACGGTTGCCCTCAGACCTCTACTATGTTTACTGTGTCACGTCACATAATTCCATCCTGGAATCCTCCGATGGTATTTATGTGACATCACACATTCCACTGGGTGATTCAGCTGTTCCGCTCTGATGATCGCTGATGTTTCTGCCTGTTCCTTGTGAGCCTTATGGTTATACTAATAAATACATAACCAACATTCAAGGTGTCAGGATCTGACTACAACAAGTGGGCTCATCCCATTCCAGTGTTTTACTGCTATTCTAAAAAAGTGCAGGAGAGATTATTAGCATGTAGGAAACCAACTTTGCAGGAAGTAGTGGACATTGCCAAAGGGATGAAAAGATCATTAATTTCAACTAAAGAGTTATCTTGTACCAGTGGTAATTCTAATGTATTTTACTTACAGGACAAGAGGAAAATTGAACGTAAAGGTAATGAGAGAACATGGGGTGATAAAAAGGTAGGAGGCAGAAATGTGTGTTGTTATAGATGTGGTTCTCAAGAACACCTAGCTGATTGTAAGTCATGTCCTGCTATTGGAAAGAAATGTATGAAGTGTAAAAGATACGGTCATTATACATCGTTGTGCAAAACCAGGAAAGCAACAGGTAATGTTAATGTAAATGCTGTAGGAGATTTTGACGAGGAAATGTGTGGAAGCATAGTGCTATATGTGGAAATGGTAGATGGCAAAATAAAAGGACCGATAGGAGAAGGTAAAATAGGAAATGTAAAACTACAATTTACTGCAGATTCTGGTTCACCCATAACGATTATATCAGACAAAATTTGTGATGAAAAATGGAATGGTGTGGAACTACAGGAAACTGATATAAACCCAAAAGCATTTGGGGAACAGGACATAGACATGGTGGGCTACTTCAATGACACTGTGACATTTAAGGGGAGAACCATTGAGACCAAAGTGTATGTAGCCAAGAGAGGTAGAATACTGGTGGGGTGGAAGGATCTAGCAAAGATTGGAGTGATCCTGCAACCAGGTTCTGAAAATCCCATAATATTGAGGGAGTATTTTATAAATAGCATAAAACTAGAAGCAAACGAAAATGGCATAGAAGAGTTACTGAAGAAACATGAAAATGTGTTCAGAAATGAGATAGGTTGTGTAAAAGGATTCACGCATGCAATTAAGCTGAAAGATGGAGCAATGCCAACAAAGCATAGAGTGAGATCTGTACCCTTGTCAATAAGAAAAGAATTAAAAGGCGTATTAGAAAAACTGAAAGGAGAGGGAGTGATAGAAGAAACAGATGCCTCTGAGTGGGTGTCGGCAATTGTTGTTTCAAAGAAGAAGAAAACAGGGGAGATAAGGCTGTGTGTGGATCTGAGATCGCTCAACCGAAACATTCTGATAAATTGCCATCCACTCCCCATGATACAAGAAATACTACAGTCCATAGCAGGGTCAAAGTACTTTTCATTGATTGACCTGAAAGCAGCTTACCATCAGGTTTGCTTGACAGAAGAATCAAAGAAATTGACCACTTTCGTGACTCCTTTTGGAGTGTACAGATACATCAGACTGCCATTTGGTCTTGCCTCTTCTTCAGGTGTGTTTCAAAAACTCAAGGATAGTCTTTTTGGAGAAGTAAATGGGGTTGAGGTGTTCCAGGACGACATTTTGATCCATTCAAAGACTGAAACAGAGCACCTTAAACTAGTGGACCAAGTACTGAAAACACTAAATGAAAGGGGCATGACTGTGTCGAAAGACAAGTGCAAGTTTATGGAGAGCAGAATTGAGTATTTGGGACATGCGTTGACTTCAAATGGTATAACACCAAAAGATGACCTGGTGGAAGCAATTAGAGAGGCACCTCAGCCTCAAGACAAGGAAACATTAAAGTCCTTCCTAGGACTAAGTGAATACTATTCCAAGTTTGTACAAGCATATGCCACCAAAGTTGAACCACTGAGAAAACTTCTCAGAAAAAACGTGAGTTACAAATGGACAGAAGACCAAGATAAATCTTTTAATGAAATCAAGAATGACATTGCCAAAGCACCTGCCTTAAAACCTTATGACCCAGAATTAGAAAACGTCATCACAGTAGATGCCAGCGCCAAAGTCATAGGCGCAGTTTTCTGTCAGAAACAAGGGAAGAAGGAAAACACAATAGCTTTCATTTCCAGGAGGTTAAGTGAGGCCGAAACAAGGTATAGCACTATTGAGCGGGAAACACTCGCATGTGTTTGGGCAGTGCAAAGACTCAAAAGTTACCTATGGGGAAAAAGTTTTGAAATTATCACAGACCACAAACCATTGATTTACATGATGGATGGGGAAGGGCGTGGCAATGGCAAAGCGAGTTCTTGATTGATAAGATTATTGTCAAAATTGCAGGAGTATACCTTCACCATACATCACATAAAGGGTGGTATGAATTGCAGAGCTGACTGCTTAGCACGAATGCCAATGAATGGTCCTTCTGAAACCACTGTTGACGAAACAGAATGCGTTGTAGCATGGATCGATGCCACAGAAATGTGCAACGGGTCAGTAACAGAGGAAGAGTGGTTGAAGTGCCAGGAAGAAGATAAAATAATGGAAAGGGTGTTGAGTCATGTGAAAACAAAGTGGCCACCAGTCAGAAATCTTCATAAAGAGTTGAGAAGCTTCCAACAAGTTAGCGATGAGTTAACTATCGAAGGAGGGTTCCTGAAAAGATGTGACCTGTTTGTACCACCTGCAAACATTAGACCTAAGTTAATAACTTTAGCTCACAAGGGTCATCCCGGAAGTAGCGCAACGAAGAGTCTGTTACGAAAGCACTACTGGTGGCCCGGAATGGACAATGATGTGTGCAGCTTGAGTTTGAGTTTGAGTTTAAAAGTATTTGTTAAGCGCGCTTTCACCAGTGGTTTCATGGCGCTGTGACATGCAGTTCTCCAGAGTGGGAATGGCAGGGGAGGAACAACGTAACAAAAAAACTAACTAAAGGATTTGGTGAATAGATGAGCTTTGAGTTTCTTTCGGAACTGGGGGTAAGGCGTTAGGGATCTGAGCTCAAAGGGCAAAGAGTTCCATAAGACTGGGGCAAGGGTCGCAAACTTCGCCCCCCCCCATTTATTCCTGCGGAACCGGGGGACTGATAACAAGGATTGAGATGAGGATCGTAGCTCCCTAGTTGGAAGATATGGAACAATCTCTGAAGCGATGAAGGCAGGGGCCGTGCCCAGTCGAGCCTGGAAGGTGATGGAAGCAAGCTTGAACTGGACACGTTCACGGACAGGAAGCCAGTGTAGGGATTTAAGGAGGGGTGTAACGTGACAAGATGTAGGGAGTTTGAACACCAACCGTGCCGCCTGGTTTTGGATCAACTGCAGCCGCCTAAGACTATATGCAGGTATGCCAGCATATAGGGCGTTGCCGTAATCCAGGCGGGAGATGACCATAGCAAGGATGATCAGCTTCAAGGCCTCGAAGGAAAAGAAACGAGATACCTTGCGGATGGTGCGTAGTGAAAGAAAAGAAGAAGAAACCACGGAGCTAACCTGGGAGTGAAGGGTGAGGTGAGAATTAAGTTTGATGCCTAAGGTTTTCACTGAGGTAGAAGGGACCGGGGGAGAACCTAGGGAAGGGGGCCAAAAAAGTGAAGACCAGGGACTGGAGGCACCACCTGTCAACACCAACTCTGTCTTATCTGGGTTGAGTTTCAGGTGGTTAAAGTCCATCCAGTCCCGGATGAAAATCATAATGGACTGAAAATTAAGAATAGAAGCAGAAGAAGAAGAGAGGTTGAAAATAAGTTGGAGGTCATCCGCATAGGTATACGACGACCTCCATTTGTTGTAAAGCAAAGATAAGGGGAGCAATGTAAAGGTTGAACAAAAGAGGTGAAAGGGAGGAACCTTGGGGGACCCCGCACTGACCCTTCCGGAAGTCCGCAGAAAAGTCACCCAGGCGGACCGCCTGGGTGCGGTCCCTCAGGAAGGAGGACAACCACACCAGGGCCGTGCCCCCGATCCCTGCCGCCCTGACACGGGAAAGCAAGATGGTGTGATCAACCGTGTCAAAGGCGGCTGAGAGATCAAGGAGGACCAAAGCCTGGGATCGACTGGTGTCCATTCCCTCCCTGAGGTTGTCAAGGACCGAAAGCACTACGGACTCCGTTGAGTGTGCAGGGCGAAAGCCAGCCTGGCGAGAAGCCAGAACCCCATGCTCCTCCACAAAGGCGCTCAGAGACTTGGTGACATGACGCTCGAGCACCTTAGCCAAAAATGGTAGGAGAGAGATGGGGCGATAATTGGCGGGGACCGAGGGGTCCGCGCCAGGCTTCTTTAAGATGGGTAGAATGATAGCTGTTTTCATTGGGTTGGCCCCTGGGAGAGGGAACTATTGAGAAAGTGAAGAGGGGGATCAGAACAAGTTGAGTAAATGTGACGGAGGATGTGAGCGGGACAAGAGTCCAGAGGGGAACCAGACTTGATGAGGGGAATTAATGAAGAAAGGGATTCCTTGGTCAGAAGTGGGAAGGCATTAAGTTGTCCTTGGGGTGGAGGACACTGAGGGTCCACAAAAGTAGGGGAGGGTAAGGGAATATTGGCTTTGATGGCGGCAATCTTATTGATGAAGAAACTGTTCAAGGAATCGCAGAGGTCCTGGGAAGGGGAGGGCTTAAGGGATGTCCGGTCTGAAAATGCCAAGTTGTGGACAATCGAGAAAATTTCCCTCGATTGATTCTCGGCTGTGAGGATCTTAGAGGAGAAATAGGCCGTTTTAGCGGCCAGAATAGCTTTCTTATATTGAGCCAAGAGAGCGATGAAATCAGCTCTAAGAATGGGACAATAATTTCTCCTCCAGGCCCGCTCAGCACGGCGTACCTCTAGTTTGATGGTTTTAAGGTCGTCGGTAAACCACAGATTGGCATCCTTCTCCCGCTTAGAGGTCAACCGCTTTAGCGGAGCAATGGACTCACTAGCTGAAGAGAGCCACTGATCAATGGCATTGGCCTGAGCCAGAGTGGAAAGGCCTTGTAAGGTGGGGTAGGAATCAACTAAGAGGGCAGATAAATTATCCGGATCCACTCTGCTCCACGAGCGGACCCAGACATTTTTAGGAAGAGGGAGCCTGGTAGTAGAACTTATGGGGAGAAAAAAAGATATTAAATGGTGATCAGACCAGGTGCAAGGTGAAATGGACCAGGAGTCTACCGGGTAGTTTAAGGACCAAATCTGATCCAAGATATGCCCCTTGACGTGAGTTGAGGAATGAACGTGAGAAACAAAGTTAAGAGATTGGAGTGTGTCTGAAAACTCTCTCGAGGATGAACACTCTGCTGGGTCAGAGGGCCAGAAATTGAAGTCACCCAGCAGTAAAACGGAAGAGTTATTACCCGTGAGGGTGGCCAGCACCTCCTGAAAGTCAGAAAGAAAACGTACAGGTGACTGGGGAGGACGATAGATGAGGACACAAGTGAGAGGGGAGAAATGGAGGTAGTGCGGATGACAAGGTGCTCAGTAGTAGCAATGTCTGACAAGGAAAGCAATTGGAATGGGAAGTCAGACCGGGCAATAACTGCAACGCCGCCCCCGGTTCTGCCAGATGAACGATCAGCACGAAAAACATAATAAGGAGCAGGAAGGGAGGATAATAAGGCAGGCAAGGAGTCATCACTGAACCAAGTCTCAGTTAGAAAGAGAAGATCAGGTGCGTGGAGATCCAGCAACACCGATAGTTCATGTGAATGAGCCACTGCCGACCGGGTGTTTAAATAATAAGCCTTAAGAGACCTTGCTGGAACTGGGTTGGCGTCCTCCTTAGGAGGCGGAGGGGAAGTAAAGGAGGAAGATGAACAAAAGCAGGGAGAAGCAGGGGACAAATCAAACAGGGAAATGCGTGAGTGTATGGAAGCATGTAGGAACCACGGACCTTGTAAACTGTGAAGTTGGGAGGAAGAGTAAGTAATGCTTTGGGCAGGGAGACGTGCCCCTAGCCCCGGTTGGCCGCGGACGGGCGCAGACGGGCTTAACTTAGGCGCAACTTCGGCACGCCTTTGTCGCGCCCGCTGCGCCCGTCCGCTGCGCCGCCGGTAAGAAGTGGCCATTATGTAGGGACACATATGGGAGGGATTTCAACGGGGCGTGGCAGGGGGTGGAGGAGCCAGAGAACTGCCGCGCCCAGCCCAGACCCGCCCAAGGTGGAATGGCCGCCCGTCCCGCTCCCCACGCTAGGCAAGGAGGGGGCGATCAGCGGAGGCGGTCTGACGGTCTGGGTCGCGGTTGCAGGCGGAGGGGCAGGCAGCGAATAGCTAAGCGTTCGTTCCTGGGCGCTGATCGGTGTGCACTGAGCAGGTAGGCACAAGTCTTTAAAAAGTCAAAATGAAGAGTAAAAGGAAACCGTTGCTCCCGGGGAAGCGTCGGGAGATCTGCAGTCAGTGCAGGTGAGCCGCTGTAAGCCCTTTAAGCTGTTTTGCCAGGGGGGGAGGAGCCAGAGAACTGCCGCGCCCAGCCCAGACCCGCCCAAGGTGGAATGGCCGCCCGTCCCGCTCCCCACGCTTCATTGACAGATGTGTACAGTGTCTGAAAGCAGATAAGCACTGGAAGACATGTAAAGGAGAGTTGCAGATGGTGGACATACCAGATGAACCTTGGTCGAAAATAGCAATTGACTTTGCAGGGCCAGTTAATTTGCTACCAGAATACGAAAGATACATGATAGTTCTAACAGACTATTATTCGAAATGGGTTTATTTTAAATTTGTGAAAAATGTGACCACAGAAAATGTGATAAAGTATCTTAAGAAAATCTTTGCTATAGAAGGCCAACCAAAAACCCTGGTGTCTGATAATGGAACTCAGCTAGTGTCAAAGCAAATGACGGTGTTTTTGGTAAATATAGGTGTAAGGCAAGAAAAAACACCTCTTTACAGCCCAAAAACTAATGGCCAACTTGGGCGCATGAACAAATTCATGAAGGAAGGCATTCAATTGGCAATTGCTTCTAAGTTAAACGTCAAAAGTTTTCTAAGAGATAAAGTAAACACGTATAATATCACACCCAACGATACTACAAAATTCACCCCATTTTACTTAATGAGAGGAAGAAAGTGCAAAAGAGAACTGACTCCCAAATTTGGGAAAGGGTACAAAAATGATGTGTCTACAGAGAGCATAGATGACAAAACATTCAAAGTGAGGGAGAACATTGTGAATAAACAGTTAAAGACTAAAAAGTATTCTGATGAAGTCAATAAAGTAAGGAGCAAGGAGGTGGAAAAAGGAGACTGGATTCTAGTAAGGAAACCATTCAAAGTGAACAAAGGAGAATCTGTTTTCAGTAGACCAGAACAAGTGAGCAGGGCATCCAAAGGGGCAGTATATATAGATGGAAAAGGATGGCGCAGCAAGGACGATGTAGTAAGATTAAAAAAAGGTCAGGAATCGCTAATGATGAAAGGAATGGAGGATGAAGAAAGCCAATTTGATGACAGCATTCTGGAATGGGATGAGGTGCCTATGCACCACAGTGATCAAATAATCAACGACAATGTCAGTACTCTAGGACAAGAGGAAGAGAGAAACACAAGTATGGATGGTGGACACGAGAACATAGAAGGAAGATCATGTGTTTTGAAGGGATCCAAAGAGAGAGAGGGTTGCAAAAGAAATGAGAATGTAATGGACAACAGACATGTTGACATACGCACCCATACTAGGTCTGGTAGGGAAATATGTATTCCCAAACGTTATTATGACAGTTATGTATTGGAATGATTATCCTGTACCACCTTATGACAGTTATCATTGATAAAATGTTTTGTTTTGTTCATATTGAGGAAGGGAGATGTATATGTATTTCTTCCGTTGCCACGGTTGCCCTCAGACCTCTACTATGTTTACTGTGTCACGTCACATAATTCCATCCTGGAATCCTCCGATGGTATTTATGTGACGTGCAAAACAACAACAAAAGCAGACCAGGTCTTGGAAAGGTGTGTCACTATGCCACTGACTCTGAAACATTAAGATGCGCATGTGTATAAATGTTGTTGGAAGTTGTTGGACACACAAGGCTAGGAAAAAGTCCCATCAGACCACCCAGTCGGTGGATTTTACGTCATGTGGGACTTGCTGATCAGTCATTCCCACACTCAGCCATATAGTGCTGTAGTGGAAAAGAATGTCAGCGATCCAGCCATGATAGTTTGTCATGAAGTGGACTCAATAAAGTGCAGTGCTCTAAGATATTATGGTGAATTAAAAATGGCTACGCTGGCCCAGAGAGAAGGTGCATACTGGAGTCAGTGTGTCAATAGTTAAAAAACACGCCAGGTAGGAAAGTTGTGCTACCCTGTGGCGTTCGTGAAAATCGGTCGACATGTTTCTGCTTAAGGGGCAATTCCCCAGCTTTCTTCAGGACCTCAGTTTTATATTCGCTACTGCCACTATAACCACAAGTGATGTTTGGTGATTAACACTTTAAATAAGTTTCCTAGTAGACCGGACAAATACATATCTACCAGGAACTAGAACGCTTAGACGTCCACTGGCGGAGGAAAAGTATATCTTCTTCCTATCAAAACAAAAAAGAATTTTCGTTGTTGCACAACAACATTAAATAGCAGACACACAACTGCCTGAATACAGGGTATGCGCATAGAACAACACAAGCATGAATTAATTTTGCATTCTGCATATATGGACTAGAGCATACTAGCTCAATCACTAGGAGGCATTTCCTCCCGGTGATACTCACCCAGCTTTGTGTGGGTGAAGGCCTCACCTCACCCGGCAACCGCTCGGGAGCATGAGGCCCCGCTCTGCAGTGTAGAAAAAAGATAGAGTGAGTACACAACTCTACTGTATCTTAGCCAATTGCTACTACACTATTAACCCAACAAACGTGTGATAGGTGCCCACATGCCAAACACAAGCCCACATACATCTCCACCCCAATGCACCTTAACATAATGCACATGCTGCAAAATACATAATAACACATAACCCAATGTGGACCCTTAAAAACACCCCTAGGCATTTCAGAGTTGGTATATGGGTTCCATAGTAAAACAAGGCTTAGTAAAAATACTAGTTTGTGACCTCACTGAATGCTTTAGTTAAATGCCTATTTAAAAGCTTATTTGAAACCTCTATTCTAGATTTAAACATGGGGAACTGATTTTGGCCCACAAGGGACCAAAACGATAGCCCAAAAATATCAATACCCATGCTGGCAGAAAATTGGTTTCCTGACCTATTGCTCATAGGTAGTAAGGAAACAAACCAGAGAAAGACAAACTTCTTGCTTGTTTCAGAAAAACCAACTGAGATGTGGGTGGTTTGGAGGGGCGCTCACCTGTCCGTCGGTGCCCCTGTCGAAACACCGAGCGGATGTGGAGGTGCTGTTAGGCGCGTCTTAAGCCTTTAAATAACCACCGGCGAGTGGTGATTAACGCGGAAAGGAACAGGGAAAAGGAAAAAGAACAGGGCATGCGCATACAAGGAGACACTATACCAGGGCGCATGCGCAGACAGGTCCCGAACTGTCCGAGAATGTTAATTAAACAATAATTACATCGTACATATTCCTCTTTGGAATCTAGTGGAAACAAATAAATGTATTGGAAAAAGCACCCTACAAGAATGCTACGCACAATCTAATGTCTGACTCGAAATTACCGCGCATAGCCAGAGCGGGGAACACTATTCCCTGTGTCATGCGCCCAATACCGAAAACATAAGAATGGGCTCTGCGAGTGGTTTGAATATTAAAGATATATCTGGCGTGTATGGCCAGCCATGGGACACATCTGAGTGGTATAATATATCTAATTTGATTTCTTGTCATAGTGAAGAAGTGCGCACTAGATCGATGAGATCAACAGTATCTGCACTCTAATTTAATGTGCAATGAGCATCTTATCCAGATACCCAATGCATCCAGGTGCTCAAAGTGGGAGAGCCCTGAATGTATCAGTAACTCAATAACAAGTGTCAAGATCGGAGTAGACTAATAAAGAAAGAAGAATGAGGTTATTAGGAGTCACTCAGTGAAGAGAAGAGACTGAGCCTTATATCAGCTATTAGTGTCTAGTAAGTTGTTATCATAAAGTTATAGCACATATCCATGGGATGTGAAATAGTTCAGGTTGCAATGGAGAAAGGATGTGGATGCGGCTGGAAGGGCAGATAAAGCACCACACTCAATTAGGTTGGGTGAGCTAAGGGATGAAACAAACATTGTTTGCCATCAATCAATTAAGAGACCCGCAACTTAAAAGTTGCTCATAACAATCAATAAACACAATTGGGGGGAGGGTCAAAGGGAATATTTATAGACCTGTCTGCTCATTCCCTTGGTCAAGTGCAAAACAACAACAAAAGCAGACCAGGTCTTGGAAAGGTGTGTCACTATGCCACTGACTCTGAAACATTAAGATGCGCATGTGTATAAATGTTGTTGGAAGTTGTTGGACACACAAGGCTAGGAAAAAGTCCCATCAGACCACCCAGTCGGTGGATTTTACGTCATGTGGGACTTGCTGATCAGTCATTCCCACACTCAGCCATATAGTGCTGTAGTGGAAAAGAATGTCAGCGATCCAGCCATGATAGTTTGTCATGAAGTGGACTCAATAAAGTGCAGTGCTCTAAGATATTATGGTGAATTAAAAATGGCTACGCTGGCCCAGAGAGAAGGTGCATACTGGAGTCAGTGTGTCAATAGTTAAAAAACACGCCAGGTAGGAAAGTTGTGCTACCCTGTGGCGTTCGTGAAAATCGGTCGACATGTTTCTGCTTAAGGGGCAATTCCCCAGCTTTCTTCAGGACCTCAGTTTTATATTCGCTACTGCCACTATAACCACAAGTGATGTTTGGTGATTAACACTTTAAATAAGTTTCCTAGTAGACCGGACAAATACATATCTACCAGGAACTAGAACGCTTAGACGTCCACTGGCGGAGGAAAAGTATATCTTCTTCCTATCAAAACAAAAAAGAATTTTCGTTGTTGCACAACAACATTAAATAGCAGACACACAACTGCCTGAATACAGGGTATGCGCATAGAACAACACAAGCATGAATTAATTTTGCATTCTACATATATGGACTAGAGCATACTAGCTCAATCACTAGGAGGCATTTCCTCCCGGTGATACTCACCCAGCTTTGTGTGGGTGAAGGCCTCACCTCACCCGGCAACCGCTCGGGAGCATGAGGCCCCGCTCTGCAGTGTAGAAAAAAGATAGAGTGAGTACACAACTCTACTGTATCTTAGCCAATTGCTACTACACTATTAACCCAACAAACGTGTGATAGGTGCCCACATGCCAAACACAAGCCCACATACATCTCCACCCCAATGCACCTTAACATAATGCACATGCTGCAAAATACATAATAACACATAACCCAATGTGGACCCTTAAAAACACCCCTAGGCATTTCAGAGTTGGTATATGGGTTCCATAGTAAAACAAGGCTTAGTAAAAATACTAGTTTGTGACCTCACTGAATGCTTTAGTTAAATGCCTATTTAAAAGCTTATTTGAAACCTCTATTCTAGATTTAAACATGGGGAACTGATTTTGGCCCACAAGGGACCAAAACGATAGCCCAAAAATATCAATACCCATGCTGGCAGAAAATTGGTTTCCTGACCTATTGCTCATAGGTAGTAAGGAAACAAACCAGAGAAAGACAAACTTCTTGCTTGTTTCAGAAAAACCAACTGAGATGTGGGTGGTTTGGAGGGGCGCTCACCTGTCCGTCGGTGCCCCTGTCGAAACACCGAGCGGATGTGGAGGTGTTGTTAGGCGCGTCTTAAGCCTTTAAATAACCACCGGCGAGTGGTGATTAACGCGGAAAGGAACAGGGAAAAGGAAAAAGAACAGGGCATGCGCATACAAGGAGACACTATACCAGGGCGCATGCGCAGACAGGTCCCGAACTGTCCGAGAATGTTAATTAAACAATAATTACATCGTACATATTCCTCTTTGGAATCTAGTGGAAACAAATAAATGTATTGGAAAAAGCACCCTACAAGAATGCTACGCACAATCTAATGTCTGACTCGAAATTACCGCGCATAGCCAGAGCGGGGAACACTATTCCCTGTGTCATGCGCCCAATACCGAAAACATAAGAATGGGCTCTGCGAGTGGTTTGAATATTAAAGATATATCTGGCGTGTATGGCCAGCCATGGGACACATCTGAGTGGTATAATATATCTAATTTGATTTCTTGTCATAGTGAAGAAGTGCGCACTAGATCGATGAGATCAACAGTATCTGCACTCTAATTTAATGTGCAATGAGCATCTTATCCAGATACCCAATGCATCCAGGTGCTCAAAGTGGGAGAGCCCTGAATGTATCAGTAACTCAATAACAAGTGTCAAGATCGGAGTAGACTAATAAAGAAAGAAGAATGAGGTTATTAGGAGTCACTCAGTGAAGAGAAGAGACTGAGCCTTATATCAGCTATTAGTGTCTAGTAAGTTGTTATCATAAAGTTATAGCACATATCCATGGGATGTGAAATAGTTCAGGTTGCAATGGAGAAAGGATGTGGATGCGGCTGGAAGGGCAGATAAAGCACCACACTCAATTAGGTTGGGTGAGCTAAGGGATGAAACAAACATTGTTTGCCATCAATCAATTAAGAGACCCGCAACTTAAAAGTTGCTCATAACAATCAATAAACACAATTGGGGGGAGGGTCAAAGGGAATATTTATAGACCTGTCTGCTCATTCCCTTGGTCAAGTGCAAAACAACAACAAAAGCAGACCAGGTCTTGGAAAGGTGTGTCACTATGCCACTGACTCTGAAACATTAAGATGCGCATGTGTATAAATGTTGTTGGAAGTTGTTGGACACACAAGGCTAGGAAAAAGTCCCATCAGACCACCCAGTCGGTGGATTTTACGTCATGTGGGACTTGCTGATCAGTCATTCCCACACTCAGCCATATAGTGCTGTAGTGGAAAAGAATGTCAGCGATCCAGCCATGATAGTTTGTCATGAAGTGGACTCAATAAAGTGCAGTGCTCTAAGATATTATGGTGAATTAAAAATGGCTACGCTGGCCCAGAGAGAAGGTGCATACTGGAGTCAGTGTGTCAATAGTTAAAAAACACGCCAGGTAGGAAAGTTGTGCTACCCTGTGGCGTTCGTGAAAATCGGTCGACATGTTTCTGCTTAAGGGGCAATTCCCCAGCTTTCTTCAGGACCTCAGTTTTATATTCGCTACTGCCACTATAACCACAAGTGATGTTTGGTGATTAACACTTTAAATAAGTTTCCTAGTAGACCGGACAAATACATATCTACCAGGAACTAGAACGCTTAGACGTCCACTGGCGGAGGAAAAGTATATCTTCTTCCTATCAAAACAAAAAAGAATTTTCGTTGTTGCACAACAACATTAAATAGCAGACACACAACTGCCTGAATACAGGGTATGCGCATAGAACAACACAAGCATGAATTAATTTTGCATTCTGCATATATGGACTAGAGCATACTAGCTCAATCACTAGGAGGCATTTCCTCCCGGTGATACTCACCCAGCTTTGTGTGGGTGAAGGCCTCACCTCACCCGGCAACCGCTCGGGAGCATGAGGCCCCGCTCTGCAGTGTAGAAAAAAGATAGAGTGAGTACACAACTCTACTGTATCTTAGCCAATTGCTACTACACTATTAACCCAACAAACGTGTGATAGGTGCCCACATGCCAAACACAAGCCCACATACATCTCCACCCCAATGCACCTTAACATAATGCACATGCTGCAAAATACATAATAACACATAACCCAATGTGGACCCTTAAAAACACCCCTAGGCATTTCAGAGTTGGTATATGGGTTCCATAGTAAAACAAGGCTTAGTAAAAATACTAGTTTGTGACCTCACTGAATGCTTTAGTTAAATGCCTATTTAAAAGCTTATTTGAAACCTCTATTCTAGATTTAAACATGGGGAACTGATTTTGGCCCACAAGGGACCAAAACGATAGCCCAAAAATATCAATACCCATGCTGGCAGAAAATTGGTTTCCTGACCTATTGCTCATAGGTAGTAAGGAAACAAACCAGAGAAAGACAAACTTCTTGCTTGTTTCAGAAAAACCAACTGAGATGTGGGTGGTTTGGAGGGGCGCTCACCTGTCCGTCGGTGCCCCTGTCGAAACACCGAGCGGATGTGGAGGTGCTGTTAGGCGCGTCTTAAGCCTTTAAATAACCACCGGCGAGTGGTGATTAACGCGGAAAGGAACAGGGAAAAGGAAAAAGAACAGGGCATGCGCATACAAGGAGACACTATACCAGGGCGCATGCGCAGACAGGTCCCGAACTGTCCGAGAATGTTAATTAAACAATAATTACATCGTACATATTCCTCTTTGGAATCTAGTGGAAACAAATAAATGTATTGGAAAAAGCACCCTACAAGAATGCTACGCACAATCTAATGTCTGACTCGAAATTACCGCGCATAGCCAGAGCGGGGAACACTATTCCCTGTGTCATGCGCCCAATACCGAAAACATAAGAATGGGCTCTGCGAGTGGTTTGAATATTAAAGATATATCTGGCGTGTATGGCCAGCCATGGGACACATCTGAGTGGTATAATATATCTAATTTGATTTCTTGTCATAGTGAAGAAGTGCGCACTAGATCGATGAGATCAACAGTATCTGCACTCTAATTTAATGTGCAATGAGCATCTTATCCAGATACCCAATGCATCCAGGTGCTCAAAGTGGGAGAGCCCTGAATGTATCAGTAACTCAATAACAAGTGTCAAGATCGGAGTAGACTAATAAAGAAAGAAGAATGAGGTTATTAGGAGTCACTCAGTGAAGAGAAGAGACTGAGCCTTATATCAGCTATTAGTGTCTAGTAAGTTGTTATCATAAAGTTATAGCACATATCCATGGGATGTGAAATAGTTCAGGTTGCAATGGAGAAAGGATGTGGATGCGGCTGGAAGGGCAGATAAAGCACCACACTCAATTAGGTTGGGTGAGCTAAGGGATGAAACAAACATTGTTTGCCATCAATCAATTAAGAGACCCGCAACTTAAAAGTTGCTCATAACAATCAATAAACACAATTGGGGGGAGGGTCAAAGGGAATATTTATAGACCTGTCTGCTCATTCCCTTGGTCAAGTGCAAAACAACAACAAAAGCAGACCAGGTCTTGGAAAGGTGTGTCACTATGCCACTGACTCTGAAACATTAAGATGCGCATGTGTATAAATGTTGTTGGAAGTTGTTGGACACACAAGGCTAGGAAAAAGTCCCATCAGACCACCCAGTCGGTGGATTTTACGTCATGTGGGACTTGCTGATCAGTCATTCCCACACTCAGCCATATAGTGCTGTAGTGGAAAAGAATGTCAGCGATCCAGCCATGATAGTTTGTCATGAAGTGGACTCAATAAAGTGCAGTGCTCTAAGATATTATGGTGAATTAAAAATGGCTACGCTGGCCCAGAGAGAAGGTGCATACTGGAGTCAGTGTGTCAATAGTTAAAAAACACGCCAGGTAGGAAAGTTGTGCTACCCTGTGGCGTTCGTGAAAATCGGTCGACATGTTTCTGCTTAAGGGGCAATTCCCCAGCTTTCTTCAGGACCTCAGTTTTATATTCGCTACTGCCACTATAACCACAAGTGATGTTTGGTGATTAACACTTTAAATAAGTTTCCTAGTAGACCGGACAAATACATATCTACCAGGAACTAGAACGCTTAGACGTCCACTGGCGGAGGAAAAGTATATCTTCTTCCTATCAAAACAAAAAAGAATTTTCGTTGTTGCACAACAACATTAAATAGCAGACACACAACTGCCTGAATACAGGGTATGCGCATAGAACAACACAAGCATGAATTAATTTTGCATTCTGCATATATGGACTAGAGCATACTAGCTCAATCACTAGGAGGCATTTCCTCCCGGTGATACTCACCCAGCTTTGTGTGGGTGAAGGCCTCACCTCACCCGGCAACCGCTCGGGAGCATGAGGCCCCGCTCTGCAGTGTAGAAAAAAGATAGAGTGAGTACACAACTCTACTGTATCTTAGCCAATTGCTACTACACTATTAACCCAACAAACGTGTGATAGGTGCAGTAGCGAATATAAAACTGAGGTCCTGAAGAAAGCTGGGGAATTGCCCCTTAAGCAGAAACATGTCGACCGATTTTCACGAACGCCACAGGGTAGCACAACTTTCCTACCTGGCGTGTTTTTTAACTATTGACACACTGACTCCAGTATGCACCTTCTCTCTGGGCCAGCGTAGCCATTTTTAATTCACCATAATATCTTAGAGCACTGCACTTTATTGAGTCCACTTCATGACAAACTATCATGGCTGGATCGCTGACATTCTTTTCCACTACAGCACTATATGGCTGAGTGTGGGAATGACTGATCAGCAAGTCCCACATGACGTAAAATCCACCGACTGGGTGGTCTGATGGGACTTTTTCCTAGCCTTGTGTGTCCAACAACTTCCAACAACATTTATACACATGCGCATCTTAATGTTTCAGAGTCAGTGGCATAGTGACACACCTTTCCAAGACCTGGTCTGCTTTTGTTGTTGTTTTGCACTTGACCAAGGGAATGAGCAGACAGGTCTATAAATATTCCCTTTGACCCTCCCCCCAATTGTGTTTATTGATTGTTATGAGCAACTTTTAAGTTGCGGGTCTCTTAATTGATTGATGGCAAACAATGTTTGTTTCATCCCTTAGCTCACCCAACCTAATTGAGTGTGGTGCTTTATCTGCCCTTCCAGCCGCATCCACATCCTTTCTCCATTGCAACCTGAACTATTTCACATCCCATGGATATGTGCTATAACTTTATGATAACAACTTACTAGACACTAATAGCTGATATAAGGCTCAGTCTCTTCTCTTCACTGAGTGACTCCTAATAACCTCATTCTTCTTTCTTTATTAGTCTACTCCGATCTTGACACTTGTTATTGAGTTACTGATACATTCAGGGCTCTCCCACTTTGAGCACCTGGATGCATTGGGTATCTGGATAAGATACTCATTGCACATTAAATTAGAGTGCAGATACTGTTGATCTCATCGATCTAGTGCGCACTTCTTCACTATGACAAGAAATCAAATTAGATATATTATACCACTCAGATGTGTCCCATGGCTGGCCATACACGCCAGATATATCTTTAATATTCAAACCACTCGCAGAGCCCATTCTTATGTTTTCGGTATTGGGCGCATGACACAGGGAATAGTGTTCCCCGCTCTGGCTATGCGCGGTAATTTCGAGTCAGACATTAGATTGTGCGTAGCATTCTTGTAGGGTGCTTTTTCCAATACATTTATTTGTTTCCACTAGATTCCAAAGAGGAATATGTACGATGTAATTATTGTTTAATTAACATTCTCGGACAGTTCGGGACCTGTCTGCGCATGCGCCCTGGTATAGTGTCTCCTTGTATGCGCATGCCCTGTTCTTTTTCCTTTTCCCTGTTCCTTTCCGCGTTAATCACCACTCGCCGGTGGTTATTTAAAGGCTTAAGACGCGCCTAACAGCACCTCCACATCCGCTCGGTGTTTCGACAGGGGCACCGACGGACAGGTGAGCGCCCCTCCAAACCACCCACATCTCAGTTGGTTTTTCTGAAACAAGCAAGAAGTTTGTCTTTCTCTGGTTTGTTTCCTTACTACCTATGAACAATAGGTCAGGAAACCAATTTTCTGCCAGCATGGGTATTGATATTTTTGGGCTATCGTTTTGGTCCCTTGTGGGCCAAAATCAGTTCCCCATGTTTAAATCTAGAATAGAGGTTTCAAATAAGCTTTTAAATAGGCATTTAACTAAAGCATTCAGTGAGGTCACAAACTAGTATTTTTACTAAGCCTTGTTTTACTATGGAACCCATATACCAACTCTGAAATGCCTAGGGGTGTTTTTAAGGGTCCACATTGGGTTATGTGTTATTATGTATTTTGCAGCATGTGCATTATGTTAAGGTGCATTGGGGTGGAGATGTATGTGGGCTTGTGTTTGGCATGTGGGCACCTATCACACGTTTGTTGGGTTAATAGTGTAGTAGCAATTGGCTAAGATACAGTAGAGTTGTGTACTCACTCTATCTTTTTTCTACACTGCAGAGCGGGGCCTCATGCTCCCGAGCGGTTGCCGGGTGAGGTGAGGCCTTCACCCACACAAAGCTGGGTGAGTATCACCGGGAGGAAATGCCTCCTAGTGATTGAGCTAGTATGCTCTAGTCCATATATGCAGAATGCAAAATTAATTCATGCTTGTGTTGTTCTATGCGCATACCCTGTATTCAGGCAGTTGTGTGTCTGCTATTTAATGTTGTTGTGCAACAACGAAAATTCTTTTTTGTTTTGATATGAAGAAGATATACTTTTCCTCCGCCAGTGGACGTCTAAGCGTTCTAGTTCCTGGTAGATATGTATTTGTCCGGTCTACTAGGAAACTTATTTAAAGTGTTAATCACCAAACATCACTTGTGGTTATAGTGGCAGTAGCGAATATAAAACTGAGGTCCTGAAGAAAGCTGGGGAATTGCCCCTTAAGCAGAAACATGTCGACCGATTTTCACGAACGCCACAGGGTAGCACAACTTTCCTACCTGGCGTGTTTTTTAACTATTGACACACTGACTCCAGTATGCACCTTCTCTCTGGGCCAGCGTAGCCATTTTTAATTCACCATAATATCTTAGAGCACTGCACTTTATTGAGTCCACTTCATGACAAACTATCATGGCTGGATCGCTGACATTCTTTTCCACTACAGCACTATATGGCTGAGTGTGGGAATGACTGATCAGCAAGTCCCACATGACGTAAAATCCACCGACTGGGTGGTCTGATGGGACTTTTTCCTAGCCTTGTGTGTCCAACAACTTCCAACAACATTTATACACATGCGCATCTTAATGTTTCAGAGTCAGTGGCATAGTGACACACCTTTCCAAGACCTGGTCTGCTTTTGTTGTTGTTTTGCACTTGACCAAGGGAATGAGCAGACAGGTCTATAAATATTCCCTTTGACCCTCCCCCCAATTGTGTTTATTGATTGTTATGAGCAACTTTTAAGTTGCGGGTCTCTTAATTGATTGATGGCAAACAATGTTTGTTTCATCCCTTAGCTCACCCAACCTAATTGAGTGTGGTGCTTTATCTGCCCTTCCAGCCGCATCCACATCCTTTCTCCATTGCAACCTGAACTATTTCACATCCCATGGATATGTGCTATAACTTTATGATAACAACTTACTAGACACTAATAGCTGATATAAGGCTCAGTCTCTTCTCTTCACTGAGTGACTCCTAATAACCTCATTCTTCTTTCTTTATTAGTCTACTCCGATCTTGACACTTGTTATTGAGTTACTGATACATTCAGGGCTCTCCCACTTTGAGCACCTGGATGCATTGGGTATCTGGATAAGATGCTCATTGCACATTAAATTAGAGTGCAGATACTGTTGATCTCATCGATCTAGTGCGCACTTCTTCACTATGACAAGAAATCAAATTAGATATATTATACCACTCAGATGTGTCCCATGGCTGGCCATACACGCCAGATATATCTTTAATATTCAAACCACTCGCAGAGCCCATTCTTATGTTTTCGGTATTGGGCGCATGACACAGGGAATAGTGTTCCCCGCTCTGGCTATGCGCGGTAATTTCGAGTCAGACATTAGATTGTGCGTAGCATTCTTGTAGGGTGCTTTTTCCAATACATTTATTTGTTTCCACTAGATTCCAAAGAGGAATATGTACGATGTAATTATTGTTTAATTAACATTCTCGGACAGTTCGGGACCTGTCTGCGCATGCGCCCTGGTATAGTGTCTCCTTGTATGCGCATGCCCTGTTCTTTTTCCTTTTCCCTGTTCCTTTCCGCGTTAATCACCACTCGCCGGTGGTTATTTAAAGGCTTAAGACGCGCCTAACAGCACCTCCACATCCGCTCGGTGTTTCGACAGGGGCACCGACGGACAGGTGAGCGCCCCTCCAAACCACCCACATCTCAGTTGGTTTTTCTGAAACAAGCAAGAAGTTTGTCTTTCTCTGGTTTGTTTCCTTACTACCTATGAGCAATAGGTCAGGAAACCAATTTTCTGCCAGCATGGGTATTGATATTTTTGGGCTATCGTTTTGGTCCCTTGTGGGCCAAAATCAGTTCCCCATGTTTAAATCTAGAATAGAGGTTTCAAATAAGCTTTTAAATAGGCATTTAACTAAAGCATTCAGTGAGGTCACAAACTAGTATTTTTACTAAGCCTTGTTTTACTATGGAACCCATATACCAACTCTGAAATGCCTAGGGGTGTTTTTAAGGGTCCACATTGGGTTATGTGTTATTATGTATTTTGCAGCATGTGCATTATGTTAAGGTGCATTGGGGTGGAGATGTATGTGGGCTTGTGTTTGGCATGTGGGCACCTATCACACGTTTGTTGGGTTAATAGTGTAGTAGCAATTGGCTAAGATACAGTAGAGTTGTGTACTCACTCTATCTTTTTTCTACACTGCAGAGCGGGGCCTCATGCTCCCGAGCGGTTGCCGGGTGAGGTGAGGCCTTCACCCACACAAAGCTGGGTGAGTATCACCGGGAGGAAATGCCTCCTAGTGATTGAGCTAGTATGCTCTAGTCCATATATGCAGAATGCAAAATTAATTCATGCTTGTGTTGTTCTATGCGCATACCCTGTATTCAGGCAGTTGTGTGTCTGCTATTTAATGTTGTTGTGCAACAACGAAAATTCTTTTTTGTTTTGATAGGAAGAAGATATACTTTTCCTCCGCCAGTGGACGTCTAAGCGTTCTAGTTCCTGGTAGATATGTATTTGTCCGGTCTACTAGGAAACTTATTTAAAGTGTTAATCACCAAACATCACTTGTGGTTATAGTGGCAGTAGCGAATATAAAACTGAGGTCCTGAAGAAAGCTGGGGAATTGCCCCTTAAGCAGAAACATGTCGACCGATTTTCACGAACGCCACAGGGTAGCACAACTTTCCTACCTGGCGTGTTTTTTAACTATTGACACACTGACTCCAGTATGCACCTTCTCTCTGGGCCAGCGTAGCCATTTTTAATTCACCATAATATCTTAGAGCACTGCACTTTATTGAGTCCACTTCATGACAAACTATCATGGCTGGATCGCTGACATTCTTTTCCACTACAGCACTATATGGCTGAGTGTGGGAATGACTGATCAGCAAGTCCCACATGACGTAAAATCCACCGACTGGGTGGTCTGATGGGACTTTTTCCTAGCCTTGTGTGTCCAACAACTTCCAACAACATTTATACACATGCGCATCTTAATGTTTCAGAGTCAGTGGCATAGTGACACACCTTTCCAAGACCTGGTCTGCTTTTGTTGTTGTTTTGCACTTGACCAAGGGAATGAGCAGACAGGTCTATAAATATTCCCTTTGACCCTCCCCCCAATTGTGTTTATTGATTATTTATGTGACGTCACACATTCCACTGGGTGATTCAGCTGTTCCGCTCTGATGATCGCTGATGTTTATGCCGGTTCCTTGTGAGCCTTATGGTTATACTAATAAATACTTAACCAACATTCAAGGTGTCAGGCTCTGACTACAACACCCACCTCCACCATGCCACCCACTGCGGCAGTACACATGGGTAACAACTTAATTGAAGCATTTCACTCTGTGGGCCTACGAGCATTGAACGGCCTCTGTGAGGGCAATCAGCCGGCGGCCATTGCAAACATGGCGCCGAAACATGATGCTCTACTTGGTTACTTCTCTTGTTTCGCTTTCTCTTTTTAAACAGATTAAAGAATTCAAGCTAGAACATCGATTCAAAAGCAATAATTTTCTGCAGATAACAGTTCTACTGATAGGTGGCTACAAGCTGCAACAAATTAACCAGATAGGACATGGCTCAATTGGGCCAAGATCGGTACGTGGCCAATGGTCAAACAATGTGGTAAGATATGGCAGTTTAGAGGAATAAATCTGAGGACTTACTACTCAAAAACAACTGCTGTGGATAACGACCCCCTTCAGCCATCTAACTTGGCCTAGCACTATGCCACAGTTACAATATGAATTAACCAGCACTAAAAAGAAAAACAAAGGTGGCCAAGCTCAGACATTTATGTATAAGACCATTGGTGATGAGTATCGATTGGTGTACAGTGATGCGAGTTGGACTATGCCTACTGGAGATGTATCAGGTGCACGCAGAGATGACTATTGTCCACCCAGGACAAGTGGCTTTTCTGCACATAGTACTTTATGATATATTCTATATTTGTTTTGTATTTGTATATATATTTGGTTCCACTTCCAGGAAAAAAAAACATACTCAATTTATTTTTATGGTTGCAAATTTTCTTATTTTTGCATTGTTGCATTGTTTATGGTTATGCCTTATTTTATTGTGCATGCTAGGTACCAGGTGAACATACATATTCATTCAGTCATGGTGTTAACCTATTAGGCAGTATAAAATGTGATACAAATGAATTTGGATCAGCATCGATTTATGTGTTTGTATATTAATAAAGCGCCTATAGCTAGTTCATTGCGTTAGAAAGAGATTGTGTGCACTCCACCATTGGAAGTATTTTCTTTATATTTATGCGCTGTGTGTTATTTGTTTTGTTTGCTGCTGGATCTCACTCATCTTGACAAAGGCTCCAAGGAGCCAAAACACGTTGGACTGTAGCTACTATATATCACACATACTGGAGTACTTGTCCTTTCCTGCATAGGTGTTGGACTTTTGTTATATACTAGGGGTTTACACCTGTACACGAAGCACCGGCATGCTGGCAGAAGTGGACAGGGTGTTTTTTAGCAAGGACTTGTCGGGGTGTATATATATGAAAAAGACCAGAGAGGTAAAAATGCGTCAGTTAAAATAAAGACATTTCAAAAGGATTACTTTGGAGTGCTGACTCATTTGTTAGCATGGACGCGCAAGCAAGAAGTTTATATATATATTTTATGCTGACGAAGGTGCAATAAAGAATCTCACCTGATCCTGGGTCTCGTGTTCTGTACTGCAGCGGTTCCTGAAATTTTGGGCGCCCCTTGATGTTGAACTCTTGAGATGATTTGCTAGCCGGTTGAGTGCTTCTCCGGCGTTACGAGACCCCTCCTCCTTCTGTGGCAGGACGGCAGGAAGCTGTGACCCCTGGGGACCCGGAGGTCGTTTGTTGCTCCCGTTGGGGAGAGACCGTTCAAGCCCCTGGACACTTTGAAGTTACGTCGGTACTTGGAAGCGGGCCGGGAGCAGTAGGACTGCTGTCTCAGACCGAGTCCGTGGCCCGTTACAGTTCCGCGAGTAAAAGAAAGTCCGTGGAGGAGTGATTTATTTTGTTTGACGGACTGACCATACGGTTTCGGATAACCGCCGAACAGAGAGTACGCGAGTGTGCGTTTCCAATTAATTCTAAGCACGATGTCAGCTGGCGCTCGGAGAGGGAGGGAAATGACGGCCCTGGATGTATTTGACGACTCCCCGGCTGGGGGGTCGGGTATCACAACTACCATAGAACCGGTTGTGAGTGCAGGCTCCTGTGCCCATGAGAAATTTAAACAACTGGAGAAGCTTACGAAACGTGAGCAAGCTAAGTGGTGGGAACATCGCTCTTTAAGCCGATATTTGGAGGTTAACCGCATTCCCCGAGGGCTGAGAGTCATGCTGGCTCCCAGCTATGAACAACCAGATCCGGAGATGCTCAGGGAATGGGCGGAGTGCAATTTGGATTCCTCTCGCAGATTGGTGGAAATATTGATCCGCTATGCAGAGTCTGATCGTAGGAAAATCCAATTACAGATTGATGAATTAAACAGTGAGATAGACAAACTCGGTGCAGATATGTTAGCAGACTGCACCAAATTAAGAGAGGAGATGTTGTGCGAGTACAAAAGGAGGAAGACATCATCATTAAAAGGAAACAATACAAGTTTCAAAGGGACAAAAATGACTATTTGGAGGGGCGTATTTTCACTTTTGCGCGTAAATATGATGCAATAAAAGCAGCAAAATCCAACCTGGCCCTATTGACCTCCAATTCCAACAACGCACCAATATCCAGGCTATCTCAAAGTTCATCTAATGCCGAGTTGAGCTCCAACATGGATAGTGGCTCTGAGTCAGAATCCGGCAGTAACAGAGCTCAGTTGGGGTTTACCCGGCTTACCCTGGCACAGGAACTGGACTGTGTTCGGCAGGACAGGCGAGATACTTTACGTCCCAGGATAAAGCTGCCACCAAAAACAAAAACCTCAACATTAGGCGGAGAGAGCGGAGAAAAGCCAACACAAGATGCAAAGCCAAAGTGGAAAAAATCAAACAAAAAATGGAACAACAAAAAATAATTGATGGGCCAGCGGATTGCAATGTTGGTCTCTCTGTTATAAATCTTACCCCGACCAAACTATCGGATTCTGAACTGCACATTTTGTCGATGGGCTTATCTTTTTGCCCACCGAATGACTTCAATTATGCTGCGACGCGCATAGACTTGTTTAAATTCACGCGCAAATTGAAGTTAAGGAAACACTTTTCCAATAGTAAGTCTCGTAGGGGTTTGGAGAGAAATTACAATGTTACAACTAGTTTGGGTTTGGTAGCCAATGATGTACCTTTGATGCAAGATTTAGATGCATTGAGATTGGAACAATCGGTCTCGCAGAGTGCACAGGAAACACCAATTACTAACCTAAGCTGTAAAACCAGGTTCAAACCGCGATCTACCTTCACACCACTAATGACTTTCGACAACATCGACATTTTCCACGAGGCAACAACTAAGGAGATTAAAGATCTATATGCCAAGACATTGAAAATCAACAAACACAAATACAGGCAAAACCAGAAATACTATGATCTAGTGAAAAAAATCCAAAAAGATGGCAACATGATTATTCGTCAATCAGACAAAGGCGGCAACGTCGTCTTGTGGCCAAGGAGCTTATATTTGGAAGAAGCACACAATCAGCTTAATAACAGCAATTGTTACAAACATTGTGACGTAGGAATGGTCAGAAAATCACAATCTGAATTTTACTCTTTGCTGATGGGTTGGAGATCATCAGGCCTCATCAGCATGGATGAACTAAAATTCCTGAAGAATGATCACACTGTCACTCCAGTCCTGTACCTCATCCCCAAAGTCCACAAGGATGCTATTAAGCCTCCGGGGAGACCCATTATATCAGCATGCAGAGGCTTACTAGAAAAGACTACGATCTATGTGGACTCTTTTTTACAGGAGTACGTCTGTGGGTTGCCATCGTATGTCCAGGATTCTAGTGACTTCCTAAGGAAGACCAGGGAAATCGAATGGAACCCAGATTACTTGTTGATAACATTGGACGTCACATCCTTGTATACCAGTATAGTTCATACGGATGGGTTACGGGCAATCCAATTTTATTTGGGGCAGAGACCGATAGAACTGTTAGAACACAATAAGATGTTGATTTCTATGATTAGTTTCTGTCTCTACAACAACTACTTCATGTTCCACAATCAATATTACCAGCAGGTGAGGGGTGTCGCCATGGGGGCCTGTTTTTCTCCCAGTTATGCCTGTATGCATATGGGCTACTGGGAGAGACAGGTCCTCTTTGGTGAACACCACGACATTTGCAAAAGGAACATCATACGATGGTACAGATACATCGATGATGTTTTTCTAATTTGGCAGGGAACACAGGCAGAGGCTATCCAGTTCATCGACAAATTGAATTGTAACAACTTTAATTTGGCTTTTACTTCAGATATTAGCCATAACCAAGCTCACTTTTTGGATGTCACGATTGACATTATTGAGGGTCATTTGGAAACAACTCTATACAGAAAACCCATGGCTGGCAATACGGTGCTGCATGCCAAGAGCCATCATCCGCCACACCTGATAAGGAGCATCCCCTATGGGGAGATGCTCAGGATCAGGCGGGTATGCAGCACGGAAGCTCAATGCAAACTTGTTCAGGAGGCCAGCAAACAAAGGTTTCTAGCCAGGGGATATAGGGCAAGCATTTTAGATGCAGCAATGATGAAAGCGAACAACCTGTCCCGAGATGCCGCCCTTGTTCATAAAAAAACGCTGAAACCCACTGTTGAGACGCATAATCAACCAACCAGATTGATCTGGACTTTCAATAGGCAGCATGGGGCTTTGAGGAAAATTGTGAATAAGCACTGGGACTTAGTAAGATTTGATCCAGTGATTGGAGAACATATGACAGAGAAACCTGCAATCACGTATAGGAAGGCATACTCTTTGCAGGATGCACTGGTTAAATCTAGTCCAGAAGTGATTGCGCCTAATAACTGGCTTGCAGGTAGCAAAGGTTTCAGGAAATGCTCCAGTTGCAAGGCATGCTTGCATGGGGTAAGCAAGACTGAGTATGTTACTCCATTTTCTCCCATTCCCCGCAAAATCACTAAGCAGCTTACTTGCAAAAGTGAGTATGTGGTATATGTGCTGGAGTGCCCTTGTGGCCTGCGTTATGTTGGTAGTACCAAATTGCAGGTTCACAAGAGGGTGCTCCAGCACATCAGAGCCATCAATACTAACGATACCACGTACCCAGTTGCCCGGCATTTTAGGGAGTGCCATGATAACAACAGTGCACTCCTTAGGTATTATGCGATCGACACAGTGGGTCCCCTAAGAAGAGGTGGTGATAGGGAAGGCATTCTCAGAGCATTAGAGACCAAGTACATTTTGGAATTGAACAGCAAGACCCCATGGGGCCTAAATTCCACTGAAGATCTATATACTTGCCTGTAGTGGTCTGCTCACTATCCAATTCCGGTTTCTGTATTTAGGGTTGTCAGGATGATTGCATATTGTTAATATACCTCAGTCAGATTTTGCCTCTAATGTGATTTGCTACTCTAACCCCCATGAAATAACAACTAAATGAATTTGCAGGAGGTTAGTTTGTATTGGGATGCAACACAATTTGGTTCTAGGTAGTACATGGTATTTTGACATTGAATAGGTAGGTTGGGATCAGCCTACGTTACCAACGTAAAATCGTTTGGATGTTCTCTTTTATTCTTCAAAAAAATAAGAATTTTTAGGCATATTCACATATTCATTTTTATTCTCAATTCACTATTATCACGCATGAAATTGGACATGGTTAATGCAAGCCATTTGTAGGCATTATCTGTATTCATCCAGGTATTCTGATCAATAATGCGGCTGCTTTATTGTATTTATACATTTAAAAAAAACTTTTTAAACCTACCAACCATGGTTAGGAAGGGGTGAAATATTCTGTGACAGATTAAGTTGTCATCTCTTGCAAATGGGATTATCCGTTTATCGATTCAGCATTTTCTTCTGTAAACATTATTCAGAGATTATGTTTTAATACTCATTGTTTCATGTCGTAAAATGTATATATGATATGAGACCTGTTGAGCTTTAATGGACGATGCACATGTCACTTTAACTCATAATGAGGTTGTATTCTGTCTGGGATTATCTCGAGAGAGAGAGAGAGAGTTTGTGTTTAGTCTTTTTTCTATGGTTCACTGCAATACCAGTTTGTGTCCAATCACATGCTTTAAATGTTGAGCACTTGCACTTTAAATTCGGTTCACGCTCTCCTGGCGTCATGTGACCAAGGCCTCTGTGCAGGCCGAAACGTTATGCTGACGAAGGTGCAATAAAGAATCTCACCTGATCCTGGGTCTCGTGTTCTGTACTGCAGCGGTTCCTGAAATTTTGGGCGCCCCTTGGTTTTGAACTCTTGAGATGATATATATATATATACATATATATATATCGTGCACTGCTTTCAGCAAAGGAAATGAGAAGTAAAATATAATAAACAGCCGCTTTTACGGCCAAGTGGGATTCGTGAGGCACATAGCATGATTAATAATGCATTCATATGTTTCAATGTAAACCGGCATATTAAAGGAATTGCAACTTGTGTCCTCAATACTAACCCAATTGCAGGGAACCCGAGATTTTGAATTAACTTGACAAACAAGAAAATCTGTTGATACATATATATAAAGGGAAATCAGTTGTTTTCAGGCGAAAATGGATAATCGGCAAGAGAAAAGAAAGGAGTATTTAACAACAATGTTTGAAAAAGGCAATCCACAAAGGGAACCTGATAAACAGAATGCAACAATCAAAAATGATGTAAAAAGCAAATTGAGATTATGGGTAAAATTAAGTAGAAAAGAAATAAGTCATGGGAGCTTAATGCTCTAAATAAATACTTGGAAGTACAGCGAGTCCCCAGGGGACTAAGAATCATGTTGATGCCAAACCAACAAGATGCTTCAAATGAACTATTACAGGAATGGGGCGAATATACTCTTAACACATCCCTAGGTTTAATCAAAATACTAATAAAGCACATAGATATTGCGCTTCAGAAAATAAAGGAAGAACTTCATGAATTAGAAAAAGATTTGTCAGCACAAAAATTAAATGCTGAAATGACCAAATTCAAAGAGGATTTGGAATTACGAATAGAGAAACATGAGGATGTGGTGAGGCGACGCAAGCACAACAAGTTTGTTCGGGACACGGTTGATTATGCCGAAGGCCGCATTTTCACTTTTGCAAAAAAGTTTGACCCCTTCAAAAAATTGGCACCTTATGAAAATCCAGCAAGTACCTCAAGAAGCTTTTCCTTCGGACGTAAGCAGTGGTGAGCCAGAAAATACAGCAGAAAATGCCAAGCTCACATTTTTTAGGGGACATGCAACTGGTTTTGCAACAGCGCTCAATGGGAACAAAACCGAACGTCGCGATTTCAACAACAAGGCAGGGGAAGAGGCAGACAATGGCACAAACAAAACCGCGAAGGTGAGGACGGAGACAAAAATGGATCCTCAGTAAGAGAAAGGGCTCAAACGAGAAGCCTGAAACAAAGGAAAGCTCGCCAGTAGACGAATTACAAATTGTCAACTTATCATCACATGTAATGTCAGAAGGTGAAACATCATTACTAAAACAAGGCATAAATTACTGCCCAAAACAAAGAATGGACGTAGCCCAAACAAAAATCGATCTTTACTTGTATGTGCGAAAAATTAAATTGAAAAAGTACTTCCTTGAGAATAAGGATAAACCAAAACTAACCAAAGCTACAAAATAACCAGTGTCTACTTTACTAGCAAAGGAATCTAAAGACTATCTGCTATTACTAAATCTTAATGCAGAGGAAGGAGAAGAAGTATTTTTAGAGGCAGCATGTTCCCAATTAGGAGCAGGGCTAAGCGAGAAACATCCGCAGTCAAAATTCTATCCTCCATTCCCTCCAGAAAAGAAGATAGATGTCTTCCAAGAAGCTGTGGTACAAGATTTGTATAAATTGAAGAGATCTAAATACAAAGATAATTTAACAAAAGTGGAGAGAGAAGCCCTAACCAACTTGATGAATGATAAAGAAATTGTAATACAAATTGGAGATAAGGGCGGAAACATTGTCATCTGGGCAGCCGCGGCCCATGGAGGGAGTACGGTGGGGCAGGGAGGCAGGGTGGGGGAGGGGCAGGGTGGACAGTGGTAAACACCGGAATATGGACAATTGCAGGTAAGTTAACAATTTAAAAAATAAAACGAATTTCGTAGCGCGCGCTGCATCGCATTTTCCAATGCATGGTGTACTACGAAATTCGTTTTATTTATTAAATTGTTTACTTACCTGCAATTATCCATATTCCGTTGTTTACCACTGTCCACCCTGCCCCTCCCCCGCACCGCCTCCCTGCCCCACCGAACTCCCTCCACAGGCCGCGGGCTGCATCTGGGACCGAGAGGCCTACCTCAGTGAAGCACACAGACAATTGGAAGACAATAACTTCTATGAAAAATTTCAAAAAGATCCAACGACTCAAATTAAAAAAGAAATTGACACAAAGATCAAGATGTGGACACAAAAAAATGTGATCAATGAAGAGGATTCAAAATACTTAACAGTAGACTTCCCAGTTACAGCAACTATCTACTTTTTACCAAACTTCACAAGGACCCTAAAACACCACCGGGACGTCCTATCTTGTCCGCAAACGGGTCGTTGCTTGAACCATTGACAAACTACATAGATTTTTTCCTGTTACTATATGTAACACAACTAAGCTCGTACATTAAAGACACGAGTGATCTGCTTAGAATTTTACAGGACATACCTTGGCACAGAAATTAACAGCTGATCACAATGGATGTTATTGGCCTCTACACAAATATTGACAACAGTTTAGGGACGAAAGCCATCACCTACTTCCTAAAAGAAAGAAATATACATTACAGCAACCATAATGATATGTTGATCGAGATGATCACATTGTGTTTAAATCAAAACTGCTTTATCTTTGGCAATGAATACTTCCGCCAATGCAATGGCGCTGCAATGGGGTATTCTTTAAGCCCCAGTTACGCCTGCTTAGTGATGGGGTGGTGGGAGAAGGAAGTGGCATGGAACCCTGTCCCTGTCCAAATAAAAAAAAAATACGATGGACACAGTTTATTGATGACTTACTGATTGTTTGGAATGGCAGTGTAAATGATTTTCAAGAATATTTTGAAGTTTTGAACTCAGATTAATCTAACCTTAGATTCATGTATAACATCAGTAATGAAAGGGTGATATTCCTTGATACAGAGGTTTATGTGAAAAACATGAAAATAGAAACAACACTTCACCGAAAAATAACTGCTACTAATTCAACCTTAGAAGCCACAAGCTTTCATCAACCGGCCCCAAAATCCAGCATACCTCATGGTGAGTTCCTCGGCCTGCACACGATTTGCAGCTAGAAGGAAGAATGGCAACAACATAGTAAAACAGCAATGGAAAGATTTTCAAGAAGAAAATCAGTCCAAAAACAGTGAAAAAATGATGGTCCAAGGCAAATGAAAAGTCAAGAAAAGAATGTTTAACATCAAAAAAATTGCATACAAATACACCAGAAGAAGAGCCAATCCGTTTAATTCTAGATTACACCCAGGATTCAAATACAATTGCACACATTGTGAGGAAAAACTGGAAAATCTTAAAATTCGATAGTATTGTGGGAAAATTAATGGGAAACCACCCAACCATTACATATCGTAGGGCCAAAAATCTCAAGGACCGATTAGTCCACAGTTATCTCAAACCCAAAGCAAGAAAAGAATCATGGTTAAAAACAAAAGGCTTTGTGAAATGTCATTGTTGCAAAGTGTGCGAAATAGCTAATCCAACGAAAGAAGTTACAATGGCAGATGGAAAAACATGGAGAATAAACAAACTAATCACATGCAAGAGCCAATATATTGTGTATATCATCGAATGCCCATGCAAGCTTAAATATGTGGGCGGCACAATTTGTGAACCTAAACACGTGTATTGGAACATGTATGGGCCACAGTAAATAAAGATAAAAACAGCGCAGTAGCAAAACACATGGAGATACATCACAAAAGTGATTGGAAAACCCTAAAATTTTGTGGGGTTGAAACTGTGTCCATAAATGTTCGAGGAGGAGGAAACCGTGAAAGAACATTGCGGCAGAAAGAATCCCGTCATATTTAAAATTTCAGAAGTGTATCCCCGTATGGATTGAACCTGTCAGAGGAATTATATATACACTCGTAAGCTTCCCGGTTTTGACAGTACTCTGCACATATTTATCAAGATAACAACCAAGCGCAAGATAAAAACATAAAATCAACAAACGTTTTGCAAATAAGATTCTTCCGCAAGCTAATCACCTACTGGAGGGTACTGACACGGCTTGACTGGCTACCGGGCAGTTGTGTGTGCTGCCGAGCACGAAATTCGTTTTGCTTTTTTTATTTCAAAGCGCACACAGGTCCCGATCAACGAAATAATCCCACACCACAGATAAATTAACCCCCAGCTCGGCAGCACACACAATTGCCCGGTAGCCAGTCCGGCCCTGGGTACTGATGTTATAATAGCTCCTTATCACTGCACATAATCTGTTTACTAACATTCCCCATCAGAAGGTCAAATTGAATGATATGGAATAACAGAGAATGGAGCAATGAAGTTGAATATGAAAAAAGAAAAAAAAACAGCACAATGTGAAACAAACTGCTGCACATATAAAGCTATAAAAACTTTAGACATTATAAACAAATATACTAAATCACAATATCATGATGTGACATCAAATGCTGTGTTATTTGGATATGTTTTTCTAGTTTTCTTTCTTTAAAACGTGCGTTTGTTTTAGGTTGTTATTTTAAGGTGACTACATGTCCCATAATTCACTGTACTTAAACTTCCCATAGAACAGGAAATGATGTAATGATTTTTAAATTACAAAACAATTCTGTCTCTACAGAGCAAACCGACCGTGATCAAGGTATATGGTTATACCGAAACGCGTAGGTCTTTCGCCTGCTTTCCTGATGTAATTGATTCAAGAATAAATCAACATTGCCACTGAAAATCAACCTGCAAGAGTGCGACTTTATTTTGTTCAATTGGAAACAAATGAACTGCGAGTAAATATAATATATATATATATATATATATATATATATATATATATATATATATATATATATATATGGAGAAACTTGCCGCTTGCAGGACATCACACGGGATACCACGCTAGTTCAAAGCAACAAAGAGTCGACCCAAAAGTGCTGGTGCAAGGTGATTTAATCCATAAAAGCCAGCGCTGCCGCCATGACGCGTTTCGCCTTCGAGAAGGCTTGATCACATGACAAGCAGAACTTTTAAAGTGACAGTGCATAATTATCTGGCATGAAAATGGAAAAAATACTAGATTGTAGAATGCTGCGATAATACGATCGATAATACATTATATGCGCATTTTTTTACACAAACATCACAAAAATGTTGTCTTGAAAATATTATGTTGAAAATTATATGCTTTGATGAATACACACAATTATCCATGACTCCCATCTAAGTAGAAAAATATATTGACAATCTATACATGATAAAAAAGTTTTCATCTATGTAGCTTTTGTTCCAATATACTTGATTTGTGTGGTAATGAAGTCGATCCATACAATTTTAAAGCAGCAACTATAGTCCAAATTCATTACACCATAAGTCATACATTACTAAATAGAGCCCAAGTGGGCAAGTCACAATGTCTGCCAAAAACAATTAAAGTGCAAATAGTGATTGTGCAATTCGTTTCAATAGAGTGCTGAAAATATCAACAGATAATTCCTAACATACAAATTAAAATCAATTACTCATGAGAGTTCATTTCATCATCATTATATACAAAAATCCATACAGGACGGGAACTAGTTGGGGGTAACCCAAAAGGATATTAAAGAATTGTATATATACATATAAAGAAGTATCCGGACAGGACTTATAGGCATACTAAGTGGTACTAAAGACAGGTATAAAGATCCTCTCTGTCATTGAGACCATTAGGATTTTTTGTGTTAAGCTCCAAGATGTATCTAGTCTCAAGAAGACGGAGTTTGGCCTCACGGTCACCTCCTCTTCTTGAGATTTCGACACAATCAATTAGAAAAAATTGGAGCCTATCAGGTGTGCCACCATGTTTTTCTTGAAAGTGCCTGGCAACCGGGTAGTTCTGATCATGTCCAGTTATAGCGCGTATGTGTTGGAGTATTCGTTTGTGGGCGGGCAGTTTGGTACTGCCCACATATTGGAGCCCACATGGACACTCCAACACATAGATTACATAATCAGTTTTGCAGGTGAGCCACTTGGAAATAGCAGTAGGATGGTCATGGAAGGGACTTTGAAAGTGCGTCCGGTTGCTGCCAATTCGGCAGGCTTTACAGTGTGGACACGCTTTAAAACCCTTCTTTAAAGCCAACCAAGTAGTGGAGGCTTTGGGCTCTAAGGTGTTGCTGACTAGAGCTTTGGACATTGAAGGAGACTTCCTGTATGTTAAAACTGGCTTAGGATCCATTTTGTGACCAATCACTAGATCACTTCGGACCAAATTCCAGTTGGCATTCAGAATTTTTCTAAGCGCCCCATGCTGACGATTGTATGTTCAAATTACGCGTGGGGAACCAGTCTGGACCTTCTCTGATAGACCTGTGTCAGGGTTAATGTTACTATTTCTAGTAACCAATGCCTCCTGTCTGCTAATTGAATTAGAACGCCTGATCGCCTTGCTGAGAATTTCAGGCGAATAGCCTCTGGCAAGGAAACGTAATCTACATGCCTCTTGTGCGGCCGCACAATCGTCATCTGTACTACAAATTCTTTTTATTCGGAGCATTTCTCCAAATGGAATGCTTCGAATCAAATGAGCCGGATGCTGGCTATTGGAATGCTGAACAGTGTTCCCTGCACTGGGCTTCCTGTATAATCTCTTGTTTAAGGTAG